>NC_084828.1:125343887-127843887 GCF_033115175.1 Lepus europaeus
GTGGGTAATACACAGCTTATTTTGGGACTCAGATGCTTAAAAGTGTGTGGCAATTACTCTCCACTGATGCATGGCAGGTTTTTAATGTAAAGGAAGTCCAAATTGGTTCATTTGACAAGTATGGATGATTTGTAAGACATGTTCTGTATCATTATAGTTACAACTCACCAGTGATGAATAAACAGCCATGGTAAGTCTGCCATCTGAATAAAACTTTCATTTTAGCCATCCTCAGCATTTGCTTAGCAGGCCCTGGATGGAAACCTGCACCCCTACAGGTCTTCATCTGTTCTTGGCGCAAATTTTTGTAGTACAATGGGTTTGCAATTAAAGTGTTTTTTGTACTGTTGTCCTGTTCTCTATCAATTAATTCTTGCTGGCAATAATATGTTTAGCATGTTTTCATGACTTGAGGAAAGAGCCTTGTGTTTGGATTAGAAAGCTCAGTTTCAGGGGGTTCTCCACCCCTCCCTGCTTCCTGGTTTTCTGATCTTGGCTAAGTCATGGAGAGTTTCTGAGCCTAAGATTCCCCATCTGTGGAAGTGGGATGAACATGGTGCCTCACTGCCTGCATATAGTTGTTGTAATGTTCGTTTGTGGTACCTATTCTGGCAAGACTTTGTAAAAGTACAATATTCATAAAGGTATTTGTAAATATTTATAAAGTTACATTGCACAAGAGTGATGAGATGCTAATTCTTACTGCTCCTGAGCATTTAGGTGTACTGTATGGAATCTCCTAATTTTTCCTTTGAAGATGAACTCATAATAGCATTCTGTTAGTTCCTTCAGGCACAGCAAACGTTCCAACAATTTTTTGGGTCAGACCTGATAGGTTTCTGAGCATCATATAATTAGAATTTCCTTAAATGCATTAGTGATGAATAAGCCACAAGCATAAACTCTGCTGGTTTTGTTTGAATTGATGATATATGATCCATAGTCCCTTTTGTCCATTAAAGTTAAAATTTGCAATGACTGCCGCTTTAATTTACTAAGTGGAGTCCATCCATTGTAAATAGAAACTGAGAGCAGATTTCCAGTCCATTGCATGGATTATTGGGTAGACACGCAGAGGCTAAAGAATCTATCCCTTCAGTTAGCTCCTTTTTTATCCCTCTGATTTGCAAAGGTCAAGAAATGGGATGATGCTGCCCACTGCCTCAGAGCCAGATATTGTCAGCATAGCCAGGGATTTTGATAAAGGGTTGGTGCCCAGTGTCTCCAGAAAGATTTGGAACAGCTTGGAGCTATTTCAGGGGCTCAGACAAGACAGTGCTTCATGGGAGGCACCTTCTGTTTTAGGAAAGGAAATGTATTTGCTCATGCTGAGAACATTTCCCTGGAGCACCCACTTGGAAGCTCTTTGGGTTTGTACATATTTTGGAGGATTCTTGTTGACGTTTCGTATGTCTGTGCAGTCTTGTTTCATGAGGGACACTGAAGATTTTGAATTTCTTGTGTGGTTGAGTGCAGGAATTATGAGGCTTTCTGATGGAAAAAAGGGGATTAAATATTTGAATGACAATGCTCATTTTCTCATAGTACATTATCTGGTGAAAGTCATTGACTGTAGGACCTGACTGTGGGGATTCACGTCCAGTTTATAACTTACTCACAGTGCCATAACAGGGAAGTTGCTTAACCTCCCTCTGCCTCAGTTTCTGGGTCTGAAACTAGAGAAAAATCCTATTTCATTTACTCATGGGGCATTGTAAGCTTTAAATAGACATCTTCAATATTAGAAGCAGTGTCTGCAACATAGAAAATACTTCATAAGAGTGGGCATTTGGCATAGATATTAAGACAACCAGGTACCAAGTTGGAGTGCCTGGGTTTGAGTCCTGACTCGATTTGCAATTCAGCTTCCTGTGAATATGGATCCTGAGAGGTGGCAGGTGATTGCTCAAGTAGTTGGGTCATTGTCACCCATGTTGGAGATTTGGGTTAAATTCCTGACTTCCAGCTTTGGCCTAGCCTAACCCTGACCAAAGTGAGCATTTGGGGTGAACCAACAGATCAGCATTGTCACTCGCACTCTTGCTCCACTTCTCAAATGGTAACAATAAGCATAAGAAGAAAGAGCTTCATAAATGTTAGTAACCATCAAAGAAAGTTAACCATCATTATAGCATATCTTCTCTATAGCTGAGTACTGGTAAAGTAAGCTTTTTTTTTTTTTTTAAATTTGTTTGTTTATTTGAAAGGCCATTTGGTGAATGAAGCACTGGATGAAACATCTCTCTCCCCCCGCCCCTTTCAAATAATTAAATAAATCTTTTTTTTAAAAAAGCCAAAAACTCTATGAGGTTGTACTATTCCCAGATGAGGATATTTAGACTTAAAGGCTTAGAGACATGAGATTTAACAAATGAAAAAATGCAGGAAATATTCCAGGGGACATACCTATCCTAAGCAGTTATTGCTGCTTATATGAAATTCAAATGTAACTAGGTGTCATGTTTTATCTACAGCCCTCCCTGTAGCTTCCCCAAGATCATGCAGTAGGTACAGGAATAGACTGTGACTTAAACCTTGCTCTAGCCACCTTGAAATCCCTTGCTTTTTTACCTATTACCCTGTAATGTTTCTTTAAGAAATCAGAAGTAGAATTCAGATGTGAAAGATGAGGTAAATCTTCATAGATGAGGCTTAAAGTCCTCCACTCGTTAAACTTTGAGAAGCTGAGCTTGGAGGTACCTTTCTGTATCTGTTGCCTGATTGGTGAAGACAATTCCTTATTTGTTCTGATGATTCAAAATGGAGAAAGCTGATAGGGGTCTCTAAGGCATCTACTGTATGCCAAGCCCTGTGTTACAACTAATCTGGAAAATGCCCTATCTTTTCACATGAAGGTTCCAATTAAGAAGTTAAAGACTATAGGGCTGAACTGGCATTGAGGTGACCAATCAGAAACACCAAGGCCTCCCCAGATCCTGTTGGCCTGCTCCTGGCATTACCCATGGCCTTCTGTGGAGAGAAGACTGGGAGTGATTTAGGGAGACATGGCTATTCACCCAGTACCTTCTGGCAACCTTGGGATAGGTGTTTAGGTTTTGTGATTCTTTAGAATGGGCTGCATAAAAGGTTATTTGCTGCTTAATAAGGAATAGGTATTCCGGACTCTCAAAAATTCATGAGTGTTCCTTGGTGGTTAAGTGAATACTTAGGGGCTGAGCCTACTTTTTAAAAGCTTGACCGGCCGCCCTTTGAAGCAGTAAATACTCACCATGGGAGAGTGGATTGGCTCTCAAGGGTGTCCCAAAGCCATTGAAGATAAAGCTGCCCCGGGTTGTGCTGATGGGTTCTGTTCACATCATGCAGGACAGCCTTTTCAGGGAGTAGCCTGTGGAGCTTCAGCTGTAAGAGGCAAGAGGGGTGAAGACACTATTAGGAGGAAGGGATTCCCTGTGGGTGCAGTGAACAATGAACAGTTTGTCCCTGCCCCCTCACCTGACCCTTCCTTGTGTTGATACACAAGGTTGGGAGTCAGGGGTCTTTGGAAGGAGGGTTCAAATGTTCCATGAGAGCACATGGACCTCATTTTCCTGGTTTTTCTAAAGATGCCATATGCTTTGGCTCTGGGCAGCCACTGGAGGTAGGACTTTACGACTTGGTACCAATTTTGTTTTATGGAAACACGATTGTCTTTTTGAGTAAAATTATCTGGGAGTATTAAACATTTGAATCATTTAACAGAAATGGATAATTCTAAGATATCTCAAATTTTGGGGTTCCAATCTGTGTTCAAACTTTTGGTTAACTTCATGTTAAAAAATGAAGTCCCAGGGCTGGGATCGTGGAGTAGCAGGTTAAAGCCACCACCTGCAATGCCGGCATTCCATATGGGCGCTGGTTCAAATCCCAGCTGCTCCTCTTCTGATGCAGCTCCCAGCTAATGTGCCTGGGAAAGCAGCAAATGATGGTCCAAAGGCTTGGGCCCCTGCACTCACTTTGGAGATGAGGAAGAAGCTCCTGGTTCTGGCCCAGTCTAGCCCAGCCCTGGCCATTTTGGCCATTTGGGTAGTGAACCAGAGGTTGGAAGACTCTCTCTCTCTCTCTCTCTCTCTCTCTCTCTCTAACTCTGCCTTTCAAATAAATCTTTTAAAAAAGAAATTTCCCTTAAAAAATGAAGTCCCCTGCTTTTTTGGAGTGATGAACAGAATTTCACGGCAATAATTGTAATGATAATATATAATATCATGGTTCTAAGTAGTTTATATTAAATTCTTAAAGTAGAATAATATTTTGAAGTAAGACTGTTGTTATGCCCATTATACAGATAACAAAACTGAAGAGCAGAGAGTTTAAGTAACTTGCTGAAGATATCATAGCTAGTTGGAGGCAGAGTCAGGGTATGAACCCCAGATAGACTCCTAAACTCTGCATTGCTGTGGTTTACTTGTATGTGTGTATATGTCAGATTCAATGTGGCCAGAAGGATATTCTAATTATATAGACCCCCCCTACACCTTTGAACTGGAAATAGAAAAATTAATGGAAGTAGTTAAGAGGAAATACTGAGATTTGCAACTTAGGGGAAGGGATATGCAAATTGGAAAGCATGGGAATGGGGTAGAGTAGAGGGGTGGGTTAGCAGTCCAGGCTGGGCAGCTCTGATGGGAATGGAGGAAAGACACACTGGCAATTACAGAGTGGGAAATGTTGGGGAGTTCCAGGCACCACGGGTGGGTGGTCAGCAAGAAGCCAGGGAGCAGCACATGGCAATAAGGGTCAATAATTAGGAAGAGAATTTTCTGGGAGTCAATGCTCAGGTGGAGAGACCTAGTTACAACACTTAAATGCAAGACTAATTAAGCAGGACCGTAGTAAATTGCCCATAAATTATCTGTGTGTCTGTATACCTATCTTTTCAATGAAGTGGATGAAACTCTCAATAACGCTTAGATATACTGTAGGAAAATTGTACTATAGTCATGTGCTGCTTCATTCACTAAATCTTTCACATTTTTAAGACTCATTCATGCTATTTACCTTGCCCACAGGGAAGTGTTTTTTTTTTTTTTTTTTTTTAATCTGAGAAATAGCCTTCACTGCATCAAGTGTTTTAAGATTGTAACCTCATTCCTTCTAAGTTGGAAACCTTCCAGTCTTTTCTGTGTTCGTTGCTGTTTGTGTGGGGAATACGGATAAAAACCAAAACAAACAAACCAACAAAAACAAGGAAAGGCTTCCACAGAGAGTAAATATGCGTGACCCCTGACCACCACAGAAGTAGCCTGTAGTGCAGAAGACAGTGTGCAGCTTGTTTCTTAACACAGGGACGTTAGCTTCTGAGAGCATGTGTGTGTCTGTGTGTGCGCATCTGTGTGTCTCTCTGTGTGTGCCTGTTCGTTTCTGCATCCAGCTTGCGTCACGCCATGGTAATCAGTGTTTCTCAATGACTTCCGTAAGTGAGGAGGATTTCTTTGATGGTTAAAGACCTAAACTTCCGAGACATTAAATGTGCATGATGCCTGGAGGGCTTTCAGCGCTGCACTAAGCATGCATGTCTCATACCCAGAGTAGCCACAGCGCCTGCATTCCCACAATAGCGGCAGCCCTGAGCAGATGCTGCCAGAGTGCTTATTGGGCTGTGCTTTTCACTTTGGGACAAAGTTCTACAGTCATATCTCATGGATTGATTTTTCTCCACACTGTCAAGCCTGCATTGTGACGATCTCATCATGCCATAAAGGGCAGCATGAGTCCAGTTTTGGGGGCTGCTAAGGATTTCATTTTTGCCTTTCCCCCCTCTTTCTGGAGATGTGTATCAGAAAAAGGCTCTGCCTTTAGAGAGAAATTTTCCTGCTCTTGCCAATAATGTGTAACAGTATTAAATTTAATGGCAGACCTTGAAGTATATAAAAACTTAAGTCCAGAAAAAGGTAAGATTCATACTACTAATTTTAAGGTAAGTGTGTTAGTCCTAGTAAAAGATGGTAAGCATCTCTTATTTTATTTCCTGTTTAGTTAAATGGAAGACTTGTTTGAATTCTTGACAACGTATTTGGCATATTCTATTTAACATGAAAGGTAAAGATTTTTGATTAGGCAAAAGTGTTTTTTTCTTGTCTGTGTACTTTTATAGTGCTAGAATTTGCATGCTGACAAATTGAAAGTACATCATTATAATAAAGTGGTCAGTGAGGGAATCATTTGTGTTAGGCTGTAAGTCAAGGTTACAGACATGCCTAGACATTTCATTTGTCTGCCACTTGTAAACAGTGGATTTTAATGTAAACACTGTCAAGTTTGAGTAACGATGAATACAGCTGTATTTTAACTTTCTATGGTAATCTGGAGAGAATGATTCCCAATTTGTACCAATTAAAGACAGTCATAGGTAGTACAAATAATAGGCTTTATAAAATGAATGGCAGAAGTATTCAGCACAGATAAAATGGAGGCAGAATCCATGTGTCATGTCCTTAGAGACATTCAGCTCCAGTAGCATGGGAGAAATATTTCAAGGTATGAGTTAGATCAGAAATTTAAAATACATGGAGCTTGTTCTTGAATTCCGAGAAGTGTTCCTGCCTGGTCAGACAGAATAAATGTCAAGAAATGCCTTCTAAACTTATCTTCAGACTGAATTTTGTCTGTCATTTCAGATTATTCATGTGCATCTACTCAAATATAACTTGAGCACCTCAGTGCTTGATCTGAGGGCCTGTCTGGAGATTGTTGTTAGTTTATGCTATCAACTCCAATGTGCCGTGGTCATGGCACCAGCATTGATGCCTGCTTTTCATTCAAAATGCCAGTTGTACCATGGTTGAGATATCCCAAGTATACATGAATTTTATAAGCCTGGGAAGAAGCTTTTATACAGAAATAGGATAGGATTTGGTTTACTTGAGATGTAGTTTGTCAGAAGGATCTGCATTTAGAGTTTTGTCTTTTAATGTATTTATAAACTGTTTTGTATGCAGCATGTGGAAGTAAATGTAATTGCATAGTGTACTGTCAGGATTGTCTGGTATTACGTACCATGGGAGTAATGCTGAAAGCGACTTCTCTCATTTCACTTCATGATGTGGTCTTTAAGATAAAGTTAAAGTAAAGCTATATCTGAACCATTAGGTAACTTGAATGAATTATCTAGTCACAGAAGCTTTTAAAGCTGATAAGTATAAGGTGTATTATTTTTATAGTAGATATTTTCCCTCACAAATGGTTTTACTAGAGTTTATTAATTGAATACTTATTTCAGAGCTTACAAAGAAATATGAATATCACATATTTCATATTTTGTCTTCATAGAAATAGATTTTCTATTTAATGATTTACAGAGTGAGAAATTTCCTTTACTGGCTTTTTTGATATTAAAATTATCTTAGTCACCAGCAAGACTATTCTTCAAATCTTTCTTCTGAATTCTAGATTAATTTTAAGAGGAACATCTTAAATTATACAAACTATGAGTGTATAAAATTAATAAGTTCTGAATTCTACTGAATACTGAGTTCATTTTTAAAACAGTGATATAAATGGACATGGCTTCAATTGACTAGAATACGAAGTTGAGAAATGTGTACACGGGGACAGGAAGGCCAAAGAGAAGAAACTTGAGTTTTGGTGGCATATGCTTAGTCTTAAAATTGTATATTCAGTGTGAGTCTCATATTGGCATAGTAAGTGTAAAATTCATGTTTGCTCCTACATTTTGTACTTAGGTATATACTTAGGAAATTATTAGCCTTAGAATTTACTGTACAGACTAAACATTCTGCCTAGAATCAGAGAATTGCCTCAGTGATTCTTAAATCACTGAGTGAGAGAATGGAGGGATTGGAATCGCAACATAAAATCAGAAGTCAGAGCAAGTTTGAGACATGTAAGGCAAGTTGTTATAACCTCTTTTTATCTCTGAACCTCAACTTTCATTTTTAGTAACAAGAGGTAATGTTACTTCCTTGCTTATGTGGCAAGGCTGTTGTAAGAGTTACTGGTGTAAGTTCTCTGAAAGCATTTGTAAGATGGAGAAAGATCACAGAAATGTAAGATGGTCTAGTCACAGAAATGAGGTTGTTACATGTTTCACCTACTTTAATTGAAAAGAGATTATATTTGCTCTGGGGTGCCATTAAAAAGCATTTTGACCTAGAACTTTGGTACCATCTGCTACCAATTTTCCCCGTGGCTTAGTATAGCCTACAAGCCAGCAGTGTGCGTGCTGTGGATGAAAGCCTTATGGAAGGGCAGATGTCAATGCAGGAGTGAGTCCTACATTTCTAGAGCAGAAACAAACCAAAGCAATCTCAGTTTTTTTTTTGTTTTTTTTGTTTTTTGTTTTTATAAGGAGAAAAACAGGGATGGAGAAGCTGCACAGTTTTCTCACAGACGTGGAGCAGATCTGTGGCTGGCTGGGGTCCAGCCTTCCCATTCTCTGATCAGGATGACTGGACCAGCTCTTTTCAGTCCAACAGATTTTTGCTTTTTGGAGATGATAAACATTTCAATACTTGTGATTTTGCTCATTTTCTGTCATGAATTCTTCGTACAAGGCTGTTTTCTAGGGAGGAGAAAATGAAGAGCTGTTTGTGGAGTTCTCAGCCGCTCATAACTTATGGGTACAGTCAATAGAGGTATCTGTCTAGAGTGCTTTATCCACAGGTATTTTTTGGGGATATAAAAATGAATAAAGATGTTTACCTCTTTTCTGGTAATTCTTGGTCGAGTGCACAAGCATGCTTATATTACTGTGATTACAGAGATACTACAATAGAGGAGCAATCCAGTGGTATCTTGAGTGTGAAGAAGTCAGCAAAGGATTTCTGGATGTGACATTTGAACTAAGCCTTGAAGGATAGCAGGGTGTATATCAAGTGGATAAGTAAAGATTGGCGTTAAGAAGTAGGCAAGGGCCAGGTGTTACAAGAAAGCCCCAGTAATCCAGGTTAAGGAATTTGGACATTATTTTTTAGAAAAGGGCAACAGAAGGTTTTAAGCTAGGGAGAGATGAATCGGATTTGAGCTTAAGAAAGAGCTCTCTGACAACAGTGTAGGAACTGATGGCTGGAGCAAGGGGGACTGGCAGGCTGTTGCAGTCAATAGCTGAGGAAACACGGGCCTTAACTTGTATTTCTTAGCTAGGATGATCTGTCTTGAGCACTAGGCTTTGAAGTCCACATTCGTGTCTTTTGTCCCTGACCAAAGCCACCCTAAAATTCTCCCTGCATCTTCCTCTGTGTACATTTGTTACCCAGCCTTGTATTTGGGATAAATTAGCTGCAAGAAAGTAATTGCCTGATAGGAATTTAACATTTCCACTCTTAATAAGATTGTGACCTCTTGTCCACTAGACAGAATTGTTCCTGATTAGGAGTATCTCTGTTTCTCTACAGCAACACAGAATGATGTCCTCATGAAGCTCAGAGAAACCAACCTCAGTCCTCTTTAGGTTGCAGGATGTTGGTTTGGATGTTGTCATGTTGCTTCCATCATCAGTCCAAATATAACAGTAGAATAGGAAGTTCAATGGCCATTTATTGGTGTTAAGCTTTCGTGGATGTGGCTATTCCTCTGTTTAATGAGAAAGATGATACCCGCTATGCTGTGTACTTTATCTTGTTCCCCAGATCTATCAGTCTGTCTTTGAGCCATCAGTGAGTGCAAGTTCCTCCTTATTGTTCTTGATCAAAGATTTTTGCTCTTTTCAAGTATTTTCTATTTCAGATGAATTTTAGAACTTCCTGTCTGGTTTTTAAATAACCCAGTTGGGATTTTTGGTCAGAAAGCATTGCCTTTGCAATTCACTGAAGCGAACTGCCAACTTAAAGATGTTGAGTAGTCTCTTTTAGGAACTTCAGTAGGGTCATCTTGGCTTAGGTCTTCTCTCATGTCCTTCTCGTGTGTCAGTAAAGACCTGGAGTTTTCTCTACACAGATTTTCCCATTTCTATCCAGGTTTGTTTTTATTCTTTCTGTAGTGATTTCTATGATATTTTCCTAATTAAAAATTAGCAGTTGAAAATTAAACACGGTAGTACAAATGAACTAGTAACAAAATATATGGTTCCTTTTTCCTAAATAAGTTACTTTTAACTCCACCATTCTCCTTTTTATAGAGTTTTGGTGTTACTTTCTCCTCTCTAGATCATAGACTTAAAATTCCACTTACTTCTCAGTTTTTTATATCATCTGTAGCTATTGAGTTTTCTTACATAGTGGATGAGGAGTTAGCTCAGTTAAATGTGAGCAGTTCAAAATGTTCTTGGAGAAATGGAATTAAAAAAGCAAATTTTTCATGAACTTTTGGAAGACCCTTCATACTGTCCTCATGTCCCCTTCAGTTACTCTGTTGGTTACTTTTATAACTTTAACAATTGTCTTATATTTTTGTTTCCTGCTCTGCCAACTAGAAATACCCTAGCTACTAAGGTATTCCCTTTACCAATCCTTTCTCTTCTGTTTCTCCTAACCTTTCTCTCTTTCTTTTTTATCAGATTTATTTATTTTTTATTTGAGAGGCAGAGATTTATAAATATATGAATATATACATATATATATATACATACATATATATATATATATAGAGAGAGAGAGAGAGAGAGAGAGAGACAGACAGACAGACAGACACACCACAAATGGCTGCAACTGCTGGAGCTGGGCCAATCTGGAGCCAGGAACCTGGAGCTTCTTTCAGGTCTCCCAGGTGGATTTAGGGGCCCAAAGACTTGGACCATTTTCCACCGCTTTCCCAGGCACATTAGCAGGGAGCTGGCTCAGAAGTGGAGCAGCCGGTACTTGAACAGGCACCCACATGGGGTGCCGGCACTGCAGGTGACAGTTTAACCTGCTATGCCACAGTGCCAACCCCTCTTATAACCTCTTTCAGTGTAACAATTTTTCTATTCTTTTTCCATAGTCATATTTCTTCCTCCTATTTTTTCATTATGGGTTGATTTTAAAAGTTCAATATTAATAAACAAAATTTATACTACTGTGACAGTATAAATGTTCATCAGAGCAAAGCAACCACCAAAGTTATTTTAATTAAGGATGCTACTTTAGAAGATGACATCTGAGGAAGAGGATAGATTCTGGACATTTCTATAGCAAATTATGTGATTATATTTATTAGAAAAAATTAAATACTTAATATTAATTTTAACAACTAGTTATCTTCATCATAACCCTGTGACCTGGGTATGGTTGTTGTCTCATTTTTAGAGACAGGATCCTGAGAGAGAAAAGATCCTAACCTAGGTCAAACTGTAATTAGTTGCGCTGACATTTGAATCCTGTTTGCTGACTTTGGAGCCTGGACTTGAAGTCATTTTTTTTTTTTTTTAGTTTTAGTTATATTGCAACTTGTTGGAGGTAGTAAGATATATAGGCAGGAAGGGATTGATTTTCTTTCTTTTTTTAAATATTTAGTTTCATCTACTTAAAGGCAGAGAGTGAGAGTGAGACTCCCCAAATTACCCCCAAAACCAGGGCTGGGCCAGGCTAAACCCAGGAGCTTAGAACTCCATCCAGGTCTCTCACTGGGTAGCAGGGATCCAAGTACTGTAGTCATCACTTGCCGCTCCTCAGGAAGCTGGATTGGAAGCTGAGCTGCTGGGATTCGAACCTACACTCCATTATGGGATGCAGAAGTGGCAAGCAGCAGGTTAGCTCACTACACCACATTGATCCAGTATACTTCTTGTAAAAGATTATTCTCTACAAAGACATCTCCATTTAACTTCTTTAAAGCTGCATGTGTTTTTCCCCACCAGAGGGGTTTTTGCTAGCTGAGCGCTGACATTCCTTTGTATAAATGGGTCTGCTATTGAATCATCCTGAGCAGGAGAGAGAAAGGAGAATGGTGTGGTAAATTAAACAGGGTTTGGTATAGGGAAGCAGCGGCAAGAATGGTTGGGGTGGGGCCAGATCATGTAGGGAATTTGAGTGGGGTCTGAGGGATAAGGGGAGAAGATGGTAAACTTTGGAGTAGATGGGTGATCTAAAAGTGGTATTTTGGGAAAGAGTCTAGTAAGTGCTGAGAAGAATGGATTCAACAAAAGGCAAAGGCTCCTGCAGTCTACTTGAGAAATTGGTTCAGGCATATCAAGGCCATGAACCTGAGTCATTGAGGTTTTGACAAATGATCCATTACTGTCTCGGATTACCTGTCAACAGAACAGGAGCTACCATGAGCGAGCTAGAGTTACTTCCGCTGTCTCTGAAGAAGAGTAAGTTATTATGTCTACTGATCTGTTTAAAGACTGCATCATGGTTGTAAATGTGTGTAATGGAAGGCTTTTGTCTAATCCAGGGACCTGTTGCTTTTGCTCGTTCTTGAACATCTGTGTGAGTATTGTCTGGTTTTTTAGGGAGGCTGTACAAAGATGGAACTTCATTTGGGCTCTGAAACATCCCCCCGAATACCTACAAAAGGTAGACTTAAAAAAAGAAGAAAAGAAGAAGGGATGAAATAAAGTTTGAAAGGACAGTTTTCATACTCTTTTAAAAAAATCCTTATTATTATGTTTATTTAAGGTGGTTTTTTTTTTTTTTTGGTTTATTTATTTGAGAGGCAGAGTTAGAGAGAGAGAGAGAGAGAGAGAGAGAGAGAGAGAGAGAGATATCTTCTATCTGATGTTTCACTCTCTGAATATCTGCAATGGCCAGAGCTGGGCCGGTCAAAAGCCAGGAGCAGGAGCCAGGACCTTCTTCTGGGTCTCCCACAAGGGTGCAGGGGCCCAAGCACTTGGGCTGTCCTCTGCTGCTTTCCCAGCCATTAGTTAAGAGCTGGATTGGAAGTGGAACAGCCAGGACTCAAACTGGCACCCATTTGGAATGCTGGCACTGCAGGAGGATTCATATCCTTAAAATAATTTCTTTGCACATTTTCTCAATTTCTATGTTCACTTATCATTTGCCCCCCTCCTTTTTTTTTTTTTTAAAGATTATCTTATTTATTTGAAAGGCAGAGAGAGAGAGAGAGAGAGAGAGAGAGAGATCTATCTTCCATCTGCTGGTTCATTCTCCAAATGGCCACAACTGGGCCAGAAGCCATGGGCCAGGAGCTTCTTTCAGGTCTCACATGTGGGTTCAGGGGCCCAAACATTTGGGCCATCTTCCTCTACTTTCCCAGGTGCATTAGCAGTGAGCTATATCAGAAATAGAGCAGTTGGGACTTGGACCGGTGCCCATATGGGATGCCAGTGTTGCAGGTGGTGGCTTACCCCATTATGCCACAATGCCAGTCCTGTCCTGCCCCTTTCTTTAATTCTTTGTTTTATTTTGAATATTCACAGTTATAATCAATGTCTATTTAAAAAAATCAAAGCAATATTGACTTATATGAAGTATTAAGTGAAATCTCTTTGCCTTTGTCACTCTTCAGACATCCATGGTTGATACTTTGACATGTGGATCTGCATCCTTCCAGGGTTGAATGTATGTGCTTGTATATATGTGTGCATACACATATAACAGAAGGTAATCATGTCATTAGTACAGGTCTAATAAGAATTTTTATGTGGCCAATAAAGAAGAATGAAAAAAATTTAATCATCTATACTTTGTAGCTAAGTACCTTTCATACAGGGAATAGTCTCCTGATTTTTTTAAAAAATTATTTATTTATTTTTAAAGATTTTAGTTATTTACTTGAGAGGTAGAGTTACAGAGAAAGGGAGGGAGAGACAGAGAGAACAGTCTTCCAACCATTGGTTCACTCCCTAATTGGCGCAATGGCTGGAACTGAGCTGATCTGAAGCCAGGAGCCAGGACCTTCTTCCGGTTCTTCCACGCAGGTGCAGGAGCCCAAGCACTTGGGTCATCTTCAACTGCTTTCCCAGGCCATAGCAGAGAGCTGGATAGGAAGAGCCCAGGGCTTGAACTGTGCCCGTATGGGATTCCAGCACTGCATGTGGAGGGTGCAGCACTGGTCCCTCATCTCCTGATTTTAAGGTCTTAAGTTAATTTCAATTATTTCCTACCTTACTTATCTTCTTTCTTTGGTGTTCTTTTTATTTTATTTATTTATTTTTGACAGGCAGAGTTAGACAGTGAGAGAGAGAGAAACAGAGAGAAAGGTCTTCCTTTTTCCATTGGTTCACCCCCAAAATGGCCACTACGGCCGGTGCGCTGTGCCAATCCGAAGGCAGGAGCCAGGTGCTTCCTCCTGGTCTCCCATGCGGGTGCAGGGCCCAAGGACCTGGGCCATCCACTGCACTCCCGGGCCACAGCAGAGAGCTGGACTGGAAGAGGAGCAACCGGGACAGAATCCAGTGCCCCAACCAGGACTAGAACCTGGTGTGCTGATGCTGCAGGCAGAGGATTACTCATTTCTTTTCTCAGGTTCTCCTTGATTGTTTGAACAATGGAAAGCCCAGAAAACCAAGTAGGAAAATGAGAGAAGGAAGGCACGGAGAGCTTAATAAACAGAAATCTAAAAGTTTTGGCAAGGGAGAGGGATCATCTCTCAAGTTTTTACTTATTTATTTTATTTGTCTTATTTTGACTGTATGCTTGGCTAGTCATTTATTTGATCATGTTGTATAGTCATTGCCAACTTATTTCATATTCTCTCACTTTCTGTCTTCCATCTCAAATTTATGCCTTTTTCTTCTGAAGAGGTGGATGAAAGCAAGGTGTGCACAGGGGACAGAGGAGGAATCAACTGAACACAGAAGGAAGCGGTCCATCCTTTTCTTCGTGCTGCTTTGTGTTTCCCACTGTGGCACTCACACGCATTTGTTTGGTGTAATTTTCCTGTCACAAAGTCTTCCTCCCCACCCTCCTTAGACTTCTTTTCCTTGTTTTCTCAATTCATCTTGTGTTTTCATAGAAACAAAATGTAGAATGTGTTTGGTTTATAAAACCACACACAAGTCCATTCATATAAGCATCAATGGTTGATACCATTCTGCATTTAGCCTGAATTAGCCACGGGGCGTTGGAACCAGTCCTGCATGCTTTGTGGGATGTTTCTAAGGTGCTTTCAGTGATTTTTCTGTTTTGATCTCAGAAAAGTGTCACCGAGAACAAAACAAAGCAAAGCAAATATTGGCAGGTCTGGCAGGAGTCCTGAGGTTCATGGAGAAGAACAGACTGATGAAAGTTCTAAAATTGGTAAATGTTCCTGAAAATAGTGTTAACAGGTCTACACTAACACGCTTTGGAATTCACTCTTACTTGAAGTTGAGTTCTGTTTTGTTCACTGTATTTAAAAAGAGTGATGGGGAAATTGGCATATGATAAAGAATATCAATAGAATGGAAAATCAGTCCCTTTAGGAACAAGCCAGGATTAAGCGACTGGACATATTTCTAAGTTGAGTCACCTAGTTTTAATCTGGTTTCTAGTTATTTTCCTTCTTTTTTTAAGATTTATTTATTTATTTGAAAGTCAGAGTTACACAGAAAGAGGAGAGGCAGAGAAAGAGAGATAGATGTCTTCCATCCACTGGTTCATTCCCCAAATGACCATAATGGCCAGAGCTGCATCAATCCAAAGCCAGGAGCCAGGAGTTTCCCACGTGGGTGTAGGGGCCCAAGCACTTGGACCATCTTCTACTGCTTTCCCAGGCCATAGCAGAGAGCTGGATTGGAAGTGGAGTAGCCAGAATTTGAACCGGCACTTTGAAATGAGATGCCAGTGTTGTCACAGTGACTTAACCCCTGCCCTGTAATGCAGGCTCTCCATGCCATTGTTTTATTATGCTACTTCTTT
Organism: Lepus europaeus; assembly: GCF_033115175.1. NCBI lineage: Eukaryota > Metazoa > Chordata > Mammalia > Lagomorpha > Leporidae > Lepus > Lepus europaeus. The sequence goes on from NC_084828.1 coordinate 125,359,562, forward strand.
ATCCTGTTTTTATCTACTATTAACTTTTCTCACACTGTTTTAAATTACATTCCCTTCTTCAATTTCTCACCTACTTAATAGATAATTTATTTTCTTGTTTCTTTATTCATGTTGCTGGGACTTTCTCCCATTCACAGTTCTCTTTCATTATATCATTCCTTTGTGACCTGAGATGAGAGAAGAGGGACACTGAGGCAGGGAGAGCAGTGGAAGTTCTAAATCAGAACTTTCCCCAGCGCTTCGGTACTGTGAGGGAAAATATGGGATTTGGAATAAAATAACAGCAAAAGACAAAATTCTAGTAGTGGCTTAGCTTTCAGCTAATCCCTTGGCTAGTTTCTCTGGTGTGAATTTTCCTCACTCAAAAAATAAAGATTCTTTGCATTCTGAAGAGAAGAGAGGATAAAACGAGATGATGAGGTTCACAAGTCTTGACCAGTGGTTGTTACGCCCTCGTTCTGCCCATTTCCGGGCCTGTCTTCCACACACGGACCTCGTCTTGGCCTCAGCCTTCCTGTCCTGTCCTCTGAGGTTTGACAGCCTACTTCAATTTTCTGCTTGTGTTTTTCCTCCAAGCCTCCTTGTATGTTTACCCTTTTACCTGGCTATTATATAACCACCAACAAAAATAAGTCAAGCATATGGCAAAGGTGTGGGGAACAACTGCCAGGAGGCATAAGTTAAATCCTTACTGGATGTTTAATCAGTGCACAGCTCATTATTTAGGGGAAAAATGCAAAGACCTTACCCACGCAATTCTGGTCACCCCAGTTGACCCGCAGTACTTAATACTCCTCAAGGAGAATTAATATCTGGTCATTTATGCTGACTTCTTTCATGCTGTGTCTTTCAAATCCATAAGTCACTTTGCTTCTAGTCACTTAGTCCAATTGTATAAATTAACCACACTGTAACCTGTGTGTTATCTAATTAGATTTGATATCTAATAAATATATTAAATATTACATACTTAGGATCCTCCATAGACCAAATAAAGAGGATGTTTTTTAAAAAATTTGAGGAAGAGGGATAAAAAATTGCTTAACTGGGGTCGGTGCTGTGGCACAGTGGGTTAAAGCCCTGGCCTGAGCGCTGGCATACCACATGGGCACTGGTTCTAGTCCCGGCTGCTGTTCTTCCAATACAGCTCTCTGCTATGGCCTGGGAAAGCAGGAGAAGATGGCCCAAATCCTTGGGCCCCTGCACCTATGTGGGAGATCTGGAAGAAGCTCCTGTCTCCTGGCTTTGAATGGTGCAGCTCCAGCCATTGCAGCTATCTAGGTAGTGAACCAGAGGATGGAAGACCTCTCTGTTTCTACCTCTCTCTGTAACTCTGTCTTTCAAATACATAAAATAATATCTTTTTTAAAAATTGCTTAACCGTGTTTTCAAAAATTAAAAGATTAGAGTTTTTTTGGCCTTACTATATAGGCATAGGACCCTAAGAGAAAAACAAAAACAAAATGAAGACAGTGTCAGTGAAAGTTGGGAGAAAGGACCCTTTCACTGCTGGTGGGGGTCCAAAGTAGTATCATCTTTTGGGGGCAGTTGACAGTTAGACAAACACTTTGGCTCAGCAGTTTGGCTTCCAGAAATCCTATAAAAGAACTTTCACATTTGCTTAAAGATACATGTACAAGAAAGTTCGTTGCAATTATTCTTTGTAATAGCAAGAAAAAGGGAGCAAACTAAATGTATGGTAGACAACTGATTTTATTTTATTTTTTAAAAGATTTATTTATTTACTTGCAAGGCAGAGTGACATAAAAAGAGGGAAGACTAAGAGAGAGGTATCTTCCATCTGCTGTTTCACTCCCCAGATGTCCTCAACAGCCTAGACCAAAGCCAGGAGCCAGGAATTTCATCCAGGTTTCCCATGTGGGTGGCAGGAAACCAACTTAGGCTGTCAGCTGCTGTCTCTCAGAGGCGGTTGGATTGGAAACACAAAAGAGTAGCAAGCCCTTGAACCAGACACTGATATGGAATTTGGGCCTCCAAGTGATGGCCCAACTCACTGCACCACAACCCCTCCTGCAGACAACTGGTTTTTAAAAAATGGTAGCAAATCTATACCATGGGACAGTGCAGCGATTAACAGTGATGTGAAGATTTATGTTGATTGACATGAGAACATACTGGCAGTTATTTTCAATAGAAAATATTTTTATTGTCATTTTCCTTAGTCCTAAAGAAGAAGATTAAATAAGATTAGAAGTTTATGCCTTGAAATTTTAGCACTGGTTATCATTTACTATGGGATTAACGTGATTTAGTTTTTTCTTCATACTCTTTTATGATTGTAATTAGCATAAATTACATTTATAATCAGAAAAAAATCAAATCTCTTAAAAATTGGGGTATATAAAGAACAATCTTGGTGTCTCACAGTTCTACTCTGATTAGGCAGTTGCTGCCCTGAGACCCCGGGGGTGGTTGCCTTGCCCCCAACCTCTTTTTCAGGTTGGTTGTGCCAGTGGCAAATCTGATTGCTGTCTCTTGCTCTCTCCCAATCCTTTTTCCGCAGCACTGTGCACCAGTCCTTCCCCAGGCTGATCTTTGCTGCCTCTCCTTCCACTGCTTTGCTGGTTTGCCTGCCAAACCTTTAGAATAATTTCTTTTTTGCTTTGCCTGATGTATCCTCTGTCTGAAATACCATCTTCCTGCCTCATCAACCTGTTCCTGCCTCATCATCCTTTGCATCTTTGCTAACAGTTGAATGCAGACATTGGACCTGGACATGGGCTATAATTGTTAAGGTAATGCTAGCTGCATAACAGATAAAGGCACAGCTCAGTGGCTTAATTCAAGTTCCTTGCTCTTTTCACAATTGTGTACAGGTGTTGTGGTTGGGTGGCTCTCTTCCAAGTGGTGATTTGGGGATTAGGCTTTTTCTGTCCTGTGGCTTTGCTGTTGTCAACATGTGACTAACAAGGTTACCCTAGGAGGGTCTCCTTTCAGCCAGCTGGAAGGGGAAAAGAAAGCAGGGAATCATGTGTAGGAGGTCATTATGAGGAAAGCCCACATTTCACAGGCAAAACCCTGATCGCATTGCTTGCCTAACTGCAAAGGAGCTTGGGGAATGTAGTTTGGCTGTGTGCCCTGGAGGAAGAGGATGTGCATGTGGATGAACATAGAGTAATCTCTACCCGTTAGGCAGAACCCCACCTCCTAGCTCCACCCCTTGCTGGGTGATGACTTAAGAAAAGTAATGTATTTGAGCCTCAGTTTTCTGTTTTATAAAATGAGGAAAAGAACTACCAGCTTCAAAGAGTTGTTATGAAGATCAAATTTTGAATCAATGTACATAAAATAGCTTCATAAAAAAGGAATTTTCAACAAACATGAAACTGTTTTGTAATTTTAAAAAATTTACTTACTTGAAAGACAGAGACAAAGACAGACAGAACTCCCATCTTTTTCACCCTCCAAATGGATACGATGCCTGGGGCTGGGTGGCTGAAGTTGGGAGCCTGGAATTTAATCAAGATCTCCAAATGGATGGTGGGTACCCAAATCCATCCATCTTTCCTTCATTTCTTTGTTCCTTCCTTCCTTCAGATTTGTTTGTTTATTTGAAGGTAGAATTACAGAGAGAGAGGGAGAAACAGAGATCCTCCATCTGCTGATTCACTCCCCAGATGGCCACAATGACCAGGGCTGAGCCAGGCTGAAGCCAGGAACTTTTCATCCAGGGTTCAGGGGTGAGTGCAGGGGCTCAAGCACTTGGGCCATTTTCTGCTGCTTTCCTAGGCACATTAGCAGGGAACTGGATTGAAATGGAGCATCCAAGATTTGAACTGGTGTTCATGTGGGATGCAGGAATTGCAGGTGTTGGTTTAACCCACTGTACCACAATGCTGGCGCAGCAATTTCTTGAGCCATCACCCCTGCCTTCTAGGATCTGCATTAGTAGAAAGTTGGGGTGAGAAGTCAGAGCCAGGTATTGAGGCTGATGTGGGACTTGATGTCTTTTTTTTTTAATGATTTATTTTATATTTTTGAAAAACAGAGTTACAGAGAGAGGGAGAGGGAAAGGGAGGGAGGGAGGGAGAGAGAGAGAGAGAGAGAGAGAGAGGTCTTCCATCCTCTGATTCACTCCCCAAATGGCCACAATGGCTGGAGTTGAGCCAATCCAAAGCCAGAACCCTGGAGCTTCTTCTAGGTCTCCCCCATGGGTTCAGGGGCCCAAGGACTTGGACCATCCTCTGCTGCTTTCCCAGCCACATTAGCAGAGAGCTGGTTTGGAAGTGGAGCAGCCAGGACTTGAACTGGAGACCATATGGGATGCTGGCACTGCAGGCCAAGGCTTTAACTTGCTGCACCACTGCACTGGCCCCGGGACTTGAATATCTTGACTGCCAGACTAAATGCCTACTCCATGTTTTACATATTTTTGAAATCATACCTGCCTCATGGGCTAGGCCAGACATCTGCAAACTACATCCCGTGGACTCAGTGCACCTGAGTGGTTTTACAAATAAAGCTTTATTAGATCACAGCCATTTTCGCTAGTTCATGTATTTTCAATGCTGGTTTTGCACTGCATGCAAGGTTGAGTGTGTGCCTCAGAGACTGTATGAGCCACACAGCCAAAAACATTTACTGTCTGATGCTGCATAGCAACAGTTTGCTGACCTTTGGACCACACTGTCTGAGGTCTTAGTCATTTGCTATTTAGCACAATGTATGAGACATAGCAGGTGCTCAGGGATACTTTTTTTTTTTTAAGATTTATTTATTTATTTGAAAGGAAGAGTTATAGAGAGGCATAGTCAGAGAAAGAGAGAGAGAGGGGCGGAGGCCTTCCATTTGCTGGTTCACTCCCCAATGGCTGAAATGGATAGTGCTAGGCTGATCCTGAGCCTGGAGCCAGAAGCTTCTTCTGGGTCTCCCAAGTAGGTGCAGGGGTCCAAGGACTTGGGCCATCTTCTCCTGCTTTCCCAGGCCATAGCAGAGAGCTGGATCATTAGTGGAGCAGCTTGGGCTGACACCATGGCTGAATAGGCTAATCCTCTGCCTGCGGCGCCGGCACCCCGGGTTCTAGTCCCGGTTGGGGCACCGGATTCTGTCCGGTCGCTCCTCTTCCTGTCCAGCTCTCTGCTGTGGCCCGGGAAGGCAGTGGAGGATGGCCCAAGTGCTTGGGCCCTGCACCCGCATGGGAGACCAGGAGAAGCACCTGGCTCCTGGCTTCGGATCAGCGTGGTACGCCGGCCGCAGCGGCCATTGGGGGGTGAACCAATGGCAAAAGGAAGACCTTTCTCTCTGTCTCTCTCTCTCTCTCTCTCTCTCTCTCTCTCACTGTCCACTCTGCTTGTCAAAAATAAATAAATAAATAAAATTCTAAAAAAAAAAAAGAAGTGGAGCAGCTTGGACTGAACTGGTGCCCATATGGGAAGCCAGCACTGTAGGTGGCGACTTCACCCATTACATCACAGCACCGGCCCCACTCAGAGATTCTGTATTGAAGGGATGAAATATCTTTGTAGAGCTCTGTGGCTTAGAAATTGTGCAGCTAGAAGGTAATTTCAGCTGAAAGATGCTTTTCCTGTAGGGTAGATGAGTGCCATAGGTTCCTTTGCACTCTTGGAGCAGCCAAATAACCAAGATATTCAGGCGCCCTGAATTCACCTGTACTATGCTGCCTTGGCCAAGTTCTTTTCAAGACATAAACATGTGCCCCTTGTTACCACTATAATCTGTAAACTCATCAGACTGTTATCACCATCCAACTCATTATGATTGCTGAGCATTAAGTGACTGATAATTGCAGGGAGTAAAAAGCAAGAGTAAAAGACAGTTGGCTGGGAATGCTTTGGTGTTACAAGTGCACTATCTCATTCATGTTTGCTTCTGCTTGTTATGTAGCCTGAATTTTGCTGGTTTGAAGGCAGAACAGCCTGAGCAATAGTGGAGCAAACTTTATAGTAACTCTTTTCCTCTAGTGATTGGCAAATCAAGAGTTTATATCAACCAATCAGTACAAAGCCAGTGTTTAGCACCAGGAATTATTAACTTAGATAATAGAGAGGAAGTTAATTGAGGTAACATTTATTAATAGCATCATGCACTGCATTGGTGTGAGGGAGAGTAGAATAAATAACTCAGTGGGCTGGCATTGTGATGTAATGGATTAAGCTGCCCACCTGAGATGTCAGCTTCCCATATGGACTCCCGTTTGATTCCCAGCTGTTCCACTTCCAATCCAGCTCCCAGCTAATGGCCTGGGAAAAGCAGTGGAAGATGGCCCAAGTTCTTTGGCTCCTCCCACCCATTTGGGAGACCTGGATGAAGATCCTGGCTCCTGGCTTTGGCCTGGCCTGGCTCTGGCTGTTGTGACCATTTGAGGAATGAGGTAGCAGATGACATCTCTCTCCCTCTCCCCCTCCCTCTCCCACACACTCTGCTCCTTCACTGTCTCTGTAACTCTACCTTTCAAATACATAAATCTTAAGAAAAAAGAATAAATAAGTCATAGTTCCTGCTTGAGTTGCACACAACTCAAGATATAAAAGGACAAATTCCTCTAAACCTGAAAGATAGGGAAAATTATGCTGAAAGATATTATTTTTATCAGCATCAGTATCTGGAACAGCAATCTCTTCAATGGGAATCATCTGGACATTGAGTAGTCTGCCTAGCTTATTGAAAGTAAGTGAAAGGAGCAGAAGAGGAGGCAGGAGAAAAGGAAAGCAAAAGGTTTCAGCATCTAGTTAATGATAGAATTGGGTCAGGATTTACTTCTCCATGCATATTCTAAGTTACCCAAATCTAACCAAAGGCATTTGTCTAAATTGATTAAATCACAGGTTACAAAAGAGATGCTTTTGCTCCTATGTTTAGAGAATAGATTTTTGTAGCTTTCTCTTTTGTATTTTTATTTTGAACAATTAGATTTTAAAAGGATGCAGAAAATACACGATGTATATACAGGTATGTAGTCAGAAAGTATTTGTAGAATTTAGCTATTGAAAATGCCAGTGTGTATTGCTCTTAAGAAATTTGCAAAACAGGGATACTGTCTCATTCTACTTGGCATCCTTAAACTCTCCATCATGTTCTACATGGAGTTAGTGCTCAGTGGTTGTTTATTAACAAAACATTGGGGATTTTGCAACTGAAAGCAAAGATTAATACCTCTTTAAGTTATTGCGGAAAAATAGAGTAAAAGGATGAAGTACATGAGCATGGAAGACAAAGATCAATGGACAATTCAGAGTTCTCACTGGGACCAGGGATATATGGTTGCAAGGTATCTTCATTACCTTTGCCCTCTTGTTTTAGTCTCAGGCTTAAGTTTACTACCCCCTCTCTGCCCAACAGGGAATTCAAAGTTCATGGAAAATGACATTAAAAAATAAATTTATTTTGGTGAAAAAAATTGAAACCAAGCATAGTATTTTTTTTCATAATGATTGTTTTGAAGATCTCTCATATATGGAATACATGTAGCTCTAGTTTATTTTTATTTTTAAAATAAAACAGTTTTATTAATGTGATACTTGTAAAGCTTTTGGGATACAGAGTAATATTTCAACATACATATGCAGCATAAACTGATGAAATCAGACAATTAGCATTTCCATTTCCTTATTTTTTTCTTTATGTTTGGACTCTCCCAGCTCCTCTCTTCTAGTTCTTTATACAGAATGCAGTACATTATTGTGACCTATTCCTGCTGTGCTGTGGAACTCTAGAACCTGATGCTTCTATCTAAATGTTTGGGTACTTGCTAGCCAACCTCCCTCCAGCCCCTCCCCTGACTCTTCCCATCCCCTAGTACTCACTATTCGAAGATCAGATAGACTTAAAATCTTCCTTACATGGTGGAGATCATGTAGCAATTTCCTTTCTGTATCCGGAATTTCACTTAATATAATGCCCTCCTGTTCCACCTATTTTTCTGTGAATGTCAGGATTTCATTCTTTTATATGGCAGAATAATATTCTGTTGTGTGTAGACACCACATTTTCTTTATCCGTTCAGCCACAGATGGTCACCTGGGTTGATTCCATCTTGTGACTAGTGCTGCAGTGAACATGGAAATATCCCTTTGTTATGCTCATTTCATTTCCTTCAGATATTTATACCCAGGATGTCTGGGTAGGTAACCAAATCCAATGAAAGATCTATTTTTAATTTTTTGAGGAAACTCCATACTGTTCTCTCTGTAGCTGTACTAATTTTTATGCCCACAAACAGTGCCTCAGGGCTCCCTTGTCTCCACATCCTCCCTAGCATTTGTTTTATTTTGTCTTTCTCATAATTAGATGTATTTTTGGATTATCTAATTATGTGCTTATGGCTCTGTTCAGCCTGCCACCCCTCCATCTCTGTCTCTCCTCAGCTTGAGCGTCTTCATATGTTGAGCTTGAGGGTCTTCATTTCCTTAGCCATAAATCGAAGAGGTGTACAGGTTGTTTGAGAGTTTCACTGTTTGCCTCCTGTCAAGCATGGCAGATGACCGTATTTCCTTCTCTTCAGCAAGCCTGCTCTCCACAGGGCTTTATGTTCATAAGCTCCAGGCAGGCGGGGAGGGACGTGGGCTCCATGGACTGTTCTGCAGAGCACATCAGACCTTTGTTATTTGGTAAATTTCGTATGAAATTCAATTACCTCTGAAGTCACTCCAGGGGAGTCACTGATCCTAAGGTACAGAGGACAAGAAAAATTGTCATTTTTCTTTTCCAATAAGGATTTTTATTTTTTTTTGAAAAAGGGACATATTTGATTTTCTTTTGGTAATGTAAAATCCAAATGCGCAAAAGATGAGGCAAAACTCAAGAGACTGATATGGGTAAATGAATAGAAGAATTGTGGTACTCCCCTCCTCCCGCATCTCAGTAATTGAAGTAATTTAGGTAAAATTCAGGTGTAGCTGTGGTTACATTGCTTTCATATTAGGAAGTTAGGAGTACTCCTGTGCTGAGATTCTCATGGCTAGGGCTAGAAATAGTGCCGCCTTCCTTTAGTCTAGCGCTGTGTACACAGTGGGTTTCCAAGGGCTGTGAGCTACTGAAATGTCTTTATTGCAAAGGACCTACTACGGCTGACTGAAAACAGCCCGGGAGTTGAGTTGCGCTGCCATCCCAGTTTCAAATGCCTTCAGCTTCGGTGGTATTTTTAAGGATTTCAGAATATTCTCTTGAGAGCCAGTTTGCAGAGAGAACAGGTTAGGAAAGAGGCTGTTGACTTCTGAAAAGAAGGCAGTTCCCCTACAGACGCAGCATCCAAGTGTCCATGGGTTTGTTGTACTAGCAAAAGCCTGTGTTCAGCTTTGGGGACTGCCACAGAGAGTAGACAGCCTCCTTTAAAATCTATGTATGAAGGCCTTGTCCAAAGGCCTTCATTCCTTTTTTTTAAGCTTCATTTATTTATTTGAAAGGTAGAATTACAGACAGAGAGAAGGAGGGAGAGAGCAAGATATTGAGATTCCATCTACTGGTTCACTCCCCAAATGGCTGCAATGGCCAGGGCTGAGCCAGGCCAAAGCCAGGAGCTTTATTCAGGTCTCCCACATGGGTGCAGGGGCCTAGGTACTTGGGCCATCTTCCACTGCTTTTCCAGTCATATTAGCAGGGACCTGAATTGGAAGTGAGGCAGTCGGGGCTCAAACCAGCACCCATATAAGGATGCCAGCGCTGCAGGTCGGGGCTTTCACCTGTTGCACCACAGTGCCAGCCCCTAAGGTGCCTTCATTCCAGAAGACATCTGAGTTTCCCATTTGTGAGTTTAAGTGATGAATCTGAAGATGCTCTCCAAGTTAAGAAAGAGAAATAACATAGAGGGCACTGACAGTGAAATAAAGCAGAAGTTCCTGCACTCTCAAGATCGGCTGATTAGGAGTGAACAGACACCTTAACCCCTGGCATGTGATCAGGAGTAGTGAAGAACTAGTCTGAAGTTTGAGTTTGCAAAGGCTGCTTGTGTCTAGACACCAAATACCTTACTGTAGTGAGCTTGGAACTTAGCTACCCAGAGTCTGTCAGCCTGGAAGTCTGGGTTCCCAGCGACTGATGTGTTGTTACAGTGCCACATGTCTCCAAATGGTGGTGGTGTGACAGCTCAGGAGGGGGTCTTGGCTTTGTCTTTGTATGTGGTACTGCTTTTCCATCTTTGAGCTTTCTCTCATGTTAAGTAGTTAAGTTGGTTTTATGGTCTGCTGGGTAATTATGTTTTCTAAGTAAGATTAACTTCTAAATTACTAATGAGGGAGAAGCTATAATAGTGAACTGTGATTGTCTTTGGCTGACAGCCAGAGAGAAAGAATGCAATTAAATGTTTGACTACTTCTTTCTAAGTCTGAAGAGTGTACTTTTGGGTAGAATTATTTGACCGTTGGGTTAAGACAGACAAAAGTAGTTGCATCAGGGACAAGCATTTGGTACAGTTGTTAAGGTGCCCCTTGGAACACCAGCATCCCATATCAGAGTGCCTGGGTTTGAGTCCTGACTCTGCTTCTGGTTCCAGCTTCCTGCTAATGCACATCCAGGGAGCCAGCAGGTGAAAGCTCAAATAGTTGGGTCCCTAATGCCCACACGGGAGACCCAGCTACTGATTTGAGCCCCGGCTGTGGTGGGCATTTGTGGAATGAACCAATAAGTGGGAGGTCTCTGTCTCTCTGCTGTTGAAATAAACATAAAAAAGAGTTATATTAAAGATGAATAGAGATTGATTATAGAAACTTTTCTTTTTTTCCTCCCCAAAGATTTATTTTATTTATTTGAAAGGAAGAGTTAGAGAGAGAGACAGAGATCGTCCATCTGCTAGTTCACTTCCCAAATGGCCCCAATGGCTGGGGCTGGGCCAGGAGTTTTTTCTAGGTTTTCCATGTGGGAGCAGGGGCCCAAGCACTTAGGCCCTCTTCTGCTGCTTTCCCAGGCACATTAGCAGGGAGCTGGATCGGAAGTGGAGCAGCTGGGACAAACACTATCACCCATATAGGATGCTGGCACTGTAGGTGCGGCTTAACCCACTATACTAAAACACTGGCCCCAGAAACTTCTCTTTTTTTATTCAGGAAGCTGAGAGACATAGCAAGAGAGGGGAATGAAGAGAGAGAGAGATGATTGGAGAGAGAGCGCCCATCTACTGGGCCACTCTCCAAATGTCTGCAATGGCTGGGCCTGTATTAGGCTGCAACTGGGAGCTGAGAACTCAGTCCATGCCTCCCATGTGGGTGGCAGGAATCCGTGGGCTTTGGGCTATCACCACCATCTCCCAGAGCTCCATTACCAGGAAGCTGAAGTCAGGACCATAGCCACAGCTGGGCATTGAAACCAGTCACTGATATGGGTCCCAGGTGTCTTAATTGGTGACTTAACTATACCTCAGAATATTCTTTACTATTTAAATGATTTATTTTTAAAAAATTTACTTATTTGAAAGGCAGAGTGAGGGAGCAAGAGAGAAGGAGGATCTTCCATATGCCGTTTCATTCCCCAAATGGCTGTAATGGCTGGGGCTAAGTCAGGCTAAAACCAGACGCTTGGAACTCCATCCAGTCTCTCACAGTCTGTTGCTTTCCCAGGTGCATTAGAGGGAGCTAGTTTGGAAAAAGAGCAGCTGGGACCAGATAGGGGATGCATTGCAGGTGGCGGTTTAATCGGCTGTGCCACAAAGTTAGCCCCATGAATTATCTTTTATTGTTAGAACTTAAGGACAAAATTAGCACTCGATTGGGAATATCTTACTCTTTCTCAATAAGTATAGCTTCAGATTTGACAAAATAGCACATTATTATTATTATTATGCAAAACTATGAGTTTGTACTATTGTTTCCTCTAATCCTTTAGGGTGGTTCCTTTCTGGCCTTGGTGGTTTCTCACATCCATGTGCTAATTATACACAGAACTCAGCACCTTGTCTCCAGAGGTCTCTTCTAGGCAGCTGTCACCTCTCTAGGAACCTGTCCAGTGATGTGCAGTGGTCTTGGCCTCCCTGGTCTCCCAGCTTTGTCTTCTCAACTCAGAATCTATATGACTGGGTTTATCCTGGGCTCTCCCTCGCTGCCCTACAAGGGGAAAAAAACCTCTCCAGGCAGTAAGTGGGGGCAATAAGCAGGCTACTTGATTTCTCATCTCTTCAGGATCACTGTTTTTCATTGTCTGATAGCCAAAGTCTTGTTCTAGTTTTTCTCCCTCCCCTCCCCTCCCCCTCTCCCTTTTCTTACCTTCCTTGTGCTTCAGGTGGGTTACTCCATCTTAATTGGAAGTCTCTTCTGAACTATTCTTGCATATTTATTTTTCTTTGTACTTAATAATCAACTTGTTTAGCTACAGAAATATTTTTATATAGTTTTAGATATAAAAGTTTTCTCTCCTATTATATCTTCCAGCCTTTCACTATATGATTATATGAGGCTTATTTTTGCTAACATTTAATAATTCTTCTTTATTAATTTTTAAAACTTTGCATTATTTGAGAGGCAGAGAGAGAGAGAGTAATCCCATTCTCTGATTCACCCTACAAATGCCCACAATGGCCTGGGACTAGAGCTGAAGCTGAGGCCTGAGAACTCAATCCAGTTCTCCCATGTAGATGGCAGGGACCCAACTACTTGAGCCATCTTTTCTGCCTCCCAGAATCCTCATTTGCAAAAGTCTGGAATTGGGAGCACAGCCAGGACTCAAATCCAGACAATCTGATACGAGCTATACCAAGCAACAGCTTAACAACACCGACCCTACTCACTGTCTTAACTTTAATTTTGATTTTTATCTTTGATTATCTTGGATTTTACAGATATACTGTTTCATTATCTACAAATGGATATAATGATTATATTTACTTCCAGGCCGCATGCCTTTTTTTTCTTATCTGATTACATTGGCTAATGTTTTTTCTAATACACAACATTGATAGATAATCGTGAGCATCCTTGCATCATTCCTGACCTTAGTTGAATGTCTCTAGTGTTTTTCCATTAAGTCAGATGCTAACTTTTTCAGACGGGTGGATACACACATGTACACACCTCTATAGAAATACTTACTATTTTTTGTTTTTTGAAATCATTAATGGTGTTGAATTCTGTGGAAGGAGCTGAAAACCCTTTTAGTCACCTGGGAGATAACCATAGGATTTTTTTTCCTCGAATCAGTTAAAATGGTGAATTACATTAATGGATTGTCTAAAATGAAACATGCTTACACTCCTGGAAAAATTTGTTAATGTAGCATTATTTTATGTGTTATTTGTATATGCCTGTCTCTCTCTCTCACATAGCATGTGGCTATTTTCCATGCTGTCTTTTATGAAATAGAGCTTATGCATCAGTGTTTTATCTGCTTCATAAAAAAATGTGCAGCTTAAGTTTCATTTTCTCTGCTACAGAATAGGTTGAGGGGACTTTAAAACATCAGTGGAAAATAGGGCTAAAAGATAACTTTATTTTGATGCAAAAAGATGAAATTTATGCATAGTCTTTTCATAATATGCCTTTTCCCTGAATTTTTTGAAACTCCCCAGAGTAAGTAATGTAAGGTGATCTAAATTTTGAAGGTTTTGTAGAATTTCCCCTAATGTTGTAGGGTATAGTGCTTCTTTGCAGGGTTAGTTTTTACTTGCAGGAATAATTTTTTCTACTTGTTCTGTGGAAATTGATTTGTTTAAGTTTACTGTCAGTATTAGGGTCATATTGGAGAAATCTGTTTTTTAAGGAAAAAATATTTTTAAAGAAAAATATATGTTTTCTAGATTTTCAAAATTATTTGGTTGAGTTGATTAAAGATTGTCTTTTGGCATGTAATTTTTTAAAAAATAATTTTCATTTTATTTGAAAAGTACAGACATATACACAGACACACACACACACACACATCTTCCATTTGCTTGTTCAATCCTCAAGTGCTCACAACAGCCAGGACTGGGTCAGGCTGAAGCTAAGAGCCTGGAAATCACTCTGGTTGCAGGGACCCAAGCACTTGAGCCATCTCCTGCTACCTCTCAGGATGTGCATTAGCAGGAAATAGGGTTGGAAGTAGAGTAGCTGGAGCTTCATATTGGACATGGGCATCACAAGTAGTGACTTTAACTGCTGCATCAGGTGCCCACCCCAGGAGAGAGTGTGGTCTGTTTTCTACCTCCCCTAGGTTCCCACCACACCCTTCTTTTTTCTATGCAGTTGGTATCTGATGCTGTGGTTGGCTGCTTTGTATTACACTGCTTAATTTATTACTTACATGTAAATTGAAATTTGTAATGTTCTTTGACTGCTGGTATGTTCTGGATGTGGGGTATAGATGGTTTATTTGGTCTTCCTTGGTGGATTGTATAGAGATTCAAATTTAGGCAGCTACTATTATTTCTGAGGATTCTGAAAATGTGGGTTGACCCAATTAAATAAGGAAGTTGAACAGAGCAATAGTGAGGAAAGAGGAATATTTTAGATAGAGGAATCCAAGGAGCTGATGTTGGTACAGAAGCTTTAATAAGGTAAGGGAGTGAGCCCTGCAACACCTAAAGGAGGGTCTTCCAGGAAGGGGAAACAGCAAGTGCAGAGGCCCTGTGGCAGGGTCAGAGATGCTGTGTTTCACGAATAGCAAGGAGGCCAAGGCAGCAGAAGCAAAGTCAGTCATAGGAAGAATAGAAAGGTACAAAATTTAGTCAGAACTGATCAGAGATCAAATTTACTTCCCCCTCTCCCAACAAAGGTTAACTGGAAGGCATTGTGGAGTTTTAAGTGGGGTAGTGACAGGGTCCTCTTTAGAGAGATCTATTAGACTACCCCATGAAAAATGAACTTACGAGTTGAGAGAAGACAGGGAGAGTAGTTGTAATGTTATTGCCTGAAATGAGTGTGGTCTGGACTGGAATAGCAGTTGGGAAGGTTATGAGGGGAAGTCATACTTAAAAGATGTTTTGAGGGTTGACTTGATGTGACTTCCTGATTGGTTGGATGTGGAGTGTGAAAGAGCCATGCAGGATAAATAGGGAGACAATGATGCCTGAGAGAGGAGCCAGACAGTTTGCATGTGTGTGAGTGTGTGTGTGTGTGTGTGTTGTGGAGAGGTGTGAAGGGATATAGATTCTTCTCGGGCATGTAAAGACTGAAACGTCTGTTGGATTTGATAGAGGCTTCACTATTTCACTCTCGACTGCAGGAGAGAGGTTATGTCTTTATAGATAAACATTTTGGATAACTGTAGAGTGAGTAAAAGAAGAAGATCATAGGCTGAGTGTTGGGATTTTCCAGATACAGAGCCCAGGGACAGGAGAGTTATCAAGCAAAGTAAGCCACGGAGGACTGCCTAATGTGATGTAAGAAACACCAGGCTGATATGATGTCGCAGGAGCCAGGGAGGACAGCATTTTGCAGAGTGCAATTAACTGGGCCAAATGCTTCTGCAGGGTTGAGTACAATGAAGACTAAGAAATGATCTTGGATTTGGCAACATGGAGGCCATGGGCATGCATGAGCAGCATGATTCAGTGGAGGGGTGGAGACAAAAAACTAGGTGGAATTGATTAACGTGGGGGAGTGTACAGAGATGGCTGTTTTTGAGTTTTTCTTTAAAAAACCTGTAGATACATGGAGTAGATAGTTGAGAGGGATGTGCAGTCAAGGTGTGGAAATTTTAGGGGAATTAAAAAATATTTATTTGAAAGCTACAATGACAGAGAGGCAGAGGGGGTGAGATATATCTTTTTTTTTTTTTTAAAGATTTATTTATTTTACTTGAAAGAATTAGAGAGAGAGAGGAGAGAGAGAGAGAGAGAGAGAGAGAGAGAAAGAGAGGTCTTCCATCCGATGGTTCACTCCCCAATTGGCCACAATGGCCAGAGCTGCGCCGATCCAAAGCCAGGAGCCAAGAGCTTCCTCCTGGTCTCCCACTCGGGTGCAGGGGCCCAAGGACTTGAGCCATCTTCTACTGCTTTCTCAGGCCACAGCAGAGAGCTGGACAGGAAGTGGAACAGTCAGGTCTTGAACCAGCACCCATATGGGATGCCGGCGCTTCAGGCCAGGGCATTAACCCACTGTGCCACAGCACCGGCCCCAAGATATATCTCATTTACTGGTTTACTCTCCAAATAGCTACAACAGTCAGGGTTGGGCTAGGCCATTGCTGGGAGCCTAGACCTTTATCTGTGTCTCCCACATGGGTAGCAGGCCCCCCAGCCCTTGAGGTATCTTTTGCTGCCTTCCCTGGTGCATCAGCAAGAAGCTGGATAGGAAGCAGAGCATTCAGGACTTGAACTGTCATTCCCATATGGGCGGCTGGCATTGTACGTGTTGGTTTGACTTACTGCACCACAGTGCTGGCCCTAAAGGATTTTTTATAGCATATTTGAAGGCTGTTAGGAAAGCCAAATTGAGGATATAGGAGAGACAGGAAGCAGAATAACAGGGAACTTTAAAAAAGTTTGTAGAAAATGGAATTAAAAACAAAATTTAGTTTCTTTCTTTCTTTCTTTCTTTCTTTCTTTCTTTCTTTCTTTCTTTCTTTTTTTGACAGGCAGAGGAGTGGATAGTGAGAGAGAGAGAGAGACAGAGAGAAAGGTCTTCCTTTTTCCGTTGGTTCACCCTCCAGTGGCCGCTGCGGCCGGCACATCATGCTGATCCGAAGCCAGGAGCCAGGTGCTTCCTCCTGGTCTCCCATGTGGGTGGCAGGGCCCAAGCACTTGGGCCATCTTCCACTGCCTTCCCGGGCCATAGCAGAGAGCTGGCCTGGAAGAGGGGCAACCGGGATAGAATCCGGCGCCCCGACCGGGGCTAGAACCTGGTGTGCCGGCACCGCAAGGCAGAGGATTAGCCTGTTAAGCCATGGCGCTGGCCAAAATTTAGTTTCTTGTCCCACCTCATGCCCCTTCCCCTCCACTGAAACCTGTGCATAGAAGGGATCTTTAGGGAAGAGTTCAAGATGGCGGAATAGGAAGGGAGCACATTGATAGTACGTAAAGACACATGTTAATATAAGTGGAGATACTGCAGGGTCAAGGAAGAGTAGGGGAAGAAACAGCAGAGGAAACTCTTCCGGAACTAGTGATTCACAGTGGACCTGCGTGGAGAGCGTGGGAGCCCAAGTTCGGGACACCAGCGGCAGACTCAACGCACCAGCGCTGGAACGCGAGGTGAGCCGAACCTCAATAGCCCGAGACACCGGCGGGCAAGCGGAAAGAGGAGACTAGAGGGAACGAGGCTTGAAACTCCGTGGGGAAAAGTTCACCAGGCTAACTAGAAGAGAGAGAGGAAAAAAAAAAAGTGACCGATACGGACACGAGTTTCTCTCTCTCCGCTCACCTCTCAAAGGCGAGCAAGACAGAGCAGGCGCCATTTTGGACATACGTCATAAGCAGGGCGACCTCAGGTCTGCACCGGCCCTGAGCCTAGCAGAAAAACCTGACTCTGGGGGGAGGGTGAAATAACAGGAGATTGGGATCTAGCTTGGCAACCCAGTGGGAGACTGCAGGAGAGTTGGAGCCCACACTGAGGGCAGCACAGATTCCCTGTGTGGTCCTTGGGAAGGAGCTTCCAATCTCTGGCTCCTGTGGGTATATCATTTGCCTGCTAACTACCTCCAAGTACGTTCAGCTGTGTGGAATTACTTCCCTTTTGAATCAAAAAAAAAAAAAAAAAAAAAAGAAAGAGAGATTTACCACGCCTAACCTGGGAGTGTCATCTTTGACACACCCTCAACCCTGAGGAACCAAACACAGCTCTCAGTCCACACTCATCTCAAGCCTCTAAGGCTCCACCAAAAGCAGACAGTCCACTTAATATAGAGCCATAGTGTAACAAGAAAAAACACCACAGTGAAGAAACCAAATATCTCCAACATGCCAAACAACAAATGCAAAAATCGAGGTAACAAGAACAAGGAAGACACTATGACGCCCCCAAATGAAAAAGACACCCCAATGCAAGATTATGAAGATGATGAGATCGAAGAAATGCAAGAAGCAGATCTCAAACAATTGATAAGAACATTAAGAAGTTCTCAAAAACAAATTCTTGAACTACAGAAATCCTTCATGGACAAGATAGAAAATCTCTCTCGTGAAAGTGAAATATTAAGGAGGAATCAAAATGAAATGAAACAACTAGTGAAACAAGAAACTGAGATAGTGACGAGAAATCATAATGAAATGAAGAATTCAATAGATCAAATGACAAACACATTAGAGAGCCTTAAAAACAGAATGGGCGAAGCAGAAGAGAGAATATCAGACTTAGAAGACAGAGAACAGGAAAGGAAACAGGCAAACCAAAGAAAAGAAGAAGAAATTAGAAATCTAAAAAATATTGTCGGGAATCTACAGGATACTATTAAAAAACCCAACATTCGAGTTCTAGGAGTTCCTGAAGGCATGGAGAGGGAGAAAGGATTAGAAGGCATTTTCAGTGACATACTAGCAGAAAATTTCCCAGGTTTGGAGAAGGACAGAGGCATCTTAGTACAGGAAGCTTATAGAACCCCTAATAAACATGACCAAAAGAGATCCTCACCACGACATGTTGTAATCAAACTCACCACAGTGAAACATAAAGAAAAGATCCTAAAATGTGCAAGAGAGAAACGTCAGATTACTCTCAGAGGATCTCCAATTAGACTCACAGCAGACTTCTCATCAGAAACCGTACAAGCTAGAAGGGAATGGCGAGACATAGCCCAGGTACTAAGAGAGAAAAACTGCCAGCCCAGAATATTATATCCTGCAAAGCTCTCATTTGTGAATGAAGGTGAAATTAAGACTTTTCATAGCAAATAGAAACTGAAAGAATTTGTTGCCACTCATCCTGCCCTGCAAAAGATGCTTAAAGATGTGTTACACACAGAAACACAGAAACATGGTCACCAATATGAAAGAAGGTAAAGGAAGGAAACCTCACAGCAAAAGATCACAGGAAGCTCAATTTCTCTTTGACATAGAATTAAACTCTGATGCTCTGTAAAGCAATGTGTTAAAGTAATCTATTATGTTCTCTTGATGTCTGTTAAATTCTAATTGTTCAAAAACAGCTGAATTTTTATTAAGAGCTATGGGTTATTTAAATATGTGCTTATTTTCAAAGATTTGAATAATCACCTTGTAACAAGATCAAATTTGGTCTATGAGTTTATAATTTTAAACATGGCGACTTAAAGTCTTTTGTCATCCACAGTTATATATGATTTGCTGCTCATAAAACTAAAGCGTTGTTGGTTCTGTGTTTAGCTGTCCTCCTATAGGTTCCTATGGACTTTTTCCAGCCACTTCCATTGTATTCAGTACTTTGGGATAGCTCTGTAAACAGATGAAGCCAATAATGTATTAGCAGAACCAACTGAGAGAAAGTATGGTTAACTGAGGTTACTAAAAAAGCAATTCAAATCAATTGGCAATCTACAAAAAGAGTTAAAGATTTTAAAAGCTATTATTAAAAATGCTATATTGGTCTAGTATGCTATGTTATATGTCTGTACATATTGTATGTCCACATGGGGAAATTTTATTAAGAGTTTTATTTTAAATGGCTTATAGATAAGATTGTCCATAAATTTAAGCTGCTAAAATCAATCAAAGATACATTTTAATTTGTGTGACCTGAATCTGTGTATCATATGTTTTAAACTTGTTGGTAGAAAGAAACTAAAAACATTTTATATGGTTGTGCTTAAGTTTACTGGTTAAACAAACTACACCATGTTAGATATTTAAGAGGTGTTTTCAAATACATGATTCTTAAAATTTATAGAAGGCATTGGACCTTCTGGTAAATGTTTTCTTAAGTTGTTATCTAATGGTTGAAACTGTTTGCTAAGAATTCATGCGATATTGCTATTGTCAGTAAGTGATCTAGGACTTGCTCCCTCATTTTTCTATTCTAAGCCCAACTTGTTCTTTCATTTCTCTATTCTCTTCAAGGTAGGAAACTAATTCTATTATGAAGGAATCTGTAGGATGCACAATTTAATCTTTAGACCTTATAAAAGAGATGGCTAACATTTTTCTGTAATAGCATAGCCAAAATAAGAACTTAAATAATAATCTCATAGCTAGATTCACTTCGCCATCAGCAAAGTATACAGTAAGTAGAAAAAACCTCCCTTTCAGACCAAAGGGAAAGAAAGTTTTAAAGTGAGAATAGAATTTTGCTCATGGGCATTGTCTACCTTAGAAAAACTACTACAGAACATGCCTGTGGCTATAGACTTGTAGTTCAGGCCACCGAAGATTAGAGATGGGACACGGGCACTCCCTTGACTTGCATCCTCTGGTCTGCTTTAACACAAACCAGGAGGAAAAGAAAGCTCGGCATCAGAAGCAATGGGTGGCAGGCCTATTAATGGCTGATCTGTACAGTGATCTGCCCTCAAGGAGACCCAACAGGCCAGTCCACTGCAGTGGCTTTCAATGTGGTAAGCCTGGGCTTCAGCAGAAGTCAGCTTGTGAAGAGCCCTGGCAGCTCTGCCAAGAGTTGGATCACTGGAAATGGACCTGCCCTGGAGTCGAAGGATGCCCAGGTCAGAGCCACAGATCTTATTGGCTCTAAGCTGAAAAGCCCTTCACTCAGCCCAACTTCCAAAGTGACACTGCAGCTGAGGGTGTGGTCAAGTAGGGTCAGCAACATTGCAGGCAGAACTATAAATTTCTTGTTAGAGATGCCCCCTGCCTTTACCTGGCCAGCTCTCCTCCCAGCCCAGCCAAGTAATGAAAGTCAACAGAGTGCCTTCCCCTAGGAGGTTCACACCTCCCTTAGGATATACCCCATGTGAAGAGATAGGTAGGTCTGGGCCTCTTAACTTACAAGGCCTAAAGCCCACCAGATTATTATTAAGCCCCTTCTATCAGGTTCTATTTGCCTCTCAATCAGAAAACTTAATTGTAGCTTAGACAGCACCTTTCTTAGCTCCTCTAATAATGACTCTGTCCTTTGTTCTAGACCCTGTCTAGCGTACTTGGGCCTCATTCCTTTGTAATCATAACCTCTACTCTACCACCAATGGCTCTACTCCCAACCTGTGTGTACTGATGGTCCTCTTCCCCACTTCATGCTGTATAATTGTTCAAACCTGGTAAATGCCACTCTTAGGATCATTGGTTACTATCCTCACCCTGTCTTTTATGACCTTGTCTAAATATGATCAGAGTCGGCAAACTTGGAAGGCTTCCATAGCCTTGGCAACTCATGACGACAGCCTAGGGTGGTTACTGGCGCCATAAACTAGAGTGTCAATTTGTTGGGTCAACAACAGGAGCCACTGTGCACTTGCTCCTCATGTGGGATCTCTGTCCTTAATGTGCTGTACATTTTGATTTGATGCTATAACTAGTACTCAAACAGTATGTTTCACTTTGTGTGTCTATGTGAGTGCAAACTGTTGAAACCTTTATACTAAATTGATCTTCTGTATGTGAGGAGAATTGAAAATGAATCTTGATGCAAATGGAAGGGGAGAGGGAGCGGGAGAGGGGAGGGTTGCGGGTGGGAGGGAAGTTATGGGAGGGGGAAGCCACTGTAATCCATAAGCTGTACACTGGAAATTTATATTCATTAAATAAAAGTTAAAAAAAAAAAAAGAAGGGATCTTTAGGAATGTGTATTATGAAAAAGCTGTGCATGGATTCCAAAACTTTTTTCACCAAAATAAAAACAACTACTATTTCTATTACACTTCTTTCCCCTTCTCCTCTTCTTTTTCTCCTTCTTCTTATTCTTCTCCTCCTCCTCCTCTTCTTTTCTTCTTTGATGTGTAGAGCAAGTACTCCCATTCTCAGTTCACTCCCTAAATGGTTGCATTGGCTAGGTAGATCTGGGCAGGAATTCAAAGATCTCCAATTACTTGAGTCATCACTGCTGCCTCTTAGGGTTACATCTGTGGGAAGCTCGAGTTAAGAGTCAGAACTCTTACATCTGTGGGAAGCTAGAGTTAAGAGTCAGAATGGAGCAGCGAGGGGTGGGAGAGGTGGGGTGGGGGTAGCACTGTGGTACAGTGGGTTAAAGCCCTGGCCTGCAGTACAGGCACCCTATTTGAGCACTGGTTTGAGTCCAGGCTGCTACACTTCCAATCCAGCTCCCTGTTAATGTGCCTAGGAAAGTAGTGGAGGATGGCCCAAGTCCTTGGGCCCCTGCACCCACAGGGAGACCCTAAAGAAGCTCCTGGCTTCTGATTGGCTCAGCTCTGGCTGTTGTGGTCATTTGAGGAATGAACCAGCAGATGGAAGACTCTCTGGCTCTGTCCTTTTCTGTAACTTTCAAATAAATGAAATCTTTTTTCAAAAAAGAGTCATAACTTGGAATTGAACTCCCTTGTAGGATGTGGGCATCTTAACCACTAAACTAAATGCCTGCTCCCCAAATTTATCTGTTACTAACATTTTTTCATGACTTTTTAAAGTGCCTTGTATATGGGCATAGATAAAGATGGTAGGTGGGACGAGGAATTTCTCTACCTGTATGTCTTGTTGGTGATATTAAAAGTAAAATTATTTACTGAGAATAAGAAAGGTTTTAGAAATTTGAAGAGAAAATCTGTAGATGTTATTTTGGATATGATGGAATGAACTGACGAGGCACATTAGGACTCATTTGAGAAGTCAGGACATGAATTTAAAATGAGTCCTATTCCTGTGTTTTGAGTAGGCACAAAGAGTGTGGAGAATAGGAACTACTCTGGTTGAGGGAGAGTGGGGAGAAGGAGTGATGTAAACATGCGAGACCATGGATACAACTTTGCGTGAAAAGAGCCACAAGAAGGCGTAAAGCCAGTTAAAACAAGCCAATCATTTGAAGCTTCCAGTAGAGTCAAATAATTGGGATACCAGAGGAAAGGAGAGAAAACAAAACAAAACAAAACTGAGGTGGTAGTAGTCTAGTGGAAATCATAGGGTGAAGATTTGGGGAACTATACAGTTAATGGTAACATCATAACTAAAAGTCCAGGATGGGACCACTGAAGGGAGAAGCAGAGGTGGGTGAAGGACCAGAGAATTGTAAGTGAAGGGGTCCAAGAGCAGAATCACCAGAGTATGGTGTAGCATCCAATTTTAAATCAATGTCAACAGAAACAATGGCAGGGGTAGAAGTGGGGCTCCGTGCACAAATTGTCAGTGCCCGAGAGAGTGTGCCTGAGAGGTGATTTATACCTGCAGCTGGGTAACGAAGAAGAAAGGTAGCAGGTGTTGTAGTGGAGGGTGAGTGCTTTGTTTTTAGATGTGACAGGGAACAGTGGTCTGAAAGCAATGGTGAGGAAGACGAGTGAGAGGAAGCTTCTAAAGTTCATCCTGCATATAATAGCATTCTATAAATGGTAGATGATATGTAGCACTAGCCATTTGCTGATTAAGTGGTCTTGAAAATGCAGTGCTGTGGCCGGCACCGTGGCGCACTAGGTTAATCCTCCGCCTACAGCGCCGGCATCCCATATGGGCGCCAGTTCTAGTTCCAGTTGCTCCTCTTCCAGTCCAGCTCTCTGCTGTGGCCTTAGATAGTAGTGGAGGATGGCCCAAAGTGCTTGGGCCCCTGCACCTGTGTGGAAGATCAGGATGAAACTCCTGGCTTCGAATCGGCGCAGCTCTGGCCATTGTGGCCATTTGGAAAGTGAACCAACCGAAGGAAGACCTTTTGCTCTCTCTCTCTCTCACTGTCTGTAATTCTAGCTGTCAAATAAGTAAATAAAAAAATCTAAAAAGAAAAAAAAAAAGAAAATGCAGTGCTATGGAAAAGTGCAGGGGAAAGCTGGCCTGCTGTAACTGACTACGTAATTGTTTCAGCTCACTGTAGAGCATGCTGGTGGATAATAATCTTAGTCTAGCCAGCTATGTGATGCTAGCTTCTTTGTGTGTGTTAGATAAATGAGGCGGTAAAATGTTGATTACAGCAAGCTATGACATGATCCAATCTGGGAAGTTTAGTGCAGTATCTTTTAGTGTAAATGTTATAGCTGCTTGGGGCTCTAGAGGCATGAATGATTAGAGGACTGGCTTCCCACTGCCAGAAGTCTCTCGGAATGCTTGGCAAAATGAGAGGTAGGGTTATATGTAAAGTCAAATAAGTGCTAAAATCTAACTTGGACTTTGTTCTATCCTCTTGCTCCTTTAGGATGATTTCATCATTAGGTTTGCCAAGAAAGTCAAATTAATAAGCTTGCTTGGCATGGTTAACTGTACAGGCCCAAAGGCTCTGAGGCATAACTTACATGTTTTTGGAGATTCCTGGAGGGAGGAAAGCCTAGGAAGTTCGGACTTGAAAAATGGAAGCCAGTGGAGACCCAGGTTTCCTTTTAGTTTTGCCTAGATAAGAATTTATCATTTCTAGGGATTGATTTAGAAATAGAGTTTTCACCATTGAGTCTGTCAATGAAACTGGAAGGCAGGGGATTGATATCCTGTGTAGTAGCAGGTGGTAACTTCATATGGAAACAGAAAGTGATCCAGGAACAAAGTAAATACTGATGGAGGAGCTGAGTAGTGAGTAAGTTTATTTGTTGAGGGACATTAAACTCGTGAAGTTTTTTTTTCCTCTTTTTGAAAAATTTATGTTTTAATCAACCTATAATCATTACAATTTTAGTATATTGCTCCTGAAGCAAGCACATGTGTAGTATTTATAGGGTATAGTGTGACATTTCAGTACAGGTGTACATTGTGTACTGGCCAATTCAGGATAGTTGTGTCATCCATCTAAAACATTATTTATTTATTTATTTATTTTGGTGATGAGAACACTGAAAATGCTTTCTTCTAGGTGGTTTTGGTTATGTGACACAATACCATTGACTGTAGTCACCCTTCTGTATAACAGAGCACCACAACTTATTCCTCCCATCTGGTTATGACTTTGCACCGGAAACTAATCTGTCTCCCTCTCCACCCTTGCCATCAACCTCTGGCAACTACTCTTCTACTTTTTACTTCCAGCTTTTTTAGATCCCACCTATAAGGGACACCATGTGGTATTTGCCTGGCTTATTTCATTTAATATTGTCATCTCCAGTTGTCATAAATGTCCGTGTTGTCATAAATCACAGAATCTCATTTTTTCATGGATGAATAGTATTCCACAGTATGTATGTATATATATATATATACATATATATATATATACACATATATATATGTGTGTGTGTGTGTGTTTATCCATTTATACACTGATGGACACTAAGGGTGATTCCATGTCTTGGCTATTGTAAATAGTGCTATAATAAACATGGTCAAAGTTTTAAAAATATTAGTATATTCTTACTGGTTTTAAAAGTTCTATTTATTATTATCATTGGAAAATTTAATGTGTAGAAATATGTAGAATAAAGTGTAAAATTCCTCTTTTGTGTCATGGTTCTCCACACCCCTGCTCACTGTTCCCCTCTATATGACAGTTTGGTACATATATTTTTTAGCTGGTTGCAAGCATACTTTAACTTAAAAATGAAGATGTATCTTATACATTCTGTTTGGCTAATTGATTTTGTTTTTCCCCTTTATTTTGTGTGTGTGTATACACAGGTGTTTTTTCTTATTAAGATATGTATATGAGTATAAATATCATGAATATGAAAATATTTTCATACTGTCTTGTACCTATCTATGCCTCTTTAAAACTGCATTGTTTCTAATATAAAATAACAGATGCATTGTAATTGAAGAAGCTAGTTCTCAATTGAAGGATGGTTAAATTTTCTGCTCTGCAAATAATGCCGTAACATTCACTCATTAATTCACATCTTTGAATCTTTGTGCTGTGTTTTACTCAAAGAACTGAAATTCCAGGTTTGTGGAATACAAACATTTAAAGCATTTTAAAACATTTAATTAATCAATCAATTAATTAATTTGGAAGGCAGAGTAACTGAGAAGTAGGGAAAGAGGGAGAGGGAAGGGAGGAGGGAGGAAGGGGGAGACACAGAGTGACCTTCTGTTCAGTGGTTCACTCCGCAAATGCCTGCAACAACTGGGGCTGGGCCAGGTCAAAGTCAGGAGTCCGGAACTCCACCCAGGTCTCTCACATGGATGGCAGGGACTATCATCTGTTGCATTCCCCGGCACATCAGCGGGAAGCGGCATTGGCCTTGAGTCAGGTACTCCAATGTGAGATGCCAGCATCCTAAGCAATGGCTTAACCTGTCACACCACAAGGCTTACCTCTGAAACATTTGCATATTTGGTAGATGTTGCTAAGTTTCCCCCCAGGTCTAGGGGGGTGCCTGTTTACCTATGCTCTAGTCAAAATTGGATGATGTCAGCCTTTGAAATCCAGCCAACAATACAATCTCATTGTTTAAATCTGCATTTCTTTAAGAATTGGTAATGTTGAGCATCTTATGTTTGTTAGCAATTTCCTTTAGTATATTGTCTGTATCCTGTAATGATTTTTGAAATTATCTTTTTCTTATCGACTTGTCAGAGCTCACTGAATATGAGGTAAATGTAATGTCTGTCACATATGCTGTAACTGTGTTCATCCACTGTAATTTCTGACTTTTTTCATGGCAGGCTCTCTCATTTTCTCTGTAGTTTAAAGATGACTTAAAGGTATTTCTTGACTCCCAGGTGACATTTTCTTTGAGAGGACTGCAGCCACCTGGCCATAGCAAGTCTGCACCAGCCCAGCCGTGGGTCAGGTCTCTGGACCACTATCTGGCCGTTTGAATGCTTGTGTTTGCTCTTTGTACCATTAGATAGCTGTAAATGGGCAGGCCATGTGTTTTAGTAGTAAGAAGATGGATTAGCATTCAGAAGTTCTTCTTCCGCATTTTTCCTTCTATATGCTAATGGTGATGTTGGAAAGCTTCACTTCTGTAACAAGGCCTACACCTGTCACATCTCACAGGACTGCTGCAAAAGTCACATGATATAATGGAAATACAATGCTATAAACCGGGAGTAGCTCCACACATACTTTTATGAATGGATGGCATGGCAAGTAGGGGGCTGTTTGAAGAAGATCATAGGAAGTTGCAAAAGTCTGACCCCTCCCCACTGTGCCTCCCGTGTCATTCACTTTCCTGTCTTGTTAATTGTGCTTAATAGACTTTGAAGTTGCTTTGTTTCCTTTTACCACCATCTCAGTCCAAATCAGAGTCAGGTTGAAGATAGGTCAGCTGCCTACCCCAAAAGATGAGGCTAAAATGACTTGAAATGAGAAAAGGAGAAAATTGATTGAAGTCAATAGGGACTGGGGAAGTAAGACCCCTCCCCTCCACTGGCAGGGCTACTCTGCAATGTGATGTAAGGTTGTGAACTCTGCTACTGGGGGTATGCACAATTGCACACAACATGTAGTGGCCCTGCCTGGAGGGCACATGTCTATTCGATTGTTCCCAGGCTTTACCAAAAAGAGGGTAAGAAGTGCTGAGTTGCACAGCTCATTTTTTAAAATCAGGGTATTATTTGGGGGCCAAACCTGAATTACATAGGACAGCGGAGGAAAGCCAAGAGCTGCTACCCAGGGTATCCTTGCCTTACTTTCCTTGGGCAGCTCCAGCTATGTCATGTTGAGCAAATACTTCACAGTTGCTCATTGAACAAGGTCCCAAATCATGAGCTGACATGTCTCATTTCTCCCCAGGTTTTAAGTCACCCTTTGTGTACATGGGTTTTTTTTTCCAGTTGTTCTCAGCCCTCCTCTAGACCTTCCAGCCTTTCCTCCCAGGCAGCCAGGCTCATCTTTAGAAAAAGCCAACCTCAGCAGACGTCTCCTTGCTTGAAAGACTTCAGTGGATTTTTGTTACTCTTGGGATGAGAACCAAGTTCCTTAGCCTGGTGCATGAGGCCCTTTGCAGGTGGTGGTGTAGCACTCTTACAGTACCCAGCCTTCCTTCTGGGCTGCTCCACTCTGGCTTCTCCTCCGCTGGTGCTGCTCAGCCTCTGAGCTCAGGGGAAAAGCCACCCCAGAGAGAGGTCCTCCCCACAGCTGAGGCTTGCAAGCGCGTCCTCTGTCACTTGCCTTCTCCTTATATACTGCTGTACCTCTTTGTGGCACTTAATGACAAATATTATGAAACATTTTGTTGTCTAATTTCTTTCATGTAAATTGCTTTCTCTCTGTCATGTTCACTATTATTCTTAGCACTTAAGAATATGTCTTGCACATGACAGATGCTTTACTTGCTGAAAGACGGAATGGATGCCTACATGAATAACTGTTGACAACTAGGAAATTTAAATGTGATCAGCCTTTTGCTCTGCTGGAAGCTGGCCACTCATCAGGGGAGCTGGGCTTTTGCATGAGAGGAGAACTCTTTTTGTGGGAGGGACACCAAGACCAGAGCCAGAAATATACTGGGGTCATAACTGGTTCCCCCCTCCCAAAGACATCCTTTTATGTCTTCTTTTCCTTTTCAAGGTCACCCACACTTGTGCTGATGATTTTTCTCTCTTCTGGTTTGTTTCTTTGTCTTTAACCTAACTTGATGAATGTAGGAAGATTGGAGTTAGACATAATGGCATTTCCAGTACTACTGATTTTATTCCCTGAGATTGGGAAGAATTTAATTCTTGAACTCTGACCCTATGGATACAGTCCCCTTACTCCTAAGATTAAGGGATTTGAAGATGACTATTTCACTGAACAAACCGTGATTTCCTTCCATTTGATCTGAGTCAAATTTTAAATTCCCCTGAGCTTTTAATTGGAAAACATATACAAATGACCCCTTTCATTGCCTTCAGGTAAGGATGGGGAATTGGATGATAGAAATCGCTCTTTCCCAGAAGCCTGCCCAAGTCCCTCTCTTAATATACAATGGGGGCAGGAAATACTAGGAAAAGAGAAGAGTGTAGGTAAAGTGCCCAAGGTTTAAGAATCTATTAATAGGCTCAGAAATTCTTAGACAGTATTGGATTAGATATTCTATTGATCCTTGAAGCTGTGAGTTGAGTGCATAAAATAATTTAATGCTTACTCTGTCTTCAGTCATTTCTTTTTGTATTATCCCAGAGGCTTTAAAATTTTTACTTTCTAAAAGATTTAAAAAATTTATTTTTTAGAAGACTTTTGAGTGCTTAAGTTTTGGAGTGAGCATTGTGGATGGGATTAAATGCCTACAGTCACCAGTTACAACCTTATCTGGGGCCACTGCTCTGGCCTGGTAGGCTAAGCCTCCACCTGCGGTGCTGGCATCCCATCTGGGCACTGGTTCATGTCCCAGCTGCTCCTCTTTCAATTCAGCCCTCTGCTTATGGCCTGGGAAAGCAATAGAAGATGGCCTAAGTGTATGGGCTTATGCACTCAAGTCGGGGATCTGGAAGAAGCTCCTGGCTCTGGATTGACCCAGTTCCAGCAGTTGTGGCCATTTGGGCACTGAACCAGTGGATGGAAAATCTATCTCTCCCTCTCTGTCTGTAACTCTGCCTCTCAAATAAATAAATCTTAAAAAAAAAAAAAAACCTTTCTTTGTCGAAGAACATGTGGGCATTGCTTTACCAGGGGCTCTTGGACTCTTATTTTTTTGCAAAAATTCTTAATATACACCTGTTTTTCTTCTCTCTAGTCTCTCATATTGGCTATTTTGTTGATCTGCCAAGAAAATGCAATTTCCTGTTAATTATGTCTTTTGATTTATCTAAAAGATTCTGCAAGTTTGGGAGAAAGATTTAGGAAATGTGTCTTGGCTTGATAGTGCAGTTCCCAGGAATATTCTTATTAAAGTACTATTGAGTGAAGCAGTCAAGCATTTTCTATCCTGGGACCCCTAAAGTGTATGTAGGGACTTCCTTAAATTGTGCAGAGCAAAACACTTGTTCTTATGGTAGAAGAGCTCATTCATTTTCCTTATAGACTCTCAGGTTAAGAACACATGCATTTTTTATTAGCTAAGCTTTTATATCCGCAGCTTGCCGAACAGGAAGAACAAATGGGTTGGCCCTGCATGATACAGCATTTATACAAAATAGTTTTGCTGTCTGGGAAGAGTTAGGAATCAAGAATGAAGGTAGTGATTAATTCTCTACAGTTGCCACATGTCTTGGCTCTGTGTCAGTATTTGTTCTGGTGATGCATTCTATTTGTTAGTTTTGAGTCACTCAGGCTAGGTGATATCTGAAGGGTGGGGAATTGGGCTTTCTCTCTCAGTGAAAGGAGTGTCAAAGAACTTGTGGATATATTTTAAAGCCACAGTGAAAGGAAATTTTCTCTGTGTTTCATTGCTTCTCGGAGCCATAATATCAAAATCCAGCACAGCAAAATAAGAATCAAAGAGTGCCAAAGGCATGATGTATTTATGAGTTTACATATTCAGAATTACTGGAGTTTAATGGGTGTGAGCTTGGGGCAGAGACACATTATTTGGAAAATGAAGGTGGCTATTTAGGAAGGGTTGTGCTAGGATCGGTTTTTTCGACCATGTTAAAGAGTTCAGGTTCTCTAATTAGGCTGTGTTTTTGAAATTGTAGTGACTTCTAGGTCATTTGGAGGAGTGTCAAGATAAAAAGGTGGTGGTAGGAGATGCTATATCTAGGTCAGTTCTTTACTCAAGGATTTTTAGGTACTGTTATTTGGAGCTGATGGTGCAACTTCACATACTTTTAAACAATAAAATGGCCTTGAAAGATTTTAGCACGGGAATTTGGAGGTTACACATGTGCATTGGAAAGATCATTATTGCTGCTAAGAAGGGTAGAGGGTAAGGTAGGACCTTGGCACAAGCTAGTGTACATGTACAGGATGTCACTAGAGATAGTGATAGCTGGGATGAGGGATTCACTGAATCTCTGTTAGGACAGAGAGGGGAGATATTCAGGCGGGAGAAATGAGGCTGTGTATGGTCAGAGACTATTAGGTCTGTGGCTTGGGCCATGGGTGGGTGGTGATATCGAGGCATGAGACTAAAACAATAAAGGGTAGCCAATTTAATTTCCTCTGGGTAAATTCCAAGGAGTGGGATGGCTGGGTTGTATGGGAGGGTTATATTCAGGTTTCTGAGGAATCTCCAGACTGACGTCCATAGTGACTTTACCAGTTTGCATTTCCATCAACAGTGGGTTAGTGTCCCTTTTTCCCCACATCCTCGCCAGCATCTGTTGTTGGTAGATTTCTGTATGTGAGCCATTTTAAGCAGGGTGAGGTGAAACCTCATTGTGGTTTTGATTTGCATTTCCCTGATTGCTAGTGATCTTGAACATTTTGTCATGTGCCTGTTGGCCATTTGAATTTCCTCTTTTGAAAAATGTCTATTGAGGTGCTTGGCCCATCTCTTAAGTGGGTTGTTTGTTTTGTTGTTGTGGAGTTTCTTGATCTCTTTGTAGATTCTGGTTATTAATCCTTTATTTGTAGCATAGTTTGCAAATATTTTTTCCCATTCTGTTGGTTGCCTCTTCACTTTCCTGACTGTTTCTTTTGCAGTACACAAACTTCTCAGTTTGATGCAGTCCCAATAGTTAATTTTGGCTTTGACTGCCTGTGCCTCTGGGGTCTTTTATAAGAAGTCTTTGCCAGTGCCGATATCTTGCAGGGTTTCTTCAATGTTCTCTAATAATTTGATGGTGTTGGGTCGTAGATTTAGGTCTTTAATCCATGTTGAGTGGGTTTTTGTGTAAGGTGAAAGGTGGGGGTCTTGCTTCATGCTTCTGCACGTGGAAATCCAGTTTTCCTAGCACCATTTATTGAATAGACTGTCCTTGCTCCAGGAATTGGTTTTAGATCCTTAATCAAATATAAGTTGGCTGTAGATGTTTGGATTGATTTCTGGTGTTTCTATTCTGTTCCATTGGTCTCTCCATCTGTTTCTGTACCAGTACCATGCTGTTTTGATAACAACTGCCCTGTAGTATGTCCTGAAATTTGGTATTGTAATGCCTCTGGCTTTATTTTTGTGGTACAAGATTGCTTTAGCTATTCGAGGTCTCCTGCGTCTCCATATGAATTTCAGCATCATTTTTTCCAGATCTGAGAAGAATGTGTTTGGTATTTTGATTGGTATCGCATTGAATCTATAAATTGCTTTTGAGAGAATGGACATTTTGAGGATGTTGATTCTTCTAATCCATGAGCGTGGAAGATTTTTCCATTTTTTGGTATCCTCTTCTATTTCTTTCTTTAAGATTTTGTAATTCTCATCATAGAGATCTTTAACGTCCTTGGTTAAGTTTATTCTAAGGTATTTGATTGTTTTTGTGGCTATTGTGAATGAGATTGATCTTAGAAGTTCTTTCTCAGCTGTGGCATTGCCTGTGTATACAAAGGCTGCTGATTTTTGTGCATTGATTTTATATCCTGCTACTTTTCCAAACTCTTCGATGAGTTCCAATAGTCTCTTAGTAGAGTTCTTTGGATCCCCTAAATAAAGAATCATGTCGTCTGCAAAGAGGGATAGTTTGACTTCTTCCTTCCCAATTTGTATCCCTTTAATTTCTTTTTCTTGCCTAATGGCTCTGGCTAAAACTTCCAGAACTATATTGAATAGCAGTGGTGAGAGCGGGCATCCCTGTCTGGTATCAGATCTCAGTGGAAATGCTTCCAATTTTTCCCCATTCAATAGGATGCTGGCCATGGGTTTTTCATAAATTGCTTTGATTGTATTGAGGAATGTTCCTTCTATACCCAATTTGCTTAGAGTTTTCATCATGAAAGGGTGTTATATTTTATTGGATGCTTTCTCTGCATCTATTGAGATAATCATATGGTTTTTCTTCTGCAGTTTATTAATGTGGTGTATCACATTGATTGATTTGCGCACATTGAACCATCCCTGCATACCAGGGATAAATCCCACTTGGTCTGGGTGGATGATTTTTCTGATGTGTTGTTGTATTCTATTGGCCAAAATTTATTTGAGGATTTTTGCGTCTATGTTCATCAGGGATACTGGTGTGTAATTTTCTTTCAATGCTGCATCTTTCTCTGGCTTAGGGATTAAGGTGATGCTGGCTTCATAGAAAGAATTTGGGAGGATTCCCTCTTTTTCGATTGTTCTAATAGTTTGAGAAGAATTGGAGTTAGTTCTTCTCTAAATGTCTGGTAGAATTCAGCAGTGAATCCATCTGGTGCTAAGCTTTTCTATGTTGAGAGGGCCTTTATTACTATTTCAATTTCTTTCTCAGTTATGGGTCTATTTAGGTTTTTTATGTCTTCATGGTTCAATTTGGGTAGGTTGCATGTGTCCAGGAATCTATCCATTTCTGATTGATTTCCCTGTTTGCTGGCATACAACGCTTTGTAGTAATTTCTGATGATTCTTTTTATTTCTGGGGTGTCTGTTGTTACATTCCCTTTTTCATCTATGATTTTATTGATTTGAGTCTTTTCTTTTTTTAGTTAGTTGGGCCAATGGTGTGTCAATTTTATTTATTTTTTCAAAAAACCAGCTCTTTGGCTGAATTTTTGTGATTTTTTTTGTATTCAATCCTGTTAATTTCTTCTCTGATTTTAATTATTTCTCTTCTACTAGATTTGGGTCTGATTTGCTGCTGATTTTCTAGATCCTTGAGATGTGTTGAAAGCTCATTTATTTGGTACCTTTCCAATTTCTTGATGTAGGCACCTATTGCTATAAACTTTCCTCTTAACACTGCTTTGCCATATCCCATAGGTTTTGATATATTGTGCTGTTATCCTCATTTACTTCCAGAAAGTTTTTGACTTCTCTTTTGATTTCTTCTATGACCCAGTGTTCATTCAGGAGCATGTTGTTCAGTCTCCATGTGTTTGCATACTCTCTAGGGATTCCTGAGTTGCTAATTTCCAACTTCATTCCTTTATGGTCTGAGAAGCTGCATGGTATGATTCTAATTCTTTTAAATTTGCCGAGACTTGCTTTATGGCCTAGTATGTAGTCAATCCTAGGGAAGGTTCCATGCACTGCTGAGAAGAATGTAAAATCTTTAGATGTAGGATTGAAAGTTCTGTAGATATCTGTTAAATCCATTTGGGCAATAGTGTAGATTAAATCTGCTGTTTCCTTGTTGATCTTCTGTCCGGATGATTTGTCTATTTCTGAGAGTGGAGTATTGAAGTCCCCCAGTACTATTGTATTGGAATCTAAGTCTCCCTTTAAGTCCCTTAACATATCTTTTAAATAAACCGGTGTAAATAGGCAATTTTCAAATGTTGAAATACAAATGGCCAGTAGACACATGAAAAGATGCTCAGGATCATTGTCCATCAGGGAAATGAAAATAAAAACCACAATGAGGTTTTACCTTTACCCAGCTAGAATGGCTACATCCTAAAATAATAAAAAAAATGCTGATGAGGATGTGTTGAAAAAGATACTAATACACTGTTGGTGCGAATGTGAAATAGTATAGCTATTATAGAAGACAGTATGGAGATTCCTTAGAAATCTGAAAAATAGATCTACCTTATGATGCAGCCATTCCACTCCTGGGAATTTATTCAAAGGAGATGAAATCAGCGTATCAAAGAGTTATCTGTAGCCCTGTGTTTATTGCAGCTGAATTAACAATAGCTAAGGTATGGAATCAATACAGATGTCCATCAACTGAAACTGGATAAAGAAATTGTGATATACATACACATGCATATATACACACACACAATGGAATACTACTCAGCCATAAAAAGAATTAAATCCTATCTTTCACAACAAAATGGATGAAATCAGAGACCATTATGTTTAGTGAAATAAGCCAGTTCCCAAAAGACAAATATCATATTTGTTTTCTGGTAGCCAATATACACAGTACAAAAAATGTAATGTATATGAGTGAAATTGGCATTTTTGAGATTTGATTATTGTTTGCAGTCCTTGTCTAATCTCTTGAGGAACAGTGTTTTTTCTACTTGCTATTTGTTGACTTCCTTATTCAATGGAGTGTTAAGCTTGTAATTATAAAGTAAATTGAAAATATGTCATTGTAAAAATTAAAAGAAAAGTAAGAAAGGAAGGAGGAGTGAGGATGGGAGCTGGGGAGGGGGGAAGGAAAGATGAAAAATATTGTTGTCGTGTTAAAACTCTATACATGAAATATGTGAAAACAGAAAACTTCCTTCATGATAGTCATTTCTATGTTTGTCTTACCATAGCTGATTAAAACAGACCCTAGGTATTTCAAAAGGTGGTGCTGATGGAGAGTTGGGTTATAAACTATTGAGTTTTAAGTATCTGTGATACTGGGATATCTGCAAGAAGATATACTGGGTCTTCAAAAAGATCATGATCATGTGTATTATAAAAACACATGCATGGATTTTTTTGTACCAAAAACTTATCTTTTAATTACATTTTCCACAAATGTTTTGTAATACCCTCTTATTTTTTCACCATTCTATCTCATAGGTTGTTGTGTGGGAAACAGTTGAGATTGTGTATGAGAAGGGATTTTCAAAATTATGAAGTGCTATATAAATTGAAATAATTCTTATTTCATTATTTTGCTTAGAGTCTGAGGCTATGTACTGTTGTAGTCAGTAGGTATACCTCACTAAAAATAAGTGAGAAAGAAACTTTACCATGCCTTTTTGCCAATTGCTATTCAGAGAAATATTTATAGGAATTCTACTGGATGAATGTCCCTGCCACCATAATAGCTTAGATTTGATTTTTAAAAATGGAGCCTGCTTGTATCAACAAAAGAGGGAAATCTTAGGAAGAGAATATTTTTCTTTTGTTCTGGTGATTTATAGTATAAAATACTAAGCATGGCTTGGCATAAAACCAGGAGTTGAATTTCCTAGGAAATTCTTATCTTACTTTTTTCTCAAATAATTGTTTTGGGTGTGTTTTTGGCTAAATGGTTGAGATACTCTTTGAGATGCCCCTGTACCCTATCAGAGTTCATGGGTTCAAAGCCAGGCTCTGGCTCCTGACTCCTGTTAGTGTTAAACCTAGGAGGCAGCAGGTGATGACTGAAAGTTAGAGTTGCACAGGAAGAGAAGGAGAGACACAGAGAGAGAAAGAGGTCTTTCACCTGCTGGCTCACTCCCCAACTGGTCGCAATGGCTGGAGATGTGCCAATCCAAATCCAGGGGCCCCTGGACTTGTGCCTTCTTCTACTGCTTTCCCAGGCCACAGCAGAGAGCTGGATCAGAAGTGGAGCAGCCTGGATGTGAACCAGCACCCATTTAGGATGTTGGCACTGCAGGTGGCAGCTTTATCCACTATACCACAGTGCCAACCCCCTTAATTAACTTTAAGAAGAAGCACTTAGACATAACTGTAAATTATGTGACATAAGAATATCCTCTACTTAATACACCACAATGAAGTATATCTTTGAGATTATGTTTTACTATTTCTCTTCAGATTGTGTAAATATTTCGCCTTTTATTATTAACTTTCATAATACAACTCTTTGAGGACAGAGGTCCTGCATGAGAAGTTAGTGCACAGTGTCTCCTTTTGTCAGTTTAACAATTAATACTCTTATGTATGATGCCGGTGATCACCTGGGCCCTTGACATGAGCTGCCTAGGTTATGGAAACTTTTTGAATTCACAAAGTCCTTCAGTATTTAGACAAGGCCATAAGCAAAGTGGAAGTTCTCTCCTCCTTTCAGAGAAAAGCACATCTTTCTTTGATGACCACTTCATTCGACTAGGGTCTCACCCACAGAGATCCTTCATATAGGACACTTTTTGTCATGGTATCTTGGCTTTCCATGTCTGAAATTCTTTTATGGGTTTTCAGCCAGACAAGAATGCCTTAAGGGCTGATTTTGAGGTCAGAGTGCTACTTAAAGCAATTGACATTCAATGAATTTGCTGTATGGACTGCTTCCCATGTTGGAGCATTCGCTCTTTTTTAATTCTATCTATTATTACAAAACAGTTAATCTATCTATATGATCACTTAACACTTAATCATATCCATATAATCACTTTAACACTTGAAGTGCTATTTTAATCACAAGCTTAAGGGAATTTGGGGTCCCAAGGCAAGTTTTTAAACTGTACTCCTAGAAATAAGTCTGTAGGAATGTATGCAAGCTATACAACTTTGCTGTAACAAACTTCATGTATTTCATTATTACAGATTTAGAAACATGGTGATTCTTTCCACTGTGCCCACCCTCCCACTCATATTCACACCCTCCCCCTTTCTCCTTCCTCTCTTATTCCCAGTCTTCTTTTTTTTTTACTAAGATCTATTTTCAATTAACTTTATACACATAAGATTAACTCTATGTTAAGTAAGGAGTTCAATATATAGTATGAGAAAAAAAAACAACAACTGGTCCTCAACAGTCAAGACGAGGGCTGCTGCTCAAAGTTATTACTTCTCAAAATGTTAATTTTACTTCTACAGATTGCCTTTTTGGTGCTCTATTATTTCTCACAGATCAGGGAGAACATATGGTATTTGTCCCTTTGGGACTGGCTTATTTCAGTAAGTATGATGTCTTCCAGTTTCATCCATTTTGTTGCAGATGACCAGATTTCATTTTTTTGAACTCTTATGTAGTATTCCATAGTATACATATTCCATAATTTTTTAATCTATTCTCCAGCTGTTGGGCATTTGGGTTGATTCATTGTCTTAGCTATTGTGAATTGCACTGCAATAGACATGGAGGTACTGATAACTCTTTTGTAGCTGATTTCATTTCCCCGGGTAAATTCCCAGGAGTCAGATGGCTGTGTCCTATATTAGGTCTGTATTCAGATTTCTGAGGTATCTCCATACTGTCTTCCATAATGGCTTTACCTATTTACATTCCCACAAACAGTAGAATTTTCCCTC
This sequence comes from Lepus europaeus, assembly GCF_033115175.1. Taxonomy (NCBI): domain Eukaryota; kingdom Metazoa; phylum Chordata; class Mammalia; order Lagomorpha; family Leporidae; genus Lepus; species Lepus europaeus. The sequence goes on from NC_084828.1 coordinate 125,397,122, forward strand.
ACATCCTCGCCAGCATTTGTTGTTTGTGGATTTCTGTATGAAAGCCAGGTTAACTGGGGTGAGGGAAACCTCATTGTGGTTTTGACTTGCATTATCCTGACAGCTAGTGATCCTGAGCATTTTTTCATGTGTCTGTTGACCATGTTCTGGCCATCTGGGGAATGTACCAGTGGATGGAAGACCTCTCCTTCTCTCTCTACCTCACTCTGTAACTCTGTCTTTCAAATAAATAAAATAAAAATATTAAAAAAAAGAAAAAAAAAAAAGAAAAATGCCTGTTTAAGTCCTTTGCCCACTTCTTAACTGGGTTGTTTTGTTCTTATGGAGTATCTTAATTTCTTTATGTATTTCAGTTATTAATCCTTTATCAGTTGTATAGTTTGTGAACAATTTCATTCTTTCAGTTACTTCTTCATTTGCTAAGTGTTTCTTTAGCAGTGCAGAAGCTTCTCAATTTGATGTAATCCCATTTGTCAATTTTGGCTTTCATTGCCTGTGCTTCTAGGGTCTTTTCTAAGAATTATTTGCCTATGCCGGTATCCTGCAGGGTTTCCCTAAGGTTCTCTAATACTTTTATTGTATCAGGTCATAGTTTAGGTCTTTAATCCATTTTGAATTGATTCTAGTGTAAGGTGTAAGGTAAGAGTCTTGCTTCATACTTCTGCATATGAGGATCCAGTTTTCCCAAAACCCTGTCCTTGCTCCAGGGATTAATTTTAGCTCCTTTGTCAAAGATATGTTGCTTGGCTTGCTTGATTTCTGGCAATTATATTATGTTCTATTGATTTATCCATTTGTTTTTGTACCAGTACCAGGGTGTTTTGACTATAACTACCTTATAGTATGTCTTGAAATCTAGCATTTTGATGCCTCCAGCTTTTGTTGTTGTTGTTGTCGTTGTTGTAAAGATTGTTTTAGCTCTTTGGGGCTTCTTGTGTTTCCATATGAATTTCAGAATCATTTTTTCTATATATGAGAACAATATCCTTGGTATTTTGATTGGTATCTCATTGAATCTGTAAATTGCTTTTGGTAGTGTGGACATTTTGATGATATTGATTCTTCCAACCCATGAACATGGAGAATTTTTCCCATTTTTTTTGTATTTCCTTCTATTTTTTTCTTTTATGTTTCATAATTCTCATTGTAGAGATCTTTGACATCCTTGGTTCAATTTATTCCAAAGTGTTTGATTTTTTTGGTATCTATTGTGAATGGGGTTGATCTTAGAAGTTCTTGCTCAGCCATGGCATTGTCTGTGTATACAAAGGCTGTTGATTTTTGTGTGTTGATTTTGTATTCTGCTGCTTTACCAATCTCTTTTATGAGCTCCATTAGTCTCTTAGGTGAGTCTTCTGGATCCCTATAAATAGAATCATGTTATCTGCAAATAGGAATAGTTTAACTTCCTCCTTCCCAAATTATAACCCTTTGATTTCTTTTTCTTGCCTAATGGCTGTAGCTAAAATTTCCAGGACTGTATTGAACAGAATTGGTGAGAGTGGGCATCCTTACTTGGTTCCGGATCTCAATGGGAATGCTTCCAACTTTTCCCCATTCAATAGGATGCTTGCTGTGGGTTTGTCATAAATTGCCTTTATTGTATTGAGGAATGTTCCTTTATACCCAATTTGCTTAGAGTTTTCATCATGAAAGGGTAATTTATTTTATTAAATGCTCTCTGCATCTATTGAAAGAATCATATGGTTTTTGTTCTTCAATTTGTTTATGTGATGTTCAGATTGCTTGATTTATAAATGTTGAACCATCCTTGCATCCCAGGGATAAATCCCACTTGGTCTGGGTTGCTGATCTTTCTGATGTGTTGTTGGATTCAATTGGCTAGTATTTTGCTGAGAATTTTTGCATCTGTGTCCATCAGGAAAACTGGTCTGTAGTTCTGTTTCTGTGTTGTACTTTTTCAGGTTTAGGATTTAAGGTGATGCTGTCTTAATAGAAGGAGGTTGGGAGAATTCCCTCCATTTCCATTGTTTTGATTAGCTTCAGAAGAGTTGGAGTTAGTTCTTCTGTAAATGTCTGGTAGAATTTAGCAGTGAATCCCTCCAGTCTGGGTTTTTCTTTTTGGGAAGATCTTTATTACTGTTTCAATTTCTGTGTTAGTTATTGGTCTGTTTAGGTATTCTTTGTCTTCATAGCTCAATTTAGGTAGGTTGTATGTGACCAGGAATTTCTCCATTTCTTTTACGTTTCCTAATTTTTTGGCACACAACTCTTTGTAGTAATTTTTGATGATTCTTCTTATTTCTGTGGTGTCTGTTGTTATATTTCCTTTTTCATCTCTAATTTTATTATTTGGTCTTCTTCCTTTTCTTTTTTGGTTAGGTGGCCAATGGTGTGTCAATTTTGTTGATTTTTTCAAAAAACCAGCTCTTCATTTTGCTGATCTCTTGTATTTTCTTTTTTTTTGTTTTGTTTTGATTTTTTTATTTTCTTCTCTAATTTTAATTATTTCCTTTTCTCCTACTTGTTTTGGGTTTAGTTTGATGGTTTTTTTTTTAGGTCCTTGAGATGCATTTATAGCTCATTTTCTTGGTTTCTTTGCAATTTATTGATGTAGGCACCGATTGCTTTAAACTTTCCTCTTAACACTGCTTTTACTGTATACTATAAGTTTTTATATGTTGTATTGTGATCTTCATTTGTTCCCAGAAATTTTTTGATTTCCCTTTTGATTTCTTCAGTGATCCACTGTTCATTCAGGAGCATGTTGTTCAGTTTCTCTGTATTTACATACGTTCCAGAGATTCCTGAGTTGTTGATTTCCAACTTCATTCCATTGTGGTCGGGGAAGATGCATGGTATTAATTCAATTTTTTTAAAATTTGCTGATACTTGCTTTATATCCTAGCATGTGGTCAATCCTAGAGAAAGGTCCATGCACTGGTAAGAAGAATGTGTATTCTGCAGCTGTAGGATGGAATAGTCTATAGATATCTATTAGGTTGATTTGGTCTGTAATGTTGATTAACTCTGTTTTTTCCTTGCTGATTTTCTGTTTGGTTGATCTGTCCATTGCTGAAAGTGGGGTATCGAAGTCTCCCATTACTATTGTATTCGAGTCTATGTCTCCCTTTAGATCCAGTAACATTTCTTTTTTTTTTTTTTCTTTTTTTTTTTCTTTTTTTTTTTCTTTTTGACAGGCAGAGTGGACAGTAGAGAGAGAGACAGAGAGAAAGGTCTTCCTTTTTGCCGTTGGTTCACCCTCCAATGGCCGCCGCGGTAGGCACGCTGTGGCCGGCGCACCGCGCTGTTCCGATGGCAGGAGCCAGGTGCTTCTCCTGGTCTCCCATGGGGTGCAGGACCCAAGCACTTGGGCCATCCTCCACTGCACTCCCTGGCCACAGCAGAGAGCTGGCCTGGAAGAGGGGCAACTGGGACAGGATCGGTGCCCCGACCGGGACTAGAACACAGTGTGCCGGCGCCGCAAGGCGGAGGATTAGCCTAGCGAGCCGCGGCGCCAGCCTGCTGCTTTTTATTTTTTAACTGGACTGAATATTATAGTTGTTTTTACTTGTTTCCCTGAAGTGTTATCTCCTTGAACAGGACAGTAGGAATCTTTGGTCTGTCTTCTACTTTTATTTCTAATTTCTTACCTCATTAAAGACCCAAACGTAAATTTAATGTCTAGGAGAGATGAAGAAAAAACCAAAATCCTCCACTGTTTGCTTGGAAGGTTAGTTAACATGGAAGATGATTGTTTAGAGTAACAGATTTGTCACAGAGATAAGGAATTTAGATAGTAATTCTTGGCCGGCGCTGTGGCTTAACAGGCTAATCCTCTGCCTTGTGGCGCCGGCACACTGGGTTCTAGTCCCGGTTGGGGCGCCGGATTCTATCCCGGTTGCCCCTCTTCCAGGCCAGCTCTCTGCTATGGCCCGGGAGTGCAGTGGAGGATGGCCCAAGTGCTTGGGCCCTGCACCCGCATGGGAGACCAGGAGAAGCACCTGGCTCCTGGCTTCGGATCAGCGAGATGCGCCAGCTGCAGCGGCCATTGGAGGGTGAACCAACAGCAAAAAGGAAGACCTTTCTCTCTGTATCTCTCTCACACTGTCCACTCTGCCTGTCAAAAAAAAAAAAAAAATAGTAATTCTTAAGCCATATTCCTGTGAAATGAAATTTGGTGAACTAAACTAAGGTAAATTAGTTAATAGAGTTTCCTCCAACACCCATTGTACAAACTGAGCAAATTTGACATGAGTGGATATATATTCTCATGCATTTTTTAATGTGTCTGATATCGCTTACACTTGAGTTCAGTTAACAAAGGACACCAACAATATTGGTATAGAAAACCCAAATAACTGATGGTACTTGTTTGCTTTGTTGATGTTTTGGCCAGTTGTCTACTATGTAACTGTCATCAGGGTATATGATGGTGTTATGAATATGTATGTTTCTTGAAGGGCCTAAGTTGTTTCTCAGAAAGAATGCTTTGATATGTTGTTTCTCTGCCTTCTAAGGCCTTGGTAGGTCATCCTGGTTTTGGGTGGGTTCCTGTGACACTCAATTGGTGGAAATGTATTTCAACTCTGTGTACCACAAAACTGTTCTGTTGAATGTCTTTGATGTCAGGTTATTTAAGACTACCATTTAATTGTACGATTTAAAAGCAAATTTTATTTTACATTTATTTTTTTACTTGAGAGTCAGACATGGAGGGATGGAGAGAGAGTGTGCTCATCTCTTGGTTCACTCCCTAAAGACCTATCACCACTGGGGCTGGGAAGGAATTCAACTGAGATGTGTTTAGAGGGGCAGGAACCCAATTGCTTGAGCCATTGCTGTTGCCTTCCCGAGTGTGCATTAGCAGGAAGCTATAGCCAGGTGCTGGAGTCAAATATTTGAACCCAGACACTCTGATATAAGATATGAGCATCTTTACTGGCATCTTATCTACTAATTCCATCTCCTATTTGTCTTTTTAAAAACTGGTCCTCTGTAGGGAATTTAGAAAGTAGTACAGGAATGATATATTACTTAGGGTTCTCAAGAGACACAGAGATCATAGGAGATGTATAGCCAATTCTTTATATATATGAGATAAAAATACATAAAAGAGAGATTTACTATAAAGAGTTGGCTCACAGGATTTTAGACACTGAAAAGTCCAATAATCTGTTGTCCATAAGCTGGAGACCTGGAAAGTCCATGTTACAAATTCTAGCCCAAGCCCGAAGGCCTAAAGTCTAGGAGCATTAATGATGTAAGTCCCATTTCAAGGGTAGGAGAGCAATGTCTCATTATCTTAAGTAGTCAGGCAGAGAGAGCCAATGAAACCTTTTCCTTTCATTCTATTCAGGCCCTCAGTACGCTGGATGAGGCCCATGCACATTGGGGAGGGCCATGTGCTTTATTCAGTCCACTAATTCAAATGCTGCTCCCTTCAAGAAACACCTTCAGAAACAGACCTACAAAAATATCTGACCAGTTATCTGAGCCTCTTGTGATCCAGCCAAGTGGACATCCAAACTGAATCATCACAAGCAGAGCCCCTTGGACTTCTTTTAATGAATGTGACTATGGAGCAGCATGCAAGAGTCCACAGCTTACCCTGATTTTTATTGTTGTTGTTTGCTTTTATTTTACTGAGAAATGTGTGTGTATGTGTGTGTTTTATACTAAAGTGATATCTGGGCCTTGGGAAGTAGTTCAGAGTGTTCATGCTGGGATCCTACTCCACCCTTTTTAGCTGTGTGACCTTGGGGAAATTATTTTGCTTATTTATGTTTTGGTATCTTCTGCTGTGACAAGGAGTAATAATAAATATTAATAAATTCTTCATAATGTTCCTTTGATGATTTGACAACTTTAAGTGTGCCAACCACAATGTATCATGCATTGTTGGGTACATTTTAAATGCTAAGTAAATGTGGCTATTTTTTTATTATCATGTTAATACTTTCACTATTATTTTTTACAAATGTATTTATTTATTTGAAAAGTGGAGTTAGAGGAAGAGGCAGAGAGAGAGAAGTCTTCCATACACTGCTTCATTCCTCAAATGGCTTCAACAGCCAGGGCTGGGCCAGACCAAAGTGAAGAGATTTACCTGGGTCTCCCATGTGGGTGCAGAGGCCCAACGACTTGGGCCATCCTCCTCTGCATTCCCAAACACATTAGCAGGGAGCTGGATTGGAAGTGAAGCAGCTGGGACTTGAACTGGTGTCTGTATGGGATGCCGGCACTGCAGGTGCCGGTTTAACCTGCTACGCCACAGCCCTGACCCCACCTTCACTATTCTTACAACTGGGAAAATTACTCTAGGCTCATTTTTTAGCAAGTCAAACTTCAGCAGCTGGTGAGTCTGAATTAGTGGTTTTATTTAGCTTTTTGGCTGATTAAACTGGATTAATTTCTGGCCTACTGTTTAATAACTTCTTTGCCAGAAGGGCAGTTAGGTTTCCTTGAGGGTTCAGCATGAATTTTAATGAGTAGAATCCAGGTGTTCTAGAATTGAGTTTTGATGAGGACTTCTCCCCTACCCCACATTTTGGCCACAAAGTAGAACAAGCACAGTTAAGGAATATTTGAGTTTATTATACAGTGAATGATATGAGACAATGTAACATTTATGACCACTTAAACCTAAGAAAAAAATCTATAAAGACAGGTTATAGGAAATACTTGAATTCTCAATATTTCAATTAAAAAGTTGTTTATTTCTGTGGTTTATTGTTTAGTTTTTTGTTTTTTGTTTGTTTGTTTGTCTGACAGGCGGAGTGGACAGTGAGAGAGACAGAGAGAAAGGTCTTCCATTTCTGTTGGTTTACCCCCCAATGGCCGCTGTGGCCGGTGTGCTATGGCTGGTGCACCGTGCTGATCCGAAGGCAGGAGCCAGGTGCTTCTCCTGGTCTCCCATGTGGGTGCAGGGCCCAAGCACTTGGGCCATCCTGCATTGCACTCCTGGGCCACAGCAGAGAGCTGGACTGGAAGAGGAGCAACCGGGACAGAATCTGGCACCCCGACTGGGACTAGAACCTGGTGTGCCGGCGCCGCAGGCAGAGGATTAGCCTATTGAGCCGCGGCGCCGGCTTATTGTTTAGTTTTAAAGTCAGTTTTAAACATGTATTCTACCAAGAAGCATTGTGGCACAAAGAACGGGCTTAGCTGCTGCCTGCGACAATTGTCATATCACAGGTTTGAGTCCTCATTGCTCCCATTCCAATCCAGCTCCCTGCTAAAGCACCTGGGAAAAGCAATGGAAGATGGCGCAAGTGCTTGAGCCCCTGCCATCCGGGGAGACCCAAATGGAGTTCCAGTCTCCTGCACTTCAGCCTGGCACACCCTCAGCCATTGCAATCATTTGGTGAGTGAATCATCAGATGGAAGATATTTTTCTCTCTCCGTCTCTCCCTCTGGCTCTGTTACTCTGCCTTCCAAATAAAATAAAATAAATAAAATAAATCTTTCAAAAAAAACACATGTACACACACGTACACACACACACAAGCACAACCATGTGTTCCAGGAGATACATCAGCTGTAGGACTCCAGTAGTTGTAGGGAGCTAAAGTTTCTTACTGCTGAGCCTTGACAGTCTCCATTTGCTCCATTTCACTTGAGCTAGTTCAATATTCAGTTCTAATCAGAAGTGTGGGAACTCCTAAGTCTTAAAGGATTTAGAAAGATTTTGTGAAATTAGCAAAATGTCTGCTACCAAGTATTGCCTTATGAATTCATTTGTAGGAATTTATTTTTAGAAGCTTAGGAAAGCACCTACAGTTTGGGAAGCCATGCTGGAGAATATACCAAGAAAATGGAAGTAGAGTGACCTTTTCCTGGGCAATTGTGAAATATCGCACTGTTAAATAATCCCTACAGATCTGATCTTTAGTCCTAATAATTTAATTGCATAATTACAGAGATTTAAGCTTAACAATAGAATAATTCATTGATGTTGAAGTGACAAAGAATGAGTTTTCATGTAATGTTTAGAGATACTCACATGCAATAAGCCCTTTGGAGGAGAAATAGCCTGTTTGTTATTCCAGTAAGGCAATGTTATACATAAGCACCAGACACTACTCTGGGACTGTAGGCTGTTGAATTACCACAGAAGCTTCCTAATTTCAATCTTGTGCCATCCCATCCATTCTCTATCCTCAGCGAGGGTGCTGTTTGTAAGGATGATTATTTCATCTTAGGTCATTCTTTATAATACCCTTCAGTGGTTCACAGAGCCCCCAAAAGGAAGTCATTACATTTTCGCCTATTTAATTTTTTTTTTTTTTTGACAGGCAGAGTGGATAGTGAGAGAGAGAGACAGAGAGAAAGGTCTTCCTTTTTGCCATTGGTTCACCCTCCAATGGCCGCTGTGGCCGGCGCATCTCGCTGATCTGAAGCCAGGAGCCAGGCGCCTCTCCTGGTCTCCCATGCAGGTGCAGGGCCCAAGGACTAGGGTCATCCTCCACTGCCCTCCTGGGCCATAGCAGAGAGCTGGCCTGGAATAGGGGCAACCGGGACAGAATCTTGCGCCTCGACTGGGACTAGAACCTGGTGTGCCGACGCCGCAAGGCGGAGGATTAGCCTGTTGAGCCACAGCGACGGCTCCATTTAATTGTTATTGCACCCTGCCATCTTATTACCCAGACACGTTGGATATTGAACCATCTCAAGAGGCTCAAGGATGGCCAAGTTTCACAAGAGATTGACGTAGGCACAGAGGTCATCCTTGCTGCTCCACTGTGATCTCCCTGGCTCTTCCTGCCAAGTGCCTCATTCCCTTTCTCAGCAGGCTGCCTTTGTATTCTCTGGCATGCTTGAACATTGTCACCCACTGCTCCTGGTTTAGATGTCTTCCCTGTATGTGATCATCATATAATACAGATTAGTTTGTGGGTCTCCAGCAAGTTCTTGGGAAAGTAAATCTGGAGGGCAAGATGAAGATTGGTTCTTGGATGTTTCTCTGAGCCCAAGGCATGGCCACTTGGGTAGCATTGGCTGTGAAAGCAGGCTGCCATTTGCAGAGGACAATGTTCAAAGTGCTCCTGAAAGCACTCAAGTAGCTCTTTCAGATATTCAAGCTTTGATGGATCCTCCTGAGACTTCTCCCATGCCGTGGCCAATTACTATAATCTAGGATGTCTTCAAATAGACTGGGGCTTTTTTGTCTTGGTACCAAGGATTGTGATTGCCATTTAGGTGTTTTATTTATGGGACACTAATGCAGCCAAGAACTACCAGATTGTTTATCTTGTGCATCTTTTATTCATTCATTTAACAAATGTTTATCAATTATCTAGATTATTTGAGGTATTTTAATATACAGATGCAAGAAATGCGATTGTAAAGTCTAGTTTACTTTTCTGGGAAATTAATATTGCATATGTAAGCTGCTTTTACTTATTTAGAATTATGATCCTTTATTCATTAATTTGGTCTCCCTGATCCTGTTCCAATATTATGGCAGGCAGTCAAGTCTTTTAATAATTTGCCTATAGAAATGCCTCTGATTTATTCATTGGATTTTACTCATTCTAGTTAGAAGTAACTAGGAGAATAGACATGGAAAAATAGGAATCTTCCTTAAGCAATGTTGCATGACATTACGAGCTGGACAATAATTAAATAACAAGAGATTGTTTTGTTAATCTGGGAAGCTGGCAGCTTTAACATTATGAACATGGCAGCTTGCTCAAATCATTTTTGAGTTGGAGGTAGCTCAAAGTTCAAGACTTCACAAATAAACACTCTCATGCAGAGGAACATCTGAAAAATCATAGCCTAAATCCAAAATGAGTTCACAGCTGGCTACTTCAGGAAGAAGAAGGATGAGCTTTGCTGGCAAAGTCAGTTATTCAGCTTGTCCAAAGTATATGTAGCAGAATCTTAAAGAAATGGGTCTTATCCCTCTCTTCTGCCAGGTTTAACTTTAGCTCTTTGTGGGAATGGAAATTTACTGGTGGGGGATATGTGCATGGTTGATGGTCTATAGCATCATATATTTAAAGTTCAATGATGGGAATTGTTGAGGATATTGTATCATTAAAATATTTCTTGGGGTGATAGTGTGTGAAAGCAGGCGACCTCTTACAAAGAGACCCTTAGGTAAACTTAACTGGCTGAATATTTGAAAGCACATTTTGTTGTAGCTAGAAGAGAGCATATTAGGATTTGTGTCCCTAAAATGGAATACTTAAAAAGAGTCATTTGAAGAGTTTGTCTTGATATTACTAATGTCAAATAAATAAGAAGAGAGTGTCAGCCACCAAAAAATGCCATCAGGTAATGCATTAATGCACAGAGTTACCTTTAATATCAAGTTCAAATTAGGGAATCAGTTTAGAATTCTCAGCTGTTGAGCCTCTCTCCTTGTGCCTTGGCTAATTCGCTCAGGGATGTCAGGGGACCCTTTTACAAGAAGGTGGTGTGTAAGTTGCATAAAAGCTCATTGAAGAACCCAATTTGAATTAATTTTTTTAAGATTTATTTATTTACTTGAAAAAGTTAGAGAGAGGGAATCTTCCATCCACTGGTTCACTCCTCAAATGGCTGGCAATGGCTAGAGCTGGGCCAGACCAAAGCCAGGAGCCAAAAGCTTCTTCCAGGTCTCCCCCATGGGTGCAGCAGCCCAGGTGCTTGGGCCATCTTTCATTGCTTTCCCAGGCACATTAGCAGGGAGCTGGATAGGGAGTAGAGGAGCCAGGACTTGAACCGGCACCCAAATGGGATGTTGACATTGCAGGCAGAAGCTTAACCTTCGACACCACAGCTTAACCTTCGACACTACAGCACCAGCTCCCAACTTGAATAAATCTTGAGATGAATGTTGTTTCTAATGTTGATTATTTGTAAGATTACTTTAAGTCCATTGAATAAACTCTGGAGTAAGTGAGAGGTTCTTTAGTGAAGAGAATGTGCTTCTGAAGTATGCTAATTGTGGCAAAAATGATGTCCTAAACTTCAATATTAACTATAGGTCTGTCCTATCCTTTGTAAGAGTGATGCCAGAATAAATATGATTTGATGTCTGAGAAAATATAAATAAGACGTGGGACTTCATACACAATATATTTTCTGTAGTAAAAGAGTGTAAGTGCTAATTGAATGTAATATTTTCCTATTTTGAAGGGAAAAATAATATGCATTTTGAATCTACTTCTTGTCAACAGTGGCATTTTGATCATCCTAAGGATTTTTCTCATCTCCTGTGAGGTAAAGACCTAACAAACTTTTCCAGCAGTGCTGGCCTGACTTAATTCATACAAAGCTTTCTTCTATATCCTGTAAATTTTTTTAAAAGATTATTTATTCAGGGCTGGCTCTGTGGTATAGAATGTTAAGCTTTATTTATTTATTCACTTGAAAGGCAGAGAGACAGGGCGAGAAAGACCTTCCATCCACTGGTTCATTCCCCCAAAAGACTGCATCTGCCAGGGTTGGGCCAGGCTGAAGCTAGGAACCTGGAACTGCAGCTAGGTCTCCCATGTGTGTGATCAGGACCAGGCATTTGAACCATCGTCTGATGCTTTCCAGGCACACAAGCAGGGAGCTGGATCAGAGGTGGAGTAGCGGGGACTCCAACCAGCACTCTGATATGGATCCCTGGGTTGCAAGTGGCGGCTTAATCTGCTGCACCACAATTCCAGCCCCTCTACTTCCTTTTTGCTGTGTTTGAGGGCTGGGCTTTTCTGGAACTGATTAACCCACAGGGGATGTGCCTCATTTATTACTGCTGGTTGGTTTTATTTTTTTAAATTATGTTTTGCATTCAGGTATACTTTACAAGATTGAGACTACACATTTACTTTGAAAAGTTTAGACCTTAATGAGGGTGGGGGCAGGTGTTTTGGAAAGCAGCTGAGATTTATTATGATAGTTAAAGATCAAATATAAACCATTCTATGTGTGTCACATAAAGAAAGACAAATTGCATGAGACAACCTGTCTGGAGAATGACTGTTTTATTTTTGTTTGTTTTCAATTTGCAATCTATCAGCGATGGATAGTTTTGTTGAATGCAATAAAAGTTAATTACTAAAAATAAAAAGACACAAAAATGCAAGCTCTAATTTTTAGTAGATTTAACAGATATGAAATTTTCAGATTGTTATTGAAATATCTGAATTCCTTCCATTTCTAAAATTATCTAACTTTGGACCCATTACAACAGGTTTGTAGATGACATGGGTCCTGGAATTACACTGTGAGACACCAAATCTCACTATTTAATTGAAGTTTAAGAAGTTCAGTCATACCTTGAAGTTCACTTCTAAGAAATTTTACTAAGGGGCCAGTGCTGTGGCGCAGTGAGTTAAACTGCTGTCTGCAGCCCCAGCTTGAGTCCTGGCTGCTTCACTTCTTATCAGCTCCCTGCTAATGTGCCTGGGAAAAGCAGTGGAAGACAGCCCCAGTGCTTGGGCCCCTGCATCCATGTGGGAGACCCAGAGGAAGTTCCCAGCTTTGGCCTGGCCCACCCTAGATATTGTGGCCCTTTGGGGGGTGAACCAGTGGCTGGAAGATATTTCTTTCTCTCTCTCTCTCAAACTCTGCCTTTCAAATAAAATAAATCTTAAAAAAAGGAATCTCCCCAAGTTGTATGTGGATTTTAATTTGTTATATTAATATTTTTCCTATCATCATCATCATCATCATCAATAACAACAAAATATTCAACATAGCTTCCTATTTTTTAAAAAATACAGCCTTAACAGGTTAACCTTACTCAGGAGACTGGGTTATCTGCCCAGTGCTGGCAAGTCTTTGTCAGGTGGACGATTCTAGTGTCCTGCTGAATGTCTGATGCAGATGACACAGTTCTGACCAATAAGATGGGAGGGAAGTTGGGGCACTTCTAAAAAAGGTTTTCTTTCCTCTTAAAAAAGCTACAATGAAATGATTTCAGGACATGACGCCCGGAGCTGCCACAGCCATCTGGCAACCTATCTGTTCAGGATGACTGGAATTGAAAGATGGAAGAAACTTGGATTTTCAATGGATCCTTGAGCTGCCAAATAAGCTAACATTTTTACTCCCTTCAACCTTTTTATTATAAGGGATAGAAAGTTCTTTATTGTGTAAGCAGTTTGTAGTTGATCTTTCTCTTAGTTGCCACCGAGAGCTTCTAAACCTTAATTTGCAATTAGTCCAGTGTATATGATATTTGAGTGAGTTCAGTTTGTAAGGAAGATCAGTAACTGGTTAAAGGGTTAACAATCAATTTCCAATGCAGTGCACTACCCTAGGGCACACCTTTTCATCTGGTGGCAGCAATTTGACACACAAGCAAGAAGCCTACGAGGAATAAACTGATCTCTGTAGGATTTACTGGGCAAACGAGATGTTTAAGAAACAGCACATGTCACAAAAGCAAGGTGGACTGCAGCAGAAAAGGCTGCTTTGTTTTGAAATACAGGTCATTTCTAACCTTTGGAGTGGAGTAGGTTAAATTTAGTTGGAATCTTTTGTTTCAAATGCTGAAGGAAAGAGCCCAAAGTACAAAGAGCCTCGAAGGAGGCTATAGGATTTGGATTATCAATAACCGCAGGAAGCCGGGATGGAGGATTGCTCATCCTGTTCCCCTCCTGGGCACTCTGTTCCTAGCCTTTAAAGTTTCCTGAAAGTTTACAGAGGAAGGGAGAGGGAAGCTGCATGACTTGACAGGACCTTGTGGTATAAGAAGAACTATTCCCAGGCGTTTGGGGGATTGGAGTGTGTGAGAAGTGGATGGGAAGGAAACAACAGATGGGGGCTAAATGAGGCCATATGCGTATGCATCTGGGAGATTTTAATGCTTAGAATTATGTAATAAATGGCACTTTAAGAGCCTGCTATTCCTATGTGTTGGGTATTGCCCTGAGCACTTTTTTCATATTCATTTAATTCTCAGCCTAGCCTGTGAGACGGATAACATTTCCATGAAAGAAGTGAGTCCAGGGATGTTAAGTAACTTGCCCAAGGTCCACAGTCTCTGTAGTCCATTCGCTTCCCATTGAACCACTCTTACCATAGGGAATATTTCAACTGTATAGACAAGTACAAGAATAGTATCAGAGTCCTCCAGGGTCCAGTGCTCCACTCTGACATTTAAAGAAGTGCAACAATCTAGGCATGGGTGGTGTGTGAGTCCCTCTCCTTGCTTTCAGTCCTCTCTTTTTGGAATCTTTCTTGCTGATATGGGGTTTGGTTTTGGTTAGAAGGGTTCAGTCTGTTTTCTCACGCCTTCCAGACCCTTACTTAAGCAGTGGTTCTAAGAGAGGCAGTTTTCTTCAGCTTCCCTTCTGGAGGCCAGGATCACACATTAAGTGTGCATCCTAGACAGTTAACCTACAACTTGTCTTCTACTTGGAGTGGATCCTTTCAGCCCTGATTTGATCCTCGTTTCCTGGCATGTACTCAACAACCAGTCCTGTTACCCATTGTTGTTCCCTGGGACCTGCAGTCCCATGGTTTCAGCCCCTCTCACCAGTGTGAGCTCTGTGGGCATGAGGGAAGGGTGACCAAATCCCCTTGTGATTGGGGAAAAGCAGCTCATAGGTGCTACCCTGGACAGTGCTCATTCCTTATTGGATGGTCTTCAGTGGTGGTGCAGTTGAGCATCATCCGCTCCTTGTACTGTCTCTTTCCTACTTGTAGAGACTACGGCCAGGCTCCTTGATTTACAACACAGTGCTCCATGACTCATCAAGCATCCTGTTTCCTCTGAGTTGTTTTGATTCCAAGAACTCATGTTGATGAATTTTTAGAGGAAGAATACATGAAATTATTATAATGTTTAAATTAGATTGATATTGCAATGTGAATTTTCTGTCCATCCAAGGATGGTAAGCCAGGGTTGGTGCCATGGCATAGTGGGTAGAGCTGCCACCTGCAGTGCCAGCATCCTTTAGGGACACTGGTTCAAGTCCCGGTTGTTCCACTTCTTTTTTTTTTTTTTTTTATTTGACCGGTAGAGTCATAGACAGTGAGAGAGAAAGAGAGAAAGGTCTTCCTTCTGTTGGTTCACCCCTCAAATGGCTGCCATGGCCTACGTGCTTCACCGATCTGAAGCCAGGAGCCAGGTGCTTCCTCCTGGTCTCCCATGCGGGTGCAGGGCCCAAGAACTTGGGCCATCCTCCACTGCCTTCCCGGGCCACAGCAGAGAGCTGGACTGGAAGAGGAGTAATTAGGACTAGAACCTGGCACCCATATGGGGTGCCGGCGCCACAAGGCAGAGGATTAACCAAGTGAACCATGGCGCCAGCCCCCGTTCCACTTCTTATCCAGCTTTCTGCTATGGCCTGGGAAAGCAGTAGAAGATGGCCCAAGTCCCTGGGCCCTGGCACCCACATGGGAGATCAGGAAGAAGCTTTTGCTCCTGGCTTCAGATTGGCACAGCTCTGGACATTGTGGCTAATTTGGAGAGTGAACCAGTGAATGGAAGACTTCTCTTTGTCTGCCTCTCCTCTCTGTAATTCTGACTTTCAAATAAATCTTTTTTTTTTTTTTTTTTTTTTTTTTGACAGGCTGAGTTAGATAGCGAGAGAGAGAGACAGAGAGAAAGGTCTTTCTTCTGTTGGTTCACCCTCAAATGGCTGCCACGGCCTGCGTGCTGCGCCGATCTGAAGCCAGGAGCCAGGTGCTTCCTCCTGGTCCCCCATGTGGGGGCAGGGCCCAAGCACTTGGGCCATCCTCCACTGCCTTCCTGGGTCACAGCAGAGAGCTGGACTGGAAGAGGAGCAACCGGGACAGAAATTGGCGCCCCAGCTGGGACTAGAACCCTGTGTGCCGGCGCCACAGGAGGAGGATTAGCCTGGTGAGCCTGGTGCCAATCTTTTTTTTTTTTTTAAAGGATGGTAAGCCGTGGGGCATTTGTCTTGGGCGTGGCTAATGAAACTGTCAGAACTACACAGAGTTGTTTGGAAAAGACATTGATTGCAGCCCATAACCTCTTTACTTGAGTAAAAACATGATGGAGTCCGTCATGCTTCACCATGATTCTCTACCATAATTTAGCCTTTGATTTATTCATCTACTATTTATTGAATATTTAACCTCTTGTCAGACATTGTTAGGTATGGGGAGTATTGCTCTAATAAAAAGCAGGTAAAAATTTTTACCCTCATGGTATTTACATCCTAGTGAGACAGATAATAAAACCAGTAAATTTACACAGATAATAAAATAAATATGAATACACAGATATTATATGCATAAATGTTATATAATAAATGCTGATAAAAAGATAAAATAGTTTAAAGGAAATGGGAAAGAATAACTTTTTTCAAGGAACATATTAACAGTGGGGGGGTATGGAGAGAGAGAGGGAGAAGGAAGGGGGCTGTCTGCACAGAAAGTAACTCTTGGTCCCTTCAGCAACAGGAGCTGTAGCCAGCTTTCTTCCCTCCGAAGTGACCCTGTCCTTGTTCTACGTTTCCTCCCTTTTCTCCCCTCCAGCCCCTTCAGTGGAACTGACCGTAGTGCAAAAGAGACCAACCTAGAGTTCTTCACACTCAGGGAAGGGAAAATGCAGGTCCTGGAGCAGGGTGACAGACCCCTGCCCTTGCTGGCAATGTGAGCAGCAGAAGCAAAGGCAGTCTTGCTCTTCTTGATGTGTGTGTCCAAGCAGGATGGGGCATGCAGGTCAGCCTAGGAATCTGGCAAGTTGGAAATGAGTTTGTTATTAATGTGAAGAATTCTAAAGGGGATTACTTCCCTACTATGACTGCCTCGAGCATCTGTAATGTTAAAATCACAGAGCGTGTGCAGACTGACCTCTTTAGTTTGCTAATAAAAGATTTCCTTAAATCAGGATGTATCTTTAAATAAACTTCCCCCTACTCCCCATTAACACACAAACTACCTCAGGATTTTTTTTCTTTTACAAGATATTCCTTGTTTCTTTAAAAGTCTATTAAACACTGTTAAATATCTTTGTGATCAATCATTTTAAAATGCTCACATGGGCATAACTTTGTAGGGACACAGTTCAGGCTCAGTCATCTCAGAATACAGAATGCAAGGCAGAAGACTCTTCTTTAAAGCTGTGTTTGGGGCTGGGAGATATGTACTCCCCAAAGACAAACTGCTTGACAGGTGATTTGATTCTGGATACAATGAGTTCTAGAAGGTTAATAGCTACTTGACTTAGTTTGCTGTGTATAATTCCAAATTCTGGGGTAAAGAAAGCTAATGATAAAGACAGATGTGTCTTTTTTTTTTTTTTTTGTGGAGATTAGGATATAGGGATTGGTGTTGCTAAAGTGGGTTGGAAGTGGGTACACTGCAATACAAATCTGCTGCTTTTTGGGGGGGTTTCCACTTGCAGATTTTTGATAGCTGGGACATTTCACTCAATGGGAACAGCTCTTTTCATGTATAGGAATTATCATTTGCTGACATGGGTCCATCAAACCACATCTGGCATCTGACTGAGGAATGACCACTTTGAAAAGGCTACAAAGAAGCAGTGGGTGAGATAAGCCATCCAGACGGTCTTAAGTGTATGACCTTAGACACCCACATTTCAAAAAAGAAAGAAGGGTACCCTGGTTGAAAATATGACTTCAGCTAAACCAACCTTGTTGATTATTTCTGTTTTCTTAGCTGAGTACTTCAGAAAAAGTCCTCTGGTCACTTGCTCCCAAGCAATAGACTGGTGTATACAGCCATTAGTAGTAATTGTTTCCTAATGGCCACAGGTACTTCTGCACCATTTATCAAAAGTTTCTATCATCATTGGAATAAAGCTGCCTCGCAAGGGGCAAATGTTTTTGAGATTTAAAGAAGATGTGGGGGGTGAGGGCTGGTGTTTGGGCATAATGAGTAAAAGCCACCGCCTGCAGCACCAGCATCCCATATGGATGCCGGTTCAAGTCCCAGCTGTTCCACTTCAGATCCAGCTCCCTGCTAATCTGCCTGGGCAAGCAGCGAAAGATGGCCCAAGTCCTTGGGCTCTTGTACCCATATGGGAGACCTGGCAGAAGCTTCTGGCTCCTGGTTTTAGCCTGGCCCAGCACTGGTCATTGCAGCCATTTGGGGAATGAACCAGTAGATGCAAGATCTCAGTCCTCTCTCTCTGTCTCTCCCTCTCTCACTGTAACTGACTTTCAAGTAAATAAATAAATCTTAAAAAAAAAAAGAATATATAGGGCTACTTGGTGCTTTTTTAACTTTCGGATCTGGGTTGTGGGATAAACTCTGATGTCTGAATTGCCCTGTTCTTCTGGAGGAAAAGGATTTCTGATTACAGTATTTATCAGCAATTTGAGGACTGAATCAGTTGCAAAATTTCAAAATAGCACACAGTCTGGGATATAATTGTCCTGTGAATAGACCTTGAGAGAAGCAGCCGTGTGGGATGATGTTTCTATATGCTGTTCACTCCTGTGCTGAATGCTGTGGCTATCTCTGCAGCAAGAACAGGGGTTCAGGCAAAGCCTGGACGTCTCCTGCCTCAACACTTTTTATGGAACTGAAGTTCTCCTGCTTCAAGTGCACACCTCATGTTTAAGCACAGCCTATCTTGGACTTGGCAGCGATCCTAGAGTGTATATGGGGGTTGATGCAGTCACTGTGCAAGAGCATCATGCCAGTTTTTGGGCTTTTGATTTATTGTTTGTTGAACACTTACTCTGGGCTCTTGAGAATCTACCAGAATTCACAGAATTATATTCTATATTATATCTTGTTGTAGCTCTGAGTCAGCAAAGGTGACTTACATGTGGACCTGTTTAATTTTTAATAATGCAGTTGGATCAGAATTTTAGAGTTTAGATAAATAATTACCAAGAATAAGAATTTGCTCTTAAAAATTAAGTAGTTTTTGTGGCAAGTGATAAAAAGATTTAAAAATTCTAAAATTTTTGTACATCATATTAAATCATTTTAATATTTTTCTTTTTTTTAAATACTTATTTGAAAGGCAAAATGACAGGGAAAGGCAGAGATCTTCCATCTGCTAGTTCACTTCCCAGATGCCTGCAATAGTCAAGGCTGGGCCAGGCTGAATCCAGGAGGCATAAACTTTCTTTGGGTCTCCCATGGTGGGAGTGGGAACCAAATGCTTAAACAATCATCTGCTGCCACTAGAGCAGTTACAGGAAGCTGGATCAAAAGCATGGAGCAGGAACTGGTGCTGTGGCATAGTGGGTAAAGCCACTGCCTGCAGTGCTGGCATCCCATATGGGCGCTGGTTCAAGTCCGGGCCGCTCCACTTCCAATCCAGCTTTCTGCTATGGCCTGGGAAAACAGTAGAAGATGGCCCAAGTCCTTGGGCCCCAGCTCCCATGTGGGAGACCTGGAGGAAGCTCCTGGCTTTGGATCAGACCAGTTTTGGCCATTGCAGCCAACTGGGAAGTGAACCAGCAGATAGAAGACTTCTCTCTCTCTCTGCCTCTCCTTCTCTCTCTGTATAACTCTGACTTTCAAATAAATAAATCTTTTTTATTTATTTATTTTTATTTTTGACAGAGTGGACAGTGAGAGAGAGAGAGACAGAGAGAAAGGTCTTCCTTTTCCGTTGGTTCACCCCCCAATGGCTGCTGTGGCCAGTGCACCGAGCTGATCCAAAGCCAGGAGCCAGGTGCTTCTTCTGGTCTCCCATGTAGGTGCAGGGCCCAAGGACTTGGGCCATCCTCTACTGCACTCCCGGGCCACAGCAGAGAGCTGGACTGGAAGAGGGGCAACCGGGACAGAACCAGCGCCCCAACCGGGACTAGAACCCTGTGTGCTGGCGCCGCAGGCGGAGGATTAGCCTATTGAGCCGTGGCACCTGCCTAAATAAATAAATCTTTAAAAAAAAAATCATGGAGCAGCTGGGACTCAGACTGGGCACCCTAGCGGGGGACTGGGTGTTCTAAGGGGCATTTTAACCTGCTGTGCCACAACACCTACCTCCTTTTAATTTCCCACCCTCTCTTTTTTTTCCCCATTCTTGGTTTGTAGGGGAAACTAGTATAGTAGATAGCTTAGAAAGTAAGAAAGTTTATTTTAAAAATATTACTAATTTATTGGAGAAAAAAGGAAAACAGGAGAAAATGTGACTCATCTGTGACCCAGTAATCCAGCAACAGCTGTAGTTGGCATTTTGGCATAAAGTCTTCAGGTCTTTTCTCCTTTTATCATGATATATAGAGATACACAGCTATAATGTTAGAGCCTTACTTCTATGTGGTTCTCTACAGTGCAGTAGTCAGAAAAGAGAAAATGTAGAGGGTGGATGCCAAAAGAGGCTGAATCACCAGGAAGCTGGAAGGGCCTGTAACAATAATGCTGCCTCATCTGTACTACGATCAGATCCCATGGGAAGCCCAAAGACCTGTGCGCTGGACTTTACCAATATTGAAATTTGGAGTTCCGGAGGATATTTTGACTGAATACTTTTTAAGAGTTATTTTATTTATTTGAAAGGCACAGTTACAGATACAGAGGGAGAGACAGAGAGAGAAAGTCTACCACCCACTGGTTCACTCCCCAAATAGCTGCAATGGCTGGAGCTGGGCGTATCTGAAGCCAGGAGCCAGGAGCTTATTCCAGGTCTCCCACGCAGGTGCAGAGGCCCAAGAACTTGAGCCATCTTCTGCTGCTTTTCCAGGCCAAAGCAGAGAGCTGGATCACAAGTAGAGCAGCTAGGACTCGACTCGGTGCCCATATGGGATGCTTTATCCACTACAGCACTGTGCCGGCCCCCTGTATAAGTTCTCTAACGAGCTTTCGACTTCACTGTTCTCTGATCTCATAAAACACTTTCAAATCAAGTTCCTCATTATTGGCAGAAGTAATAGCACACTGAGTAGCATTTCAGCTAATTGTTCTATTTTTCATCATTTGTGTTGATTCATCAACTCCTAGATGTAAATTCTAAAAATTACCCTTCCTGAGATAACCACAAATCAATCCTCAGTTTTTATTCATAAAATACTCTTTACATTTTAAATCGTTTTCCTGGGTAACTGGCAGGAGTTGTGGATCTCCTTTAGACCTCTTCATTGGAAACCATGTGCTCATTAAAAGAATGGACAAAAAAATGAATGGAGTCACTGCTGTGTGCCATGCACATAGGTAGTCATGGGAGACCAAAACATTCTGTCCTCAAGGAGCTTCTGCAATAGTGAGCAATGATAGAAGACAGGGAACTAGGAGGCCAGTTTAGATTGGGTAGAAGTTACTTAATTGTAGACCTGAGTTTACCAAGCAAATGCCTGAGGAGAAAGCACTCCAGGGAGAGGCACAAGATAGCACAGACTGCTGGGAGGTCGGTGGAGAGGAGTGGAAGGAGGAGCAGCGGCTCCTGGGCCGTGTAAAAGGCCTGACTTTTGGCAAATACCAGCTTGGAGAATGGGGGCCCTTGGCCTAGTGGTTAAACTACCTGCATCCCATATCAGAGTGCCTGGGTTTGAGTCCCAGATCTGCTGCTGATTCCAGCCTCCTGCTAATACACATCCAGGGAGCCACCTGCTCTAATATGGGATGCAGGCATCCGACCCAAAATCTTAACTGCTACACCAAAAGCCTGGGCCCCTCTAGTTTGTTTCTAGACAGTGGCAAACAATGTGGCAGTTGATAGTTATAAATGTATATCTATGTTTATCTATAGGTTTTTGCTTCATTATGTCTATAGGATAAATCTCTGGTATTGCAAGCTCAAAATATATATTTAGTTTAAATTTAGATATTGCCAAATTGGCTCAAATAATACTTTCTAATTCATAATGATAGTATTATCAGTCCCTCAATGGGTTTATCTCACAATAGTTTATTTTATAACAATTTTTCATGTCATGTGAAATATTTACTATGTCTTTAAAAATTTTTTTTTTTTATTTGAAAGGTTGAGAGGGAAAGAATGAGCTCCCTCCCATCCATAGATTCACTCCTTAAATGTGCATGGGCCAGGCCAAAACCAGGAGCTCAGTCCAGGTCTCCCACATGAGTGGCAGGGACCAAAGTACCTGAGCCATCACCAGCTGCTGCACAGGATGTGCATCAGCAGGAAGCTGGAATCAGGACTT
The DNA here is from genome assembly GCF_033115175.1 of Lepus europaeus. Lineage (NCBI taxonomy): Eukaryota > Metazoa > Chordata > Mammalia > Lagomorpha > Leporidae > Lepus > Lepus europaeus. The sequence continues at coordinate 125,419,072 of NC_084828.1, forward strand.
GAATGAACCTTGGTTACTGGGTTGTGGAATGTGGGCATCCTGACACCTTTACACTGTGCCAGATGCCTGCCTCTGACTAAGTTTTTAACCATGAATAAGATTAAGCATTTTCTTCTTTGTTTTTATTGCTCACTTCTGTGAATTGTTCTTTTATATCCTTTTGCTTATTTTGAGTCAGATGGTTTGTTTTCTTCTTTTTACAGGCTTGTGGGAGCCCTTTTTATCATGGATAGTCATTCTTTCTTTTATGTATGTTGGCAAGCATTTTCTCCCAGCCTGTTGGTTGCTTTGCATTTTGTTTGTGGTTTATACGTGTGTTTCTAGATATTTTTGTATACTGTAAAACTTATTTTCCCTTAAGGCTTCTGTTCTTTGCCCATGTCATGTGGCATTGTAACCTGGAATAGATTATAAGAGGACAGACTTTGTTATATGGCATTGCTTATGTTTAAAATTGAATGGACTATAGTGGCTGAATTATATGTCCTGCATCCCATTGACTACCAATGTCACGTAAGACAGATGCTCCCAGTGCTGTTGAACTGATCCTCAGGCAATTTTTCCAGCATGCCTCCCTGCTTTCCCCTGGGAGGCACCCCATTCTTTTCTTTGTGTTCTTTCTTGCTGGCTCTTTTCTTCACCATCACCAGTCTTGCTTCCAGGTGCACCTTCCTGCCCCTACCTGTATTTAAATATTGCCCTACTCTCTCTTGATCTGTACCTAACACTCGTCCTGTCTTCCGTGACACTTTTTCCTGTCCCTTGTCACTTCTCTGTTTCCTATGCTTTACTTGAAATACCTCACCAATCAAAGAGTCATCTTAGATTCTTCTCTGTGTTGTTTACACTTGCTCAGTGAACAGCCTCCCACTGCCCAGAAAGTGTGAGAGTGTGTTGAATATTTCTGAATTCAGATACTCATGAAGTCTTACAACCAGGGAGTTATGGTTTTAATGCTGGTCTTCCCCCTCTCCCCAGGATTGACTACTTGGAAAGCTAGAGAGCACATCTGCTCTGATTATATATGCACCCTTTGCTCCTAAGAAGTTTTATGTTTTTTGGTTTTTCTCCCATTTTTAGATTTTTCTCCAATGTTTTTGAAATGGTTTGACGATCTGTAGTACACTGATTTGGGATAACAACTCCAATCAAAATAGGCTGTGATGAATGCACAGTTTCTCAGTGATGTTTTCTGTGGTATTTAGTTTCTTTTTTAAGGAAGCTTCAGATACTAGGACAAAGGTTTGGAGGAGAACAAAGGATCTTTGAAAAGTAAACCTGAGGGAATTCTTCCAGGCATATCCCTCGCCACAAGGAGATCTATTTTTATGATTTTTCTTTTTGAGGTGTTTTTTTTTTCTTTAAACAAAAACACCTGCTTCAGAAATGTGGTGCTTGCTTCAAATGCCACACAACTTGATTCCTAACTGGCTATGGCTGGAGGTGTCAGGCTGCTTCAGCATAGCAGGTGGTCTTGGGGACTTCAGTCCCTGGGAGACCATTGTTCTGAGCACAATTCAGGGTTTGGGGGAGGAGTGCGCTTTGTTTTCCAGAGAAAATGTGATCCCCTTTTAGGGAAGCTTATATTAGTACAATGGTTTGGAAGAGGATGAATGGTCTTTGAACTCCATTTTCTGTTATTTGACTCTTGGATGAAGAGCCTTAACAGCACACAACGATGCACAAAATTACCACAGATTGCATGGAGTCAATTAAGCTTGTTTTTGAAAATTTTTTATTGCTCTTTTTCACAAAAAAGGACCAGCACCATAACTTAACAGTAAATGAAATAAGTAGAGGCTCACATATAAGAATTGGTAACCAGTGGAGTGTATGAATTTGTTAGAGTGCAGAATAGATACTCCCTTTTAAAAATAAATGTAGGAGGTAAATGGAAACAATGTACAGTGACTTTAAGAAATAACTTGGATGGGGACGACCTTGTGGTGCATTGGGTAAAGATGCTGCCTGCAGTGCTGGCGTCCCATTGGAACGCCAGTTCATGTCCAACTGCTCCACTTCTGATCCAGCTTCCTGCTAATGGCCTGGGAAAAGCAGTGGAAGATGGAAGACGGCCCAAGTGCTTGGGCCCTGCCACCCACTGTGGGAGACCTGGATGAAGCTCCTGGCTCCTGGATTTGGCCTGGTACAGCACTGGCTGTTGTGACCATCTAGGGAGTGAACCAGCAGATAGAAGATCTCTTTTTTCTCTTTAGCATTCTCTCTTTCTCTTTTCCTCTCTTTCCTTCCCTCTCCATTTCACTCTCTTACTTTCAAAGTAAATAAATAAATCTTAAAAAAAAAAAAGAAATGTTATTCAACCTTAATGAATAGTTATTCCTCACTTAGTATATATAATGCAACGCATAATTATCATGTTATGCTATCTTTTTTAAAATTTTTAGTTTGTTTATTTGAGAGGCATTTGTTGATTCAACAGCCAGGGCTGGATCAGGTCAAAGCTGGGAGCTAGGAACTCACTCCACATCTCCCGTGTGAGTGGCAGGGGCCCAAGTACTCGAACCTGCTGCCTTGCAGGGTATGCATTAGCAGGGAGATGGAATCAGAAGCAGAGCCAGGACTCAAACCCAGGCACTCTGATAGAGGACATGGCATCCCAACAGGCATTTTAACCACTGTGCCAAATGTCTACTTCCTATAGTGGTTTCTTTTCAAAGGTATGACTCTGGGTAGGATGTGATAAGGTCAGATAAAATGATGATTGGTCTTTAGGGCTCAAAACTAAGAAAACATCTTTGTTCAACTAAGCAACTGTGTAAATTAGGACAGATCATATATTATGAGGTGCAGAGCAGCCTTCAAGGAGACAAGAGCTTACAGAAAAGCAGTAGGTAGTGTTTATACATCAGTGTTTAGTATCTTTCAACTTTGCTGTAACTGGGAAATTTCATACTTTATCGGTGGAGGGAAGACTTTTTGCTAATGTTCACATATGCAACTGAGCAGAAGGTCTTAACTTCTTTCATGTAAGTGCCTCCAAATCAAGCCTCATGCGGTGCCTGGGAAACTGTGAATGATTCCTCTTGATCATCTGCTTATCAGGTGAAGTGAGTGGCAATGGTGCTTAGAGCTGGGCTTAAATTTCCTAGGAGAATTTTAAAAATGCAGATTATCAGGTCAAGGGATTTCTGGAGATTCGGTCTAGAAGTCTGTATTTTGAAGAAAGCCAGGGAACCAACTGCTGCATTAGGAGAAGTTGGATTTGTCCAAGAAACTCATTTAAGTCAGTCTCTTAACAGCTGTGCACATTTTATTTACTAGTAATTCATTTTGACCCCGTCATTAGACAGTAAGCTCACATTTTGAAATTAATGGGGAACTTGGTGAACTTGTTAGTATTTAAAACATGCCCAGTAGAAACACTGGTATGCCTTGGCAGGGCAATTCTTGTAGAACCAGGAGAAAATATTGTTCCTGACTTTAATTGCTGATGCTGCTGAATAAAATGCCCCTGCCTCACTGAGAAATAGCCGGGAAGTTGGGGAGTGAGCAAAAAGTGAACTGACCTCCCAGTTACTTAGAAAAAGTATTGGGCTCTAATTTTTTAATGTGGTAAAGAAAGTTTTTATAATTCGTTTAAAATAATCACAGCTATCACACATTCTTTTTTTTTTATTTTTTTATTTTATTTTATTATTTTTTTTTTGACAGGCAGAGTGGACAGTGAGAGAGAGAGACAGAGAGAAAGGTCTTCCTTTTGCCGTTGGTTCACCCTCCAATGGCCGCCGCGGTAGGCGCGCTGCGGCCGGCGCGCTGCGGCCGGCGCACCGCGCTGATCCCATGGCAGGAGCCAGGTGCTTATCCTGGTCTCCCATGGGGTGCAGAGCCCAAGCACTTGGACCATCCTCCACTGCACTCCCGGGCCACAGCAGAGAGCTGGCCTGGAAGAGGGGCAACAGGGACAGGATCCGGTGCCCCGACTGGGACTAGAACCCGGTGTGCCGGCGCCGCAAGGCGGAGGATTAGCCTAGTGAGCCGGGGCGCTGGCTGCTATCACACATTCTAAGTGGGCAGAGAAAAAACATGTGCAGAGACATAGAACAAGGACAATAAAAAATGATCCAAGTATTCCCATGATGAATCTCAAAGGTGAAATTCTGTGTTCTCTGGAGTCCACTTTCATCTCCTCCCCATGCCCCACCCTGTCCTTATCGCTGTTATTTTTCTTGCATCCTGCCTCCTATTTTATTGCTAATTTTTACATACTCCTTATCTGTCTTGTCATTCCTATGAATTAGTAGTGCCATAATCCAAAACGTCTCTAAAAGCTAGACGTGGTGAGTTCTGACTCTGCATAGTTGGTGGAAAGGGTCTTCAGAGCCAGTAAGCCTGATTTCTTATTTTTTTAGATCAGAAGATTGGAGTCAAGACCGTTGAAAAGATTCGCCAGCGTTCAGCCAGTTAGTAGCCTAGAAAGGACCTATAGGAAAAGGAGGCTGCAATGGACTGAGGGACTTGGTTTCAAGCCCTGGCCCTGCCATTGCCCAGCTTCACGACCTCAGACAAGCCCTTCACATCTCTGATTTGGTTTCATCCACTCTGCAAGGAAGGGAAATTAATGATTTCTGCTTACTTCACCAAGCTGTTATGAGGAATAAGTGAGATGGTGTAAGTCAACTGTCTTTAAGATTTTATTTATTTGAGAGGTAGAGTTATAGAAAGAGAGAGAGGGGGAGAGAGAGAGAGAGAGAGAGAGAGAGAGAGAGAGAGAGAGAGAGAGAGAGAGATCTTCTGTTGGTTCACTCCCCAGATGGCTGCAACAGCCAGAGCTGCACTGATCCAAAGCCAGGAGCCAGGAGCTTCTTCTGGGTCTCCCGTGTGGGTGCAGGGGCCCAAGCATTTCGGCCATCTTCTACTGCTTTCCCAGCCTATAAGCAGAGAAGTGGTCTGAAGAGGAGCAGCTGGCACATGAACGGGCGACCATGTGGGATGCTGCAGGCAGAACCTTAGCCCATGCTACAGTGCCAGCCCCGAGTCAATTATCTTAACTCTGGACGTAGAATAGAATACTTGGGAAATATAAAAATGTAAGCAAGCACAGATTCTCAACCCACCCCAGAGATTCTTTAGTTGGTGTGTACTGGCCTTTGTGATCACCAAGTTTAAGGTCTCCAGCTGATTTTCATGCTCAGCTGAGGTGGAGAAGCCTTCTTAGATGACAATGCCCTCAATAACTAAAGACTAGTATTTAGTGTGGCTTGAGAATTCTGACCCCCAAATGTCCAAGACAGTGTCATGATGCTGAATCAATGATGGATCAGGCTCTGTTGGCGTTGTCTTCACTATTGCTTATTACAAATGATATTGTGGAATGGTGGTGGTGCTACCATTTCTGATCTCGTATCAAGGTAGAAAACTCTTCACATACTACATGGATCTAAATTTAGAATTTTTAATTAATTTATATCCCTCCTCCCTGAGAGATAAATAACATTAAATAAAACTGTATGTGAATGTATACATTCTACATTAAATATAAATATGCATGAAATAAATATTGTAAACATATATATTAAATAAAACTCTGTAAATATATGTGAATTCTTATTGGTATTACATTTATTTCCCCGGGCTAATAATAATGGAAGAGAAACAATTGTAAAATAGATCTCATGAAAACAGAATGTGTTATGTAGAATGCATTAATAAAACAGAAAACAGATACTGACATTTAACAAATTACTGATTAATTCCTTTCACCCTTTCTATGACCATGTACATATTAGGCTTGTAAACAAATTCCAAAATGTTACTGCCAACCAATTAGTTTTTAAATGCCTTTCAAATAATCTTATCTTCTCCACAGGAGTGATTTAAGTGAGGAAAAAAGAAATCAGTGAACTCCAGAATATTTGCTCTTCCCTGAAAATAATCTTGACTTAATAAAAGTGGAGCTCCCCATGGTTGTTTGTGAGCACATTTTTTCATAATCTGATATTGTTTGACTTGAAGGCCATACTACTGGCAAGGAATGGCTTTTCAAGTGAAGCCATTGTGAAGAGCTGTTATATTTTCTATAAAGATCATTTTAAAGACGCATCTATAGTAAGGCATCCTGATGTTAGTTTTTTTTAAAAAATATGATTCTAAAAGATTTATAGAACTGGAGTTTTGTCTTATTGAAAGATAAATAACATTTATGAAACATATGTTAGCTGTTTTATAAAGTCACAGAATTTAGAAGAAAAAGGATTTTGAAGTTTTATTTATTTATTTGTAAGGTGCAGAGAGCAAGAGAAAGAGCAAGAGCAAGAGAAAGACCTCGCTTCAGCTGGTTCACTTCTCAAATGCCTGTAATTGTTGGCACTGGGCTTTGGGGAGCCAGAAGCTCCATCCAGGTCTCTCATGTGGTTGGCAGAGAGACTCACTTTAGCCGTCAGGGCTTCCTCCTAGGGTCTGCATTGGCAGGAAGCTGGATAGTAGCGCATATGCACTGTGATATGGGACATCCTGGAAAAATTTTTTTTAGATTGAGGAGACCTTCTGAGGTTCACACAGCCGGTTAGTGATAGAACCTGATCCAGAACTTATTTTGCTCTCCTGCTTTGCCTCCCAGACTGGAGACAGACAGTCACCCAGCTGCAACGCCTGTAAACTAGATCTCTTAGCACCTACAATGTACCAAGCCCCCAAACAGGTTTCTGGCTTGAGTTGAGAATTAAACAAGCATACCCTTTACTTCTGCTCTGATGATTTTAGAAAAGTTTCCTTTTTGAGGAACATTACCTGCATTATTTGGTGCTTTATCCATGTAGAAATGAAATTGTTTTCAGAAGCTAATCCCTTTTAGTCACTCAGATTTACTCTAATCGGTGGAAGCTAGCAAGAAATCTATTTGCATTTTTTGTGTATCTCTTTGCTGACAAGCCTTTCCTATAAGGAACCTGAATTTTTTTTTTCCTCCTGCTATTGCAGAATTTGGTGATGAGTGTCATGGAATAGATGTGTTCACAAGGAATGCAAGTAACATTCTTGTGTGACCTTAACCTGGGCAAGGGTATGACTTTCTATGTGAAAATCTGTCTCATGGTGACATTGGGAGCAGAAGTGAGTTTGCTTTTTGGCCCTTTTAAAGGGTACAGCTAGGAAACACTCATATCACGAATGTGGAAATGCATGTGGCGATTATTTTCTGTATGGATATATATGAGAATACTTTTAAAAAATTCAAGAAAAATGGGCCTAAAAGATACATTTATTTTGGTGCAAAAATATTTTGAAATCCATGTATAATATTTTTCACAACATGCATTTCTCAGAAGACTCCTCATGTATTCTTTCTTTTTGTTCTCCTAGCCATTCTTACAGATTTAATTTGAATTTTAAATATGTGGGATAGTAAGAGAATTATGACTCCTTCATTGTCCTTTCTAATCTGTTCTCTGCCACTCATATAGGTAAAAGCTGCATGTTTTCTGGTTTATAATTTTGTTTTTTTGTAATGATAATCGCATATTTCTATGTTTTTAAAAATTTCCTATTTTTTTAAATCACACAAATGGCAACATACCTTATGCATTATTGTTTATACTTGGTCACACTAATATCTCCTAGAAATTACCCTGTATCAGTTCATGGAGATCTTCCTCATTATCTTTTATGCACACACACTACTCCATTGTATGTACTGCACACACACATACATATGTATCATTTTATTCAACCAATCTCCTGAATTATTAGGATCACTTTTACTCTAAGTGCCAGTGGAAAGGTTTAATGTGATTTATGCTAGGTGAACGAAGAAAAAGAAGGTAAGAAGCTACCTAATCACCAAGGGAACCACAAAAGGAGGATGCTAAGTGAGAGAAGCCAGGCACAAAAGACCACTTACTATATGATTTCATTCCTATGAGCTATCCCAGACTGGCCCAACCTGTGGAGACGAGTGCAGGTTAGTGTTTGTCCAGCACTCTGGTGAAATGGGGGAGTGCTTGCAAATGAGCCTGAGGTTTCTTTTATGTTCCAAAAACTAGATTGCCACACAACTCTGTAAATATATTGTTTTACATTTAAAATGATGAATTTTAGTACATATAAATTGCACCTCAATAAAGTTGTTTAACAAAAGTCAGCATTAGGTGACATATGTAATAGTCCTAACCCAATGTGATTATTACTGACTACAAGAATTAGACCTCTTCCATGTCCTGTGTACTTAGGGAATTCTTGTGAATCTCCCCCCAGGTGATACAAACTTTCCATTATGTGACTTCAAATCAGAAGTGTATTTTTAATAGCATTTTCTGCTTGAAGGACTTAGTGAACTGATAACCCCTAAGGAAATGTACTTATTTTAAACTGATTGAATCAGAAAGGATTGATTTAATCCTTTTAAACAGTTGAATTCTAAAGGACCTTGTAGACCATGCTGTTATGCCTTTCACTTTACAGATGAGACTCTGTTAAGAGTCTTAAAGCTCTAATTATGTAATGAAGTTAGGAATATAGTCTGCAGCTCATCTGTTCTGCTCCTTAAATATTTATGCTACTCTACTAGGCAGTCACTAAAATGATAATTATTAAGACTGTGAGGAAACATGGAAAGCTGTTTATAATGCAAATGAAAAAAGCAGAGTGCCAAATGACTTCAATACTGTGCTTTTAACACTAGTGCAACACATTTGTGTACGTTTGGGGATCTGACTCATAATAGACAAAACCAAACACAATGTGTGTGGTATGTGATGGACAGGTTGATATGTCTTAATATTCTTGGGTGTTGCTGCACTCCATGTAAATAAACTTGTTTTCTAAAAATACTAAACCGACCATAAAGGAGAATGTGGCATCCAAGGGACTGTACACGTCCGTGCAGCTGCCTGAATTGGTAACCTGACTTTGCAGCCTTTGCTGAAGAGCCCCAGTGCAGGAAGTGTGGGTGGTGAGGTTGTATCAATCAAAGCCGCTGAGACTCTCCCCTTGTTTGCCTTCAGTAAAGCCGTTTTTATCCTCTTTTATATAATCTACCAATCTACCATAGGTGGAGAATGAATTTTATAGAGGATTGTAACTGCTATTATCCATCTCTACTGGAGATAGAACATGAAAAAATTGGCTTATGCTGACATATAAGTGATTTGGATGAGACCAGAATATTTTGTCTCCATCACTGGTGATTTTTACCTACTGCATTACAAAGAGTAATCGACGGTGCTCCTTTCTCTGGTAACTTTATAACTACTCTCTAATTTGAGGACAGGAAAAGTGAGCAAGATGACTCTGAAGACTTCATTGCACTTGGTTTTGCAATCTGAGTGTGATGGAATGGCTTGTCTATATGACAAAAAGCAACCAGGGAGAAAGCATAAGGTAGCCACATAAACAATTTAAGTAGCATGTTGTTTCAAAGCTGGACTCTGCCAAGGATCCAGTAGTCAGGCATACTTATCCATTGCAACAGATGCTGCTGGTGTCTAGTGTAGAGATTCAGGTTGACACAACTACACACATTTTGGTTGTAATGGCTATCTTGTCCTTTAGGTAACCCTGAAGGTAATTCCAAACCTTATGGGATAAGCACACCTATTAAGATAACCTACTGGGCCTGTCTTGCAGGTCCAGACTCTGGAATGTCCCTTATCTGATGCCTGGAATACTAATATGTCTTGAGGACATAAAGGTGCACTGAAGTTAGCAGTGGACCACCTATGTCTGGCTTAATATGTGAACTCCTCACTACGAGGTGAAGCACGGAAAATCCCTGTGTCTTGTAACTGTGCAGACCACGCTTCTGCCTCCCCAATAAGTTACATTTTGTAGTCTTCAATTTGTCTGCCTCTTTCTTATGTCTCCCTGTGTCTTCCGCCTTTGGTGGCTTGTTATTCTATACCAAGTTTTCCTGAAACAGTGCAGTATATGACCATTTCATGTGTTCTATAAATACACTCCAGCTATTAGATTCCACTGTCTAAATGTTTGGATTTTTCTGGATGATGCTTGGTAAGTAGTAGGAAGTATTTATTATTCAAGTAAGTGATTAAATTTATTTTTTAAAAAAAGATTTGTTGATTTATTTTGAAAGTCAGAGTTACAGAGAGAAAGGAGGTAACAGAGAGAAGTCTTCCATCCACTAGTTCACTCCGCAGATGACTCTAACAGCTAGTGCTGGGCCAGGCCAAAGCCAGGAGTCAGAAGCCCCATGTGGGTAGCAGGGGCCCAAGCACTTGGGCCATCTTCTGCTGCTTTGTTCAGGCCATTAGCAGGGAGTGGATTGCAAGTGGAGCAGCCAGGATACAAACTGGTGCCCATGTGGGATGTAGGCATCACAGGCAGTGGCTTTTCACAGCACCGGCCCCAGTGGTTCTGCTTTTTATGTCACTGTGTCTTTCCTGCTAAAATGTAGTGATACGATGTGACATGATAGCAGTTCCCTTCCAGGGAAAGGTAAAGGGACTGGGCGAGGGAAATAAGGAACAATGGACAAAGAGGAGGATGCTGTGTGTGATGCTTAGGCAGTCCTGGTCGTTAGATCTCTGAAGGTAGAGTTAGTTCATTTTTCCACTTAAACAGATTGTTTTATTTTCTCTACTCAAAGGTACATCCTCCTGAATTATATATATATATTTTTAAAAAATATTTATTTATTTGTTTGAAAGGCAGATTGGTAGAAGGAAAGACAGAAAACCTTCCATGTGCTGGTTTACTCCCTAAATAGCCACAATGGCTGGGCCTGGACCAGACCAAAGCCAGGATCCAGGGATCTATACAGATCTCTTACGTGGGTATGCGGGTCCCAAGCTCTTGGGCCATCTTCTGCTGTTTTCTCAGGTGTGTTAGCAGGGAGCTGGATCAGAAGGAGAGTAGCCTGGACTTGAACCATCCCAAAGTGGGATGCCAGTATTTCAAACAGAGGCTTCACCTGCCACACCACAATACCAGGCCCTGCAATTATGTCTCTTACCCAGCCAGTCTTTTACTCCACAAACCTCTTATTGCCAGTGGATGAAAATCTTATTACCCCATCATCACCAACCCCACAGCCTTCTCTTACCTGACCCACAGACCCATATACACCATGAATTCCTTTATTAGTCACTGTTCCTAAGGTGGGGACAGTCTTTTCCATTTTCTCTTACCTTCTCCTGTAAGACAGGACGAGAAAAAAAAGAGAGGGAGGGAAGGAATATGAATATGCAAGCACTTTTCTACATTTGATCTTAGCCCAAAGGCCAAGAAGCGATGCAAGCACTTTTCTAATAAGGAAGTGAATCCCAGCATACTAAATTGAATTAATTCCCAAAGGCCCCACCTTCAAATGCCACCACTTTGAGGCATGAATTTTGACAATTCATTTCAACAATGAATTTTGGAGCAATCAACATTCAGTCTGTAAGAAATAGTTGCCACTTACAGGATTTAGGATATGCTAGGCAGTGTTTTTGGCACTTTATATGAATTAACTCATTCAGTGCTTACCACAGTTGAAGAGATAAATATTATCATCCCCATTTTATAGATAGGAACATGGAGGCACTAACAGATTTATTAACTTTCTGAAGCCATGATACCAGTAGCAGAGCTGAAATTCTACCCCAGGCTGGATGCAGACTATGTTTTCAACCACAACTGTGAAATGCCATTAAAAAAATATAGTTTTAGATGTTTCATTCCCTTAAAATTTAAACTCTAAGTTCAAAACCACGGTCCCCTTGTTGTAGGCTCCACCTCGTGATATAGCCCTGGGCCAGGTACAAGGAATTTCCCTATACACTTCTGTTATTTGCTGATTTGCCCTTCGTCAATGGTTAGTGAAGTTCTAAAAGGTTTTGGGGACTTTTTGGTTTCGCTGGCCAGTTTTGTCTAAAAGAGCACATCGGCGCTTTGTCTTCTATTCCCCCTCAGTTACTGATGTGAGATGGTCCACATGGCCATCAGGAATCCAAACCCAGAGATTTTATCACCGAAACAAATGATGTTCAGTGGGGGGTGGATTTACCAACTTGTGTGAAACCAAGCTCAAATTTTGTTCTGTGCCTGAAAGTAGACATTTTAAGCTTGTGTGTTTGTTTTCTTAAGCAATATTTTTATTACATGTGTGTTTGATATATATATCAGGTAAAATGAGGAAAGGTAACTTCTATGTCACTTTCCTTGCAGTATCAAATTCTGGAGTTATATTTAATTTATGCAGTTCTTCCTTGATCTCTTTAGGGGGAAGACAAGGCTGTTGGAATATATAGTGAGGCTAGTTATGCTTAAGTTATCTTTCCTGGGCACTGTGCACACAGCATTAAACTGTTGGATCAGTTTATCTTTTCTAGTAAAGACAAAGTGCTTAGCCAAAAAACAAAGCTGATGTCTAAAGTTGTTGAAGTTTGTGAACTGTTTCTTTTATCTGTTTTTCCTAGTAGCATACCATTTGTTAAGGTGTGATTACTTAGAGTTAGATGTTTTGAATACTCAAATGGTTATACATGTGCCTGTGTGTATTTGTGAACCAATAGCTATTTCTGGCTGATAGAATGACAAAAGATTGGAAGAGTATTATTGCATAGCTTGCAGGATGAGGTGGACAGTCACTGCCAGGAAGAATGAGAGCTGTGTCAACTGTGGCATCTTGGGGTGGCCATCCAGGAGCATCTCTCAAGTTTTAGTTGCTGAAATGACTCAATTGTGTTCATTCAATGATGTGTTTGGGATTCGTGTTTCTTGGGAGGGAGTCAGGTTTGCTCTAACCTTAAGTCGGAAACTCATTCCTTGGTGGGGGTAAAGGAGCCCACCAAAGGCACATGGAATGGGAGAAGGAGCATTTGCAAAGGGAAAGTGGTGCTGTCTTATTAAATATGGGGACACAGGCAAAACCAAGAGATGCTTACTACTGACAAGGTTCATCCCCAAACCAAGTGGATTTAGATGACAATTTTAACTTGGAAAATGAGTGATTTGCTGTTACCTGAATTCAGTTAAAAGTTACTTCTCTATATGACCAATATTAGCAGATTAATACATTAACAGATATTTTATGTTCATTATGAAAACTTGATGTTTTCTGATATGTTGTAAACAATGTTTACTTTCAAAATTATGTAACCATATAATAATTTAAATCCACTGCAACCATCATCCAACCTCAGCAATTGTCAGCATCTTGCCAATTTTTTTCTGTTGATTGCATTTTAAAGCCTTATTTATAAGATTTTTATAATTGGCTATATAAAAATTCACAAGATTTAACACATCTGAGGATTTGGTTTAAGAATATAAATCCAAGTGTTAAATGGTCATTAATCTTGTGCCAGAAAAACTGAACAAAATGTGCAGCATTAATGCATTATTTACCTGGAAGTAGAATTTTACTTTTATCAGTTAGGTTTTTTTTCTTTTTTGCTTAAGCACGTTGAAACAATTTCTTAATGGTTTTTATTTTTCAGGTTACCTCTTCCAAATTTGTCTACTAATCTTTGAGCTTTTAGGTAGGTCTGAACACTAATGCATGCACATTGTGTGAAGACTGACGGTGCTGTGCCCTGACTTCTTTTGCAGTTGAAAGATGCATGAGTGTAATGCAGTCTGGGACGCAGATGATCAAACTGAAGCGTGGAACCAAAGGACTCGTTCGGCTGTTTTACCTGGATGAGCACCGGACCCGCCTCCGATGGCGGCCCTCCAGGAAGAGTGAGAAGGCAAAAAGTAAAAACCATCTTTAAATTCTTTGTTTCACTTGATGTAGTAACACATGGTTATACTGGGTAGGCTCTGTGGAAGCTTTATATCAGTGGAACTTTCATATTTTTACAAGTCTGGGAGTCAGTTGGTTATGGACATTGTGAGACAGAATAAGTAGTGACCATCTTTGGGGAGCTTAAATCCATAGAAGTTTTCTTATCCATGAATACTAGAAATGCTAATATTTTTTCTGGATTGGAGATGCACTTTTCTAAAGTTGGGATATGAAGCCTCACAGACTGAGAACTTTTATTTTCCTATGAAGTGTGAGGGACATCGTAAATTCAATAGGCTTTGAAATGTATTACCATATTATGAGCACAGTTAGCTGGCTGATGAATTCATAGCACTGTTTTAATGATAACAAGTGAGATAGTTTTTGTCTGACTTCTAGGTAAAGCCTCTCCACACTGCATTAGTCAGGGTTACTCAGACAAACAGAACTAATAGGCTGTCTGTCTGTCTGCCTGCCTATCTGTTATTGGTCCTGTTCTCTATTGATTGGTCAGTTGGTTGATAGATAGGTTCATGAGGTGGCACTTATTAGAGAAATTGGCTAATGGGATTACAGAGGCTGAGAAGTCCCACAATAGGCCCTCTGCGGGAAGAATGTAGGAGCCTGTGGTGGAGCTCAGTCCGAGTGCGAAGGCCTGAGAGGGGTCACTGATCCAATTCCTGCCGTCTGAAGCAAATTCACCTTTCCTCTGCCCTTTTCTTCTGTCTGGGCCCTCAGCTGATTGGATGGCACCCACTCAGCTTGGGTGAGGGCAGAACTTCAGTCTGCCCACTCAAGGATCAGTTTCATATGGAGCCAGTCACAGACAGGGCCAGAAATAATGCTTTACCAGCTATCTGGTATCTCGTAATCCAATCAAGCTGCCACCTGAAATGAACTCTCATACACCCCTTCCACACTTAGCATCAAGTCCTTGTTGAGTTCCCTGTAACATCTCTCTCACCTGCTCCCTCAGTCCTGTTTTCTTGATAACTTCCTTGGTCCAGAGTCTCTTTACTCTTCTGGTGGCCCATTGCGAAGTCGCCTGACCAATATTCATTTTGCTAGCTTATTGTCTTTATTGGTAACAGAAGACCTCAATTAAATAAGACATACATGAAAAACAAATACTCAGAGACTGACATGGCCTAGACACATCTCCTGTTCTCTTTCTACAGTGCTCTTGGCTCTGTCTCCTGTGTGCACATTTTAATCAAGGCAGTAGCAACATGGCCTCAATTATTCTGATAGAATGGGAAAGAGGCAGCAAGGGACCTTCTTCTGGTGCTTCTTTTTTAGGAACCCAGAATTCCTTTCCTGACTCTTCCCCCAGAGCAGACTGTCCATATTTGCTTTATTGGAGCTAGGTTCCTTCCCCACATCTAAATTAGCCATAGACATAGGCATGGAGCCACCCTAATGACTTGGGGCCCCTAGAACTTGCCCCGGAATCGAGCATAGGCTCCTTTTCTTGTAGTCATCTGGGGAATAAGTTAACACCAGAAGACTATCAGCACCCTGCCATTAAGGTAACAGTGGGCAATCCATAGGCCAGAGACAGTTCAGCTTCCTGCTTCAAAATAAACCAGTAAACAGACAAAAGAATTTAAGTCTGAAGTTCTCCTTGGCCAAAGGAGGAGATACAAACCTCCAATGTTGCCCTCTATCTAAGTGTTACTAATGTCTGCCTGTTACTCCATCCTCTCATATCCTGGCCTTTGTGTTTCCAGCTTTACCTCCCACTGCTTAACCTCTTGAACTTCCTACTCCAGTATACATGGCCTGTTCAACATCCCTGGAGTGGGCCTCACAAGCCTATGTCTACTTACCTCTTTCTTTGGGATGCCACCTTGTGCCTGTCCACTTCTCCCAGCCCTGTTTTTTTTTTTAAGGATCTATATTTTTAATCTTATACATATAGAGATGCTATTTTAAAATATAAGCAACAGAAAACTTATTAATATGTTTTAAATTATTTTTGTATACAACATTTTAAAAATCTGGAATGCAATTTGATAGGGTAAGGATAACCACAAGTATCTAGCAGCTATTGGACAGCTTGAGCCTTTTGCCGAGGGTAAAGTCATGGCAACACAGCATCAAGGGCATGATATGCAGTGTTTCAGATTCCTTGGTCTGCTCCCAGATGTTCTCCCAGCCCTGTTTTTCTTCCACCACCATAGCATTCTCCATGGCCACTGGTATATTCAGCTGTGTTATTCAATTGCTGGTAAATTTTTTTGCCGCTATCTTCTCATGCATATTGCAGAGCATCAAATTCTATTTTAAGTTTTTAATGGTTTCCTTCCATAAATATGTAAATTATCAATTTGATGTATTCATTAGCCTGCCTTTCCTACCAGTTTTCTTGCCCTGATGGGCACCCCTATCATTTTACTAAAATCTCCACTCATCCTGACTCATTGCCTCGGGAGGCCATCATCAAGACTGTTCAGGAAGGTGAAATCTTAGGTGGAGCCAGTTTCCAGCAGGAAAGAGTAGGGCCCATGTTTCATCTTTTGCTTTAAAACTACAACTTGTAAACAATGAATTTTTATAGTTACTTTTTATATTTAACATTTTTTTGTTTTGTTTTTAATCTGTATAAAAGAATATGTTTGTCAGCCATATAGCTGTGAATGATTTCCCTCACAGTTCTCATCGACTCCATTTACAAAGTCACCGAAGGCCGGCAGTCTGAGATATTCCACAGACAGGCGGAGGGGAACTTTGACCCCAGCTGCTGCTTCACCATCTACCATGGCAACCACATGGAGTCCCTGGACCTCATCACCTCCAACCCCGAGGAGGCCCGCACCTGGATCACCGGCCTGAAGTACCTGATGGCTGGCATCAGTGACGAAGATTCCCTGGCCAAGAGGCAGAGGACTCACAACCAATATCCTCCCTAGACATCTGCTTTCGAGCTGTGTGAATGTGAAGTGAGCAGGAGGCTGTGCTTTGCTTATTCCCATAACTGTGAGGCTGAAAACCACTTTGCTTTCTGTGTCTTTATCCCTAGCACCCTTCTCACCCTCCTCACTCTCACTCTAAGTTACCCATTACCTAAAATACATGGAACCATAAGCTTGTGTGAGCTTGGGACCAGGATTCTTCTGAAGAGACCTCATTTGGTTCTGAGAGATATCCAAAGATAGACTAAAGTGTCCTAAGAGAGAGAGGTGCACATTAAATATTATTGTCTTTGTTTTTTTTAATTGTGTGGGTACTGATCAACTGTAAGCAGGAAGGGTTGGTGTGGGTTAGAGAAAATCTTACTCTTTTATGAAACCAGTTTAGTTCAACATGTGCTTTGTGAATTCCAGTTATGTACCAGGCACCAAGCTCCTTCCTGCCATTTCTCTCTCTTTTTGACTTACATTGTAGAAATTGTTGTGATTGATACTCAAGGGGAAATTATTTTTTACTTAATAATATTTGACCCCTCTAAAGAACTTGAGAAACTAGAATCTAAGTTACACCCTTGATTAAATCCATACTAGTGGATCTTCAGCACTGACAGGTTTATGATTAATGTGTTCAATATGAAGGTGCCTTTCCCACTGGCTTGAGCCGGGCATGTGGCATGGCCCTCTGGCCTCCATTCCCGTTTCTGTAAAATGAGGGTCTTGGGTTAGTTGACCTCATTGGTTCCCTTCTTCATGTTTTGAATGACCTTAAAATACATGGGTCCTTGTCAAGCAAGCCCTTGTCTAACTTTCTTTGTGTTTTTGGAATGTGTACCATAATATTTTTCCAGCCAGAATTGGTTTGTTGGAAAAGCCAGTTGTTTTCCTTCTCTCCTAGCACAATCATTGCAGGAGACTTCTGCAGTCCCAGATGTGTGGGGGTTTCTCTCCACCAGCAAGCAAGCAAGCAATCACTTTATCAGGGAATGCCTGCTGAGTGCTCTCGAATCCAATTCAGTTCTGACATTGTCTACCTGGACACACTATCAGGTCTCACATTGAGATTTTGGTCCCCAGCACTGCCCTGCCCCATGCCAATTGATTCCCAGGTAGCTTGACCTGTGCTTCTCAATGACTGGCTGTACATCAGGATTTGCACACCCACTCCTTGGATTTGATGAATTTGCTCAAGCAGTTCATGTAACTCAGAGAAGCACTTATGTTTTGTGGTTTATACAAAGGATACTACAAAGAACAGATGAAGAGATGCGAAGGATAAGGTATGGCAGAATGAGCATGGAGCTCCTTGCCCTCTATGGGTACACCACCCTCTAGGAAACTCTGTTGGGAAGCTCTCTGAGCCCTGTCCTTTTGGATTTTTCTAGAGATTGGATTACATGATAGACTGGTGATAACGATTACTAGTAGACCATGTAGGGATACCCAACAAGGCCTGTCTGTCCAGATTCTTCATCATTCTTTGCTTGCAGTTGTGGTATTGGGCCCCTTTGGAACGAGAAGGGCTTTATGACTGACTCACTTTCTTGTGTTTGAATGGCCTACCTTGGTGAGGCAGTTTTGAGACAAAAACTATGAAAAAAACTAAAGTATATATTATTTTATCACAGGTGGTAAGAAATTTGTACTGTTCTAGCTATAATCCTGCAGCCAGGATACTGTTGGAGCACAATGGAACTATTCAGTCCGTGAAAGGATTTTGACAGTGTGAAAACCAGAGTTGATGAGCCATGATGTTTTCATCAGTAATCTCAGCATGCAGATAAATGCAACTGGGATGCATAAACAAAGCACACACATAGAAACAAACTTTTGTGCTCTATTTGGTTAGTTTTATCCTTCAAAAAATTACTTATTTGAAATGCAGAGTGACAGAGAGAGAGAGAGGACAAAGAAACAAACAGACATACAGATATTTCCAATCTGCTGGCTCACTCTCCAAGTGCCTGCAGTAGCTGGGGCTGGACCAGGCCAAAGCCTAGAGCCAGGAACTCATTCCAGGACTCTCGTAAGGCTGGCAGAGACCCAACTACTTGAGCCATCACCTGTTGCAATCTAAGATATGTAGTTCTTAACTTTTTATCATGTGACAAAAAGAAAGAAAAACCACGCTTTTTGGGGCAAACAGTAGATACCACACTAACCATGTCTTAAGTGACAGAGAATATTTTCTCATGATTGACATCTGAGATGGGGCAGTTCAGATGCAGTTAATTGAGCAGCTCAGTGCAGTCCCCAGCCTGTTGGGACTGTCCTGCAGCTGGCTGCCTTTGTCAGGGAGAGCTACAGCAGCAGCAGGCAGCAGCTCCAAACAGTCCTACCCAGAGAGAGAAAATTTTGTTATCACAGATTTTTTTAAGATTTTGATTTTCATAGATTTAGATCTTTCATCCATTTTGAGTAGACTTTTGTATAAGGTGTAAGGTAGGGGTCTTGCTACATACTTCTGCATGTGGAGATCCAGTTTTCCTAGCATCATTTGTTGAAGAGACTATCTTTGCTCCAGAGACTGATTTTAGTTCCTTTGTCAAAGATAAATTTGTTGTAGATGTGTGGGTTGATTTCTGGAATTTTTATTCTGTTCCATTGGTCTATTCATCTGTTTTTGTACCAGTACCAGGCTGTTTTGATTATAACTACCCTTTTCTATGTCTTGAAACTTGGTATTGTGATGTCTCCAGCTTTGTTTTTGTTGTATAAGATTGTTTTACCTGTTAAGGGTCTCCTATGTTTCCATATGAATTTCAGCATCATTTTTTCTATATCTGACAAGAGTGTCTTTAGTATTTTGATTGGTACTGCTTGAATCTGTAAATTGCTTTCGGTAGTATGATATTTTGATGATACTGATTCTTCCAATCCATGAACACGGAAAATTCTTCCATTTTTTTGCATCTTCTTCTGTTTCTTTCTTTAATGTTTTGTAGTTCTTATTGTAGAGATCTTTGACATCCTTCGTTAAATTTATTCCTACATATGTGATTTTTTTGCAGCTACTGTGAATGGGATCGATCTTAGAAGTTGTTTCTCAGCCATGAAATTGTCTGTGCATACAAAGGGTGTTGATTTTTGTGTATTGATTTTATATCCTGCCACTTTACCAAACTCTTCTATGAGTTCCAATCATCTCTTAGTGGAGTATTTTGTATCCTCTCCATATAGAATCATGTCATCAGCAAATAAGGATAGTTTGACTTCCTCCTTTCCAATTTGTAACCCTTGGATATCTTTTTCTTGCCTAATGTCTCTAGCTAAAACTTCCAGAATTGTATAGAATAGCAATGGTGAGAGTGGGGCATTCTTATCTGGTTCCAGATTTCAGTAGGAATGCTTCTAACTTTTCCCCCATTCACTAGGATGCTGGCTGTGGGTTTCTCATAAATGCTTTGATTGTGCTGAGGAATGTTCCTTCTATACCCAATTTCCTTAAAGTTTTCATCATGAAAGTGTGTTGTATTTTGTCAAATGCTTTCTCTGCATATATTGAGATAATCATAAGGTTTTTGTTCTAGGTCCTTAAGATACATTGGTAACTCATTTAATTGGTGCCTTTCTAATTTCTTTATGTAGACACAACTTGCTATAAACTTTCCTCTTAACACTGCTTTTGCTGTGTCTCATAAGTTTTGATATGTTGCATATTTGTCGTCATTCATTTCCAGATAATTTTTGAGTTCTCTTTTGATTGTTTTCAATGACCCACTGTTCATTCTGGAGCATGTTGTCAATCTCCATGTGTTTACATATATTCTAGATATTCTTGAATTGTTGATTTCCAGCTTCATTCCATTGTAGTCCGAGAAGATGCATGGTATGATTTAAATTTTTTTGAATTTGCTTAGACTTGCTTTATGGCCTAACATGTGGTCTACCCTTGAGAAAGTTCCACACATTTGTGAGAAGAATGTGTATTCTGCATCTGTAGGATGTAAAGTTCTATATATATCTGTTAGGTCCATTTGTTCTACAGTGTCAATTAGCTCTGTTGTTTCCTTGCTGATTTTCTGTCTGGTTAATTTGTCCATTGCTGAAAGTGGAGTATTGAAGTCTCCTATTACTGTTCTTTATTATTTTTTTTGACAGGCAGAGTTAGACAGCGAGAGAGAGAGACAGAGAGACAGAGAGAAAGGTCTTCCTTCTGTTGGTTCACCCCCCCTCCCCCCAAGTGGCTGCTGCAGCTGGCACGCAACGCTGATCCGAAGCCAGGAACCACGTGCTTCCTCCTGGTCTTCCATGCGGGTGCAGGGCGCAAGGACTTGGGCCATCCTCCACTGCTTTCCTGGGCCACAGCAGAGAGCTGGACTGGAAGAGGAGCAACTGGGACAGAATCCAGTGACCCAACCGGGACTAGAACCCAGGGTGCCGGCGCCGCAGGTGAAGGATTAGCTTAGTGAGCCATGGCACCAGCCTCCAATTACTGTTGTATTGGAGTCTATGTCTCCCTTCAGATCCATTAATGTTTCTTTTAAATAGCCTGTAATTAGGTGTATATACGTTTAAAATAGTCACATCTTCCTGTTAAGTTGATCCCTTAATTATTATATAATGCCCTTTTTGTCTCTTTTAACAGTTTTTGTTTTAAGTGTTTTCTCTGATATTAGGATGGCTACCCCAGCTCTTTTTTGGTTTCTGCTAGCATGGAATATCTTTTTCCATCCTTTCACTTTCAGTCTGTGTTTATATTTGTTGGTGAGATGTGTTTCTTGTAGGGAGCAAATAGATGGGTTTTGTTTTTTAATCCATTCAAGCATTCTTTATCTTTTAACTGGAGAGTTTAGGCCATTTACATTCAAGGTAACTATAGATTTTCTTCCTTTACCTTCTTTCATAGTGATGACTATTTTTCTGTGTTTCCCTGTGTAGCACATCCTTAAGTATCTTTTTTTTTTTTGACAGGCAGAGTGGACAGTGAGAGAGAGAGACAGAGAGAAAGGTCTTCCTTTGCCATTGGTTCACCCTCCAATGGCCGCCGTGGCCAGCGTGCTGTGGCCGGCACACTGCACTGATCCGAAGCCAGGAGCCAGGTGCCTTTCCTGGTCTCCCATGGGGTGCAGGGCCCAAGCACTTGGGCCATCCTGCACTGCACTCCCAGGCCATAACAGAGAGCTGGCCTGGAAGAGGGGCAACCAGGACAGAATCCGGTGCCCCGACCGGGACTAGAACCCGGTGTGCCAGTGCCACAAGGCGGAGGATTAGCCTATTGAGCCACGGTGCCGGCCCCTTAAGCATCTTTTGCAAGGCTGGATTTTAATTTCTGTTTTTTATGGAAAGTCTTTATTTCACTTTTTTTTCATAAATGAGAGCTTTACAGCCTATAGAAGTCTAGATTGACAGTTTTTTTTTTTCCTGTTAAGACTTTGAATATATCTTGCCCTTCTCTCCTAGCTTATAGTATTTCTGATGAGAAGTCAGTTGTGAGGCTAATTGAAGATCCTCTGAAAGTAATCTTACATTTCTCTCATGCACATTTTAGAGTCTTTATGTTTTACTGTGGAGAGTTTGACTGCATTGTGTCATGGTGAAGATCTTTTCTGGTCATGTCTATTAGCATTTCTATGTGCTTCTCATACTTGGATTTCCCTGTCTTTCTCCAAATTTGAAGAGTTTTCTGTAATTATTTCACTAAAAAGTCCTTCTAATCCATTCTCTCTTTCCACACCTTCAGGAATTTCTATGTCCCATATGTTGGACTGTTTGATAGTAACCCATAAATCCACAACACTGTTTTTTGTTTTCTAATTTCTTTTTACTTTTTTGATCTGATTATAAAATTTCCAGATATTCTTTCTTCTGCCTCATGTGGCCTGTTGTTATGGCCTTCTAACTCATTTTTTATTTGATCTATTGAATTCTTCATTTCTAATATTTCATTTTGTTTTCTCCTTAAAATTTTAATTTCATGGGAGAAGTTTTCCTTCTTGTCATTTTTGGATTTCTTTAGTTCATGAATTTGCTTCTGATTACTTCTAAATAATCCTGTGATCAATTTTTTTATTTCCTTTTTGGAATTTCATCAGCCTCATCATCTTTACCTTCTAGTATTGAAGTGTTGTGTTCTTTTGGGGGTGTCATGTTATGTTCCATATTCTTGTTTCTTGAATTGCTGCATTTATTATTAGGCATTTGTGGTGATACTTGTTAGTCCCCCCCCCCCCCCCGTGATGGTTTTTATCTTTGAACTATGCATCTGTGGCTTAGTGGAGTACCCACTCTTTGTGAATACCCAGAGGCATGTGCTGGGTGTGGTCAGGGAGCTCTGTTTAGTTCACTAGTGTGAAGAGAGTGTCCAAAGTGACACCCAAGTTGGACATGGTAAATCTCTGTGGTTTTTTTTTTTTTTTTTTAAGATCAGAGTGGAGGTGTGTTCTGCTCTGTTGGCATATTCTCATGCTTACCTCCTCTCCTACAAGGAGACCAATGCCTGGGCACTGTCCCCATTGGGTACAGTTTTTATGTGCGCTGCTGTAAGAACCACATGAAGAATCTGTGCAGTCCTTGGTGTGAACACAGATCCTGTAGCAATGACCCTCACCAGGGTATCGAACCCTGAGCATGTGGAGCCACTCACAGTCACAGTTTTCTTTTTAACCTTTCCCTGAGATTGCACTCTTTTCACTTTTTTTTTTTTCCACTGTTTTCCCTAGACTAGAGCAGTGAGCTTCCTCCTTATTCTGCCATCTTGAAAACACTCTGGTCAGTAGTTTTTGAATGGTTCATTTGTACATGTTTAATGACACCTGTGAGATTTCATGTTTGAATTCATCAGCCTGGCAGCTTAAGAATTTTATGTTCAGAAACTACATTAACTGGAAAGCAGATGGACAATAGACTGCACAGAGGACCAGTCTTTTAAGAAATATTAAGGTAGAAGCAGTTGATATTTATGTCAGTGAAGGAGAAAGAAAGGAAGAGATTTACTGAATACTTTGTAAAAAGAAAGCTGAAGTAAAAAAAATTTAGGTAAGTTATGTCAACACACAAACAATTCTTATACATATTTGTCAGAATTTGATAGGGTTTTAGATAATATCTTAATAACAGGATGACATCCTTGATTGAACATTTAATTATATGGAGAGGAGCACATTTGGGATATTCATTATTAGATTTCATTTAGTTCTGAAAACTTTAACTATGAGTGAATAATGAGAATAATGAATCTTAAATGGCTCTATGAGGAAATCCACCCAGTCTAGAGCATAAGCTGAATTATTTCTTCAGTAGGGTGGTCCTGTTGGGCGGAGGTAGTTTCATATCTACTAGGAGCAATATGAGGGTATTTCAAAAGTCTGTGGAAAAATAGAATTTAAAGATGTTTATTTTGGTGAAAAAATTGAAATCATGAATTTTTTTCATTTCCTGTGAACTTTTTAAATGCTTCTTGTATCATGTCATAGGGGACTCAGACCTTGCTGTACTGCTTGGGGTCTAGCCCCAATTCTGCTATGTGCTTTTTAGGTTTGTGAATTACTTACACTCTCTTGCCTCAGCATCTTAATGTGTAATGTGGTGGTGGTGGTTGTCATGATGATGATGATGATGATGATGATGATGATGGTAGCAGCTTCTGAAGATCAAATAAATTGATATAGGTAATGTCCTTAAATCTCTGCCAAGCACATTTTAGCACTTTGTATATAGTAGCTATTGTTGTTATTTCTAAAGAGAGGTGAAGAGTGACAAATCTTTTGCTTTTCTGCTCAGACAGATTAAAGTCAGAAATCTCAGTGGTCCTGTAATGCAAAGATACGGATGCTGGTACCTGGCCTCAACATTTCCCTCTGGCCTTTGAATGTATTTATAGGGCTCCTTTCATGTAACAAGGGCAGAGTGGTATGATTGAAACTGAGAGCAAATAGTTTGCAAAGCCTAAAATATTTACAACGAAGCCCTTTACAGGAAGCATTTGCCCACTCTTGCACAAATAATACCATTTAATTTTTACAATCTCTTATAGTTTCTTGATACAAAATAATAGACTATTATTTTTCATTAATTGTATTCCTTGTTTCTGCCAAATGTCAGTTTCTCTGCTTACATTACCACATTCATGATTCTGAGTTACTGATTCAGGGCTAGTCTGGGCACTCATATCTTATTATGAAGAACAGCTCGACCATATCAGAACCCTTCTGGTCTGCCGGTGTACACTGTGTGTTCTGTTACTAGAAAGAATGGTTTCCCTTTTCATTGAATCTTAGATTTGGAAGGGTTTTCAAGGTTGTGTAGTTGTGCTGTCTGGCATTGTGCATAAACAGGAGCTCTAAGAGGTGACTCCAGGGACCCACTGTCACAGGGCTAGTTCAGCAGTAGCATTAGGGCCAGCATTGTTTCTTTGTCTGCAGAGTGTATTCATACTTAGGGTTGGGCTGTCACTGCCTCTTTGAAGACATCTTTGAGAGGCTTCAGTAAAGGATCATAGAATAAAGCAATGCAAATATTTGGACTTATTTAATCACTTATTTGAACTCTGGACAAATATTTTGTGGGGCACAGAGCAGTGTCTGCAGCCAAAAAAAGCAGAGTTCATGGAGTGAGTGCAGTGTTCTCAGAAAACAGGAAAAAAAAAAAATGAGACTCAAATACTTATTTGTAACTGGCCAAAAATCTTCCACTCTTGATACTTCAGTTATTTTTCCCCCAGCCCTGGGGCTCCTTTTAACTTCCAGGTATCATATATAATGAGGTCTTTTCTGAAGTCTGAGGAAAAATTGTACTTAAAAGAGCTGGGTTCTTACGTATATTTTAAAATG
Source organism: Lepus europaeus (assembly GCF_033115175.1). Lineage (NCBI taxonomy): Eukaryota > Metazoa > Chordata > Mammalia > Lagomorpha > Leporidae > Lepus > Lepus europaeus. Next base: position 125,444,436 of record NC_084828.1, read on the forward strand.
TTTTCAAGGAAACAAAGTGCGAAAGAAAATATTTATAATCTGAAAATCACCTTTAAAAACACTCTAGAAGGAAGATTTTACCTTTCTTAATTGTCCTTACTTTCTAACCTACAGTCTCCTACACTCATAATTTGAATCACGTAAGAAATGCAAATGTGCTTTGTAACCACTGGGAGTTAATATTTTGACTTAAAATGAAAATCTCTCAATTGATGTCACCTGTTTGATAAGCAAAGCTTATCCATTGACCTCTCCTGATATATTCCCAGTCTCCCATTTCTTGGTTTTAAATCTATGCTTTCCTCTTTGATTCTCTGGTTTCTTTCCATCACCTTCATTCTTTTCCTTTTACTTACGAACTTTGAAGTTCAGTTTGTTATTCTAAGCATGTACACTGTTCCTACCTTTTGTAGCCCCAACGCCTAACATCTGTGAACCACCCATTAAAAAAATCCTCTGCTAAAAGTTAACTGGGAACTTTCAACTTATTCATTTATTCTGCTTTTTGTTTTTAACTTGTAAAGCAACCTAAGGCTCATCATGTTGAAGGTCTTTTAAAAACTCAGTTTATACAATATAAATCCTTTATATATCTAAACTCAGCTCCTTACCCTGCCTCCTCCTAGTCTATCTGAGCTGTGAAGGCAACCCCTAGTATATGAGGCTTGTGCACTGGGTTATTGCCCATAACCTAGAAGTTTAGGACTCTTAGATAGGAATCCTGCAAATACTAACAGAAGGAACAAGGGACAGAGATAGGCTGTATGTGAGGAGACAAGAGTACTAGATCAGGTTGCAGAGTCCTGGCTTGCAGACTTGTTCTCTCACTAATTCTTACTAAATTTCTACTTTAACCTTGTAATCTGAACAAAGATTGAACTAGATGATCTAATTTTTTAAAGATTTATTTTATTTATTTGAAAGACAGAGTTACAGAGAGAAGTACAGACAGAGAGAGAGGTCTCCCATCCGCTGGTTCACTCTCCAGATGGCCGCAATGACCGGAGCTGTGCCAACCCAAAGGCAGGAGCCAGGAGATTCCTTCAGGTCTCCTACGCGGGTGCAGGGGCCCATTCTACTGCTTTCCCAGGCCATAGCAGAGAGCTGGATTGGAAGAGGAGCAGCCGAGATTAGAACCAGTACCCATATGGGATGCCGGCGCTTCAGGCTAGAGCTTTAACCCACTGCGCCACAGTGCCGCCCCCCTCCCCCTTTCTTGATGATCTAATTTTTTAAAATGTTAAGAACGAGATTGAGGAAACAGAATTGAAAAGATAATGTACCATGGTGTACCATGATACTAGATAAAAGTGCATAGGAGAAGATAAGGCCTAGATTTGTTATATTTGTTGTTTTATCACAGGGGAATCTTTATCAAGCTTCTTTGCAAGCTACAATGGTGGACCATTCCTGCTACATTCTGTGAATGAGAACCAATAAGGATTTTACAAGATCTGTGTTACAAACATGGCAGCATACCTGTGAAAAAACTGGTCAGCAAATGAGAAACAAGCAGAGATAATGTATAAACTCATATAAAAACATTTTATGTTTATGGACTTTACTGAAGGGTACATGATTTAAGATGTTATCTTGTTGGTAGGGGAATTGAGAAGAGTAATGAAACCCCCCCCTCCAGTTGATGAAATGCAGTGTTTTTGCAATAATAGGTTTTATATTTAATTTGGATAAGATGGGATTAGAAGGTTAACTAAAGAAGCTTTGACATTAATCTATTGTGACTCTCATTTCACAGTGGAGGGGCCCATTTATGTATACCCTTCTCCATGTTCTGTTTTGTTTTATTTTATTTTATTTTTTGCTGTAGTCCCTATAGCAGCTCACTAGGCCTTGTGGATTGCAGGGCTTCAAAGAATTACTTCTCAAGTTCTGTGTTGCTGATAAATGTGCTTGTGAGTATGCTTTGAGGGAGAAGTTTCTATTTTGATGAAAGCACAAGTATTTTCTTTGACTTTTCTGCACATGGGTGAAGCAGACTTTTGAGGAAGCTGATAAAAATGGTGATGGCTTACTGAATATTGAAGAGATACACCAACTAATGCATAAACTAAACGTCAATCTGCCCAGAAGAAAAGTTAGACAAATGTTTCAGGTATGTTTTCACAATTGCACAGGCTTATGGAAGGCTTACAGAGATTACTGATGCATTGAGCTACCCTGAAAAGCTGCTATGTTTTGTTGGAAGCTAATGTTCCTTGCTTTGCACTGTAATATTTTTCTTTGATAAAGAGAAACATTTTTTTTCAGCAAAGAAAAAATTCATAAACTTTCCACCCATCCACAGATTTTACCTTGTAAAATACTTTGCATATGTTGCTGTTTTCAGAGAGTAAGTATAAGCACTTTTCCCGACACTTAAAGGGTGGAGTAAACTCATTGAATCCTTTTGAGAGGACAGTCATGCCTCATGTGTTTTGAGAATCAGAATAAAGACTGATATTAAAAAGTAGTGCTTATCTGAGACCTCAAGGGCTCCCTATTTTGTTTCTGAGGAGTTTAGAGATTTAGAATCCAGGAGCCTTGGAAGTGCTAATCATTCATACCATTTAGGAAGCTTTTTCCAGAAACTTCATTTAACTGCTTCTTAGTATTAGATGAGATGCTGCTTCCCTGTTGGTCACTGAGGGAATCCTTGGGCCACACTTACTCTGCAGTATTTCACTGAGATTAAATTTAGTCCTCAAACTAAGGGCCAAAAGTGGAATATTAATTTATAAAAGCTTCAGATTTTAAAATAGATCTTAAGAATAATTCATGCTTTGGAATGTTTTTCTATTCCGAGTGACTAGATGGGTAATCATCTGTACCTATAAGTAAGCATACCAGGGCAATGTGATATGTAATGCTATGTGCATCATTTGTTTTCTACTTGTTGTTTGAGATGGTAAGTCCAGAAACAATAGGGTATGCTTTGCAACACTGAATGGAAGACAGTTTTTGTTCAGTTACAACTGTGCTCACTTTGAAAGAAGATCACCTATATGGATTGCTTGCTCATCATGTTTCCCCAGTAATTTATGATTTTCTAACAAATTCAGCTACTCAGTAGTAAGATACATGGTGAAAGACTTTCACTCAATTGTTACTAGAATCAAACATATTCAACTAGAAATCAAAATCCAAATAGATTGTCCAGACTTTTCTAGAGGGGAAATCAAGGAGGTGGCCGCGATGCTGATGACTTTGAGCATCAGAGCTACCTATGGAGAATGAGGATGGAGCCTCTCCTGGAGGGTGGGGGTGGGGGGCGGGAAATCACATTTGATTAAATCACAGAAACTGTTAAGAGTCGTAAATGTAACTTCTCTGTTTTGTTCTTGATGAGTCTTGTTCAAGATTTCTTTTTCATTAGTTTTTCCAAAAATCAGCTGTTTGTCTTCTTGCTTACATTCTTGTTATATCTATTTGTTTTCTATTTAATTGCTTTCTGCTTTTGTTTGTAATGTTTTTTCTTCTGTTTTCTGCAGCTTAAATTTTTTCCTGATTTTCTCATTGAGTTAGCAGCTTCTGTTTTTAATCTATATCACTTTCCAATAAATTTAAGACTTCAAGTTTCTCTTTAATTATCATGTTAACCTTATCATACGAGTCTTAATATGAATTGTATTGGTATTTGTTCACTTCTGTGTATTTCATTTTCTGTTGAGAAATGCATTAGTTCCATAGTTTTTTGTTTGAGTTTTCTTTGTTTTATAAAATTTATAAAGCTTAAAAATTTATAAAGTAAATGGTCAGATAAATTGATTTGCATAAGATTGATTTTGTTATACTTTGTTGAAACTTTCTTTTCTTGTGGTCTAATATGTGGTCAATTTTTATACCATTTCATGTATACTTAAATGTATGTTCACCATTTATAATTGGTCTACTAGCTTTTTAAATGTAAATATTTTCCAGTATGAAATTTCCCATTGCAAACCCACATACTGCCTTGTTTTTCTATGTCCTTTTCAGGAAGCTGACACAGATGAGAATCAAGGAACTCTGACATTTGAAGAATTTTGTGTTTTTTACAAAATGATGTCTTTGAGAAGGGACCTTTATTTGTTGCTCTTAAGCTACAGTGACAAGAAAGATCATCTAACTGTGGAAGAACTAGCTCAGTTTTTGAAGGTGGAGCAAAAGGTATCATTAGACTGTTGATTATTTAGTTAAAAAGATGGTATATGATGCATGGGTTTCTATTGGGGCTGCATGTAGATATAGTCAGTCTAGGAAAGAGGGTTAAATATCACAAGTCTGTAAAATGTTGTCTGCATGTGTCCATTAGCTTTTAAGTGAGGAAGTGACAAATTGAACGTGGTGTATACAATTTTTTGCCTTAAATAAACTGGGTATGGATATGCATATTTTTCCATAAAGAAATGGATATTAACTAATCTGTTTCTTTTATATTCAATGGTAATGATTATTGCCATTTATTCTAATACTATGATGTATTATCGTATTACTATAAATTTATACTTGATATGTTTATACTAGTGTAAATTAATATTATTTAAAAATTCATATCTATATTAATATACCTAGATATTTTACTATGATTCTCAATTGGCACTGTAGTAAATCATTGACAATTCTGACAGAGAATTACCATTTGATCATGTGAAAAGGCCAAGTAAATTAGGTCTTGCTTAGCAAAGGGAATCACTAAATATATTTAAAATAAGGCATTTAAATTTTAATACTATATAGGTTGAATTATTAACAAATTTAGTCTTTTATGCTGGTTTTAAAAATATCTCTAAAAATTCCATATGTTGCTCACTACAGTAAAGAAATAATGTTTTGTTAAAGTTTTTTGACCATTTATGCTAGACTTTTTTTAGGAAAGTCTTTGGTTTTACAAAAGTTCATGGGATTTACTTTTAATTTTCTTTAGATCTATGGACTCATAGTCTTAATATAAAGAGTTATTTATCTCCTTTATACATTTTAAATAAAAAGCATTTAGCTCTGTAGGAATTATAAAGGATCATCAAACATTTGGGCTATGTGGTATAATAATCAGCTGAAAAGATTATTTCTATAGCAGCTACATAAGTAATCAGCCAGCCTGTGTTAGAACATTTCTTTCTAACAATAGCTTCATTCATATATCATCAAATTCAACTTTTTAAAAAGTATAAAATTTCAGATTTTAGTATATTCACAGAATTGTGCAACTATAATGACTCATTCTAGTTTCAGTTTCCTCAGAAGAAACCCCATACCCATTAGCAGTCATTCCCTATTTCTGTTTCCCCAAGAACTTTGGCAACCAGTAATCTGCCTTCTGGCTCTAGTGATTTGTCTATTCTGGACATTTCATGTAGAGAAAAATCATATAATATTTGGCTTTTCTGATTGGCTTCTGCTATTTAGCATGTAATAGACTTCATTCCTTTTTATTGCTGAATATGCCGTTAGTGGATATACCACATTTTGTTAATCTGTCAGTTGATATTTATTATTTCCATCTTTTGGCTACTATGAATAATAATGCTATGAACATTCATGTACGTGTTTTAATGTGTGGGCTTATGTTTTCAATTCTATTGGGTATATACTCAAGTGAAATTGGTGGGCTATGTGGTTATAGCACTTCTTACAATCTGGATATGGATATTGAAAGAACATCATGTGAACCAGAAGAAACTTCTACTATGGAGCTTAATTGAGTAGAATATTGATCTGATATTCAAGTCTTAGAGGGAGATAAATTTGCACTAACTCTAGGAATATAGCTGACCAAGGATGGATTAGGTGACTTTGGCAATTGTGAATTTTCCTCCTTGGTGGTGTTTGCAAGTGTTGGAGATACTAAGGAAATTAAAGTATGGATGGATGCCTGCTTAGTAAAATTTTAGATTAATTTATTCCCTTGTATGAACATGTACTATATATACCATGGTATTGTGCTACGTTTTGGGATGGAAAAAAAATCTAAACTCAGAGAGCTCAAAATAGAAATATATATATATTTGATATTTTATAATTTTGAGGGTCTATGCTAATAGGAAAGAGAATGCTAAAAAAAAGAGAGGGAGAGGGCCAGCGCCATGGCTCACTAGGCTAATCCTCCACCTGTGGTGCCGGCACCCTGGGATCTAGTCCTGGTTGGGTGCTGGATTCTGTCCTTGTTGTTCCTCTTCCAGTCCAGCTCTCTGCTGTGGCCCAGGAAGGCAGTGGAGGATGGCCCAAGTGCTTGGGCCCTGCACCTGCGTGGGAGATCAGGAAGAAGCACCTGGCTCCTGGCTTTGGATCGGCGCAGTGCGCTGGCCATAGTGGCCATTTGGGGGGGTGAACCAATGGAAGGAAGACCTTTCTCTCTGTCTCTCTCTCACTGTCTAACTCTGCCTATCAAAAAAAAAAAAAAAAGAGAGAGAGAGAGGGAGAGAAGAGACAGAGAGAGAGAGAGAGATCCTCCATCATCTGACTCACTCTCCAAATGGCTACAAGAACTGAGGGTGGGCCAGGCTGAAGTCAGGAGCCTGGAACTCCATCTAGTTTTCCCATGTGGGTACAGGTGCCCAAGGACTTGAGGAATCTCTACCAATTTCCCAGGCACATTAACAGGGAGCTGGATTGGAAGTGGAGCAGCTGGGACTCGAACTGGCACCCATATGGGTTTCTGATTGTACAGGAAGAGGCTTAATCTGCCGCTCCACAGTGATGGCCAAACAGAATACTACTTAAGAGTTGCTAGGTTTTCTCTTTTTGCAGAATGAAATTATTATAATTTAAGTCATAATATAATACTTACATTATTTCTTCCTGGATATTTAAGTAATACATTGCTAATATATGTGTTTGTTTAGTTTTGGTATTGATTTGAATTAAATTGAAGTTTAAAAGTTATTTCCATTTGAGAGGCATTCAACTTTTCATTTTATTTCATTTTCTTCTACTTAACTCAGAAAATTGTCATTCACACTTGCTGTAACCTAAAACTCTTTGGCATTTGTAATCTGAGCTAGTATGTGCTGCTTGTAGATTCCTAAGGAGCAAAACATATCATAACATATCATAGATTTAAATTCTGCTCTTGGTTTAGGGAGACAAACACTTTTATACTATTTGAATGTAATTTTTGAATGTTTATTCATGTGTAGATTCATTTGATAATCAGATTCTTCAGCTGTTTGCTTTAGCAAGAATAAAAAAAGTAGAAAGTATTTGGTAAGTCAGATTTAGACATATGTTTTCTTTGAATTATTTACTTATTAATGAACCTTAAGATGAAATATTTTCATGGGTTTTGAAACATGTTGCCATAATAGAAAATAATTATATAACTATTTTAGCTTATAATTAAGAAATCAGTCAGTAAATTGTTATCTTTAAACAAGTCATTTTGGTATGAATGTGGTAATTATAGCGTTGGTATGATTCACATTTCTGTGGATAACAGGCATCAATATTTTTCCATGTCTTTGTTTTTTATTATATTTTGGGGGCTTTGACATACAGAAAGATTGTATGCATTCTGTAGTGTTTTTCTGTTGTGTTTAGTGTGTGTGTGTGCATGTTGTGTGTGTGTGTGAGAGAGAGAGGGTTGGGGGTCTTCCATCCACTGGTTCACTCCCTAAATGGCTGCAAGGGCTGGAGCTGCAGCTATCTGAAGCCAAGAGCTAGGAGCTTCTTCTGGGTCTCCCACGTGGGTGCAGGAGCCCAAGCAGTTGGGCCATCTTCTACTGCTTTCCAAGGCCATAGCAGAGAGCTAAATGGAGTGGAGCAGCCAGATTCAAACCTGTGCCCATATGGAATGCCGGCACTGGCAGTGGCTTTACCTGCTACGCCATAGCACTGGCCCCAAGAACTAGTTTTAATACCTTTCTTGATATCTCTTTCAAACTTCCCTATTTGAATGTATCAAGCCAGTTTTCTGATAATGAGCTTCTTTGCTTCTCTTCATCAGTGGTATTAATCACCCCTATTCAATCAGATTAGCACTTCATTTGGACTGAATGGATTTCTGTTTTTACTGGATGGTGTGGTAGAGTAGGACTGAGTAGAACTTAACAGCCTTATTTACTATGTGGTTTGATTACATTACCCTTTCATCCTTTACTTTTTGTGAGTATTAAAGTATTCTGGGTAGTAGTTGTTTCAGTCCAGTTTTTTTTTTTTTTTTGACAGGCAGAGTGGACAGTGAGAGAGAGAGAGACAGAGAGAAAGGTCTTCCTTTTGCCGTTGGTTCACCCTCTAATGGCCGCTGCGGTAGCGCGCTGCAGCCGGCGCACCGCGCTGTTCCGATGGCAGGAGCCAGGTGCTTCTCCTGGTCTCCCATGGGGTGCAGGGCCCAAGGACTTGGGCCATCCTCCACTGCACTCCCTGGCCACAGCAGAGAGCTGGCCTGGAAGAGGGGCAACCGGGACAGGATCGGTGCCCCGACCGGGACTAAAACCCGGTGTGCCGGCGCCGCAAGGCGGAGGATTAGCCTGTTGAGCCACGGCGCCGGCCTCAGTCCAGTTTTATTATCTAAATTAAAATGCCTGAGAGGAACTCATTTGGGAAAGAAAAGATTTATTTCAGCTTAGAGTTTGGAGGTTAGAATTCAAGATATGTGACCCCATAATCCAGCATCTGTGGTGGCTGGTCATGGCAGGAGCAGAAGGGAAATCACATGGCAGGGCAGGAAGCAGAATAAACCTAGACTGAACTTGAACTCAAATAATCAACCCCTCCAGAGAACCACTATCTGAGGACACTTCCTAAATGACCCAAAGACCACCTATAGGCCTCACCTCTCAGATGCCATCCTTAGATCAAGTCTAAGATTGCTTGTAACATTAAGACTTCAGAGTTTAAACAATTGTCTGAATTTTGGGGAGGGCAATCTTACTCAACCTATAATTCACTTTGCAAGACATGTGAGAATTAAATTAGATATAGCTAGAAACTCTTAATCCATTGCCCTGTTTATTAGCTGCTCAATGAATGGTCATACTCATTTAATAACACAGCTCTGGCTATTTCCGAGGAGGTATGTGAGAATGCAAGTGGACAGGTTTCTACATATGCGTTTGGTTGTAAAATTCTGTTGGAGAAGAAAAATATCATTTGCTTACCCATTGGAGGGTTCATGACTGAAATAACAAAAGGCAGCTTCTTTTTGTTTTTTACAAAGACATTTATTTATTTGAAACTTAGAGTTACAGAGAGAGGGAAAGACAGAGAGAAGGATCTTCCATCTGCTTGTTCACTCCCCAAATGTCCTCAGTGGTCAGGCTTGTGCTAGGCCAAATCTAGGAGCCAGGAGCTTCATCTGGGTCTCCCACTTGGGTGCAGGGGCCCAAGCACTTTTGTCATCACTTAATGCTTTTCCAGGCTCATTAGCAGGCAGCTGGGTTGGAAGTGGAGTAGCTGGGATTCAAACCAGTGTGCATATCATGGGTGGCGTCACAGGTGGCTGCTTAACCCACCACGCCACAATACCAGTCCCAACAGAACAGATTAACAAGAGAAAACTTATTTAGTAAGCTTTATGAGACACAGGGTAGTTTTTACAAGGAAGTGAAGACATGAAGAAGCAGGTAAACCTTTATATTATTGGTGGAGGTTTGACGAAGTACTGGAAATCATGGAGAAAATCACCGCTGACCACAAATGCTGTCAGTGATGCTGTGAAATCGAGTATCAGCCCAGGGATAGATTTTTATTTCACTGAAGCTCTCTGAGAGTTGAATTTATGTCTTTGACAGTTCCAATTGCTGTTTGATTAGGCCTTTAGTCCTTAAAATGTGGAGGTGCCAAGGGAAATTCTGTCTTTTATACCCATGAAGAAGAACAAGTTAAACCAGAGCCCATCTGGCTGAGGCTTCTCTTTCTTCTCTATCCACACACAGAGGTCACATATATTCACTGATCATATATATTCTGACATGCTAGGGCTAGTCTGAGGTTTTTTTGTTTCATTTTCTCCGTCACTGTATTTGCCAACTGATCATGAACATCTTTTCCCAAATCCTGTCCAGTGTGTTTTGTGATCAATCCCTTTTTAGGGTTTTGGTTCAGGAGTGATAACTTGATTTGGTTTACCCACCCTCTTTGGCAATCCCTCTTAGCAAAGGATTATCTTTTTATCTTTTTTGTTTCTTATGGATTGAGGAGGGACAGAGAGGCGGAGATGTTCAAGTGTCCTAATAGCGTGAAAAGCCTACTAGCTGCTAGCTAGCAGCAAAGACCACCTCTGCGGGAAAGTCAGAAGCAGGTTTGTATCTACGCGGAGGTTTCATCCACAGGACAGATGTGGATGGCCAGTTCCAGGGGGATTTTTTAGAACTTTGCTTTTCTCACACTAGAGGGCACTTTCCAGATTGTAACTTTACCTGATATAAATATACACATTATCCCTTTGTAGTCATTCTAGAAGTTGCCTCTATAGATTCTTTAGCCTTTCTGTTAAAATATCCTTGGTCCTTATGAGCCATTATAGGTATCATTTGTGCCACCTTTCTTTATTGCACTGCACTGAATGCAGAATGATTTGGTTAGAATTGTGGTCACTCTGATCTCTCTCTTATGAGAGAGAATTATAAACTCAGATTTAATTATGCCTTTCTGCCGGCGCCGTGGCTCAACAGGCTAATCCTCCGCCTTGCGGCGCCGGCACACCGGGTTCTAGTCCCGGTCGGGGCACCGATCCTGTCCCGGTTGCCCCTCTTCCAGGCCAGCTCTCTGCTGTGGCCAGGGAGTGCAGTGGAGGATGGCCCAAGTGTTTGGGCTCTGCACCCCATGGGAGACCAGGAGAAGCACCTGGCTCCTGCCATCGGAACAGCGCGGTGCGCTGGCCGCAGCGCGCTACCGCGGCGGCCATTAGAGGGTGAACCAACGGCAAAGGAAGACCTTTCTCTCTGTCTCTCTCTCTCTCTCACTGTCCACTCTGCCTGTCAAAAAAAAAAAAAAATTATGCCTTTCTGGTGCTAGTGTAGCTTTATTATTTTTCTTTCTTTTTTTTAGAACTTTGCTCATCAAAAAAATTTCCCTTAAGAGTTTTTTCTTGAATTTCTGTGTCATTTTTCCTGATTATTTGCAATTAAAGCAGTTGACAAGCCTTTCAGGATAGTTACATCTTCTACTATTTTTGCTGCCTCAAATATACTTCCCAAATGACATTGTCTGTGAAATAATCATATATTCAAATACTGTGAAATTTATAGTTTAATTTTAGGATGAATTAGAGGCAGCTACTTGTGCAGGCAAATGGTTGTTGTGGTGTCTTTTTCAGAAAGGTACAGCAAAGAGAGAGAACTATAGACCAATATCCGTGATGCACATTGATCTAAAAAAATCCTCAATAAAATACTAGCTAATTGAATCTAACAACATATCAGAAAGATCACTCACCCGAACCAAGTGGGATTTAACCCTGGTATGCAGGGGTGGTTCACCTATGCAAATCAATATGGTCTGGGAGAGAACTGAAAATAAGATTGGAGAGGGATGGACCAGAGGGGTCTGAGCTAAAGGATACTGAGAATGCTGTGCACAGCTGAGTGTGCCTATTATGCTGAAAACATGGGGATTGCAAGGATGGCTGCATAACTCCTGATCCTTATACGAATATCCCTTTGCAATATGACTCCTGCCATCAAGAAGTGCAGTCAGTAATCCTGCCTCCAGAATCTGGGCTGATTTAGTGACTTGCTATGTCTAATAAATTGTGGCAGAAAGGATGTACAAGTTTTGGAGCCCAGGCCTCGGAGAATGAAGATTTTGCTCTTGGCCTGTTGGAGCTGTAAGGGCAATCATGTGAGGAAATCAGACAGTTTCTTTGAGGAGGAAAGGCCAGGTAGAGAAAGAGACTAGCCAGCAGCCAGCACCAAACACACGCATGTAGAAGAGGCCATTTTGGACCATCTGGCTATAGTCCTGTGACCACAGGCCCATAATCAAAATGAGTAGCCCTGGGTAACAGGAGCAGATCAATTGTCCAACTGAACCCAGTCCCACTTACTATATTACACAACTGGGACCCAGTAAGCAGTTGTTTTAAGATTCTAAGTTTGGGGCTGATTTGCTTCATACAAAGAGAGAAAATGAGTACCAGGATGAAGTGAACATCTACACACTGAAGTGTGAGAACTTGGCCCTCTTCCAATATGTAGCTTCAAGCTTTTTTCTCTCCAGATAGGAGATTAGGAAATTTTTCTTAGGAGACTATGACTGTAATGGATTAAATAGTGGCCTCCAGGGACCAGTGCTATGGCATACTGGGTAAAGCCACTACTTGCGGGTCTGCCATCCCGTATGGGCAGTGGTTCAAGTCCCGGCTGCTGCACTTGGGGTCCAGCTCTCTGCTATGGCCTGGGAAAGCAGTAGAAGATGGCCCAAGTCCTTGGGCCCCTGCACCTGCATAGGAGACCCGGAAGAAGCTCCTGGCTCCTGGCTTCAGATCGGCACAGCTCTGGCCGTTGCAGCCAACTGGGAAGTGAACCAGCAGATGGAAGAATTCTCTCACTCTCACTCTCTCTCTCTCTTTCTGTCTCTCCTTCTCTCTCTGTGTAACTCTTTCAAATAAGTAAATAAATCTTAAAAAAAATAGTGGCCTCCAAAGATACAGCCATGTGCTAGTTCCTTAGTTACTCATGAATGTGACTAGGAAATAGGATCTTTGCAGATGTGACTGAGTTAAGGATGGTGAGATGTTGGTCACCCTGGTTTTAGGGTGGTGATGAGTGTTTTGGTAAGAAATACAAGAAATAGACACACCAAGAGAACAAGGCCTGGTGAGGTTGGAGGCAGAGATTGTATATATGTGGCCTCAAGCCAAGGAATGACAAGGGTTGTCTACATGCTGCAGAAACAAGGAAAGAGATAAGGGGTGGATTCTCCTTTAGAGCCTCCAGAGAAATCTAACCCCACGGAAGCCTTGATTTTGGACTTCTGACCCCAGAACTATGACAGAATAACTATCTGCTCTTGTAAGCCACTGTGCCCTAGGCAGTGAATATACCTATCCTGGGGGTAAAACTCTGAAGGTATTTTATTTATACATAGATCTAATAAAATAGTCCAGCCAGAGAATTCTACAGTGAAATTCACTAGTCAACATGAAAACAGAGATGCCAACCAATTTATTACTGGCTTGATTTTTAGTATATTTTTAAATAGACAATTTGAAAAATTCGTTTAAATAGCTAAATCCTAGCATATGTTTGAGGAAATCCTTTACTACAAATAGAAGCGAGAAACTTTGAGAAAATAAAGGCAATGCAGAGAAAAGGAAACTTGAGGTATGCCAATTAATGTCATCAGAATGTCAAGAAAAAAATTTTAGTGATAAAGCCAGAGCAAGATATTAAGAGGAAAGATTCAGAGGAAAAAATAAATTTTGAAAATTAGAGTAGTTGGGGCCGGTGCTGTGACACAATGGATTAACCCTGGCCTGAGGCTCCAGCATCCCATGTGGGCAGCGGTTCAAGACCCAGCTGCTCCACTTCTGATCCAGCTCTCTGCTAGGGCCTGGGAAAGCAGTGGAAGATGGCCCAAGTCCTTGGGCCCCTGAACCTGCATGAGAGACCTGGAAGAAGCTCCTGGCTCCTGGCCACAGGACATACAAAAAAGCACATGCAAGAAATAAATAATTTAATTCCTGGTACTCTTTCACAAAGTCAGGAAAAAAGCTGAGTAAAATTCTGAAATCTAGCCAGCCCAGAAGGAGGAGAACTTTAATAAGGAGAACAAAATAGAATTTGTGGATCATCTATTGCCTTTGGTTATGTGGAAAGAATACTGAGAGACTATTAGACTCTATGGGAAGACTTGTGATAGGTACATTAAAAATTAACCAGATGAATAGGAATTGCAGCAATTAACAAATCAGAAAAAAGTTCTATATAAAAATGCAATTATAGTGTGCAGTAGACTCAGCAGTGTTCAACAGTTGTACAGTTATAATAATGTAAGTATCAGATTTTTTAAAATAAAAATTATAATTATACTTGGAGGGCAGGCAGAGAGAGAAAGCATTTCTGGCCTCAAAGGCCTTCTAAAATAAATTTTGTTTTTCCTTTAATTTTTAAAAAAATTATTAATATAAAGAGAACAGATTTCATATATTTCATAGGTACAATTCCTTTTTAAACATATTTATTTATTTGTTTGAAAAAGTTACACAGAGAGAGAAGGAGAGGCAGAGAGAGAGGTCTAACATGCACTGGTTCACTCCCCAGTTGGCCACAATGGCTGGAGCTGCACCAATCTGAAGCCAGGAGCCAGTAGCTTCTGCTGGTTCTCTCACATGGGTTCAGGGGCCTAAGAACTTGGGCCATCTTCCACTGCTTTCCTAGGCCATAGCAGAGAACTGGATTGGAAGTGGAGCAGCCGGGACTTGAACTGGTACCCATATGGGATGCTGGCACTGCAGGCAGCCGCTTTGCCCACTATGCCACAGTGCCAGCCCCTCATAGGTACAATTCTAAGAAAATAACCATACTTCAATCCTTCTCCTTCTCCCTCCCTTAGCTCCCCTCCTTTCTTTTGTTTTCTTTTTGTTGTTGTTGTTTTCAATTTTTGCAAAAACGTGATTTCAATCCACTCCATGATCACAGGCTTAATGGACCACTAAATGTAATAGTCAACAAGTAAAATATAGAAAGACCACAGTTCTACAGGAGTATAGACAAGGGCTGAAAACAATAATCAAATCATAGGATGTCAATTTCATTCCTAGACATATTTTTGGATTCTATATTAATTATCACATACAAAAGGAAATATATATTTATCTTTTTGGGACTGGGTTGTTTTACTAACCATAATGGTTTCCAGTTGCATCCATTTTGTTGCAAAAGACAGGACTTCCTTTTTTTTATGGTTGAGTAGTACTCCATAGTGTAGATATAACACATTTGCTTTTTCTAGTCATCAGTTGATGGACTTCTTTGTTGATTCCATATTTTCCATATTGTGAATTGAGCTGCAATAAACATGGGGGTTCAGAAAACTCTTTCATATTTCTGATTTCATTTCATTTGAGTAAATCCCTAGGAGTGTGATGGCTGGGTCATATGGTAGATCTATTTTCAGATTTCTGAGGAATCACCCTACTGTCTTCCTTGGTTGTACTAGTTTAGTCTGGAAATCTGGTATTGTGATGCCTCCAGCTTTGCTTTTGTTGTTTAAGATTGCTTTAGCTATTCAGGGTCTCTTCTGTTTGCATTTTAATTTTAGCCTTGTTTTTTCTAGATCTGATAAATATGTCCTTGGTATCTTGATTGGGATCACATTGAATTTCTAAAGTGCTTTATGTAATATGGACATTTTGATTAATTAATTCTTCCAATGCATGAACATGGAAGATTTCTCCAATTTTTGTGTTGTCTTCTATTTGTTTCTTTAATGTTTTGTAATTCTCATTGTAGAGATCTTTCACATTCTTAGTTAAATTAATTCCAAGGTATTTAAAACTTCTTTTGTAGCTATTGTGAATGGTATTGATCTTACAGGTTCTTTCTCATTGTTGGTGTATACAAAGGCTACTGATTTTTGTGTGTTGATTTTATGTCTTGTAACTTTACCAAACTCTCTTGTGGTTCCCTATATATAGGTTCATGTCATCTGCAAAGAGGGATAATTTCATTTCCTTCTTTCTCATGTTATGCCTTTGATTTCTTTTTCTTGCCTAATGGATATGGGTAAAACTTCCAGAACTATATTGTATAACAATGGTAAATGTGGGCATCTTCATCATGTTCCGGATCTTAGTGGAAATACTTTTAAATTTTCCCCATTCAGTATGATGCTGGCTGTGTCTTTGTCATATGTTGCCTTGCTTGTGTTGAGGAATGTCCTTTCTTTACCCAATTGAGTTAATGTTTTTATCATGAAAAATGCTGTATTTTTATCAAATGCTTTCTCTGCATCTATTGAGAAAATCATATGGTATTTATTCTTTATTTTGTTAATGCGATGTATCACATTTATTGATTTGTTTATGTTGAACCATTCCCACATACCCAGGATAAATCCCACTTGGTCCTGGAGAGTGATCTTTGATGTGTTTTTAGATTCAATTAATTAGCATTTTGTTGAGAACTTTTACATCTATGTTCACTAGGGATATTTGTGAATAGTTCTCTTTCTTTATTGTATCTTTTTCTGGTTTTGGAATTAAAGTGATGCTGACCTCATAGAAGGAGTTTGGGAGGACTCCCTCCCTTTCAGTTGTTTTGTGTAGTTTGAAAAGAATTGGGATTAGTTCTTCTTAATGGTTTGGCAGAATTCAGCGGGGAAGCCATCTTGTCCAGGACTTTTCTTTTCTGGGGAGGGCCTTTATTACTGATTGAATTTCTGTCTTGATTATTGGATTATTTAGGTTTCTTGTGTCTTCATGGTTCAAATTTGGTAGACTGTGTATAGAATCCCTTAAAGATTTTCTAATTTGTTACCATATAGCTCTTTGTAGTAATTCTTGATGATTCTTTTTATTTCTGTTGTAGCTATTATAACTACATCTCCTTTTCCACTTCTGATTTTATTAATTTGGGTTTTCTCCCCCCTACACTCCTCCTTTTTGTTTAATTGGGCCAGTGGTGGTATATCAATTTTGTTTATTTTTTGAAAAGACCATCTCTTCATTTCATTGATCTTTTGTATCATTGTTTTGGCTCCAATTTTGTTTATTTTCTAATTTTAATTATTTCTTCCCTCCTATTTCTGGACTTAGTTTGTTGCTGTTTTTCTAGGTCCTTGAGATGCATTATTAGATAATTTATTTGTTGCCTTTCTAATTTCTTGATGTAGACACTAATTTCAATCAACTTCCCTCTTAACACTGCTATTGCTATGTTCCATAACTTTTGATATGTTGTATTGTCATCCTCATTCATTTATAGGAATTTTTTGATTTCCATTTCAATTTCTTTTATGATCCACTGTTCATTTAGGAGCCTGTTGTTCCATCTCCATGCATGTGCATGTTTTCTAGAGCTTCATAGTTGTTAATTTCCAGGTGTGTCACTCCATTGTGGTCAGAATTTGTTGAAACTTGCTTTATGGATAGCATATGGTCTATCCTAGAGAAAGCTCCATGCACTGATGAAATAATGTGTATTCTGGCCGGCACCATGGCTTAACAGGCTAATCCTCCGCCTTGTGGCGCTGGCACACCGGGTTCTTGTCCCGGTTGGGGCACCGGATTCTATCCCAGTTGTCCCTCTTCCAGGCCAGCTCTCTGCTATGGCCCCGGAAGTAAGTGGAGGATGGCCCAAGTGCTTGGCCCTGCACCCGCATGGGAGACCAAGGAGAAGCACCTGGCTCCTGGCTTCGGATCAGCGCGATGAGCCGTCCGCAGCGGCCATTGGAGGGTGAACCAACGGCAAAAAGGAAGACCTTTCTCTCTGTCTCTCTCTCTCACTATCCACTCTGCCTGTCCAAAAAAAAAAAAAAAATGTGTATTCTACAGATGTGGATGTTCTATAGATATCAATTATGTCCATTTGGACCATAGTGTAGACTAACTCTGTTGTTTCTTTGTTGATATTTTGGCTACTTGATCTGTCCACTGATGAAAGTGGGGTGTTGAATTCCCTCATTATTATTGTATTGGAGTCAGTGACCCCCTTTAGATCTGTTAACTTTTATTTTAAATAACCAGGCTCCCTAGCATCGGGTACATATACATTTATATTTACATTAAATATTTATTTATAAATAATTCATTATTATATATTTATATTAAAGATTTATTTATTTGTTTGAAAGGCAGAGTTATTGAGAGAGAGAAAGAGACTCAGAGAGATTTTCCATTTGCTGGTTTACTCCCCAAATGGCTGCAATGGCTGTGGCTAGGCCAGGTTGAAGCAATGAGCCAGGAGCTTCTTCCAGGTCTCCCACATGGATGCAGAGGTCCAAGCACTTTGGGCCATCCTTTGCTGCTTTCCCAGGCATATTTGCAGGTAGCTGGTTGGGAAGTGGAACAGCCAGACTCAAACCGACGTCCATATGAGATGCCTTAACCAGTGACGCCACAGTGCTGGCCCCAGGTGCATATACATTTATTGTAGTCATATTTTTCTGTTGCACTGACCCCTTAATTGTTACATAATGCCCTTCTTTGTCTGTTTTACCAGTTTTTGTGTTAAAGTTTATTTTGTCTGATATTAGGAGGGCTACTACTGCTCGTTTTTGCTTTGCATTAGCATGGAATACTTTTTCTGTCCTTTTACTTTCAGTCTGTGTGTATCTTTGTTGGTGTGGTGTATCTCTTGTAGGCAGCAAATAGATAGGTTTTGTTTTTCAATCCATTCAACCAGTCTGTATCTTAATTGGAATATTTAGAACATTTACATTCAGGATTATTATTCATAAGCATCAACTTGGTCCTGCCATTTTCCCATAAATATTCCCATTGTTTTGTATTTCCTTTTTATTTTTGCTGGAAAAATTTCTGCCTTCGCATTATTTCATGATGATGACTATCTTTCACTGTTTGTGTATGTAGTACATCCTTAAACATCATTTGTAACGCTGGATGAGTGGTTATGACATATTCTTTCAGTTTCTGTTTGTTTAGGAATGTGTTTATTGCACCTTCATTTATAAATGAGAGCTTTGCTGGGTATAGTATTCTAGGTTGATAGTTTTTTTTTTTTTTTTTTTTTTTCCCTTTAGGACTTGGACTATGTATCTCCATTCTCTCCTAGCCTGTAGGGTTCTGATGAGAAATCAGGTTTAAGTGCAATTGAGATGCTTTGAAAGTAAACTGGCGTTTTTCTCATGCACATTTTAGAATCTTCTACTTACATTTTACTTTTGAAAGTTCGACTTTAATGTTTTGTTATGAAGATATTTTCTGATCATGCCTATTAAGAGGTCTATGTGCTTCCTATACTTGGATGTTCCTATCTTTTTCCAATTTAGGGATGTTTGCTGCCATTATTTCACTGAATAGGTCTTTAAATCCATTCTGTCTTTCCACACTTTCAGGAAGTCCTAAGACACATGTGTTTGGTCTTTGGATAGCATCCCATGAATATTGAAACAGAAATTTCTTTTATTTTCTTTTCCTTTCTTTTTCTTTTCTTTCTTTTCTTTCACCCCCTCCCTCCCTCCCTCCTTTCTTTCTTCCTTCCTTCCTTCCTTTGAAATATTTTCAAAGGTTTATCTTCTAGATCAGAAACTTTTTCTTCTGCCTCACCAGTTTGTGTTACGGCTTTCTACTGTATTTTTATTTAACACACTGAATTCTTCATTTCTAATATTTCAGTGTGATTTCTCTTCAATATCTCTGTCTCTCAACAGAATTTTTCATGGGTTGTTTATGGATTTCTTTAAGTCATGTCTTTGCTTCTCAGTGTTTTTTGAGTAATCTTATGATCATTCTTTTGAGTAACTTTTCAGACATTTCATCAGTATCTTTGTCTTCACATTCTAATATTGAAGTGTTTTTGCATTCCTTTTGGTGAGTACTATTTTCTTCTTTGTTCATGCTTATTTTATTTCTACATTTATTTTTAGAATCTGTACAAACACTTGGTTTTTTCCTCTGAGGGCTTTTATCTTTGAAAAAATATGCCTCTGTAGCTTATGGGAGTGTCTGCTTCATCAGTGGATATCCAGAAGTGTATGCTGGGTGGGACCTGGGAGCTCTGGCTAGTGTTTGAGGGTGGAGCAAGAATCCAGGCTAACATCAAAGTTGGTCATGGTTGATCTCTATTGTCTGCAGCAAGGAGGATATGAGCATATTGGTTGGTGTTGTCACAGTGTCAGCCTGTCTCTGCCAAGGTGAGCAAACCCAGGGTGAGCCTACTGCCCCTAAGCACCTCACCCTTGCAGGCACATGAACTGCATCTAGGATCATTGTGAGTCTTGGAACCAGACACAGTGATTGCTCAAAGACCTACCTGCACCTATTGCATGCCCTATCACAGTC
This sequence comes from Lepus europaeus, assembly GCF_033115175.1. NCBI lineage: Eukaryota > Metazoa > Chordata > Mammalia > Lagomorpha > Leporidae > Lepus > Lepus europaeus. The sequence goes on from NC_084828.1 coordinate 125,464,318, forward strand.
ACAGAATTTCCATAATCACAGGGTGCAAGTCTCCCACAGTCATAGGGAGCACATGATCCACTCTCAGCCACATCTGCCCCCCCCAACACCCCCCATCCATGGAAGTAGCTGTGGGCTTTCCAGAGCCAGCTGCCTAACAGATAGTGATCGATCAGTGCTCTGCCTTAGCAAGTCGAGTCTGAGCACCTTACTAGGGGGGAGGTGTGTGTGTGTGTGTGTGTGTACTTCATGTGCCTGGTTTGCTATGATTTGTTAACTCCTCTGGCTTTGTTTTGAAATTTGCACTTTCTGGGAAAGTTTCACTAGAAAACTTATAGGAAGCTTAGAAATAGAAAGTAGTGTGAGGGACATGGATTGGCCTTATATGTGAGGACTAGTGAGTCTTCTGGATGAGATTAAAGAAACATAGCAAACAAGTAAAAGAGAATGGAGCCCAATCTTGAAAAATAAAATAAAAAATATAATCACAGATTTGAAAATTGCAGAAATTTAAGTTAGGAAATGATTCATGAAAATAGATCTTCGTAATAACTAAGTGTGGGGATGGGAGAGGGAGGAGGAAGAAGAGTTGGAGTGTGTGTGGGAGGGAGGACAGGGTGGGAATTATCATTATGTTCCTAAATCTGTTTATATGAAATACATGAAACTTGTATAACTTAAAGAAAATTTTAAAAAAGAAAAAAAAAGATAAATGATTCAGGAGGTTTAGTTATACTGAAAGCCAATCAGTTTTGAAAGTAAAAATTTAAGTTGTATATATAAAGAAAATCACTCAAAGGATAGCTATAATATAACAGAAATAAATTTGAATTTGACATGAAAGAGGTTCAAGTTTATTCTACCTCTTAAGGTTTTGTGACTTTGATGTCAATGTTTAACCTTTCTCAATGACAATTTTTCTATCTGTAAATAAAATGTATATATGTTTACAAGACTATTGTAAGAACTAGTGTAAGAACTATTTAAGATTAGTTGTCTAAAAGCTTTTTATCATAAACATTGACAATATTAAATAAATATTAGGAGCCATTATTAAAATATATCAGGTTTTATCTTAAACTGTTTTTAGTATCAATTGGCTGTAGTAGAAAGAAAAATCCTGTTTTGGAGATAGCAATTGGGTTATTTATTTCATAGCTAATAAAACTTTCTAATGAGAACCATAGGATATAGCCTGGATTAGAGAAATTGTTACTGTTTCACTCTATCAGCTATGCCAAATAGGAAGGAAAACAGGGTCTAAAAGGAAAACTAACCTATGTTGAACCTTCATTAATATGATAAACTTAAGAGAGATATAAAATTGTATAAAAGGCAGGAATTTGCTATTGGGAGATTAAATAAGAACAAGAGATGGGCTAAGGATGGGAAATGATTGACTCTTACATTTTTAGTTTTCTATACTATGAAGTTTCACTATATTTCATTGAGTCAATCCTTAATAGTTGAATTTTGTTAGAAAATGGTTTATTTCTTTCCCATTCTTATATGCTGTCTAGAAATGTGTGAGCTATATGGAATACTTGCTAATATTTTCAATAATTACTCATGTATTTTGCAGTTATAACTTTTTGCTGTCAATTTCTGCTTTGGATCTTGAATGAGTAAATTCTCTACTTACCTGGAAATGGCAACATCTCAGTGTGAACTTTGTGGTTGTCTTTGTTTGTTTGTTTGTTTGTTTTTGGATCTCATGGTATCCTCCTAGTTCACCTGAGTTCAACTTAAGGCCCCAATATTTCTAAACAAATGGTATTATAAACTGGATAGTTAGGGTGGGCATTGTGGTTCAGTGGGTTAAGCCACTGCTTGGGACCCCCGCATCCCATTTCTCTCACTTCCCTGCTTCCAGTACAACTTACTGCTAATGTACCTGGGAATCAGTAGATGATATCTCAAGTATTTGAGTTCCTGCTATCCATGTGGGAGACCCAGACTCTTGTCTGTTTTGCTATCTCTCTCTGTCACTCTCTTGCTCAAATAAATAATTAAATAAATAAACAAATCTATGTTTAAACCACTAAAAATTACAAAGTGAACTTAGTCTAACCTGGCACATAAAGTTGTTATCAGTTTGGCTTTTTATTTGGTGAGAAATTGCCTATCTTTAAGAATGCATGTGCTAATGCTCTCTAGCAAATGGCAGGCAAATTAATGAGCTGCTCAAAGCTTGTCTGGGTCAGTAGAGTTCCTTGGAGGTATCACAGTTTCATTTACGTATGGTATTTTCAGGTGGTGTCTTTTTAACATGGGCCTCTGAATAAAGGTGATAAAATTTTTAGCTATTATACAGTTTTTTATAGCATAACCTACTCTCTGAACCTGGCAAAAATCAAGGATATTTCGCTGGCAAAAAGCTTAACAGCTATTCAGTAGACTATTCAGAACAATCAGATTTCCCTAAAACCTAAGTGTTGAACCTAAGAGATAATGGAATCTTTGAGGAAATATGAGATGCTGGCTCACAAGATTAGCTTGCTCTATGATTATTCATTAGTGTATTAAATGTCAGGGTGTGGGGCTGAAGTGCTTACTGATAAAAATATAATTTTATGTTGTTAATAACAAAGCATTCCTGAAGAGTTTATTTTTTCCAGTGACATTAAGTATGTAATGTTCATGCAGCAACATTGAGACCAACTCAATAATAACAAGATATATTGCTTTTTGCACAGTATTCTTACAAATACTCATTCATTTAATCTGCATCACTACTCTGTTATACTTGAGTTCTTGTCATCCATATGGGAGACTCAGACTCTGTCTCTGTCTCTAAATCTATCTCTGTCACTCTCCTGCTCAAATAAATAAACAATTGAATAAATAAATAAATCTTTGTTTAAACTTGCTAAAAATTGCAAAATGAACTTAGTTTAAGCTGGCACATAAAGTTGTTATCAGTTTGTTTTTTTTATTTTGTGAGAAATTATGTATCTTTTAGAATGCATGTGCTAATACGCACTAGCAAATTGCAGACAAATTAATGAGCTGCTCAAAGCTTTTGGATCTCATGGGATTCTCCTAGTTTTCCTGAGTTCAATTTAAGGTTAGGTAGCCACAGGGAAGATAAGTAACTTACTTTAGGTCTCACTGTTAACGTGAGCTAGCTATTTGAACAAAAGCAGTCTAGCTCTGGAGATACTAGCCTTACCTAGTTTTTAATTTTAATTTTCTCTTGCTGACCTTAGTGTTTCTGAATCACCATGGCAGATTGCTCTGGTCATTTGATGAAAGGTTCTATAAATATATGTACACATATAGGTGGATTTCCATAGAAACATTCTGTTTTAGTAGGGAATTTTTTAAAGTAAAGATTTATTTATTTATTTCAAAGTCAGAGAGAGAGAGAGAGAGAGAAAATGTCTTCTGTTTTTCCATTTCTCCATATGGCCATAATAGCCAGGGCTGGGCCAGGTCAAAGCCAGGAGCCAGGAGCCTCATCTGGGTCTCCCATGTGGGAGGCAGGGGCAAAAATATTTGCACTATCTTCTGCTATTTTTCCCAGTCCCATTAACAGGGAATCGGATTGGAAGTGGAGGAGCAGCAACTTGAACCAGTGCACATATGGGATTGCAGCTGCTTAACCTGGTACACCATAGCACTGGCCCTGAATTGTTTTCTTTCTGTGTATATTTATGATCAGCAAACTCTAGTACTAGTGTAGGAAGCATTAATTTTACCATTAGCTACTAACTTAGAGTAAATGGACATTTGTCAATGATTGTGTTGATTATTGATTTTATAGTTTATTTACCACTTCCTGGAGAAAACTTATATAACAGTTAAAGGGCTGCTTTCGCTGATTAAATCTGAAAGATACATAGGAAGTTTGAGGTCATGATCATTCTTCAAAGACAAAGTAGCTCTGACACTAGTAGTCTCAAGCACTGCACAGTTAAGTAATTTGCACTGGATTGAGAATGCTTTAAGAATTGGCACCTTCTTTTTAAGTGTAGGGAAACATCATGAAATTAAAGATGCTCTACTAATGCTCTGTTTTACTTAGATGAATAACGTGACGACAGACTATTGTCTTGACATCATAAAGAAGTTTGAAGTTTCAGAAGAAAATAAGGTGAAAAATGTTCTTGGCATAGAAGGTAAAATAACTAATATTCTCAGTTTCTCATTTCTTGGATGTAGTTTGCTAAGCTAAATTCCAGCAAAAGTGTTTAGGGAAAGAATCAGGAGATACCCATGGAATTATAGATGACCAACCAAGCCTACAACACAGATGCCCTGATGTTGCTATGGCTGTTATTGTCACAGTGCCCCTGACATTTTCTATAGCAAGGAAATCTGCTGAACACCGATTTGTATGGTGGGTGCCAAGAAATATTTCGGCTCAACTGGCTAATATTTGGAAATAGCTTCATCCTGATCGATTTGTGAAGAGGAATTTAGTTCTAAAATCAGTAATCTGAAACTAGTGACTTAAAGAAATGTATTTCTTTAGAAATGTTAGCAATTGACTTGTTTTTCTCCCAGTTGGCACTACTGAAGGCACTGTTGGTATGACAAATATCATTAATATAACCACCTCATATTGTAGTTGAGGAAAGTGAGACTTGAATAAATTACGTAATTTGCCCACAGTTATATACTCAGAATCTAGCTTCTGGGGTATTATATACTTAAAAAACATAGCCATGCTTGTGTGTGTGTGTGTGTGTACATGTATCTAACATATATTTCAGATATGTAAGGAAATAAATTGCAAGCTGCTACCCAGGCAAAACAAATAATCTTGGTGGAAGATCACTAGGGCCCTGCTGCCGCCAACAGCATCCAAAGCCACGGCTGATCTTGACACGTTTGTCCATTGGCCTCCCATTTCCCTTCACTCTCATGATCAGCATGGACAAGGGAGTTTTACTATTATGTATTTACCTCCTGGAGTGAGGGTAATTAAAATTAAGAGGAATAATTTTCATCTATCATTAAAAATCATTTTAAAAGCAATCAGACAAGACAAACTAATTTGGGCCTTTTCTGTACTCATAAATTTTTTCCTTGGTGGGGCCCCAAAAGATGAAATTAAGCCTAGCTTCTAGGTTATGAGCATAAAGATGAGGATGAAGAAATTCTTAAGGCTCAGAGGATCTTTACAGATATAATTTTACCAAAGGATTCTTGAAGACTTGACACCATTTAACCTAATAATCATTTTACTTGTGAGTCATTCATGTATTTATTCATGTATTAATGAATGCCTCTTTAATGTCTGCATTGTGTTTTGAAAGACTGGAAAAACTGATGTTTCGTACATAATTTTTAAGTAATTTTCAAAGTTACAATGTATGCCAGTTGTTAACAGCATTCTCCCAAACCAATTTGATAGTCAAATAATCACACCCTGAATTTAGGCAGTGCTCAATTTTTGATGTATTACTTTAAGTACAGGATTGACTAAAGTGCTTTTTCAAATCAACTTAACAACCTATCAGTTGTGGTCAGAGTACCGCCATGAGCCACCCCTGAGGTCACACTTGATCCACTATCACTTGAGTATAGTTGTTACTAAATGGCTTTTTTGCCCTGAGTGAGCCCTCTCCCACCCAATCAAAATTCTTGAAAAGTACATTTATTTTTCTCTAGGTTATGTTTCAATGGTTGCTCCCCGGAAGAGCGCATTTCTATTTTTTGACACATCTACTTGACCTCAAGCAGATCTCTCATTGCCCCAGTTTTCCCAACAAAAGCTGTCCTTAAGATAAACGAGATGATTGCTTTGAGCATTCTTTGACTTCTTTGTCTCTGTTAGTCAATTAAGTGGATGTGCTTCAAAAGCTAAAGTGCTTCCTTTTTTCCTTCTTCCAAAGGCTTCACGAACTTCATGCGTAGTCCTGCTTGTGACGTGTTTAACCCGCTGCACCATGAGGTGTACCAGGACATGGATCAGCCCCTCTGCAACTACTACATTGCTTCTTCTCACAACACATACCTGACAGGGGACCAGCTCCTGTCTCAGTCCAAAGTGGATATGTACGCGCGGGTGCTGCAAGAAGGCTGTCGTTGTGTGGAAGGTATGTACTCTTTGTCCAAGTTCTAGTGTGTTCCTTTAATCAGTTAGACAAGTCTAATAAAAATAATAGAGAGTGCAGAAAATGCTCCCACACTGATTAGAACCATTTTTTCTACTCATTGGGAAACAATTCTTAACTCGTAATCCTCTCTGGCTCCTGTGTTGTGCAATAATGATTTAAGACAGTAATTTTGGAGTAGTTGTAGAGAATGCACACCGGCAGTAATTTCTAGTAAATGAATGGCCTAAGCAACTAAATAGTGAAGATGCTTATAAAATATTAACATAAATAAAAACCTTGCAGACAACAAAAGGTCTGGAAGATGGCATTCTGCTATCAGCCATTATTCAGCCCTTTGTTTCCTTACAAGTTTTGCACGTCTGACATGCTCAGAAACGCCAGGGTGACGCAGCCTCACTGGATTCACACTGATGGTTGCCTATCATTTCATCAGTAATACTTTCTTGGAGGTCAGATGTGGAAAACCTTTATTGGCTCCATAAAGAGGTAGTCAACTCTGGGCAGTTTTGCAACTTTGAAATCTCTGTTTCCTCTGAGTGATTTCTTTTGCTTTTTGGGTCCTTCCAGATACTGTTTTTTTCTTTTTTGGTTTACTTATCTAAAATCAGTGTCCTACCCAAGCCTAACTATGTTCCTACAATCATCTCCTTATAGTGAACCAAAACTTGTATTCCTCCAGCTTTGATCGGGGTATTAAGAGGGCAACTTATCAGTTAGCTTTGCCTAAAAGGTTGCCTTATCCATATATTTGCACAGACACAATGTACACAGCTGTGATGTAATTTTAAAGGCACATGATCTCCTTTATTCTCTCAGATATCTCCCTCATCAGCTTGCATCAGCAAATTCCTCCCCTAATATTTGGTTTAGAGTTGTTACCATTAGAATGAACTATAACTTTACAGTAAAAGTTGGAAGATTATTTTTGAAAAGTTTTGGTTGAGGAGAAGAAATTACACTTACCTGGGGAACTTGGTAAGGTTTGTACTTAATCTGTTTCCTATTGGCAAATTTCGTTGTCTTTGTGGATTTGAATATACTGTAGGAAGGAAAAAGAGAACTATTATGATTTCAGCACTTTTGTGAGCCAGGACCTTGTTAAGTACTTTCCATATATCCTCATTTAATTCTTTTAACACCATCAACGGATATAGAATGATCTCTTGAGAAGACACTTCAACTCAGAGTTATAGGTAAATGACTTAAGGTTTTATAGGTCAGAAGCTTAGAAGTTGCAATTTGAGTGCAAGTTGGTCACACTCTTCCACTCCACTGTTGTCCAAGAAGCCTGGGTGCTCTCTGGAGGCGCAAGCATTGACTGGCATGAGCAGCCCCAAAAGGGATTGAATGAAAGCTATCAGGTCACATAAGGACAGCTAGAGAACGTGAGAAGCAGGGCTGGTGTTGTGGCATAATGCATGAGCTGATGCCTACAATGCCAGCATCCCATATGGGGGTGGCTTGAGTCCCTGCTGCTCCACTTCTGATCCAGCTCTCTGCTAATGTGCCTGGGAAAACAGCAGAAGATGATGCAAGTGTGGGCCCCTGCACTCATGTGGGAGATCTGAAAGAGGCTCCAGACTTCTGTAGCCAGTTGCAACCATTTGGGGAGTGAGCCAGATAGATAGAAGTCCTCTCTCTCTGTCTCTCCATCTCCATCTATAACTCTGAAATAAAATAAATACTTTTTTTTAAAAAGTGAGAAGCACAGGGTAGAGGGGATGGTTGGCTTTTTTTAAGCTTTATTTATTTATTTATTTATTTGAAAGTCAGAGTTACACAGAGAGAGGAGAGGCAGAGAGAGAGAAAGGTCTTCCATCCTATGATTCACTCCCCAATTGGCCACAACGACTGGAGCTGCACCAAACCAAAGGCAGAAGCCAGGAGCTTCTTCCAGGTCTCCTATGTGGGTGCAGGGGCCCAAGGAATTGGACCATCTTCTACTGCTTTTGCAGGTCATAGCAGAGAGCTGGATCGGAAGTGGAGCAGCCGGGACTCGAACCAGTGCCCATATGGGATGCCAGCACTTCAGGTCAGGGTGTTAACCACTGCGCCACAGCACTGGCCCCTGGCTTTTTTTTTTTTTTTTTTTAAGATTTAATTGGTTTTTTGAAAGGCAGAGCAGAAAAGAGAGAGGGAGAGTTAGAGAGGGAGGGAAAGAGACAAAGAGAAGGGGATAGAGAGAGAGAGATCAATTATTCAATCTTCCATCTGTTGATTCACTCCCCAAACACCCACAACATTTGGGGACAGAGCCAGACTGAGGGCAGAAGCCCAGAACTCCATCAGCATCCGCCACGTGGGTGGCAGGAACCCAAGCACCTGGGCCTTCCTCTGCCTTCTCTGATACATCAGCAGGAAGCCTCATCTGAAGCAGAGCAGTGGCGACTTGAGCAAGTACTCTAGCCTGAGATTCATACCACAATACCCACCCTCAGGATGGCTTTGAAAGGAGGAATTGGCTTCCTTCCTAATTATGTCTACCACCACATACGTGATTCTGAAGGCTTAGAATTTGGTGATGTGATCTTTTATTGTCTCCTAGCAATTTTTGTCAGCCCTGTGATTGGAATGATTGGTTTACCTTTGGAACTTGGGCATGGAGGCAGCAATGTTTATATACTCACTGGCACTTCAATCTCAATGAACTTGTTTTTATTCTTAAACAACTCTGTCTAGGATTTAAAGAACTCGACTTATAGACTATAGCAGGTCATGAGTTGAAATTTTTGGTCCCACAGACAGTTTTCTGAATTAGCTTTTGCCAAGTGTTGCACGTAAGAAATGAAGAATAATGATTCTGGACAGTTTCTTCATGGTCCTGTGACCTGAAGAATCTCTCCAGTTTCAAGCTTCTGTTTTGTAATGTTGTGTTTTCCATCTCCATTAGTTCAGCTGTAGTCAGTCATGTCTTCGGTCAGGATGCAGAGGGTGTCTTGGGGAAGACTAATAAGACTTTTTGGTAAGGTGGGCTTGTCAGCAAATCAAATTGATAACATTTTGTACATGGCTTTTCATGCACTTGATTTTCAGCCTGAGTTGCTTAATAAATATGGATGTTCTGTTCAGGGATTTTCACTTTCATTATGGGACTGATGTTGCATCACTGTTGTAATCGGTTTACAACTTTTCCTGTTATCTCTGGGAGCACTACCAGGGTGGAACATTTTTAAGTTTCACTATGAAAAACCACCAGGTTAGCTTCTTGCACTCCCGACTGACCCACTTTTTTGTCACGGTGCTTTTTGGAAGCCTCTAGTGTGTGACCTGATTGAAACACAAGCCCCAGCTCTCTTGTGGCAAGAGGCATTGGTTGGGGGATTTCTACCTTGCCAATATTCCAAACACAGCATGTTCTTGCAGGAGACTTCACTGCCATTTGAACTTGGCTATGAATGCCTCAGGTTAAATGCCAGTGTTGTCAGGGAGTGTTGTTATTCTTACTTAACAGACAAGTAATGAAATTGGATATCCAATGTGACCATTAGGACAACCCAGCACCTTCAACTCTGGGTGCTCTTCCTGTATTAACAACAGAGCACCCTATTTTTCACAGTTGATGTAGTTCTAGGAATTGTTTGTATGTGGACGTGATAAACAATTCGGGCATGACATTGCTGTACCTACTGACATTAGTTCATTTATGAACTCTCATGCCCCTTTTCCACCAAAATGGATCTATAAGTCAGGGTAAAAATTGTTGAAATTTTATAGTTTTGAGATATCTGTGCATTCTTTCCAAGACTATATCCAGAGACAAATTAAAGGATTTTGGGGACATGGAAAATAATGGATTAATCTCTTCTGAGAAGATATCTTTGTTCCATTTGACATTATTTGCAGACCCAAAGGAACAGCATGGCAGTGTAGGATGGTATTCCAAAACCCTTGTTCTCAACAGCATCTTTATACTTTGTTTCCAGTGTCCTTGCAATATTAATCTCTCTCTTTTTTTTTAAAAAAAGATTTATTTATTTATTTGAAAATATGGTTGCAGAGAAGCAGAGGCAGAGGGAGAGAGGTCTTCCATCCACTGGTTTACTCCCCAGATGGCTGCAACGGCTGGAGCTGTGCCGATCCGAAGCCAGGAGCCAGGAACTTCTTTTGGGTCTCCCACTTGTGTGCAGGGGCCCAAGGACTTGGGCCATCTTCTACTGCTTTCCTAGGCCGTAGCAGAAAGCTGGACTTGAACCAGTGCCCATATGGGATGCCAACACTGCAGGTGGCAGCTTTACTTGCTATGCCACAGTGCTGGCCCTGCTGCAGTATTAATCTTAAACATTATTTTTCATCCCCCATTCCCAGTTATGTCCCTAGAGATATTTGAATAGTCAGTATTTAAAGGATCAGTACAGATAACTGTGTTAGGGTTGTTGAGGGAAACATGTAAAATATATAAAGAGAAAGATTGAGATTTATTGATTTTTAAGGCACTGGGTCCCATGATTTTGGGTTTTAGTAAGTCAGAAATGTGTAGAGCAAGCTTGGCAGGCTGGAGACTGACGTAAGAGTTGGTGTTGTCTTGAGTATGAATCCAAAGGGCAATAGGCTGGAGACTCAGGGCTTCTGTGTTGCAGTCTTAGGAGATTTTCTCCCTCCACCAGAAACCTCAGTCTTTGCTGTTGAAGCCATCATAGTCCACCCATGTTGATGTGTAAAATTAACATTACAGTCCTGTCATGGTTATGGTGAACATTTTAAAAGTTTTTGAAGAGCAGGCAGGCATTTCTCCTAACAGTTAAGACATTCATATCCCAGCTTGGAGTACCTGGGTTTGATAGGAGCCTCCAGGTCCTGACCCCAGCTTCCTGCTAATGCAGACCTTGGGAGGCAGCAGGTGATGACTCAAGTAATTTGGTTCCTGCCACCCATGTGGAAGACTTGGATTGAGTTTCCTGTTCCTGGCTGTAGCCTTGGTCCAGCCTCAGCTGTTCTTGGCGTTAGGAAGAGTGAATCAGAGGATAGGAGCTCTGTCTGTGTCTCTGTGTCTCAAATCACTGTTATAAAAGGAAATAGAGGTATCATCTCTTAGGGTATGCATATAGGAAAGGTGCTACTAAAACAGTGAAGATAAACAGTCCTGAACACTATGGTTTTAATTAAAGGCAGAGTTTCAATCTATATCCTTTTTGAGAAATTCAGGCTACAGAATTGTTTATGTTTAGCTCATATTGTATTTTTAAAAAGTTGATTAATTGCCAGTATTTAAAAACTTGGAAAATACTCTGGAATAAAATCTAAATCTTTTTACCTTTCTCAAAATATCTGGCATTGGCCCAGCATTGTGGTGTAGCCAGTGGGGCCATATGGGCTCTGGTTCAGATCCCAGCATTAGGGCAGCTCCTTAATGGTGGCCTGGGAGGGGCAGGGAGGATGGCCCGAGTGTTTGGGCTCCTGCTGCCCATGTGGGAGATCCAAAGGAAGCTGATGGCTCCTGGCTTTGGTCTGGCCTAGTCCTGGTTGTTGCAGTCTTCTGGGGAGTGAACCAGCATATGGAAGATCCCTCTCTCTTTGTAACTTTGATTTTCAGATAAATAGATAAATCATAAAAAAATATGGCATTAAATGTTCTTATTCCTCCTTAGTGATGATTGATACTGAGGAGTAGTTATATCATTTATATTCATGTTTCCTCTTGGGCTGCTGCACTCGTTTATGTTAACTGTTAGGCTCTTTGAATGTGTGGCCCCTACTGTAGGAAAGAGAGAAATGTGAGGGATCATGTGAACTGGCAAGGTTCTGTGGGGATCCCACTTTAGCCTTGATTGGGATTTAATTGACAGAACTAAATAAATCTAATGGAAACAAAGTGAATTTAATTGAATGGTTATGAAAAGTCCTGTTACTGACTGAGGAAGGGCTTTGTGACTTACTAGAAGACCTTTGAAAGCTGAAGAAGTGAGCATGGAGAAACAACCTGTTTAGAAACATATCTGTACATATTTAGTTGGATTTAGATCAATATCTAGCAGAGATTTTGGAAAACAAGGCTCATTATGAGCATGGCATCCTTGTTAATAATAAGCACTCAAAAGCAAATCATTTATTATCTTCAATTCCTTCTGATAAGAAATTATCAGAAGGATAATGTGGCATCTTTATAATATTTTAATAGGCACAATTTTAAATATTAACTGAAAAGTAATGTGTGTCTTGTAGTCCCAGAAATATTAATAAACACCAGAGATTTGGGGTTGTTGATTGAAGTTCTGTGTTTTGGCAGTTGACTGTTGGGATGGCCCAGATGGAGAGCCAGTTGTACACCATGGTTATACTCTCACTTCAAAAATTCTCTTCAGAGATGTTGTGGACACCATCAACAAGCATGCTTTTGTGAAGAATGAGTAAGTATAGCAACAGTTGGGAGGGAGTACAGCTGTCTGTTAGCACATGGAGCATTGCCTGGATTAACATGGCTATAAAGCCTATGCTCTTTCTTGGACTTTATATTTCCCTTTCTACTATCTTAGTTCTCTCCTTCCCACTCAGCAATATGTCATGGACAAATTATATGGGTTCCATCTTTTGTACATTTCCATGCTCCATTTATTCCTATCCCATTCATTCTCATCCTGTCTTCTTGAAGACAGAGTGACTTCTAAATTTCTATACCCTGGGTATACAGTATCCATAAAGTCTAGAAACATAAATAAATAGTTTTTGGTATTAGATTATAAAATGGTAAAATAATATTATCTAGATTTCCAGACTTGTTGGGTGGCCTGTGTATACTGAAGTTTGTGGCATCCTTGTGTTACTTGACTTCTCCTTGACATTCAATAATGTTGGCTATCTATTCCTTAATACTTTTCTTCTCTTCCCTTATAACATTTTCTCCTCCATTACTATCATGGCTTCTATCTCCTTTTTTTGGCCTATGATTTTCTATTCCATTTCCTAATACTTTAATAGTTATTAATCCCTAAGGTGTTGCCCTTGTTCTATTTCTTAGATGTTTAATTATATGTCTAAAACTTTATCTGTAAGTTCTAGACCTATACAGAAAAAAATCCTCGTCACATATTCATCTGAGTATGCCATAAGTGCAAGCAGCCACAACACTGAACAGAAGATGAGACTCCTGCCAGAATGGGATTTAACAACCCAAGCTGAACTCAGCATCTCACTCTGCCAAACCTCCAGTTGCCTTGTGCTCTGTTTCCTTTTGCTTAGGGGCAGTACTGCCTACCAGTGGCTGCAGCCAGAAATTGGGAGTTAGTCTAAATTCAGACAATATTTGTTGATTCTTCTTCTTAAATTGTCTTTGCACTCCATTACTGACCTTTCATTTTCCCTTTGGTTCATCTTCCACACTGATGCCAAAAATTTCTTTCTGAAATATAAGCATGGTGTTATATTCCTGTCTTAAGATCCTTCAAAAGTTCCCTATAGTACATGGCATGTCTTCTATGCCCTTCAAGACCTGGCCTTTTTTGCCTTCCAATGTCTTCTTCCATCGCAGCAGAACTTTAAGATTCTGCCTAATTATTCTGACTTTTGACTATTCCAGTGAGCCCCACTCTTTTGCAACTCCCTACCTCATGTGTGAAGTTCTCTTTGCCTGCAACCTTTTTTCCCATCATTCCACCTGCCACTTTTTGCATTATGTACAAGACTATTTAAGCATTGTCCCGCTAGCAAACTTACTGATGCCATCAGCTGATTTAAATTTTCTTTTTCTCTATATTTAACATCCTGAGCATATTTCTGTCATATAGCACCCTCTTAACAATTGTTGGTTACTTGCCTTCTTTGAAATATGTAATCCTGTGAACTGATTGAAAATAGCAGGCTATATTATGCATTTCTTATTCATTCTTTGTGGCCTAGCTGTTCCCTGTAATATTCTAGACATTTGTGAAAGAATTTTTGAATTAAAGAAACAAATAAAAATTGTAGTTGCATAAAATTAAATTTTAAGAAGTTAGTAGACTTTAAAATTTTAATACTTGGTCTCATTAATTAATAATGAGGCTAAAATGTTGTTCTAATAAGAGACACTTGCTGCATGGCAGGTTTAGTTTATGATGTTTTCTGTGTGGGGGAATTGTGAATACTGAATTCTGATTAGTTTTTATAACCCTGATTTAAATTAAGACAGTTAATAAGCTTGTTTAGTACATTTTAAAAGTTTGATCATTTTCTTTCTTAGACTTGGGTTTCAACTTCATGCCGTGCTTTCTCTACTTTGGTGAATTGATGGTTTGGGCCACATAATTGTTTTGTTGTAGGGAGCTGTCTTCTGCATTGTAGGATGATTGGTGTCATTCTGGGCTCTTTCAAGAGGTGTAGCCCATATTATGGAACCTGTTGTTATGAAAGCCTGGAAAAAGAATTTTTTCTTCAACATACATGTATTAGGCAATTCAAGTATTGGTTTTTTATTGTTTTATGGGAAGAATCCATTGTCTGTTATTTTTGAAGATATTTTGAAGAAAATTAGGAAAAACTTGACATTCTTACCAAATGCCAGTAACATTCTCTGTGACCACCAAAAATATCTTCAGACATTGAGAAATATCCATAGGGGGTACAAAATTATTCTTTTCTTTTTTGAGAAGCGCATCTTTACACTGAACATTATGACACTAGCAAGCTTTTTTTTTTCATTTGACAGGTAGAGTTATAGACAGTGAGAGAGAGAGACAGAGAGAAAGGTCTTCCTTCCGTGGGTTCACTCCCCAAATGGCTGTTATGGCCAGCGCTGCACCGAGCTGAAGCCAGGAACCAGGTGCTTCTTCCTGGTCTCCCATGCAGGTGCAGGGGCCCAAGCACTTGGGCCATCCTCCACTGCTCTCCTGGGTCACAGCAGAGAGCTGGACTGGAAGAAGAGCACCCGGGACTAGAACCCGGTGCCCATATGGGATGCTGGCACTGCAGGCAGAGGATTAACCAAGTGAGCCACGGTGCCGGCCCCACTAGCAAGCTTTTAATAAACAGATTGATAATTTGCAAGTTTGTGGTTAAAAATCCCCAATGTAATTGCAAGACACCTCAGGGTGGTAGTTTATTGTTGTTTTCTCTCCTCTAATACTCTTAGGTAAAACTCATGTTAGGAAAGAAACAACACACAGATTGTGGTGAGATAAGCAAACTGACTCCAATTACAAAAGTCATCTCTGATATTACCTCCAGCAGTAGGCCTTACTAATGAGCACAGAAGGTAGTTTCAAGAGGTGTAGCCCATATTATGGGACCTGTTTTTTTTTTTGACAGGAAGAGTGGACAGTAAGAGAGAGAGACAGAGAGAAAGGTCTTCCTTTTGCCGTTGGTTCACCCTCCAATGGCCGCCGCGGTTGGCGCGCTGCGGCCAGCGTGCCGTGCTGATCCGATGGCAGGAGCCAGGTGCTTCTCCTGGTCTCCCATGGGGTGCAGGACCCAAGCACTTGGGCCATCCTCCACTGCACTCCCTGGCCACAGCAGAGAGCTGGCCTGGAAGAGGGGCAACCGGGACAGAATCCGGTGCCCCGACCGGGACTAGAACCCTGTGTGCTGGCGCCGCAAGGCGGAGGATTAGCCTAGTGAGCCGCGGCGCCGGCCGGAATCTGTTCTTGTTATGAAAGCCTGGAAAAAGAATTTTTTCTTCCACATACATGTATTAGGCAATTCAGGTATTGGTTTTTATTGTTTTATGGGAAGAATCCATTGTCTGTTATTTCTGAAGATATATGATAGAAAATTAGGAAAAATTAATCAAATATGAATTTGAGAGAATGTCTTACTCTAAAGAAAAATCCAAGTTGACAGAGGAATAAAGTCACACGGTTGTCCCTGGTTTCCTATGTGCCTTGTCCACCAACTTGTCAGGCTGTCTTGGGGTAGTCACTTCATTGAGTCTCACATTCTCTGTACACAAACCTAAGATCTGGTGTGGAGTGAATGCTTGGCCTTTTTAAAAAATTGACAACTAACATATATTTCTATAAGGAAGTGATTTTGAAATGCCAGACACAGGGCAGTATATAATGCATAATTCTACCTTGCTATTTTCTTCTCACTGGTATTTGAGCTGTGAGCTGATTATATATATTTAGAGTAAATAACTACAGATAATGATATTTGTGGTTCTTAGATGTTTCTAGTCTTTAGACGAAATAAGACAAAATTATGTGAGTTTGCTGTCTTTAGGTTTCTCAGCTCTTTACAATTTTTCTCTTCCTTTTTAATTTTAAAAAATACATAATGTACCTACTAATTATTTTTCCTCTTGCAAAATATTAAACTAAATCATCCACATGGATTGATATTTTGTTCAGTCATTATGCTTACCAAAGTAAATTTGCTCAGAGGAATTTTTTAATGCATCTCTAATCTTTCTCATTTTGAATCATTTTAATCATTGCCACTATTGCAAATACTGTCACTAGGATTGTAAGTGCACAATGAATATGGAATTCTTTTGTGAATTCCTGTGAGCTGCCAGTACCTGAAGCCTCCGGAATGTGTTTCTGTTTTCCCAGGTTCCCGGTTATATTGTCTATTGAGAATCACTGCAGTATTCAGCAGCAAAGGAAGATTGCTCAGTACCTGAAAGGAATATTCCGAGACAAACTGGACCTGTCATCTGTAGACACAGGAGAGTGCAAGCAACTCCCAAGCCCTCAGAGTTTGAAAGGCAAAATCTTGGTGAAGGTAATTTTCTCAAGGAATGAATTGGAAGGCATTAATTATCAACTAAGCCTGCCCTCCGTTAAAGACTAAAGATTGGCTTAAAAAGAGATTAATAATTAGAATCTTCATGAAGGATTTTCTAGATCTGCCTATCCACCTTATACAATATATTATATTTATGCTCTCTAAGGAGGCTGCTTCCTATCTGAACAAATATTCTGGCTTTTGTTTTGTTGATGCAAGAATGTCAGTACTGTAAGCTAACTGTTTAATATGTTAGTTAGAACAGTTCATGCTGCCAGAGGAATGAGTATATAGCTGTGTGAGGTGCAGGTGAGGAGGAGGCTCTTTGTGTCCATTTTTGATAGCATTTTTTTCAGATTTCTTTTCTCCTATTTCAAGCTCCAATAACTGTCAAAAAAAAAAAAATAAGTCGTCATGGTTGATCAGTCTTGGTTATGTGAGTAAGAAGAGTTTGCTTCAGAGAGGAACAGAGGCACAGACATAGTGCCCCACAGGACTCCTGTACCTGCAAAGGAGCAGGAAGTGGACAGAATAGCGTTTCATAAACAGGTCCTCTGAATGCATATTATCAATGCAAAGAAGAGCCAAAAAATAGCTCCTTGAGTTTTCAGATCACTGGCTTTCTGATTTTAATTAATTCCAGTCAGTCTATGTGTTTGGTCCAAAACCACCTTGCATGTTTGGTTTGTTTTGAAATTAAGGACCTAAAGAAGAGCAATAGAGTATTAATATTCAAACTGGGTACTGTGGTTTGAATAAGGTTTTAAGGTTTGTCCCCCTGAGCTGATGCATGACTTTAATCTTCAAAGTCATATGTTATGGTATTTGGTGGGGTAGAAACTTAATCCAGCTATAGTGCTTGGATGTGGGCCTTTGGAAAGTAATAAAACCACTAGGATAGAGCACTCATGACTGCACCCTGGTGACTTTATAAGGAGAGCAAGGGAGGCCACACAGACACAGAAGTAAATTCTTCTGCCATGATATGAGGCAGTAAGGGGAGGCTCTTTCAAGGACCTGTGCCATGCAGTTTGGACTTCCATTCTCCAAGACTGTGAGTTTGGTAAACTCTTCTTTATAAAGTAACTTGCCTCAGGCATCTCATTATAGTAATCAAATATAGACTAACACACTGGTTTGTATTTTATTTAAAGGGGATGTATATAATTAACCATGTATCATATTGGAGAGAGTAGGAAAGTCAAAGAAATGATGTCATTTCTCATTTCAATGCAAGCTTTAATGGTGGGCAGCATGTGGTAAAAAATGTAAAATATTCTTGTTTAGAATTTGTCAAAGCCTGTTTTTGTATCATTTGAGTATAATGGATTCTGAGTCCATCTAAAAGGTGTTGTCAGCTTCAAGTAATACAAGAGGTAACATTAAGGCCAATTTACCTAAGTCACTCTAAATGCAAACTCTAATGGTAAAGCTGAGTTCCTGGTTAGACAACGAAATGCCACCATTGTAGTCCTGTAAATGTTTCCTATTTTCTAAATATTCTTTAGCCAGCAGTCAGTAGATTCAATACAGAATACGTTCATTTGAATAGAATCTTTCGCTTTTGGATGGTGGAACTTAAAGTGGGTACCTGATATGAATTGAGTCCCTTCTGCAAAACTGAGTTTGGGTCATTTGATACAGAATGTCCCAGGGCCTATGAGCACCAGTGTGAGTCAGAGACAGTGGGTCTGAGGCACTCACTGAAAAGGGTGCAGTAGTGTAGACTGAAAGATTGTCTGGTTCTGTGAAAAATTCATTATACAACTCTCAAGAAGATGGTGGAAAATGAAATTAAAATTATGACTGTATTTTAGTTCAAGGACACTTGAAATCATGTGTATTTTTTATAATATGTATATTCCATGTTTATGAAGAAAATTTGCACCAAAAGAAACTCATACTTTTAATTGCATTTTTCTAAGAAGGTTTTCAAGTACCGTAATATATAAAACTCCCCAAAACTAAAAAGTGGCTTATAAACAAAAATAATAAAAAACTGAAATGTTGCCCAGACTTATTAAAAGCAACTCTTATTGCATGATCCAAGGTTTCTACTTTTATAGATGTGAAGCACAGAGCAATTGCCATTCTTCTGGAGCCAGGCAGGCAGATAACTTGAAGCTGAGTGTTAGCCATACTTCCTTTTTTTTTTTTTTTTTTTAATTTATTTGACAGATAGAGTTATAGACAGTGAGAGAGAGACAGAGAGAAAGGTCTTCCTTTCGTTGGTTCACCCCCCAAATGGCCACCACAGCTGGCGCTGCACCGATCCGAAGCCAGGAGCCAGGGGCTTCTTCCTGGTCTCCCATATGGGTGCAGGGGCCCATGCACCTGGGCCATTCTCCACTGCCCTCCCGGGGCACATAAGAGTTGGACTAGAAGAGGAGCAACCAGGACTAGAACCCGGTGCCCATATGGGATGCTGGCGCCGCAGGTGGAGGATTAACTAAGTGAGCCACAGCACCAATCCCAGCCATACTTCCTTATACCATGTTTGAATTAATCTAATTCTAGAGTATAAATCAGGAAGAGACCACCTCCCACCCCTGCAATACCTGTTTCACTGTGTCACTTCTTGTTTATATCTACACTGTACTGTTGTTAAAAACCACAAAGATAAGATTTGCTGTTGTATTGCTTTTCTTACTATTTTCTATGCAAAGTGCTTTTGAGATCCAGGAATGGATAAAGCTGGTTGAGAATATGGCCGTCATGATGCAGGGTCTTTTAATAGAATCTTAAAAGGACTGAAAATGAGGGAGTTTCTTGCTTTCTCTTTTTATTCCCTCACCTTTGCACGTTGCCTGAAGGGGAATGAAAGCTTAGTGCTGCTACCCTGCCTCCTCACCACCCCCTGACATCATGGTGGCATTTCCCTTTCTGTCCTAAAGTATTGTGTAAGTCAGCTTTTCCTCACTGTGACGAAATGCCTGCTGCAGACTACAGATAAATAAAAAAGCTTTCTTTAGCTCACAGTGCAGGAGATTCAAATGCCTGGTGACTGGTGAGGGCCCAATGGCAGATGGTCAGTTGTTGTTGGCAGTTTTGGGAGCCTGCATTAAGGCAAGTTGTGAAATAATCTTTTTTTTTTAAATTTTTTTTTGAAGATTTGTTTATTTGAAAGGCAGAGAGAAAGAGAGAGAGAGAGAGAGAGAGAGAGAGAGAGAGAGAGAGAGAAGTCTTTCTTTCATCTTCTGGTTACTCCCCAAATGGCTGAAATGGCTGGAGCTGGGCTAGTCCGAAGCCAGGGGTCAGGAGCTTCCACATGGGTGCAGGGGCTAGAGTTCTTGGGCCATCCTCCACTTCCCTCCCAGCCACATTAGCAGGAAGCTGGATCAGAAGTGGAGCATCCAGGAATCAAACCAGTACCCATATGGGGTGCTGACACCACACGTGTTGGCTTTACCTGCTATACCACAACACCAGCCCCAAGTAGTCACATCTTAAGCCAAGAAGGAGAGAGAGGTGGTGGTAGAGATGGTGGCTTGCTCTTTGTGCAACAAACCTTGCTGGAGAACTGCTGGGCCACAAGAAAATTACTGATTCAAACCATAACAAGTTACAACCATTTGTATCACTTAAGGATTATCATTTCTTACTTGATGATGTTATTGTTCATGTTTGTTAGCTCTGTTCTGGACATTTGAAAACATTGCTGGTTTTGATTCTACTTCCAAAGAAGGGGGGTGGTTGTTTGACCTAGCAATTAATATACGAGCTTAAGATGTCCTGTCCCAAGTGGGATGCCTCGGATGAATGCCTGGCTCTGACTGCTGACTCTAGTTTCCTGCTAACACAGACCCTGGGAGGCAGCAAATGATGACTCAAGCAGTTAGTCCCCTGCCATACATGTGTAAGACCTCAACTGAGTTCATTGGTTTTGTTGTGGCATTTAGGGAGTGAGAGGACAATGGATGGGATCGCTGTCTGTGTATTTGTCTCTCCTTGTGTCTTTCAAATAGTTAAATAAGATTTTTAAGAAAAGAGGGAATTGCTTTTCCCTACATTGTGCGTGTCTTGTGTACAGGACCATCTTGGTGTCTGCCATTGTGTTCAAAAAACAGTTGACTGAATCAATAGCTAGGGATGAATAAATAAAAGAGGTTCATTTCTTGACTTCTCTCCATATCTGGCTATGTTTGGTCTCCACTTAATTGGATACCTGATGTTTGGTGGTGGCTTACTATCTTATTACTCTACAAATGGCCTCCAAAATAAAGGACAGTGAGTTCATTTTCTAGGAGTTTTCCATATCAGTAAGACCTAAAACAGTAGGTAGCAATAAATGCCTTAATTCTGAGATACCTTGGCATTAATGACATGCAAATTAGATCCAATCCAACCTTTAAACAAATAAATTACTTTTTTTAACTTTTATTTAATGAATATAAATTTCCGAAGCACATCTTATGGATTACAATGGCTTTTTCCCCCCATAACTTCCCTCCCACCCGCAACCCTCCCCTCTCCCACTCCCTCTTGTTAGCAGAAACACACACAAAGACAGATGCAGGCAGAAGAGAGCGCCCATCTACTTGCTCAGTCTCCAAATTCCTGCAACAACTGGACTGTCCTTGGTTGGAGACTTGAACCAATCCAGGTCTCCCATGTAGGCGGTGGGAGCACAATTACTTGAGCCATCACCACCACCTTCCAGGGTCTGCACCAGCAGAAAGCTGGAGTCAGAAGTGGAACTGGGTATTGAACCTGGGATGCAGGCATCTAATTGGGCATGTTAATTAGTAGGCTAAATGTCTGCTTCAGAGCCCACCTTTTCAATCATGTAAGTGGGGTAAGTCTTCAGAGTAGTGATTAAGACACTGCTTATGATGCCCATATCCCATTTAGAAGTGCCTGTGTTCAAGTCTCAGCTGCTCTGCTTCCAGTCTAGCTTTCTACCAGTGTGTACCCTGAGAAGCAACAGGTGATGGCTCAAATACTTGGGTCCATGCCACATATGTGGGAGACCTAGATTTGAGTTCCTGGATCCTGGTTTCAGCTTGACCAAACCCCACTGTTGCAGGCATTTGGGAAGTAAACCAGTGTATAGATGCTATCTGTCTGCTTGTCTGCCTTTTTCAAATAAAATGAAAAAACAATCTTATAAATGCTTCTCTATAAGTAGAAGAAAATATTCAAGAACCTAAATTGCATTGGATTATTACTACAGATTTTGTTTCACTACCTACATTATTTTATCTGCTTTAAAGCCATCATTGTAGTAAAGATCCAAAGTCAAGAGCTTTGAGTATTTAAGAAGATGCAAGGTGGCAGAAGCTGTGCAGTGGATTAAGTTACCCGTTGAGACTCTGCATTCCATATTGGAGTGTGGGTCCAGTCCCCACTACTCTGCTTCTCGTCCAGCTTCCTGCTAATGCACTTGTGAAGGAAGTAGATATTGCCTCAAATACTTGGGTCCTTGACACTCGTGTGGGAGGCCTGGATGGTGTTCCAGGCTCCTGGCTTCGCCCTGGTTGTTGCAGGCATTTGGGGAGTAAATCAGCAGATGGAAGATGCCCCCCCCCCCTTTGCCCCAAGTCACTTTGCCTTTCAAACAAGCAAATTAATACATCTTTTTTAAAAGTACAGGAAAAAGTAGCTCCTGGCTTTGACTTGGCCCAGCCCTGGCTGTTGTAGCCATCTGGGGAGTGAACCAATGGATAAAAGACCTCTTTCTCTCTTTCTCTCTCCATTTCTGTAACTCTGCCTTTCAAGTAAATAAAATAAATCTTTTTTAAAAAAAGTGCAGGAAAGTTGATAGGGAGATTTCTCTGAAATCTGGATTAAGCTTGTGGTCCTCTAGTGGGAAGAGATTCATAAGCGGGAGATGTAGAATGCTAAAGGGGTAATAACTGTATGAGGTGCAGGAGCCCTCAAAGTCATTGGAGCTCGACTTTAGAGATCAGCATGCATAGTAGGCTCGGATAACATTTCAAAATTTTTCGTCGTGTTGGGCTGTCAAGCACATGAACATCCTTCTGTGTTTAAGGAATTCTCCATCCCTTTGTTTTGTTTCGTTTTAAAGATTTATTTATTTGAAAGCCAGAACTACAGAGAGAGGGAGAGACAGAGACAGAGCAGAGATTTTAATCTGCTGGTTCACTGCCCAGATGGTCACAAAAGCCAGGGCTGGATCAGGTGGAAGCAAGGAGCAGGAGGTTCATCCAGTCTCCCATATGAGTGGCAGGAGCCCACTTGGGCAATGTTCTGCTTCTTTCCCCAGGCCATTAGCAGGGAGCTAGATCAGAAGTGAAGCAGCCAAGACATGAAGTGGTGCTCATATGAGTTACTGGTATCACAGGCAGCAGCTTTAGCTGCTATGCCACAACACCAGCCCTCAATCCATCCCTATATTTTAAGGAATACCCCATGGTAGCCAAAATGTTATACATTTGTTTTTATGGCCCTTCTTAGAGCTAGGGGGTAGGCATCCTATCAAGAAGCCATTGAAGCAGAAACTAGGAAAGGAGACCCAAGCTGAACCCATCCTTGAGCAGGGTGGAAGAAATGTTTAGGGCCCAAGGGCAGCATTTCTGGCAGTAGTTTCTGATGTCCATTGTGTGGAAGATAGAGTTGAAAGCCATGAGCTCTGGGCTTGGTTGTTTTGGCAATTGTATTTTCACTGAATTAGTTCTAACCCATGATTTTGGTTGGTGATTGCATTAGGAATCTTTGGTGCATTATAAATGACTCCCAAACTTAGTGGCCTTAAACAGCAAACACTGATTTTCTCATAGTGTCTGTCGGTCGGGAGCCTGGGTGTGGATTCACTGGGTCCTCTGCTCAGTGTCTCTCACATTGGTGGAATTTAGGTGTCAGTCAGGTCTTCTTTCAGTTCCATGCCATGTGGGTCTCTCCATTGCCTGGCTGGAGAGAGTGAGAGAAGAGAGAGCATGTGTGAGAGAGAATATATGAATATACTGAGAAAGTAGAGAGTAGGGAGGCAAGGAAGAAAGAAGGCACAGCCTTTCCTTGGCCTTGTCTCTGCCATCTCTGATAACTTTTGCTGGATTCTATTCATTAGAAGTGGGCCACGGGGTCCAGTCCACTCAAGGGGAAGGAATTAGAAAAAGACTTGACTACCAGGTGGTAGGAGACACTGAGTGCTATTTTAGAGTTTGCCCACCCCAGTGGCCTTGGCTGCTTAGCCTCAGAGCCTGGTTCTGTTTCACTCTCTACCCTCAAGGAGATTCCAGGAAAAATTGAACATCCTATTGTTATTCCTTTCTGCTTCCTGACGCTGATAGCTGCCCTAGAGGCCCTTACCAGGCCCCTGGTCCTCGCCCTCTGCTGCTCTTATTTATACTTTAATTTCTCCTGAGTACAAATTAGGGAAATGTAGGAAAGGAGAAATCAACTGTTACCCAGAGACAGTTACTAATTACTACAGTTGATCATATTTTCTCCTGGACTTTTGCTTGTGTTTTTATATATCACTGAGATCATGTTGTGTATATAATTCTATAGCTTGAATGTCTTACCATTTCATTGTAAGAGTTTTCTTTTGTCAAAAAGTCCTTGGTTTCAAACATGTGTTGGTGAGCCAAGAGAGGTCTAAGGGGAGGCATTATGGCACAGCTGGTGAAGCTTCACCTGGAATGCCCACATCCCATTTTGGAATGCCAGTTTGAGTCTTGGCCCCTCTGCTTCTGATCCAGCTCCCTGCTAATTCACTCTGGGAGGCAGAGGATGATGGCTTCAATGCTTGGGCTCCTGTCACCCATGTGGGAAACCCAGATGGAGTTCCAGGCTCCTAGCTTCAGGCTTGTGCAGACCCGGCTTTTGTAGGCATTTGGAAGTGAACCAGAGATTCAAAGATCTCTCTCTGTCTCCCTGGCCTCCCTCTACCCTTCAAGTAGCTGAAAATAAATAAACATTTGAAACATATGCTGATCATCTCTTTCAAAAGGAGTTTGGTTTGTTCCTGAGGGCAGAGAGTGGTTTCTGGATTCTCTGCGCAAGAAAGACTTTCTAAATGCCAACCAAGTGTTTAGGGCAATTTTAACCTGCTAAGGAGAACAAGCTGCTCTTAGGAGCCTTATCTTGTTGGGTGTTGTCTTAGTCTCTTTGAGCTGCTATAACAAAATGGTTTAGATGAGTAACTTGTAAACAAAAATGTCTTGCTCGGAGTCCTGGAGGCAGGAAGTCTGAGCTCAAGGTGCTGGCAGAGTTGGTGACTGGTGAGGGCCTGTTCTCATGGACCGCACCTGCTGTGTGTCTTCACGTGGTGGAAGGGGCAGGGGAGCTCAGTGGAGCCCTTGTGATGCCATAATTTCCCATTTCTTAATATAATCAAGTCCAGTGTTAGGTTCCAACAAAGGAATTTTGGGGGTACCAATATTCAGACCTTGGCTTGTTGTGATGAAGTAGATATTCTTGAAAAGAAGCCTTGTCTGATGTTTTAAAAATTGTGTTCCTAATTAACTGTATTTCATTGAAAGTAGTAAGACTACCTTTTTTTTCCATAGTCCCTTTCTCTCAAAATTTATTTATTAAAAATAAGAGTTTTGTTTATTTTATTTTTTATTTATTTTAAAATCAGAGAGGGAGGGAGAGAGAGAGATATATATATCTTCTGTCTGCTCGTTCACTCCCCAAATGGCTGCAAGGGACCAGGCTGTGCCAGCAGAAACCAGGAACCAGGAATTTCTTCTGGGTCTCCTACATGGGTGCAGGGGCCCAAGTACCTGGGCCATCTGTCTCTGCTTTCCTAGGCACATTAGCAGGGAGCTGGATTGGAAGTGGAGCAGCTGGATCTTGAACCAGCACCCATATAGGATGCTGCCATCGCAGGCTTCAGCTTTACCTGCTATACCACAATGCTGGTCTCTTCTTTCTCTCTTATTTTGCCCCTAATTTGTCCTCTGGTTGATCTGAGGAACTGATTAGCCAAGGGATAATCCATTTTATTTTCATTTTTTAAAAAATAGTTTTTAATTGTGATAAAATAAGCATAACAAAAAAAATCTATCTACCATTGTAACAGTTTTAAAGTATATAGTTCAGTAATATTAAATTCATTCACATTATTGTACAACCAATTTCTAAAACTCTTTTTTTCATCCTGCAAAACTCGACACTCACTCAACAAGTCCTTATTTCTGCCTACCCCAGCTCCTGGCTAGCATCGTTCTACTTTCTGTCTCTATGAATTTGATTATTTTATATTTCTCATATATGGAACCATAAAATACTTATCTTTCTGCGTCTGTCTGGTATTTACTTACTGTAATGTCTTCAGGGTTCATCTGTGTTATCAGAATTTCAGAAGACTGAGTAATAGTCCCTTGTGTGTATATACAATGTTTTGTTTATTCATCCATCAGTGGACATGTGGGTTACTTCCAATTTTTGCTTGTTATAAATTGATTTTCACTCTTAAATGGGCATGTTTTGTTCCATTTCAGGGCAAGAAGTTGCCGTATCACCTTGGTGATGATGCAGAGGAAGGGGAAGTCTCTGATGAGGACAGTGCAGATGAAATCGAAGACGAGTGCAAGTTCAAACTACATTATGTAAGTGAGAAACTTGGCCATATTTTTCACCCTCAATTTGCTGCCATAACAAAAGTGGGGTTCCAAATTGCTCACAGGTTGGAGTCCTCACAATGTTTGCTCTCACGTGGAAATGATAATTACTGCAAATTACTTTGTGTGCGGCACATAGCCACTCAGTTTGTTGAGTGAAATGTAGCAGGAATCCTGGACAAAGATGCAGGAACACCAAGGTTCGCAACAGGAAAACAGCTTTTATTCTTGCTGGCAGGTCCACAGGAGAGTTTGGTCTCCAAATTCCAGGCCCTGAACAAAGCAGGGCATTGTCTTATATACCCTAGCACAAACAACTCTAAGTTTTCTAATACATAATCAGTTATACAACTTTTGGTTGGATATCTTAGAGCTATAGCACTGCTTATAGAACCATCACATAAAGTCATACCTGTGTGCATATGAATGGCTGCATTTGACCTAGCTGCACTGTGGTATTTCTCAGAAAGCCCCTGCTACCCTACCGTTTCTGCCTTTAGCTTTTTTGTTTGTTTATTTTCTTCCTCGAGGAGAGGGGGTCCTACCATCCTGTGCCTTAGATTTGGAAGGAATGTTAGTGATTAATCCATCTGAACCCACCTCCCTCTCCAGAGAAAAGTTCTCTCCTGTTTCAGTTTGGTGAGAAATCAAATTGTGGTTGGGAATGTCATTTTATTTGCTGAAGTCAGCTAACTTTAGCATTGCCTCCCTGGTTTCAACTAACAGCCCTTCCGTGCTACCTGTCAAGGCTGGCTCGTGGAACTCCAGACGTACTTGGGCCTGCTTCTCTAGAATGCCCATCCCTCCCTATGGAAATGTGCCTTGGACCAGAGGTTTCTAAACCTCTCCAGGCATCACACTTTGGCTGAATCTTTAATAAGCATAAATACAGTGGCATAGATAGTTTGTCATGTGCTTGGAGCTTCAGACTCCTCTCCTAGATCAAGGAGCTGCCTTTTAAGAAAAGCTCCATTTTGCCAGATGAATCCAAGGAAATGCAAACCTAAAAAGTTTAAAGGGATGTGTCCCTGCTTCTGTAACTCACACAGTTGCCAAAATCGTATGGCGCCCAAGAGAAGCACACACGATCAATTGTTTGGTGCAGGGTTAGAACTTCATTTCTGCAATGGTGGTAGTCCTCTGAACATCAGGGTTATTAGTCTGCCCTCTGAAAGGGAAAACAAAAACAGAGACATTTTGTGCATTCTTCCTGTTCACCTCAGTGCCCTGGGTTCAGTGAGTCCACCGCTGACAGTCGGCTGTCTCAGAGAACACTAAGGGTGAGGCTGCAGAGGTAGCTGGCATCATTTTCAAAGGGGACAAGAGCTTAGTGCTAACTGAAGTCTCAGTAGCCACTTGTTTCTTGGTTTTAATGCATTTTAAAGGGGGTAAAGTGGAGAAGATTGAGCTTGAAGTGAAAAGGAGCCTTTGCTACCTGCCTTAGTCTTTTGCCTTTTGGTACTTTATATTAGCTCAATTAAATACCACTAATAGGCTACAGAAAATTAATCTAAACAGATTTACAGAGCTGAAAATAGTTAAGTATTTGAAATAGTTTCTCTTGTCCCTTTAGATGTAAGCATTTGCTCTTTTTGTGGTTAATTGCTTATGACTTTGAATACTTTAGATTTATTGTATAAACCAGATTTTTACCTCTGGTTTTCATCATTTTTTTACTTGTATCTCAGATCTCTTGGGTGCCATCTTCAGAGATACCATCTCGTTTGAAAGGGGAAACAGAGAGGTTCCACCAAGTTACTTGTGTAGGGAATGCTGTTGTTAGGGCAAATGAGTGGCAGAAATGGAACAACGGTCACATTGTAGTCACTTACACTGCGGGCTGAGTTGTTCCAGGTCTTAAATCCACCCACCTATATTATTTTTCTTGTAATGTCATGAACCTTCTAAATTTCTAAGGTAAATATCCATAACTATAAGCTTTCATTGAGAGTGAGCTACAGTGTTTTAGAAACAAATCATTAATTTCACCTGTGCGATGTCCAGCTGGGTTCCTGTCCTCTTCAGAGTCTGTTAGTTGATTTACATGATCCTATTCAAGTAGAACGATTAGAACACCATTCCTTAGACGTAAACGTGATCTTTCATTTACATTCTTTGACTTGAAAGCAGACAGCACCTTAACTGTAACGGCTTATAGATGCCTTTTTTTATACTTCGGGAGAGCAAATAAAGAAGCCATTGTTCTAGTGGAAAAATAGAAAGTTTTTACTCTACCTTTCAAACTTCTTACTCTGTTTTTGAGCTCTTCTGAGAAAAAGACAATTCTATGTTTAGAAAATCAAAGTGTTATCTATAATCAGTCAGCTTATAGTCCTATTGTCAGCGGAGAGTGCAAATGCCTTATCTGAGTGGCAAATTTAAATATGCCTGATTGGGAGCAGTCATGTAGTTTAGTGGGGTGCCTGGGTTCAATATCCAGTTCCAGCCTCAGACTCTAGCTTCCTTGTGATGCACACGCTGGGGGAAGAAGTGGTTTTCCTACTGCCCGTGCGGGAGAACCGAATTGTGTTTCCTAGTTTTGGCCTGGCACAGCCCTGTCCAATGCAAGCATTTGGGACGTAAACCATAAGATGGGAGCTCCCTTAGTCACCTAGCTCTTGCGTTTGCTCTCTCCCTCTCAAATAAATAAATGAAAATAAATATGCCTGATCATGCTTCTGCAAAAGGGTATCCTGTGTATAGCTTATGTGAATCAATAATTACCTTAGAGGAAGATCTTAACCACAGTTTTAAGTTAATAGAATGTGGTTGGATCTATATCTGAATTCTTGCAATAAATAAAGATTTTAACTGACAATTCATGGACACTGGAACCCAAATTTTCTTGAGCTATACAAGGTTCATTTGCAGATCCAATAACTTATGAAGCATCTCCTATTGGAGATGTCCTCACTGCTGTTGTAGGAGTTGGGGGGGGGGGTGTCAGTAAATCATACAGGCAGAAATCCTTGGCTTCCTAGAACTTACACATTAATGGAAGAGGAGCACAGACAAGAAAAAATGTGAATAAATGAATAAGTGAAATATATAGTGTTCTAGACACTGATAATTGTTAAAGGAAAAAGACATGTGTTTGTGTGTGTGTGTGTGTGTGTACGTACGTGCACGTGCCCCTTGTGGAGGATCTGTTGAAACTTTAGTTGTATGTCATGGGAAAGGATCATATAGAAGATACATTTAGGGGCCAGCATTGTGGCACAACAGGTTAGGCTGCCACCTGAAACACTAGCATCCCATATGGGCATCTATTAGAGTCTGCTACTCCACTTTCTATGTAGCTCCCTGCAAATGCACCTGGGAAAGCTGCAGAAGATAGCCCAAGTACTTGGGCCCTTGGCTTCCACCTGACCCAGCCCTGACTGTTGCAGCTGTTTGTGGAGTGAACCACCAGATGGAATATCTCTCTTTCTCTCTCCCACCACTCCCCACCCTGTAATTCTGCCTTTGAAATAAATAAATTAATTAAATCTTAAGAAAAAGAACATACAGTTAAGCAAAAACTGAAAGAAATGAAGTTAGCCATGCTGATATCTGGGAAAGAATGTTCCAGGCAGAGGAAACCCCAAGTGCAAAGGTCAGAAGCAGAATCTAGGGCTCAGGGGTTCCTGATGCTGGAAGCTGGGGAGAGGGCAGGGTTCCTCCTAATCTATGGCTGCTTCTAAAGAAGTAAAGTAAAATGTTGAAACCACACAGGAAGCTGTTTGCTTATATAATAAGTGATTTCAATTGTTGAATTTGTAGAACCCTCTAAGCTTCTGCCTTTTATTTTTCTGTGGCTTCAGCCATAGGGAACATCTGGCTTGTGATCTACAAAGCACAAGGCAAAGCCAGTGTGTGTTCAGTGACCCAAGCACCATCCAGCTCAAAGACACAGGGGCAATTTCCTTTCAGCCTCAGTACAGTAATCTAACTGATCTGATTCCGGAGCCAGCTCACCATTATTCATCTTTATGGGATCCTCTGATGCCAGTGTGCCTCATATTTCAACTGTACTGACTCTCTTCCTTTTCTGCTCAGTTACTCAAGGTCTTTTTTCTGCACTCTCTGATTCTGTGTTTAGTCAGCCTCCTAGGCACAAACATCAGCTTGCTTTTTCCTACGTGAAACCTGTCCCATAAACAGTAGGCCTTCCAGGGACTTCTAAATGAGCCCTGAACAGTAGTTACGTAGCAACTGTGTGTTACACACACACCCTGAAACTATTATTCAGTCTGTGTATGTATCTCTCACTAAACACTTTCACCATTTCCCTCTCATCTCACTGCTTTAGGTACAAGTTCATTGTCCTTCCTGAATCATTCATTTTATGCTTTTAGCCACTTTAAGAAGGATTATGAATCTGGTTGCTTTAAAACATATCGGTACTTAGAGAAGCTTCTTTCCAAAACAGAACACCCACAAGCTAGGCACACTGTTACATTCTGGCAGCAAGGCTGGGAATGGAGAGGGTCACTGGGAGATTCCAGTTGTTTCCAGTACCTAATACGACTTGAACAGAAGAATGTGCTGTAACTGAGCTGAGGGAACAGGCTGGGGACAGCATGGAACTAGAATAAATGCACTCCCATAGCTAACAGCAGCTGTTCTTCAGCCCAGACCTCCAGGTATGGGCTTGAAAAGCTATAAGGTATCCCCAAAATCAGTGAATATGTTATTCTTTCTGTCTCCAAACTCCTACCCAAAAGGGAAAATAAAGCATTGGGAGATATTCCAGGCTTTTGTTTATTTTTATTTTATTTGACAGGCAAAGAGACACACACATAAAAGAAAATCAGAGACAAACAAAAAGATCTCCATACACTGGTTCATTCCTTCAATGCTTGTTAATAGCCATGGCTTGGCCAAACTGAAACCAAGAGCCTGGAACTTCAGTGAGGTCTGCCACATGTGTGTCAGGTACCCAACTACTTAGGCCATCACCCAGTGCCTCTCAGGATGCCCACTAGTGGGAAGCTGGAATTGGGAACAGAGCTTTGACTGGAACCTAGGCACTCTAATACGGGTCGTGGGTGTCATAAGTGGCATCTTAACCACTACACTGGATGCCTTCCCTGTTGTGTTTTGTGTGTGTGTGCACATGTGTGTTTTAGAGCGAAGGTCCTCAACTTTAGCTGTACACTGAAATGACAGAGAAGCTTTCAAAAATCCCAGTGCCTGGTTCCAAGTCAGATTTTGTGATGTCATTGGTCTGATAGCTTCGCACGGACTTCAAAAATTTTTTTCATCAAAATAAGTTTATCATTTAATTTGTTTTTTGATGAACTTTCTGGAGTCTCGGCACACATTTGGCTCTGAGCTGTGGTCCTCGACACAGCTGCAGTGACTGGTAGATCTTGGGTTCAGATGTGTGTTTGAGCTTTCTATCAGTGGTACAATTGGCTTCCAAAACTGAAGGATAACAGAGTGAGGAACCCTCAGCCACACATTTTTTTTGGTCTCCATGACTGCTGATTTTCATGGGCTGTAAATCACAGAGAAGAAATAGATCAACAGGCAGAGATATCATGCCTTTGGCAACTCCCAGTGTTTAGAGGATGTGAAGTGAATAATTATAGCTTTTACATTAAGCTTTCATTATTTCACCAGCACCTGTGAGCCCTGGCTTAGTGCTTCTGACCTCATCCTGCTGACAAGTGCGGTGTTCTGGCAGAATGGCCACAGTTCAGCTGCTTACTGTCTCTGACTCCTTGTGAGGTCCTGAGCAAGGGAAGGAAATGGATGCTTATTTGGGGCATTCAGTTCAGCCCTGGCAAAGTGCTTTTACTCTTTCTCTTTTTATCCTCTCAAAAAAAAGCACTTCCTACTGGGCTGTGGGTCACTTGATCTCATGCACTGGTGGTTAGAGACCTGAAGTTCTTTTCTCAGATCTTTTTTTTTTTTTTTTAAATCTTAAGTGAAAACTACTGTTTCCCATACAGAGACTGTCATGATTCATTTCCCAGGTTTCATGACGGGAATATTGGTTGTTTATAATTTTAATGACCTGTGACTCTTTTAAAATTTACTTATGTAAGTGAAGTTGAACATCTTTTCATTTGATTATTATTTATAGCCCTTGCCTATCTTCCTGCTGAACTATGGTCTTTTCTACTGTTTGTTGAACTCTTTATTTTAGTGGAGCATTAAGCCTTTGACGATAATGTAAGTTTAAAATGTTATCTCAAAAATAGAAAGTCTTAGGTTTAAGCTCCACTTCAGCCATTTCAGAGACAGGTGTTTGGACCACTCCTGAGTCTTTCTGCCTCTGTGTCTTTATGAGTAGGACTTGGCTAACATTAGTGCTTTCTTTAAAGGGTGTAAGGGAGCTTAAAAGAAGGGTCGATATGACAGTGCTTTGTGGGCCTTAGCACAATACACAGTCTGTTGCTTCCCTTATGGTTCCCTGTGCCTCTTTATGTTCATGGGGTAACTAGTTCTTATTGATACTGTTGGTCTCTTCATGCACTGCTCACATTGTGCTGTCTTCCTACCCTTTGTCAGATGATCAACTATTTTTTTTTTGTTGGGTCATATTTATTCATATAGCAATTGAGCAAAAAGAATACACAAAATTAATGAATAGAGATCAAAATATAGACATACAGATATTAAATATGTTCTCCTTATATTCTGAAATCCTTAATCATATATGATGTAGGTACTCATTGTTTTAATACACTATGAACACAATTGAATTATGAGTTGACATTATTTACATCTTTGTATATATTATTCTAATTTTCATTTTTCTTTGTGCATGCCATTCAGTCTTCAGTCTCTGTTGTACATACATCTCAAAGCTTTGAGCATGATTTCTGTCATCTTTCCACAACTGGACTATTCCAGGCAATATTTTGTGTGATTTATATAACATGATTGATTGCATCCCAAATGAGTTAGTAATTTCTTTTTTTTTTAACTTTTATTTAATACATATAAATTTCCAAAGTACAACTTTTGGATTATAGCAGCTTTTCCCTCCATAACTTCTCTCCCACCTGCAACCCTCCCATTTCCTGCTCCCTCTCCCATCCCATTCACATCAAAATTCATTTTCAATTATCTTTATATACAGAAGATCAGTTTAGTATATACTAAGTAAAGATTTCAACAGTTTGCACAGAAACACGAAGTATAAAGTACTGTTTTGGTACTAGTTATCGCATTAATTCACATTGAACAACACATTAAGGACAGAGATCTTTTTTTTTTTATAGTGTCCTTTATTTTCTTTCTTTTTTTTAATTAAACTTTTATTTAATGAATATAAATTTCCAAAGTACAGCTTATGGGTTACAATGGCTTCCCCCTCCCAAAACTTCCCTCCCACCCACAACCCTCCCCTTTCCCGCTCCCTCTCCCCTTCCAATCACATCATGATTCATTTTCAATTCTCTTTATATACAGAAGATCAGTTTAGTATATATTAGGTAACAATTTCATCAGTTTGCCCCCATATAGCAACACAAAGTGAAAAAAATACTGTTGGAGTACTAGTTATAGCATTAAATAAGAGTGTACAGCACATTAAAGACAGAGATTCTACATAATAATATTTTTTTAAAAAAATTAATTAATTTTCTATGCCATTTCCAATTTAACACCAGGGTTTTTTTTTTTTTTTTCATTTCCAATTATCTTTATATACAGAAGATCGATTCAGTATATAATTAGTAAAGATCTCATCAGTTTGTACCCACGCAGAAACACAAAGTGTAAAAATACTGTTTCAGTACTAGTTATAGCATCACTGCACATTAGACAACACATTAAGGACAGATCCCACATGGGATGTAAGTACACAGTGACTCCTGTTGCTGACTTAACAATTTGACACTCCTGTTCATGGCATCAGTAATCTCCCTAGGCTCTAGTCATGAGTTGCCAGGGCTATGGAAGCCTTTAGAGTTCGCTGACTTTGATCTTATTCCGATAGGGTCATAGTCAAAGTGGAAGTTCTCTCCTCCCTTCAGAGAAAGGTACCTCCTTCTTTGATGGCCCTGTTCTTTCCACTGGGATCTCACTCGCAGAGATTTTTCATTTAGGTCATTTTTTTTTTTTTTTTGCCAGAGTGTCTTGACTTTTCATGCCTGAAATACTCTCAATGGCTTTTTAGCCAGATCCGAATGCCTTAAGGGCTGATTCTGAGGCCAGAGTGTTGTTTAGGACGTCTGCCATTCTATGAGTCTGCTGTGTATCCCACTTCCCATGTTGGATCTTTCCCTCCCTTTTTGATTCTATCAGTTAGTATTAGCAGACACTAGTCTTGTTTATGTGATCCCTTTGTCTCTTAATCCCATCACTATGATCAATTATGAATTGAAACTGATCACTTTGACTAGTGAGATGGCATTGGTACATGCCACCTTGATGGGATTGAATTGGAATCCCCTGGCATGTTTCTAAAGATGATCAACTCTTATTCACTGTAGTAGGTTGAATTGTGCCCATCAAAAGACAAATCCAAGTCTCAACCCTAGTACCTATAAATGTGACCTTGTCTGGAGACAGTGTCTTTGTAGATGTAATTATGTTCAAGATCCTTGATAAGCCTGGATTAAGCAGCTGGGCCCTATATCCAGTGAGATTGGGTGTGTTTAGTATAGTATGACCACAGATGTTGGTCCTATATCCAATGACAGTTGTCCTCACAAGAAGAGGAGAAGACTCAGAAAGAAGGGGGAGGCATGCAAGAGAAGACCATGAGAAGAACCAGGCAGAGATTAGAGTTTCACTGCCAGAAGCAGCTGCTTGGAACCAGCACCGGTTGGAAGAGGCAGGGAAGGCTCTTCCCTTAGCAACTTCTAAAGGAGAGCAGCACCTTAATTGCATTCTTTTGGCCTCCAGACTTTAAGAAAATGCATTTCTGTTGTTTGTAGCTTCCACATATGTGGTAATTTATTATAGAGGTCACAGGAAATTGATCTACCTAGTTTCTAAGACTTGGCTCAGGTGTCTTCTGTTCTTCAAGTCTTGAATTCCACAGGCAGGGTAAAGTTCCCTCCTGTGTGCACCCATGGCCCTCCTTATACTGGTCACTCTACTTGTACCTGTAGGTGTGGTTATCCACTGATATGTTGATATTCTCTGTGACACGGTGGGTTCTGTGACAGTGGGCTTGTTTCTTATTAATGTTTTTCACCTGGCACCTGACAGAACAGAAGGAGTTCAGTATGTACTTGTTTCTTGTACAATGCATTTTGCTCCAAATACTCATGTTTATTAAATCTCCCAGCATGCTAGACTAAGTACTTAATACCTGCAGTGGGGACCAGTGTGCCTGGCTTTTCATCTGCAGATACCCTTTCTCTTGAGTACACATTGCCAGGTTAATTGTATTTCCAAAGCACTACTTGACTTCTTATTTATCCAGAAAGTCTTTCAAGTTCCTCTATTCTTTTAAGTACTTTCTTTGCCACCACCCTGCTCCATCAACTCCTGCTCCCGATAGCTCACACATTCCTGTGTTTTCAGAACATGCCTTATTCATGTAAATTCTTCACTGGAACTGTGGATGACAAGAAATCCCTTAGCTTCTTCCCGGTTCCATGAGAGCCCCATCAATTCCTGTCTGTTCTGTGAGGCCACCTTGGCCACTTAGGTGAGAATGCCATGCTCCTTCTCAGAACCTCCGTTACACTGGGGTAGGGTGTTTGGGGATATCCTTTTCCTAGCATAAGGATGTCAATAGCCAGTTCTTCTCCATCTTTGCATGTCCATCAGGGCCTGAGGGTCTCCAGTGAAGTGCCTTATTGATTTGGTATATGTTAATGGATTAATGTGTGTGATATTAATACAGGGAAATTCTGTACCTATCCTGATGTAGATTCTTTCCTTCCTTTTTTACCCCATCCTCCCTCTCTCTCTCTTCCTTCCTTCTTTCCTTCCCTCCATTCTTCTCCTTGTAGCATTTATCTTGCTCTGCGCTTACAGAATTTTATGAAAATGAGTTATGTTGGAAATGTAACCATTCTGCAGGGTTCAAATATAATAACCTCCTGGAAATAAATTTGCAAGTGAGAGAGTCTTAAGCTTTTATGAAAAATGTAGGAATTGTTTTTGTG
Source organism: Lepus europaeus (assembly GCF_033115175.1). Classification (NCBI taxonomy): domain Eukaryota; kingdom Metazoa; phylum Chordata; class Mammalia; order Lagomorpha; family Leporidae; genus Lepus; species Lepus europaeus. Next base: position 125,500,594 of record NC_084828.1, read on the forward strand.
GAAGAGCACCCATTTCATTACCTTTGTGTGTGTTAATATATAGAAGGTTTTGGACATAAGTAAATGTGGAGGCAATGGAAGAGCAGAGAAGCGTACACAGAAGCTAAAGCCCAGTGGTGTCAGGCAGAACCAGGTGGCCAAACAGCTGTGCCAAGCAAACTTCAAGGAAACCTATGTTCCTTGGTTAGTTAAAAGTTTTATGACTTATTATCTGAATGTGTGTGTAACTCTGTTTTCTAAAACCCTTGAAATTAGTTGTGATCTTAAAATAATTTTGATGTACAGGTCAATCAGTGGGGTTGAACATAGGAAGGCAATTTCCTTTCATAACAATCCTCAAGCCTGGGAATTTCTGCAGCACTCACTTGCCCTCAGTAAAGGTGATTTTTAACAGTGTATTTTTGAGCAAATTTGGAAAATATACATATTTTTCTATGTATGTATAGAAAACTTTGGCTCCAGAAGTTTTCCTCATCTTTTCTTTATTAAAGCATGCTGTAGCGTAGTGGGAAATGCTTTGGAGTCCTGAGTTGGAATCCTGCCTCAGTTTTTTTGCTAGTTACATAACTTTTTTTTTTCTCATTAAACTGTTTTAAAGGGGCTTAAAACTCAGTGACAGATTTTTGGTCATTATTTCCTTTACAAAGTACTGATTTTAGAAACCAATAACTTAAAACTGTCAAGTATGAAAAAAATAAAAAAATAAAATCCCAAAACAAATGTTCCATAAAACATTCTCCTTTCCTCCTGAAGATTTTATGATGCATTGCTACCATTAATGAGCCTTTTACTTTTAAACTGAAATGACCAATTGAGACAAACAGTTCTGAGACAGTTCTGTGGTGGCAGAGATTAGGGCTATATTCATTTAGCCTTCTGACCTTTCTGGGAAGACTTGATGACCTTGCCAGCTCCTGTTTTGATCACAGCCAGAGCAACTGTCTGTCTCATATCACGAGCAGCACAATGACTCAGAGAGCTCTCAACACACCTGGGCCCTCCAGGAACTGTATCAAAGATGGCAGCAGCATCACCAGATTTCCAAGAATTTAGGGCCATCTCCCAGCTTCTTTCCAGAATGATGATCAGTCTTTTCCTTCAGCTCAAGAAACTTGCAAACAGTGTGAGCTGTGTGACAATCCAGTGCAGGGGCACAACTAGCACTGATTTGGCCTGGATGGTTCAGGACAGTCATTTGAGCAGTCAAGCCAGCTGCTTCTATTTGTAGGTCATTTTTGCTGTCACCAGCAACATTGCCTCAATGAACATCTCTGACAGACATGTTCTTGACATTGAAGTCCATATTAAACCCAGGGAGAGCTTCACTCATAGCTTCATAGTGTATTTCAATGGACTTTACTTCAGTTGTGATGTTGACTAGAGCAAAGGTTACCTTCATGACGAGTTTGAGACCATCAGTCTCTACTCATCCCACCGGGACAGTACTGATACCACCAACTTGTAGACACCCTGTTGGGGCAGATGCAGAAGCTTGTCAGTCAGTCTAGTTGGTGGGAGGATGCAATCCAGGGCTTCCAGCAGTGTGGTTCCACTGGCATTGCCATCTTTGTGGGTGACTTTCACTTGAACCACAGCATATTAGCACTTGACTCCAGCATGTTGTTACAGTTTGAACCACAAATTGGCACAAGTGCTACCATGTCAGGCTTGTGGTCAGTTTTTTTTTTTTTGTTTGTTTGTTTTGTTTTGTTTTGTTTTTTACAGGTAGAGTGGACAGTGAGAGAGAGAGAGGCAGAGAGAAAGGTCTTCCTTTACCGTTGGTTCACTCTCCAATGGCCGGCGTGCTGCAGCCAGCGCACTGCGCTGATCCGAAGCTAGTAGCCAGGTGCTTCTCCTGGTCTCCCATGCAGGTGCAGGGCCCAAGGACTTGGGCCATCCTCCTCTGCACTTCCGGGCCACAGCAGAGAGCTGGCCTGGAAGAGGGGCAACCGGGACAGAATCCGGCGCCCTGACCGGGACTAGAACCTGGTGTGCTGGCACCACAGGTGGAGGATTAGCCTATTGAGCCGTGGCGCCAGCCATGTGGTCAGTTTTATTAATGTATGTGCTGACTTCCTTAGCAATTTCATTGTATCTCTTCTGTTTGTAGGGTGGCTCAGTGGAGTCCATTTTGCTAATACCAACAATTGTTTCAAACCCAGTGTGTAAGCCAGAAGCGCACACTTAAGGGTCTGCCCTTTCTTGAGTTATCAGCTTCAAATTCATTGACATAGCAGCAACAACAGGGCAGCACAGTCAGCCTGAGATATGCCTGCATTCATGTTTTGATAAAGTCTCTGTGTCCTGAGGCATCAATGATAGTCACGTAATACTTGCTGGTCTCAAATTTCCCCAGGGAGAAGTTGATGGTGATACCATGCTCACACTTGACTGTCAGTTTACCCGAGACACAGCCATACTGAAGGAGCCTTTTCCCATCTCTGCAGCCTCTTTTCAAATTTTCCAATGGTCCTTTTATTGATGCCACCACATTTTGGGATCAGACAGCCAGGAGGGGTGGACTTGTTAGAATTTAAATGACTTATGATAACGATGTTGATAAGAGTCTTTTCCTTTCCCATGTTGGCTTTGATTTAGGGATGGTTTTCACAATACCTCTATTCTGGCAGCAAACCCATTGCCCAAAAGCAGCTTTGTAATTTTGAATAACTGTGTTAGTCAGCTTTTTATTGCTGTAATAAAGTACCTGGTGCAGCCTGCTTTATAAAGAAAATAGGTTTATATTGGCTCATAGTTCTGGAGAAGCAAGATCCTAACAGCATGATGCAGGCTTTGTAGAGGGCCTCCCTTGGCTACATCATGTCATGACAGAAACATGTGTGTCTGTGCATGTCTGGGTGGCTTCTTTACTCAAAAACCCACCAAGATTCAGCCACAGGGGCTCCACCCTACTGACCTAAACCAACCTAATTACTTTCCAGAGGCCTTGCCTATAAATACCATTAAACTTTGAGGACTAAACTGCATACATTTTGAGGGAACAATTAAGCATAGCAGCAACTTAGTTTCTCTAAGTGTCAAATTCTTCATCACTAAGAGAGAAAGGGTAATAAAACTGTATAAAGTTCTTGAGTGTTGAATGCAGTTACATGAAAATTAGCTGGCAGAATGAGTTCTTAATAAACAGTAATTATTGTTATTATAAGATTTGTTAGGGGCAGGACCAAAATGCTACAATGAGTACCACTGAGAGAGAATGAAATTGTAAAAGCAATGTTGGCTTGATTGAAGGGTATATTCTAATTGATTTTGAGTTTCTTAAGGGAAATCATTTGCATTACTTAATTCTTTCCAGAATAACGGGACCACTGAACATCAGGTGGAATCTTTCATAAGGAAAAAACTGGAGTCACTGTTAAAAGAATCTCAAATTCGAGACAAAGAAGATCCTGATAGTTTCACAGTGAGGGCTCTACTGAAGGCCACGCATGAAGGTTTAAATGCACACCTGAAGCAGGTACACGATGTCCTCCAACAAGAAAAACAAGGCACCTTGTATTTTGTTTCGAATCACTTGTCACCTGTGAAAATGTCTCTTACTTTCCTATCCTCATTTTGCTTGGAAAATGACAATCTCCTGCTGCAAAATGATGTGAGAAATAGTTAAAAACGTGGATTGTTCTGGGGTAGAATGACTCAAATACTGTATTATTTTTGAGCTGGGACCACCAGGACAGAGCCCAGCATCCAGGGATCTTCCCAGCACATGCTCTGGTGAGGGAAGAAGCTACACCCACCCACCTCTCCATGTTCAGCTTGCCTCCAGGCCCAATTGATTGTGTCTCCTGAATGTGCCTCCCAGCTCTCTATTTCTCTGTAGCTGTATTCTAATCTAGACAATTCTCAACTCTCACCGAGACTTCTTTGTTTCTCTTCAATCTCATCTTCACTCAGAAAAAAAGCATGATTTTTTAAAACATAAATATAATCCTGTCACTCTGGTGTTTGAAAATCTTCAGTGCCTTTGAGTCGAGGTTTGGATAAATGGCAAATTCTTCAACCATGACTTCCAGGCCCTGCATGGTAATATTCTTGCCTTTCTCTCCAGTGTCAGAGCTTCCCAGTGTCCTGCTCTATTGTCTCCCACATTATACCAACCTCAAAGATCTTTATTTGACACAATCTAGTATTCCATTTTCTCTGCCTGGAACATTCCAAGCCTACGTCTGCTAGCTAACTGCTGGCTGGTCTCTTAAATCAAGCTTCAATGTGATGGCCTTAATGAGTACTTCCTTGAACTCCCAGATTAGGTTGCTATCCCCTTTGTATTTTCCATGGCAGTCTATTATATATTCTCTTTTATGAAAGTTTTTTCTATATGTTTCCAAGTTTCTTGATTAATACCTGTATTTCCAACTGGACTGTAGATTCTATGAAGACAGGGACTATGTCAACCTTGATAATCACTGTTATCTTCATTTGTATAATGTCTGGAACTTTGTAAGACCTTTACAAATCATCATTAGATGAATGAATGGCTTGGATTTTTGCTGAGAAATTAACTCTAATTCATAATAAAAATATCATGAATGGGAGAGGAAGAAGAATATTTCTCATAAATGGATTGTTTGATGTTACAACCATAGGTCATCAAGGATATTTATTGTGTCCTGGAGGTGATCCATGTGGTTTTTGGGAAAGCTAGTAGCAGCCATCCATGCTCCTGTTGTTTGTCTTCCAGAGCTCAGGCATTCCCAGGCCACGTGAAAAATCACTTAGAAGCAGCACCTTGGTATTCAAGTGACCACTTAACATTGGTGATTGTTCCCAAGATCCAATAAAAATGTAACCAGTCATTCAACCACTGGGTTGTTCCTTAGATCTATTTGGTTTCCGAACATAGAAAACCTAATTCAAAATGACTTAAGTAATGAAGAAATATGTTGCATTAAGTAAGTGGCAAATTTGCAGAGTGGTCTTCAGGGTGGGCCTAATCAAGAGGTGCAGTGTTGTCAGAGACCTGCCTTTCTGCTGTCCCTCCATACCATTAGTGTCATCCCATGTCTGCTTCTCCTGCCTTGGTGGTTGCCAGATGATTGCCAACAAACCCAAGAGGTGCTTACTCCATGCCTGGAGATTGAGTCACTGTATCTGGCCCAACCAACAATTCAGAGTTCATACTTACCTCCAATTGGGCAACCTAGCTCATACACAAAACCTTAAATTAATCCTTCCTGAAACAATAATTAGGAAGGGTACAGGATAACACCAGTATACCAATGCCAGTAAGAACTTAACCTGGAACTGACGCCAAGGTCAGCTCCTTCCAAACTGCATATTAGAGGGGCAGATGGAATATTGGGGAGGCAACCAAAGGTGAGTTACAACATTACTGACTGCTCTGATAGTTTATTATTTCAGATGTTCTTAAAATGTCTACAAATAGTGATAAGTTTCTCCCCTTCTCCTCCTCCTCCAGCTATTTATTTTCAACCAACAAATACCTATAAAATCACATTTGGTTAGTCCACCTTCCTTTCTGCTTCTTGTCCTTAGTGAACTCTCGTTGGCTAGTCTGGGCCCCAGTCATTTCTTCTCATGCTCTTGGGGAAGAATTTTCCCCATTATAGATTAGTTCAGTTAGAAAGACAACTATAGATCTTGGTTATTTTTTAAGAAAACAAATTAAACCCATCTTTCTTTTGCTATTCTTTGAAGAGAGCCCAGTGATTTATTTCCCCACCAGGTAAAATGGTAAAGAAACCTCACATTTTATGGATGTTGTAGAGCAAAATGTATCCCCCTTTTCCTTTTCCTTTCTCTTTAATCTAGGTGACTGGAAGTGGGCATTAGGAGAGGGTAAAGTAAATGGAACCTCAATAGGCTGGGCTGTGAGGTGTCAGGGTTTTGGTCCAGTGGACAAGTAAAACAGGGCACTGTTGAGACAAGTGCATCGGTGACAGATGCAGATGCATGCTTGACCCAAAGCCGAGGATGTGGTGAGTGGGGTTCAGGGCAGCACATCACTCCAGCTGCTTTTTTCTAGATCATCATTGAGCAATGCGGTGTGGTATCTACTTTTACAGTTTCCTCTGGGCAACCTTGCAGAAAAACAAAAACAAATGCTCCTCCTGGCTTGAAGAACTGAGTGGACACAAGAGGGAATTCTTTAGCGTTCTCGGATCTGCTCCTTTCTTTGCATCTGAACTGCTGCTTCCTGGATCACCATAATGAGTCTTTACTTTGGCTTCTCCAGCCCTCAGCTGCCCTGCCCTCTCCAATCTCTCATTCATATCACTACCATAGTGATAGCTCAGAATGTGCATCCGGTCATGTCATTCCCCTGTTTTCAACCACCCAAAGTTGGCTCAGGGTGGGCATTTGGAGTAGTGGTTAAGTTGCTTGGGGTGCCTGTTTCCCATAGTGGAGTGCCCAGCTCTGCTCCAGATTCCAACTTCTTCCTAATTCCTACCCTGGCAAGCAGGAAGTGATAGCTTAAGTAGTTAGATCCCTACACCCATCTGGGAGACCTGGTTTAGGTTCATGGGTCTCTACTTCCACCTGGCCCAGTCCTAACAGTTGCAGGCATTTTGAGAGTTAACCAATTGATGAGATTTCTGCCTGTCCATTTGCCTCTCTCTCATTTGCTCTCATTCTCTCTTTCTGTCTCTCAAAAAATTCTTTGAAGGGGTAGGCATTTGGTCTGGCAGTTAAGACACTAATGAGAATACCTGTGTAGCAGATTGGAGTGCCTGGGTTCAGTATCTGCCTCTGGCTCCTTATTCCAGCTTCCTGCCAGTGTGGACCTGGGGTAGCAACAGTGATATCTCAGATAATTGGGTCCATGCCACCCACATGGGAGATCTGGATTGATTTCCTTGCTGTGGATATGACCATGGCCATTGTGGGTATCTACTTGGTTAACTAACACTTGGGAACTTGCTGTTTATCTATGTCTCTATCTCTGCTTCAAAAACAAATGAATGAATATTTAAAAAAAATCTATCAAAGTTGGCTCATAGTTTGAAAAAAAAAGTTCACATTCAGAAATGTAGCCCATGAGATCCTCTCTTTATGTTCAGGACCAAGCAATGACTCATCTGCCCAATGCATGTGTGTTCAGATACAGGCACAGGTCTGCTTCCTTTGTTTCCTGGAAGCTATCATGGTCTTACTACTTGGGCTTTGTACTTACTGCTTTCTTGGCCACAACATAATTCCCCATGTCACATAGATAATGTCTACTCATCTTCAGGCTTCTGCTTTTGCATCATATCCTCTTGGAAGTATTTTTTAATCCTCAAGTTAAGGTGGCCTCCACGTGCCCTAAACATTCCCCATTATCATCTTACCACAGTGGATTGTAACAGTTTGTCACCACCATTAGATGTAAGTCCTGTGAGGATAGTGTCTACATCACTCTTATTTGCTATGCTGTTGTTCTTGCCAGGTTCCTGGGACTATGTCTTATCCATGAATTCAGTGAAAGATACGGTGCAGATGCTCAGGGAGACATATAGGGGCCAGTGTGGTGGCACAGTTGGTTATGCCACTTCTTAAGACACCAGCATCTCTTATCAGAGTCCTGGTTGCAGTCCTAGCTGCTCTGCTTCTAATTCAGCTTCTTGCTAATGCACCTAGAAAGGTAGCAGAAGATAGCCTATGTACTTGGACCCCTGCCACGTATGTAGGAAACTAGGATGGAGTCCCTGGCTCCTGGATTTGCCCTGGCCCACCCTGGCTGTTGTGATCATTTGGGGGAGTGAACCAGGGGATGGAAGGTATCTATATATCTGTCTCTCACTCTACCTCTTTCTCTCTGTCACTCTACCTTTCAAATCAATCAATCAATCAATCAATCAATTTAAGAACTGGAGATAGGTATTTATTGACATCTATCTCTTGTATGGGGAGTAGCTGGGGAAGGAAAGGAAGCCAGAGAATAGACTTGGAGCTAAATAGACTCTTTGTCACTATTTTTGTAACTTTGGGTACATTATCTAATTTCACTATATTTCAGTTTTTCTTTTCTGTAAAGTTGAATTTTAATTATGCTTATCTCTGGGATGGTTGTATATATTAAATGAGAATATATATAGCACACTTATCATTATCCTTGAGATATAGTAGTTGCCTAATATATGGGGGACCTCATGCTTCAGTTTGCCTGAGATAGTTGTGCTTTGTTGTCTTGGAGTAATTACTATTAAAAGTGCCCCATATAATTTTTCAAAGGGTTCTATTTTAGACAGTAAATGACATGCTCCCTCTAACAATAGAGGTGGAAAGAGATTCATAGGTTAATTGGTTCATTTCTACCCCATTTCACAGATAAGAAAACTGAGACCAAGAGAAGAGGCTTGCCAATGGATATGTAGCTTCCCAGTGGCAGAATTGAGTCCCTAAGTTGCAGAGAAGTGTTACTTCCATGGTCATATCTGGTTATCTTTTTAATTCCAGAGTTTTTGAACAGTTAATGATCAGCATTAATAGTTCTTCAAAGGCAATGAACACACGTGAACTAGTCAATACTTAACTAACATCACCCTGTGAAGCCCTTACCTCTACTAATCCAGCAAATGCTGGACTTATCTTTTTCCAACCAGTTCCTGGACTCTTCCCACCCTCTGATGCCTAAATTATATCTTTGACTAGTGTTTATGGTCACTTGCACATGCCCTTCACAGCATTGTGATTTTAATTGGTTTTGCCTACCCACATTTATTCCAGTTATGTGGTTATCTATTTCTTCTTTTCTTATCTTGAGTCCTGGGTAGGTGGGGCCTGTTGATGTCTTTTTATATCATGTTATTGACAATGAACCACTTAAAATATTTTTAGGGATAAAAATTGAATGAATTTCTAAATCTTTAAGCAAGGTGCATTTTCTGGCCCCTAATAAGATATAAGCTTGAGCAAAGAATGTTGGCCAGGATCTCTAACCTGGAAAAGTAACCTGTGTGAGGAAAAACTCAGAGAACATTACCTCTTTCCAGTGCTCACCTCAGAGGGCATTATTTCAGTGGACAGACAATACTTTTTATAATTTACTTAAGTAAAGATAATCATATTGTTACAGATATCCTTGGATTTTTTAAAAATATTTATTTATTTATTTGAAAGGCAGGGTTACAGTGAGGCAGAGGCAGAGAGAGAGAAAGAGGTCTTCCATCCACTGGTTCACTCCTCAGATGGCCGTAATGGCCAGAGCTGTGCTGATCCGAAGCCAGGAGCCAGGAGCTTCTTCTGGGTCTCCCACATGGGTGCAGGGACCCAAGGACTTGGGCCATCCTCTACTGCTTTCCCAGGCCGTAGTAGAGAACTGGATCAGAAACAGAGCAGCCGAGACTCGAACTGGCGCCCATATGGGATGCCAGCACTGCAGGCTGTGACTTTACCCACTATGCCACAGTGCTAGCCCCTATCCTTGGATTTTTTTAAAAAAATGTTTTAAAACCCCAAATAGCCATGTTCAATCAATGTGATCACTTTCTTTCTTCAGCAGATTTGCCTTTTAACAACTTTTGGTCATTTTCTGATATTAAATCTCTTTTTACCTGGAAATGATTTATTCCCACTCCGGCATTGAAAGGACACAGCTTACATTGTGAACAGCCTGGTGATTAGGCACCATGAGGGCCAGCACAGCTGGGCGTTGCTGAGAGCCCTTGACCGCAGCTTTGGAAAGCTGCCAGCAGCAGCTACATCCTGGCTGGTGCCCAGGCATCCTTGCCAATGCGCCTCTGTCTCACCAGACCTGGTCGCCTTTTGGAGGATGGGAGGGGTGGAGCAGGAGGAAACAAGCAGGGTCTGCTTGCTTCTCACCTGGTGGTGAATTGAAGAAAAGATCCCTCTGCCATTCCAGCAAAGCTAAGGAAAAAACAAAAGCATGAAAGAGTAAGATTCATATCCTTTATTTACTCAGAATCCAGAAGTGAAGGAAAGTGGAAAGAAATCGCATGGACGATCCCTGATGACCAACTTTGGAAAACATAAGGTATGAATCAATAAAGTCTGAATCAACAGTGATAAATGTGCACAATGCGATGAAAGAGTCTGAAAGGTAAGAGAGTATCCCTGTGACTGTGCAATAGCTGAAGATTTCTTAAGTAGGACCCAGAAAAGGAAAAGATTGATATTTAAACTACTTTAAAATTTAAAAAATGTCACAAAGCTACATACTGGGAAAGCGTAGTTTAAATAAGTGTAGCTAACAAGGATTTTTGTGCTGAGTATGTAAATTATTCCTGTGAATAAATAAAAAGGCCAGACAACCTAATTTTTAAAAAAATGGGCAAAAGACTTAAACAGGCATTTCACAAAAGATGTCTAAATGGCTAAGAGGGTCATCCTTATCAACCATGTGGCAAATGCTGACTAAAATGATCACTAAATTACATATCCATGGGGCCTTCAGAAAGTTCATGGAAAGTGTGTATGTTGAAAAACCTATGCAAAGGGACTGGTGTTGGGATGTAGCAGGTATAGCCACTGCCTCTGATGCCGCCATCCCATATGAGCATCGGTTCATGTCCTGGTTGGTTCAGTTGTGATCCAGCTCCCTGCTAAAGGACTGGCGAAAGTAGCGAAAGATGGCCCAAGTGTTTGGGCCCCTGCTACCCATGTAGGAGACCTGGAAGAAGCTCTTGACTTAGGTCTTGCCCAGCCGTGGCCATTGCAGCCATTTGGGGAGTGAGTCAGCTGATGGAAGATTCCTCTCTATCTCTCCCTCTCTCTCTGTAACACTGATCTTCAAATAAATAAATATTTTTAAAAAATGCATGGATTTTGGCCAGTGCTGTGGCTCACTAGGCTAATCCTCCGCCTGCAGCACCAGCACTCTGGGTTCTAGTCCCAGTTGGGGCACTGCTTCTGTCCCGGTTGCTCCTCTTCCAGTCCAGCTCTCTGCTGTGGCCCGGGAAGGCAGTGGAGGATGGCCCAAGTGCTTGGGCCCTGCACCCGCATGGGAGACCAGGAAGAAGCACCTGGCTCCTGGCTTCGGAAAGCGCAGCGCGCCGGCCGTAGCGCCCATTTGGGGGGTGAACCAACGGAAGGAAGTCCTTTCTCTCTGTCTCTCTCTCACTGTCTAACTCTGCCTGTCAAAAAAAACGCATGGATTTCAAGATTTTTTGTACCAAAATAAACATTTTTAATTCAGGTTTTCTATGAGCTTTTTGAAATACCCTCACATATCCCCCACAATGATACATAAAAGATTACAAAAATCAAATGTGCTTGAGGATGTTGAGCACCTTGAACACTCACACTCTGCTTGTCAGTGTAGACATCTATGCAGCTACTTTTGCACACTGTTTCACAGAAGCTACTAGAGCTGCACTGTGTGCGATGATGTCACAGGTTCATCTACTTCTGGTATATGTCAAAAGACAGAAACAACAATATTTATAGTGACATTATTCATAATAGTCCAAATAGTAAAAGGTTCAAGTGCCAATCAACAACATAATGAATAAGAATTGTAAATTCACATAAGGAAATATTTAACAGCCATGAAAATGACAGTTACAACTACATGCAATAATATGATGATCTTTATTAACATGATACTAAGCAAAAGAAGCCAGATCCAAGAGAATACATATAGGTTGGTGCCATTTCTATGAAATTCAAAACCAGGTTAAAAAAGAAACCTATACAGTAAAAGTCATGAAAATCATTACCTTTTGGGAAGAAAGTGGTAATGGAATGAGATGGTCAGAAATCTTTGGGGAGAGCAGATAATATTCTATTTCTTCATGTGAGTGATTTCTCTTTCTGGAAACTCATCATTCTGTACATTGACAATAGGTGTACTTTTCTAAATGTGTGACAAGAAATCAATTATTGGGTGGTACACTTTACATTATGCATGAGTTTTCCACAAAGCCTTTTCTTCTGTTTTAAAGGAATGTTTTTTCTTGAATTTCATGCCCATTAGTGTGCTGATTTACTTAAAAAGTAGACAAATTAGTCTTTACAACAAAAAATTGAAAAGACAGTACTCAACTATAAAGACTGCTTAAGTAAACCATGTTTCATTCACATAATGTAGCTGTTAAAAGATGGTCATCCCGAAGAGCTCAATGTGCAAACCATTAAAGGAAAAAAGGTGGAAAATGTAGTATGTAGTTTGATAACCATTAGATATGTCAAAACTCTATGTGCAGAAAATGTATCATTTCTCCAACTGTTAGCTGTCATTGGTGATTTATTCATTTCTATTTTGTGTATTTTTTAAAAGATTTATTTATTTATTTGAAAAAAATTACACAGAGAGAGAAGGAGAGGCAGAGAGAGGGAGAGGTCTTCCATCCGATGGTTCACTACCCGATCGGTGGAAATGGCTGGAGTTTCGCCTATCCAAAGCCAGGAGCTAGGAGCTTCTTCCAGGTCTCCCATGTGGGTGCAAGAGCCTAAGGACTTGGACCATCTTCTACTGCTTTCCCACACCATGCAGGGAGATGGATCAGAAGTGAGCAGCTGCGACTTGAGCCGGCGCCCATATGGGATGCTACAGGCGACAGCTTTACTCACTACGCCACAGCACCAGCCCCTATTTTGTGTATTTTTATAATAAAAATGAACATACCTTCCAAAGTCAGTGTTTTAAAGAGGAGTGCTTCAACTACTGTAGAATTAGAATTTATCATATCTCAAGTCATAAGTAGCTGCCCATGAGACTATTTGATTAGTATAATAAATATTGATATTGTTTTAGATGAAAGTATTATGTGATTTTTAGAATGACTTTCTAGGCCATCTCATTTAATTACCACAACAGTAATCCTGTGAATAGCTGTTATTAGTGCACAAACATCAGAATGGGAGCTGATGTTTTTAGCTGATTTACCAGCTTGGAAAAAATCTGATTTGGAAGTGAGCTCCTCAGACACTAGGGCTCCTACACTGTGCACATAGAGATTCTCAATAAGTAATGCCCGAGAAGTTTCCAGACCAAATTTGTTTTTTTTTTTTAAACTTTTATTTAATGCATATAAATTTCCAAAGTACAGCTTATGGATTACAATGGCTTCCCCCCCATAACTTCCCTCCCACCTGCAACCCTCCCCTTTCCTGCTCCCTCTCCCCTTCCATTCACATCAAGATTCATTTTCAATTCTCTTTATATACAGAAGATCAGTTTAGTATATATTAAGTAAAGATTTCAACAGTTTGCACCCACATAGCAACACAAAGTGAAAAATACTGCTGGAGTACTAGTTATAGCATTAAATCACAATGTACAGCACATTAAGGACAGAGATCCTACATGATATTTTTTAAAAATTGATTAATTTTCTATGCAATGTCCAATTTAAAACCAAGTTTTTTTTTCATTTTCAATTATCTTTATATATAGAAGATCTATTCAGTATATACTAATTAAAGATTTCATCAGTTTGCACCCACACAGAAACACAAAGTGTAAAAATACTGTTTGAGTACTAGTTATAGCATTACTTCACATTGGACAGCACATTAAGGACAGATCCCACATGAGACGTAAGTACACAGTGACTCCTATTGTTGACTTAACAATTTGACACTCTTGTTTATGGCGTCAGTAATCTCCCTAGGCTCTAGTCATATGTTGCCAAGGCTGTGGAAGCCTTTAGGGTTTGCCGACTTCGATCTTATTCCGACAGGGTCATAGTCAAAGTGGAAGTTCTCTCCTCCCTTCAGAGAAAGGTACCTCCTTCTTTGATGGCCCTGTTCTTTCCACTGGGATCTCACTCACAGAGATCTTTCATTTAGGTCATTTCTTTTTTTTTTTTTTTTCCAGAGTGTCTTGGCTTTCCATGCATAAAACAGTCTCATGGGCTCTTTCGCCAGATCCGAATGCCTTAAGGGCTGATTCTGAGGCCAGAGTGCTATTTAGGACATCTGCCATTCTATGAGTCTGCTGTGTATCCCACTCCCCATGTTGGATTGTTCTTTCCCTTTTTGATTCTATCAGTTAGTATTCGCAGACACTAGTCCAGACCAAATTTGTACCCAGCTGTCAGTATGATAGAGTAAGTGTGTTTATATCAACACGTAGATTGTTCTTTATTCGTTGGGTTTAAGAAAATCTGGATTGTGATATGGTTCCATGGAAATGTGGTGGTGGAGTCTCTTCTCCATATTCCTTAGATGCTCAGATTACTCTGTCTAAAGCATCTATCTGTTTATGGAAGGTATATTTTTTTGGTGGTAAGGTTTCTGTAACTACTGGCATCCTCCTCCATCACTTGTATTGTTGGGGTATGTGTTGTTTAAATATCAGGGCTATTTCCAGAGAGGTGAGAGTGAAACCATATCCCCATGAGCTTTGTGTCTAATTAGTTATGGATCCAAATTAGTCCTGGAGCCTTTCAGCCTGTACCCTGTAGGTAGCCATGTTCATTCTGCTACTAGAAATGAAAATGGGTCATAATCTTAGGAGAGCAGTTTGATCAGATGGTCATCTAACTGCCTATGATCAAAGACAGGAATGGTAGTTACTCATTATTTAAAAAGGAATTACTGTATGTCTTTGCTCTCTTTCTTCTCTCTTTTATTAAAAAAAAAAGTATGCCTTTTATAATTCATTAATCAATTGTGAGCTTTTATAAAAAATGGCATTTCTGTCCTTATAATATTTAAATAGATACTGCAACTTTGACCGTACCCCTTGTACAGACCTTCAAAATGCATGACTAATAAAGCCTTCCAAGGCCTCAGTTTTATCTGGCTTAGAAGTCAGTTTCTGAATTTGAAACCCTCAGTTTTGCATTAATATTTTAATATAGTTATGGCCATAGGCATGCTTGTTATTAATGGTGAGGCAAACTGCCATATTTGGTAATTTCTTTTTCTTCCAAGTTATTGCCCTCGTGTGTGTATTTAAAGACGCAGTCCATTCTCCTGTATGTTGTGTATGTGCCTGATGCAGTGACTTTGTTATCAACCTTACTTGATTTTTCTGACAGAAAACCACAAAATCGCGGTCTAAATCTTACAGTACTGATGATGAGGAGGACCCACAGCAATATCCTAGCAAGGAGGGTGGTCAGCTGTACAGGTAAGAAAGCACCTCCCGGTTTCTTGCTGACTCCTGGGGCTTCTCCATCCTTGTCAGCTTGGTTGTTTTGATTGCACATGTCTAGAGAATTCGATGATAAGGTAAGGTGCTTGAGTGGAATGAGTGAAGATAAACTGGTTATCAGATGATAATACATGCTGGGAACTTAGCATTGTGTCTGGCCTATAGTGAGGTCTTGTTTTTTTTAAGATTTATTTTATTTATTTGAAAGGTAGAGCTACAGAGATTGAGAGGGAGACAGAAATACAGAGATCTTTTATCTGGTGGTTTAACCCCCACAATGGCCACCACTGCTAGAGCTAGGCCAGACCAAAACCAGGATTCAAAAGCTTCTTCCAGGTCTCCTGTGTGTCTGCCGGAGGCCCAGGCACTTGGACCATTTTCCACTGCTTTCCCACGAATAGTAACAGGGAGCTGGATCAGAAGAAGAGCAGCCAGGACGTACACCAGTGCCCATATGAGATGCTGGCCTCACATGTGGTGGCTTTACCTACAATGCCACAACTCCAGCTCCAATATTGAGTCTTTTAATAAATTCCAGCTGCAGCAGCTGACAAGTAAAAGATATCTTCAGGGAAGAGGGAGAAGATCACATGGACTAGCATAGAAGGCTGTCACAGGAGACTCAAGAAGAAAGGTGGGTGCTAAGTACACACTAGGAGCTGGGGATCTGAAATCAGCCAGACTTCAAATTCTTGTTCCTTCATTTACCAACTAGAACGTGGAGCAAGTTAGGCTTCTCATTCCTGTCTGTCCCTTATGGTCGTTGTATGATTAAAGGAAGTAAACTGACTTCCTAGCCCAATTAAATAATGGTCAAAATATTAGCTATTACTTTTATTAGCTTTTGCCAGTGCAGGCTCGTCCTGCGAGACCCACTTCTGGGATGGGGGGACGACGGGATTCTTAGACAAGAAGCGCCAGAGACAAGTTTCAGTGAATGTGTCTATTTATTAACAATCAGGCACACACTTTTAAAGGGCAGGCGGAGGTCGGGGGAGGGGAGTGTAGCTAGTTCAGGACAACACTAATTCTATAGGGTAAAGCTGATATTGGTGCCTCTATGCTTCTCCAATCAGCTTGAAGGTCAGGAAACCTCCATAGCCTTCCAGGTGGTCCTTGTGGATCTAGGGCCACACCTGGGAGCTGTTTACCTGATTGGCAATTACAAGGCCCTTCAACAGGAAGCTGAGGTGAAGAAAATGTGCCTGGGGTCCTGCCACCTGCCAGCAATCAGGTCGTGGGGTCCTTCCTGGGAGGCATGGTGTGCTGTGCCCTCTTAACCTCTTGCATGGGCTAGACAGGCAGTCTCCCAGGCACAGGATCACCCAATACCAGCAGTATGTATGATGAGTAAAATGACCATATTTTCAGAACCCAGATTCTGATACATTATCTGATATAGGAGTATATAGGAGTTTGTTAGAGATTATATACATCGTTAAGTCTCACAAAGGAATATGAATTCTATCACAGGTGGATATGTATACACATATATACATCCCTCTGTACCTTAATTTAAAAGATAATATTAAAGTTATTCCATTAATATTACATTTGAATTCCAACATGATATCTCTAAATAAAATTGTAACTAATTAGTAAGGGCACAGGAGATATATGTGGTACCTACATTTAGGGAATAGAAATTTGAATATATAATTATCGTAAAGGATAAAGAGGAAATATGATCACCTTCAAGGAGAACTCTGCTATGAATGTTCCTAAGTATAATTTTGAGAAAGGCTTACCTCTGAACATGTAGTCAGAGAGGGCATAGCATTTGAAGAAAGACACATTCTTAATGAGTACAAATGAGACATTATCACGAGTATCACATGAAACCATACTGTATGATGCTCTTCAGTCAATTATAGATTTTGCATAATAATGTTAGGGGCTTGAGCATCTATAATGATATCCTTTTAGTGCTTCATTGACCTAATCCATGCCCAAGACAAAGATTAAAAAATGTTGACTTTATGCAGAAATTCCCCATCCAAGTGCCTTGGAGCTTTATTTTTAGCTTCTGGCATAATCATGGTTTTGTGACCATTAGGCTTCACAAAACCATGTTGTCACCAGTGGCTATAGAATTTCCTATTTGATAAACGCTGAACATACATTCTTTCTTTCTTTTGATTTTTATACTTGTCTATGTTCATGCCTCTTTTCTTGGCAAAATGACCAGAAGGGCATTTTATCCTTGGTTCTTCTATTGAATGTTTTTAAGCACCAATAGGATAGGAATTTTTATCAGATCTGTTCTTTGTTGTATCTCCAATAGTTGCTCAATAAATTTACATTAAATCTTACTCCCTATTTCTAGAACATCATCATCACTCTCCCCTGCCCAAAAAAAAAAAAAAAAACAAAAACGAAAACAAACCACCACAACAAACTTCTGTACCCATTAGTAGTCACTTTCTATTCCCTTCGCTCTCAGTCTCTGACAACCATTAATTTACTTTCTGTCTCTAAGATTTGCATTTTCTGAACATTGTACATAAACAACCCTTGTATCTGATTTCTTCTACTTAGTATAATATTTTCAAGATTCATCCACATTGTACTGTCAGTGCTTCATTCCTTTTTATCACCAAATATTCTTGTATACATACACTGTGTTTTGTTTATCCATTCCTTAATTAAAGGACATTTTGCTATTTTTCTTTTTGAATAAGGATGCTATGATTATTCATGTGAAAGTTTTTATGTATATGAACATCTGGTTATATTTGTCTTGGGTATATATTTAAAAGTAAAATTCCTAGGTACCAGGATAACACTTTAACTTGTTGAAGAACTGCCCAACTATTTTCCATGTTTATATTCTCCAGCATTGTATGAGAACTCCAATTCTTATTCCTTTCAACACTTACACTTACTTTTGTGGATACAACCATCTTGTAGGTATGACATGGCAACCCACTGTAGTTTTGGTTTGCATTTCCTGAATGACTCCTGCTGTTGAATATCTTTTTATGTGCTTGGGCTACTTGTATATCTTCTTGGTGAGGAGTAGAGTTAGATGTTCACCTAGAGGAGAAGAGTGTCCATGTAATAATCTGAAGGACTTCACTAAGGAAAGAATAGTGAAAGATAGAATTTGTAGGTTTCTAGAAAGCATCCTTGGAGTGGTTTGTAGGAGAGGAAGAACTTAGGTTGAAGGACATAGAAAAAGCTTAAAGAGGAAAATAAAAATCAATTACACCTCTAAAAGATAATTAATGTAGAAATGTTGGGGTAATTTCATGTAGTTATATAATTCTTATGGTCCATATTGCATTGTTTCTGTGCTTTCTAGTATAAGTTCTCCCTGTAAAGGTGGCGTTGTTTTATGGTGAATTCCCTAGCTGGGTCACAGTGGGAATAGAATAGAACTCACATAAAACCCAGGAGAGGGGCCGGTGCTGTGGCACAGTGGGTTAAAGCCCCAGCCTGAAGTGCCGGCATCCCATATGGGCGACGGTTTGAGTCCCGGCTGCTCCTCTTCCAATCAGCTCTCTGCTATGGCCTGGGAAAGCAGTGGAGGATGGCCCCTGCATCCACGTGCGACACCAGGAACTCCCAGCACCTGGCTAATGGCTTCTGAATGGCTCAGCTCTGGCTGTTGCAGTCATCTGGGGAGTGAACCAATGGAAGACCTCTCTCTGGCTCTGCCGCTCTCTGTAATTCTGCCTCTCTGTCTTTCAAATAAATAAAATAATTCTTAAAAAAAAAACAGGAGAATTCAAAAACACATGAAAAGAGGCTGTGATTTCTGGCAGAGCAGAGAATAAAACTGCATTAGTAGGATGTTGTAGTGAAAAGAGTGCTGAACAAAGAAATTATAGTATCTGTGTACTATGAAATACTACTCAGCGGTAAAGAAAAAGAAATCCTATCTTTTGCAACAAAATAGATGCAGCTGGAAACCACTATACTTAGTGAAATAAGACCAGTTCCAGAAGACAAATGCCATGTTTTCCCTGATCTGTGGCAACTAATATAATACCTAAAATGTAATATATAGGAGTGAAATTGACATTTTGAGATTTGATGATTGTTTACAGCCCTTGTCTTGACTGTTGAGGAACAGTGTTTTTTTCCTCATACTATTTGTTGAACTCTTTACTTAATAAAGGGTTAATCTTACGAGTATAAAATAAACTAAAAATAGATCTTCATAAAAATTAAAAGAGGGAATAGCAGAGGGAGGAAGAATAAGAGTAGGTGTATGGGCAGGAGGGAGAGTATGGTAGGAAGTATCACTGTGTTCCTAAATATGTTTATATGAAATACATGAAATTTGCATAGCTATAATTAAAAAAAAGAAAATAGAAGAGATTGCTGAACTAGAAATCTTGCATGGGTTCTGGTTTCAATTCCATTAGAACCTGAGGTAGATCACTTAATCATTTTTTTAAATAGGGAATTTAAAATTACCAGAATTCCAAACCTCTTCCAGCTGTATAATGCCATGAGTTCTGGATGTGTTTCACAGGTTGGGTCGCAGAAGGAAAACCATGAAACTCTGCCGAGAACTCTCTGATTTGGTTGTGTACACAAACTCTGTGGCAGCCCAGGACATTGTAGATGATGGTAAGGATTGAGAGTTTTTCTTCTTCTGCTCTGGATAAACATTATTGACTTTTCGTTGTCAGTTGTTAATTAGTCCATGGTTAATCTGATCATTGCACATTTCTGTCACTATGAAGAATCCAATTTGAGAGTCAGGAAATTGACTGCTGGTATAATGTTGATCTCACATGGATGTATCTGTTGATTATGGTGGTTGATTGATAGGTTAGAGGTCAGAGAAATTTTCCACAAGGCTAAGGAGTACTTTATAATTATAAAAAGATAGATACAATGGCAAGATATCCCATAGTGCTTAGACTGTGGAGCTCTGGCCTCCTGAGACTTTGATATCCATTCCAAGTGTGGATGACCAGAGGAGAGAAGACATTAAAATTAACATCTTGAAAAGCTGCATATTTTCTCATTGGAAGACTTGATGAAAATAGTTTAAACCACAGACTGAGATTTTAACAAAAGGAACAGAAATTTCAGTAGCATAGATTCTTTTCACTGTTTTTCAACTATTATTTGCCATATTGAGCTGAGAAATTCTAGTCCCAGTGCTCCTTAGCAGCCATTAGGAGAGTGAACCAACAGAAGGAAGACCTTTCTCTGTCTCTCTCTCACTGTCTCTAACTCTCTCTGTGTCTCTTTCTCTCACTGTCTAACTCTGCCTGTTTAAAAAAAAAAAAAAAAGATTCTCAGCAAGCTGGTAACACAATCTTAAAATAACTGCCCACAGCTCAAAAATAAGTTCAAGGAATCATTGAATGAAGTTAAAGCTGTATTTGATTTAGGGAATGAAAATTTCCAAAAAATGCTTTTGGAAACCATTGTCCTTTCAGTTGATTGGGAAATTATAAACTTGAGTATTATTCAGCTCTTGAACTTTAACTGTTTGTGTATACGCCTCTGTGTGTGTGGCTGCAAAACAAGCAATAGCTAAAGAATGCATGACTTAATGCAAATTAACCACATTTTTAATTACTAGTCTATATGTGTCTAATTACGAAGCCCATCTTACTAATACTGTGGTGTTCATATTTATGTGGAGAGACAGACAAAACTGTTATTGATTACAGTCCTCTGTCTGAATTAGGCTTGTCAGATTATATTTTCTCTTGTCATGCTCAAGAAACTCCATGTCAACATCTGCAAATAAGATCAATTTTAATCTGTTTGACATACGTAAACTATGTGAATAAGTTATGTTAGTAAAATATATATGAGTATGTGTTTTTTAGGGAAATAATCTATCCTACAGAAATCATTAGATTAATAACTGTAATTCTCTAATTTCTTTGCCCCTACTCGTATTTATGATTACTCCCCATTTTGAACTCTGGAGTATCAGTGTTTGTAAGATCACCAGCATTTAACATCCGAGCCTGTCCAACCTAGGGGACAACAGAGAACTTGGGGGGACTGTGTACTGATAAACAGGTACAGTTTCAAAATTATTGAGGCCTACTTGGCTCATCAAGACTATAGTTTGACTCCTTGGTTTCATGGACCATATTAGTCAGACTGAGTTCAGACACACTCGGCTTGTTAGAGTTGAATGGGAATAAGGCTTTTGGAAACTTTGGATCTTTATCTAGGCAGGCCTTTTCCAGCAGGTCTAGAGGATATATGGGGATTTATTGGTCATTTTGGGTTTAGAGTAAGGATTTTAGGTGAAGGAATAGGAATGATAGGGGTATCGTAAATATGGTAAAAATGCTGAGAGTAGGGAAAAAGTGGAATATTAAATGTTAAATATTTGCATTCGGAGCTATTATGAATAACAATATGCCAACAAATTGGAAGATCTGGAAGAAATGGATAGATTTCTGGACACAAATAATTTACCAAAATTGAGGCATGAAGACATAGAAACCTGGAGCAGACCAACAAGCAAGGTTGAGATTGAGTTCATAATAAAGAATCTTCCAACAAAGAAAAACCCAGGACCAGGTGGCTTCACTGCTGAATTCTACCAAACTTTTAAGGAATAACCAATACCAGTTCTTCTCAAATTATTCCAAATAACTGAAAGGGAGGGAATATTTTCACACTCATTCTATGAGACAAGCATTTCCTTAATACCAAAATCATTAAGATACAACAAAAAGGAGAACTGTAGACCAATAACCCTGATGAATGCAGGTACAAAAATCCTCAACAAAATACTACAAATTTAATCCAACAACACATCAAAAACATCATCTACGCAGTAGGATGTACCCCTGGGATGCAGAAATGGGGTCAACATATGCAAATCAATAATATATCACATCAACAAAGTGAAGAATAAAAACTATAGGACTCCACCAAGAAACTATTAGAACTGTTAAAAGAATTCAGCAAAGTTACAGGATACAAAATCAAGACACAAAAATCAATAGCATTCTTATACTCCAACAGTGCTCTGTCTAATAAAGAAATTATAAGAACAATCCCATTCATAATAGCTACAAAAATTTAAATACCTTGAGATAAATTTAACTAAGGTTGGGAAAGATCTCTACAATGAAAATTACAACATATCAATGAAAGAAATAGGAAAATAAGACAACAATTAAAAAAAGGAAAATCTTCCATGTTCATGCATTGGAAGGATTAATATTTTCAAAACATCCCAACTACCAATAGCAATTCACAGATTCAATGCAATCCCCATAAAAATTCCAAAGACATTCTTCACAGAACCAGGGAAAAAGAATAATCATATGGAAGCCTGAAAGACCTTGAAAGGCCAAAGTAATCTTAAACAATAGGAACAAAGCAGGAGGCATCACAATACTACACATCATGACTTCCAAACTCGCAGCTTTCTTGATCCCTTCTGCAACTGTTCAAGCAGAAAATTGAGCATAGGCTTCACATACTTCCCGTATTTTTTTCCATGGTTGAGAAGCCTGGCTAGGTGGACAATTCTGAAACATAATTTCTTCATATGTTCTGTGGAATCCTCTTCCCCATTGTTATTCTTTTCTCCCATGCAGATTTTTATGGTTCCATGAATCTGTTCAAACAAACTTTAAGGTTTTCTTTTTCATAATTAATTCTTTTCCTTTATTTTCTGAGACCTTGAATTTTATTAGTTAATACATGTTTCACTCATGAGCCTTTTAGATGAATGTCTTCAAAGAATGTGCTGCATCAGGTATAAGTTATATAGATGGTTTTATTTATGCATGGTAGTCTGTATCTTTGGTAAAGATATTCTGCCCGAGTCATGCCCCTAGAAAATAATTTTTTCTGTCTGCCTTTGTCATGCTGTCCAGGAAGACATGATAAGTGGAATGATTGAATTATTGGGAGAACATTAGACCTAGAAATAGGCAGGTACCTTAGCAAGATGCACATCTCTAATTTGGCTTCAAAATGGCAAAGAGTCCTAAGAATAGTGTTTGTGGATATTTCTTGGTCAGGAGTTATTTCTAATTTGATTTGTTCAATTGAGTTAAGTTTGGTCTATACCTGCCTCTGTATATCTTTTAAATTGGCCTAAAGGTTTCTCTAGATGTAGTGAAATGTAACTCAACTTGATGTGTGAACAACTCTAACCTATAATTATAACAAGTAGCTGAGTTTTCTCTGATTGTGAATCAAATCTGCACATGGGATGGGACTCAGTCACTCTGAACCTATTTTGATTCCAAATGTTGCCTGATTCAGAACTCACTTGTTACTCAAATTCTGTTCCATTTAGTATGGCTGAAATTTTACACTTACAGGTTGAATCCACTCTTTGGTTCTGTTTTGTTACTTTTGATATAATCTGATGTTATAAATTGTTTTGTGAGTGGTGTTTTCTTTGCGGTAGTTCTCACTGTCCTTTCTTTGTTAAAAACTGCCAGGAACCACAGGGAACGTGTTATCATTCAGTGAAACGAGAGCACATCAGGTGGTTCAGCAGAAATCAGAGCAGTTCATGATTTATAACCAAAAGCAACTCACGAGGATTTATCCATCTGCCTACCGCATTGATTCCAGTAACTTCAACCCTCTGCCCTACTGGAATGCAGGTTGCCAGCTAGGTATGTATGCCTTGGGAGGGAGTGGTTCTTGGTGTATTTGACTCTGCCTGGCCATCTTGCCTAATTCTCTCAAACTTTCAACTCACACAGTGGCACTGAACTACCAGTCTGAAGGGCGAATGATGCAGTTAAATCGAGCCAAGTTCAAGACAAATGGCAACTGTGGCTATGTCCTTAAACCCCAGCAAATGTGTAAAGGTGTGCATTAATTTCATAGCCATGTCTCTGAATTCAGGTGACCTCTGTTAAAGGATAGTCCATGATACCCCAGTGTTCTGCAACATAATTTCTCTTTTTTAAAGATTGATTAAAGTGTTTGAGTGTAAATTACAACTCCTGTCACAACTATTCAATATTCGGGTAGCATGATGTGTAGAATGTTCTCTTCTGAAGTTATGCATGTCAAATGGGACTTGGATAGCAATGGAATGATGATTGCTTACCAATTAGATTGCTAAGATCTGAGCCCTACCTTTCAGAAATTGTCTTAGGAAGTGTGAGTTTGAGACTTGCTGATCAAGTTTAATTCTACCTGAAAATCATTTATCAAACCCTTTTTTTTTTAAAAACATTTTATTTACTTATTTTTTTGACAGGCAGAGTGGATAGTGAGAGAGAGACAGAGAGAAAGGTCTTCCTTTTTGCTGTTGGTTCACCCTCCAATGGCCGCCGCGGTTGGCGCATCTCGCTGATCCAAAGCCAGGAGCCAGGTGCTTCTCCTGGTCTCCCATGCTGGCGCAGGGCCCAAACACTTGGGCCATCCTCCACTGCCTTCCCGGGCCATAGCAGAGAGCTGGCCTGAAAGAGGGGCAACTGGGATAGAATCCGGTGCCCCAACCGGGACTAGAACCCGGTGTGCCGGCGCCGCAAGGCAGAGGATTAGCCTGTTAAGCCACGGCGCCGGCCTTTATCAAGCCCTTTTAGTCAGTGTAGTACTATTACAAAACAGTGTTTGGAAAAAAGAAAAGATGATAACTATCATATAAAATGATAGATTCATTTGGCTTTGCTCATTAAAATTCCCTCTACATTTTCCATATTGGATTTATAACACTAGGTTAAAAACAAGCATTGACAAATGTGTCTTCGGGGTTTTATGTTTTGTCTTTATTCTTGCTCTGCTACTTGTTTAATTCCAGATCTTCTTTCTGTTTGTTACAGTCAGTGCATACCTGAGAGAGTAGATGTTAGACAATTTCTTAAATCTGACATAACTGCTCCTCCTTTTATACTATTGGCATACAAACAAAATGTTCTTCTTCCTCTGTGCTATGGTTGACAATTGCATTGCTGAAACTTGCTTTAAATGGACCCATTCCTCTGGCCTTTGGGTGCATGGATTGTAATAAAAACCGTAACTATGGAAATGTCAACTGGTGCTGCCTTCTTTTCAAGACAAGTTGATAGTTTACAGGATGATTATTTTTTGCTTTAAGAAACTGGAGTAACTCAGTATTTGTTGTTTCTTTGTTTTACAAGCTTCAGCAGTGTGTATTTTCTTACCAACCTCTGTCTATGTGGCTAGGTACTTTCAACCCTTTCTCTGGTGACCCGCTTCCTGCTAACCCCAAAAAGCAGCTCATCCTGAAAGTGATCAGTGGACAGCAACTCCCCAAACCTCCAGACTCCATGTTTGGAGACAGAGGCGAGGTAAGCTGCATATGACTCACTGGCTACGTGGTTAATTAGAGGATTATTTTATGGTGTTTACAATTCATCAGAAATGTCTTCAGGGTGTGTGAACGACAAAATGAGCACTCATCTCTGCTCATTACACATTAACCAACTTATTGCAAACCATACCCAGTTTCTGCTGCTCTGCAATGCTGCTTATAATCTGGAGGCATGAAGAGCCGCTATTCAGTTCACAATTCAAGGCTGACGCAGGCAATGATGAAATCAGGGTACAAATAGTAATGTTATTGTTAATGGAAGCATTGCCAAGAACATACCTTAACTTACCATTCCCATCCCTTTACTTCGACAACCCTGATCCCTGCTGTACCCCAGCCACTTGCTCCCTGGCCACGACGCTGGTTCTTGTCATCACCTGCTGCACCTCTGTAGCATGGTTTTCAAATGGCTCCCTCTGGGGCCAGTGTTGTGGCACAGCGGGGTAAGCTGCTGCCTGCAACACTGACATTGGCATCCCATGGGAATGCCAGTTCAGGTTGTGGCAGGATTCATGTACTGAGATAAGACACCAAAGCCTCTTAACAGGATGTAGTCTTTATTATGCTGGCATAAAGCCCAGATGGAATTTTTTATCCAAAATCCTGAGCCCTGAACAAAGAAGCATCTTCCCTTGTATATGGTTTTAGCCTCTTGTCTCCCTTATGTTACCTGCATACATTTGATTGAATATTCTAATGTTACATGGCGGCCAAGGATTGATATACTACTGCGCATGTGAAGGTAGTTACTGAAGATTTTTTTTTTTTTTTTACACACATACTGAGCCGTAAGCTGTCTGGCAAGGGTTAACATCATTGCTGTGTACTAACAAGCAGAACCTGAAATAGTTACAGATAAGCAGATGGGGACTACAGTTGAGGCATTCATAGGCAAGCAGATAACAACCACATTTCATTCCCAGGAGATGCCTCCCTTTTTCTGCTTCTAACCTTGGGAAGGCCTCTACCACAACTTTAATCATGTCAGTTAGAAACAAGTTTAATTAAAAGACAAGGGCCTCTGCCGCAGTGTCCTGGGTGTTCCACTTCCGATCCAGCTAATGCACCTGGGAGAGCAGTGGTGGATGACCCAGCTGCTTGGGTCCCTGCTACTCGTGCGGCAGACCTGGAGAGAGTTCCAGGCTTCAGCCTGGCCCAGCCCTGGCCTCTGTGGCCACTTAGGAAGTGAACCAGCGGCTGGAAGTGAACTTAGGGACGATCTCTCTATGTGTCTCCCCTGCCTCCCTCCATCTCTGCTTTTCTCCTTCCCTGTGACTGCCTTTCAAATGAAATAAATGAAATCTTTAAAAAAAAAAAAAAACCTGATTCTCCCTCCCCGCCCCTTCCCTCTGGGAGCATAGCCTCTTTTTTTTATAGTGCTTTTATTCTGTTATTTCCATAATGCCCCTGGCCTTGGACTTCTACGCCTCCATTTTCATTCTCAGCAGCCTGCCTGTGCCCGCTGGGCCAGTCCCTCACACTGGGCTCTGTGCCACTAAGCCACCATTTCTGGGTGTTGATGCAGGAGACCACAGAGCTCTGCAGTTCGGTGTCATCACGCACTGCTTGTCTCAGCTCTCCAGTGCCCCAGGGTTCGGGCGGCCACCGGAGCTTTTCCATATCACTCTCTCCTGTTCCCCGCAGTGGCTGCTTCCAGCCTTCTCTCTGCTCTCCTCCTCATCAACAGATGGCCCAGTGTCCTCCTCCTCGGACAGCAGGTGCTTCAGATGGGACATTTGCTTCATTCTGTACTGCCAGCAGCCTAATCCAAGCCACTATCACCTTCTGTCTGCTCTCCTGTGATAGCCTCCCAGCTGAACTGGTGGCCCTGCCTCCCTTTCTGGCCCTGTATTCTCTTCTCCTCCCAGCAGCAGGGATAATTCTTTGGTGCCATCAGAGAGTTTATTCTTTTATCTTTTCTTTTTTGGCTGCAAAATTCGAACATGGGTAGCTTGATTGATTGTCATGCCACTCAGATCAAAACACAGCCAGCGCTGTGGTGCAGTGGGTTAAAGCCATGGCTTGTAGTGCTGTCATCCCATATGGGTTCAAGTCCTGGCTGCTCCACTTCCAATCCAGCTCCCTGCTAGTGTGGCTGGGAAAGCAGCAGAAGATGGCCCAAGTACTTGGGCTCCTGCACCCATGTAGGAGACTTAGAAGAAGCTCCTGGTTCCTGACTTCAGCCTGGCCCAACTGCCATTTGGGGAATGAACCAGTGGATAGAAGATCTCCCTCTCTCTTTCTATCTCTCCTTCTCTCTCTGTAACTCTTTCAAATAAATGAAAAAAAATTTTTTTAAAAAAAGATCCTGTCCAGAACTCCCAGAAGTCTACCTTCCATGCTTCCAGTCATATCTTTATTTCTTGTGTTTTTTCTCAACCTTTTTAATTTGAAAAATTCTGAACCTCAGAAAAGTAGCATAGAAAAATGAATCACCTACATTCACCAATTCAGTTATTAAATATTACAACACTTGCTTTTCTGTATGTATGTTTATGCAGAATTATTTGAGAGTCAGTTGTTGAAATGACCCCTGGCCCCTAAATACCTCTGTCTTTTTTTTTTTTTTTTTTTTTTTTTTTTCTTTTCCCCAAAGAAGGACTTAAAATTTATTTTTAACACCATACTACAATATGTTATCAAAATACAATTTAAAAA
The DNA here is from genome assembly GCF_033115175.1 of Lepus europaeus. NCBI lineage: Eukaryota > Metazoa > Chordata > Mammalia > Lagomorpha > Leporidae > Lepus > Lepus europaeus. Next base: position 125,528,538 of record NC_084828.1, read on the forward strand.
AATAGAAGATTTTCCAGCATGTCTGGCAAAGTATAAAAAATCAAATTTACAGTTATCATATTTACAATTCCTGTTTTCTTTTCCTGCTTCACCCTTTTGTAACTAAGAAAGTTAGAATGAAAGGGAATTTGTCTCTTTTTTTTCTCAAAGACCCATCTCTCACTGTTGAGTTTATCCACACCTGAATTCATACATCTCCTACATCATAATTACTTCCATGGTAGCCACTCATTACATCACAAACACAATGTGATAACTGAAGAAATCAGAGCTCCTGAGACTCCTATTTGATGCATATGTCCTGTATGATCTAAGGGGCTCCAAGGTAGGAACATAAGGAATCTTGCCTTGAGATTTTAGCAGATAAGTAACCCTTGAAATCTACTCTTGTATTTCAGTATTTATTGGATTTCAAAGCTTCTTGCAACCCAAGAGTCTTTGAATACGATCAAAGGTCCATGAAATTCTAAAACAGTACTACAGCACCTGTACCTAAAAGTTAACTAATAAAATCAATAGATTCTAGCCTAAAGACATAGATCTCACAGGTATTTCTAAGGGTCAAAATAGGAGCTCTTGAAATGGTTCCATAGTTTTATAGAAAACAATGTGTTCTTCAAAAGTCTTTTCCTCCTACCATTTCTTACTCAAAATAAATGATTTTCCCAAAGCCTCAAGCCAAGGTTAACAACTATTAGTAACACTAAACAGCAGCCAAAAGAAGAGTGGACACACCTCAGTCATGTGGCATCCACACCACAAAAGCTTCACCTGGAAGAGTAAAAAAACTTTATTATAAGACAGAGGTGCAACAAAAGAAAAAAAAAAAATAAAAAAAAAAAATAAAATTACATATTGAAAAAAAAAAAAAAAAAAAAAAAGAAAAGTGAATGTTGACATTCAAATACCTCTGTCTTAAGCACAAGGATCTCGTCCTATACAATCGCAGTGAGATCACTGCACTCACTAACATTAACACTGCTATGATAATATTGTCTATTGTAATCAAATCAGTTTCCTCCAATTATCTCCAAATTGTCCTTTTAACCTCTTTTCTTCTTTTTGGAGTCAACACCCAATGAATTTGTTGAACTCTTTTACTTAGTATGGGGTTAACTTTACAATAATTAAGTAAACTGAAAGTAGATGTTTGTAAAAATTAAGGATGGGAATGAGAGAGGGAGGAGGAAGGGTTGGAGCTTGGGCAGGAGCGGGGGTAGGGTCGAGAGTATCGTTCCGAAATCTATATATGTGAAATACAGGAAACTTGTATAGCTTAAATAAAATTTAAAAAACGAGAAAAAAAAAAACAACGCAATGAAGGATCTCATACTGCTTTTGGTTACCATTTGTTGATGGTCTTTTAAAATCTAGAACAGCTCTCTATCCCTGATGGTGTTGTGACATTGACTTTTTGTCTTGTTTTGTGTTTAACCTCAAGCCAGTTGTTTTTAGAATGTCCTTCAATTTGTATTTACCTGATTCTTTCTTCATGGTTAGAATCAGAATAAACATTTGTTAAGATTTACTTTATTTGTTTGAAAGGCAGAGATAGAAGAGGAGAGACTGGGAGGGAGAGAGACAGAGAAATAGAGGTCTTCCATCTGCTGCTTTACTCCCCAAATGGCTGCAGTGGTGCGGGCTGGGCCCGGCTGAAGCCAGGAGCCCAGAACCTCCACATGGGTCTCCTGCCTGAGTGGCAAGGACTTTGGTCATCTGTCAGTGCTTTCCAAGATGCATTTATTTTTTTTTCTCTTTTTATTTTTTTAACTTTTAATTAATAAATATAAATTTCCAAAGTACAGCTTTTGGATTACAGTGGCTTCCCCTGCCCCCATAATTTCCCTCCCATCTGCAACCCTCCCATCTCCCGCTCCCTCTCCCATTCCATTCACATCAAGATTCATTTTCAATTATCTTTATATACAGAAGATCAATTTAGTATATATTAAGTAAAGATTTCAACAGTTTACACCCACACAGAAACACAAAGTGAAAAGTACTGTTTGAGTACTAGTTATAGCATTAATTCACATTGTACAACACATTAAGGACAGAGATCCTACATGAGGAGTAAGTGCACAGTGACTCCTGTTGTTGACTTAACAATTGACACTCTTGTTTATGGTGTCAGTAATCACCCTAGGCTCTTGTCATGAGTTTCAAAGGCTATGGAAGCCTTTTGAGTTTGCCAACTCTGATCCAAGATGCATTTAGCATGGAGCTAGATAGGAAGTGGAGCAACTGGGTTTTGAACTGATGCTCATATGGGATGCCAGTGTCATGGGTGGTGCCTCAAATGTATCATTTTCTTTTTTTTTTTTTCAATCTGAAAGGTTTTATTATAAGAAACAATGACATCAGGTAAAAATGCAAATATTGTGCAATTATGGAAAAATTTTAAAAATATCTCCACAATTTCCCCCATAGGGCTACAGTACCTGCTACATAGCTGAGCACTAGACAAAGAATGCCGTGTTTAACTGCTTTCTAGAGGGAATTTCCTTCCTTCCTCACACCTATTTTTTTCTTTCTCTCATGCACCAATGAAATCAGCTTGATACTTGAACATCAACTTTGTGGGGAAACAGAAAACAAGGATAGAGAATAAACGATCATCTTTAATAATGCTGTCTCTTTTATTTATACAGATTATCGATCCTTTTGTTGAAGTTGAAATCATTGGATTACCAGTAGATTGTTGTAAAGATCAGACCCGTGTGGTGGATGACAATGGTAAGATGATAATCCGTGTCAGTCTCGATGAGGATGTTCCAGAACTAGCATTTGTACTGATACTGAATAATATGTCTATGCAGGGTAGCAACAAATCCCTAAAATCTATAACTGCCATTGAGTTAAGATGTTTTTAACACATTCACTGGAATTAATGTGACATGTTGTAATTGTAGTATAATCTAGACTCAGACTTTGAAGGATTGTGCAGGTTCAATAGTAGGGTATTCTCTTTTCCAGGAAGGACATCTCTGATTTTTCAGCCTATAATTATTTCAGTTAGCTTGAGGACTTTTATGGGACTAAGTAGTTGATACCTTCTGAATACAAACATTTAATAAAACTTATGTTGATTTTTTAGAAAGAAAGAACAGAGACTTAGGGAGTAATTGAATCTATTATCCATTTTTATAATTACTCAGAGGGAATTTTACCAAGGAATAAATATATTCTTGCCTTTTATTATTTAAGTTGAGTTACATAGCTTTCTATTCATTTTAGGTAGGTATATAGAGAGATCATCTTTCATGTGGTAAGTGCTTGCTGCATGAACAGCCACTGGGAAGCAGCAGCATGTAGTATAATTTGGTCCTGTCACTAACTGGTGACCTTAGGCACTTGCTTTCTATTGAATGTCACTTTTCTCAAGCATAGTTATACATACTGATATGTCCTACTTTAAAAATGAGCTTGTATGTTTGTATAATTTTTTAAAATTATGTATTCTTAAAAGTCAGTCATATGTATTTTTTCTTAATTAGAAAAAGAACAAAACTCAAAACCCTGCCCTGCCCTTCTCAGAAGATGAGTGTTAGAATTAGATAGGATGATATATGTACAATAGTGTTAACACACGCAAAACACCTTATAAAATCCTTGGTGTTGGTTATTACAACAGCAGACTCTTTGGTGGGTAAGAACATGATTCTACTGGGAAGGGCAATTTTCTTTATTGTTTTTACTCTTAGATCACTATTATAGATAATTTTTGAACTTACTAAAGCATTCTGAATACTGAAGAGCTTCCTCTACAATTCAACAGGGCAGCAAAGATTAATAGAATTGATATGATAATTTACAGGCAATTTTCTTACCAATTATTTTCTAGCATTGTGGTGAATTCTGAGGCTTTGTTTCAGTGAGGCGTCCTGAGTAGCTCAGTCATGTTCATGAGTTTAATAACCGTCACAAGCAATTTTCACCGTCTGCTTTGCAGATGTTGCTGCCAACTCATTTCCAGTCAGGCCTTTAGCTTTCCTGATTTTTCTTTTCCTCTTTCTCTGAGGCTTTAACCCTGTGTGGGAAGAAACATTGACATTCACAGTACACATGCCAGAAATAGCTTTGGTTCGATTCCTGGTGTGGGATCACGATCCCATTGGACGAGACTTTGTTGGACAAAGAACTGTGACCTTCAGCAGCTTGGTGCCTGGTAGGTTTAAGCTGGCCTTTTCTCTCTAGACTGACCATTCCTTTTAGAAGATTCAACATGTGAAATATGACTATTGTATATGATATGTAAAATATGTGTCACAAGATAAATGTAATTGCTGACAAGCTTTGTAAAATGGAAAGAGCTAAGGTCAAGTCTGATACTTAATTCTGTTGTACCCATGAGAAAGTCTAATGCAAGACAACTTCCTTTATTTTATCAGGCTACCGCCATGTCTATTTGGAAGGACTGGCAGAAGCATCCATATTTGTCCACATAACAATCAATGAAATCTATGGAAAGGTAAGAGAGATCACAGGGGTCAAAGTCACATACAATAAAGTCACTGATGGACTGAGTGCATAAAAGAAATGTATACTTCAGGAAACTTCTTTGTGGGCCCAGCCTGCTCTCCCAGTCCTGTGCCCACCCACCTGTGTTCTGTGTCCTCTCCAGGGTGTGTACTTATCCCTTCCATCCAGGTGCCCCTTGGCTTCATAGAATCAAGAAAACTATTACTCAGTCACTGTTCTGCTAAAACAGTAAAAATATAATTAAACTTCTTATAAATGATTTATTTATTTATTTGAAAGGCAGAAATAGAAGGAAAGGCAGAGAGAGAGAGACTCCATAGACACACATGTGCGCACACACACACACACAGAGAGAGAGAGAGAGAGAGAGAGAGAGAGATCTTCCATCAACTGATTCACTGTCCAAATGGCCACAATGGCCAGGCCTGGGACAAGCCAAAGCCAACAGCCAGGAGCTTCATCCAGGTCTCCCACATGGGTGGCAGGGAATAAAACACTTGGACCATCTTTTGCTGCCTTTCCACGCATATTAGCAGGCAGCTGGATCAGAAGTGGAACAGCTAGAACTTGAATTGATGCTCATATGGTGGCTTAATGCACTGTGTCATAATGCCAGCCTTTATAATTAAACTTTGAATTTCATTTTAATCCTTGATAAGACCCAACTGACTGCAGTGGGAAATGTAATATCTCAGAAGTTTGTTGAATTACCTGTATGAACTGGGCTCTGATCCCAGTCAGTTCTAGGCAAGATACATTCATTTGCTTCCATTGTTTTGAATTGAAGCCCTAAAAATTGTGAACATATTTAAAACTACTCACATGATTTAAAAGAAAGAGATCATAGAAAAGTATCATAGTTCTCTCCTAATGTTGTTGTCTTCATTGTAGAACACCCTTGATGTTTGCCAATCAGTAGGTAGTCCTTTAGTCATGCCAGGTCACTGGCGACTTGGCCACTGGCATGAATTCCTAGGACCAGATGTGAATCGGAGGGACTGTAGGAGCATGGGATGGAGTATAGCCATGTTCAGTGTTCTTTACCAGGAAGTCTGTAGTCTGGATCATCTCCTCCAGAAGTTTGTGTATATCCACACCTTAGCTTCCTCATCTGCAAATGTGGGGTAAAAATAGTACCTACCCCATGCATAAATAAATATAGATTATTCCTAGAATGCTGCCTGATGCATGAGAAATGCTCAAAAATGTTGGCTAATATTCATAGTTATGATATAATATATTCCTAAATTATATATAAACATATATTCCCATATATGCTTATCCTTAGGATCCTGGTTTCCAAGAGAAGTAAAGTTAATGACATTCTATGTTTAGTCATGGATTTCTGTTTGTGTTGCTTTTTGAGATCTTTCCTCTGACCTAAATAGACACAGATGTCAAAGTGATTTAAAAATGATTCTTAGATTCTAAGAATCCTGAACTAACTACGTAGTATCTTTAGCATATTGAAGGAAGCATTAAACTTCAGAATTTATTTCAATCTTGAGCCAGAAACGAATTAAAATATGAAGAAGAAAATGTTCTATAGAATTTGTTGTCTCTCTTAAGTAAATAACCATTTTTGGGTCATATTATTTATTAGCCTCAAGGTGTATTCACACTGAGATGCGTATACCATAATGTGGTGGTATTGAGTTGAACATGAATATAAGACTGAAATATTATTTTCAATGGGGAAAGAGGGATAAAGGAAATATATGCAATTTTACATGTGTGTTTACTTGTGTCACCTTCTTGAATGGGCCCAAGTTGTGTTTTGTTGTGTTTTTGTTTTTTCCCCTTTGCAGTGGAGCCCTTTAATCCTCAACCCCAGTTATACTATATTGCACTTTCTAGGAGCTACAAAGGTAGTTTCTCAGCATGGTGCTTTGCTCTTGCTGGCTATGTCTTCTTGAACCGTGATGGCAGCATGCATTCTGTTATCATACCATTTTTCCTGTTTGCCATTTGGAGACACGTATCTGTTGCTTTAAGGCTGAAGTTTTGACATTCTGTTAACTGTGGAAACTTTTCCTACTGCTTGTCACTCCTGGGTAGGAAACTTCTGGTGCAGCTTGGTTGGGTCAAGGGAAGACTGCCTTTCTCGAAGAGGAAGGCTAAGACGTGCATGGCATTGTGCAAACATGCTGCTGGTCCTTGGTTTCCATGTTCTTCAGTGGCTGTAGAATTTCATTTTGTTTCCACTTCTCATGGAACTGTCATTCCAAGGCCAATCCCAGGTAGGACAGCTTTTGCTTAACTTCTGGTTGGTCGTTTTGTGTCTTCAGAGCAGACAGCTCCAAGGGCTGAAGGGACTGTTCAATAAGAACCCCAGACACAGTTCTTCAGAAAACAATTCCCATTATATTCGGAAGCGATCAATTGGAGACAGAATTCTGCGCCGCACAGCCAGTGCTCCAGCCAAAGGCAGGAAGAAGAGCAAAATGGGCTCCCAAGAAATGGTAGAGATAAAGGATTCGGTGTCTGAGGCTGCCAGAGACCAAGATGGTGTCCTGAGGAGAACCACGCGGAGTCTGCAAGTGCGCCCTGTCTCCATGCCTGTGGACAGAACTCTTCTGGGGGCTTTGTCACTGCCTGTGTCTGAAACGGCCAAAGACACAGAGGGAAAAGACAACGCACTGGGTAAGTTGCTTTAGGCTTCTCTCAGGATAAACACTTCTAAGCTGCATGTCGGCTTCTGCTTCCCATTATGACGTGGAGGGCATTCTGTATTCAAAATTAACATGTCATGGAGAAGAAGTATTTTTGATTTCAAACTTTGAAGGAGGGTGGCTGAAGAGCTGTTTCCTCCTCCCTCGCCTCCTTAATGTTAACACCGAAGTCTGATGATGGTGGGGGGTGGGGGAGCCATGAGGCATTAGGACGCGACTGTGAGGCAGGCTGGAGAGCTGTGACACTTGACAAATAGGAATAGAAATACTGGTTTTCCAACCGGGTGCCATAATTACTGATTGTTGTGAGGTTGAATAGAATTATGTAGAATTGTTTTATTTTTCAAACATTGAGTTTGCTTTGTATTACTTTCTCCCACCATGGAACATATTTCCACTGTTGGAAATGTGCATGGGATAAAATAGCTAGGTGTTAAAAGCAAGTCACCTTCTTGACATGAACGACCTGCTTCCTCAAGAAGTGTTTCAGGCAAAGTGTTTCTGTGGGCTCAATTCCCTGACTGCTGGAGACTGGCAGGCAGGAGGCACTTCTGTGGCTCCTGACTGGTTGAAGGCTTCACAAACACAGGAGCCAGACACCACCTCCCTTTTCTTTAATCTGGACAAATTACTGACTCATATCAGGAACTCTAAAAGTTTTGGACTGCTTCGCAAGGTACCAAAGTGCTCCACTTCTGTCAAGGATTCCCTTTCTCCAATCCTATTCTAGGTCATTTGAGAGCTCAGAATGTATTTATCGGATGCCTCTGGAACAAGTGTGTCTTGATTAAGTCAGAATCATCTCAGACAGGTACAATGTGATACAGTGTTCCTTAAGAAAATTATTCCTTTATCAAATGACATAATTTTAATTACCAATTTTCCCACAAATACCAGTTTGCTAATATTGACTCTTCTGTTGTAAGATATTTGAGGGAGAAAAATCAATTCTTAAATGGTTTTTATGAAGGAGAAAAAAGGAGTTTAAAAGAATTTTGCTCAAGGGGGCCGGTGCTGTGGCTTGCTTGGCTAATCCTCTGCCTATGGCGCCGGCATCCCATATGGGCACCGGGTTTGAGTCCCAATTGCTCCTCTTCCAGTCCAACTCTCTGCTGTGGCCTGGGAGGGCAGTGGAGGATGGCCCGAGTGCTTGGGCCCCTGCACCCTCATGGGAGACCAGGAAGAAGCACCTGGTTCATGGCTTTGGGCTGGCGTGCGCCAGCTGTAGCTGCATTTGTGGAGTGAACCAACGGAAGGAAGACCTTTCTCTCTGTCTCTGTCTCTCACTGTCCATAACTCTACCTATTAAAATAAAATTTAAAAAAATGAATTTTGCTCAAAGCAGCATCAGAGAAGGGATGAAATATGCCCTTTAAACTTTATTTTAAAACTTTGCCTTTGGGGAAATTGAACCTATATTTAATAGAAAATGAAAATCATTAATCTTTTAATGCCAGAGTTAAGGTGTTGAGGCCATTAAGGTGAGTTAGAAATTTGGAAATAATATTTCTTTCCTACTTTTAAAAATTGTCACATATTTTACACATACATATACTTGTATATTAAATGGTAAATGTGCAGTAATACATAGTCATGCAATGATTCAAGTTATATTACAGGAGAAATAGCAAGCAGAGAAAAAAGTACAAGACAAACTTCCGGGCATTATGCTGTCCCGTTACAAAAGCTACAGTAGCTGTCTGAGTGATAACATCATAGGATAATTAATTATTTTTATTTATAATATTTGCAGTTGTAAAATTTTTTTGTGATGAAGAATTTTTCAGCTAGGAAAATATTTAACAAGTTACACAAATTCTTATTTCTTGTGTATCATAACTCTGAAAGCATTAAAAATATAAAATAATCTGATTAATAATAATTGAGCATCTAATATTGTGTTAGCACTGTATATGGTGAGATATCTGAAATTCCTGTGAGTTGTGTGTTTTTATAATTTTTCTGACTATGCCCTACATGTTACTGTCTCTTTTAGGGAAGAATTCAATATGAAATCTGTGTATTAAAAACAAAAAAGTGTTTATCAAAAAATTGGGTATAATCAGTGACATAGACTTGATGACCAGTGCTTTATATTTTAAAGTCAACAGATATTGATATTTTAATGTGCTTATTACACCTTCCAGTTGTTTCATCAATTTTGTTAAATCCTTTACCCAAATGTTTTTAAAAATGATATATTTATGTTTTTTTTAACTAGTCCATGTGTAATTTTGAAAGCTTACAGTCTTTTGCTTACAGGTACCACAATACTTTGTTTAACAGAGCTGTTTTGTTCTGTTTCTATTGCCATGCTTCTGTGTAGTACAAATCTGAATAGGAAACATCGTAAGGTAATCCTCACTATAAAAGTATGGTAACTCATTGACATTTTTGGACAATGAATATTACATCCTTAGCTGATGTAATAGATATTCAAAGGGAACCTCAGCGAAATTCCTATAAATATATTTTACCATTTATTCATCACACAGACACTTCGTTACGAACCTATGCAATCCATAATTATATTCTGTCACAGTGTAAAAAATTTGCATTCTCCATTTGTCTGTCTGAAGACAAACATGAGTGTTTGCAGGTCCTATTCAAAGTAAAACATGTCATCTAAAATATTGTTTGTTCCCTTCAGCAGAAGATAAAGATGACAGAAGAAAAGGGAAGGCAAGTGTAAAAGACCCACATTTTCCAAATTTCAACAAAAAGTTCTCCTCCTCCTCCAGTGCTCTCCACCATAAAGACACCAGCCACAGGGATGCTATGATTTCTCCTGCCAACATGTCACTCACAAGAGAACCATTGGGAGGACCAGGTCCTATGGGTGGAAGAAGCAAACCAAGTGTGACAAGTGATGGCCAGGAAAACCACCATCCCGATGAACCCCTCTCGCCACAGCGGCATTTGTCTGTTGGTCCTGCAGTTGACCTAACGCAAGATCTGCATGTGGTGAAAACCAAGGGCCAGGGGAGTGCTGAGGGCCTCGCGGAAGGGAAGAGCACACTGTCAGGAAGCATCCTTTCTCAGAGCAATCTGGAGATCAAGGGCATGGAAGGTAATTGGGAAAAGGGCAGAGCTGCACCATCCTTTTCTTTGTCAGATGTCTCCATACTCTGTTCTGACATCCCTGACTTACATTCCACTGCGATTCTGCAGGAGAGCGACATTTCCCATCTTATTGACAATGTCACTTTAACAGCCGAGAACGAGCCAGGCAGTTCTGTCTCAGCACTGATTGGCCAGTTTGACGAGACCAACAGTCAGGCTAACCTCACCGTTGTTTCTCATCTTCACGATACCAGTGTCACGTCCAGCCATCTGCCCGTGCCTGCCCTGGGCCTAAAAATGCCCTTGAAGCATGATGTTTCCAAGGAAAAACCCAAGCCGGCCTTCCTGTGTTCATCTCCTGAGCTGATCGTACTCTCAGATCCTGGGACCACTAAACATGCAGCGTACACGGTTGTTTGTGAAACTACCTGTACTCCCGTCTCAAAAGCCAAACTAGATGACAACCTTTCTGGTAAGGCCAAGACAAGGGCCACCGAAGATAACTTGCCTGGATCACCTACTACTTCTCATGGCTGGTTACCAAAAAGTCCCCCCAGCGGAGGAAACTGGCAAAGGGCCAAGGGCTGCAGCCCTGCCAGGTCCACTGACCTGACGCTGGAGGGTGTCATAGCAGATCCCACACTCTGTTTAAATTCTGGAGAGAGCAGCCTGGTGGAAATTGACAGCGAATCAGAAAATCTGTCTCTGACAACGTATGAACATAGGAGAGAGGACACAAGTCAACTTACTTCTCCTTTAAAATTGAAGTACAGTCAGGATGTGGTGGAACACTTTCAACGAGGTTTGAAAAATGGCTACTGTAAAGAGACCCTCCACCCTTCGGACCCTGAAATATTCAACAATGTTCAAGATGTTAAAAATCAAAATATTTCTTGTCTAGCCTATCAGGGTGCTGGTTTTGTGCATAAGCATTTCTCAAATTCAGATGCAAAAATGAACCAGATCCATGGGCCCCAGCAGCCTAGTGCTCAAGATATGCATGTCCCTGTACCCGAGCACTCAACACGTCCTCCGCTGCCTGCTTTGAAGCTGCCCAGTCCTTGCAAATCCAAAAGTCTGGGGGATTTAACCTCAGAGGACATTGCCTGTAATTTTGAGAGCAAGTACCAGTGTATTAGTAAGAGTTTTGTTACAACCGGCATCAGAGACAAGAAGGGCCTGACTGTGACAACAAAGTCACTGGAGCCTTTAGATGCTCTGACCGAGCAGCTTCGGAAGCTGGTGTCTTTTGATCAGGAAGACGGCTGCCAAGTGCTGTATTCAAAGCAGGACGCTCATCAGTTCCCCAGGGCACTGGTCAGAAAGTTGTCATCAAGAAGTCAGAGCAGGGTACGCAATATTGCCAGCCGTGCCAAGGAGAAACAGGAAGCCAGCAAGCAAAAAGTTGTGAACCCCAGCAATGGGGCACGGGTGGTTCTTAGAAACAAACCCTCAGCACCAGCCCCGGCCGGGAACCGCCACTCCACTGGCTCCTACATAGCAGGCTACCTGAGGCCGGAGAAAGGGGGCGGCCTCGAAGGCCGGGGCATGCCAGAGGGGGCGTGCACAGCCCTTCGCTATGGCTATGCGGACCAGTTTTGTTCTGATCATTCTGTTTTGCAGACTGAGCCAAGTGGTGATGATAAGCCAGAAATTTATTTTCTTTTGAGACTGTGAATTATACAGAGCTGCATTCTCAATGTTTACAAAGTATTCTGTACAATGTCAGAGGTTTCAGTTTTCAGTAAATATGGTCATTGGCTTTGAAATGATTTTCAGATGTATTTTTAAACCTGTATTTTGGTGTCCCTTTGACTTCATGTGTTCTCCCTGTTGATACGTTTATGTGTAGATTTGGTGATCTTTCTCCCCTGGGGTGTCGTAAACTGTACTGGAATGAAATATGTGCATGCCCTAGATGTGAAACTTCTCAGCAGCTTGGGTTTCAACGTTCCTACATTTCCCCAAGATGCTCTACTGTGTCCTCAGATCACAGCCACCAACGTCCTCGTATTTACTCTTAGGACGACAAAGGGATGAATTCTTGAGTTTAAGCTGCTGTCATTTTTCCTTCTGCATTTTTATAACACAGTTCAAAGTGGTTTAAAGTCATTATCTTGCCTTTTAAGATTTCTTCACCCTACCCAGACTGAGAATTTCAAAGGAGATTGGTAGCTGCTCCCCACACCCTACCTCCTCTTTTTTAGAATAGGCTGTGAGGGTATGAGGAAGAAAACAAATTTCTGTATATAAAGACAAAATTGTTTGTTTTGCATAAATTTTGTTACATATTTTTGCTAATAGCTTTATATGTAACAAGAATCCAGTTGCCAAGCTATTTGTTGTACTTTTGGATTTTCTGATAAATTACAGGATGCGCAAATAATGGCTGTCAGAATGAGAGACTTCCATTAGACCCTAACAATAATAGTGTCACAAATTGAAAACTTTCCCAACTCTTTCAAGAAAACAATATTTTCTCATAATAAAATCCAAGTAGATAGATAAGTAGAAGAAATCTTTTTTTCCCTTCAGGGAACCACATAACTAACTATATTTTAGTATTGACATGCTTTATTTTCACTGTGAATCCATTTTTTAAGTGCATGTTCAGATGTCCCTCTTTGCTTTTTTGTAACATTAACTGCAATGATGTTCTTCCTGGAATTCATGAAAATATAATTAAAGCAGATTTTTAAACACTTGGTGAATCTTTATGAGAGGTGGGGGTATAGTCGAAGTTCATACGATGGCTGTTGTTGTGTAAGGGGCCCAAGCACTTGGACATATCTTCCTTTCCATGTCTTTGCAGAAGAATAGAAAACTATTGCCGAGGACAGTTTTAAGCAGCAACTTGTGTTTCTGAGTGTTTTCATTATTCTTTAAAGAACATGTTTGGGAGGTAACTTGAAATCAAAAGTAATGAGTGCCTTTGCATTTGTTGTCAATATTGCAAGTTTAAGAATAATCCTTCCAGACTGGCCCTGGTGGTGGCAGTGACAGTGAGAGGGTGGGGAGCCATGTGGTGAATACAGGTGAGGTGCTGCATTGGGCAAATGAGGCCATCAGGAGCTTTGTGAAGTGGGTGAAGAAGGGGTAGGGGAACAGTCAGTTCTTGCTCCTGGTCTCCGACTCTGAGTTTTTCCCATTGGTTTGGGGGGAGAGGGGTCTTCCTCTGTTAGGATACTAGATGCTGGTTGGAGGCAGGAGTGTGATAGTGAAAGGAACAGAGACCCATTTCCATGCTCATGGTAAGCCCAGCATTTTAGTCACCTTGGGGGCTCTGAACCCCCAGAATTCTGTCCTTAGACTGGTTTCTTTTTTAAAGTATCCTTGTCTTAGAAGAGATTGAGGTACAGTTGTTGAAATTCAATTACAAAATAATAGAATTTAGCTACTTTTTATGATTTAGTGGGATCTCTGTTCTCAAAAAGTTTTCAACAAGAAAAAAAGGAAAAATCTAGGAGTTTACATTTGGTTGTCAGCCCTGTCCTAGAGTGATTTAGTCATAGCAAGTGGTTGTGGCCATGTGGAGGATCATCAAACCAGTCCTGCAGGTAACCCCTGTGTTTGTCATGCACACATGCAGTACTCTTGTACTCATGGGACATAGGAAGAGGGGAGAAAGCAACTCCATATTCATCCTGTGGAGTGGCCTAATGAGCTGGAGGAAGCAGTAAGGCTTAAATATTAATAAAAACTTTTGATGCTCAGAATAGACACTTAAGGATTTTACTTGTTCAGAGGATGAATAAGGGACTCACTCAGTCAAAGGAAGTCACAGAAGTGAAGTCTCCTTCAAGTTAACATGCTCTCTGGATTTTTTCTTTTGAGAGCCACAGAGACCAGGAAGCCCCCAGCCTCTGCAAAGCTGCCCAGAATAAGCCCTTTCAGGTTTCAAAGCTGTCTCATTTGATGCTTTTCTGAGAGGCCATGTGGCATGCGTCAAGGCTAAACAGTGGCAGGTAGCAGGGAGAATTGCTTGTGCAAAAGTAGTATGCACAGAAGACAGAAGCAAAGTGTGGTGTAGTGTCCCCCAAGGGTCCATGTGTTGGCGCCTTGGTTCCCAGGGTGGCAGTATTGGGAGTGATGGAATCTAGCAAGAGGTTATTCAATATTGCTGGGAGCATTGCCTTCAAAAGTCTTCTGATTAAGGCCTTTCTCATGCAACCCCTTAGTAGTACTTGCAAGTACTTGCAAAGAGGGTTATTTTGAAAGGAGAAAGCCTGGTCCCTCTCTCTGTTTTTTGCCTTATCATGTGATTCTTCCTCTGCATATGCTCCGGCCATCTTCCATGTGGCCTGTGCTGCAGCCTGATCTATGCTGTTTGGACTGTCAGACTCCAAAGCAGGGAGCTAAATAAACCTCTTTTCTTCTTTTTTTTTTTTTAAAGATTTTATTTATTTATTTTAGAGGTAGAGTTACAGACAGTGAGAGGGAGAAACAGAGAGAAAGGTCTTCCGTCCGTTGGTTCACTCCCCAGTAGCTGCAGTGGTTGGAGCTGCGCCAATCCGAAGCCAGGAGCCAGGAGCTTCTTCCTGGTCTCTCATGCTGGTGCAGGGGCCCAAGGATTTGGGCCATCTTCTACTGCTTTCCCAGGCCACAGCAGAGAGCTGGATTGGAAGAGGAGCAGCTGGGACTAGAACCAGCGCCCTTATGGGATGCTGGCACCCCAGGCGGAGGATTAACCTACTATGCCACCATGCCGGCCCCAACCTCTTTTCTTTATGAAGTTGTCTGCCTGGGGTATTTAGATGATGAAAGACTGACTAATACACAAAGCTTCTTATAAATCTGAGCAAGCCATAATTCCCACTTAAAACCCTTTATTGAGTCCCCATCACTTCTAGAATAAGGACCATAACCTTACATTCAAGGTCTTTCGTGACTTGATGCCTGTGTGTTTCTGTAGCTTGGTCTTTGAGATTTCCCTTCCTTTGCCCACTGCCTTCTTCATCCTGGAGGATCCCTATCTCTAGGGAGCCTTCCCTGAATATAATCTCTTCTTCTCTCATTGTATCTGATACGTCAAGGGTCACCCAATCTATGTGAGGCCTCCAGTGCTCCTGTGAAACCCTGGGTTCCACTCCATAGTATTCATCTGTTTGTGCCTCCTCCAAGAGACTTAGATCCCTTTGAGGGCCTGCCCTAAGGCCTGGCACTTAAGATGTACATGCAATAGACATTTGATAACTCTGTGAATTAGGAAAAATATGGGAGAAAATGGTGTGTCTAATGACATAGTTTATTGTATGTCTCAAAGGAGAAAGAAGCATATTACCTGATATTAAGATTTGTATGGTGATGACTGAGTTTATCTTTTTAAAAAAAATATTTAAGAGGACGATAGGGATCTCCATTTTCTGTTTCATTCCCCAAATTCCTGCAATGGCCAAGGCTGGACTAGGGTGAAGGTGGGAGTCAGGAACTCAGTCTGGGTCTCCCACATGAGTGTCAGGGACCCAGCTACTTGAGCCCCCAACATGGTCTGTGTTGGTGGAGCCAGAGCCGGG
This sequence comes from Lepus europaeus, assembly GCF_033115175.1. NCBI lineage: Eukaryota > Metazoa > Chordata > Mammalia > Lagomorpha > Leporidae > Lepus > Lepus europaeus. The sequence continues at coordinate 125,544,268 of NC_084828.1, forward strand.
GAGTCAGGAGCCAGAGCCAAGGACTGAACCCAGGCACTCTGACATGGGAGGTAGGTGTCTTAACTGTTAGGCTAAACACTCGCCCCTGAGTTTATCTTTTTATGTTTCTTGGTTCTCATCTCCTTGTTTCTATCCAGCCAATCATTTCATTTCTCTTTTAATTTAGCATCTTCTTAATCATTTACTATGAACAGGAGACTGGTGTTTATATAGCATTCTGCAACATAAAGAGACTAATACATAGTCTATCATATTTTGTCCTTACAACAATTTTGTGAGATGATATTATTCCCATTTTGTAGATCCAAAAAGTGAGTCTCAATGAGCATATGATTTGCTCAGGATAATGAAGGGAAGGAAATAGCTGAGCAAAGTTATTTTAGCTCCTACATTAGTCATCTTACCCCTACACATCATCACTTTTTTGAAGAATTTAATGAATATTTAGTTAGCACTCAGCTGGGTGTTAGGATTATGGCATTAGGGATTCTTCTGTATGGAGCAACAAGCTGGTAGAGGTACTATATACCGATTTTGTTCCAGTTCATTAGAAACCTAGCATACACAGTAGCTGAAAATACAACTAAGATGAGAATTGCTATATACATGACATCTATGAATCACATTTTTTTTTCTGAAGTAACTAACATCTTAATCCAGGATCACTGAAAAAGCGCCAAAGGCAAAATCTAACATACTAATGTTTTATTGGGATATAGGGTAGCAAAAATGATGGTAAAAGAAAATTGAGGGGCTGGCGCCGTGGCTCAATAGGCTAATCCTCTGCCTGCGGCGCCAGCACACCGGGTTCTAGTCCCGGTTGGGGCACCGGATTCTGTCCCGGTTGCCCCTCTTCCAGGCCAGCTCTCTGCTGTGGCCCGGGAGTGCAGTGGAGGATGGCCCAAGTGCTTGGGCCCTGCACCCGCATGGGAGACCAGGAGAAGCCCCTGGCTCCTGGCTTCAGATCAGCGCAGTGCGCCGGCCACAGCAGCCATTGGAGGGTGAACCAACGGTAAAGGAAGACCTTTCTCTCTGTCTCTCTCTCTCACTGTCCACTCTGCCTGTCAAAAAAAAAAAAAAAAAAAAAAAAAAGAAAATTGAGGGAGAGAGGGAAGGGAAAATACAAAGGGGTAGATGGGCCGGCACCGTGGCTCACTTGGTTAATCCTCTACCTGTGGCGCCAGCATCTCATATGGGCGCTGGGTTCTAGTCCCGGTTTCTCCTCTTCCAGTCCAGCTCTCTGCTGTGGCCCAGGAGGGCAGTAGAGGATGGCCCAAGTGCTTGGGCCCCTGTACCCATGTGGGAGACCAGGAAGAAGCTCCTGGCTCCTGGCTTTGGATCGGCACAGCGCGCTGGCCGTAGCGGCCATTTGTGGAGTGAACCAACAGAATGAAGACCTGTCTGTCTGTCTGTCTCTCACTGTCTATAACTCTACCTGTCTAAAAAAAATACAAGGAAGTGCTGTGTTACTGAGATGACTAAAGGTTTACAACAAAACCATTCAGGTGCTTAGATTGGTAGTCTATCTCCAGAGAGGCCATATGCAAAGACTGTGTGCAAAGAGCAGTCCATTATAAGAAAGTATGTATGGATGAGAGATATATCTCCTGGGATCTTTCCCATCTGCTAACTTTTAGTGGTTAAATCTACTTCTTGTTTCCATGTTGTACTCTGCAATCCATCCAGGCAGCCAAGAGGGAGACAGAGCCCACAGGTTACAGTGTGTGATAATCTCTCCATGTCAGCTGGGGCTATACTTGCGGATTTCTGAGTATACAATGGCAATGACAGCAGTAACAGTGACTGGAAATAACAGATAAAAGATAAAAACAATGCAAATGGTTGACTTTGGGATGCAGATAGGCAAGGATAAGATGATATGGTGTGATATATAAACAGATACTGCATCTTGTGCACCAATCCGATTTTCTTGCATCCACTTGTAATGTTCTCCCGATCTTGTGTGAGAACAAGGTACTTCCTTATTTTCTCAAGGAGGGAGTGCAAGGCCAGCCCTTCCAGGCAGTGTTCAGTTTCAATCTCTTAAACTAGATTTAGAGAGGATTAGTAAACCAAGCCATAGCACCTACTGCTGTAACAGAGTGAGAGCCAACATTCATCATCTCCCTCGTCTGTCACCCACTCTAGTTTCCCACACCTTCAGTCAGTGTTCTGCTGCTCCAGTTGCTTGTTGTGTTGACACAGTCCCTCATCCCTGATGGATGGAAGCTGTCAGTTGTTCCCCTTTGTCAGACAGTAGTTGCTAGGGGAACTCATTTACAACTGTCACTGGGCACAGACTCACAAGAAGTGTCTCAGTGAGTCCCATATGCCAGGTGTACTCCTATTTGCCTCCATTGTGTAGCCACAACTCCAGATTCATCACAGTCAGGGTCAGTTAAACCAGTAAGTCCAATAATTCCTTTCTTTTCCTGTTTATCCACTGGCATGACGAGTTCTCAGTGGCTACAATTTCTGGTTCAGTGGAACGTTTCATATTTCCTAGGAAGTGAAACTCCCTAGCAGGACCTCTAACCTAGTAGATTTAAGGTTTTTGGGACATAAAGTACAAGTGATGTGTGTCATGGATTGATAGATGGTGATAGGCATTGGTCCTAGTTCCACTCTGGTTCCTGGAATCTCTGCTTTTCAGTCACACCGTGGCCACTTAACTCATAGGCCCATTGGGTAAGCAGTGGATTGACCAAGGAGAGAATCTGGCTGATATTTAGAAAACCAGATTTGCCTGTTGAGAGCCTCAGTGTGGCTATGCTTATTTTTCAGGATCACTCCTAAGAGGAACTGTGTTTTGGCAGTGACCCATTTCAGTGGCACCCCAAAATGTCATACCGAAGTGTGTTTGAACAGGGATCAAATCATCTTTCTTCATCAGTTAGGGAATTTCCCATGGTTCATAGGTGTGAGTTGAGGGAGTGGCACCAGTGCAAAGGAGGTGGTTATATGAAGGTCTAGGCCAGTTGGTCAGTTTTTTGTATGCCTTCTGTAATACTTGGGTCTTTTCCTAAATGCAGTATTTTCCTCTTGAAGAGGTTTGCTCCTATTCTTCTCAAAGTTTTCTGGGAGCTGCTCTTAACACCATATTCATAATGGGCAGCATCAATTGCAGTCACTTGGCCTACCATAGACTCTCAGATGTTAGCTTACAGGCTGTGGCCCTGCATGCTGAAGACCTCTGGCATCATAGACATTTCATTGATGTTACAGATCTCCTAATCACCAGGGACTTCCCACCTAACCTCTGACATGCACATAGCTGATCAGGACATTCAAGATGCTGGGCCTGTTACCCATATTAGGTCCAATTAGAAAAATGTCAATCAATGAAGAAAACCAGCAAGATGCATTGTGGAGTATCAAAATGATCAAAATCACTACAAGTATACAGTGAGACAGCATGAGTATTAACACAGACCCAGGGAAAGCCAGTGAAGGTTTCCTGCTGTCCTTGCAAATGTAAGAGTGCGCTGCTTTTGAGTTTCCCTACTGATGAGAACCAGGAATAAAGCATTCAACAAAATATTAGCCACAAACTCTCAGAAGTTAGGTTGATTTGCTCTAATAAAATTCGTATGTGGCAGAGTTGTAATAGGGTTATATTTATACTATGATCCACGGGCACCCACCATGATTCATATGATATTTTTCCTTTTATACAGAATCCAGACAGGTGGAATGACTAGCTATACTATGGGAATCACCACTTCTGACAGATGAAATGACTAGGTACACTATGGGGATCACCACCTCTGAATCTTTTAAGTCAAAGTTGGGACTAATTCCTACAAATGTTTTCAGGGAAGGGACTATGCTTCTGATTTAGTATCTTGGTGCACTACATTTTAAGGCATTAGTACTTTCTGTCATAATGTCCTTTAATTCAAAGGGCCAACTTCTTTTATTTCCCCAGAAACCTTTTATTTAAGGAATACAAACTTCATACTTTTCATAAACACAGCATTAGAAATATAGTGATTCTGTCCTCTATATCCATATTCCCACCTCTCTTCCTCCTCCCTCTTCTACCATTCTTATTTTATCCTAAGATCAATTTTCAATTAACTTTACATATGTTTAACTCTATACTAAGTAAAGAGTTAAACAAATCATATAAAAAAAAACTGTTCCTCAATAGTTGAGACAAGGGCTGTTCAAAGTCATTGCATCTCAAAGTGTTAATTTCATTTGTATAGATTACCTTGTAGGTGATCTATTAGTTATCACAGATCTGGGAGAAAACATGGCATTTGTCCTTTTGAGACTGGCTTATTTCACTAAGTATGATGTTTTCCAATTTCATCCATTTCATTGCAAACCACAGGATTTCATTTTTTTTAACATTCCCCCCCCCTTTTTTTTATAAAGCAAGAGTTGTATGGGATTGCATTAGTCCCAAAAGTCCAGGAGGGACTTTTCCCATTTCTTAACTGGGTTGTTTGTTTTGTTGTTGTTGAGTTTGTTGATCTCTTTATATATTCTGGTTACTAATCCTTTATCAGTTGCATAGTTTACAAATAATTTTTCCCATTCTGTCAGTTGCCTCTTTACTTAGCTGGATTTTTGTTTGTTTGTTTTTGGAGGGGGTGGCACAGAAACTTCTCAATTTGATGTAATCACACTTGTGGATATTGACTTTGGTTGCTTGTGCCTCTGGGGTCTTGTCCAAGAACTCTTTGCTATGCCAATGTCTTTCAGGATTTCCCCATTATTCTCTAATAATTTGATGGTACTGGGCCATGGATTTTGGTCTTTAATCCATTTTGAATAGACTTCTCTGTAAGGTGTAAGGGAGCGGTCTTGCTTCATACTTCTGCATGTGGAGATCTAATTTTCCCAGTACCCTTTGTTGAAGAGACTGTCCTTGCTCCAGGGATTGATTTCAGCTTCTCTGTGAAAGATAAGTTGGTTATAAATGCATGGATTGATTTATTGTGTTTCTATTCTGTTCCATTGGTCTATCCATCTGTTTTTGTGCCAGAACCATGCTGTTTTGACTATCAATGCCCTATACATGTCTTGAAATCTGGTATTGTGATACCTCCAGCTTTGTGTTGTTGTGTAAGATTGCTTTAGCTATTCAAGGTCTGCTGTATTTCCATATGAATTTCAGCATCATTTTTTCTATATCTGAGAAGAATGTCCTTGGTAGTTTGATTGATATTGCATGGTATCTGTAAATTGTTTTCGGTAGTATGGGCATTTTGATGATATCGGTTCTTCCAATCCATGAATATGAAATATTTTTCCATTTTTTGGTCGTCTTTTATTTCTTTCTTTAATGCTTTGTAAATCTCATCATAGAGATATTTGAAATCCTTTGGCAAATTTATTCCAAGGTATTTGGGTTTTTTTGGTAGCTATTGTGAATGGGATTTGTCTTAGAAGTTTTTTCTCAGCCATGGCATTGTCTGCGTATATATAGGCTATTGATTTGTGTGTGTTGATTTGATATCCTGCCACTTTACCAAACTCTTATATGAGTTCCAATGGTTTCTTAGTGGAGTATTTTGGATTCTGTATATATAGAATCATGCCACCTGCGATAGAGATAGTTTGGCTTCTTTCTTCCCAATTTGTATCTCTTTGACTTCATTACCTTGCTTCATGTTTAGCTCCGGCTAAAACATCTAGGTCTATATTGAATAGCAGTGATGAGAGTGGGCATCCTTGTCTGATTCCGGGTCTCAGTGGGAATACTTCCAAATTTTCCCCATTGAATAGGATGTTGGCCATGGGTTTTCATAAATTGCCTTGATTGTGTTGAGGAATGTTCCTTCTATACCCAATTTGCTTAAAGTTTTCATCATGAAAAGGTATTGTATGTTATCAAATGCTTTCTCTGCATCTATTGAAATAATCATGGTTTTCGTTCTTCAGTTTGTTAATGTGATGTATCACATTGTTTGATTTGCAAATGTTGAACCATCCCTGCATACTAGGGATAAACCCCACTTGGTCCAGGTGAATGATCTTTCTGATGTGTTGTTGGACTCCACTGGCTAGTATTTTGTTGAGGATTTTTGCATCTGTGTCCATCAGTGAAATTGGTCTGTAGTTCTCTTTGTCTGTTCTATCTTTTTCAGATTTAGGAATTAAGGTGATGCTGGTTTCATACAACAAATTTGGAAGGATTTCCTCCCTTTTAATTGTTTTGAGAAGAATTGGAATTAGTTCTTCTTTAATGTCTGGTAGAATTCAGCAGTAAAGCCATCTGATGGTCCTGGGCTTTTCTTTGTTGGAAGGGTATTTATTACTGACTCAATTTCTGTCTTGGTTATTGGTCTTTTTAGGTTTTCTATGTCTTCATGTCTCAATTTAGGTAGGTTGTGTGTGCCCAGGAACCTATCCATTTCTTTTAGGTTTCCTGATTTGTTGGCATACAGCTGTTTGTAGTAATTTCTGATGATTCTTTTTATTTCAATGGTGTTGTTACTTTTTATTCATCTCTAATTTTATTGATTTGTGTCTTCTGTCTCCTTTTTTGGTTAATTGTGCCAATGGTGTGTCAATTTTGTTTGTTTGTTCAAAAAAAAAGCTCTCATTTTGCTGATATTTTGTATTTTTTTTTTTTTAGATTCAATTCTCCCAGCCAGACTCAGGCATCTCCTCTTGGTTGGTTGATGGGTGCATGGATATGAGTTGGTGCAGCTGTTACATATATACAAAATGGTACCCACTGTCTCAGCTAGTTATGGGACACTGGTACTGGTTGGTCAGGGAGAGAGAAATGTGCCCCTCTTTTTTCCCCTCTAGGTTGGCAGGTACATTGTCTCCCAGAGGGCTCCAAGGCAGACCCACCACAATGCTGTTCTTGCAGCTTTATTGACAGTGGCTTGGGCTATTGCAGTCTGGTCTCACCTCATTCCAATGCTGGTGCTGAGGCTCTTGTCTGCTGGGGTCCTGAGTTGTGTGCATCCACACCTTCCATGTAGTTCCATAATTTCCCTCTAATTTGTGTGGAGTTTCTTCTGCCATTTTCTCCCTAACTCTTCCATGAGACTGCATTCTCTCCACTTTTTTTTTTTAAAAACTATCTTCCCCTAGACTAGAGCAGCAAGCTCCCTCCCTATTACACCACCTTGACTCCAAGACCGAGAATCCCAATTTCTTAATTTATATATCCCACAAGGTATCTGAGACTCAGAAAATAAAAGCAGATTAGATTTAGTTGTATTGGATTCATTATGAGATAGACTAAAACCCAAACCCCATTTACAATTTGGTCTCCATAAGGCTCCATTTCTAACTGAAAGTCCATGGGTGCTGTTGTTAATTTCCTGGTGTTAGTGTCTGCAGTAACTTTATTCTAAACATAGTTAGGTAGTCTTTCAGTATTCCCTGTTCTACTGTGCATCCTTATTCAGGTACATTTGAGCAAGAATAAAGAAAATATTTGCCAAGATTGAAGTTACGTTGAGAGGAACTAACTACCTCTTCAATCAATGGCCTATGGATCTGTAAACCGGTTAGCAACTGAAATAGAAATTTTCTATTGTAGTTTCTAGTATCACCTTCATGTAAATCATTACTCTCTATTATATTTTTCTATAATATTTGATCATAAGAATTAAAGTCCTGGTTCAGTGTGTCTCAAACTTTAGTGTGTATCTAAATTACCTATAGGAATAACTATTTAAAGCACATATCAGTTGTCACATCAGTTGTCAAATTCCTGCTTCCTGGGTCTTGGGTGGGGCTTAAGAATTTTCATTTTAACAAGTACCCAGATAATAAGAATGCTACTCATCTTAGGATCACTCTTTGATAACCACTGCTGTTTAAGTTACTTTTGGGGAAACCAACATCCATTAGTCATAGTAATAGATCTCTTTGGGCCAAGCCCAAATCAGTGCTCACTATGATAATTACACCTCCCTGGCTTCTGCCTTGCTAGAATCCTCATACCTCCACTAGTATTGGGGAGTCTGTGCTATGCAGAATACCCCGCTGTCAACCCTGGCTGGAGAGGAGAGTCAACAATGAGTCCCTCCAATGTTGGTGCTCTAATCATTAGTGACTTGTTTAGTGAAGGGACTGACTTCCAGGCCCACCTAGAAAATACAAGGGTACTTCAAAACATTCATGGAAAAAAGGAACTAAATTGCGAGTTTATTGTGGTACAAAAAACTTGAGATCCATGTGTTCTCATTGGGTATTCTCATAATACTCAATCTCCATGAACTTTTTGAAGACCCCTCTTAGGCAACATGTTCTATGCTTCATCCTCACAATCTGTTTCCTGAGCCTTCTGTACACGTCATTATTTTGCCAAGGAAGTTCCAGCATTCTCACCTCAATGTATTGAGCCATTGTGAATTCAAGGCTCCTAGGAGTCATTCCACCTATTAAGATTGATGTCCTTATTAGACTTAAAATTCCAGCTATGTATGAATTTTCCAGAAAAAAAATTCTCTCCTGTTCAGCCTTAATTCTGCTTCTCTAGTCTAATATTTCAATATCTACATACAGATATTTCTTTGGTTCTTGTTTGATACAGTCATGATTGTTGTACTGCCACCTGCCATAGAGTCACCCCTGATTTTCACAGTATACCTTAAAGCAGCTATTAGCTGCCTTGAATATACCAGGGAGTTTAAGGCAGCCATACATTATAGGGCCTTTAATTATCATCTGCCCATACTAATTGCTGTGAGAATTTAATATCCCAAGGCTTACTCTCAGTCCCCACTTTATCCTAATTAAGTACAAGTGACATCTTTATTTATTCTGATGCCAAGCATGCCAATGATTATTACTACCTCACCCTGGTACCAAGTGTTTCTGTTGGGTTCCTTGGAAAGACAGCCTAAGGGGATAGCTTTTGTGTTAACAAAGTTCAGTCCCAGGGAAGCAAGAGTAAAGGGAAAAGAAAAGAAAGGCAAAGAAGGAGGGAGAGAAAATAAAAGGAGTATTTCCAAGCTGTCCGTGGCTTCAAAACAATCATCTGTATTTTGTAAGTGAAGTCCAATGGGATAGTGGAGCATGTGCCAGGCACTTGGAGCCTCAACTCATGTGCAGTTCTCCTCTGACTGCATCCCACCCCTCCAGCCCCTCTCAAATTGCTGCATATGTGTGTAATACAAGAAATGCATTTTTAGAATCTGTGTAAACATTTGCTCTTTGTCCTTTTCCTGATTGTAAAGTTCTAGTTAAGTGTAATAAGCTCAGCCATTTGTTAGATGGCAATGCCTGAGCTTCCATCATGTGAGTATGATTTGCTATGGCATATGCTGCCTTTTAAACTCCTTTCTTCATGAAACTGCTGTCATCAGTGAACTACCCAACATCTGAATTTTCCAGAGGTTCATCTCATAGATCAGGCCTGCTAGAACAGACCGGCTCTATAGTCTCTAAACTCGAGTGAGCTAACTTTTTAATATCTTCAAATGGCAGGAGAGCAGCTGGATTGAGGACTTAGCATGCGTTGTGATCTAGAGCCCTGCAAATGTGCCTAGGAAAGCAGCAGCAAATGGCTCAAGTGCTTGGGCCCCTGCACCTACATGGGAGACCTGAATGGAATTCCAGGCTCCTGGCTCCATCCTGGCCCAGTCCCGGCCATTGTGGCCATTTGGGGTATGAACCAGCAGATGGAAGGCTCCCCCCTCACCTTCTCCCCCCCCCCCCACCCATAACTGTGTCTTTCAAATAAGCAAAATATAATCTTAAAAATAAGAAAATTAACTAGCACTCTTACCTGCAGTGTTAGTAGTCATCCGGGGCTCCTGGAATGAGATATTTGGGCTGTGGAAGCCTCCTGAGTTCTCAGGCCCCATCAGTCTTTCGACAAGATTTTGAGGGAATGGAGAGTCCTTTCCTCTCTTTGGATCTGAGTACAGTTTCTCTTCCAATCACTGCCTGTTTTATATTTGGGGTATGGACTGGGTTGATTCTTAAGGTATGTACACTCATTTTCCAGTGTCCTGGCTTCCCATATCTGAAACATTCTTCTGTGGGTCTTTCAGCCATACCAGAAGCTCCCTGGGTTGATTCTGAAATCACTGGGTACTGGGTATAGTGACTGCCATGCTATGAGCCTGCTGTCTGGAGTGCTTCCCACATTGAAATACCCTTTCTTTTTCAGTCCTGTCTCTGTTATTAAACACTTGAAATGCTATTTCTATCATCTGGCCTGTGGGATTCTATGGTCCCATAGCCAATGTCTAAAACTGTATCCTCAGAAGTGAATCCATAGGAATGGATGCAGAATTATCCACAGCTGAAAGTCTTCCTGTAACCTGAGGAGATAAAAATAGATAAGGCTCAGCATGAGCTCAGTTTTGTTCACCCATTCCCTTTGAAGCCCTGCATTAGGTAAGATCTGGCATTCCAAGATCATTTGGTTCCCTGTGATCTACCTCCCAGCTCCCTTCAGGGATCTCTGCATGTTGGTCTAGATCTGGGCTCCCCTCCCAGATCTGAGATGCAACTGCCCAGCACCCTGATTATATTGGGGAGCTTCTACCACTATGCCTAGCACTTTTGACCTCTGGGAGAAATTGCTGTGTCTTAGGCTCCATATGGGTCAAAATAGGCATTGAATCTATGTCCTAGAGTGATACCAGCGTCCAAGGATGCTGGAGCTTAGAAACCTAGCATTTGAGATTCTTGAAACTGATCCCTGCAGTGAGGGGTTGGGAGCTTGATCATGAGATATCAAGCCTCAGCTGGCTACCAGAAGCCACACCCATATTTAAGTGCATTTAAGTCAGCCTCCCCAGCAGCTCCAGCCTTCCAGAGTTGAGAGGCTTGCATCAACTACTTTTGAAATTATTGCCCATCAGGTCCTGGTGTGTCTGCAGAGTCCAGGATATGTGCTCATTGACATGGAAGACATAGTGCCACATCCTGTGCCTGGAGGGTGCAGGAGGGACATTATCTTCCACCAAAACAGGAAGTCCTGCCCCGGCAGCTGGGTATGTTAACCTCTGCAAGAGCAGGAGGTTTCTTCCACGATAACCAAGTGCAGTAACAAGGTAAAAGAAACTGGATCTCCTCTCCTCTCCTACCCCATCTTATTCTGACTTGGGATGGGCGAAGCAGAGAGGAGGGAAGAAAATGTGTTCAGAAGGCAAAATATTTAAGTGAACCACATGAAACTCAGCAGTAGTGGCTTAGCTCTAGGAGCCAGAAGCTTCCACAATGTGCATTAACTCTGGAAAAAAAAATCTGGCCAGAAGGTTGATGCCTACATGCTCCAGATGGGTGACCAAGAGCTTGCATTCTCTCTTCTTGCATTCTCTTGGCTTCTCCCTAGAGTTTCCAGCCTGCTGCTGGTCCCCAGCAATTTCCGGCAGCGAATAGGCTCAGTTTATTTATTTATTTTTTAAGATTTATTTACTTGAAAGAGTTACACATAAAGAGGAGAGGCAGGCCGGCACCGTAGCTTAACAGGCTAATCCTCCACCTTGCGGCGCCAGCACACTGGGTTCTGGTCCTGGTTGGGGCGCCGGATTCTTTCCTGGTTGCCCCTCTTCCAGGCCAGCTCTCTGCTATGGCCCGGGAAGGCAGTGGAGGATGGCCCAGGTCCTTGGGCCCTGCACCCGCATGGGAGACCAGGAGAAGCAGCTGGCTCCTGGCTTCGGATCAGCACGATGCGCCGGCTGCAGCGGCCATTGGAGGGTGAACCAACGGAAAAAGGAAGACCTTTCTCTCTGTCTCTCTCTCACTGTCCACTCTGCCTGTCAAAAAAAAATAAAAAAAAAAAATAAAGAGGAGAGGGGGAGAGAGAGAGAGAGAGAAAGAGAAAGAGAGAGAGAGAGAGGTCTTCCATCCAGTGGTTCACTTCCTAATTGGCTACAATGGCTGGACCTGCACCAATCTGAAGCCAGGAGCCAGGAACTTCTTCCAGGTCTCCCATGCAGGTGCAGGGGCCAAGGACTTAGGCCATCTTCTACTGCTTTCCAAGGCCATAGCAGAGAGCTGGATCAGAAGTGGAGCAGCCGGGACCCAAAACGGCGCCCATATGGGATGCTGGCACTGAAGGCGGTGGTTTTACCCACCATGCCACAGTGCTGGCCCCAGCTCAGTTCTGTGGTTTAGCTGCCTCTCAGTTGTCAAGATAAAACAAAGAAATATGTATATGTGCATTTTAAAGGCCCACCCACAATAAAGGTCTTAACTTTCAGAGAAGAGGCAAAAGCTCAGAGAAGGAAAAAGTGGGTGTTTACTCACTAACCACTGTTCCTAGATTTATAATCCTGCTGCAATTAATGCTCCTGGATGGCTTGCCACTTTATATTTTTAAAGATTTATTTTATTTATTTGAAAGACAGAGTTACAGAGAGAGGTAGAGACAAAGAGAGAGGTCTTCCATCCACTGGTTCACTCCCCAGATGGCCACAACAGCTGGAGATGTGCCAATCCGAAGCCAGGAGCCAGGAGTTTCTTCTGGGTCTCCCATGTGGCTGCAGGGACCCAGGGACTTGGACCACCTTTCACTGCTATCCCAGGCCATAGCAGAGAGCTGGATCAGAAGAGGAGCAGCCGGGACTAAACCTGGCACCCATATGGGATGCCTGTGCTTCAGGCCAGGGCTTTATCTGCTGTGCTGCAGCGCTGGCCCTGGTTCACCACTTTATGATAAGGGCCTAAGTATCTCAACCTTTACCCCATGTTCTTGCTCCACACAGATATAAGAATTCAAAGCAGAAGCATAAGTGCACAAGTGAGAACAGGATTTATTTAAAAGTGAAAGGACAGGATGTGGGAGGTGGTGTTGTGACATATCAGGATATGCTATCACCTGAATACTGGCATCCTATATGGGCACTGATTCAAGTCCTGGATGCTCCACTTCTGATCTAGCTCCCTGCTAATGTGCCTGTGAAAACAGCCAAAGATGGCCCAAGTGCTTGGGCTTCTGCATCTATGTGGGAGATCCAGAAGAAGCTCTTGGCTTCATTCTGGCCCAGCCCCAGCTATTACAATCATTTGAGGAGTGAAGCAGCTGATTGAAGACCTCTTTCTCTGTCCCCCACCCCATGCCCTGTAACTCAGCTTTTCAAATAATTAGTAAATCATTTAAAAAGTGAGAGAATGAACATACATTTATGCATGAGTATCGGGCTGCCCAGTACAGAGAAATACCTGGTCTGAGTGGGCCAGAGAGTTGCCTAATGAGGAGAGAGAGAGAGAAAGTCTGTGAAGGGTACCCATGCATAGTCAGGGCCAAAATAGGGCCTCTGTCCTGTTCTCAGTCTCTTTTATGAAGTAGGAGATACTACCTTCATTGAATAAACAAATGGGGTAAGATCTTAGCATGTGTAAAAACTTTCTGGGATTTTTAGGGCACCTACATGTGGAATTTAACTTCCATGTGGTTATCATGATGTCTCCTCCATCCAGGTCTCAGATGAAATAGGTACATCCTGGGAATGTGAGTTTTGAGATTGACAGGTGAACGGTTAAAGTTATAGTGCAGGATTAGCAAACATTCTAGCACACCTAGGCCTAACTAACTCCCTGTTTTCCCCATATCATTTTTACCCTTTAATCAAATGATGAGCCAAGTGAAGCGAAGATAGTTTTTGAATTAATCTGTTTGTCACAGTGCACACAAAAGCAGAATTAGAAAAACAAGCAAAAGAATACATGAAAAGATAGGGAAGAATAGGTAAAAGAAATTACTCAGGCACAGTGCTAAATAATGAAACAAACGCCATATGTCCATGGAGGAAGTTTTCCAAATAGTCTGGGAAAAACACACACCTTTGAGGTGATGCTCAATGCTTCTGCATGCGTCGATCCATCAACCCTCAAGTAAAGGGACTTTCACTCCAGCTGAGCCTGCAGGCATCAGTGCTTCTCAGAATTCATTATCACAAGGAACAGAGTCACAGTGAGATATATCTCAAGTGGCAGCTTGAAGGTACTAGTATTTATGCCCCAAACATGCATTATCGTAGCTTCCAGATGTCAGCCTTAGAGGGAAAAGTCTCATTCCCAAACTGTTTCATTTGCAAATCAGCACACAGTTGTTAATGTGACTATCAGTTTTTGTGAAGTTGTGGGCCTGCTTGCTATCAGTCAGCCACTTGGCTCAGTTATAGGTTGTGTTCAAAGAAGAAGCTCAGAATGGAGTTGTTGCTGTCAAAGAATAGTCATATAATCATAATCAAAATACCAATTTACTTAGATTCACAAGAATCATAAGACAACAAAACACACATCATAACAACCCCTAAATCAGGTTTGGTGCAAGAGTTAAATCCCCTGGGTTCAGGTGGCCCCAGTGCAATGGGTAGATTGTCTTACGTAGGCCTACTTTTTCATTTTGCACTGGGTTCCCAAACTATGTGGTCAGTATTGCCTCAAGGTGATAATGCTTGAACTGATTCTATTTTTTTATTGCAGTATTTATTATTATTTATTTTTAAAAATGTTTTCACCCACTTGAAAGCAGAACAATAGAGAGAGACAGACAGACACATATACACACAGGATCTTTCATCTGCTGGCCCATCCCACAAATTCCTGGGGTAGCTAGGGATGGGCTATGATGAAGCCAAGATTCTGGAATTCCGCTTGTGTTTTCCACTTAGGTGGCCGAGTTCCAAGCACTTGAGCCATCATCCTGCTTTCCAGGTTGCATTTGCAGGAAGCTGGATTGGAAGTGAAGATACTAGAACTTGAACTAGCACTTGATTGGGATGCAGGCATCCTAGGCAGCAGCTTAACCCACTGTACCACAATGCCACCCTGTGGACTGATTCTTGAAAGATTAGTAGAAATTTTTCAGATGAAAGAGAAAGAGTTCTCCTAAAAAGACGGAACAATATCAGCTACATGAAGCATTAAATGTCACCCCATGAGCAGAACACACTTCCCTCCAGCCTGAACATCTTGGAAAATTGTGGTTCTGCCTCCCAAAATAGGGAGAAATTATGAGTGGATTAGGGGAGAATTTGGGTTCTCTCTTGTCCATGATGATTTGAGATTCCCATGAGACCTCCTTTTGGGGAGTCTTGAGCAGTAGGCAGTTAAAGTCTGAACATAGGTTTGGGAATGACCCTCACAGGCGGCTTCACACCATGGCATCAGGGAAGGTTTCTCAGGCAGAGGCTGTAGATAGAGCAGACAGGGGAGCTAGGACACCACATTGTAGATGGTGAACAGGAGGGGATCAGTGTAGAAGGAAGATGCTCAGAACAGTGTCATGGGAGAAAAAGATGAATGCTTTTAAAAATATGCGTTCATTTATTGTATTTATTTGAAAGAGACAGGCAGAGATTTCCCATCTGCTAGTTCACTCCCCAAATGCCTGCAACATCAGGACTGGGACAGACCAAATCTGGGAGTGGGGTAGTCAATCTGGGTCTCTACAGTGGGTGACAGGGACCAAGCTACTTGACCTTCACTGTTGGCTCTCAGGATCTGTATTAATATGAAGCTAGAATCAGAGAAGAGCTGGGACTTGAACCAGGCACTCCATTATGGAAAGCCAGCATTCCAAACAGCATCTTAACCACCATGACAAATGCCTATCCCAAATGAATGTGTTTTAAGATCTCAGCATATTTTTTAAAATTTTAAGTAAATGTTGAAAGTTCAGGATATTCAGATAACCTATAGATTTTCAGCTTTTCTTGAACAATCTGCAGGTCTGACGACACCAGCCCCATTCTGCATGGTAGAACCAGTTGCTTGCACACACAGCATGCACCAGCTTCCTGTCCTCCATGCACTCACACTTGTTTCCTGGATTCTTACAACTTTATGTCCTCATTTCTTTTCAAGCTTTCATCACTGAATGTCCTGCAAGAGAGAACTACATCTCTGTTCAGTTTTTCCATCAAAGCTGGGAACAGAAAAGATAGCAATGTGTTTAAAAACAAGTTTGGAGACAGTGTATTGTTTTGTATTTTTTTTAAGATTTATTTATTTGAAAGGCAGAGTTAGAGTGACAGTGAGAGTGAGAGTGAGAGAGAGAGAGAAAGAGAGAGATCTTCCATCAGCTAGTTCATTCCCTAGATAGTTGCAATGGCCAGAGCTGCACTGACCTGAAGCCAGGAGTCAGGTGCTTTGTTTCCCACATAGGTGCCAAGGCCCAAAGAGTTGGGCCATCTTCCACTGCTTTCCCAGGTGCATGAGTAGGGAGCTGAATTGGTGAGTAGGGAGCTGGATTGGAAATGGAGTAGCTGCGACTCAAACTCGCGCCCATATGGGATGTCAATGTTGCAGGTGTTGACAATGCTAGCCCTGAGAGTGTGCTCTTTAAAGAAGTAAGGTCTATTTTGTGTATTTATGAAGAAAAAAATGCTCTTCAAAATAAAGAACTCTGTCTTCTTTACTCCATTATAACACAGTACCTCCCTGACTTCTGTAGGATTTTTAATTGACACTATACTAAGTTCATTTACAAGTAATGTTCCCAGAACAAATGTTTCTCAAATGTTTTCATCATGTTATTTTTATTCAGTTAACCTCAGAGAATTATGGATATTGGTATCCACATTTGCTGAACACAGAATACATGAATTGAGGACATTTTTTAGAATGCAAATTCACACGAGTATTTGTCCCTTGGCTTCCACTGTCTTTCCTCCCAGCTGGTAGTTGGAGCCAATACTAGTTCAAGTCAGTTTTTACTTAAAGACAATCTTATGATCAGTCCACACACAGTAGACCATCCTGGGAATGGTGGTATCTGTGGCAGAAGTCATTCAGTCTAGTCTCTTTGAGAGCCCTTGCCTCTGATGGATCTCAGCCAGCTCCAGTGATGAGGAGGGGAGTGGGTTCCATATCCCATGGTCTGCTCCTTCTCACCACTCCTGCCATACCATGCCTCCCCAGAGCCCAGCATGCCTAGTTCAGTGTCTTCTGGTGACAGGATCATCCTACTTCTGGGCACTAATCCTTGTCAGGTGGAACAGTTTTATAAATTAAGTCTCATCTCCTGGGAGAAGGAGATGCTAGTCAGTTTGTTAAGGTTTTTTCGCCTAAGAAAATCAAGGCAGTCTAGCCTTCCGATTAAAAGCTTCACATGTTGGACAAATTGTTTGCATTCAAATCCCCATTTGCTAAGTATATTTTACCACTATCTCTAAAATGGGAGTAACAGTAGATGTTTTCACATATTGTGAGAATTAACTTACACAGGTCTTGATAATAATGGTTGGCAAATAGGAAATGCTTAGCTTTTTGCTATTCTACCAGATCATTATTGTCTTATGGCACATGACTACATCTTTCCATGCATTTATTGGGTAACTACTGAGCCGATCAGCTTCTTCCTCTGTGGAGTACAATTCCACCATTTCAGACTTTTGTGACATGCATTATTTCCTGTATTCAACTTTTTCTACTTAACGGGAAAGAAATTTCATTCAGAACTTACAGATAGATGGTTGTGTATTAAGAGAAATAGAATATCTATATTTAACATGGAAACAAATATTTATTATTTATTTTCAGAAATTCATAGAAGAAAATCACTTATATTTCTAAATTCTTCAATTGTTTCTTGTTAAGATTTTTCTTAATACTTCCAGTATCTTCAGTCAGTACTTTACTCTGTATTCCTTTAACTTTATGCCTTGAATAATTAATCATTTTATGCTAGTTTGTGGGGTTTTTTTTAGCATTTACTTTTTATTTCCACTTAGCTTTCCACGGGGAGACTGTAGCTTGCTCTGAACAAAGTATGATTTCACGTGGTCTAGTCATTATTCTGAGTATATTTCACATTTCTCCTTCAATGTAGCCTCCATATCTGCTTGTTATTTCAGTGAAAGTTTGTATAATTTTTTAAATGTGTTGAACTTTTACAAAAGTTTTAACTTCATTTTGGAGTAATTGCACTTGCAAAATAGTTGGAAAAACAGCATGAGGAATTCCTGATCTCCCCCTTCACCTGTCTTCCCTAAGTGCTATTTTAAGTAATCATAGAAACAGGAGGCTAACATTTACATGGTGTTATTTGCTAATTTATTCTTTATTCAAAGTTATCAATTGTCTTACCAATACTTTTTTTCTGGACCAGACTGTAATCCAGATTAGGGGGCCAATTCCAGAAACCAATTACTCTCAGTAATAAAACAATTTGTTTAAGCCAGCAATTGCCAGAGAAACAGGACCAATAGGAGATAGATGATAGATAGATAGATAGAGTGAATATTAGTTTAGTACCTTAACTAAAATACCTGACAGGAACTACTTAGGAAAAAAGAAAGTCTATTTAAGATCATGGTTTTGGAGATTCACAGTCCAAGATAAGTAATCCAAATTGTTTGGTGTCTGATGAGCGCAATGGATGGTAAAACATGCATGGAGTAAGGGTCAATAGTGAGCCAGGAAGCAGAGAGGGAGCACACTCATCTTCTGTGTAACATTTCTCTCTTTTGTAAAGCCACCAGGATTCAACCCTGGCGCCCCATTTGATTCAGTCAGATCTAATCACTTTCCAATGGCCCCACCCTAAGACACCACAATTTGATTCACTCTTGACATAATCCTTTAGCATTAGTTGTTAACATAGGACTTTGGGGACCACATTTTTTCTGCTTTTTTTTTTATTAAAGATTTATTTATTTATTTGAAAGGCAGAGTTACAGAGAGGCAGAGGCAGGGAGAGAGAGTTCTTCATATGCAGGTTCATTCCCCAAATGGTTACAATGTCTGGAGCTGAGCTGATCTGAAGCCAGGAGCCAGGAGTTTCCTCAGAATTCCCTACTTGGGTGCAGGGACCCAAGGACTTGACCATCTTTTACTGCTTTTCCCAGGCCATAGCAGAGAGCTGGATTAGAAATGGAGCAGCCGGGACTTGAACCAGAGCCCTTATGGGATGTTGGCACTGTAGGCAGCAGCTTTACCTGATATGCCACAGCACTGCCCTCCAACCCATTTTTTTTTTTTAACAAATTGGCCTTTGAAGGACACCAGAGCTACTACCCAAACCATGAATTAGAATCATACCATGCAGCTTCTCAGACCACAAAGGAATGAAATTGGAAATTAGCAACTCGGGAATCCCTAGAACACGTGCAAACACATGGAGATTGAACAACATGCTCCTGAATGAACACTGGGTCATAGAAGAAATCAAAAGAGAAATCAAAAATTTTCTGGAAGTAGATGAGGATAACAGCACAACATACCAAAACCTATGTGATATAGCAAAAGCAGTGTTAAGAGGAAAGTTTATATCAATAGGTGCCTACATCAGGCCGGCGCCGTGGCTTAACAGGCTAATCCTCTGCCTTGCGGTGCCGGCACACCGGGTTCTAGTCCCAGTCGGGGCACCGGATTCTGTCCCGGTTGCCCCTCTTCCAGGCCAGCTCTCTGCTGTGGCCTGGGAGTGCAGTGGAGGATGGCCCAAGTTCTTGGGCCCTGCACCCCATGGGAGACCAGGAGAAGCACCTGGCTCCTGGCTTCGGATCAGCACGTTGCGCTGGCCGTAGCGCGCCTACCGCGGCGGCCATTGGAGGGTGAACCAACGGCAAAAAAAGGAAGACCTTTCTCTCTGTCTCCCTCTACTGTCCACTCTACCTGTCAAAAAAAATTAAAAAAAAAAATAAATTAAAAAAAAAAATAGGTGCCTACATCAAGAAATTGGAAAGGCACCAAATAAATGAGCTTTCAAGCATCTCAAGGATCTAGAAAAACGGCAGCAAACCAGACCCAAATCTAGTAGGAGGAGAGAAATAATCAAAATCAAAGAAGAAATCAACAGGATTGAATCCAAAAAAACATTACAAAAAATCAGCCAAACAAGGAGCTGGTTTTTTGAAAAAATAAACAAAATTGGTGATGCTGAAATTCATATGGAGACACAGGAGAGCTCAAATAGCTAAAGTAATCTTGTACAACAAAAACAAAGCCAGAGGCATCACAATAACAGATTTCAGGACATACTACAGGGCAGTTGTTATCAAAATAGCATGGTACTGGTACAGAAACAGATGGATAGACCAATGGAACAGAATAAAAACACCAGAAATCAATCCAAACATCTACAGCCAACTTATATTTGATCAAGGATCCAAAACTAATCCCTGTAGTAAGGACAGTCTATTCAATATATGGTGCTGGGAAAATTGGATTTCCACGTGCAAAAGTATGAAGCAAGACCCCTACCTTTCACCTTACACAAAAATCCACTCAACATGGAATAAAGACCTAAATCTATGACGCGACACCATCAAATTATTAGAGAACATTGGAGAAACCCTGCAAGATATAAGTACCAGCAAAGACTTTTTGGAAAAGACCCTGGAAGCACAGGCAGTCAAAACCAAAATTAACATTTGGGATTGCATCAAATTGAGAAGTTTCTGTACTTCGAAAGAAACAGTCAGGAAAGTGAAGAGGCAACCGACAGAATGGGAAAAAATATTTGCAAACTATGCAACAGATAGAGGGTTAATAACAAGAATTTACAAAGAGATCAAGAAAATCCACAACAACAGAACAAACAACCCACTTAAGAGATGGGCCAAGGACCTCAATAGACATTTTTCAAAAGAGGAAATCCAAATGGCCAACAGACACTTGAAAAAATGTTCAGGATCACTAGCAATCAGGGAAATGCAAATCAAAACCACAATGAGGTTTCACCTCACCCCAGTTAGAATGGCTCACATTCAGAAATCTACCAACAACAGATGCTGGAGAGGATGTAGGGAAAAAGGGACACTAACCCACTGTTGGTGGGAATGCAAACTGGTAAAGCCACTGTGGAAGTCAGTCTGGAGATTCCTCAGAAACCTGAATATAACCTTACCATACAACCCAACCATACCATTCCTTGGAATTTACCGAAAGGAAATTAAATTGGCAAATAAAAAAGCTGTCTGCACCTTAATGTTTATTGCAGCTCAATTCACAATAGCTAAGACCTGGAATCAACTCAAATGCCCATCAACAGTAGACTGGATAAAGAAATTATGGGACATGTACTCTATAGAATACTATACATCAGTAAAAAAAAAAAATTAAATCCGGTCATTTGCAACAAAATGAAGGAATCTGGAAAACATCATGCTGAGTGAATTAAGCCAGTCCCAAAGGGACAAATATCATATGTCCTCCCTGATCAGAGACAACTAACTGAGTACCTGAAAGTAAACCTGTTGAATTGAAATGGACACTATGAGAAACAGTGACTTGATCAGCCCTTGTCTTGACTGTTGATGTACAATTTAATACTTTATCCATTTTAATATTTTTTTTGTTTTACTTAATACTATTGGTTGAACTCTGTAATTAATACACAATTATTCTTAGGTGTTTAAATTTAACTGAAAAGTGATCCCTGTTAAATAAAAGAGTGGGAATAAGAGATGGAAGAGATGTACAATTTGGGACACGCTCAAATGGTGGAGTTATAAATGTGCCAGGGGATTCTAATACAATCCCATCAAGGTTGAATGTACCAATGCCATCTCACTAGTCCAAGTGATCAATTTCTTTATTTTTTATTTTTTTATTTTTTTTATTTTTGACAGGCAGAGTGGATAGTGAGAGAGAGACAGAGAGAAAGATCTTCCTTTTTGCCGTTGGTTCACCCTCCAATGGCCGCCGGGGTAGTGCGCTGCAGCCGGCGCACCGCGCTGATCCGATGGCAGGAGCCAGCTGCTTCTCCTGGTCTCCCATGGGGTGCAGGGCCCAAGGACTTGGGCCATCCTCCACTGCACTCCCTGGCCACAGCAGAGAGCTGGCCTGGAAGAGGGGCAACCGGGACAGGATCGGTACCCCAACCGGGACTAGAACCCGGTGTGCTGGTGCCGCAAGGCGGAGGATTAGCCTAGTGAGCCACGGCGCCGGCCCAAGTGATCAATTTCTGTTCACAATTGATCATACTGATAGGTCAAAGAGTCAAAGGGATCACATAAACAAGACTAATGTCTGCTAATACTAACTGATAGAATCAAAAAGGGAGAGAACGATCCAACATAGAAAGCGGGATACACAGCAGACTCAGAATGGCAGATGTCCTAAACAGCACTGTGGCCTTAGAATCAGCCCTTAAGGCATTCGGATCTGGCTGAAGAGCCCATGAAAGTATTTTAGGCATGGAAATCCAAGACACTCTGGCAAAAAAAAAAAAAAAAACCTAAATGAAAGATCTCTGAGAGTGAGATCCCAGTGGAAAGAATAGGTCATCAAAGAAGGAGGTACCTTTCTCTGAAGGGAGGAGAGAACCTCCACTTTGACTATGACCTTGTCTAAATAAGATCAAAGTCAGCAAACTCAAAAGGCTTCCACAGCCTCGGCAACTCATGACAAGAGCCTTGGATGATTACTGACGTGATAAACCAGAGTGTCAATTTGTTAAATCAACATCAGGAGTCACTGTGCACTTACTCCTCATGTAGGATCTCTGTCCTAATGTGTTGTTCAATGTGAATTAATGCTATAACTAGTACTCAAACAGTACTTTACACTTTGTGTTTCAGTGTGGGTGCAAACTGATGAAATCTTTACTTAATAAATACTAAATCGATATTCTGTATATAAAGATAATTGAAAATGAATCTTGATGTGAATGGAATGGGAGAGGGAGCAGGAGATGGGAGGGTTGCGGGTAGGAGGGAAGTTATGGGGGGGCAAAAACCATTGTAATCCATAAACTGTACTTTGGAAATTTATATTTATTAAATAAAAGTTTTTAAACAAAGGGCTTTAGGAATCCACAAGACAGAACTAAGCAGCAGACCATGTCTTATTCTGTTTTATGTTGTTGTAAAAAATATTCCTGAGGCTGGGAACTTCATACAGAAAAGAGGTTTATTTAGCTCATTATTTTGGAGACTGAAAGTCCAAGACCAGGTTGCCATATCTATTTAGCCACAGGTGAGGGCATTCTGGCTCCATCAACAGTATAGCAGGTAGCAGCATCACATAGTGAAAGAATAGGTGAGAGTGTTGAGAATTGTAAGCTGAAGAAAGACCAAAGGGAGGTATCAGGTTGCTTTATAACAGCCCCAAGGCACTAACCTTATCTCACAAGAGCTAGAATTCCCACAAGACAGCTCTGATTCACTCTGGAGGAGGGTGCCTCAGTGCTTTAGTTACCTCCTGCTAGGCCTCACCTCCTAACAATTCCACCACCTCCCAACACTGTCACATTGGGGACCAAGCACCCAGCGCATGAACCTTTAGAGGACAAACCACATCCCAACCATAGCATTCCTTGAACATAGTCCTTGTGTGCCTCTGTACGAGAACCAAACATCAAAGACAGAGCAAGTAATATCCCTTGACTGACATTCCAAAAGCATTGTTTTCATTTGGAGCTGACATTTTCTTGGTTTAGGTTTTCCCAGAGCAAACTCTGAAACCAGGATTCAAGAGCAGTTGGTTTATTTGGGAGCTGAACTCAAGAAACATTGGCAGGGCAATGAGGAGGGGAAGTAAGGTAGGGAGAGAAGTGATTAAAGGCTATGTTTCCAAAGCATTTCCCACTGTGGGAATTTAGAGCTTAATTTCACAGGGAGACAGGCTAGAACACACACTGAGTCATCTCAACTGAGGGGCTAGGAAGCTTGGATGGTTTTCAACCTTATGCCTTTATGTGATTTGTTGATGGCTTCTGGAGCATTAACTCTCAGGAACATTTGGCCATAACGAAATTCTCTGACATACCCTTGTCTGGTCATAGGACAAAAGGCCCTCATTTGAGAAGGAGTTTTGCTCCATACCTGGGAGAAAGAAATGCAACAGCAGAGAGGCCAAGAAGAAACTAGACAGACAGGCCTTGCTGGGTGTCCCTTCCCAGTATCTTATCTCAGATCAAATCCCTTGGTTCACATTTCTCTGTGACCACCCCGCTTTGTCAAACCCAAGCATAAAACTGACGTTTTACCGTGTCTTTGTGCCTTTATTATTTTTTTTCTAAGATTTTATTTACTTATTTGAGAGAAAGAGAGAGAGAGAGAGAGAGAGAGAAAGAGAGGTCTTCTATCCACTGGTTCACTCCCTAAATGGCCGAAACAGCTAAAGCTGGGCCAATCCAAAACCAGGAGCCAGGAGCTTCTTCCTGGTTCTCCCATGTGGGTACAGGGGCCCAAATGTTTGGGCCATCTTCCAATGCTTTCCCAGGCCATAGCAGAGAGCTGGATTGGAAGAGGAGCAGCCGGGACTAGAACCGGCTCCCATAAGGGATGCTGGCCCCCAGGTGAATGATTAACCTATTGTGCCACAACATCAGCCCCTGGGTCTTCATTTTGAAGGCTTCCATGTCATATAAAATTATGACTAAATAAATCTGTAAACCTTCCTTTTTTATAGCATTCTTGCCATGACCCTATGACAGAGGAAAAAGGGATTACCCTTTGTCCAGCCTATACTGCCTTTCCCTTATTTTCCAGGGATATCTTTTTGTAACAAAATGACTACAGTAATTCCAAATATCACTTCCTCTCACATATCCAAAAGCAGGAAGACAGAGTTGAGATCTCTAGCTCTTTGTCCATCAGGTGGATGTTTCTCTGTGTATGTCTCTCTCTCTCTCTCGTCTCTGTATCTTTACCAGGGAAAAGAATGATTCCTAGAAGCCTCCCACCAGACTTCCCATTGTTTCTCCCTGGTCAGAACGGTGTCACATGACTGCCCTTAAAAGCGAAGGAATATCGGACACTTCTAGACTCACAAGAAGAAAGTCATGCAGCTTAGAATCAGAGTGGGGGAATGGCTATTGGGTTGGGTCGATGTGATTCCCTGTGTCTGCCAGATATGGCAACATCATTTTCATATCCAAGTATCCACTTACAGAATATTAGCATCAAAAAACCATGCACTTGAAATACAACTCATAAGTCCCCACCTTCTGGGACTCTGAACCACACTCATTGATGACAGTTGTATTCAATTACAACATCCTGCTCATGGGAAAACTGAGTATTCCTGAAATCTGGGAACATTTTGTTTGGTTGATTAGATTAGAAATGATGTTGATTCTATTTGACAGAGCTTTTCAGAACTCATAATAATAGTAGATTACAAATAAATAGTAGACAGGGCCTGAGCAGGAAAATTTTCCCTCTTAAAAGACAAACTACAAGAATTATTTTTCAAAGAATCAAATTTGTGGACTCTAGAATCATGCCTTATTTGAGATTTTATTTACAATTAAAGAATAAAAGAGTAGCAGAGATTCCTGCTTCAAATGACAATTGCCTAACAGTTCTCAATGAAAATGCTTACAAAGAGGATAAAAAATCTTGCAGTGCCATCAAAAGATAAAACTTGAAAATGACTCTAGTAACTGGGAAGAAATTCAATAAATCTAAAGCAAATGAACTTGGACTGAGGAAAAAAATCCTATTCAGAGTTTCTCTCTAGAAACAGAGCATGCATATGTATATATATATATATATATATATATATATATATATATATAATGAATATATATATATAATGTACTTTATAATCCCTCTATCTGTCCAAGGGAGCCAAATTATCCACCAATAAAAAAAATGAACACTTGCTTCTCTAAGAAGGCTAGAAAAATACTTCCCCATCCCAACTTCTACTAGATTACTTTAATGATATCAGTATCTACCCCAGTCCCCTGCAGAGGAAAGTAGCACAGGAAGAGAAAAAGTCACAACTTCCAGGACGTAATGAGCCATCACTAATTTTGCACATTGTGAGAAGGGGATCAGAGAGAAAAAAATCCTGGTAGGCAGTTCATTTATGGGATTATCAAACCCCTGCATTCTAAGAAGTATGGGTAATCCTGCTCCATCTTGTTCTATTTTCTGTCCCCCAGTGCCTGAAAGACTAGCAGGTAGATGCTGAGACTTCTCCCTACCCTAATATGGGCATGAGCACATTTTAATCTCCATTCCAGGTTTTTGCCTCGCACAAAGGTAAGATTTCTAAGTTGAGACATTTACATAGGTACACAAGCAGGAACATGATTTATTTCACACTGAGAGAGAAAGCATACATTCATGCATAAGTGTGGGCTGCTCCACATGGTGAAATACCTGTCACGAATGGGTCAGAGGATTGCCCAATGCTAGAGGTGGGGGATGAGGGAAAGGAAAAAACACCCGGAGAACACCATCTGTGGTCCGTGGCAAAAGAAAGGACGCTCCCCTGTTCTCAGCTTCTTTTATAAGGTAGGGTCTGGTGTCTTTACATGCATAAAGCCACCTGGGACTTTTGTGATACCTCCATGAATTCCACATGGAGTTTAATTTTCATGGTATCTCCCCTGTCCTGGATCAAACAGGTACATCCTGTGTTTTGGTTGACAGATAAAGGATAATATTGCATGGTGAGGCTTGCAGGGACTTCCAGCTTCCTCGCTCAGACATAAACTAGCTACCCACTATATTATTTCCACTTTTCTCCTTTTTGTTCCTTAGGGCATTGGATATCAGAAACAAAAACCAAAAGTATGGCACTTTGCATTTGTAATACGTTCAGCTGAAAAAAAGCAGTCTTGGAACCAAGGTCTCTGACTTTCTCCTGTGTCTCCCTTTTCTTCCTTGAAGTACAGAAAGCTACTGTCTCTGAAGTTTCCTAACTACATGAAGGCCAGCCCCTCCAGAAGGCAAATTCATAAGACTAGAGTAGACATCACATCCAGAGCCCAGCCACCTTGGTCCCAGGTTACTCTGTCCTTTAGACCCATTCGTCTCCCCTAAAAATCATTTATTCTTCTTCTACATTGCATCCATCACCATAGTCTTCCCTCCCCTATGAAGAAGATATGTAAGTTTCTAAATCTCCTTAGCTTTCTGGGTATCCATTTTCTTGTCATGCTCCTATGCACATAGTAAATGCGCACAGGGCATCTTCTCTCCTGTTAATCTGTGAATTGTCAGTTTATTTCAGCAGATTCAATTATCAAAACTTCAAGGTGCAGAGAAGTTCCTTTCATCTCTACTATGGCAAATAGGAGTGTGTGGTGGGAGAGAGAGAAAAATGTCCTTTCATGCATATCTACCTATATGTTTGTTTTCAAGGCTTAAGTAAGTACTGACAATAAAACTTAAGGAAAAATGTAAGCTCATATGTATTTTAAAATTCTGGGAGGATAGAAGTTAGTTTTATAAAATTTCCAAAACTCATAAAAGTAAAAAATGGAACAAAAAACACACAACAAATTACAAAACAAAAGCATGACAGAAAAATATCAAAGACAAGTCAGATTGCAGAGATAAGTCTGGACAGAATGGAAGAAAACATTGCAAGCTATGAAACTGATAAAGGATTAATATCTAGAATCTACAAAGAGCTCAAGAAACTCAACAACAGCAAAACAAATGATCCAGTTAAGAAATGGGCAAAGGATGTGAACCAAAGTTTTTCTTTTTTTAAGATTTATTTATTTATTTGAAAGTCAGAGTTACACACAGAGAGAAAGAGAGGCAGAGAGAGAGAGAGAGAGAGAGAGAGAGAGAGAGGTCTTCCATCCTCTGGCTCACTCCTTAGTTGGTCGCAATGGCTGGAGCTGTGCCAATATGAAGCCAGGAGCCAGGAGCTTCTTCTGGGTTTCCCACACAGGTACAGGGGCCCAAGTACCTGGGCCATCTTCTACTGCTTTTCCAGGCCATAGCAGAGAGCTGGATCGGAAGTGGAGCAGCTGGGACTTGAATCAGCACCCATATGGGATGCCGGCACTGCAGGTGGCAGCTTTACCTGCTGTACCACAGGCCCAGCCCCCAACATTTTTCAAAAGGGGAATTTCAAATGGCCAACAGACACATGAAAAAATGCTCAGGATCACTGGCCATCAGGGAAATGCAAATCAAAACCACAATGAGGATTCACCTTACCCCAGAACGGTTGTCGTACAGAACATACAGAAATCAACTAACAACAAATGCTGGTGAGGATGTAGGGAAAACATACCTACTCCACTGTTGATTGGAATGCAAACTGGAGCAGCCATTGTGGAAAACAGTAAGGAAATACCTTAGAAAGCTGAGAACAGATCTACCATGTAAATTTACCCAGGGGAAATAAAATCAGCATATGGAAAAGTTACCTGTACCCTCATGTTCATTACAGCTCAATTGACAATAGCTAAGATATGGAGTCATCCAAGATTTCCATCAACTGATGACTAAATAAAGAAATTATGGCATATATACAACATGGAATACTATCAAGCAGTTAAAAAAATGAAATCCTGTCATTTGAAACAAAATGGACACAACTGGAAATCATTTGTACTAAGTGAAATAAACAAGTCCTAAAAAGACAAATAACCATATGTTTTCCCTGACCTGTGTTAACTAATAGAGTACCTAAAATGTAATGTATAGGAGTGAAGTTGACATTTTGAGATTCTTCTTTTTAACTTTTATTTAATAAATATAAATTTCCAAAGTACAGTTTATGGATTACAATGGTTTTTGCCCCCCATAACTTCCCTCCCACCCGCAACCCTCCCATCTCCTGCTCCCTCTCCCATTCCATTCACATCAAGATTCATTTTCAATTATCTTTATATACAGAAGATCAATTTAGTATATATTAAGTAAAGATTTCATTAGTTTGCACCCATACAGAAACACAAAGTGTAAAATACTGTTTGAGTACTAGTTATAGCATTAATTCACATTGTACAACACCTTAAGGACAGAGATCCTACATGAGGAGTAAGTGCACAGTGACTCCTGTTGTTGACTTAACAATTTGACACTCTTGTTTATGGCGTCAGTAATCTCCCTAGGCTCTTGTCATGAGTTGCCGAGGCTGTGGAAGCCTTTTGAGTTTGCTGACTTTGATCTTATTTAGACAAGGTCATAGTCAAAGTGGAAGTTCTCTCCTCCCTTCAGAGAAAGGTACCTCCTTCTTTGATGGCCCATTCTTTCTACTGGGATCTCACTTGCAGAGATCTTTCATTTAGGTCTTTTTTTTTTTTTTTCCAGAGTGTCTTGGCTTTCCATGCCTAAAATACTCTCATGGGCTCTTCAGCCAGATCCGAATGCCTTAAGGGCTGATTCTGAGGCCAGAGTGCTATTTAGGACATCTGCCATCCCAAGAGTTTGCTGTGTATCCCGATTTCCATGTTGGATCATTCTCTCCCTTTTTTATTCTATCAGTTAGTATTAGCAGACACTAGTCTTGTTCATGTGATCCCTTTGACTCTTTGACCTATCAGTATGATCAATTGTGAACAGAAATTGATCACTTGGACTAGTGAGATGGCATTGGTACATGCAACCTTGATGGGATTGTATTGGAATCCCCTGGCACATTGAGATCTATGATCGTTTACAGCCTTTATCTCAACTGTTAAGGAACAGTGTTTGTTTTGTTTTGTTTTTTTTCCCTCATACTATTTGTTGAACTCTTTTCTTAGTGTAGGGTTAATCTTATGTATAAAGTAAACTGAAATAGAGCTTTGTAAAAATTAAGAGTGGGAATACAAGCAAGAAGAGGAAGAAGGGTGAGAATATGTGTGGGAGGGAGGATAGAGTGGGAAGAATCACTGTGTTCCTAAATCTGTAAATCAGGAAATACATGGAATTTACATACCTTAAATAAATTAAAAAAATACTTGCAAGTGACTCTTGAACTGGATTCAAGTCAAAGGGTAGTATGCACATGAGATATGTAAAGCAAAATGACTGGGGCTGGTGGTGTGGCACAGTGCATTAGGCTTCTACCTGCAATGCTAGCATTCCTTATGAATACTGTGTCAAGTCCTGGATACTCTACTTCTGATTCAGATCCCTGCTAATGCACCTGGGAAAGCAGTGAAAGATGACCCAAGTACTTGGGCCCCTTCCATCTGCATTGAAGACCCAGATGGAGTTCCATGATCCTGATTTTGGCTTTACTCAGCTTGGCCATTGTGGCCCTTTGTGGGGGGAAACAGTGGAGGAAAGATCTCTCTCTCTCTCTCTCTCTCTCTCTTTCTGTATTCTTTGTGTGTGTGTCTCTTCTTGCCTTTCAAATACAAAAATGAAAAGAAATAACTAATTAAATATTTTTAAATGTCCAAAATGTCTAATAAAATTATTCACATTAATTACCTATGTAAAGGCAACATCATTTATAAAAGATTTACATTTTAGGATTACAGATGAATTTTATGTGGAAGTTATTCCTAATTGAACATAAAGTATTTTACAATTAACACAATTTACTTTTTAATGAGAAAAGAAAAAATTTAATAGATAGTGGCTCTTTTACTAATTATAAACCTCCATATTCAGTGTTGGCCCTTTCCCCATAAAAGTTTTAAAAGCAAACTCATAGAAAGGCAAATGTCCTAAACAGCACTCTGGCCTCAAAATCAGCCCTCAAGGCATTCAGATCTGGCTGAAGAGCCCATGAAAGTATTTTAGGCATGGAAAGCCAAGACACTCTGGCAAAACAAATAAACAAAAAACCTAAATGAAAGATCTCTGCAAGTGAGATCCCAGTAGAAAGAATGGGCCATCAAAGAAGGAGGTACCTTTCTCTGAAGGGAGGAGAGAACTTCCACTTTGACTATGACCTTGTCTAAATAAGATCAAAGTCAGCAAACTCAAAAGGCTTCCACAGCCTCGGCAACTCATGACAAGAGCCTAGGGAGATTACTGACGCCATAAACAAGAGTGTCAAATTGTTAAGTCAACAACAGGAGTCACTGTGCACTTACTCCTCATGTAGGATCTCTGTCCTTAAGGTGTTGTACAATGTGAATTAATGCTATAACTAGTACTCAAACAGTATTTTACACTTTGTGTTTCTGTATGGGTGCAAACTAATGAAATCTTTACTTAATATATGCTAAATTGATCTTCTGTATATAAAGATAATTGAAAATGAATCTTGATGTGAATGGAATGGGAGAGGGAGCAGGAGATGGGAGGGTTGCGGGTGGAAGGGAAGTTATGGAGGGGAAAAGCCACTGTAATTCATAAGCTGTATTTTGGAAATTTATATTTGTTAAATAAAAGTAAAAACAAAAAGGAAAATATATCCACTTTATGTTATGACCCAAATTATAATGTAAATAGTTAAAAGCAGCTGTTTAAAAAGAAATTTATAGCTCTAGATATCATTTTATTACATAACTTATTTCATAACAGTTTTGCTTATAGTGGAAACTATGTATTGTTTCTCAGAATGGAAATTGCATGAATGAGAGGTTGAATTTAGTGGGTAGGGATTTTAATTTTTCTTAATTTCTCACTACTATTACTAATACAAAATATGTAAGATACATTATTTTTCTTTTAGGAAAAAAACTTTTCCTAATTTGGTTAAAGTATAAATGACAGATACAAATGATATTTAACTTATATGTACAATGCTATGAGTATTTACCCAGGTGAGGGGAATAGCAACAGTGTACAACGGTTAATTTTAAGTGTCAAGGTGGCTGTGCTACAAATCCGAGATATGTGGTTAGACATTATTCTGGACGCTTCTGTGAGGGTGTTTTTAGATTATCATTTAAAATCATTGGTCTTTTAGTATGGCAGAGGATTCTAGCTCAATCAGTTGGAGATCTGAATAGAACAAAAGCCTGCCCCTCCCTGAGTGACAGAGTTCTGCAGAGGACCGTCTTCAGACTGCACTACAACATGAACTCTTCTCTGGGTCTCCAGCCAGCAGATTCTAGGCTTGCAAACCTCTATAATCATGTGAGCCAATTGTTTGAAATAAATCTGTTTTTAGAAACATAGAAAAAAAAGTTTTAAATATCCCTGAAATTCCATTAAACTGTAACCGATTAAACCTTGTGCTTAAATTATTTTTTACTTACAGATAATCCATGTAAAATATGTAAAGTGTGTAAATTACTGCAATCTTATGGTTCTTTATCCTGATATCAAGCATTTACCAAGAGGAGAGAAGACAAAAAAGGGACAGAAAGAAAAGACAACATTCTAAACTGTGTATTATATAGCTTTATAAAATACCTTATCCAGATAAATTAAGAGTTGGTAAACTGGAACATGTCCGCAGTATTATATGCATTGTAATGAGGTATAAACTGTGTGTAATTGTGGAAAAGCAATTATCCCTTTTTTACAGCATGAATGAATGTTTAGTCCCTTTCATTTCCCTTTTGTTGGTGGCCCCTCTCCTGCCTTCATCAAGAATGTGGCTCTAGAGAACAGGCATTTAGCCCAGCAATTAATACACTTCCCATATCAGAATACTTGGATTTGAATACGGATTCCTGTCTCTGGTTCCTGACTACAAATTTCTGCTAATGCAGACCCCAGAGGCAGCAACTGGGGCCTCAAGTACTTGTATTCCTTCCATCTGCTTGGGAGACTTTGGTTGAGTTATTGGCTCCAGGCTTTGGCACTGGTCCAGACCCAGTGGTAATGAGCATTGGGGGAGTGAAACAGTGGATGGGAGAGCTCTCTCTCCCCTCTTGTCTACTTCTCTTCCCTTCCCTTCCCTTCCCTCCCCTCCTCTCTTCTCCTTCTCAAATAAATGCTTCAAAACATTTATATAAAAAAGAATGCTATTCTAGGTCAATTGAAGCTGGATGAATAGGGGATTCTCAACATTCTCTCATCTTGTTTTGGAACATGAGGGAATAAGAATAACCACTATGTGCTGTACATACCATTTAAAGATGGTGGGATGAACTGTGTGGGGCAGCAAGTGCTGAGTACAAACACGTGTGGTCCACAGTGTTACTAACTGTTGGTTTACGAAGAGCTGTGTAAGCTGATAAGCCAGTGAACAATAAACCCCATTCAATTACTTCGAAGAAGTGAGTCAGTGACATTGATTTTTCACTCGGCTATCCCAGGGTATCTGGGCCAATCTCTGATTTCTGATAGCTGCTTGAAGAAAAGCCCAGATGAGGACAGAACCTGGTCATGGAACCTGGAGTAATCTGCTCATTTCAGTTTGAGATCCAATTTTCTTTCTCAGCACCTACTAAACCAGAAACTGAAATGGATACCCAGAACATTGAGTCACGATCCAAGAGGAGGTATTTTCTTACTTACTGAGTCATTCCATTTGCAAGGCCACCCACCAATTCACCAATTAGGGGTCTGAATTGTTTGCATAGCTGCCAAATACTGATGCATCATCTGTAACTTTGCAGAGGAAGAAAGTGATGCGAATTTGTTCAATTTAGTTCACAAGTTCATAAGTGCTAGTAATTGTGTGCATTAGGTTGACATGGGGAAAATAAGAGTTGTCAGCTGGAGTTGAGGAACCCAGAAGTAGAGATGCAGAGAGAGAAATGGGAGCTGCTCTTTGGGAACCAGATCAATTGTACTGTCAGTTTTCTTTTCTTTTGTTTTCTGTTCTTTTCTAAGATTTTATTCATTTACTTCAGAGGTAGAATTATAGACAGTGAGAGGGAGAGACAGAGAGAAAGGTCTTCCTTCCACTGGTTTACTCCCCAAATGGCCACAACAGCTAGAGCTGCGCTGATCCAGACAGGAGCCAGGAGCTTCTTCTGGGTGTGCTATGAGGTACAGGGGCCCAAGCACTTGGACCACCTTCTATGGCTTTTCCAGGCCACAGCAGAGAGCTGGATTAGAAGAGGAGCAGCCAGGACTAGAACCAGCGCCCATATGGGATGCTGGTGCCACAGACTAAAGATTAATGTACTGTGCCACAGTATCAGCCCCAATGTACTGTCAGTTTCTGAAGCTTGTACCTGAAGTGCCAGGCACAGCTATGCCCACCGTCAGGTCAAAGGCATCAAATAAATCCCTTGGGTATTTAGACAGAGTAATATTCATAGGGAGTGGGAAATAGGTTGGGAGACCACCTATGCCACATTTATGAAAAGAGATCCTATGCTCAAAAAAGCTACTATAAAAGGATACTAACTCCCTGTACCCCAAAGTTGATATTGGACATTAATAAGTTGCCTCAGTTGTTAAATATGACATATTTGCTACAGTACTCTCCACAGCCCTCAACATGCAGAATTGAGCTGATCTGAATATCTGAGTTCAGGTGACTTCACTTTTCCTGAAAACATTAGGTCTCCAAATACTTCAGGATTTTTCCCTAAATATTAAAGGAACAATGAGACAGGAGGAAAAATACTGCAATTGCCTGCTAGCATTGATTTTATCTTTGGATTTTTATTTGGAGAGACTCTCTAGAATTCTTTTTATGTATATAAAATAGAAAAAAGTATCAGCACTTAGAGAGGTTTTGAGAGGAGAAAAAAAAAATAGGATTTAGGTTTTATCAAACCTTGAAAGTTGAAAGCGAAAAGCAGTCTGGCTTCTCAAAAAGTCTGGGCCAAAGAGGCAGGTGTGATTCTGAACTTTCAAATCTGTATAAAACCAATGCTCCTTCTGAAAGCCTCAGTGCCTGTCTGGTTTGATTTCTCTGATGGTACTATTTGTTCAAAGGATAATGGAGGAAATTTTTTTTTTGGGGGGGGGGATAAACTTC
Source organism: Lepus europaeus (assembly GCF_033115175.1). Taxonomy (NCBI): domain Eukaryota; kingdom Metazoa; phylum Chordata; class Mammalia; order Lagomorpha; family Leporidae; genus Lepus; species Lepus europaeus. Next base: position 125,578,582 of record NC_084828.1, read on the forward strand.
TGCAATAGGTGAAAATTTTCAACTTTCACTAAGCCTTTCCTTAAAAATTACCATTACAGCAGCCCTCTCTGAGCTCTGAGCTGATATGCATAAAAGCGTGAATGATAGCTGTGTGGGTACAAAAGCAAGTTGGTGACTACCCATAAACAGGCAATGCAAAACAGAAATCTGTTGGCAAGTAGGCAACTTATTTCCTATGCAACTTTTGTCACTGTGCTGTTAATTCAATAGAGTCAGTAAATTTCTAAAACATTTCCATAATTATGCATGATTCTGTGAACAAAATAATTGAAAAACACCAAGAACATTTTTTCAATTACTCATTTGAACAGTAAACTTTATGATGCCAGAAATTATATTGACTATAAAAATAGTGAATATAAACATTTTTATAGATCATGTAGGTGAAGAGATTGGTGAATATATATAAAATTATATAAATATTTAGGTTTAAATAAACATGCAAGTATATTTATACTTAAGAGCTGTTAACTAAGTTATGGTTTTCTTATTTTTACTTCCCAGTTATATCTGAAAGGAGGAAAGGTGCGATGATATCCCTTGTCTATTCATATACACATAATCTTCTATGAACTCTCACGAAACTCTTCCAATAGGCAGATATCACTGCTTCCGTTTTTCAGATGAAAGACTTGAAGCTCAACCAGGACAAATGGTCTGGACAAGGTCAAGAGTGATGGGATCATGAAGGAGACCTTATAGTCAAATCTAGTTCTGCCCCACTCCAAAGTCCTGTCAACATCAGCTCCTAGAATGTGGTGTGTGTGTGTGTGTGTGTGTGTAGTTCTTTCTTTGAGCAGGATGCCATTACTCATATAGATGGGGGGGGGGGGCTGGGTGCCTCTTTCCCCCTTAGGTCTTTATCTTGGCAGGTTTACAAGAAAGTTATGACCATTCCCCACCTTTGCCTTGAAAGCTTTACAGAGGCTTAAAGCTGGAATGATTTTGTTGAATAAAAAAACCCCATCTTTATCAAGCGAGGCAAGTTTAAAATGCATTATTCTTCTGAATATATTCACATGTGGAACACTGAGAGAATTCAGTAGGAAGCTAAAAGGATTTGGGACTCTTACCCAGAAATGTTGATTTATATGCACATTATTTTGCCAACTGAGATTTGTAAATTATAATATTTCATTCAATCTTTTTCTTCTTAGTCATACAAAATATTCTGAAAACAACTAATTCCATTGCATCAAAGAGGAGGAATGGAGCTATGGAGAAATACTACAGGTCTGTTATGGTGGAGGTGGGGTGGGTGGAATATGAAATAACCTTTAGTAAAAATCCAAACTCAAATGGCTCAGATGATGAAGCTGATACTGTACTATTTAGCTTACTTCAATGACTGTCCTTTTCAGAGTCTCCTGTAGTCAGTAGTGGTAATCAAAACCTTTGAAATTTTGCTTGGTTTAAGTCTTTCCATCACAGGAAAAAATGTGTGAGTCTAACCATTCTTGCTCGTATTTGCTAAAGCATCAGAATTTATTTTGCCTGTCCATTTTGTGCTAAAATGCTTATGCTTATGAACATATTTAACAAGTTGCTTCTCAGTAGCTTTTTCTTCCTAATGGCCACTTACTTAGATAGAAACTGACGTTCTTTGGATTTGTAAGGGCCTTTCATCTACTATATCTTGCAAAGATGTGTTTAGTCATGACAGTACTAGACATGATTGAGAAAGCTTTTCTTGTTTCTCAGTTATGCTTCCCGTTCTTTGTTTTATGTCAGAAAGCAAAGAATGGAGCAGGCAATATCAGAAAGCTATGAAACCCAGAAAAATTTCCTAGGAATTCTAAATCAAATTAATTATTTTCTTTTAATATGCAATCCAAGGAGATGATTAACAATAATATGGAAAGAGCTTTGTAGCCCATTAACAAGCATCTGAGGGAGAAAATTATTTTTGGCTCCTGATGTGCCATTCATGAAGGAGTTCTACTGTGTTACTCATTTTCTGTTTTGGCATCTCTGTCTATTTCTCAAAACTCTTGCCAAATCTGCCCTCAGTTTCGAGGACAAAATCTAATTTCTTCTCAGAGTTTGCTACATTTTCCTAGGGTAGGTAGGTAGTTGGCTAATGGCAGCAGGTTAGTTTTAGAAGTCCTTGTTAGAGCAATTTAAGGGGCCAGAAAGTTCCTATTTCTGGAACAGTTTCCTAGGGGTTGCAAAACTAGATTGCTTCCCTCTCTGGAGTCCCCAAGCCATAGGTTGTACTTGACAATATTTTAAACTTGCATGATTTCTCCTCACTGGCCCATTACTTTAAGTAAAATATTTTACTTAAAGGGGAGTAATTACTCAAGTAAATGTGGAACACTTCGGTACCTGCCTCCTCATGTTTATTTGCTTGGAGTGAATCTACATCTATTCATCATATCAATAAAAACAACTAGGTTTTATATTCTCTCACTTTCTGGGTTCATACATTTTTATATGTTGCAGAGTTTCTCCTACAGAAGTGTTTAAATGATGTTTGTGTGTGCCAATGTTACCCTTTTACAAGCATAGATGATTTTCTTTTTCTTTTTTCCCTTTTTTTTAAAAATGCAGAGATTTATTAACCCAGCATCATTATGCAAACTGAAGCATAATAGAAAACAGAATTGAAAAGAGAGAAACAAGTGTTAGGAACATGAGTCATGACAGAAATCTCTAAAATACATGTGGAGTCCCAAAATTAGAGGAGAAAGGGAATTGGTAGAAAAAATAGTTGAAGAGATAATGGCTAAGAGTTTTTTTAAAATTTTTATTTATTTATTTGAGAGATAGTGTTACATACAGAGAAAAAGGTCTTCCATCCACTTGTCCACTCCCCAAAGGATCACAATGGCTGGAGCTGAGCCAATCTGAAGCCAGGAGCCAGGAGCTTCTTCTGGGTCTCCCATGTGGGTGCAGGGGCCCAAGCACTTGGGCCATCTTCTACTGCTTTCCTAGGCCATACCAGAGAGCTGGATCAAAAGAGAAGCAGATGGGACACGAACTGAGGCCTATATGGGATGCTGGTGCCACAGGCAGAGGCTTAGCCTACTATATCATAGTGCTGGCCCTGTGGCTAAGAGTCTTCAAAAATCACCAAATGGTATCAACTCACAGATTCAAGAAGTGACACAAACTCCAAATGACATAAAATTTTCAGATATTGTTCAATCACATAATAATATGTTTCAAAAGTATAAGCAAAGAAACGTCTTAAAAACAGAAAATTAGGACATCTCTTTCAAAGGATCAATAGTAAGACTGATGGCAGACTGCTCAATAAAAACAATAAAATTCAGGGCAATTGAGTGACTGTTTCAAAATTCTCAATGAAATATTTATGCCAACCTAGAGTTCTATATTGACCAGAGAAAATGAAAGTGTAGTAATTTTTTTTTTCAGGAAAAGAAACAAGAGTCAAGAATTGATTTCCAGAAAATTTTACTTATTAAACACTTAATATATGCTGAGAATTATGCTAAGCACTGTTTGCACATTATTTTCCTTAATTCTCATAATGAAACAATGAAGTAGATTACCATTCTGTATATGTGAAGTATTTTGGCTTGTGGTGTTTAAGTTTAAATAGTCATTAAGTTTAAATAGTCATTTGTGAATTCCTGATCTCAGAGTCCTTGATTTTAACTCTGTCACTATCATTTTGTCCAGAATATGATAATTCATACAGTTTGTGTCAGTGCATTGTTTGGCTGTTTGAGTGTCTTGAATCTCTCAGAGATTTGGGTACTGCTATGAGGATGTGTGTGTGTGTGTGTGTGTGTGTGTGTGTGTGTGAGAGAGAGAGAGAGAGAGAGAGAGAGAGAGAGACCTAGTTAGGTTTCAAGAACTATGACTATCATGGATATTTCATTAAATCTGATTTCTTTGATTGTTCATTCTTCCATTATTTTTTGAAGGCTCATGCTTTACCGATACTCTGCTGGTTTTAACAGATAATAAGTATGTTGGCCAGTGCCAGCTTACTAGGCTAATCCCCCGCCTGAGGAGCCGGTACCCCGGGTTCTAGTCCTGGTTGGGGTGCCGGACTCTGTCCCGGTCGTTCCTTTTCCAGTCCAGCTCTCTGCTGTGGCCCGGGAAGGCAGTGGAGGATGGCCCAAGTGCTTGGGCCCTGCATCTGCATGGGAGACCAGGAGGAAGCACCTGACTCCTGGCTTCGGATTGGCGCGGTGTGCCAGCCGTAGCGTAAACCAACGGAAGGAAGACCTTTCTCTCTGTCTCTCTCTCTCACTGTCTAACTCTGCCTATCAAAAAAAAAAAACAGATAATAAGTATGCTATATCAACATTTGGCCTTATTGGGCATTTATCAAAACCAGAGTATTATTTTTTTTCGTGAATTATATCATTATTCTAAGGCAAAGACAATATAATATGTAGTTATAGATAAGAAAACTCAGAGAGAATTGAGCTCTTTCTGTATTTTTGTCAAAGTTCCAAGCTAATAAGTAGAAGATTCATGGTTCAAACCTTAGCTTTCAGGCACTTGAGCCACGGTGCTTAATGTTACATGGAAGCACAAAGGAGGAACCCTAAAAGAATGAGAGAAATTTCAAGGTCACACCTAAGCTGAGTCTTAGGTTACTAAGGAACAAGGAATTCTTAAGTTATTCAAGGACAAAAGAGATGAAGCAAAACAGTATATGTTTAGTTCTAAATTGTGCAACAAAGTTGGAAAGTGCAATAAACTGGGGAACATCTTGGGGGAATCCATGCCATTTGGAGAAGGAAAATTTTCCATTTTCTGTCTCAGTGTTAGACTCATGATTACTAGGGAAAAAACATGAAGGCTCTGGCTGCTCCTAAGGAACAGGGTCAGAGCCCTGAGATGTGCATGGTAGGTGTGGAGCAGTCAAAGAAGATATTTGACTTGTCCTGTTCCATATTCACTGGAAGTGAGGCACATATGCCAAGATCTAAACACATAGTTTTACAAAAGAGTTTCACTCTGGCAAGCTGGAAAGAGATATAAGTGGTAAGCATGGGAAAATGCAAACTAAGGATGGGAAAAGTATGAATTATATGACTTTTCACTGTGATGTACTTGCTTTTTAGCTTTTAGCAATGATATTTCATTTTTAAACCTCATATAACTGCTAGTCTGATATGATGAAATAGTGTGGGTCACTTCACCTTAGAGAATTACTTCAGCATTGCAAAGCACTTCCTTTATTTTATTTTCTTCAAAGAAAAGATGAATTCTTGCCAAAAGCAAGGAAAGGTCATTAGAGTATTTAATTTTTCTTTGACTACATCTATCATTCACTTGAATTCTTTGAATGAGTTTTCCTTTAGTTTCATTTCGAATAGGATGAGATGGTTTTTCTCTAGGAACTAAAATTGAAGTAGATACTGGGAGTGAAGAGAGAAAAAGAGAGAGAAGCAGAATTGATTATGAGAGAATGGCATCTTACTACAGCTTCTTTTTGGAAAAAAATTCTCCTTTTCATCTACCTTTCAACACCTCAGAATAGAAGTTTCTGAGGAAGAGCTGTGGTAGTTCATGTAAGATGGGCTGTTGCCTTAGAACCTCCTCTGTTGGCAGCTGAGGCGTACAACTTCTGCTCATCTCCTAAAAGGCACAACATGCCACTTTATGGACATTAAGTAAATGAAGGGAATTTTTAATTGAAGAATTAATTTAAAATATTATCAATATACTAACAAATCAACTTTTTTTAAAAAAAGATTTATATATTTATTTGAAAGGCAGAGTTACAGAGAAACAGAGGTACAGAGAGAAAGAGAGAGAGAGAATCGATCTTCCATCCACTGGTTCACTCCCCAAGTGGTCACAATGGTCAGCACAGGTCCTGTATAAAGCCAGGAGCCAGGAGCTTCTTCCAGGTCTCCCACATGGGAGCAGGGGCCCAAGCACTTGGGCCATCCTCTGCTGTTTTCCAGGCACATCAACAGGGAGCTGTAGCAAAAGTGGAGCAGCCAGGAATTGAACCAGTGACCATCTGGAATGCTGGCACATCAGACTATGGCTTTACTCACTATGCCACAGCTCTGCCCCCAAACAAATCAATTTTAGCATTGTTTAACAACAGACTCATAGCTGAGATGACTTTTGTAACCTGTTTCTAGCTTAGCTTGCCAACTCCACTGCTAGAGTTTCTTCCTGTACTAAACATCCTAACATGGATTCTCATGTTTCAGTCATGCTCCCTGCACCCCAGGGCTTAAATCAGAAAGAATAGATCAGCTTGAAAGTACCCCAAGATGATTCTAACTGGACCCAAAGGGAAGCAACAGTAGTGGATCTGAGATGACTAGAAGAGCTGGAGAGGGTTGGAGGCCCAGCTCTGGACACTCAGTGTCTGAAGTGCTGTCTGCTTCTGCTTCTTGGTGACACGTGTGCCTGGGATGTGGAGACAGAGGTAAGGTGTTGTGCTAGCTGAAGTGGAGCACCCTGGACAGATTAGCTCACCAGAACAATTCTGCATAAATTCCTCAAGGTAGGCCTTTTGCAATGCCCCCACAGAAAGGCGTTTTTCAGGTGTAACCATATTAGCTGCAATCTAGAATACGAAGGCAGTAGTATATGCTATCTACACTTCCAGGCTCTGTACATGTGTGCAGCATGACATTCTGTCTCATCGGTGGGATCATTGTTTGACTAACAATGGTGATAATGTTTATGAGTGGAGAAGTGTTTACATTCTTTTTTTAAAATATTTATTTTATTTATTTGAAAGAGTTACAAAGAGGGGTAGAGACAAACAGAGAGGTCTTCCATCCTCTGGTTCACTCCCTAGATGGCCGCAACGGCCAGAAATGAGCCGATCTGAAGCCAGAAGCCAGGAGCTTCTTCCGGGTCTCCCACGTGGGTGCAGGGGCCCAAGGACTTGGGTCATCTTCTACTGCTTTCCCAGGCCATAGCAGAGAGCTGGATCGGAAGAGGAGTCAGGACTAGAATTGATGTCCCTATGGGATGCTGGCACCTCAGGCCAAGGCTTTAACCTGCTGCGTCACAGCACTGGCCCCAACTGTTTACTTTCAAACAAGAAGTAGGTCCTCCATCAGATAAGACAGTTGAAGAAGAAAGCTATGTCAAAGCTTAAGTACTCCAAACACTTGACATACAAAATCACCCTACCCCTTGAGGATCAAATTCTTTAAAATTGGTTGTAATATCACTGTGACTTTTCTAAATTATTAGTAAAAGCTTTGTATAATATCATCAGTGATTAAAATCCCCTATGCCATAATGATATATCCTTTCCAATTACAATTACAAAATATAACTTCTCCTATGATAGAAAAATTGCAATAGTTCCATGACCATGCCCTTGCAATTGCATTCTATTATGTGCAAACTTATCTCACATAAGCACAATAGAAACTCATGAAGTAGAAACAGAATGAGCTATAAACACTATATTATGTACAATTATTTTAATTTTCAATTTGTGAATTATTTGCTTACTTCTATACTTAATAAAATTAATGAATCATAGAAATTAGAGATATATAGAATAGACCATTATAATGTTGAAATTATAGATATATAGAATACAGACTTAAAACATAAAAAAATTCACCTACTGGAACTTGGTAAGCAAATAACATTACCCACAGGACTTCCAGTCCAAATATTACCCCTCATCAAAAGATGCTCCCCTTATGAACTGGGCCATCTTCAAATTTAACAACAGGCACTATTCCAGGAGTACAAATCAAGCAACATTAACATTAGAAAGACTTGGCGTTTGTTAAGGGCAGTGCTTTGACATTATAGTTTCTATTGCCTGTCAGTGACATGCCCCAATTAGATACAGAACTGAGAATTATTACTGTCTAATCAGTTAAATCTAACATCACTTAGAACTTCACAGCGGAATTTTCTTGTTCTACTTTTACCCCATCACCGCCACTCAAACACCCACCCAACTGCTTGAGCAATGGGATGTGGGCATCCTAACCATGAGGCCAAATGCCTGTTCCTGTGCATTTGAATCTTCATTGTATTTCCAATAATTCTGTTCCTGTCACCAAGACATTTTGTTAACAAGTGCATAATTAATCACATTCTAGCAGTGATTAGTCTAATTACTTTAAAAACTGCTAAAGTTAATTCACATCTATCCAAGAGAAACTTGATCTCTAATATTTATGTAACTTTTTTTATTTATTAAGATTGCAAACCTATTAGAGATGCTGTACTATTCCAGACATGCATCCCAATCACTCAAATCTCAGTATCTCTACAAATAGCATTCCTACTATAAGCAGGGGCAGTTATTACTGATTTCCTTTATAAAATTAAAATCTCATCTGACTTGCTCTACCCCAAGGAATATCTGTTTCACTTATCCATCTATTAGTAATCAACCAATAACCTTTGACACACAGCTTGCAGCAAACGTGACAGCAAATGTTGGTGATGGCTAATTAGTTCACCTAAATAAAGGACGAATATTAGTCCTATTTTGGTTCTCCCCATTGCATTTATTGTTTTAATACTTCAGATAGTTTTAGAGTTGCTTTAACTTACATATCTTTTTTTTTTGAAGAGTTATTTATTTATTTGAAAGTCAGTGTTACAGAGAAGGGAGGGGAGAGAAAGAGAGAGAGAGAGAGAGAGAGAGAGAGATCTTCCATCCACTGCTTTTACTCCCCAGATGACTAAAAAGGCCAGGGATGGTCGAGGCTGAAGCCAGGAGCCAGGAGCCAGGAGCTTCATCCAGGTCTCTTGTGTGGGTGGTAGTAGCCCAGCACTTGGGCTGTCTTTCACTGACTTTCCCAGGCCATTTGCAGGGATCTGGATCAGAAGTGGAACAGCCAGGACTCAAACTGGCACCTATATTGGATGTTGGCATTGCAGGCTGGTAGCCTATGCCACAATGTTGGTCCCTAATTTCCATGCCTTTACTCTCCAAGGAAATATATTTGAATGCACCAAATATAAACCTACTATATATGAAATACAAGCTCTGGGCAATTAATGGGAATGGTATTGATCTCATTACCTATTAATAATCCCAGGATTGATTATTCTATTTTAACTCATCAACACTATTAGTATTTTTTTTAAAGATTTATTTTTTGAAAGTCAGAGTTACACAGAGAGAGAAGGAAAAGCAGAGAGAGAGAGAGAGAGAGAGGTCCTCCATCTGCTGGCCCATTCCTCAGTTGGCCACAACAGCTGGAGCTGCACTGATCAGAAACCAGGAGCCAGGAGCTGCCTCAGGGTCCACGTGTGTACAGGAGCCCAAGGACTTGGGCCATCTTCCACTGCTTTTCCAGGCCATACTGGAGAGCTGGATTGGAAGTGGAGCATCCAGGTCCCTAAAAGGCACCCATAATGGGATGCCTGGATTGCAGACAGTGGCCTCACCAGCTGCTATGCCATAGTGCCAGCTTCAACACTATTAGTGTTATTAACAATACAATGACCATATACCAATGATGAGACATTGACCCAGAGTATATTTTCCATTGTCATAATGCATTAGTTATATAAAATCATTTTGCAGGATTTTTCTAAACTTGCTGCCACTCAAATTAACCTCTGTGCTGGAATAAGGGAGATGCTGTGGAACAGTAGGCAATTACTTATTATTTCTATTTGAAATGCTGTTATTTGACACTTCAATTCTTCTGCTTCTGGCACTATCACCAGAGCTTACCATTGTCTAAAGGTGGGAAATCACTAACAAATATTGTAACTCTATTTGTCACCATTGTTGTAAGTGTTTATAGTATCATGTAGGAGAGAAAAAACATTGTTCCTTCTATGCTCTCATATTCTATGCTGAAGCTCCTGTCACAAAAGAAAGATTACAAAGAGGAAAGTATCCCAATTTGTTTGAAGTGTGTGTTACATGACATAAGAACCCTCTTAAAAAAAGAAGACTTGAAGAGAAAGTTAAACTGGATAATTTTATAGTAAGTTTGATAAAGAATGCCGGGTTGTAGAGAAATGTGCTAGGACAAAGGGCATGAATAAACTAGAAGAGAGCAAAAGGTGTGCTTACTCAGATTCTTCTTAGCACCTGTGTCTTCAGGGCCAAGAATACTTCTTTCCTTTTGATATCAGCGAGGACATTTCTCACAGGAGGGACCTAGTTCAGGGGAAGATCAGAGAGTTTCTCCAGCCTGCTATTTTTCAAAGTTCTTTAGTTTGTAATGTTCAATACGTTGATGATGAGGCTCATCCATGGTATACCCCAAAATATGACACCTGCACATTTGAGAATCTCCTTCCCTACTTCTCCTCTAAAGCAGGTCAGAAGACCCTCATTTAAGAAATGCCCTTCGTCTATGTGGAGAAAAGGGGCACACTCATCCCTGAAAAAACAGGGACATACAGAAACATCTGAAAAGCAGGCCTTACTAAGTTTCCCCAGTTTGTTATCCTTAGATCATGCCTCCTTGGTCTAGGTATAATTTTTCACTTTTCCTCTACCCACTTTTCCATCAACCTGAATATAAAAATACATGTTTACCTGTTTCTTTGGGTTTCATTTTTGAAGAATTCCCTGTCATATTGCAGTGGGGTGGCTTGGTCTAAGTTCTTTTCTCCAATGCAAAATAAATTCAAGTTCAAATCACAGGTCAAGATATGCAGAGAAACAAGATTCATGCATACATGAAGTTGAAGTACATACTCAGGAAGGAGTGCAGGCATGCTCTAGAGACAACTGCACTCAACAAGTTTCTGTGACATCCTTTTATATGAACTGGAGACATGGGGCATGGTATCTGCAGTGGAATTAATTGAATATTCACTAAGGGTGAGATTTGGAGTGGGGCTTGGGTAACACCCATTTCCTTGCCCTTTTTTGGAAAACTCAGAGGTTTCATCACATCAGGTGCAGGATGGGAGTAGCAGTATCAGTCATATCATTTTATTATAATGACTTTACAATGACCTAACACTGTGGGGATACAGTTGGAAGCCATGTTGGTTATTTTAGGCCTGTGCCTGTTCCAACTGGTGAAACCAGAAAAGCGCAATGTTCTGCTGTGTGGAATTGCGAGTGACTTGGGCGGTGCAGGTGGAGCTGCAGTTCAGGCAGCCTGTGGGGAGAAGATGACAAATTCAGCTCCTTCTTGCTACTTACCTCCCTCTCACGTATTGCCCCATAGGAGATTTTCATCCCTTAATCTTTACGGGTGGTTGAAAGCAGAAGGTCTGTCTTCTGTACTTTCATTATACTGTGCCGGTGCCTTGTCTCTGCTTAGCCAGGGAACAAAAATCCCTTGTTAACAGATCTACAGGTTCTATTGGAAGAGCTAGACATTTGCCACCAGTCATCAGTAATAGCTGGAATCCTTGCATGACCATCATTTTTACCTGAAACTTTTGAATTGTGGAGGAGAATAAATTTGACAGTTAGGATTAATAAACATGAGCCAAAAAGAGTAAGATATATGTCAGAGAAGTGGGAGTACTTTTTGCTGCTTTCCATGTGGTCGAAGCTCAGGAATTTCTCCTATGTAAATCAGGAAGCTCTTAGTATAATTCACTTAAGAAAAGTATTACATTTTATACATCTGAATTTACCTAACAAAAATATGAAAAAAAAATCCAAAAGATTAACCACCATACGATCAATATGTGTTAAAGGGACTTAAAATCAGTCTAGGGGCCAGTGCTGTGGCGCAGTGGGTTAATGCCATGGCCTGAAGCGCTGGCATCCCATACGGGTGCCAGTTCGAGACCCGACTGCTCCACTTCTGATCCGGCTATCTGCTATGGCCTGGGAGGGCAGTGGAAGATGGCCCAAGTCCTTGGACCCCTGGACTCTCATGGGAGACCCGGAAGAAGCTCCTAGTTCATAGCTCCTGGCTCCTGGCTATGGATCTGTGCAGCTCTGGCCATTGTGGCCAACTGGGAAGTGAACCATCGGATGGAAGACTTCTCTCTCTCTCTCTGCCTCTCCTCTTTGTGTCACACTGACTTTCAAATAAATAAATAAATCTTTTTAAAAAAATCAGTCTGAACTGTGTATGAATGGATTTTTTAAGAACTACCACTTTAAATATTTTCATTCTGGTGATAACCAACAAAAGAGATAGGACACATTTAATTTCTGCAGAAATTAAAGAATCAGAAAAGGATCATTAGCAATTTCCACTGTACAATCCATTCTAACTTATAAGTAATAAGGCCAGGGGAAGACTTAGAAACATTGCAGTTACCCAGTGTTTTTCTCTATCCCGTCTATATTTATCTAGTTATCAACAATAGTGTCCAGGAGGTATTTTATAGGCATCAAATTTACTCAAAACTCAACAATTTCTAAATAAAAGCGCTATAATAGTGGAACTCAGAAATTTACAGGATTAGATAATCTTTGTCATTAAACAGTTTTGTTTTTAGCAACATTACTAAAAAGTCTGTGATGTTTTTCTGGCTATTACTGGGGTTGTAATCCTGATAGAGAGAGTGTGCAACTTAAAGGCAAAAGAGTTTCCTATAATCAAGTGATAGAAACTTCAATTTTGCTAATCTCTGACAGAGTTTACATTCTCATCTCTTGTAGCTATTTGAGTTTAAAGCACTTCATGAAGACCCTACCAAAATGCAAGTGCATATTATGTATTTGCATATATATGAACACAGTGACTAAAGCCCCAACCTAGTATTGTTTATAAAATGCTTGATTAGAATAATTTGAGTAGTCCTTAAAATGTAATATTTTTGTTGGCATACATAAAATTTTAGGACTTGGTGATAACTACACTCACATGAAAATACTTTAGTGGGAATTGGTTTTCCTGCTTTGCTGATTTTTGAAAAAAAGATTTTATTTTTTTGTATTTGAAAGGCAGAATGATAGGGAAGAAGAGACAGAGAGAAACAGATCTTGTATCTATTGGTTCACTCCTCAAATGGCCACAACAAGTAGGGCTGGGCCAGAGTGAAGCAAGGAGGAAGGCACTTCATCTGAATCTCCCACGTGGGTAGCAGAGGTCCAAGTATTTAGACTACAGCCACTGATTCCCAGGTGCATTAGCAAGAAGCTGAATTGGAAGCAGAGTAACCACTATTTGAGCTAGCACTCTGATATGGGATGCTGGCATTGCAAGCAGCAGTTTAAGCTGTTGTGCCACAATGCTGGCCCATTTGCTGCTTTGAAAAGTGAATGTACTATTCAAAGAAGAGATGTTTAAGCATGTGACATTTTATGCATGAGCAGTAGAATAAAATTAGTAAATTTCTGAAGTTCCTTCTGTATGTGGACATAAGCGCTTGGATCATCTTCTGCTGCTTTCCCAGGCCATTATCAAGCGTTGGATTGGAAGTGGAGCAGCTGACACAGCCATAGGGGATGTCGGTGCTGTAGGTGGCTTTACCCTGCTGTGCCACAGTGCCAGCCCCAGTGCTGTGTTTATGGTGAGTAGAGATCAAAGCTTCCACCATGGGATGGATGTTTGGTTTCAAGTCCCTTTTGCATTTCCAATCCCACTTTTCTGCTAATGTGCATACTGGGACAGCAGGTGATGGCTCAAATAGTTGGGTCCACAACACACACACGGGAGACTAGAATTGAGTTTCTGGCTCTAACTTTGACCCTACCCAATTCTGCCTGTTGTGGGCATTTGAGGAGTGAAACAGCAGATGGAAGTGCTTTCTCTGTCCCTCTCCATTGAATGAATTAATGAATAAAATAATGGCCAACATTGTGGTGCAGTGGGTTAACACACTGGTTATAATGTCGGCATCCCATATGAGAGACTATCAGTTTGAGTCATGGCTGCTCTCCTCATAATGTGCCTGAGAAAGCAGTAGATTATAGTCCAAGTACTTGTGTCCCTGCCACCCACATGGGAAACCAGAATGGAGTCCCTGGCTCCTGTATTCAGCCTGGCCCAGTTCTGGCTCCTGAGGGCATTTGAGGAGTGAATTAGCAGATGGAAAATCTCTTTTTCTCTCTGTCACTCTGCCTTTCAAATAAACAAATGAATCTAAATAAATAAATAAATAAATAAATAAAATAAAAAGTACACCAGAAGTAGTTACACAAAGTAATTTATTTGTAATAAAGAAGTCCATAGGAATATTATCCAGAGTCAAAACTCCCTGAGCGAGGGGAACAGATATCTATTATTATTAGAGAAGGAAATGGATTTGCAAGAGGGGAAAGTCAGGCTATCCCATGTAAGAGGTGTGTATTTGACTTTTTTTGGTTGGTCCTAAGTTGGATACAGGAACAAAACTTGAGGAAACTGTCATCTATTGACCAAGCCCTGCATATTCTAGGCTGATTATTACAGTGGTTGTTGTCTGGTTTCCTCGATTTTACCAGAGACAGTTGTCTGGCTTCCTAAACTTCTTAAGTCTGAGCTACAGCTAGCCAGCTGGCTTTCTGGACTGGATAAGATAGACAATGATTGGTTTCCTGGGCTGACTACTAAAGGTTGTGTGTTCAAGTTCTGTTTTGGATATGTAAACTGTCCCTACATTTTAGAATGCAGAGAATGAACAAACTTTCACACCTAGTTGCCTGATGGAACATGATAACTTCAGCTCTTAGGAACTTGCTTCCTAACTGGCTGCTCATGCCCCAAGGTCTAAGTTCACAATGCAGTTGAGAGACTGCAGGAAACTGCCCCATTCTTTGGGGGTGATTAGATGCCTCTCACACTATCTTAGATTGTAGCCTCCCTCATGAGATCTTCTTTGCCAAACTAAGAGGATGTACCTTGCAACAAATAACTGGAAAATTACCCTGAAACTTGCATGATGGAATTTGCTCCCTTTTCCAAAGGTAAGGAAACAAAGCCAAAGAGATCTTAAAGCCACCATCCAGGCTGCCTTGGCGTGTTACTAGTCTGTAGCAGGAGGGGAGAGGGAGGGGAGGGAATTCTTTGCAGAGGAGCAGGTGCTTAAGTGTGTTGCCAGCCATCAGCCTTCCCCTCCAGCTCCCCTTCGCGGTAGTGCTGGCAGTTACCAATGTGTGCTTTCAGAGAGGCCCTAGTCACCTGACACAGTGCCTCAAGTGTCAGCGATTTGAATAGCCATTGGTCTGCTGTGTCTTGGCCCCTCCCTCCTTATTACTTCTGAGTTACTTTGCTCTGCTAAAAGTTCAGGGTAGGAAACGATGTCCTCAAAGCAACACTGCTTCCTTCTGCAGTAGATGTGACTTAGAACTGACGTTCAGGATCTTTAAAGAGCGATTTTCTCTGCAAACTCTCGCGCATGGTGGCTAGTCTCAGCTCTCTGATGCCATCATTTTGCTGACATGAGCCTCCTTTTTGCCCTTACTTACACCAAGTTTTTCATACTCAGGTTTCCCCATGTGCCGCTCCCTCTGCTTATAAAAGTTATGTACTTCTCCACTTGGCTGGACCTTCTTATACTTCCTGGATTGAAACAAAGTATGCTCCTTTGCTTTTCACTTTTCTGGTGCTTTGCATTTTTCCTTTCTAATGCTTATCACAGTTCACATATTTAATTTTGTCTTTTTTTTTTTTTTTGACAGGCAGAGTGGATAGTGAGAGAGAGAGACAGAGAGAAAGGTCTTCCTTTTGCCGTTGGTTCACCCTCCAATGGCCGCTGCGGTAGCGCGCTGCAGCCGGCGCACCGCGCTGATCCGATGGCAGGAGCCAGGTGCTTCTCCTGGTCTCCCATGGGGTGCAGGGCCCAAGGACTTGGGCCATCCTCCACTGCACTCCCTGGCCACAGCAGAGAGCTGGCCTGGAAGAGGGACAACCGGGACAGGATCGGTGCCCCGACCGGGACTAGAACCCGGTGTGCCGGCGCCGCAAGGCGGAGGATTAGCCTAGTGAGCCCCGGTGCCGGCCTGTCATTATTTTTTAATGTCTGATTTGGCCATCAGACTGAACCTCCTGGAGACAAGGACAAAATATACTACCAGGTCCCCTAGTGCCTGACACAATAACTAGCTAATTAATTTTTGTTGAATGAATGAAAAGCACAAACTAACATTCTATGTCTGCTGTCTTCTGAATCCGATTCCCATGGAGTAATCTTACCCCTGACGTTGTATTTCTTTGTACCAATGCACTCTACTTAGGCCCTCCCAGATTGGTGTGTTTTCCACCTGAAAAATAACCTGCATTTTTCAGCCAGACATACAGCAGCCTGTAACCCTCCAGTTTTGCTCAGTCACTCACCAAACCTTCATTCACTTATTCTGCTGCATGTCTTCATTCCGTATGAGAGAAGGTGGCTTGGAACATTGGGGTTGCCTTGTCTTTTGCCACTTGAAAACAAGAGCTAGGCAGCACTTTATAAAGACTGAAGGAGTGACTGGTCCACTGTGGGTGACTTGTCCTGAGCCTAGGCTGCACGCAGGGCAGCTGTGGCCATGTATAGTCCTCACATACATGCTCTGGCTCTAGCAGAAGATGCTGTATCATCACTGTGAGCATGCATCTTGGGAGACTAGCGCTTTGGCTAGCAGGTGTACTGCCTGCTGTTTCTCAGAGCAGCTGCTCTCAAGATTGCTGCTCCAGGGCCTTCCATTTACATAGTACTATACGAGTGCCCTCCTGGAATTTGCAAAGCTGAGAGGACACTGTCGTGCATTCTTATTGGTGCATCACTCCAGCCCTTTATTGTGGATAAAAAATAAATTCAAACGTTGTCCCATGAATTTCTAGAATGAAGTTGTTTAAGTTTGGGCCATTAAATCAAATGAACAGTGACTTTATGGAGTGACAAGTATAAAATATCCCACAGGAAAGTCTTTTATTTTTTTCCCAAAATCATCTTTATTTAAAATTAAGGCCTGCACCATGAGGCCATTCCACCTGAGTACATACATCACCCAGTTCGTGGCTTTTCCCCACTCCCTTCCATTCTCTCAGCTCCTGGTTCACCAGCAAAAACCTCCCAGCTCGGCAGACCTCGCTCTGCCATCCTTGCTGACAGAAGCCAGGCATTTCTGCCATCTCTCAGGCAGAAGGGAGACGCAGTGCAGTGGTCAGAGCAGGATGAGGTGCAGTCCACGGGGAGGAACTGGTCACTTCTGCCCCAGACCGTCACTCATTCTGCTCCTTGCCTGGTCTTGAATGTGCAAGCTCCCAACACACCACTGAGAGGGTTTATGCCAGGTAATGTGGGCACCCCTAGACCAGCCTGAGCCAAGGGTGCTGACGGCCTTGTCCACAGGAGTGAGTTCCACCAGTCATGCAACAGGCCAGAGTGCCGTCAGCAGATTCACTCCCACCATCTCACAAGTTTGTCGCTGTGTTGGTGTACCTTGGATCCAGGCTACTGGGAATCTGCCTGGACAGGGTGTGGGGCATGAACAGCAGGGGAAGCCTGGCTCAGCGGGTCCTCGGTGTGGCTGCCCTTGGAAACATCCGAAAAGCAGTGCAGCGGGTTCCAGAAGGCCGAGTGGATCCCCTTGTACTCCCGGCGGAAGTTCTGGTTCAGGAACCGGTAGATGATGGCGTTAAGGCAGCTGTTGAAGTAAGCTAAGAAGTAGCTGGTGCCAAAAAAAGCCCCTCTGGGACCTGAGGAGCCATTTCTTCTGGGTTGATGGCCACAGTGAGGCCAATGCAGTTAAGTGGGGCCCAGCAGGTGGCGGAGATCACAAACACCGCGTACGTGGGTAGGAGGCTCCGTCCGGCGCTGGGTTTCAGCGCTGCTTGCTCTCCGACTTGGCCTTCTTGCGGCGCGGAGCACCGCACCCAGATGCGCAGGTAACAGAAGGTCACCACAGTGATGGGGAGGAGGAAGTGGATGACCACCACTACCGCTGTGTACCAGGCGCTGGCCGTCTGGATGAAGATGCAGGAGTAGATAAACGCGCAGGTCACCCTCCAGGGACCCCACAAAGAAGTTGGGCACCAAGGCCACCAGGGTGAGCAGCCAGACGAGGCCAATGTAGAGGGAGGCCTGCCAGTGCCCACAGAGCCGCTGGTAGGCCACGCTGTGGCAGCTGTTGCAGTAACAGGTGATAGCAATGGCAGTGATGTTAAAGACAGAGCCAATGACACTCAGGCCCATCACAAAGGCACTGGCCTTGCAATGTGCCTCTCCCAGGGCCCAGCCATCATGGAAGATTGGCCACAAGGATTAGCAGGTAGGCGTGTAAGGCCACCACCAGGTCAGCCAATGCCAGACTCACCAAGAATAGATTAATTACCTTCTAAGGTCAGGGCCCTCAATCTTCCTCCTGCCTTCCCACTACTGCCCCCTTTCTGTCATACTATGGTGTCACCTGCATTCTGAGCGTGCGGTTGCTGAGTACCGAGAGGATGACCAGAAGGTTGCCTACGACGTCCACCGTGGTGGTGACAATGAGCAGGGCAGATAGTGTTGGTGCCACCCAGGATGGTGGAGGATCCCGGAGGGCCGCGTGTTGCCAGCTCCCGACTAGCCCCGGGCGCACGGGCCGCCCTCCGGCTTGCAGCATTTGGCAAAGGAGCCCTTCTCCGGCATCATGCACCCTCCCGTGCCGCGCGCAGGCCGCCCAACAACCCGGCACGCAGTGCTGAACCTGGCACCCCAGCCGCCCCGGTCCCAGCCCCGCCCTCGCGGTCGAGGAAGGAGTCTAGGGTACAGGAAAGTCTTAATTTTCCAAGTCAATAAATCTGAAGATCAACAACCGACTGAAATGATATTAAAAGAAAGATAAAACTCTTGTCATGTTGATTTGTAAATCTGCAAGGAATTTTAAATGGTACTCTTGATTTCAGTATTGGGAGGGAGAAGAGGAGAGGGAGAGGGAGTGGGAGAGAAAGAAGGCGAAGAAGAAGGGGAAGAAGGGAAGAAGAATGAGCTTCAGCAACAGGAGGAGGAAGCACACACACACAGACACAGACACACAGACCCCCCCCACAGACCCCACACAGAGACACACATACACAGACACACACACACAGAGACCCCTCCCACAGACCCCACACACAGACAGCCACACATGAGGACACACACAGCCACACACACACACAGACACGTACAGACACACACAGACACACACAGAAACCCACCCACACAGACACAGAGACCCACACACACAGACCCCCACACACAGACACACACACACACACAGACACACAGCCACACACACAGAAACACACACAGAGACCCCCCCAGAGCCACACACACAGACACACACACACAGACAGCCACAGAAACAGACACACACAGAGAGACCCACACACACAGACACACACACAGAACACACACTCTTGCTTCCTCCAGGCAAGGCATGACATTTCTAGTTCATCTGGAATTTAGATCACATGGACAATTTGCATGATGTGGTCCCAGGGCTAATCAGGGTGAGGATATTATAGAGAAGATAGGCAGTGAAAGAGTGACGGTGCCTTATGTTGCTATATGTTTGTTGGACATCTTTTCCAATTGTACACAGAAAGGAAAATCTAGAAAACTAATCTCAAAATGTGTGTATTCAATGCATGGATGGTGACTTGGAAAAGGCTCCAAGGTTTGAATAAGACGAGTTGGGATCCAGCCAAATCTTCCCACTGAAGAAATAGATCACAGACAGGGAACATCAGTTACAAGACTCTTAGAGTAATACTAGATAAAGATTATGAGCGCTGAATCAAGGAATTACCACATAGTAGCACTGTGCCTTGGAGTCTGCCAGGACATGAGACACTTTTGGTTGACTACTTAATGTTCATTCCCAATTCACTGTCTTAACTTTAAGGTGCCCGAGAAAAACCAAATGCTCACTTCTCTAGCCTCCCTTGCAGTTTGATTTGTCTGTGTGCCTGGCTCTGTCCACTGAGACTTAAGAGAAAGTCAACTGGAGGGATTCTGGAAAAGATTTTACTTTCAAGTGGAGGAGAGATCAGAGCATCCTGGCAGCTGAGAACAGCAAAAACATTGCACCAGTTTTGCATGTCCCACTACATTAATCAATTCCATGTAATTTCTTAATAAACACTTTTGTAAAAAACATTTACTTTTTTTATTTACCTGCAAATGAGAGAGAGAGAGAGAGAGAGAGAGAGAGAGAGAGAGAGAGAGATCATCTGTATGCTCCCAGGGTGCACATTAGCAGGAAGCTGAATTGGAAGCAGAAGAAGTGGAACTCAAACATTCCAATGTGGAATGTAGACATGTTAAGTGGTGGTTTAATCACTGTGTCATAATACCTACCCAAGATTTAATTTCTTCATAATCTAAGATAATTTTAGTTTTTATTGTTAGTGCTACTTGCAATCCAATCCTTCCAAAGGGATACAGGACCTATTATAGTCCCCACTACTACAGGGAAGACTGCTGAGCAAAAGCATGGGTTTCATTTGGAATCAGGTAGACCTGGGTTCAAATCCTATGTCCAAATTTACTAACCACATGAACTTGCACAAGATAATATATGTATCTTGGAACATGAATTTGCTCATCTGTTAAATCAGAAAATTGGAAAAATTACTAATATCAGACTGTAAAAATAAAAGTGTGGTGATGTACTAAAAATTACAGAGAAGGAGGAAAAGGACTTATAGTTCATACTATAGGGAAAACCAATGAGGGTAGATACTCTCAGTAGTCCATAGATTGGGTTTGGTTGCCCCAGACATGAACAGGTGTGGTGCATTTTTAAAGGGCAAATGTGGAATTTATCCATGGCAGCTCTGCCCTTGCCAAGAGCCTACCCCAGAGCACGAAACCATCTGTAGTACGTTGAGGGGGGTAGAGGGTTCCTGCTGTTTTACTATATAATTAGCAGCTGCACCTTCCTGTTGCTGTCAGCTCTGAGGACTTGCTCTCTGTGGAGCCTCTGCAGCATAGGAAGCTTTGGCTGCATGGATACCATGGCAACGGCTACACTCCTAGCACTAGAGATGTGCTTGTTTTCCTAAGAGCCAGGAATTGGCCTTATGTTTCTAGGTAAAATGAGCTTGGTGTTCGCTAAATCCGTCCATAGACTTCCCTGTCTTGATTTTAGTCCATGATTACTAGACAAATAGATTACCTCCAATCGACTGGTCAGATAAACTCTAGTTGGAGACTGCAGGGCAGAAGTTCCTGGCCAGGGCTTCCCTGTGTAGACACTCATCTGATGGACTGTTCTGGATCTTGCAGAGAGGCCTCTTCTGAAGGGAAAGAAAGGTATCTGATGGGAGCTGGCGCTGTGGCGTGGTAGGCTGACTCCAATTACGGTGCCGGCATCCCATATGACGCTGGTCCGTGTCCCAGCTGCTCCTCTTCTGATCCAGCTCTCTGCTATGGCCTGGGAAAGCAGTAGAAGATGGCCTAAGTGCTTGGGACTCTGCACCCAAGTGGCAGACCTGGAAGAAGCTCCTGGCTCCTGGCTTCGAACCTTCCTGGCTTCAGCCATTGAGGCCATTTAGGGGTGAACCAGCAGATCAAAGACCTTTCTCTGTCTCTCCCTCTCTCTGTAACTCTGCCTCCCAAACAAACAAACAAACAAATAAATAAGAAATAAGAAAGGTATTTGACAATGTGCATGCAATTTCTTCTTAGCAAACAGATTCTCTTTGAGGCTATTAGCCAAATTTATGTTTTCTAGGAAACCAAATTCATCCTGCCAAGTAATAAGCACTCTAAAGTCTCAGATCTGGGGGATTTTTTAGCTCTTGAGAACACCTGGATTTCCAAAGTGCGTGCACAACTTTTTCCAGAGAGCTGTCATCACTGTCTGACCACCACTGGACCTCAGCGTGTTCACCTTCTGACTTTGAGAAGTCCCATTTGTTGTCCATTCCCTTGCAGTCTAGGCTACCAGGGCAGGAAGAAGCAAGAAAACGTGTGATGATGAAAGCTGACGGCATCAAGGCCAGCGCCCGTGCCTATGTAGAACCTTGAACACCCAGAGCTCCTTGAGGTTCTTCCCTTGTCAAAAAGGGAGATCTGGAGGACATAGGATTCTTTCTGTGGAGAATTCAATTATAGTAGTATCTTCTATTTAGAGAAATAATATGCACGTCCCTTTTGTTTGCTTTACCTCTGTGCCTAGCATTGTGAGTGAGAGAGTTGTGGGGTATCAGTTTAAGCCTAAACTGAGTTTATTTCTGGGGTTTAGAGCTTTCTAGGCATGCCCAATTATTGGTGGGACAAGACCACATAGGGTCTATTTGCACATAGACATGAGAAATCTCCTGAAGAACTTGTACCATGGGATACAAGGTCAGGACAAGATATGCCAAGCTTTTTGGTCTTAATCAAGTAGGGACGTTTTGCATTTTCTTTTCCTTCTGAAGTTTTAATAATTTTAGTCTGTGAATTGAACTGACAATAGAGTAACAGGAGAAAAATCGAACAAAAAGCTATACATGATTTCAATATTTTTTGCACCAAAATAAAATTATAATTAAAAAAATATTTATTTGAAAGGCATAGTTTCACAGAGAGAAGAAGAGGAGAGAGAAATATCTTCCATCTGCTGGTCTGCTCCCCAAATATCTGCAATGGCCAAAACTGAGACTGGCCAGAAACTCCATCTGGGTTTTCCACTTGAGTGGCAGGGGCCCAAGTGCTTGGACCATTTTCTGCTTCTTTCCCAGACACATCAGCAGGAAGCTGGATCAGAAGGAGAGTAGCCAAGACTTTGACCAGAACACTGATATGGATATTTGCATCATAAGTGCAACTTAACCCACTGTGCAAAAAGGCTGGCCCCCAAATAAACTTATCCTATAGTTCAACTGTTACATGAATTTCTGAAGTACCCTTATATCATTCTTAGTTACAGAAAGGAATAGAGGAATGAGGTTTTTGGAGGTTGGGGAGAGGAATTCACAAATGCCTTCCTAAGCAGAGAAAATCTCAGGCAATCCTGTCTACATCTTCCCCAGGCTGTCTTAGGTAGATAAGGGTGAGCTCAGGAGAGAAATCTTGTTTGCATCCATTGCTTGCTTTACTAATGCAAATATATGTGAATTTCTATTTAAAAAGATTTTCAGAGTAGTTCCTGGCTGTAGTTTCTGTAAATAACATTTTTAAAAATTATTATTATTTTTTTTATTTGAAAGGCAATTACAAAAAGAGAAGGATAGAGCTCCTCTCTCTGCTGGCTCACTCCCCAGATGGCCACGATGGCCAGGGCTGGGCCTAGCCCAAGCCAGGGGCCAGGAGCTTCTTCCAGGTTTTCCACAAGCATGCAAGGGCCCCACCACTTGATTGTCTTCTGCTGCTTTTCCGGGCCAATAGCAGGAAGCTGGATCAGAAGTGGAGAAGCCAGGACTTGAACCGGCACCCATAGGGTTGCCGGCACGGAAGGCCGTGCTTTAACCCACTGTGCCACAGCACCAGCCCCTGAATAACTGTCTTGAAATATGCCAAAGCAATGCCTTTCAGGCAATCACATTCTCAGGCCCCACAATCACAAAAGTGGAAGGATGACTTTGAGAACAGAAGCGTGTTAACTCCTCACTTGTCCTCCAGACAGCTAAGGCTATGGCAGAGTGCCTGCTAAATACATGAAACAGCAAGAACAAAAGACAAGACAAAGAAACTTTTTACACAAAAATCTCTGACATGTGGTTGGAGCAAGGTATTTGATCACTTTGGCTAGCACAGTGTGGATTCAGTCACACTTGAGGGTTAAGATGGTACCCAGAAGCAGAAGGAGGTAGTGGTAGGAAAAGTAGCTCAGCAGGGGTGACTGAAATAGTCTCCTGGCAAGACACCTTAGCTGGTGCAGGCCAAGAGACTCGTTCATTAGCAGGTGTGCCACTCTCCTAGAGGGCTCACACAAATGTGGGTGGGCGATTTCACAGTGCAGGAGGCCCTGGCAGAGTTGGGTAGTGCCAGCAAACCACAGCCAACTCAGTGATCCAGAGCTGCCAAGGCCCAGGGCAAAGCATTTGTATAAGTGTACAGTTATGACATAGTGTAAGTGCCATGACAGAAGGAATCGAAAGACACCAAGGGACCACAACACAGACACACTCAGATCCCACTGACAAGGTCAGGGGATGTTCCCGAGAACAGGTGATCCTACAAGGTGACTCCGTAAGGCAGTTATGAGGAAAGGGTCAGGAAGGGTCTTCTGAGCAGGGGGAAAGGATTATAAATGGCTCAGGAAGGAAGGAGTGTGGCTGAATGTGGGAATGGGAAGAGGTGGGAGGTGACAACCAGGCAGATGACAAATTGGGCAGGACCGTCTGTGACACGGTAAGGAGTTTGGACTTGCTCTTGAAGGCTGAGCTGAGAATTGTTGGTGGAGGGAGTGACATGATTAATTTTGCTTTTCAGAGAACTGAGACCAGCATGGTAATGAACAATGCTGGCTGGAGAGTTCTGCCAGGTTCTTCCCTCCATGAAAGGAAGAACTCAAAATGGAGGCATAAAGTTGTGCAGAGAAATGGGATATACTGAAAACAAAGGAAAAGTGCAGGTAAGCTTGAGCAAAAGAGAATGAACAAAGAGCCAAAACTCAAAAAGACACCAAACAAGGAAAGAAATACCCTCAACAAGGTTTGGGCCATCTTTTAATACCATTGGGAGGCACAGAGGGTAGTGTCTGGCATCAGACTTAATTGAATATTCAAATGAGGATGGAGTTTGTGGCAGAGATAGAGTATATCCCATTTTCATGCTTTTTTGGAAATATATGAAATATCATGGCATACACTGTATGATGGAATTAAGGGTGCCCCCCATTGTAATTTTATTAAAATGATATTATAATGACCTAAATATCATTTCGGGAACAGTTCCTGTAGCCATGTTGGAATTTCTAGTTGGTACTGGTTTTAAGTTCACAGCGATGTAGAAATTGTGGTTTCTGCTATGTGGAAAGTATGAATTGGGGGGCTTGCTGGTGCACAAAATGTAGGTTTGGTGCATTGCACAGAGAGAAAGGCTTGGGTGGTACACAGGAAGTGAAGGAAGTTTCAATGGTGCACAGAAAGGGAGTGTTGGGTGATACAGACAGGTTGTCAGGCAGGGGCCAGCCACAGGCAGGTTGCCCTGGAGCTGGCAATCAGAGGCCCATGCTGCTGCCTGGATGGACTGGGGATGTCAAACCTCAGCTCCTTTTGCTAGCTACCTACCTCCCATATCATTAGGAGAGGCTCAACAAAGTAATTGCAATTGATGTGACAAATGTTTCCCTAGAGAGGATCAGACTGCAGGAACATAAGGGAGTTTCCACAGGTATAAGGGGTATTGTGATGTTCTGGCAAAACAGAAAATTTCTGTGGAGCAAAGCTGCCTTGGGTTGGAATCCCTAGGCCTTCCTCTACTTAGCAGATTGTTCTCCATAAGATACATGTGCTGGCTGTCTGAGTTTGCCTTTTTTTCTATTTATAGAATGGGGATAATGCTGCCAAGCTCAAGGTGCTATGATGGTTGACTGTAACATGAGGTATGTAGAGAGCTGCTCACAAGGAGATTAAGACATCTGTGTTCCCTTTCCTGCATTTCTCATGGAGCACACAAGAAATTTGCTGTGATGTAGTTACCTACATCCAACTACTAATTATTCTTTTTAGAACAAATGTCATTCCCAGCTCTTCCCATTAGAATAATGCTATGGAGACATGACTCTCCCAAGAAGCTGAAAAAAGAGGCTGAAGCAATAAGTGGCTGTCATATTGTCTTGTGATTTTTGTGCCTACATGAATATAAATTTGATGAATTAAGGAGATACGCTCTCTAAAATGTGCTTTTTAGCAACCCCCGCTATCAGCATAATTTTAAGGAAGAGGAAATATTCAAAATAAACCATTTTATTTGAAACAAAAAGATGCACATGAAAATTGTAGCAGATAGTGCATATTGATTGATATTTTTTGATATTTTAACCAGGTACAACAATTTAACATACTTTTTATCAGAAGCCTCATTTTGTATTCATAGACTTTATGGAGAGTGGAGAGATCCTGCTGATAATGGAGCAGGGAGCACTTCAAGATCTAAGGAATCCAAAGCTGAATTCTTATTAAAAATATTCTCCAAGTTATTTCTTATGGAGGAACAGAGAAGGATAAAAATTGTGCTTTGAACAGTGGAAGCATGCATAAAAATCTCCTGGAGGGCTTGTTAAATTCCAGACTCCTGGGGGCCCAGCCCAAATTTTTGATTCAATGGGCCTAGGGTGGAACCTAGGAATGTTCATATCTAACAAGTCCGCAGGTGATGCTTGTACCAGTCTGCTCAAGCTCATAGCAAAGTGGCTTGTTGTGTGGGTGCCTTACACAAAAACCATTTATTTTCTCACTATTCTCAAGGCTGAGAAGTTTAAGCTACAGGTGTCAGCTAATTCAATTGTTGATCAGAATTCTTTTCCTTCTCATTTTGTCCTTCTATGCAGGGAGAGAAAGATAGTGGATAGAGAAGGTAGGAATAGAGATAGAAAGACAAAAAGAGATAATTAGATTGCACTCCAGTGTATTATTTTTTTATATTACCCATTTTATTTTGACTGTTTTATTTTGATTAGAAATTGATGCTTTTGTGAGGGAGTCAAAGAATTCTAGTCAGATGTAATGAATACTATTGAAAAGTATTTCCAAAATTTCACTTACAAAAATAGAAAATTTGCAGGAACTTAATCTAGAAATGCTTATGCTACTCAATGAAATTTGTTCCTCCCCAAAGAAACCTTTTATTTAAGGCATACAAAATTCATGAATTTCATAAGTTCAATTTTAGGAATACAGTGATTCTTCTCATTACACACCTGTCCTCCCAGCCCTCTTCCACCTCCCTCTCCCATTCCCAGTCCCATTCTCCACTAAGATCCATTTTTGATTAACTTTATACACAAAAGACCAACTCTATGCTAAGTAAAGAGTTCAATAATTTGCATGGAAAAAAATATTCCTCAACTGTTGAGACAAGCACTATTCAAAGTGATTGCATTTTGAAGTTAATTTCACCTTTTTTTTTGAAACTTAATTAACTTTAGAGAAGAACCCAAGAATGATACATCTTTTTTTTTTTTTTTTTGACAGGCAGAGTTAGTGAGAGAGAGAGACAGAGAGAAAGGTCTTCCTTCCATTGGTTCAACTCCAAATGGCCGATACAGCAGGCATGCTGCACTGATCCGAAGCCAGGAGCCAGGTGCTTCCTCCTGGTCTCCCATGCAGGTGCAGGGCCCAAGTACTTGGGCCATCCTCCACTGCCCTCCTGGGCCACAGCAGGGAGCTGGCCTGGAAGAGGAGCAACCGGGACAGAACCGGCACCCCAACCAGGACTAGAACCTGGGGTACCGGCAGCACAAGTGGAGGATTAGCCTAGTGAGCCGCAGGGCTGGCTGAATGATACATCTTTTGCAAGCACTTAGACATAGTTATAATACAACTCTGAGGATAGAAGTCCTGCATGGGAAGTTAGTGCACAGTGACTACTGTTGTTAACAATTAACACGATTATGTATGATGTCAGTGATCACCCGGGGCTCTTACATGAGCTGCCTAGGCTAAGGAAGCCTTTTGAATCCACAAACTGTCAGCAAAGTAGTTCTCTCTTTCTTTCAGAGGAAAGTACATCCTTCTTTGATAACCACTTTTTTTCTACTGGGATCTCACCCACTAAAGTCCTTCGTGTAGGACATTTTTTGCCACAGTGTCTTGGATTTCCATGCATGAAATGCTCTCATGGGCTTTTTAGCCAGACAGAAATGCTTCAAGGGCTGATTCTGAGGTCAGAGTGCTATTTAAATCTGTTGTCATTCCATGAGTCTGCTATGTGGACTGCTTCCCATGTTGGAGCATTCTCTCCTTTTTACTTCCATGTATTCTTATTACTGGGCACTAGGTCATATTTATATAATCCCTTTAACATTTAGTTCACTCTTTCCTAATTCTATATTATTATTATCAAACACTTAATCCTAAAATGGTATTTTTACCACCCAGTTTAAGGGGATTTGGAATCCTACAGCAAGTTTTTAAACTGCACCCTTAGAAGTAAGTCAATAGGAATGTATACAGAACTCTACAGCTTTACAGTTATAAATGTCATACATTTCATAATTACAACCTTAGGAACACGGTGATTCTTCCCACTGTGTCCACCCTCCCACCCATACTCTCAACCCCTCTCCCTCCTCCCTCTCTTATTCACACTTAAATTTTTTTACTGGGATCTATTTTCTATTGACTTTATATGCATGTTTTAAATCTATGTTAAATAAAAAGTTCACTAACAATATTTAAAAAAACCTTGTTTTTCAACAGTTAAGACAAGGGCTGTTCAAGTCATTTCTTCTCAAAATGTCAATTTCACTTTTACAGATTGCCTTTTAGATGTTCTATTAGTTATCATAGGCCAGGGAAAACATGTGGTATTTGTCTCTTTGGGACTGGCTTATTTCCCTAAGTATGATGTTTTCCAGGTTCATGCATTTTGTTGCAAATGAATGGAGTTCATTTTTTACTACTATATGGTATTTCATAGTATGCATACCCCATAATTTCTTTTGTCTTTAGTTTATGGGCATTTGGTTGATTCCATGTCTTACCTATTGTGAAGTGAGCTGCGATGAACACGGGGATACAGATAACTCTTTCATATGCTAATTTAATTTAACTTGGGTAAATTCTGAGGAGTGGAATGGCTGGCTTGTATGGTAGGCCTATAATCAGATTTTTGAGGTATCTTCATACTGTTCTCTATAGTGGCTTTAATAGTTTGCATTCCCAGCAACAGTGGATTAGTGTCCCTTTTTCTCCACATCCTTTGCCAGCATCTGTTGTTTGTTGATTTCTATATGATAGCCAGTCTAACAGGGGTGATGTGAAACCTCTTTGTGGTTTTGATTTGCATCTCCCTGATGGCTAGTGATCCTGAGCATTTTTTCATGTATCTGCTGTTCATTTGGATTTCCTCTTTTGAAAAATGTCTGTTTAATCCTTTGTCCATTTATTAACTGGATTGTTTGTTGTTGTTGTTGAGTTTCTTGGTCTCTTTATATTCTGGTTATTAAACCTTTATCAGTTGCATAGTTTGCAAATAATTTCTCCCATTCTGTAGGTTGTCTCTTCACTTTGCTGAATGTTTCTTTTGCATTGCAGAATTTTCTCAATTTGATGTAATCCCAGTTGTTAATTTTGGTTTTCCAAACATTTCTCTCTTCCATGCCTTCAAGATCTCCTAGAACCCATATGTTGGGTCATTTGATAGTATTCTGTAGATTCCCAACAGTGTTTTTTAATTTTCTAATTTCTTCTTGGTTTTTGTCTGACTGTATAATTTCCTGCGATTTGTCTTCTAAGTCAGATATTCTTTCTTCTGCTTCACTGATTCTGTTGTTAAGGCTTTCCACTGCATTTTTATTTCTTCTATTAAATTCTTCATTTCCAAGATTTCATTTTGCTTTCTCTTTAAGATCTCAATTTCTTGGGAGAAATTTTTTTCATGCCATGTATGGATTTCATTAATTCATGTATTTGCTTCTGATTACTTCTAAGTAATTCTATGATCAATTTTTTGAATTCCATTTCAATCTCATCATCTTGACCTTCTAGTATTTAAGTGTTGATTCTTTTAGGGGAGTCATGTTGTCTTCCTTATTCTTATTTCTTGAATTGGTGCATTTATTATTTGGCATTTGTGGAGATACCCATTGGTTTCCTTCCTTCCTTTCTTTCTTCTTTCTTTTTTTCTTTTTTTTTTTTTTTGTGCTGTGGTAGCTTTTATCTTTGGACCACATCTGTGTGGATTAGTAGAATGTCAGCTTTCAAGGAATACCTAGATGTCTGTGGTAGGTGTGGCCAGGGAACTGTTCATTGCTCCTGTGTGAAGGGAGTGTTAAGGTGACACCCAGGTTGGGTATGGGAAATCTCTCTCTCTCTCTCTCTCTCTCTCTCAAGCAGAGGAGAGTTAGTTCTGTTATGATGGCATAGACAGCTCATTTCCTTTCCTCAAAGGATACCAATGCCTGGGTGCTAGTCCCAGTGGGTATAGTATTCATCCACACTTCCACAAGGACCACACAAAGGGTCTGTGCAGTCCTCAGAGTAAGCAGATTCCTCAGCAATGCCCCTCACCAGGGAATAAGGGAGACCTGAGCATGTGGAGCCTCCCACAGTGACTACCCAAAGTCCCAGCCACACCCTGAGCTTTCCCACACAGCCTCAGTGTTTTCACAGTCCCAGCACACAAGCCTTCCACAGTCATGAGCACCCAGCCACCTCTCAGTTCTCTCTGCCAGACTCAGGAGTCTCTACTTGGCTGGTTTCTGGGTATGGACATGACTGCCTCAGCTGTTACATATGTCCAAAAATGTGCCTGCTCTCTATTGGCTTGTCACAGGATGCAATTGCAGGATGATCAGGGAGAGAGAAAAGTGCCCTCCTTTTTTTTTTCTCCTCTAGTTTGACAGGTACACTATCCCCTGCAGGGCTCCAAGCCCAATTCCCTCCAGGCTTTTCCTGAAGCTCTATCACCAGTGGCTTGGGCTGCTGCAGTCTGGTCTTACCTCACTTTTTTTTTTTTTGACAGGCAGAGTTAGAGAGAGAGACAGAGAGGAAAGTCTTCCTTCTGTTGGTTCACCCCCCAAATGGCTGCTACAGGCGGCGCGCTGTGCTGATCCGAAGCCAGGAGCCAGGTGCTTCCTCCTGGTCTCCCATGTGGGTGCAGGGCCCAAGGACTTGGGCCATCCTCCACTGCCTTCTAGGGCCACAGCAGAGAGCTGGACTGGAAGAGGAGCAATCAGGACAGAATCCGGCACCCCAACTGGGACTAGAACATGAGGTGCTGGCACCACAGGCGGAGGATTAGCCAAGTGAGCCGCGACGCCAACTGCCTCACTTTCTAAAGCTGGTGTGGAGGCTCTTGACTGTTGGGGTCCTGGTTTGTGCATGTCCACAGCCTCCACATAGGTCTGCTGTGTCCCTCCAACCTGTATCAAATTTTCTCTGCCATTTTCTTCCTAACTCTTCCCTGAGACTGCATTCTCACCACCTTTTTAAAACTCTGTCTTCTCCTAGACTAGCGTGGTAAACTCCCTCCCTACTCGAACATCTTAATACAGTCCTCCTTTTTTTTTTTCATAAAATACTTTATTTATTATTTAAGAGGTAGAATTACAGACAGAAAGAGAGAGAAAGAGAGAAAAATCTCCATCCACTGATTCACTCCCCAAATGGCCACAACAGCCAGAGCTGAACTGATCCTGACCCTAAAGTCAGGAGCCAGGAGCTTCTTCTGGGTCTACCACACGAATGCAGGGGTCCAAGCACTTGGGCCATCTTCTACTGTTTCTCTGGCCATAGAAGAGAGTTGGATTGGAAGAGGAGCAGCTGGGACTTGAACAGGCTCCCCTATGGGATGCCAGTGCCACAGGTGGGGGCTTAACCCACTACACCACAGAGCCAGCCCCCAGTGTCTCTTCTTATAAGGACATGAATTCTATTGTAAGGGGTCCTAACCTCATGACCTTATCTAACCCTAACTACTTCCCAAAAACCTCTTCTCAAAGTGTCACCACATTGGAGGTTAGGGCTTTAAACTGAATTTGAGGGAGGAGAGTTGGTATGTTGGCACATCAGGTTAAGTCCTGCTTGGGATGCCCACATGCCATATATGATTACCTGAGTTCAAGTCTGGCCTCTACTTATGATCCAGCTTTCTTTTGATATGCAGCCCGAGAGGCAGTAGCTGGTGGTTCAAGTGCTTGAGTCCCTGCCATCTGTGTGGGAGACCTGAATATAATCCCAGGCTCCATCCACTGGTTTACTTCACAAATGCTCAGTCTCAACTCTTGCAGGCATTTGTAGAGTAAACTAGTGATGGAAGATGTCTCTCCTTCTCTCTCTCTTTGTTCCGCTGCCTTTCAAATACATAAAATATTAAAAATACTTCTGGAATTCATAGGAGCCAGGCACCACTTTAGAAAAAATAAAATATGAATTTTGGGTGGTAACATAAACATTTAATATATAACATTTGCATCCTTAGTTCCCTAAAATCATGTCCTTCTCACATGCAAACTACATTCATTCCATCCCAATAGTCCCCTGACATGTTATCTCATTCCAGCATTAACTCTAAGTTTAAGGTCCAAAGACTTATTTAAATATTATGTAAGTCAGGGGAGACTTGAGGTATGATTCACCTTGAGGCAGAATTCTTCTCTAGTTGTGCACTAGGGATATCAGACAAGTTATATGATTCTAAAATTCGGTAGTGGAACAGGCCTAGGAAAGACATTGCCATTCTAAAAATGGAGAATTTAGAAGGAAGAAAGGTGATGGATTTCAAGTAAGTCTAAAACCCCATAAGATAAATTCCACTAGATTTTAAGGCTTGAGAATAATGCTCTTTGGTTTCATGCTCTGCCCTCCTGGTCTGCTTGGCAGGGTGGTTGTCCCTTCAACTCCACAAGGAACCACCTCCTTGGCAGTCTAAAAGGGACCTGCCCTCTGAAAAGAAGGAGAAAGCAGCTTTGTACCTGGGCCAGTGGTAGAAATGGTAGCCTTGATGATCTCTGAATCACTTTCATGGCCACTCCCTTTTCTTGAAGGACAAAGCATGTTTGTGCTTGATAGCTCTATTCCTGGTGTCTTGTCCTGTGGGATCCCAGAAGCCAAATGACATTATTTCGTTCTCCTGTTTTTTTTTTTTTTTTTGTCTTCTTCAGTCTTAGCTAGCAGTGTTTTTGCTGGTACAATTTCATCTACATTCTTGGATTCTGTTGAGATAACTGCTTATGTCTCTGGTTATACACGTGGTCTTCTTGAGTGGTTGTTCAACCACACCCTTAATGTTCTTTTCAGAGTAAGCTTTCTCAGTTTTTGTCATAGAAACAGGGGGTTTTCCAACTCTCCAAATATTGGATCTTTTAGTTTAACCAGTCTTTCTCCCATTTCTCTTCTTCCTGTCATATTTTACTGTAGGTAGTCAGGAAGAGCCAAGCCACTCTTTCAACACTTTGTTGGAAATCTCTTCAGCTAAATATCCAGTTTCGGCCGGCGCCGTGGCTTAACAGGCTAATCCTCCGCCTTGCGGCACCGGCACACCGGGTTCTAGTCCCGGTTGGGGCGCCGGATGCTATCCCAGTTGCTCCTCTTCCAGGCAGCTCTCTGCTATGGCCCGGGGAAGGCAGTGGAGGATGGCCCAAGTGCTTGGGCCCTGCACCTGCATGGGAGACCAGGAGAAGCACCTGGCTCCTGGCTTCGGATCAGCGAGATGCGCTGGCCGCAGCGGCCATTGGAGGGTGAACCAACGGCAAAAAGGAAGACCTTTCTCTCTCTCTCTCCTCTCTGCCTGTCAAAAAAAAAAAAAAAAAAACACATTTATTAAATATCCAGTTTCATCATATGTAACATGTACCTCCTACAAAACAGTAGATTCAGCCAAGTTCTTTACCATTTTATAATAAAGATTACCTTTCCTGTAGTTTCTAATAACCTATCCCTCATTTCTACCGGAGATCTCACCAGAGCAGCTTTTAGCATCCATATTTCTAATAGCATCCTGTTCTCAGCCATCCAGGCTTCTTTTGACAAGCCCTTTACAAATCTTCTAGCCTTTAGTCATTATTCAGTTCCAAAGTCACTTCTGCAGTTTTATGTATTTGTTACCTTAGCACCTCATTTCTCTGTACCCAAATCTGTATTAGACTGGACTTGCTTAACAAAATACCACTGGGAGGGTGAGTCAAATAACAGATTAATTTTCTCACAGTTCTCAAGAATGAGATGTTCAAGATCAAAGTGTTAGCTGATTTGGTTGCTGGTGCGGACTCTTTTCCTGGGGGGGGGTCTCACTGTGTCCTCATGTGTGGAGGTATGTGGGGAAAGGGACAGAGAGCTCTTTGATGTCCTTTTTCGTAAGGGCAATATTCTGTCATGAGTCCCCACCGTTATGACCTCATTGAACTCTAATTACTTTCCAAAGGCCCCCACCTTCAAATTTATCTCACTGGGAGCTATGAATTTTGTGAGGAACAATTTAGTCCAAAACAATATTGATGCTATTGCTAGCATCCACACATAGTTACAGAACTTAGTGGGTAGACTGTTAAAATTTATTTTATTGACTTCCTAAAAGCACTAAGTAGTTCTATGATTCTAAAAATGTAGTCAGAAAATACAGGCTTCCAAACTGCGTTACATTTGGACTTGACCATGTTGAGATCTGCTCTACATTCTCTCTCTCTTTCTCTCTCAAAAAATATTTTATGTGTTTATTTGAGAATCAGAGTTAGAGACAGAGAGAGGAAGAGACAGAGAGAAAGGTCTTCCATCTGCTGGTTCACTCCCCAAATGGCTGCAACTGCCAGAGCTGAGCCCATCCAAATCCAGGAGCCAGGAGCATCTTCCAGGTCTCTCATGCGGATACAGGGGCCCAAGCATTTGGGCCATCTTCCACTGATTTCCCAGGCCATAAGCAGAGAGTTGGATTGGAAAAGGAGCAGCCAGGACGTGAATCGGTGCCCATATGGGATGCTGGTGCTGCAGGTGGGAGGATTAACCTACTGCGCCACAGCACTGGCTCTTGGAGAGAAAGGAGTCAGATTGTGGAGAAGTGAGAGCCTGAAATTCTGAGGATTACTGAGAATTCCACATTTGAATCTGATAATTCATATCCTCCTAATGCTATATTTGTGAGGAGAGAGGATGGAATATTTTAAACTTATTTTTGCTTAGCCATGTTTTTAACTTTAAAATATTTATACCAATTTTATGTGGGTCTTCTTTTGTACTCTTGCCTTGGTCTCAGCAAATGTTATGATGATTCTGCTTAACCAATGATATATAAATAAAAAGTTACCCAAGGTCCCTTAACTTACCAAACAAGAATATATCTTTATGTGCTCCATGTGAATTCTACTGAAACTGTGGTCTGCAGATTGGAAGCACCACTACTGCAGAGGCCCCACCCCCAATGTGCTGACAGACTTGGGGTGGAACCCAAGTATGTGTGCTTAAACAAGCCCTCCAAATGATTCTGATGCCTGCTACAATTTGATCAGCATAGCACTATACCACAGCTTCTTAAATTTCAATGTGCATAAAAAAATCTCCCAGGTATATGGTTCAAATACAGTTTCTGATTCCAGGTTGAAACCAGAGATTCTGCAATTCTAACAAGCTCCCAGGTGATACCAACGCCACTGGTTTATTGTCTTTATTTAATTTTTTAAATCTCTATTGAAATATCATTGACATAACAATTCCATATATTTAAGGTGGATAATGATATTTTGATATACACATACATTGTGAAATGATCACCACAACCAAACTAATTAACATAACATAACATTTACATTATCTATACATGTAAGTGAATGGACATGGGAGTCATAGTTCTTATTTTAAGATCAAGCCTAGATCTCACCAACCTGTAGCTGTAATTAGAGTATGGAATTATGATAAGCTCTTTGCTGAACTTTCTGCTGTAATAGAGAGTACTCTGCCCTGCCCCTCCTCTACCATACACACACACACACACACAGAAACACACACAGATATAGTCCTGTAGAAGTAGCATATTTGCAGACCATGCTCCCTGGCAGTGGCAAAGGGAAAATGACATTACCTCAGAAAATAAAACCATTCAGTGGTGCCTTTGGCCAATGGGACCATTGCAGCCTCATAGAGATACTCAATCTGAGAACCCACGTGGATAAAGAACAAGATTAGGTGGCTTAAACAATAGAAATCATGTTTTCACAGATTACAAATTCAAGGTCAAAGTGTCAGCAGATTTGCTTTCTCTTGATGCAGTTGGTCACCATGCATCCTTGTATGGTCTTTCCTCTGTGTGTGGGCATCCCTGATGTCTCTACCTTCTGATAAGGGTACTAGTCATATTGGACTAGGGACCCACTAGGACCTCATTTAATCTTCTCTTTTTAAAGCCCTGTCTCCAAATAGAGTCACATTCTAATGTAATGAGAATTAGGGCTTCAAAATACGAATTTGGAGAAGATGCAGTTAAGTTCATAACAATATACCATTGTGTTGCATGCAGGAGACCCCTGTGTTGGGCTGGAGACTAAACGCCTTAGCTGTTAATGGAGTTCTTTTCTGGGGCCTTAGCCTGCCTGTTTACTATCTTTGACTATTCTTAGACTTCGTTTGCTATGTTTTTTTGAACCAGATACTGTGTTTACCCACTGTAGGAGCTTAGCTTCTTTTCTGCTCTGCATCCCAAGGTCCCACCCACAGTCCCTGGATACCTGCCTGTAGCCCCACCTCTTTGCTTCCCCTCTCCCCTGTCCTTGAAGGCAGCTCAGGATCTCCTGAGCACAGACAAGTTGTCTGAAGATTTGGTCAAGGTCTTAAGTTCCACGTCCAAGCAGCTGCAGTGCTGTAAATACACAGAATCTGTCTCCCACCTCAACTGCTTTTTCCAAACTGGTAGTAGCTGCCTACTAGTTAAGAATCATTTTCCTAGGACTAGTTATTCAAGTCCTAGGACTTGATTACGTGTACGGATTAGTTGAGTGATCCATAAGATCAAGGCAGATCTTAAGAGTCAAGGCAGCTAAATCAGAATAAGGGAAAGGGTTTCTTTAAATAAGTATTTCCCTCTCTTAATGGTTGTCCTGTTCTGTAACCCTCTTAGAAGAGGTTAAAGAGTGCCTTGCTTGCTACCATTAAAGAGTGAACTCTTTAACAATCTTTTGCTTTGAAGATAAAAAGACTGAATGAAGTCCCCTGAAAACAGAGTCTCCAAAGTGACATGTCAAACAATGACTGAATTTGGAGGAGTTCTCTGTTTTAGGAAAACTTTCATCCCTGGTCATGCATTTAGGATCTCAAAAAAGTACCTGGAGTAGCGAGCTAAACCAAGGCAACAAGATCAATTGCTCACATTCCTAAACTAAGCTTATTATAGTAATAGGTTTTATTTTCCAATGGGAGACATTTTTTTAAGATTTTATTTATTTATTTGAGAGGTAGTTACAGACAGTGAGAGGGAGAGACAGAGAGAAAGGTCCTTCTTCCGTTGGTTCACTCCCCAAATGGCCACACTGCTGGAGCTGCGTTGATCTGAAGCCAGGAACCAGGAGCTTGTTCTGGGTCTCCCATGCGGGTGCAGGGGTCCAAGCACTTGGGCTATCTTCTGCTGCTTTCCCAGGCCATAGCAGAGAGCTGGATTGGAAGAGGAGCAGCTGAGACTCAAACCGGCGCCAATATGGGATGCCAGTGCCGCAGGCAGAGGATTAACCTACTGCGCCACAGCACCGGCCCCTCAATGGAAGACTTTAGAAGTGACTAACCATGAAAACTTTCTTTTTTTTAAAATAGTGATTGGAAAAACTAATCTTTTGGACAATTTATTGTCCAGTGCCCTGAGTGTATGATCTTGTAATTCATGGACCTCAGTTCTCATTATTAGACCCAGATAGTGTTGCATAACCTCTTTGAGACAGACTGCCATGTTTCTGCTCAGCTCTCCTTGGTTGACCAAAGGGGAAGAAACCTGAAGAAAAATAAGGGGATCCTTCTAACTCTTATTTGCCAGTTGAGTGATCACAGGTGCTCTAGGAAGATACCCTAGGTAACTTCTAAAAAGGGTAGATGGAAGGATATCTTCCTACTAGATATAAAAGTGGTGTGTCAACCTCTAAACAGACATAGGAAATGGCCAACAGACACATGAAAAAATGTTCAGGATCACTAGCAATCAGGGAAATGCAAATCAAAACCACAGTGAGGTTTCACCTCACCCCAGTTAGAATGGCTCACATACAGAAATCTACCAACAACAGATGCTGGAGAGGATGTGGGGAAAAAGGGACACTAACCCACTGTTGGTGGGAATGCAAACTGGTAAAACAACTATGGAAGTCAGATTGGAGATTCCTCAGAAACCTGAATATAACCCTACCATACAACCGAACCATCACACTCCTTGGAATTTATCCAAAGGAAATTAATTTGGCAAATAAAAGAGCTGTCTGCAGCTCAATGTTTATTGTAGCTCAATTCACAATAGCTAAGACCTGGAATCAACCTAAATGCTCATCAACAGAAGACTGGATAAAGAAATTATGGGACATGTACTCTATAGAATACTATACAGCAGTAAAAAAAAAAAAAAGAAATCCAATCATTTGCAACCAAATGGAGGAATCTGGAAAGCATCATGCTGAGTGAAATAAGCCAGTCCCAAAGGGACAAATATCATATGTTCTCCCTGATCGGTGACAACTAACCAAGCACCTAAAAGGAAACCTGTTGAATTGAAATGGACACTATGAGAAACAATGACTTGATCAGCCCTTGTCCTGACTGTTGAGGAACAACTTAATACTTTATTCCTTTTAGTATTTTTTGTTCTACCTAATACTATTGGTTGAATTATTTAATTATCACACAATTATTCTTAGTTGTCTAAATTTAACTGAAAAGTGATCCCTGTTAAATATGAGTGGGAATAAGAGAAAGAGGAGATGTACAGTTCAGCATATGCTCAGTCGGACTTACCCCTAATGGTAGAGTTAAAAATGTGCCAGGGAATTCCAATTCAATCCCATCAAGGTGGCATGTATCAATGCCATCTCACCAGTCAAAGTGATCAGTTTCAGTTCATAATTGATCATAATGATAGGACTAAGAGTCAAAGAGATCACATAAACAAGACTAGTGTCTGCTAATACTAACTGATAGAATTATAAAGGAGAGAATGATCCAACATGGGAAGCAGGATACACAGCAGACTCATAGAATGGCAGATGTCCTAAACAGCACTCTGGCCTCAGAATCAGCCCTTAAGACATTTGGCTCTGGCTAAAAAGCCCATGAGAGTATTTCAGGCATGGAAAGCCAAGACACTCTGGCAAAAAAAAAAAAAAAAAAAAAGACCTAAATGAAAGAATCAGCCATCAAAGAAGGAGGTACCTTTCTCTGAAGGGAGGAGAGAACTTCCACTTTGACTATGGCCTTGTCTAAATAAGATCAGAGTTGGCAAACTCAAGAGGCTTCCATAGCCTTGGCAACTCATGACAAGAGCCTCGGGTGATTACTGATGCCATAAATAAGAATGTCAATTGTTAATCAACAACAGGACTCACTGTGCACTACTCCCTATGTAAGATCTCTGTCCTTAATGTGTTGTACTATGTGAATTAACGGTATAACTAGTACTCAAACAGTACTTTATACTTTGTGTTTCTGTGTGGGTGCAAACTGTTGAAATCTTTACTTAGTATATACTACGTTGATCTTCTGTATAGAAAGATAATTGAAAATGAATCTTGATGTGAATGGGATGGGAGAGGGATCAGGAGATGGGAAGGTTGCGGGTGCGAGGGAGGTTATGGGGGGAAAAGCCACTATAATTCAGAAGTTGTACTTTGTAAATTTATATTTATTAAATAAAAGTTAAATAAAAGAAATTTCACTACCCCAGATGGAATGGGATCTACATTGACAGTAAGGACTTCATCAATCTTGTTCATTAGTGCTTAGCACAGTGACTGGAACATAGTAGGTACTATGCAAGTATTATTTGAGTGAATGAATGAGTGGAAAAGTGAGTTTTCCAGCAGTAAAATTAAATTGCAGATTTAATTATAGAAAAATAAAAAATTTACCCTATTGGTCTTGCAACTTTTCCCTCTTGGCATTGAATTGAGTGTACCATTGCTAAATGAACATTCACCAACAAATTGTTTTTTCTTTCTAACCTGTAGCCACAAAGGCTAAAAATAATATTTAAATACCCCTAAGTCCTATATACATACACACTTATAAATAACACATAGGAATGTGTGTACATGTATATTTCTTTACATAGTGACATAGTATAAATACTGTGACATGGCATAGAGAAAACCCCATTTTAAATATGAAGAAGTCATTCCATTATACAAACACTTTCAAAAGATACAAAGTACAATAAGCTTACTATAATTATAATTGTTTTTTTAAAGAAATGAAAATTCTGTTTTCCCTGTTGTTTACAATTATCTGAGAACACTGCTTTTCAAAAATATTGAAGGATTAATTGAAACTACACAGAAAAAGATATTAATGAAGATACTTGTGTGGAGTATGTTTTAACATCCTAAGGAAATTGCTTCCTGGATCCGGTTTTAGAAAATACTGCTGACTAGGGTTCACTGATGACACAGAGCATGAAGCTGTTGATTCACAGAGGAGCTGACACTTAAAGACAAGCCTTAGAATATGAGCAAGTTCTTTGCCAGATGGCTAGTGGTGATGAAGACCCTGGTGGTGGGGTGGTGTCAGTGGAGATGGCGCTGGTGAAAGTGTTGGTGACAGTAGTGGTAGTGACAGATTTAATAGTGGCGAAAGAGCTTATATTGGGGGTCCTTCTAGTACTGGTACTTTCAGATAGTGGTGGCTATGGTGGTGAGGCCAGCACTCATTTAATTAGAGCACGTGGAAGTGTGAAGAAGAGACCTGGTCAGGGAACTGCACGTTGTTCAATATAACTGGTGCTGAAGAGCATGGAATGGGAAACCATGGATAATAAAAAAAAAAAAAAAAGGAAGACAGAGAAGAGCACAGTGTGCTAAGGGCTTTGTTCTTTGTCATAGGGGTCTCATAGGGGTTGTACACAGGAGCTGGAATGATGTGGTTTGGGTCAGAAATGTCACTCTGCCAGCAAAGGAGATATGTAATGGGTTTCATTGGAAACAGTGCTGTCATGGGTCATAAGGTAATTTCTCCTGAATCCTGATCTGCTTGAGGCCTCAGTTCTCATGCTGAGAAAGCAAAGGTACAACAAGTTAACTTAAAATTGGAGGAAGTGAAATACTTCCCAGGTTGGCCAGGAATGTCCATTTCCGCCTTTGTCTTGCTGAGTGTTGTCATCTCTGCATTTTTTTCTCTTTCCTCATCTAGGGTGTCCCAAACTTCACAGAGACACATTTTAACAGCTCCTTAATTCCAGTGCTACCTCATCATTGTGTACCAGTTGTGACATCTGCTTGAGGGTTTAATTTACCCCAAATAATATAATAACCGTCTTGAACCTTCTTTCCTCCTGAGCCAAGATTTAATCTTGGATAGTATAAGTCACTTCTGGAATTTTCTGACACATTCAGGATTTCCTTTCTTCTCTAGGATCTCATCCAAATTCTTTTGGTGGTAGATGGTGGAGTGGTTTATGTGGGTGAAATTGGTGTGTCATATCCTTGGCTGACATCCTCTATTCATATAAACCACCTTGTTTTCAATTAGCATTTGTCCTTGAATATCTACTAAGATAGTCAAATCTTCCAAATGGCTTCCAGTCAACACTCATGGCTGTAGCTCTTTAAAAACGACCATGAAATTCTTGTGGGCCTGCCTCTTCTGTATCATGTAAAAGTCATATGGGAAGAAAAAGGCACTGGCTGAGGGCAGGTAGGAAGTGTGCATTTGCCTTTCCTAGCCCTTTGCCTCTGATCTGCACTCAGCCACTTTGACCTATGCTGCTTCCCTGTGTTAGGAATGGTACAGTAGAGACCTCAAGGGCTCGCCCATATTCCTCTTGTCTCTCTTTCCAGGGATGCAGGAGGATTAGACTTTGGCAGAATTGTATGATTAGTTCTGGCCAAGGGCTGTAGCTGCAAGTAGCCTGTTACTTCTGGGCCAAAAAATGCAACTGTAGTTTTCAAGACACTCTAGTCCTTGGTCACAGCTGATGCTGTGACCAAGAAGGCTGTATATTTCCAATACAATAATGACAAGAATTATGGGACATCTCTTGGGTTGGGTTCCCCAGTTTTGCTGTGGAGAAGTGTCCCTGTTTCTCAAGTAATGAGAGCAACAAATAAATGTGACATTATGACTCAGGGATGTGGAGTTATTAATGATTTCAGCATTATCTTCCTTTTCCTGACTCACACTGATGACATGGGAATTTCTGTAGGATTCCAGATAGAAAAGGCCATCCAAGGGTGTGCATTTAGCTTAATGTTTAAGATGACCTCATCTTACTATCAAAGTACTTGTGTTCAGTACTGGGCTCCACTCCTGACTGCAGCTTCCGGCTTATGTGCACCCTGAGAGGCAGCAGCTGCTGGCCCACATAGCTGGGTTCTTGCTTCCTATGTGAGAGACTTGGATTAAGTTCCCAGAACTTGGCTTCAAACTCTCCAAGTCCCAGTTGTGTGGGCATTAGGGGAGAGAGCTAGCAGGTGGGTACTTCATCTCTCTCTCTCCTCCTCGCTTCCTTTTCTCAAATAAATAAATAAAAAGAAAATAAAAGAAATGGAAGGCCAGCCTCCTGTTTTTACCCTAGCTGCTTGGGAGTTCCTTAAAGAAATATGTCCTATTCTTTGACTTCAACTTGGATATTGGCTTAGGTGTTGAATAATCGTGGGCCCTCCATTAGTTGCATTGCTTTTTCCTTTATAGTTTCTTTGGTGATCTGAATGTTCAAGTTAATTGAAGCCTTTCTCTTTATGAATGAATAAGTGTCAGTTCATGTGCTTTTTTTTAATAGACTGATTTATTTTTTTGAAAGAGTTACACAGAGAGAGAAGGAGAGGCAGAGAGAGACAGAGAGATGTCTTCAATCCCCTGGTTCACTCCCCAGTTGGCCGCAATGGCCTGAGCTGTGCCAGTATGAAGCCAGGAGCCAGGAGCTTCTTCCAGGTCTCCCGCACGAGTGCAGGGGCCCAAGGACTTGGGCAATCTTGTACTGCTTTCCCAGGCCATATCAGAGAGCTGGATTGGAAGGGGAGCAGCCGGGACTCGAACCAGCGCCCACATGGGATGCCGGCACTGCAGGCGGTGGCTTGACCCACTACACCACAGTGCTGCCAGCCCCTCATGTGCTATTCCAGCTAGATCAGAAGAGTGAATTTTTACATTAGATTCACTTTTGTTAGTGTATAATACATGGTTAAATAACAGTTAATCAGGTATTGACAGTTATAAAGGTATTTTGAGTGTCAGGTGAGTAATATCTAAAATAAAGAAAAATACTAGAAGTAAAAATAAATTAAAAATAGAATAAAATACTAGAAGTAAAAAAACAAAACTATTATTGTTATGCTTTGTGGTCTGTGCCTTTTCCAGGCCTTTTCATGTACGAGGGAACTTCAAAACTTTGGTGATAAAAGGAATAATATAATGCACATTTTTTCTGACCTTTGGGAGCTCCCTCATGTGGTGACTTTTAGAGTTACAACAGCCCTGGGAGATAGACGTGCTGTTGACACTGCTTCTAGAGATGAAAGGCTCAGAAAGACCAAGTGGGAATTTGCTTACAGTTACACATCTTATGGTGCCAGAATCAGGATCTCTACCCAAGCCCCACTTACTCCAAAGGCCAAGATATGCGTAATAGCTAATTGAATAGACAAATTAGTTTATTCTTTGGCAGACATAGGTACATAAAGAGTCAAACAAAACCCACACAATTGATTACAATAAACTTGGTGTTATTCTGATGTATTTGTCCAGGAAACACTTTAAACAGAGACAATATACAGAAAAACAACTTGGCTTTTACTTAAAATGAACCAAACTCAGAGCACTATGCCTATCTTGCTGAAATATCTTGGAGAATTGTTTTATTCTAATCAAATTACATATTATTTAAACTCACCAACATGAGAAATAGCAAATTATCCTAGCATATAGCTGTTTCAATAAATACCCACTGATTAAGTGTGACAATAATTA
This sequence comes from Lepus europaeus, assembly GCF_033115175.1. Lineage (NCBI taxonomy): Eukaryota > Metazoa > Chordata > Mammalia > Lagomorpha > Leporidae > Lepus > Lepus europaeus. The sequence continues at coordinate 125,622,036 of NC_084828.1, forward strand.
TTTTTTAAAAAGACACTGAAATGTTGAAATAATAGATTTTAGAAATATATTTGATAGAGAACTATTACTCAAATGAAAAATGCACATTAATAACAGCAAAAAAATTTTACTAATTCAAAATTATTATTCATCTTTAGCTCCTTTAGAAATAGAACCAAGTTAGTCCTTAACATCAGTCTGAGAGTCTAATGTAGGCAGAATGAGAAGAGCAAAGGAGATGAGCGCATGGCACTGGTTTGAACAGGGATTTATTTTAGCAGATTATTTATATTAATCAACAATACTCTCAATCCAGGAAACTAATCCTCCTAGGATATTCTCCTTTTGCTTTGATTTTTTCAGTGCTCTCTGAAAGCAAATTAAAAAAATGAATGCTTTTATTCGTAAAGCCACTTTAGCATATTAAATTATTGATATACAGTTGTATAGAAATCACACTGTTTCCATGGCATCCACCATTTGGGTCAGTGAAAATTAGATGAGCTTGTTACTGGAATTCAGTATTTTACTTCTTTGCATTGTGTATAAAATTTCTGTACCCATAACTTGCATGACAGTAATATTTTAGCCCTATACATTAATAACAATTAATAACAATTTTCTTATTTGTTGAGTTAATCCTAGTGAATAACTTCCAAAACAAACATGTGATTTTTATGGTGCTTATGTTCCTTCCTATTTGGGAGCAAGTGATTTACATTAATGTTAACATTCAAGCTAATGAAAGGACCCCAAGAAATATTAAGATGAATCTTTGATATTTCCACCAGTGGTGAGATTAAGGTGATTGTCACCTTTCATTGTTAAGACAAGTCCCTCCACTTTGCGCCTTAGCCACTGTTCCCACTCATTACCAAAGCTGAAGGAACTAGTTCTGGGAAAAGTGACCCCATTTCAGCTTACAAATACATCAACTGAAATAAAAAACTTTATGTACATGGAATAAAATGTATCAACTACTCAGTAATGGTATTATTCTCTAGGATGACAAGGATTTCTACCACATGTGCAGCTATTGTTCTTTGTAAGTGAGCAATGTATAACACACTGACAGCTAGGGGCAGAGTTGGATAGACCAAAGGACACTTTTCAAGGGCATGGGAGTCGTGTCAGAAATAGCCACTGCCTGCCTAATTAGGCTGCTCTTGACCATTTAATTTAGAATATTGAATCGTTATTATGGGAAAACAGCTGTGGTTGATGTGTGTCTCTGTTAGCAGGAGAAGTTGATTGGGGTCAAGAAAAAAATCTTTAGGGTTTTAAGTACTCAAGGTATTGTTTAGTCCTTGCTCTGCTGAGGAACCCGAGGTCCTCCAAGGTTAATTGACCTCCTGCAAAGTCACTCTGCCGCTGTGATCAGTGAAGCTAGGGCCAGGACAAGCCTCCTGCATTTCACCTCCCCTTTGTTTCCACTCCATCACCTGTCTCCCTGGATGTCTGCTTTTTTGTTTACTTTGCACAGTAAACAGATGGTTCCTCCCCACTTCTTATTTAACTTAATGGCCATAAAATCCTGGACCTTAGCCATGTTGCATTCCTCGCAAGAATGAACTTATGTCTTTCAATTCTTTCCACCAAATGGTGAGGCATTTTGATCCTCAGCTACCAAAAGCGATCATGAGAGCGTGATGGCTGTACTTCACACTTCGCTAAGTGTCTCCATTCCTCCTGGGCAGGGCATAGGACTGGATGTTGGACATGCAGACCTTTTCAGGCGCTAAGATGAGGTATGAGAGTACAGTGGGCTTATCTGAAGCCAGGAGAGGAGCAATTCTGAAGCTAAGAGAGAAAGTGGACTTTGGACCTTCAAACCTTCTGGAGAAAGAAACAAATTCTACAGGGATGGGCAGGTTCAGGGTGCGATATGGTTGTTCTTAGTTGTTAAATGGTGGATGCAAAGAATGAAACTCTACTTAGCAGTCAGAGACAACATTATATCTATGGGCATGCAATGTTCTATATATATGTATATATATATGTGTGTATATATATACACACACACACATACACGCATGCGCACAGAGTTTGGGGAAAAAGAAAACTGAATGACATACATATGTCTATATTATTTATATTAATTGAAATTACTTTCACATGTCTTTTTCAGGACACATATTGATGCAAGGATATATATTGTTATAGTTTGAATACCTGTTCTTCTGAACTCAGGAGTTCAGTACCCAAAGTCTTATGTTAATGGTACTAAGAAGGTGGAAACTTACTACAACTACAATTATGGTGTTAAGAAGTGGGGACTTTGAAAGGTGATTAGATTAAATTAGGCCATTGGGTGGAGCCCACATAACTGAATCCTGGTAGGTTTATAGGATATATAGGTATACATATAGACACATATCTTTTGTCATGTGATGCTCCTCTATGCTGTCTCAAGACTCTGCCCCTAGATTTTGCATCTCCAGACCATGAGGCCAAATAATCCTGCTTCCAAGCTGGCCTGCCTGGGGTATTTGGTTATAGTGATACGACGCTGACTAATACATGCATTTAACCCTTTAGAATTGACACCTTATGGCAGAGGGCAAGGAATTAATTGAGGGCGAGTTACAGTTGGTGATAATGCAGAAATACAACAACAGAAGGGCTTGCAAGGATGATAATGATGGAGCGCCTGAATCTAAAGACTGTTCTACTCAATGCCCTCCATCTGAAGTCCAAAAGGAAAACAGCAAAACCCAGTAAGGAGTGCACTAGTGCAGTGGATGGTGACGAGTAGAGAGATGCCCCGAGGGCTTCAGGTGAGCATCCTGTGCCCTCCCAGGGCCCTGTGGCAGGACAGTGGATTGAGATGGAGCTGAGTTATTCCACCAGACACCCATACACTCCCAGCACAAACTGATTTTCAAGTTCCTTTCTGCAAGCTTTCTATCCTAGTGAGTTATTTGTGAAAGGGGAATAATTTGATGCTTAAAAATATTAGAGTTGCTCAGTGAGTGCTCACCACCACGTCTGGTGTGTGGATCCAGTAACAGCAGAGCAGAAACAATTTGTGGAGAGCATCTACAACTTCTTGTTCCCCGAGAGAGCCCTTTGAGAAGCAAGACCACAAAATGCATGCCTCTCTCCAGGACTCTGCAGTAGTTTATTTGACTGTCTTCTCATTAATTTCACTGTTTCAGACTGGCTCCTCACCGCAGCAAAGCAGCTTGTCCAGAGATTCTGCAGGGGGTGAAGTAGTTGTCAGCCTTGGCCCATAGCTTTGCACAAGACTCGTTAGCCAATCATAAATGAGTCCCTCAGGGGACATAAGACCATCCCAGTAATTTGTTCTGACAAAAGCTGGATTAGACATTTCCAGGTCAATTGGTGCTCAGTGTGGCTCAATTAGACACACCCGAACCCACAGGCTTGCTACATTTTTGGAGGGCAAGCCAGCAAGAGAGGGAGAAGCCACCCAGCCAAGTTTCCAGGACTGGGAGACAGGAAATCACAAACACTGGTTTCCTTCCCTCTCTGACATTGAGACAGACCCTATATCTGTACTATTTGATAGAGTCAACTTGCTGAGGTATCTTAGGTGGGAACATGCTTATTTTGTGGATTTGCTTATTTTTATTTAAATATACTTAAAATTACCATAATTAGACACATTCTATCAAAGATGTTGTATCTCATCTTTCTTTTCTTTCAAAACTTAATTTGTGTTGTCTTTTCTATTTTATTTTTAGAAACTTTGTATTACTTATCCCATAGCATATATTATTGAATTTCTTAGAGTTTCATATATTCCAGTAATCATACCTGGTTTGGGTTAAATGAAATAGTTACATCATTTTAAATGCAGAGTAGTCCCTACTGCATTTTATCTTTTAAACACTGCTATGCTTTTAAGCTGGTGGCTTATTTTCCCTTAAAAACTCAACTGATTTTGTATTTCCCTGTGAGAGTTTCAAAGCAGATTTATTGTCTTGGGTTCTTTTGTGAAGAATTTCCAGCCATAATAGGAATGGCTGAACAAAGCTGACAAGCTGGATTCATTTTTTTTTCTGCTTACTTCATTGGCACAGCTTAATACCTGCTTACTGCTCTATAGCACACAAACAACTGAAATATTTTCCAAATTGTTTGCAGGTTTGAATAAGCTAACAAATTTCTGTACAAAATTTTAAAGAAGGATTGAGAACAACAACAGTGTTTTCCAACAGGGTTCCTGCTTGAAAGTTCACAAGTGAAATGAACAAATCAGTGTCTTACTGAACACCGAGTGTTGAAGATCAGCTTCCCCTTCATAAATATGCTAGAGCTGTTCTTGTTGTATTTCGTTTCCAGTTCTTGAGGATTTACATGAGATATTATTTCAGTGGTTACATATAAAAATAACCAGCAAGTTGGAGCTTGCCTCTCAAATAGAATATAAGCACAAAGTTAGCCATATAAACACATATATAATGCTTTGGAGATACAAAGAAACACATTATTAGTCCAATCTACACTGCTTAAAATGTCATAGGGCTTTTCCAAAAATAGGGGATGTTTCTGAACTAGGGTTGGAAGTTATTTCATTCTCTTCCTTGTAATTAGATGGCATTATTGGACTCTAGGCCACTTGCAGCACATCCCTTATCAGAGCTCTGGTCAGAGTTATGATAGCCTTGCTTCTCATCCAATGCACCTGGGAAGCAGGGGTGGATGGCACAAATGCTTAGGCCCCTGTCACCCATGTAGGGTGCCTGGAGGGAGTTTCAGTCTTCTGGCTTAGCCTGGCCCATCCCTGGCTTGTTGTGGCTATTGGAGGAGTGAACCAGTGATGGAAGACCTCTCTCTCTCTCTCTCTCTCCCCCTCTGCCTTTCAAATAAATGAAATAAATCTCAGAAAGTTAAATAAATTCCCATCTTCTGTAAAGGCTGAGGCCTGGTTTACTTTTTGTAATGCTGTTCAATTGCCAAGTTGCTCTCTTCTTATAAGGAAGTCTTACACGTGTTTGAAACCTTCACAATGGAAAATTCTTAATCTGTGAAGGTGGAAGCTGGGACCTGCCCTCCCTGAAGCTGGATTTCCAAGGCATCTGTGAGCCCTCAGCCTAATTCAGTTTTGGGGAGAACTGATGCTCTGTCTGCCGAGAAGACGGCAATGCTCGTTGAACACTCTAAGTGCTTTTATGTATTTGCCAGCCTTCTTCTTTTTTTTTTTTTTTTTTTTTTTTTTTTGACAGGCAGAGTGGACAGTGAGAGAGAGACAGAGAGAAAGGTCTTCCTTTTGCCTTTGGTTCACCCTCCAATGGCCGCCGCGGTAGGTGCGCTGCAGCTGGCGCACCGTGCTGATCCGATGGCAGGAGCCAGGTACTTCTCCTGGTCTCCCATGGGGTGCAGGGCCCAAGGACTTGGGCCATCCTCCACTGCACTCCTGGGCCACAGCAGAGAGCTGGCCTGGAAGAGGGACAACCAGGACAGGATCAGTGCCCCGACCGGGACTAGAACCCGGTGTGCCTGCGCTGCAAGGCGGAGGATTAGCCTAGTGAGCCATGGCGCCGGCAATGCCAGCCTTCTTGTAGGAAAGTTGAAGCCATGTGCCTGGCTTTAGTCAGCAGACTATGAGAAGAAAGGTCAGGTGTCTCCATTGCTAAGAGGTGTCTAGAAGGAGGTGTGAGCTCACTGCAGCCTCTCTTGCCCGCTACCTATGATGCAGGCAGCCCTCATCACTAAGTCACCATGTGGAGAAACCCTATCCTGAGAAATTGCTGGTCTGTAATGGACTTCTAAAATGCAGAGGAAGAAATTGCTATCATCTTAAGCCACAGTGATTAATTTGACTAATAGAGTGACCAACCAGAAGACTCTATTATTCGTGAGCTGAAAGCCAAAGAGAATGTAATCTGGCCTCTTTATGTTTCCTTTAATGTCGGATTTCCTTGAGTTCAGCCAGAAGATATTTTGGCTACTAAAGATTTGCTGAATAAATTGAATATCTTTGACTAAAATGCAATTTTTGGTTCATATATTAGTTTCAGTTATCAATATGATCTTATTACTCCAAAGTAAAATTGGCTATCAGAGGAGTGAGAAATTGAATTTTTTGTGAGGCTGCAGAGAAATGGAATAGATGATTAAGTTGAGGCAAAATAACTAAAACCTTGCAGGAGTTTCTCTTGCCTGTAAAAATTGACAATTTATTTTTGCTTTTAATAAAATGCAAGCCTGGGACATTAAAAAGATTCTTACCTACCATCCATTTATTCCTATAAGTGGTAACAAGAGTTTACTTTAGTTTTTTGTGTCTTCTGTCCGTGGAATAAGGACCCTGTCTCTTCCTGATGATTCAGACCAACAAATGCAGACATTCTTCCCACACTTCGCCTTTCTAATGTCCACCACAGCGCTTCATTCATTCCCTGTCTCCAAGGAGCTCTCTCTGTTGTTTATTTGTTTCCCTCACTAAAGTAAGTTCCTTGAGAGAAAGTTGTTTCTTTGGTTGTGTTTTCCGTGCCTAGTAGAGTGCCAACCATATGGTAGGCACCAAATAAATATTTAGCGAATCAGTAGTAGACTCTAATTATAGCCCCTGTTCTTTTGAAAAAGTCTTACATAAGTGTGTAAAGGATAAGGGAGAAATCCCAATAGCTAGAGCCTGTTTTCACTGTTTACTTCCTATTTTACTCATGAAGTACATAGAGCAGTTCTAGTATTTTTCTCCTTCAGGGATGACAAGATGTTCCATTCACTGTTGGAATTAATTAGTTTTACTTTGAATAGTTGCAAGTCCTGGACAATAAATTCTATTTTTTAAATTTTTAAAAAATTTTATAGAAATCTTCTATTTAATAAATGTAAATTTCCAAAGTACAACTTTTGGATTATAACGGTTCTTTCCCCCCATACCCAAACAAAATCTTTTTTTTTATATACAGAAGATCAATTTAGTATATACTAAGTAAAGATTTCAATGGTTTGCACCCAGACAGAAACACAAAGTGTAAAGTACTGTTTGAGTACTAGTTATGCTGTTAATTCACATAGTACAACACATTAAGGACAGAGATCCTACATGGGGAGTAAGTGCACAGTGACTCCTGTTGTTGACTTAACAATTGACACTCTTATTTATGGCGTCAGTAATCACCTGAGGCTCTTGTCATGAGCTGCCAAGGGTATGGAAGCCTCTTGAGTTTGCCAGCTCCAATTTTATTTAGGTCATAGTCAAAGTGGAAGCCAAACAAATTCTTAAGATTGAAAATCATCAACATATTGTTAGTTTTTCTTGTGTGGCATGTGCTATTCTAAATTCTTCATTTGAACGATCTTATTTAATCTTTGCAACATCTCATTATATAGGCACTGTTGTTTTCTTGATTTCTAGATTAGGAAATTTTCGCAAAGAGGCTAAGTTGCTGAGGTTCACTCAGGTTACAATTTCAGAATTGAGAAAGTTCTTCAATATTCTCTTTAAAGCATTGCTGCTAGGGCAGTGTTGTATTTTTCTTTGAACACTTTCAATGCCAAACAACTCAGCATCCATTAAAATAGACCATCTTTTTTTTTTTTTTAAAGATTTATTTATTTGATGAGGCAGGCGCTGTGGCTTAGAGGGTAAAGCTGTCGCCTGCAGTGCTGGCGTCCTGTATGAGAACCTGTTCAAGTTCTGCTGCTCCACTTCTGATCCAGCTCTCTGCTGCAGCCTGGGAAAGCAGTGGAAGATGGCCCAGGGCCTTGGGCTCCTGCAACTATGTGGGAGACCAGGAGGAAACTCCTGGCTCCTGGCTTCCAATCGGCTCAGCTCTGGCCATTGCGGTCATCTGGGGAGTGAACCAGCTGATGGAAGACCTCTCTCTCTCTCTGCCTCCTCCTCTACCTCTCTGTAACTCTGCCTTTCAAATAAATAAGTAAATAAATAAATAATTTTTTTTTGACAGGCAGGGTGGACAGTGAGAGAGAGAGACAGAGAGAAAGGTCTTCCTTTTTCTGTTGGTTCACCCCTCAATGGCCGCTGGGGCCGGCGCGCTGCGGCCGGCATACCATGCTGCTCCGAAGTCAGGAGCCAGGTGCTTCTCCTGGTCTCCCATGTGGGTACAGGGCCCAAGGTCTTGGGCCATGCTCCACTGCACTCCCAGGCCACAGCAGAGAGCTGGACTGGAAGAGGAGCAACCGATCTGGCACCCCAACCGGGACTAGAACCCGGGGTGCCGGCACCGCAGGCGGAGGATTAGCCTATTGAGCCATGGCCCTGGCTATAAATAAATATTTTAAAAATGATTTATTTATTTGAATGGCAGACATACAGAAAGGGAGGAGAGAGAGGAGGAGAGGGAGAGGGAGAGGGAAAAGGAGAGGGACAGGGGGAGAGAGAGGTGGAGAAAAAGAGAGAGGGAGAGGGAGAGGGAGAGGGAGAGGGAGAGGGAGAGGGAGAGAGAGAGAGAGAGAGAGAGAGAGAGAGAGAGAGAGAGAAATCTTCCATCTGCTGGCTTCCATCTGCTGGTTCACTCCTCAAATGGCTGCACAACTAGGGCTGGACCAGGCATAAGCCAGGTTACTGGGGCTTCTTCCCACATTGGTGCAGGGTCCCAGGTACTTGGACCATCTGCTGCTTTCCCAGGCACGTTAGCGGGGAGTTGGATCAGAAGTGGAGCAATTGGGGATTCAGACTTGAACCAGTGCCCATATGGGAGGCCGGCACTGCAGGCAGAAGCTTAACCTTTTACTCCACAGTGCCAGCCAGAGTAGACCATCTTATCTTCTAACAGAGTTCAGATTTCTGTCAAGCTTCTCCCGATGTCGAGCTAAAACCTTTACCCCTGTGTTCTTGTTTCTTCTGTTTGGTGCACTAAACAATTCCAGTCCTTCTTCCTCCTGACAGTCCTGACCCAGGATGTCCCCTCTCATGGGCCCCTAGGTGTCTCCTTCTCCAGGCTGTGCATCTCTAGTTCTCTTCTGCCTGGCTGAGTCACGGTTTGCATGAATTCGTACTGATCTCTGCCTTCGGAACTTACTCCATGTTCCTCTGCAAAGTCTATCTTTCATTTCAAAGCTCTTTTGAATTAAACTTCTCCATTGAACCATACAAATTACATTATATACTCCTCTTAAAGTACTTTAATTCTAGCTTTAATAGTACCTGAGTGTATTTCTTTTATTTGCCAGTTTGATGCCTTAGTTGGGCTTTTTTAGATTAAAAGATGCAGAGGCAAAATGAAGTTTGAGAGATGGGGATTTGCAGCAAGGTTGTAGAGAAAGTCAGGGAAACTTTGGCTACACCAAAGCCACAGCAGGAGCTCTGGAGCCCCACAGGAATTTCTGTAGGGGTTCCCATGAAAGCTGGCAGCTGTGTCCTCTTTTTAGGCTACCTGATCACTATGGAGGCTCAGAGATTCTCTGCCTTAAGCTCCTTTCCTTTTCCTTTTCCTTTTTATTTATTTAAGAGGTAGAGTTACAAACAGAGAGAGGCAGAGAGAAAGGTCTTCCATCGACTGGTTCACTCCCCAAACAGCCGGAGCTGGGCTGATCTGAAGCCAGGAGCCAGGAGTTTCTTCTGGGTCTCCCACATGGGCTCAAGGGCCGAAGGACTTGAACCATCTTCTTCTGCTTTCCCAGGCTGCAGCACAGAGCTAGATCAGAAGAGGAGCAGCTGGGACTAGAACCAACACCCATATGGGAAGCTGGCACTGCCAGCGGAGGCTTAGGTTATTATGCCACAGCACTGGCCAGCTCCCTCTTTCTGACGGCTCAATCTTCTCCCCTAATCTGAGCTTCTGTTGCTTCAGAGCTTCTATTTCCTGCTCCCTATCTGTGCATTTTCTTTCAGGTTTAGATGAAAACATTTAGATCAGAAAAGGTGTCAGTTACTCTCTGCCTCCTTACCTTGAGTTTGGAAATAAATGCTCTGTGAAAGTTTCAGATAAATTTTAGTTAAACAAGACGACTATGCTCTGAAGGTATCTAAAGATATATCTAAAGATCTGAGGTAAAATATTGTACCTATAGTTAACAGTAACAGATCAAACAAACACTAGAAATATATATATATGTATATATATTTTTGACAGGCAAAGTGGACAGTGAGAGAGAGACAGAGAGAAAAGTCTTCCTTTGTTGTTGGTTCACCCCCCCAAGGGCCACTACGGCCGGCGCACCACGCTGATCCGAAGCCAGGAGCCAGGTGCTTCTCCTGGTCTCCCATGCAGGTGCAGGGCCCAAGGACTTGGGCCATCCTCCACTGCACTCCTGGGCTACAGCAGAGAGCTGGCCTGGAAGAGGAGCAACCGGGACAGGATCGGTGCCCCGACTGGGACTAGAACCCGGTGTGCCGGCGCCGCAAGGCGGAGGATTAGCCTAGTGAGCCGCGGCGCCGGCTGACGAGAAATCTTTAAGAAACTCATAGAAAATGTGTATTATGGAAAAACTATGCATGAACATATAAAATAAACTCACACTAACTTGTAACATCTGAACAGGATCTAGTTTGAAGCACTGAGGGTAAAAAATTAGTTTGAGAAGAGCCCCTATAATGGTGTTGTGGTATAGTGAGTTAAGCCACTATGGCAGTGCTGGTTCAAGTCCTGGCTGCTCTGCTTCCAATCCAACTCCCTATTAATGCACCTGGGAAGGTTGGGCTCCTGGCTTCAGACAGGGCTGGACCAGGATATCTGGGAAATTAAACATCAGGTGGAAGATCGTAATCCCTTTCTCTATCTTTCCATCTCTCTCTCACTCTTTCCTTCAAATAAATAAATATATCATAAAAACAACAGAGCATCTATCAGAGCAACATGAATTTTGCTATAGTTGCAGCAAGACAAACGTCAAATTGAATGATGAAACTTGGGTGGAAGAATGGTGAAATCATTGATTCTTTATAAAAAGTTTATCGGGACAATATGCCCAAAGAAATCAACAGTTTACAAATGAATATAACTTTTTAAAAGATTTATTTATTTATTTGAAAGTCAGAGTTAAACAGAGAAGGAGAGGCAGAGAGAGAGAGAGAGAGAGGTCGAGGTCTTCCATCCTTTGGTTTACTCTCCAGTTGGCCACACGGACCAGAGACGTGCTGATCCGAAGCTAGGAGCTAGGAGCTTCTTCCGGGTCTCCCACGTGGGTACAAGGACAAGGACTTGGGCCATTTTGTACTGCTTTCCCAGGCCATAGCAGAGAGCTGGATCAGAAGTGGAGCATCTGGGACTTGAACCCGTGCTCATATAGGATGCTGGCATTGCAGGCCGTGGCTTTACCTGCTGTACCACAGTACCATCCCCTACACTTGATCTTAGCCAAAAGGCCGAGAAGCGATAGTAGTAGCCCCTATTACTGGTTTTAAGAAGGAATTAGATGATGTTGAAGATGAGGGATGCAGAAACAGAACATCCACATCCAATTGTGAAACAAATAATAAAATTAATCTTGTTCATGCCCTAATTGAAGAGAATCAATAATTAACAGTAAAAATAACCCAAATCATAGACTTTTCAAGTACTCCAGCTTATTTAATTCTGACTGAAAAATTAAAATGAAGCAAAGTTTCTGCTCAATGGGTACCAAAACTGTTGCACCTGGATCAAATGCAGACAAGAGCAAGGCTTTCAAGGGAAGTTTTCAAGTGGGAGCAAAACCCTGACACATTGCTTTGAAGAATTCTAGCAGGAAATGAAACACGGCTTTACCAGTATGAACCTGAAGACAAAGTACAATCGAATCAATGGCTCCCAAGAGGTGGAAGAGGCTCGCTCATAACTAAGGGAAAGTGCAAGAAACATAGAGACACTTTTTTGGGACACTCAAGGCATTTTGCTTGTTGACTTTCTGGAGGGCCAGAGAATGATGACATCTGCTATTAGCAGCAAGTTTTGAGAAAGTTTACCAAAGCTATAGCAGAAAAATGCCCAGAACAGATTCTTCAGAGTCCTTTCCCATGACGATAATGTTCCCACTCATTCCACTTATCCAGCAAAGATAAGTCTGTGAGAGGTACGATGTGAAATCATTAGGCATACCCCAGCAGTCTTAACTCTCTCTGACTTTTTATATTTCCCAATCTTAAAATGTCTTTCAAAGACACCCATTGTTCTTCAACTAACATGGAAAGAATACTGCATTGACATGGTTGAATTCCTAGGACTCTTGTATTTTTATGGATGGACTAATTGGCTGGTATTATTTACAAATGTGTTTTGATATTGATGAAGCTTATGTTGAAAAATAAAATTTATGTCTTTTGTTTTTATATTTTAAATGCATTTCTACCAACTTTCAGATCTTCCTCTGTATTAAGAAAACAGGGACTGATGTTTGCCTCTGGTTAAAACTGGGCTTCATATTGGAGCTGAATTGATACCACCTTCTCCTGATTCCAGCTTCCTGCTATTGTACAACCCAGGAGGTAGCTGGTGATGACTCAAGTAATTGGGTCCCTGTACCCATGTAGGATACCTGGATTAAATCTCTGGATCCCTGCCTTTGCCCTGCCCATTGTGGTCATTTGTTTTGCTCAACACAACAGATAGGGAATCTTTCTGTGTGTCTCTGTATCTCAAATCAATAAAAAATTTAAAAATAGAGTAAAAGCAAGAGGGGGCATTTGGAGTAATGGTTAATACACTGCTTGGGATGCCTGCACCCCATATTGGCTCTGTTTCTGATTCTAACTTCTTGCTGATGTGCACCCAGGAGGCACCAGGTAATGGGTCAAATTGTTGGATCCTTGCCACCTCCTTTGGAAGACCTAGATTGAGTTCCTGCCTCTTGAACTCAGCCTTGCTCAGCCCCATTTACTGTGGGCACTTGAAGAGTGAAGCAATAGATGGGAGATCTGTCTCTTGCCTTTCAAATAAATAAATAAATAAAATTTCAAAAAAGAATGAATAGATAAGTATAAATAAATCTAGAAAAAATTCTATTTATTCACCCCATGTTGATTATTTTCATGCTTTACAAATATCAAACCTTTTCAAAATAAATTCTTGGCACTTTGGTCACTAGATATGAGCTTTATCTGTTTATTTGGTGAGCAGAATGTTTTTATTCTTTAATGATTGCCAGCTCTTTTTTTCTTTTCTTAATGCTGTTCTCTCAATTTTTCTAAGCAATGCAAAACTGATGGCTCAATTAGGTCACCACTATGCCTGTTTGGTAGGGTTCTCAAGCAGGGCTGCTTCCTAGGCAGTTCTTCAATCTGGAACACATTCTTGGCCGAACCAGCTGGTAATGGTATTAACAAGGTGGCAGGATTATATGGTACCAGCTGGCTAACTGATGAGTGTGGAAAGAACCCCAGAGCAGGTGATGGGCCTGGTAGACAGCGTGCAGGGCCATGGAGTTCCTGCATCCTCACGCAACCCTGAAGGACTTGTACTGTGACAAGCTGCATCATGATAAATCCTTCCACTCTGGAATGTGTGACACCCTCAGTGGTATCCACACTAACTCATGCCACCAGCATTTCCAGTGGGCCCTGGTCTTCACAGAGCATAGCTCTAGCGAAGTGCCTGGCTCTGAACAGTCCACTGCAGGGTATGCACTTTTGACTAAGGAGTGGGAGCCACTTGGTCCTCCCCTGGAGGAGACTTGCTCATCCTGTTGACTCATCTCCATGTGTGCGAGGGAGAGTGCCAATAGGGAACTTTGGAGGGTGCTGGGATTTCTATGACTTTATGTTGATGAAGGATTTCATTGACAGCAATTTAGATTCATCCATCTATTTTTTGGCTCTATTCTTATTATGCTTTTTTTCCAGAGAGATGAAATTGCAGTGTAGAAATACATTTGCACAAATACTCCATGTGAAAACATACATTAAAATACAGCCTGTCCCTTGCGAGCTACCTAAGGTACTCTAGTCTACCTAGTGCTCTCTCATGCTTGTCCAAAGAGCACCTTTGGTGGCCACATTCTGCCTAGCCTTGGGGCCTTCTATTCTCATTGCACTATGCCCATGACAGCTGATGTTTGTAGCAGGATAGCCTGTCAAATGGTCGAGCTGCAAGGAGCTGCTTTCCAAGGGGGTGGAAGAGGCTGGCAGATTGGGGAGGAAAAGAAAGTTGTTTTTATTTTCACGCCTGGGAGTAATTGCATGGAAAGGCGATGCCCTGGGCATTTTCCCACCAGCAGCAGATGTCATTGCTTGAGGGGAAGAAACACAGCCTCCCCTCCCCTCCCGACTTCTCTTTTCCCAGTGAAGCCCAAGGCAATCAAATTAAATCAAGCATTAGTCCTTTTTACACTGAAAACACTCTTGAGTTTGAAGTACGGATTCAAATGCCTCTTAAAGAGAGCACCCGAGGGGCTCTGAACGCTGCCAGACACAGGGGAGCGGGAAGGCGAGTGGGAAGTGTGGATGCCTTTCACAGAGATAACACCCCAAAATCTGGGAGTCCTTTCTTGCTTCTATGCAACAGGAAACCAGCCACATACATATGCAAGTCAGGTTTTCCTCTCTCTCCTGAAACTGGCTTTTGTGTTTGGTCCGATGCGCTGTCTAGAGTACAGAGATCTCAGTAGGCTCTGGACAGTGGTACTTCCATTGTGGAGACACCCTGGAGCCCCCTGGGTATTTAGCTACGCCATTCAGATCTGTAGCTGTGTCCTGTGATGTCTTGGAGATGCTTGATTTAGGGCTTCATCAGGACTGGGGAAGCTACTGTTCTGTGAGGAGACAGGGGGAGATCATGAAGAACTGCACAGGAAAAGGGGACCTGCCTGAAGTTAAATGCTGACGGCTTGCTTCACGGCAGCTGCCTCTGACAGAGATGAACCTCTTAAAGGCTGAGCTAGTTCCTCGCTTCTGTACCACAGGACACAAGCCACATACATATCCCATTCAAGTTTTCTTCACCTTCCTGAAGGTGTGGCTTTTTTTTTTTTTTTTTTTGAGTGTGGCTGGATTCCCTGAGGATCATAACCAGATTTAGAAGGTCTCTATTTGGCTCCTCACAGTCTTGTAGTGGTCCAAGATGCCTCATGTTCCCTTAGTCAATGCTGGACATCTGTCCATCCACTTACTTGCATTTCCATTCAACAAATGAAGATAGATCCTGTATTACACGCCCATGCAGTACCATGTGCTGGATGAAGAAGCAGGATTAAGCAAGGGATGTTATCCAAGATGGGGCTTCCACACATGGCTGAGCTCCAGGATCTTGGAAGCTTTAGAAGCTCAGTATCCGCATTCCTCTCCAGATGTATTGCCCCTGAATTTCCCATTGTGAGGCCTGGGACTCTATTTTAGATTCCCCAGGTGACTTTGTTGTTCACATGAGTTTGAGAACCACTTTTGGGAAGAAAGTCCCAGTCACGAGGTGACAGAGAGCTAGTAGATAAATTGCAAGTACTGTGTGAAGCTGAGAACAGGTTTTCCAGAATCTCACCCAAGTGTGAGCTTCTGGAGGAGGAAACATGTCAGCAAACTCCTGGAGGATGAGTGGTTTCCCAAGCAAGACATTGGTGCAAGGATTTCTAGTCACAGGGAACAGCACTCACAAAAACACTGAGGTGTTCAGAGAATGGCAGGGAATTGAATGTTGATGCAAGATAGGGTACCCCTAGAATGTACCAGCAATGAGTATGGTATTGGGGCACACAAGAGGAAGAGCATGTCTGAGAGGAAAGTCAATGGCTGGAGTTTGGGGTATTTATAAGATGTTCCAACCCCAGGGAAACCCCAGGGCTCTAAAACTCTAGGGGAAATCTGGGAACCTTCTATGGACATGGCTTTTCGAGGACCTCCATGTGCACAGGGTCCTCTCAAGGCTGACTCTGCCGTAGGTACAAGCTGTGATGTGAGATGTTTTTACGATTGACCTCTTCTGATCTCCTCAGCTGGGCAGAGCTACGGATATCTCTGCCTAGATATGCTGCAAAACAAAGACCTGGTGCTAGGACACAGAACCCACTTGCCCACTTACTTATTCAACAAAGACTTCCTGAGCATCTGCTGTATCCTGGGCATTTCGCATGGCTAGGTGGAGAAAGGTCTCCTCCTTGCAGAAAGTGTCCTCAGGCTCCTCTGGACTCGTCTCAAGTAGGCCGTGACTGTTGGGTTTCCATGTTGATCTCTGCATTGTCTTCTGTTTAGCAGGAATTGTGCTAAGTCAGTTAACCAGACATCCCTACCCTAGATAGCTTTTCACCCTCAGTGTCTGATCAGATGCCTCATCTTCTGGGTGTTGTCTCATCACCACGACCTATCTTTAGCAAGAATCCCATTAGGTTAACTCTTCTACTCTTGATGATTCCTCTTAGTAATTTTATATCCACTGCCACCTCCTTCCCCTGGGATATGAAGTCCTACTTATCCTTGCTATATTCGTAGTTAAGTCCTACCTCTTCCCTCATTGCAAAGCCACATTGCAATGGTCCCTATGCCTAGCCCCATGGTGCTGAATAAAGTCTGCCTTATTATCCCTAACAAGTGTCGAGAATGATTTTTTCTTTGACAATGGATATGAAGTTGAGTGAAGGAGCTCCTTGAGTCTGTGTCTACTTCTGCCAATGATGCTATTTTTAAAGCTTTATGTCTCTTCCTGTATTTTTCTTTCTCTATGAGCAAAGCAGGGCAAATACTCTGCCACCTTTCATCAAAGAATGTGCTGTGGGTTGAATAAACTCAAATAAGCAAAGAAAAACAGAAGAATCCCTTTTTATTTTGTTTTTCAACAAAGCATTTTAATGCATTTGGGATATAAGTCATTCCCCAGGAGAGCTGCATTTGAGAACAATTGGTTGAACAAAATGCCTAGTTCTGAATTATCTTTTGGGGTGACAAACGCTTTTTGTGAGTGATGATAATAAAAAAAATAATAAATATGCACTGGAATATGCCTTGTGTTAAAAGAGGGAAAGAAAATATCAGACATTTTTTATGCCATGTCTGGTCTCTATACAAAACCCCGTCAGCTTCATGCTGTTTTTAGTCAATTTCACAGTAGGGAAGAGAGACAGGCTGCTGGCTTAGGAGAAACAAGTTCAAAGTAGGTAACAAAATTGTTGAAGGCATTTCCTCAAAAGGGAGCAGCTAAATGTGTAAAAATAAAAAGCACATAGAGAGGTATGAGTGCAAGAGTATGGGTGGAGGGGGATGGTACTGTGAAGTACAGAGCCCAGGGAGGCTTATGATGCCAGGTTTTTGAAGAATAACAGGGGACTTTAAACCACAAAATCGACTGTTAGTTAGCAGCCTGTAGGGACAGGCACTGTGGCTCAGTGGTTAAGCTGCCACTTGGCATGGCAGCATCTCCTATCAGGATGCAGTTCTGAGTACCATATCCATTTCCTATCCAGCTTCCTGCTCTTGTGCACTGAGGGCAGCAGCCGATGATGGCTCAAGTACCTGGGTGCCTGCCACCCACACAGAAGACCCAGATGGAGTCCTGATTCCTGGTTTCTGGCTTTGGCCTAGACCAGCCCCAGCTGTTGCAAGCATTTGGGAAGTGAACCAGCATATGGAAGATATCTCTCTTTCCCTGTCTCTGTTGTTCTGCCTTCCAAACAAATATAAATAAATCAATTAATTCAAAAGTTGGCAATGTGCAAATCTTCCTGTCTTTCCAGAATTAGAAGCTTTTTCCAAGTAACCTCCTTGGGTTGAGGGCAATATCTGCTGAACAAGAAAACCTGGAACCGTATCATTACTTTGTACCTATGGCAGGTGTCAATGAGTATTTATTGGATGAGTAATTTGCATGTATTTTGTGAATTTTAATAGTAACAAATGCTCTAAGGTAATGATGTGGTTCTGCTGTATTACCATTCTCCCACAGGTCATACTATTGCTATGTAATAGCCTACACAGGTGGGCAGAGGCAATTGCTTGGATTTGGCAAAGGACAGCATGCGGTCTGAGAACATGGCAGAATTCAGAGAACAGAACTATGAGATGCATGGTGGTGGTGGAAGGCGTCAAGGTATCTGTGGGAGAGTCATTTTTCCTGAGGCTGTGTTGCACAAAGGGAGGAGAACAGGAGAGGTTAGCACTGTTGGTAAATGACAACAGGACTCTTTCCTGACCACCAGGTGTGAAAGGCCCCTGCGGCTGGGAGTCCCCTACTGATCCACACCTCAGATGCATGCAGGGTGTTGTGCTTTCCCATCAATAGTGACACTGTCTAGCAGTCAGTTGAAATTTATGGTTAAAATAATTACTGTACAATATCAGTAAGAAAAGAAATTCTATAGGGAAGCTAATGCATAATGTTTATTGTACTAACAACCCAGCTATTTTTATTTTCTGTATTCCTTTCCAGCCATTTACCGTAGGTGTGTGTCAGCTTCTCAACTGGTCAGGCCGACCATTTGGGTGACATGTGGCACAGCTGTCACTGCATGTCTTCTTGTCCTGTTTATTAGGGTGTCCTACATTCTCAGTGCTGTGCACAGATGTCAAAACGTTTGTGGCCTCCATTTGGTCCCTGTTTTACTTGTGTTATGAAATCCTGGCAAACTTCCAGCTCCAGGCCTTGCTTTTCTCTGACAAGGCTTATATCATTCGTGTATAAAAATGTATATTTATACATTTGAAGACATGTGTAAAAATTATATAAAGGCACATAAGTAAACTTTTGTCATTTACATATAGAATTCAGTGTTTCTCAGGGATGTATGATATGAGTCAGCAGCTCCTTCTTCCTAGCATATGAACAGAAAATTCCGTCTAATCTTCCTGTACAGTCACACCTCGCTTAATGTCAGGAATACATCCGAGAAATGCATCATTAGGTATTTTCATCATTATGCAAACATCATAGGGTGTGCTTATACAAACCTAGGTGGTACAGGTCAATCACCTGACATACTTCATTTAAATATTTTCTTAAAAAATATTTATGAAAAGCAGAGAGAGATCTCCCATCCATTGATTCACTCCCCAAATAACTGCAATGGTTGGGGCTGGGCCAGTCCAAAGCTGGGAGCTGGGAATTCCATCCAGGTCTCCCATGTGGGTGGCAGAAACCCAAGTACTTGAGCATTACTGTTGCTTCCCGGGGTGCACATTTGCAGGAAATTGGAAACAGGAGGATATCACACCCAGGCACTCCAGTGTGAGGTGCAGGTGTCCTAACCAGTGTCTTTAACTGTGAAGTCGACTTCTGCCCTGGGATAGGGCTTCCTGAGGAAATAAGATAAGGTGAACATATGGTATAAGAGGCTGATGGCAGCATCACACAGAATATTGTTTCACAGTAAACCTCTTTTTTAAGTAGAAGGATTATACGCCAAGGTTACAATTAAAAGTATAGCAAATAGGGGCATAGTGAGTAAAGCTTCCACTTACAGTGCCGGCATCCCATATGGCCACCAGTTTGAGTCCCGGCTGCTCGACTTCTGATTCAGCTCTCTGCTATGGCCTGGGAAAGCAGTAGAAGATGGCCCAATGCTTGGAGCCCTGCACCCATGTGGGAGACCCAGGAGAAGCTCCTGGCTTTGGACTGGCCTTGCTTTGGTTTTTTTTTTTTTTTTAACTTTTGACAGGCAGAGTGGACAGTGAGAGAGAGAGAGAGAGAGAAAGGTCTTCCTTTTGCTGTTGGTTCACCCTCCAATGGCCGCCGCGGTAGCGCGCTGTGGCCGGCGCACCGCGCTGTTCCGATGGCAGGAGCCAGGTGCTTCTCCTGGTCTCCCATGGGGTGCAGGGCCCAAGCACCTGGGCCATCCTCCACTGCACTCCCTGGCCACAGCAGAGAGCTGGCCTGGAAGAGGGACAACCGGGACAGGATCGGTGCCCCGACCGGGACTAGAACCCGGTGTGCCGGCGCCGCAAGGCGGAGGATTAGCCTAGTGAGCCGCGGCGCCGGCCTGCTTTGGGTTTTACACAGATAAGATGGTAAGTTGAACATGTCTGTAGCTTACTAGACTGGGATAGGCCATCATATGGTTCTCTTGAAAAATTTTCATTTTGTTGATGGGCATGTACATCAGGACCGAGTGGTGATCACCCCTGCCGTGGGCCCGTTTGTGGAATTTTCCCTGGAGTTCTGTGCAGACAGAAATGGGCGTAAGAGCATCACGTGACTGAAGCGCTCTGGGATTTATTCAGGCACGTTGAGTTGCTGTGTGTGGTATTTACAACCAGCTGTATGGACTGGCCTGGCCACCTCTCTACTTGTGCTGTTGTGTTTAAGAAATTTGTGGGAAAGAGCCTCTTTTTCCTCCAGATATTAAAAGACTGTGTGAAGTCTGGCATTTATTTGAAGAGCATGTTAAATTAAGCAGGCAAAGTCCGGGTAGATAAAACTCCTTTGTATTCCCTGGGTGGGCACAGTGCGAGCTCACCTCAGATAGTGGCAAGTGGGTCTTGTAGAGCCCTGGAAGACTACGGCGGCAGCAGGTGCTCCATAACTGAGAATAGCAGTGTGGAGCCACGGCCTCCAGGAAAACCCAAGAGAACAGAAGTGTTGGTAAAGCTGGGAAGTCATTGCCCAAGAAGCCAGACACCTCCAGAACAGAGCCACACCTCTTGCTGGTGGCAAAACGACAGCAGATTCAGACACTTGCTTTTACTCCCTCTAGGGTGGCAGGGGAGGAGGAGAAGAATTGGACTGGTCAGCAGAAACGCCACGGGCAGTCTCACTCCAAAGGCACTCCACACACAGAAGATTCACCTTCACCTCTTCCCTCACTTCCCTCATACTCTGGATTTTAAAAATAGACCAACTTGAAAGCAAAATAAATACATATTTAAGTTAAGTATTCAGATAAACATAGGCAAGTAAATAGACTCAAAATGTCCAGTGTCCTGGGTTTCATGGATGAGAATTTTAAATTTAAGAATATTTTCTTGAGGTGAAGAAAAAAGGTGATAATGAGACTACATGAATTGTTTATTTTTCTGACTTCACAGCCTATTCATCTGCCCAGTTAATGACAGAGTCCCCTGTGTCAGCTTCCTAGGGTTGCCATTACAAAGGAACAAACCACATGGCTTAAACAACAGAGGTTTGTTTTCTTATAGCTCTGGAGTCTACAAGCCCAAGGTCAGGGTGCTGACAGTATTTGTTCCTCCTGAGGCCTCTCTCCTTGGCTTGGATGGCTATCTTCTCTGTGTTTTCACGTGGTCTTCCCTCTGAGTGTGTCTAGGTACCAATATCCTTTTCTCTCTCTCTCTCTTTTTTTTTTTTAAGATTTTTTTTTATGTAGTTGAAAGGCAGAGTTAGAGAGAGAGAGAGAGGCAAAGAGATTCACTCCCCAAATGGCCACAAAGGCCAGGGCACGGCCAGGCTGAAGCCAGGAACCAGGAGCTTCATCCAGGTCTCCCATGTGGGTGCAGGGGCCCAAGTACTTGGCCCATCCTCCGTGGCTTTCCAAGGCACATTAATAGGGAGCTGAATTGGAAGTGGAGCAGCTGGGACTCAAACTGGTGCCCACATGTACCCGCTATGCCACAACACTGGCTCCAATATCCTCTTCTTGTAGAGACATCAGTCCTATTGGATTGAGGTCCATCATAATGACTTTGTTTTAATTTAACTCTCTCTTTAAAGACCTATTTCCAAATGCAGTCACATTCTAAGGTACTGGGGCTTAGGACTTCAAATAGGAATTTTTGGAAGCTGGAAAGTACATAAATATATGTAAATAAATAAGATAGTGCACTGTGCACTATCAGAACACCATTGAACCTACAATATACATTAATTTCTGTTAGTGGAACTGAAAGTCATCTACATAGCTAAAGTTTATAGAAAGATGTAATGCTTTTGATTTAAGTAAGAACTGATAATTTTACCTTTGTGGAACTCCTAGACTGAATACTTTATGAGTTAATTTAGTAATCAATTATAAAGGCCATTCACATTTAAGTCATAAAAATTGTATTCTAAATGTTGGTTAGAATATTTGTTATAAAAGTGCAATAGGCTTTGGATTGTGTGAAAAATGAAGAACCTGATCCAGAGCCTGCAGTGAGCAAGAAGGGAGTGGAGTGTAGAGGTGAGGGAGTGAAGGTTTGGTCTGAACGTTTGCTTCTCCCCCAAATTCATATGTTGAAACCTAACCCCCAAAGCAGTAGTACAAAAAGGGGGAGCTGTTGGAAGGACCCTATGATCATGATTGGGATTAGTGTCCTTATAGAGGAGGCTGAAGGGGGCCCACAGACCCTCCTGCCATGTGGGACACATCAAGAGGTAGTCTCATCTATGAAGCGTAGACCCAGCCTCACCAGACCCCAAATCTGCTGGCACTGTGATCTTGGACTTCCCAGCTTACAAAACTGTTGGAAGCAATTTTTAGGGGCCAATGCTGTGACATAGCAGATAAAGCCTCTACTTGCAGCATCAACATCCCATATGAGCGCTGGTTTTGGTCCTGGTTGCTCCATTTCAATCCAACTCACTGCTCATGGCCTGGGAAAGCAGCAGAAGATGGTCCAAGTGCTTGGGCCCCTGCACCCACATAGGAGACCTGAATGAAGCTTCTAGCTGCTGGCTTTGGCTTAGCCCAGCTCTGGCTGTTGTGGCCATTTGGAGAGTGAACAAGTGAATGGAAAATCTGTCCCTTTCCATCTCTCCCTCTCTGTAACTCTGCCTTTCAAATATATTCTAAAAAAATTAAATTAAAAAAGCAAATTCCTTTATCCACAAATTATCAGTCTAAGATATTCTGTCATCACAGTCCACCTGGTCTCATCATACCTTTCTTGTACTCACACTAAGATGCCATTTCTGTGTTTCTAGTAGTTTGAAGGTCTAAGAAAAGATTTACAGATCCACCAGTCTTAGCGAGAGAACCTCATTTGCTTTTACTCATGAAGCAGTTTCAGTGTAAATTTGGATTACTGGTCTAGTGTTTTTTTTTTTTTTATCATAGATTAGATTCCTTTCCCTGGAATACAATAATTTTCTTCTTCAGTATCTATTAAATTATTCCTTATTCCTCACACAGATGGAAGGAAGAATAAATGGACATCATTTCTGAATGCTACAATTGGAAAGTTGTTTAAAAGACACCATTGGGCACTGCTGAAATGCCTGAAATTCTTCAATTCAGCAACTATCTGTTGAGTACCTTGCTAAATGCTGGGCACTGTGTTAGGTGATAACAAAGGATGAGGAACTCATGACTCTACATTAGGAAGCTCACATTTTGGTAGAATTGATGCTCGAACATCTTACTGTTATACAATGTCAAGGGTATTGTAATAGAGATATACACAAAGCACTGAGAAATCTCAAAAAAGGAAGTAACTAACCTGGAGGAGTTGGTCATGGGACAGATTAGAATGCAGAACAGGTGCCACATGAGCAAGGACTTGATTTGTAAGTGGGGAAGACGTGACAGGAAGGTGACAACATAAATGATAGTAAAAAAGCTTAGAGTGCATGTGATCAGTATGAGTTGCCATAATGGAGAGTAGAAGCAGCTTAAATGCATAACACCTAAGTACATTACCGAATAGTAGTCATTCAATGGACTATTGTGTAACCCTTTAAGGTGATGTTTACAAGAGATTAAAATGTCTTAATGCAAGAATGCTTATGCTGTAGTGTTAAGGGAAAAATAATAGAATGAATACAATTGTTTATATGGAATATTTCATATTTTATATGGGTAAAGTCTAGAAAATAATCATATATAATATTGCTTTTGCTGCTTTATATTTTTTGAACTCAGGGTTTTTGGAGTTTGTATTATTTTAGTAGAAAAATATCAAGTAGAAATCCAAAGGAAGTATAGAGCATATTCCTGAATGAAGACCAGAAGGGCTGGCGCTAAGGCCTGGGGAAATAGAAATGAGGCAGGTAGGACTGTATTGCTGTAGTTACTTATTTGTCTTGTAGGTAACAGGACTTTCATTAGCTCTAGTTTTGTATGAACACTGAATAATCCTGTTAAAATAGAAAAAAAGGACGAGTAAGGGGTAAAATCTTCAGCTTCATCATGTTAATCCTTTACTTTGATGTGCATGGGGGTTGCAAAGTGCTGGATCCATACAAATGTGGACTTGGTTTTCCAGGGATTCTGCTCCCTGTTGATAAGATTCACAGCGTGGAGTTCCCCTCCAGGCTTGCAATGGATTGCTGTTGCTTGTAGGGAACACTGGCAGAGGTGCTTGGATTTTGTTTATTTATAGATGTTTTTCTATTTTTCTCTCTGTGTATAATTCTATGGGCACAAACTCAATATGCATATATTCATCCTGTGAATACAATGACTTCAGGCGAGGAACTGTGTATTAATGGTTAGGGACATAGACACTTACGTTTTATGTATTTATTTTTAAGTTTTCATTAATGTATTAGTTTTAAGAGAGACAGAGAGAGGAAGAGAGAGAGAAATCCCCCCAAAGCCTGTAATAACTAGGTTCAGGTCAAAGCCAGAAGCCAGATCTCAAACTAGTAGTATGAAGCTAGAAGTAGGAGCGCAGGTTTGACTTGAACCCAAACCCTCCAACATGCAATGCTGGCATCTGAACCACTGTGCTAGTGGTCACCCCAACACCCATGTTTTGAAGGGGAAAAAAATCACAAAGATTTGAGAAGAATTTGGCCACTGTAGGGTTCTAGTACAGAAAACGCTGGGAATCTGTGGGTTACTGAGGTGGCTCTTAGCTTTGAGACCCAAGACAGAGAAAAGTGAAGGGATCCTAAACACCACACACACATATACCAACCCCACACGTGCTGCCTACTTTCCATCTTTTTCCAGGATTGTAACTGAAAACTCTAAGCCAGCCATGTTGCTAATAGCTTATCCAACTTTCTTGTCTAACAGCTTGTCTAACTTGTTCAATTTTATTCAACACAGGGCAAGAAAAAACAATTGAAGGATAACAAATTCCTGCTGTGATGAGAGGCTGTCTTTGTTTACAGCAAGCATCTCCTAGACTTGGGCAGGGTACGGTCTCCAAGAACCTCTGCTGCTCCAGCTCTTTCCCTCAGGGAAAGGCCCGGATGTAGAGTTACCCTCCCACGCTGCCTAGCTTCTACCCTCTGTCCACAAGTGTGTGAGATCACGGGCTTCCCCGAGAGTAGAGCACCACGGCGTAGCAGGGAGAGAGGAGTCAGAGCGAGAGCTTTGAACGCTCCAGCCAGGACGCTTCCTGGGGCTGCGGTGGTGTGCACCTACCTACGGCGTCATATTGCCCAGCACTATCTACGGTCAGACTCCGAGAAGAAAAATGACATACATTGCTGTGGTTACTCGATTCTTTTTAAAAAACTTTGCATAGGGCTTCTTCTTCTTCTTTTTTTTTTTTTTTTTTTTTTTTTTCCTTTTTCTTGACAGGCAGAGTGGATAGTGAGAGAGAGAGAGACAGAGAGAAAGGTCTTCCTTTTTGCCGTTGGTTCACCCTCCAATGGCCGCTGTGGCCGGCGCATCGCACTGATCCAAAGCCAGGAGCCAGGTGCCTCTCCTGGTCTCCCATGCGGGTGCAGGGCCCTAGGACCTGGGCCATCCTCCACTGCCTTCCCGGGCCATAGCAGAGAGCTGGCCTGGAAGAGAGGCAATCGGGATAGAATCCGGCGCGCCAACCGGGACTAGAACCCGGTGTGCCAGCGCCGCAAGGCAGAGGATTAGCCTGTTAAGCCACAGCGCCGGCAGCATAGGGCTTCTTTTATCACTGAATGGAAAATTGGACACCAAGAGTTCAAAGGCCGGCACTGTGGTGTAGTAGGTTAAGCTTCCACCTGAAGCGCCGGCATCTCATATGGACTCCAGTTCCAGTCTGGGGTGCTCCACTTTTGATCCAGCTCCCTGCTAATGGCCTGTGAAAGCAATGGAGGATGGCCAAAGTGGTTGGGCCCCTGTGGAAGCTCCAGAGGAAGCTCCTGGCTCCTGGCTTCCAATTGGCATGGTTTCGGCTGTTGTGGCCATCTGGGGAATGAACCAGAGAATGGAAGACTTCTCTCTCTGTCTCTCCATCTCTCTGTCTTTAACTCTGCCTCTCAAATAAATAAATCAATCTTAAAAAAGAGGGGCTGATTAACCAAAATCTATTATTGAGTCTGTGGCTGAACTGGAGCTAAAACCCAGGTTCTTCAAGTAGCCCAGACTGGGATTAAAATGCTGCCACATCTTGCTTCACCTGCTGTTCCCATTTATATTGCTAACATGATCACTATCCTCATTCTGTCCTTTTTTCTTTTTAAAATTAATTAATTCGTTTAAAAACTTTTTAAGGTGAACAAATTTTATGTCTTTCATTTATTCAGATTTAGAAGCATACTGATACATCCCACTCTATCCTCTCTCCTGCCCACACTCCCACCCTTCCTTCTCCTCCTTCCTCTCTCTCTCTCTTTCTTTTTTAAAGATTTATTTATTTATTTGAAAGTCAGAGTTACACAGAGAGAAGAGAGAGAGAAGGAGAGACAGAGAGAAACAGAGCGAGGTCTTCTAACCGTTGGTTCACTCCCCAATTGGCCGCAACGGCTGGAGCTGCGCCAATCCGAAGCCAAGAGCCAACAGCTTCTTCTGGGTCTCCCATGCGGGTGCAGGAGCCCAAGGACTTGGTCCATCTTCCACTGCTTTCCCAGGCCATAGCAGAGGGCTGAATCAGAACTGGAGTGGCCAGGAATCGAACCAGTGCCCACATGGGATGACGGTACTGCCGGCGGTGGCTTCACCCGCTACACCACAGCGCTGGGTCTCCTTTCTCTCTTAATTTTTATAATGATATATTTTCATTTTACAATGGAATTTTACACTTTACAATGATGTATTTTACTTTATACTCATAAGATTAACACTACACTAAGCAAAGAGTTCTAAAAATAGAAGAAAAAACACTACTCCTCATCAGCAGAGACAAGGGCTGTAAATAGCCATCCAATCTCAAAATGTCAATTTCACTCCTATACATTACCTTTTTTGGTACTCTGTTAGTTGCCACAGATCAGGGAAAATATATGGTATTTGACTTTTTGGGACTGGATTATCTCATTAAGTGTGGTTTCCAAGAGATCTGGTGATACTCTTTCTTTTAGCTTTTGTTGGATGTCCTAACTGAGCAGCCTAAAGCTGAAATGTGAAAAGTGCCTTTCCCCAGACAGAACACATAGTGAAGATGGAAATTTCTATGACCTGAATCTCCTAACCCAGACTAATCTCTCTCTTTTTGCATATGAAATTAACCTGGCAAGATTTAAAAATCTGAAGACAAATAAATATTCATCAGTTTCCTTCTTCCATCCTGCATCCCTACAGAGTGTGGGGATGACCCTGGGTGTGCTCTTGGCCCTGGATCTGGCATATGAAAGTTCTCTGCAGTGTGCATGTGAAGGAATGTACATGTGTGTGAAGTATGTGTGTATGTGTGTGTGCATGCGCCTGAGGGTGTGACTATGTGTGATTGTGTGGGCCAGTACATGTAAGTGCATGAATGCCTATGTGAATCCATATACATTTTTGTGCAAATAGGAGTTGATGAATTTACTTCAAAATTTATCAAAAAAAAAAAAAGTCCAACTTCTATAGTCCTGACTATGATCCAAACCTATTCTCAGTGTTTTTCAGATGTGAAATTATATTCATATTGACAATGCAGCCTCGAAGATTGGGGATTTTAATAGGTTGAATGCATATCAACTGTGTTTATAGATGTTTGATAATATCAGGAAAATGTTTGCCTTTGTTCCTTGACTGCTTCAAGTTTTCATGTGTATAAGTTCCAGGGCACATATTAAAGGTCAAGATTTTACTTTCAAATATAGCAAAGACTTTATTTATTAGAAAGGTATTAATTCTATGCTTGTCTTCCTCACTGTTATTATTTTTAAAATTTGAATTTATTTATTTTCATCTTATTTGAAAGGGAGAGGGAGAAAATGAAAACGAGAGAGAGAGAGAAAGAGACATTTCCTGGTTCACTTACCTGAACGCCTGCAACAGATAGGGATGGGCCATGCCAAAGCCGGGAGCCTGGACTTCCATCCTATTCTCCCACATGTGGCAGGGAACCAAGTACTTGAGCCATCACTTGCTGCCTCCCAGGGTGAGCATTAGCAGGAATTTGGATCGGATGTTTATAGCAGCTCAATTCACAATAGTTAAGATATTGAATTAATCTAGATATCCATCAACTGATGACTGGATAAAGAAATTATGGTATATATACATGATAGAATACTAAGCCACAAAAACGAATGGAATCTTGTCTTTTGCAACACAATGGATGCAATTAGAGACTATTATGCTTAGTGAAATAAACCAGTCTCCAAAAGACAAATATCATATGTTCTCTCTGATTTGTGGTAACGAATATAAGAGAATACAAAAGTAATATATATGAGTGAAATTGACATTTTGAGATTTGAGATTTGATTATTGTTTATAGCCCTTGTCTATGCTCCTGAGGAACAGCAATTTTCTACTTGCTACTTGTTGAATTCTTTATTTAGTGGAGGATTAAGCTTGTGATTACAAAATTATGAAAAATCCCATTGCAAAATTTAAAGGAAAATAAGAAGGGAAGAAGGGAAGGTAGTGTAGGAAGTATCTTTATGCTCTTAAAACTGTATATATGAAATACATGAAATTAATGAAGTAATTTTTTAAAAAAGGAAGTAGAGGAGACAGGACTCAAACCAGGCACTCCAATAGGGGTTGAGGGCAAAGAACCACCAGATTAAAGCAGTCTGGAAGCTCACCCACTTCAACATTTTCTAGTTAAATGAGTCAATAAATTCCCTTACAATTTAAGCTGATTGTTATGGGTTAAATAGGATGAGGCTTTCCAAACTCATACAGGTGTTTGAAGATCTCTCTCTCTCTCTCTCTCTCTCTCTCTCTTTCTCTCTCTCTCTCTCTGTGTCTTTATCTCTTCTCTCTTTAACTTTCCTTTCAAATAAATAAATAAATCTTAAAATAGTTAATGGCTTAATATTAATGCTTGATGGATTAGGGTTGGAGGCTTATTCTAATTATGACAGCTAGGAAGCAGGGCCAGTGGGAGATCTTTGGGTCACTGGGGGCTTGCCTTTGGAAGGTAGTTCTCAAAAGAGGGTTGCTTATTGAAGCTGAGTTCAGTCCAGCTTCCCTCTCTGCTTCCTGGCTTACCATGTGATTGCTCCTCTGCACTTGGTCCACCATTGCTAGGCTCCACTGGACTCCAGACCAATGAGGTGCCTGATCCTGAGCTGTGAACCTCTCAAATGTAACCTGAAATGACCCTTTTCCTACCCAAGAAGTCCCTCTTGGGCACTTTAGATAAAGTAATGGCAAGCTGACTATCACACAGGGTAGGCTGGGTTTTCTGTTATTTGTAACACACAGGGTCTAAACAGGTGAGTCATGCACATGATCCTTAGCAGCAGTGGTAACTAAGCCAGCCTTAGACCTGGCTGGGAACTGCTAGTCTTTCAAGGGGTCTGAGAATTCACATACGCATAGGACTTACCTCAATTCCCCAAATACCAACCATACATCAACTTTCCTGTGGTGGTGGTTCAAATTCCTTTTGAAGTTATAGGGAAATCATTGCCCTAAACACTTCAGTACTTTACAATGGACATTTTCAAAATCTGGCCCCAGGTATGCCTCCCATTGCATTTCTACACACACTTTGCTGTTCTCTGCCATGTCGTATTTTCTTTCCCCAGTGTTTGCTCAGGGTGGTCCCTTTCTACCTGCATCCTCTTACTTCCTTTGACTACCTTGGTGGGCTCTGCTGGACTCGGCTCAAATGTCATTTCTCCTGCTTTCTTACCCTCTCCAGGGAGAGTCAACTTCTCCATAGTGCATTCCTCATGCTATTTCATTAGCATTTTCATGCAGCTGTATTAATGTATGTGGTTGATTTAGTAGGCAGCCTTAAACTGATGATGTATTAACATGAAATTGTTTCATTTTCTAGATTCACTCTCCAAATGTGCTACTTTAACTCTCCCTTTTCTGTCTCTGTCTCAATTACCTCTCTCATTTATCCCAATACTCTTTGTCATCGTCTTAATAACTGTGTTGAGTTAACAGAATAGTGCAGGCCAGGTAATCTATAAACAATAGAAATGCACTGGGGCCGACACTGTGGTATAGTTGGTGGGGCTGCCACCTGCAGTTCCAGCATGCCATGTGGGCACCGGTTCGAGGCCCAGCTGTTCCACTTCCATTCCAGCTCTCTGTTGTGGCCTGGGAAGGCAGTGAAAGATGGCCCAAGTCCTTGGGCCCCTGCACCTTCGTGGGAGACCCAGAAGAGGTTCCTGGCTCCTGGCTTTGGATTGGCATAGCTCTGGCCATTGCGGCCAACTGGGGAGTGCACCAGCGGATGGAGGACCTCTCTCTCTCTGCCTCTCCTTTTCTGTATATGTAACTGACTTTCAAATAAAATAAATAATTATTTAAAAAGAGAGAGAAATGCATTGCTCACAGTTCTGCAAGCTGAGAACTCCGGGATCACGACAGCAGCAGGTTTGGTGTCTGATGAGGACTGCCCTCTTTACTGGAAGGTAGTGCCTTGATGGCGTGTCCTCTGGAGGGGACGGACTCTCTGTTCTTACCTGGCAGAGGGAAGAGAAGGCAAAATGTGAGCAATGCTTGTTTCTTCCAGCCTATTTATGGAGGCACTAATCTACTAATAGGGGCAGAGTCTTCATGAGTTAATCATTTCCACAAAGAAAGCCCCCCTTTGTTTCTGCCTTAATGTCACCAAAATGGCGATAAAGTTTCCACATGAGTTTTGGAGGGAATGCAGATATTTAAATGTGCAGTCATTCCTGTCATTAAAAGAAAAAAATCTGTCTAATTTGGTTCAGTGTAAACTCCAATTCCCCCAGCCCCAACCCCTCCATGCTTAACTCTGACTGAGAAACCTGCAGGGCTGGGGTCATGATTTTCTTGTTCTTTCCTTCTTCACCTTGTTCTTCTTCCAGCTCCCACAGATGAAGGCACTCAGCTTCATCTGGTCCCTCCTTCACTGACAGATGTGTCTCCCTCTGGACTCAGCAGAAAACTCATAATTTCAATGCCTCTCTAGATGGGGTGTCCTTCTAGATAGAAGCCACATAGGAAGCCCCAGTATCTTTTGTCTTTTCCCTGAGTGCCTCTTCATGTGGAGTCTTGAGAACTTGGAGGGGCTCTTCCACACCGTCAAAAGGCTCTTAGGAACCTGGCATTATTCTGTCTACTGTCACCATCTTTGGAGACATCTAAGTGGAAAGCATATTCTAGTCTTAGCCCATTTCCATGCACACATTCATAGACTCTTTAAAGCTTTCATATTTTTTCATGATCTTATAGAAGCCACAGGGCTCAGATGAGACATAAATTCATAAGACAATCAGTCACAAATGTGAGGGTGTTTCAATCATTAAGACAGATAATGCATTGACTCCAGGCACTGTGTTAGGAATATAAAAACAAATGGAATACTGATTCAAATTAGCCAAGTCTGGTGGGGGAGATAGATGCATGATCATTATCATATATTATGACACAGTGAATAAAATCAGTGCTAGAAATATTGCAAGGCTCAGAGGAAGCCTTGGAGAATGGGGGTGGTGGTGGCATGGAGAAGGTAGTAATTGATCCAAGGTTTGAAGGATGGAATGAATTTTCCTAATGTACAAGAGAAGTAAACATCCCAGGCAATGGGTAATAGAGAAGTATGCACATCTAAGGGTAGAACAAGAAGATGAACACCGGGAGAAAAACACTCAAATATCAAAGTTCAATGATCATTCATGACTGTTTGAGATCCATGACCTTCTTATCTTCACAAATGAACTTTCCAAAAGTGAAAGAAAGGAAGAAAATGACATTCCAATCTGTAGTTTAGGAAGATATACCTGTGACAGACGTCTCCCTTCATGCCATATAGATCACTTCTAGGTCACTACTGTGCCAGGTGGGTCTTTCTGGAGCTTCACTGGTCACACCCCAGGGGTCTAGATGAATCCTACAATGTTACATGACAGGAACTCAGTAATGTAGAAAGAGGCAACGTACTGAAGTCACTGTGTGAGAAAGAATGTTCAGGCTTCTAGGCAGCAGGAAGTCTGCAAGTGGCATACTGGAGCATTATGGGAATTATTTGGGAGTTCCAGGTCTATGGGATGTTCTAGTCTCTTTGTGAAGAGAACAAATCCACTGCAAGAGTGGTAAGCTGAGTTTGGGTGCACTCCTTTGGCTGGGAGAAGGGAAGCCAATGTCTTGTGTGTTTTATCTCCTGGGCCAGAGACAGTCAATGCAGGCTTTTTTCCATGGAGTGGGCTTTTTGTGAGATTGATGCAGACATCTCTGTACTGCTTGGTTCCTGTTACCCATGATTCATTCTTTGGCTGAGTAACTGCAATGTCCCCATCCCCTGGTTCCTTGCCTGGGTGATCCACTTCACAGACTCTTATTGCATGGGTTCCCTTCACCAATGAACTTCTACCCTGAAAAGGATACCTTACCTTCTGCAGCATCCATCCGTCAGGCCCTTGGAATACTCACACTTCCTTGGGGAAAGTGCAGGTGGCCCTACTGCTGCCTTCTCTGCCCAATCCGCCATTACTTCAAGGTGAAGAAGTGGGCCCTGGGCTCTGAGTTCATGCACCAAACTCAAGAGAACACACTATCAGCTCCAGTGCTCCTGCCCCATGCTCCTCTTGGAAAGGGTGAGTCTCTGAGACCACACAGGCAAGCAGATGGATGCCAGGCACCCCTGCCCCTGCTGGCATCCTAAAACTCTTCAAGAGAGCTCTGAGAGCAAACTGGTTTTTGATTCGAGAAAGGGATGCTGCCAAAGCTCCCTTCCTATGGCTCTTTACTCACAGGATTTAGCTTTGTAAGTCTGCTCTTTTCCTCACACGGCACAAGAGGGTCAGTGAAGCCTTGTGCACCTTTTAGTGATTCTCATGGAACGTTTCCCGCAGTTCCTCTTCAGGAAGTGGGGGCCTTATCACTAACTGTCCTCAGGAGTGTGATGTAAATAAAAAATTCTGAGACAGAGGAATCCTATTCAATATCTTATTGCATGCCTCAAGACTGAAGATAAAAGTTAAGACCCTCATTGTGAAAATATCTTAATTGATTATTTATAGATGCATATTTCATAAATTAATAACCACTATGCATGTTTCCAATCAGCGATAAAAATCACATTTTCATAGGCACTTTGTTGAGTGAAAAGCAGAATTTTAAATTCAAATGGTTCAGGCAGATAATATGAATGAGTTGGAACAGGTCGTGAGTCAGACAATAGAGAGTGGGGGGGAATATGATGCAGTTAGAACTGCTCCATTCTGTCCCAAAAGGGCAACTGCCATCCTGTTTCAGAGATTTTGTTTATTGATGAAACCTGGGCCTGATATAAGAAGATGGTTAAGAGAAGCTGCAAATCTAGATTTTAGTGTAAAGTTTCCTACATTTTACACGATGACAACTAATTTAGCTAAAAAAACATACTGGATAACAGCAAGGAATGACTGATAACAGGCAACGTTTAGTATCTCCACCCATGGTTACCACCTCTGGGAAAGCACTCAGTGAATATTAGGTGTTCTGATGAAGGAGGTGTTGAATGCTGTTTCAGTATGTTCTACACGGCCATCTGACGCAGTAACTGACACAAAAATGACCTTCTCGTCCCACTCGCCCAAGCCGGCCTTTGCTGCAAGGCTGTCCCCGCAGGCTGTAGGGAGTGGAGTTTGCCTTCCCGTCTGCTGTGCTCCCAGACACGCCCAGCACTGCCTTCACAAGGAGGTGGCAGAGCTGGACAGCTCTCTTCACTTGCACCTGCCTGTCCTTCCACCCAGGAAGGGAGGGTGTATGGGGGAAGAGCATGAGAATACATGGCCTGTTACCAAATGGGGTCCTAGAAACAAACGAATGAATGGGATAGGATGGGCCTGCTTGTATTCAGATCCTACTTATTTTTTATCAGATGATTTAGAAATTCCATCTGCTTCATTCATTTTCAGGCGAATGCTATGGAAATGCTTTTTGTAAATACCTCTTAGGCCAAGAAGCTTTTGTTCAGGCTTCAGGAAGAATCAGCAATGAAATGCTCTGAGAAGTTTTGTCCCTGAATCAATTTATGTGACAGAGTTCGAATAATTGCTTGTGTGATAGGCAGCAAAAGACTTGAGGCTGTGGTTCCAGATGAAGGCTCTTTGTAAAATGCGAACATCCAGACTGTCAACTAGAGAGCTTCTAGCAGTTCTGCTTGCTGAGGCCCTTCCTCGTCATCCTGGAGTCTGTCCCATTGGGAGGGACAGGGGAAGCCAAGCTTTCCTGAATGTATTTGTGTTTTTATTTTTTAACAATGAATTCTATTTCATTATTTTTGAGTGGTCACCACTGTGGCGAACTGAGTAAATCTGTCACCTGTATTGTTGACATCTCACATGGGCACAGGTTCAAGTCCTGGCTGTTCTGCTTCCAATCCCTTTCCCTCATAAGAGTCTGGGAAAAGCAGCAGAAGGTGACCCAAGTGCTTGGGCCCCTGCCACCCATATGGGAGACCCAGATGAAGCTCCTGGCTCCTGGATTTAGCCTGGCCCACTCCTGGCCTTTATAGCCAATTGGGGAGTGAACCAGCAGATGGAAGAGCACTGTCTTTCTTTTTCTCCTCTCCTCTCCCCTCCCCTCCCCCATCTCTCCCCTTCCCTCCCTTCCCTCCCTTCCCTCCTCTCTTCTCTCCTCTCTCCTCTCTTTCTTCTTTCTCTTTCTCTCTAACTATGACTTTCAAAATAAGAAAGTAGATTTTTTTAAAAAAGAATTTTTGACAAAATTATTTATACATTTGACAAACAGATCTCTCATCCATTGATTTACTCCTTAAATATCCACCACAGCTGAAGTTGAGCCAGATGGAAGTCAAGAGTCCAGAACTCTATCCAGTTCTCTCACATGGGTATTAGGGTCCAAAGTACTTGAGCCATGAGCTGCTGACTCTGAGGTTGCACATTATTAGGAAGCTGGATTGGAAGTGAAGTGGGGACAGGAGGACATATATTCTGATATGGGATGTATGCTTCCCATGTGACATCTTAACCTGCGTACAAAATGCCTAACCCTGTATTTGTTACATATGAACATCTTTACTTGGTAAAGAGGTGGGGGGCTGCTTCCTAGAGCTTTCTATTTTTGCTTTCTATTTTCTATCTTGTCTATCATTTCCCTTCTTCCATATCCTTTGTCATGTGTTCATGTGCACAATAAGTGCGCGCACACACACAGCCCAAAGCATTTGTAAATTCCTGCATTCTCACTTTGCTTCCAGGCTGGTACCAGGAGGGAGCTCTCTTTCTCTCTTTGGCAGTTCTAGTAGTGGCTTGGGAAAGATGAGAACAAAAGAAAGCATACAGACCTCAGCAAAATCACAATTCTCCACTGGGTTTAAAGTTGATCTGTTAGAGTCCTTTCATTTGTTTAAAAATAACTTTTCATGGGGAGTAATGCCTTCAGTTATGCTTTAACTCTGAGTATGTAGTAATTTTTAAGGTTATTCTGTCGGCTCATTCAGTTGATAGTTTTGAACTTCTAGGTACTGTTTGAGGCAGCGGGAACAAAACAAAGACAAAATCCTTACCATTGTAATGGATGCAAATGAGCTAGGACAAGAACAGTGAGGTTGTAGTCATTAGGTGAGTAGAAAGATTAGACACAAGACCAACATAGTTTATATTAAATGCTTTTTAAATTTTAATCTATTGATTTGAGAGAGACAGAATGAAGTCCCATCCACTGACCCACTCCCCAGATACCCACAGCCACCCAGCAGGGGCCAGTAACTCAATCCCGGCCTCCCACATTGGAGGCAGAAGCTCAGTCCCTCGGGCCATCACTGCTGCCTCCGCGCATTAGCAGGAAGCTGGAGTTGGGAGCAGAGCCTGCAACCAAACCCATACACTCTGATGGGGAATGAAGGCATCTTCTTTTTTAAAAAGAGATATATTTTATTTATTTGAAAAGCAGAGTTGAGAGAGAGAGAGAGAGAAAGAGAGAGACTTCCAAGTTCAGTCCCCAAATGGCTAAAACAATTGGGGTTAGGCCAGGCTGTATCCAGGAGCTAAGACCTTCTTCCAGGTGTCCCATGTGGCTGCAGGGGCCCAAGCACTTGGGCTATCCTCTGCTGCTTCCCAGGTGCATTAACAAGGTGCTGGGTCAGAAGTGAAGCGCCCAGGACTGGAACTGGTGCCCGTATGAGAAGCCAATGCTGCAGGTGGCAGCTTAACCCACTGTGTCACAATGTTGGTACTGGATGCAGGCATTTTAACTGCTAGGCCAAATGCCTGTCTTGGCTTATAATGTAAGTGCAGAAACACTATCATTTTTGGCAACAAAGCTTGGTTTCTTGTTAAAAAATCATTACGTTGAAGGATAGTGTGCTGGTCAGCTTTTCATTACTTTCACTATAATACCAAGGAGATTTTGAGGAAAGAAGGCTGAATTTGGGCTCACAGTTTTGGAGGTACATGGTCCAAGATCAGGTGGTCCATCAGTATGGGTAGAATGCATGGAAAGAGAGGATCACATGCAAGCCAGGAAGCATGGAAACACCAGGGCACACTCTGCATCTTGCCTCTGTGGTCTCCTGATCATGCCATCAAGACTCAGTCATGGAGCTCTACCTGGTAACTGAATTCAATACAATCACTTACAAAGACTTCACTTTCAGACCTCATAATTAAATTCCATTCTTAATCCATTCTGAGGGTCAAGTCCTTAACACATGGGCCTTTGGGCGGGGGGAGGGGGACACCCACATTAATCTCCAAACCACAACAAACAGAAAATTAACGAACAAAGACTTGGAACGCTTTTCTATCATTTACTAGCCTGGCCACCTGGGGAGGGTTCCTTTTCCCCTTAGTAGCTTTGGTGGTAAATCAGTTTATCAAGCTGTCGCTAATAGCTAGATTGGACTGTGGTAGAATTTTAACAACATGCTCTTGGGCATAAGCAGGTTGTCCTCTGTGAGACCTTACAGAGAAGATTTTGGGAGATTGCAACTCTCCATCTCTTAGCAGCTGGATGAGATCTTGGCACAAGGTGTGTCTCTGGGGAGGCTGTGTCATTAGGGTTCTGCATAACATGTGAGTGAATCTGATTTGGTTCAGCTCCGGACAGGCACTTAAGAGACCCAGTTTATTGCTCACATTCATTAACTAGCCATGCAACACTGGTAAAGCCCTGTACTTTTGTGGGGTGGGGACGGGCTCCAAGTTCCAAGCAAGCAGCCAGCAAGCAATCTCTGCTGCTTGGGCCACTGGCAAGTTGGAGACAAGAAGGGAGAGGGCACCCAACCGTCTGGAGTAAGAGGCTGTCTTCTTCTCTAGACACTGGGCACCTCACCATGTAGCAGCCTGCTTTGCCTTCCTTCAAGGGTTGGCAGTCTCCATGTTAGGACAGTTTCAGATACTTTCTGGAAAGATATGAGAAATAGAGAATGTGCCTTGGTGAAGATGTAAGTATCAGATTAAGGTCCCTGGCAGGGACCACTTCCATGAAGTCCTGCATTTTATAGGTAAGGATGCAGGCAGTGACTGCATCTCACTGGACTCAACCCCAAAAGGATTGGCATGGTGTTCACCTCTTCTCTACACCCACTGTGACTTTCTACATAGTCTATTACCACGGTATATCTTTTATTAGCAAAGTTGAATTTATCCCAAAATATGTGTAGCTAAAATAATGATGCAGGCTAGGAGTTTGTCTCAGTGGTTGAGATGCCAGTTCGAATGCCTGCATCACACATAAAAGGAACTGGGTTCAATCCTTGGCTCTGGCTCCTGAATTCGGTTTCATGCTGGTGCAGATCCCATGTGATGGTGGCTCATATTAGTCCCTGTCAATTGGATGGGCAACTTGGATTGAGTTTCTAGCACCTGGGTTCAGTCCCAGCCTAGCCCTGGCCCTTGTGAGCATTTGGGGAATGAACCAACTGATAGTTCTCTCTCTCTCTAAGAAAAATTTTAAAAATACAGTCCAAAAAATAAACAACAACAAAAAAAAAAGACTATGAGCTTTCTCATGCATTGAAAATTTGTTATGCTCCACACCCTCCTCCAGCATTTGACTCTGGGGAGGATAAGCACTTCCTGTCTCTCCATTGGGAAGGCCTGGCTTCTCTCCTGGACACTACATTCCTTCAAATGACAACTCTTTCCCCTCTTCCTCTGTTATTTTAAGTTTAGGGTGGCATGTGGTTGGAGGTCAGGTTGGTTCTGAGGTCCCTTTGTAGACCTTCAGGCCTCTTTACCAACTGCATCTGTAGGCATATAATTGTTGGTTCTCTGAGCCAAGAAAGTGTCTTTGTCTTAAGATTAGTGCCTTTTATCTCCTCTTCGGGTCCTTGTCACAATTCTGGGAAAAGCAGAAAAATCCCACTTGACATTTTGTATTAGATCCAGATTGTTCTGCTTCTGCTTTACAGCTCAAACAGTGACCCCTGGTGGTTTCAGGCAAATGTGCACGCAGTCCAGACTCCAGACTCCTGAGAACACTACTAACACACAGTGCAGGAGCACAGGTAGTTCAGCAGTAATGAGCAGGTAGGTCCAATTTTGTCTAAAACTTCTATTAATGTACAGTTGAATTTTTCTTCAAGAAAGATTTTTAGTTCTGAATAGAAATTCCCAGAAAGTGGTTTGCATTATTTCACTGTAATTTTAGCTAATTTAAAGAGTAAACTGAAAGCCGAACATTTGTTTATTTTAACTAATTATTCACAAAGTCTGCAGCTAGGTAAACTGAGGCTTGTCCCAAGGTCATCTGGTAGGGTCCATCCATGGCTGAGCTAGAGCCAGATTTCAGTGCTTTGGATTCTTAAGCTGGAGTCCACCCTCTGGGGACCAGCCATCCTCCATTCTTCATCCTAAAGCCTGCACAAATTATCCTGAACCCCTACCCCTGAATTCAGTGGTTTAACTGCACAGCAAATTTACTCTAACTTGAGTCTGAGCATAACATACCTCCATATTATGTACCATGTTATGTAAGGCACCAGGTGGTGCCTTACAGGTGGCATCCTGTAAGGTTTACTAAATGGTGGGATGATCATTTTGGTGTGTCTACCCAGAACACCAAAATCAATTGTCAAAATACTCCTTTTGCAGTGATGCAATATCTATTAAAAAATGTAGGATCATTGAATAATGGAACTCAATGAATTTCAACAGAAAACAGGTTGATTTTTGGTAGAGTCAAAAGTGGAGCACTTTTAGTACTCACAGAGGAGAAATTGTTTCCAGTCTTTGATATGCAAAGGGTTTAACTGCAGGATCACTTTTGACTGTGTATTGGGATTTTGTTTGGGCAAACACTAATTTATATATTTAATGACAAAAATGTTCATCAATATGAGTCTCTGGATTTGCAATGGATTGAATGTTTATGTGCCCTTCAAGTTCATATGTTGAAACTCCAACTACCATGGTGATGGTATTAGGAGGTGGGCCTTTGGGATGTGATTAGATTAGGAGGGCGGAGCCCTATCTAGTTGGTCAGAGGCCAAGGGAACTCATTCACGGCAGTACCATGTGAAGACACAAGGAGAAGGTGCTGGCTATGAGGAAGCAGGCCCTCACCTGGCTTTAGATTTGCCAGTGACTTAATCTTGGCATACTAAGCTCAAGAACTGTGAAATACACACACACACATTTATGATAATATCTACTATTTTAAAATATATATGTATTTATTTTATTTATTTAAGTGGAAGAGAGACACAGAGACAGACAGAGAGACAGAGAGAACTTCCCATTCCCCCAATCCTGCAGGCAAAGCTGAGCTAGGAATTTAATCTTATTTGAGTCATTACTTGGTGCCTCCCAGGGTCTGCATTAGCAGGAAGTTGGAATAAAGAGCAGAGTTAGGATTTGAACCCAAGCATTCTGATATAGGATGTGGGCATCCCAACTGGCATCTTAAGTGCTGGGCCAAACACCCTCCCTGGAAAAGAATTTTTGTTGTTTCTAAACTATCTATATTATGATATATTTATAGCAAACTGAATGAACAAAGACAGGCTTCATTAACTTTTAATAGAGATAAAAATAACTCTCTTTTTGCTTTGGGGAAAATAGGCAGATTGATTGGAGGAAATAATTTTCCTAATTGGATCTGCATAAAGTATAATTAATAATTTTGTTAAAAAACATTTGTTGTGACAAGGAAAGGATGGAAGAGATTTATGCATTTATCAAACATGTCAAAGACCCAGAGATAGCTAATATCTTTGTGACCCTAATTTCCTAAATTCTAAGAGGCTGCATGTTCAGGGAAATCAGACTGCTTATTTTGAAGTAGCATCAGCCCATTACAGCTCAGCCAGTGAGCTGGTGAAGAATAAGTAATGACCCATACAAGCACTCGGATGTGAATCTTGTAGGGACAGTGTGACCATCTTGATGCTTCCAAGTTCTAAAACTATATACAAGTCACTGCTTTAATGCCCTGCTTTGTGAGGTCCCTAAATAATTCTTCTAAAGATAATATATGATGGGTAGATAGAGCTGGCCTTGTGGACGGCTCATGTACACGTCATTTCAAGATACTGTCCTTCAACGTGCCTGGCTGGTACTCAAAGTGCCATAGTTGTAGATTCATTTTTTATCTATAGCGTATGTTTGCTCAGTGCTGTCTTCCACAGCCATAGAACTGTGCATCTTCCACAGGAAGGCAGAAGTGCAATTGAACACAGTGGGTAGAGCATGAGCTTTCCAAAGAGACCTGAACTAGTCTGCTTGGGAGCCCGTAGCAGAGTACCAGCCACAGGGTGGCTTCAACAACAGAAATCTGTTTTCCTGCGTTCTGGAGGCCAGAACTCCAAGATCAACATGCCGGCAAGTTTGGCGTCTGGTGAGGGCTCTCTTCTGACTTGCATATGGCTCTAAAGGGGAAAAAACCATATCTCCATGCACACCAATGCGAACACCTAAGATGTGTGACTTTTCCACACTAAGCAGTTTTCCAGGTGCTCTACAATTTTACTCTGGTGCACTGAAATGTTACTCCATTAAATCACAGAAGGCTGCTAAAAGGAAAAGCAAAGTGATCTTCCTCTCATACACCAAATGTGTGTTTTCCACATCAAGTAGTTTTAAAGGCCAGTGGGGTGTGCCGGAATTAAACTCAATTGTGGCACTAACTACCAGCAGTTGGTGCAGACCACACAGGTGAAGTGTGTAGCAGTAAAAGGAGTTCTCCATCCTCTCTGATGTTTCAACTTTGCTGAAAGACATTGACAATAGACAGATTAACAAGAGAAATGGCAAACAAATTTATTAACGTACACATGCGCACGGGAAGCATGAAACTCAAAGAAGGACCAAATGGTTGAGACTTAAATATTCTCTTCATAAAGCAGTGAGAAATTGGGGTGTTGTAAGCGATTGTACAGAGGCAGTAAATAATTTTTAGGAGAAATAAATGGACCTGTAGAAATTGATAGCCAAAGACCCTATAGGATGGCAGTCCCTCCCTGTGCAAAGAGGACTGAAGGTTTAACTAAGCCGGGGTTTACAGTCTAGAGGGTAAAAGCAATCAGAAGCCACCAAGGAAAACACCTCAAGCAAATATTCACCTGAAAAGTGAGTTCCTGTCCTAAACAACAAAGCATAGCATCTTGCTCACCAAAGCCCCGATTGGACAAGAAACAGACTCTGCAGTTGCTCTCCCCTGATAACAGCTGCAGTCCCCAGAGCAGCTCTGGTCTTCTAGAGAGACTGTGCACTAATGACCAGACTGCCCTAGGAACCATCTTTGGATATCAATCCCAAATTTGCCCGTGCAACATATGGAGCTGTTTGAGTTCACTTGTGCCTCAGGAGTTGGACTTCACTGTGTCAAAGATTCAAGTTTCTGGAACATCTATGAATGGGTCAACTTCCCTTTTCCTGACTCCCTTGTAAGCTTCGCTCTTTGTCCCAGAAGGGAGGCCTGTTAGGTTCTGTTCTGAAATTGTTTCTTCTATCCAAAGGATGTTTTACTGGAAAGCAAAACTCTCCTTTTTGCTTTCAGCTCTTCTAAGATTGGTGGTGGACAGGCCCGAAGCACAGACAATAGCTTGAGACAAGAGAGGTGGCTGCAAGTTCTGGGAGAACTGTAGTGAGAGCAAAGGTTGCCATATTTTGCAGATAAGGCCCCTGAGACTCGTCCTCAGAAGCATGTGGCACCAGACCACGAGGGCTGCCCAGTACCCAGGTCCTTGACTTCTCTTCCAGAAGGAATTCAGCAGTGAGTTGGAGAATGGCAGATGGGTAACAATCAGTGAGGGTTTCATTGAGAAAGCAGACACACACTCCACAGACAGAGGGGGCCTACTCGGAGGAGAGCGGCCCCATCTCTGAACTGGATTTAACATAGCATGAATCTTTTAATGAAAGGGAGGTGCATTCTAATAAGTGGGGAGGACTATTCGTGTGTTTTCTGGGAAGTGGGTGCGGATTTCCTAAAATCCAGCTCCATCCCCTTTTCATTCCTTATATGGCTGACATTCCCTGTGGCAGCAGCTGGGAGGTGTCATTTACCACACTAATGTATTACAATGAGCACAGAATGAGCTGTAGGTTGATTCAAGTCAGCCTTGACCCCTAAATCTGTGTGAACCTGGTCCATGCAGGGGATCTGTTGATCTTCAGAGCAGTGGAACCAAACCCGCATCCTGTAGGCCTTGAGATAACAGGAATTATTATCTCCATGGGGCTCCACTGCTTTCTCATCTCCTTGCCTCAGATGGACTCGGATGGTATATTTAGTGTACATAGTTTGAGGCATTTTACTCTTCTTTTCTGTAATGTGTTCTTTCCTGATCATTGAGATTTTTGGGAAGGCATTCAAGACATTTACATCTCTTTTGAAGGACTTCCTTCAAGCAGATAAGGGAACTCCAGAGTGACTGAGGGAGGCCAGCGGTGGAGCATTGGAGACAATAGCTCCTATTATCTCAGCATATGGATGCTGTTCCCCTTGCTGTAAAGATCAACAGACCCACAGCCTGGACCAGGTTATATCAGTTCAGCCGGCCAAGACTGACCTGGATTGACCTACAGCTTATTCTATGCTCACTGTAACACATTAGGTTGGTAAATGACACATAGGAAACATCAGACCAGAGAAGGAACACAACTGGGCAGCAGCCCGATTCCAGGAAACCTGCACCTACTTCCCCAAAAAAACCATGAATATTTCTCCTCCTTACTAGAAAGCACCTCCCCTTTTATTAAAAGGCCCAAATTATGTTAAATGCTGTTCAGAGGCAGAGCCACTACTTCTGAGTAGATCCTACTCTGTCTAAGGGGGTGTGTGGCCATGCTTTCTCAATAAAACACTCACTGCAGCCCTTGCTGTCCAGCACAAAAAAACATCTCTTTCTATTTTTGGGAGAGGGGAGAGAAGCAAGGGAAATTCAGAGACCTTGACTCTAAGGCAGCTTCCCAGGCTTTCCAATTGTTATGGGATAAGACAGCTAGCTGAGCCGGAGGTCACAGATCATAGAGCCCTGCCCCATGAATTCTATAGAATTTGTCAGAACATCCACTTTCCCTGGATGCCTTATTCTCATCTGGAATCTAAGGAAAAGAAGCTATGTCAATATATATAGTAAGCTCCTCATGGAATTTTATGTAGGTGTCATAAACTTTCCAGGTGACCACATTACCTCATCAAAGGAGGTGCTGGGAGGTGCTTGCTCTCTTTCATCGGAGACAGGGATGAGAGAAGGTGTTGAGGGTGCTCACTTGCTCTCTGCTTCCCTTTCCCCAGCCCCTTTTCTCTCTGGTCCATTCCACATTTCAGCTATGCCCCCAAGTGGTGTGTGTGTGTGTGTGTGTGTGTTTGCTTACTTTCTTACCTTTTAA
This sequence comes from Lepus europaeus, assembly GCF_033115175.1. NCBI lineage: Eukaryota > Metazoa > Chordata > Mammalia > Lagomorpha > Leporidae > Lepus > Lepus europaeus. The sequence continues at coordinate 125,665,685 of NC_084828.1, forward strand.
ATAAACTTTTATCACTTTGTGCATCATATATGTGCCTGTACTTTTACAATATTTTTGAATAAAAGCCAAAGACCTGGATTAAAATTGAACTCACTTCTTTCATATCAGTTTCCTTTAAAGCACTCCAAAACTCAAAGTGTCATGCTTAGGGGTCTCGTTTCTGAGAATCCATCTAAGCTTAATCTGACAATGCTGCCCCTCACTTATGATGTCAATCACAAGTTGGGGGTTCCTAGGTTACCCACACTTCTGTCCAACTTGGCTATAAATTGGAATTTCCTTGACCTCCTTCTTGTGTTCCAAAATTTTCTAGACTATTTCACAGAACTTACATTTACTGGTTTACTATAAAAGAGATTACAAAGCATGCAAACAGGCAGGTGAAGGTGTACCTGAGGTCTGGAAGGGTCTGGAGCTTCTGCCCAGGTGGAGTTGGGATGTGCCAGCCTTCCAACACATGGATACACCTATCCACCCAGAAGCTCTTGGAATCCCATTGTTTCCGGTCTTTATGAAAGTTTCATTACCCAGGCATGATTGACTAAGAATTGGCCATGGTTGACTAACACAATCTCAATCCTTCTCTCCTCTCCAGAGGTTGGGGGCAGGCCCTGAAGGTACCTACCAGCTAACTGCATGGTTAGTTTCCCTGGCAACCAGGCCCCATTCTTTTTTTTTTTTTTTAACTTTTATTTCATGAATATAAATTTCCAGTGTACAGCTTATGGATTACAATGGCTTCCCCCTCCCATAACTTCCCTCCCACCCGCAACCCTCCCCTCTCCCGCTCCCTCTCCCCTTCCATTCACATCAAGATTCATTTTCAATTCTCTTTATATACAGAAGATCAATTTAGTATAAAGATTTCAACAGTTTGCACCTACATAGAAACACAAAGTGAAACATACTGTTTGAGTACTAGTTATAGCATTAAATCAAAATGTACAGCACATTAAGGACAGAGATCCCACATGAGGAGCAAGTGCACAGTGGCTCCTGTTGTTGACCCAACAAATTGACACTCTAGTTTATGGTGCCAGTAACCACCCTAGGCTGTCGTCATGAGTTGCCAAGGCTATGGAAGCCTTCCAAGTTTGCCGACTCTGATCATATTTAGACAAGGTCATAAAAGACAGAGTGAGGATAGTAACCAATGATCCTAAGAGTGGCATTTACCAGGTTTGAACAATTATACAGCATGAAGTGGGGAAGAGGACCATCAGTACACACAGGTTGGGAGTAGAGCCATTGGTGGTAGAGTAGAGGTTATGATTACAAAGGAATGAGGCCCAAGTGTGCTAGACAGGGTCTAGAAATAAGGACAGAGTCATTATTAGAGGAGCTAAGAAAGGTGCTGTCTAAGCTACAATTAAGTTTTCTGATTGAGAGGCAAATAGAACCTGATAGAAGGGGCTTGATAATAATCTGGTGGGCTTTAGGCCTTGTAAGTTAAGAGGCCCAGACCTATCTATCTCTTCACATGGGGTACATCCTAAGGGAGGTGTGAACCTCCTAGGGGAAGGCACTCTGTTGACTTTCACTACTTGGCTAACCAGGCCCCATTCTCCAAGGATCACCTCCTGGGTATAAAGGCAGGGAAAGTGAAAAGGGCTTATGAATAACAAAAGATACTTCTCTCACAGGACTCACTCAGGAAGTGCCAAGGATTTTAGAAGCTCTGCGCTAGGAACCAGGGACAAGAATTAAACGTAATGTTTCTTATGTCACAGCTCCACCACTGTCTTCACTTGGCCTTTCCTCCATGACTGTGGGAGGTGGGGATGAAGGTCTGGCACCTCTTCCTCTTCTTCTGAAACACCAGTCCCACAGAGTAGGGGCTCATCTAATCTTTATTACCTCCCCAAGGTCAGCATCTCCAGATAGCATCATCCTCGGGTTAAGGTTTCAACAGAGCAATTTTGGGGTAGACACAGTTCAGTCCCCAACATCCATGCAGAGTTCCCATGTGAATCATTTTGTACCTGATACGGGCTCTGTTAGTAAAATGGTGCCATCTTATCTGAGGCGCCTTCTAAGCTCTAGACACCATCTCAGGCATGGTAAGCTTTGGCCCTAAGCCCAGCCTCACTTACTAGAAGTCAGATGACCAAAAGGTCCAACCACAAGCGTCAACTCCACTCCCACCCTGATGGGATTCGTTGCTCCCACTTCCCTACCCCTGCAAGACTATAACAGGACCTGCTTCTCTTCACATGAGCTCTCAACCCCCCTTTTCTCTCCCTTTTTGCCCCTCTTGCCCTCTCCCTCCAGCCTGTCAGATTTCCCCCACCCGACAATAAACCTTTCCTTTAACTCCAGTGTTTGGTGTGTTTTGTGGTGGTCTTTCAGGCCTAGGTACCTTCATTTTTATTCTAGGGTCTTGACCCCAGAGATATGAGAATTCTAAGCAGAGGCATAGTGCAGAGCACAAGTGAGAACAGGATTTACTTTTTTTTTTGACAGGCAGAGTGGATAGTGAGAGAGAGAGACAAAGAGCAAGGTCTTCCTTTTTGCCGTTGGTTCACCCTCCAATGGCCGCTGCGGCTGGCTCATCTCGCTGATCCGAAGCCAGGAGCCAGGTGCTTCTCCTGGTCTCCCATGCGGGTGCAGGGCCCAAGCACCTGGGCCATCCTCCACTGCCTTCCCGGGCCATAGCAGAGAGCTGGCCTGGAAGAGGGGCAACCGGTACAGAATCCGGTGCCCCGACAGGGACTAGAACACGGTGTGCCGGCGCTGCAAGGCGGAGGATTAGCCTGTTAAGCCACGGCGCCGGCAGGATTTACTTTAAATTGAGGGAGCAAACATACATTCACATGTGAGTGTGGGCTGCCTCACATGGAGAAATGCCTGTCACGACTGGGCCAGAGAGTTGCCTGTGAAGAGAAGGAGACAGGCAGAGAGGAGCAGTAACCCCATGCAAGCTCAGGGGCAAAAGACCTCTCTCTTCCACTCTCAGTCTCTTATGTCTTCATTGAATAAATAAGCAGCATGGGGTCTTGCAATGCATGAAGCTTTCTGGGGTTTTCATGCACCTCCACATGGAATTTAACTTTCATGTGATCATCATGGCCTCTCCCCCTTCCTGGTTCCCAAGGAGACCACATGGTTCCTTGGAATGTGGGTTTTTAGATTGTCAAGTGAAGGGTTAAAATTACAATGCAGGATGGACAAAGATTTCAGCTCACCTAGACGGAGCGAGTGAGCACACATGTGAGACAGATCTTCCGACTGCTGATTCAGTCCCCAAATGTTTCCTGCAGCTAGGGCTGAGCCAGGCTGAAGTCAGCAGCCAGGAAACTTGGGCCATCATCTGCTGTCTCCCAGGTACATAAGGAAGCATCTGGATTTGAAGGTGGAGGTGGGTCTGGATCCCTGATCCCAGGCGCTCTGCTATGTGATATGTGTGTCCCAATTGGCAGCTTAACTTACTGTGCCCCAATGCCTGCCACTGTTTTTTTTTTAAAGCTATTTATTTACTTATTTTCATTTTATTTGCAGAGAGACAGAGCATACCATGTAAAGACGGAAGCAGATTGGAGTGTTGTGTCTATACAATAAAGAATGTCAAGGACTGTTGGTAACCTCCAGAAGCTAAAAGCACCTGGTGCAGAATACAAGGTTTCCCTTCCTTACCCACAGCCAGGTTCACAGCTATAACAAAAGGCAGATTAACAAGCTTAAACATACAAACTTGTAAATTTACATAGCATAGATAGGTAAAGTTGTGTGTTTTCCATGCTTAGGTTTAATTGAGAAGTGGATCGTTGTAGAGAAGTGTGACAAGTGTGATTGGACAGAAAGGATGACCTAAGGATATTAATTTGGCGGGCGGGGCAGGAGGGCCTAGAGAGACCTGCTGGTTCTCTTCCCCCGTCCCTGCGTCTTCAGAGGAAGATGCTCCTTTCCTCTCGGTACTAGGAGGACACTCTGGAAAGATGCCCCGTATGACCCGCTTCCAGGGAGGAGAATGGAAGGTGAGACGTGCTCTCCTGTTCCTGCTGCTCTCTCAGATGCCAGGGTGACAGATTTTGGGGCAGTGTGTCTTGAACCCTATCAAGAGCATGTAGCAGATTATCCACAAAGCCTCAAGAAGGAAGCAGTTCTGTTGACACCCTGGTCTCAGCCTAGTGGCCTCCAGAATTGTAGGATAAAAAGTTTTCAATTAGGCCGGCGCCGTGGCTCAACAGGCTAATCCTCCGCCTTGCGGCGCCGGCACACCAGGTTCTAGTCCCGGTCGGGGCACCGATCCTGTCCCGGTTGCCCCTCTTCCAGGCCAGCTCTCTGCTGTGGCCAGGGAGTGCAGTGGAGGATGGCCCAAGTCCTTGGGCCCTGCACCCCATGGGAGACCAGGATAAGCACCTGGCTCCTGCCATCGGAACAGCGCGGTGCGCCGGCCGCAGCGCGCTACCGCGGCGGCCATTAGAGGGTGAACCAACGGCAAAGGAAGACCTTTCTGTCTCTCTCTCTCTCACTGTCCACTCTGCCTGTCAAAAAAAAAAAAAAAAAAAAAAAGTTTTCAATTACTCGGTTTGTAGTAATACAGAGTGTACAAGGCCCCCCGGAGATTAGTACGCCGATAATTACCCAAATAGTTTCCTAATAGTTGAAAAGCTATTTGCTTTCTGGGAACTTTCCATCTTTCTTCAATTCAGTTGTCATGAATATGACAAGGCTTATTTTCACCCCAGATTCACTTCCTGCCTTAGACATTCATTGGTTTATTTAGGTATAGGTGTGCCACCTAGTGTCATAACCTGAGAAATGCAGTTTATCTGGGGAAATGGCTAAAGGATTTGAGTAGTCTACTTACTTTCTGAAAAATATTAGATGGGAAAACCCACAACGGAATCTTGGCTAAATATCCATGTTAGTAGCGGGAATCATTCAAATAGTTTCTTCAAATCATGTCTAAGTTTTAAAAAGACGGGTAAAAGGAGTGGGAGTTTGGCGCAGTTAGGATGCTGCTTGGGATGCCTGTATCACGATTTGGAGTCCTAGGTTCAAGTTCCAGTCCTTCCTGCTGAAGCACCTACTGAGAGACAGCTGGCTAGAACTCAAGTGCTTGGCTCCCTGCCAGACATCCTCATGGGAGACCAGGATTGAGTTCTCAACTCTTGGCTTCAGCCTGCCCAGCACTGACTATTTTGGGTATTTGGGGGGTGAACTAGTGGATGGAAGATCTCTATCTGTCCCTCTCTGCCTTTCAAATACAAATGAAAGCAAAATAAATAAAAATTTAAAAAGAAAAGGGTAAAATTAAAACATTATTTTTATGCCAGACTTAAAATTGAACTAACCTATTTTGCATTATATATATAATTAAGGGAATATGGGGCAGTTTGCATTAAAAATACACAATTCTGGTGGGAATATTTTATAATCTTATTGTGGACTAAAGACTACACAGCTTCCCCGCTCCAGACCAATGCTGTAAAATGGATTTTTTTTTTTGTTCTGTTTGCAGAGAAGCAAACAGAAAGCCAGTTAGTTGAACACTCAGAATCCGCATAGCTAAAGAGTAACACTACTAGAATGGGCACTGTGGTGCAGAGGTTAAGCCAGCAATTGTGGTTTCCACATCCCATATTCAAGTGCTGATTTGAGTTCTGGCTGTTCCATTTCCATTCTAGCTCCCTGTAAATGCTCTTGGGAAGGCAGCAGAAGATGTCCCAAGTATTTGGGCCACTGCCACCCATGTGGGAGACCCAGATGGATTTCTGGGCTAGTGGCTTTGGCCTGTCCCAGCCTCAGCTGTTGTGGCCATTTAGGAAGTAAAACAGCGGAAGATATATCTCTTTCTTTCATTCTTTCACTTTCTCTCTCTCTGCCTTTCTAATAAATAAATAAATAAATCTTTAAACAATAATAGTACTACCAAAACTGAACCCAGTACTGTCTACCTCGTATCTGGCCACTGAGCTGCAACCTGTTGGTCTTTGTCTCATGATGCTGCTTATTTAAATGGCTTCAGAGTGAAATCGTGGTATCATAGCTTGGTCACGAATGTGCAGTTGTGGTAGGAGCATAGATCTCCTAAAGCATTGTGTAGACTAGACATAGTCATGTGTATTTTACATGTATTGTCAGAAAAGTAATCCTGTGAAAAAACACTTAAGAGTTTTATTTTTCTGGAAAAAGATTAAAGAAGATTGTAAGGCTCCGATAATTAAAGTTTACTACCTAAATTGAGGCAAATAACTTCCTAGATAAATATTTAAAGAAAAAGAACATAAATAATGAGAAGAATCATTTGCATGTGTAGTTTTGAATGAATAAATGATATAAACATCTTCTATGCTCATTTGTTTACTTGTCATTGACTGGCTGCATCCTTGGATGAATTAGTATTCAGGCGTAATTTGAAGAATGATGTGTGTGTTGGGGGGGTGGGATGGGATATATTTGAATACTTTATTAATTAAAATAAAAGCCAAAGTACATCAGTATTTTAGAATTTAGTAGTTATAGAAATTTCTTTCTTTTTTTATTTTCTTTTTTTATTTTTTGACAGGCAGAGTGGACAGTGAGCGAGAGAGACAGAGAGAAAGGTCTTACTTTGCCGTTGGTTCACCCTCCAAGGGCCGCCGTGGCTGGCGCTGCGACCGGTGCACCGCGCTGTTTCTAAAAAGATTTGTTTTATTTATTTGAAAGGCAGAGTGTCAGAAAGGGAAAGACAGTTGGAGAGAGAGAGAGAGAGCAAGGGAGTGAGAAAAAGAGAAATCTTTCATTTGCTGGTTCACTCCCCAATGGGTTGCAATGGTGTGGGTTGGGCCAGATAAAACTCAAGAACAAGAACTCCACCCGGGTCTCCCATGTGCTTGGTAGGGGACCAAGTACTTGCGCCATCCTCTGCCGCCTTTTTAGGTGCATCAGCAGTGAGTTGAGTCAGAAGTGGAGCAGCTGAGTTTCAAACAAGAGCTCTGACATGGGATGTCTGTATCACGGCAGTGGCTTAACTTACTGTGCCACAATGCCAACCCTTACAAATTTCTGAGTAAGAAGAATTGAGGGAAAAAAATTTTTTGTCTGTTTGTTTTTTGAATTTAAAACTTTTCCTTTCAGGTCAGGTCAACATTGCACTCAACTATAAAACACAGCCACACAAAATTGTCAGTCAGAAACCCAAGACAATAATAATTTTCTAAAATGGACTCACAACGTCAAATCTCACAGTTCTCTCAGTTAGTATATACATTTACTGCAGTTTTAAAAAATAATCTTCTCCTTTCTCTAAGTTCCTCCTCTACCTGCCAGCAAGGGGAGCAAGCATTTCACACTGATACACTTGCTGTCTGTTCTAGGTCTCTGTGGGAAGAATAGATTTGGGATATTTGGGAAGATGCTGAGTGTCAGCAGTAGAAATGGTTCCCACTGTTTTCTAACTTTAGGGCCTGAATGTATTTCCTTACTTGTTTGAAAGTTAATTCCCTCTCCAGGGAGACCAGACTGAATTTTATGACAGTACCAGAACTGCCTGAATGAAAAGTAAAAAACAAAAATGTTTGGGGTTGCTTATAAGATCTTGCCAAAGATGTATTTTGAGATCTTGCCAAAGATATAAATGCCCATTCTGTCTAATTGATATGTCTGACTTTCAAGTGACAAGAGGAATTCATTTTATTAGCTACTTGTCTTTTTCAATCAAGTAGTAGAATTCTATGTAGAGATTGACAAAATGATTTGAAATTTCATATGAAATTATTAAGAACCCAGACTAACCAAATTAATCTTAAAAGAGAACACAGTAGAAGGACTCTTGTAAGTCTTCATACTACTAGACTTGCATATAATATCTTAACTTGTAAGTCGGTTTGAAGATGATAACAACTTAATTTCAATTTCATACAAAAGTTCTACACCTGCACTATTCCTCCACACATTTTATGCTATTGGTGTGACACTTTTTTTTACATTGTTTATCTAATAGTAAGTTATTGTAGCTCTATTTTCAATATCTGTAACATTTAAAAAGTTTTTTATTTTATTTGAAAGGCACACACACAGAGAGGCAGAGAAAAACAGATCTTCCATATGCTTCACTTCCCAAATGTCTGCAATAGCCTGGACTGGGTCAGGCCAAAGCCAGAAGTCTCTGAGTCTCCCATGTAGGTGTCAGGGACCCAAGTGCCGGAGCCATCACCTGCTGCCTGCTAGGGTGCACATTTGCAGGAAATTGGGTCACAAACTAAGGAGCAAGGACTTGACCTGGGTACTCTGATATGGGATGTGAATGTCCCAAGTGGTGTCTTAACCACTGTGCCAAATGCTTGCCTCCATTCTAATTTTTAAGAGAATTATTTACTTATTTCATTTATTTGAGAGACAGAAATACATATAGAGAGTGAGATACAGAAAAAGATAGAGCTCGCTCATTTCATTTGCTGGTTTGATCCCCAAATGCTTACAATAGATAGGACTGAGTCAGGTCAAAGTTAGGAGCTGGGAACTCATTCTGGGCCTCCCACATGAGCCAGCTCCTTGAGCCAGTGCCTGCTGCCTCCTTGGGTGGACATTAGCAGTTAGCTAGAATCAAGAGTGGTGCCAGGAATTGAACATAGGTATTTCAATATGGGAGGAAGCTGCCCCAAGCATTGTCCCAATTGCCATGTCAAATGCTTGACCCTCTTTTAATTTTTATACTAGAGTTATAAGTGACTTATAGTACTATGTAATTTGCCTTTACTTGAAGTTTTATACTTTTATATGTTTTTGTGTTGTCACTTATTGTCCTTTCATTTCAACTTGAAGGACTCTCTTTAGCATTTCTTATAAGGCAGGTCCAGTGATGATGAACTCCCCCAACTTTTGTTTGCCTGGGAATGTATTTTTTAAAAATATTTACTTTATTTATTTGAAAGACAGAGTTACATAAAGATATATAGAACCATTGAGAGAGAGAGAGAGAGAGGTCTTTCATCGCTGGTTCACTCCTCAAATGGCCGCAACGGTCAGAGCTGAGCTGATCCAAAGCCAGGAGCCAGGAGCCAGGAGCCAGGAGCTAGGAGCCAGGAACCAGGAGCCAGGAGTTTCTTCCGGATCGCCCACGCAGATGCAGGGGCTCAAGGACTTGGGCCATCTTCTACTGCTTTCCTAGGCCGTAGCAGAGAGCTGGATCAGAAGTGGAGCAGCTGGGATTTGAACAGCACCCTCATGGGATGCTGGAGCTGCAGGCATTGGCTTTACCTGCCATGCCACAGTGCTGGCCCCAAGGGAATGTCTTTATCTTTCCACTTCTGAAGGACATATTTGCCAGGTGTGTTACTCTTGATTGGAGCTCTTTCTTTCCATGTTTGGAATATATCATCCCACTGCCTTCTGAAGAATCTATTGATAGCCTTGTGAAGTTTTTCTTGTGTGATATTAATCACACTTTTTGTTGCTTTCATAATTCCCCTTGTATTTCACTTTTGATAATTTAATTATAAGGTATATCAAGACAATCTTTTTTTGGGTTGATCTTCCTGGGGTTATGGAATCTGATGAAGCTGGGAGGGGTTGGAATTGGGCCACATCTCTCCTAAAATTTGGAAAGTTTTCAGCTATTATTTCAATAAACAAGTTTCCCCCCACTTTATCTTCTTTTTTTCTGGAATTCCCATAACAAATATATTTGTTCTCTTGAGTTTATTTCAAAAGTCTCATTATACTTCCTTCACTCTTATTCATTATTTTTTCTTTTTGTTCCTTTGACTAATTTCTTTCTTTCTTTTTTTTTTTTTTTGACAGGCAGAGTGGACAGTGAGAGAGAGAGAGAGAGAGAGAGAGAAAGGTCTTCCTTTTCCGTTGGTTCACCCCCCAATGGTTACTGTGGCCGGTGCACCACGCTGATCCAAAGCCAGGAGCCAGGTGCTTCTCCTGGTTTCCCATGCAGGTGCAGGGCCCAAGGACTTGGGCCATCCTCTACTGCCCTCCCGGGCCACAGCAGAGAGCTGAACTGGAAGAGGAGAAGCTGGGACAGAATCCGGTGCCCTGACCAGGACTAGAACCCAGTGTGCCATTGCCTCAGGCAGAGGATTAGCCTATTGAGCCGCTGTGCCGGCCTCCTTTGACTAATTTCAAAAGGCCTATCTTAAATTTCCTTATTCTTTCTGCTCCATAATCAAGTGTATAGTTGCAGTTCTCTTGGACTTTTCAGTTCTTTCATTGCATTAGTCAGCTCCATGATTTTGTTAGATTTCTATTTTGTAATCAATTTCATATTTATTTATTTTTATCTTTTATTTAATGAATATAATTTTCCAGTGTACAGCTTATGGATTACAATGGCTTCCCCTCCATAACTTCCCTCCCACCCGCAACCTTCCCCTTGCCTGCTCGCTCTCCCCTTCCATTCACATCAAGATTCATTTTCAATTCTCTTTATATACAGAAAATCAGTTTAGTATATATAAAGATTTCAACAGTTTGCCCTCACATAGCAACACAAAGTGAAAAAATACTGTTGGAGTACTAGTTATAGCATTAAATAACAGTGTACATCACATTAATGACAGAGATCCTACATGATATTTTTTTTAAAAATTATTAATTTTCTATGTAATTTCCAATTTAACACCAGGTTTTTTTTTTATTTCCAATTATCTTTATATACAGAAGATCGCTTCAGTATATACTAAGTAAAGATTTCATCAGTTTGCACCCACACATAACCACAAAGTATAAAAATGCTGTTTCAGTACTAGCTATATCATTACTTCACATTGGACAACCCATTAAGGACAGATCCCACATGGGACGTAAGTACACTCTTGATGTTGATTTAACATCAATTTCATATTTTGTTCATGCATTGTTTTCCTGACCTCATTTAGTTGTCTGTTCGTATTCTTCTGCATCTCACTGGGCTTCTTTAAGGTAATTGTTTTGAATTTCTTATCAAGTAAGCAATAGATCTCCATTGTTTTGGAGTTGATCACTGACACTTATTTCCTGTACTGATGTCATTTTGCCTAATTCTTTGTGATCTGCTTCGAATTACATTGGCACCTGTGCATTTTGAGGGGAAAACACTTCTTTCAGTCTTCCCAGACTGTTTTCAGTCCATGAAGCCCTTCTCCTGTTGGGTCCTCAGGATGATGGGCTTCACTCAAGTACCATAGTCAAATGAAGTTGGTCTCGGGTCATGTGGCTGCTGCTGGGAACACAGTGGGGTCCATGTTTTTGGGCCTATTACCAGGGGTTTATATGGGCATGAACACTGTCTGGTCCCTTGGACAGGTGGAGCTGCCTCCAGAACCTTTGTCAGTAGGCTTAATGCTGGAACGAGGATCTACTTCCATGTCTGAAGTTATACTTGCAAACAGTCGTTCTGAAAACAGTGGATAAACCAAGTGTGATGACACGTTTGAGTCCCACTGGGTCCTGGGGAAGACTAGCTAAATCACTCAGTGAGTCCCTAATTTGGACAGCGATTGCCAGATTGAGTGGTGTTGCAATCAAGCCACAGTGCTGCTTAGGATTCACCACCAGGACTGAGGCTTGCAAGCCCATCTCTGGTGGAATGTCTCTACTTGTTGGTACTTGGGCAGGAAGGACTGCTTCCAGACCAAGGCCAGCAGGGGCTGGAGCTAGGCCTTAGGGTCTCTTCAAAGTTCATAGTCAGAAAAGACAAGCAGGTCTGCTCTGGAGTCAGGGCTGGGCAACTCATCTATTTAAAATATATTTATTCACTTTAGTATATTTACATATATGTGTGACTCTCACTACAGTCAATTCTAAAACATTTTAATAACATTTAAAAGAAATTCCCTCATACCATAATGGCCAGGGCTGGGCCAGCCCACAGATAGGAGCCAGGAGCTTCATCCAGATCTCCCATGTGGGTGGAAGGGACCCAAACAATTGGGCCATCTTCCACTGCTTTTCCTGGACCATTATCATAGACTGGATCAGAAGTGTAGCAGCCAGGACATGAACTGGCACCCATGTGGGATGCCAGAGTTGCAGGCAGCTTTATCTGCTGTCTTACAATGCTGGTCCCTAGCTTCTTTAATTTATCATAGTGTCTTCAACACATTTACCCATTCATCAGTTGATGCAGATTTTGATTGTTTCTTCCTTTTAGCTATTGACTTCATCCATTCAGGCTGCTATAAAAATACCATAATCTAGATTGTTTATAAGCAACAAGCATTCATTTCTCATTATTCTTGAGTCTTGAAAGTCCAAGATTAAGACACTGGCAGATTGCATGACTGGTGAACATTCCTTTCTTAGTTCACAAGTGGTATTTTCTCCCTGTGCCCTGATGTGATGAAAGGGATGAATCCATCTCTAGGGCCTATTTTATAAGGATGTTAGTCTCTAATTCATGGGAACTTTGCTTATGACTTAATCAGCCCCCAAAAGCCCTACCTTCTAATACCATCTTCTTTGGAGTTAAGATTTCAATGCCTGGATGCTGGAGGAACACAGACATTCAGACTTTGACAGCAACTGAGAATAATGCTACAATAAAAGTGTGGGCACAAGTTTCTCTGTGGACATGTGTTTTCAATTCTCTTGGCTACATAGCCAAAAGTGGAATTCTTGTGCTGTCTGCCAATACTGTTTAATCACTTGAGGATCTGACAACTGTTTTCCAAACAGTACACTGTATTACATTCTCAATAGCAATGCATGAGAATTCTGATCTTTCTTCATCCTTATCAACACTTATTATCTGACTTTAAAATTCTAATGCTCTTAGTAGTTACAAACTGTTACTGTGATTTTGATTTCCTTTATCCAGTGATTAACAATGTCAAGTATCTTTTCATATTCTTATATTCATCATTTATATACTCATATGTTCCTTGGAGAAATGTCTATTCATGTCTATTTAAATCTTTTTAACATTTTAAAATAGATTATTTGGGTTTTTAAAAATGAATTTAGGAACTAGATCTTTATCAAATATATAACTTGTCAATATTTTCTTTAATTCTGTAGGTTACTTTTTTATTTTCTTGATGATGTCTTTTGGAGAACAAAGATTTCTAATGCCAACAAAGTCCTGTTTATCTATTTGTTTTGTCTTTGATGCCTTGTGTTTTTGGTGTCATATTTAAGAATATTTTTCCAAATCCAAGGACAGGTTTACTCCTGGTTTCTTCTAAGATTTTTATAGCCTTAGATCTTTGATTTATTTACTTAATTTTTGTATATGGTATGAGGAAAGTCCATCTTCATTATTTTGTATGTGGATCTCCAATTGTCCCAACACCTGTCATTGAAAAACTTTTCTTATCACACTGTAATGATTTTAGCACCAAAAGAGAAACAAGAGATAAGCAGAGGAAGAGCCTTTAGTAAATGCACAAAAGCTGAAAACAAAGCAATCAAAGAGTAGCACTACAAAAACATCAGCAAATTATAAAGAAAGACAGTAAGAGAAGAAAGGGACCACAAGAAAAAAATTTAGAAAATAACAATAGTAGAACTAATTTATCAGTAATTATTTTAAATGTAACTGGATTAGATTCTCTAATCAAAAGACAGAGTAGTTGAAAGATAAAATATGAAGATCCAACATTATGTTACAAGAGACTAGCTTTAGATTATTAAGGACACACATAGGCTGAAAATGAAAGCAAAAGATATTCCAAGCAAATGGTAACTGAAAGACAGCAGAGACAGCTATACTTGTATTAGTTAAAATAGAGTTTTAGTCAAAACCCATCATAAGCATTATAGAAGGTCACTATAATGGTGGATTAATTACCAGAAACACATAAAAATTGTAAAAGTGTATGCATTCAAGTTTGGAGCACCCAAATATATAAAGCAAATGTTATGATATATAAAAGAATGATATAAATGACACCATACTTCTGTTTTTTAGCATTTACAAAAACTGATTCACAATGGATTAAAGACTTAAATATGGGCCGGCGCCATGGCTCAATAGGCTGATCCTCCCCACACCGGGTTCTAGTCCCGATCAGGGCACCGGATTCTGTCCCGGTTGCCCCTCTTCCAGGCCAGCTCTCTGCTGTGGCCCTGGAGTGCAGTGGAGGATGGCCCAAGTGCTTGGGCCCTGCACCCCATGGGAGACCAGGAGAAGCACCTGGCTCCTGCCTTCAGATCGGTGCTGTGTGCCGGCCGCAGTGTGCCGGCCGCGCCGGCCATTGGAGGGTGAACCAACGGCAAAGGAAGACCTTTCTCTCTGTTTCTCTCTCTCACTCTCCACTCTGCTTGTCAAAAAAAAAAAAAAAAAAAAAAAAAAAAAAAGACTTAAGTACAAGACCTAAAAATGTAAAACATCTGGCAGAAAACATAGAGGACAAAGCTCTCTGACATTGGTCTTGGTAATAATATCTTTGGTTCTAATACTAAAAGCACAGACAAGAAAAGCAAAACAAACAAGTAGATCTGTATCAAATGAATAGATTTCTTGAAGCAAAGGAAACAATAAGATGAAAAGACAATATAAGTCATAGGGGAAAATATTTGTAAACCATGTATTTGTTAAGAGGTTGCTATTATTTGAATGTGTCTCTGAAAACAAGCATGCCATGTGTTGGAAACTTAATCCCATATGCAACAGTGTTGGGAGGTGAAGTCCAGTGACAAATGATTAGGCCATGAGGACACTGCACTTGTGAATGGATTTATGTCATTATCATTGGAGTGATTTACTTTCCTTATAAAAAAATGAGTTTGGCATGTTATTCTCTCCTCTCTCTCTCTCTCTCTCTCTCTCTCTCTCTCTCTCTCTCTCCCTGTCTCTCTTCACTTCCTCTAAGGAGTGAAATTGCAAGAAGGCTCTTGCTAGCTTCTTATTTCTCCAGAACTGTGAACCAATATATTTTTATTTATTATAAATTAACCAATCTGTGGTATTCTTTTATAACAGCACAAAATAGACTAAGACTGGGTTAATGTCTGAAATATATGGGAATCAAAATTCAATAGAAGGTGCTGGGGCTGTGACAAAGCAGGTAATGCTGCCATCTGCAGTGCCAGCATCCCACGTGGACACCAGTTCGAGTCCCAGCTGCTCCACTTTTGAACCAGCTCTCTACTCTGGTCTGGGAAAGCAGTAGAAGATGGCCTCAGTGCCTGGACCCCTACACCAGCATGGGAGACCTGAAATAAGCTCCCAGTTCCTGGCTTCTGATTGGCCCATCTCCAGTCATTGCAGCTATTTGGGGACTGAACCAGTGGATGGAAGACCTCTCTCTCTGACTCCACCTCTCTGTATCTCTACTTTTCAAATAAATAAATGCATTTTTAAAAAAATTCAGTAGAATCATCACCCCAACTAGGAGCAAAAGGATTAGAATAGACATTTTTCCAAAGAAGACATGTAAATGTGCAATAGGCATTTGAAGTGATGTTCAATATCACTAATTATCAGGAAAATGAAAGTTAAAACCATGAGAATCAATTCATAACTGTTAGAATGGCCATTATCAAAAAACAAAATATAATTCATGTTGGCAAGAATGTGTATACAAGGGAGTCTTGTAGCTTGTTAGTGGGAATGTAAATTACTATAGATATTATAGAAAATAGTATGAAAGTCCATCAATAAATTAAAAATAGAACTTCAATAAGATTCAATAATTCTTTTTCTGTGTATCCAAAGGAAATGAAATACATATCTTAAGGAAATCTCTGGACTTCCGTGTTCAGTGCAGTGTTATTTACAATTACTAAGATGGGAAAACAATCTAAGTCCATCAACATATGAATGGTGCCTATTTATACAATTGAATATTTTTTAACCTTAAAAAATATAGAAATCCTATCATTTGTGGCAACACAGATAAATCTATAGGTCATTATGCTAAGTGAAATGAGCCAGACACAGAAATAAAAATACTGTATGATTCTTTTTTTTTTTTTTTGACAGGCAGAGTGGACAGTGAGAGAGAGAAACAGAGAGAAAGGTCTTCCTTTTGCCGTTGGTTCACCCTCCAATGGCCGCCGCGGTAGTGCGCTGTGGCCGGCGCACTGCGCTGATCCGATGGCAGGAGCCAGGTGCTTCTCCTGGTCTCCCATGGGGTGCAGGGCCCAAGCACTTGGGCCATCCTCCACTGCACTCCCTGGCCACAGCAGAGAGCTGGCCTGGAAGAGGGGCAACCGGGACAGGATCGGTGCCCCGACCGGGACTAGAACCCGGTGTGCCTGCGCCGCAAGGCGGAGGATTAGCCTAGTGAGCTGCAGCGCTGGCCAAAAATACTGTATGATTCTATATGTGTAATCTAAAAAAGTTGAACTCACAGAGGTGGGCATTTGGACTGGTAGCTAAGATGTTAGTTAGGATGCCCACATCCCACATTGGAATGCCTGGGTTTGGTTCTTGGCTCTGGCTTTTGATTCCAACCTTCTGCTAATCTAGGTCCTGGGAAGCAGTGGTGATGACTAAGTAGTTGAATTCCTGCAACCCATTTGGGAAATCTGAATTTGAGTTTCTGGCTTTGCCCCTTCCCTTAGCTCCCAGTCATTATAGGTATTTGGGAAGTGAACCAGTGAAAGAGAGCTTTCTTTGTCTATCTCTCAAATAAACAAGCGAATATATAATTAAAAAATTAAATTCACAGAAACAGAATAAAATGGTAGTTGCTAAGGGCTAGAGAGTAGGCTTTAAGAAAATAGGAAGATGTTGGCTAAGTGTGCCTAATTTCAGTTATATGATGACTAAATTATGAGGATCTAATGCATGGCATGGAAAGTGTATTAGTACATTTCCCATTGCTATAGCAAAATATCTGAGGTGGTGTAATGTGTAAAGAAAAAGCTGAAAGTCCAAGATTTGGTGATCCCCCTGGCTTAGCTTCTGGTGAGGGCCTCATTCTGGATAGCATCATGGCAGAAGCCTGTGAAAGAGAAAAGATCACATGAGAGCAGGGAGGGTTGAGCTGGCTCTTTCATAACAACCCTGTAAGAGAACTCCATTAGTTGCTTTTGAGGGCAGCATCCTCAGTGATTCAATGGCCTCCCACTGAGCTCCACAACTTAAAGCTTCTAGTACCTCCTAATGCAGCTACCCTGGGAACTAGCTTCTAACACTGAAACTTCAGGGGATACACTCAAACCACAGCCAAATCCTAACAGCAACTAGAGTTAGCAACGCTGTATTGGATACATGACATTTGCTAAAGGAGCATCATAAGTATTCTCACCATACACACAAAGAAAGGTAACCATTCGAGATGATGTGTTAACGAGTTTGATTGTGGTAATCATCTAATAACACAAATGTATATCAAATCATCACATTGTACATATGAAATGCATAAAATTTTTATTGATTATATTTAAATAAAGCTGAAAATAAAATAGATGAAAAGTTGCAAAAATTAAAATCAGGTGAATTTCATGGTATATAAACTTTCAAATATTTTTCAAACTATTTCAAAAAGACTCATGGATAGCAGTAATTTCAATAATTTAAGCACTCTCTTGTTCTCTCAACATATATTTAGGTAGATCTGCATGTTTTATAAGACTTGGTATATTATAGGAAGAATAGTTGACAGACAGTATTGATGGATGTAGTTATAATTAACCTACATAAATAAGATAATTTGACCACACAAAAATAGGATGTAAAATGAATTACGTGACTTTCTTCCTTGTGTTTTTGTCATTACAAATGGAATACCTCTCTAAATATCCTTGAGGTTTTCTTCTTGGCAACTCCCATGGCCTCTATTCTCTCTATGCTCCTTTTCCTTAACTGCATGCAGTGCTGTTCAATAAATCTTTGCAAGACACAGCTTTCTCTCTCCTGCCATGTCAGTATATTTTTCCCAATTATCTTTCCAAGCTTTATTCTTGAGAGCTCCACACAGAGCCCAAATAATACTTTTAGTAGCCTGGGGTCTAAGGAGATCATGGTGTAACAAATCTTTAACTCTTTTTTTTTTTTTTTTTTTTTGACAGGTAGAGTGGACAGTGAGAGAGAGAGACAGAGAGAAAGGTCTTCCTTTGCTGTTGGTTCACCCTCCAATGGCCACCACGGCCGGGCTCAATGCCCTGATCCGAAGGCAGGAGCCAGGTGCTTATCCTCTTGTCTTGCATAATTCAAAATAAGGCCACCATTCATCATAGAGATGCAAGTTACATCTGTGTTGAAATGAAAGTAGTCTCTTTTTAGAATTTTGGGTTGCAAAATTCTAGACAAATTTAGCAAAACTTAAAATTTTCCTTTTTGCAGTGCCTTGCTTTGTTTAAGACCAGTCTGCTTCTTAGATCATCCACCATCGTTAGGCTGGTTAACAACCCCTTCTTCTGCCCACACGCCTCTTCACTCTCCTCTCTCCTCTCTACCCACAGCCTCACTTTCACCTCTGACAATGTTCTTTCAGGCCAACCTGAGAAACTCAGGCTTGGCTTCCACCTGAAATTGTTATTGCTTCTCTCCCATATATCAAACATCACAAACTCTCCCAGACCCAGCCAAAATTCTGCATTCTCTAAGACAAGCAGCATTGCTTTCTACATTGGCCCTGCCACAATCAATATTTATTTTGGTTTTTATTCATCAATAACTGAAAAATTTGGAAAAAAACAAGTAACTTTCCTGCAACACAATTCAAGACCTTTTTTGAACTGTTCATTTTAGAGCCTCTATTATCTGAAGGCCATAAACACTGAAAATATTACTTGACAAACTCCAGTAAAAATAATTTTTGTTTTACAATTTTCCCTTGATGATGCATGATTTCATAGAGCAATTTTTTTTGAATTGATAGCACTTGGGAGAGTTGTCTGTCAGGAGTATTATTGATTCATGTACAATGAATAATTTTTATGCCGAAATCTGTGTCTAGCTTGTATGATGTTTCTATTTGCTCAGGTACTTTAACAAACATAAAAATGAAAAATATTGGTATACATCAGAAAGAATATTTCTAATGTGGCATTTATACTAGAAACATATTATTGCTTTTTAAAATATAAAATAATTATTCTACCTTCAACAAAAGATTCAAATGATAAGGTATACAAAAAAGTATTTAAAAGGAATAAATGATTGACATGTGGGACTCTGAATTGTCCCTACTCTACATGTTGTAGCTTAGGAGTTTTATGATATTGTAGAAAAGCCCTTTCTTCTCCATCTCTTCTGCCCACAAGCATAAGAAAGTTTTAATAGAGAGAGGAACAATTATTCATGTTGATGAAATTTTGATGTGCCATTCATTCCCTTCTAATTCTTTGTTCCTGATTGGAATTTTTCAGTGTCTTCCACATGCATACTACATGATGACAGGAATTGGTCAACACTAGCTGTGAAAAGGAAAAAAGAAAGGAAATGAAAATTCTTCCAATAAATTGTTCTTTTGGTGCTTGTCATAATGAAAACAGGAGGCACATTCTAGTTAACTCATTGCCATGTGCTTTGAGATTTCTAATCTATTTTAATATGTTCCCTGTAGATAGAATAAAACTGGAATGTGCTAGTTGAAACTTCAAGTTCTAAATTTAGGAACAGAGATTTACCCTAAGAGAGAATGCACACTGTAGGGGTAATCAGCTACTAGAAGATAGTATTCCTATGCCAGACAGCTTTGCTATTGTATTGTGATTAAACCAAGGCTATGGTAATTGGAAAAGTGGACAGCAGGCTGTGTTGTTATTTGTGAAAACGGGAACTTGGTGAGTATGTGATGAATGTTAGAAAAGGGCTCCCTATTGTGAAGATCAAGGTGCTCCCATATGAAGATTGGCTACACCCCTGGCATGAACAAGGTAAAAATCCTGATGAGGCTTGTGTAGTCTATGCCCTTGGGGAAGGCCCTTCAAAGTCAGGATACACATGGCTTCATGTCCCCTTGGCCTAAGAGGATTCTGATTGATGCTACCTGCAAAGCTAACAGAATCTTGCCTCTGGAATGTTATTGTCTCTTCCTTACATGAAACTTTCAGGACACTTAAAAGAGACTCAGGGAACCGGAATTTCCTTGAGGAAATGCAAGTTTGTAAGAGCCACTTTGTGCTATTTGCAAATCTTTGGTCAATACATATTCATATGCATGTCAGCTTTGCCTCTGTTACCAAAAGAATAGTGTGGGGTTACCAATCACATTCATCTGCCTCAAACCACTCAACAAGTTATTGTTTACTATCCACCTAAAAGAACAGTTGTCCATTACCATGTCAGCCAAGGTTGGTTAGTTATAGTAGGTGAACTTGTTTTTGCCAAATGCATTAGGTAAGAGCATTAATGTCTTGGTTAAGCCCTGCTAGCTTGCCAAGCTGGATTGCAACCTGGCATAGCCTAATTACCTAATATGCTACTTAGTGATAGTGTTATGGAAAAAAAAGAAGGTAAAAGAAGGTGAAGAGGCTCATCTGTGGAGGCAGTGTAGTTGGATTGTGTAAGGACTTACCAGCTGTTCTAAGAAATTTGTCTTTTCCTCTGAGAAAAATAGAGTCATGGTCCCGTTTGAAGCAGAAGAATGTCACAATCTGATTTGTGTTAGGATAATTCTGATTATTAGCTTGAAATAATAATATTAATAGCTTGAAATGGAATAATATTAGAAAGCTACGTCAAGAATCCAAGGGAGAAGTGGCGGTCATTTGGATCAGAGGGGTTGTATAAGAGAGGCTGCATCTAACTTCTAGTTAGACCTTTCTGATTTGCTGATGGATTGGATAGGAGAGGTTGTGTGTTAATTTGAGAGAGAGGATCCAGTGATGATCCCAAGGATTTTTTGCATGTGCATCTGGAAAATGGAGTGGACAAAAGCTGAGAAGTAGAAGACTATGAATGGAGCAAATCTGAGGAAAATAAATAAATTTGGTAATGTATTGCAATTTATAAATTGTTGTATAATTATCATCCTTTGGAATTTGCCACCTTTATTAACTCTATAATTCAGCTTGTGTTTAAAGAGTGTTGCTGTTGTGGGCTAGGATAGGCCAAAATTAATATCTTGGGCTTTTATCTTAGAGAAGAATTCTAAACACAGGCTTAAACATGGCGAGCAGCATGCTAAGATTTATTTAGAAAGAAGAATGCACAGGAACACGAGGGGCTTTATCAAGGGAGTGGGCCGAGAAGGGTAAACAAGGACTTTCTTACCAGTCTTTCCAAGGGGCCATCAGGAGAGAGGGAGCAAACTAGAGAGCATGAGTGAGTGAGCGAGCAAATGAGAGAGTGTTCCCAGAGCTCCCCAGCCGCCTTATTCACTTCCAAAAAGGGAGTGGTTACATAGTCCAGTTGACAGGTGGGTGAATACTAGTGGAATTACATGGAGGCAGGGGAGGTGTGGTCTCCAGCTCATGAACTATCTATCTGATGTTTTTTTCCACATCATTCTCCCCTCACAGATTCCTGATCCTTAATCTTAAGGAGATGCTGAAGGATATTGACTCATACTATCTTCTGTATCTACTTCCTGCTGATCATGGATGCAGGACCTGCCTGTCCTGGGTCCAGAAATCTCCTCCCATCTCATCTAATGCATCTGTTTCACGAGCTGGAGAATTTTCTGTCACCACCAATGACTATGTCCCCTGCATGGTTATCATTACTCTCAGAAGTTGATGAATTCTGAAACACACAAGCTTATCAATCAGCATGAACATAGCTGGGACAAAACAAATCGCAAGTGGAATCCCCTTTAAGGTGGAAAGGAAATATTTTATAGACTCCCAGATAGCGGCTACCCTTGTGCAGATTATGAAACCATTTATCCTGAGTATAGAGATTTTCAGTATCTCTTTCAGTAAATATACTACTGTTTGAATAGAGATGGCAGATCCTATTAATCACTGCACATGTTCCTCCTTGTTCTATCAATATATATACCAAGCCCAGTTGATTGTCCATAACTATCTTGGACAGAGTGTCCACAGATGTAAGTACTTATTGAAAAGTTGGCCTGAAGTGTAAGCCAGATTGCCTAAAGCAATGGTTAGGTTTTTAAAATCAACTTCATGTGGCTCACCAGGATCTTCAAGTATTATAATAGAAGAACCAGCTAAGGGGTTTTTCTGCCAATAACAACTCCCAGGAAGAATCAAAAGAAGAGGTGGGTACAACATGTATACCTTGAAGTGCAGCAGTCTTGTTTTGACGAAAGAAGATGCTTTACTTATCTTTTTGCTTTTTGAAGAGATATTTGAGATCTTCGATCGGTTCAAGGAGTAGGTGGATTATCTTTCAAGCGCACATGCAAAGACTTAGGAGGTAGAAATGTAATTTTTGATAAATGTACCCAGCTTGGGATGCCCTGTAATTTCACTTGGATAAGAGTGCTCAGTAGCACCTGGTAGAGTCCCTTCCATTTAGGCTGCAACTTGTCTGAAGGGGATCCTTCCTTCCAAGTTTTTAATAAAACTAAATTTCCTGGGGAAATAGGCTGTGGATGAGTTTTGGGTTCTGGCACTGAGAGAAGTTTATTACCATACCTTTTCAAACTTCTGTGACTGGCCTAATTAATAATATACTTTATCTGATCTTGAATCTCTAAATCAAAGAGGATGTCAGATGTGAGGAAGGGCCTTCCATACAGTGTCTCATATGGATTAAGCTTTAGGGCAGTCTTGGATGCTATTCTCATCCTGAAAAGGGCAATAGGCAGTATTTTATGCCATGTTTCTGAGGTCCCCTGGCAAAGCTTAACTAGAATTTTCTTAAGACTATGATTAGCCTTTTCAACTTTACCCTATGACTGAGGTCTCTAAGAGGCAAGGAGATGGTAAGAAACTCCTAATGCAGCATCTACCTGTTAAGTTATTGAATATAGAAATGGAGGTCCGTTGTCACACTGGAGTGATCATGGGAGACCAAAGTGTTGCACAATGTCCTTCAGCAACGCTTTGGATACCTCTTGTGCCTTTTCTGTTTGAGTTGGAAAAGCTTCTATCCATCCTGT
Organism: Lepus europaeus; assembly: GCF_033115175.1. NCBI lineage: Eukaryota > Metazoa > Chordata > Mammalia > Lagomorpha > Leporidae > Lepus > Lepus europaeus. The sequence goes on from NC_084828.1 coordinate 125,688,508, forward strand.
GAAAGTATCAACAAAAACTAGAAGATATTTATAATTATTCATTGGAAGCATGTTAGTAAAGTCAATCTGCTAATCTTCACCTGGGTATATTCTTCTTCTTTGCAGAGGAGTCAGCAAAGGAGGTGGCTTTACATGCCCACCAGGGGTATTTTGTAAACACAGTGGACAAGAACGAGTTGCTTCCCTTATGACAGCATGTAGTCCTTTTCCTCCATGCGCTAGAGACTATTTGCATTAAAGCTTCTCTTCCCAGATGGGTAGATTCATGTGTTTCCTCAATAATTTTTTATTGAGAGGCCAGTGGGAGCATAACCTTATGATATAAAGTCTACCATCCACTAGCACCTGTAGTATAACCTTGTTATTTGGCCCATTTGATCTCAGAGTCAGTATAATGAGGCTCTTTAGTTATTACTACAGACTGAGGTATTAGAGCCATTTCCATGGTTCCTGCGCAGCAACTCTTTTTTTCTGCTTTATTTGCAAATGCATTTACCTTGCTAACATAGTTGTCTTCCTTCTGATGTCCCTTGCAGTGAATGACAGCACTTCCAAAGGTACCTGTACTGCCTGAAGTATTGCTAATATCTCCTTTCCATATTTAACAGGGGAATTCTTTGCAGTCAATAAGCTTCTTTCGCTCCAAATAGCTGCATGTGCATGTAATACGGGGAAAGCATATTTTGAATCTGTATATATATTAACTCACTGGCCTTTTCCTAATTGCAAAGCTCTAGTTAATGCAATAAAATCAGCCTTTTGAGCTAAGGTATTACTTGGCAATGCCTGAGCCTCTATTAATTGGGTAAGATCCACAACGGCATAATCTGCCTTTCTAATTCCTTCCTTTATGTAGCTACTGCCCTCAGTAAACCACTGAACATCTGGATTCTCCAGAGGTTCATCCCATAGGTCATGTTTAATAGAATACACTTATTCTATAGTTTCTACATAAGAATGAATTAAGTTTTCAGTGCCCGCAGGTGGCAGCAGAGTCACTGGGTTGAGGACTTGGCACACTTTAAGAGTTATTTCAGGTGAGTCTAATAATAGAGCCTGATATTTTGTGAAATGTTCTCCTGTAAGCCATGGATGTGCTTTAATTTCTAAGACCCCTTGCACCTGGTGTGGGAGTTTGAACTTCAAGTGGTTGGCCTAAGGTCCACTTGGTGTCTTCTTCCACCAAAAGTGCTATAGCAGCAACAGCCCTTAAGCATGCCTGTAGCCACTGAATCTAGATGTTTATAAAAATCAGTCATTGATTGTGGAAGTGGACCCAATTCCTAAGTCAGTACTGCTAAAGCAACCCCTTGCTTTTCTGCTATAAACAAAGTGAATGGCATACTCAGGTTAGGGATTCCTAATACTAGGGATTTTGTTAAAAGCTCTTTAATTCTTTGCAACACCTTTTGTAGCTCCCCTGTTCAGCAAAAGGGTCTGTGTCAGGGACTTTTAAAACGTTATTGTACAAAAGGCTTGGCTATTAATCCAAATCCTGGAATCAATATTCTACAGAATCCTGCCATTCCCAGAAATGTTCTTAGATGCCTTTTAATCTGTGGTGATCCTATGCATAGAATAGACCCTCTGCTTCCTTTCTCTTGACTGAAAGAGCGTGCTTTCCTGGTGTTAGAATATATCCCAGGTAAACTACCTCTTGTTTGGAAATCTTAACTTTTGTTGGGGAAAGTCTGTATATTTGTTCCATTAGGATGTTCAAAACCTGGGTGATATTTTCATCTGAGTCCTCCTTAGAGGGCCTGCAAATGAGAATATCATCTAAATATTGGAAGATTGTTTCATTCTTTAGCTGTAGTTCCCTGAGTTCCTTTGCAGCTGCTTTACAAAACAGGTGTGGACTGTCCCAGAACCCTTGGGAGGGAACAGTCCATGTGTATTGCTGAGTTATACTTGAGGCTGGGTCAGTCCATTAGAAGGGAAATAAAAACTGAGATTATGAACTTAACAGGATCATTTAGGTCTCAGAATGTATACCATGAAGTCCCTTCATGTATCTGTGTCAACATAGTATACATATTTGACACAATAGGATGAATTGGAACAATTGCCTTATTAATTATTCTGAGGTCCTGGACCTTTATATACTTTCCATTTGGTTTTAAAACAGATAGGAATATTACAGGGAGATATGGATCCAAGAATCCATGTTTGAGAAACTTAATTGACTTTAAAACACCCAAGCATGATAACAAACATCTTACAAGTAATGGAGTTGGACACTTAGACATAACTAAAACTTATGAGACACAAGAATATCCTCTACTTAACATACTGAAACAAAGTCAATCTTTGAGTTCAAGTTTTATGATTAACTCTAACAATACAACTATTTTTTGTGTGTGATTCCCTCATACCATTTCTTTCTTTGCTTTGGGTCTCAGGAGGCTTGTTTCCAGCAACTGTACTGAGTACAAGTCAGTCATCTTTTCTATAAATCTGGATTGATTTTAATTTTCTGTTTTATTTAGTTCTTCTGCAATTTTTATTTCTTGAAGCTGTTTTAAATTCTATTTCAAAATACAAGAGTAAGCCTCTCAAAAAAATCTTAGAGGGAAAGAAGAAAATCCCTTCCTTCTTTATTTTTTCTCCCCTTTCTTCCTTTTTTCCTTCCTACCCTTCTTCATTCCTTTCTCCTTTATTCCCTTCCCTATTTTTCTCTCTCTCTTTTTCCTTTTCTTTCTCTCTCCTCTTTCTCATTCTTCCTTGATTCAGATCAAGGTAGAAACTGGGAGATTGAAGCAGTGAAGCATAAATGTAAATATGGGGATGGAATTTAGATACCTACAGTATATGTGACATCCATATTGAACAGGAAATTGACTAGTAAAGACTATAATCATCATATATTTTTTCTCTCCGAGGAGTTTGTCTTTTTTTTTTTGCTATTTTTTAAACTTTTATTTAATAAATATAAATTTCCAAAGTACAGCTTTTGGATTACAATGGCTTCTTCCCCCCTATAACTTCCCTCCCACTTGCAACCCTCCCATCTTCTGCTCCCTCTCCCATTTCATTGACATCAAGATTCATTTTCAATTATCTTTATTTAGAAGATAAATTTAGTATATATTAAGTAAAGATTTCAACAGTTTGCACCCACACAAAAACACAAAGTGTAAAGTACTGTTTGATTACTAGTTATAGAATTAATTCACATTGTACAACACATTAAGGACAGAGATCCTACATGGGGAGTAAGTGCACAGTGACTCCTGTTGTTGACTTAACAACTGACACTCTTGTTTATGGCGTCAGTAATCACCTGAGGCTCTTGTCATGAGCTGCCAAGGGTATGGAAGCCTCTTGAGTTTGCCAACTCTGATCTTATTTAGACAATGCCATAGTCAAAGTGGAAGTTCACTCCTCCTTTCAGAGAAAGGTACCTCCTTCTTTGATGGCCCGTTCTTTCCGCTGAGATCTCACTCGCAGAGATCTTTCATTTAGGTCATTTTTTTTTTTTGCCAGAGTGTCTTGGCTTTCCATGCCTAAAATACTCTCATGGGCTCTTCAGCCAGATCTGAATGCCTTAAGGGCTGATTCTGAGGCCAGGTGCTGTTTAGGACATCTGCCATTCTATGAGTCTGCTGTGTATCCTGCTTCCCATGTTGGATCATTCTCTCCTTTTTAATTCTATCAGCATTAGCAGATACTAGTCTTGTTTATGTGATCCCTTTGACTCTTAGTCCTATCATTATGATCAATTATGAACTGAAGCTGATCACTTCAACTAGCGAGATGACATTGGTACATGCCACCTTAATGAGCTGTGGTGAAACAGAGAGCTCTCTGCGACTTTTGGCCTCTTCTATGAGGTAGGGGGTAGTGCCTCCACATGTGTGAAGCCACCTGGGAGTTTTTTTTAAAAAAGATTTGTTTATTTATTTGAAAGGAATAGTTAGAGGGAGAAACAGGGAAGGGGGGAGGGAGCAAGGGAGGGGGAGAGAAAGAAAGAGGGGGAGAGAGAGAAAGGGAGAGAGAGAGAGAGAGAGAGAGAGAGAGAGAGAGAGAGAGAGAGAGAGATCTTCCATCTGCTGGTTCACTCCCCAAATGGTCACAACAGCAGGAGTTGGGCTGATCTGAAGCCAAGAGCCACAAGCTTCTTCTGGATCTCCCATGTGCATATAGGGACCCAAGGACTTGGGACATCTGCTTCATTCCCAGGTGCATTAGCAGGGAGCTGGATAAGAAGTGGAGCAGCCAGGACTAGAACCAATGCTCATATGGGATTCTGGCACTTCAGATGTTGGCTTTACCCTGTTACACCACAGCGCCAGCCCCTATCACTTGGGAATTTTATGATACTTCTGTAAACTCCACATGGAGTTTAATATCAATATTTTCCTCTTTAGTCCATGGATGAAGCAGGTGCACTCTGGGAAAGTGGGTATTTTGATTGACATGTAGAGGCATAATGTTACATTGGGGATTGCAGGAGCATTCAGCTAACTCTGCCCTAAACTAGCTACCTGGTAACAACATATCATTTCTCCCATTTATAGATTTCTGTCCCTTAATCTTAAACAGAAACTGGAGGAGGAAGAGCCATCATTTATAACTACTTCCTACTGATCAGAGTCATAGGCCTTCCCTATCCTGGGTGTGGAAATCTCTACCTATCTCATCTAATGGATCTGTCTCATTAGCTAGAAGAGTTTCACCAGTTACTGCCAATGATTGTGGCCCCTGCATGGTCATGATTACTTTGAGAAGCTGTTGGGACTCTGAAGGAAACAAATTTGTCAATGATGATGTGCTAATTAGAAAAAGACAGATTGTAGGTCGGATCCCTCTTAGGAAAAGAATACACTCTATTGTTTCCCAAATAGTGAGAGCTGATAAAAATTCCTTGCCCAAATTATAGGAAAATTTAGCCTGGGTTTAAAATTTTGCAGTCTCTTTCAGTGAACTTACATACTGCTGTTAGAGTGAATGCAAGATTCTGTTAATCACTGCACATATTTCACCTTGCTCTACCAGTATGTATTTAGGGCTAGTCAATTGTTCATGACTATTTCATCTAGAGCATCTATAGATTTGAGTACTTGCTGTAAAATCTGGGCTGTCATCTAGCTAGGTTGCCCCAGGCCATAGTCAGATTTTTCAAAGTGGTTTCATGATGCATAGCAAGATTAATTTCCCCCTAAAATGGTGGAAGAACTTCCTAGGGAGTTTCTGTGCCACTAACAGCTTCATGAGAAAATTGGGAGAAGAGGTTGATAAAACACATCTGCTATAATGTGCAACAGCCTTGACCAACCTTGACATGACAAAAGCGAAGGTTTTTCTTACCTTTTTGATTTTTGAAGTGTCACTTAAGGCCTTCCATTGCCTCGCAACAGCAGGGGCAGACTTGGCCTCTGTATGCACCTGTGAATACTCAAGAGGTCAACGTTTAATTCTGCACTGATGTATCCAGCTTGGATTGCCCTATAATTGAGCTGTAGTAGGAGCACTAGCACCTGGAAAGCCCATTCAATTTAGGCTGCACTTGGTCAGAAGGGGAGTCTTCCTTCCAAACTTCGAACAACACTATGTCTCTTGGGGAGACTGGCTGTTTGTGAATTTGACTTTTGGAATTAGATTGGTTTTTGGGATATGGCACTGGGAAAATTGTGTTACCATACTGATCAGAAAATTTTGTACCTAACCTTAGGTTGATAGTCCATTTTATTTGATCTTGAGTATCTTAATTAAGCAGGATGTCAGACAGAGGTCTTTCAATAGCATTTCAAATGGACTAAGTTTTAAAGCAGTCTAGGTGCCATTCTTACCCTAAGGAGGGCAATAGGCATAGCTTAAGCCATGATTCTTAGGTCGCTTGCCAAGGCTTAATCAGAAGCCTTTTAAGACTATGACTAGCTTTCTCCACTTTACCTAATGACTGAGGTCTCCACTATATCTATTGTCTCTGTCACTCCTTTCATGTGTAAAGTGTTGATACAATACCTTAAAGACCTGTATATAAGATATTTCTCATAATTTTTGTTGCTTTCTAAAAAGAGGTCAAGTTGTGAAATAGTATTAGTGTTGAGAGTCCCATTTACTGGCCAGGTCTCTTCATTTTCCAGCATATATTTTGGCCAGATAGTATTAAAAAGGAAATCAAGCTTTTTTTTTTTTCATTATATCATTTAGTTTAAGATTTTCCCAATTATTAAGCATGCATCCTGGGAAAGGAAGCAGATACCCAATGTGTCCAAATGTGTCTCCATAACCTGGGAAGACAAAAGGTAGAAATGGCTGCATATGAGCCCAGGCATACTGATGTATGTGACTTGATTCCCTTGTATTAAATGAGATCAGGCATCACAAGATCTCCTTTTTATCCCTCAAGGTGGGGCTCCACATTCTATCTTGCTTTGGGTCTCTCTGCACATTTATCTAGATCTGGAGTGTTTTCTCATACCTGATATACAGTTGTCCTGTGTGTAAAATATTTTGGGCGCCTCTTTCCCATTGAGCCTAGGACTACTGGCCTCAAAAGGCACTGCTATGCCTAAGGTTCCCAGGTGAATGCAAGGAGGCAATTGACCCATTCCTGAGATTCCTATCTCAGGGCTTTTCCCAGTGCCTTAAATATATTTTGGGGACCTGTACCACTGTTTCTTGGGTTTTTAACCTCTGGTGGGCATTGAACCATGTCTGGCATCTATCTCCAGGGTGACACCAGTATCTAAAACATCTTTGAAGCTGAAGCAGATGTTCAGAGTTATTGAACACTGAAGCTCCAATGCCCCACAGATATTTGGGGGCTTTCATTGCCATGCCTAAACCCCGTGACCTATAGCAGGGCGTTGAATCCATGCTTTGAGTCGATGCTCCAGGATAATAATAGTATGAAGCTGAGATCAGTATTTGAATTTCTTGAAGCTGATCCCTGCAGTTAGGGATTGTGGGCTTTACTATGCAATGTCAAGGCTCTGTTGGCTAGCAGAAGCCACATTCAAATGCTAGATGACATGAGGAGTCATGTATTACTGGCCTGTGCCATGATGGGAGGGGCTTGTCCATCTTCCTCCAAAAGAGGAAGCTCTGCCCTTGGTGGCTGGATATTGAACCTCTGCCATAGCTGGAGGTCATGCCTCCAGGCACTGAGCGTGATCACTAAGCAATGGAACTGGTTTTTCCTCTTTCCCATTCCATTAGGCAAAGAGGTGTATTTAATAAAGTCACACATTGGTTTGAAGACAATAGGAAGAAATCCAAGTTGAAAGCCTGAAACAAAACTTGAATTGGGTATGTGGAATCTGTAACTCTGTCAGTTATAGTTCAATGCTAACAGTCAACAAGTCTGGCAGGGGGCACTACTCCAGAAGCACATGGTAGACACATGATGGGCACCCATGTGCCATGGGCAGGTGGCTAAAAGCAGGCATCCTCTTTCTCACTATCACTCCCTTAACTCAACACTGCTATTAGCATTAAAAACAAGAGCACTCAGATTTATATTTTAAAAATCCTACCTTGGGGCCGGTGCTGTGGCTTAGCAGGTAAAGCCACTGCCTGTAGGGTTTTTCAAATGCTGAGACAGGACATGGGAGCGTGCATTCTAAGAGCTTGTCACTGGATAGCTATGCACTCCCACTTTTATTTAGAGGGTACCAGCAAGTCTACAAGCCAGGAAGCCTGTAGGCAGGGTTATACATCAACTTAAGGATTTGGGAAAAGGAATTCAGTCTGGTGGTTTAACATAGGGATTAGAGCTGTGTTGTAAATCTTTAGGCCCACTTAGATGCTCCTGTAAATTTCCAAATTCCCAAAAATATTCCAGGTACCAATTAATGTCCATTAGCCCCCTGCTGCTCCCCCTGCCACATTCCTGGCCTGTTTTGGCGTGAGCAGAAACTGTGGCTGCGCCTCTAATTTCAGGGGTCTGTGCCCCCCTGAGAGGCACTTACACAGCATTTCTACAACCACCTGCACTGCTGGCATCTCATATGGCACCAATTTTAGTCAAGGTGCTCCTCTTTCTATACAGCTCTCTGCTATGGTTTGGGAAAGCAGTGGAAGGCAGCCCAAGTGCTTGAGTCCCTGCACCAGTGTGGAGACCTGGAAGAAGCTCCTGACTCCTGGCTTTGGATTGGCCCAGCTCCGGATGGTTGTGGTTCTTTGGGAAGTGAACCAACGGATGGAAGAGCTCTCTTTCTCTCTACTTCTGCCTCTGCCTCTGCCTCTGTTTCTCTGTAACCTGGCCTTTCAAAAAAATAAATCTTCAATAAAATTAAAAATAAAATAAAACTCCTGCCTGAAACTGAGTGGAGACCATGAGCAGCAGGAGAGTGAGACTTTTTTTTTAGGTGTTAAACGATATTTTTTCTTCTTTCTTCAACTTTTATTGAATAAATATAAATTTCGAAAGTACAACTTTTGGGTTATAGCAGCTTTTCACCCTATAAACTCCCTCCCACCTGCAACCATCCCATCTCCCATTCCCTCTCCCATTCCATTCTTCATCAAGATTCATTTTCAATTATCTTTATATACAGAAGATCAACTTAGTATATACTAAGTAAAGATTTCAACAGACTGCACGCACACAGACACACAAAGTATAGAGTACTGTTTGAGTAATAGTTTTACCATTAACTTGCATAGCACAACACATTAAGGACAGAGATCCTACATGGGGAGTAGGTACACAGTGTCTCCCATTGTTGATTTAACAATTGACACTCTTATTTATGATGTCAGTAACTACCTGAGACTCTTGTCATGAGCTGCCAAGGCTATGGAAGCCTCTTTAGTTCATAAACTCTGATCTTATTTAGACAGGGCCATAGTCAAAGTGGAAGTTCTCTCCTTCCTTCAGAGAAAGATACCTCCTTCTTTGATGTCCCGTTCTTTCTGCTGGAATGTCACTCACAGAGATCATTCATTTAGGCCTTTTTTTTTTTTTTTTTGGTGTGTGTGTGTGTGTGTGTGTTGCCAGAGTGTCTTGGCTTTCCATGCCTGAGAAACTCCCATGGGCTTTTTAGCCAGATCTGAATGCCTTAAGGGCTGATTCTGAGGCCAGGTGCTGTTTAGGACATCTGCCATTCTATGAGTCTGCTGTGTATCCCGCTTCCCAAGTTGGATCGTTCTCTCCTTTTTAATTCTATCAGTTAGTATTAGCAGACACTAGTCTTGTTTATGTGATCCCTTTGACTCTTAGTCCTATCATTATGATCAATTATGAACTTAAACTGTTCACTTTAATTAGTAAGATGGCATTGGTTCATGCCACCTTGATGGGACTGAATTGGCATCCCCTGGTACATTTCTAGCTCTACCATTAGGGGTAAGTCCAAGTGAGCATGTGCCGAACTGTATATCTCCTCCCTCTCTTATTCCCACTCTTATATTTATCAGGGATCACTATTTAAATTAAATTTAAATGCCTAAGTTAAATTTAAATGCCTAAGAATAATTGTGTGTTAATTAAAGAATTCAACCAATAGTATTAAGAAGAACAAAAGTATACTAAAAGGAATAAAATAAGTTGCTCCTCAACAGTCAGGACAGGGCTGATCAAGTCATTGTTTCTCATAGTGTCCATTTCACTTCAACAGGTTTCCTTTTTGGTGCTCGGTTAGTTGTCACCGATCAGGGAGAACATATGATATTTGTCCCTTTGGGACTGGTTTATTTCACTCAGCATGATGTTTTCCAGATTCCTCCATTTTGTTGCAAATGACTGGATTTGATTTTTTTTTTTACTGTTGTATAGTATTCTATAGAATACATATCCCATAATTTCTTTATCCAGTCTTCTGTTGATGGGCATTTAGGTTGATTCCAAGTCTTAGCTATTGTGAATTGAGCTGCAATAAACATTGAGCTGCAGACAGCTCTTTTATTTGCCAATTTAAATTCCTTTGGGTAAATTCCAAGGAGTGTGATGGTTGGGTTGTATGGTAGGGTTATATTCAGATTTCTGAGCAATCTCTAAACTGACTTCCACAGTGGCTTTACCAGTTTGCATTCCCACCAATAGTAGGTTAGTGTCCCTTTTCCCCCACATCCTTTCCAGCATTTGTTGTTAGTTGATTTCTGCATGAAAGCCATTCTAAGTGGGGTGAGGTGAAACCTCATTGTGGTTTTGATTTGAATTTCCCTGATGGCTTGATCCTGAACATTTTTACATGTGTCTGTTGGCCATTTGGAGTTCCTCTTTTTTTTTTTTTAACTTTTATTTAATGAATATAAATTTCCAGTATACAGCTTATGGATTACAATGGCTTCCCCTTCCCATAATTTCCCTCCCACCCGCAACCCTCCCCTCTCCCGCTCCCTCTCCCTTTCCATTCACATCAAGATTCATTTTCAATTCTCTCTATATACAGAAGATCAATTTAGTATAAATACTTCAACAGTTTGCACCCACATAGAAACACAAAGTGAAACATACTGTTTGAGTACTAGTTATAGCATTAAATCAAAATGTACAGTACATTAAGGACAGAGATCCCACATCAGGAGCAAGCGCACAGTGGCTCCTGTTGTTGACCCAACAAATTGACACTCTAGTTTATGGCGCCAGTAACCACCCTAGGCTGTCGTCATGAGTTGCCAAGGCTATGGAAGCCTTCCAAGTTCCCCGACTCTGATCATATTTAGACAAGGTCATAAAAGACAGGTTGAGGATAGTAACCAATGATCCTAAGAGTGGCCTTAACCAGGTCTGAACAATTATACAGCATTAAGTGGGGAAGAGGACCATCAGTACACACAGGTTGGGAGTAGAGCCATTGGTGGTAGAGTAGAGGTTATGATTACAAAGGAATGAGGCCCAAGTGGACTAGACAGGGTCTAGAACAAAGGACAGAGTCATTATTAGAGGAGCTAAGAAAGGTGCTGTCTAAGCTACAAGTAATTTTTCTGATTGAGAGGCAAATAGAACCTGATAGAAGGGGCTTGATAATAATCTGTTGGGCTTTAGGCCTTGTAAGTTAAGAGGCCCAGACCTATCTATCTCTTCACATGGGGTATATCCTAAGGGAGGTGTGAACCTCCTAGGGGAAGGCACTCTGTTGACTTTCATTACTTGGCTGGCCTGGGAGGAGAGCTGGCCAGGTAAAGGCAGGTGGCATCTCTAACAAGAAATTTACAGTTCTGCCTGCAATGTTGCTGACCCTACTTGACCATCCCCTCAGCTGCAGTGGTCGCTTTGGAAGCTGGGCTGAGTGAAGGGCTTTTCAGCTTGGAGCCAATAAGATCTGTGGCTCTGACCTGGGCATCCTTCGACTCCAGGGCAGGTCCATTTCCAGTGATCCAACTCTTGGCAGAGCTGCCAGGGCTCTTCACAAGCTGACTTCTGCTGAAGCCCAGGCTTACCACATTGAAAGCCACTGCAGTGGACTGGCCTGTTGGGTCTCCTTGAGGGCAGATCACTGTACAGATCAGCCATTAATAGGCCTGCCACCCATTGCTTCTGATGCCTAGCTTTCTTTTCCTCCTGGTTTGTGTTAAAGCAGACCAGACGATGCAAGTCAAGGGAGTGCCCGTGTCCCATCTCTAATCTTTGGTGGCCTGAACTACAAGTCTATAGTCACAGGCATGTTCTGTAGTAGTTTTTCTAAGGTAGACAATGCCCATGAGGAAAATTATATTCTCACTTTAAAACTTTCTTTCCCTTTGGTCTGAAAGGGAGGTTTTTTTTTTTTTTTTTTTTTTTTTACTTACTGTATACTTCGCTGATGGCGATGTGAATCTAGCTATGAGATTATTAGTTAAGTTCTTATTTTGGCTATGCTATTACAGAAAAATGTTAGCCATCTCTTATAAGGTCTAAAGATTAAATTGTGCATCCTACAGATTCCTTCATAATAGAATTAGTTCCCTACCTTGAAGAGAATAGAGAAGTGAAAGAACAAGTTGGGCTTAGAATAGAGAAATGAGGGAGCAAGTCCTAGATCACTTGCTGACAATAGCAATATTACATGAATACTTAGCAAACCGTTTCAACCCTTAGATAAGAACTTAATAAAACATTTACCGGAAGGTCCAATGCCTTCTATAAATTTTAAGAATCATGTATTTGAAAACACGTCTTAAATATCTAACATGGTGTAGTTTGTTTAACCAGTAAACTTAAGCACAACCATATAAAATGTTTTTAGTTTCTTTCTACCAACAAGTTTAAAACATATGATACACAGATTCAGGTCATACAAATTAAAATGTATCTTTGATTGATTTTAGCAGCTTAAATTTATGGACAATCTTATCTAAAAGCCATTTAAAATAAAACTCTTAATAAAATTTCCCCATGTGGACATACAATATGTACGCACATATAACATAGCATAATAGACCAATATCAAAATCCAAAATATCTGGTTGAAATAAGATTCCTTAAAATCATGACATAACATAGACCAAATCTGATCATTGTTACAAGGTGATTATTCAAGTCTTTGAAAATAAGCACATAGTTAAATAACCCATAGCTCTTCATCTCCTCCCTCTCTTTTTCCACTCTTAGATTTAACAGGGATCACTTTTTAGTTAAAATTTAAACACCTAAGAATAATTGTGTGTTAATTACTGAGTTCAACCAATAGTACTAGAACCACAACAACAACAACAAATACTAAAAAGGATAAAGTATTACATTGTACATCTAAAGTCAGGACAGGAGCTGATCAGTTCATTGTTGCTTATAGTGTCCATTTCACTTAACAGGTTTCCCCTTTGGCGCTCAGTTGTCACCGATCAGGGAAAACAAATGATATTTTTCTCTTTGGGACTGGCTTAATTCACTCAGCATGATGTTTTCCAGATTGCTCCATTTTGTTGCAAATGACTGGGTTTCGTTGTTTCTTACTGCTGTATAGTATTCTATGGAGTACATGTCCCATAATTTCTTTATCCAGTCTACTGTTGATGGGCATTTGGGTTGGTTCCAGGTCTTAGCTATTGTGAATTGAGCTGCAATAAACATTAATGTGCAGATGGCTTTTTTATTGGCCAAATTAATTTCCTTTGGGTAAATTCCAAGGAGTGGGATGGCTGGGTTGTATGGTAGGGTTATGTTCAGGTTTCTGAGGAATCTCCAGACAGACTTCCATAGTGGCTTAACCAGTTTGCATTCCCACCAACAGTGGATTAGTGTCCCTTTTTCCCCACATCCTCTCCAGCATCTGTTGTTGGTAGATTTCTGAATGTGAGCCATTCTAACCGGGGTGAGATGGAACCTCATTGTGGTTTTGATTTGCATTTCTCTGATTGCTAGTGATCTTGAACATTTTTTTGTGTGTCTGTTGGCCCTTTGGATTTCCTCTTTCAAAAAATGTCTATTGAGGTCCTTGGCCCATCTCTTAAGTGGGTTGTTTGTTTTGTTGTTGTGGATTTTCTTGATTTCTTTGTAGAGTCTGGTTATCAATCCTTTATCTGTAGTATAGTTTGCGAATATTTTTTCCCATTCTGTTGGTTGCCTCTTCACTTTCCTGACTGTTTCTTTTGAAGTACAGAAACTTCTTAATTTCATGCAATCCCAAATGTTAATTTTGGTTTTGACTGCCTGTGCTGTTGGAGTATTTTCCAGGAAGTCTTTGCCTGTGCCTATATCTTGCAGGGTTTCTCCAATGCTCTCTAATAATTTGATGGTTTCGGGTCGTAGATTTAAGTCTTTAATCCATGTTGAGTGAATTTTTGTGTAAGGTGATAGGTATGGGTCTTGCTTCAAGCGTCTGCACGTGGAAATCCAATTTTCCCAGCACCATTTATTGAATAGACTGTCCTTATTCCAGGAATTAGATTTGGATCTTTGGTCAAATATAAGTTGGCTGTAGATGTTTGGATTGATTTCTGGTGTTTCTATTCTGTTCCATTGGTCTATCCATCTGTTTCTGTACCAGTACCATGCTGTTTTGATAACAACTGCCCTGTAGTATGTCCTAAAATCAGGTATTGTGATGCCTCCGGCTTTGTTTTTGTTGTACAGGATTGCTTTGGCTATTCGAGGTCTTCTGTGTCTCCATATGAATTTCAGCATCATTTTTTCCAGATCTGAGAAGAAGGTCTTCGGGATCTTGATGGGTATTGCATTGAATGTATAAATTGCTTTTGGGAGAATAGACATTTTGATGATATTGATTCTTCCAATCCATGAGCATGGAAGATTTCTCCATTTTTTGGTATCCTCTTCTATTTCTTTCTGTAAGGTTTTGTAGTTTTCATCGTAGAGATCTTTAACGTCTTTGGTTAAGTTTATTCCAAGGTATTTGATTGTTTTTGTAGCTATTGTGAATGGCATTGATTTTAGAAGTTCTTCCTCAGCCGTGGCATTGCCTGTGTATACAAAGGCTGTTGATTTTTGTGCATTGATTTTATATCCTGCTACTTTGCCAAACTCTTCGATGAGTTCCAGCAGTCTCTTAGTAGAGTTCTTTGGGTCCCCTAAATAAAGAATCATATCATCTGCAAAGAGGGATAGTTTGAGTTCGTCCTTCCCGATTTGTATCCCTTTAATTTCTTTTTCTTGCCTAATAGCTCTGGCCAAAACTTCCAGAACTATATTGAATAGCAGTGGTGAGAGAGGGCATCCCTGTCTGGTACCCGATTTCAGTGGAAATGCTTCCAACTTTTCCCCATTCAATAGGATGTTGGCCGTGGGTTTTTCATATATTGCTTTGATTGTATTAAGGAATGTTCCTTCCATACCCAGTTTGCTTAGAGTTTTCATCATGAAAGGGTGTTGTATTTTATCAAATGCTTTCTCTGCGTCTATTGAGAGAATCATATGGTTTTTCTTCTGCAGTCTGTTAATGTAGTGTATTACGTTGATTGTTTTGCGAATGTTGAACCATCCCTGCATACCAGGGATGAATCCCACTTGGTCTGGGTGGATGATCTTTCTGATGTGTTGTTGCATTCTATTGGCCAGAATTTTATTGAGTATTTTTGCATCTATGTTCATCAGGGATATTGGTCTGTAATTCTCTTTCAATGTTGCGTCTCTTTCTGGCTTAGGAATTAAGGTGATGGTGGCTTCATAGAAAGAATTTGGGAGGATTCCCTCTTTTTCGATTGCTCTGAATAGTTTGAGAAGAATTGGAGTTAGTTCTTCTCTAAATGTCTGGTAGAACTCAGCAGTGAATCCATCTGGCCCTGGGCTTTTCTTTGTTGGGAGGGCCTTTATTACTGCTTCAATTTCTGTGTCAGTTATTGGTCTGTTTAGGTTTTCTATGTCTTCCTGGCTCAATTTAGGTAGGTTGTATGTGTCCAAGAATCTGTCCATTTCTGATAGATTTCCCTGTTTGCTGGCATACAAGTCCTTGTAGTAATTTCTGATGATTCTTTTTATTTCTGTGGTGTCTGTTGTTATGTTTCCCATTTCATCTCTGATCCTATTGATTTGGGTCTTTTCTCTTCTTTTTTTAGTTAGTTGGGCCAATGGGGTGTCAATTTTGTTTATTTTTTCAAAAAACCAGCTCCTCGTTTGGCTGATTTTTTGTAATGTTTTTTTGGATTCAATCCTGTTGATTTCTTCTCTGATTTTAATTATTTCTCTTCTCCTACTGGGTTTGGGTTTGGTTTGCTGCAGATTTTCTAGATCCTTGAGATGACTTGAAAGCTCATCTATTTGGTGCCTTTCCAATTTCTTGATGTAGGCACCTATTGATATAAACTTTCCTCTTAACACTGCTTTTGTTGTATCCCATAGGTTTTGGTATGTTGTGCTGTTATCCTCATTTACTTCCAGAAAATTTTTGATTTCTCTTTTAATTTCTTCTATGACCCGTTGTTCATTCAGGAGCATATTGTTCAATCTCCATGTGTTTACACGTGCTCTAGGGATTCCTGAGTTGCCAATTTCCAATTTCATTCCTTTGTGGTCTGAGAAGCTGCATGGTATGATTCTAATTCTTTTGAATTTGCTGAGACTTGCTTTATGGCCTAGTATGTGGTCAATCCTAGAGAGGGTTCCATGTACTGCTGAGAAGAATGTAAAGTCCTTAGATGTAGGATGAAATGTTCTGTAGATGTCTGTTAGATCCATTTGGGCTATAGTGTCATTTAAATCTACTGTCTCCTTGTTGATCTTCTGTCCTGTTGATCTGTCTATCTCTGAGAGTGGAGTATTGAAGTCCCCCAGTACTATTGTATTGGGGTCTAAGTCTCCCTTTAAGTCCCTTAACAAGTCTTTTAAATAAGCTGGTGCCCTGTAATTAGGTGCATATACATTGATAATCGTTATATCTTCCTGTTGAATGGATCCCTTAATCATTAAATAGTGCCCCTCTTTGTCTCTCCTAACAGTTTTTGTGGTAAAGTTTATGTTGTCCGATATTAAGATGGCTACGCCCGCTCTCTTTTCATTTCTGTTGGCGTGGTATATCTTTTTCCAGCCTTTCACTCTCAGTCTGTATGGATCATTGTTGGATAGATGGGTTTCTTGTAAGCAGCAAAAGGATGGGTTTTGTTCCTTAACCCAATCAGCCAATCGGTGTCTTTTAACTGGACAGTTCAAGCCATTAACATTTAATGTGACTATTGAGAAGGAGTAACTTTGCCCTGCCATTAGCCAAAGATACTTTCTAATATATGGTTTGAGATTCCTGTGATCTTTTGGTGTGAGGTTTCCTACCTTTACCTTCTTTCATATTGGTGACCGTGTTTCTGTGTTTCTGTATGTAACACATCTTTAAGCATCTTTTGCAGGGCTGGGCGAGTGGCGACAAATTCTTTCAATGTCTGTTTGCTGTGAAAGGTCTTTATTTCACCTTCATTCACAAAGGAGAGCTTTGCAGGATATAATATTCTGGGCTGGCAGTTTTTCTCTCTTAGCACCTGGGCTATGTCTCGCCATTCTCTCCTAGCTTGTAGGGTTTCTGAAGAGAAGTCAGCTGTGAGTCTAATTGGAGATCCTCTGAGAGTAATCTGGCGTTTCTCTCTTGCACATTTTAGGATCTTTTCTTTGTGTTTCACTGTGGTGAGTTTGATTACGACATGTCGTGGTGAGGATCTCTTTTGGTCATGTTTATTAGGGGTTCTATGAGCTTCCTGTATTAGGATGTCTCTGTCTTTCTCCAAACCTGGGAAATTTTCTGCTAGTATCTCACTAAAAGGCCTTCTAATCCTTTCTCTCTCTCCATGCCTTCAGGTACTCCTAGAACCCGAATGTTGGGTTTTTTAAGAGTATCCTGTAGATTCCTGACAGTATTTTTTAGATTTCTGATTTCTTCTTATTTTCTTTGATTTGATTGTTTCCTTTCCTGTTCTCTGTCTTCTAAGTCTGATATTCTCTCTTCTGCTTCGCCCATTCTGTTTTTAAGACTCTCTAATGTGTTTGTCATTTGATCTATTGAATTCTTCATTTCATTATGATTTCTCGTCATTATCACCATTTCTTGTTCCACTAGTTGTTTCATTTCATTTTGATTCCTCCTTAATATTTCATTTTCACGAGAGAGATTTTCTACCTTGTCCATTAAGGATTTCTGTAGTTCAAGAATTTGTTTTTGAGAACTTCTTAATGTTCTTATCAATTTTTTGAGATCTGCTTCTTGTATTTCTTCAATCTCCTCATCTTCATAATCTTGAATTGGGGTGTCTTTTTCATTTGGGGGTGTCATAGTGTCTTCCTTGTTCTTGTTACCTCGGTTTTTGCGTTTGTTGTTTGGCATGTTGGAGATATTTGGTTTCTTCACTGTGGTGTTTTTTCTTGTTACACTATGGCTCTATATTAAGTGGACTGTCTGCTTTCAGTGGTGCCTTAGAGGCTTGAGATGAGCATGGGCTGAGAGCTGTGTTTGGTTCCTCAGGGCTGAGGGTGTGTCAAAGATGACACTCCCAGGTTAGGTGTGGTAAATCTCTCTCTTTTTTGATTCAAAAGGGAAGTAATTCCGCACAGCTGAACGTAATTGGAGGTAGTTAGCAGGCAAATGATATACCCACAGGAGCCAGAGATCGGAAGCTCTTTCCCACGGACCACACAGGGAATCTCTGCTGCCCTCAGTGTGGGCTCCAATTCTCCTGAAATCTCCCACTGGGTTGCCAAGTTAGATGCTAATCTCCTGTTATTTCACCCCTCCCCGCAGAGTCAGGTTTTTCTGTTAGGCTCAGGGCCGGTGCAGACCTGAGGTCGCCCTGCTTATGACGTATGTCCAAAATGGCGCCTGCTCTGTCTTGCTCGCCTTTGAGAGGTGAGCAGAGAGAGAGAAACTTGTGTCCGTATCGGTCACTTTTTTTATTTTTTTCCTCTCTCTCTTCTAGTTAGCCTGGTGAACTTTTCCCCACGAAGTTTCAAGCCTCGTTCCCTCTAGCCTCCTCTTTCCGCTTCCCCGCTGGTGTCTCGGGCTATTGTGGTTCGGCTCACCTCGCGTTCCAGCGCTGGTGCGTTGAGTCTGCTGCCGGTGTCCCGAACTTGGGCTCCCACGCTCTCCACGCAGGTACACTGTGAATCACTAGTTCCGGAAGAGTTTCCTATGCTGTTTCATCCCCTACTCTTCCTTGACCCTGCAGTATCTCCACTTATATTAACCTGTCTCTCTCTCCGGACTAATCGTGTGCTCCGTTCCTATTCCGCCATCTTGCCGCCTCTGGATTTCCTCTTTTAAAAATGTCTATTGAGGTCCTTGGCCCATCTCTTAAGTGGGCTGTTTGTTTTGTTGTTGTGGAGTTTCTTGATCTCTTTGTAGATTCTGGTTATTAATCCTTTATTGGTTGCATAATTTGCAAATATTTTTTCTGTTTTTGTTGGTTGCCTCTTCACTTTCCTGACTGTTTCTTTTGAAGTACAGAAACTTCTCAATTTGATGTAATCCCAATTGTTAATTTTGACTTTGACTGCCTGTGCCTCTGGGGTCTTTGCCAAGAAGTTTTTGCCTGTGCCTATATCTTGCAGGGTTTCTCCAATGCTCTCTAATAATTTGATGGTGTCGGGTCATAGATTTAGATCTTTAATCCATATTGAGTGGATTTTTGTGTAAGCTGTAAGGTAGGGGTCTTGCTTCATGCTTCTGTATGTGGAAATCCAATTTTCCCAGCACCATTTGTTGAATAGACTGTCCTTATTCCAGGGATTGGTTTTAGATCCTTGATCAAAATAAGTTGGCTGTAGATGTTTGGATTGATTTCTGGTGTTTCTATTTTGTTCCATTGGTCTATCTGTCTGTTCCTGTACCAGTACCATGCTGTTTTGATTATAACTGCCCTGTAGTATATCATGAAATCTAATATTGTGATGCCTCCAGCTTTGTTTTTGTTGTACAATATTGTTTTAGCTATTTGAGGTTTCCTGTGTCTACATATGAATTTCAGCAAAATTTTTCCAGATTTGAGAAGAATGTCTTTGGTATCTTGATTGGTATTGCAATGAATCTATAAATTGCTTTTGGGGTAATGGACATTTTGATGAAATTGATTCTTCCAATCCATGAGCATGGAAGATTTTTCCATTTTTTGGTATCCTCTTCTATTTTTTTCTTTAAGATTTTGTAATTCTCATTGTAGAGATCTTTGATGTTCTTGGTTAAGTTTATTCCAAGGTATTTGATTGTTTTTGTAGCTATTGTGAATGGGATTGATTTTAGAAGTTCTTTCTCAGCTGTGGCATTTCCTGTATATACAAAGGCTGTTGATTTTTGTGCATTGATTTTATATCCTGCTACTTTGCCAAACTATTCTATGAGTTCCAGTAGTCTCTTAGTAGAGTTCTTTGGATCCCCTAAATAAAGAATCATATCATCTGCAAAGAGGGATAGTTTGAGTTCTTCCTTCCCAATTTGTATCCCTTTAATTTCTTTTTCTTGCCTTATAGCTCTGGCTAAAACATCCAGAACTATATTGAATAGCAGTGGTGAGAGTGGGCATCCCTGTCTGGTACCAGATCTCAGTGGAAATGCTTCCAACTTTTCCCCATTCAATAGGATGTTGGCCGTGGCTTTTTCATATATTGCTTTGATTATATTGAGGAATGTTCCTTCTATACCCAATTTACTTAGAGTTTTCATCATGAAAGGGTGTTATATTTTATCGGATGCTTTCTCTGCATCTATTGAGATAATCATATGGCTTTTCTTCTGAAGTTTGTTAATGTGGTGTATCACATTGATTGATTTGGGAACATTGAACCATCTTTGCATACCAGGGATAAATCCCACTTGGTCTGGGTGGATGATCTTTCTGATGTGTTGTTGTATTCTATTGGCCAGAATTTCATTGAGGATTTTTGTGTCTTATGTTAGTCAGGAAAACTGGTCTGTAATTCTCTTCCTCTGCTCTTTTTTAGGTTTAGGAGTTAAGGTGATGCTGGCTTCATAGAAAGAAGTTGGGAGGATTACCTCTTTTTCAGTTGTTCTGAATAGTTTGAGAAGAAGTGAAGTTAGTTCTTCTTTAAACGTCTGGTAGAATTCAGCAGTGAATCCATCCGGTCCTGGGCTTTTCTTCATTTAGAGGTCCTTTATTACTGATTCAATTTCTGACTCAGTTATGGGTCTGTTTAGGTTTTCTGTGTCTTCATGTTTCAATTTAGGTAGGTTGCACGTGTCCAGGAATCTATCCATTTCTGATAGTTTTTCCTATTTGCTGACATAAAACTCTTTGTAGAAATTTCTGATGATTCTTTTTATTTCTGTGGTGTCTGTTGTTACATTCCATTTTTCATTTCTGAAATTATTGATTTTCGTCTTTTTCTCTTTTTTTTAGTAGTTGGGCCAATGGTGTGTCAATTTTTGTTTATTTTTTCAAAAAAACCGCTCTTCATTTGGCTGACCTTTTGTAATTTTTTTGGATTCAATTCAGTTGATTTCCTCTCTAATTTTAATTAGTTCTCTTGTACTAGTTTTGGGTCTTGTTTGCTGCAATTTTTCTATATCCTTGAGATGCATTGATAGCTCATTTGTTTGGTGCTTTTTCAATTTCTTGATGTAGGCACCTATTGTTATAAATTTTCCTCTTAGAACTGCTTTTGCTGTATCCAATAAGTTTTGATACGTTGTGTTGTTATCTTCATTTACTTCCAGAAATTTTTTGATGTCTCTTTTGATTTCTTCTATGACCCACTGTTCATTCAGAAGCATGTTTTTCAGTCTCCATTTGTTTGTATATGCTCTTGGGATTCCTGAGTTGCTAATTTCCAGATTCATTCCATTGTGACTGTGAAAACGCATGGTATGATTTCAATTCTTTTGTATTTGCTGAGACTTGCTTTATGGCCTAGTATGTGGTCAATCCTAGATTAGGTTCCATGTACTGCTGAGAAAAATGTGTATTCTTCAAGTTTAGGATGAAAAGTTCTGTAGATATCTGTTAGATCCATTTGGTCCATAGTATTGATTCAATCTGCTGTTTCCATTGTTGATCTTTTGTCTGGTTGATATGTCTATTGCTGAAAGTGGAGTATTGAAGTCCCCCAATAATATTGTATTGGAGTCTAAGTCTCCCTTAAGTTCCTTAACATATCTTTTAAATAACCCATTGCTCTGTAATTAGGTGCATATACATTTATAATAGTTACATCTTCCTGTTTAATTGATCCCTTAATCATTATATAGTGCCCTTCTTTGTCTCTCTTAACAGTTTTAGTGTTAAAGTTTATTTTGTCTGATATTAAGATGGCTATGCCAGCTCTTTTTTGGTTTCTTTTGGCATGGAATATCTTTTTCCAACCTTTTCACTTTCAGTCTGCATACATCTTTGTTGGATGATGTGTTTCTTGTAAGCAGCAAATAGAGGGGTTTTGTTTTTTAATCCATTCAGCCAGTCTTTGTCTTTTAACTGGAGAGTTCAGGCCATTTACATTCAATGTGACTATTGATAAGTAGTGACTTTACTCTGCCATTTTTCCAAAGATATTTCTACTATATGCTTTGAATTTCCTATGATCATTACTGAGAGATTTTCTTCCTTTACCTTCTTTCATGTGTTTCTCTGTGTAACACATCTTTAAGCATCTTTTGCAGGGCTGGACAAGTGGTGACAAATTATTTCAATTTCTGTTTGCTATGAAAGGTATTTATTTCACCTTTATTCACAAATGAGAGGTTTGCAGGATATATTATTCTGGCTGGCAGTTTTTTCTCTCTTAATACCTGGGCTATATCTCCCCTGGCAGCTCTGCCAAGAGATGGATCACTGGGAATGGACCTGCCCTGGAGTCGAAAGATGCCCAGGTCAGAGCCACAGATCTTCTTGGCTCTAAACTGAAAAGCCCTTCACTCAGCCCAGCTTCCAAAGTGACCACTGCAGCTGAGGGGACGGCCAAGTAGGGTCAGCAACACTGCAGGCAGAACCATAAATTTCTTGTTAGAGATGCCACCTGCCTTTACCTGGCCAGCTCTCCTCCCAGGCCAGCTAAGTAATGAAAGTCAACAGAGTGCCTTCCCCTAGGAGGTTCACACCTCCCTTAGGATGTACCCCATGTGAAGAGATAGATAGGTCTGGGCCTCTTAACTTACAAGGCCTAAAGCCCAGCAGATTATTATCAAGCCGCTTCTGTCAGGTTCTATTTGCCCCTCAATCAGAAAACTTAATTGTAGCGTAGACAACACCTTTCTTAGCTCCTCTAATAATGACTCTGTCCTTTGTCTAGACCCTGTATAGAGCACTTGGGCCTCATTTCTTTGTAATCATAACCTCTACTCTACCACTAATGGCTCTACTCCCAACCTGTGTGTACTGATGGTCCTCTTCCCCACTTAATGCTGTATAATTGTTCAAAATTTCTCTACAGTCAAACCCCTCTACCTACAAAAGATGAGTGACTTTTCTCCCAGTCTTGGCTGGAACCAGCTTTCCCTTCTGTTGGGTGTTCCCCAATAAACCCTTTCCCTTAAAAAAAAAGAGGGAGGTGCCTTTCTCTGAAGGGAGGAGAGAACTTCCACTTTGACTATGACCTTGTCTAAATATGTTCAGTGTCGGCGAACTCAAAAGGCTTCCATAGCCTTAGCAACTCGGGATGGGAGCCTAGGGTGGTTACTGGCACCATAACCTAGAGTGTCAATTTGTTTGGTCAACAACAGGAGCCACTGTGCACTTGCTCCTCATGTGGAATCTCTGTCCTTAATGTGCTATACATTGTGATTTAATGTTATAACAAGTACTCAAACAGTATGTTTCACTTTGTGTTTCTGTGTGGGCGCAAACTGTTGAAATCTTTACTTAATATATACTAAATTGATCTTCTGTATATAGAGAGAATTGAAAATGAATCTTGATGTGAATGGAAGGGGAGAGGGAGCGGGAAAGGGGAGGGTTGAGGGTGGGAGGGAAGTTATGGGAGGGGGAAGCCATTGTAATCCATAAGCTGTACTTTGGAAATTTATATTCATTAAATAAAAGTTTAAAAATAAATAAATAAATTCTAAAGACAAAAAAGAAATACTTGGGCTATATCTTGCCATTCCCTCCTAGCCTGTAGGGTTTCGGATGAGAAGTCTGCTGTGAGTCTAATTGGAGATCCTCTGAGAGTAAACTGACGTTTGTCTCTTGCACATTTTAGAATCTTTTCTTTATGTTTTACTGTTGTGAGTTTGATTACAATGTGTCGTGTTGAGGATCTCTTTGGTCATGTTTATTGGGAGTTCTACATGCTTCCTGTGCTTGGATGTCTCTTTCTTTCTCCAAACCCAGGAAGTTTTCTGCTTGAATCTCACTAAAAGGCCTTTTAATCCTTTCTCTTTCTCCATGCCTTCAGGAACTTCTAGAACCCGAATATTGGGTTTTTTAAAATAGTATCCTGTATATTCTCGACAATATTTTTTAGATTTCTAATTTCCTCTTCTTTTCTTTAGTTTGACTGCATACTTTCCTGTGCTCTGTCTTCTAAGTGTGATGTTCTCTCTTCTGCCTACTGATTCTGTTTTTAAGGCTCTCAAATGTGTTTTTCATTTGTTCTATTGATTCCTTCATTTAATTTTGATTTCTCTTCAACATCTCAATTTCATGTTCTACTAAATTCCTCATTTCATTTTGATTCCCCCTTAAGATTTCATTTTCATGAGAGAGATTTTCTGTCATGTTCTGCATGGATTTCAGTAGTTTATGCATTTGTTTTTGATTACTTCTAAATATTCTTATCATAAAATTTTTGAGTTCTGTTTCTTGCATTTCTTCTATCTCATCATCTTCATAATCTTGTATTGGAGTGTCATATTCTTTTGGGAGTGTCATATTGTCTTCCTTGTTCTTGTTTCCTCAGTTTTTGCATCTGTTGTTTGGCATTGTAGAGATATTCTTTGGTCTCTTCTTCTTCTTCTTCTTCTTCTTCTTCTTCTTCTTCTTCTTCTTCCTCTTCTTCTTCTTTTTTGCTGTGGTGGCTTCTCTCATTATACTATGACTCTAGATTAAGTGGAATGTCTGCTTTTGGTGAGTCTCTGGAAACTTGTAGTGGGTGTGGTCAAAGAGCTCTGTTCAGTTCTTCAGGGTTAAAGGTGTGCCAAAGGTGACACACCCAGGTTTGGCATGGTAAATCTCCCTCTCTCTCCCTCTCCTTTTTAATTGGAAGGAAAATAATTTCTCTCAGCTGAGCTCTTCTCCTTGATGGTGATCAGTGCCTGAGCACTAGCCCTGGTGGGTGTAATATTCATCTGCTCTGTCCCAAGGACCACACAAAGTATCTGCGCAGTCCTTAGTGTAAGCTCAGATTCCCCTCTAATGTCTCTCACCAGGTAGCCAAGGCCGCTGGAGCTTGTGGTGTCTCCCACCAAGACTACTCACATTTCAGCCACACCATGAGTTCTCCCACACACCCTCAGTTTTTTTTTCACAGTCCCAGTTTATGAGCTCCACAGAATCACTAGGTCTTTGTCTCCTGTTATTACTCCCCACCAGAGTCAGGTTTTTCTGTTTGGCTGAGGGCGGACACAGCCCCAAGCAGGCACAGCGCCTGCTCTATTGTCTTATACACTTTGTAAGGTGAGTGGAGAGAGAAAATCATGTCCATACCATCCCTTCTTTTTTCTCTCCTCTAGTTAGCCTGGTGAACTTTCCCCCATGGGGCTTTAAGTCTTCCTCCCTCCAGGCTCCTCCTGCCACTTTTTCACCAGTGTCTCAGGCTACTGTGGTTTTGCTTCACCTCCCTTTCCAGCGCTGGTGCATAGACTCAGCAGCTTGGCTCCTGAGCCATGGGTGCCCATGCCCTCCACATAGATCCACCATGTCCCTCTAATTCCAGAAGCGTTTCCTCTGCTCTTTTTTTCCTAATTCTTCCCTGAGGCTACACTATCTCCACTTTTATTAAACTATCTTTTCCTGGACTATCAGTGAGCTCCTCTTTTCCACCATCTTGGAACTCCAAACATTAGGTGTTAAATAATATTAACATTCCTTTTTGGTTGTGTGTTTTTTTTTTTAAGATTTATTATTTATTTGAAAGATAGAGTTACAGAGAGACAGGCAGATGCAAAGAGAGAAAGTGGTCTTCCACCTGCTGTTTACTCCCCAAATGTCTGCAATGGCTGGAGCTGTATCAATCTAAAGCCATAAGCCAGGAGCTTCTTCCAGGTATCCCACATGGGCGCAGGGGCCTAAGGACTTGGGCCATCTCCTTCTGCTTTCCCAGGAACATTAGCAAGGAGCTGGATCAGAAATGGAACAGCAGGAACTTGAACTGGCTCCCATATGGGATGCTGGCACAGTAGGCGGCAGCTTTACCCACTATGCCACAGTGCTGGCCTTGAGATTTTAAGGATTTTACAAACAGCTAGGAAACCTATGTAGCTAAGAGAGAGCTTTAAATTCACTCACCCACTGCTGTTTCTGAGGATCAGAGTCTTCTTCCAATGATTTTTAAACTCTTGGCTGGTTGCCAATTATGATGTCAGCATAAGCATATTAATTTTATTTGAGGGTCTTGTCTCACAGAAACACAACGTTTCTAAAGGTGCACAAAGTGATAGCAAAATTTATTCAAAAGCTGAGAATGTGAACACAAATGCATATATTATCATGGGTTTTCTTGCAAGGAGAGATACCCATTATGAGTGGGCCAGAGGATTGTGAGGCAGGAGGAGAGTAGGGGAGGGAGGGAGCACTTGTATATCCCTCCAGCAATGGTCCATAGTGAGAGAGCTCTCCCTGCTTGTTGTCCTTTGTTATGAGTAGGGGGTGGTGCCTCTACATACATGGCGATATCTGGGAGTTTTAAGATACCTCCTTAAGTCACATGTGGAATTTATGGAAAATATCCATATTTTCACGATTTCCTTCTTTTTAGGTCCTGAATGAAGCAGGTGCATCCTGAGGAAGTGAGTGCTTTGATCAAGAAGCGGAGGAATAACATTTGAGTGCAGGCTTCCTGCTCACTCAGGCCTAAACAAGCCACCAAGTTACACCACATCATTATTGATGGACAAGGACATAAGTCCCAGCCATTTTAGTTCCTTGCCTGAAAACAGACAGAATTCCCTTTTACCCTTTACCCTGCCTTATTTCAAGAGACCAGCTCAGCCCCATACCCTGTATTGTTCCCCGCACCACACCTCATCCTTTTCCATTTGAAAGCCCATGAAAAACCTATATGGAGAAACTCACCTCTGACCGCTGCCACCCCCTTTCAGTCCCTTAGCCCCCTCTTCAAGATGTATAAGGCCCGACTTGCTGAGGGACTGGGTCCTCTAGGCTTGTGTTCAGTCTGTGTTAATGCCAGCAGTTGGCTACCTCTGCAAATTTATTTTTCTTGAATAAATTCATTTTGACTGTGAGTTTGTATCCTGTCTCCTCTCTGTTCTGCACCCCTTTTCCTTACAATTATGATGAGTGTTTTGTTGTGTTATGAATTTTATGAATCTAAGTAAATTGATATTTTAATTTTAACTGTGTGCTTTGAAAGCACAAACTACATTTAGAGCTTTTTCTAGTAACACAAGATGTAACTGAGCGAAGTGGCTGCCTGGAAGCCACATTGAAGACTTTGTGCTGACATGCAGATGGGAGACTGGCTCTGAACTTTTCTCTCCAATATTGGCATCTGGAAACAGATATTATGCGAATACTTCAAAATTTTCATTGAAATAGGACTTAGGTGTAAAATATTTTAAATCCATGCAGAGTTTTTTGTAATAGACATTTTATGTAAACTTTTTGAAGACTTCTTTATATACCTCTGGGGGTGATAAATTCCAGTGCTTTCAGATTGCCATGTGAGACACATCTCATTATAACTATTTGCAAATATTTACTTTGAAAACGTGTTGGCCCCAGAGACTACACTGAAATGAAAAGTCCTTTGTTTCATTGCTGATGACTTGGCAGCAATCTAGCTCACTGAAGGGTCATCACCTTGATGGGGATCATCCCTTGGGCCAGTTGGACAATCTCCTCCATGGACACGTAGAGTTGGTTTACGCAATTTTTTATGTATATTTCATATATTCCTTTTGGTTATTGCTACTTATTATATTTCTGTGTGCATTGCAATAAATTGTTTAATTTGTGGATTATGTTTCTTCACTTGGCTTGCCATTTGATTATAGGATCAAAGGATCTGCTGCTCTTGGAAAAATTGTAATCCTTGAGGTTAAAATTGTCAGTAGGTATTGGGAAACCAGGCCTGTGTGGCTGGTTCAGCATGGCATGTTTCCTCCTCTCTAAATAGCAGCAAATACTTGACTCACACAGATATGTTGTCAGAATTAAGTGAGATTTTTATAACTTACTTGGCACAATATCACCTTAGTAAATAAATGCAATTATTATCATTAATAAAACATGAGGTCATGATAAAAGCAATTGTAAGTCAAATTATTTCATATATATGATGGATAAGGCTCAACACAGTCATTATAATTATAATGGTTTTGATGTATAATTCTTGGCAACAACCTTACTAATTTAGGTGAGTGAGGATAGAGAAAATGTCAAATCTAACTAGGAGTCAATTACAGAATATTTTTAAGAAATTGTTTTGTTATTTTTAGTTACATGCAGAATTTGACCCAGATACAAAGTGTTGACTATATATATATATATATATATATATATATATATATATATATATCCTTGAGGGATTGGCTTTACTATGTACACAAAAAAATCCATCATTATCATATCAAAGCTTTCAGTTGCTATGTGATACTTTCATGTATAATCAAAAGTATTTATTTGGTCCTCGCCTGTTTCCTGGCACACAGATCATGAAACCTTGGAATAACTGAATTAATAAGTGCCTTTTGGTTTGTCAGTGAGATGCCTGATGCCTGGGAGTGCCTAGAGAGTCTTACGATAGGGTTGGTTGCCAGAGATCCACGTGTAATTAGAGTGCTGGAACTTTCAGCGCAACTCTTATCCCCTGCCTCCTCAGGGGAAGGGATAGGGTCTTAAGGTTGAGATGACCACCAATGACCAGTGTTTTAATGCGTCATATTGCCATAATGAAGCCTTCATAAAAACTTGAAAGGATAGGCTTCAGAGAGCCTCCCTTGCTAAACATATGGAAGGTGGTCCACTGAGAGAGGGCATATAAGTACCATGTCCCTTTATTTCCTACACATTATATCCATATACTTGTTACTGAGTGGTATCCTTTTACAATAAAAGGGTACTAGCAAGTAAAATGCTTTCTGAGTTTTGTGAGTCACTATAGCAAATGACTGAACAAGAGAAAAGAGTTGTGGGAACCTCTGGTTTGTAGGCAAATTAGAAGTTGTGGGTAACTTGGGAATCTACTAGTTGTGATTTGTAACTGAAATGGAAGGCAGTCGTGTAGGACTGAGCCCTTATCCTGCAGATTCTACTTACTTTCAGAATTGAATTGACCTGTAGGACATTTAGCTGGTATCAGTCCATTTCTTGGTGTGTGAAAGACCCACACATCTTAGAACACCAGAAGTGTTCTGTGTTTAGTACTGAGAGCTAGGAAGAAGAAAATCTGTCTTTATCCCTAAGTGTGTTGTAAAATGGTTTCTTTCCACAAGACACTTTCTTTAGCAGAAGTCCAACTCCAGTTGGAATGATTTGGTCAGCAACAGTTCTGTCACAGCTGTAGGCATAAGCCAGGAGGCAGGTTGTCACCCACCTCACAGGGCGCCCTGCTCTGCAGTCTTGGTCTCCCACCTCCTTGCTGCTGCTCCCCATCTGCAGTGGTAGCTGCTTCCTGGATTTCCTAATCTATGGGTTATTTTGGTGTGCTGATTTCTGTTCTTTTGGCATTTCAACAATAGTACACATGATCTATGCTTACAACTTTTCTTAAAGATTTATTTTGTTTATTTGAAAGGTAGAGTGACAGAGAGAGGAGAGACAGAGAGAGAAATCTCTTCTATCTTCTTGTTCACTCCCCAAAAGGCCCTAACAGCCAGGATTGGGCCAGGCTGAAGCCAGGAGCCTGGAACTCCATTTGAGTCTCCCAAATGGGTGGCAGAGGCCTTAGTGCTTGGGCCATCTTTCATTGCTTTCCAAGGCACACTGACAGCTGGACTGGAAGTGGAACAGCTGGGACTTGAGCCAACACTCCAATATGGGATGTCTGTGCTGTAGGTGGCAGCTTAACTCAGTGCAACACAATGACAGCCCTTGCAGTTTTTTTACTTTATCATGGTACATGGAAACCAGTTTTCTTGGGATAATGATGTGTGGTCAGATCTTTCATGATGCTGGGCAGCCACAGTGAACTACAGCAGAGTCAGCCATGTGATCACAAGGGCAAACTAACAATGCTCTACAGCACACTGCAGTCACCAAGTTGCATGAGGCATTCAAGACTTTAGGAGGAAGGAGGCTTTCTGCTTGATGATTTTGCCGAGATTTAGGCTAAGGTAACTGTTAAGCAAGTTTAAGGTGGGCTAGACTAAGATATGATGTTTGATAAGTTAGGTGTTTAAAATACAGTTTCATTCACAATTTTCATATATTTATTCAGATAAAGGGAACAGCTTTTATGTACTTCATATATGCAGTTTTAAGAAAATGATACTTCCCATTCTCCGACCTTCCCTCCCTCACACATTCCCTCCTTTGCTCCTTTAATTTTCATTTAATTTCCCCTGATAACATAGTTTCAATTTACTTTATATTTACAAGCTTAATCCTCCACTAAATAAAGAGTTCAACAAGTAGTAAGTAGAAAGAGCACTCTTCTTCAGGTGTATAGGCAAGGATTATAAACAATAATCAAATCTCAAGATGACAATTTCACTCATATACTTTGATTTTCTATACTCTCTGTATTAGTTACTACAAATCAGAAAAAAAAGCATGATATTTGTCTTTTTGCGACTGGCTTATTTTCCTAAGCATTATGACCTCCAACTGTATCTATTTTGTTGTGAAAGAGGATTTCATTCTTTTTAATGGCTGAGTTATATTCCATCATGTATATATACCACATTTTCTTTATCCAGTCTTCAGCTGATGGACAACTAGGTTGACTCCATACCTTATAAATTGTGAATTGAGCTGCTTATAATCATAAGGGTACAGATAACTCTTTCATACACTGATTTCATTTCTTGTGAGTAACTTCCCAGGAGTAGGATGGCTGGGTCATTTTGTAGATGAATTTTCAGATTCCTGAGGAATCTCCATACTGTCTTCTGTAATAACTGTAGTAGTTTACATTCCCACCAACAGTGCATTAGGGTATATCTTATTCTCTGATATAAGGGAATTCTGATTTTTTTTTTGAAGAAAGCCATTCTAACATAGGTGAGTTGAAACCTCATTGTGGTATTTATTTACATTTTTCAGATGACTGATCATTATGAGCATCTTTTCATGAGTTTATTGCCAATTGTATTTCATCTTTTGAAAAATATCTGTTCCTATCCTTAGCCCATTTCTTAACAACTATATTGTTTACTTTGTTGTTGATGAGTTTCTTGAGCTTCTTATATATTATGGATATTAATCTTTCAGATACATAGTTTGCAAATGTTTTCTCACTTTGTTGAATGTTTCTTTTTCTGTGAGGAGATTCTTAGCTTGGTGTCACCCCATTTGCCTATTTTTGCTTTTATTGCCTAGGGTCTTATACAAGAAGTCTTTGTCTAGGTCAATGTTTGCAATGTTTTCCCTGTGTTTTCCTTTGCTAATTGAGGATTCCAGGCTTAGATTTAGATCCTTGACCCACTGTGAGTTGATTTTTGCATAGGATGCAAAGTAGGGATCTTGTTTCATACTTCTGCATATGGAGATCCAATTTTTCCAACACCATTTGCTGAAGAGACTGTCCTTTCTCCAGGGAGTGATTTTAGATCATTTGTCAATGATTAGTTGGTTGTAGATGAGTGGATTGATTTCTGGAGATTCTACTCTGTTCCATTGGTCTACATGTTTTTGTTTATTTATTTATTTGCTAATACCAGGCTGTTTTGATTATATCTGCCCTGTAATATGTCTCAAAATCTGGTACCGTGATACCTCCAGCTTTCTTTACATTGCTTAAATTGCTTTGGCTATTTGGGGTATCTTGTGGTTCCATATGAATGTTAGAGTCATTTTTGCCTTGATCTGAAAAGAATGTCCATGATATTTTGATTGAGATCACAATGAATCTGTGAATTACTTTGGGTAGTAAGGACATTTTGGTGATATTAATTCTTTAAATCCAAGAACATGGAAGATTTTTCTATTTTTTGGTGTCTTCTATTTTTTTTTGTAATGTTTTGCAATTCTCATTGTAGAGATCTTTCATGTCCTTTGTTAACACAAAATATTTAATTTTTTATAGCTACAGTGAGTGGGACTGATTTTACAGGTTCTGTCTCAGCTTTGGCATTGTTAATGTATACAAATGTTGTTGAATTATGTGTGTTGATTTTATATTCTGAAATTTTGCCAAACTGTATTGTGAGTTCCAATAATCTCTTATTGGAGTCTTTTGCTTCCCAAATGTAGAGCATAATGTCATCTGCATTCAGTGATAATTTGACTTTCTCTTTTACCATTTGTATCTCTTTTATTTCTTTTTCTTGCATGATAGCTCTTGGTAGAACTTTCAAAACTATATTGGATAGTAATAGTCAGATTAGAGATTAGTTATCCGTGTCTGGCTGTGGATCTTAGTGGAAGGAAATACTTCAAGCTTTTTCCTACTCAATATGAGTCAGGCTGTAGGTTTGTCATATGTTGCCTTAGTTGTATTGAGGTATGTTCCTTCTATACCAAATTTACTTAAGGTTATCCTCTTGAAACATGTACTTTATCAGATGCTTCCTCTGCATCTACTGAGATAATCATATACTTTTTATTCTTCAAGTTGTTAATGTGTTGTATCATGTTTATTGATTTGCATATGTTTAAATAACTCTATATCCTAGGAAAAAATCCTGCTTGGTCTGAATGAATGACCTTTTTGATGTGATGTTGGATTTGATTACTGGCATTTTGTTGATGAATTTTGCATCAGTGTCATCAGGGATATTAGTCTGTAGTTCTCTTTGTTGTATCTTTTTCTTGATTTGGAATTAAGGTAATTTTGGCCTTTTAGAAGGAGTTTTGGGGGGATTTCCTTCCTTTCAATTGTTTTGAATAGTTTCCGAATAATTGGGATTAGTTGTTTAAAATTTTGAAGCAGTGAAGCCACCTTGCTCTGGACTTTTACCTTTTGGGAGGGTCTTTATTACAGATTCAGTTTTCTTAGATTTTTTTGTGTCTTCATGACTCAGTTTGGTATATTATATGTGTCCATCAACTCATCCATTTCTTTTAGATTTTCCAATTCTTTTCAAAGCATATAACTGGTTGTAGCAATTCCTGATGATTGTTTTTATTTCTGTGGTATCTGTTGTAACATCTCCTTTTTTGCCTCTGACTTTGTTAATTTATGTCTTTTCCTTTTATATTTTGGTTATTTGGACAATTGAGTTATTAATATTACTTATTTTTTTTAAAGTAGCTCTTGATTTCACTGATCTTTTATATTATTTTAATTCCAATTTTGTTTATTTCTTCTCTTTTATTATATCTTTCTTCCTACAAATTTTGGATTTGGCTTTTTTTTTTTTTTGACAGGCAGAGTTAGTGAGTGAGAGATTGAGAGAAAGAGAAAGGTCTTCCTTTTTCCATTGGTTCATCCCCCAAATGGCAGCTATGGCCAGCACATTGTGGCTGGCACGCTGCACCGATCTGAAGCCAGGAGCCAGGTGCTTCCTCCTGGTCTCCCATGCAGGTGCAGGGGCCCAGGACCTGGGCCATCCTCCACTGCACTGCTGTGCCACAGCAGAGAGCTGGCCTGGAAGAGGGGCAACCAGGACAGAATCCGGTGCCCCAACCGGGACTAGAACCCGGGGTGCTGGTGCCGCAGGCGGAGAGCCGCGGTGCCGGCCTGTTTTTTTGTGTCCTTGAGATGAATTTTTAGATCATTTATTTGATGCTTTTCAATTTCTTAATGTAGTCACTAATTGCAATAAACTTTCCTCTTAATGCTGGCTTTACTTTATCCAACAAGTTTTGATATGTTCTGTTGTCAAGTTAATTAATTTTTAAGAATTTTTTGATATTTATTTTGATTTTTTCTGTGATCCACAATTCATTAAGGAATGTGTTTTTCAGTCTCCATGTGTTTTTGTATTTCTAAAGTTTCTTAAGTTGTTATTTTCAAACTTCATTCCATTGTAGTCATAAAAGTCACATTGTGCAATTTAAATTTTTTTAATTTGTTGAGGTTTGTTTTGGCCTACCATATGGTTATCATAGAGAATGTTCCATGCACTGATGAAAAGAATGTGTATTCTGCAACTGTGGGATGAAATGTTCTGTAGATATCAATTAGATACATTTGGTAAATAGTGTAGACTAGCTCTGTTGTTTCTATCTTGATTTTTGTATAGGTCCATTAATGAAAGTGGGATGTTGGAGCACCCATTAATCCTATATTGGAACCTATGTCTCCCTTTAGATCTATTGACATTTGTCTTAAATAATTGAGTGTTCTAGCATTGGGTGCCTATACATTTATTATAGTTACAGCTTCCTGTTGAATTGATCTCTTAATCATTACATAATGCCCTTTTTGTCTCTCTTAACAGTTTTTGTGTTAAAATCTATTTTGTCTAATATTAGGATACTACTCAGGCTCATTTAAAATTTTTTTACATGGAATATTTTTTTCCATGCTTTCACTTTTAGTCTGAGGTATGTTTCTTATAGGAAGCTTATAGATGTTTCTTGTGCTTTCATCATTCAGGCAGTCTTTATCTTTTAATTGGAGAATTGAGGACATTTACATTCAACGTTATTAGTTACAGTAATGATTTGGTTCTGCCATGTTTCCATAAATACTTCTATTACTTGTTTTGGATCTCCTTTGTACTGTTGCTAGGAGGTTTTCTGCCTTCACATTCTTTCATGATGTTGATTAACTTTCTCTGCTTCCTTGTGCATCATATCCTTCAGTATCATTTGCAAGGCTGGCCAGGTGATAACAAATTCTTTCAATTTCCTTTAGTTGAGAAATCTCCTGTCAATCCATTTGGAGTTCCCTTAATGTTAATCTGGCATTTCTCTTTTGCATATTTTAGGATCTTTTCTTTATGTTTTATTTTTGAAAGTTGGACTTAATGTGTTGTGGTGAAGATTTTAACCTGATTATGTCTATTAGGAGTTCAATGTACTTCCTGTATTTGGATGTCCATATCCTTCTCCAAATTAAGGAAATTTTCTATTATTTCACTGAGTAATTTTTCTAAGTCCTTCTGCTTTTACACTCCTTCAGTAAGTCCTATGACATGCATATTTGGTGTTTAATGGTATTCCATAGATCTCAAACACTATTTTTAGTTTTTTCTTCTTTTTTTTTGTCTGACTGAAGTATATCTCATGATTTGTCTTCTATCTCAGATATTCCTTCATTTGCAGCACCCAGTCTTTTTTAAAGGCTTTCCAATGTAGTTTTTATTTGATATATGAATTCCTTATCTCTAATATT
Source organism: Lepus europaeus (assembly GCF_033115175.1). NCBI lineage: Eukaryota > Metazoa > Chordata > Mammalia > Lagomorpha > Leporidae > Lepus > Lepus europaeus. The sequence goes on from NC_084828.1 coordinate 125,723,318, forward strand.
TCAGTTTTATTTTTCTTTAACATTTCTATCTCCAGGAAAAAATCCCCATCCGTGTCATGTATGGATTTCTTTAATTCACATATTTCCTTCTCTGTATTTTTGAGTAATCTGTGATCATCCTTTTGAATTCCAATTCAGGCATTTCACCATTCTCCTAATCTTCACATTCTAATATTAAAATGTTGTTGTGTTACTTTTGGGAAGTCATATTGCCTTCATTGTTCACATTTCTTATAGTTCTACATTTCTTTTTATGCATTTGGAGGTATACTTGTTGATATCTGCTGTGAATTCTTTGTTTTTTGAAATGTTCCTCTGTGGCTTAGTGGAATGCCTGTTCCTTCAGCAGATGTCCAGAGGAGTGTGTCGGTTTGGGTCTGGGAGCTCCAGTCAGAACTCAAGGGTGTGGCAAAAGTTCAGAATGACACACAAGTTAGGCATGATAGATCTCTACTCTTAGCAGGGAGAGGGTATGATTGCTAAATATCTTTTTGATTTATAATGTTTTCAATGTATAATAGATTTATCAAGATGTCGGACTATTGTTAAGTTGAGGAGCATTTGTATTACCAAATTTCTGTATTATATACTCTCTATAAATACCTAGCATAATTGCTTTCCATTTGACTAGAGTCTGATACCATATGCCACAGGAAATAATTTTAACCAAATAAGGAAATATCAGAAATAAAGCAGAAGCTCCATAACAAAGAAAAGAGCTGAGGCTATGTATAAGACAGAATTGGTAGGATGGATTTCTATGGCAATTCGGTTTATTCAGCTGATTATTTCTTTTGGTTCGGAGTATCGCCTTGCTACTTGCACTACTATCTCCTGCTCTTCAGCTGAGCAGCCTTGCTGAAGTATATTAGCTTTCTGTTACTATAACTACCTACCTAAAATACACTGCTTATGAAAGGATGCGGTTTATTTTGGTTCACAGTTAAATCTGTGAGATTTATATCTCCAAATATGGTAGCGCTATGGGTAAGGTGTCTGGTGAGGGTTGTGAATGCTGAAGAAGCACACATGGGCCAGAAGAAGAGAGGCAAGGCTGAACTCTGTTAGTATAACCATTTCTCTGATGAGAATGTCCTGCCAAGGGCATGCCCCTGATGACCTAGGGACCACCTACTAAGTTCACCTGGTAAACAGCATAACTAGGTCCACTTCATTCTTTTTTTTTTTTAACTTTTGATTAGTAAATATAAATTTCCAAATTTATGGCTCCCCCCCCATAACTTCCCTCCCACTCGCACCCCTCCTGTCTCCTGCTCCCTCTCCCATTCCATTCACATCAAGATTCATTTTCAATTATCTTTATATACAGAAGATCAATTTAGTATAAAGATTTCATCAGTTTGCACCCACACAGAAACACAAAGTGTAAAATACTGTTTCAGTACTAGCTACAACATTACTTCACATTGGACAACACATTAAGGACAGATCTCACATGAGGAGTAAGTACACAGTGACTCCTATTGTTGACTTAACAATTTGACACTCTTGTTTATGGCGTCAGTAATCTCCCTAGGCTCTAGTCATGAGTTGCCAAGTCTATGGAAGCATTTTGAGTTCGCCGACTTTGATCTTATTCAGAGAGGGTCATAGTCAAAATGGAAGTTCTCTCCTCCCTTCAGAGAAAGGTACCTCCTTCTTTGATGGCCCGTTCTTTCCACTGGGATCTCACTTGCTGAGATCTTTCTTTTAGGTGTTTGTTTGTTTGTTTTTGCCAGAGTGTCTTGGCTTTCCATGCCTAAAATACTCTCATGAGCTCTTCAGCCAGATCCGAATGCCTTAAGGGCTGATTCTGAGGCCAGAGTGCTATTTAGGACATCTGCCATTCTATGAGTCTGCTGGGTGTCTGCTTCCCATGTTGGATTGTTCTGACTCCATTCTTATTCCATGAATCATTAATGTTCATCCACTAGCATAAGACACTGGGACCCCCCTCTTTAACATTTGTCTTTGAGGGATATCCAAAGTAATATCCAAACCATAGCAAGAAATCTCACACACTATTTAGGCAGTCTATTGTCAATTTGCAAAATTAACAATCATTCCAGGTGAATTCTATGATTCTGTTCAGTTGTAAATATCTGTTGAACTAGATGACATGTTTTCCCAGGCCAGTTCAGAAAATCTATCATGTTCCTCACTGTAAGCTAAGTGAAGACAGGATTGAGAAAGCAGAATGATTTTATCCCATGGCATGTTCTGCCTCTGGACAGGTAACAGGAAAGTTTTGTACAGCATCTGTCAGGTATGCATAAGATGAGTTAGCCGGGGGAAGCAGCACATGTCATACTGGGCACAGGGTGCTGCAGCATAGCAACAACCATGTCACAAAGCAGTGTTCTATGTCAGTGACTGAAATATGGTTATTCCTGAAGTGTGGCAGCAAAATAAAGTCATAGCCAGAAAGCTAATTACGTGGCTGAAATAGTACAAAAGTAGGTGCCAGGCTGGATTTCTGAGTAGGATGTAATTAAATGACTACGCATGTGTATTCCTTTATGGACAAGACAATGTGTTTTCTGAAAAGGCATTTCTGAAAATCAGTGAAGGCTATTTGTTTACCACTTTTGGGCCTTCTTTTGGAATTTGTTTTCAATAGTAGCCAAAGCTCCTACACTTTAACATGGCCAGCATGGAAAGAGGCTTTGCATTTTTTCTGTGAATTGCTGGGGACATGTGTGCACCCTGGGCCCCATGTGGGCTTTTGGTAAAACCTGCTTTGTGATGTGACGGGAGGTGGCCTACCCCCCTCAGCAGGTCCCTAGTGATGGTTTTAGAAACTAAAGATATTTGGGACTGTGAAAAGATATTTGGGACTGAGAAAAACATCATTTGCAATTAGCTTGAGGGTAGCTCAAGCTGCCTGGTTTTCTGGTTGTCAGTAAATACAGAAAAGATCATATCTGTGGAATAGTGAATATCTGATATTGATAGTGTCTTGGGTGTTGGTCCATTTGAAAATTTTTCCATATGGGTAGGTTGTTCCCAATGTTTATCTTCCATGGGACAGATAATTTTCTGGTCCCAATACCATCCAGAACTCCTCTCCTCTCCTCTCCTCTCCTCTCCTCTCCTCTCCTCTCCTCTCCTCTCCCCTCCCCTCCTCTCTTCTCTTCTTTTTCTTTTTTTTTTTTTAGATTCATTCACTTACTTGAAAGTCAGAGCCACACACAGAGAGAAGGAGAGGCAGAGAGAGAGAAAGAGAAAGAGAGGTCTTCTACCCTCTGGTTTGCTCCCTAATTGTCTGTAATGGCTGGAGCTGCGCCGATCCGAAGCCAGGAGCCAGGAGCTTCTTCCAGGTCTCGCACGTGGATGAGGGGTCAAAGGCAAGCTTCTACTGCTTTCTCGGGCCATAGCAGAGAGCTGGAAAGGAAGTGGAGCAGTTGGTATGTGAACCAATGCCCATAAGGGATGCTGGCACTGCCAGCAGCTACGCCACAGCATCAGCCCCAGATTTATTTATTTATTTATTTGAAAGTCAGAATTACAGAGAGAGAGAGAGGAGAGACAGAGATCTTCCATCTAATGGTTCATTCCCCCAAATGGCCACAACATCCAGAGCTGAGCTGATCTATAAGACAGGAGCCAGGAGCTTCCTCTGGGTCTCTCACATGGGTGCAGGGGCCCACGGATCTGGGCCATCCTCCACTGCTTCCCCAGGAGATAGCAGAGAACTGGATGGGAAGTGGAGCAGCCGGATCTCAAACCAATGCCAATATGGGATGCCAGCACTGCAGGAGTCAGTCCCACCTGCCACGCCACAGTGCCAGCCCCAGAGTATCTCTTTCAACGCCAGCCTTGATGTGTTGTCTAATGTGCAGTGATGCTATAACTAGTACTGAAACAGTATTTTTAGACTTTGTGTTTCTGTGTGGGTACAAACTGATGAAATCTTCACTAATTATATACTGAATCAATCTTCTGTATATAAAGAGAATTGGAAATGAAAAAAAAAACCTGGTGTTAAATTGGAAATGGCATAGAAAATTAATTAATTAAAAAAAAATTATGTAGGATCTCTGTCTTTAATGTGCTGTACACTGTTATTTAATGCTATAACTAGTACTCCAACAGTATTTTTTTCACTTTGTGTTGCTATATGGGGGCAAACTGTTGAAATCTTTACCTAATATATACTAAACTGATCTTCTGTATATAAAGAGAATTGAAAATGAATCTTGATGTGAATGGAAGGGGAGAGGGAGCAGGAAAGGGGAGGTTTGCGGGTAGAAGGGAAGTTATGGGAGGGGGGAAGCCATTGTAACCCATAAGCTGTACTTTGGAAATTTGTATTCATTAAATAAAAGTTTAATAAATGAAAAAAAAAAGAAATTAATAAAAAAAAGAAAAAAAAGAAAGATTTATTCGAAAGGAAAAATTAGAGTGAAGAAGGGAGAGACAGAGAGCTTTCATCTGCTGGTTCACTCCCCAAATGGCCATAACACATGGGTATGTGCCAGGCTGAAACCAGGAGCCTGGAACTCCATCCAAGACTCCCACTTGGGTGGCAGGGGCCCAGGTATTTGGGCCATCCACTGCTGCTTTCCCAGGTACATTATCAGGGAGCTGGATCAGAAATGGAACAACTGGGACTCCAACTGGCACTCATTTGTGGTGCTGGAATTGCAGTTGGTGGATTAACCCACTGTGCCACGATGCCAGTCCTTCATTTTTGGTTTGTATCACCTACTGAAGCAACCTATCCATAAAGTACTGCACCTAACTGATTCACCATGTGGCTTCACAAATGAGCTGATGTGCATGGTGATTCACAATGAGTTCTGAGTGACCTGTTCATGCAGTGTGTTTTTGCCTTCTGATTTTGCATGTTTTTGACTCCAGACATATCATTTCTGTCTTGTGATAAATTGCTGCTGGGCCCACTTGCCATCAAGGTTTGGTAGGTCTGCTCATGTTAAAATAGTGCTGGATGCATGGTTGCCTGGTGTCCTCAGGAACAAAACAAGAATTTCTCAAAAGATGTTAAATTCTTTATTGGATATGGTACAGCCTTGCTCCACACTCCCAGGACCTTTTTGTCATCCCCTGTGGAGCTTACTGCACAACTCACACATCTTTTCCCTCTGCCAACATCTTTAATATTCCAATGTCTTTGGGCTCATTAGGCTCATGTGGAAGGACCGCCTGTTCCCTTACTGCCTGGACCTGCTGCCAAGCTCTCTTCTTGCCTGGGCCCTGTTCAAGTTCAGTAGCCTTTTGTGTCAGTTGGTGCACAGGCTAGTGCTGTATTTCCAAATGTAAAACAGGCCACGTTCAGAACTTGAATGAATTGAGTACTTGACTTCAGGAAAGAGTGTGGAAGGTACTCTGATTTTTTACTTTGAACAAGAATTACCGATGCACTTGTCACCACATAACCTCAACTATTTTTTGAGTTTTAATTTTTTTAAAATTATATTTGAGATATACAAATTTCATGTATTTCGTATGTACAGATTCAGGAACATAGTGACACTTCCCACCCTACCCTCTCTACCGCCTGTGCTCCCACCATTCTTCCTCCTCCCTCTCTTGTTTTCATTCTTATTTTTTTTTTTAACAACAATCTATTTTCAGTTAAATTTATATTTGTAAGATTAACCCTACACTAAGTAGGGAGTTCAACAAATAGTATGAAAAAAAAGAAAACACTGTTTTTCAACAGTTGAGACAAGGGCTGTTAAAAATCATTGCATCTCAAAGTGTCAATTTCACTTTGGTATTTGTCTTTTTGGGAATGGCTTATGTCACTAAGTATGATAGTTTCCAGTTGCATTTATTCTATTGCAAATGAGAGGATTTCAGTTTTTTTTTTTTTAACCACTGTGTAGTATCCCATAGTGTATATATGTACCATAATTTCTTTATCCAGTCTTCAGTTGATGGACATCTAGGTTGATGTTTACTGATGTAGCAGGTGCTTGAATCTTTGTAACCCTTGTCTCCTATAAAGTGCATAAGCCTGACCAAGGCTACCAGCTAGATTTCCCACTCATCCAGCTCAGTTAGCATAATGTCATACACAGAGAGGTAGCAGATCAACATGAGTCTCTGTGGGTTGTCCAGATGGTCCAGATACTTTTATAATATATTATGACTAGCAGCAGGAGAGTAAATGCAGCTCTGGGCAAAATTGTAGACATATAGTGCTGCCTGTTTCATGTGAACACAGCTGTTTATGACCCTCTTTTCAAATCATATTTGACAAATTGGTGACCACATATACTTGAGGTTGTGTTAATTTGCTGTAGAAAAATTCCATACCTGGCCCAACAGCTGCATTTGGGGCAACTCTGGCTGAGATTTCAATAACCCATTCTAGAGCTTGTCTGGTTTCTGCAAGGGGCTAGAATGCAGAATTAAATGAAACCATGATGGTGTCAAAGGACAAGATGACAACAATTTAAAGGTGTTAATTGGCTTTATTTCCAATTCTAGCATCAGGCAATAAATAAATATAATAAAATGGAATAAGTGTTCCAATCGGTCAAAAAATTTTGTTTTATACGTGGGAAAAGGCTAAAGAAAGAAGTTAAAATTAAACCAAAAGGCAAATCTGTCATTTCAGAGTTTCCTTTCAGGTGGGAACAGAGAAACAAAATAACAGGAAAGTAACAGATTAATGGCCTTAGGTTATTTCATGGTACTTCTTTTGTGTGAGGATTAAGTAGCGGGGACTTTTATTATCATGTCAGTTGAAATTGACTTGTTTGGGAAATTTAGCTGCCATCTCTAAATTTGATTTCTTGGGTGCCAGATAAACAGTTTACTTTCAGCTTGGTGATTTGGAACTTTAGAATGAGTGACTCCATTTTTACTTTTAGCCTTGTCTATTGGAACCAAGGGCAGGAAGTTAGTGAAAACAATGGCCTCTTGTAACTTTTATTTGATAACAAAAATCTGCATTCAATCATTCACATCCTTAAGGATGGTGTTGATTTCTCCCATTCTCCTACCTCTAGTAGGGGGTGTTGCTTTTTTATTTAAGGGGCTGGTTCCAGAGTTTCATCTGGACTCTGTCCACCATAACTTCACTTATTCCATGGGTCAAAGATCCAGTGTTGCCATTATGCTCACTGCCTATGGAATTGACCGAGTGTGTCAATCTCAGTTACCTGGTATATGCACACTGAGTGGGTTCACAGATCCATGGGACCCATTTCTCCATAACCTCTTCCCCTAAGGTAGAAGATCAGGATAACACTTCAGGTTTCTGCCCTTGAACTCAGATACTGTTGGATATCTAACAGTACAATGTATTCCTGGAGTAGACTCTTTGAGGATTTATGTGCGAAAAGAGATCTTCTAGTAATATAAAGTAATTAAAAAAGTAGAAGCATATTGTTATTTTTAAAATAAATACCCCTTCCAAATTCCTGAATCCCAAACAAAACAAAACAAAAGGAAACAGATAATTCATTGGAACTCAATTTTGAACAGACAAGTATAAATGCAAGAGAAATATGGATATAAACAAATAACAAGAAGGTGTCAGCTGTAGTTTATATTCATCCCTAAATGTGTGTCACCCTTGACAGTTTTAATAAGCATTTCTGTCTAAGTTATAGAGCTTTGTGCTCTTTTTGGCTCTTAGTTAAATTGGTTTCTTGAAAATGCAATATATGCTAATGCTTAGTGCTCTAATTGCTTTTAAGTAAAGCTGATTAGGAATATTACATGTCATGTTGTTTTATGCTCAATAATTATAAATGTTGACAGTTTTCTTCTAAAATCCAGTTACCACATATGCTGCTATCAAAAAGACTAAAATAGTGGATATATTTTGATACTAATTGCAATTTCTAATTCTAATATCAATAACCACTTTTGACATATATATATATATATATACATATATATGTAAAGTGCTTGAATACATGTGTGTGGAAAATACACATTTCAAGGTCCATATGCAGAATTAAAGGTCCATGTCTATTTATTCATTTATTTAGTTAGTTTTAAAGATTTATTTATTTATTTGAAAGTCAGGATTACAGAGAGAGAGGTAGATAGTAGAGACATAGAGATGAGAGAGAGAGTGAGAGAGGGAGAGAGAGATCATTCATCCACTGGTTTTTTTCCCAAGATGGCTGCAACAGCCATCAGAAGATCACAAACCTGACATCAACTTGGTCAGATTTACCTGGGGAGCTTAGAAATGCACACATGAGAACTTCAAAAAGTCCTTGGAAAATTGAATGAAAAGATAAGCTTATTGTGGTGCAAAACATGTTTGAAACTCATGCTACCAAAAGTCTTCAAAAATCCTTGGAAAATGCATTTGATTAAAAAATGCATGGATAGTTTTAACTTAAATTAAAAATGAACATCTTTAATTCCACTTTTCCATGACTTTCTTGAAATACCTCATATATCTAAGCCCTTTTCTTTCTTTCTTTTTTTTAAAATATTTATTTATTTACTTGAAATCAGAGTTACACAGAGAGAGGAGAGGCAGAGAGAGAGAGAGAGAGACAGAGACAGAGAGACAGAGAGAGGGAAAGAGAGTTCTTCCATCCAATGGTTCACTCTCCAATTGGCCGCAATGGCCACAGCTGTGCCTTTCTGAAGCCAGGAGCCAGGGAGCTTCTTCCAGGGTGCAGGGGCCCAAGGAGTTGGGCCATAGCAGAGAGCTGGAAAGGAAGTGGAGCAGCTGGGTCTTGAACCAGCGCCCATATGGTATGCCAGCGTTTCAGACCAGGGTGTTAACCCGCTGTGCCACAGCGCCAGCCCCTAAGCTCTTTTCTTTTTAAAAAATTCTTATTTACTTATCGGAGAGATAGAGAGACAGAACTTCTATACATCGGCTCATATTCTAAACATCTAGGATGGCTGGGTGTGGTCAAGGTTGAAGTCGGAAGCCAGGAATTCCATTCAGATGGCAGGAACTCAATTACCTGAGGCATCATCACTACCTCCCAGAGTCTACATTAGTAGGAAGCTGGAGTCAGCAGCTGGAGGTTAGGGTTACGGTTGGGTACCAAACCCAAGCACTGTAACATGGAATTGTGAGTGTCTTAGCCAGTGTCTTCACAGACTAAATGCCTACCCCATAGCCCTTATCTTTATCTAGTAATCAGGTTATCTGGAAGAGGGGCTTAAAAAACATCTGCCAGATCTGGGAATCACTGGGCCTAACCAAGTTCATAATTCATTGACTCCTCTTGGCATCAGAAGAAAGCCACTCTTGTGATTTTCTACACTTGGTGGTTGAGCCATTTGTGATTGTGCTTGCCCGGGACAGGCCCATGGGGCACCATGTTCTGTTGGTCTCTATACCCATCGTCAGCTGTCTCCACTGAGCCCTGCCCAGAGCAATGGCAGAATATATTTAGGGTCAACTGAATACATAACTTGTACTTCATTCTGTTTTGTTTTGTTTTCAGACAAAGAAGGGAAAAATAAATGTCATTCAGAAGAGAAGGCTAGGGCCTTATTTTTCTTTTTGTACTTAAACATTGTTATTTTTTTTTTCAAAATTATGTTATTTCAGAACAAAGCTGTTGCAATTATTTAAAAGCATAGACAGGTTGCTCACCCATGTGTAGGAATTAAGTTCTGCATTGCCATCTGCTGGAATCAAGGCTGCATGCAATCTAAAATGAGTCATTTATCGTAGCTCCTCACCTGCAAACAATTTATAGGACTAATTATACTGGAGCTTGTTTTTGCCCTGGACCTTGGACTAAACACTGGATGTTGCCGTGATACAGTGGTGAGTGGGTTGCTGGGGCCATGGAAGCCTGGATTCCATCTGGGTCTACCCCTGTTGGGTCATGCAATTCCTGTTCAGCTGCATCTTCTGAGAATAAAATAGGGGCTCTCTGATAGTGAGTGATTCTGATCCTTGAACTTGAAGATCCTTGATCTTTCCTTTCCCAGATGTTTGGTGGGAGGGTAAAGCTGGGAGGGCTGCAGGCCCTGTGTCCAGTGATTATGGTGGTTGAAGGTGTGGGCCTGCAGTGTCCTTGTGTGGTAGTGGAGACCCAATGGTGCCTGAGAGCTGAAAGACTAATACATTCTTCTTCTTTTCCTCTTCTTCCTCATTGTGTTCCTCCTCCTGCTCCTTTTCTTCTTCCTCCTTTCTTCTTCACCTTCCTCTTTTTTCCTCTCCTTCCTGTCTTCTTCTTTGTCCTCCTCCTCTTTCTGTTTTTAAATAGATGCTATATTTACAACAGTTTGAAATTAACAGCAGAAGAGCAAAAACAACAAAGATTCCTATAATCCCCTGACCCTGATCTCACATGACTGCCCCCATTATCAATATTCCCCATCAGTGTTGTTTGTTGACAATTGATGAATCTCTGTGATGCATCCAATCCCATCTCAGCCTTTTGACTAAATCAAGTGCAGCACCCATTTTTATGATGAATTGCTTGGCCCATCTACCTCTCCAACTAACTCTGTTCAGAGTGGCTTTTATGGGTAGAGAAGGTATAAAATTTATTTACAGGCCAGGCATTTGGTTCAGTGGTTATGATGCTGCCTGTGACTCCTGCATTCCATATCTGAGTGCCTATTTCCAGTGCTTGCTGAATATCCAATCCAGCTTGCTGCTAATTCACACCCTGGGAGGCAGCAGGTGCTGGCTCAACTAGAGTTCCTGCCACCCTCGTGAGAAGATTTCTGGCTTTCGCCTAGTCTAGCTCTGGTTGTTGTGGGTTTTTAAGAAGTGACCCAGCAAATGGAAGGTTTCTTTATGTCTACTGTTCTTTCTCTTTCTTTTCTTTGTTTAAAAGATTTATTTATTTATTTGAAAGTCAGAGTTACACAGAGAGAGAAGGAGAGGCAGAGAGAGAGAGAGAGAGAGAGAGAGAGAGAGAGAGAGGTCTTCTATCTGCTGGTTCACTCCCTAATTGGCTGCAATGGCCGGAACTGAGCCGATCCGAAGCCAAGAGCCAGGAGCTTCTTTCAGGTCTCCCATGCCGGTGCAGGGGCCCAAAGACTTGGGCCATTTTCCACTGCTTTCCCAGGCCATAGCAGAGAGCTGGATTGGGATGCCAGTGTTGCAGGCGGTGGCTTAACCCACTATGTCACAGAACCGGCCCTGTCTACTTCTCTTTCACTCTGCCTCAAATTAAATGAAAATAAATGAAACAATAGTTGATCTACTATGCCTTTTTAGTGCATTTTGGGGGCATACTGAGGAGATTGTCCACCTTTCCTACATTCTCTTCCCTCTAACTCTTTGGACTAATGTGTGAATGCTCACCATTACATCAACTTTAGCTTAAGAGTTTGTTGTCAAATAAAATGCTAATATTCCTTGGGAAGAGTAACACCTTGAAGCAAGTAAATCATTAGCAATATCACATCTGTATAGGTTTTTACAGTTTCTAATTCACTTTCACACATATTAATGCCTAACCTACATAATAACGTAAATTATGGCAATCCAGAGTTATAGTGAAATGGGACTAAAGAAATGCTGAGCATCAGATAAGGTTTTCTAAATGTGTACAGGCTGTCTTGCTTAAAATTATAGACTTCAAGGCTCTCATTGAATTTATAAATATCTCATGTAATCTCTTCAGCGTTTCTGTAAGGCAATGATTATTACTTCCATTCTATAGATAAGAAGACTGAGGAAATGAAACTAAATGACACCTGGATAGTAATCAGGTGTGATTAAGTCCAAGTCTTCCTGGAGAGCAGAGTTTGACAGCTTGGAAAGAGGAGGAGGAAGCACAGCACCAGGTTTTCTTCCTTACACAAGGACCAGGGAGGGAGATAGGGTGTCAGTAAGAAAACAGAGGAGGCATTGGCTTGTTCCTTCCACGTTTTGGTTTCAGGGGTTTCTGGTGTTATGCAAAGGTGTAAGATGGGGCTGAGCTCTCCAAGGACCGTCTTCTCAGACCTACTCCACCCTCTAATTTCCTAGCATAGCAGAAGATTATTAGCAATGTTGAAAAAGTCCATCCATTTCTCTATTTTAAGAAGGGTGGATCTTTTTTTCTACTCTCTCAATAGATATGAAACATTATGATCCTAATCAAGTGAATCTGAACTCAAAGCTTCCAAATTGCTGGGGCCGGCACTGTGGCGCAGCGGGTTAACACCCTGGCCTGAAGCACCAGCATCCCATATGGGTGCTGGTTCAAGACCTGGCTGCTCCACTTCCTGTCCAGCTCTCTGCGATGGCCTGAGAAAGCAGTAGAAGATGGATCAAGTCCTTGGGTCCCTTTACCCGTGTGGGAGACCTGGAAGAAGCTCCTGGCTCCTGGCTTTGGATTGGCCGTTGTGGCCAATTGGGGAGTGAGCCATTGGATGGAAGACCTCTCTCTCTTTCTCTCTCTGTCTCTCTCTAAGTCTCCTCTCTCTGTGTAACTCTGACTTTTGAATAAATAAATAAATCTTTAAAAAAAAGCTTCCAATTTGCTGAGAAAACCCTAGGTATCATGGGGATTAAGGAAGCTCTTCTTCTTGCACCTTTATCTGATAGAGAAGCCATGCTAATCTTGAGTTCTAAGTGTGCAAAAGTCTCGGCATGTGTAGATTTTACATACCCGTTCCCTGGGCCCTGGACATACACCAAGCTACACATCAAAATGAAGACCAGTCACAAACCTCTGTTGCTCCCTGTCTGAATTCTGAATTGAGAGTCCTTTATCTATCGCTGTGGGACATATTTTGGCTTTTGCTCCATTCTCCTGGCCTTGTTCTCTTTTCCCAAGTTTACCTCACCTTTGACATCTGACCAACCTCTAGCTTTGATGAGTGATAAGAAAAGGAAGCACTGAGAAGGGCAGTGGAGTTTGCTGTAGAGGAGGCTGGGGGCAGGAACAGGTATTGTTTAAGACCCAGCTCAAGTGTCATCTCCCTAGTCATCTGTGACTGATAGCACTGTGCTGTCCTCACAACACCACAGCCATCGTTTGTATTTTAAGTGGTGAGGAGAAGCACTACACACATTCTGTCTTACTTTATAGTTACTTACACACCGACAAGAATGCATCTTCTAGATTATCTACTATCCTGGGAGAATTTCCTGTTAAAATTTAATTCATCTTTGTATCAGGCACAGCACAAAGCCCAGGGAATCTTTTCTAACAGGATCACAGTGAATGCTTGGTGAACCAATGCAGGTAGGAAAGGCGAGAAGGTTTTTAGCTTGAGGTTTGCATCATTCAAAGAAGGTCTCAGTGTAAGGGGTCTTTGGGCTTATTGCTTGGAGATCTCCTGGAGGGGGAGAGGAGTGATCCTATAAATGTGCCATCAAAGTATTCACCACAAGTAACTCAAACTCAGAAAGCAATGGAAAAGAAACACAGGAAACGAATAAGGAGCAAATTATAAATGAATACATATCTCTAGAAATTTATTTGATTCATCAAATTGAAATTTGCACAATAAATCTAAATTCATGACATACAATCATTGGAAGAGCAACATTTAATTAAAATGCAAAGAACCAACTGGCAGTACTGAAATTCTGTAAATGACTGACATTTACCCAGTTTAAGAAGAAATGTTGACATTGAAAGCTGTGTTGCACAGGGTCCCAGTCCCATTGCATAAATTTTAATAATCACATCCAGCCCTCTTGTACGAGGCTCTACTCCTACATCTGGTTTTTCTTATCAACCATGTGGGCATATCCCTGTGGCTTGTGTAACTTGAACAGTTCTGGCATCAACTGCAAGGGGTTCTCTGCTTTCAAGTGTGATTACAAGAATGAACTGAGTGTTTGCAATGTGCTCACTAGAGGGGGTTAGACACTAAAGAGCTGCCTTTTCAAGGATGGCTGAGTTGGATCTAAGGCAACAAATCCCACCTGGGCTTTAGGAGGCTAGATGCCAGACTTCATGTGGCCAAGCCATCTTTTCATACATTTAGAAAAATAATTCACTGTTAGTATGTTCCAGTAGAATTTCTGACCTGTTTTTCTAATTTACAAATACATGTTTCCTATAGGAAAACAGAAAATATGAAAGAACTAAAAGTTGAAGAACATTTTAATACTTGTATGCTGTCCATATCTAGGGTCAAATGTGATTACCATTTGGTTTACCTATATGAAATTGCTGGGAGCTGACCGATCTTGAACAACAAAATCCACAACTTCACATAGTTTAATTTAATAGTTTGGCATTAATTTCTTTTACCCAATGTATGTAGTCATAATAGTTTGCTTTCTTTTGCTTGATATTATGTATAGCCTGTGAATTAAATATCTACATATGAATATGTCAATTTAAGTATCAATCAAAATTTTATTTGAAATTGATCAGTCTTTTTTTACTTGTAAGCTTTTAATTGCTTAAGAGCAATAAAAAACACAATATGATGTCAGCATGTTAAGCCTAATATACAATAGAGAATAAAGAAAACACCTTGATTTCAAGATGCTTATAAACTAGTTGGTGAAATGAGACTAAAAGTGCTTCAAAATGAATGAAAGTGAAACAATACAGGTGATCTAACAGTCAGTTTCAGATACTAAGTGCTGTGGAAGCTCATGGAAGAAAGGAATAAGAATTAGCTGAACATTTCAACAGTCTTCCTAGCAGAAGTAGATTTTAGAATGCCGTTATAAGAAAGCGGGGACCAATTCTAACTTTCTCATTATGGCAACCCTAGGGTCCGGGATAAGGTCTAGAATGTAGCTGGTTTTAAAGAAATGTCAACACTTCTGCCCTTTGTATATGAAGCAGATGCTACTGGCATCTGGTTGAAGGGCCTGTCATTAGAAATGTTTTCCAGTAGTTCAAGGTCATTCCCTCTTGTATGAGGTTTTCTTATTGTCTTTTATTACAGAGTAGTTAGGTTCTGAAATACAGCCTGGGACTACAAGTCAGAGTGAAGAGTGATTGACTTTTGCTGCAACTGAACTTTTAACCTTGGCTTCATAAGCATGGAATGAGCTAATCTGCCACAGATAATATATAAAATGTGCTTAGCAACAGTGTATCCTGTCTGGAAATGAAGATAAAATTATATGAAATATGAGGGGATACACACATACTTTCGTGCATGCAAATGTATGTACTTACAAGTATATATATTTCCTTGTAAAAACCAGAAAAAGAGCACAGAGCAATAAATAAGAACTTTTAGGGCCCAGGATGATAAGATGTGTGGCTATGCATTTTCAGCCCTGTATTTTCTTTAAAAATCCAAACACAAAATCCTGTTCTGCACAAAGTGGAAAAGCTATGATGAAAATTACAAGGTAAGATCAGCCAGACATATAAAATGCCTTACAGAATTTGAAAGTATATTCTGGTTTTATGTGTGTGTGTGTGTGTGTGTTATTTGATCAATGCTGGCTTTAGGCCATGCAGCCTCTTATGTTGGAAACCTATTGCCTGTCAGAATGTTGCTGGAAGCTATTAGAGCAGCCAATTACCTCAGTACATGGGCCTATGTAAAGAGCTTACATTTAATGCATTTACATTTTGTGATCAGGTAAACATATTTCCCAGTTTTATAGGTTATACCAAAGATAAAACTAGGTTTTTCTAAGATAGCAAATCTGGCTACAGTTTTGAGTACTATATTCAGAACACTAAAGCAACTTAAATATTTAATGTTAGTGCTGACCATGACATTAGGAACCACAATCTCCTTTGGATTAAATATTAATTAAATGTAGTAATGGTAAAAAACAAGAATATACTACAACTTCCTGAAAAGGAAGTATCTTCTTTGTTGGACACTTTCCCATTTCTGGCTTCATGTCCTTCTCTGTAAAATGAGCAGATTAAACTGGATG
Organism: Lepus europaeus; assembly: GCF_033115175.1. Classification (NCBI taxonomy): domain Eukaryota; kingdom Metazoa; phylum Chordata; class Mammalia; order Lagomorpha; family Leporidae; genus Lepus; species Lepus europaeus. Next base: position 125,739,054 of record NC_084828.1, read on the forward strand.
ATTGAAGATCATTTCTTGCTCTGAAACTGTAAGCTTCATGTGTAATACCTTGTTCAATACATTCTAGTTGTATGAATAATACTGAAATTATCTGTTTCTGGTTGAGGAAAATGTGCAACTTATATTCTCCCTATAATTCTATCCAAAAACTGTGCTTCTAAAAATCCAAAAGGCAACCTATAGAATGGGAGAATATATCTGCCAAATATATATCTAATAAATACTTAATATCCAAACATATAAGGAACTTCAATATTTCAATAGGAAAACCCCAAGCATTCTCATGGCAAAATGGGCTGAGGACATGAATAGAAGGCATAAAAGGACCAACAGGTATATGAAAAGGTTCCTTAGTATATGAAAAGGTGTATTTCCATAGGGAAGTGCAAATCAGAACCATGGTGAGCCATAGTTTCATACCTATTTGGAAGGCTATTTTCAGAAAAGACAAAGAAAACAAAGTGTTCGTGAGGATGTAGAGAAAGGGAAGATCTTGTATACTGTTGATGGAAATGTAAATTGGAAAAAAAAGGAAATGTAAATTGGTACAACCATTGTGGATGTTCCTCAAAATAGCAAAATAGAACATCCATATGATCCAATAAATTCACTTCTGGGTAAATATCCAAGAAGATGAAGTCAATGTCTTGAAGAGATATCAGTACTCCCTTGTTCTTTGCAGCATGAATGACAATAGTTAAGATACAGAAACAATCTAAACTTCCTAAGAAAATGTAGTCTATTTGCATAATAGAATATAATTCAGTCATAAAAAAGAAGGAAATACTGCCATTTGCAACAACATGGATGGATGTGGAGGACATTATGCTAAATAAAATAAGCCAGGCATACAAAGACAAATGCTGAATGAGTTCACTTATGTGTGGACTCTAAAACAAACAAACAAAACCGCATGAAAATAAGGAATGGAGTGGTGATTGCTGTTAGCAGGGACGTGGGGAAACGGGGAATATTGGTCAAAGGGTGAAATGATTCAGTTATGTAGCATGAAGAAGCTCTGGGGATTGACTGTGCAGTATAGGATCTATAGTTAATAATACTGTGTTGTATACTTGAAATCTGTTGAAAGAGTTAATCTTACATGTTCCCAACACACACCAAAAAATTATAATTGTGTATGTTAATTAGCTTGATTGTGATAATCATTTCACAATGGATACAAGTATGAATGTATCATGAATCACATTGCATACCTTAAATATATAGAAATTGTATTTATTGAGTATAATTCAGTTAAACTGAGAAAAAAATCAATATACTTTCTAATTTAAATAACATTAATAAATTTCTGACTTAAACGACAGCTAATTATTTCCTGTTTTTCAAGTTTATTTTAGTGGATGAGTGGAGAACATCATGTATCATTCTTTTCCATATTATAGTTAGTTTGCAACAGAAAACTCTTGGAGTAAATTTGGTAGGGAGCTGGTGTGAGGCATTTTAGGTTTGAGATGGAGGCAGAACTTTCCAGATGAAATGCAATGAAGACAATGAGAGGTAAGAAAAAAGAGTGAATATTTAAAATTTTATTTGAATTAGGAAACAGGACCTTGTTAAGCAGTCAACACACTACCTAACAGGGGGAGATCAAGTGCTATTGTTGGTGCCAGCACTGTGGCACAACTAGTTTGAGCGCTGCTTGCATCACTTGCATCCCATATCAGAGTGCCAGCTGGAGTATCAGCTGCTCTGCTCCTGATCCAGCTTCCTGGTTATGAGTCTGAGAAGGCAGCAGAAAATAGCCCAAGTGCTCGGGCCCCTGACACTGTGTGGCAGACCAGGATGTGCCTTGTCCTGGTTTCAGCATAGCCCAGACCTGGCAGTTGGGGGCATCTGGGGTGTGAACCAGTGGATGGAAGCTCTCTGTCTCTTTCTATCATGCTGCCTTTTAAATAAGTAAAAAGTAACTGTATCTCTAAAATACTATTGTTAAGCCAAAGTACCTTTGTGTTCACACCATTTGTCTACAATGTCTGGTTTTAGCTTTGGATTGGATAAGGGATAGCATGGGTAACTTTTCATTTGGTGTCTGCCCTTCAGAGTAATGCCACATTTCTCTGACCATGAGCTATTGCTAGTTTATATTTCCTGGATTTAAGGATCATGGTGTATATGATGTGTGCATGTGCATGGATGAGAGAACCTAAATATGTTTTTAATTTAAGACTTATGCAGTCTTACATCTATTTCTGTTCTTTCCAAGATTATGCCATTGCTTTTATTTTTTTGTCCTGGTGATTTTTCTCCTTTGGATTTTACCTGAGTAGACAAGCATGAAATGAATTTCTTCTTGCCTTTTATGAGCATCAGGAATTCTTGCAGCTCAATATCCCTGATTAGTAACAGTCCCCACTCCAGGAAATGCTAGCAGAGGCTCTGTATGCCATCCAGGATCTCTGCATCCCACCAGCTGCCTGCGTGTTTTGTAATGACACTTACTTCCCTATGCAGCCTCTGGGTTCACAGGGGTGATCTTGGTCCAGGTTCCATACCCTCCTAAGGTGATCCACACCCAGTGATTGGTCAGTGGAAGTAGAAAGGCCCGGTTTCCTTGCCTCAATGTGGACAATTCTGAATAGCTGTCGCTCCTCTGTAGCTTTCACAGCATTCACTGAAGCTTGTCTGAGATCTTGGTCAGAACCACATCCCCGTTCTATCTCTTCTTCTAGCAAGGGTTTCCCCCAACCCGCTTTTAAAGACCTAGTTTGTTTATTTGGAAGACACACACACAGGCAGGTGTTATTTCTCCGTGTCTCCCCAGTGAGCGTTTTGTGTGCTCCTCCCAGCCTCAGAATCTGTTTCCCTGGGATGGATTAAAGACAAGACCATTTTCCCACTCCGTGGTGTGAATTTCCGCAGTGTTCACACTGGGTCCTGTATGAGTCCACTTTCCATCACTGTAGTGAAGCACCCCTGGAAGATTATTCCATAAAGAAAAGAGATTTATGTTGGTTCACAGGTCTGGAAGTGCAAGGTCTAGTGGCTTTGTCTGGTGACAACCTTCTTGCTGGCAGAGTTCTGAGGCATTGGAAAACTTCAGGTGGCAAAAGATGTGTGTCTCTGTCCATATTTGTCTATGTGTCTCCCTGCCTCTTCTAACAGGGAAGCAGGAGTCAGTCCTGGGGATTCAACTGTAATGAACTAATCTAGTCTTAGTTTCTTCCCAAGCCCCCACCTCTAGACACCATAGTGGAACTGAATTTCCACTCTCCTAGCTCCTCACAGTGAGGATTCAGTTTCAACACAGGAAGCCTTGGGGACACTCAGACCCCTTAGACCATACCCAAGCCATGACAGGCCTAGCAGATGAACTCTCCTGGAACAGTGACTACTGGCTGCCTGGAAACTTAATCCATTAAGTTCAGCATATTTACTCAAATATCTACTAGCTTTTTTTTTTTTAAATAAAATGGATAAGATTTTTATGATTCTGGGATTACTTATTGAACATATTCTTAAAACTTAACTCTCTTTTGATATATTAGACCAGTCTTTAAAAAATTACAAGGGGTAAAAAATTACAAGGGGCCGGTGCCATGGCTCAACAGGCTAATCCTCCGCCTAGTGGCGCCGGCACACCGGATTCTGTCCCGGTTGCCCCTCTTCCAGGCCAGCTCTCTGCTGTGGCCCGGGCGTGCAGTGGAGGATGGCCCAAGTCCTCGGGCCCTGCACCCGCATGGGAGACCAGGAGAAGCACCTGGCTCCTACCTTCGGATCAGCGCGGTGCACCGGCCGCAGCGCGCAGGCTGCGGTGGCCATTGGAGAGTGAACCAGCGGCAAAAGGAAGACCTTTCTCTCTGTCTCTCTTTCTCTCACTGTCCACTCTGCCTGTCAAAAATTAAAAAAAAATTAAAGGCACTACTAAGTATGAAATCATTGCCTCTTGTAATGTAGTGTCTATCTCTGATTTAGCTTGCTACTGTTTTTATCTTCATTTTCAAATTAAAATGCTTGACCTTGGTTTGATATGAAATAGTTGAACACATATGTAACTGTAATTGCTTGATCATTTTGTGATTCAAAATCACAACTATTAAATAATGAAACTTTCAGAGATAGCCTAACCTTATCCTAATTAATATGAATCCATATGGCTATGCCCTATTCTTTGCATATAAAATTTATTTTTAAAAATAGTACTTTATTTTTGGTTATTGTTAAATTTAGTAACTTTTATCTACCTTCTAACTAAGTGAAAAGAGATATTCAATTGGGCTTGTTCATATCTGCCTCTTAAAGAAGATATTGGGTTTTTAGTCTGATGCTCTCTTGCAATATTTAGAAATTAGCAAACAAGGTTAACTTTAGAGAAAGATGATACCCAGTGGTCATTGATGTAAAAAATGACTATTAATTCTTAAATCAACAAGAGGAGTCACTGTGCACTTACTCCCCATGTTGGACCTCTGTCCTTAATGAGTTGTACTATGAGAATTAACAGTAACATTTGTCTTCAACAGTAAAATTTGCTTTATACTTTGTGTGTCTGTGTGTGTGCAAGCAGTTGAAATCTCTACTTAGTATTGAGTTGGTCTTCTGTATATAAAGTCAATTAAAAATCAATCTTAATGAAAAATGGAATGGGAGAGGGAGCAGGAGGTGGGATGGGGTTGCTGGTGGGAGGGCAGGAATAGGGGGAAGAACCACTATATTCCTAAAAGCTGTACATTTGAAATTTGTATTCATTAAATTAAAAACCTTCTAAAAAAGAAAGGCAGAGATTAAGAGAGAAAGATCTTTCATCCACTGGCATATTTGCCAAATGGTCACAATATCTAGGCCTGGTCCAGACTGAAGCCTGGAGCCAGGAGCTTCAACTGGTTCTCACATGTGTGTGTAGGGACCCAAAGACTTGGGTCATCTGTTGTTTTTCCAGGCACATTATCAGTGAGTTGGATCAGAAGTGGAGCAGCCAGGACTGGACCTGCTGCCCATATGGGATACCAGAGCTGCAAGCAGCAGCTTAGCCAACTTCACCACAGTGATGCTTAGATGATTTCTAACATGACTTTCAAAAACTATGTCAGAGTGTAATTCTGTACCTTTTATGAAGATAAAATTGCTTCAAACCTTATATTCTTTTTTATATTTTAAATATATCCTATATCAATATAGGATAATATTTACTGATAGTCTTTTCAAGTTTCAGATCAATAGTCAAAGAGTTTTACATTGCTAGATTATAAACACAAAGGGAATTCAAAAAGTTTGAGGAAAAGGAAATTAAAGTTCATTTTGGTGTAAAAAATCTGAAATCCATGCATAGTGTTTTTCAACATACATATTTTTTGTGAACTTTATGAACATCTTTTGTATGCTTGGATTTGAAAAAAATTTGCACCAGAATATACCTATATTTAAACTTCATTTTTCACAAAATTTTGAAGTACCCTCATTCTTTATTATAGCTAAGATCCTCTCTTTCATTTTTTTTTTTTTTTTTTGACAGGCAGAGTGGACAGTGAGAGAGAGAGAGACAGAAAGAAAGGTCTTCCTTTTGCCGTTGGTTCACCCTCCAATGGCCGCCGCAGCCGGCGCGCTGAGGCCAGTGTACCGCACTGATCCGAAGTCAGGAGCCGGGTGCTTCTCCTGGTCTCCCATGGGGTGCAGGGCCCAAGCACTTGGGCTATCCTCCACTGCACTCCCGGGCCACAGCAGAGAGCTGGCCTGGAAGAGGGGCAACCAGGACAGAATTCGGTGCCCTGACCGGGACTAGAACCCAGTGTGCCGGCGCCGCAAGGTGGAGGATTAGCCTATTGAGCCACGGCGCTGGGCCCTCTCTTTCAATTTTGCTCCAAAATGTTGAATTTTCAAATAATTATTTAAAAGATTTATACATTTATTTGCAAAGCAGAGAGAGAGAAAGAGAGAGAGAGTGCTCTTTCATCCATTGGTTCATTCCCAAAATGTCTATAGTAATCAGGGATGGGCCAGATTAGAGCATTATATGAAATGCCATCTGAATCTTCCAGGTGAGTAGCAGGAACACAAGTGCTTGCCTCCCAGGCACACTGAAGGAAGCCGGGTCAAAAATGCAGAGTTGCCAGGACTCAAACCAAGCACTCTGATATGGGATGCAGGTAGCCCAGCAGCCATTTAATCTGCTGTGCCAGGTTGCCTGCTCCAAATTTAAATAGATTTTTTAATTCATATTTTTTCTAATCTTGCTTTTATTGGATACCAATATATTAGAAAATTCTGGTTAGACATTTCAGAAATGAATTTGTTTCTTATCCTCTGTACCTAGATTGATCAACCTTTTTTTTCCCCCCTGGGGTGATCCCAGCTCGTCTAACTTCACTTGCATATCTCGGTGCCAATGAAGAAAAAACCAACCATAAATACGAATTTCAGTGATGTGCATATTTAAGTGCCTAGGATACTTCTTGAAAGATGTAACTAATAGGATACTGAAAATGTAGTGTATAGGACTGAAATTGACATTTTGGGATTCGATGATTGTTTACAGCTCTTGTCTTTTCTGTTTTGGTTTTCTTTTTTCTTCTTACTATTTTTGAACTCTTAGTATAGGATTAATCTTATGAGTATAAAGTAAACAGAAAGTAGATCATTGTAACCATTAAGAGAGGGAACAAGAGAAGAAGGAAGAGGAAGAGTGGGAGGGAAGGTAAGGTGGAAAGTATCATATTGCTAAATCTGTATATGAAATACATGAAATTTGTTTACCTTAAATAGAATAACAAAGTAATATTTAAACAACAATTCACTTTATAAATGTGTAGATGGAACATCAAGTATTTGTCATACTAATAAGGTTGTATAAATTCATTGTGAATATTTGGGAGCAGGTTTTGTGACTTATATCTGTTTCCCTAATAAAATCTTATGTTTCTTTTTTAAATTTTTATGTAAGTTATACAAGTTTCATATATTTCATATATATATATATAAAGATAGGAACATAGTGATACTTCCCAGTCAATCCTCCCTTCCACCCAATCCTTCTTCTTCCTTCCTCTCCCATTCCCATTCTTAATTTTTACAAAGATCTATTTTCAATTTACTTAATGATTGTGAAGTTAACACTACACTAAGTAAAAGAATTCAACAAATAGTATGAAGAAAAAAACATTGTTCCTCAACGGAAGAGACAAGGGCTGTAAACAATCATTGAATCTCAAAATACTCTTTTTTTCTCCAATATATTGCATTTCAGTTACTCTATTAGTTTCCTTGAATCAGGGAAAACATATAATGCCTGTCTTTTTGAGACCAGCTTATTTCACTAAGTATAATGGTTTCCAGTTGCATCCATCTTATTGAAAAAGATAGGATTTCATTTTGTTTTTTACAGCTGAGTAGTACTCCATAGTGTATATACAACATAATTTCTTTCTCTAGTCAACAGTTGATGAACATTCGGGTTGATTCCATATTTTAGCTATTGTGAATTGTGCTGCAATGAACATAGGGGTACAGATAAGTCTTTCATATGATGATTTCTTTTGGTTTGGGTAAATTCCCAGGAGTAGAATGGCTGGATCATATGATAGCTCTATATTCAGACTTCTGAGGTATCTCCGTATTTTCTTCCACAGTGGCTGCACCAGTTTACATTCCTACTAATAGTGTACTAGGATACCTTTTTTCCCACATCCTCACCAGCATTTCTTGTTTGTTGATTTCTGTATGAGAGCCATTCTAACTAGAGTGAGGTGAAACCTCATTGTGGTTTTGATTTGTATTTCTCTGATGACTAGCGATCCTGAGCATTTTTTTTCAAGTGTCTGTTGGCCATTTGAATTTCCTTTCTTGAAAAATGCCTGTGGATTATTTGTTTTGTTGTTAAGTTTCTTGAGATCTTTATAGATTCTGGATTTTAACCTTTTTTTCAGTTGCATAGTTTGAAAATATTTCCTCCCTTTCTGTTGGTTACCTCTTCACTTTGCCAAATGTTTCTTTGCAGTGTAGAATCTTCTGAGCTTGATATATATAATCCCATTCGTCAATTTTGGCTTTGATTGCTTGTGCTTCTGAGGTCTTTTCCAAGAAGTCTTTCCCTATGCCAAGGTCTTGCAGGATTTCCTCAATGTTCTCTAGTAATTTAATTGAATCAGGTTGTAGGTTTAGGTCTTTGATCCATTTAGATGGGATTTTTTTTTTTTTTTTTTTTTTGGACAGGCAGAGTTAGAGAGTGAGAGAGAGAGACAGAGAGAAAGGTCTTCCTTCCATTGGTTCACCCCCCCAAATGGCTGCTACGGCTGGCACACTGCACTGATCTGAAGCCAGGAGCCAGGTGCTTCCTCCTGGTCTCCCATGCAGGTGCAGGGCCCAAGCACTTGGGCCATCCTCCACTGCCTTCCCGGGCCACAGCAGACAACTGGACTGGAAGAGGAGCAACCAGGACAGAATTGGCACCCCAACCAGGTGTAGAACCCCGGGGTGCCGGTGCCGCAGACAGATGATTAACCAAGTGAGCCACGGCGCCGGCCGTTTGAGGGGATTTTTGTATAAGGTGTAAGTGGGGCTGTAGTGCCATATTTCTGCATGTCGAAATGCAATTTCCCAGCACTGTTTGTTGAAGAGACTGACCTTGCTCCAGGGATTCATTTTAGCTTCTTTGTCAAAGATAAGTTGGTTGTAGAAGCATGGATCGATATCTGGAGTTACTACTCTGTTCCATTGGTCTACCCATCTGTTTTTGTGTCTGTACCAGGCTGTTTTGATTATAACTGCTCTGTATTATGTCTTGAAATCTGGTATTGTGATGCCTCTGGATTTGTTTTTGTTGTATAATATTGCTTTAGCTGATTGGAATGTCTTTTCTTTCCATCTGAATTTTAGCATTATTTTATCTAGATCTTCAAAGAGTGTCATTGCTATTTTGATTGAGATAGCATTGACTGTGTAAATTGCTTTTGGTAGTATGGACATTTTGATGATGCTGGTTCTTTCAATCCATAAACACAGAAGATCTTTCCATTTTTAAATGTCTTCTATTTCTTTCTTTGGTGTTTTGTAATTTTCATTGTAGAGGTCTGTGACAGCCTAGGTTAAAATTATTACAAGGTATTTAATTCTTTTTGGAGCTATTATGAATGGGACTGATCTTAAAAGTGCTTTCTCAGCCATGGCATTATCTGTGTATCCAAAGGCTATTGATTTTTGTGTATTGATTGTATATCCTGCCACTTTACCAAACTCTTTCATGAATTCCAATAATATCTCTGTGGAGTCTTTTGTATCCCCTGTATTAAAATCATGTATTCTGCAAATAGGGGTAGTTTGATTTCCTCCTTTCCAATTTGTATTCCTTTGATTTCTTTTTCCTGCCTAATGGCTCTGGCTAAAATATCCATGACTGTATTAAATAGCATTGGTGAGAATGGGCATCCTTGTCTGGATCCAGATCTTAGTAGGAATGTTTCCAGCTTTTCCCCATCCAATAAGATGCTGGCCATTTGTTTGTCATAAATTGACTTGATTGTATGGAGGAATGTCCCTTCTATACCCCATTTGCTTAAGATTTTCATTATGAAAGGATGTTGTATTTTATCAAATGCTTTCTCTGCATCTACTGAGATAATCATATGGTTTTTGATCTTCAGTTTTTTAATGTGATGTATCACATTGATTGGTTTGCGAATGTTGAACCATCCCTGCATACCAGGGATAAATCCTAACTTGGTCTGAGTGAATGATCTTTCTGATGTGTTTTTGGATTCAATTAGCTAATATTTTGTGGACAATTTCAGGGATATTGGTCTATAATTTTCTTTCTCTGGTATATCTTTTTCTGATTTAGTATTTATGATGATGCAGGCTTCATGGAAGGAGTTTGGGAGGATGCCCTTTCTTTCAGTTGTTTTGAATAGATTGAGATCAATAGCTTGAATAGCTTGGAATCAGTTCTTCTTTTAATGTCTGGTAGAATTCAGCAGTGAAGCCCTTTGGTCCTGGGCTTTTTTTTGTTGGGTGGGTCTCTACTACTGATAAATTTTCTATGTCTTCATGACTCAGTTTTGTTATTTTGTATGTGTCTAGGAATCTATTGTTTCTTACAGGTTTCCTCTTTGTAGTAATTCCGATGATTCTTCTTATTTCTGTGGTCTCTGTTGCTACATTTTTTTTCACCTCTGATTTTATTGATTTGGGTCTTCTCTCTCTTTGTTTTGGTTAGTTTGGCCAATGGTGTGTCAATTTTGTTTATTTTTTCTAAAACCTGGCATTTCATTTCATTGATTTTTTGCACTTTTTGTTTCAATTTTATTTCTTCTCTAATTTTAATTATTTGTTTCTATTTTTAGTTGGTCATCATTGTTTCCTTGCCTCTTGTATTTTTTGTTTTAGAAATGGCTACGGGCAACAAAAAAGGGAATGAGATCTTAGAGAAAATAAGTTTGGGAAATTCTTGGTAAAATTGCCATCCTTAGGACTGAACTTCTCCAGAGTCTCTTATATGAACTATATTGCAAATCTTCAAGAAAGGAGTATCAAGTATAGCTCTGATCTAAATTATTTGATCACAATTTTTTGTGGCCCATTCATTAATATTTGTTAGAAAAGAAGGGTTTGAGAATCACAACTTTTTTGTTTTGTATTATTTTTAAGAGCTTTCTAGTTTTGTAAACTGAGTTGAAAGCTAGATTTTCCCCCTAGGTCTTGAAAGTTGATAAATTATGCAAATAATTTGTACTTTTTTTAGTTTCACTATGGTAAGATGATCCAGACAATAAAAGCTGCCCTGCATTTGAGGATCCATGGGAATCACATTTTGAGCAACATAAAGTGTTCTATGTTTGGCTTGCTAAACAGCAAATATGCACCTTAATGGATCCATAGACTCAATTAAGGACTCACAGATTAAAGGATTCACATGTGAGTGAGCTGGCTGGCTGCTACTACCCCACTTCATCACAGAGGCATGCTGTCCACCACTGGCCTTGGCAGTTCATGTGGAGAAAGGAGCTTGCTAGATTGAAGAAGCCACTCCTGTGCTGAGGGAATGTATGTGGGCACAAATCACCACCCAGGGGACTGTACTGCCAATGGATGTATTTCAGGTTTTTTTACAGCGTGTTACTTAGTTCTATCTTCTAGTTTCCAAGTTTAAAAAATTTAAGTGCCAGTTTGCATCACTGAGACACCTACTTTTTACAAATTTTCTTATGATATAACCTAGTTTTAATCTTTTCTCTGTGTCAATGTACCTACTCAAGGTTTTGATAAAACAGATCTGGTATGATCTACTACAATATAGTTATTGATATCTACTTCTGTTTTTCTGCTTAATTGTGTGTTGCTTTTGCATAAAAAGATTAATTTCATCATCCTTTTAAAATACTATTCTCAACAGAGAATGAGCAACAGAAACCAAATATTTTCCATCTTTCCATTCCTAGTCATCAACAGAATGCTTCCCAATGCATAGACACGAATGTGGTAGAGTGAGTTAATCATGTTTGTAGATCAGTGTTATTCTTTTCAGCACCTTTCTGTTAGTAATAGCTATTATTTATTGAGTGCCAGGTATTTTTGCCAATCCTCACCATGCATTACTAGTAATTCTCACAGTGATCTTCCAGCTGTTCTTGGCACTATTCAAAAAGGAAAAAACCAAGACTTAATTACTTAGCAAAAGTCATATTTCTAAAAAACTGTGTTTACAGTTCTCTCTGACTCACAATTCTTCCCTCTAGAGTGGTACTACTGTCTTTTGTCTCTATAACAGTATTAAATACATTATGGTCAATGTGTTCAATAAATATATAACAAATCTTTAAAAACTATGTGGAAATGTGTATTATGAAAAAAAAGAAAAACTATGCACAGATTTTGAAGTTTTTCTTTTTTTGCACCAAGAAAGATAAACTCATTTTAACCTGCTATAACAAGTCTGAGTGGAATTTATCTTGAAGTAATAAGAAGGATAAAACACCAGTTTAAAAAGAGATGTTATAGGGGCTGGTGCTTGTGACACAGTTGCTTAAAGCCCTGGCCTGCAGCGTTGGCATCCATATGGGCTCCAGTTCATGACCCGGCTGATCCACTTCCGATCCAGCTCCTGCGAAACCACCTTGGAAAGCAGCGGAGGATGGCCCAAATCCTTGGACCCCTGTACCCACCCAGAGGAGGCTCCTGGCTCCTGGCTTTTTGTTGGCACAACTACAGCCTTTGCAGCCATTTGGTGAGTGAACCAGTAGATTGAAGACTTCTCTCCCTCTCTGTCTTTACCTCGCTCTATAACTCTGTCTTTCAAACAAATAAATATATCTTTAAGAAAATAAAAGAGATTCTATCTAGCAGGATGATTTCTGTAAAAAATGGAAGCAAGAACAAATATCAAGTTGATGGAGAAGTCTGTGTGGAAGGATGATGAAATCATCAATATGTTATGAAAAGTTTGTGGAGACAATGTTCCAATTAGCAGTTTACAAATGTATAACTTATTTGTGAAAGGATGAGGTAATGTTACAGGAAAACAGTGATGGAGAACTTATTGTTACCTCGGTTCTTTGTCTCACATGGAAGAGGAATTTCCAAGTGGACGGCAAAAATATTTAAAATAATTTATTAGAATCAAGGACCTCCAGCCAGAGTGGCATGAAGGGGGCCTTCCAAGAGAGGAAAGGACCTAAAAAACCTTGTAGCACTTGGGTTTTTAAGTACAATCTTGGGGATCAACTGTTAATCAATAAAGTGGAGATAAACTCAACAAAAGGCCTGATTTACAATTCTCCATCCTGTGTGGCATGCTAAGGGTGGCATAGGTAACTTGTTTTCACAATAAGCTGTGAGCTCAGGAAGAGCTCCCTTGCTGTTCTCATGGTAAATTTGGAGATACCAAAGGAAGGGAGGCAGCCTATTTGTTCTTGGTAAAGATACAAGTAAGGAAGCAAATATTTTACTCCACAAATTCCACTGGGATCTCCTGACTGCCTATTAACTCATCTGAATCCTCACAATAATATTAAAGAATGATAGTTTCAATGGAAGGCTATCCACATCAACTTGTGAAGGAAAAATTAATATTTTTTGTGTCCTAACTGACTACGACTGAAAATGAACAAAAACAATAAACATCTCAGTTGGTTCAGCTGACATAATTCTCACTGAAAAATTAAAGTGTTACAAGCTTTCTGCTCAAATGGGTGCCAAAACTCTTGCATACAGATCAGTTGCAGACAAGAGCAGAGTTTTTAATGGAAATTTTAAATGTGTGGGATGAGAATTCTGAAGCATTGCTTTGAAGAATTAGAATAGGAGATGAAATAGGCCTTTATCAGTGCCATCCTGAAAAAAACTAAAAGGTGGATAAGCCCTATTCAGAGTCAAAGCACACTGGTCCTGGCAACAACTTTTAGATTCTTAGGGTGTTTTGCTTGTTGTCTTTTGGGAGAGCCAACGATTGATGACATTTGCTTATTAGGAGAGTGTTTTAAGAAAGGTAAAACTTAGCAGAGCTTCACCTTCACTGATGAGTACTTCCCCACCGAGACAACGCTTCTGCTCACCCTCTCATCCAGCAAGATCAAATTTGTGAGTTGCATGGGAAATCATTAGTCATCTAACTTAAAGTCCTGGTTTGGCTCTTTATGATTTCTTTTTGTTTCCTAATCTTCAAGCATATCTAAAGGGCATTGTTCTACACTTAGTAATGTAAAAAGATCTCATTGAACATTATTAAATCCCCAAGAACCTCTGTTTTTAGGGATGGGTTAGAAGGATGGCGTTGTTGATAAAAGTTGATTGAAGTTGATAAAAGTGCCTTGAAGTTGATGGGACTTACACTGAGAGTTTATTTTTCATATTTTAATTCCATTTGCCATCAATGTTTTAAAGTCCTCTTGAACTTGTTAGGTAGAAAGTCAGAAATGAGCTTATGTGTGTGTGACAAAGGCCTACGGAGTTGACATCTAGGTCCAGCATCTGCTTCTCAAAGTCATCCTGATAACCTTCCAGGGTCAGCCCAGTATCTGCACTTCAAATGCCCTGCCCCTTCCACCTGATAACCATCCTTCCTCTAAGGCTCCTCTAAGGCAGGGTGATGTCAGCCAGGCTTCCCCCTGTCTGATAACTTCATGGGGAAAATTCAGATAGGAATTTTTTGTATTTACATCCAAAAAGTCCTTTGTTCTAGGAGAAGAAGAGGCGGGAAGGCAAGACCCAACCCGTTAAAAACCCCTGCCTCAACTGGACTGCATGCTCAGCCCTCTGCCTCCACGCTGAGCCGCCTGCCCATCCTGCCCAGGTATATTCTCTCCATTCAACCATGTAACCCCGCTCTCCCCCATTCCGAGCGACTGGGCACTCTTTCTCAGGTTCTCTCTGGAGAGGTGCCCATCTATTCTTACTGATGTCCCTACCCTAATAAACCTTGCTATTTTGCTTTCCACTTACTCTCTGTCTCATGCCTGAATTCTTTCTTCCATGAAGAACCCTTGCTTTCTCCGGTAACAAGCTGAGTGTCTCTTATGATGATAATACTCTACTGAATGCTATATGGCTACATTCAGAAGCAGAATAACAATAATTGGAGCTATCATTTCTTGATGTTTTACTATGTGCAGACATTGTTCTAAAGACATTACTTGCACTAGCTTGTTTAATCTTCACAAAAATGGATATTGTTCTTCTTGCACAGAGTAGGAAACTGAGGCACAGGATTGCTATGACTTGCCCAAGGCCACATAGCAAATGGATGGTGGATCCATTACTGAAACCCTGAACTTCTGGCTCCAAATCTGACTTGCCTCCTGTAATTATATAATCCCTTATACCCATGGCAATATAATTTGGAAACAAACAAGGAATGAATGATGCAACTTTAAATTTCAGAATGCCCATACAATTATGGAAAAATAGATTTAAACTTCCTACCAAAATAATTCAAGGTAGGAAAATATCTTCCTGGGTCAAACATGCCTTTTTCTAGACCTGCAATATAACTTTTATGGGAATGATTTATCTACAAATTTTTATTTATAAATTGTTTATGTCATCTTTTCATTAAAATTCTTTAAATAAAAAAAAGCTTCTATCATGTCTACTTCTCTCACTAGTAATCTAAAAAGACAAGGACCAGATCATATATAGACCTCTGAATAGAATTATAATATACTTGGTGAAATGTGGTTGGCTCATTTAGACATAGTTCTGCCCAAAATAGTCCGGATGGGCTGGATAGAATTTACTTCATTACTAATGCTCCAAGGGCAGGTTTCCCAGAAACAATGTACCTATAAAACTCTACTTTAACAAAAGGCTACTTGATAGCATAGAACAAACTGGAATGCCTTTTTTTATAGCCAGAGATTTCCAAATCATAAATACTTCCATCCCTCTAAGCAAATGGGTCAGAAATATTTATGAGGCACCCTGCATTTTTATCACCTCTGCAGTGGAATGCAGCAATTTCATCATGACCACATTCTATCTCCCCTTACTCTGCACTCTTGATGGACTCCTTAGCATATCCCACACAATACATTAGTGAGAGGAGTTTTGGCATTCAGAAAGGAATGAAGGGAGAAATACTGAATAGAAGTCATTGAAAGTGGTCTACTAACTAAATTCAATTATTCATTTCAGAACAATAGCAATATGAATGTTTGAGAAAATGGTTGTCTTATGATTTAGTTTACCCTGATGGTATTAAAGATTTATTTTTCTGTCTTCTAGAAATAAACATTCATTTAGGCCTGGAAAATTCCAGATTGCTGACATTTGGGATATGGTACAAGACTTTTTTTTTCTTTTTTTCTAAATAAGGAAGTATGTGGAAGTAACTGCTTTAAAAATATCTCTTTAAAGATGTCAAAAGGCCAAAGTACTTACAACATTATGCTGCTGAACATGGTTGCTGTTTTGCATCTGTTCCTTGTAAGAATGCCATGCAGACAGTACTATTTGATTTTATATTAATTCTATAAGAGTATTTGTTTTTGTTGTGTATAAATTGTGTGTGTTTATTATTTAAAATTATTTAAAAATTAAAAAAAATTATAAAACCAAAGTCACCTTAAAAATGAATGAATGAGAGGGACAGATACTATTGCACAATGAGTTAAGCTGTCACATGGGACACCCACATCTCATACCAGAGTGGTGGTTCAAGTCCTGGCTATAGTGCTTCTGGTCCAGTGCATGCTGGGAGGCAGCCAGTGATGGTTCAAATGCTTGGGCCCCTGCCACTAATCTTGGAGACCAGGATTGAGTTTCAGGTTCCTACTTGACTTTGACAGACATGTGATTGATCTCTAATGGAATTGGATAGAATTGAAACACACCACCATTTCTCTAAAGGTTCTTTTTTGTTCTTTGCTTCCCAGAAAGATCTTGTGGAAGATTCTGAAGGTCTAGTGTTTAGTGGGACCACTGGATGGATGAAACCTAGATGTCTGCATGCCTAAGAAATGCAGGATCCCAGCCACCCACACTGGACACTCAGAGATCTTGATTTCTGCTTCCTGGCCCAGCACCAGCTGTTGCGGGTCTTTGCAGAATGAACCAGTGGATGGAAGATTCTCTCTCTCTCTAGCCCCCCCCCTTCCTCCCTCTTTCTCTTTCTGTTGTTATGCCTTTCAAATAATTAAAAATAGATAAATAAACATGACAATGTGTCCAGATATTCCAAATATTCCATCAGGGGCAAAATTTCCCCTGGTTGAAGTCTACTGTCTTAAGATAATATATGTTATTTTTTAAACAATTTTGCATAGAGTCCCCTATATTTTTATTTAATGAGAGCATAAGTCCAGAGAACTGCAGATTGAAGTGACACAGTTAAGGCTTTCAGCTGTAAAACAGTTTTATCAGATCTGTTTTTTTCTTTTTCCTTTCATAAGGTACACTTAAGTTTTCCACTTCCCACTATTTTTTAAAGATTTACTTATTTATTTGAAAGGCAGAGTTACAGGGAGGCAGAGGGAGAGGGAGAGGGAGAGGGAGAGGGAGAGGGAGAGAGAGAGAGAGAGAGAGAGAGAGAGAGAGAGAGGTCTTCCATCTGCTAGTTCACTCCCCAAATGGCTGCAATGGCCAGAGCTCGGCTGATCTGAAGCAGACTTGGGCCGTCTTCTGCTTTCCCAGGTCATAGCAGAGAGCTGGATCCCAGCCAGGGCTCAAATCAGTGCCCATGTGGGATACTGGCATTGCTAGTGCCACAGCACCAGCCCCAATTTTCTACTAATTTTTTTATGAAGTCAGGAAAAAACTAAAATGCTAAATATCTATTGGCAACAGAGCCAACAGGAACTGGTGGCATTTAAAAGGCTTTATTATAGGAATCATATGAAATATGTCTTTCTGCTGCTGTACCAAATTCTGATGTTACTTTGATTCTGCTGAGTCTTAACCCACTTTTTTCCTGTGCCTACTTTCTCTCCTGCTCCCTTCACACATTCTTATCTCAACCTCTAGCCTAGGCATTGCAGTGCTTGGACCATTCATCTGGCTTCAACAAGAGCATCCTTAGATATCTGCACCTGGTATCTGATTTTCCCAAAAAGACATCTCTGAGGTTTAAAATACTCTGCACTCACCTGGGATCCAGGTGAACCCTTGCCTGGGTGTACTCTTTGCTGCTCCCTGCTGGTCAGGGAAGAACATTGCAGGGAACTAGTGGAGGTACATGAAAAAACACTTAATACAAGAATCTGGAGAAAGGGAGGAGACACTGAAGTGATGATAAGATCAAAGTAGAGAGGCCTGCAGTGCTGGCATCCCATGTGGGCGCCGGTTCGAGTCCCGGCTGCTCCACTTCTATCTAGCTCTCTGCTATGGCCTGGAAAAGAAGTGGAAGATGGCCCAACTCCTTGGGCCCCTGCACCTGTGTGGGAGACCCGGAGGAAGCTCCTGGCTCTGGATCGGTGCAGCTCCAGTCGTTGCAGCCAATTGAGACTGAACCATCAGATGGAAGACCTCTCTCTCTCTCTCTCTCTGCCTCTTCTTCTCTCTCTGTGTAACTGCCTTTCAAATAAATAAATAAATCTTTTAAAAAAAGGATCAAAGTAGAAACATTGTGTCTAGAGTGTGTTAAATCCAACTGTATTCCATAGAAATGGTTAAAAGAATATCCTGACATGACCCAGCAGTGTGAATATGACAGAGGTTCCTCTTTTAAAATCCACCCATAGATGTGCCTTAATCATACTTGTGACCAGAGAAGAGAATGCTACAATTAAAATGACTTTCTCTAAACATTTGGTACTGGTTGGTTTTGATGAATTAGTGGATTCAATAGCTCAGTCCCTAGTTATGCCATCATCCGATATTAATAGAGCAGAGTGACTGAAAAATCCTATTTTAGGATTCCAAATCTGCCCTGGATTGCCAGTATGACTTTTGTCATATAACATAATTTTGTTTGCATTAGTTCTCTTATCTTTAAAGTTGAGATAAGACACCCTCCTTGGTGGTTTATTGTGAAAATTAAGAGAGTTAATGCATGTCATGTGCCTAAAGCAATGTCTGGTAATTGGCAAAGTTTTTGATATTTGTTATCCTTTATTACATTTTACTGTGATGCCTTAAAGAATTGAATTACTCTTTTGGGGCCGGGACTGTGGTGCAGAGGGTTAAGTCATACTCTGTGTCTCCGGCATCCCATATGGGCGCATGTTCCCAGTTGCTACACTTCCAATCCAGTTTCTGCTAGTGTTTCTGGGAGGGCAGAGGAGTCTGGCCTAAGTGCTTGGGCCCCTGCACCCATGTGGGAGACCCAGAGGAGGCTCCTGGCTCCTGGCTTTAGCCTGGTCCAGGCCTGGCCATTGAGACCATTTGAGGAGTGGACCAGCAGATGAAAGATCTCTCTCTCTCTCTCTCTCTTTGTATGTGTGTGTGTGTGTGTGTTTCTTCCTCTCTCTCTGTAATTCTGACTTATAGCAAGATAAAATAAATCTTAAAAAATTATTCTTTCAAGCAATATTCTATAGGCTTTGAAATCTCATGTAACTCATATTCATAATTGAGAAACTATCTTTTATACAGTAATTTGGCCACAGTAAAGCCCTTCATCTCTTTGTTCTGCCATCCTCATATTGTTAGATATCTGTCACTCTTAGTTTCTAGAATTGCCCAACATGCCTGAAAACTCACTCCAGACTTCCAAATAAGAAAGCTTTTGATGTACTATTTTTCTTTTCTTTATAAAAAATGCAGGCACTGTTGTTATATATCCTGGATGTTCGCTTTTTTTCCTTCTGTGCCATTTAATAAGTTTCTTAAAGCTTTAATAAGAATAAATGCATTTCACATA
The DNA here is from genome assembly GCF_033115175.1 of Lepus europaeus. NCBI lineage: Eukaryota > Metazoa > Chordata > Mammalia > Lagomorpha > Leporidae > Lepus > Lepus europaeus. The sequence continues at coordinate 125,758,291 of NC_084828.1, forward strand.
AAACACCTCAGACTTCTCTGCTGTTGACGTGCTTTTCTCAATATTTCCTTAGACATGCACACTTATTTCCTCAGCACACTGAGCCTGAGGTATGGATCAGAAATGCCCACAACCTTATTACCCAGGTTAAAGGGCCTCAGGAGGCCTGAACAGACTCATAAATACCAAAGCACAATTATACTGCAAACTTCCCTAACTCACCATGCAACAGGCCCTCGACAATAAACACAGTTTACGAAGGATGTGGGCAACATAAACATCACCCTTCTCTCCAGGCATAAAAATAACCAAGTTTTTAAGAAATATTTAGGAAAAAAAGGAGAAGACTTAGGAATTAGTGTTAGTTGTGCCAGATAAATTACTATGGAAGGCTTCAAGTTTATGAGGGGTTATTGTACAGAAAACAGGGACCAGCTGTTCTCCATGCCTAAAGAATCCCGGAGAGAAAGCTTAAACTCAGCATGAAATAATTGAGTTGGATATGAAGAGGGATTTCCTGACCGTGCGAGTGAAACACTGACAGGAACTTTGTAGAGGAATGCCTTACAATGAGAAAGAAACTGCTATCTACATTAGAAATCTATAAGAGATTTGTGCTTTTAAGAATGTGAAATAACATGTCTACATCTCCTTATTATGCATGCCAAATGTCCCAGATTATTGTATACCAAAAAGATGCTTTTTGCAAATATTTCCTATACATGGTGGCTTTGGCTCTCTGTATTTGCAGGCATTTGCCAAATGGAAAACAATTGCTTCTGTACTAAACATGCACAGGTTCTTTTTCTTGCTGTTATTCCCTAAACAATATAGTATAACAAAGATTTACTTAGCATTTACACTGTACTAGGTATTAAAGATAAGCTAGAGGTGACTTAAAGTGTGTGAAAGGATGTGTTTGCAAGTTAGCATTAATAATAGTTAATATGTACATATTAGTTAAAAGTGAATTTGAAAATACATTTCTGCATACCTATAAATACAGTAAATAAAATAATTTGTGAAAGAAGCCCAACATGTGGCAAATATAACTTCCTGAACAGATACACAACTTAGTAATAATATATTAAAACATTTGTCCTACAAAATGTTTTGCTGCATGATTGATTTTAAAAGCAAATACTATGTGGAAATTTAAAAATTATCTCAAACAATTCCTTGGGCAAAAAGAAATTCCAAATTAAGATGTTAACATATCTAGAAAATATTATTAATTAAAACACTACACGTGGCACTCCTGGGCTACAGCTAACACCATGCTCAAAAGAGTAATACATAACTTGAAATATTTTTATAAACAAGACAAATGAGATTAGATGAATTAAGCATTGAATTTTAAAAATGAGAGAAAGGACAAGAAGATAAACTTAAAAATGGAAGGAAAAACCATAAAAATAAAAATAAATATTAGCAGAATGCATACAGAAAAGCCATAATACTAAAATGTAAATTCAAGAGCTGGTTCTTTGAAAAATTATTTAAAAGAAGCAAAGTACAGTGACACAAAATAAGAAGTGAGAATGTTAAAAGGACCACAGACACAAAAGAAATGTTGAATTCAATACTTTTTTAGGAAAATGTAAATTGGTAAAACCATCCCCAAAGAAGAAGACAATTGACTGTATTAGGGGACCATTGACTACAAAAGAGATAGATATAAACTGTTAACAGCACAAATGCCCTTCTAATAAAAGACTTTTTCTACAATACTAGCTGATGCAATTGTAAATATAAGAATAAAAAAGAGGTATAGAATTTGGAGAGTTTAAGACAATGGTGTCTTAAGGCGAAGACTGATGGGGTTTATAGAAATGGAACTGAAAAATTGCTACTGACTACAAACAAATTTGGTAACTGCTTGTGTACAAAATTCAAATAAAAAGTATTAGAGGACAAATACATTTATAATAGGGTGGGAGGGAAGTTATGAGGGGGGAAGCCATTGTAATCTATAAGCTGTACTTTGGAAATTTATATTCATTAAATAAAAATTAAGAAAGCAAACAAACAAACAAACAAAACAAACAAACAAAAACAAAAAAAAAAACCACACAAAAAATAATAGGAACCAAAAATATTTTTTGAAAGGGAATAAGTAACGAGTTTGCAAAGAGTTTTGTGAAGACAATTCTAACCCATGCCTGAAGGACACAGCTAAAGTATCTACTAAGTGGAAAGGCATGTCCCTCTTTTTGGAAGAGAAGCCTGAATAACACAACATTTTTCTTATCCCAAGATTAATCTCCGATCTTACTGAATGGCAATTAAATTTCATAACAAGAGTCATTGTCTTCCTCTTTTTCCTCTTTTTATTTTTTTTTTTTTGAGGGGGAGAAAAGTAAAACGATTTAGAAATTTTAGAGAAAAATTAAACACTACAGAATAAACACAATGATTCTGAAAATAAGAGCAATGAAATGCAGCAAGACATGCCGATTTGAAAACATATGAAACTGAGATGCTTGAATTACGTTGTTAGGAGCAGGTGTTTCTCCTAATAATTAAGACACCCATATCCCACACTGGAGTACCAGAGTCTGAATCTCAGCTTTGGCTCTGGACTGCAGCTTACCGCTAATGTGTACCATCGGAGGCAGTACTGATGGCTCGAGTAATTGGGTTTTGCCACCCACAAGGGAGACATGAATTGAGTCTGGGCTCCTGGCTTTAGGCATGGCCCACTCTGGCTAGGTAGGCAGTTAGGGAGTGAACCAGCCAATGGAAACTCTCTCTGTGTCTGTCTATCTCTGTCACCTTCCAGCTCAAATAAATGATTAAAAAAAATAAAAACATTGTTGCTATGGCATGAATACATGGATTATTGGTTAGAAGCTAAAAAATCAAAGTAATAGATTTAGTTTTATATCTTTATAGTGGTTTGAGTCATGAAGGTATGTATATGTACTCAACAAAGTAAATATGCACTCTCAGTAAATGTACTCAGTAAATATACCCACATTTATACATTTCGTTGTATATAAAGTCTATCTCATGGGTGAGTACTGTGGTGAAGTGAGCTAAGCCACCACTGGGGATATCTGTTTCCCTTATCACCATCTCGAATTGAGTCCTGGCTTCTCTTCTAATCCCAGCTGCCTGCTGATGTGTACCCTGGGAGGGGGGCAGCAAGTGATGGCTTATGTGTTTTTGTCCCTGCCACCTATGTGGGAGACCTGGATGGAGTTCTTGGCTCCTGGCCCAGCCCTTGCAGTTGTAGGTCTTTAGGGAATAAACCAGTGATGGAAGAATCTCTCCCTCTTTATGTCTCTGTGTCACTGCATTTTAAATAAACAATAACAACAACAACAACAACAAAAAACCTAAATAAACTTTACCAGAATCTATAAAATTGCTGGATACTACTCAAGTATTCAGAGTGAGATGTACTGATATCTGCAAATTATTTGGAAATAAAAGAGAAAAATTAGAAAGTAAGTTGAGTTCCCCAGTGTGGAGGACTTAGCCAGATGTTCTCATACTTTGAGATATACTGAGGGGCTGGCAATATGGTGCAATAGGTTAATTCTCTGCCTGCAGCACCGGCATCCCATATGGGTGTCTGTTCTAGTCCTGGCTGCTCCTCTTCCAATCCAGCTCTCTGCTATGGCCTGGGAAAGCAGTGGAAGATGGCGCAAGTGCTCGGACCTCTGCACCCACGCAGGAGACCTGGATTGGTGCAGCTAAAGCCGTTGCAGCCATCTGAGGAGTAAACTAGCCCACGGAAGACCTCTCCGTCTCTCCCTCTCACTGTCTGTAACTACCTGTTACACAAATAAATAAAATCTTCAAAAAACAAAACAACTTGCTTGGACTCAGAAAGGCAAACTTGGGGCTCTTTAAATAAAAATATTTGGAGTAGGATGGGAAAGGATGCATATATTTTGGTGGTAAAAGGGAAATACTAGAAATTCAAATATATGAGACTTAGTTTTGAGAGTTCTCAAGGAAGAAAGCATATTAAAGAAAACAGTTTACAGAACATGTTTAACAACTAAACATATTTATTCAGCACAGTCATCATTGAAAATGTCATCTTTCATGTCACCCTTTTGCATCTTGAGAAATCAATCATTTTAAATATGGAAATATTAATGCACAGCTTCTAAGAAAAACCCTCTTTAATACTTGGCTTACACTTACATATTTGGCAGCATTATGGGCTTTTTAAACTCTATGCCTGCCTGAGCCCAACTGGAAACAAGTACTGGAGAGCAGCCAGTGACGAAGGTCACAGCTCTGCCACTTACGTGTAGTCTCCATGGACATTATTTCCATGAGGTGTGAGGTATATAATTAGCAGACGGTCAGTAAATAAGATTTTAGAGAATGTGATTATATAAGCAGAGAAGTTGTTTCAGGCAAGTTTGTAAAATATAATGGGTCTAGAAGGAAAAAATTAGCCAAAGCCAACCATTGATGAATTGGATCATATCCCTGTCTGAATACCTTCTTCAGAAATTCACACTCCATGCTCAAGGTGGGATAAAATCATGGCCAATATAAACGGATATAAGCCAAATATTTTATTGAGCTCTTTAATTAATGAGAGAAAAAGTAAGATGTAATGATTAGTCCAAAGACCATTTAAGATACTGGGGTAAAAGCAGGTGTTTAGCTTAGCAGTTACAATGTTCTAATCCCATACTGGAGTATTTGGGTACAACTCTTGACTTCAACAACCAACACCAGCTCTCTGCTAATGCAGATCCTAGGAGGCAATGCTGATGGCTCAAGTAATGAGTCCCTACCACCCACGTGGGAGATCCGGGTTGAGTTCTCTGTTCTTGGCTTTGACCTTGGCTCAGTCGCAGTGGGCATGTAGGATTGAACCAGCAGATGGCTTCTCTCTCTTTCTGCCTCTCAAATAAATAAATAAATATAAAATGAACATGCCCGAGAGCCACCTGCGTGCACACTGTGTCCCCACAGGTCCCACACGAGAATCCAATCATGAAGTTACCTGAGGCTCGAGAGAGCATGACCCACGGTCTGTTTATCTCTATTTATTTACGAAGCTGACATGGAATCGTAATGTGAAGCTACAAGCAACGGCACACAGTGAACTGTTCATAAAAATAAACCTATGCAGAAGTGAAAAAAAAAAAAGAACATAGAGTAGTTAACAACTTAGGAAAGAAAAATTTTTTAAAAGATTTATTTATTTGATAAATTGCTTTGATTGTATTGAGGAATGTTCCTTCTATACCCAGTTTGCTTAGAGTTTTTTTTTTTTTTAATGTTTTTTTTTTTTTGACAGGCAGAGTGGATAGTGAGAGATAAAGAGACAGAGAGAAAGGTCTTCCTTTTTGCTGTTGGTTCACCCTCCAATGGCCACTGCAGCCGGCGCATCTCGCTGATCCAAAGCCAGGAGCCAGGTGCTTCTCCTGGTCTCCCATGCGGGTGCAGGGCCCAAGGACTTGGGCCATCCTCCACTGCCTTCCCGGCCATAGCAGAGAGCTGGCCTGGAAGAGGGGCAACTGGGATAGAATCCGGCGCCCCAACTGGGACTAGAACCCAGTGTGCCAGCGCCGCAAGGCAGAGGATTAGCCTGTTGAGCCACAGCGCCGGCCTGCTTAGAGTTTTCATCATGAAAATGTGTTGTATTTTATCAAATGCTTTCTCTGCATCTATTGAGATAATCATATGTTTTTTCTTCTGCAGTCTGTTAATGTGGTGTATCACATTGATTGTTTTGCGAACACTGAACCATCCCTGAATACCAGGGATAAATCCCACTTGGTCTGGGTGGATGATCTTTCTGAAAGACAGAGTTACAGAGAGAGGCAGAGACAGAGAGAGAGGTGTTCCATCCGCTGGTTTATTCCCTAGACGGCTGCAGCGGCCGGAGCTGCACCGATCTGAAGCCAGGAGCCGGAAACCTCCTCTGGGTCTCCCATGTGGGTGCAGAGGCCCAAGAACCTGGGACATCCTCCATTGCTATTCCAGACCATAGCAGAGAGCTGGATCGGAAGAGGAGCAGCCAGGACTAGAACCGGTGCCCATATGGGAAGCCAGCGCTTCAGGCCAGGGCTTTAACCCACCGTGCCACAGTGCTGGCCCCAGGAAAGAAATTTTAGTATTAAGATTGCTGAGTTAGATATAAAATTGGTTATCCTAATATAGGGATTGTCTTAATGAAGAATGGGGTGGCAGAGAGAGTAGGAGATGGGATGGTTTGTGGGTGGGAGGGTGGTTATGGGGGGGGAAAACTGCTATAATCCAAAAGATGTACTTTAAAAATTTATATTTATTGAATAAAAGTTTAAAAAATATAGGGATTATTTGTCTATGGAGGAAAATGTATAAATTAACTGGTCAAAATGAAATGAACTTACTTTAGGTATAGACAATCCTTGGTGACCTTTGTCTTTACATGATATTGAAAGTATATACCATACTTCTGGGCTGGCGCCATGGCTCACTTGGATAATCTGCCTGCGGCGCCGGAATCCCATATAGGCTCCGGGTTGTAGTCCCGGTTGCTCCTCTTCCAGTCCAGCTCTCTGTTGTGGCCTGGGAGGGCAGTGGAGGATGGCCCAAGTGCTTTGGCCCATACTTCTTTCCTTTATCTTTGTGTTAGGAGAATTTTTCTGATAGTAACCTGACCCCAGGTCATAGAACTATTAAGTAATTGAGCAGAGAACTGAATCTTGGTCACTGACCACATGGCCCTCATATCCAACCCTTTGTTATGACTCAGTAATGAGTTAGTTTGTATTGTGCACACAAACACACATTTAAATGTTTTGGAGACCTTTTCTTTTTTACATTTATTTGTTTTTATTTATTTGAAAAGCAGAGTGACAGAGAGAGAGAGAGAGAGAATCTGTGCTATGGATTGGTTAACTCCTCAAGTACCCCAACAGCTGGGACTGGGCCAGGCCTAGGCCAGGATCCTAAAACTTCATCTGGATCTCCCATGGAGATGACAGGGACCCAAATACTCGAGTCATTACCACTGCTTCCAAGGGAGTGCATTAGTAGGAAACTGGATGGAAGTAGAGGCAGGATTTGAATCAAGCATTTTGATATGGGATGAGGGTGTCCCAAGCAGTAGTTAACTTCTATGCCACAATGTCCATCTCTGCTTTTACCTTTTAAGAATGTTGGAATCTATTAGGTCTATGCAGATAATTTTTTCATAGCCAAGAGATCTCTGAAAGATAAGGGTTCTATGGATGGATGGTAAGGTCATCTACCACAGTCAATAAACACGAAACTGAAGTGTAACATCTTGTGTTTCTGCTCCAGTGGAGACTGCTGAAACCACAGGCTCCAAGAACATAGGACTTTATTAAGAATCTAAAGAGTACTTTATTTTCTTCCTCTCTGTCACTCTGTCTTTGAAATAAAAAATAAATAAACTTTAAAAAATAGAAATAGGTCAATAGGTGCTCACATTTGGGCATCCTTTGGCCACTCTTTCTCAACTACTTTTATGCCTTAGAGTAAGCTGACAATAGGAACCTTCAAATTGGATGCCAGAAAAATGAGTCTTGCATACAAAACCTGAATATGTGGCACTTAGAGTATATCTTTAGCAACACAAACCCAAAATATGATGCAAATAAAGAGAAATGCAATGGTTAAAGGAAGTGAGGGATGAAGGGACATGGAGAGCCCAGCCTTCCTGCCACCCCTCTTCTTCCCTCCCCTTTTGAAGGAACCAGGATAGGCTACAACATTTTCAAGACCCGGTGTAAAGTGGAAAATCGGGATCCTCTGTGAAAAAAGTAGCACAATAATTATATTAAATATACAAAAATATGTGTTTTCTTTAAAAATACCTGATGAGTAACTAAAAATTGTGAAAAATCTTATTTTTGATATAATAGCTATATGTAATACTATTTATATAATAATAAAATGATATTTTGGTTAAGCATAAGATTTTTTCCCTACTCTTTAGCAAATTCATATATTAAATAATCAAAATTTGTACCTTTGAAACTTCATTTTAAATCTATGTACTTGAAAGCAGCATAAATTGCTCTTGACAAATGTGAGATTGTAGGTAATTTTGGATGATTTACAATTTTAAGATCTTTCTGTTAATGCCAGTACTATTGGAGCTATTAAGTGTATTTTATAGGCTGTTGCAAGTTTTGAATGAATTTCTGATAAATTATTTTAAAATATAAATGTTACTATATCTAGAGCTGATGATTCTTATTTTTTCTAGAAAAAGCTTTAATTCCCCATACAAATCAGTTTTGTTTAAATCTGAATATAATTTTAAATGTAAATTTGTATAATAATATTTTAATATTTTCCATGGTGTTTTCTGTAACTGGTAAGAGGTTTAACAAGAAACTTCATAATTAGCATATATTTCAGAACAACTATGAAGTATTTTATTGCTGTATCTCCAATTATAAGGCAAGATTAATTTTTAACTTGTCTACCTCTTTAATAATTGGTTTAAGGAAAGTTTCATGATAATAGTTTTTATTTTCCAACAAGGACAAAAATCTCAAAATTTAATTTGTATTTCTAAGCCTGTGGCCATTTGTCTTGAAAGATTGAACAGCTTTTAAACTAGAGTATCTATCATTCACTGTTGCAATTTATTACCTGCACATCAGAAGTTCCTACTGCTACTGCTGCTACCTTGTATTCTGCATACTCTGAAGTCTGCTGTTACATTTTGTGCCCAGTCCCAGCTGGGTTCCATTCCTCTGCTCCCCTTCAGTTCTTGAGTGTCCCAAGCACTGGCCTTCATGTAGGGTCAACTGCTGCGTGTATGCTGCTTCTGTTACCTGGAGCCTGAGTCTATACAGGTGCAGGTTGCTGCTGGACCACTACAACATGCAGATGATCGCTTCTGCTTATGGTCATGTTCCACTGCTCCATTTAACATAAAATATAAGTTCAAAGATCAAACTAAGAATTTGAAGACACTGAAAGCAGAGCATTAACACAAGGCTTCTCAGTATGAAATCCTAAATAACTACATGTTGCACACTTCTGAAACTGGTCTTGAATGGAGCTCTCAACACTCTGTCGATGCGCATGACTTTGTGATTTCGCTCATCAGTTCTCTTACCCCAACTCCTGTTCTGTTATGAAAGCTTTGTTCTGATGCATTTATCAAGGGAATAATAAGATAAAATAAATATTAACCCGCAAGACTAAGAATGAATAGTCAAAAATAGAATGAGTCAGAAGACTAATGACACAGAAGCCAAGAGAAGAGAGATTTTCAAGGAGAAAGTCATCAATGGAGTCAAGCAATGCCAAGAAGTCAATTAATATTGAGACCAGAATGTTTCCACTGACCTTAGCAAAACAGAAGTCACAGGATCTTTGATCTCAGATATGAATTGTTTCAATGAAGGCAAATGCAGGCTGAAACCAAATGCAGGCTGAAGCCACGTCAAAAGCAGGTTGAGGAATGAGAAGAAATTGGAAAATGGGCTCTTCTATCCTCCTTATGTACTGGCCTGAGTATCCGTAGATATAGCCCCTGCAATACTGTGGGTACATGCACCAGGGGACATCTTGCTGTTTACAGATAATCCTTTTGTTTCCTCTTTATTTTTCCTTATCATGGCTTTGTTTAAACTGCCATGCACTGGGAACTAACTATGTGTTCGGCTGGTGCTGATTACGTTATGTACATTCATTTCTATTTCTCAAACAACCCTACTATTCCTCTCATTTTCTTATTGAAGAATTAGACTCAGAGCATATGTGACTTGCATAAGGTCATACACCTATCACAAGATCTGGCATTCAAACTCAATCCCAATCCCTGCTCCTTCCACTCTCATAGAGGTGTCATTTGTTTAGAGTCACATGTTTCTTGCATTCCAGGGAAGTCAATCAGGTAGATACTCAGTTGTTTATTCAGGAATATTGATATATTTCACATTTGGACATCCCAGATTGAGTAAACATACATTCTAATACATTCCACTGTAATTTACTGAGCCCTGTAAACATTGAATTTCTCCACACAAGAACCCAGTCAACAAAAGTTGATAATATGGGAAATCACATCAAGACTATTGAAGTCAGATAGACTCATCATAAATGTACCACACTACTCTATAGCACCATCTGTAGTTCCTTTTCTTAAGTAATCAAGCGTTACCCAGCTCCAACTCCCCACCATCTCATGTCTAGATTACAATAGCCTCCCAACAGGACTCTGCTCTTCTTCTTGCTGCTAATCACAACAACCAAAATGTTACTTTAAGAACTTGTCAGACCACATTATATCTCTCCATAAAAGCTTTCATTGGCTGCCTATTTCACTCAGAGAAAGGGCCAACATTCTAAGAACGATGATAATGATCCCTTTCCTGGCCTCTCTGACTTTTCTTACCTCTCTCCCCCTTGCTCACTCTGCTGCAGCCACACTAACTACCTTCTGTTCTTCAGTCCTGCCAGGAAAAGTAAACCTTAGGATCAAACTTAACTATTAGCTTTAATCAGCTGTACTTTTTCATTTCTTCATAGCACTTACCACTTTGGAGTAAGTAACTGAGAGCGCAGGAATCTTTACTTACTAAAGCATCCAAGGTGCCTAGAATGATGTCTAGTGCATGCTACTTGGTGGATACTCAGTAAATACTTCTTTTTAAAAAAATTCTACAGATTCAAATTGTTTCTACCAAAAATGCCAATGGCCTTTTATGCAGAAATAGAAAATCTGTTCCTAAAATTCATATAGAAATTCAAGAAATCCTAAATAGTCAATGCAATCTTGAAGAAGAAAAACTTAGAGAACTCACACTTCCTGATTTCAAGACAGCAAAACTGCAGTAAGCAAGAATATGTGTTAAAGGTATAAAACAGACATGTGGATCAATGGGCTAGAATTCAAAGTACAGAGATATGCCCACAGACTTCTGTATTTTCAATAAATTAGCTGAAATAACTGGATACTCACTTGTAAAGATAGGCCTCTACCATATATCATCAGAGATAAAACTGTAGAATTAGAAGAAAATATAGGTGGAAATCTTCACGACTGAATGTAAAATAATTTATTGTACTCTTGCTTGATGCCTATATTACAAAGAAAAAGTTAAATAAATCACACTTCATCAAAATTAATGACTTTTGTACATCAAAAGAAGGTAAAAATGCCACCCAGGGAAAGAGAGAGAATATTTACCAATCATATATCTGATAAAGGTCTAGAATCCAGAATGTGAATATATAAAGAACTCATACAACTCAAAAATAAAGATAACTTACCTAATTTTAAAATGGAGAAAGAATCTGAATAGAAATTTATCCAAAGCCAGTGTTGTTGAAAACATGTTCAGTATCATTAGAGAAATGCAAAAATTAATTGAAAGGCAGATTTATAGAGAGGCGGAGAGAGAGAGAGAGAGAGAGAGAGAGAGAGAGAGAGAGAGAGAGAGAGAAGCTGCCTCTTATAGACAGCATATAGCTGAATCACTTTTTGAAAGCTCATTCTACCATCTCTGTTTTGTATTTGATGTGGTTAATCTATTTAAATTTAATGTAATTAACTATAAAGTAGAATTTACATTTGCTGTTCATTTTGTGTATGTGATCTTTTTATTCCTGTATTTCTCCATTACCACATTCTTTTGTGTTAAATTATATTTTCTAGTGTATCATTTTAATTCTCTTATAATTTATTTTACTGTATGTGTTTTAGTTATTTTCTTAACAGTTGCCCTCGGGATTATAATAAACATCTCACATTTATAATAATCTACTTCAATTTAACAACTTAATTTAAATAGCATACAACTTTGTTTCTATTGGGCTTCATTCCCTCTTTCCTCATTTGTCTTGTTTTGGCATATAAATTATAGATTATAGATTGTGCAATAACAAATAGATTTACAATTATTGCAGTCATCTTTTAAACCCACTGAGGAAAAAGGGTACAAGTAAAGAAGATTGTCCTTTATTTTTTTATTTTTTATTTTTTGACAGGCAGAGTTAGACAGTGAGAGAGAGAGAGAGAGAGAGAGAAAGGTCTTCCTTTTTCTGTTGGTTCACCCCTCAAAATGGCTGCTACAGCTGGCGCGCTGCGCCGATCTGAAGCCAGGAGCCAGGTGCTTCCTCCTGGTCTCCCGTGTGAGTGCAGGGCCCAAGGACCTGGGCCATCTTCCACTGCCTTCCTGGGCCACAGTAGAGAGTTGGACTGGAAGAGGAGCAACCAGGACAGAATCGGGCACCCCAGCCAGGACTAGAACCCGGGGTGCCTGTGCCGCAGGCAGAGGATTAGCCAAGTGAGCCGCTGCGCTGGCTGAAGATTGTCCTTTTAATTTATCTGTGAGCCACCTTTAGAGGTGCTTTTTATCTTTCGTTGTGGACTTGAATTAGTGTCTAGTAATTTTTGAGATACTAGTATTCTTATTTTATACTACAAAGGACTCACTTCAGTTTTTGTAGGACAGGCTTCCTGATAACAAATTGTCTCAGTTTTTGTTTTTCTGGGAATGTCTTAATTTTCCTTTTAGTTTTTAAATATAGTTTTGCTTGTGGAATTCTTGGTTGATAATTGTTTTCTCTGAATGTCATCACATTGTCTTTTGGACTCCATGGCTTTTGTTGAGAAATCAGTTGTTAATTGCATTGAGGATCATTTACATGTAACAAATCATTTCTCTCTTGCAGTTTTCAAAATGTTCTGTCTTTGGTTTTTGAATTATAATTATGGTGTGTCTATGTGTGGGTCTCCTTGAAGTTATTGTACTTGGAACTGAGTTTCTTGAATACACGTATTAATGTTTTTTTTCATAAATTTAGGAAAATTTTGGCCAAATATTCTTTCTTTTTCTGCCTCTTCCTCTTCCTTTTTCTCATTTAGAGATTCCCCTTTTAGATATGTTGATATGATTGGTGATGTTCTACAGATCTCTAAGGTTTTATCCATTTTTTCTGCATTACGTTTTCTTTCTGTTCTTTGGATCAAACTGTCTTCAAGTTCACTTTCTTCTGCCCATTCAAATCTGCTGTTGATCCTCTATAGTAAGTGCTTAATTTTTTTCATTATACCTTTCACATTCAGAATTTCAACTTTCCCATTCAAAAAAAAAAAAAAAAGCCACAGATCTGTGCTGATATTCTTATTGCTGAGACGTCATTCTCAAACTGTTCTTCAGTCATTTGATAATATTTTAAAAACTGATTGAATGTCCAGATTCTGTTTATGAGTTTCTTCAGCTCTCACCTAAATTTTTTGAGTGTATAGTGGTGCAAGAGCAATACACATTTTGTAAGAGTTATACTTTGAATTTTGATCTTTTTCTGGGGTAGTGATATGCCCTGCAATTGTCTTGTGAAGCTGAATTGGTAGAAACCTGCAGCTCCCACTAAACCATGCAATTATATTCTACAGTGTATTCTGTTGTCAGAATTTTTTTTTGGAAATCATGTTTTCACATTCCATATTGCCCACAGAATGGACATCTTTGTCTCCTGCTTCCAGTGGAAAGAAAAAGGGAAGGCAATTACTCTTGAGAGAAAACGCAAGATAATTTCCTAGCATTAAAGCAAAAAAGCCAGCTATGGCCCTCTACATATGTTAAAAAATTTCATGTGGATGATCTTGACTATCTTACAGGAAAAGAAGCAAATCAATGATGCAGTGAAATCATTGGTTAAATGGACTGTCATCATGAAGAAAAGTGATGGTCCAATTGATGGTACAGAAAAACCACTTGTTGTATAGATTGAAGACCAGATGCACAAATGCATACCACTCAACCCACTGGCTATGCATGCTAAGGTGAAAATATTTTTCAATAGACTAAAATAGTATGCTAATGATCCTATGTAGTACAAATGTTCATAGTGAGTCATGAGAGGGTCTAACACATCAGAAAGCATAATAATTTTATGTGAAAGTAAGTGGTAAGGCAGCAAGTAACAAGATTAGAAATGCCAAAGTTTTTGGCCGGGGCCCTGGCTTAACAGGCTAATCCTCCGCCTTGGGGCGCCGGCACACCGGGTTCTAGTCCCGGCTGGGGCACCGGATGCTATCCTGGTTGCCCCTCTTCCAGGCCAGCTCTCTGCTATGGCCTGGGAAGGCAGTGGAGGATGGCCCAAGTCCTTGGGCCCTGCACCTGCATGGGAGACCAGGAGAAGCACTTGGCTCCTGGCTTCGGATCAGCGAGATGCGCCGGCCGCAGCGGCCATTGGAGGGTGAACCAACGGCAAAAAAGGAAGACCTTCCTCTCTGTCTCTCTCTCTCTCCCTATCCACTCTGCCTGTCAAAAAAAAAAAAAAAAAAAAAAAAAAAGCCAAAGTTTTTAAGGAAAATCTGCAGGGCATAATTGTAGATGAGAAATATTTGTAGAATAAATATTTAATGCCGATGAAATAAGCTTGCTCTGGGAACATATGCTAAAATTCATATACATTCATACAGAGATCAAGACAGTGCCAGGATTCAAGGCATTCAAAGACTGTATAATGTTGTCTTGTGTGGAAATATTGTAGATTTCATATAAAGCCTTCCTAAGTCACCATTCCGAGAACTCCGGAGCATTTAAGAACATAAACATACACTTCCCGTTTCTGACCACCATATCACGAAAGTCTGGATGGCATTCAACATGGTTTTTTTTTTTTTTTTTTTTTTTTTTTTTTTTTTTTTTGACAGGCAGAGTGGATAGTGAGAGAGAGAGAGACGGAGAGAAAGGTCTTCCTTTGTCGTTGGTTCACCCTCCAATGGCCACCACGGCTGGAGCACTGTGGCAGGCACACCACACTGATCCGGAGGCAGGAGCCAGGTGCTTCTCCTGGTCTCCCATGGGGTGCAGAGCCCAAGCACTTGGGCCATCCTCCACTGCACTCCCAGGCCATAGCAGAGAGCTGGCCTGGAATAGGGGCAATCGGGACAGAATCCGGCGCCCCGACCAGGACTAGAACCCGGTGTGCCGGTGCCGCTAGACAGAGGATTAGCCTATTGAGCCGCGGCGCCTGCCTTAACTTGGTTTTAAGACTGGCTTTTAAAATATTTTATTCTGAAGGCAAGAGAATATTAAACCTGACAACATTACATTTGTGATTATCTCATCTTAGAAAATGAATCCAGAGCAGATCATTTGAGGAGTAAAGATCTTTCTCTCTGTCTTCTCCTCTCTGTCTGTAACTCTACCTCTCAAATAAATAAATGAAATCTTAAAATTAAAACATAAACAATGAATACTAGTATGGAGTGCCAGCTAACTCACTCCTCATTTTTGTTATGTGACATCTTCTACAAAATACCTTGTGAGTTTCATTAATTAATATTAAGAAGGAATCTAGTTTTGATGAAAAATATTGAAACAGAATGGTAAGATCTGTGTCTATTATATTCTTTGAGAATGACACATGAGCAACATTGAAGTCAGGCTATTATTCATTCCAACTGTTATCCAAGCAAATATGATGTAAAATAATGACCTTTCATTGTAAGCTGAGTCTAGTAAAAAACAAGCAAGCTTGAACGTGTGATCTTTCAGGGAACTGCCAGATAGATCAAAAAATGAGGATTCTCTGAGAATGAGATTTCAAAAGGAGCTTTACTCCTTCCTGTTCCTTCTGCCAGGCTGCTGGTTTACAATTCTGTTTTATGGTATTTGTTTTCAAGGCTACCACGGAGTTGGAGACTATAATAGGCCAAATTACAACACCACAAAGCTTGCTATTCTTACTGAGATTCAGGCATTTTTCTTAAAGAAATGTCCTCCAAATTGCTGTAAGCCTGTTTAGTTTCCAGGATTTTGAAAAACCAATTCTGAAATTTTAGCCAGATTTATTGTTGCTTTTATGAAGAAGAGAGATTCAGGAGGCCCTTTCTCTTCTGTTTCTGCTTACAGTTACTCACTTTCATTTGACCATACCCTGATCTACAGATTATTCCAGCATTACCAGTAATTCAATAGACTGTGTAAAGTAATATCTATGGAAGCATATCTTAAGGATGAGAAATTAACAAAGATCATCTTACTACCTATTACTCCTTAAAGTGTTGCCATATAAATCCTTTGTAAAAGGAGCTAAAATCAATACGTGGAGCAAGGACAGTCTCTTCAACAAATCGTGCTTGAGAAACTGGATATCCACAGGCAGAAGTATGAAACTAGACCCTTCCCTTACACTTTATAGGAAAATCCACTCAAAATGGATCAAAGACCTAAATCCATGACCTGATACAATCAAATACTAGAGAATATTGGGGGAACCCTGAAAGACATTGGCATAGGGAAAGACTTCTTGGAAAAGACCCCAGAATTTTCTCAAGAGAGAAAATTCAAACTGCCAAAAGACACTTGAGAACATGCTCAGGCTCACTAGCCATCAGGGAAATGCAAACCAAAACCATGGTGAGTTTTTACCTCACTCCTGATAGAATGACTCTCATACAGAAATCAACACACAACAAATGTTGGCAAGGACGTGGGGAAAAACTGTTGGTAGGAATGTTAAGTGGTAAAGCCACTGTGGAAGACAGTATGAAGATACCTCAGAAATCTGAATATAGACCTTCCATATGATCCCATCATCCCATTCCTGAGAATTTACCCAAACCAAAAGAAATCAGCATATGAAAGAGTTATCTGTACCCTCATGTTCATTGCAGCACAATTTGCAATAGCTAAAATATGGAATCAACCCAGATGTCCATCTTGAAAAATGCCTGTTCAAGTCTTTTGCCCAAATAAGAAATAAATTCTTAACTGGATTGTTTATTTTGTTGTTAAGTTTCTTGAGCTCTTAAAGATTCTGGATATTAAATCTTTATCAGTTGCATAGTTTGCAAATATTTTCTCCCATTCTGTCAGTTGCCTCTTCACTTTGCTGAATGCTTCTTTGCAGTGCAAAAGCTTCTCAGCTCGATGAAATCCCATTCGTCAATTTTGACTTTGATTACCTGTGCTTCTGGGGTCTTTTCCAAGAAGTCTTTCCCTATGCCAATGTCTTTCAGGGTTCCCCCAATATTGTCTAGTAATTTGATTGTATCAGGTCATAGATTTAGGTCATATTAAATTTTTAAGGTAATTTATTAATATATTAAATTCTCAGGATCACAGCAAATACATGACAGTTATACAACACAACTCTCATCAAACTCTCATTTTAATATGATGTTACTACAAGGAGGACAGATTCAATATGGCTCATAGATAAAATTCTAAGAATATAATGATTCTTTCCTTCATCCCACCCTCCTTCCTCCCTCTCCCTTTCCTTCCTTCCTTCCTTCCTTCCTTCCCTCTCTCCCTCTCTCCCTCCCTTCCTTCCTTCTTTCCTTTCTTCCTTCCTTCCTTCCTCCTTCCTTACTCTTCTTAATTTTTGAGATAACATATTTTAAATTTATGTTATAGTGAAAGGCTTAATGCTCCACTAAATAAACACTTAACAAGTAAAGAGTGCAAACGCCATAATTCATTGGGAGTATAGACAAATGCTATAAACAATAACCACTTCGTTTAAATGATATGAACAAGTCAAATAGTTGGCTCCATACTTTAGTCCACAGGAACATTACTAAGGTAGAAAATCACATGTTTTCCTTGCCTGTGTGTGAGGGCATTCTCAGTTCATACAAGAGCAAGGAATCTGTGTGACTGAAGCGTCATTGCAAATGGAAAGGCAGGGAGACAGGCTTTTTGGGAGTCTGAACAAGTATCAGATTTGTATTCTTAGGAGACAGAGAATCATTGAATGATTTTGAACAGCGATAGTATGTGGTCCTTTTGTGGGGAAATATTACTCTTGGAGCTTTGTAGAGGTGGATTTTGTCAAGCAAGACCTGTCTTTTAGAGGAAGACTTCCTTACGTATGATTTTTTGGAATTTAGTCACAGAGTTCCTTTGCAAAATTCTTTCCATCCAGACTTCAAAATTAAAATTATTCCAGTGAGAATCTAGAGAATAGTTTAGGTCCTGTTACATAAACCAAGTTGGACTTTGAAAAATGAAATGCCTATTTTTACACTTTGCTAATAAACACAATAACCTTTGACTGCTTTCCAAAAACTGCAGACAATGCTACAGCATCCTTAGTGCTTTAGTTTCTAGTACATTTATATTAACATCTTTTTTTTTCCAGAAGAGTTCAAAAGAAGGGGAACCATTTATTTTATCATTTGCATCTATAATATAACAAGGAACTGTCTAGTTTTAACAATGCTCATGGGAAGGTATTATTATCCTCAATGAAAATTAAAGAAGCTGATGACCAGGTGCAACAATTTGGCCTCCACTGCAAAAATAGCAGAGTTGGAATTTGAACCCCGGTCTCTCCAATCCCACAGTCCTTTCTTTCCAATGCATCATCCTCTCTCCTTGGTACAGTTTTTCTAGTTGCAAGGTCATTTTTCCTCTATATGCATCCCTCTTGAAAGATTTTCTTCCGGTCCTTTGAGGGCAATGGGTAAAACTGTATATCTCTGCAATAGCTTAACTCCACCTACTTAATTGTTTAGGCCACCTAGCCCTTGTTTCCTCCACAATAACAGGATAAAAGCCAGGGGAGCTCTGCTTTCCAATGACTTACATCACCCTACAGACAACTGGCAGCCAGGAATGGGGCAGCTGCCACACTCTTCACATATCTCTCTATTTAAAGTTCAAAGAGACACTGGATAACAATAAGGAAGAGGTGAGTGTGGCCTGACTAAGCCACTCCACAGCAGGAATAATGGCTGAAAAAGGTAAGCTTTACGGCAAAAATGCTTTCAGAAGTTGGTTTATTTGTGTTTCTTGGTAATTCTCGTCACTGTGAAGAATGTGACATCTCTGCTGCAAGGGTTATTAATCACGTATGTTAGTGTGGCTGCTCAAAATGTATTAGATGTACAGTCAATGGATCACATCCCTAGGTTAACAGAAATTTTGAAGGAACCGAATGAACAGAAGAGCTTAGTTTTGTTCCTGTATATTTTGAAAGGTGGCTTAGCAATTGTTTATTCTTCAGTGTTGTACTAGATTTAAGGTATTGGTGTGTGCTGGGTCAGAACTAAGCATGGCTGAGTTCTGGGTCAGATCTATGGAGTGCCCATGTAAGTTTGGAGAAGTCCCTCTGCCCTGTTTAGCTTGCTTTCTGACTGTAAAATGAGAATATTGGGTTCAGTCATCTCAAATATGTTCCACATCTAAGTGTATTTTTTCTGGTTTTTAAATATTTTTATTTATATTAGCTCACGATGCATTGTCACTATAGACAGGTAGCACTGGGTCTTGAACCCTACCCTCTTCTTGCAGAGCACCCTGTCTGTGCACCTCATATTTCCAGCTGTAACTGCTTAGGTATGCCGAATTGGACAAAGAGAAAAGCATTTTGAAATTACTCTTCATGTTTCAAGAGAGATTTTATTCTTACTTATGTTATCATTGTAAATGACATTTGCGAAGTACGTTGTGTTCTTATAGATCACTATTGCCAAACTATGGTACTAATTGTGGTTAAACTGAAAATATTATAGTAAAAAGAACACTAATGCAGGTATACTATGCAGTCATTTGCATTATTTTCCAAGGAATATTTACTTTTAGGGCTTTTATGATATGTAAATTTTGTTAAAACATTCTTGAGTTACATTTTATAAAACATGCAGGTATAAAATATTAATTAAATGCTTATTTAAAATATCACTATTGATTTTAAGTTCTTTAAAATTGGGAAAAATACTGAGTCATATATGTGAGCAGTTAAAAAACACTGCTAGATACTTCTTCTATAATGACACCTTAATTCACAAAAAGGCTTTTGTCCAAATGTGAGTAAAGGGCATTTCATAGTGCTTGTTTTGTCCTTAGAACAATATCACATGGCAAATAAACAGGAGGGTTTTTCATTTAGTGGTTACACCTTGCTCAAGGTCACAGTGAGAAGGAGAAACAAGGAAAGCTTTTTGTATTTATCAGTTAATAGAGACTCTAACATTTTTGGAAAAACAGTTTTAAAGTATTAAAATTCATTTTAACTTAAGAAAGTTTGCTTTTATGAGTGCCTTCTAATTTTAGAAGTGTCTACTCTCTTGATGATTTTATTTCAACAGCTTTAAAAAGTCTTCACATTTTAAAGTGATGGAGACTATAATAGGAGTGCAATTGCTAAGAATATGATTTCTCTTTGTTAGCTGAAGGCATAAGACCTCATTGTGCTTTTCAACTTAGAATGTGTTCTATAGGATGCGTTGCTGTTATGTTTCTGACTCTGTTCATGTGATGCATGTGGAGATAGATATGTGTGTGTGTTTTCTTGAGAAAATAGGTTGCAATGCAGTGACTATTTTGAAAAGATACTTTTATAAATTGGATTTTACCAGTCTGAGTACAAACAGGAGACACAGGAGGCATCATGTATAAAAACTTTGTGTGTGTGTGTGTGTGTGTGTGAGTTGGATCATTACTAACCACAAGTTTAGGTTTAGCACTGGTTGTTATATTAAACAAGTTAAAATAGTTTCTTCTCTCTAGTAGAGAATGATTATATAAGATATAGTATATTCATTCTCCTGTGATGTTTAAGTTTAGAGTTAGTTCCTAAGGCCAAGAACAACTCTCAACACCTTTCCCTCAGTTTTGATTATTTAGCTTAGTTGGAGTTACCTGAGGAATATTGGATTGTTTTTATATAAACAGTGTGTCTATGTATTATTGCACAAATATGCAGTTGTGTTCTCTACAGCCTACACTTACACAGGAATTAGAATTTACAAACCTTTTCACCTATGCTGTATTATTTAACCCTGGAAAAACCTCCAGGAAGTAGATGCCACAGGTTCCATTATATATATTTTATAAATGATGAAGTTCAGGCTCAGAGTTGTCCAAGGTCACATAATTATAAAAGGAAAACCTATGGTTTAAACCCAGGTCCTTATTTCAAATGCTCAGGTGTTACACCTAGCTATAAGTAACCTTTGTAAAAAACAAGCATAATTATATATGGATGTGACATAGAGTATATTTTTGACACTACAAACATTCCTCTTATTCTATCTTTTCTTAAAGAAATGTTAAATGTGTTTTTTAAAAAAAAGTTATTATTTATTTTCAGTTTTATTTGAAAAATAGGTAGAGCGAGACAGGCAGGGAAAGATCTTCCATCTCCTAATTCACTTCCCAAATGCCCACTAAAGACAGGGCTGGACAAGGCTGAAACCAGAAACCTAGAATTCAGTTTGGGTCTTGTCTGTGGATGGCAGGGACCCAAATACTTGAGTCATTATCTGCTGCTCTCTGGGTGCAAAAACTGGAGTTGGAAGCAGAGCCAGGACTAGAAACGAGCCTCTGTGATATGGGATGTGTGCATCCCAAGCAGAGTGTTAGCCTCTACGCTAAGTACCCGCTGCCTCTTATTCTCCAGATTCAGGTTTACTTAGATTGTGACCTAATCTGTTTTCTCGCTTTACTTTTAAGCAGAGGCTACGTTATCACGCCTTTTGGTGCCTATTCTTCTCCTGATTGGCTGGATTGTGGGCTGCATCGTAATGGTTTATGTTGTCTTCTCTTAGATTGGTAAGGATTTTAATAATTGAATATGTTTACAGAATAAATGACTCCATAAATAATCTTTTCTACTAATGGAAAATTTTGTCATTTAGGCACGAAGACAGCAGATTGACATCATTTAGAAGAATTAAGAAAAATGCAAACATGACTGTTAAATATGTCTGATGTTAAATAACAACAGTGTTTGACATCAACTTACAAGCTTGGATTGCGAATATCTCCAGTAACTTGTTTAAAATTCTGGGTACAAAAAAGAACAGTAAGAAACAAGTGTAAGAAAAAGTGAGTGAATTTATTATCTGAGTGTAGGCAAAGTGTTTCAACTGTGAATAAAATGCATAAGCAAAACCAGAAAATCCTGATAAATCTAATTACATTAGAATTTTTACCATCCTTCCCCAAAGAAAAATAAAAAAAAAAGAGGCTGCTACAAGCAATTTACAGAGAACAAAATGTAAATGTAACTTTGGCTATTAAACTCTTATGCTTAACAACAGAAATGTGACTAGAACTACATGGAGAAAACATTGTTCACTTATGAAATGGGAAGAAATACATATGTATTGGTAAGGCTGTGAGGAAATAAACTTCTATACATTGTCTTTGGGAATTCAAAATGGTACTTGTTTTTTAATGTCGGTGTCTACCAAAATTATATACGTATCTATATAAGTATTGATTCCACTATCTCTCTTCTAAGAATATGGAAATTCCCACAGAAACACTGGCCAAAAATACCAAATGGCTTATACACAAGGCTGATCATTGTGGCAAAATTTGTTACAGCAAAAAGCTACAAGGAAGTGTTCCTAGGGTACTGATTAAATATTCTGTAAAGCTGTGCTTATGCAGCTATAAAAAGGAAGGAAGAGAGTTGGTACACACTTATATGTTATAATCCTCAGGACAAAGTGTTAGATGAAAAGGCCAATACAGAACAATATATACTACTTTTATGGTAAGAAAAGAAGGGGCTTGGGCCGGCGCTGTGGCACACCAGGTTGAAGCCCTAGCCTGAGGCACTGGCATCCCATATGGGCGCCATCTCTAGTCCTCCAATCCAGCTCTCTGCTATGGCCTGGGATAGCAGTAGACGATGGCCCAAGTTAGTGGGCCACTGCATCTACACGGGAGACCTGGAGGAAGCTCCTGGCTCCTGGCTTTGGATTGGTGCAGCTTCTGCCACTGCAGCCATCTGGGGAGTGAACCAGCGGATGGAAGACCTCTCTCTCAGTCTCTACCTCTCTCTGTAACTCTGTCTTTCAAATAAATAAAAATAAATATTTTTAAAAAAGAAGGGGATGGCCTAATATATACGCATATTTCTAATATTAAATTACTGAAACTGAAGAGACATAAATGGATGCTAAATATCTTACAATCTTCATTGTACTAAAGTTTTCATTATTTTAAAGATTTATTTATTTATTTGATACTATACTTGATCTTAGTCAAAAGGCTGATAAATGATTATTTATTTGTTTGAAAGGCAGAGTTACAGACAGAGAGGGAGAGACAGAGCAAGAGAGATCTTTCATCCACTGGTTCATTCCCCAAATGGCTGCAATAGTTGAAGCTGGGCTGATCCAAAGCCAGGAGCCAGGCACTTCAATCAGGTGTCCCACGTGGGTGCAGAGGCCCAAGGACTTGGACCATCTTCTGCTGCTTTCCCAGGTGCATTAGTAGAGAGCTGCATCAGAAGTGGAGCTGGGAATCTAATGGGTGCTTAGATGGGATGCCGGTGCCACAGACAGAGGCTTAACCTGCCATGCCACAGTATCAGCCCTACAGCTTTAATTTTGAAAATCATAAATACTTTATAAATTTTAAAAAGTGATAACCCTAAATTTAAAAAAATCTGGAGAAAATCTAGCACTACATCATATTGCTGCAAAGGTACACAGAGATAAGAAATCTTTCAAGTGACTTTAAAACACAATATTTTTTAAAAAAAAATTATTTATTTATTTGAAAGTCAGAGTTACACAGAGAGAGGAGAGGCAGAGAGAGAGAGAGGTCTTCCACCCGATGGTTCACTCCCCAGATGGCCACAACGGCTGGAGCTGCGCCGATCTGAAGCCAGGAGCCAGGAGCTTCTTCCAGGTCTCCCATGCAGGTGCAGGGACCCAAGGACTTGGGCCATCTTCTACTGCTTCCCCAGGCCATAGCAGAGAGCTGGATTGGAAGTGGAGCAGCCGGGACTCGAACTGGCGCCCATATGGGATGCTGACTCTTCAGCAGGGCGTTAACCCATTGCACCACAGTGCTGGCCCCAAAACACAATATTTTGACCATATATTCCTTCTATAGGATAGACTTTTTTTAAAAAAAGATTTTATTTATTTATATGAAAGGCAGAGAGAGACACAGAGAGCGAGCGAGAGATCTTCTATCTGCTGGTTCACTCTCCAAGTTGCCGCAACAGCTGAGGCTGGACCAGGCTGAAGCCAGGAACCTGGAACTACATCCAGGTCTCCCACATGGGTAGTAGGGGGCTCAAGTACTTGAGCCATTTTCTGTGGCTTTCCCAGGCTTATCGGCAGGGAACTGGATTGGAAGTGGAACAGCTGGGACTAGAATGGATGCCAATATGGGATGCTGGCATTGCAAACAGGGACTTAACCCACTGTGCCACAACACCAGCCTCTGGGATAGAAATCTTAACCATATTCAGTATGTTTATTGTTGGTTTGACATTCATGTCATCATTGTAAAGGTCAAGTAAATATCTGGTAATCTTAATTTTAATAGCAGATATCAGCATGAACTAATTATTTATTTGCCTTCTGAAAGATGTCTATCCTAGTTCTGCCCATTGAAAAGGTTTAGTAACGGTGAGTGTCCTCACATCTTCACTGTGGTCTCCACATGCCAGTCTCCGCTCAGTGGAGGAAAGGATCTCTGTCCTGTTCTGGAGGAGGAAAACTGCAATATAGTTTTCACGTTTATGCATCAGATGGGCAACACCTACCCCTCACTGATCGCTTTAAGAGTTCTTCGACGGTTATAGCCAGACATTATATACCTGTTGGTAGAGCAGAATGGACAGTACACTGTGCCACCTTTGACGTATCTTGCCGAAACAAGCGAATTTGAAGCAGAATGAGTTTCTGGATCAATGTACTGAGCTACTTTGAACACAAATCATGAGTGTACATTCAGCCAAGTCCAGGGTGTGGGAAATTATAAAGGACACATGACCTTGTTTCTCCAGCAAATAACTGGTAGAGTGGGGAAGGAGCAACTACTGCAGAGCAACAGAGACTTAAAAGGATAGCAAATGAACCCAGTGTACAGACCGGTTACAAAAGTCACACTTCTGTATTTCTGCAATAAATATACTAAGTGCTGTTTCTCATTTTGTTCACTGTAATAATGACAATTGGTAATGGGAAAGAAAAGACATAAAGTGGGAAGCCTTTAAAAAGTTGATGGAAAATGTGTGTTATAACAAACTGTGCATGTATTTCAAAATAATTTTGTGCCAAAATAAACATGTCTTTAAATTCCATTTTCCATGAATTTTTTGAAGTACCTTTGTGCTGGTAAGATGATAGGAATTTTCTTAAAATATTTTCATAGAAAAAAACTAAAATATAAAGTGAGGTGTATGAAATAAGGTAAAATATTGAAATTTGTTTAGGTTGAGTGATAATTTCTTGGGAATTTTTATATGCTTTGCTCTACTTTTGTGCATATTTAAACATTTTTATAAAAAGTTTGTTTTCTTTTCAATAACTCCATATTGTCAACTACAATTAATACAAATAAATAAAAATAGAATGAAACAGGTGCAAGCATTTGGCTTAGCAGATAAGACCTCTTCCCATACCACATTGGCTTAGTCCCAGTCCCAGCTCCACCTCTAATTCCAGTTTCCTACTAGCATGCACCCTGGGAAGCAGTTCATGCTGGGTCAAATAGTTGGATCCTTGTCACCCACACTGAAGAGCTTTTTTGAGTTCTTGGCTCTTGGCTTCAGTCTAACCAAGCCCTAACCATTGCAGGCATTTAGGGAAGTGAACCAGCAGATTTACGGTTCTGTCTCTCTCTTTCTGCCTCATAAATAAATAAACATAAAATAAAAAGAATGAATCAACACAAGGTAAAACCTGGTGCTCTTTCAAAACCCCATCTCTAGTTTTGATGGGCGTGTAAGGGGGCCAAGAGTCTACATTTCAGTGCATTTCTCTAAGGATTCTTAGGCGCACTGAAATTTAAGAACCATTGCCTTAGAGAAGTGGTTCTCACACGTCAGTGAACATTAACCTTCCACGGAGGAATTAATAAAACGTGCACTCTCAGAGTTCCTGGTTCAGGAGATCTGCTGCAGGGGTCTGAGAATTTCATTTCTACCTTTCCACCATGTTTTCCAGCATTGCTACTGCTGCCGGCCTCAGGTCCCTAGTTTGATAATCAATGCACTAAAAGGAATCTTCCTCCTAACTATTCCAAATTCTTCCATTCAATTTTTTTTTCTACAGAAATTAGTCTGCTGTCAGAAAACTAGAGAAAGCTTTTGCTTTATTCATTGATTAACTTGGTTAAACATTTCAAAAGAATCTTAAGATATTTAAAGCAACACTTAAAAATTTCAAAGGAAAATGTGTGTAAAATTAGACTCAATTGTTTTCACTTATAATTGGGCTTAATTTCAGTTTTCTCTAGACCTGGAGAAGAACTAACTGGCCTTAAATCGGAAGTCTGTGGCTGTCAACCTTTATAGGTTTGGGAAAGGTGATTGGTACATTTTCAGGAATTTGCTGAGTTTAGTATCTCATTAAACTTGGCCATGGTGGAGTATGTATACCAGAGTGATTCACAAATACTATGTATTAGGGCTTGTTCCCACTGGAGAGCCACTTCCTCAATATTGACCAGCATGCTACTTGCCTAAGTCCTGTTGGCTTGTTTGATGCTTATGTTAGTGAAAAAGATATCTCATTCACTTGAGCATTTTTGTGCTACAGAATTTAATGAGGAGTCCATAAAAGCTATAAATGCTCTCAAAATCCATTCTTTCACACAACATTGTCCGTAAGATATGGTATCTATGGGTCATCCAAGATCCACCTGAAGTCAAGGTATTTCTCACATTGTGAAGCCTTTAGGACTCTCCACAACTTGAAAGTCATTTCACTTGGAGTTAAAGACATGATCTTTCAGCTTTGTTCTTATTTCCTTTTTAAAAAATTATAGTGTACAACATGGAGTTTTGATGCATGTATATGCTGTGAAATTACCAAACCAAACTGATTATTATATCCATTACTTTGCATACTTATTTTTTGTGGCAAAAGTGAATAAAAATTAATCTCAATTTCAAGTATATAATACATTGTTATCAACTTTAACTACCATGTTGTACAACAGAGCTCCTGAAGTCATTTCTCCTAACTGAAATGTTCAATCCTTTGACCAACATCTCTTTAACTCTTCACTTCCACCAGCCTTGGTGACTTCTGTTCTACTCTGTACTTCTGTGAACTTGACTTTTTTAGATTCCAAGTATGAGTGAGATGATTTAGTGTTGTTTCCTGTGCCTGGTTTGTATCACTTAGCATAATGTCCTCCAGGTTCATCTATGTTGTTGCAAGTGACAGAATTTCTTTATAGGGCTGAATACTCTTCCTGTGTGTGTTTGTGTGTGTGTGTATTTGTGTGTATATCATATTTTCTTTATCCATTAATCCATTGGTGAATAGTTAGGTTGATTCTATGTCTTGGTTACCGTGAATAATACAGAAAGGAACAAGGAAGGGCAGATACCCCTTTGACACAGTGATTTCTATCTGAGTCTCTATCTAGAAGCAGCATTGTTGGATCATTTGGTAGTTCTATTGTTAAGTTTTCAAGGTGCCTCCACACCATTTTCTGTAATGGCAACTGAGTGTTTCTATTACTTCTTTCCACTGATATCATTCAGCGACATCAGCGTTCTTAAACCTCAGGGTCCTGGTATTTTGTTTGTTACACAGGCAGGGATGGAAAACAAAAGAATATGACAACCTGTGTCCTTATGTTGGTTAGAATGACTTCCCTTTCGTCTGGGCTATTTTTCTTCACATGCACTGCCTCTTCTCTTTAGTTCTTTGAAGCTACAGGGTATCTCATTTTTTGTTCAAACATGCACTCTGCTCTCCTGTGGCACATAAAAGTTTGGCTTTTCCATAAGTCTTTACCTTTTACCTCTCACAGAAACTTTGTTATTTCAAGGGCTCAGTATTGTTTTCCCTAGAACTTTAAGACAAATTGTAAATAATTTTTAAGCAGTGATAGAAACGAATGTTTCTAAAATAATTATTTTAATGCCATGTTTCCACACCCAACCCGATCATTTTCTTAGAGAACAAGATAGCATAGTACAATGAAAAGAACAGAAGTTTAAATGTCAGAATGTTTTATCCTAATTCAGGGGTCCTTGGAGTAGATAATTAATACCTCTAACCTTTGCTTTTTCAGTTACAAAACAGGCATAATCATATTTTCATGAGATTGGTGTGAGGAGCTCAGTGTTTTCTAAATTTG
Organism: Lepus europaeus; assembly: GCF_033115175.1. NCBI lineage: Eukaryota > Metazoa > Chordata > Mammalia > Lagomorpha > Leporidae > Lepus > Lepus europaeus. Next base: position 125,786,271 of record NC_084828.1, read on the forward strand.
CCTGATCTAAATCAACTGAACCATTAAAAGTGAAGATTAACGAGGGTTAAGTTGCTGCTTGTGTCTCAGATGTCAGCATCCCATATGGGTGCTGGTTCGCGTCCCAGCTACTCTACTTCTGATGCAGCTCTCTGCTAATGTGACTGGAAAAACAGCAGAAGATGGCATAAGTGCTTGGACTCCTGCACCTACGTGGGAGACCTGCAGGAAGCTCCTGACTCCTGGCCTTGGCCTGGCCCAGCCCCAGCTGTTGCAGCCATTTGGGGAGTGAAAAATCATATGGAAGATATCTCTCTATCTCTATCTCTCTCACTCTCTCTCTGTCTTTTCCTCTCTCTGTGTAACTCTGACTTTAAACAAACAAATACATTTTTAAATTGAGGAGTCTTAAGCTCCCCTTCTAGAGATTTCATTTCAATAGCCCTAAGGAGAGTTTATTGAAAAATATCAATTCCCAGATTATATTTGTTATCATACACATTTAGAAAACACATTTATAAAATAAGTGTATAGGTATTACTCCCTGATACACTGAGCCATGACAGCTTATAATGATAAGTCCCAATCACTTATCTGTTTATTGCTGCAAGAAAAATTTAGCACCTTATTATATTGTGTAATATTATACTATATAGGAATGGGCATTTGATATAGTGATTAAGATGCCACTAGGGGACCCGGTGCCATGGTTCACTTGGTTAATCCTCCGCCTGTGGCGCCGGCATCCCATATGGGCACAGGTTCTAGTCCCGGCTGCTCCTCTTCCAGTTCAGCTCTCTGCTGAGTCCTGGGAGGGCAGTGAAGGATGGTTCAAGTGCTTGGGTGCCTGCACCCTGTGGGAGACCAGGAAAAAGCACCTGGCTCCTGGCTTCGGATCGGCGCAGCGCGCCAGCCATAGTGGCCATTTGTGGGGTGAACCAACAGAAGGAAGACCTTTCTCTCTGTCTCTCTCACTGTCTGTAACTCTTCCTGTCAAATAAATAAATAAAATCTTTAAAAAAAATTTTTTTAAATGATGCCACTAGGGACTTCTGCATTCCATTTTGAAGAGTCTGGGTTCAACCCCTGGCTCTGCTCCCAATTCTAGCTTCCTGCTAATGAGCACCAACGGGACAGAGATAATGCCTCAAGTACATGGGTCCCTGACACCCACATAAGAGATCTGGATGGAGCTCCTGACTCTTGGTTTCAGCAAGACCTGGCCCTGGCAGTTGTGGGCATTTGGGGAATCAACCAGTGGATGGGAAATCTGTCTCTCTGTCTTTATCTTTAAAATATCTTTATATTGGCCTGCACCGAGGCTCACTAGGCTAATCCTCCAACTGCAGCGCCGGCACCCCGGGGTTCTAGTCCCGGTTGGGGTGCCAGATTCTGTCCCAGTTGCTTCTCTTCCAGTCCATCTCTCTGCTGTGGCCCAAGAAGGCAGTGGAGGATGTCCCAAGTGCTTGGGCCCTGCACCCGCATGGGAGACTAGGAGGAAGTACCTGGCTCCTGGCTGGCCATAGCAGCTATTTGGGGGGTGAACCAACGGAAGGAAGACCTTTCTCTCTGTCTCTCTCTCTCTCACTGTCCACTCTGCCTGTCAAAAAAAAAAAAAAGAAAAAGAAAAAAATCTTTATATTTATTTATATCTTTATTTATTTATTATTTATCTTTATATTTATTTATCTTTATATTTAAAATATCTTTAAAAATAGAAATTCAAAGAATTTTATAGTAACTTGAAATACAATAGTGGTAAGTGATATTTTGTCATGAATATTTTCACACATATGTCATTTTTCAAATTAAATGTAAGCTCTGTATTGGTGAATCTGTTTCTGTTTCCTGCCTTACATAGTTCAAAATAGACAACTAACTAATAAATATAAATAGTCTTCAAAATGTTCATTAAAATGTATATTATAAAAATTATGCATATATTTCAATTTTTTGCACCTAAATATGCTTATCTTTTATTTCAATTTCTCCACAGACTTTTTATATTCTGCAAAAATATGTCAAATACATGATTATCTCATTTTCTCCTTATGATATTATAAATATACAATGTTAATGTTCCTATTTTGTTATTTTTTAAAGATTTTTTTTATCAGAGAGGTAGAATTACAGAGAGAGGAGAGAAAAGGGAAAGGTATTCCATCAGCTGGGTCATTCCCCAAAAGGTCACCATGGCCAGAACTGAGCTGACCTGAAGCCAGAGCCAGGAGCTTCTTCCAGGTCTCCCACGCAGGTGCAGGGACCAAGCACTTGAGCCATCTTCTACTGCTTTCCCAGGCCATAAGCAGAGAGTTGTATCAGAAAAGGAGCATCCAGAACATGAACAGGTAGCATAGGGGATGCTGGCTCTGCAGGCAGAGGCTTTGCCCACTAAGCCCCAGTGCTCGCCCCAGTGTTTGCACTTTAAACTTAAAGGATGTCCTTAGGGAAAACAGACTGGACTGAATCTCTCAAAAAGTCATTAGTGGTTGGCAAACAATAGGTTCAGATAGGAGATTATGTAATACATATCTCACAAGGCATAGTCTTTTGTACATTTTTAAGTTTCTGAAGTGAAGATAGAGGGGCTGATGTTGTGGCACAGTGGGTTAGGCCACCACTTGTGATGCCAGCATTCCTTATCAGTGTGCTGATTGGAATACCTGCTGCTATGTTGCTTATCCAGGTTTCTGATAATGTGTCTTGGGATGCAGCTGAAGATGGCCCAAGTATTTAGATTCCTGCCACCCACGTGGGAGACCAGGATGGAGGGCCCAGCTCTTCATCCTGGTCCAGCCTTAGCTGTTGGAGTTATTTCTGAAGTGAACCAGCAGATGGAAGATATCCGTCTCTCTTTCTCTCTCCCTATGTCTCTGCCTTTCAAATAAACAGACCTTAAAGAAAAAAAGTGGTGATGTAATTATTTGAGAAGATAATAATAACAAGTTTCTCACAATTTTTAAATATATGTTCAGCCTCACCTGGGCAAAATACCCTTATTCTATGCTTCCTTCTTACACCTCTAAATAGATGTACTGGATATTAGAGCTGAGAAAGTTTACTTTCTCTATACCCTGTATTAGGACATAACATAGAAAACCCATTAAAACCTTTGATTTCTCTCTGTGTCTGAGGAAAGAGATAAATTCCAATGTGCTTTGAAATGTCTCATGAGTGACCCTGCCGGGCAGAGCTCAGAAAACTTTCTGGAGCACAGGACCCTAAAGAAGAGGTCCTGGTGCACTTACAGAAGCAGCATCTATTGTTGGTCTTATAATAAAGTAAATCCTAATTTCTGTTATTTTGCAAGGAAAGTAGTTTCTGTTTTTATGTATTCGAGACCCTTATTTTTGCTTATTGCAGCTTCTCCAATATTCCTGGCCTCGCTTTTATTTTTCTATTTTGGACAAGCCAGAGTTCTGCTTATAACATAAATATACATTGGCCTAAGATTCCTTTAGAGAAAAGAACACAAAAAGCAGAAGAACAATATTTTGAGTTGGTGATTTCCAGGAAAGTGAGAGGAAGAGACATATTATTTTTATTTCATTTTTTTTTGAAAGTGATTTTCGGTTTGCAGAAAGTGAACTAGGTATGCGATTTCTTTTAAATTATCTGAACAAATCATAAATAGGCACAAACCTGTGATTTTCTTGGAGGGGCAGGACTATTTCGAGGTTTAGGGTTTTGGTCATTATCCTATATTTAAAGTCCATTTTCAGTAATTTTCTTGGGCTGGGCAGACAGGCCAAACCACATAGATATGTGTCTGACAAAGTTATTTTTTGGAACATAAGCCTATGAATATTAGAAGAAATAGGATATTGATTGGAATGCTGACGCTGATGAAACAGGGTCATGGAGAAACCATTTCAGTTGTTACAGGTTGCCTGCTTTGGGAAATTGGTCCAGAAGTGGAAATAGGCTTTTCAGCAGTTTGCATACCAATGTGCACAATGTCCCCACTACCGCACCTTATGCATTTCCCTCCATTTCTGTCATGTGACTTGTCTTCATCATAGGATGCATCCTGACTTAGAAAACTCAATTCCTTAGTCTAATAAACATAGTAATTTTATCAGTATGTTATAGCTATTGGGCATATTCCACATTTATTTCGTTAAAGACACAAATTGCTTTTGATCCTATTGACAATAATGATGGCAACAGACTGGATAGATTCTGCTGGAGGCAGAGTGCAATAGCCTCTTCAAGTGTATGGCCAGTTTCATTCAATTTTATTTCCCTTTTTGCTTTCTGCTCTTGGTTTTTGATATACTATTCTCTCCAGCCTCTCTTTCTACTGTCTTGTTATATGTCATCAGCACTTCTTGACTGGTCCCAGGACCCTATAAGGTATAGCCTAATGGGATCATCTTAATGGTAACTTGAAGTTTGTTGGCTCTTACTGCTCCTCCTGAAGAAGAACCCAGGAGGGTCTTCGCTTAGTTTTTTTTTGCTGATAGCCCAGAATGCCATGAGGCAAATGATAAAAAACAGAGGTTTACTTGACTCATGGTTCTGAAGGTTGGAAAGTCAAGATCAAATGGTCATTTCTACTGAGAGCCTTCTTTCTTCATAATTCAGAGGAGGTCAACATGTGGCATGACAGCATGACAGAGGGAAAGAGAGAGAGAGAGGTAAGAGAGTTTGGTTTTATAACTAACCCACTTCTGTGCTATAAAAAACCTACTCCTGTGATAATTAATTTCCCACAACAGTGGCATTAATCTGTTCAAAGAATGGAGCATCATGACCTACTCACCTCTTAAAAGCCCCACCTCCCAGTCTTCACATAGTGGCAGTTAAATTTCAACATGACTTTTGGAGGGGTCTTTTGTACTATGGTGGCTCTTGTGGGCTTGTATATATCTGCATCTCTGTCACCATCACCCTTGCAGAGGGTCCAGTAGCTTCCTCCTCCCAGGCACTCTGTGGATGGTGCTGTCTGTCCTCATCTCTCCTATTGCAGTCCTCTTTGGACTTGTATGGTGGTATGTGGTCAAGGCACTCTGTGGAGTTCTAAAGCAGCATTGCCTGGGTCACAGTGTACCCCAGAACTTACCAACTAGTTCTTTCAATTCTTGTTCTTAGCCCATCCTATCCCTGGGAACTGGACCTACATTCATTGCGGGGCTAGACAGAACCTAGTGGCACTTGTCACACTGAAATCAGAACCACTGTGTCAAGTTCATCATCATGCCTGGCTGTGTCTTTGGCAAAGATGAATTCTCCCAGGAAGAGCCTCAATTTTATGTAAGCAGGCTTAGCTATCAGGATGCCAAAAATGCTGAAAACTATTTGGATTCCATTTCCACTAAGACAACATATCTGGATTCTCAGAGTCCTCTGATGCAAATAAGTGAATCAGTGATATTGAAGAGAAAGTGCTGGTTTAAACCAGCACAACACATTTTACAACAGTGAATCAATCAACAGTTTTAAAATATTTCTTTAGGATCATTTTCTGACATATTGGTAAGGACTTGGGTGACAGCACACACACTCCCAGGTGCATAGACGTGGGAAGCTATGGTTCTTTGTTCCTCCTAAGTGAGAACATTTCCCTTTTGCACCTTCTCACTAGATGGGTGTCAGCTCTTTCAGTGTAAGATGTGTGGCATCTAGGGTTTGTTACATAAGACAGGAAGATGCCCAGTAGAATACATTGAGTAATGGATAGATGAATATATAGCTGAACGTTACCTTTCATAGAACACCCTCACAACACATCAAATGTGTGAAGCTTTAAGTACAATGTCTAGTACTTATTAAATACTTAACTAATGTAAGAGACAACTTTAGTCATCATGGTCACAATGTTCTTCATTGTGTCTGATATACATTCTCATTATTTGACTCAACAAAGCTTTGAGGTCTATCGTATCATCATTTCCATTATGGGATGAGAACATTGGGGGTGCAGAAATGTTTGAACTCATTCATGGTTATATTATGGTTATATTAATAATTGGTACAGCCAGGACTTGAACTCAAGTCTTCAAGTTACAGAATAAAAATGTTTTTCAATGATGCTTAAGTGTACAATCACTAAATTGCAAGATTTTGTTTTATTTTCAAATCTGTAGGAGTCACCAGGTTTCTTTTTACCCCTAGAAACATTATTTAAGGTTTACAGACTTTACTAATTTCATAAATGCAACTTTAGGGACATAGTGATTTTTTAAAATTTAAATTTTTTTCAATTTTTATTTAATAAATATAAATTTCCAAAGTACAACTTTTCCCTCCCACCTGCAACCAATCATCTCCCACTCCCTCTCCCACCCATTCTTTATCAAGATTCATTTTTAATTATCTTTATATACAGAAGATCAACTTAGTATATACTAAGTAAAGATTTCAACAGACTGCACGCACACAGACACACAAAGTGTAGAGTACTCTTTGAGTAGTAGTTTTACCATTAATTCGCTTAGTACAACACATTAAGGACAGATATCCTACATGGGGAGTAGGTATACAGTGACTCCCATTGTAGATTTAATAATTGACTCTCTTTGGGTACAGGGAAGGACGTGGGGGCTGCTACTCTATATGTCTGGACATGACTCAGGCCTAACACTAAAAATTAGACTACAAATACAAACCCCCGACCCGCTACCGATGGGACAAAATCCCACCTTAAAAGAACAAAAATCCCCCTCCCTAATAGGGCCAGCTGGCTTTCAGGCAGGGTCAGCCGCCCTACCCCAAGTTATAAGTAGTACCCTAGATTTTAAGATTAAAATTAGTTCAAAAGAAAAGGAGGGAATGAAAAACCTGAGGAACCCCTACTTCGGTGTCTTGGTGTGCTTAATAACAAGTGTGGTTAGGAGCTAACTGCAAAATTTTTGCTTCTGTACCCGATTGCTTTGCTTGCTAATACTTGATCTTGTGAAATGCGCCCCCCCCAGGTTAGCCAATACTCTACAAGTTTCGATTTCCCTAGAGTTTTGCTCCCCGAAAGTTCCAGTTTCCCCAGAAAAGAAACTGATTGTAACTCCTGCCTGGGGCTCCCGCCTGGGACAGCCACTCCCCATCTAAAGGATCCAATGAGTACTCATGGTAACTTTCAAACTGGGCAATCAAGCCAAAGCACGCGAAATATGTTAATCTTGTGGTTTTTGCCTTTAAAAGCTGCTGGTAACTGCCGCTCGGGGCTTCTCTTCGCCATTGCTGGCAGGGAGCCCGTTTGCGCAAACGTCTAATAAAATCCTCTTGCCATTGCAAAAAAAAAAAAAATTTGACTCTCTTATTTGTGACATCAGTAATCACCTGAGGCTTTTGTCATGAGCTGCCAAGGCTATGGAAGCCTCTTTAGTTCACAAACTCTGATCTTATTTAGACAGGCCATAGGCAAAGTGGAAGTTCTCTCCTCCCTTCAGAAAAACGTACCTCCTTCTTTGATGGCCCATTCTTTCTGCTAGGATCTCAATCACAGAGATCTTTCATTTAGGTCATTATTTTTGCCACACTGTCTTGGCTTTCCATGCCTGAGAGACTCTCATGGGCTTTTTAGCTAGATCCGAATGCCTTAAGGGCTGATTCTGAGGCCAGAGCGCTGTTTAGGGCATTTGACATTCTATGAGTCTGCTGTGTATCCTGCTTCCCATGTAGGATCATTCTCTCCTTTTTAATTCTATAAATTATTATTTGCAGACACTTGTCTTATTTGGGACATAGTGATTCTTTCCAACATACTCACCCTCCTACCCTCACTCCCACCCTTCTTCCTCCTCTCCTATTCCCATTCTACTTTTTTACTAGCATCTATTTTCCATTAGTTTTATACAGATAAGATTATACTAAGTAAAGAGTTTAACAAATAGCATGAAAAAAACTGTTTTTAAACCATTTAGACAACAACTGTTCAAAGTCATTGCATCTCAAAGTGTTAATTTCACTTTTATGGACTACCTTTTAGGTGCTCTATTAGTTACCACAGATCAAGGAGAACATACGGTATTTGTCTCTTGAGACTGGCTTATTTAACTAAGTATGATGCTTTCCAGTTTCACCTATTTTGTTGCAAACTACAGGATTTCATTTTTTTAACCACTGTGTAGTATTCTGTTATGTACATATCAATCTTCAGTTGATAGATATCTGGGTTGATTCCATATCTTTTTCTTAGCTATTGTGAATTGAGCTGCAATAAACATGGGGGATACAGATCACTCTTTCAAATGCAGATTTCATTTCCTTTAGATAAAATACCAGGACTGGGATGGCTGGGTCATATGGTAGGTCTGTCTTCAGATTTTTGAGGTATCTCCATACTGTCTTCCATAGTGGCTTTACCTGTTTACAACTTCACCAACAGTGGATTAGGGTACCTTTTTTCTCCACATCCTGGCCAACATTTGTTGTTTGTTGATTTCTGTATGAGAGCCATTCTAACGGGGGTGAGGTAAAGTCTCATTGTGGTTTTGATTTGCATTTCCCTGATGGTTGGTGAACCTGAGCATTTTTTCATGTGTCTGTTGGCCATTTGGATTTCCTCTTTTGAAAAATGCTTGTTTAAGTCCTTCGCCCATTCCTTTTAATTGTTGTTTGTTTTGTTGTTGTTGAGTTTTTGAGCTCTTTATATATTCTGATTATTAATCTTTTATCAGTTGCATAGCTTGCAAATAATTTCTCCCTTTCTGTTGGTTGCCTCTTCACTTTACTGAGCGTTTCTTTTGAAATACAGAAGACTCTCAATTTGATATAATCCCATTTGTCAAGTTTGGCTTTGATTGCCTGTGCCTCTGCGGTCTTTTCCAAGAACTTTTTTACCTATGCCAATGTCTTGAAGCGTCTCCCCAATCTTCTGTAATAATTTGATGGTATCAGATCATAAATTTAGTCTTTGATCCATTTTGAGTGGATTTTTGTGTAAAGTACTTCATACTTCTGCATGTGGAGATCTAGTTTTCCCAGCACCATTTATTGAAGACATTGTCCTTGCTCCCGGGATTGATTTTAGCTCCTTTGTCAGAGTAAGTTGGTTGTAGATGTGTGGATTGATTTCTGGCATTTCTATTCTGTTCCATTAAACTATCTAAGGATATTCTGTTCCATTAAACTATCTAAGGATAGTTTGACTTCCTCTTTTCCAATTTATATCCCTTTGATTACTTTTTTGCCTAGTGTGGCTCTGGATAAAATCTCTAGAACTATGTTGAATAGCAATGGTGAGAGTGGGCATCTTTGGTTCTGGATCTTAGGAAGAATGCTTCCAGCTTTTCCCCATTGAGTAGTATGCTGGCTGTGGGTTTGTCATAAATTGCCTTGATTGTATTGAGGTTTGCTCTTTCTATATCTAATTTGCTTAAGGTTTTTATCATGAAAGGATGTTTTATTTTATCAAACGATTTCCTGTATCTATTGAGATAATCATACAGTTATTGTTCTTTAGTTTGTTAATGTGATATATCACATTGATTTATTTGTGAATGTTGAACCATCGCTGTATCCCATGGATAAATCCTACTTGGTCTAGGTGAATGATCTTTGTAATATGTTATTGGATTCAATTGGCTAGTATTTTGTTGAGAATTTTTGCATCTATATTCATCAGGCATATTGGTCTATAATTCTCTTTCTCTGTTGAATCTTTTTCAGGTTTAGGAATTTTTTAAGATGATGTTGGCTTTATAGAAGCAGTATGAAAGGATTCCTTCCCTTTCCATTGGTTCAAATAGCTTGAGAAATATTGGAGTTAGTTCTTCTTTATATATCTGGTAGAATTTAGCAGTGAAGCCATCTGGTCCCAGGCTTTTCTTTCTTGGGAGTATCTTTACTATTGATTCAATGTATGTCTTGGTTATTGGTCTGTTTAGGTTTTCCTTTTCTTCGTGACTCAGTTTATGCAGGTTGTATGTGCTCAGGAATCTATCAACTTTTTCTAGTTTCCTGACTTGTTGGCGCTGAGCTCTTTGTAGTAATTTCTGATGATCCTTTTTATTTCTGTGGTATCAGTTGTTACATTTCCTTCTTCATCTCTAATTTTATTGATTGATTATTCTCCTTTTTTTGGTTAGTTGGGCCATTATTGTATCAATTTTGTTTATTTTTCAAATAACCAGATCTTCATTTTGCTGAATTTTTGTATTTTTTGTTTCAATTTTGTTTATTTCTTCTCTAATTTTAATAATTTCTTTTTTCCTACTAATTTTCAGTTTGACTTGCTATTGTTTTTCTAGGTCCTTGAGTTGCATCAGTAACTTTTATTTGGATCGTTTCCAATTTCTTGATATAGGCACCAATTGCTATAAACTTTCCTCTTAACACTGCTTTTGCTGTATCTCATAAGTTTTGATATGTTTTATTGTCATCTTCATTCATTTCCAGAAACATTTTGATTTATCTTTTGATTTCTTCTATGACCCAAAGTTCATTCAGGATCAAGTTGTTCAGTCTCCATGTGTTTGTATGTGCTCTAAAAATTCTTGAGTTTTGGATTTCCTGCTTCATTCCATTGTGGTTAGAGAAGATGCATGGTTTATGATTTTGATTTTTTTTTTAATTTTCTGAGACCTGCTTTATGGCATAGCATGTGGTCTGTCCTAGAGAAAGTTCCATGCACTGGTGAGAAGAATGTAAATTTTCCAACTATAGGATGAAAAGTTCTGTATATATCCATTAGGCCCGTTTGGAATCAACAAGTTTTCAGGGAAGTTGCTTGTTTATGATTCTTGGTCTCCAACACGAAACCCTGTGGCAGAGTCTCATTCTCTCTCTCTCTCTTTTTTTTTTTAAAAAAAAGATTTATTTACTTATTTGAAAGGTAAAGTCACAGAGAGAGAGAGAGAGAGAGAGAGAGAAAGAGAAGGAGAGGTAGAGATAGAGAGAGAGAGTGTGTATAAGTGAAAGAGAGAGAGAGAGAGAGAATCTTCCATCTGCTGGTTTATTCTGCAAATGGCGACAATGGCCAGGGCTCTGCCAGGCTGAAACCAGGAGCCAGGAGCCTCCTCCGAAGTCTCATACATGGTGACATGGACCCAAGGACTTGGGTCATCATCCACTGTGCCTCCCAGGCACACGAACAGGGAGTCAGATTGGAAGCGGAGCAGCCAGGTTGCGAACCACTATCCATATGGGATGCAAGCAGGGACTTAACCCTGTATGCCACAGTGCTGGCTGCTGTCACTTTTCTTTAACCTTCTGGTTTTCTACTACGGCAGCCCCTTTCTTTACAGTGTTGTCAAGTTCTTAGGTTTCTACCTATCCCTTGACTTAAAGAGATTATTAAATAATATAACTTAAGGTTCCTAACCAGATATATTTGGGCTGCCCTTCATTTCTAGGTTTAAGTCAGCTTTGCATCTTCTCTTCCAGATAAGAGCCCTTCTTGGCCCCAGTGCACCCCACCCCCATTCCTAGCTTCCAGATTCAAACAATTACCTCCTTCCAGCTTTTCAGTTTTGGCGGAAGGATATGGAACTTAAAACTTTTCCCTGTGTCTGCAGGTATGGACAGGGCACTAAAGGCTTTCATGTTGTAAGTGCTGTACAGAAATGATCATTCAGGTGCTTGGAAATAAAAGTACAATTTTGAGATGTCAAAGATTTTAAACTCTTGTATTGTTCTAAAACATTATGGAGCATATAAAGAGAACTCTGTCCCTAAAAGATACATATATAGTAAATGAACCAGTTCTCTGAAAAATTCAAATCCGAAAGGAAATAAAAGGCTCAAATATCCTTTATCTCCAATTCTACTCTCCTTTTTTCAGAAGTAATCACTACTGGCAATTTAGTGAGTACCCATCCAGAATGATTTCAGTGTACTTAGAAAATGCATGTTACAGCAGTGAGTATGCTTTCTTACACATTGTCTCACTTGATGCTTGTACAAGGCAGGTAACCTTGATGAAATGAAATGAAATTTATAGAAGCCAATATGTCCAAAGTCTCACAGCTGGTCAATAGCTCAAATCCTTGACCTAGGGGTCTGACGTATGTGCCAGGTACTGTTCTATCCATTTTGCATATGCTACTTCATTTACAGTGGCCCCCTTATCTAAGTGTGATTATTGTCTCCATTTAAATATGAGGAAACAGTTTCAATAAGGTTAAGTAAAAATCTTCAGGCATTAAAGTGTCAGACCTTGAACTCTATCCATCTTATTTAAAGCCTGGTGATCGCTGGACTCCATTAGTCATTCTGTTAATGTTTCATGGTCTTCTGCTAGCACAGAAATCATCTTATAGCAGTGTGTACTTAAGCCTGAATGAGGAGAGAGCTTTTTCCTCCTACAGGAAATGATTCATATCTTATTTGCTCTGTCCCACAAATCTTTATCATCTAAATTTTTGCTTCCAGTTATACTGTGGCTGCATGTTGGGAAAGTACTCTACACAGCCCTGCTTGGTGTGAAGTGCTCAGGAGCCTTCCGCTTCCTCTTCTACTGAGGCTGAGGTTGATGCATTTTCATATTAATCTTGATTGACGAGCCACTGAAGGTGGCTATACAGTGAAGATGGTGTGACACTTCTGAAAGTCTGAGTGAGGGTTGTTGGGAGATTTTTTCCCCTGTGTTAGGTTAAATATGAGGCAAAAACCACCCAAAATAATTTTTAGAGTACTATATTTTGTTTAATTCACATATGAATGAATTCACATTAGAGAAAAAAGGGAAAATATAAATCAGTGGCTATTTCAGTGGTGCTTTCATCCCAGAATCCAAAGAAGTTTTTACAAACAACAATGGCAACAGTACTTGTGGCAATGGCACCAGGTCTTTGATCTTTGTAACTTTATCACCAGAGATAGTGACAAGAACTTTCGAGAAAGAAAAGTGGTGTGATGTGTAAACATGTCAGGTAACAGAGGTGAAGTAGAGTCCAGACAGAAAAGCTCTGATATACATCACCTCCAGGAAAGCAGACCCAGGGTCAACTGCGGGGCAAAGTTCCGTTTTCAAACCATGTCCATGTCTTCTTTGATATCACACTGAGAAATAGAACTACTGTGAAGCAACTGAAACTTATTGCCTGAAGTAATTTTTCTTAATAGTTATGGACTGGAATCTCATCTTTTTAGAAGTCTGTGTCCCAGCTAGTAAAAGCATTAGTATCCTTAGTCTTAGAACTTAAAAGAAAGTCCCAATGAATGTTCAGGCCTGAAAAAGCTGTCAGAATTCCTCTACCTTTGGGATAGACAATATTTTGAGTTCTTGAGTGCCTAGAAAGAGACCTAAGAATGATGAAAACAGCGGCTCAGTAACCATTAATCATGTGGCCATTAATTAGACTGATTTTTAACCGAACTTTTCTGTGTTGTGTTTTGTTTTTTCATGTCTGGGCTGCCATTTGAAGACAGATCATAACTGAAGTGGAGTTTTCTGTGTTTGTTTTTCGCTATCCAGTTGATAAAAGATGTTTCTTTCCCAGCCAGACTGAGATCTGTGTAGTATGAATCATCTTTATAAATAAGTGTAGAAGCCACCTCATCATCCATGCTGTCTAGATGGAGAGTGTTTCCTCTAATCAGTGTGCTCTGTATTTATAAAGCCTACCCACTCAAACAGCCTTTCTAAACCATCTCCTTACATCACTCTGTCTTATTTATTGCTTTCTAGTAATTCGCCACTGACATTTTGATTCCTTGAAGTTCTATCTAAGGAAATGTTAATAATGCAGTAAAAAATAAAAAATGTAGAGGTTTCCTGTATATTCTGAGAAACAAATTTGACAAAGAAATATTCTTTGTAAGACTAATTTTTTCAAGTCATCATTGGTTCTCAAAAGTTTGATCCCTGGACAAATGTCATTAGCATCACCTGTAAATTTGTAGCAATGGAAATAATTGAGTTCAGGCATATCAAATCAGAGAGTTAAAAATCTGGGGTGGGGTTGAAAGAACAGCAATCTGTTTCAACAAGCTTTCAGGTGATTTTTAGGATTGGTAGGCAGGATGTCTCTTCTGATGGCCTTCTGCAGTCAGAATTCTGACTCCTGGCCCTCCTCTAGCATCTGGAGTTTGCTGGAAAACAAGATCAATGTTGGAAGGGCGGTCTCACTGACACCCTACAGCTGATTGACAGAGAAGGTGCATGGAACTTTGGGGAATGAAGAGGTCAATTGTCATGGGTTGGATCTACTTAAGGTGTGGGCTTCCCTATGATGGTGAAGCCATTCTTGAGTTTTTGGTAGCACAGGATGAGGCACATGGCTATGGCTTCATCAAATTTCCATTTAGTAAGCACTCTTGGATCTGACCCAGCTCATAGGCTACATAGACCATGAACTCAATGAGTTGGGGGCCATGGTGACCTGACAGTAGCTCAATGTATGGTTGTAGGGAATCTTCTTGGCCCCTCTTGGCCCCTCGTGACCCATGTTGTGGTCTACTATGGGCCTCTCTATGGGGATGAGGATCAGAAATTTCAGATAAGGCTTTCTATTTCCAAGGGAATGACAAAACCTTGTGCTTTCTTTGCAGTCTCACAGATGGCCGAGACCCTGTGATTATGGCATAGAGGACAATTCTCAGGCTATCAGCATCCACTGAGGGGTCACCGTGTCCTTTGCCCTGAAACATTTCCAGGGTAGAATAATAGGGATGCCATGGAGTGTGCTGAGCTTCTGGCCAGCACTGATCTGTTGCCCAAGCTGAAGTCAGCATGCTATGTTGAGGGCAGCATCCAGAATGACACTGTCCAGTTTCAAGTCCCTATGCACGAGGCCTTTCTGGTAGCAGCACTGCACGGCTGACACCATGGCCTGAACAATCTCCAGACTTTTTCCTCCTTTAGACACCCGTGTCTCAACACTGACTCGCTCTGCTCTACTGGTGCACTCCATCAGTAAGTATAACTTTTTCCCCATGTTGATTACTTGACAGAGCTTGATGGCCCTGAGGTGATTCAGGGCCTTCATTGAATCCACATTGCAAAATACTTGTTGGAGGCTGAAGGAGTCCTGGATGCCCTTTATGGCCACCTGAGTCCCTATTAAGGGACACCAGGCCGACATCACTGTGGGAAAGCTGCCCTGGCTAATGATCCTTAGGGCCCTGTAGCTATCAATGGGAGTCTCTTTGTCAAAAGAGTAGGCTATAAGACCATCCAGTGTGGCAACCTCCTAACTGAAAATCCTAACCAGTGATGCTAAATAACAATGCCAACTATAGTAACTAAGCTAACTAATGATTCTAATGAATGCCCATTATGCTAGCAATAAAAACATAAATACTAACTAGCCTAACAATATTAGTTGATAGTGATGTTCAAATTTTTTTAAAAAAACATTTAAATGAAAACAAAAAGATAAAAAGTTCAAAAAAATTCAAAACTGGAAAAAAAGAAAAAGAATGGAAAAAATTGAGAGAAAATAAAAGAACAAAGAAATAAAGATGAGGAAAACAAAAAGAATTGAAAAATAAGAAAAGATAGTGTCAGGCCGGAGCTGCGGCTCAATAGGCTAATCCTCCACTTGCGGCACCGGCACACCGGGTTCTAGTCCCGGTCGGGGCGCCGGGTTCTGTCCCGGTTGCCCCTCTTCCAGGCCAGCTCTCTGTTGTGGCCCGGGAGTGCAGTGGAGGATGGCCTAAGTGCTGCACCCCATGGGAGACCAGGAGAAGCACCTGGCTCCTGCCTTCAGATCAGCACGGTGTGCCGGCCGCTGTGGCCATTGGAGGGTGAACCAAGGGCAAAAGGAAGACCTTTCTCTCTGTCTCTCTCTCTCACTGTCCACTCTGCCTGTCAAAAATTAAAAAAAAAAAAAAAAAAAAAAAAAAAAGATAGTGTCAAATGTTAGTGGATAAGCTGCCACTCGGGACACCTGCATCCCTGGGCTCATGTCCTGCCAGGGCTTTACGTCCAGCTTCCTGCTAGTGGGCACTCTTGTGGGCAGCAGGTGATGCCTCAAGTGCTTGGATCTGTACCACTCATGTGGGAGTCCTGGATGGAGTTCCTGGCTCTGGCCTAGCCCAGCCAAGGCTGTTGTGGACATTTCAAAATTGAACCAGCAAATGGAAGATCTCCTTTCTCTCTCTGTGTTTTTCAAGTACATAAAAATAAATAAACTTTAAAAAAATGAGAAAAAGAATAAAATAGAAATAAAGAAAAAATAGGAAAAGAAAAAAAGTAGGAAAAATAAAAACAGGGAAGAAACAAGCTGAGTGCGAGTCTGATAGGTAACCAACAAACAGCTTCCACAGCTTAGATGCAC
This sequence comes from Lepus europaeus, assembly GCF_033115175.1. Lineage (NCBI taxonomy): Eukaryota > Metazoa > Chordata > Mammalia > Lagomorpha > Leporidae > Lepus > Lepus europaeus. The sequence goes on from NC_084828.1 coordinate 125,802,413, forward strand.
ACATGGACTTAATGGATGTTTGTGATTATGTAACAATGACTCCTATGAGTTTGGAGCAAGAAATGGACCAACCATGGCTGGAAATAATCCACAATGGTTTTCCCATTTTTCAAGAATTCTTTCCACTTAAAAAAAAGACCCAAAAGTTTTTTTGTCTAGGTGAGTTAGGGATATTTGGTAATTTCTTTTTGAGAAATTAAAATCTGAAGGGTACACAATGGCTTTGCCATTTCTAGTTTAAAATAATCTGTAATTTTTGTCTTTTGAAGACCTCACCAATTTTGCATCCAAATATTCAACTCCTTTTTTTTTTTAACCTCTGAATGTTTGTCTCAAAATCATAGTACAACTTAACTGGCATCGTGATAAATTGTAGCAAAATATTCTGTCCCCTAGAGTACATTATTAATATCTATAGGGCTAGGATGGAAGATACCTTTCATCATAATCTCCCCAGAAGATCATCATCACATTTCTCATCAGGAACCTGGGAGGCCAGAAGGCAGTGGGTTGATGTTGTCCAAGTGTGGAAGGAAAACAGAGTCAGCCAAGGAACCCATGTCAAACTGAGGCATTTCCAGACATCTTAGTCTTCTGTGGTGCTCTAGCAAAATACCCAGAGGGGTAAGTTACAAACAACAGAAACTTATTTCTCACAGAATTGGAAGTAGGAAGTGTAAGATTGGGGCCCCAGCAGATTCAGTATCTGGAAAGGGCTTGCTCTCTGCTTCTAATGTGGTGCCTTGTTGTGTCCTGATATGGTAGAAGAGGTCACAAATTGCTTTTTTAGATTACAGAATAAGTTTTGACTCTTTCTAAACATAGTTCTAAGCTTGTTTCGCTGAAAACTATTAGTATATTCATTTATAATAAAGGAATCACAAACTCACGTAGTTTTGGGGCCTGCAAAGTGGTATAGGTGAGAGGTATAAAACCAATGTAAGGAAACAGGGAACTGTGACAATTCTGAACAAATGTACAGATGACTCCTTGTTGCTTAAATCCATTGACATTCACATTTAAAAAAATACTTTCTGGTAAAACAGAAAATATGTGTCTTTGGTTTGTGCTATAGCCAATATGCCTAAGAAATTTGTTTAAGATCTATCCTGAAGAAAAAGACTTGTAAATAGTGATCTTATTTAACTCTAGTTGCTCTTGGATTTACATATATCTACATATATATGAATTACAAAGAAAATAAGAGAACACAAACATATGTAGCAGAGTAAATTGTTTAATTTCAGTCAGCCTGTTGAAAATCAAAGTGGGGTCTGTAACAAGATTTGAATACTGAGTTTTAACTTCATTTTACATAGACTTGATTTTATTTCCTCATCTGATTTCATTTAGCATTAAGTTAAGAAATATATGCAAGACCAAATCTAAGACAGCTGTCATTTAAGTAGAAATCAAAGCATGGAGAGACAGAAAAGCTAACAGGAAATAGACTTTTTTTTAATGAGGTCATCACTATGCAGGGCCCTTGGGTTTTAGGATAAAACATTAATGTAAGTAAAGCAAGTGTTATTGGTTTCCTTTCATCTGATGGAGGGGTTTGGAAAAGGGAATGACATTTTTAGGCTTTTCACCTATTTTTGAGAGAAGATACTGATTTTCTAGTTAGCATAAACTCCTCTCCTTCTCCTCAAAAATATGTGTTCAGAAAAATGGACATCCATTTCTTCCTGGCTTAAAAGACATACTTACTTTAGACTTCTGGAAACAATAACCACAAAATTAAAGAAAATTTAGATATAGACTCCTTTATTATTTTCCTTTAAAGAAGATCATCGATGTGTTTTAAAACACAGAATCTGGGGCAGGCACTGTGGCACAGCATGCTAAAGCCCTGGCCTAGAGCACTGGCAGCGATTCGAGTCCTGGCTGCCCCATTTCTGATCTAGCTCCCCGTTAATGCACCTGGGAAAGCAGTGGTGAGGGCCCTAAGGCCCCTGCGCTCACAATGGAGACCTGGAGGAAGCTCCTGGCTCCTGGCTTTGGATCAGCTCAGCTACTGTATTGTGGCCATTTGGTGAGTGAACCAGTGGATGGAAGACTCTCTCTGTCTCTACCTTTCTCTGTAAATCTGTCTTCTAAATAAATAGAATAAATCTTTAAAAAAATAAAAAAACCACATAACCTGGTAAAACCTGGTATTTTAAAGTTAAGTATACAAAATCCCAAAAGTTTATCTAAGTGATTGACTAATTGTAGAGTTGAGAGCTGAATTCTTCATTTCTGAAGCATTTCTTCCTTCCTCTGTTCCACCTTTCACCTAAAGCACTAGTTATGAAATCAGGTATCCGAGCAGACCAGGTGATGGAAAGAGCGAAACTGGCGGCCAGCGTCATGGCATAGCAAGTAAAGATGCCTCCTGTAGTGCCAGCATCCCATATGGGTGCTGATTTGAGTCCTGGCTGCTCCACTTTCAATCCAGCTCTCTGCTTAGTGGCCTGGGAAAGCAGTAGAAGATGGCCCAAGTCCTTGGGCCCTGCACCTGCATGCCAGACCAAGAAGAAGCTCCTGGCTCCTGGCTTCAGATCAGCTCAGCTCCAGCCTTTGTGGCCATTTGGAGAGTGAACCAGCATATGGAAGACCTTTCTCTTTCTCTTTCTCCCTCTCTCCCTCTCTCCCTCTCTCCCTCTCCCCCTCTCTCCCTCTCTCCCTCTCTCCCTCTCCCTCTCGGGCCCCTGCCACCCATGTAGGAGATCAAGAGGTCTCTCTCTCTCTCTGTAACTCTGTCTTTCAAACAAACAAACAAACAAACAAAAAAATCCCAACACAAGACTCAGGAACTCCAGGCTTTGATATGACAAAGTAATACCCAATCTACTTGTGGATATCAGACAGTGAGCAACTCACTTTGCCATCACAAAAGAACAGGAAAACCTCCTATCACTGATCAGTCAGAGGAAGGCCATAACCACTGTGGACCAACCAGAGACCTGCACCTGAACTGACCATGCACTACCTAACTCCAAGATTAATTCATAAAATTCACCACCAGTAATTCCTTCCTGATTCCTTGCTTTGCACATTACAAACGAACTCCTGCCTTCTTCCACCACTCCATGTCAGTGACTATCTTGCTGTATGCTAAGTGAGCAAATCAGGTTTTATTAGGGTTCAATAGGTGTTACCAATATCTATACACTTGTTATTGGATAGAAAGTGGTCAAATTATGGACTTTTGAAGAAAGTTTTATTTAGGGGCAGGTGTTTTGGGACTCAGGGGGTTAAGCTGAAGCTTGGTTTGAGTCCTGGCTGCTCCACTTCCAATCTAGATCCCTGCCAGTGTGCCTGGGAAAGCATCAGATGGTCAAGTCTCTGGGCCCCTGCACCTATGTGATAAACTTGGAAGAGGCTCCTGGCTTTTGGCTCCTGGCTTTGGCCTGGCCCAGCCCTGGCTGTTGTGGCCATTTGGGGAATAAATCAGTGGATAGAAGAGTTCTCTCTTTCTCTGTATCTCCTTCTCTCTGTCTGTAATTCTGCCTTTCAAATAAACAAATAAATATTTTTAAAGTTTTATTTTAAAAAGAAGAGTTACAAAGATAGTACAGGGTGTCCCCAATTACCTCAACCTTTCTTGATGTTAACATCTTACAGAAATGTGGCATATCTTGTCTTTTGCAACAAAATGGATGCAAATGGAAACCATTATGCTTAGTGAAATAATCCAGTCCTAAAAGGACAAATATCATGTGTTTTATCTGCTATGTGATAATTAATATAGAATACAAAAACATGTATGGGGATGAAATGGACATCTTGTGATTTGATTGTTGTCTTTGACCCTTGTTTATACTCCTGTGGAACTGTGGTCTTCTATTTTTTACTTGCTAAATATTATGGTTAGTGGTGCATTAAACCTATAATTATGGAATGGATTGAAATCATGTTCTGCAAAAATTGAAGGAAAAAAAGGAAGGAAGGAAGGAGATTGAGGGAGAGAGAGCAGGAGGGAAAGAAGTATGGTTATCTTCTTAGAATTATACCTATGAAATATGGATGTGTAATTTTAACATAGATTCTGAATGTCAGTAGGAAGAATATTGAATATTTTTAAAATGTTGGGACATCATCTTACAATGATTAAATAAAATAAAAGGTATCTCTCAGTTTCAATAGAAATTTACTACTTATATAGGTGACTCTTATAGAAGAAAACAGAATGAAAATATTACCATAATGTTATTTATTATTTATCTAGATGGTTAAACCTGATGATTCTACTGGAATTTATTCTTATTCATTAGTTTCAAACAAACACATTATCATTGAAGAACTTCATTTAGTAGCATTCAACATCTTGTTGTTTTGTTCAGACTTTCTGAATTGTAAGTAGTGTTAGAAAGAATTAAGATATAGGGGACCCATTCCCCTATATCAAGGTTGATTTCAGCTATTTTGTAAGCAGGTAGTTAGAAAGAACCAACTTTTCAAAGGTAATTGCTTCCAAGTTCTATACATTCTTTGAAACTCAGAACATTTCCTATGGAACTATAAAGAAATTAATCCTTATGAACATACTTATTATCTTAATTGTCATGGTGCCAACTATGTGTATGGAGAAATACAAAAACTAGTATTAAGAGCAAAATTACACTAAATAATCCCTTCTACTCATTCTAAAAATATCCATCCAAGGGTGGAGATAAGCAAAGGCAAAAGAATTGCTGATTAAAAAAGTGATAACATCAGTTTATTGATTGGAGATATAAATGTAATTCCCTCTTAAATTTTCCCATGGGTTCCAATTTAGTAGTTTAGGCTGTGATGATCAGATGAGTTTATCCAGGTACTTTTCTATTTAATTTAGCAGCTATCTCAAGGGGAGGGGACTATGGGGAATCAACATAAATACTGATTGCTAACATCTTGGGCAGTCTTACCTATGCTGGCATTTAAAGCACTAACACATTAAGTGAGTTATTGGCTGCCAGGTACATTTTTTTTTTTTTTTGGACAGGCAGAGTGGATAGTGAGAGAGAGAGACAGAGAGAAAGGTCTTCCTTTTGCCGTTGGTTCACCCTCCAATGGCCGCTGAGGCCAGCGCATCGTGCTGATCCGAAGCCAGGAGCCAGGTGCTTCTCCTGGTCTCCCATGGGGTGCAGGGCCCAAGCACTTGGGCCATCCTCCACTGCCTTCCCGGGCCATAGCAGAGAGCTGGCCTGGAAGAGGGGCAACCGGGATAGAATCCGGCGCCCCAACCGGGACTAGAACCCGGTGTGCCGGTGCCGCAAGGCGGAGGATTAGCTTGTTAAGCCACGGCGCCGGCCGTGCCAGGTACATTTTAGGCTCAAGGGGCTACATATTTGCTAGGTTCACCAGAGAAATAGAACCAACAGGATAGCTGTATAGTGTGATAACTGGATGCACAGATAAGGGATTTATTATGAGATCTTGTTCATGAGACTAAAGAAACTGAGAAGTCCATGATATCTCATCTGCAGGAAGACCTGTGGTATAATTCAGTCTGAGTCCAAAAGCCTGATACCAGAGTAGCTGAGGATTTAAGTCCTGTGATGGAGCTGAAGGCCTGAAATTCAGTATGAGGACTGCAATAGCATAATTCACAGAGTCTGAAGGGCCAGAAATCAGGAACTTTGATATCCGGAAGCAGGAAAAGACAGTTCTCCAAACTCAGGGAGAGGGGAGAGAATACACCTTTCCTCTACCTTTCTATACTAACCAAGTCCTCAATGATTAGATGACACCCATTCACATTGGTCAGTGTAGATCTTCTTTACTCTGTCAATGATTCAGATGCAGACACTCTCACAGACATACCCAGAAATAATGTCTTGCCTGCTATCTCTGTATCCCTTAGCCAATCAAATTGAAACATAAAACTAATCATCACTAGTCTACCCCTTGTCAAATTGCCATCCATTGGCATCTCCTTAAACCTCATTTATTATACAATTAAAGATAATATAGCAAGGTAATAATGTCACCTAACTTGACACAACTATCTGTGTACAACTGAAAATGTCCCAATATCTTTACTGGAAAAAGTGATAGAGTTCTTGTGCAATATTTACTCTTCTGCATATATCTAATAACTTCAATACTATGATGTCAAACTAACAATACTCAAATATTTATTATTATGTTACATGGTAAGGGAATAAGAAAGTAAACACAGGTATTTGCTTAATATATGTATATTTGTATATACACAAAAAATGTAACAAAATAAAGGAGAAAACTCATGACAATAGCAATTCTTATTTTTAGATCTGATTATGTGGCCATAGCTGGTATTTATAAGCATCTTATGCCGCCCATTCTGTAGTTTCTTTGCTTTTAACAAGAATCTTAGATGGTCATCATTGTTCATAATTGTTCAAAAATCTCCATTTGTGAAGTGTCTAGTCCATTCAAATTCCTGCTTGAATTGGGTTGCTGTAGTTTCCCATTGCTATTAAACACAGGGCAGGGTAACAATAAGAGATGACTTAAAGGATTTTGTATTCCAGATAAATTCTTCCTTACTTTTACTGTGACATTACAGTCCAATTTCTCCTCTGTAGCCTAGGTCAGTCACCCCAGTCACCACTGTGATTGCCTTTTAGGCATGTTGACTCAAGGGCATGGGGAGCCCAAATTGACCAGGTAGCAATCTTCACTATTTGGAGACGTTTGAAACTAAGAATTACAGGTCAGCAGAGCACAAAGTCGTGGAAACAGGCAGCAAAATTTTTTCTAGAGGGTCAACAGAGGTAATAATAAGAGATACCATTCCCAATTCCACCCTTTGATTCCTTGACCCATGAGTCATGGCTATCAGAGAAACAGTATTATATAATGCACACTGACTCCAAGCCTGTACAGCATTCTGGGAGCACGTTGTCCCAGCTCTATAAGATGTTTCCACCTAGCTGGCACTGTAACTGAGTCTTCAAAAAGGTCATTCCACTGTTCTATTAAGCCAGCTGTGCCAGAGTTTGGGGAACATATTAAAGCTAGTGAATTCCACAAACATAACACCACTGCTATATTCTTTAACTGTGAAATGGGTTTCTTGATCGGAAGTAATGCTGTATGGAATACCATAACAGTGGATAAGACCATAAGGAAGTCGATCATGTTCCTTCCATGTCCCATGTCTATCTCTTCCTCTGTCAACTTGTCAAAATCCCCATTAGGCCATGGGTGCAGATTGGGATAGAGAAGTCAGTCTATCAGGAGTAGGGGCATTGGTATGTGGGTCATATTTTCATGTAAATTACAACTGCTCAGGCCCTATTACATATATATGTATTTAATAATGCAGTCCTGCTGAGTATTCTTTATGACATAGCTTAGATAATGTCTAGTTCATGATAAGCAGCTTGGATGATATGATAAATTGATGGTCCATGGTCAAGTGTCCAGTTTCAATTAAGGTCGAGTAGTAGGCAAAGAGCTGCTATGATCTAACATTCTAAAGAACTTCACTTATAAAAATCACATACAGGGGCCTGAAAAATGTCCCAAACAGTAATCTTATCTACCATTGGTACTTTAAGCATCATGGCACTTGCTGGATCACATGGTCCAAGTATAGAGACCTGGGACTGTTACAGAGCTTTCTTTTTATTCGGGGCCTCACTCAAAATTGGCAGCTTTTTGGATTAGTTGGTAATGGAGCCAGAGTAACATAGCAAAGTGAGGACTATGTTGCTTCCAGAATCCTAGTAGACACACTCCCACACCAAGTATTATTATGCCTCTTTATTGGTTGTAGGAGAAACCAGAGGTAACAATTTATCCTTCACCTTGCAAGAGATATCTTAACAGGCCCCCACATGACTGGATCTCTAGAAATTTCACCAAAGTAAAAGGTTCCTGAAGTTGAATCAGATTAATTTCCCACTCCCTGACACATAAACTCTTGACAATAAGCCAAGGCTGGTCACTCCTCATTCACTCTCCAGTCAGCGTAGTAGCAACCATATCATGGACAAGGATGATATTTGGTGGAAGGGAAAGGTGATCAAGATCCCTACAAACTAAATTATGGCATAGGCTAAAGAGAGTTAATTTAGCATGATGGTAGAACAGTGAAGATAGCTTGGTTGTCTGTCTAGATGAAACCAAACAACTCATGGTGAACCTTATGCACAGATATGGAGAAAAAGGCACTTGTCATAGCAATATTTGCATACCAGGTACAAAGGGATATGTTGATTTTCTCAAGTGAAAATACATCTGATTCCACAACTGCAATTAGTCACCACACGAATAACTTATGATAATCCATTCTCACTCTTTAAAAATTATCATCTGTTTTCTGCGTAGGCCAAACAGTAGAGTTGAATGGGGATGTAGTGGGAATCACCATTCCTGCATTTTTTATGTCTTTTATGATGGCACTAATCTCTGCAGTCCCTCTAGGAATATGATTTTGCTTTTGGTTTACTATTTTCCTAGGTGAGGGCAGCTCAAATGACTTCCATTTGGCTTTTTCCAACATAATAGATTTCACTCCACAGGTCAGCAAACAAATGTGAGGATTATATCAGGTGCTAAATATTTCTTTCCAGGTATGTATTCTGGAATGGAGTAAATGACCACAGGATGGGTTCTGGGGACAACCAGGTCGACCAGGTCCACCATGAGATGCATTGATACAATGGAACCAAAATTCCATTGATCAACTTCCACAAGTTGATATGCTAACTGGAAAGACATTGGGGCCTGCAGCAATCCATATAGTTCAGAAACAATTCCCAGTAGTTCCTGTAAGTTCTGATAATTACCTTTTCCTCAAGTGCAGCTACTCTAGGAAAAGCCAGAGGTCCCTCTGAGGCAGATGGGGAAAAGGCTAATGGTACAGGTTTTTGGAATGTACTGGAATCCTCCCTCAAGAGGACCTTTCAAGGGTCTATGAGTCTGCCAACTGACTCAAGACTGAGAAATTATTGAGGAGATGTTAATTTATGATTTGAGTTAGACTTTTGCTTATGCTTTTGCAGATAAAATAATAATTTAGTAGGTTTTGCATTTGTTTTTTATCCAGGGAACCATTATTAACTAGCCAATACCATAGGCCTGTGTGAGTAAGACTACTTCGATTTCTACTTTGAGTCTGCTATCCAGTATAGTAACTATGCCCACCTTACCTTTGGTAATTGAAGAAAATTCTTGGCCTCTGCTATCCCAGCATTCAACTACTTCGATTGTATTTAGGTTTACCATAGTAAGATCTGTTCTAAAGAGAAAGGGTGCCCATTATAAGATCTGATCTAAAGAGAAAGACCATCTGTCTTCTTCATGGATGCTTGGGATCCTCTCACAAATATATTACTCAAAGTATTGGTGAAAGGTATATCTTCTGGACTGTCCTAGTATGAATGAGTAGACCCTAAATGACAAGTGCATTCTAATGTTTAAATCTCTATATGACTTAGAAGTCTTTCTTCTACATTATAACAAGGAAAAGCAAACATTTCTAATCCATTCACAGTGAGTGGCCTTTCATGGAAAAATGGAACTAAAAGATAAGTTTTGTTGTGAAAAAAATCAGCATATTCACATAGTGTTTTTTGTACTATAAATTTTCCATGGACTTTTTGAAGACTTAACATATGCATATATATGAAGAAAGACAGTGCAGTCAATAATTTAACTACCAATACAAAGCCAATGGCTTGAGAACCAGGAGTACAGAATCACTTGAGAACAGGTAGAGAAGGTACAAGTATACGCTATAATGTCCAGATGACCAAGAATCAGGAGCTACAATGTTTGCGGGCAGGAGAAGATTAACATGTTTTTTTTTTTTTTTTTTTTTTGACAGAGTTATAGACAGAGAGACAGAGAGAGAGGTCTTCCTTCCATTGGTTCACTCCTCGAATGGCCACTACGGCCGGTGCTGTGCTGATTCGAAGCCAGGAGCCTGGTGCTTCTTCCTGGTCTCCCGTGTGGTTGGGTGCAGGGCCCAAGGACTTGGGCCATCCTCCACTGCCTTCCCAAGGCCACAGCAGAGAGCTGGACTGGAAGAAGAGCAACCGGGACTAGAATCCGGCACCCATATGGGATACCAGTGTCACAGGCAGAGGATTAACCAAGTGAGCCACAGCAACGGCCCAAGATTGATGTTTTATCTCGAAGAAGGAGGGAGGGAGGGATAGAGAAAGCTTGAAAGAGAAAGAGGAGAGTGGGGCAATTCACCTTCCTCCAGCTTTTAATTCCATCAAAAACATGACTGGATTATAAGATAATTGCCCACATTGCTATGGATCAATCTTCTTTACTCAGCCCACTGATTGAAGTGCTGAACTCTTATGGAGACACTCTCATAGACACAACAAGAAATAATATCTTATCGGCTATCTTGGGCATCTCAAGTTGACAAAATTAAATCTCACAATCTATCAAGTACCTTCTCAGCATTTGTGAGTTTGGTAATTGTGTGTTTATGTGTGATATGTATGCCATATGTGACATATGCTTATCTCAGGGTAATTCAGATGCATCTGTAATATGGGCTGACGTGTGCATGATTTACGAGAAATCATTCTGTATCCAGCAATGAAATGAGTGGTGCTTGCACCTAACAGAGGGCTCTGCCACATTTGCAACAATAGTGAATGACACCCACCAGGTCTGTTTTTCTCAAGCCGGATTGTTATACAAACCCTTAAGAATTTCTGTACCTGTTTGACAGTCTAATACTCCAATTTCACAAAGATAAATAACAATGTCACAGAAATTGATGAGTAGGTTTTAAAACAGAATGAAGCTTTCACAAGTCTCTCTAAGGTATTAACTTGGATCTCCACTTATTTAGTTTAGAGATAAAGATGTATATTCTTTATGATGATTAGACGTGGCTCTAATATGTGAGATATTTTCTGTTTTATACAAAAAGTCTGAAAGTATATGTTGAAGGAAATTCTCTTCAGATAGCATAATATACACATAATGGTATGACTACCCATCTTGGAATAGTGCAATCCATTGAGGTCTGAGCTTTCAAGTTATCAAAAATACAGAGATCACCATTGGTTTTGTGCCCTGCATCAAGTCTACATTGATGTAACCTTAGAATTTCATCATTATTTTGAAAAGCTGGTTGAGTGAATGAGACTATGTATGATTTTATTTAAGAATCCATTTTTATTACCACCCATAATTCTTTTAAATATTTTATTTATTTTATTTGAGAGGTAGAATTACAGACAGTGAGAGGGAAAGATATCCACTGGTTCACTCCCCAATTGGCCGCAATGGCCAGAGCTGCGCCAATCTGAAGCCAGGAGCCAGGAGCTTCTTCTGGGTCTCCTACATGGGTGTAGGGGCCCAAGGACCTGGGCCATCTTCCACTGCTTTCCCATTCCATAGCAGAGAGCTGGATTGGAAATGGAGCAGCCAGGACTAGAACCAGCGCCCATATGGGATGTTGGCGACTTAGGCAGAGGATTAACCTACTGCACCACGGAGCCGGCTTGAACTTACTATGCTGATAAAAAGATGATCCAGTGGCTGAAATCCAGTGATTACATTATAATTATGATATTCTGATGCAGAAATTTCATGATTTAGTATTCTGCGATATTAATAATTATTGCTTACCAAAAAGATTTGTGATCAAATAAGTTTGAAAAAAGTTGAACTGAATAATGTTAAACAGATTTCTTTACTGAAAGGTTATTGAGTTTCTAATATGATAATGTGTATTATGAATTGCTGTGAAAAGGATATATACAGTTATATTTATCTATAGAGATATAGATATAGATAAGGATGGGGTGTGTGTGTGAGTGTATGTGTGTATTTTTAATAACACCTGAAGTAAGTTGGGTACAACTTAGGAAATGCTGACCTGGAGATAGGTAATAGTATGGAGAACCAGTGTCTTGCTCTGGTACCTGGTTGAGTCATGAGCTGGCTGGGTGATCTCTTTCAAGTCACATAGTCTTGCTGGGTCTCATTTATTCTGTAAAACTAAGGGACTGAATTAGATGACACTTCAAGTCTTTTGAAGCTCTAAGAAACTAGCCTGTGTTCTGTGGACAGATGTCCTTAACCTTGTTGACATCAACCACAAAGCATATACTAAATATCACCAGCTTTTCTTAATGATACATTATGGATCTACAAACCATGAATTTATCTTAACCCTTCTTTAAGCTGTGACTCAGAGTCTTTGAGCAACAAATGCTGAGTTTACTTCATCTGTTATTTGGCTCAAAACAATTCGTATACTTCATTGGATTTCTCTTAGCTCTTATTTCCAGGATTTGGGGTCAGCCTGTGTCAAGAAGTTCATTTCATTTATGGCTGCCACCATAAAGTAGCTATTTTCTGAATTCAAATATCTGAAGTCCCTTGGACTTTTGCTCAGTCACCTTGAAAGAAATTCTATTTAACTGCTTAGATGTCTCAATATCAAAACCAGTAGCATTGCTCAAAGTAGATTGGAATCCTGGGTAGGTCTCTCCAAATAACTTACCTTCCCAGAGGATATCTAATTCTAAGACAAAATCTGAACAATGTCATTCCCTTTTGGGTCCAAACACAAGATAGCATCTGTGTTGATGGAGGCATAGGCTGTGGACCTCTTAGTATGAACCAGCATCTCACAGCGCATAATGCAATGTGTAGGGCCTCTGTTAGGACACTTTGTTCAGCTTTCTAGAGTGATAAATGTTTGTTTAGTCATCATTCTAATGGACCAGCCATAGTATGGCATTCTTTTTATACATTTTATTTATCCATCTCTTAGAACATAACTATACTTAAGGCAATCTTCTTTCTATATAGCTTATGGAAATAACTATTCAAGATGAAACAGGTAGATTCTTTTTGATCAAATATCCTCTGAAATGGGTGAAATATTTTAGTTGAGAGAAAAATTATTCAGGGGTGCAGTTTGGCTCAGCAGTTAAGCTGTCACTTGTAGTGTCAACATCCCATCTCAGAGTGCCTGGGTTCATATCCTGGCTCCACTTTTGATTTCAACTCATGGTTAATGTGCACTGCAGAAGGCAAAAGATGATGGTTTAAGTACTTGGGACACTGTCACCCATGTGGGAGACCTGGATCTGACATAACCCAACTCTGTCTGTTGATGGCACTTGGTGAGTGAACCAACAGATGGATGAAATCTTTCTCTCTTTGTATGCATGGATTTCAAAAATATTTTTGCATCAGAATAAATTATCTTGGGGCCTACGCTGTGGTGTAGCAGATAAAGCTGTGGCCTGCAGTGCTGGTATTCTATACGGGCGCCAGTTTGAGTCCTGGCAGCTCCACTTCCAATCCAGCTCTCTGCTATGGCCTGAGAAAGCATTAGAAGATGGCCCAATTCCTTGGGTCCCTGCTCCTGCACGGGAGACAGGAAGAAGATCCTGGATCCTGGCTTTGGATTGGCACAACTCCAGACTTTGTGGCCAACTGGGGAGTGAACCAGCAATGGAAGACCTCTTTCTTTCTCTGATTCTCCTTCTCTCTCTGTGAACTCCGACTTTCACATAAATAAATCTTTAAAAAATTAAAAAGTTATTTCTTTTTTAAGATTTTATTTTTTTACTTGAGAGGCAGTTTTATAGACAGAGAGGGAGAGACAGAGAGAAGGGTCTACTGGTTTACTTCCCAAACAGTTGCAACAACTGGAGCTGAGCATATCTGGAGCCAGGAGCTTCTTCCACGTCTCCCACGTGGGTGCAGGGGCCCAAGCAGTTAGGTCATTTTCTACTGCTTTCCAAGGTGCATTAGCAGAGAATTGGGTTGGAAGAGGAGCAGTTACAACACAAACGGGTGCCCATATGGGATGCTGGTATGACAAGCAGAGGCTTAGCCTACTACACCACAGCACTGGCTCCTAAAGTTATCTTTAAATTCCATTTCCACAAATTTTTTGAAATGCCCTCATGTGTATGATTTGGAGGGAGTCTGTGGTGCAACCGTGAACGTGGAGGTTTGGCAGATACGTGTACTGCTCCAAACATTCTGATCTCTTCCACGTGGGAGCCAAGAATCTGATTTATGTTTTCTGGCAACTTCTTTTCAACATTCACCAACACTCATTTCCTTTCCTAAGGAAAACAACAGTACAAGTAATCAGAAGCAAATATTTCTTTTTCTGCCCTTTGTTGGGTCAACACATGATAATTAGCAAAGAATGACCACTTGTGTTAAAGAAAAATGAAAATTATATTAATAAAATGCTATTTGCATTAGCCACACACTGATTACATTGTCTGGTCCAATCTGTGGGATAATCATGACTTTCTAGCCATCTCAGAATAGCCCACATTTGTTCCCCCTTTGTTCCAAAACAATATCTTGACCTGGTGACATGCTATTTCGTCAGGAAGGCATGCTAGGATTTTCATAGGATCAAATGCACTGGTTCTTTTCCCAGGAGTAATGGTCCCCAAGAGTGTAATAGAAACAGCTTACTAGTGGCCCATCTGAATGGCCTGGTACCTCTTGGAATCAAACCATCATTCTTTGTCCATCTGTAAAATTCAGGCACTTATTGTTTCCTTTTTTACTCTTATCCATATCCATTCCCTGAGTGGGGCACAGTACAGCCTTTTCATTTATAAGTTGAATAGGGTGGGGTAAGAGTGGGTAAGTGGGTACATTGCATGAGAGAGGCGGGGCTACGTTTTCAATCTGTGAAGTGACTGCCTGGGGAAAGAGAAGGAGGCCTTTTTCAAATCCTTTCTAGAATTGCCTCCTGCCACTTTCTCCAGCTTTCAGAACACACACACACACACACACACGCTGTATTCCTTGCATTCTCCCTTTGTTTGTAATGATTTCTCCTGAATCCTCTTTAGTCTCTGTCATCGATCAATTCCTCCTAAGACTTTGTTTTTTCTCTGAGATAGTCACTGTTAGTAAACTAAGATAGAATCCCTGCCACGGTTATTTGCATCCTGTATAGGACTCGAGACCAGAAGCCTTCAGAACTTCAGAGGAGCGAAGTGCAAGGCTTACCGTAGAAGAATGGGGTTGGAATCAGGACTTGCTGATTATCAGCCTAGATTTGATGAGACCAAAAAGCACTATTAAAAGATTATTGCATATGAAAGTGACAACCACATATATTCACTGCAATACATTTATCTAGAATTTTCTGTTAACACTACTTCTACTTTCAGTTCTGGAATCCACTTACAGATAATTTTATTACATAATGACTTAAATAAAATTTCATATTCCATTCTCCTCCCATATTACTTGATTTAAATGCTTTTTGCCTTGAAACCTCCCCCTTGTTACCATCAGGCTGCCTTCAAAATAACCACATTAATCTGTGAGGGCATTTAAATGAGAAAGCTTTGATCAGTTCCCAATTAGTGAAACTGATAGACATGTTATGATTTTTCCAACTCTTAACTGTGTTCCAGGACTTAATTAAGGTTTAGATCTTTGACCTGCCAGCTAAGTATGTTTGGTAAGTTTTTATGTTGCATCTGCTGAGAAAATGAGCTGGTTTTGTTTTCCCGCTCACGTTAAGAGCCTTTCCCACGGCAGGAGGGGAGTGGGCAGTCCCCACTGTGGCATCCTCTGTCATTGCCGTGTGCTGTTTGCAGGGACAGGCAGTGCCTGTGGCCCTCACACAGTCACTGTTTCTCCCATGGCTGCGGGCCACAGAGAGGCTGGAAAAGGTCCAGGGAAAGGCAAATGCAGGATCAAGGGGGTAAGGGAAACTTCCAGGGAGGATGGGCTGACAATGACATCTGGAAAGACCAGAGCAAAACCATGAAATGAAGGAGTCTGGGATAGTTGTCTGAGGGAGAGGTTTGTGTTTGGAAACCCCAGATAGGGAACAGGTCTGCAGCTTTCTGAAGCCCTCAGAAAGGCATCTTAAGATAAGGTAGAAAGATGGACTGAGCCTTTATCTCCACCCTACTTGCTGATAATCCTTTCCAAGTTACCAAAACATCTGAAAAAATGTTGTAGTCATGCCCTTTAGAGTTAGTATGCCTTAAATTGGAAGGAGAGACAGAGTGATTTAAGACTATGTGGCATAAGAAGGATTTACACCTCGGCATTTAAAGGTATTGAAAGATCACACACTGGTTCCAGATAGGAATATGATTTTTTTCTAGCTGAGAAATCTGGCCTTTTGGCAGGCAAAGACTGTGCTCATGAGCTGATAAAAATTACCCCATTGCATGCTCAGTTGCCTTCCCAGGTGACACGAACAGCTGTTGCAAAATCTCAGCTCTCGGTTGCTGCCAGACCACAGGCCACTGAGCCCAGAAAACAAAACCATGACTCATGGTCAACACTCACTGTCACCGAGGTGGATATGGTGACAACCACGCACATAGGGTGCTCTGAAAACCGGGGCTCTGCTACTCAGCTGTTTGTATTGTGGTGAGGAGGCCACTCCAACTCCTTCTTGCCAGAATCCAAAGATATTTGAGAATCCCTCTTCCCTTTTCTCGGCTGTGGGAAGGAATCTGTCCCATAAGGAGAGGACACCTTGTAAAATAACCAGGTTTAACTTCCTTGCTTCCTCTCTTTGCCCAATTTTCCTGGAACTCTGTGTTCATGGAAGGTGCAAATTTTGTGTTTGATTCTTTCTTTGAGTGTCAATCAAACCTGGGTCTCTTTCTGATCCCTGTGGTTATGTGACTGTCTTCAGACTACTATGACCATAATCAGAAAAATGGGTCCATCGCAACTCTGCAACTCTGTGATTTGTGATTTGGGGAGATAAGCCTCAATTTCCAGATCTGACTATGAAGACTTGTGTCTGGAAACTTTTAGAAGTTGGAGAAGACAGTGTTGAATGCTGAAAAAGGACCCAAATGATTCAGTGTCCATCTGGGTCTGGGGGTACAGATTCCAATACTTCCTAGGGCAAGCCAGGTAGCATGGATAAGAGAAGCACGGCATGAGTCTGATGTGTGGACAGAGAGTGGTGAGGACAGTGGCCAGCTTCTGGGACCATCTACAGGGAAAGCTGAGGCTGACTTCAGCTGGCTGTTGCTACTTGAGGACGTAGACCCTCAGCTGCTCCCTTTTCCGGTTACTTCCCTAGGGAATCCAGAAATCCAGCTTGGAAAATAAGTTATGAGTCTTAATTATTGGCCTTTAATTCAAATTCTTTAAGAGACAAATCGCTCAGGGATTCAAACAAGGCATAGCTGCAGATGAGGCAAATTAGGCAATGGACTACCAGTTTTGGCTTATGTTTCGTGAAGACACTGCAATGCAAACATTTTTGTGAATGCCTTCAATGAGGGTTTCTTAAAGTCTCTGCTCCTGAGAGCTGTGAAAAGTGAACACTTCCCTCTGAGGCTCTTGGCATATAGTGGGATGGGACTGAAACAGTGAAAAAGCATCTTTGCTTGTTTCAATACAAAATTGTATTTTGAATGATTTACCTTTGTGCCAATCATCTAATAGGTCCTCAGTAGATATTTAGAAATGAATGACTGAAGGCCAATTGCTACTCCTGGAAACTGTGCCCTGTAGACTCTGTTGTTTCATTTGTGTCATGGTAAGAAATGTGCCCTAGGGTATGAAGATATATGGTCGTTCTCTTGGTGGGTAATGGAGTTGTTAGCATCACCAGTACCTTTGGTCAGCTTGGCACTATCTGGAACCATTTACCAAATTCAACCTATTAAGGACTCTAGTGGGATCCTGGGATTGTTGCTCCAATCTCTAATCGGCTGGGGCCAGTTCCCAGCCTGCCCCGTCCTCTTTCTCCCTTTTCTTTATGTATTTACAAAGTGCATACCATCTCACCAGAGAGGAGGTAGGGAAGTACACACACAATAATCCCAAATGGAAAGTGGCCGAGTCTGGGCCCTGGACATGTGGACATTATACTTTCTGAGCCACAGAATCCATCATTTTCTCAATCCAGTGACAGTCCTACAGATACCACACCAGTTTTGAATTTTTGTTGCTGAACAAACTGAGTGTAAAATAACAGTAATAATTTGTGAGTAATCCCCTGGGTTCTGTGAGCTGATGGAACAAGACAGACTGGTTTTACTCAGTGTCTCCCTGTGGCTGCAGTCAGCGACTGAGTCTGAAGTCATCGAGTAGGCATTGTCCCTTACACATCTGGTGGTGAATGCTGGTCATTACCAGGAACCTCAGCGGGGGCTCTTGGCCAGAACACCACACGTTTCCTCCCCTGTGGACTCGGGTCTCCTCACACCATGGCAGCTGAGCACTAAGGGCAGGGTGCCCGGGGGAAGCTGTGTTGCCTTTTATCGCTCATTCTCAGAAGTTCCACAGTCCCCTGGAAAGGCCTGCCCTGTTCAAGGGAAGCAGCCCTAGAGCCTGCTTCTTGGTAAGAGGAGTGTCAAAGGAAATGCAGATGTTTTTACTTACTTATTTGTAGTTGACAAATAATTATGCATATTTATGGGGTATGATGTAATGTTTTATTTTTTATATCAAAAAAATTTTATTTATTTCTTTATCTTTTTAAAAAACTTTTATTTAGTAAATATAAATTTCCAAAGTACAGCTTATGGATTACAATGACTTTTCCCTCCCACCTGCAACCCTCACATCTCCCACTCCCTCTCCCATTCCGTTCACATCAAGATTCGTTTTCAATTATCTTTATATACAGAAGATCGATTTAGTATATATTAAGTAAAGATTTCATCAGTTTGCACCCACACAGAACATAAAGTGTAAAATACTGTTTCGGCACTTGTTATAGAATTAATTCACATTGAACAACACATTAAGGACAGAGATCCTCCATGAGGAGCAAGTACACAGTGACTCTTGTTGTTGACTTAACAAATTGACACTCTTGTTTATGGTGTCAGTAATCTCCCTAGGCTCTTGTCATGAGTTGCCAGGGCTATGGAAGCCTTTAGGGTTCGCCGACTTTGATCTTATTAAGAGAAGGTCATAGTCAAAGGGGAAGTTCTCTCCTCCCTTCAGAGAAAGGTACCTCCTTCTTTGATGGCCCATTCTTTCCGCTGAGATCTCACTCTCAGAGATCTTTCATTTAGGTTTTTTTTTTTTCCAGAGTGTCTTGGCTTTCCATGCCTAAAATACTCTCTTGGGCTCTTCAGCCAGATCCGAATGCCTTAAGGGCTGATTCTGAGGCCAAAGTGCTGTTTAGGACATCTGCCATTCTATGAGTCTGCTGTGTATCCGCTTCCCATGTTGGATCCTTCTCTCCCTTTTTTATTCTATCAGTTAGTATTAGCAGACACTAGTCTTGTTTATGTGATGCCTTTGACTCTTAGACCTATCAGTGTGATCAATTGTGAACTGAAATTGATCACTTGGACTAGTGAGATGGCATTGGTACATGCCACCTTGATGGGATTGTATTGGAATCCCCTGGCACATTTCTTTTTTTTTTTTGGACAGGTAGAGTGGATAGTGAGAGAGAGAGACAGAGAGAAAGGTCTTCGTTTGCCGTTGGTTCACTCTCCAATGGACGTTGCGGCTGGCGCACTGCGGCCGGCGCACCATGCTGATCCGATGGCAGGAGCCAGGTGCTTCTCCTGGTCTCCCATGGGGTACAGGGCCCAAACACTTGGGCCATCCTCCACTGCACTCCCTGGCCACAGCAGAGAGCTGGCCTGGAAGAGGGGCAACCGGGACAGAATCTGGTGCCCCGACCGGGACTAGAACCCAGTGTGCCGGCGCCGCAAGGCGGAGGATTAGCCTGTTGAGCCACGGCGCCAGCCGGCACATTTCTAAGACAAATTTTTTGTCAAAAAATTTTTGAGGAGCTGGCACTGTGGTGCAGTGGGTTAACGCCCTGGCCTGAAGCACTGGCATCCCATAAGGGCGCCGGTTCAAGACTCGTCTGCTCCTCTTCCAATCCAGCTCTCTGCTATGAAATGGGAAAGTAGTACAAGATGGTCAAAGTCCTTGGGCCCCTGCATCCATGTAGAAGACCCAGAAGAAGCTCCTGGCTTCAGATTGGTGCAGCTCCAGCCGTTGCAGCCAGTTGAAACATCAGACAGAAGACCTTTCTCTTTGCCTCCCCTCTCTCTGTGTAACTCTGATTTTCAAAGAAATAAATAAATCTTTAAAATTTTTTTGAAAGGCAAACAGACAGAGCACCCCATCTGTTGGTTCACATCCCAAATGCTCACAACATTCAGGGTAAGCTTTGTCTGAAGCCAGGAGATAGAAATTCAACCGAGGTCTCCCATGTAGGTGGCAGGAATTCAAGTACTTGATATTTCACCTGTTGCTTCCCAGAGTGAATGTTAGCAGGAAGCTAAAGTCAGGAACAAAGACAGGTCTTCAACCCAGGCACTCCCAGATGGACTGCAGGCATCCCAAGCAGCATCATACCTCCTGCACCAAACACCTGCTGTTTTTACATTAAACAGTTTTCTGATTAATGTGTAATAATTGTACATTTTATGAGGTACAGTGTGACATTTCAACACATGTGCGTATACAGGATGTGCTGATGAAATCAGAGTAAATAACAGGTCAATTTTCTTCCTTTTTTTTTTTTTTTTTAATGTTTGGAGCCTTCAAGCTTCTCTATTCTAGTTCCTCTATAACATACATAGTTTGTGATTGTGAGCTATAGTCACTCCACTGCACTATTGAATGGTAGATCTTACTCCTTGTATTTGTGTTTTGATAACAGCAGTCCCCTTCCTCTTTCCTGTCCCCTTCCCCATCCTCTAATAATCACTGTGTTCGGCACTCAGATTCACTTTTTAACCTTCTATATACAAGAAGAAATATATAGTATTTATTTTTCTGTGTCTTGCTTCTTTCTCTTAACATAATATTTTCCATTTTCATCCATTTTTCTGGAAACAGAATTTTTCCTTTTGTGCTTGAATAACATTTCATTGCATACATGTTGCATACTTTATTTATCCATTCATGTGATGGTGCACACCTTGGTTGATCCCCTAACATGGCTATTGTGATTAGTGCTGCAATAACATGAAAGTGCAGGATCTCTTTCAAATAATGCAGACAAGTTTTAAATTCACCAAAACTTCCACTCTCCCTTTGTGCTGCTCTGATGTGTTTTTCGAAGGAAACTTATCAGCAACCTCTTCATTACCACAATTAAGTTCTTTTTTTTTTTTTTTTATTTGACAGGTAGAGTTATAGACAGGGGTGCAGGGGCCCAAGCACTCCACTGCCCTCCCAGGCCACAGCAGAGAGCTGGACTAGAAGAGGAGCAACTGGGACTAGAACCTGGCACCCATATGGGATGCCGGCGCCGCAGGTGGAGGATTAACCAAGTGAGCCACGGCGCCGGCCCCAACCACCACAATTAAGTTCTCATTGTTGCTGACAATGTTTCCTCTAGCTCAGATGTCAACATGCCAAGCTACAGTGACTGTCTTAGAATGTGAGGTCTGGAAGGGACCTAAACCTAGTCTCATACTGGGGTACACATATCATATAAATCATGGGCATAATAGAATATTTGAAGCCAGATTGAAAAATGTTAAATATTCTTGGAGCATCAGTTAAGTTAAATATTTGAGAATACAATCTAATTTGCAGGGCTTTTATTTTCTATACGAAATCAAATTGCTTGAATTTTAAAGAATACAAATAACATTTGAGGAAACTTTCATTTGCATATAGCCCCTCATGAAGTGCCCAGATTCTCATTGTGTGCATTCCTCTTCCATGGACTTTAGGGATTCTTTGTGGAGGAGTTGGTGAGGTGCTAGCCTTCTCACTTCACTTCTGAAACCCACAATGGGAGTGTGAGCGCTTAGTGGCAGAGTTCTGCTTAGGTCTTTCCTATTCTAAAACCTGTACTCATTGATTACTTGTGGTCTTTCACATTAGAACAGGAAAGCATTTGCTGTGGCTGCTGTGGATTCTAGGCTAGATAGACCCACCCGTAAGTCCTACTGCCCTGGCCCCCTGACTTTATCCTGCCTGACTCTCAGCATTTTTACTTTGGGGTAGTGTTAGACCGTAGCCATGGTTGTTTGTGGAGATGTTGTTGGTTTGTTAATTTTACCTGACCTTTCCTTCCTACCTGTTTTCTCTAAAAACAAAGGAAATTCTCTGATTTTATTTGGTCTTGATCATAGCATCATCATATAATCCCACCTCCACCGTTCTTGGTGAACTCCGACCCTCTTCCCTTACAGATCAAAGCTTGTCAATTACACTGAGCCAAATCAGAAGCCCCCAGCGTTCGTTTATATGTTGCTGTAATAAATCACCACACACTTATCAGGCAAAGAAAACAAAAGTTTGTTCTTTCTCAGTTGTGGAGATCAGAGCCCAAAATGAGTTTCCTGAGCTCAAGTCCAGGTGTTCTGGGACCTGTAGTGAAGAATAACTTTCCTTGATTTTCCAGCTTCTACAAAGCACTTGTACTTTTAGGCTTGGAGCTCCTCCTTCCATCTTCCAAGTCATCACTGCAAGCTTTGTTTGCATCATTATTAGGTTTTAGGAGTTTAGTATTCAAAGAAGGTGAGGTGGCAGCTAGTAAGTAGAAAAAACTTTATTTTAGGGGGCACAGAATAGGAAGGTAAAGGTGGGGAAGGGGTTCAGCCTGCCAGGAGAGAGGACAGAGGGTTTGGAGGCAGGTTTCATTCCATCTGGGCGGTGGGCATGAAATCAGATACCTTTACTCAAAATTTTATTAATTATTTTAAGATTAATATTTGGAAGATCCTTGCTGTCTATTCAGATAAGAATTCTGAATAGTAGTTTGAATAAAACAGGCAACATGGTAAGATTTTTAGCATTTATTCAGTGAGAGAACTACTCGGGAAAGTGAAGGCTTTATTTAGGGGAGAAAGAAATCTAGAAACTTAAGTTGGGTCCATACCAGACAGAGAGCAGGCTGCTAGCCATGTGGAGCAAAGTGTGCAGTTAGGAACAGCGCAGGTAGTATAGAGGGCAGGAAAGCAGGGTGGGGTGACCAAGCCGAGCACCCGGAGGTGCTGCACGACAAAGGAGAGGGCTCAGGCACTCCAGGCCTTTTATTCACTTCCAAAGAGGAGTGGTTACATAGGTTGATTGGCAGGTGGACATACAGGTAAGTTCAGGTACGGGGTGTGAGATCACCAAAAGGGGTAGGGCGATGGTGTGGTCTCCAGCCATGAATTTAATCCTGTCTGCCTGCCTATATCAGGTAGAGTCTCAAGCTGCTTGTTGGGGGAGGTACAAAAGGCCATGCAGACCCTGATAAGGCGGGTAGGGGACATGCAGAAAGGCTCCTTTGTAAAGTTCACAAGGCATTGTCTTAGTAGTTTGGATTGTCCCAGGTGCAAGCTTTCCTGAGCAATAAACATTCCACCAAGCTCTAGATTATCTCTGTGCCCAGTTTCATTGGGCCTGGAGGTTCAGGTGCAGTGGCCTAGAAGTTTCCATCAATGTTCACATCATCTTCTGTTTCTGCATTATATTGAGCCCACCTGGATAACCATTCTCAAGGTCCTTAATTTGTAACTATCATGTTCCTTCTGCTGCATAAACTAACAAAATCACAGGTCACAGAGACTAGAATGTGGACCTCTTTGGCAGAGGTCGTTTTTGTATTAGTGACACTATCCTTGTCAGAAAGTAATTCTCCCAAGGTGGGCATGTGACCCAAATAGGATAAAATCAAAGACTTCCCTGGATAGTTATTGGAATGGGAAGAGAAACTATTTTGGTGGTGGTGGGGGGGAGTGGCAAGGATTCAGCGAAGCGTTCTTGGGGCTGTTGACAACTGTTTCAGATACATAGAGGAAGTTCATCTGAAGAGGAAGGAATGAAGCCAGCTGAGAATCATAGCTAAGAATGGAAACAAAGGGCTATATCTACATTATCTGAGCTCTTGCACTTGAAATCAGACCTAATTCTGATTTCCCAGGTTGTAAAGCCAATAAGTGCCCTTTTCCTTGAGCTACTTTGAGTTGAACATCTATTCTAGTGACTACCCATATATTTTTCTTGAACAGTTAGATGGGGAAGGAGGTATGAATCAACACAATTATTTTTCTGCTATTTTTAAGGATTGTGATAAATTATGTTTGAATAACAGTCAGATTGATGCTGTCAAAACAAGATTTTATAAACATCATTATGTTTTATTTTTTCCATGTCTATATATGTGTATACTTTTTACAAACTACAACAGAGAGTTCAAAGCTAACTATATTAAGACATATGAATGTGCTTGGAATTTATTAAAATAATGCATTTCTTGACTTTTTTGCTATTATTTTCTTACTTCCAAAAACAGACAAAGAACATTTCTCTCTTTTAAGAAGCCCATCTCCAGAATTTCAGGCTCTTTTGTCTAGAGGGAGGGAGATGGACTGTGTTAGTAGGTTTTTATCTTTCAGGCCTGGAAACCTTTGTTTCCATGTTAGACATATGGGCTTGTCTGAAAGGATGCAGAACATGAAAGCCTGTGTTTAAAGAAGGGGACAGTGGCCCAACTTCAAAGGAAGCTTGTAAATGGTGGACTCTGATGGTTACAAAGTCTTTCAAGGAGTGGAGGTTCTGTCACTTCCTGTTGAAATTGCCATGGCCACGTGGCTTGTTTTGAGCAATGGAATGTGGTGATAGTGCTGCCTTGTAAGTTTCAGGCTCAGGTCTTTAGAGGACTGTCAGCTTCTTTATACTCCTTCTTAGAATACTCCCTCTTAACAGCTAGCATAGAGGACAACTAGATGATAGCCACGCGGTAAGAGCCCTACAGGAGAAAGGCTACTTGGGACTTTTTAGCACTCCCAGCTGAAAGCAGTTTCATGAATGTTTCCAGTTAATACCAGGTGGTACAATGATGAATCTTCCTTGCAAATAACTATTTAATTTTAAGCTATCAAGCTTGAAGTTATTTGCCATTCTACAAAAGAGAATGGAAACTTGTAGACTCCTTGATATTGAGGATGACAGGTGGTGGGTGACATGGCAACTGAGACTTGCAACTTGTGCTATCTCAGTGATGCAGTTATCTTCAATGGGTCCTGGAAGTCTCAGAACCTCATACTCGAGAATGGTCCATCAGTTGTCAGAAGATGGGGCACCAAATGCTAGTCCTCAGGAGCCATGGAAAAGGTTTCCATGACCACATTTATTTTTATTTTTTAATTTTATTTTTTATTTTTATTTTTTGACAGGCAGAGTAGACAGTGAGAGAGAGAGAGACAGAGAGAAAGGTCTTCCTTTTACCGTGGGTTCACCCTCCAATGGCTGCCGCGGCCGGTGCACCACACTGATCCGAAGCCAGGAGCCAGGTGCTTCTCCTGGTCTCCCATGTGGATGCAGGGCCCAAGCACTTGGTCCATCCTCCTCTGCACTCCTGGGCCACAGCAGAGAGCTTGCCTGGAAGAGGGGCAACCAGGACAGAATCTGGCACCCCGACCAGGACTAGAACCTGGGGTGCTGGCGCCGCAGGCAGAGGATTAGCCTATTGAGCCACGGCGCCGGCCTCCATGACCACATTTAACATGGTAGGAGGACGAATTGGATGAGTGGGACTTTTGAAAAAATTCTTTATCAGGACATGTCCTCTCATTTTACTTCTTTCTTGCCTATTTGGGACTCTAGTGTCATGAGTGACACTCCAGCAGTCATCTAGGACCATGAGACAATTTTGGCCATGAGTGTCATGTACTACAAATGGCAGAGCAGAAAACTAGAGGATGTTGGGAATTAGATAAAGTTGGAGAGTCACCAACCACTCGACTCCCAACTTCCAGGCTTCCTCCACCTGTTGAAATGACCTTTATTTCTTTAAGCCACAGTCACATGAAAATGCAGGCATTTCCTAACTTATATATTCCACAAAATAATTGAGGCTGTGCTTTTGACAGTCCTCGGTGTGTTATAGAAGGAGATGTATTCAACAAAATTTAGGAAAATAAAGAAATCTGGCCGGCGCCGTGGCTCAACAGGCTAATCCTCCACCTTGCGGCGCCAGCACATGGAGTTCTAGTCCCGGTCGGGACGCCGGATTCTATCCCAGTTGCCCCTCTTCCAGGCCAGCTCTCTGCTATGGCCCGGGAAGGCAGTGGAGGATGGCCCAAGTGCTTGGGCCCTGCACCTGCATGGGAGACCGGGAGAAGCACCTGGCTCCTGGCTTCAGATCAGCGCGATGCGCCAGCCGCAGCTCGCCAGCCGCGGCGGCCATTGGAGGGTGAACCAATGGCAAAAAGGAAGACCTTTCTCTCTGTCTCTCTCTCTCTCACTATCCACTCTGCCTGTCCAAAAAAAAAAAAAAAAAAAAAAAAAAAAACCATAGAGAAGGGAAGGCTGGGATGTTGTGTCGATGGTTTTCAAAGTTCTGCTTTCTTCATATCTTCATCTTCCCAAGGGAAGGAGTGAGGAACAAGAGAGACCAAGATCCTGTGCCAGTAAAGGAGTCATTCACTCTGGGGGTAGAGGTAGGCACCACACAGGTAGATGGAGCACATACATAAGGTCCTGAGGAGTGTGTTAAAGAAGTGTCAAGTGGGTGAAAAGACAGAGAATGCTGAGCAAGTAGGACGCTTTTGAAAACAGACTTTCAGGTAGATCCAAAATAAGATTTAATTGAATGTAAATTCAACGTGTGAAGACTAAAATGGGCTGGGTAATTTTCCTTCAGATCATCAGAGGTTTTGTCTAAAGGGTCA
The DNA here is from genome assembly GCF_033115175.1 of Lepus europaeus. Lineage (NCBI taxonomy): Eukaryota > Metazoa > Chordata > Mammalia > Lagomorpha > Leporidae > Lepus > Lepus europaeus. Next base: position 125,828,944 of record NC_084828.1, read on the forward strand.
CATAGAGAGACGCCGGTCAGTAATTTTCTTTTCTGTACAAAGATTTGACAAAATGGATCCTGAAAACTTGTTCTAGACTTTCCTGTGTAACCTTGGACTAGTTACATAATCTCACCAAGCTCCAGTTTTCTTAACTATAAATATGAGACCCCAATAGTCTCTTTATGAGGTGTGTGGGAAGACAAGGCTAAGAAAGTAAAGTCTGTGAAGTGCCTGGCACACTTTTCAGCCCTCAAGGAATATTTGTTCTTTTCTCTTTTCTCGGCCTGGGATAGAACACAATGAAGATGATTCAAAATAAAGTCAGCCAGAGCAGTTGTGGGAAAACAAGGTTCTTGGGTTTTGGAGTCATGACTTTGAGCCTCTGGTGGCATTTGTGGATTTTGGGGAGACAGAGCACATTTGAATCCTTTAATTAGGGTGAAGACAATGGGTGGGCCCCTTGTGACTTTACATTTCCTCCAACTCTGCAGTTCTAAACTTGGCTTCTGCCTTTTCTTTTTCAGGCTAGAAGTCAAAGGTTCCCGAATATGAGTTCACTAATTTTGCAGGCCCTCCTACATTACCATCATCTGGGAACTCGTTGTAAAAATAGATTCCCTGCTCCCCGCTCTAGATATTTTGGTTCATTAGATTGGGGGTGGGGCCTGGAAATATCCTGGAGCCAGAATTGTATCAAATTCCATTTAAGGTGATTCATTCACTTATAATGAAAATGGTTATTTTCCTTTAAGCCCCTTGTATAATCGCTGCTAAATACTTGCCTTACATCTATAAAAAGAAAGTATTAAAAGGCACAAAAATATTTCTCTAACATAATCTAACATTTCCTTAAATAACTTTCTACATCCATTGCAATCTATATATTATTTATCCAGAGAGTCCCAAGAGCAAATTAGAATTTTTTTTACTGTCATCTTCCAGTGGATTAAGTGCAAATAAGTAGATACCTCCCTAACCGTTTCTCTTTCATGAATTTTAAGTTAAAAAATAATGAAATTCTACCACTGTTAGCCATTTAGATGCAAGATTACATAAAGAAAGCAATATCCTGATCAGAGTTGTCACAGGATAATTTTTGTGTAGGGAAGAGAGGAAAATGAGTTCGCACACGAATTACCTTGTATTTGAATGAAAAAAAAATCTCTGAAATAAATAAGTCAGTAAATGACTGAGAATAAGGAGAAATTAGATGGGAGGACAGGAGACTATTTTTGCAATCACTGTGTGGCTGATACTTTTTATCAGTAGTAGTTGTTAACACTTGGACCTAGCCATTCATGACATTACTTTTTATACTGTTTCATTTTATGAACCGGCTGACTAAGCTTCCTGTGTAAGAGATAAAAAGGAAAAAAAGGCTGGCCTTGTGGTGCAGTGGGTTAAGCCACTGCTTGTGATGCTGGATCCCATAGCAGAGCACAGGTTCAAATCCAGACTGCTCCACATTGGATCCAGCTCCTTGCTAATGCACCTGGGAAGCAGCAGAAGATGGCCCAAGTGCTTGAGCCCTTGCCAGTCTTGAGGGGAACCCAGCTGGGGTTCCATGCTCCTCGCTTCCACCCCCAACCCTGGCTCAGTCCCAGCCATTGCAGCCATTTAGGGGAGTGAGCCAGCAAATGGATGATGTCTCTCTTTCTTTTTCCCTCCCTCCCTCTGTCTTTCAAATAAGTCTTAAAATACAAATACATAAGAAAATAAAGAGCAGAGACAAAAAGAAGGTTATGCTGTTCCCTTGCATGTAGAGAAAAGACAGACAACATTACAAAGCCTCTGAGAAAGAGCAAGAATGAGCAGATCTCAGACAGATGGTGCCTTACACAAGAAAACCTTTCATCCAGATGCAAGTGAAGGGACTACGGACCACCAGACCACCGCACACTACACAAAAGAGCAACACTCCCTGGGAAGACTGTGCAATGTGCCAATTGCATCGACCTCTGGATACATGATCCAGAGTGCCAGGGGCCAGCCATGAGCCCCGCTGCCACAAGGAGTGTGTTTAAAGATGTTTTTCCTTCACCCTGAGAGAGACATCCATCTAGTGAAGTGTTATTTCACATAGACCAAAACATCCAAAAGAAAAGGTGTTGACTGGTTCTCCACTGTATGTTTTGGCTACGAGGAACACAAGCACATTTTCTCTGTGCCATACCCAGGAGGAACTGGGCCTGTGGCATTTGTCTGGAGACTCAACAATGCCACAAAATTGCTTCCAAAGCTCCAGTCGTAAGCACACATGTTCAAGCAGGAGGAAGGGGAGGAAATGAGTACCAGCCATTGTTTTCATAGGAGAAAAAGATAAAGCAGTAACTTTCCTCAAATCTCCCAGAGAACACGCTGCTGCCTCATTGGCACAACTGCGGTGTGGCCATTCCTAAACCCAGGGAGGGTGGCTTGGGAATGTGAGTCAGTTAGCTTGGCCAGACTCCGTGGTAGTAACAGGAAGAAGGGCATTAGAAGGCCTGCTGAGTCAGCTGGTGTCTGCCTCTCTGTACACAGAAGGTCACACAGCGTTGGACACGTTCTATCCAAAGCCACTTCAAATACTAGTGTGGTCCAGGGTTGCTTGGATCTCTGGCTGTGTGCGTATTTGAGGCTAATTTCCTCTGTAAAGAAGGATGGAATAAGATATTTCTTTGAACTTCCTGGGCCTGTACCCTCTAGGAGCTAACTGCCAGACTGTTCTCAGCAGCTGTTGAAGTGCAATGCCTTTGAAAATAACACTATTCAGGGGCCGGCACTGTGGTGCAGTAGGCTAAGTAAGCCTCCATGCTAGTTTGTGTCCTGGCTGCTCCAGTTCCGATGCCGCTCTCTGCTTATGGCCTGGGAAAGCAGTGGAAGATGGTCCAAATGATTGGGCCCCTGCACCCACGTGGGGAATCCAGAGGAAGATCCTGGCTCCTGGCTTCAGATCAGCTCAGCTCTGGCTGTTGTGGCCATTTGGGGAGTGAACCAGCAGATGGAAGGTCTCTCTGTCTCTGCCTCTCTATGTCTGTAACTCTGCCTCTCAAATACATAAATAAATAAAACTTTATAAAAACACTATTCAAGCTCCATGTTGATGTTAATTATTATTGTGATATTTTGAACTTTGAAATGGCTGTCAATAAACCTTTTGATAACATTTTGAGAAAGTTTGTTCCCTGATTATTCTAACAGTCAGAGTGGCACATTAAGAAATCCTCAAATGGTAAGTTAATCTGGTTACTTAGATTGGTTAAGCCCTTTGGAAGCCTAGGAAGTATGTCTGATTTGCGTGTGACCTTTTGGCCCAGTAAATAATTAATGTAAGCCAAGCCTTATAAAATGGAAGCAAATATTCTTAATCAGGAAATCCAATTTAAGAAAAGTGTTGTTTGCCATTACCCCCAGAGCATTTCTTCTCTCAAATAGCTTTTTATTACACCAAAGAACAATTTAAAAATTTTCTTCATTAACATGCAATGTTTATAACTTTCTGATGATCAGCTTCTTTAAGAAACATACTACACTTCACAGACACTCAGCAAATCTGTAGTTTCCACACTAAAAATACTGCTTTTTTGGTTTTGGGCCCATAAAGGAGAATAAAACGGGCTAAACTATTTCTCTCTTAGGCAAGATTTTATTGTTTTGTTGTTTTGGTTTCCAGCGACCTTTGTCATTGTCAGCTGGGCCCACCTCACAATGAGGGGCTGGTTTTTGCATTTTGACCGTAATGCACACAGTTGGGAAAGAGGAGTAATTGCATGAAATCTCTGTTTTAATTAAAACAGAAGATTTTTGAAAAACTGAGTTTGACCTGTCAGTTTTTCTTTACTTCTAAAGTTGTTTTATAAAAATAAAAATATTGGAAATCAGGTACATCTAATTCCTTTATAGTTCTTATTATAAATATTGGTTTGAAGTGATTTACTCTAAGATAACATTCTGAATATCTTTTGTTTAACTTAAGCCAGTTTTTTTCTACTCTGTATCTGGCAGGTATAGAGGATTAACCAGTTTCTAAGACTATGGACAATTGTTCTTTCAGTTAATATGTATTGCACCGTGTTTCAGCTTTGTTGCTCTTGTTAATAAAAAATACATGGCAACTAATATTTGTGATGAATGTGCCAAGAGTATTATTTTGTTTGATCTTCAGAACATTTTTCTGAAGTAGATGTAATTATTTTGCCCATTACTCAGTTGGGGATTGGGGTTTCTAGAGAGGATAAATGATCCCCAAGGCCACACAATCAGTATGCAGAATGGCTGAATGGGAACTTAAGCCATCTGCAACGCAGTCTGTTCCTTAACCATGATGTCTAGTTTAAGAGTATGTGGAGATACAATTCTTAAATTCCATCTGGCTCTTCTAGGTCTTTCTAGATCCACAAATTTGTGTGACTCCAAACATACTTTGTTTACTGTTCACATGAATGAGTCTATATTTGGTAACTCCCACGACTCTCTCAATAATTAAAAAACCACATGTTCCAACCGTCCTGGGAGGAAAAGATTAATAGGAACAAAGAGTTAGCTAATCTGGTTTAATTGGGTTGGCATGAGTGGCTGAATGAAAAAGAAAAAGGCTAGCTTAGCTGTGGATGGGATGCTACAGGGGTGAGAATGTACACTGCGTTGCTAGAACTTTACGTGGAAATGGACTCCGTGCTTGGCAATAATCTATTCTTGGGGACACCAAGGTAACTTTATAACTGAGGCCAAAGTGAGACACAGGCAGAGGAAATGCCAAGGACTTTGATACCAGAAAACTGCTTTCAACCCATTTGCCACAAACTATGATACATTATTCATGGGCACCTTCACAGATGTGCCAGGATTTGTGCTTTATCTGTTCTGATATCTGAATGAGCACGTGATCACCTATGAAGAGTAACTACCTCCTCAAATGCAGAAATCCTTCCACTGTCACTGGATATGTGTGGGTTATACATTTCCTCCTTTCAGCTCCAGCTTGAGAAATGTTCTATTATGTGAAACAGATTATGCCCTGTGTGATCATCTGATAGTAAATTAAAGACACATTGTGATCTGCCATGGTGCATTGCTTCCTTTCTTAGGAAAGGCTGTAGTTCATGATTTTAATAATCAAATAGTCAGGAACTTGAACTCTAGAAGAAGGTTATGCACCTGGTCCTCCTTTCTCTCCTTCAACCTCTGCCCCACTGAACATGAGGATTTTCGAGAGACCTTTTCTTGAGTGCTGTGGTTTGCATGTTTTCTTGAGCATCTCCCATAGGTCTGTGGTCTAACGGCTTGGTATCAATGTTTGTTTGTTTGTTTTTCTATTCCACAATTTCATTTCCAATGTGTCTGCAATGGCTGAGTCCAGGTCAGGGCCAAAGTGAGGAGTTGGGATTGCAATCCAAGTATTTCAAGTTAGTGGCAGGAACCCATTTATTTAAGTCATTGCAACTGCCTTCTAGGGTCTGCATTGATAGGAAGCTGGAATTTGAAGTCATGATCTAGAATCAAATCAATATATTCCCATGTGGGATGTGGACATCTTAACGGCATCTTAACTGCTAGGCCAAATACCTGCTCCCACCAAAATCTCATGTTAAGATACTAAAAGAGTGGAAAATTATTATAATTAAGGTGTTTGGGGATGGCAACTTTGGAGAGTTATTAGATTGGATTAGGTAGCTGGGGAGGAGCCTGCATGAATAAACTATGGTTGGTTTACAAAGAGAGACAGACACTGGTGCTCCCTCTGACCTTATGATGCTATCCACCACTTCAGTATTCTACTGGAAAGAACACCATCACCAGAGGCTGATCTAATGGATAATCTAAAACTGTGAGCCATAATAAACCTTATTCTTCATAGGTAGGAATTTCAATGTGGTTACAGAAAGCTGTCTACCACATTGAGCATTTACCAAAGCTGCTCTATGAGACATTAACATGACTGAAGTAGAGTATGCAGTTTTCTGAAGCATCCCACATATGTATCAAACACCTAATACAATAAGGAAGACTGTGCAAGGGCTCAAATGAAAAAACTCGAAGAGCTGAACTCCATCTGAGAACATTAGAGTAGGTGCCATGGAGAAAAAGATGCTTGAACTAGTGTTAAAGTATAAGCAAATTTAAGACTGCAAGAAAAAAACTGTTAGGCAGAAATTTTAAACTTAAAGTTAACTTAAATCAGAAAGGAATTGGGGAGAAGTGTTGAGTGTTGTGCTGCAGCAGGTTATGCCACTTCTTGGGATGCTTGCATCCCATGTAAGAGTGTTTAGGATCTAGTCCCACCACCTCTTCCAATCCAGATTCCTGCTAATCCACACCCTGGAAGGCAGCAAATAATAGCCTGTCCGTGGATTCCTGCTACCCATTTTGGGAGACCTGGATGGAGTTCTGGCTACTGGCTTTGGCCTGGCCCAGCTGAAGCTGTTATGGGCATTTGGGGAGTGAACAAGTAGATGGGCCCTCTCTTTTTATCTCTGTCTCTGTCTGTAACTCTGCCTTTAATAAATAAATAAATTTAAAAAATGGAATGATGGGGTTTCTGGTAGTTAAAAGTTACAGCTTTAGTTAAAGACATGGGAATCTAATTAAAACACAAAATACAGATAACTATGTTTCAAATTTAGCCTGTAGGTTGCCCATTTTCTAGACTTGTACTCAAGATAAAAGAAGAGGACACAATCAACAAACCCCATCCATCGCTCAGAGCTTCAATTCAGCTTTCTTACTGCCTTCCTCTTAGCATGAGGAGACAATCAGATACCAGAGGAAAACTTATAACTTGAAAGAATAGAACTGAAACACACACACACATACACACACATGCACACATGCACACGTGCACACACACAGTGGTCAACTTGGAAGAAACCAAAACTATGAAGAAATGTAAAAACATGGAAAGAAAAACTAGCACTAATAGCTTCAGAGAGATAAGGCTAAGATAGTTTGCTCTGGAAAGCATGAGCACAATGCAGTTATAAGTGAAATGCTTAGAGAACAAAGAACTCTTACCAAAAGTCATAGTCAATATCAGTCTAGGGGCTGGAAGATATAGGTGACAAGAGATCCGGAAATCAGACTAAAAATATTGGCTGGGTCTTCCATAACAAAGCACCACAGATTGGTGGGCTTAAATAACAGGAGTTAGTTTTCTCACAGATGTAGAAGCTGGGAGTCTGAGGTCAAGGTGTCTGCAGGATTGGTAGCTCCTGAGCCTCTCCTCTTGGCCTGTGGGGGTCATCTTCATGTTCACATGGCACTGCTCTGCTACTTGTGTCTGTGGAGTTCAAACATCCTCTTATAAGGAGGCTAGTCTTGTTGGATTAGAGTCCACCCAGACTGCAGTTTGACATAATTACTTCCTTAAAGATCCTATCTTCAAACATAGTTATATTCTGAGGTATTTGGGGTTAGGCCTTTAAAACATGAATTTAGGGACATACAAATCAGCTCATAAAACAGACCAAAAAGACTTCAAAATGGAAAGTAGGATTTAAAAGTAAAGAATGATATAGGACTGGTGAAGAAGATGCAATGTTTGAAAATTATGAGCTGCAGAATCAAAGGATGGGAAAAAGGGGAGGAGAGTCATTAAGGTCGAAGTTTTTGGTTTTGTTTTGTTTTTTAGAACTCCTAACTTGATTTTATTCCATAAGGCTCAAGAAATTGTTCTGGTTTGACATTTGTTTACTCTCATTCATCCATTAGTTGATGTTTGTCAATACTTTGAGTATGCACCTGCTAGTAACCATTGTTATACATTTAGGAAAACAGGCTGACAAACTGATAGTTTCTTTCCCTGAGTGACAAACTGAGCAAGTAACAGAGCTGAGAACAAAAAAGTCTTTACCATCTTGAGTTCCCCTGGGATTCAGCTACCCAAACAGAGCCGCACCACATCTGACTTATTCCATGTGCTCTGAGAAAGACCTGAGCTCCCACTTTACACATTGCTTTGGAAGACTGAAAGAAATGATTTTTATTTAAATACAAAGTATAAGAATGTAACTATACACAAGTTCAAAAATGTTATGTTGTGCTATTTTTCTTAATTCTGTGAGGATAAAATCTCAGTAATGAGTTATATTTTTAATAGTAAAACCAAGTTTTAAACTAAAATCAAGCCAGTCATATTTTGTCAGTTAGTGTAAACAAAGTGTTAATAAACCACATACTGGAAGATGCTTGTTTTAAATTTTGGAAAAAAGTGGATGAACAAGTGTATGTCTAAACTAATGCTAAGATGGAATTTTAATAAAATTTCCCCAGATTAAAGAGCCCAAATTACAAGATTAGAAGGGGCTATGAATATGCAAGAGAACGGATGAAAAGAAACCCACATCAAGGTAGTCACTAAAAAAAAGAAGGCTGTGGCAAAGGGGAGATCTTATAAAACCCCAGATAATATATATAAAACATTAGTAATCAGAATACCTTCAAATTTCTCAAAAGCAAAATCAAAAGCTGGAAGACAGCGGAGTAATGCCTTAAAATTTTGGAAAAAAATATTCCCCAGTATAAATTCTACATTTTACAGATTGTAAGTCAAATAGAAAGTGGAATAAAAGCATGTTTAGAAAAGCAAAGTCTCAAAATTTTATCTTTTAGGTACTTTTTTTCAGAGCTTCTGGAAGATTTTATTCATCGAAATTAAAAACAAAGCAAAGTAAACTCTAGATAGAGCAATAGTTCTCATCTTTAGCTGTCCATTTTGATCAATTGGAATGTTTAAGAAATATTGATATTTGCATCTCACTTTCAAAAGTTCCTAATTAATTCTGCTAAGATAAGTCTGACATAAGAATTGTTTTAATGTTTCCTGGTGATTTTTAGGTGAACTCGAGTGAAAATGGAGGAAACAAGAAACAGCAAAGGAAATCCTGTGGTGATAGAAGGATTCTGGTACAGAAGTTTTGCAATGAGCAAAGGGAACATCCTGTCTAGAAGTGAACAGGCAGGAAAACTCCATGAAAAATTTCTTCAAATAGATGACGTTGGTACAGTATCTACTGCAAAATGTAGAAAGGGGCTGTGGTTTGAACAAAGTTTGACTCTAGAAATTATGCAGACTTTAAACCTCAAAGTCAAAAGTTTATAGTACTTGGAGGGCAGGAACTTAATCCGGTTATTGTAGTTCAGACATGGTACTAGTGGGAGGTCCTTAGGTCATCAGGGCTATGCCCTCAGAAGGTCGTTCTTACAAGACAGTTGGCTAAAAAAGGTGAGTTGGGAACTTGTAACTGTCTCTAGCCGCTGGCTGGCCATGTGATCAGTCCTCAGCATACATTTCGCGTTGCCATCTTTGGGTCTCTTCACACAGCGGAGCCAATGGGACTTATTCTAAGACTGTGAAATTCCATGACCATGAGTCAAAATAAAGCTCTTTCCTTCATAGGTAGCTTCTTTCAGGCATTTTGTAATGGTGACAAAAAAAAAAAACTGTCTAGTAACAGGCATTTTAGACAATTGGTAGGGAGTTTGGGATGGAGCTGGTGATATATACAAAACAAATTTTATAATAAGAAAATTATTAATCCTGGGGGAAAGTAAGAAGGAGAATAAAAGTTAATCGATGCTACTACATGACTTCAAGTGCAGAAAGAGTTTATGTAACTACTGACTATTAGGGAGGTTGGATAAGGAGGTATACAGGTATATGATGGTGAGCATGTTTGTGAAAGAGTTAATTCTCTTCCATGTGGGGAAGTCAATAGATAGAGGTTAAAAGTAAAATGTTAAAAGTGGCATATAATGTACTATTTAGAAAGCTAAACATTTTTTAAAGTAGTTGCTCCAGAAGGTGGAAAATAGGTTGGGAGACTAGGGATTTGCTGTTTTTCATAACAAGTCTTGCAAAACTATTTTACTTCCTAAACCAAATACATATTTAACTTGCCTGAAAGGACAATTTTAAAAATACAAAACTCAGAAGGACAGAAAAAGGAAAACAACCCAGATTAGATAAACTCTTGAGGAATGACAGATAAAAATGAAGACAGTGAGAAGCTAGACCTTGCCTTGATTTAAACATTTTATCTGGGAGATCAACCAGATCTTTCTATAGAAAACATTTTGAGCTGAGGCACCAATATGGAAGACTTATGTTAGGATAAATGGATTGTAATTTCTTTGAGAGATTAAACTCCTATATTTTCTTTAAGATCAGATAATTATATCAGAAAGTAGAACTGTCTAAACAGACCAAATATTCCATGATTTTATTATTTAGCTACTTATTCAATAAATATTTATTGACCATCTGCACTGTACTAGATATTTGGTATAATATAAAAAGATAGTTAATTTCCACCTGCACATCAATGTAGTGAAGGAATACAATGATTTTAAAACAGGGTGATAGGTGTCATGGGAGGGGAAATATAAGGTGTAATGGATATATTGACTGAAGATATAGCTGAAAAGGAAATTCTTAAGAAGGAGCAGATCAAATAATGTCTTATAAACTCTGGTAAGAGCTATACAGGTTTTCAAAAGAAATAGAAATATATTAAGAGTTATACACAGGGATACATACGTAATAAATTAGAAGTGATAGGACAGGGGCGGGCGATGTGGCGCAGTGGGTTAAAGCCCTGGCCTGAAGCGCTGGCATCACATATGGGCGCCGGTTCTAGTCCCGGCTTCTCCTCTTCCAATCCAGCTCTCTACTATGGCCTGGGAAAGCAGTAGAAGACGGCCCAAGTCCTTGGGCCCCTGTACCCACATGGGAGACCCGGAAGAAGTTCCTGGCTCCTGGCTTTGGATTGGCTGAGCTCCATACGTTGCGGCCATCTGGAGAGTGAACCAACGGATGAAAGACCTCTCTCTCTGTCTCTAACTCTGTCTTTCAAATAAATAAAATAAATCTTTAAAAAATTAGTCTCAACTCTTGATTTAAAAAAAAGTGATAGGACAGATAATGAAAGGTGATTGCAGCAATCAATGTAATATTGGCTTGACTTAGGGAAGAGGCAGTGAAATGGTGAGATGCAGAAAGATGTAGAACAGAATAGAAGCTAAATTCAATAGAATTTAGGACTCGGTGACTCATTACATATGGAAGTTAAGGGAAAAGGAAGAATTAAAAAGACATCCAGTTATTGGGTGTAATGGTCAGAATTAAGGATCATTATCGGCTGGCGCTGCGGCTCACTAGGCTAATACTCTGCCTGTGGTGCCGGCACCCCGGGTTCTAGTCCCGGTTGGGGTGCCAGATTCTGTCCCGGTTGCTCTTCTTCCAGTCCAGCTCTCTGCTGTGGCCTGGGAGTGCAGTGGAGGATGGCCCAGGTCCTTGGGCCCTGCACCCGCGTGGGAGACCAGGAGGAAGCACCTGGCTCCTGGCTTTGAATCGGCGCAGCACGTCGGCTGCAACGCGCCAGTCATAGCGGCCACTTGAGGGGTGAACCAAATGGAAAAAGGAAGACCTTTCTCTCTGTCTGTCTCTCTCTCACTGTTTAGCTCTGACTGTCCAAAAAAAAAAAAAAAAAAAAAGATCATTATTATTAAAGATATGAAGAGGGGCAGGTTCCAAGGAAAACTATTTAGCTCAATGAGGACATACTGAGTTTCATATGAAAGTAGACTGGTCAATATTTATGCTCAAAGATATAATATTGGTGCTCTAGAGAGATAATTGAGTAGATTATAGGTTAGAATTCGAGATAAAAGTTGAAGGCATGCATGTAAAACATTATGAAAGATTAGCATAGAGACTAGAGAAAAATAATTCTTGGACAGAGCCATAAAAAGCACCAATTTTCAAGAAACAGAGCTGCACAAAAAATTAAAAATAGTAGTCAAATAGGCAAGAAGAAACCTAGAATAAACAGGTCCAATTAAGAAGGAAGCACTAATTAATCAGGAAAAAAGAAGCTAAACAATTAGGGGATAATGAATAGTGCACTTGTGGAGATAAGAACAGTTTCAGATAATGGAAGAGGGATGTCACCTCCTTCAATTCAATGAGAAGGAAGAAAAAAAGGATAGACAGAGGTACTTGGACATGTAGTTTTAACTTAGAAGGTAGTACAAAGAACTGAGTCCAAGTATGCTTGATCCTTTCTTTCTTCGAAGTAGGGGTCAAAGTCAGCTGCTTGGGGTGAGAGTAGAGTAGGTTTAGAGGTCTGAAGTGAAGGACACCTGTTAAAAACCTACTATGCCTCACAACTTTCTGTCTTGTGTTTCCTTGGTGTTCTCAATTCTCACTGTCACTTCCAAAGCACATATCCCTATCCATTACCCTGTTACAAAAATATCTGTCCTTCTCCACAAGCAGGACTAGGGCAGAGGCAGATGTGGTAATTCAGGATTTGCTTGAGGGATTTCTTGTCTTAGGTGAATGAAGAGGCTCTGGTAAGTAGAAATCATGTTAGTGTCATTACAGCTGGCACATATATCCAAAGCTTAATATTTCTATAAGATATTGAGAGAAATAAATGAGACTATTGCAGGATTATAAGACTCTAAGTCAACATGATTTTGTTGTTTGTTCTGGAAAAGAAAACATTTGTTTTAGGAAAGAATATTGTAAACTTATAAATGACCAATTAACCGGAGACAATGATCTGCTCACCTGGGCCAACTCTAGCTTATCAAACTGTGTACTTATTAATACTTGCTTCAAAGTCCTTGCCTTGCTGTGCTATCAATCCTAAACTACTCTATGTCTCTAGCTTTGCTGATTCCCAAGCAGTTCCTCAACTAGAATGCACGCTTTCCCAAACTGAGTCCAGACCCAAACATCCTGTAATTATCCCAGTTCTGATTTCCCCTCAAAGACACTGCTGAGCACTTAGCAAGTTCACATTTTGGGGAAGTTTAAAAAGGGAATATTTTCAAGATATAGCAGAAAATTAATTATCACAATTTAGGACTTTGCAGAATTTTTTGGCTATACAGTCCCGTGGGACTGGTGTTGTGGCACAGCAGGTTAAGCTGCCTATGATGCCAGCATCCAAATCACAGCACTGTTTCTAGTGCTGGCTGCTCTGCTTTCAATCCAACTCCCTTCTCATGAATCTGGGAAGACAGTAGAAGATGGCCCAACTACCTGGGCCCCTGCTACCCATGTGGGAGACCTGGATTGAGCCTGAGACCTGGCTTTAGCCTGGCCCAGATTTTGCTGTTGTGGCCATTTGGGGAGGGAACCAGTTGATGGAAGATTTCTCCTTCCTTCCTCCCTTCCTTCCTTCCTACCTTCCTTCCTCCCTTCCTCCCTTCCTCTCTTCCTCCCTTCCTCCCTCCCTTGTTCCCTCCCTCCTTTCTTCCTTTCTTCTTGCCTTCTCTCCTTCCATCTTTCCTCCCTTCCATTCTCTCTTTTTCTCTCTCTCTCCCCTTCCCTCCCATTCTCTCTGTATGGCTCTCTGTTTCACTCATCACTCTGCCTTTTGAATAAATGCATAAATAAATCTTTGTAAAATATTTCTCCCAAGAACCAGTTTCAATCATTTTCAATTCTCCAAACTGTGCTCCACCCCTCCCTGATGGATGGCTCATTGTAGAAGTTCCTCTCTTCTAAGCACATCTCCTGTTGCATTCACTGTCCTCTCCATCCTCACTTTCCACAGGAACTCAGTCACCAATATTTACTGATTCTACCTCATAAATACTTGCAGTTCCCAAGTCCATGTGCTCTTTACCATCATCTTGGCTGCACCCTGATTCAGCTCACTTGGACTTGTGCAGTGGTTCTTGACTCTATCAGTGCTTCCCAACAACAATCACAGCACGGTGCCCATGCCACACAGTTTTTATATCACATACTGATGTCAAAGAATGTTTGCTTGTGGCTGGCAGCAGATACACTGAGATTCTGGCCACCCCAGACTCCTTTGTTGTCCAAAGGCTGATGTGCTTATCAGTGCAGATGATGTGTCTCTCCTGGTACCCTGGGTATAAAATCTGCACTAAATTCTTCCCAGTATATTAGCATTTTGAGCACTTAATTATCTTCTTATCACCAATTCTCAGCAGCGTATGTATCTCACACTACATTTCTAATCATGTCATTGAGTTGGTACAGATTTCTAGCTGATATCTTGAAACACGAATTACTCATGACACAAACTGAAACCTTGGGGCTCCGTAATCACGCTTCACTTCCATGCACTGTCTTTCAGGACCTCTTCCTCCCACTGCCTCTATCCAGCAGGCACCTTTGACCCAACCTCAAATTCTATTTGGGAGATGATCCTGGCCTCTGTTCTGTGTTCTTGCATTGCTCTGCCCCTTCTTACGCAATCTCCTCTAGCTAGAACACCCTCTGTCCCACTTTTGGAATGAGCCTGAGGAAACTTGTTAATCCTGTAAGACTCATCTAAATGTCACCTCTTTACTTAAGTCTTCTCAACATAACTGTCTCCGTTTAACAATTTTCTGAAGTGCTTGCCTAAGACTGTAGTAAGATGAAAAAAAAATCTCATTAACAGTTAACAGAATTCCTCTTAGGGAAGAAATTGCCTTTGCATTGGAAGGGATCTTGATAATCCCCTAAACAGGTAGTAAATATTTAGCAAAATATCTGGCAATAAAATAAATGGGCAGATTTCTATGCATAAGAAATAAATAGGAATTTTTAAGTGAACAAAGTAAGGAAGGAATTGGGGGAAAACAGCTGAGTAAATTGAGAGTGTAGCTTAAACATATAGATGAGATATCTGTATTCTGCTTTAGCAGGTTTGGATCACAATGATGTACATCCCGTGGGTATTTCTAAAGCTTTCAATAAAGTATGCTACACCTTTAAAAGTCCCATTAAAGTAAGAGTCTCTTATTTCATTTATTTCTGAGAGGCATGCTTGATTTGAAAATGGTAGAAATAAAGTTACACTATAAAGGTACAGGTGAAAAAACAAGTTGACAGAACCGAAAGTTGAGACTGAAGATACTCTGGAGTCTCAGGAAAAAGTTGCGAACTGATGTCCATCTTCTCTAGTTTTCAAAGGACAGCAAAACTTTAGCTGCTATCGGAGTTTCACCTCAATTACAGCCATTACCATATCCATGTTAGATTGTAAATGGTTATGGGTGAAGTGGATAGTCTAGGGAGCAAAGTCACATTGAAATATTGCTTACTCTGCTATAATCATGCATATGGAATGAGCAATGGGACAATTCATATAAGAAAGAGATTTCAGGCAGAAAATCAATGAGTATCTATTCTCTTTACTTAAGATAGATGTAATTGGTAATACTGTGATTGTTCCTTAATCTTGTGTGGTATATTGCACTGTCTCTTGAGAAATCTTGTATAGGTCTAGCCATTACCATATACCATAAAATTCATGTGGAAATATATTTCTAAGTACCCCTTTTGGCACCAAATGCAAGTTTATACATAAGTGCATGGGTGGTTTTAGTCAGGGGAGAAATTATACCTGTTCTAGTCCCCATTGTGTCTTTGGATAGTGCTTGGCCCACACTGGTAGTAAAATAAATATTTGTAGAACAAATGAAACATTAATAGTTTCCCAGAACATTTTAAAATAGTTTTTTAAATAATGCATTTCAGCGAGTTAGATATAAAAGAAGTATAATGTTGGTGACTGTTAAGAAATAGAAAATACAGAATATACTGACATACAAGTAAGCTCAAAAATGTGGAAAAGTGGAATTAAAAGATAAATTTATTTTGGTGTAAAAATCCATGCATAGTTTTTTCTATAATATACATTTTGCACATTTTTTGAAGATGCTTCATTCATGAATCACCAAAAAATTGGTACCAAAACAAATTTATTTTTAAAAAAGTGTTTATATGTTTATTTGAAATTCAGAGTTACAGAGAGCAAGAGAGAAACAGAGACTGAAATCTTCCATCCACTGCTTCACTCCCCAGATGACTGCATCAGCTGGGGCTGCACCAGGCAGAATCTAGGAGCCAGGAGCTTCTTCTGGGTCTCCTATGTGGCTGGTAGGGGTTCAAGCACTCAGGCTATCCTCTACTCCTTTCCCGGGCCAACAGCAGGGAGCTGGATTGGAAATGAAGTCAGGACCTGAACTGGTGCTACATTGGATGCTGGCATCACAGGTGGCAGCATCAGTAGCTATGCCACAAAGCTGGCTCCCCCAAAACTCATCTTTTAACTTCATATTTCCATAAACATTTTGAAATTCCATTTTATGTAAACTAGTATCTCGGTCTCTTTTTCTTTTCTTGTTGCCAACTAGTGGAAGCATATTTTTCTCAACTCTTTCATGATTTTCCAGCTAATTCACAAATTAATTTCAATGTTTGCCAGTGAGTTAAATATCATCTTACTTTCCATGTTTTTTGAATCCTATTCTTTTTGTTGTTTGATGCAAACTAGAAATGTATATGAAAGTGTGACCTGGATTAGTTTTAGTTTCTTGGTAATTTTAGTAAACCTGCCCTTGGCTACCACTGTTCATTCCCTAAACCAATAGAATCCCAATCTGCCTGCGCTGAACTGAAACTTATGGTGAGTTTTGTTAGTCAAACATCTTTCAGTTTCTTTGTAGCATCAGTTTCCTCTATGAATTGAAAATATACTTATAGATATCACATGCATGAATATTGGGGAATACAGCTTTAAGAGGCATTTAAATTACTTAACTGACTAAAATCTTTTATAGTGTGAGCAATTAATGTAATTAAAATGCTTGGTTATATCTGATGGCCTCATTTTTTGAATATGGTAGTCATCAGAGTAGAATAAATACATATTGATCAAATATTAGATTATACTTGCCTTCTGCATTTTATTTAATTTTTGAAATAATTTTGTATTATATAATTGCCAGCTGCTCTCTTATTGCCCTACATAAAGCAGTGATTACCAAACGGTAATTATATTAGTTTCCTGAGACTGCTGTGACGAATTTCCATGAACTGGATGGCTTAAACAACAGAAAATATTGTCCCTAGATTATGGAGTCCCAAAGCCCGAGCTCAAGATGACTTCAAGTTTCTGAGGCTTTTGAGGAAGACAGTTCCATGCCTCTCACTGACCTTCTTCTGGTGGTTTGCTGACAATCTTTGGCATTCATTGGATCATGGAAATATTGCTTGACTCCATCATCACATGTTGATCTCTTGGTGTGTGTGTCTCCCTCTGCATCCAAATTTCCCTTTTTCTTATAAGAATACCAGTGTGTTGATTTAAGGGTCACCCTAATGACCTCATCTTAACCTGAACAATATCAGCAAGGAAGCTTTTTGTAAGTTCACATTCATCAGTACTGGGGATTAGAACTTCAATATATCTTAGGTGTACACAATTGTAATGATAATAGTGTGTATTATCAAGGAATGGTGTAGGGTGAGGTAAACAAGGAAAGAAATTTCTCAGGAGTGTTGAGCTGGGTACTGAAGGGCAGAGAATAAGGTCTGGTGTAGAGAAAGTGAGCACTTTACCAGCTAGGACTCAGTCTATTAAATTACCTACAACTGTACCCATAATTCAGCAGAACTAATAGGACTTCTCTCCAACTCCCTTTTCCATTCTCTTCACTGTATTCCTTAAGTCTTAACATTGTAGTGACTTTAAGTAAATGAAAAATTTATAGCACTGTATTGTAATTTTTAAAGACAAATGATTGGGGGCTAGCACTTTAGTGCAGTAGGTTAAAGCCCTGGCCTGTAGCACCTGCAATCCATATGGGCAATGGTTCAAGTCCCAGCTGCTCCATTTCCAATCCAGCTCCCTGATAATGCACCTAGGAAAGCAGCAGAAGATGGCCCAAGTAGATGGGCCACTGCACCTACTTGGGAGACCTAGAAGAAGCTCCTGGCTCCTTGTTTCGGATCAGCTCAGCTCTGGCCACTGCAGTTATTTGGGGAATAAACCAGAGGATGGAAGACCCCTCTTCTCTCTATCTCTACCTCACTCTATAACTCTGTCTTTGAAATAAATAAAATAAATCCTTAAAAAAGACAGGTTATTGAAGAATGAAGCTGTATTGTAAAACTGTAAGATCCCAAACTTCTCTTCTGTCACCCATTAAGACTTCTGGAATTTAGGGTTAAGGCATTTGGTCTCACCAGTGCCTTCTCAAATGCTCTCTTCTGATCTGGACGATTGTCGCATGAACATACATGGATCCAATGGTTCTTGGGGGACAGGGATGTTCATTGGGTGAGTCAGCAGAGTCTTGAGGGCATTTAATAAGGTTAGGTTTACTGGGTCTAAATTGCTTCACCAAGAAGGAAATTGAATCAGTAATAAAGATTCTCTCAATAATGAAAAGCCCAGGACAGGGTGGCTTCACTGCTGAATTCTACCAGACACTTAAAAAAGAACTAATTCCAATCCTTCTCAACCTACTCGAAACAATTGAAAGGGAGGGAATCCTCCCAAACTCATTCTATGAAGCCTGTATCACCTTAATCCCTAAACATGAAAAAGATACAACAGTGAAAGTGAACTACAGACCAATATCCCTGATGAACATAAACACAAAAATCCTAAGCAAAAGACTAACCAATTGAATCCAACAACACATCACAAAGATCATTCACCCAGACCAAATGGGATTTATCCCTGGTATGCAGGGATGGTTCAACAATCGCAAATCAATTAATGTAATACATCACATTAACAAATTGAAGAAAAAACCATATAATCATCTAAATGCATGCAGAGAAAGCATTTGGTAAAGTACAACACACTTCCATGTTGAAAACTTTAAGTAAATTGGGTATAGTAAGAACATTTCTCTACACAATAAAGGCAATTTATTACAAACCCATTTCTAGTGTCCTATTGAATAAGCAAAAGTTGGAAGGATTGCCAGTGATATTCAAAACCAGACAAGGAAGCCCTCTCTCACCATTAATATTCAATATAGTGCTGGAAGTTTTAGCCAGAGCTATTAGGTAAGAAAAAGGAATCAAAGGGGTATAAATTGGAAAGGAGGAAATCGAACTATCCCTATTTGCAGATGACAAGAGTCTATATATAAGAGTGTATATATATATATATATAGATAGATATCTATATATAATATCTATATATCTATATATAATCTATCTATCTATCTATCTATCTATCTATATATATATATATATATATATATAGGGGATCCAAAATACGCCACTAAGAGACTACTGAAACTCATAGAAGTGTTTGGCAAAGTGACAGGATATAAAATCAACACACAAAAATCAATAGCATTTGTATACACAGACAATGCCACAACTGAGAAAGAACTTCTAAGATCAGTTCCATTCACAATTGCTACAGAAGAAATCAAAACCTTGGAATAAATTTAACCAAGGTGTCAAAGATCTCTATGACAAAAATTATAAAACATTGAAGAACAAAAATAGAAGATACAAAAAAATGAAAAAATCTTCCATGTTCTGGGTTGGAAGAATCATCATCCAAACGTCCATGCTAAGGAAAACAATTTACAGATTCAGTATGATACCTATCAAAAGACCAAGGACATTCCTCACAGATCTGGAAAAAAATGATACTGAAATTCATATGGAAACACAGGAGTGTCTGAAAAGTTATCAAAATCTTATACAACAAAAACAAAGCTGAAATGGCCAGCATTACAGCATGGCAGGTTAAGCATTCAGCTGCAGTGCTGGCATCCCATATTGGTTCTGGTTCCAATCTTGGCTGTTCCACTTCCAATCCAGTTCCCTGCTTATGGTCTGGGAAAGCAGTAGAAGATGGCCCAGGTGCTTGGGCCCCTGCACCCACATGGAAGACACGGAAGACGCTCCTGGCCCCTGGCTTCAGATCGACCCAGCTCTGGCCATTGAGAATATATGGGGAATGAACCAGTGGATGGAAGACCTCTCTCTCCCTCTGTGTCTCCCTTTGACTATAACACTGCCTCTGAAAAAAATAAATAAATATTGAAAAAAAAGAAAGCTGGAGGTATTACAATACCAGATTTCAAGACACATTACAGGGCAATTGTAATTAAAACAGCTTGGTCTAGTATAAAAGCAGATGGATAGACCAATGGAACAGAATAGAAACACCCAAAATCAACCCACACATCTACAACAAACTTATCTTTCACAAAGGATCTAAACTCAATCCCTGAAGTACAGTCTCTTCAACAAATGGTGCTGGGGAAAACTGGATTTCCACATGCAGAAGTATGAAGCAAAACCTCTACCTTACACCTTACACAAAAATCCGCTCAAAATGGATCAAAGACCTAAATCTATGACCCGATACCATCAAATCATTGCAGAACATTGGAGAAACCCCGCAGGACATTACCATAGGCAAAGAGTTCTTGGAAAAGACCCAAAAGGCACAAGAAATCAATGCCAAAAGTGACAAATGGGATTAAATCAAATTGAGAAGCTTCTGCACTACAAAAGAAAGACTCAGGTATGTGAAGAGGAAGCTCACAGAATGGGAGAAATTGTTTGCAAACTATGCAACTGATAAAGGATTCATAACCAGAATGTATAAAGAGATCAATAAACTAAACAATAGCAAAACAAACAACCCAGTTAAGAAATGGGCAAAGGACTTAAACAGGAATTTTTTGAAAGAGGAAATCCAAATGACCAACAGACACATGGAAAAATGTTCAGGACCACTAGCTATAAGCGAAATGCAAATGAAAACCACAATGAGGTTTCACTTCACCCCAGTTAGAAGGGCTTTCATGAAGAAATCAACAAACAATAAATGCTGGTGAGGACATGGGGGAAAAGTACCCTAATCCTCTTGGTGGGAATGTAAACTTGTAAAGCCAGTATGAAATACAGTATGGAGCTACTACAGAAATCTGAATATAGACCTACCATATGACCCAGCCATCCCACTCCTGGGAATTTACCCAAGAGAAATGAAACCAGCATACAAAAGAGTTATCTGTATCCCCAACTCAGTTCACAATAACTAAGATATGGAATCAACCCAAATGTCCATCAACAGAATACTGGATAAAGAAATTATGGTATGTACACCTTGTAATACTACATGGCAATAAAAATGATCCTGTTGTTTGCAACAAGATAAATGAAACTGGAAATCATAATATTTAGTGAAATAATCCAGTCCCAAAAGGACAAATAGCATATGTTCTCCCTGATCTATAACTAATAGAACACCTAAAAAGTAATCTATAGAACTAAGATTGACACTTTGAAATTCAATGACTCTGAACAGCCCTTATCTTGACTTTTGAGGAAAGGTTTTTTTTCATGTTATTTGTTGAACTCTTAGTATAGAGTTAATTGTTTGTGTATGAAGTTAATTAAAAATAGGTCTTAGTGAGAAATAAGTATGGCAATAGGAGAGGGAGGAGAAAGAGGGGTGGGATTGTGGGTGGGAGGGTGGGTATGGTGGGAAGAATCACTATGTTCCTAGAGCAGTATTTATGAAATACACTAAGTTTGTATACCTTAAATAAAAGTCTTATGGGAAAAAATAAAATGCTTTGCATCATCCTCCTAATATTTATTAAGCTTCTGCTCTGCCAGGCATTGTGGTTGGTGCAGTGTTTGCCTTTGAAAACTTTGTTTGTCCTCGCAGGGGAAGCCTGTGCTTCTGTGTAGGGGGAGTGGCCACCATGGTCACTTTTCTGACAACTGGATGACTTCAGGGGAACTGAAGAAAGGATGCTACTAAAGCTATGAGAGAGGTGTGGAAGGTTCCTAGGACCCCTCCCACTTATGTCTTATCATTGGTTTTTATGGATAGAGAAAAAATAAATTATACTTCTTAAATGGTGTTTGTTGTGATAAAAGAATGATTTTTTAAAATAATTAAAAAAATCTACTATTGAGAATATACCTTGGAAACCAGCATTGTGGCATAGTGGATTATGCTGCTGCTTTTGATGCATCCAACCCACATCAGAGCACTGGTTTGAGTTTCTGCTGATGCCCCTGGAAAGGCAGTAGATGATAGCTCAAGAACTTAGGTCCCTACCATGCATGTGGGAGTCCAGGTTCAATATCCTGGCTCCTGACTGTGATCTGCTCTGGTCCTAGATGTTGTGGCCATTTGAAGAATGAACCAGTGAGTGGAAGATCTCTCCCTCTCTCTCTCTGTGACTCTCTCTATTGAATAAATAAGTAAATGAATCTTTTAAAAATGGAAAAAAGAATCCAAAATGCAGATCACATTGAAAAATTATTAGGGAAGTTTGTAAAATATCACATGAAGGCAGCCACATTGCCTACCAGGTATAAGTAGCCATGTCCTGTTAAGGGAATTAAGAAAGAACTTTAATTTCAGGCACTATGTGCCTAGTCCAATGATTAGAAAAAAAGAGAGCATGGGCTCCCCTTAGGCTTTTTTTTTTTTTTTTTGACAGGCAGAGTGGACAGTGAGAGAAAGAGACAGAGAGAAAAGTCTTCCTTTTCCGTTGGTTCACCCTCCAATGGCTGCCGCAGCCGGCGCACTGTGGCCGGGGCACCACGCTGATCCGAAGGCAGGAGCCAGGTGCTTCTCTTGGTCTCCCATGAGGTGCAGGGCCCAAGGACCTGGGCCATCCTCCACTGCACTCCCAGGCCACAGCAGAGAGCTGGACAAGAAGAGGAGCGACTGGAACAGAATCCGGCACCCCGACCAGGACTAGAACCCAGGGTGCGGGGGCTGCAGGAGGAGGATTAGCCTGTTGAGGCGTGGTGCCGGTCTAGGCTTTCATTCTTAGTGTTTGCTGTAACAAACCATGCCCCTTAGTCTTGCTGAGACTTAACACGTGCACTGTTGGGGGCTGATGCCATTGTACAGTAGGTTAATCCTCCGCCCCTGGTGCCAGCATCCCATATGGGCGCCGTTTCTAGTCCTGGCTGCTCTTCTTCCAATCCAGCTCTCTGCTGTGGCCTGGGAAAGCAGTAGAAGATGGTCCAAGTTCTTGAGCCCTGCACCCATATGGGGAGACCAGGAAGAGTCACCTGGCTCCTGGCTTCTGATCTGCTCAGCTCTGGCCGTTGTGGCCACCTGGGGAGTGAATCAATGGATGGAAGACCTTTCTCTCTGCCTTTCCCTCTCACTGTGTGTAACTCTATCTCTCAAATAAATTAATAAAATCTTAAAAAAAAAAAAGACAAGAAATACATTGTTGGAGCTGCATTCTGATTCTAAAGCCACCCAGTTCAAGATCTTCAATCTGAGGAGAAATCAAAGCATGGAGAGGTTAAACAATTTGGCTCAAGGTCATAGCATTGTTCTGGAGAGGACTCCTTACTTCCAATCCTACTAGCTTTCTTTTGGGAGTTAATAAGAAGCAGCCATAAGATCACTTAGATTTTCAACAGTCAATTTCTGTCTACTTATATTTTCTTACTCTCTCAAGGTAAATGCTGGTATTGAGACCCTTGGTGATTCAAGCTTGGATTCTTTGAAGTGGAATTCGTTACCTTGTGAAACTTCTACTTTCTTTCCCATTGCAGGGTCCTTCTTCTGTAAATAGTTAGCTTGACATGATTTATTAGTCTATACCTCAGCCATTCCTCTAGCTATTCTTACTATTTAATTTCAGATTTTATTAACTACCAGGTGCTAAGCATCTGGACTCCTCATTTGGGTTCATTCTAATTTTGGGGTTCCTCTTTTATTAGCCTCTGTTTTGTATAGACTATCTGAATGGCTTGGCTTAGTTCCAAATTACAAAATAGGTTTGTAATTAGTTAGATGCTTGCCAAATCCAGTTGATTTCAGAATGAGTCATGGTTTTTCACTGTTTTCACTAATTTTTAATACTGGGCTTACATGACAACTGTATTTGTAATCTTGGATTAAAAAGAAAAAATAGTTATCTTGATGTTCAAGACTGGGAATGTCAAGTAATTCTAAGTTTGTTCTTCATGGTTCATAAGCCACAGGCATTCAAACAAAGGGATTATTGTGTTAGCTTTGCATTTCTTAATAAAGCTGATTTCTTGCAGGCATTTGTTGGATAAATACCTTGTTTAATTAGTGTCAAGAAAGAAGAAGTTTCTATCTTTCCTTTTAAGATCCAAGAGATAAATAAACTTTTTAACTACCAAGTCAACTGGTAGTGACGGACATTCTGGAAGTCTATATGGCAATGCATGTGATTTTATGTTGACAGTTATATAGCACATCAGTAAGCCTATTAACAAGATTTTCTTTGGTTGCCAAAATCTTCATCAGTTCAGATTCACTGCGCTCAACCTAAGATGACCTGGAATCCTAAGAACCTAACTTGCCTGGCTGGGCTGAGTTCAGGTTTACCAGCCATGATTTTCCTGCTTTTTGCTCAAGGTCAGTCAAAAGATTCCTGGATGAAAGTGCTTTTGAAGAAGTGTTGTTCTTTCCTCAAATCCCTCAGTAGTGTCTCTAGATGGATCACAGATCCACATTTCAGCAACAATTCTCTCTGGGAAGTTCATGGATGGCAGTCTGGAATACTCATTGAGCAACTTGTCTAAACTTTTGTAGGAGAGGTTCGATCTACTAAATTTCTTCTGACAAGGGACCATTTATTCTAGTAATTCTTATTAGAATGAATAATAAGTTTAAGGTTTCTACTTCCCATTTTCTAGCAGCTTAACTGTACCATATAATGTTTACACATAAAATCAAATTCTCTTTCAGATATTTAAACCGTTTAAAACATATCCAACTTTCTCCTCCCACAGTCATGTTCTGGGAGTACCTAAGAGCTCTCAAGGGTGTTGACTCCCATTACTTGAATAGCTGAGACCTCCTCATCATGTCGGGCTACCTTTTCTGCCATCCTTATTCCAACTCCTTTTTTGTGAGTGAGAGCCATGACATGTGCCTTCATTCATTTTAAGGATAAAATGTTACCATAGGGATGATTAAGACACTGTATTGAGTATCGGAGTGCCTGAGTCCCAGCTCCACTTCCACTTCCAGCTTTCTGCTAATGCACACCCTGGGAGTTCGTAGGTGATGACTCAAGAACCTAGGCCTTTGCCACCCATCTGAGAGCCCTGGAGTTTCTGGCTCCTGGCTCCAGCCTGGCTCCACTTCAGCTGTTGCAGACATCTGGGGATCAATCAGTGGCTGGAAAAAAAAAATCTTCCTGTGTATGTCTCTATGCCTTTCAAATAAGCAAATAAAAAAAAATTAAAGTTTATGGAAGTGGAACTGAAAATAAATTTGTCTTTTAAAAATGTTTTAACGTATGTTCCACTTTGTAGGAGCTCTGAATAGTGAAATACACTTAACTCTGCAAAAAAATCCATTTTGTGTGAATATTAAGATTGGTTCTTTGGAGGATCAGTGTCTCACTGGGTCCTTGTGACACAATATGAAGATCAGTGAAATATTTTAGACTGGATGAAAGTTATTGAAACAAAAATATGAAAGCTTTTATATAGTTAGACACACACTGTATTTCACATAGATTTTGAGTACATTTCAAAATGTTTAATGTAAAGTAGGGTGAAGCTTCTAAAAGTAAGAATCTATCAGGTCTCCTAAGCTTTTTTTTTTAATGTTTTATTTTTTATTTATTTGAAAGGCAGGGTTACAGAGAGGCAGAGGCCAAGAGAGGGAGAGAGGTCTTCCATCCGCTGGTTCACTCCTCAAATGGTCTCAATGGCTGGAGTTGTGTTGATCTGAAGCCAGGAACCACAAGTTTGTTCTGGGTCTCCCACGAGGCTACAGGGGGCCAAGCACCTGGGCCATCTTCCAGTGCTTTCCCAGGTCATAGAAGAGAGCTGGATTGGAAATGGAGCAGCTGGGACTCAAACCAATGCCCTTCTGGGATGCTGGCACTGCAGGTGGCAGCTTTGCCTGTTATGCCACAGTGCTGGCCCCAGGCCTCATAAGCTTTTGAAGCACCCTGGTTTCCAGGCATGTCGATATCACTGAAGACACACAATTTGAAATTGGAAATCCATTAAATATTAGATGTGGCAGACACCTCAGAAGTCATCAGGTGAGCTCCCTTCTCCAGCATTTGGTGATTTGCCTGCTTATTTACTCCGAGGTGAGGAAATGGGGCCAGGGAGGAACATTGCCTGACTGAGAGCATGGCCTCCTGCTTCCTGGTTGGCTCTCTGTGAAGGGGGCTCATCCTGACACACAATAGTTCATGGGTGTATCTTGGAAAGGTCCGCTCAATTCTCCATTGGAGCTTAAGTTTTACATAAATTTTTCAGCAATGATTTTAAATAAAGCGAGAAAAATAAATTTTGATCTGTAGCTCTCATAAAATTAGGGCCAGTGTTACAGAATGAGGACTATTGTGGATCTTGCTCTCTCTGACCTTTATTACAGACTACACTTCAGGCACACAAAGTTGCAGAGACTCAGGAATTTAAGGGACAATGAATTATAGTTGGTATGTTTTGGGCTGTTGCGTGCCAGAACAGTCGCAATGCCTGTGTGTAAGAGTTGGCAATTACTCATGAATATTCATGAGACTTCCTGCATTTTGGCCTTGCATGTGCCCAGTTTTGATCAAGGAAATGTGGGTGCTCCCCAGTCTTCCTTTCTGGCCCCAAACATGTGGTCGGAGGTAAAGAATTCTAACGTGGTAAAAATACTAGAAGCTCAGGTAGTAGATTCACAGGTTGGAAAAGAAGCATCCAGGAAACTTGCCCGGCCTGCATCAGATTTTGAGGAAGAACAAAAAATTTACTCGGTTCTCAAATTGTGGGAGTGTTTGTTGCAACAGTTGGTATTAATTATTCTGACAAATTTATAATTGCTTTCTTTTTTTTTAACTTTTATTTAATGAATATAAATTTCCAGTGTACAGCTTATGGATTACAATGGCTTCCCCCTCCCATAACTTCCCTCCCATCCGCAACCCTCCCCTCTCCCGCTCCCTCTCCCCTTCCATTTGCATCAAGATTCATTTTCAATTCTCTTTATATAATTGCTTTCTAAATGTTATTTACTTATTAATTTTAGTATGTGAGAACTGGCCACAGAAGACATCATTAGGTAATTTATTTTTACATAGTTGCCAATTGTCATGTTGAATTCTGAGTGGTGCTGATTTTCAAATGGTCATATAGGGTGTAATGTATAATATTTGAAGTTTACTCCCAAAGTTTTTCTTTCCAGCGGATACTTTTCCCACATCAACTGCTCATGATTCTCTGGTCAAATATATTTTTAAAATTTTTATTAATACAAAGAGAACAGATTTCATAGGTACAATTCTTAGAAGATAATCATACTTCTCTCCTCCCCTCCCTTCTTCCTTCCTTCCCTTCTTTTTTATCACCAAATTTTGCAAAAACATGATTATAATCACTCCAAAATCACAGGGTTAATGTACCATTAACCATGATATTCAACACATAGAAAGTAGAACAACCACAGTTCCACAGGAGGGTAAACAAGGGCCAAGAACCACAACCAAATCACAAGATATCTGTTTCATCCCTATACAACATTTGTCTTCAATAAGCCAGTCCCAGAAAGACAAATATCATGTTTTCTCTGATATGTAGTCATATTTTTAAACCTTTGTTCCTTCCTTCTGGAGACTGATAACTTTGTACTGGCTACTTGTGTTTGTTAGCAGACTAAAATGCTGTAACACAGAATATGCCCCACTCCCACAAAAACCAAAAGCAGCAACTCAGACTCAAACAGGGGTGAGATGGGCCAGGGGCACAGGGGCTTTCTTGCCCCTTTACCATCAAACTTGAAGCAAGTTCATCAGCATGCCAGTTGTAAGTTCCTACCTACTTCACGGAGTGCAAGTAATATGCTTCCTAAAGGATGTGACACAGAGCTGTATATACAGTTTCTTTTCAGATTCTCTTGGATAAACCACAGTCCACTCCTGGCTGGAAAGTGTGGTCTCTACTCAGATGGTCATGTGCTCAGACAAAACTCAGGATTCTGTTACAAAAGGAAGAAAAGAAGAATGGACATTGGGGTACCACTGACAGTTTTCACCCAGTGAATTTCATTGGGATCTTTTGGGCACATGTCAGTATTGGAAGGATTAGTCTTGTTGTATCCTATCCTATCCTATTTACTTTCAGTGAGTAGCATTGACATCTCCTAAAATAATTGTCAATACCTTCATTATGAAGTAGTCATCTATGTTTTTTCCATTACTAAGGAACTGATCATGGATAATATGCTTGCTTGTGAAATTTTTTAAAGTGCCATTCAATCACCTCCACTCTGTTTACACATAGATTTAGACAGGCCTGCAAGCAGGGGACTAGCCAAAATAGTTAACACTAGTCAATCATATTGTGTGTCACTTGTAAGCACATTGCATACCCATGTAGGCATGTACCAACTGAGTGTCTTGCCTATCTAGAAGGGAGAGCATACTTGGCAGGGATTTTAGAGTGAAATGGGAAGTAATTTCTCCTAAGGGAGGTGAGAGGTTTGTTTGCAAGAGTTGGTGGGGGGTTAAAGGGAAGAGGACAAGCATTTGGAGAAATTGTTATGATGTCACTTGAAACGCCCACATCACCTGTAAGAGTGTCTGGATTCAGATCCTGACTACACTCCTTATTCTAGCTTCGTACTAATGCCCTGGGAGGCAACACTCTGCCACCCACATGGGAGGCCTGAATGAGTTCCTAACTCTTGGCTTTGATCAGGAACATTGTTGTTATGGGCATTTGAACCAGGAAATGGGAGCACTGCACACACACACATACACTCACTCTTTCTCTAACTCACAAATAAAAGGAATGAATAAATAAACACAGTTTTGAAAAATACTTTCAATGGTTTCATTGAATGAAGGAAGATTGTGTTGAGATCCATGCAATGTCTGTCTGTCACTCAGAAAGTCATAGTAAGTTCACATTTGAGTTCTAGGTCAAGGGATTTTCAACAACAAGACAAATAAACATGATATATAGAGATACATTTCTCCTCCCCCATAAAAATCTCTGTGGAATGTAGGAATGCAAGAGTTCAATAACAGAGTAGTTGATGCAATGGAAAGATTCTGTGCTGGAATCTTTGGCAGTAATGAGAGACACAGCCCTTGGGTCAGATGACAATGCCCTCAATGTCTGGCACCAGCATGTTCAGAGTATCACTAGGGACAGGTAACAGAGGCTGTCTCTTGGTAGGGCTAGAGGCACTAACACCCTCTGTGGGTGGGCCCTGCAGGAGTTACAGAAATACTCGGGAAGGTATTGAGTGGTCCTCCATGCTCCTACATTGAGGTTAGAGGCTTGTACAGAGACTGTTCAATCATATCTATGGCAACACTTTCTCTGCTATCTCTCCCTGCCTCTTCTACCTTTTATTGCTTATTTCATAAATAAGGACCTCACAGTTAACACTCTTGATGTATTTCATCTAGTGCTGAAGGCCTTCTTTTTGGGGCACCAAGCCAGTAACCTTTGCTATCCCTTTACCCTTGAACTGTCATTGATTTGCCACGATTCCCAGATGAAGGAAGAGTCCAGGGTAACATTCTTTTTTTTTTTTTTAAACTTTTATTTAATGAATATAAATTTCCAAAGTATAGCTTATGGGTTACAATGGCTTCCCCCCTCCCATAACTTCCCTCCCGCCCGCAACCCTCCCCTTTCCCGCTCCTTTTCCCCTTCCATTCATGTAAAGATTCATTTTCAATTCTCTTTGTATACAGAAGATCAGTTTAGTGTATATTAGGTAAAGATTTCAACATTTTGCCCATATAGCAACATCAAGTGAAAAAACTACCATTGGATTACTAATTATAGCATTAAATAGCAATGTACAGCACATTAAAGACAGAGATCCTACATAATTTTTTTTCAAATTAATTAATTTTCTATGCCATTTCCATTTTAACACCAGGTTGTTTTTTTTTTTTTTCATTTCCAATTCTCTTTCTATACAAAAGATCACTTCAGTATATAATTAGCAAAGACCTCATCAGTCTGCGCCCACACAGAAATGCAAAGTATAAAAATACTGTTTCAGTACCAGTCATAGCATCACTTGGCTTTAGACGACACATTAGGGACAGATCCCACATGGGGTGTAAGTACACAGTGACTCCTGTTGCTGACTTAACAATTTGACACTCCTGTTCATGGCGTCAGTAATCTCCCTAGGCTCTAGTCATGAGTTGCCAGGGCTATGGAAGCCTTTAGAGTTCGCTGACTTTGATCTTATTCCGATAGGGTCATAGTCAAAGTGGAGGTTCTCTCCCCCCTTCGGAGAAGGGTACCTCCTTCTTTGATGGCCCCGTTCTTTCCACTGGGATCTCACTCACAGAGATCATTCATTTAGGTCTTTTTTTTTTTTTTTCCATGATATCTTGGCTTTCCATGCCTGCTATACTCTCATGGGCTCTTCAGCCAGATCTGAATGCCTTGAGGGCTGATTCTGAGGCCAGAGTGTTGTTTAGGACATCTGCCATCCTATGAGTCTGCTGTGTATCCCACTTCCCATGTTGGATCTTTCTCTCCCTTTTTGATTCTATCAGTTAGTATTAGCAGATACTTGTCTTGTTTGTGTGATCTCTTTGACTCTTAGACCTATCAGAGCTATCAATTGTGAGCTGAAATTGATCACTTGGACTAGTGCGATGGCATTGGTACATGCCATCTTGATGGAATTGTGTTGGAATCCCCTGGCACATTTCTAACTCCACCATTTGCGGCCAGACCGATTGAGCATGTTCCAAACTGTTCATCTCCTCCCTCTCTTTTTCCACTCTTATAACATTCTTTTTATCCAGCAATAGATAACCCTGGGGATGAAGTGAAATGGGCCTCTTCATTAAAATATCCTTTAATGAAGGATATCATTTAATTCAACTTCCTCCCTCGCCCCCCTTTTTTGGTGCTCCCCTGGCCTCACTTTTGAGTACCGTTTACTAATTGCATGAAGAATGAAAACCACACTATTATGCAAGTCTCCCTGTTCCAGCCTTCTGTCAATAGCAAGCAAATGAATTTTCTGTTTTAGTGTTGCTCTGCTTATCATTAATCTTACCTCTTAACATTTTTAATCTGGCAATATATTTTACCAGAGGAAAAGATGTAAGTCATTTTATAAAAGAAACGGTTTGGAGGCTGGTTTAGTTGGAATATATTTAAACTATTTTAACAGGTATATTTTGTGGTTGAAGGATTAAGGATGATGACTTAAACTCAATAAACAGAAAAAAACTTGTGAGTGCTACGAGGTCCTGGGTGCTATATCAAGCCTTGGAAAGTACACTGCTGAAGAGATGTGATCTCTGCTCTTTGTTGTTTATTAGACCTTTGGTTTCATGTTAGCATAACCCTCGTAGTAGAAAATCAAGCTTTAAAATTTCAAATGCAGTTCTAAAATTAAACCTTTTTGGATTAGAATTCTAAAACCCCCACGACTTGGTCCCAAACTATCTTGAAAAGTGAATTTTCTTCTGATTTGTTTGAAACAAGCCAACTGGTTCTTTAAAGAACTGTCACAACACCTAGTAAATTCTCATTCTACAACTTTTCCTTGGCAAAATATGTTTTTCTTTAAAATTGCTTCAGTGAAACATCTTCCATGAGCTTTTGCGAATATGCACAAGTGGATGTAATCTTGAGCTTCTTCATCACTTCATCATGAAGTCCTGTATCACATTCTAGTTACCCTGTTCCATGAGGGGTGCTTCAAAAAGTCCACAAAAATGTCCATTTTATTAAAACTATGCATGGCTTTCAAATATCCTCTGTAGCTCAATAAACCTATCTTTTAACTCAGTTTTTCTACATACGTTCTGAATTATCCTTAGAAGACAATACAGGCTGCTATTGAAAAATGGCATAGGCTGGGTGGCATATAAACAACAAAATTTCTCAGTTCTGGAGAAGTCGAAGTTCATGATCATGGCATCAGCAGATACACCATCTGGTGAGGGCCAGCTTCCTGCTTCATCATTGTCTACCTTCTCACTGTATCCTCTCACATTGCAGAAGGAGTGAGATATCTCTCTGTGTGTCTTTTATGAGGGCACTAATCTCAGTCATGGGGGCTCTTCCATCATGACTTAATCACCTCTCAAAATCCCCACCTCCTAACACAATCTCATTAGGGGTTAAGTTTCAATATATGAATGTGGAAGGGGCACAAACATTCAGTGGCTTAGGTCAACCCACTCAAGTTAGCATCAATACACCCATGACCCATTGGTTTAACTAGAAATAAGCACCCCTTCCTCAAGATACTTTCATCTGTTGGGAAACTGTAAACTACTGATTGTGTTAGAATATGAAAAAAGCTACCTTTGTGGGAAAAGTTATAAATATGCAAATCTACTTGTCTAAGTCACACATAAGTTCCCTAGATTGTGTATTTTATGGTGATCCTGGTTTCACTTCCAAAACAATGAATTGCCTTAGATGTATTGGTAATTGCTGAACACTGATTCTCTGGGAAAAATCAACCAACCATCCCTGATTTTCAGTGTCGGCTGATTTCAAGCTATTAATATGACATCAACTAGCTCACAAAATTCCAGCAAATTCAACAATCAGCTCTGATGAGCAGTTGGCAGCTAGTGCCAGCATGCTATTGACTGGGTTTATTCACTCATTTTGCTCTTTACAGAACTCAATAAATATGGAAAAATCCCTGAGCACTAAAGTACAGAACTTAAAGGTATATTCCATTAAGAAATCAGCAACAGTCCTTGTGTCGCTATCAAGGACAGCACACACTTGCAGTGTGACCATCCCATTTTCATTTTTAATATTGAGGGATTTGGGCAATATGTCTTTTTTATTACACACTCCTTAAAGCTCTAGTGCAGCAGTTCTTGAGAACATAGCAATTCATTATCAGCTTGCCTAAGGTAAAAAATATTTCCTATAAATAACCTTTCAGGAAAATGCAATGTGCCAAACACAGAACAATTCCAAGGCCGCTTTATGATCAGTATTTCTACAAGCCTGGGTTTCTATTTCCTTATAGCTTTTCCTAAAAAATTTATGTTTTAGCTACTTTAGTAGATAAAGCCATAAATATTTTTTGACATATTGAGGCTTGTACAAGGAAAGTCCTCTCAGTGGCTAATGAGTTTGCATGCTGAGATGAAAGGTGGGTGACAGGCAAGACTTGCTAATTGCCAGATACCTCATCTCTGTGTGATGAATTATGTTTATTTTATAAAGGCCAATGTGTTAGTCTTTGTGTGAGTGAACCAATTATGGCTACTTATTTTAGTTTAAAATAATACCAACTCATATGTAGTTGTCTCAAAATGATGCTGTATCCATATGAGCACTATTTATTACGAGATAAGTGGAGAATAGCAACTACCTTTGCCTGAGTTTATATAATTGCATGTATTTCACCATTAGAATATAAGATCTGAGCTTAGCAGATTTTTAGAAGGTTAAGAGAATTCTTAAGCATTATCTACCAAACATTTATTTTTACTGGGTGTTTTTCTATAGCTGTTGTAATAAATTACTATAAACTTAGTGGCTTTAAACTATGCAATTTTATTACTTACAGTTCTCAAAGAACTATATATGTGGATGACAAAAATGCATGAGATTTGCAAACTTTATTTCTGAGCAAACTAGATTCTAAAGGTGAAAAGTAGCTTTCCTAAGATCTCTGAGCCAAAGTGAAGATCCTTGCATTGTAATGCAAACTGTTTTCTTCCAAATTATCATCTTGCTCAAAACTTCAATTTTGTTTGGAGAGTGTTCTTGTTTTCGCTTTTTACTTTTGAACAAACCTCTTACTAGTTAAAGGATTGTACTTTTTGTGCCTTTTCTGTATCAAGAGTATCTAGTGAGAAAAATAATTCAAAAGGGATCAAGAAAGTGACACATTTACAGCAACATGAAAGCCAATATGGTAAAAAGAAAAAAACAAAATTCTAGTCTTTCAGCCAAAAGAGATCATGTTTTTAAAAGATCCACAGAGCTTAATTAATGCCAGAGAAAAATCAGAGGTAACAATCAAAGTACTAAATCTCATTGCAATTGAAAATATAACTTGTTGGCAACTTGTACACTATCCTTTCCAGAGAGGTGCAGGTAATTATGGCCATTTTGTAGAGAAGGAAATCGAGGCTTAGAGGAGCCAAACGCTTCCTGTGTAGCTATTTGGCTGGTCTTTGCTTTGACCCTAGATGTCCCTGGTTCTATCTGGCTCTCTCTGGATTCAGATTTTTCCACAACACTGTGCCCTAGTTTCTCTTCACTGATATATTTCGCCATTCTCAAAGTGGTTGGTTTGCAAAACATTCCATTTTCCTGCCTTCTGGTTTTTGAGAAGGCCTTGATCTTTCGTAGCTCTGATTTTAATTCTGAGACCATGGGCATGCAGAGAAATAAGCTATTTGCTCAGAGCAGTGAATTAGCAACAGGACTGGAATAAGAGCAGGATTCTAAATTCCCAGGAAAGGGTTGAACTGTTCTGCATATTATGTAACTTCTAATAAATGTTGAGAAATGCACAGGACATCTTTGAAAGTAATATAATAAAGAATAAACTTTAAGAATAGCATAAGGTACTTAAACAAATAAGAAAGGCTTTTGTTTGTACAGCACATTAAAACAGGCAACTGTTAATAGTGAAATAACTGTGTCAATAATTCAGTACCCCCCCCCCCCCCTTTTTGCTGTGGTCTTCCTGTTAGCATTGCTACAGAGTAATTGTGGAGCTCTTCCTATTTATTTGTTGCTTAGCTTTGTTTAGGAGGTACTGTTAAATCAAAATACCTCCATATAACCTTTAATTATCAAAATCTCATCCATATGTCAAATGCAACATAAGTGTTACTTCTCCTAGGATAAATTTGGCATGCTAGGAAATTCCTGCTAATTTTCCAATTTTACTTTCTCTAGATTGTACACATTTATTGTGTAATAAGTTTACTTACATTCATTTATGGTAGCCTTACTATATATTAAAGGTCAATTTAAAGGTCAATTGTTTTCATTTTTTTTCACTTTATAATGAATGTAGTATACTTTATCACACAAAAATGGCGCCCAGTGTTTGATCACTGAATAAATGAACAAATGTAGTGGACAGTGTGGTGCCAAAGAACATTACTTAATCTTGCTTTTGTTTTCTAATTACTTTTATTTTTGCTTTAATATATAGTAACATTGTTTTCAAGTTATAATTCATACTAATTTTGCTATTTTTATTAGAACTTCATGATTAAGACACTAAATTATAAATTCATGTGGTCGATTTAGAAATTAAATTGTAAATTAATACAAATACTTTTAAGATGGGATTTGCCAAAAAAGTTTAAATTTTTGTCAATAATCAGGATTCAAATTTGATCCAGGCAAACAATTTGGTTGATTCTGTGCTGTGCATAAAGGTTACAAAAAACAAGGGAGTGGGGAAATGTCTGTAAATAAATTATTTCCCAGATACTTTAAATCAAAAGAAGTTAATACAGTTTTCACATGGATTAAATTAATATTCTAGCCTGTTGGAACAATGTATAGAAAATGCTTACATGACAAGCAATTTTTAAAAAAAGCAAACAGCGGCCGGCGCCGTGGCTTAATAGGCTAATCCTCCGCCTTGCGGTGCCAGCACACTGGGTTCTAGTCCCAGTTGGGGCACCGGATTCTATCCCGGTTGCCCCTCTTCCAGGCCAGCTCTCTGCTGTGGCCCGGGAAGGCAGTGGAGGATGGCCCAAGTCCTTGGGCCCTGCACCCGCATGGGAGACCGGGAGAAGCGCCTGTCTCCTGGCTTTGGATCAGCACGATTCGCCGGCCACAGCGGCCATTGGAGGGTGAACCAATGGCAAAAAGGAAGACCTTTCTCTCTGTCTCTCTCTCTCACTATCCACTCTGCCTGTCAAAAAAAAAAAAAAAAAAAAAAAAAGCAAACAGCACTCTTACAAATGGTAATACTTCTTTAAGCATATATTAAAGTAACAATGTGTTAAAAGATTGAGTGATTTTTTTAAAAAATATTTTATTTATTTATTTGAGAGGTAGAATTACAGAGACAATGAGAGGGAGAGAAAGAAAGAAAGGTCTTCCTTCCGCTGGTTCACCCCTAAATGGTGGCAACAGCTGGAGCTGCACCAATCCGAAGCAAGGAGCCAGGAGCTTCTTCCAGGTCTTTTGCGCGGGTGCAGGGGCCCCAGTACTTGGGCCATCTTTCACTGCTTTCCCAGGCCATAGCAGAGAGCTGGATGGGAAGAGGAGCCAGGACTAAAACCAGCGCTTATATGGGATGCTAGTGCCACAGCAGAGGATTAACCTACAGCACCAAAGCTCTGGCCCCAAGATTGAATAATTTCGTGTTAAAGAGTTGAAAATGAATGTGGAGTTAGCATTTTGAACATAGCAGATATCAAATAAGTTTTTAATATAATTACTTAAAATATCCAGTGTTCTTTTAAAAATAACAAAGGATAATATAAAGTAATACGGACACTGGCAAATATTATTGTTTTTCATTAATTTTTCTGAAAAGGTACATGTTTTAGCAATTGTTAATGAATGAGTTGATTTTGAAATGGAAATTTGCATTTTCTAGTGCTGTAGAGAGCTTTGATAGCAAATATTCATAGATTTTGGACTTCACCATAACTTGGGTTTGGTCCCTGGTCTTGCCTTTTACTAACTGTATGAATTTGGGCAAATCAGTTAACCATTCTGAAGTCTAAAGTTACCATCTATAAAATTGCAAAATCAACATTTATCTCACAGATTAGTTGTATTAAATGAAAACTATACATAAGCAATCTAAATTTTATGTCCAGTTCACAAGAAGTACTGTTAGTACTCTTCCTTCCTACCCTCCTTTACTAATGACTTAAATTTCTTAAATATTAATTCTAACTAAAATGCATAGTGTCTTAACATAATTACAATTGAGATAACATTTATTAAAATTTACATGTATGATATAATCCACAGTGAGGTGTTTTTCAAACATTTGAGAAATACACAGTTCTGAGGTTTTTGACATCTCTTTCTTTCAGGAATGATGCTCGGCTCTACAGGGAATCAAAGATCATTTCTACAACCTTTTCACTGTCCAGGCCTTATCCACAGGGATGGGCATGGTTTCAAAGGGGTCAGTTTTTCCCTAAGATTTGTCTAATGAGCATGGCAGTTAGAAGTCTGGCCTTCCCCAGGCCCAGGAGGCTTTTGGAGGAGAGTTGTGTGGAGAATCTTTGAGCCTGGCTATGGCTGATGGTTTAGTTTGGAGAAAGCCAGTCGTGACAATAAACACATCGAGAGAAGGCCCAATTACTCGTGTCCACCCCACATTTGGTAATATATTTCAACAAAATCTCCAATTTTAACTAAACTAGCATGAGTTTTTCAAAATATGCAAAATATACAAAAATAAGCCTATGAAATCACTGAGTGGACTGGGTTTAGCTGTATCCTGCTGTCTCCTCCCAATTTGATATTTAAATTTTAGTTCTGATCACCAGTTGAATTGTGACACTTACCAGGTGACGCATGAAGGTCTAATCACCAAATGATCTTGCTTCAGTTTCACAGGCTCATCCTATATCCTGCATCTTGGTCAGGGTTTGGAAAATGCTAGAGTTTTTACTGGGAGGAGTACCAAGAGGGAGCATTGGCTGGGTCAGACAATCCTTTAGCATTTTCAGGGGGGAAAAAAATCGCAAAACCCCTGTAGATCTCAAGCTTTGTTCTCACAGAATCACTTTAAGCACCATCAGGAGAGGGTCCACCAACTGCCCCTACTCTGTGTTAAGCAGTCTGTCAAAGTCCAGTGTTAGATCTGGCCTGTTCTGGGACCAGGGTCTCCTGAGCAAAATCTAGTGCATTGGGTGGATCCCTTATCTCTAAGTTGCCTGAGACAGTAAACTGCATGGTGACTTAAACGAATTAGCAAAGCTTAAATTCAAGGAAATTATGCTTCTCTTTCTGATCAATTTCCTCTTTCATTGTCCTTTCATATTCCCTGCCTTCTTCCACTGAAATAACATTTTAAAAATAACTTTAAAAGAGTAATGTTTTCCCACTATAGCAAAAGTTAAAATACAGACCACCTCCCTGCCCCCTAAAACACAATAACAATCACTTAGAATACTGACTCTAGAGATAGTCCTACTTAATTAAAAAGGAAAAAGATTATTCCAGAGGTAGAGAACCAGAGGGAGGTAGGGGATGGGCGGGGGTTATGGTGGGGTTGGGGTGGAGAGCATTCACTCCGAAAATGTCTCTAACAGCTGGGGCTGGACCAGCTTCAGCTGGGAGTAAGAAAATCAAACAAGGTCTTTCACGGTCATGAAAGGAACCCACTTACTTGAGCTATCATTGCCACCTTCCAGAGTTTGCATTAGCAAGAAGCCAGCTCATCAGGAGCCAGAGCTGGCAATCAAATCTAAACACTGTGATACAGCACATCAGCATCATCATAGATGTCTTCACTACGAGGCCAAGTATTTGCTCCCTCATGCTTAATTTTTGACATATGTTTTTCCAACTCTTTTCCTGTGCAACAATATTTTAATATAGTTGAAACAATAATGCATATCCAACATTGCATCAATTTTGTATTTTCATTTGACAAATCTAAATATTTTCCGCTATTTAGTTTTCTTTATCCCTATTTCTTTGGTATTTTGTAGCTGCTATGAACTCCCTAGCATTAAACTTTTGATGCCATATTTCAAATGACATAGAGCATTCATGGCACATGTGAAGGATTTACACCAAGGTAAATGATAATTCAGGTACCTGATCCTCACGTGTGTCTTCATGGATACTGCGTACAATTTTAGAACATATCATAACATGAGATGATGAGATTGGTGATGGTGTCAAAAGAATTTAAAAGTGCATTAAGATGTTAGCATGCCAATGCTTGTAAAAAATCATTAGTTTCTGAGTATAAAGGAAGTCAGGAATAAAAACTAAGATTTCCAGTGCTTCTACACTTCCCAAGCTGAGGGTTCATCAACATTTCTGTCAGGAGTCTCTTTTTCCATGGGGCTTCTCTTGCACAGCTGGGATCCATTTTATCAAACAAAATAGAAGTCCAGTACTTTGTGTATTGGGTTGACAATAAGAGTAGCATTTCTCATTGTTCTAGAAGAGCAAAATATTGAGGCATTAAAACTAAGGAGACATTTAGAGGCAAGAATGAAAAAAAACAAACGTGACATTCCAACACCAGACTCTCTTCTTCCCCTGGCCAGCCAGTTCCCTCAGTCGTAGGATAGTGCACAAAAGTTTTGACCTGACTCCCTAAATTTTGTGACTTCCTAAGAATCTTACAACTTAACTTTCTAAAACAAAGCCAGTCAGAAAACTCTGGTAATCTTTGGAAAAAGGGAAGGTGGTGAAAACAAGAACACACTAGAGAAATAGTTTCTATCACTCATCCCATATCTACATTTAAATACATTTTAGAAGATGGACAGATCAATATGGAGATAGAAAGCAAGGTAACAAGGATTGTGAAGAAAATCATCAATGTAGATCAATCCAATAAATCAAACACTTTAATTTGAGGCTGTCAGGAAGTGTCAGATCATATAAGGACAATGATTTCATTTAATCTTAAAACTTTCCAAGACATAAATGGGAGGTAGACATACCTTGGTCTTTCCAGCCTGGTACAGAATTGATTAGGCTTAGAAGAAATGATATGAAAAACGTCTGATTGATTTTATTTTGTATTTTTGAAACTGAAACCCAAGAAAGGTTTCTAATTATTTTTCATTGAGAGAGTGGAATTTTATTTTCCTCCCAAATTAACAGATGTCTTCTAATATGAGAATTCAACTGTGGGGACAGGAATTATAAATACTTTTGAGAAAATTAGCAAGATTTTGCCCTATCTGACCACCTACTATCAACAACAGCATAGAATTCAAATGGAAGTTCTGACGTTGTATTACCTAGTTCTTCACTGCGGAACGGATTCAGTAAGAGAGCACTGCATACATAACCATTTTCTTTCTGAGAACTATTGGAATTTAAATCTATTTTAGTTAAGTGAGATAAGCAAAAGTCCAGAAAAATATAGCAAATGCTAAAGGTCACCCTTTTTGTATGGTGGAAGAGGATCAGAACATGGATAGCCTCCTTTCCACCTTGCACCTAGGATCCTCGTGGACATTGTAGTATGAAGGCAGACTCCTCACCAATGAGTATTGCAAAGAGCTTCGACCTGGATGGATGAATCACAGTATAGTCACACAACAGAATACATTCAGCCATGAGAATGAAAGATCTACAATCAACTCAACAATAAGGGTGAATCTCACAAATGTACAAATGAGAGAAAGATGCCAGATGTGAAAGAATATGTACTGATTGATTCTATTTATATAAGAGAGTAACAGACAAAACTAGTGTTTCATGTTAGAAGTCAGGACAGGAATTGTCCTTGGAGGAATGAAGTCACAAAGGGGAGTTGCTTCTCAGGTTTGGTAGTGTTCTGTTTCTTACAGGTGCTGGCTGCAGGGTTGTGTTAGTGAGAGTACACCTACAGTATGTTATATTCTGATATCATTCTTACAAAGGAAGATGGGGAATTTTCAAGGAGGAAAGAAAGCCAACATTGCACTGTGGATAGAAATCCATGTTCTGTTAGGAAAAGCAAAGATTTTGGAAGTGCATCTCTTGTAAAATCTTATTCAGATAATAGAAAGAACCGACTTAGCGAAGAGGACAGGGAAAGACAAGAATATCAAAGCCTCAACAAATGAATTGCCATCAGGGACTAGACAGTTCCCATCTATAATGCCATGTAACTTAGCATTCTAGGGCAGGCTCCTCCCTTCTATTTAGAAATGCACTTTCCAAAGCTACAAGAATGGCACTGAGGCTTAGAGAGTAACAGGTTCAAAATTTCTGTTTATTATCAAAATATTTCCATCAGATGACAAACCTGAAAAGGTAGGAGATGTGGCGCTACATAGATGCAGTTTCACACTTTGATCACAGTCACCCCCAGGGATAGATTTAATTCTGAAAATTTTGCTTGTAAACCACAAGTATTATGTATCTCCAGACAACCATTCAATGACAATTTTTTACCCCAACATTTGTCATTAAAGCTTTTCACCAATATGATTTATAAGTTTAAAAAGTCTCAAATGTTTATCTGTACATCATTTTACAGTTCTTTATAACTGTTGATTATTCAAAACTGTTTATATTGGACTGAAACTTTAATATTCAATGATTACCTATAATAACAATGACTTAGTCATAAATGTAGTTAACAATTAAATATAAAAGCTATTTATACATTACTACAAATCTCTTAAAAAGACCAAGTTGTGTGTGTTTGCGTGTGTGTGTGTGTATGTGAAAGAGAGAGAGAGAGAGAGAGAGAGAGGGAGAGGGAAAAATTGCTTAGAAATCTGCAGGGGCTTTCAAAAACTTCAGTATCTGATCAGGATAGCAATCATTTCAGATGTCCACTTTTGCTCAGAGTGCTTAAAAAATGCTATGATTGCAGAATGAATAACTGATGTATGGAAAGTGGATTTACAACTACCTAAGCCCCAAGGCCTCATATGTATAAGAAATCTTTGGAAGAGTTTTGAGGGAGCATAAATGTTGCAAATGAAAGTGAAAACAAGTATGTAGGCAATGTATTTTAAACTGTCATGTCACTTTGGTACCCAACTATATTATTCAATATATCCTTTTTCCCTTTGATTAGAAATTTTTGTCTCCTTCAAGTGGTTAACATTGCTTTCTAGGGACAACATCAAACTGGCAGGTAACATGAGAAATGGAAATGAATGGTAATATTATCTTTAGAAATTAAACATTAATTACCCCTTTTGAGAAGTTGAGAAGTGATTGACTTGACAGAACTTAGGCCCTCTCCTCCCTCCACATCCTTTTCGCAATAACCTAATTTCATTTGTACTCCGATGCCCTCATCTTTGTGAATTACCCCTAAGTAACTATGGTGACCCCCAGGGCCCACTTCTCCAGGCTAGCAGTCCCCCATTTCTGAGATGTTGCAGGTTTAGCCAGGGGCTGCACGGCTTCTTCTGTAGATCACCAAACCCGGCATTTCTTTTCTGGATTCATGTATGAGTTCTTCGGGCACTGAAAGGCTTCTGAAAACTCAACGGAGTTCTGCAAAGATCCAATAATCCTTTGAAATAGATAAAAAAAAAAGCGCAGTCACCATCAGCATTTGATACCGTGTCCATATCACGTGGCAGCCTGGTAGAATTTCTCTATTCAGGTCAAGTGAGTGAATTTGGAATTTAAATTTTAAAGGAAAAGAAATACCCACAACTAATCCAATGAGTCAGCTCTTTCTTGTTAACATCATTTTAAAATGAAATGCTAAAAAAGTGTATAAAGCAAGAAGACAGATTTTGGAGACAGCTGCTTGGTTTGAATCCAGGTTATGAGGCCTTTTTGTGTCTCAGTTTATTCATCTGAAAAATGTAAATAAGATTAAACCTGCATCTATGGTTGTCTTGGAGGGCTGATAATTTATAAACACTCGGCACATGTTCATAAAGTCAAAGAATAATTCACACGTGGAGTTACAGTTATTCTAAGAATAAATCATGATTTTGCACTACATTTAGAAAGGGCTCACAAAATAATTAAACCGATATTTGATTTGATTCAGTAGAGAAGATAGAAAATTATTATTTTCTTCCAAAAGGATTCCTTCAATATC
This sequence comes from Lepus europaeus, assembly GCF_033115175.1. Classification (NCBI taxonomy): domain Eukaryota; kingdom Metazoa; phylum Chordata; class Mammalia; order Lagomorpha; family Leporidae; genus Lepus; species Lepus europaeus. The sequence continues at coordinate 125,871,360 of NC_084828.1, forward strand.
AGAAATGGGATTCAGCCTGATTAACTGGAATGGGCTGGTAAAATGCCAATTTCTTCTTATCTCTGACTCCAATGGGTAAAAACAACATTGCCCAGCCCACTATCAGCACCAAACATGATTTTCAAGGGAGATAGGTCAGCAAAGGATGAAGCAGTGGTGTTTCCACACCAGCCCTGACCAGCACCTTCCCTTCTCCTGAAACCAGGCACCGCAGTCACCAAAGCTGGTGAACAGGGGCCCAGAGGCAAGTGGCCAGGAGTGGAGGGAAGAATAGGAGCAAGTGACAGGAGAGGTCGTCCTGACTCATGGGTATCTCCATAAACAGCAGGTACACTGCCCTGAATTCAGTTACCACTCCTCTTCCGCTGACCAATCTCTAGGCAACAGAGTGATTTTTTAAAAAATTTTTTTGACAGGCAGAGTGGACAGTGAGAGAGAGAGACAGAGAGAAAGGTCTTCCTTTGCCATTGGTTCACCCTCCAATGGCTGCTGCGGCCGGTGCATCTCGCTGATCCGAAGCCAGGAGCCAGGTGCTTCTCCTGGTTTCCCATGCGGGTGCAGGGCCCAAGGACTTGGGCCATCCTCCACTGCCTTCCCGGGCCACAGCAGAGAGCTGGCCTGGAAGAGGGGCAACCGGGACAGAATCCGGTGCCCCAATCGGGACTAGAACCCGGTGTACCGGCACCACAAGGCGGAGGATTAGCCTATTCAGCCGCGGTGCCGGCCAATTTTTAGACACTTAAATCAGATTCTATACACCTATGCAGGGGCTGGAAAGAAATTCAAACTCTCCTCCACGGTCTTAAGCACCCTGGTGGCCCCAGCTTATTGTCCCAGCCTCCTCAGGACACATTTGCTTCCATTACTTCTTGGGCTCAAAGTCCACTGACTTGCTTTTCATTTCTCAACCTGTCCAAGCTCTTTCCTCTTTACGGTCTGCTGCTCCTTCAGATTTTACTCCCTGGAAAGTTATTCCCCAGGTGCTATGTGGTCAACCCCTTTTCATCCTTCATGTCTCTGCTTAAACATCATCCAAGGCCAGCATGTGGTGCTCTGGTTAAGCCATTGCTTGCCATGTAGGCATCCCATATCAAAGTGCTAAGCATGCATGTTCAAGTCCCAGCCACTTTGCTTCTCATTCAACTTCCAGCTAATGTGCCTAGGAAGTGCTGGATGATGGCCTAAGTGCTTGGTCCTCTGCTACTCACATGAGAGATCCACATGAAGTTCCTGTGTTTGGCCTGGCCCAGACCTGGCTATTGTAGCCAAATGGGGGAGTGAACCAGCGGATGAAAGATCTCTCTCTTCTGCTTTACAAATAAATGAATGAAGGAAGGAATGAGTCTTAAAAAAACACCTCCTTTTCAGCTTTCTTTGACACTACCTAAACTTATTGCTCCCACTCGAACTATCCCTATCAAAGCACTTATTACGGGGGCCAGTGCTGTGGAGTAAAATGCTAAGACTCTGCCTATGGCACTGGCATCCCATATAGGCACCGGTTCATGTCCCAGCTGCTCTTCTTCCAGTTTCTCTCTCTGCTCATGGTCTGGGAAAGCAGTGGAAGACAGCCCAAGTGTTTGGGCCCCTGCACCCACAAGGGAGATTCAGAAGAAGCTCCTGGCTCCTGGTTTTGGATTGGCTCAGCTCCAGCCATTGCGGCCATTTGGGGAATGAACCAGCAGATGGAAGTCCTTTCTCTCTGTCTCTCCCTCTGGAACTCTACCTCTCAAGTAAATAAATAAATAAAATCCTTAAAAAAAAAGCACTTACTATAATTTGTGATATTTTTTTTTGCCTTCTTTCCTCCCTGACACACCCACTAAAGTGTAATTGCTACCAGGCAAGGTATGGTGATTACCTCGCTCCCTGTAGCAACCCCAAAGCCTATGACAGTGGTTTGCATCACAGCGTCTATTGAATGAATGGACTTATAACCTGGTCATGGTGATAACCTATATTGGAGTAACAAGGCACTGTTTAGTAATTTGTTTTTTATTTGCTGCCATGGACTAACTAGACATGAAAGGAAGCATTTCCTTGTCCTCTCCTCATTTCAGGAAAGACAGATCCATGTGGACTTTCTGAAAGTGTGACTTTCTATTATGACACTCGTCAACACATCAACTAGCCCTCCATCCTCCTACACCACAACTCCTCTAGCCTTTGGGGAGGGTGTAAATGCTCTCAGTTGTTTGATTTTTAGGACTCCTGGAGGAATCATAAAGCTGCATTTGATCCAATCCTCGTCCCAATTCAGGAAGGGTTAGCTGTCATGGTGGCCTACACATTCAGCTCCCTCCTTGACGGGATAAGCATTTGAAAGTCACTGACTGAAACAATTGCACTTTTTTGTTTTTACTTTATTAAATTTTTCAAAGGATTGTTTCTTAAATTTAATTTTATAGAAATATGTGCTTCAATAAAATCTTTGTATTTCTCTAAAAACATTAATGCAATTAAAAACAAACAAACATTACTCAAATCCTCCCCATTCCCATTTCCCCCAAAAGCTAACCACCTTAAAGAAAGAAAAGTCTATACAAAACACCTCTGGGAGTTAGCAATGCGAAAACACTCCACCTAATGTGCACTGAGCACTCCATCCCATCTCCTCTCTTTCCATCCAAAGACTTCATGGAGATAATTTGATTCTGAATAATTAGGTCAACTACACACCAGGGCTTCACTTACTTTCCTAAAGCTCTGATTAATGTCTCATGTTTATAACATCAAATCTTTGGATGAACGATATGAATCATCTATTTTGAAAAGTGAATTTATTTTAATAAAATTAATCCCTTCCCTGAGTGAGATCATATTTCACTAATAGAACAGAACACTTACATGAATTCCAAGCCATATGAAAATGGTGTAGTTCTTGTGTTTGCACATCTAATAATAGGGAATAACAGACTTCCATTGATTATTTATCAAGCTTATTTACATGAATTTTGAACTGCACTACACAAAAAACTTTTTTGGGCTGCTGCTATTTATTCTCTTAGCAAATAACCACTTATATTAAAGACTCCTGAGAGACATGAAGCTGAATATCATTTGGCCAAGAATTGATTTTATACCCTATAATATACCTTACTATACCTGTTTGCAATTTACTGTATTTTTGAGCTATTTAAGGAGCTTTTTTCAATGATGGAGCCATCTGACAACATTTTATTATTTCTTTTGAATTAATGGCTTGGATATAAGGTTAACTGTCTTTGTCATGAAACCCTCCTCCAATCTTTATTATGAACTACTTTTTATGCTCTTTCAAAGCAAAGTCACATTGATAAGTGAATGTCCCACTATCCACTCATAAAGAAATAAATGCTTGATTAAATTTCCAGGTATGCATTAAAGATTAATAGGTATTAACAGGGAATGTACAAAGCTCACCAAACCCCCATCTGGTATTCATATAAAGTTATCAGGAGACAATGTTCACATTTAAGGTAAATGGAAGAAATATTAGTATTTCCAGGGTTTAGCCTAAGCATGCTAACTTACACAATAAAAGGGAACCAAATAGTCATTTAGTTGAAAATGCCTACATAATACCACAAAGAATATTCTTTCAAATGTATTGCAAATTTAGCCATGAGAAACATCTCTTGCCATGATAATGGCAGTAGTTCTATAAAATGCCCCCTCTACTTCTCAGAAGATCAAAATAATTTGGTTTTTTTTATAACTTGCTTTAAAAATGTATCAAACCTTTATATATCATAGTGGCTGTGGATGGTTGGCCAAAACTGGATTTCTATAAAAGAAGTTAACATTTAAATTATGGGTCCAATTTCTAGAATATTCCATAGGCAATTTTTGTTTGTTTTGTGTAGTACAGATTTCAAAAATTCATTTTAAAGTACATGAAATTTTAGTTATGAAGAATAAAAGAACTATCAGTTAGATATAAATATGGTTTTACAGATCTAGCTTTATGTCAAGTATATATTGCCTTGTTTTAATATTGTGGCTAATGGGCCGGCGCCGTGGCTTAACAGGCTAATCCTCCGCCTTGCGGCACCGGCACACCGGATTCTAGTCCTGGTTGGGGCGCCGGATTCTATCCCAGTGGCCCCTCTTCCAGGCCAGCTCTCTGCTATGGCCCGGGAAGGCAGTGGAGGATGGCCCAAGTCCTTGGGCCCTGCACCCGCATGGGAAAGCAGGAGAAGCACCTGGCTCCTGGCTTCGGATCAGCGAGATGCGCCAGCCGCAGCGGCCATTGGAGGGTGAACCAATGGCAAAAAGGAAGACCTTTCTCTCTGTCTCTCTCTCTCACTATCCACTCTGCCTGTCAAAAAAAAAAAAGAAAGAAAGAAAAAAAAAATATTGTGGCTAATGGGTTGCCACTGTGGCATAGTGGGTAAAACTGTTGCCTGCAGTGCTGGCATCCCATATGGGTGTCGGTTCGATTCCCGGCTTCTCCACTTCCGATCCAGCTCTCTGCTATGGCCTGGGAAAGCAGTAGAAGACGGCCCAAGTCCTTGGACACTTGCACCCATGTGGGAGACCCAGAAGAAGCTCCTGGTTCCTGGCTTCAGATTGGCTCAGCTCTAGCCATTGCAGCCAACTGGGGAGTGAACCAGCAGATGGAAGACCTCTCTCTCTCTTTCTCTCTCTGCCTCTCCTTTTTCGGTGTAACTCTGACTTTCAAGTAAATAAATAAATCTTAAAAAAATACTGTGGCTAAGTATAGGTTATAAATTTTCTTTGATTTCAGAAATATTTCTACACAAAACATCAAGCCCAATTTTTCAACAGTAACTCAATGTCTATTAGTTTTTAAAGCTCCTTTTATGTTTTATTTTGTACAGCCAGGAAGCAGCCTGTTTCCAAAACTAAATGTAACTTCAACCTTTTGCCAAGGAAATCCCTTTACCTCCAGAGAAAATAGTAATTTCCTTGACAAAAGGTTGACATTCCATTTACCCTTAAAAAACATTCATAACTTTTCTTATTATGAATGAAAAATAGTCAAGAGGCATCTTTAGAACCAGGACAAAAGAAAATTGATACAAATAATTTTACATTTGTATTTATGTAAACAATTGTATTTATGTAAAATATTGTTTTGGTTTAAAATTGTGGGTAGCAAAGGAATACATTAATAGCTCTGGCTTTTTAAACAGATTTATTTTATTTACTTGAAAGGCACGGTGACATAGAGAGGGAAATATACATAGAAAAAGAGATTTCCTATCCCTATATCACTCCCTAAATGGCTACAATGGCCAGGGATGGGCCAGGATGAAGGCAGGAACCAGATCTCTGTCTCCCACATGAGTGGCAAGGGTCCAAGTGCTTAAGCTATCTCCCATTGCTCTCCCAGGCACATTAGCAAGGAGTTGGTTTGGAAGTGGATCAGCTGGAAGTTGAATGAGTGCTCTGACATGAAATGTTGGTGTTGGGGGCAATAGTTAAATCTTCTGCCCCAGAACACCAGCCCAATCCTACATATCTGGCAACTAGAAGTCATTTATTAATATTCTGGACTATGCAGAATAAAAGAAATGAACAATAAAAAGCCTATGGTTAGTAGGTAACAGGGAAATGTGGCAAAGTACATAAACCTTTTTCACAGGAATTCTTATTCTGTTCATACATATTATATTAAAAAAAAAAAAAAACTAGTACTGATTTCCAAACACATATACAGGGCATTTCAAAAGGTTTACTGAAAATAGAACTAAAAGTTAAGTTTGTGGTAGGCATTTGGTTTAGCATTCAAGATGACATTGTGACACCCACATCCCATAATAGACTTCCTGGACTAGTATTCATGCTGGGATCCTGATTCCAGGTTCATGGCTAACGCACACTCTGAGAAGTAGCTGGTTCAAGTAGTTGGAAGTGATGGTTCAAGTAGTTGATTCCCTGACACCCATGTGGGAGACCTGGATTGAGTTCCTGGCTCACAGCTTCAGCTTGGTCCATCCCTGGTGTTGAGAGCACTTAGGAAGTAAACCAGAGGCTGAGAGCTCTGTATGTCTGTCTCTCAAAAAGATAAAAAAATTAAATAAGTAAACGAATTTTTTTAAAGTTGGGATTATTGGGGCAAGTGCTGTGGAGCAGTTGGCTAAGATTCCGCCTGTGGCCCTGGTATCCCATATGGGTGCTGTTTCGTGTCCCGACTGTCCTCTTGTTATCCAGCTCTCTGTTTATGGCCTAGGAAAGCAGTGGAGGATGGCCCAAGTTCTTGGGACCCTGCACCCACGTGGGAGACCTGGAGGAAGTTCCTGGTTCCTGGCTTCGGATCAGTCCAGCTCCAGCCATTGCAGCCATTTGGAGAGTGAACCAACAGATGAAAAACCTTTACTCTGTCTCTCCCTCTCTCTGCCGGTAATTCTGTCTCTCATATAAATAAGTAAAATCTTAAAAAACAGAAAGTTGGGATTATTTTAGTGCAAAAAAAATTTGAGATCATACTATGAGGGGTCTTCAAAAAGTTCAAGGAAATGTGTGTTATAAAAACTGTACATAGATTTCAAAAATTATCTGCACTAAAATAAGTTACCTTTTAATTAAATTTTTCTACTAACTTTTTTTTTGGAAATTTTGCACTCCATTTGCCTTAACATTAACCCTCCAGCAACTCTTATAACTTTATTCTCATTTTACATATCAAGAAACTGAGTCATAGAGGTTAAGCCATAGCTAGTGGTGGAGCCGTGGTTGGAACTTAAGTGTTTCTAACTTCAAAGTGTCTTTTATCATATAAGGGTAACAATATGTTTTCTGAGCTGATCCAAATGGAGGAATGAGTTAGCTTCCAGCAGGCAATACAGTAAAAGGAAAGAGAAATATGGTAGAGACAAACATATAGAAAAACCTGAATGAAAAGTCAGAGTGAGAAGTCAAAACGTATTACCACTGATGAGGGAATAAATAATTCTACACATTGTAGCTTTTAGTGATTTCAATGAAAAATAAATGGCAAAACCATAAGTAATGACCTTAACAATAGTCTGTATGATCAGAAAAAAGGGGCTAGGTTTTATTTAAGAATATTGGGTTAAGGGAGGAGGGCAAACAGAGAAGTTTTAATCCAGCGGTTAAAATAAAAAAGCTAGTACTCAAAAACAGACAAACTTTACCTATCAAACAATTTTGCAACCCCTCATTCTCCAAGGATCGAGTTGTATAAGTTATTACAATAATATTACTTAAATTCAGCTAGGTTTTATGAATACATATTTCAGTTCATATGGATATAAAAGGCAAAGCTTTTTGACAAATTAGAGTTTATGGTGGTTTGTGTGAGTTTGTAGATGCTTTCTATTATCCCCAGAATTTAATTCTTATACTTTAACTTTGTAACTTCAGTGAGGAAAAAGACAAGTTTTAAAGGTTAAAACTGAAAGTTTCTTCAATAAATCATAAGGGGAATTGATCCAGTGGCTTTTGTTGCTCATTTTGTGAAAAGCAATTAAGTTGGATAATCTTAGCAGGACTTAATTTAGCTTGGATTACACAGATAACAGGCATAAAATAATCAGTGGTTAAGGGAATCAATTTTGAAAGAACTGTTAAGGGAAATTCTAGGTGGCGATGATAACAATGACAATAAGGACACTAGAACAAACAGCACATTCTTCAGTTTATAAATGTACTACATTTTTATTTCATAATCGAATGATTTTCTCTAGGAATGAATGATCTAGGCAGTGAGCTCACATCCATTTTAGGTCGAGCTTTCAAATTTAGCCCATTAGTTGTCTCTGGATCTCAAACTCCATTTTCCAATCACCCTACATTTTTTTTTTCCAGATATTCTTACCTGAGAGGTGTTTCCAATCAATGAGTGACTAAGTGTTACAGTACATGGAGAAAAGATATTAGGAATTCAGTTCTAAAACACGCAGATACACATAGATTTAGGACTTAACATTCAGAGGTTGGTTAAAGTGATTAGTTTTCAACCCACTGTTATCAGATTTTCTCTGTTGAGTACCATGTCAGGTATTTTCTAACTCTATCTTTCACTCTCTAGAACATTTTTCTCTGGGTTCTTTGACAAGCTGTTTTCCAATATCTTCTTCATTGTACTCTCTGCTAGAGCTTTGTGGATAATGCTATTCGATCTTGCAGAACCTCTAATTAATAGGTTTCCCTTCATATTGAATGGAAATCTTTGTTGGCAATTTGAAACTCCTGGGTCTAGGTCTAAACCATTCATAGCCTCGTAGACATGTCTCATGTCAACTTTAAATAGAGCCACTGTTCTGAAGCAACGTCTTTATTGGGAGTCCATTAAGCACTGAGCCTGAGACGCATGTATTGTGGGGAAAAGAGTAGCCAAGGCCGCTTCAACAAACATCCTGATGTGCTTCAGTGATCCTATCTGTGACCCTCAAAAACTAAACAAACAAACAAACAAACAAACAAAAATACTGCATCTCCCAATGTTGCAGAGTCAGAGTCAAAAAAGGCCAATCTCAAATGGTAAAGCAATGAAGCCAATGTTGGAGCACCCCAGCTGCTATTCATACTCACGTACCTGAAATTGCCTGGACTGTGCACATCTGTTTTAATGGAATTGACTGCATACTCTGGCCTGTAGGTCCCACACCATACCTAGGGGTAGGGCGAGAAAAAGCAAAGCACTGTGCTCAGATTCAAAGATTATTTGGGAAGAGTAGGGGAAAAACCTGGAATTCTGTACACATTGACCGTGGACTCTTCAAATAATGCTCAATAATGGGCAACCAGAAACATAATTGCTTATCATTAATATGAACTGACAATCTATTATTAACAATGAAAGTCAGTCAAGTCAAATGCTCTGCCATATTTGATTAAGACAAGAAAACTCAGCATGCAATCTCTAACTTACTGTGAAATTATAACTCAAAATGATTTCCATAGTTATCTGTGAAGAAAGATGTGATACCTGGGCAAAGTTCAAGAAGAATAGTTGTTTGTGATTGAGGTCAATTCCAGGAAGTAACTTTTCTTCTCCATTCTTTTTAACATAATTCTGATAGGCCTAGGCAGTAAATGAAATAGAAACATAATGTTTAAGATTTCTAAATTTAAATATAAACCTATGTAAAAGACCATATAACCAAGTAATTAATCTTTTATATCAAACTAATTATACCAATATATTCATGGCAACCTACTACTATCACAGATTATTTACAAGTGCTCTGAAAGGAACAAGACACTGCCCAGCAGATGTCAAGAGACTGACACATAAATATTAGTTGAATGAATTAATGACTTAAATAAGTGACAAAAACTTATCTAACGGTTTTCTACAGATAGCAAGAGAAGTTCAGCCAGTTGGACAAATGGATTGCTGGGAGAATTAGAAGTTGCTATATTTAGCTTGATTACTACTCTTAGCAAAATAAACTCACACCAGACTTAAGGTTTGAGTGATCCTTGCCAAAAGTCAAGGGATTCTCTTGAGATTCCTTACAGGGCTAGTATCCCAAGAGCCTAAGGATAAGGGTAAGAAACTATTTTGGTCTCTTGAAGACAGGACAAAGTAGATTGAACCCCAATTACACTAAAATGTAGGAATTTAAGTAAATTGAATATCAGAAGATAATCTTGAAAGACTTATGGACATGATTGAAAAAAATATACTTTTCTTCACCTAACTACATTAAAAAAGGGATTCACAAAACTTTTGCAGTGTTTCATTTCCAATTTAATACAGCATAAGATGATCAATTAGATAAGCAGAAGAAATATTTTCTTTCTTTCTAGTCACCATCAACATAGATGTACCGAGCCTCTACTTTGTAAAAATGAAGGCGTGTGTCTGCTCCATCTTCGGGAACTCATAAACTAGCAGGAGGGCAAGGCATTACATGCTCAGAATTCACATATTTTCAAGGTGCAATGAAATATTTCTACAATTGCAATTTGTATTATTTCCATGCTTTACTTGCCCTAGGTGAAGATCTCCATGGAAATAGCATCAACCCACATTTTTTAGGCTGGATTTTTACAGGAGTGATTCTCAATCTGGCTGTATAATAGAATCATCTTGAGAATATTAAAAGTGTCAATGCCTTCAACTCCCAGCTAAAATAGAATGGCAGGGACTGTATTTAACCTCCTACTGAAACAACCAACCAATGGGCAAAATATACCAAGCAATGATTCACATTACACAGAACATCCAGACAAAAAGGAGAATGATTCCTGGAAGACCATCAACAAAGACAGTCCTATGATTGCCCCTGCTTATCACCCTGAGTTTCATGCTACAATGTGGGAAGTAGAAACCCAGTTGGACCCCCCTGAGTTGAGGACAAGAAGCATTCAGGGATCCAAGGACAGGGTACTGTACAGGAAAAAAATCTGCTCAAAAGGAGAACTTCAGAGGTCAGTGATGGTACTCTCAAGTATTCAGCTTAGTATGGATCTTAAGTGTGTGATGTGTGTGTGAGCAAGCCACACCCTAAGCGACAGATAAAAATGCCCAGGACTCACACAGGACAAGACTGGAAAACTTCCAGATTCATACAGCAGAGTCTTGCTACAGCAGAGTCTTGCTCCAGCTGTGGGGGACTAATCTTGCAGAGACTGCACTGTCCCAGTCCCATATAGCAAGTTGCAAAAGCAAAGACCAAAAGAATATCAAACTGTTTCTAAGGAATTTACCAGTATTTTAGAATAAAGATCGAGAGTATTTTTAGGAAAACAAAGAATGTCCAGTGGTAGACATTTGGCCTACTGATTAATTTGCTGGGAATACACTGCATTTTATATCAGAGTGCCTGAGTTTGATTCCTGGCTGTGGCTCCCAATTCCAGCTTTCTACTGAGGGAGATTCTGGGAGACAGCAGATAATTAGGTCAAACAATTAGGTACCTACAACCAAATGGCAGACCCGGATTGAGTACCTGGTTCCTGACTTTGACCTGGCACAGCCTTGACTGTTGGAGGCATTTGGGGAGTGAACTAATAGATGGGAGATTTCTCTGACTGTGTGTCTCTCAAATAAACAAATAAAATTTTAAAATAAAATAATACCATCATGCAAAGAGGTAAAAAGCATACAATAAAGGAAGTTATCCAGCAAAGTATCCACAATCTACCATCCCCTGGACTGGGTTAGGATTCACTCTTTCAGAAACCTTGTAGCTGGCTTAATCTCCCAAGCCTTGCATAAAGATCATCCTTAGTCCACCAAATTGCAGGCCCTGCCAATTACCTCTCCTGATCTTGCTCTGGTGCTTCCTCTTCCTGGTCCAAATACTGATGTTCTCCTTCTCCTCTCTAACCCAGACATTTCTGTGGTCAACAGATAACCCTGCATCATCATCTCCACAAACATCTAGCCATCCTTGTCTTACAGAAGCCTCGTTCCTCCCAGGGCATCCCTCCTTTGTATCATTTTCAAGGACACTCTGCTCATTTTCCTGCATGTGAGCTACTTCAGGATTGAAAGTATTCAAAATCATCCTCACTCCTTATTGCTTGCAAGATTATTATTCCTCCAACCCTATGTAAGAATCTCTACTTTTTCTTGGGTATGTAACATACCCGATCTTTACTCCTTGCTCACAAAATCAAATAATGAGCTCTTTTATAGAAGGCTCATTGCTGCAATGTTAGCACGTAAGAATGGTGCAAAAATACAGTGTAAACCCCTCTGTTGAAGGCAAGAATGAATGGGAAGTTAAATGACATTCTAAGGGATGCTCCACTGATAACTCCTGGGGGTATAACAGTTTGGTTGACTACAATGCATATGCTGGACCATATCTTCAGTGTCTCACTAAATCACTGAACATGGACTGGGGTTCAATATCATGCCCAAGCTGTATGTTACTATTGGTCCCATATGCTGCTTTGTTTGCTGCAAAACTAAGAGTTTTCCTATTCATCATATTGATCGATGACCCAGAAGTAATCCTTCTCATGTGACAACTTTTCTATTTTTTTAAGTTATACAAGTTTCATGTGTTCCATAAATACAGAATTAGGAACATAATGGTACATCCCATCCTATCTGCCCTCCTGCCTATGCTCCAACCCTTCTTCCTCCTTCTTCTATCCCAACTCTTAATTTTTCAAAGATCTATTTTCAGTTTACTTAATACTCATAAGATTAGCCCTACACTAAGTAAAGAATTCAACAAATAATATGAAGAAAAAAACACCGTTCCTCAATAGAAAAGACAAGGGCTAGAAATAATCATTGAATCTCAAAATGGGACATCGTTTCTAGAAAAGCCATTTCTGAGATTATTTCTTAGAAAAATGTTGCTTCTATTAGAAAAATAATTCCAGGTTTCTTCTTCTCTAGTTTTTTGAAACTTAAGAGACTGATGTTCTGGTCCATCACACCCACTATTATATTTACAACCTTCTTTTTCATCACATATTTTTCATTTTCTATTCATCATTTATTATTTATAATAAATGTATCTTTTACAAAATATAATACACAACCCAACCACAAAAATGGGAAGAAAATATCACCTACTCTGTATGCTTGGCCAATGCCTCCATTATCAGCAATGTTTTCTCCCAGTGTGTTAATTCCATTGAGCTGTTTAAAATAAGACCTTTTTATTAGCATAATTCACCTAAGATTGAACATACTTTAAACTTTTCAAGAAAATGCTAATGACATACGTGTTGTCCACCTGCTAGATCCCAGGAGAAGTTTCCATACTGGTACACCATGCACTGGGACTGTTCTTTAAAATTATTTGCAGACTGTTGAGTCCACCAGTCAACAAGGTCTCCATCTTTATTAAAATTTCTGCCTGTAAAATATTTAAGTAAGATGAATACTCACTACTATAAGAACTACAATAATATATATTTTATTCAAGGCAAGAACTGAAATTGATGTGAGTGGGAACATTCAATTGAACAGATTATAACAGAATCTCTTATCCTTCCTCATCCACAGAGTTAGTAAACCATAGGCTGGGCTGCCAGAGATTTCTTTGCTGATACACCTTAGTATTGATCCAGATTACTCACTTGGTTTTTGATGTTTCAGATGAGGACATCAGATAAAACACTCATAAAATAATGTCTTGTTCTATTGGATGGTTTTCACCTGAACCAAGTGTGTTCATTTGATATTTTTTTGTGATTTCAAACAGTTTATCCATTTTTATCTTGATATTCCTGATATCAAATGTCTTGATATTCATATTCCCAGGCTCTTCAGGAAATACTGCAGTAATTTTCCTTTACTTCAAGTACAAAAAAATTTTTTTTTTCTCTTGGCTTTCCAACAAATTCTAACCAACATGGAGCTCTCCTCTTTTTAAGCTCTAACCACATTAACAAATGTCATAGGTGCTGATACTTTTTTCATCATACTTATCTATGATGTAGTGAATAGAAAAGGCTATGAAGTCAACTTACTTGGACTTACATACTAGCTGCACAAATTCCTAGTTTTGTAACTTCAAGTTATTTTTTTGTTTTTTTATTTCCAATTTGGAAAATTCAAATAGTATGAATACCTATATGTTAACACTGTTGCATAGTTTAATAGTTTAATAGACACTCAATCTTCTTAAATAGTGTACCCTTCCTGATTCTTTTTCTTTCTCTCACTCCCTAAAATTGGTTCTGGTTAATACTCAACTAAACTATTTTCTCACTGTTGCTCTCTTCCTTCTTTACTTGTCCATATGCATTAATCTTTGTCATGACTTCCATTATCACCTCTTTCTGCATCTTATCTGTTTCTCTCAACTTCCATTGAAACTCAAAATTCACTTTGACAGTTAGGGACATATATAAACATTTAATTGCCTACTGTTTGCAATGGTGTATATTAAGTTAAGATGGAAAAACAGAAGTTCCTGACTTCAACCATCTCATGAGTCTTATAGGTACTTAGATAAGTACTACTACTGATTTTTCTTCTAATTTTAAGACATAGCCCCTGCCCTCTATGAGTCCGGTGAGATAACACATATACAATCATGAAATACGGCCAAGCATTATTTCTGATGTTGACAAATGTCACAGTATTTTTTTTCAGTGTGAATATTGGCTTTATGTATGAATATAAAACAGATAGCTTACCTGATTCTTAGAAATCTTGTTAAACACAGTTTGAAGAGAACACTGAGAGGGTGGGTGTTTAACAGTTAAGATGTCTGCATCCCACATCAGAGTGTGAGGGTTTGATTTCTGCTTCTAGTTCCTGACTACAGCTTCCTGATAATGCAGACCCTGGCAAACAGTGGTGATAGCTCAGGTAATCGGGGTTCTTTCACCTACATGGAAAACCTGGATTGTGTTCCTGGCTCCTGGCTGTGGCCTCAGCCCAGCCCCAGCCATTGTGGGCACTTAGGGAGTGAAACAGCAGATGGGAGGTCTGTCACTCAAATAAATAAATACATTTTTTAAAAAACCAGGAAATACATAAAGTCTGAACATTAGATTGATGATACATTAAAAATGAAATTTTTATTAATAAATTATAATAACTCATGAAAGTTATGAAGATATATTTCAATCAAAGGATAATGTCAAGTGCATTTTACCGTTATCATCGAAGCCGTGAGTGATTTCATGTCCTATGACCATGCCGATGCCCCCATAGTTCAATGAGTTGGACTGTTGGGCACTAAAGAACGGGGGCTGCAGAATGCCAGCCGGGAAGACTACAAGGAGAGAAGACAGTCAAAGATTATTTGTGGCATGATTTCATGAGGACAGTTCTGGTGTTGCCTTCTTGCTTGCTAAGCTGTCATTTTCACTTGGGCATATCCCAAAATAGAAACAAATGCGGGTCTTTTATTATTGATGACAACAAACAGGTGATCCTGAGTAGCATCATTATCTATGATTTATTCATCAAAATCACTTTACAATCGGTTTTAAGATTGTTTTCTTGTTGTCAGGTGTTTAAAACAAGGGAAATTTATAATCTTAATTTAAAAGGCCATTTTCCCCCTATAAATATTTGGAAAAAACAGGTATTCAATAATACTACCATAAATTTTAATATTTTCTCTAAAAGACTGTGTCATCTACGATAGCATCTTAAAGAAACAGAGCCACTCAATTGGAGGCACGTAATCTTATTTTATTTTCATCTGGGTACCTATGGCTACCTTATGGCTGGAGTCCTTCCTTACTATTCTGCCCAACTCCCACCCCAGCACCTCAAATATTGGCCCTTTGGGAGCAGAGATCTCAGTGTCTGTAATTATATTTATTTGTCTGTTTTTCGACCAATCTGGCTCCTTGTTCAGTCACTATCTCCAGAATCTAAAACCCAAACACTGCCTGGAACACAATCAGTGCTCAGAAAATGTGACGAGTGAGTGAACAATCAATGATCAATGAATAAATGTTTACCTTAATTTATTAAAGTGCTCTAAATAGGTTCGTCAATACATGAATTATAGTTTTTAATGTGTACTCTTACACCTGCATTAACTTGATAACTTTCTCCATTTAGAGGTCTCACAAAACATTTTAAATTTAAGTGTCAAACAGCAAACTCATTTTCCCCACTAAGCCGTAACTGTCCTTACTTTGTTATTTCTGCTAATGGCACCTAAAGTGTCTTGGTCATCAACAGTGAACATTTTCTATTTATTTTAGATACCTCCTTTCTTTACAAAGTGTTTTACAGCCTACTGATGGCAAAGGCCAAGTGATGTACCTTCCCCCCAATAGCTTCTCTTATCTCCTGTCTGCCCCTACCCTAGTTCACACTCTCACCCACTGTCTCAAGAATTACTTGATTTCCTAGTCTGTCTTCCCTCTTACTGTCTCATCCAATTATAATCTATCCTAAATCTAATCTATGCTGCAGCCAGATTACAATGCAATGCTGATCATTATCCTTTTCCTGATAAAGAACTTTGGATGCCTTATCATTGCCCTCCAGCTAAACATAACATCTGCCTAAAGTCCTTGATTGCACCCTCCTTGTCTACTTCACCTCTCTCATGCCCTCCACTCTCTTGCCACACCCATTATCACTTATAATATATCCTTCAGCTATGGAAATGTACTCATAATGTGCTTTCATTCTCTTCTCTTGGGATGTATTTCTCCTGTTAAATGATAGTAGAAAAAAGAAGATCATCGTTTTGGAGCCACGTTATTCAGAGGTGGTTGATTTTGGGGGATAACTTGGAAAGAAATTATGGGAAGGGGTTCGGTGCTGTGATGTGGTGGATAAAGCTGCCACCTGCAGCACCGGCTTCCCATATGGGCACCAGTTCAAGTCCTTGCTGTTCCTTTTCCTATCCAGCTCCCTGCTAATACGCCTGCTAAGGCAGTGGAAGATGGCCCAAATGCTTGAGGCTCTGTACCCACATGGAAGACCTGGAAGAAGCTCCTAGCTCCTGCTTCAGTGAGGCTCAGCTGTAGCCATTGTAGTAGTGAACCAGCAGATGGAAGATCACTCTTTCTCTTTCTCTCCACACCCCTCTCTCTGTGACTCTACCTTCCAAATAAATAGATAAATCTTAAAAAAAAAAAAAAAAAAAAAAAAAAAAAAAAAAAAAAAAAAAAAAGAAAGAAAAGAAAGAAAGAAATTGTGGGACTGGTATTGTGGCTCAGCAGGTTTAGCTGCCACTTGCAGTGACACCAGAATCCCATTTGAGCACCAGTTTGAGTTCTGATTGCTCCACTTCCTACCCAGCTCCATGCTAATGCACTTGGGAAAGCAGCAGGAGATGGCCCAAGTCCTTGGGTCCCTGAACCCACATGAGAGACCAAGATGAAGTTCCAGTCTCCTGGCTTCAGCCTGGCCCAGCCCCAGACATGGAGTCCATTTGGGAAGTAAACCAGCAGACGGAAGATCTCGTTCTCTCTGCGTCTCTCCCTCTATTGCTCTTTGTCTCTCAAATAAATAAATAAATCTTTTAAAAAGAAAGAAATTAAAATTGATGTTAATAGATCACTAATTTTAGCCTTCATGTTTTAAAAGGAGTATATCAGTATCCAATGAAGAAATGAAACATTATGTTCTGTAATAAAAGAATATTTTCATACTAACACCTATTATATGTTAAAAAGTTTTAGGCCATCACTATGTGGGATACCAACAATATAAGACAAGGGCCCTGACCTTAAGACATTTAAGATCTAGCTAACACTCCATAGCAAATGTTTGTCTTTCAGGTGGGCTCAATATTAACATAACTTTGCATGGGTTTTGGGGGATAACTATTATTTATTTACAAAGGAGATTTTGAAGATACCCTGAGAAATTTAATTGCTCTCCAGACCTTTAAAAAAACTGAAAAGTTGCCATGACATTCAAACGACCAAATAATAAAAGATGTACTTGTGTCCTTGGAGAATTTTGATGAAAGTTATACCTCACATGTAGCTGCCTGAACTAAACAGTGCCAAGAAATTATTTTTAGCCTAAAGTACAAAAATTAAGTGCAGCACTTTATTAACTTAAAGTGAACACTATCTCCCACACTATGTACTTTGATTAAAATCCACCCATTATATAAAATGCTCTTATGAAATGTGTTATTAAGGCTAACCATTAACTATAAAGATCCGGCTGATATAATTATAACCCAATATGCTTTTCCTCAGGCAAGTGATAAGATTCTTAATGGCTCATATTAAGTAGTAGTCTTCAAGTTCAACTTTGCAAATTATGATTTCCCCTTTTATTTTGTCAGCCACTTCTCTATAATGAGGATTTCACACATTAGCCTTACTGCTGTTACTAGTAAACTTCACAAGTGTTGTTTATAACCAACTCCTTAGTTGAACATTTTTTTTATGTTTATGATCGTCAACAAGCAATTAAAAAATATTAGCCCATGAAACAAAAGATTGTGCCTTACCTTCCCCTTTCTCTGAACTCTCCACTCATCCTACATCCCTCGTCTATTTTTTAAGGTTGCAAGTGATTCATTTTTATAATATTCCTTATAAAACTCAAGTTTGCAACCAGATAATTTTTTGGTGGGAAATCAACTTTTTTTTAATTAAATGGAGTGGCAATATGTTTGGAAACATTTACTCTTAATTTCCAAGTCTCAAAATAATATTCCTATGAATCCCATGAATGAACTACTTTAGAAAATATAACTATTGGGGCTGGCGCTTTGGCACAGCAGGTTAAAGCCCTGGCCTGAGGCGCCAGCATCCGATATGCTGTTCTAGTCCCGGCTGCTCCTCTTCTGATCCAGCTCTGTGCTATGGCCTGAGAAAGCAATAGAAGATGGCCCGAGTCCTTGGGCCCCTGCACCCGCGTGGGAGACCCAGAGGAGGCTCCTGGCTCCTGGCTTTGGATCGGCGCAGCTCTGGCCATTGTGGCCATCTGGGGAGTGAACCAGCAGATGAAGGACCTCTCTCTCTGTCTCTACCTCTCTCTGTAGCTCTGTATTTCAAATAAATAAAATAAATCTTTTTTTTTTTAAAGAAAATGTAACTATCTCAAGTATTCATAGAACCCACAGATTAAATACATTAAATAACTTAAACATTTCTGAAATCAGAAAAAAGATCTGTAAGGTTTCTTCTAGTGCAATTTTAATGAAAAAAGAGTACAACATTACCTAAGGTTACATCTGGCTTCATAATTTACTAGGACAGGAGTTGATGGTTTAGTAGGATGACTAAATCCTGCTTAGAATTTACAGAGAGACATTTAAGTGCAGCTTTCCAAACAGTATGACGTAGAGGGCTTCTAGAACTCTATAAAGCTAATGTGCAGGGAAGAGCAACAATGAATTAGATACTTTCAGTATCTTCCTTGCCCTAGAGGTTGGTTTTTTTGTTCACATGAAAGGGTGGTGGGTGTATACAAACTAAAAGGCATGAAGTCTGACAAAAATGGTAGGGATTTAAGTCAGGAGGCAGAAATTATTGACATCAGTAAATCTCTGATAATTTGGAATATGTTTATGTCTATGTTGAGTGGAATTATTCATGTGGCAAGTGCTGGAATATTCAAACTCTAATTTTGTAATGGACATCACACAAATCCATTAAGACAGTGTTGCAGAAGATACATATTATCTGTATGTTTCCATCAAGATGAAAGATGGAGGTCTGAATCTTCCATTATTTTTCGTTATGGCAATCTTCACTTTGAAGATTTAAATGAACTGTCAAGGAGAAAAACTGCATATTTCAAAGATTTCTCCTCCTGCAAGACACTTTCCTCTTCTCTGAACTGCTATTATTAGCAGACAAGCATATGAAAATAGGTTAATAGGTTTTCTTACTTCATATTTCCATCACATGAATTTATGTAGAGAATTTTTAAAAAGGTCTTTCTTATACCTTAGGAAGAGTCATGATAGCAATTCTTTATTATTTCAAGAATGATTGTGTTCTTTGTGAAATATTAGGCCACTTTGCTTTCTTTTTCATTTTTCTATATGCCTGTTTGTTTTGAGGACCTTAAACTCAAATGAGAACAGTCTCAGCTCTTTTCTGATCAGGGAAACTTTAAAGTGAACCAATTTTGAGCTAAACAAGGCAGGCCAGCATATATGCCTGAACCTGCTCTGGAGAAGGCAGAGGGGTACACATGCGAGTCATCCTAGAGTATCTGTCTGACAACTCTTACTGAGTATATATCATCACCATGTCTCATAGGATCCAGGATCTGCCCTGAGCTAGAGTTAAATGAAGCTTCAGCTTTTACTCTGCCCCATCCCTAGTCTAGATGCCTCAATTTGCTTTGGGAGTGCACTGAAAGTTAATTATTCTGACTATATCTCAGTGTGGAATGATTTAGATCTTTGAGAAACGAACTCCTATTAAAAAGAGGTCTTTAAAGGGAAGAACTTTCAGAGATAAAGGCATTTCCAAGAAAATGTTTGAGTGGTTTTTAGGAATACATTAGAAAGGACTGAGTACAAGGGTTCTGAGGAGTTGATCATTAAGCAGGTTCTGGTCTGGCTTTAGGTAATCATTTCCTGTACTGAAAAACATCTTAGCCTAGACTTTGAGCTAACTGATTTTAACTTGGGTGCACATGTCTTACTTATTATCTATATGTTATATAAAGACAACCTTTTCTGATTACTTTGGAAAATTCATTTTCATGTCATGTACCAAAGTAAATCCCAGATGGAGTAAAGTTTTACTCCAAAATTAGAAACCATTGAAATACTAGAAGAAAATGTAGATAATTTCCTAACCTAACTCTTCTGAGATTTAAAAGCAATGAAGGAAGGCAAAATCAAACTTGATAATTAAAGGACATAATGTTTTTAAGGCTTCTGTTTTACTCAACGATAAGTATCTTGCAAGATGTTTCATAACTGCTAATCAAATTGGTAACCAAATTCAAGAAAAGTGAGACAGATGACAGACTCAGATATAAAGAATATTTTGTCATGAGCTGCCAAGGCTATGGGAGCCTCTTGAGTTCACCAACTCCGATCTTATTTAGACAAGGCCATAGTCAAAGTGGAAGTTCTCTCTTCGCTTCAGAGAAAGGTACCTCCTTCAGAACCTTGGGTGATTATTGATGTCATAAATAAGAGTGTCAAATGCTAAACCAACAACGAGAGTCACTGTGCACCTACTCCCCATGTAATATCTCTGTCCTTAATATGTTGTACTATGCGAATTAACGGTAAAACTACTACTCAAAACGGTACTCTATACTTTGTGTGTCTTTTTGGGTGCAGTCTGTTGAAATCTTTACTTAGTATATACTAAGTTGATCTTCTGTATATAAAGATAATTGAAAATGAATCTTGATGAAGAATGGGATGGGAGAGGGAGTAGGAGATGGGATGGTTGCAAGTGGGAGGGAGGTTATGGGGGGAAAAGCCGCCATAATTCAAAAATTGTACTTTGGAAATGTATATTTATTAAATAAAAGTTGAAAAAAAGAATAGTTTGTAATAATGCTGAGATTATCTTCACTCTTGATTCTGGACACTCTTAGAACTGAAGGGCTGGCTCTTGAAACCTTAAACAGCTTGAATATGCTGATGCTTAGTAAGTCTGAAAGTCAATACAACTTTCTAACGCTATTTAAGGAACTTAAAAAAGTTCTTAGAAAATAAACCATTTTAGCTACAAATGAGAGTATTAGAAAAGAAACAAAATTACTTGACCTGATTTATACCAATTAAAATTTTCCCAGTACAGTAAAAACAAAAGTAAATAGGTGCATTCACTATCAATAACTGTATTCCATAAATTAATAACTCAGCCTTAGCTGTGCTTTTTTGGGTACTGCAAATTGGTCACATAATATACTATATAAATACTAAAGAACTACGTAGGAATATATCTTACCTATTTGGTTTCTGCCTGAAGAATAAAATGCATTGACTATAGCTGCTCCGGTTATCCACCTACAGAAAACATAAGAGCTCATCACAAATGATGCTTTATTATCTGATTCAATCAGTATACCGAAATAAAAGCGTTATTATGGTTCATAGATGAACCTTAACTTTCTGTTAGAAATATGATCAACAAATTAAAGTTATCTCACTTTATGACAGCTTATTTGAAAGTATTTTTATCTCTTGAAAATCAATGTATTACCCAGGTCTGCATGAATTTATGTAGAGGAATCCGACAGTGAAAACCTAGTAAAATATATCTTCTCAGAAATCACAATGGGTTAAGGTTCTGAAATGTACTTAGCTTTACATTCGTGATTCAATGTAAGCAACTGTGAACATTTCAGAGAATACTGAATTATAGGTTTTAAAACTACAGATTCAAACATATTTAAGTTTTTAATTCCTGGTTTACCGAGAGTCTTTTGAGAGCTAAGACATCTCAGCAAAGATTAGGGGGCTTCTAATGATTATCATTGAATACTAATTTTATTTTTATTTTTACAATGACATAGTTTCAGTTTATTTTATAATAATAAACTTAACCCTCCACTAAGTATTCAACAAATAGTAGAAACAAGGGCTATGAACACTTCAATAGTAGAAACAAGGGCTGTGGACAATAATCAAATCTCAAAATGTCCATTTTGCTCATATATATTCCATCTGTTTTTACTCTATTAGTTACCACAGATAAGAGAAATATGATATTTGTCTTTTTGGGACTGGCTTATTTTAAAAAATACAACAAACCAGCAAGTTAATCAAATGTGTATTTTTGATGATTCTAAAATTATCTCCAGGTGTTTCTACAGAGCTATCTGTCTATGCCATAGCTTAGGCTCCAAATAGAAACCAGAGATTATATAAAATCTAGTCTCATCGAGTTTTTGAGATGAGAAAGATGGATGAGAAAAGACTGAATGAGAAAATGGAAAAAGTAGCTCCTGAATGATCATTTGGGACTGAAGAACAGGAGCCCATGTCCCCATGTCTTTCTGCTCAATTGTTATGAATGTCAGTGATTATGTGGTAAGTGCTTTTGTTCAACAGGAGTGAGATTCTTGCCCTAACAGATTACTATACATATCATTAAGTATCCGATGAAAAAGGAACACTGCTTGACTTCAGAGAACGTCTTGAAACCAGCACACATGCAAACACTTAAGACAGAACCGCATAAAACCAGCACACATGCAAACACTTAGGACCATCACCTATTATTATCTAATAGCTTCACTGTAGTCACCCCACTTCGAGAGCAACAGTTACTGTGACAGTTACCATCCCATTCACAGAAGGAGTTTACAGTAATTAGTACAGGAGGTTAAATCAGAACCTTCCTATACCCTACTTTGCCAGGTAAGCAGAACAAAATCAGTTGCTCAAATCAGCATTTTAGTTACAATGTCAGTAACTATTATGGGATGTCAGATGTGATCTTTTCAAAATAGATAAAAACATTCTGATCTTTTAAAAAATAGGTGGCAGGGAGCCACATATAGCAACTGATAAATTCTGAGATAATATGGGATATGTGTCTTATAATTAAAATTTTTTTCATGTAAAAGATTTGGGGCATTTTTTAAAATCCAGTTAATATTTTTGTAAATTTTCTTTAAGAAGAAAGTATGCCTGGACATGGGCTGACCAATCTGTTTCTTCTTTGGTTTGTTACTGCTGTTGTTTTAAATAGAGAAAAATATTTTTAAATAAGATAGGGAGACTGATTTATCAGTACTCCCAAATTTCATCACAGCTGAGTCATCAATATTTTAATATTTCTTACAGGTTGAGGATTACAAGAATACGATCTTATTTATTTTAATTAAACACCACTTGCTTCCCACATAATCTGTGATGACTCACAAGAAAAACATGCATTTTCACACTCACAGGATGGAACAGACTAAGATTGAGAGTGGGCTCTATAAGATCAAGTAAATGTGACTAGGAAATGTAAAAGAAAATATGAGAGTAATCTAAAGTTTGTGGAAAAACAGAATTAGAAGATAAATTTACATTGGTGTAAAGAATTTTTGAACTCAAAGTTTTAGTCCCATGATAATTAAATTGCCAAAAAGACACATGGACCTGTGTCCTATATAAATGAAATTCTGACACACTTAAAGAAAACCATTTATCCAACACTAAATGAAAGCAAAATAAAGTTAAAACAGAATAAAAGACCAAGTTTCTGTAATTCAACAATGCTCTGGCAGCATGTCAGAATACAGAGGGCTGGAATAAGACTAACAGAATTAGACAACTTGAAAACAATTTGCTGCAAGCTCTTGCCATCTCTCCAGACACTTGAGTGGCATAAACCAACTTGTCTGTGAACAAAGATGACTCTCAAGTAAGTTTTCTGACTGAAGTTCTGTGTTAGGCTATTTGGTGTATTTTCTCACAGTGGGTCATGCCTCTCAGAACCATACAGGCCAGTCCTCCTCTATGGTGCTCCCAGGTTATCCTCATGGTATCCAAATCCAGGTGGTGTGGACAGAAGTACTCTTCTCCTCCATAAAATTGTCCTCCATATCCTTGCTCTTACAGGGTCAGATACAGCTCCAAGTTCCCTGACAAAAGGGTCAAAATGGCAAATACTACACTTGGGAGAAAAGGCTGTTCCTTGCATGGCTCACAAAAAGCATTTCTGATGAGTCCTCAAGAAGTTAATAGCAAAAATGGCAGAACATTTTATATGTAAATAGTTTCTAATGGGCAAAATTTTCATTGTTAGGTTTCAGGGTTAAATTTTTCAATTATGAACTTCTAATTTAGTGATGGCAAGCTCTGCATTGATTTTATGGGTAATTACAAATAAGACTTGCAAATCGCATGGCTCTGCACTGTCAAAAATCTTAATAATGAAATAGAAAAGATGCCAATTCAAATTATTCTTAAATGTAGTGTTGTAGAGAAGAGGAAGGAAACACATGACACTAATGTTTCATGCAATAGGTCTCAAATACAGGACGCAGTTTATATATTATCCATCTTGAATTTATTGATTTTGTATAAATAAATGTTAAACCTTTTGTTTCAGTGTTTTTCTGTCAATATGTCACATTATACTTTGAGGGGTTTAAGATTGCACTTTGATTAATGTTTGTAACTTTACAGTAGGGAGAGTTTTACATATTAAAATGTCCACTGTGAATTATACCTTCTAGGTAACTATTTATGACCACAGCACACTTAAATAAAACAAGAATTATAGTGGTTGAGTTTTCAGAGCTCTTCTATAGTGCTTTTCTTTCCTGAGCTCTCTCATACTGTGTCCTCAGGCCATGCTGGAGAATTATCCAGAAGCACAGGGTATCTTGCCCCTGGTAATGACCAGAACCTCAAATACTGTGATTAGATCATTACCTCTTAAATAAGGCAACAGCAATTGCTACAGATTCAGTGTCCAATATTTGTAGTCAGCTATGTGATATCTCAGTATGTTAATGTAAAGGCTAAATTTACTGAGGCAAAGAAAATATTTTCCAAAATACTCAGTGAGGTAAGTGTAAGGAAAAGCTACAGTTCTTTTGCTTTGGTTGTAATCTCCATAAATTGAAATTTCTCCATTTGTTTGGCTCTGAAAATGCATACACAGAAGAGAATATCAAATGGTGGTGACTCTTGTCCTGAAATAATGTACATGTAGGTTACCTGAAGACACTTTTATGGGCCAAACACCCAGCCTCCACACAGCAGTAGTGGATCTTTCTGACAGAGTATTCTGTTCTTGCATTCTCTTCCAGTCTCCTGGGTCTGTGTGTGTATGAGTGTGAGTGAGTGGGTGCTATAAAGTTAACAGTAAGAAACCAGGGAGTGAGCTACTTTATTTTTAATTCATGAGACATAATTTTGTCAGGTAGTTTTTTTCTTCTTTGGGGGAATTTAATGGTACAACAAAGAACAACCTTTGTAAGCAACAAGGCCCTCAAAGCTGAACTAACATTGTGGGTGGGAAACATAACTGCAATACACTTGAGAGCGGAACCAGGTGTTTCTTCTCTATCTCTTATTACCCTGAAGAAGTTAAGTGGTGAAGAAATGAAAGCACATGGACATCATTTTTATAGCAGGGAAGAAAAGCAGAAACTGACCGCCTGTTCCCATAGCCTTTGGGATAAAATAAAGTCACTGGATTGCAAAAACAGTTGGAATCAAATTTCTCTTTTAACCCACTCTTGTGTAACTTCAAAACTTAAAGCCATAAAATCGTTAATGCCTTTCCCCCTACAAGTGTTCAGGTTCTAAGTATCCAGTGGTCTCAAAGCAGGTCCTTTGAAACCAGTGGTGCAACACAATAGTTTTTCTGTGTCTTCCTCAAGGATTCCTAGGTGGAAAGGAGAATTCTTGTCTTGTAACAACCACTGTAACCCTTTACAAGTATTAATGTTCTTTCATGAGGACCTCAAAGTTGTTATATACTTTCATTCATTTTTCAAACCATTTATATAATAAAGATGACTCCCCTAACTTTCAGGTGTGGAAACTGAGGCAGAGCTTGGTTATTAAAGTCATTTGCCTACACATAGAAAATCTCAGTGACATAAATGGGAAAAGAATATTTAAGGAGAAAGAGAATCTGCTCCTCTTATAATCACATCCCTACTAAACTGCCCAAGGTGGGCGTTTGGTAGAGGGGTTGAGATGCTGCCTGGGAATGGCCATGTCCCGTCTTGAGCGCTGTATTTGAGTCGTAGCTCCACGCTAGATTCCAGATTATTGCTAATGAGTTCCTTGGGAGGCAGCAGTGATGATGCAATAGTTGGGTCTCCACCACCCACGTGGGAGATCCAAATGAGTTCCCAGCTCCTGGCTTCAGCCAGGTTCAGCTCTGCCTGTTGTGAGCATTTAGGGAGTGAACCAGTGAACAGGAGATGTCTGTGTGTGTGTGTATGTGTCTGCCTTTCAAATAAAATAAATACTCTCTCAATCATGGCTAAATAAAAAAATACATATCTGATTTCTTTTAAAGATCTCCCAGCTTAAATGAACTTTTAGGACCTTTTTACTGCTTTGAGGTTAAAACAGTTATTTTAAAAAATTTCAAAACTTCCTAAAATTTCATCCTTTCAATTCTTCATTTTCCCTCCCCACTTCCTTTCCTTATCTGAAAAAGAAAACTAAACAAAACCCCTTTTGGGTGCTAATTAAAAAGCAGGCATGTTTTTGTTGACAAAGTCGATTTTGCTTACAACTCAAAAAACATACTGCAAAGACTTTGTTGGCTTAATGGTACTATAAAAGTTGGAAATCTAAAATCTCCATCTATTACAATGTGTGCAGAACATGAGCGTACCATGACAGTGACTGCCCTGGGAAGTTACTGATTTGTTCAAGTTTAGTGTAGCTACTTATTCAGTCTTTCTGGCTGAGTAATGTTTGTTAAGTCGAATAACCATCTTTTCTTAAAACAAATCTTCTCTATCTGAACTTATCGAGATGCTGCTGAGTCTCCAGTTCCAGGACTGTACAGATTCTCCCATCCTACCCAGAATAGAGTCTATCAGCTCTCTGTGCCATCACATGGACCTCTTTCTGTCCTGCATGACTGTTTTTCTTCTGATAACCAAGTCGAATGCTACAAGACTTAGAGAGAAGACTTGTTCCAGAAACATCAGTGAAGGGGAAAAATCAGAAGGGGCATTTCAGAAAGAGGTGAGCCATTTTCTGACCTCTCAAGAAAATATTCTTTTTCTTGTGGGTCATCCAATATGGAAAAGCCAAGGAGGAAAATATCCTGGCTCTCACAAAACTTCACAGTGACGGCCATGGAGTTTTAGTGCTTGGAAGAACCCTGGACACATCAGACTGTCTAGGGCAGCCTGCTCATCTTATAAATAAAGAAACCACATGGCCTTTAAATGCCACAGGTAGTAACTGGCAGAACTGTGACACTAAAAGTGTCTTAGTGACTCAACGGCAATGGCAGAACCAAGAGGTTACCCCAGAGAGTGCCAACCTCCTAGCCAGTTTGGGTGGTGCTGGCTTCAGGAAGAACCACAGCTGCGGACTGTCAGCCTCCGGGGTCCTACTTGTTTTACCCCATTAGCCCCAGTTAGAGAAAAAAAAAATATAAAAAAAAAACCCAAAAACCAGCAGGCTTGGAGTGACCAAGAGGAAGACAGAAATGAATCAACCATTTTTGTTTGGCTTTGCTTTTAGTGAAACCTCTTCTCTCAATACTAATTTCAATGCTGACATGTTGTTTTTCAGAGAATGTTTTACTAATAAGTACAGGTTTCACTGTTTTTTTAAAGTGCTTTTCTTGCTGTTGTTGCTTTTTTTTTTAAGTGCTTTTCTCCTTAAAATAATACTAACCAAACTCTGCCTTTCATCAGACTGAATTTCTGTAAGTAGACTGCAGGCACTGGAGTGAAAGACAACATCTTATTAATGTCTGTCCCTTGACTGTCTTTGGCAGTGTTTTGCACACGGTTGTTGCTCAACAAACATTTATCGAATTGGAATTGGCTTGTGTCAACATCGGTGTGTGTTTATTGTGATATAGAACAACAGGAGAGATGAAGCAATGAACTAAATCTTTGTAGGGTAGGAAAAGTAACTCCAGGGGTCAGCAGTCATTATTCACAAGTGCTGGCACCACCTCTATTGTAGCACAGAAGGCTCTGTCCTGAGAGCTAGCCGCAGCAGATCTAAAGAGACTCATTTTATGTTGTTGTTATGTGTTTTTTTTCTTTAGAGATTTATGCTTGTTCTAGGAACTCTAAGTAAATAATCATGTAACTAGAAGTAAATAATTTTAGATACATTACTAAATGATTTTGCCAACAGATATCATTTCTCAATTGAGCACTATTTCTAGCCTATACCATGACATGATTAAATCTTCTTACAAACTGTAATAAAATTTCTGGAAACACAAAATGCCTGAGATAATTGTATAAACACACACTCGACACTCAGAAACCACACAAACTAGAGTGAGAACTTTCAGCATTTGAAAAACCAGTACTGAAAGACATAACTAACTACAGGCTGTGTGAACAAAGTAGAAATAATAGATATTATCTGTGTGAACACACACAATGAGGACTTCATGCTAAAGAAATAAGGAAAGCAAAAGGGTAGTGACTTTATTACAATTAAGCCAGTGCAAACGAAGTCAAAAGCTTTCACTGCTTTATTGCAGTAGAATTAAGAAGAACTTTTATTTTGTTATATCCTATAAGGCTTGGTCTGGGTGATTTGATGTCATTATGCCAGAGTGTTTGTAATTATTTTGGAAATTAAAAATAAATTTCAAACGTAAATAGCCAAATTAAAGGAATAATCTTGGAAAAATTACTTAGAATTAAACATGAACAAGGATGATTTAATATAAAAAGGAATGAACACTAACTCAGAGGTTCTCACTTTGGGTGCTGTACTTAAATGGAATACCTGAATCTGTGTTCCCAGCCACAGAACTGTAATTACATTGCAATCTAAGGTGATGGAGCTTGGGAATCAGTAATTTTTTTTTCTGTATTCTCAGGTGATTCTAATGTGCAGCTGGAGTTTTGAACCTTTGTATTCAGTATATAGGAAGAAGATGGGGAAGGAAGAAAAGCTAGCACTGTATGTGGAAGGAGATCTCGGACGTCACATTGCACCTGTAACTATCCAAAGCTTATGGGAAGGATCTCAAAAGCACTACTCAAGTCTGCATGCTATTGACCAAACATTAAAATATAACATGCAATTCTGGCTTTTGATTGCCTATCTTAAAGAAAAGGATTCAGAGAAAATCAATCCATGTAAGGAAGGGAAATGAATAGTGTAAACTGTATTACAAAACAGTTATGAAACTGAGACATATTAACTTCAAGAGAAAATGTCAAGCTGTAATTCAGCAACTATTTTTAAAGTTATGAAGAAATCTTCTGGTGTCCTATGGGTACTAAGATATTTAAGCCATTTCAAAAAGAATATTTGACATTTGTCTGTAGATACTTTATGGTGCTATTATGAAACAGTCTAGGGTATATATTTTTAAAGAGATAAAAATATTCAGACTTACATGAAACTTCTTGGATCATAACATTACCAGGAGTATTTTTAATAACTTTTTGTGAGTTTCTAGAGACAGGATTGGATAACTTGATTATAAAATCAACTGTATCTATCCACTTTCTTTCCTTCTTTTCCAAATGGGAAATTAAACAATTTCTGATATCTGCAGCCCCATTTTTAATAGCAGACAACACAACATTTTCTCTAGTATAAACTCAGGAGTCAGCAAGAGTCTCTTTGAAGGCATGTCTGTGTTGCAAGAGTTCAAAATGCTGAGTAAGGATTGAAATGTACCAGCATTTTCAGTAGTAATTCTGCTGTACCTGAACTTGGTTTACTGAGAACAGAACAGTCTTGTCATCAAACAGTCCCACTGCACTTTGTACCCTCCTCAGGACAATGGGAGTATTTCTCTCCTGTGGTTGTTTATTACATCATGTGTTGTCTGCCATCTGTGGCTATAATCAAAGATTATCTTTGACCCTCCCAGTACCCAGTGACACCTGGACATAGTGTTTCAAACTATTGGTTAAATGAATGAAAGAATAAGTGGGTGCAGGAATGAATCAATCATCTCTTTGGCATGTTTTTGTGTTAGTTACTATATAAATCAAGTTAGCACATTTATTTTTCACTTGCCCATTCATTCATTCAGTTTTAAATGAGAACTTTCCAAGTGCTGGGTACTGAGAATGACCCCTTTCCTATCAGGGCTAACAGCTTTGGGACAGAAAGTCAACATAAGCAGTTCTAGGGACTTAGGTGCACAAACACACAAACTGATCAACACGTAAGTGAAAAATAAACAATAAAATAGTAGTTAACATGAAGTGTTGATGCCATTAAGAAGCAGAGATTAAGAACATCTGAAGGCTACCTATGAGAGTCATTCCTGGAATCTCTTTTTTGGCTATTACTGGGTTAGAGGAGTCTTACATGAATCAATCAGAGAAGGTAGTGGTTGGAGCCTTAACTCATAGAGAAAAGGTGGGGCTGGCAGTGGAAGAAAAGTCTGGATACAGAGTAAGGACTGAGAGAGGCAGCTATGGGTTACTGAAGCTCTAGGATTTTTGAGAACCTTGCCCACAAACAAATGAGAGGGAATAGGCAATAATAGGAGGGAGAAAAAACTACAGAGAACTAAGAGAAATCTGAGGACACTTTAATGAAAAAACCTTAACTTTTGTTAAATTGCTGACCTGAATCTTCAGTACACTATAATTCCAGCTCTTAGACATTCTAAATAGAAGGAGAATTCTGTAATTTATAGCATTTTTTTCTATATCAAGCTCTTTTTTCACTCCAAGTAAGGGAGAGAGAGCCCCTTTTTGGAATAGGCATATTAAGGACTTGGATATACATACTCATCCTTGTCCACCTTTTCTCGAAGCTTCTTTAGTTGTTTGCTCTGGCTGAATTTCAAATTTTGAATTATGTTCTCAAAGTATTCATCTTCTTTGTAGTTCAGCTGTATTATACAAAAGAATTGGTGAGATACTGAAAATTTTAGGTAAAAAACACATACCCACTTAATTTATGTATTAGTCTTCTTACATTCTATCAGTTCACAAAGTTAACCAAGGACATTAAAACACTTATACAAAGGAGGATTTAGTTCCAAGTAGCCTAGTTCCATATTACGGTTCAGTACTGCCCTAGCTGAATCATGACTCCAGTCTATTTTCTTGTAATCAATCAAATGAAACCAAGGGTTGGGTCAGTCTCATCGTGTTGATATTCAGCCACACATAACAGATGAGGATAACAGTATATTCTTAACAGCCAAGCACTGATGGAAGTACTTCAAATGCACATTATTCATTTAATCTTTCTAATAATGCTATGAACCAAGGGCTGCTATGTCCATTTCTAAGCTGAGAAACCTGAGGTACAGACATTTTAGTCACTTGACCAAGTTTAAATAAGTAGTGGAACTGGGATATGAATCCAAAGAATCTGCTATTGGAGTCTTTTCTTTTAGCCACCACACTTCCACAGTAAGAGTTCCCTGGACTTGCAAGCTGCGGCCAGCTCATGCAAAAGGGAAAACCAAAGTTTTCAGAAAATAGAAATGGAGAAGAGGGCATTATGGTTTACAAAACCCCATGACCGGCTGGTAATCAAAGGACTAGGAATCACCTTCTTCCTTGAAGCTCGGCAAGGAGCACCCTGTCAACACAAGGTGTTAAGTGCTTGTGGTGACCGCAAGGTAAGCAACAGACTCTCAGCTGAGACTGAAATCAGTACTGCAGGGACTCCAGTTAACTCTCTTCTAGTTGTTACATTGCCAGGGGAGAATAAAATCAGTTTCTGGTTCTCAAATATTAGATTTGTTTTTTTAATGGAGGAGGCAGGACCTCATTTATCCAGCAGGGGAATAATTAGGCAGTGGAAGGAAATCTGCCACTTCGACTTTCCGGCTGTGTAAGTTGTGATAAGGAGCCTGCTGTCCATCCCCTTGATGTCCACCCCCATGCTCTTTAAAGGACACCAGATTATTTTGATTAGTCTTAAAATGGAATATGTGGAAATCTAAATAACACAAACCAAATATAATCCAAGCTAATGAAACAAAAGGCTAAAACAAACACAGCCCTGGCATTAGTGTTCAAGACTGTATGTCATATGACCTATGTGTTGAGGCTACTTCAAATAACCTCTGACACACCACAGCCACCAATGACATTGCCACTAGCCCCAGGTTTCACTGGCCCAGCATCTTGGTAAGACACACTTACCTCCAGGTATTCATTATTCAGTTTGTTATCATTTGAAACAATGTCATCAGGATAGCCAATCCTTTCCTTAATTGCTAAGGCCTATGAAAATTATAATACTGAATGTGAGAATGATTATGTAACTTTCAAATACAAACGCTATAATTTGCCCATGACTAGCAATTGAATAACCTGACCCATACTATTTGCAAAAAGAATATCTGACAATACTTAAATAGATCTTTGCAATAGCTCCTTCTTAGAATTCAAAATAAAAGCCTGAAATTTAGCTAATATCCTGTGCTTATAGACTGAAGCTTTTTCAAGAAAAGTACAATGAAAAGCGCAAAAGTCATTGTATCACATGTATTGTGCTTTTATGAAATTTTTCTCTGAAAGAATTTTTGTTTAATTTTACAGAAGGACTAATATTTAGAGCTTCCATTCCAACAGGTTATAATTATCTTTCCACTTCATTGATTTGGATGTAAAACAGATGGGTTTGCAGGGTTCATGCTAATATTCATCCTGAATATTAGTTCCTGGAGGTTAATTTTCTCCAGTGTAAGTTCATCTATCTTCTCAAGTTAAATGAATGACACGAAGTAAATGAGTGGAAAAGAGTTTTCCTTGTTATGTAGTTTATATTTACCACCTATTTGCTATAATTTCTAATTTTAATTTTTATTATTTGAACATCATTTATATCTATTATTATTTAATTATCACCACTTGTTTACTACTTACTATTTGTATTTTTTGTTTTCTCAAAAATATTTGACTTCTGATTCTATTATATCATATTGCTCTTAAATAATCTAATTAATTTGAAATTTTTCATAGGGAAAGAAGCTTGTATCTCTGAGTTACTTGGATTGGTTTTGTTACAAATCTGTTGAATAAGTCCAGGATTTCCTCAAGGGATTAGACTGTACATAAGTCACTAAAGTCATTTAGACCAAGCCCACTTTCTCCACTGGTTCATGACAAATTAGTCTCTTTTCAATGGCACTTTATTTCCTAGGACATATTTCCCCCAAAGCTACAGAAAAAGTATTCATTGTTAATATTTGCATATTTGTAAATATGTTAAATACTGTGGCATAAAACATTAGTCAGTCTCTTTCTTGCAGGACTTGGAATTGAAAATCAGTAATTTTTAAAACTTTTCATTTAATTTGATCTACTTTAAAGTCTCAGAGAGAGACAGAGGGAAACCGAAAGATCTTCCATCTGCTAGTTCACCCCTCAAATTCAGATGACAGTTGTATATAGGTAGGTTTAGTTCTGAATGAAAACTGGACCAGAAGATGATTATATTATTACAATAGGTTTGTTGCAGACCCCTTCTATATCAATCCAAAGAACGGTCTGTTCTTTTTTCCACCCTAACCACAGAGGAATAGTCAGGATACACGTGATCTTGTCCATAGCAGCATAGCCACAGTTTTCACGGGACATATTCCCCTTAGTTTCTATTGAATTATAAAGACAAATGGTCGCAGTAGATTTAAATCCTTAGGAATCCTAAATTTGTGAAATACGTGGGGAACAGGAAGACAAATACTGCATGTTCTCATATGTAGAAGCTTAAAAAGTTAACCTCAAAGTAAGAGGGAAGCAGAACAGTGATTTCCAGAGGCCATGAAAGGGAGGCAGGAGGGAGGAGATAATAAAAAAATAAAAAAATAAATAATAAAAATACAGTTAGATGGGAGAAATAATCCTATTGTTTTACATCACAGAAGGTGACTACAGTTTACAACCTATTATATATTTTAGGAAGAACTGGAAGAAAGGAGCTGAAAGGCTCCCAGTATAAGGAAATGCTAAACACAAGGAAAGCTAATTACTCTGATTTGATTGTTCCACACTACATACATATATGAAAATATCACACTGTACCCTGTAAATATGTACAATTATTACATGCTAATTTAAAGGAAAAATAAAAAGTTCCAATGAAAGCTCTACAGTAATGCTAGATAGGTTTCCTCAACTTCCCTTTAACCATAATCTTATAATACACAAATAATATACCACATTATATTTTCTTGAACAGCGATTTATTTATTTATTTTTTTGCTCCCTAGGCATTGTAAAAAAAACTAAATAAGGGAGCAGATATTTGGCACAGGAGTTAGATGCAACTTGGGATTCCTATATCCCATATTGGAGTTCCTGGGTTTGAATCTTGGCTCTGCTCTGACTCCAGCTTCTTGCTAATGTGTACCCTGGGAGGCAGCAGGTGTGGCTCAAGTACTTGGGTGCCTTCAACCTCTGTAACTAGATTGAGCTCTGGACTCCTGGCTTTGGCCTGGCCCAGCCAACAGCTGTGGTAGGCATTTGGGGAGTAAGTGGTAGATGAAAGACTTCACTCTCTCTGTTTCTCTGCCTTTCAACTAATACTAGTTGAGGGGAAATTTTTAGCCATTGCACAGACTTTTAGGTATGTTTTATAGGAGAAAAAATATGAACCATTGATATGGTATATTGTAACTCTTTGTTCATACAAGATTTTTCTTTTATTTTCCAAATCTTCATTAAAAGGAAAATATTACTTTCAAATTGTCAATTGAAAATGGAAGGTGTTGGTTAGAGGGATAAAAGATGAAAACTTTAGAAAAAATCTTTATTCATGAAAACTGGATACATTATATCTTAAAGGAGCTAACAAGGTTTTTTATGCAACCTTCCATTATATTTTTCCCTAGACATTTTTAAAGTTAATATTTTACTAAAAAGATTTAAAAAATTTTCCCTGCATCCTCCTTACCTTTTCTTCAGCTTTCTTTTTTGTTTCGGCATCCATCCAGGTGAGGTCATCTAAAGTCTGAATGAAAACTTCCCGGATCTGTGCAATCAAATCCTCAACCTCAAGTCAGAATTACAGAAGGCAGATTTGAGTAATTCATTCACACTTTATAATGCAATATTTTTAATAGAGAGATATTCCCTGTTTTTATGCAACTCAATACTATGTTAATAGCTGTAAATTCATGAACAAACCAAAGCAAATGGATCTATGGGATCATTGTATTTTTAAAGCCATTTTGCTACTATCACACTTCTGATTACAGAGACTTTAATATATGAAATAAATTTAAAGTTCTTCTCCAGGATGTAATACTTTCCAACATCACATAGAACTATCATAAAACATTAGCTGTCATTGCCATTAGTGGTTTAATTAAGCATGAAGTAGCATTTCAACAGATTCTTTCACCATATTGCCTAAGTTCCATTGTCATCATTTCAGTAAAAATGAAAAATGGAATGAATTTCTTTTACCTTATATAAACCCTGGTTTACTTTCTGGTTTGTAAGAAAACACAAATTCTTGATCAAGTTTGATAACGGGAGAGTTTCTACGTGACTCTATCAATAGTAGGAGCAAAAACAAAACTAGACACTCAGGGGAGGTAGGGTGAGATTTATTGGAAAACAAAGGCAGGTTATGATTCAGAGGTTCTCTGCCTAACTAAGCAAATTGTAACTAAATTATAGGCAATTGTAATTTCCCATCAGTGTAAACAAACAGATAATGTACCGCATAACGGATAAGGTATTATGCTAAAGCCATTACCACATGTTTACTCTCTCCCGCAAATGCTGCTTCCACATAAAGCCTTCCCACGGCATTTTCCATATTCCCATTGACATAGTTTGCACAACGTCTCCAAGTTGCGGATTCTGATGTGGTGCCATAAAGGGCCTATGGAAGACGAAGAAGAGACGGTGTTTGATAGGAGGAGAGGGTTGGAGGATAGCAAGAGCACAAATTTCACACAAGTATTCTTTATGTCTCCATTAAGTTCTTGCAATACTCATGTCTCCTCACAATGCAGGTATCCCTAGCCTATGATAAAATGCAATCCTCCTGGATTGTTTACTTAAATGATCTGAAAACAAGGCGTATTTTCAGAGGTGTAGAACTTTTGGTTATTGCAAGTTAATATCCTTCTAGAAAGTTTTAGAAAAAAACATGACACTGTAACGACTGCACAACCATAAATGTGAAGTAATGTTCAGTAAACGTAACAGGGGAGAGATCTGTCATACAAGAAAACACATTCCTGCTTTTGAATATATTAGCTGAACTTGGGTTGTTTTAGAAGAGCTGTTTGTGTGTAAATTTATTATCAAGAAAGGGATTAACCTAAGTAAAGAAAATTAGCACAATATAATTCTTACATTCTTGAATTTTAAAAAGGTGTCTGTATTTTCATTTAAGAGTAAAAATTATACGTTTCAATCAATCAAGGGTAATTTTCTTTCCATTACACCACCTGGTAGGTTTGCTAGAATCTCTTCTTCCTCAATCCCTCTGCCCACTCCCTTCATAACAGGACTAAAATGATGATTGTTTAGATAATGCAGGTAAAGTCTTACAAAAGGTTACAAAGTTCTCTCCAAGGAGTTATACACTCAGTGGATTGTCTGAACCAATATTGTCCATTTGTGCTTATGTCCAGTGTGCTATGAGCACCTGAAAATCAGGTTAATTGAAATAAATACCCCTGCAATTACTTTTAACACAATAACAAAAAATCAAGGCATTCTTTCATGAACTGCTCAAATAAGATAACTGCTCTCAGGGCTATGGAATTCTGGTGCCACTGTAGACTACCAATGGATGGCAAGGCCCATGAAGACTGGTATCCTTCTAGGCAGTATCTACTACATATGTGCACAGCAAGCAACATTTCACACTGTGTCTCTTGGCAAAGATCACCACATTCTAGCAGTGTACAAGGCAAGCCTTCATAATCACGTATCTCCTTATGCATTAATTCTTAAGAAAAGAGATTTTTTCTTCACCTTGCGGAAAGCATTTCTGGAGTCCTTGTAGGTTCGGCTGAGGCTGCTTACAAGATCCATTATGAACCGCCAGGACATTAAATTTTGAAGATCTCTGTATAAAAAAACCCACCACCCAGCAACAGAAAAGATGAGGCTGCAAAGCTTCTAAAGAGTGACATGAAATGCAAACTTTTAGAACACGGGCACTCTGATACCCTTACCTGGGAGAATATTTGGTAAGAATGGGCTTAAGTTTGATTAAATATTCTGGAGCATAAACAACCACATCTTCCTCATTTGGAATATTAATATTCACAGTTGACATGATTTCATTTGTGAAATTTGACCAGCTGAATGGCTAGAGAAAAAGTAGGCATAAAACACACAGTAATTACAGATTTTGCTTCTCCATTCCAAGATTCATTCACTTATGGTTAGAGAGTCAGACATTAAAGGGTGTCAAATCACTAAATAAATACCACAATGATCAGGCTGTTCTCTGTTGGGGATTATCCCTGTTCCAATAACTTTTTAACTAAAATTTATTTCTGCAACATGATTATTTAGATAGCAGAATTAAACCAACTATTTGAGAGCAAAAGCAAAACCACTAAGCTTAGAGAACACACAATTAGAAATTGGGCAGTGTACATCTTTTTGGTACAACCAACATTTAAAAAAGAGAAAGAAATTTAAATTCAAAAATACAGTTTCTAGGGTGGGTATTGGGTGCAGCACTTACGTTGCTGCTTGGGATGCCTTCATTCCATACTGGAGTGCCTGGATGTGAGGCCTGGCTCAGCTCCCAGTTCCAGCTTTACAATAATGCACACTCTGGGAGGCAACAGAGATGGCTCAACAACTGGATTCTTGCCACCTACTTGGGAGACCATGATTGAGTTCACAGCTTCTGGTTTCAACTTTGCCCAGCTCTAACTGTTATAGCATTTGGGGACTGAAGCAGCAGATGGGAGATCTCTGCTTCTCTGCCTGTCTCTATTTTTCTGCCCATTAAATAAACAAAATAGCTCAATGAAAATTATAAAAAATACAGTGTCTTTGATTTATGCAAAAATGAAAATATTTATCTTTTAAGGTGGATATTAATACAGCTCAGTGGAGTTCTTGCTATAAACGAAAACTTGCAGCACAGGTATAGTGATGTTATGAAGCCAACAATGCATTTTAAATGATCAAATTGGGTCTATGAGACCACATTAAAAACAACTCATTTATCTGAAAGGCAGAGAGACAGAGATAGCCAGAGATCTTCCATCCATTAATTTACTTCCTAAATGCCTGCAACAGTTGAAACCGGATCAAGCTGAAGCTAGGAGCCTGGAACCCATTCCAGGTCTCCTGCATAGGTGGCAGGGACCCCAGCACTTGAACCTGCTGCCTCCTATGGTGCATGCTAGTAAGAAGCGGGAATTAGAAGTGGAACTGGGACTTGAACCTTGTTACACTGATGTGGGGGGCATGTGTCCCAAGTGATGTCTAAACTGCTATGCCCAATGCCTTCCCCTGGCATGCAGGGTTCATTCTTCAGAAATTAAGTTCAATGTTGCCAAAATATGGTACTCTTGTCTTTCAGTTATGGTTTGAGTGAGAATTGAGAATGTTTAAGATTATCAATATCAGAGTCTCACCCATATATACCCACACACACATACCGATCACGTACTAAGTATGAATTGCTAGCCTACATACTTTTCTTGATTCTCCGTGGTAGTTTAGACAATATTTTTCAAAACATATAGGTTAAACGTTCATTATATTAAATTGTTCTATGTAAGAAATACTTAACTCAGTAGTTATGACTTCTAAAAAGTCCTTATTTACTAGAATTAGTGCTAGAAAGAATTTTATCGCTGATTGTGATACTTTGTAGATTTACCTATGGATGTTGCTTCATTTCTCAACCATATGTATCAACTAATACACAAAAACAAATGCATAAGCCCTACAAACAGATTATCAGATACTAGTTAAGCAAAAATAAGTCATTTGCTATTTATAAATGGACCCATGGTAGAGATTTCTTCCTATTTCTGTGTTGTTTCTCTATTATTGTTCTGAATACCTCCATACATGGTTTTGATAAGAACATGAAAGTTTCATGAGTAAAACATCCTTTGTAGGAGTTAAAAAGAGATCTAGTGCTGGTCCCTTTGAAAGTGTTTCAGTTTTCATGTTTTCCACACACCCTTTTCTGATAGTCTCTAATATTATTTCATAGCTACACCACTGAAAGATGTTGCACCTTTGAAATACAATCAACTTTATAATATGCACACACATGCACACTCACACAAATTATGCATATATAAAAATTACAAATGTCTTTTTCAGATCTTGTTATGAAATGGCTGGTATCTAATTCATTTTGAAGTTCAATTTATTTCAATAAATGAGAAATCTGCAAATGCAAACAAACAGTATTTCAATGTTATAGTTTTAGGAAGTTGCACAACAAGAGGTTACATACCTTCCCGTTGATCTCTAGTGAGAAGTTATTTTGGATCTGGGCCAATGTCATTTTGTTATAGAGAAGCATTGGATCATTTCTATCTTCAGATTTAGTTGTAGCCTATTGATTTAATGTTTGATCATTATTTTAGAACTAAGAATTCTTCAGAAAAGTATAGTTACAATATAGGGAAAAACTATATAAGATAAATACAACATAATAGGTTTAAGTGCTATTCAGTACTTGCTTTGTCACTTATTTTTGTCATATCTGAAAGAAAAGTGAAATCTCAGAGATTTTCAGGCAATTCAATGACAGTAACTGAGATTTGGCTCGGTGTCAAGTCTGAAATTCTTCAAAAGTCTTTTTAAATTCTGATCACTGCTGAGACATATAAGTAGTACTTCTGGCTATGGCTAACAGTCAACTCATTTATGTCTGTAGCTGTTTCATATTTTAACTGTCTTAGATATAATCTTCTCCAATTTGTCTCTCAAATACTTTCTCTCTCACCCTCACCAATACTATTCAGTGTCCTTGTTAAAATTGGCCAGGAAAAATAAAAGTGCAACCATTTCTACAGGAATTTATGGCAAGTAGCACAAAAAATTCCTAGTGAATAGTAGAGTTAGGTTGCAAGTTATCCAGGGAGAATGAAACACCATCTACTTTTGTGACTGTCCTGGCTGCCTAGCCAATTTCTTAGTGCTTTACATTCAACAGCATCCAACTTTATTTTGTCTTCACTGAAGCTAAAAAAAGGAATAAAGAAAACTGTGAAAGCAAGCCCCCAACTAGTGGTTGAAATGAGTAAACACAATTTAAGTGAGAAGAGACAAAAATTCCATGTTTAAAATGGAAATTATTTCTCAGTAACCATGGCACCAATTTTCCCTTTAGGGCACATGTTTATTTACTGGAATAAAAAATGATTTACTGAATGTCTCCAGGATGGGGTGCCATATTGGACAATGTCAAGAGATACACAGGTGATTCCAAGATGACTAAGACCCTGTGCCAATCTCCAAGTCAGTGGACAGGTGTGAATATATCAGTACTGTCACTATTATTTCTGAGATAGCTTTCTGAAGGCCTAAGACTGAGCAAAGGGAGGGGGGCATGATCTGGAAAAATATGAGTTGTAAAAACCAAGGTCAGGAAACTGATCTCTAAGAATTCTGTTTTCAACACAGAGCCACATATAACTCATCAAACTGTCACTCATCGAGCTACAGCTCAGGGCATAGTCTAGCTCTGGAGAATTTTGATTTCATTTGGCCCCAGGAAAGCTATAATTGCTCTCAAAGATCTTCATTCCTCTCGAGTCTAATGAGTCCAAATTACAAGGGTGAGTGGACTGAGAGCTAGGGGTGTAGGTTGTTGACTGCAATGTCAAAGAGAACTCCGAGGGTCCCAGACTGAATCAGACCATGGGTTCAATTAGTAACCTATCCAGATATTGCTTAGGCTCAGAGTTCACTTGCTTGAAACTGCAGGACCCCATCAGGGAGAGAGAACAGTCAGAGAAAAAAGTGCCAGCTCAGGCTCCAAGGGTTCAACTAGAATAGAGAAAATTCAGAAACATACTGGTTTGGACTTTCTTGTTAAATTTTCCCTGTCTGATCTCTCTCAGCTCAGCAGCCAGGCAGTCTGAACCCAATGGTATCACATTGTGACACAGAGGCTGACCATAAACCCCATAAACCCTAAAATAAAGAAACTTTCTAGATATCAAAATCAAAGCAGCTTTGCATATACCTGGAGTCTCCAGGACATCAACTATCTTAATTGAAATGGTAGGATGCTGATGTAATCCACTTATAATAAGCAACTAAATATATTAGTTTAATATTTCTCAAATTCAGTGTATCTCTTGGATGTCAGTGGCCCAGTTTTCCATAATATTCTTAGTTTCAAAGATCTCCTTGAAGCCAATTATTCATTGCTGAACTAGGCATTATTATCATCTGGTTAAACAATTGTACTTTTTACTCTTAAAATATGATAGTGATGGAAAAGGGGGGGAAGTGGTTAAAATTATTCAGTGTATCAGAAAAAAAAGGTGTTTTACATTGGCTATTTCTTTTTCCAATTCCATAACTTTATTCATTTCCACAGAAATCTGGTTTTCATCAATAGGCAATCCTTCTTCCTGACGAATCAATTTGGCCACAGCAATCATAAAATCCACATATGCTGTACAAGCCTGTAAATAAATAACAGTAAATTGTTGTAGAATGTTATAAATATTCAACATGGCACTTCAACTTAAAGTCTCACTTGAAAAGTAATAAATACTTTAGAGAGATTTGGTTCTGGAGATTTTGGAATTTTCAATTTTCTTCCAGTTATTTTGTCCTGTAAGAATGCAATTGTAAAACCCTTGGTAAACAATACCAAATATTCCTTCTGTCTTTAAATAGCAATAAATTTCTTAGAAAATCTTTTTCTGCACTCATACATATCATAATTATTTTTTTCAATTTTTCATGAAGAGATGGCCACAAACATATCAAATGATTAGGAAATCTTTATATCCACCCCTTCTAGTCAAGCAGTATTTTTAATATGAAACAGCATTCTCAGGAGCTCTGCAACATACACTGGTGCATATTACTTAAGTACCTTGCTACTTTTGTGTTTTTGTGAAATTTCACCATAAAATACCATAGATTTAGACAAATTCTTTCTATTTTTATCTTCAATTTGTAAAAGTAAGCTATAAACTGGTAGTAACCAAACTTTCTCTTGATATAGAACATCTTAGTTTGAAATATATCCCAGTTAGGGATGGATGGAGTCTAAGGCTTGTTTACAGTGAAAGGCTGTTTATACATGGTAATGCACTTAAAGTTTTCACAGCTTCAAGAGTGTTTTGTATCCCTACTAACTGATCATAAGTGAAAGAGGTACCCTTCTATTCCCTGTGAGTGCGAAGTCACATCTGAATGTACAATGACACATAATCAAACCTAAAACTGA
This sequence comes from Lepus europaeus, assembly GCF_033115175.1. NCBI lineage: Eukaryota > Metazoa > Chordata > Mammalia > Lagomorpha > Leporidae > Lepus > Lepus europaeus. Next base: position 125,913,623 of record NC_084828.1, read on the forward strand.
CAGGGGAACGAAAAAAAATATTTACCAAGCAAAAATCTAATCAAATGTAAAGTCAATTTAAAAGTCCAGAAGTTTATACACTGGCTCTTGTGACCTTTATTCAATATTAAGTAAATACTTCCCTGGAGAGAGGGGCTCTCTCTATCTCTCTCTCTTTTTTTTTTTCCCCAGGGATATTCTGTGAAGCTGGGGCTATCTTTAGCCTGGTTATGGGTCTGCTACTTAGTAGATAAACTCTTTTTCAGCTGTTAAACTGCATTAAAAAACTAATTGTTAAGATCACAGGAATGAAAAGATGACTGTATATAATTTCTTACCAAATCCATTCTTACTAAAATGTAACCAGGATTCTTGTTTCACTTTGAAGTAAACAAATATATCTTGAGTTCATACCTCATGGGACTAACCATTCCAAAGCACTTGCATGCAGCGTCTGGAATCAACTGTATTTCAAAAGATATAAATTCATCTGCCTTCAGCAGGGAATTACCACTGACTATGAAAGAGATGGTAATTTGAAGTTTTCAATATCAGTTTGTTGAGATTTTTATTCATTATATGGGATGATTTTTATTAATGATGTGAGAAAACAATTACAGGAATCCCCTTGGGCACTTCTGTTAACTCTGCGAACTTGTTGTATTTTAGAATCATTATCCTAGATTTATTTAAAGAGCGTGGAACTTTGGTACAAAGCAAACACACGAACTCTGGACAAGGCTTCTGAACTGCTGAATTTGTAAAGTTCCTTAGGAAACCAGGAGCATATGATATCACTGGCTTCTAGGATGTGAACATTTAATGTAGCTACAGGGAATACACTACTCCCTTCTATGAGTTCCACTGCCTGGTAGCTACTCTATTGTGACTGATTAAAACAAGTGTCTTGTGATCTTCATTATCTTCCTTGGCTTCCTAATTTATCTGATATTAAGAACACAAGCTTACTGTTGCTGTCAAATCCCTTTTAAAAGATAAGATTCTACCTTAAGGTTTTAATTTTTCTTAAGTTACTTCTAAATATGTAAAATGCTAAATGATTCTAATTGTCATGATTCTGGGAGAAAATAATCTACATATGTTTTAGTATTTAAATAATACCTTGGCTAGGATTGATTTTAAATTATACTTTAATGTTTCTTTTATGTGACTGAGAGAGCAATTAGTTATTAGGACTTGGACCAGAGTCGGCGGTCATTTTTGACAGTCACAGGCAGCTTCTCTAAAGCCCTGAGAGAGTGAATCACTGATTCTTTATGTGAAAAACCCACTAAAACATCTAAATAGCCCTTCTTTTAAAAACATGAATCCTAACACTTATAATAGTAATTTCAAAGGTAATAATTGATTTTAAGTAAAATCCATATAATAACTTTGGTGGGTTTCAAAATATACACTAGCAATGAGAATTCAATCTGGTTCTCTCACATGGATGGTAGGAATGCCAGAAGCTGGAATTAGAAGAATCAGGATTCAAACACAGGTACTCCGATATGTGGTGTGTGCATCCCAAGAGGCATTCTAACAGCTGTGGCAAATGCCCACCTCCCTCAATTCATCCTAGTTCTTTTAGTTACCTACCCATTTCTCTACTGTCTATCTCCTCCCATTAGAACAATAGTTCTGTGAGAACAAGGAACTTTTTTGCTTGGAATCTCTATTGCCTAGAACCTGTTGTCATAGGAGCTCTAGGATTATCAATTTTATGGAAAAATTAAATTTTAAGAACATCATTTTACTCACTCCTATTTCAACAGAAATCTATTCTCGCAACTTCTCAACTTGTATTTTGGGGAAGTAAGCAAAGTCCTCTCTATATCTGATGTCAGATCCAGCTTACATCTTCTCAGCTAAAGGACTGTAAATCCCAGTGTTCCTTCCCAGGTGGGTGTCACTTAGAGAATTCTGCAGGCTGCCGTTTCTATAATCCAGACACAGAAACCCTGGGTCATCCTTGCTTGACTTCAGTTCATCCTGTCCTCATTCCAAGTCTTCCATCCTCAAGCCTGTAATGTCTCCATTGTTAACGAATCCCTGAATTGTTTGTGTGCTTTCAATGTCTGTAATTCTGGCCCTCTCTCTCTTCCTGCTGTGCCCTGCTGTGTACCTGGAGCTTCTAATCTCCAACTCCTACCTCACCTCTGCAGGATCTCATCCTCTAGCTCCATTGTTTTTCTCACCTTTCTTTTAAGCCCTCAAATGCTCTCTCTGTTCATGTAATTATCTAGTTAATATCTAAGCAAACAAATAAAATAAACCATGTGGCTTTTCTGATTGGTATCTCCACCTGTGGATGTGACAGCACAGAGTCCTGTCATTGGCACACACACACACACACAAAGCAGTGCTTAGATTTGGAAATCATGCTACCCTAACCTGCTGTACATTCTCACACAGCCATCAGTATCAGGCACAAGCATATCTATAGCACTCAAATATTTTGGATTCCTAACCATAGATTTCCATATGAATGTGGACCAGGTAACAAGCAGCCTTGACAGGCTCTGAATGTAGAGAAAAGGAAGCTCTGAGACCACTCTTCCACACAGAATTCAGAGACCAATCTAAAAGTGGACAATTTCTTCAGGAAATTAACACAATCATTCTTCTCAAGGAATTAGTATACAAGAACTTTCTCATAGGAGGTGGTTGGTTGGTTCAATTTAAAAATTCTGTGAATGGGAATGAGTGTATGTTTTATGAGTAATATGTTTCTTTCATACTGTTCTTCCAGAATAGAAATATATGCCCTTGTAAGGTATACAATTGTTTTAAATCTCACTTCTTCTGTCTTTTGGGGTTGCATATGTTATTGGGAGATCTCTTCAGATCATCAGAATACCTCAGAACTCGGGCTTTCTCTTTAGCTAGAGAGACTTGGCATGAGAGACAACCTGATTAAACAATTTTGACAACATTGTTTTATCAAGTAGGCATGGTAAACATGTGTCCTTTTTGAAATGAAGGGGCTGTTTTGGATCACCTATCTTTCTTAGATTGATTAGTGGTAGTTCATCTATAGACAGTTCTTTGGTATTCAATATGGACTTCTATCCCTAAACAGAGAAGGCAAAGAATAATCATAATTGTCTTTGTAATTGGATAAACCTCTCATGGTGATCAAGGTACTCCCATGAATGTTATTCAGGCTACTGAGATCACTAAATACCAATAAAAACATATTCTAGGCTGTTGAATTTATTAGAGTGCTAGGAGGAATGGGATCCATCAAACTCACAATGGAAAAGAGGGTAAAAGACCACTCATAAAGATGTATACATGAATCAAGATTGCTACATTCCTGTTCTGTTTGAATGCCACTACTCTTAAGCATTTAGCCAAATGCCTCAGTATTCTTTTCCCAAGGGGCCAATGGACCTGTAATTCAGCCTCTTTTTTCCTGTAGTTGTTCTCTAAATTCCACAACTTGCCTCCAATTCTAGAGGGAAAAGTGCCAAGAAATCTCATCTACCTCTCTGATCAAAAACAAGATGTTCATAAATGTATTATTATAAGGCCATTGGGAGCCAGTGCTGTGGCATAGTGAGCTCGTTTCCTTCTGGGGTGCTGGCATCCCATATGGGCACAGGTTCATGTCCCATCTCCTCCTCTTCCTATCTAGCGCTTTGTCATGGCCTGGGAAAGTGGTGAAGATGGCCCAAGTGCTTAGGCCTCTACACCTGAGTAGGTGACCCAGAGGAAACTCCTGGCTCCTGGCCACGGATTGGCCCAGCTCCAGCCATTGTGGCAATTTGGGGAGTGAACCAGGGGATGGAAGACCTTTCTCTCTGTTTCTCCTCCTCTCTGAAACTCTGCCTCTCAAATAAACAAATAAAAATCTTTTTTTTAAAAAAAGGGTCCAACTCAAAAAAAGTTTGAAGTATCTTGGGTTTGAGGACCAAAATAATTTTGGAAAAACAGAAAAGTCTTATAAAAAATTTCAACTCTTCATATATAACATAACACACAAAAAATAACAGAATTCCTAAAGTAAATAACATGTTACTGCATGTGGTAACTACTGCGAAACTTTGTACTTATCACTTTCAGAGTTGTCATTATGTCAGTAAACTTTTGTTAAAAGCAAAACAAATGATATGAAATTGGCCCCCACATGTTAGAATAAGTTGCAATTATGTCATATTGCAGCATATTTAGAAAGAGTTGAGAAAAATCAGTCCATTGAATGTAAACATATCTCTCTGTTGAAGTCTCTTGGTCTACAACTGTACAACCTCCAATTTCTCTACGAATATCTCAGGTCCTTCAATACATTATGCATTGACTTTTCAGTTTTTACAAACACTTTCCATTGTCTTAGATTTTTCTAAGTATTTCTGTGCCCTCACAATATTATAAAACCAATTTTTGCTATTCCTATATTCCTAGGCTTGCTATTTCATTGCTGAAAAAAATACTATCTTCCATGATCAATACCTTCTTTGTTCAGCCTCAGCAGTCACACAGGATGTGTAAGCAGGCTTTATCTTTGCTTACTAGAAACTTCTTCGGAAAATAGTACACTGAAGTCATGAAAAGTCAGGGGCACAAGATTTGTTCTTGGCCTCATTATCCAGTTACTGCAGATTGCCCCAGCAATGAATACCCTGAGGCTGGAATACTTAGATCTCTGCTTTTATTATAGAATATGGTCATCTCCATATGATGACAACACACAAAAATGCCTAGTGATGATCTTCAAAGAAGGAAAAAGTACAATACACGTAAAAGGTATCAGTGAATTGCTACTTTGATACTGGACTACTTAAAACAAGCAATATTCATATGTCTTATCTCCTGTCAAAGGGACAAGGATCATCAAAGAAATATGTCTCTTTCCAGATGTCAGCTTGGTTTATTTCATGCTTTGAAATCAAAATTAGAGTTCAAAGTCACACAAGTAATTCTCAGCAAACCTCACTGCAACAGAGGCTTATATCACTGAGGCTAGACAGGGCCTTATCCTATGATGTTTGTGAAGTTCTATTTAGATTTCCTCAGAGGTGAAGCTTTCCATAAGATTTCACATGGATAAATCTTAAGTAACGAGACACACCAATTTTTTTAATGTATGTATTTTTCAGTAGTAACACAGATGTTTATGTTTCTCAGCTTGATATCTGGCCTCGGTAACCCTGAATTATCAGTTTTAGACTATGAACCCCAAGGAAAAATAGTGTTTCCTCATCTTTATTTATTTATTCATTAGAAATAATGTCATCTAGCATATAAGCCAGATTGGGAGACTGGACTACAGTAGGGTGGCCATGGTGTTTTTACCTTGTTATAACAGAATCCTCTGTTCGGTTTTCTTGCTTTGGAATGAGATGGGTGGGCATTGCTAGCCAGTAACTTAGAGAACCCAGCTTCCTGGACACAGTGGCTGGTGAGGACAATAGTAGACAGCTCCAGCAGAGCCATTCAGAGCCTTCCTCAAAAATTACTAAGACATTGGGACAGAGAATCTTTTTTCTGAGTTATGAAAATGGCAATGTTCATCTTTGATGCCACATTGGAGATCAAGAAGAAAGCCAAAGGGGAAGAAAGTAAAATATGACAATGGAAAAGAGAACTGACTCAATTGAACTCCTAGAGCCAACCATGCCTGACTGCTCCCTAGAACTTTTCAGCTCAGGGAGACAAACAATTTTTAAAATTTTGACAAAAGCTTTTATTACAATCAATGTTTCTAACTAATACATAAATATTGCAATCACTTTACTTCCTTGAGTCTCCAACTCCTTTGTAAACTGAAGGTTGGACTATATCAGCTAATGTTCCAATTAGTTCTTAAAGTTTGAGTATGATTAGTCGAAATTATTAAAGAAAACACAAAATTCTGTTATGTAAGAAGCACAAGTATATATATCTATCTTTGGGTTTCAATTGCTAGGATATGTTTCTACTTTAATTAAGGGAAAGTACAAAATTGAAAAAGAACTGAAGAATTTAGGTTTGAAATGATAACAAGAAATAATACACGCATTTCTCAAAACATAACATTAGAACTGCAAGAGAAAAGCACATGATAAATTTGAGAGGCAGAAAGGTTTTTACTAAAAGAAAAATGGTTTTGTCTTTAGGAAAGGGAGTGAGACACATTTCTTAAAATTTTTGATTACTTAGTGGTAAAAAGACACAAACATTTTACTATGTTTAAAGCTACACATAAATTATAATACTAAGATTACATTCTGAGGATATCAAAGGAAAAAAAAGAGAAAAAAGTGCTTCTATAAAGTGAAATTGGCTTTCTTATTAACTGTAGGTGCCATTTTCACTGTTCTTAAGCAACTTGGTTTTAGGACTATGGAAGGTGAGTCCCTGCCTGAGAAAGGTATCCATGAAGGAGAGATAGAGAGAATCTGGACAAATGGGCTTAGCTAATAATTTGATCAAGCAGATCTGTGATTATGGCTCTCTTCACTCAAAAAGGTTTGTGATCCTGCCAAATCCTGAGCCCTGGGAGCGTATCTGCAGAATTTATACTGCATTCAAGAGTATGAAAATCCTGGGCTAGAGTGACAGGTGAAGAAGCCAGGCTTCTCTGGTAGAGTACTTTTTGTACCAAAATCTTAGTCACCCCATATCAATCCCTGAAACTCCTCTTGGTTTGTTGCATTAAAGTAATTTATATACATATTTCACTAGAACAATTTCTTCAATAAAATAATATAGAATGCAAAAGTATGGACCCACTGAATGTGTAAGTATACTTCATGAACACTGAGTCTAGAAGAGACATAACTGGGGATTGAGGAGGGGAAAATGGACAAATGGTTTGTAAGATGCTTAGGAAGTATTGAAGCTAGGGCTCATACTTTCCCAAAAAACAAGGTGAGTCAACAGGAGGGAGCTGTAAGTGCTTGGATTCTTCTCCTTTTCTTTCCTCTCTCCCAGCCATCTCCCCCATCACTCACCCACAATAGTAGCACTTCCTTAGTAAGTAAGTAGCACTTACTTGGTAATTACTAAGGGACAGAAAACAAGCAAAGTATCTGGAAAAGAGCAATGGTTAAGCGAAACACAGCATTCCTTCCAATTTGCTTGCAGTTCTTTAGAAAAGAAAATTACATTAAATGAAAAGGTATACAGAAACAGAGATGCCAGGAAAATAGAGATGTCTTCACCTAATTTAAAGTTCCAGGAAAGGCTTTTGTGAGGGAATGACCTTAAACTTAGATTTATGGGGTGAAGAAAAAAGTAGAAGGTGAGCTGTTTCTCTCTTTCTCTCTCCCAACCACCCCCACATGTGTGTGTGACATATTTATTCTATATAAAACAACAACATAATAAATTTGTGAGAAAAATCAGTGAACACAATGATATCCTGATACAATGCTATTTAGATTTCTTCCAGGTATATAATTTCTCCATTTATCATTTTACTATCATATCATTTTCATCATTTTTTTTTCCTATGAAACACTAAAACCCTAAAAACAATTTAAGGAGATTTATTTCTCAGAGATAGCAAGGTAGTTGAAAAACTGGAGCAAACTTCTATTTGACAGCTGGCTTAAGATTCCAAGGAAACTAAATGAGAAGTTATCAATGGTAGTGATTGGTAGAGAATAGCAAATATCACCTCCCCCAGAAAGAACAGATTTAACAAGAGCAGAAAGGTACAGAGATAATTCAGGTAAATTCCATTTATAGTTGCTACCAAAAATTACTAAGAAATAAATTTAAGCAAGAAGGCTAGATACATATACTAACAACTACAAAACACTGATGTAAAGAAATTGATGAAGGTACAAATATAAAGATTTCTTATGTTACGGATTTGGAGAATTAATATTGTTAAAGCACCCATACTACCCAAAGCAATCTATACATTTAATGCAATTCCTACCAAACTTCCAATATAATTTTTCACAAAAATTGAAAAAACAATACTAAAATTCATATGGAAACAGAAAAGAGCCTGAACAACCAAGATATATACTAAGTTGTTGTGATCAAAATAGACACACATCAACCAATGGAATAGGAGAAAGATCCTAGAAATAAATTTGAGTATTTATGGTCAATTGGCTTTTCAACAAACGTGCCAAGATCACAGAAAGGGGAAAGAGCACTCTTTAATGAATGGCATTTTGAAAACTGGGCATCCACATGCAGAAGAAATATTAACAGATGTGAAGGAGAACATGGACTATAATTTACTATGAGTAATTATAAGAGACTTCCATATCCCACTTTCAGCAATGAACAGATCACTGAGATAGAAAAATCAATATGGAGGCACTGGACTTGCACTATGATTTAGAACAAATGGATTAACAGATATTTACAGAGTGTTCCATTCAACAGCAATAGAATATGCACTCTTAACATTTGCCAGGAACCTTTGCCAGGATAGATCATGTGTAAGGCCACAAAACACGTCTTAACAAATTTAAGGAGACTGAAATTAATTTAAGTAACTTTTCCGACCACAGTGGCATGAAATTAGAGACTAATAACAGGAGGAAACTTGAAAAACTCATGAACTTGTGGAAATAAAGCAACCATGCTTCAGATAACCAATGGATCAAAGAAGAAATTAAAAGGGAAATTTGAAAATACATTGAGACAAACAAAATGAAAACATTTTTAACAAAATTTATGGGATGCAGCGAAAGCAATCTAGACAGGAAAGTTGCTGCTGTTTTAGTTGGTAAAAGTTCATGGGTTGGATGCTTAATTCCTCAATGTGGCAGTGTTAGGAGGTGGGGCCTAATGGAAGCTGTTTGAGTTATGAAGGCAGAGCTCTCCTGGATTAGTGCCTTTCTCACCTGAGTGAATTCTTGTTCTTGTGGTGACAGTTTAGTTACCAAAAGAGTAGGTTCTTATAGAGTAGTTTCTCCTTCATGCTCGCTCTCTCTCTTTGGAATGCACCCATTTGCCCTACCAGTTTTTACTTTGAGTTGAAACAGCAGAAGGCCCCTACCAATTGCAGCTCACTGATCTTGGATGTCCCAGCCTGAGAACCATGGCCCAAAATAAACATTCCTTTATCAGCGGAACTATCTTCACATTCTTCGTGCCATTAGAAAGTGTGTACTAAGAGAGGACTACAGCAATAAATGTCTGCATTTAAAAAAAAAAAAGGGATGATTGCAAATAGCAACCTAACATTACACCTCAAGAAAGTGAAAAAAGAACAAGCAAGACCAAACAAAGTGGAAGAAAGAAAATAATAAGGTTCATAGAAGAAATAAGATAGAGACTGGAAAAATAATACTAAAAAAATCAAGGAAATTAAAAGAGGTTTGAGTAAAAGACAATTAACTACCCATTAGCTAGAGTAACAAAGAAAAAAAGAGAGAACACTGAATCAAAACCAGAAATGAAAGAGAAGACATTATAACTAATAGCACAGAAAAACAAAGGCTATTAGGAGACTATTATGAACAACTATTCACAAATAAATTGGATAACCAGAAGAAGTGGATGAATTCCTAGAAGCATGCAACCTCCCAAGACTGAATTGACAAGAAATGAAACAGATGAGCAGACCAGTAATTAGTAAGAGTCAATCAATAATAAAAAATACCCTTTTTGTAAAAAAGGAAAAAAAAAAAAGGCCTAGGGTCTAATGACTTCACAGTTGAATTCAATTGAACATTTAAAGGAGAACTAACACCAGGTCTTCCTTAAATTATCCACAAAACTTGAAAAGGATGGAATTCTTTCAAACTTATTCATGTGAGGCCAGCCCTGCCCTGACACCAAAGCCAAGACAAGGACACTATAAGAAAGAAAACTACTGAGCAGTATCCCTGATGATTAAAGATACAAAAATCCTCAACAAAACACGAGCAGAGTTTAACAGCACATTAAAAAGACATTGACTATGGCCAAGAGGGATTTATCACAGGAATGCAAGATGGTTCAACATACATAGGTTAATAAATGTGATACACTGTATTAATAAAATGAAAGGTAAAAGACCACATGAATACTTAATAGATGCACAAAAGTATTTAATAAAATTCAACATCCTCTTTCATGATAAAAACTCTCAAAAAATATAGAAGACATGTATCTCAACACAATAAACACCACATGTGATAAGCAGTTTAACATTTCCAACAGTAAAAAGTTGAAAGTGTTTCCTCTCAGATCAGGAACAAGGCAAGAATGCCCTCACTCGCCCCTTCTATTCATTTTAGTACTTGAAGTCCTAGCCAAAACAATCAGGCAAGAAGAAGAAATAAAAGACATCCATATAGAAAAGTAAGAACTGAAATTATTTCTTTTTTTTTTTTTAAATTTTTGACAGGCAGAGTGGACAGTAGAGGGAGACAGAGAGAAAGGTCTTCCTTTTGCCGTTGGTTCACCCTCCTATGGTCGCCGCGGTAGGTGCGCTGTGGCCGGCGCACCACGCTGATCCGATGGCAGGAGCCAGGTGCTTCTCCTGGTCTCCCATGGGGTGCAGGGCCCAAGGACTTGGGCCATCCTCCACTGCACTCCCTGGCCACAGCAGAGAGCTGGCCTGGAAGAGGGGCAACCGGGACAGGATCGGTGCCCCGACCGGGACTAGAACCTGGTGTGCCGGCGCCGCAAGGCGGAGGATTAGCCTACTGAGCCGCAGTGCCGGCTTGAACTGAAATTATTTCTGTTGGATGATTGCATGATCTTACATACAGAAAACTCTAAGGACTTCACAAAAAATTACTATAATAAATAAACAAATACAGTAAAGTGGAAGATTATAAAATTAATATACAAATATCAATAACACTTGAATGTACTAACAAGGAACTATCTTCAAAAAGAAAATAAGAAAATTCTATTTATAATAAGATCAAAAAGAAACCCCAAAAAATCCTTAGAAGTCAATTAAACCACCTTTTATTAAGGCACATACAATGGCCACTCAACTCAAGAGTGTATTTTCCTGGGACTGGTGTTGTGGAACAGCAGGTTAAGCTGCCACCTGCCATGCTGGCATCCCATAGGAGCCCTGGCTGAGTCCTGACTGCTCCACTTCCAATCCACTCTCTCCTAAAGCATCTAGGAAGGCAGCAGAAGATGACCGCGGTACTTGGGCCCCTGCCACCCACCTGGGAGACCTAGCGGAGATCCAGCCTCCTGGTTTTGGCCTGATACAGTCCCATGGTGTGACCATTTGGTGACTGAAACAGCACTTGAAGATCTCTCTCTCTCTCTCTCTCTCTCTCCGTCTCCCTCTCTCTCTCTGTAACTCTGCCTTTCAAACAAGGAAAACAAATAGTAAAAAACGAAAAGACTGCATTTCCCAGTCCCCTATTATATTTGGATGTGGCCACATCACAATGTTCTAAACAATGTAGCATGTGCAACTTCTGCAACACTTGCATAAAAGGAAATTATTTTCCACATTTTTTTCTTTTTCCTGTGGTCTGAAATGAGCAGGGCCCTGGTTAACCAACTCTGATCAAATAGATCAACATGAAATGCCAAAGGAGCTTGGTGGTAGAGCACTATGTTAAGGAAAGCTAGGTTTCTGGGAACTTCTATGGAGCAGAGCTTCCTACCTTACAGAGACCACCTGACTGCTTCTGGACTGGAAATGGGAGATAGAAATAAACTCCTCTGTTGCTATTGTGCTGCTAGTTGTCTTTATTACTGCAAAATTCAAGCTAATATGCAAGCTCTAGGGCCTACAGGGACCAGAAAGTCAATATAAATAAATAAATGAATCATCTAGATGGCTATTCAAACCTGGAGCACAAATGCTGTATCTAAAGGAAGCAGCCACAACAGGTCTAGCCAACTGCTGCCATAGCAGCAAGTTTGGAATTTGCAATTCTGCTAATTATTAACTAATCTGGATCTCTCAGTTTTGTAAAATATTACAAAACAATTAAAAAGTTTAACTGCGGATAAAACAAAAATGTCTCTGTATGAGATTCAGGGCAAAAACTTCCAGTGTGTAACCTGTTCAAGACTAAAGGATAGCACTGAATATAAAATGCATAAATGTGGTTATCTCAACAACTTTGCTTATTTCTTAGAAATGCTTTCATTATTCTCTTGAGGATGGTCATCCTATCAATGGTAGCTCATTATTATGTATGATTTTAAGTGTTTTTCTTATATAAAGAACATAAGAGGGTTGAGTTTAAATGGGGCTTTAGTCTTTTTCATTATCTATACGTTGTTACAAGATAGCTCTGTAATTTGTTTTGGTTGTTTCTCTCTTCTTTTTTTTTGTATTTTTAAAAATTTTATTTGAGGTATATAATTTGCATGTATATCGTATATACATATTTAGGAACAAAGTGATACTACCCACCTTATCCTCCCTCCCGACACACTCCCTTCCTTCTTTCTGTACTCTCCCCTACTCCCACTGCTCCCACTCTTAATTTCTACAAAGATTTATTTTCAACTTACTTTATACTCATAATATTAACCCCACCATAGGTAAAGAGTTCAACAAATAGTATGGAAAAACAAAAAACAAACAAACAAAAAAAAACACCGTTCCTTATCACTAGAGACAATAGAGACAAGGGCTGTAAACAATCATCAAATCTCAAAATGTCAATTTCACTCCAATACATTACATTTTAGGTACTCTATTTATTATGACAGATCAGGGAAAAAATTTTTACCTCTTTATATATTCCAGTGCATTCATAGTAGTCTCTAGAAGGGAGGCCAAGTCGAGGTTGGTCGATCTACAACAAAAGTACATAAAAGAAAATAAATTGTTCCTCTGATATAGAACAGCTGGCCGATGTATGCACAGGATCCTAGTCTCCCTGTTTATAAGGGTAGCAGTCAAACACTGAGCTCATATATAACTAAAACATGGTTTCTACAATAGTTTCAATGTTAAACTGATGAGCAATTAGATCATCTGGAGGACTGTGCTGCAAAAAATTGAGGAAAGGCAAAGAAACTTGAACAAAAAATACACTGTGAGGGAATTATAATGCAGAGCAGAAGTGCAGGTGAGTGGAAACACATTAGCATTCAAGACTAGGGAGCCTACAAATTACACATGTACAGGGCTTCCCAGTTTAATGAGATCCTAATATGCTCCCCTGGGAACCTTCTCATCCACTCCCACTGTGACTCACTTACTGGAGGGAGTGGGTCATATCCTCCAAGTTTATTTGGATGGGTTGTGGGGGAGAAGTGGAAAACCTCTATGGTAAATGTAGAACTTTTGAAGCTAGTGTAAATCTATTTTTCCCCAGAAACTTTTATATAAGGGATATAAACTTCATGTATTTCATAAATACAACCTTAGGAACATAGTGATTCTTCCCACCCTACCTGTGCTCCACCCCTCTTCCTTCTCCCTTTCCTATTCCCATTCTTATTTTTTACTAAGATTAACTTTATATACACACAATTAACTCTGTGTTAAGAGTCCAACAAATTGCATGAAAAAAAAAAAAAAAAACCAACCTGTTCCTCAACCATCAAGACAAAGGCTGTTCAAAGTCATTGCATCTCAAAGTGTCAATTTCACTACTATAGCCGGTGCTGCAGCTCACTAGGCTTAATCCTCCACCTGTGGCGGGTTCTAGTTCCAGTTGGGGCGCCGGATTCTGTCCTGGTTGCTCCTCTTCCAGTCCAGCTCTCTGCTGTGGCCTGGGAAGGCAGTGGAGGATGGCCCAGGTCCTTGGGCCCTGCACCCGCATGGGAGACCAGGAGGAAGTACCTGGCTCCTGGCTTCAGATCAGCGCAGCACGCCAACTGCAACACACCAGCCATAGAAGCCACTTGGGGGGTGAACCAACGGAAAAAAGGAAGACCTTTCTGTCTGTCTGTCTCTCTCTCACTGTCTAACTCTGCCTGTCAAAAAATAAATAAAAATTCACTACTATAGATGACCTTTTAGGTGCTCTATGAGTTACCACAGATCAGGGATAATATATGGTGTTTGTCCTTTGGGACTGGCTTATTTCACTAAGCATGATGTTTTCCAGTGTCATCCATTTTGTTGCAAACAACAGGACTTCATTTTTTATGGCTTACATGTGATCTAGCCTAGAGGAAGTTCCACAAACTGGTGAGAAGAATTAGAAAGCTGAAACTGTAGGATGAAAAGTTCTGTAGATATCCATTAGGTCTATTTGGTCTATAGTGTCAATGCTGTTGTTTCCTTGCTGATTTTCTGTCTGGTTGATGTGTCCACTGATCAAAGTGGGATACTGAAGTTCCCTATTACTATGGTATTGGAGTCTATGTCTCCCTTTAGACTCATTATTTTTCTTTTAAATAATCAAGTGCCCTGTAGCTAGTTATATATATATTTACAATAGTCATATCTTCCTGTTGAATTGATCTCTTTTTTAAAAAATTTTTTTTTTGACAGGCAGAGTGGACAGTGAGAGAAAGAGACAGAGAGAAAGATCTTCCTTTGCCGTTGGTTCACCCTCCAATGGCTGCTGCGGCTGGCACGCTGCAGCCGGCACACCGTGCTGATCCGATGGCAGGAGCCAGGTGCTTCTCCTGGTCTCCCATGGGGTGCAGGGCCCAAGGACTTGGGCCATCCTCCACTGCACTCCCTGGCCACAGCAGAGAGCTGGCCTAGAAGAGGGGCAACCGGGACAGAATCTGGCGCCCCGACCGGGACTAGAATCCGGTGTGCTGGAGCCGCAAGGTGGAGGATTAGCCTAGTGAGCCGCGGCGCTGGCCCGAATTGATCTCTTAATCATTGCATAGTGCCCTTCTTTGTCTCTTTTAACAGTTTTTGTGTTAAAGTCTATTTTGTCTGATATTAGGATGGCTACATCAGCTCTTTTTTTGGTTTCTCTTAGCATGGAATATCTTTTTCCATCATTCCACTTTCAATCTGTGTGCATCTTTGTTGGTAAGATGTGTTTCTTGTAGGCAGCAAATAGATGGGTTTTGATTTAATCCATTCAGCCAGTCTGTGTCTTTTAACTGGAGAGTTGAGGCCATTTACATTCAAGGTGACTACTGTTAAGTAACAACTTTACCCTGCCATTTTTCCACAAATATTCCTATTGGTTACTTTGGATTTGCTTTGTACTTACTGGGAGATTTTTGGTCTTCCTCTTCTTTCATAGTGATGATCATGTTTCTGTGTTTCTGTGTGTAGCACATCCTTAAGCATCTTTTGTAAGGTTGGATGAGTGGTGACAAATTCTTTCAATTTCTATTTGTTATGGAAGGTCTTTATTTCACCTCCAGTCATAAATGAAAGCTTTGCAGGGTACAATGTTCTGGGTTAACTGCTTTTTTCTCTTAAAACTTATAATATATCTTGCCATTCTCTCATAGCTTGAAGTATTTCTGATGAGAAGTCAGCTGTGAGTCTAATTAGAGATTCTCTGAAAGTAACCTGGCATTTCTCTTGTGTACATTTTAGAATCTTGTTCATGTTTTATTGTGAAGAATTTGACTACAATATGTCATGGTGAAGATCTTTTTTGGTCATGTCTATTGTAATTTCTATGTGCTTCCTGTATTTGGACATCCCTTTCTTTCTCCAAACTGGGGAAGTTTGCTGTAATTATTTCACTAAAAAGGCCTTCTAATCCATTCTCTCTTTCCATGCTTTTAGGAACTCCTAAGACCTTTATGTTGGGTTGTTTGATAGTATCCTATAAACATCCAACACCGTTTTTTTCAGTTTTCTAATTTCTTCTTTCTTTTTATTGTTCTGAATGTAAAATTTCCAAATTTATTTGCTGACTCTGATATTCTATATTCTGCCTCACCGAGCTTTTATTTTTTTAAGGTTTATTTATTTACTTGAAAGGCAATGTTACAGAGGCAGAGGTAGAGAGAGAGAGAGAGGTCTTCCATTCGATGGTTCACTCTGCAGATGGCCGTAACAGCCAGAGCTACATGAATCTGAAGCCAGGAGCCAGGAGCTTCCTCTGGGTCTTCCACATGGGTGCAGAGGACTTGAGCCATCTTCTACTGCTTTCCCAGGCCATAGCAGAGAGCTGGATTGGCAGTGGAGCAGCCAGAACTCAAACTGGCAGCACAGGCAGCGGCTTTACCTGCTATGCCACAATGCTGGCTCCTTCACTGAATTTTTTGTTAAGGATTTCCACCATATTTCTTATTTGATCTATTGAATTATTCATTTCCAATATTTCATTTTGATTTCATTTTAAAATCTCAATTTAATGGGGAAATTTTTCATTCAGATCATGTTTGGCTTTCTTTAATTTGTGGATTTACTTCTTATTACTTCTGAGTAATCCTATGATCAATTTTTTTTAATTCCATTTCTAGCATTTCTTCAATCTCTTCATTTTCACATTCTAGTATTGAAGTGTTGTTGTCTTCCTTATTCTTGTTTCTTGAATTGTTGCATTTATTTTTAGGCATTGTGGAGATACTTGCTGTTTTTATTTTTCCTCTGTAATGATATTTATCTTTGGACCATACCTCTGTGGCATAGTGGAGTGTCTGCTCTTTCAGTGAATACCTAGAGACATGTGTTGAGTGTGTCCAGGGAGCTCTGTTCAGTGCTCCAGGGTAAAGGGAATGTCCAAAGAGACATCCAAGTTGGGTGTGGTAAATTCTTTTTTTTTTTATCAGAGAGGAAGTTGAATCAGCCCCATTGGCAGTCTCACACTCACCTCCTCTCCTCCAAGACCAGTGCTTTGTCATTAGCCCCAGTGGGTACAGTATTCCTCCATGCTGCCACAAGAACCACACCCAGGATCCCTGCTGTCCTGGATGTGAGCATGGATCTCACAGCAATCACCCTCACCAGGGAATCAGGGAGCCAGAGCATGTGGAGCCACTCATAGGGATTGCTCAAAGACCAACCACACCCTGTATCCTTCTACATAGCCATAGTATTTTCACAGTCCCAGCATATAAGACTCCCACAGTCAGAAGCACCCAGTCCCCTGTCAATTCTCCCAGCCAGACTCAGGTGTCTCCTCTAGGCTGGTTGCTGGGCACACAGACACAAGCTGGTGCAGTTGTTACACATGTCCATAATGGTACCCGTTCTCTCTCGTCTAGCTATAGGACGCTGGTGCCAGGTGGTCAGGGAGAGAGAAATGTGTCCCTTGTTTTCCCCTCTATGTTGGCAGATACACTGTTCTCACAGGGCTCCAAGCCAGACTCATGCCAGGCTCTTCCTGTAGCTTTATCATCAGTGGCTTGCCTGCTGCAGTCTGGTCTCACCTCACTTTCCAAAGCTGGTGCTGAGGCTCTCAGCTGCTGGGGTCCTGAGTTGTGCATGCCCACACCCTCCACATAGATCTACAGTGTCCTAATTTTCATTGAGTTTCCTCTGTATTTTTCTCCCTAACTCTTCCCTGAGATTGTACTCTCTCTACTTTTTCTTAAGTATCTTCCCCTAGACTAGAGCAGTAAGCTCCCTATTCCACCATCATAGGATCTCTGCATTAGCTCTTTAGCTAGTGTACATCTTGCCAGAATTTTTTCTTTACCTCCTCTATCCTAGGAACATGAAAAAGACTCTGCCTTATTTCCCCAAAAGTCACTCTGCAAAACGCATCAGAAGACCTAGACAGCAGCTTGCTGTATGAGAGAGGAAGTTCAGTTCTGCTCAGTGTGTCTGGCTCCCCTTCCTTACCCATGTGTAAGTTACCTGTGCACCCTCTCAGCTTTTTGAGATGGCTTCTAATTCACTGCACATTAAGATGGATGCAGGGGCGAGCTGGAACATTTTAGTGAGAAACTTGTAGCTGTGAAATACCCAGGCCAATTCAAAAGAAATATAATGCAAAGGACTGATGGAAACAGCCAGAAAGTGTCTACATAAAAGACTCTGCTTCTTTCCCCATCTTGCTACCCTCAAGGTGATCATGTAGGATGTAGGCATTTGAGGGTTCAAGGAGAGATTTTCGGAAGGGAGAAAGGGAATCTGCCATAGGAGGGAGATGGGTTTTATTCCTTTCACAATTTTAATAAATATGAAGAATGAAATTAAAGGTTTACACTATAGAGACAGATTTAGCTCTATGACTTATAACACTGAATATAGTTTCTTTTACAAGAGACCAAAGAAAAGCTCTATAAAATTTTAGTTCATCCCAAACATGTTGATTAATCTCATTTCAGGTGACACATAAATAAATGGTTTACATTAACAAAGCCATTTAAAAAGAATTGCATTGTATTTTCCTTCATTGAGAAAAGGTATAGATATTCTTTAGAAATTTTTGTTTTCCATAATTGAATTACTTACAGAAACCAAAGCATGCTCCTTTCAAGAAACAGATAAAGTTATTGAGTGCCTTCTCTGAGTTGGAGGGCCATTGAATGCATCCAATCATTTAATTAATAAAGGGAGAAGTATTTAAAACAAGGGTAGCAGAAGTGAGGTTAATGTCTAAAAGAAAATATTTTGAAAATTGGAACTCCAAGTAACAGGAACAGGGCAAGAATTTATTACCACCTAGATCATGAAATACCAATGAAAATATGCATTAATCTTTCACATTACTTTTAAATCTCAGTAACAACAAAGTGTATGGAAGTTTATTTCAATTTAAAGACAACTTTGGCTGTCAGCCATACAAACTTACATGAATTATATGGTTCATAGAGTTCTTATCATCAGTGCCAACAAAGAAATTAATCAGGACTTTTTTCCCATACTTAGAATTCAGTTGTGCAATAGATTTCTCAGCTGACCAAGAAGTACCTAAAGCAACAAAACGTGAAATGCATGTTGAGGAGTTTTAGTTAATTAATATGAAACTGTAATGTAACATAGATTTTCTGTGACAGTTTTTTTTAAAAATAAAGAAAAATGCCTTACCATATGTTTGCTCCCAGTTTTGTGTTGCTACTGGCCACCCATAAACATCTGGTAACAATTTGAGTAGAGGTTGTCCACCTCTACTGTCAATAGCAGCTTTGGAAAGCAATGAAAATGGATTTAAGATGAACTCTACACACGTTCTGGCACAATATATGCACACTCCTGACAAATCAATTCAAGAGCACTTACTTTCATTTACACAAGACCTGTACAGTGTTTTTGCTTTTTGCACTGCTACTATATCTTCGGTTTTGGGCTCCTGAAGGACATCTGAAAGAGGACATTTCATAAAATGCATCAACATAATTGCTCATTTGCAATTTACATTTTCAATGTAAGTTCAATAAAAAAATTGTTTTTTTCAGTATGTATGTGCATTCCATCCTCATTCCAAACTCATAGGAAAACTCATACTCTTCACCAGATCACCATTCCTACTGCAGAATCAGGAGTAAGTGTCCCTAGATAAGTTAGTGCAGTCTTTTAGAGTAGGTGGTCTCTTTTTGTGAATAGTGATGTGTACTTGTCTTGTAATTGAAATAAAAAAGATGTTACTTTTCTTGAAATTGAGATAAACACAAATAATCATACAGAAGCATTTAGACTTGGATATGGATAGACATTTTCACAGCTGGAAAAATAATTCTTTGTGTGATTGAACTGTTCATTCTCTAAACAAGCTGAATGAACCGTTCTTGTTTGGATGCTAAAAGAAAGTGAAAAAATTATTCTTCTACAAAGTAGCTTCTAGAAGAGGAAAGAATAGAGGCTGGAGGATAAAAGGGATTTGTCCATACTTTTTTTTTTGACAGGCAAAGTTGGACAGTGAGAGAGAGACAGACAGACAGAAAGGTCTTCCTTTTTCCATTGGTTCACCACCCAAGTGGCTGCTATGGCCAGCGCGTTGTGGCCGATGTGCTGCGCCGATCCAAAGCCAGGAGCCAGGTGCTTCCTCCTGGTCTCCCATGCGGGTGCAGGGCCCAAGGACCTGGGCCATCTTCCACTGCATTCCCGGGCCACAGCAGAGAGCTGGACTGGAAGAGAAGCAACCGGGACAGAATCCTGCACTCCGATCGGGACTAGAACCCAGGGTGCCAGCACCACAGGCGGAGGATTAGCCTAGTGAGCCGCGGCGCCGGCCCTGTCCATACTTTCTAAACTTGCCTGGAGAGTGTCTTAGCTGTGTGTACAGATACAAACACACAAACATACTGAGAAGTCAAATCTCAGTAACATTTTATAATGGCTTTAACATGGTTAGGGAAGAAAACCATCCAAGCAGTTTTTAGTGGTAATCATTTAAATTTTTTCTTCTGTAAAATGGCATAAAATGCTATCTCAAGGAATGATAAAGTTTTATGGTTTGCCTACCTATAAATGAAAAGGTGATGCTACAAGATGCCAGCATATCCTTCTTTTAAAGATTTATTTATTTATTTGAGAGACAGAGTTAGAGAGAGAGAGAGTCTTGCATCTTCTGGTTCATTCCCCAAATGGCTGCAGCAGCTGAAGTTGAGCCAATCAAAGCCAAGAGACAGGAGCTTCTTCCAGGTCTCCCATGTGTGTGCAGGGACCCAAGCACTTGGGCCATCTTCTACTGCTTTCCCAGGCTGTAGCAGAGAGCTGGATCAGAAGAAGAGCAGCTGGGACTTGAACTGGTGCCCATATGGGGTGCCTTTACTACAGGCAGTAGCACTACCGGTTCCTCCACAAGGCCAGCCCTAAGATGCCAACATATCTATTTCTGTGTCTAGCACTGTCAGCTTGACCCAGTGGTAGTACACACAAATCCTGAAGAAATGATCAACTTTAATCTTTTGGATTAAAAAGCTGCAAGGCTAACCCCTGCAAAGCTAACAGTTGTATCTTACAAAATGAATCTATTAAGAGAGAAATCTTTGACACACAGACACAATCTCTACTAACCTTTCAAAATGACTTCTAGCTCATCTCTTAAAATGTCAAAGTTACTGTAACGAGAGCTGGTCTCCGGGATGACGTTGCGTTTCAGCCAACCACCACAGGCATACTTGAAAAAGTCTGTGCAGGGCTCAGCAGTGGCATCCATGTTCTGGATCAGTCGAGCGGCTGAAAGACCAGAAAAAAGACTTGATAAAATGAATGGTATATTTCTCATGTAGTTTAGAATGTTAAAAAAGAGGCATACTGCTCCTTCTCTGTGATTACATCAATGGGACTAACGTTCATTTTCCTTACATGCAACAGTCAATTCACGTGGAATAATGAATATTGTCCATACATAGTCCTCTACTATAGCTGGCTCACTTTATTCTTAAGTGGTCTGGCACCCTCTCACCCTATTTCCCAACCACCACCACCACCCCCCGAAAAATTGAATTTCTTGCTAGTTCTTCAGAAGAAAAAAAATATAGGTCTACTTTGCCTTGGCCGTGGTGAGCCTGGGGTTCACATTACGTCACTGTTCACTGATAACTTTAGTTGCTGACTCTGGTTCTCAAGGTGCTGTGTCTTGTGAGTGCCTCTGAGACTGCAGGGAATGGGGGCCTGATATGAATTTCTATCATTTTGGTAAAGATCTCCGTGGATCTTGCTCACAAATTTTTGCAACTAAAATTTGACCTCCAATTTGCATTTGTTTATGTAGAGTCTTATAAAATTGGCTGTAAGCTTGTTAGTTTTTCTTATGTCCACTCATTTATCTTTGAGAACTATAATGGAAATATAAATTAAACAACACTTAGTTTTTATAATGTGCAAGACACTGACTCTGCTACATTCTACAACTGCTAAAAAGATGAGTCAAATATGGATCCTTATCATTGAAAACAAGAGTGGCCCAATGCCCACAATGTCTACACCTGCTACTGTCCTTCCCACTTTCTTTCTCAACTTTCTTACAAGTTGAACTCTTTGGCAATGAAAACAGAAAACGCAATTGAGAATTCATCTGTATAAAGAGAGTATAAGTTTTCAAATAAGCTTTTGAAAATACCTCATTTTCTGAATTAATTAATTAAAAACTTCAAACAATTGCTGAGCTGTGTGAATTTGCAAATGTGCCAGCTTGGATGGTAAATCGGCTTTCCAGATGAGCCTTAAGCCCCCACTTCTAACCACTTCTTGCACATGTTTGCTTGTTGGCCATCTCAAGTCCCAGGTCTTTAATGCTAAACCATGGGGGTTACTTGAAAACCAATCCTCCCTTGATTTTATGCTCTGGTATACAGCACAGTTGTCATCACAGCCTCCCAGACTTGAAACTTTGGTTGAATCTCTTTCCTTATCCTACCTCCCAACATTGGACTTAATGGTACTTACTTGGCCTCTTTTCCATACTTATCTTCCCATGGCCAGGGTCACCTTGTTCCCATTTTTATCCTGTTTTGATTCTAAGTCACCCTCATTTTATACATTTTGCACATTTTTCACAGATTAAATTTCCCAAAAGACTTTTGTTCATAGTCCACAACTTTGTTCAAAAATGCCCACGGCTGGACGTTTCCGAGGTTAAACTACAAACTCCTTAACCTGGTCATGAAATCTTTACCAGACTAAGTCTAAGCTGCTACCTTCCCTTCTTACCCTCCATTTTCATAACACTTCTGTTCCCAAAAAGATGATCCATCTTAATGTGCCACAAACACGCCGCGTATACTCCTAGTCCTCTGCCTTTGCTTCTGGCTCCTCACATCCGCCCACGAACCCCCACCCCCTGTCTTAACTGCCCCTCCCTCCATTCTGTCCAAATAGTACCCACTGTTCAAGGCTCAGTTCATCTCCCTTCTCTTCCCTGAAGCTTCTGTGACTTGACACTGCAAGCATTTCTTTATCTGAATTCCTGAAAGCTCATCGCCTTACTCAGCCATTAATGTTTAGAGGATGCTGCTTTGGGCTTTTCACTGTGGACACCTACTCTGTCTCCCTAATTGTTCTGTTGATATCATTAATATCTTTGTATTCCCATCACCCAACACCTACTCACAGAGGCCACTTTTGTTTACTTGTCCCTGAGTCATCTACCAGTCTTCTTAGTTCTCTTCTTTCACACACCCCACTGCTGCCCCTACAGGCCAGATCCATTCTCATTTCAACAACTCCAGAGTGCGTTCCTTTCTCTCCAGGCTCACTGCTCCCATTCTCCCTCAGGCTGTTTTTGAGACTATGCTATGGCCCCAAGCCTCTCCCTCTCTGAGACCAGCCTGTGCTCCACAGGTAGACAAACATTCTAAAACATTTCTGCATGGCATCTACCACTCCAAGGTCTCCAGTACAGTCACAATTCAGCTTCCTTAGCATATTCTAACTTTACTCTATCTAACGAAGACCCTCCCTTGATAGTCACACCTGGGCCATTTGTCCCAGGCAAATGAATACACTGAACTTCGGTGAAACAGTTTGCAGTTTTTCAAATCCTGTAACTTTCCCCAGGCTACTCCAGCCCAACATCTACGAGTCTATCTTTTGTTATTTTTTTCACCTTCTGAAATTTCAGAGATCTCCAAAGCCCAGTTCAAGCCTCCTTCTTTGTGAAATCGTCCTAATGAAGTCTCTGAGATTTGTAAGCATCATATTAGCTTTTTGCATTCAAATGATTTACTTCCTCACCTAGTCTAGCTCCATTTAGAGTAGAGAATGCATTTTCCAGTTCTCACAGAACCTAACACTCTCCTCAATCAAGACAATCAGATGAAGATTAAGAAACCATGGGTGGCATCATGGCACGGGCTGCCTGACACACTGGCATCCCATTTGAATGCTGGTTCAAGGCACTTGTTCCACTTTCCATGCAGCTCCCTGCTAACACACCTGAGAAAGCAGCCAAAGATGGTCCAAGTACTTGGGCCTCCACTACCCATGTGGGAGAGCTGGATGGCATTCCAGGCTCCTGGTTCAGCCCTGGCTGTTGTGGCCACGTCTTGAATAAACCAGCAGATAGTAAGTAGGTCTCACTCTCTCTGTGTCTCCGTCTCTCTGTGTGACCTCTTCTTTCAAATAAATTAATCTTTTTTAAAGGAAGCTGATCTCATAAAGGTATAGAAAAAGCAGTAATTCCCTTGAATTTTGAAGGAAATAAAGATATGATAGGGGGAACTGAAAATAAAGACCCTAAACACAGGATTTTCATGTAAAGCAGAAAAATAAAAAATGGACCCTGAGAGAAGTGCTAATGAAAGACAATATAGGAACACACTTTTTGCCATTTTACATAACTTTTGGCTTTTAAAATACTTAAAAATTTTTAACTGGATGTTGTAAAAAGCTTCTGCCATTTGGGCGGCACTTCTCTCATCTTCCCCTCTCAGGGGAAACTGCTGGTTTATGGTACGACACCACAGAGCCATCAACTTTTACTCCGTAGAGTAGCAAACAAGCAATGAACAAGTGGAGTGAACCAGAAGAGTCATGTGCAAGTCTTATTGCTGTTGAGAAAACCACCTGAGCCTTTAAACACCTGTAAAGGATGGGTGCAGGTCCTGAGTGAATGCAGCTATACTTCCCACACCTTCCACTAGGAACAAAGATTAGCCCTCCCTGCTTAGTTGAATTTCCTCACCTGATACCCAGTAGAGCTACACTACCTACCCCTGCACAAGGATCCAAAGAAACAGGGTTCAATTAGTGAGGAATACCCAACAGAGAGAGCAAAAGAGGCAACTCTGCTAACTCCTTCCTGTGCCACTTGGTAAACTGCTCTTTTACCAGAGCAGTTTGATTGAGCATATGTGTTTCCAATCACTTCAAAGTGAGTTCTCTATTCTGATGAAAATGTTGGTGGACAGTCCAAGGCAAGTCAAGGGCTAGCACTTTGTTGCTAGGTCTTTGATCAACCTTCCTTTAATCTCTTATCATGGGTTAGACTCTCCTTTTGCACCTCATCCCCCAGACCTCCTCCTCCTCCGCGCTGACTTGTCTTTGAAGTCAGGGGTAGACTTGTGGGTAGAAGGGCCACAGGAAACAGATGCACAACTGTCAGACAGGCTGTAATTGTTTTGCTGTTTTGTACTTTGTTTTGAATTACTCAACCTCTCCACACAGCCACACCTAGGCTCTTCAGATGTTTCCTTACCTGTGGGTCTCTATCTTCTGAGTAAACAAATGTGGTTTAAAAATCAAACAAAATCTCCTTAATAAGCAGACGTAAAAATGACGTAGTAAAGATGAAAATGTAGTGACATGGAATGTTGTTGACCAGATGTTTAGAGTAAAAAAAAAAACTATACTCTGATCTTTAAAAATCTGAGAGTACTCATACAGTTAATGAAACAATGGAATTAAAGGACGATAAGCTTATTTCAGTGGAAAGAATTTTGAAATCTATGCATGGTTTCTCATGATATGCATCCTCTATAAATTTTTTGAGGACTCCTCATATATAAAAGTGCAGCAAGCCCACAAGGATGACACTAAGGCACCAGAGCAGTCCCACCAGGGTAGAGGGGTTATGAGTGTGCTGTATTTTGTATTATTTGCCCATCTTTCTTCCGAAATCCATATGAGATGAATACACATTGGTTTTCAACAAGGAAAAAAAGCTGATTTTTAATTTAAGAAAATAGTCACATAAAGACAAGAAAAGTAATCTTCTGTTAATAATGAGCTTATTTCCTACAAATGACAATTCTGAGTGTTCCAGGCTGATAATAAATGACACACCATTATTTCCCCTAATCTCCTTGTAACATTCTCCCAACTTATTTGACTGTAGAAATTTAAAAACAAACTCAGCTACCATCTGCAAAGTTATTAATTACTGCATTCATTACTGAAGGCCTATTGTGCAGGTATAAATTAGGAGATACTTATATGAGCTGGAAAAATGTTTGGGTTAAGGCAGACAGACCTGTTTGGAATCCCAGTTTTTAGTTGGACAAGATTAAGTAGTTCCCCCCAAGACTAAGCAGCTAGTAAATGATGGATCCCTGAGACTGGCACTTTCATATGTGTGGCCCTGAGCTCACACTCTTCCCCCCATACTTTGGATACCGAAGGATGGGAGCATGTGGGAAGTAGTGCACAGTACTGTCCACTTTTCCATTCCTTCCCAGTTACCCTCTACCTTCTCTTGTCCTGCTCTCTTCTTCACTTCCTTTCTTTCTGGCTGCTCTGTTGCCACAATGTCAGTCTTATCACCAGCAGTTCCTGCTGGGCCAAAGGCAGGAGAAAGTAACAGGAGATAGATTATTCGCATATGAATTCTTCTTAGCAGGGTAAGCAGACCAGAATGTGGTTGGAGGCCACTCATACTGCCTAACATGTCTTTAGAGTACACTGAATTATGGAGCGTGAAAGATCTTAGCAATACATTTACTTTTCAGCCTTGGCTAAACAACTAAATCATCTGAGAACTCTTAAACACACAGACGCCCAGGATCCACTCTTGATCAAATAATCAGAATCTCTGGAGTGAGTCTCTGCATTTTAAAAGTCTTTCTAATGTCCAGGCAGGGGAAGCACCAGATTAGACAATTGAGAAACACAGGTGAGGGCAAGGATATACAAAATCTGAAAGGAAAGATGTCTCATTTCTTACAAAGGAGTAATTCCTATTTCAATTTGCAAACAGGCTGCAATCATAGTGATCCATTTTTTCTCTCCCAGTGACTTCAGTTTCCTAGGAGTGTCTGGCAAAGTGATGCAGGGGACCTCATGTGTGTCTCCTGAACAAACCCAGCTCCCCCCAGGCCTCCACTCTGCTCTCCTGCCTTTAGTCTCTGCGACCTTCTGCCCAAATTCCACTCTGCAGTCTAGTAACCTCTGGGTTTTGAAACTGCATGACCCAGGGAAAATGTCATCCTTCACTGACTTGAGTCTCCAGCAGGGCTCGTGGACCTCCAAGGTAACTGCTCTGTTAATTTTTACCTTCTTCATGCCTTCCTTTGCCAAGAACAAGCACCAACATGCCTCATTTTGGAAAGACTGTAATGGCCATAGTTCTACAATATTCAGAACCTCTTCCCTGATGGCCAAGGGACCTTCCTCGGAGGAGACTTGAGGCACCCTCCTGCATCAGTCTGCCAGACATGAGTAGACCCAGGATTCTTGTTACACTGGACCCCCACTACAATTCTATCTTGAGAAGAGATCCTTGGTCTGCCTTGGAATACCAATGGCTCCCATGCCACAAGATCTCCCCTTTCCTGTCTAAATGCCATGCTTTCCAGCAATAGCAATCATTTGCTAACCGAAGGTTAAAGTTGGGGTACTATATGCAACACAAATTTCAATGTTGATGCATGTGCATTCCCTAACCACTAGTTTTCTCATCCTGTAGGTGTTTCTTTTATTATAATTTTCTTCTTTTTCTTTCTCTATGTCCTGGAAGGCACAGAAGACCTGATGCTGGGGGCCTGAGCCCTTTCCCTCTGTCTCTGCACAGAATGGGGAGACTATGCACCCAGTCCTCACCAAGAGAAATAGGGTGATGTGAATGTTCTAAAGGAAATTTTTCAAGTATTCCTGAGAATTTTATCATAAAAGGGAAGAAACCTGAAATAAATATGATTTCCATAAGCAGCAAATGGATAAACTAGTTCACATAAAATCTTATGTTACGGTACTTTTTTATAGATTCAATTTTAAGTTGGTACCCACTTAGTAGGTCATTGATGCTTTCCCATATGAATAATTCATAGGAATTACAAAACAAATATGGTTGATTCTTGTTATTCGTGGGAGTTATTTTTGTACAGGGTCACCAACAACACAGAATTAGTGAATATTCAATCACTGCTCCTAGGAGAAATACAAGCATAGGTTCTTGTAAGCTTCACCACACCTGATCAATATATAACCTTACTTTGTGTTTTTGTCTAAAGATATTATATAAGATATACAAGGGGAACTTCAAAAAAGTCTGTGAGAAAATGGAAGTAAAAGAAGAGTTTATTTTGGTGCAATTTTTTTTGAAACCTATGCAGTCTGTTTCCTAACAAGCATTTTCTATGAACTTTTTGAAAACCCTTCAGATTATTGGTTTATTAACATTCAGTTCACACCAGTCACAGTATAACTCATGTCTGAACACAGTTTATCTGATATCCATACTCTCTGTGGAAGGCACATCACAGCCTTCTTGTACCCAGACACCATAGCATAACACTTCAACACTGTACTTGTGGGCCATTTTAAACACTGAAATCAGCAGTAACAAATGCAAAAATGAGAAAATTTGCCACTAAAATGACTGCAAAAAGGACCCTTGTGGGCATTCTCCTTGTTTGTCTTCACCTAGGCATGTGCAAGTAAGAAAACTCAAAAAATTTTCACTAATCTTTGTGTGTCTGCAAATGGCTGTTAAAGAGCTGAGAGTAGTGATTTGAGGGTGATAGATAAACTTCAGTGATATGCAAATTAGCAAATATGGTATCCACAAATAATTTGCATTAATCATACTAACCACTTTGTTGATTTTTGAAACAGGTAGGAAAATGTAATAGAGAGGCAACAAAAATTTAAGTTGAAATGAAATAGAGATAATGACTTTCTCAATTACTATTCTAATTTGAAAAACTCTCATTCATTATATGTTAGCCACATTTTAAATGGGTTAGACATCTGGGGCAGGAGTGTACCACAGTGGTTAAGCTGCCAAGTGGGATGTCTGTACCCTGTGCCAGAGTGTCTGGGTTTGAGTCTGTTTTCTGTTCCAGCTTCCTATTAATAAACACCCTGGGAAGCACTATGTGTGGTTGAAGTACCTGGGTCCCTGCCAAACATGGGGTGTACCCAGATTGAGTTCCTGGCTCCTGGCTTTGGCCTGTCAAGCCCTGGTGGTTGCAGGCATTTGAGGAGTAAACCAGCATATGGAAGCATTCTCTCTGTCTCTCTCTACCTCTCCATCTCTAGGTCTCTCTGCCTGTCAAATAAATTACTTTTGTTTGAAAAACTGAATAGGCTAGGCTTCTATTTTCAACATATGCACCAAATATACACCCCTGACTCCATAAAACTCCTTAATTAACTATTATTGGTCTACATGGAAGTAAAGGTTAGGGAATAGTACCTAAGCAAAACTGTTTTCAGCATATTCTCTTCAAATTGGCCTAAGGCTCAGCTTCCTGAACCCTGACACACAGCATTCCATAATTAGTCCGACTTATGATTGCTGGGGAAGTGTCCAGAAGAGGTCAAAGGAATGCTGGGGCACACAAGAGCAAATACTTTTCTGTGACAACCTTCAGACACCCATTTCTGACCCAACCTTCTGTCAGAGATAAGTGCTTTATTAGCAGGTCATAATAGCTTGAGATTAGTAGACCATTTTTGACAATTTGAAAATGTCAGTTTGACAACATTCTGAATGTCCTGCTGCCCTCATTCCCCCGCTGCCACCCTCCTCTCACCACTCTCCAATCAAAATTAAGGCAAACTCAGAACATTTTGAAAGAACACAAGGAAAATGCAATGTAATCACAACGGTTCACAAAGGACTCCATTCAAATAGCAGCAGTGTGGAAACTAGAAGCTGGGGGACCATTCCTGAAGAGAAAAATGACTGAAAATTAGCAAGCACATAGATGCTAATACTAATAAAAATCAAATGGCTTTCATTGTAAACATTCTAGATTCTTCCACAACCACTCTTCAATTTTAAAAGAAATTTATCTGTCCCCAAATTGCTTTTGTGATGTCTTCGTTGAAGAAAGGTACGGAGTGGGATAAACCAGATGCTGACTGTAATAATTCAAACACTTCCTGACAATGACTAAGTTCCAGGTAAGTCAAGGTCAAGTGCTGAACTTGCCTGATTTTCAGCAAGAACAGCCACAAACTGTCCAGCAACTTCCTGTGGATTTACACAAGTAGGTCTAGGAGAAGTTTCTGAGCACAGTGAATTTCCCCTGTACAGCTGCACTCTCAAGTAAGGAGACCTATTTTTGGTGTTCTAGCCTGAGGAATAGTTTAGAACTGCATCCCATACACAGATACTCCTAGACCTATGATTGGGTTACGTCCCAAGAAACCCACTGTAAACTGAAGATAACTGTAAATTGAGAATGCACTTAACGTACCTAACCTATCGAACACCACTGTGTAGTTATCATTTGCTTCTCCCTCATGATTCCATGGCTGACTGAGAGCTTTGGATCACTGCCACTGCCCAGCACCCCGAGAGAGAGGATTGTATTTCCTATCACTAGCCCGGAAAAAGATCGAAATTCAAAGCGTAGCCTTTACTGGATTTGTACTGCTTTTGCACCATCATAAAGCTGAAAAATTCTAAGGTGAACTGTCATTAAGTCAAAGACTGCCTGTAGACATGTGACTAATTTATGCTAACTGCAGCAACATTATAGAAACAACACAAACATATATGTACACACACAGGCATGAGCCTGTAATAGTAAATCCAGAATCAATCTGCTATCAGACTTCTAGATAAACTCACTATCAGATTTATATATAAGATTCAAACTACATTATTTTTATTTGGGTTCAGCCAAAGATAATTAAATGAAATAATGATGATAATAATAATTAAACCAATGTTTGACATGTCAGTCACCAAGCACTTGCTTCTTGTTGGGCGGTTTTCTGAATGCTTTATTGTTTGTTTTCGTTTAGCCCTATATTGCAACTATATTCATGTCTACATTTTACAGATGTAGAATTGAAGGTAATTAATTTGTGTACATGATCCCAAAGCAAGTAACTAAAATTTGAAAAGACCAGACCCAAGTAGTCTGGTCTTTTAACTTCTAAGTCAAATCGCCTCTTTGTTTTGTTTTCCTTATTTACAACTACTCTATAGACTAGAACATATTGACCCTATTTTAAGAAAATCTAGACAAAGTGGCTACATGCCCAAGATCACCAACATGAATTGAGATTCGGCTTAGGTACATGTTAAGCTGTAATTTTTTTTCTACAGTATCTTCTGCCATAACTCCAAATCACATTAAAGGATTTCCCAAAGCTCTACAGAGAAAGAGAAATCCAAATTAAGTTATTTAGCAACCACTGTTTTTCTTGACATCCAATTAAGATTTTAATTGTTCCATAACCTGCACGTGGTTACATGGATTTTTTCACCTCATTTGGTGCTGGGTTTTAGAATTCTCAAGTCTAATGGACCCACAATAATAATCTTTAGTTGGCACTCCCCAAATTAGTGAAATTCATCAGCCTTATCTCAGAGCCCATTTCAATGAATGGCTCACAGCCAAAGGAGGCCTGGCAATAATTTTCCAGTGGGGATTCCTCCAAAATTCACAACCAAAACATATTCTGTTAATAAATGAAAGCACTGTAACTGTGTTACATTAAATTAAAGTGCCATTAAATCTAAAAATACTTTTTCTTGATTAAGTCCAATTTGCATTTGGAATCCTAAAAGCCTGTTGGCAAAAAGCTGTTAGGGATTCCACTGTAATTTCAATACAATACTCATATAATTTATCAGATTTGCTCTTGATTGTCATGTCAATCAATGATAATGTTCCTTTTTAAACTAAAGCTATAGAAAGTCATGAAACAGCTAAAGAGTTCCCATAGCAACACCCTTTTGGTAGCTCCCAAGCTCCCTGGATAGTGGTGGAAAAGGAAGCAGTGAGACTACACACCCATGTTCCTCCTGTTTAAACACTTTGTCATTTTGTGTAATGTCATTGGTCAAAAGTGACCAGCAGACCTCAATAATACGCAATTACCGAGAGTAACTCAATGCATTCTGCCTTTACATCAATTTTGGTTAGGGAGTGGTGCAAAATGTCAACAGCAAGAGGACACGTAAGGTCAGTGTGCTTCCAGAATGCTGCTGAAAATGAAGTCAAATTGTAGAAAGGCTCTTCTACGGTGAGCACTATTAAATGTAGTACCTATTAATAGATTATGCATTTAGTTGACACAAGACAGCATTTGGCTTCTCATGTTTATAGTTAGGGGGAATAACACCATTGTTTTCTATTGTAGACAATCCAGAGGATTTTGTTAAATCATTTGTCTTTCTATTTATTTTAATTAATATGCAACACTTGTACCTTTTATGGGGGTACTGTGAAATATTTTAACACATGCAAATAGTATAAACTGATCAAATTAGACACTTTGCATTTCCATTTCCTTATCTTTTCTTTGTGTTTGGAGCCTATCAGCTCCCGTCTTCTAGGTCTTTAGAGTGTATAACTTATCACTGTGAACTATAGCTGCCTCACTGTGCTATATGGAACTCTTGAACCTGCTGCTTCTATCTGACTGTTGGTACCCTTTGTCCAAACTCCTTCTATTTCCCCCTTCTTCATCTGCCTTCTTCAAAAGATTTTCTTGCTACGGTGTATTAAAAGACTCTGAAACTTTTCATATCATTTTGACAGAAATTTTTGTGTACCTTTGTATATCAGAAACTTTGAGAACCTAATATACCACGGTAAATAAAGACATAATCTCTGCTCTCACTGAGCATATAGGTTTTCGTCTTAAGATTGTTTCTTTTAAAACTAAATTCCTATAATGTAACTGTATCTAGATATAAAGGGTTCTTTTGTTATACGTGGATCTCATTTTCAGCTCCCAAGCTTACCCAGTGTTCAGCTGCCAAGTGAAGTTTCTCCTGTCTGTGTAAGCCAGTCAGGTGCAGCATGCTTCCATAAATGAGTTTACACCTGTAAGTGTGGGCTGACTGGGAATTTGACTGGCATGTTGGGAACAAACTGACCAGGGACAGAGGAGTCTGAGAGGATGATGGTGATTGAAGAACAACATTTAGATAAACAATAGTGTCCAAGAGAAGAAGAGCTCAGACACTTAATTAAAAGAGGCCTAGAAATGAGAAGCGAGGAATGCAGAGCAAACTTACGAGAACAGACGAGACTGGTACAGACTTTGGTCCTAGAGATCGAGAAATGCTTACCCATGCAGGAAATCAGCTGAAAATTCTCCCCACACTGGGAAAACAGAGGGAAAAGAGATACTCATAAAGAACCTGTTTTCTCATTGACCTACTTTGAGCTTAGGAAGGTAGAATTAGCGAGGTGGTGAATTAGACAACTGAGGAAAAAACAACCAACTTTACCACTAGCAAAGATTTTTGATGGATCAGACAGAAAGGGGCTAAGTCTAGGAACCTTGACAGAGGTATACAGAACTGAGAAACCTGACTTCCATAAGCAGGACAAAGCCAGAGTGAAGACAGTTTTTACCTTTGTATTTTTCTTTCAGGTGCCCTGACAGATCACCTTGTGAAGGCAACAGTGATGTTGTGACGTCAAGATAAGGAACCTGAGAATATATTCATTTACTCAACCAATACTTACTGGTAACTTATTATGTGCTATGCACCTTGTTAATTACTGGACATAGAATGATGAATAAGACACAAACAGTCAACACCTACATTTTAGGTGTTAGCACTTAGCAGTGAAGACAACAGAGTACTTGGGTTCAATATGTAGCCCTTGCTCATGCTAATGCAGAACCTGAGAGGCAGTGGTGATGGCTAAAGTAATTGAGCTCCTGCAACTCATGTGGGAGACCTGGACTGAATTCCTGGCTCCTGGCTTTGGCCCTCACCCAGCCCTGGCCCAACTCCAGCTTTTGCAGGCATTTGTGAGTAAACAAGCAAATGGGAGCTCTGTCTCTCTCCCCTATCTTTCTCCCTCTCTGTCTCTCTCTCTGCCTCTCAAAATAAATAATTTTTAAAAATGAATTTAAAAACCTAGTTTAGTTAGCATAAACTAGATACTGGAAAACTAATAACAAGTATGTGAGTTTTGGGTGAAGCATACTGGGTACAATGGGAGCAAAAGAGAAGTTTTAAGGCAAAGGCAGTGGAGAGAATATTTTATTCATTGTTTCATTCATTCCTTAGGCCATTCAACAAATATTGGAGTCTAGTATTGAGCTATGCACCAGGTAATGGGTGACAACCTTGACAAATAAAGGAACCTGGAAGAGGACTGGCATGGAAAATAGTTCCCGGTGAGCATGGAGAACCAGGCCATCCTCTGAAGAAAGGGACAAACCTGAAAAGCTAAGTTCCCAAAGCTGAATGGTAGAAACAGAGATCTGGCTTTTGTCAGTTTACCCAGTGCAGAGGATGGGTCTGATTATGAAAAAGAGGCCTCACTCCTACTGAGATTGCAGAGAACAGTCAGCCCTGGCCTAGAAATCTTCATCGTGGGCACCTCACGGGCATAGCTTTGCTTCCATTCCAAGCTGTCATTGTGGCTGACCACAGAGTTCTAAATCATCTCTTTAACACATACCCTGCCAAGTCAACATAAGCTTTCATAAGCCCACGCTTGGGTAAGTTCTTTCCACAAAACCAGAGTTCTCGTGGACTACAGATATGAAGCTGCCAGTTGCCTTCAAGGTTCACACATCAGGGCATACAAAGGGTGACCACATAGTGAGGTGAGGGGGTGGAGCCTCAACCCATGAACATGGAAACGGATTATTAAATCAGTATGGGATGGGAGAGAGAGTAGGAGGTGGGATGGGAGTTGGGGTGGGAGGGCGGGTATGGGGGGGGAAGAACCACTATAATCCAAGAGCTGTACCTATGAAATTTATATTTAATAAATAAAAACTTTCTAAAAAAATCAGTATGGGATGAACAATTTCTGAGAACTCAAAGTAAACTTCAAGGTAACCCAAATTTAAAAGCAATGATAACTGTAACAGACCAGGACTCAAACAAACAAACACCCACCCAGGGCAGGGACTTTAATCCCCAACACTTAGAATAATGACTGTCCTATTACGGATACTCCCAAATGATCCTTCATTCTCAATTAATTAAGTCTTCCTTTAGTTAGTTATCACCATCTGCTATTTAAACTAAATCCCACACAGGTGCAGTAGCAGAATCTGAAAAATATTTTGATTATGGTTTATTTTTGTTACTCATTAATTTTTAGAAGTGATTTGTATTGCTCATTTAAAGCCAGATAGGTAGTATCGATAATATTTTTTTAACTTGTCGCACATAATTAGATTTTTCTCTTACTGAATAAAACATGGCTAAAAAAAGATTAATCTCTACTGCTTTGTAAATCACCAGGTGTGGTACAGAGCTGGCTATGTTGGCATACATCCTGAATGAAGCCTCCTCTTTCCCAGTGAGTGACGAAACATTTCCTTCACTTAAAATGTGTGTCCCTTACACAAACGCAGCTCAGGTGTAAGTGGACTGCCCAGCTTGGTGAAAGGGAATTCTGTTTTAGGGAGAATACAAGGGATCGGGGGAATTTACTGGTGAAAAACAGCAGAAAGAAACTACTGAAAGGGAGAGGACCAACAGGAAGCTGTGAGGAAGGAGCTAAAACCAGCAAACATGTGATGACCCAAGGAAGTTTTCGTTCTTCAGGGTCTGGTAAAAAGTTATAAGGTTAGAAGCTAAGCTAGATTTCAACCCCAGGAAAGAAATGCAGAAATTTAGCTTCCAGAATTAGAGGAGATCCCTGAGGACCGAGGCAAAAACCTGACTGCCAAGGCAGAGGTCACAGGCAGATCAACAGGAGTGGGGCCAATGAGCCACTGACCTTGGCCCCAGTGACTACCGGGCCTGGAATGGGGCTGGAGCTGCACAAGGGCCCCACTTGGAAGTCGACCAGAGTTTGTCAACTTTCCAATCTTCTCACTTCTTTTCTTTGTATCCATTTTATTACTATAGTTGATATGTACCATCAACATAGCGTAACACTTTTTGCAACTATCTTTTATTCTCCTTTAAAAGATTCATATTTGCACATTTATGAGTTTATTGAAGGTGACTTTCAAGGCTTGTTTTTTTCTCAATATTTTTCAAGTCCTTTCTATAGAATATTATGCACATTGCTTTTTGGAAATTTACACGAGTTAATTACTATGTGTATATTATCTTCTTTACTAAATCCATTCTACTATGATTAAATTATTGCTATTTCACACATACAATGGTTACAATTTTGTTCCTTGACTGCCAAGTAAGCAAAATCAGAAATCACCAAATACAAGGCTATTTCAAAAAGTTGCAGAAAATGAAATTTAACAATTGTTCATTTTGGTGCAAAAAGAAATTGGAATTCATGCAGTTTTTTTCACAATATGCAATTTTCATGAACTTTTCAAAACTACTTCATACGTATGATCTAGAGATAATGAATTTATTTTAGCTTCCTCACTGACAGAGTTATCAGAAATATCCTAATTTCATTCAGCTAATTTCATTATACCATAAAATTAAGCCAAAGAAATAAATAAATCTTTCTTTTTTAGAAGTATTTTTAAGTCACTGCTGGATGTCTTATTTTAAGTCTTTTTAATGACTTAGGAGTTCTTTAAACAAGAATTGATTTGAAGTTCAGGAAAGCCTTGATTAACAACAACAACAATTACTTAAAGATAGGGCCTGGCCCACATCTAGCATTTAATACTTGGCTTGTTCATTTTCCATTAAGGATCAAGCACAGAAAAACAGATCCACTGCTGGCTGTTGGTTACCCCTTAATTGACTTCAATTTGATTTCCCTATCATTTAGTCTGTGCTGTGCCCCACCCTCTTTGTCATTAGCTTCACAAGAGTGCTGTAGTCAGACTCTGAGCTGAAGACGTTTTCTTCTGAAATACAACAATCTTGCTTTGTTTTGAATTTTGAAGGACGATTGTATCTCTGATAAATGTTCTAACAAAATATTTTAGGTAAAAACTGTTTGAATTTTTATCTAAGCTTGTGGAGAGACCAATAAAGTTAATTAATTAATGATTCTAATTCTATCCAATAGAATCCCACAGCAATGTCAGACAGGGAGCCACCGCTCTCTCCAGCATCTCCTCTTACTGGTTGACATTCTCCCTTTTGAGTGACAATTACGCATGATGGCTCATGAATCAAAAACTCTGCTTCATCCCTGTCATCTATTGATTTTCCAGTAACTGCATCTCTTTTTTAAAGGCTTTGACACCCACTTCACATTCTCCTCTTCCACACAAGTTCTACCATCTTCCCAGGTAGTATCAGGGACAATGTGGACAACTTCTACTACATTCTAGCATGAAAATTTCTTGACCTGAGGCTGGTGTTGATGGGTAGCAGGTTAACCTGTGCTTGCAACACTGGCATCCCACATCTCTGAGCATCTTCTTGAGTTGCAGATGCTCCACTTCCCATCCAGGTCCCTGCTAATGTTCTTGGAAATGCAACAGAAGATGGCCCAAGTACTTGGACTCCTGCCACCCACATGGGAGACCCAGATGGAGTTCCTGGTCCTAATTTCAACCTGGCCCAGCTCCAGCCATTATAGCCATCTGGGGAGTGAACCAGGAATAGACAGATAATAGACAGATAGAAGATCTCCATCTCTTTTTCCTCTTTTGTCTCTTTTACTCTGCTTTTCGAATAAATAAAATAAATCTTTAAAAAATAAATAAATAAAAAATAAATTAAAGGAATTTCTTGACCTTTGAGCTGTCTTAACCTTCACCTCCACTCCACATTGGTACATGAATTTTCATGGCAACATCTTGATGTTCACATCACCCCAGAAGACTCTTACTTCTGAACGTGTCAGCTCAACTAACCTCCTCTCCGACCTTTCAATTCTTGGAAGTTTTTCATTTCTTTATTCTCTCTATCCTGCTTTTTTCAGATTCTCTGAGCACCCTCACTCCATGCTCACTCTATTTTTACTTTTCCTTTCTTTTATCTTCAATCCACCCTATATCCTGTGATACCATCACTGAAACTCTCAGCTCACCAAAGGATTTAATTCCTCTGTACCCTAAGAAACAGCTTAACTTGAGTTGATCTAGCTGCCTTTCCTTTCCCTTCCAGCTCTAGGCTAGGATGTTTAATAATGTGTTTTATGTATGTATTGATTTGTCTATTATCTGTCTCTTATTTTACTGTAAGTTCCTTATAAGAGTCTTATGTTGTTCCCTTTTGAATCCCCAGTATCAAAACAATGCCTGACCATAAATACGTACTGAAGACATCATCAGTGATGCTGTTAAAAACCTACAATTGCTGAGTTTAATGCAATTTCAAAGTATGGCCTCAGTGTCAACATGGTCCTTGGTCTTGGTGCAATGGCTCACTTCTCTTATTGGCCAGTTCCAGTCTTCCTTCTCCTCCTTGCTTTCTTTTGCTACCAGTTCATTCCCAGGACCAGATTTTGCCTCTTAATTCACAGTAAACCAAAGCAACTGGATCATGATCCACTCAGTTTCCTATCCTTGCCAGCCTCCAAACCTATCTTGCACTCACCGCCTCCTTCCCCCAGTCTTAGAGGCAGAGGATGCAGTCCCCTGTCCAAGAGTAACCCTGTCTTCTTTTTTCTCTACCGGTCTTCTCTCAGTTTCCCATGGACAAGATCTTTCCCATCTTCCATCTGAATCTTCAACCTCTTCCACTCTGCTCTCAAGGTATGTAGCAGAAAGTTTTACTGCCGGTCCCCTGACTGCACAGGAATAGCAAAGATTTTGTTATTCGCCTCTTGGTGCAGGCCTCTGGCTTATTTAGTCCTAAGGTTTAATCAGTGACAAGGGAAGGGCTGACATCAAGGGTCTGTAAGGGTTAAGTCTTCACATCAAGGTATGCCAGTGGTAAGTTGTGCTTTACAAGAAAAAGATGAAGTTGCTCATTTCTGATTGTTCTCATTTAACTGATTCAAAGTGTGAACTGCCACCCTCTACGCTAAGACAGAACACAACAGCCACAGAGAATGTCAATAAAGGATGGCACACCTGTATCTGGGAATATCTAAGACATACTATATTTTCACTTTTTCTCTCTAATGTGCTCATTTTCTGTCTGGTTATATCCTCCTCTTCAAAAACAGATAGTTTGTTTTTTGATTCCCATGAAAAAGCTTTAGAGAGTACATCTGA
The DNA here is from genome assembly GCF_033115175.1 of Lepus europaeus. Lineage (NCBI taxonomy): Eukaryota > Metazoa > Chordata > Mammalia > Lagomorpha > Leporidae > Lepus > Lepus europaeus. The sequence continues at coordinate 125,952,135 of NC_084828.1, forward strand.
AATTTTCGTAAACTGAAGTGTTAAATGAAATATAACTGTGCATTTTACCTACAGTACAACTCCCAGAAGGATGTGTAACATGAAATGGGCTGTCATAACTCTTTGCTGTTTCCCTGTAAAATGATATGTTTTTAATTCCAATTTTGAAGATAAGGAAAATGAAATACAGGGGGCTAAACTGACTTAATTAAGATCACATACCAATAACACAGAATGTGGCCAAAACTTACATCATAACTCTCTGAGTTAAAAATTTGGCATAGTGGAAAAGCTTTCAAAAGATTGTGCCTTAATTATTCATAACACTTGCACCTTTTTGAAACAAAGTTCACAATTTAACAGTTCTTCTCCTGCATATATGTCTTACTGGGATTTGTCTATCTACAAGCAATTCATCTGATTAGTAACCTACCGTGTTCCTAAAAGAATTCAAAGTGACCTTACAGTAATGGGTATATAAAATAAACTCATACACATTAGACAAGAAAGGAAAATCGTGACTGGAAACATACTAATGAATCCAGTTAATACAAAGAAGTGCTACGTTTACAAATTGAAAGTAAATTTGACTCTTGACTCTGCTGGTCAAGGTGAAAAGGGAAACATCTCACAACATCTGTATGAAAACCACACCTTTTTGAAGAAGCAGGTCTACCCCTGGAAACTGCCCTACGGTACATCTAGGACTCTGGCATAGATTCAGGCAGGTACTACACCTGGACACATGTCTCTGGCTTCTTCTGCAAGTAAAATAGCAAGGGATGCAAATAATAATTCCAATAACTAATCTTGAAATAATTTTAATTTCATAGTTAATTTAGTTAATTTACTATTTCCACAGGTTTTCAACACGTAATTCTTATAAAACCATTTATCACTTAACAACAAGGATCTTTTCTGAGAAATATGTCATGAGGAAATTTCCTCATTGTGTGACATCACAGAAATCACACAAACTACAATGTCACTGGGAGACAGAATCTTACTGTACCACCATTGCATATGTGGTCCATCACTGGCTGAAACATTGTTACATTCAACATGATTGTATAATCAAATAACAATAGCTCATTCAAACTGAGAAGTGTAAGTTAATTTATTAAGCAAAGATTTAGGAGATATTGAAAACTACATGTAATATTTTAATTGTGAAAATATAATTCAATAAAAATATTTAAGAGCAAACATAAGATGAAAATATAATTACTGAAAAATGGACATAGGACACATAGAAAAAGGATGAGGGTTCTTTTTTATTTGTTTTAAACTGCTTTGGAGATACTAATTTGCATACCCAAAAATGCAACCAGTGTTTTTGGTAAACTTTCACAGTGGTGACAACCATCACTATAATCTGATTTTTGAACACCAGCACCACCCCAGAAATCTTCCTCATACCCATTTGCTGCCAATCCCTGTTTCACCTCCAACCCTAGGCAGCCACTGCTCTGCTTTCTTCCTCTATAAATTTTGCCTTTTCTGGAAATTGCAGATAACTGGAATTATACAAGTAGTCTTTTGTGTCTGGATTATTTCACTTGGCATGATACTTTTGAACACCTCTACAGTTCTGTATATATCTAGTTTGTTCCTTTTGATTGCTGGGTAGTATTCCAGTTTAGAGCAATACTGCACTCTGTTTATTCACCTTTCCTTAGACTTTTGGGATGCTTCTATGTTTTGGCTTTTATGAATAATACTTTAATGGACAATCACATAAAATTCTCTGTGAGGACAATTGTTTTCATTTCTCTTCCGTAATAACTAGGTGTTGAACTGCTTGGCTGTGTGCTAAGTAGGTTTAACTTCATGTAAAAACTGCCAAATTGTTTTCCAAAATGGTTCTCAAATTTTTAGGTAGGCTGTATTGATATTTACATTTCCACCAGCAATGTATGATGGCTCAGTTTCTCCGCATCCTTATGAATAGTTGGTACTGTCTCACTTTTTATTACAACTTGGGATGATTAATTTTAAGTATCTATTTGATTGGGTTAAGGAATATCCAGATAGCTCATAAAGTCCTATGTCTGCTTTATCTCTGAGGGTATTTTTGGAAGAGACTGGCATTTGAAGCAGTGGTCTGAGAAATAAATATCACCCTCCACACGATGGGTGGGTATCATCCAATCTACTGAGAGCAAAGATGGAACAAAAAGTAGGAGGCAGGACAGATTCTTTTTTCCGAAGCTGGGGCATCCATTTTTCTCCTGAGCTTGGACATCAGAATTCTAGGTTCTTACATCTTTAAAATATCAGATTTACATGATGGGTTCCCCTAGCTAAGACTTCAGACAGAGTCTGAGAATCACATCACTGCTCTCCTGAGTCTCCAGCCTGCAGAAAGCAGATGCTGAGACCTTTAGCCTCCACAATCACATGAATGATTCCCATAATAAGTTCTTGCATATAGACTGATAGGTAGAGAAGATAGGTAGACAGCTAGCCCATTGATTTTGTTTCTCTAGAAAAACTTGACTACTATGCAGCCCTTCCAGTGGGAATGCAATAGGGAGTGTTTTTTTTTTTTTTTTTTTTTTTTTTACAGGCAGAGTGAACAGTGAGAGAGACAGAGAGAAAGGTCTTCCTTTGCCGTTGGTTCACCCTCCAATGGCCGCCGCCGGTGCACCACGCTGATCCGAAGCCAGGAGCCAGGTGCTTCTCCTGGTCCCCCATGGGGTGCAGGGCCCAAGGACTTGGGCCATCCTCCACTGCCTTCCTGGGCCATAGCAGAGAGCTGGCCTGGAAGAGGGGCACCTGGGACAGAATCCGGCCCCCCCACCGGGACTAAAACCTGGTGTGCCAGCGCCGCTAGGCAGAGGATTAGCCTGTTGAGCCACGGTGCCGGCCCTGGTTTTTTTTTTTTTTTTTTTTTTTTTTTTTCCAACAAAGAGAATATATTCTACTTTTCAGTCAATTCAGAAATAGAATCAAAATAAGCCCCCACCAACCCCCCCCCTCAAACTCTGAATAGTCTTAAAGAATGAAGACTTTCAGGATTTAAGTGCTTATGTTTCTTCTAGTTTTGTATTTTTCAATTTCCTTAAAATAATCTGTTACTTTTATCAACCAGAGCTTCATATTACATCAAAGTCTTGGTAAAAAGCACCTTGCAGATGAGCAGGGCAAAGCAAAAACACTTCACCTACAGAGTGATCTTTCCATATCTCTCAATCTAAAATGCTAAATCTTACACTACAGCTTATAGCACCCCCTTGTCATACAGGTAATTTTTGCAGCTATAAAACAAACTTTTGAATTTCCTATAAGTTTACCAGGCCCTGCTAATTTTCTTCCCCTATAACTACTCAATTCAACTTATCTATGTTTTCCATTCCTTAACCATGCATTAAAAATATACATATCTGGTGAACTACTGCTTCAAATTCTCCTAGAAGGTAAGAAAAACATATTACATATGGATCTACTTATCACATAATCGACTCCCTTTCATGGAAGGAATTTGATTGGCAGATATTAATTTTAGCTGGAGACATTTTAAGGCAAGTAATACTACACAACTATCTTGAGAACTGTGTTGGAGAAGCTGCCCAAAGCAAACTCACATGTCGTATTTAAATTAGCAAAGGTGGGCTGCAACGGTCTTTTCACCAAGTTACCTGCTGCATTCTTCTTGCCTGGAGGTTTATTTCAAAACTAATAAACAATGAGGTAGCCTCATTTCCAACTTTGAAAAGTTCCTAAATGGTCAGCAGCCCCAAAAGTCAGTGTGTATTCTTTCCTGTATTTGTCTAATTGTGCCACTGGAAGCTTTAGGTTGTTAACAGGCAAGAAGGGGGCATGATGGCCTACAGTCAGAGATACCCCATTGCTGCCAGGAAAGACCAGCGGGTACCCCTTCACTTAAGCAATACCATGATCTGGTACTGGCAGAAATGACCGGGCATTTAGACAGTTCATTTCATTTCAAGGATCACTGCTCATACCATGCAAAAGAGGTAACTAAATCAGAACATGAAGACACTAGCTCCTCATACTGAAAATATCTTTCCAGTGAACAGAATGCCTCCTTTCCTTATGTTAATAATTCAGTACTCATCATAAGTTTACTTAGTATGTAAAGAATTAAAGCAAAGGAGTAGAAAAGTTCTGAGAAGTATTTTACTCACATCTTAATTCTCCACATATATTTTTTATTTTTTTTTAAAGATTTTATTTATTTATTTGGGAGGTAGAGCCACAGATAGTGAGAGGGAGAGACAGAGAGAAAGGTCTTCCTTCCACTGGTTCACTCTCCAAATGGCCACAATGGCTGGAGCTGCGCCAATCCAAAGCCAGGAGCCAGGAGCTTCTTCCTGGTCTCCCATGCGGGTGCAGGGGCCCAAGGACTTGGGCCATCCTCCACTGCTTTCCCAGGCCATAGCAGAGAGCTGAATTGGAAGAGGAGCAGCTGGGGCTAGAACTAGCACCCACCTGGGATGCTGGTTCCTCAGGCGAAGGATTAACCTACTGTGCCACGGCGCCGGCACCCACATATCTGTTTTTCAGGGCTGCCATAGACACTTGTGCAGTGTACAACCTGCACAACTACAAAGGTGGTCTTTTTCTCTTTTGGGAACTATATTGCTCATGTATCCTAACCTGGTTTCTCCATCCCCTGGATAATACAGGACTACACTGCTAAAACTCACAAGTTTAAACCTGCAAGTCCCTGTTGCATGTTGATGTGCTAACATCACTGATTAAGTTGTTGACTGATCTTAGTAAAGTAGCTGGTTTCTAGGGCCTAAGAGACATTTAATCTTCTGCTTCTCAGTGTGGATTTAATTATTTCAATTCCCTGAAAGTCTTCTTATACCTCTTAGCTCTACTTTCTACCCAGAAGGAACTCATTCTCATAAACTATATATATAGACATAAAGGGTTAACTTCTTGACAGACCCTAGTCACCTCTGAGGCAACACCAAGAAGTGGTCATAAACACAGGCTCTGAAGCTAGGCTGCCTGGGTTAGATCCCCAGCCCACACCTGTTCATCTGTAAAAAGAAGGTATAATGACACCACCTCACAGAATCATTACCAGTATTAGATGTGTTAATGCATGTAAACCTCTTACAACAGTGCTGGACACATAAGCACTTAGTAAGTACAAACTATTACTATTCTGCTTTTATTCTATTAATCTATTATTATCCTCCTGCAATTTAGTATCACAGTTATTCCTTACTTCCTCTCATTTTGTGTTGCTATAACAGATTATCTGAGACTGGGTAATTTACAAAACACAAAACAGAAATTCTTTTTCTCATAGTCCTAGGAGTAGGAGGTCCAAGACCAAGGTGCTGGCCTCCAGTGAGGGCTTTCTTGTTAGGTCCCCAAATGGCAGAAGATGGAAGGGCAAAAGAATCAATTTCCTCCACGCAGACCTCTTTATAAGGGCACTTGATTCCACTAACAATGGCGGGGCCCCATGGCCCAATCACTTCCTCAAGGCGCCACCTTTTAATTGGCAACAGCAGAATTTTGGAAAGGACACATTCGAAGCACGGCATCTATTCAACATTCCCTATCTCTGTATGTTGTATGACTATTTAGTAACAAAACAGTCATGTTGATGGGAAGCGTATGAATGTATGTTCTTTAACAGACTTAAAATAAAGGAATGATGGAAGGGTGTAAGAATTCCCCATAGCTGCTATTACAAATTACTTAAGGTAATTATTGAGTGGCTTAAAACAGCACAAGTTTATTATCTTACAGTTCTATAGGTCAGAAGTCAAAAAAGAGTCAGCAGGGACAACCATTTGACCCGGCGGTTAAGATGCAACTTGGAATGCCCACATCCCATAGCAGAGTGCCTGTTTCAAGTTCCAGCTCCTCCACTCTGTCCCAGCTTCCTACTAACGTGCAACCTGCGAGACAGCAGGCAGTGGTTCAAGTGCTTGGGTCCTGCCACCCACATGGGTGACTTGATTGAGTTCTAGGCTCCTGAGATCAGCCTGGCTCAGCCCTGGCTGTGTCTCTCTGTCTGTTTCTGTCTCTCTCTACATTTCAAATAAAGACAGATACAGAGTCAGCAGAGCTGCGTTTCTTCTGAATGGGGACAGCAGTTCTTTTACACTCTAGCTTCTAGGTGCACACGTTCCTTGGTGGCTACATCACTCAAACCTCTGCTTGCTCTGCTTCTGTTGTCACACTGTCTTCTGCCACGGTTTAGATATATGATTTGTCTCTCAAAGGCCTGTGTGCTGGAGGCATGGTCCCCAGTATGGCAGTGTTGACAACCTATTGGAAGATGGTTAGGTCATGGGGCATCACCCTCACAAGGAACTCATGTTGGTATCACGAAGTGAGTTCTTTCTGAAAGTGGGTTGGGTTGTTCACAAAGCAAAACCACACTTCTGCACACAGCCAGTTCCTCCTCTGACTCTGATTCTCCTGCTCCCCTCCTGTCATAAGCACACTTGTGATTTCACAAAGCCACACAAATAATTCAAAGTATTCTCCTCATTTCCAGAACCTTCACTTAATCCTTTACCATGTAAGGTGGCACATTCACAGGAACTGGGATTGGACATGGACATATTTGGAAGGCCATTATTCTGCCTATCACAAAAGGAAAGGCCCTGGCTATGACCTGAAATCACTGAAACAAGTGGTCCCCAATCACAGGGGATTCCACTGCTCCCAGGTGGTCCTATATGCAGACACTGTTTGGTTGTCACAAATGCAAGGGGCTGCTACTGGAAACCTAGTGGGCAGAGACCACAGGTGATGCTAAGTATGCATAGGACAGCACCCACAGCAAAGAATTACCCAGCCCAAGATATTAACAGCGAAGCTAAGAAACCCTGATGTAAAACATAAGATTTCTTGAAATCTTCGGAGGTAGGAAGGTTACAGTGCAATGGCAGCCAATTTCAGGATTTAGACTTATATCAAGAAGTCTATAAAATTCTATACAAGTTCCAAAACTCCAAGTTTCTGTCAATGTTATGTGGCAAGTAAGTCATGAACAGTATAGTTAATAGAATTTGAACCCTATCCAAATTTTTATTTGCTAAGTTGTATTTGCCTTATTTCCGCTCTGGTGTAGTAACCCATATTAATACATTTGCCACATGGGCAAATTAACTTAAAGTGTGTATTGTAAATATAATTTTATGTGCATTATAAACATTTAAATCATAGATGCTCAGATTTTAAATGGATGACACCAAACAGATTTCAAGATGATCCACAGTCTTCTGCAATATTTTATTTTTGCCATAGAACGACTTCACTTCTATTCCTTGACTTCAAAGGATCAAAGAGAGAGGTACACTTGCAGTGACATTCCCTTCCACTGGGAGAAATATTCAAGTTAGAATCAACTTTCATTAAAGTAAGCACCTGGGGTATCAATACCTACTTTTCCAATTCTCAAGAAAGTCTGTGCTTAAATTTGAACTCTCCTAGTCTTGTAAAGACATTTGTACAATTGTTGGTAGAATATTTTTTTTTCAACAACATTATTTGCATCTTTCTTATTTTCATCTATTTCATTCTTCTCACTCTTCTTTATTACTTACTTCTGCCCAAGATATTCTCTAGTGTTTTCCTAAAAGAAATGTCTGTATTTTCTGTGGCAGAAAGGAGGACTAAGAGTGTGCGTAAGGGCATGAAGGTTGTATTCTTGGGGGTATACAGAATCTTCCCTTTTTCCACCAGGAAAAGCAGTAACTACAAATATGAATATATTCTAACAGCTTGTGAACCAACACAGTAGATTGAAGACAAACACACAGCTATACAGCAATCTGATTTACCACCTATGCTATTTCCATCATATACATTTCTCTGCCAAGATATAGTTTTGAAAGATGCTTTACATTTGGTAGGATTTCCAAGACACAATTAAAGAACACAGGTTAAATATATTTTAGTAAGTTGAGATTTGCCAAACACTATGTAAAAACTATATCCCTGAACATTAAGTCACATTTAAGATTCCAGATTCTGAGCATCATGTTGCTCCTTGAGGTATATACTACTAGAGGATGATGCCTAGATCTCTGGCCCAAAATTACCTTCAGAAATTTGCAAAATATGCAAACCTACTCAAAGAACCCATTAGACTATAGAAAAAAAAGTGAGGGAGGAAAGAGAGAACCTATAGATAAAGAGACTTAAAAGACAAGCCAAAAGTATTATGGATAGAGAAATTAACCATTAGAGGTCAATACATAAGTGGAAGTTTCTCAGGACAGGCATAGACATGGTAGAGAAAGAAAGGAGTGGGAGGATTTGGGGAGAGAGTAAATGGTAACTTGAGCACATAATATCTTGCAATCTCCCGATTCAGGAACCTGTACAGCCACTTCCCTTGGAAGTAAAGGTCTTTCTCTGGGAGTAGGCATATTTGGCCTACAGGTTAAGACCCCCTGGTTCCACTGCACAGTGCCTGTTCTCATTCCCAGCTCCAGAACCTGACTCCAATTTCCTACCAGTAAAGACTCTGTGAGGCAGTGGTGGTGGCTCCAGTGATGAGGTTCCTGCCACCCTCCCAAGAGATCTGAATAGTGTTCCTGCTTGCAACTCAGACCCTGGACCAGCCCCAGCTGTTGCAAGCATTTCAGGAATGAACCAGTGATTGGATTTTTTTCTCCCTCTGTCCCTCTCCCTCCACCAACCCACCTTCCTATTTCTCTCTCCCTTTCCCTCCTTCCCTCCCTTCCTCTTAACACCTTGAATAGGAAAGTGAACATATTTATGTAAAGCAGCAAATGGCTGATAAACAAATCAGGTCTCCCTCAAACTCCTTGCATCATTTCTCAGGGTAAACAGTCATTGCTCTTGAAATCCAGAGCAAAATACCCATCAAGAGACAGTACAGAAAAGCAAAGGACACATATTCAAGACATTAGACTATAACTTAGAATTCCAAGATCTTTTCCCACCATTATTTTGCAAAGTTAAGCGAATAAGCAGAAATAACCAGAAAATAACAACCAATAGAAAATAGTGGAAATTATTTAAAATACTTTATACAGACCTAAAGGAGACTTAGGAATCCCTAGTTAGCACTGTGTTTGCAAGGTTGGAGTCCCGGCTGCTCCACTTCTAACCCAGCTCCCTGCTAATGTGCCTGGGAAAATAGTAGAAGATGGGCCCTAGAGCTAGGCCCCCATCATCTTCATAGGAGTCCTGTATGAAGTTCCAGGCTCCTGGCTTCAGCATGGCCTAGCTCTGGCTGTTACAGCCATTTGAAGAGTGAACCAATGGATGGAAGACCTCTCTCTCTCCCTACCTCTCTCCCTTTCTCCCACCCTGTCTGTAACTCTACCTTTTTCTTTTTTTAAATATTTATTTATTTATTTGAAAGTCAGAGTTACACAGAGAGAGGAGAGACAGAGAGAGAGGTCTTCCATCCGATGGTTCACTCCCCAATTGGCTGCAATGGCCGGAGCTACGTCAATCCAAAGCCAGGAGACAGGAGCCAAGAACCAAGAGCTTCTTTCGAGTCTCCCCACGTGTGTGCAGGGGCCCAAGGACTTGGGCCATCTTCCACTGCTTTCCCAGGCCATAGCAGAGAGCTGGATTGGGAGGTAGCAGCAGCTGGGTCTTGAACCAGTGCCCATATGGGATGCCAGTGCTTCAGGCCAGGGCATTAACCCACTGTGCTACAGCACTGGCCCATGTAACTCTACCTTTAAAAAAAAATCTTTAAAAAAAAAGAAGAATCGCTTGTTAAAGTTTATAAATATTGTATTCACCTCCCCTGATGCTCATGCAGTCACCATCTTTCTCCTCTTTGAAGAAAGTACAAATGCTCTTGTCTTTCTCTCACCACAGTCTACATGATGCAACTCATACGGCTTCTCTGTTTCCTTCTCTGGCTTTTATTTTCCTTCTACCCTAAAAATTGATGTCATCTTAAATTCAGCCCTTGTGCCTCTTCTCTTCTTCTTGGGACTCAGATATCTTCATGGCTTCTACCCCCATGGCTTCCACTATCACCCCTAAACTGACAGACCTTAAATTTAAATTCTAGCCCCGGATGCCCCATTTCTGTCTGCCATCTACCGTCACTTGGCTGTTACTCCTGATTCAGACAAAACATCCAAATACATCCCTAGTTTCTCTGTGTGTGGGTTGTCATCATGCCTCCTGCATCCCTGGGTTTTAAAGCATGACATTATTTTCATTTCATTCTTATCCTTCACTTCATATAGGGAGTCAGTTCCACCCAGACATCCAGTGCTGCCTCTGGATGTCTCAATAGGGCATCCACCCCCTCCCACAGATCCTAACTCCCATCCTGAGCACAGCAGCAGCCCCCAGTGGCTTGCCTTCCCAGACTTATCACTTCCTAATCCAACCAGGCAGCCAAGCACTCCCTGAATCCTCTTTCAACTTTTACCTGATCACTCCTATGTTCACAAACATGTCTGTTTGTCCTTTAGTACAACACCAAGGGCAAAAATAGATTTTTCAAGGTTCTCTAAAATGTGCCCCATATACCAAGCCAACATTTTTATTGTTTCCCATTAAATGATCTATTGCTGTACTTTCTCTTTGTTTGGAATTCCTTCTTTTATATTTCCACTTCCAACTCTTAGCACTTGCATCAAGGCCCTTCCCAAATCTTGACTTCTTTACCTACCCTTACATGACTACAGGTGACTCTTTTCTTGGTTCTCATGCCTCTAATGATTTACAAGACATTTAATGCTTGGCAGAATGTGTGGCATGGCAATTGAGACACCTCTTGGGACACCTGCAACTCACACTGAAGCACCTGGGTTCAACTCCTAGCTCCACTTCCATCGTCTTGTTAATCTACACTGGGATACAACAGGTAATGGCTCAAGTACCTGGGTACCTGCCAAGCATGTGGTAGGCTTGTGCTGAGCTACTAGCTCCTGGCTTCAGTTTGGCCCAGTCCTGTCTTTTGTGGACACTTGAAGAGTGAACTGGCAAATGGAAGCTCTCTCTCTGTTTCCCTCTGTTTCCCTGTCTCTGTGCCTTACAAGTAAATAAAAATATTTTTTTTAAAAATAATGCTTACTATTCTATGTTCATGTTTTTTTCTCCAATTACATGGCAAGTTCCACTCCCCACCCCACAAAAAGAAAGAGATCTCTATCACCCTACCACATATCCCAGGGTTGAACACTAACTTTTAAGCATATCCATGTTAATTAATCTACTAGTTAGATATATATTTGATTTTCATCTACTAGACACATAGGTAAGTGATTTATAATAAATAAGAGTAAAAACAATGCAACTGTAGAGAAACCCATATGCCTATGGCATCTGACTTCTTTTAAAAAAAAAAGATTCCTTTATTTGAAAGTTGGATTTACAGAGTGAGAGAGACTGAGCTTCCATTTGCTGCTTCACTTCCCGAATGGCTGCAATGGCCAGGGCTGGGTCAGGCCAAAGCCAGGAGCCAAAAGCTTTATCTGGGTCTCCCACTTGGGCCATTTGCTGCTGCTTTTCCCAGGACATTAGCAGGAAGCTGGGTCAGAAGTGGAGCATCTGGGACATAAAGGGCACCCAAATGGGATGCCAGCAACCCGGGCAGCAGCCTTAACTGTTATGCCACAATGCCATCCCCAGCATTTGATTTTTAAATGTTATACACTTGAGACTGGCGCTGTGGCATAGCGGGTAAGGCCACCACCTGCAGTGCTGGCATCCCATAGAGGCATCAGTTCAGGTCCCGGCTGCTCCATTTCCGATACAGCTCTCTTCTGTGGCCTGGGAAAGTAGTGAAAGTTGGCCCAACACCTTGCGCCCCTGCACCCGCATGGGAGACCTGGAGGAGGCTCCTGGATCCTGGCTTCAGATCGGCGAAGCTCCAGTTGTTGCAGCCAAATGGGGAGTGAACCAGCAGATGGAGGACCTCTCTCTCTCTCTCTCTCTCTCTGCCTCTCCTTCTCTCTCTGTGTAACACTTACTTTCAAATAAATAAATAAATCTTTTTCAAAAAGTTATACACTTAACTGTAAAACTTTAAATGTAAAAATGATTTCTTACCTGATTTTATGCAGTCTGATGACTTGCAAATACCATCTAGAAAAAGGAGGGTATATGCATAAATATTTAAAGTACATGTCTAGTAATTTCTGCCTATTTTTTGTTCTTTTAAAAACTGCCAATTAAAGAAACAATTCCTTAAAGAACAAACTAAAAGCTGAGTGTTACATATCATAGTCAGTGGTTGTAAAAAAAGAAAAATATATATATATAGGGTTATAACATACAAGTCCTAAATTTAGAGTTTTGATTATCAAGAAAAAATGTGCTATTATATCATCCTACCAACCAAGTCATAGGACTATTATTGAAATAATCAGTTTTGTTTGGTAGTTTTTTTTTTTTTCCCCTATACAATAAGAAGCCAATCTTTACTAATTCTTACTGTGGAAAAACTTTCAAGACTCAAATTAGACGTCTTAAATTCCTTTGAAGCCCTTTATCATTTCAATGATACAACAAAAGTTGACTAATGACTATTACTGAAGTGGGTGATAAAATTGTGTTTAGTTTAATTTCATAAACATACCCATAATAGAATCCTCATAAAGTAAGCAGGAGTGACCTAAATATGTTTGGCAATTAATAACTCAGCTCCAACATAAAAGACACTCTGCTTTACTCCAAACTAACTGTTTTGACATACTACTGTTCCATTTTAGTAAGGAATATTTATACCATCATGGACACCTGTTAGTTGGATGGTAAGAGCCCAAGATGAATATTTCATTCTCTTCTGTATTTAGGACTGCTCAGGTGCAAGAGGAACTTACCGTCATAGGTTGCATAGAGTGCTATCATCGTCACAGCTATGACAGTGAGGAGCAGGACAAGGACTGAGAGACTGATCTCCAGAGGAGTCCATCGCTGTTTCTTCTTTGGCTTTGGAGTGTTGATATCAGTTATATCCATCTGACTTTCTGATCTTCCCATCACCTAAAATCTGCAAAAAAATACAAATACTAATAACAAACAGACAAAAAGAAGAAACAAATACACAATTTTAAAGCAAAAGTAAAGGAATTTTGTTGACAAATCAAAATTTTGATTCTACAAGTAAATAATTTAGAACCAGATGAATATGACAAGTCTTGGTCACAATCTTTTGTTTTTTTGAATCACTGAAGATTCCAACAAAAGTGGATGACCTGGCCAGTTTAAACACTCACATAGGATTACTTCAGCAGTTCATAAGCAAAAAGCGTTATACCATCATTAGGGAAGTCTTAAACTCACCTTTCTAAACTGTGGACTCACATCAATGGTTAATTTTATAACTTGCTCCAGTGGTTTCTTTTATAAGCTCAAAAATCAATGACTAATACCTTGAAGTGTTGACTAAGCAATACTTTGAAATATGAATACAAACAAAAATCAAAAGGAACAAGCAACTTGAAGTAGTTTACATAAACAACTTTTATTTTTACAGTTCAGAATTAATATTCCTTGTTCATGAGTTTATCTATTAACTGGCTAGACAACATTTAGAAAATGGTCAGCGGTTTACAACTTGAGATGAAAGATGTTAACCATGTCAGTGTTTCCTTGTGCAACTGAAGGAGGAGAAAATGATTAAAAAACAATTCTACCTTGCAAGTCAGGGTGTCAGGCACTAAAATAATTCAACTTATATTTAAAAGAATAATATTAATACTTCTAATGATGGCTGACATTTATTGAGTACTTCTCAAGTGGCAATCCCAGGTCTTTGTGCCTTACACAACCTAATTATTTTAAGCTTCATGAAGTAGATATTTCTATTCCAATTGTATACCTTAAAAGCACAGAAGTCAAGTAACTTGTCCAGGCTCATACAAGTGAACATTATTTATAAAAAAAACACATTTGATTGCTGTTTGGAAAAAAAAAAGTATCATTATGCAGTAAAAGCTATTTTATACCTTATTGCAGAAATTCAGGGGGAAAATTAAGGGCATACTAACCTGAATATTAAATTCCATTGTATCTTTTAGAGGTCTAGTGACTCTATAAGTTTACCAGTCATTCACCACAGCTTCGAATGAACAATTGCATTTTGTTGTCAGTGACAATATAAGGGGAAATCTTAACTGAACAGACTAGTTGTTAATAACTCAATCCAAATTCATCATAAAATTTAGTTCCTAGATGAAGGGACTGCTTAGAAACGCTCTAATAGGTCTTTGTTGAATACACACAGTTCCTTGAGTATGTGTTTTGTATAAACTGAGGCAGACAGGAGAGCAGAAGATTCTGCTTTGGAAGTGTGGTCTGTAAGATCCAGAGATAACTAAGAATTTAATCTCTAATGAACCACTAATAAGTAAACCACAGCTACAGAATGTTAAAGTCCTAGATACAAAGTCTTAATTATGCTGTTTACTTGATTACAGGAGGCTAAAAGCATGGACAGACTATCAAATAAAAATATTTTATCACACAATGAAAACCATGCCTGCTTCATAAAAGTGGAATGTAATGTACCTGAATGTTAAAATGTAACTCATGTTAGCTGAGTCTCACAGCCGCAGAGGAGGGGTGTGGGGATAGGCTGTGGAATTGCCTTGATTATAACCCTACTTTAATAGGGGTGATGGTTGGGTAAAGAGAAGATGGAAGTATATTTAATACCTGAACACCCTACAGAGAGGTAAACAATAAAAAAGACTAATTTTCCTAGTCTCCCAGATTTCAAGACTGACTTAAAGAATGAATACATTTAATCACATTTGCTCACCTATTTCCCTTTCTTAAAGATCGCTCCTCCTGTTCTAATAAGATTTTGAAAGATAATCTAGAGAAATGTTTTACTGCTATAAACTTTATTATAATTATTATTTCCTTCTTAGAATTGGCAGGGGAATCAGGGCAGCCAATGGTAAAATCAGAGGTTCTCGGGCCGGCGCTGCGGCTCAATAGGCTAATCCTCCGCCTTGTGGCGCCAGTACACCGGGTTCTAGTCCCGGTCGGGGCTCCGGATTCTGCCCCGGTTGCCCCTCTTCCAGGCCAGCTCTCTGCTGTGGCCCGGCAGTGCAGTGGAGGATGGCCCAAGTGCTTGGGCCCTGCACCCCATGGGAGACTAGGAGAAGCACCTGGCTCCTGCCTTCGGCGCAGTGCACTGGCCGCCGCACGCTGGCCGCCGCGCGCTGGCCGCGGCGGCCATTGGAGGGTGAACCAATGGCAAAAAGGAAGACCTTTCTCTGTCTGTCTCTCTCTCACTGTCCACTCTGCCTGTCAAAAAAAAAAAAAAATCAGAAGTTCTCTTTACCACTGCCACAGTTTCTGGTGCAGCAGATCCAGTAAATATTAGTAGGCAAGCGTTTCTCCCTTCCTGGTTACTTTTCCATGGCTTCTCCCCTTATCCTTGAAAATGGGGTGCCGGGGAAGATGGGTTCTAGTGCTTGGCACCTAACACTGCAGAAATAGTGACATGGAAATTAAGGCAGTGTCTGATGTTGTTTAGTCCTTTTACATGCATCATCTTTGAATCATCTGAAAACTTTCTTCCATAGTCCCACTTGTAAATGCTTTGCAAATTCTTCAAAGTAATCTTTTGCTCCTAAGCAGCACTTTTCAACAGCACTGGACAAAAGTAGCAACAATGTATGTTTAACCTCATAACCAACTTTGTCAGTGACTTCCAGGTAATTGTCAATGATTCATTATTTTCTCTTAAGAAAACAGGAGTCAGAATCCAGGGAACATATTACGGACTCCCACTCCCTTACCTGCACATCCAACTCAACCACACCAATCACAAGTAAGAGGAGGGAGGAGGGAACAGGTAAACAAATAAACAAAAATCCAAAAAGCTATACAGTGATACTTGTAGTCCCATTTAAGGCAGAGTGTGCAAAAACGTGCCTACATTGTTAAACTGCTTCATCTCAACTGGAAATGTGTTAAAATGTGTAAACTGAACAGTAGACACTGCCATGGAAGACAAGATTAGAGAATTAGGAGCTCTAACCCAGCAAGAATCCTGCTAACTACAGCTCGACGGCATCACCGAAAGAATAAATTCTTTTGCTAGAGGATAAGCTAAATTTCAAAGCACTGTTAAGCAGCAATTCTTAGAGCAGCTGAACATAAGCATGACTTTATCAGATAGCCAAATCCTGGAATGTGGAAGATAACTGATTGGTTAAAGGGAAGTATGACTCTGAGCAATTTTCATCTTCCCAGCACATGACAGCATTAAGTTATTTCAAGTCCTTGAAGATGTGCTGTGTAATTACAGGTTGCATTATGGAAACTGAGGCACAGGAAGGAGGAACAGGTTCCACATTGACTGTGTTTGCAGAAGCTGAGCAGGTAGGTTCTCAGGAGAAATCATTTTATTTTTTCCTCCAGACATTAATTTCTAGGCGTTTCCTGTGTCCGAAATACGGAGATCGGGACACAAAGTCCCAACCACATTGCTCCCATGTGTAGTGTAGCTCTACGACCAGACACACAGCTTCCAGTCCGAGAAGGTATCAGACCATTTTTTAAACTGCTGGAACCTGGCAACAGAGTAAGGGAGCCACGCTACCAGCCTGGATAGCCCATTTGCTGTTCAGCAGCTGCCAATGTTGACGTTGGAAGTCTGGAACTAGTTTTCAGTTGAGTAAAATTGCCGTTTGAATCGCCCGAAGATAGAGAAGAGGAATGGAGTCCATCAAGAGGCTGAAGAGAGATGTTCCGTTGCAATTATTCCCCCCACCCCACCCACTTATTATTTTTTTTTTTTCAAAGAATACAAGTAGATTGAGACCGGTTAAGGAGCCCTTCTTTAAAAAACTTACACCTACAAAAGAACACTCCCACCCACCCCGCGCCAACCCACCCTTGGGTGATTGAAGCATTAATTATATAATAGGAAATCCAGGTTGCAAAGCGAGATGAGTAGGTGGGATCACGGAAAGATCTTCAGGTTAAGAAAAGTAAAAATAGAAAAGTGAGTTAACAAAACGAGAAGACAATCCAACAGAAACCAAAATGCACACAAACCTTGCTGTTAACAAAACCAGTGTCTGTACAGCGGAATGGCAAATCCCCAGCCCCCAGATCAGCCCCGCCGCAGTTAGGTAGCGCTGATCTCGGTAACCAAACATAACTCCCCGAGTCACAGGCTGCAGGGAGCTCTGGTAATAAACCTGAAGAGTCGACCTGACATCACTCGCAGAGCCCTCCTCCAGGTCACCCTCTCTGCCCCTTCCCTCCCCCGCTCCCGCCCTCCCTCCTCAGGTCCCAGCCGCAGCTCCTTCCCAGGGCACGCCTCCTCCGCCTCCGGCCGCGGGTCCCGGGCGCGCAGGTCGCGCGGGACCCGGACCGAGGACCCTGCTCCACGCGCCGGCGGCAGCCGCTCCCCTGGCCCGGCGCTGCTCTCCCTCCGGCAGTCCCAGCGGCTCCCGACGCCCGGGGCGCTCGCGCCCTGCGGACCCTTCTCCCCCAGCTCCCAGGTGCCGGCTTGCTCTCCCGGGACTCACCAGTGGGATTCGGGAGAAGTTGGAGGCTGCAGAGCAGGCACATCCGGACCAATGAGCGCGCGGGGCCGGGCGGCGGGCGGGCGGGCGGTTGGGGAGCCCCGCCGAGCGCGGGTCGGTCCGTGGGTCCCCCGGCGCGCCCGGAGCGCCGAGGGATCCGGGCGGCTGGCGGCGGCGCCGAGTTCAGCCGAGGCCGGACGCCGGGGAGGTTCCGCGCCCGCCACGGCCCGGACAGGGGGGCGGCCCGGCACCCCAGGCATCCCTGGGACCCGCACACGGAGAGACTCACCGTGGCCGCTCAGCAGATCCCGCGCCGGGAGTTGGGCGGCTGCTCCCGCCTGCGCTCGGCCAAGCCTCGCCACTTGCACATCTCCGCGCCCCGCGCGTCTCGGCGCTCCTACCCTCTGCCTCGCCGCGGCAGGACCGAGGAGAGGAGCAGTTCCCCGGGTGACCTGAAGGTTTCCGCTGGGTCTCCCAAATGCTGCCACACCGTGTGAGGGGGCCCCGGGAGAGGGGGCGGCGAGAAAGTCTCCCCACGCCCCCAGTTTCCCCACCTCACCATTTCCAAAAGGGCCTCGCCAAACATTCTTGGGATTGCTGAGCTTCGGGGCTTTCAGGAAAACAATACTGGGTCTCTTCGGGATTCTGCAGCGCTGAAGAGGGCTCTGCCTCTCGTGAGTGCACCGCAGACAACAATGCTTCTCTCTCTCTTCGCTCCTTTCTCTCCCAGCATCCACACTTCCTTCCTCCCTTTCTCGGCTCTAATTTTCTTCTTTCATTCCCTTCTAACTTTTGCTGTATTTTCTTTTCCTTCCCTCCTTCACCTTTTCCTTCCTTCCTTTAACCACTTCTCTCCTTCTCTTTTCTTGGTCAGAGCAATAGGATAGTAAGATCTGTCCTGAAACTCTCCGCTCCCACCTCTCCACTCTGGGGAATCTTGAAACCGTGGAGACTTGGGGTGTTGGCAGTGGGGAGCGACAAGGAGAGGGAACAAAAAGCTAAGGTGTGTCTGCTACACCTACCAAAATTATCTGTGCCTTGTCTGGACCCTTGTCAATATCAACCCGCCAAGCAACACAACATTTTCACTTAAGACACTCCTTCCTTCTAAGGGGGGTTTAAAATACAAAAAGAAACAAGGAAATACTTTTTGCACAAAGGCAGTTTGTAAAAGAAAGCGTCAGCAGCATTAACTGGCAAGGTGCTCAGAGAAACCCAGCCTCCTGCTGCCCCGCCCCACCCCTTTTCTTCTTTCTAAGGTTTTAAATTCAATTATAAAATGCCAACTATATAAGGAGCTTTACCATTGATCCCTTTCTTCCTTTGAATTATATATAATTGCAAACACACATACTCTGCGGGATTCATACTGAAACACTACCGGGTTTTCCAAACTTGCAATGATCTGTTTTAAACATCAGAATTACTTACTGCTTGAGAAGAGTCCTTTGGCACTAACAAATTTTACATCATTTGTTCTAGAAGACAAAACTGAAAAGCCAGAAGTGGTTATACATGCTAATAAGTTAAATGAAATAAAATGGAGACTGTCTTAAAAAGTTAACCAATCTTTAGGTAATTAAGTTAATAAAGAAAAATGATGGATGGACATGAAAAGTACTACTTGTATTTCTGTACTTTCCTCCTTCTGTGTGCAGATTATAGACTCTTAGTCCTCATAATAACCCTAAAATCTGGGTGTACATCCCCACCAAAGGAGCATGGAGCTTAGCTAACGCCCTGGGGAAGCACTCCACTGAACTGACCATGAAGCCTGGTTACTTTTGCATAAACTGATTCACTCAACTCCATTGGGTGAGAAATCTCGATCTTCTGACACTTCTTAAACACTATTACTTTTCAGATAAAATATCAAAATTTTATTTTAACTTGACATCATCAACAATGAATTAAGATGAGTTATAAAATATTTTCTCTTATTTTTTTTGCATTTAGCCGGTTCTCAGTTTCTTCATATATAGCCATATGTATGAAAACTTGCAAGCATACCTGATTAATGCAAGAAAATTAAGTTCATGTGCTTGGCCTTAACCTTTATATTTAAATTTTTCAAGTTAAGTTCTTGCATTCAATTTTATTTTATTTTTAACTTTTTAGATACTTATTTTATGTATTTGAAAGGCAGACTTACAGAGAGAGAGGAAAAGATACAAGAGAGATCTTCTATCTGCTTGTTCACTCCTCAAATGCTTGCAAGGACTTGGTGGGCACAGGCTGAAGCCAGGAGCCTGGAATTCCATCCAGGTCTCCCACATAGATATCGAGGGCTCAAACATTTGGTGTGTCTTCTGCTGCTTTTCCAGGCACATTGGCAGGGAGCTGGATGAAAAGTGCAACATCCAGGAATCGAACAGTTGCTCATATGGGATGCTGGCATCGCAGGCCACAGCTTAACCAGATGTGCCACAATGCTGGCTCCAATTTGCACAAAATTTTAAACAGATGAAATTCTGTTGGAAGGTAAGTATTCTCTTGTAGTTCAGGAATAGAAAATAGGGTGATCTGGTTTATTTATAGAGCCTCTGAACTTTGACTTGAAGATGTAATTTATTTTTTTTAAGTCATTAATGAAAACTTTCCACAGTATTCCATTATGAACACATGTCATATTTTCATTTCAGGAGAAAAAAAAATCTGCAGAAAGCCAATTCCAAAATTCATTACTGGTGGGGAAGTTAGGATGCACATCAAAAGACAAAATGGCTTCATCACAGGCAGTCATTTGGCACATTTGTTAAGATGCTACTTGGGACGTCTGCTCCCATCTCATATCAGCAGAGTGCCTGGGTTTGAGTTCTGACTCCATTCCCAACTCCAGCTTCCTGCTAGTGTGCACACTGGGAATCAGCAGGTAACGGCTCACTTGGTCCCTGTCACTCACATGGGAGACCTCTAATGAGTTCCTGGTCTGGACTGTTGTGAGCATCTGGGGCATGAACTAGCAAATAAGAGATCCCTCTTTCAAAAAGGAAATAGATAAAAAATTTTTTTAAAAAAGCTAAAGCAAATAAAGCCTAGTTACAGTTATTTTTATACTCTTTCAAGTGGTAGTCAAGAGTATGGATGGGTAACTGCCTTCCCATAAATACTCATGAAAGTTCATTAGAAACATAAGAGTTTTTATCAAGAATGTGAAATCTCTTTCTAGTAGGAGGTTATGCGGATTTGAGATAATTTCGCTTGTATGGGATCTAGTAAGGAACCCCCAGACACATCGAGTAAGTAAATCAGTAAGCTAAAGTTGTCCAGAGTCACTCAGTTTGGTCAATCCAGGAATAGGGGAGAAAGTAGTCCTCCCAGGGGCCAAACTTTACTTACTAACAGTGGAATGCCTGGATTCTGGCAATATGGAAATAAAGGACCCTGCATGGAACACTTGCAAATGTTTGCTCAACTGTTTTTGAAAGGATCATTAGGAGCAGTTATTGTGTGGGTAGTGGATCCCACTTGCAGCACCACATCCCATGTCTGAGTGCCAATTCCATTCCTGGCTACTCCAATACTGAACCCACTTGCTGCTGTTAGACCAAGAAGACAGCAGATGATAAATTAAATCCCTGGGTCCCTGCCACCCATGTGGGAGACTAGGAGTTCTGGGCTCCTGGTGTAGGCATGGCCCATCCCTGGCTGTTGTTGTCATTCGGGGAGTAAAATAGTAGATGAAAGATCTCTGTCTCTGTCTCTCTCACACTGCTTTTCAAATAAGTAAAAGGATCAAGAAACATTTCAAAAGAAAAAAAGGCCCTCTAAATGTATCCTTGAACTAGTGAGAAAGTGAAAGAAAGCCTTGGGAGTCAAAAGCAAGAACAGCCACAAATCTAGAAAGTATGTGAGTGCTAAAGATGACACCTATTGATCTCAGGAGGCTTCATGGAACCTCAGAGATCTGAAGCCTTAACAGGAATTCTAGGTTCCAGCACACTTATACAGAGTTTAGTCCAGAGGAAGGTGAAAAGTTAGATCAAAGATTCGTACATAAAGCTCAATCCACTGAAAAGAAACTTTTGCAATGAAAACCTGAACTAACAAACACCAAAACTAAAATCCCTCCCATATTCCCTCCCCTACCTCCCAACTCCATCTGCACTATGACCCTTTGTTAGTCTGATTGATTCCAAGCCCCTCCAATCAGAACTTGCCTCACCAGGTGTGAAGGGGTGTCCTGCATATCAGCTCCTCCTACCCAGTCCATAAAACTCCCACTCAAACCCAAGTGGTTGGTAGGGGAGGTAAATTTGAGTCATATCTTCTGCACCTTGCTAGTTAATAATAAAGCCTTTCTCCTCTTAGAAGACTGGCATCACCCAAAGCACTGGGAATCTCCCTTGTGCTGTTACACACAGAAACAAATATATTTGCCTTTTTCAGCCTTGACTGAGGATTCAGTGTACAGCAAAAACTTCCTGTGAGAATTCATGATCAGATAACGGGCTAGGACTTATACTAATTGTGTGGCCTGACTATTCCTAAATTAGACAGCTACCAATTAGTGGTCTCAGCTAGACTGTATCAATAGAAATTAAGAGAATTTCTACCACCTGACTCTCACTAGAGAAAGTTCATGATAATAAATTTATGAGACAAAATAACAACCAATGGAAGGTTTAATATGAAACAAAGAATATTAAGGAAAGAATATTGTAACAATATAGGTAGATCTAGGGAATCATGAGGGGGGGAGGGGAGAAGACCAACTGAAATACAGGATGGTTATAATATATATGTTGGGAGAGTGTTAATTAAATTGATAATTAATCTGTTTTTTGAGATGCCTATGTACCATACCAGAATACCTGGGTTTTAGATGGGAGCTCTCTCTTGGTGTCTCAAAAACAAACAAAAAGCCACTCTGAAGTTCTTACTTATCTTTGTTGGAAAAGCAGCCAAAGATACTGATTAATTTTAGACTTTACGTTTGATTGAGTTAATTATGAATGTAAGAATTACTTGGGGCCGGCACTGTGGTGTAGCAGGTAAGACTGCCACCTGCAATACCAGCATCCCGTATGGGCACCAATTAGAGCCTCAGCTGCTGCTCTTCTGATCCAGCTCTCTGCTATGGCCTGGGAAGGCAGTAGAGAATGGGCTGAGTGCTTGGGCCTTTGTGTCCATGTGAGAGACCTGGAAGAAGCTCCTGGCTCATGGCTTTGGATCAGCGCAATTCCAGCCATTCCAGCTATTTGGGGAGTAAATCAGTGGATGGAAGACCTCTCTCTCTCTCTCTCTCTCTCTCTCTCTCTCTCTCTCTCTCTCCTTTTGCCTCTCTATAAATCTGCCTTTAAAATAAATAAATCTTTAAAAAATACAAATTACTATTTTAACCACTAAATGAATAAAAATAGACTTCATAATGTCAAATCTTGCAGAAAGAAAAATTTAACCAAGAATCTATCTAAATGATAAGGAAAGAAAAAAATAAAATATTAGAAAAGGATCTAAGAGAAGTATAAATTAAGATGATGGAAATAAGTTAAAATATAAACTAATCACAATAAACATAATTGAACTAAATTCTTCAGTTGGAAGACAAAGATTGGAATAAAACAAACAAATAAGCAAAATCCAGCTATCTCTGTCTAAAAGAGACATATCTAAAATTGTACTATAAAATAGTTGAAGGCAAAACAATGGAAAATATATGTCAAATCTATAACTAAAGGATTGCTGCTACAGCAATATATTAGGACAAACCAGACTAAAGTTTTGCTAAACAAAATTGAGTAAGCAATTCAACAGGATAATATAATTTAAAACTTGATCATATCTTATAGCATGAATTGTTAAGTATGTACTGCCAAAAATGATACAAGAACTAAAAGAGAAAATTGATAATCCACAATTTTGATGGATGATTTTAATACACCTTGTTTAATTTTTGCTGAATCAAGTGTGTAAATCAGAAGTAATATAGGTCTGAATAACAATATTAAAAGTTTATCTAATGGAAATATATGGACCGTTTAACTCAAGAATTGAAAAAAAAAAAAAACACACTTTTTTCCCCAGCATCCATGAAGTGTTTATAAACACTTACTAGGTTAAAGGTGAGACTATTAAAGAGGCTTCAATAAAGTTCTAAGAATTTTTCGTTATAAAGAGCACATTCTTGGACCTTAACAACACTAAAGAAAGGTAAATCAAAACCATAAATACATTTAGCAAACAAACTATTCGTAGATTTTCATGATAGTGTGCTCCTATTTTCTAAATGAGAACATGAAGTACCAGAAGGAAATGTGTGATGATGTGTGTTGTTTTTACAGAATGACAAGTAATAACACAGGGGGCGATTTTCTACTTCCTTGTTTTCGTTTTCCTGAAAGAGGATGGACTAGAACTCCTGGCTAGATCTGAATATAATAAAGTTTTAAAAGGAAAAATGCATCTGAATTTCAAGTCCAAATTTGCTATAATATGCTTTCTTTTGAGAATGAGATTCCTGATCATAGTCCATGCCTAAATACCTTAACAGTTTTTTCCAGAACAATTATGAATAACTAGGTCCATTGCTCACAAACTATCCATTTTTCTCTTGGGTTTGATGAAGCATGAACAGCTATGAAGAAATATGACTGGAAAATACAATGTGATCTAATAGTGACAAACTGAGTGGGAAATCCAGCAAGGCCAGTCTGCTTAGCTTCCTCTGGGCCCCAGTGTTGTTAACATTTCTTCTCTCCCACCCCCCACCATGGGGCTGGACCCTCTGGAATGAGGGTCTTAATTTCTTTATGGCTGGCTCTTACAATGCAGGGAAAGCTAAGAGTTATCTTTTTGGGCTTTATGGCTGGCTGAGAGAAGGGTTCCAGTTTCTATGACCTGCCTTGGGGAAATGAAATTCTAGTTTCTCTGGCTTGCCTCCAGGGAGATTGAGGGGAGAGAGATAGGATCACAGGAGAAGGTCAGAGAGAAACTTTGCTCCTGATGCTACTTCTAAGGCCTATCCTTTGGGGTAAGGATTTCTTAGCCCTAAATATGCAAAGTGGGCATTATACATCAATAAGAAAAGGAGAAAATCTTTTAAATAGAACTGAGATCTTCAGAAAGAAAAAAAAAATCTACTTTTTAGATCTACACAAATAAGGAATTTAAATGTGACACAAGCAAAATTTTTTAAGATGCTAAAAATGTTAGAAGTATGAAAAGTATATAAAAGAATTTTTATAACATTGTGACAGGGAAACATTTCAAAGCCTCAATTCAAACTATAATGACATTGATATATCACAAATTAAATTCTTATTTAATTGAAGAAATTAGAAATAAAATTCTACTTCTGTTTGCCAAAAAACACTAAGGAAATTCAACCTATAAGCCAAATACTAAGGAAAGATATATTCCAACAAATAAAAGTGTAAAGTTATTTGTCTCCAGAATACATAAAAACCTACAAATAAATAAAACAGTCTCAAAATGTGGATAAAAGACATGAACAGGCATTAAAATGAAAAATAAATAAAAATGACCACGAAGAGAAAGTGCACAATTTCATTAATAGTTAAGTGCTAATTAAAACCCCCACATAAAACCGAATTTTACTTACCTGACTTCACCACTTGTAAGGGTAGTCATTATGCAATCTCCCAGGATAAAAAAGAAGTTGTTCTTGTAAGAGCAAAACAGATTATTGGTTGTCTTAGTAGAATCCTGTGTCTTGGTTAGCCCAGGGTAGAGAAACTTACTCTGTAAAGGGCCAGAGAGTAAATGCACTGGGCTTGGAAGGCCACAGAAGTCTCCCTTGTGTGTCCTTTTTTTTTTAACAACCTCTTAAAAATGTAAAACATAGGAAGGGCCAGGGCTGTGGCACAGCAGTTTAAGCTGCCTCCCATAGGGCAGGCATTCCATCCCAGCACTGGTCCAAGTCTACTTCCCATACAGCTGAGGAGCTGAAGATGGCCCCAGTGCTTGGGCCCCAGCACCCATATTGGAGACTCTAAAAGCTCCAGGCTCCTGGTTCAGCTCTGGCTATTGAGGCCATTTGAAAAGTGAATCAGTGGTTAGAAGACCTCTCTCTTTCTCTCTCTTTTACTCTGCCTTTCAAATGAATAAATAAATCTTGAAAAAAAAAAAAAAGAAAAAACATTCTTAGTTTGATGCTGGAAAACAAGCCACTGACCACAAATGAATTTGGCTGTCCTTTGCAGATCTCTGGCTAGCAGTTTCTACAGATTCGATTCTATTGGAATTGTACCTTTGGTGGACATTGCACTGACCAGGCTAATTTACAAGACTATAAAGATTTCCCTCTTATAAAGTGATAATAATGCAAATTATCCTTGTTTAAAACCATACAAAGATACATTTTTTTGTATTATAATTTATAGGCCAATACTTGTTTTGATAGGCCAATATAGTTTCAAAAATGACTGTACTTTAGCAAACCATTTTAGGAATCATCTACATTATCTAGAAATGTTTAAGAAACACACCTCAACAGTTCTATTTTAGACATAAAATTTGGAGAAAAAAAACCCTACACACATGCACCTGGAGAAATGTGCAAAATTTCATAGCAGCATTGTCTGTCATAATTTTTTAAAAACTAGGAACATCAAAAAAGCTCACTAATGGGAGAATGAATAAAATAGTGTATTACACTCATAAAATAGAACACTATGCAGAAAGCAAAATAACCAACTGCAGCTAAACAAATCAACTGTATGACTGTCACAAAAATAATGTTGAGTAAAAAGCCAGTACATTTTTGCATGATATTATAGATACTGTAGAAAGAAAACAGAAGATGTAATAATCAGGTACTCAAGAAATTCATAATTTAGTGGATAAGAGAAAAGCAAACAAGTACTTGCAGTGGTAATTTTCATAACTGAGTCATATGCAAAGATCATTTGAAATGTTAGGACAACTTTTTTTTATGGTGCACAAAGTGATAGTTTATTTAAAAGGTGAGAATGCAGACACACACCTATGGGCATAGTTGAAGAGTGGAATGGGCCAGGGGAGGGGAAAAGCAGTTGGGAGGGAAGTAGACAGAGGACACCTTCAGTGCCTCCTGTCTTCCTGGTCTTTGACCAAATAAGAATAAGATTGGGGCCAGCACTGTGGCCTAGCAGGTAAAGCCACTGCCTGCAGTGCCGGCATCCTGTATGGGCAGCCAGTTCAAGTCCCAGTTGCTCCACTTCTGATCCAGCTCTCTGCTATGGCCTGGGAAAGCAGTAGAAGATGGCCCAAGTCCTTGGGCCCCTGCATGCTTGGGAGACCTGGAAGAAGCTCCTGGCTCCAGGCTTCGGATCAGCACAGCTCCAGCCATTGGGGCCAGTTGGGGAGTGAACCAGCAGATGGAAGACCTATCTCTCTCTCTCTTTTCCTATACTTCTCTCTCTGTGTAACTCTGACTTTCAAATAAATAAATAAATCTTTAAAAAAAATAATAGGGTCGCTCCCAGTTGCTGGCCTCTTTTATTTTATAAGGTTGAAAGAGGTGTGGCTACATGGCACCTCCCACCCTAGGTCCTAGATGAGAGAGACTTATGAGAAGGGGGAGGTTCTGGTTAACAGGTGGCTGGATAGGATTACATAGGGCGGGGACTTAGGGTTTCCAGTTCATGGTCTTAACCTGGCTATCCCATATCAGCCCCCCTCAGAGACTTCTGACCGCTGTTCTTAAGGGGGTGCTGAAATGTGAGACTCCATCTTCTGTATCTGTTTCCTGCTCATCAGCGGCATGGTGCCTGTCTATCTTGGGTTCAGAGATCTTTTCTTAATTCACCTAATGTATCTCTCTCATGAGTCAGAATTTTTATCCTTCGCTGCCAATGCCTGTAGCCCCTGCATGGTCATCATTATTTTGAGAAGCTGTCAAATTCTGAAACAGACAATTTTATAAAACAGTATGAGCATAATGGGAAAAACATAAATTGCAAGTGGAGTGGTTAAGGTAACCTTTTTTAAAAAAAGATTTATTTATTTAATTATTTGAAAGAATTAGAGAGAGAGAATAAGAGAAAGAGAGACAGAGAGAGATCTTCCATCTAGTGGTTCACTCCCCAAATGGTGGCAATGGTCAGAGCTGGGCCAGGCTGAAGCCAGAAGTCAGGAGCTTTTTCCAGTCTCCCACCTGGGTACAGGAGCCCAAGCACTTGGGCCATCAGCTGCTGCTTTCTCATGCTCACTAGCAGGAAGCTGGATCAAGAATAGAGCAACCAGGACTTGAACTGGTGCCCATATGGGATGCCAGTGCTGCAGACAGTAGCTTAACCCACTGTGCCATAATGCCAGCCCTAGAGCAACTTTTTATCATTGGGTATATCAGAAAACTTCATCCCCTAATATATTTCTTATTTGATTTGAGGAATACATGGAACTCTGCTTGATGAAAGATGATAAGGATATCTTTCTGACAACAGAAACACACAGAATGTTTTCTGTGTGTTGAATATTGTATACAATATAGTGGAAATTTTGATGGTTCCCCACTGCTGAAGTGAGGTATGGGGAGGGAGGAGAGCAGGAGCACTTGCCCCTGCTGTGTTGATGGGAATCAGAAGGATAGATGGAGGGGGACAGGACTAGTGCAGTAATTACTTTCTAAATAAACTTGCTTATTTATTTATTTGAAAAGCAACAAGAGAGAGAGAGCGAGAGCGAGAGTGAGTGAGAGAGACAATCTTCCATTTGTTGATTCTCTCCCCAAATGATCACAACACCCAGAGCAAGACCAGACAGAAACCAGGAGCTGGGCACTTCATCCAGATCTGCCAGGTATAACTAGAGTGCTTGGGCCATCATTTGAAACCTCCCAGGCACAATAGCAGGAAATTGGATCAGAAACACAGAAACCAGGACTCAAGCCAGGCACTACAATAAAGGATTCAGGAGTCCCAAGCAGTGCCCTAACCACAGCACCAATCTCCTGGTCCTGGGTTCACTCATTCTTAAGAGAATTGTTCTAACAATAAAGAAGGGGCTGGCGCCGCGCCTCAACAGGCTAATCCTCCACCTTGTGGTGCCAGCACACTGGGTTCTAGTCCTGGTAGGGGCGCCGGATTCTGTCCCGGTTGCCCCTCTTCCAGGCCAGCTCTCTGCTGTGGCCAGGGAGTGCAGTGGAGGATGCCCAAGTCCTTGGGCCCTGCACCCCATGGGAGACCAGGAGAGGCACCTGGCTCCTGCCCATCGGATCAGCGTGGTGTGCCGGCTGCAGCGGCCATTGGAGGGTGAACCAACGGCAAAGGAAGACCTTTCTCTCTGTCTCTCTCTCACTGTCCACTCTGCCTGTGAAAAAATAAAAAATAAAAAATAAAGAAGTTAACTAAAATGAGGAGAAGAGAGAGTTTTGAGGTGGAATCAACAGGATGTAAGTGATCTTTTTTTATATTGAAGATAAAGAAGAAGGAGGCTAGAATGACACCTGTGGTTTCAGGCAAATGGATAAATGTTTCACTTCCCAGAGATAAGGAGCATTGTTGGTGGTGGTGGTGGTGCTGGTGAGCTGTGGCTAGGATGCTGGACATCTTGTTGAAATTGTAGCATTTCTGCCACATGCAGAACATAACAGTGGAATATTTGTTGCTTCTAACAACCCCATAAAGTATCTAAATATTTGTTACATGCTTGGTGCAATGATTAATGTGATGATGGGACACACGTCTCAGAAGTATTAGAGCCTCAAGTTTTACTGAAGACAAAATAACTATTAATCACCCAAAGATTATTTTGAAAACAGTTACTCACCAAGCAGTTTTCAATGGACTGTGACTGAGTGACTGAACATTACATTTGAAAACACAGAACTGAGCCTGTTTCTGGCTAAACTGTCCCAAGTGCTTTGATATGTGGGGCAGAAATGTCCCGGTGGGGGCAGACTGCCCTCTGCCCTCCATGAATACATGACTAAACCCCGTTACGAGATACACACAGCCCTACACATTGATGAGATGATTTTGTCTTTCCTCCGGGCAGCACAGTAAAATTCCTTTTTGGCCATGTATATGGAGACGAGAGGGGATGGGCTGTTGCATAGCACAACTTGTGTGGGCATTTGGCACTCAGCTCACAAGACTGGAATCAATTCTGGCCTGAAGGGAGGCCTGTTCTGAGCCTCTGGCGTTTCCATCAGCACATACCATGGAACATGTGCAGCTGACTCACTCCCATGAGGCCTCTCTGATGCATTTCCTGTGGACATATGTAGCCTTGGCTTCGGAGGAAAGAGCAAGGAATTAAATACTATACAACAGCATCCACAGGAACAACCCAAACACCCTAGATCCTTCTCAGGGGGCAGTTAATCAGTCTGGGCACCTATGGTAATCTTTAAATCTCTGGTTCTTTCTGAGTCCAACCTTGGGCAGAGTTGCTAACTCCAAATAGTCAAAACAAGCGCAAACAAGATACAGTAACATGGCTTGTAAGCAGCCCCTGACTGAGCAAGTTAGCATCTTACTTTGAAATAATCATATTCTACATGTAATTGATTTCCAAGTTCACTTGGATCTATAAAGTTTCCAAGAAAAGTGCCTAGTGAAATAACAATAGCTAGATTTCCAACTATTATATTTATTTAAGCTTATACTATAACAATCTTTCTGTAGATTAAGCTTGTTTTAACCCCATCATTTTTAATCTTCCTCATCATTTTTGCAGTAAGCATTCTTTTCAGTTAAGATTATTCCATTTATCTAGTCCTTAAGTCTAGACAAAAAGAATCTCCTTTTATATTCCACCTGAACTGCTCATGCAGATGTATGTATGGCTTTTAGTATAATAATGTTTAAAATATCTTAATGTCTAATCTTCATTGTTGCAAGATGCTTTTTTTTTTTTTTTTTTTTTTTGACAGGCAGAGTGGATAGTGAGAGAGAGACAGAGAGAAAGGTCTTCCTTTTTGCCATTGGTTCACCCTCCAATGGCCGCTGCGGCCAGCACATCTCGCCGATCCAAAGCCAGGAGCCAGGTGCTTCTCCTGGTCTCCCATACGGGTGCAGGGCCCAAGCACTTGGGCCATCCTCCACTGCACTCCCTGGCCATAGCAGAGAGCTGGCCTGGAAGAGGGGCAACCGGGATAGAATCCGGCGCCCCAACCGGGACTAGAACCCTGTGTGCCGGCGCCGCAAGGCGGAGGATTAGCCTGTTAAGCTATGGCGCCGGCCTGCAAGATGCTTTTTAATGTAAAAATTCTTTTCAAGTATAGTGATTTGGGTTGCTGTTTCACAAAGGCTTTTTTTTTTATTAAACTTTTATTTAATGAATATAAATTTCCAAAGTACAGCTTATGGGTTACAATGGCTTCCCCCCTCCCATAACTTCCCTCCCGCCCGCAACCCTCCCCTTTCCCGCTCCCTTTCCCCTTCCATTCATGTAAAGATTCATTTTCAATTCTCTTTGTATACAGAAGATCAGTTTAGTATATATTAGGTAAAGATTTCAACATTTTGCCCATATAGCAACATAAAGTGAAAAAACTACCATTGGATTACTAATTATAGCATTAAATAGCAATGTACAGCACATTAAAGACAGAGAACCTACATATTTTTTTTTCAAATTAATTAATTTTCTATGCCATTTCCAATTTAACACCAGGTTGTTTTTTTTCATTTCCAATTCTCTTTATATACAGAAGATCACTTCAGTATATAATTAGTAAAGACCTCATCAGTTGGTGCCCACACAGAAACGCAAAGTATAAAAATACTGTTTCAGTACTAGTTATAGCATCACTTCGCTTTAGACGACACATTAGGGACAGATCCCACATGGGGTGTAAGTACACAGTGACTCCTGTTGCTGATTTAACAATTTGACACTCCTGTTCATGGCGTCAGTAATCTCCCTAGGCTCTAGTCATGAGTTGCCAGGGCTATGGAAGCCTTTAGAGTTTGCTGACTTTGATCTTATTCCGATAGGGTCATAGTCAAAGTGGAAGTTCTCTCCTCCCTTCGGAGAAGGGTACCTCCTTCTTTGATGGCCCCGTTCTTTCCACTGGGATCTCACAGAGATCATTCATTTAGGTCTTTTTTTTTTTTTTCCCATGATATCTTGGCTTTCCATGCCTGCTATACTCTCATGGGCTCTCACAAAGGCTTTTTCAATACCTGTTAGGACTCTGTAAGTTTTTATAAGTTTTATATTTATTTGAGATGCAGAGACAGAATGTGTGCCCATCTGCTGGTTCACTCCCCGGTTGCCCACAATAGCTGGGTTGGACCAGGGAAAAGCCAAGAGCCAGGGACTCAACCTAAGTCCCCCATGTGGGTGGCAGGGAGGGGCCTAAGCACTTCAGCCTTCACCTGCTGCCTCCCAAGGAAGGCAGCAGCAGGGAGGTGGAATCTGGAGTATAGCTGGAACAGGAATTCAGGTACTGCAGGATGGACTGTGGGCACCTCAAGTGGTGCTTTCACCACTAGGCCAAAAACTGCCCCCAATATTTGTAACTTTTTTTTAAAACTTGGTAGACCAGAGAAATTAAAGTTCTATTAAGACCCATTTGACTGGCCAGTTCACAATGAATATGACTGAAGGATTGCTTCCAAAACAGTAAATAGCATGAGCTTTCTTGATTGTAGACTCTTTCAAGCTGACTGTATCATTAGAGAAGTGTTGCTGGTTCCTTGGTCTACCTACAATACCAGATGGATGTTGGTAAAGGCAGCAGTTTCATTTCCAAGGGAAAAATATCTCTTTCTGTTCCCACTGGTGATGCCTGTTTCCTGTTGCTTCAGGTACTGCCTGGGAGGCAGTTCTCAGTGAAGTCTTTCTGTTAGGATTGACTGACACCACAAGATAGGAGATAGGTACAGTTACATTCCTGATGAGTGAGTATCAGGGTATTAAAATAGCTAAAGGCAATGGAGCCTTCCTAGTCATTCTGATGGCATTGCTGCTTACTCCTCTGAACCTTGGTGAGTTTCTGTTAAAGAGATTCAAGGTCATATTAATTTTTCCATTAAAAAGTAGATGTTAATAAAAATAGAAAGGGCATTTTTTGATAAAGTACTACTTCTTATAATATTACCAATAAATGGCTAAGGTACAATTTCACATTCTAGCAGGGAATGATTAACATTATTTTAAGGTGCTGCAGAAAAAATGCCCAGGTCAGTTCTCTGCAATTGTAAGGACGCTCATCTTGCCTCCAAATCAGTGACTCATGGCCTTTGTCTTATCCTGGACCTTGACAAACTTAAGTGTTCTTGTCTCACTGTGGCCAATGCTTTCAACTCCTTACTGAAAAAAGTCTTCCAATTCTCCTGTGGTTTTTCCCATCCGAGTACTAACCAGGCCCAACCCTGCTTACCTTCCGAGATCAGACGAGATTGGGTGCACTCAGGGTGGTATGGCGGTAGACTCCCTGTGATTTTTAGTCCCATGACATTTCTTAACCTTTAGTCCAGCTATTTTTTTTAAAGATTTATTTATTTGCAAGGCAGAGTTACAGAGAGGGAGAGACAGAGAGAGATCTTTCATCCACTGGTTCACTCCCCAAATGTCCACAACAGCAGGGCTGGTCCAGGTTGAAAGCAGGAAGCAGGAGCTCCATCTAGGTCTTCCACAGGGTTCAGGGGCTCAAGCAGTGGGTCATCTGATGCTGCTTTCCCAGGCATATTAACAGGGAGCTGGATCAGAAATGCAGCAGATGGGACAGGAACCAGCACCCATATGGGATGCCCATGCCACAGGCAGTAACTTAGTGCCCTACACCACAGCTCTGGTGCCTGGTCCATTGTTTCTAGGGCTTGAGTTTCCTCAGCTTCCATAACACTGTACCTCCTTCTCCCCATTTGCTTTGTAAACATCTCTTTTCTTTATCCTTCTTTCTACCCTTTCTTCCTTGATTGTTTTTGTCTACTCACATCTTACAGTTTGATCTCATAGCAGACAACTTCCAAACCTACACTAATCAGTTCAACATACTTTTCCTGCTGCATTAGTCCATTTTGTGTTATTCTAACAGAACATCAGAGACTGGATAATTAATACAAAATAGTTTATTTGGCTCATGGTTCTGGAGAACAGAAAGTCCTATAATTTTTATATATGCTCTTTTTCTTGCCTGGCCTTTCCCCACTCATTGCAATTATTTTCATATTAATCCATGTAATATCAATAGTTTATGCCTTTTTGCTGCTGAATGGTATTCCATTTTATGAGTGAGTCACAGTTTTTAAAACCTGTATATCTGTTAGTGAATGCTTGTATACTGTGTAACTTAGACCTGCTACAAAGGAAAAAAACAGTGCATTGAAAATTCAGGTTCCAGTCTTTTTATGAGAATATAATTTCACTTCTCCTTTTGCAAAATTAGGCATGTAAATGCTGGATCATATGGGAATTATATTGAACTTCCCGACAAACTTTCAACCGTTTTCCAAGTGATGATAACATTTTTTTTATTAGTAGTGAATTAGAGTTCCATTTTCCCTGCACCCTTATTAACACTTTGGGTGATCAATCTTTAATTTTAGCCATTGTAATGGGTATGAAGTAGTGTCTAATTTTGGTTTTAATTTGCATTTCCTTAATAACTAATAAAGTTGAGCATATTTTCATGTGCTTATTTGCTATTTGTATATTTTGTTTGTTGAAATGTTCAAAAGCATTTTAAAAGAAAAAATAAATTTAAAAGCTAAACCTGGTGTATACATTTGTAAAATATGTGAAAATCTCTCTATTTTGATTTTTGATGAAAATTTTTCAGTTATCTTTGTCTTCACCCCAATAAAAGTTGTAATAATAGCTGAAAGTAAAGTTTCTAGGAGAATCTATTGCAAAGCCTAAGGAAAACACAGCTTTCATCAATGTTACCTACATTTAAAAAACAAAATACATGAGTCTAACCCAATATTCTGACTTATTACATGGTGCTTCTTTAATATCAAGTAAGAGAATTCTAAAATCTGCAATGAGTTCTGCCATGGTAGGTAAGATGGTGGTTGTTGTACACAAAAGTATTAAACAAGGATAAATCCCACTGTGAGAATGGTATTCTATTTGGGCTTCTCTTTGGATTCATTGAGTTATGTCAAGTGAAAATTCTCAGCTTTGAAATTACGTTTGTGTAACACCTCTGTAAGTAGTGTTGAATACATTTATCAGTAAAGAAGAAAGCAGTCTTCAGGTTCAGAGCCTTCAGCAGGTAAGAGCACCCAGCCAGGATTTTTTGATTATATTTTTCCTTGTATTTACTTTCATAGTAAGTGACATAATTTTTCAATTAACCAACCAGCGATAATAATATAAAATTTCATTACAAGATACTATAAGTTTTTTAGATATTACATAAGTAAAACTCTGTTGGCATTGAGATCTGCCAAAAGTTATTAAGATAATATGCAAGTGACTGAATTTTGGGAAAATTATTGAATGTTTAGCCCAGTTGTTCTACAATCATACCTACTCTGTGGAAAACAAGAGTTTACAAAGAGATGCCTCCACTACTTTTTTGGGGGAGAGGTGATGGATAGGCAAGAAATGGTAAACAAATAAACTTAGAGAATCCAGTCCTAGAATCATTCAGAGCAATCGTATCATTTGTTTATGGGAAACTTCAGGAAATGTAAAGAAGACAGTAATCATCCATATTCATGTCTGCCATTATTTCCTTTCCCTTTTCTAATTGCCTTCTAAGTTCATATACATTATTTTAAAATTATATAATAATCTTTTATACTTCTTTGTAAAATGAGCATTGTAAAACATTCGTTTCCTGTCATTGAATGCTCTTTAAAAGTTGAGTTTGAACTGCAGAATATTTATCTAAGTTGTGAGCTTCAGTTTCATGGCTATAAAATGTAGAATACCTTCCTGGTCCAACAATTCTTCATGTAGTTAGGTGAACCAGTTAAATACTCATGAATTGCTTTAAAAATTAAATCCCTGCCTTATTCATCTGGAAAGATATGACATGTAACTGTTCACATAAGAAGCAGTTCTGAAACAGTATTTTTACACTTTGTGTTTCTGTGTGGGTGCAAACTGATGAAATCTTTACTAATTATATACTGAATCGATCTTCTGTATATAAAGATAATTGGAAATGAAAAAAAACCTGGTGTTAAATTGGAAATGGCATAGAAAATTAATTAATTTTTAAAAAAAATTATGTAGGATCTCTGTCTTTAATGTGCTGTACACTGTTATTTAATGCTATAACTAGTACTCTAAACAGTATTTTTTTCACTTTGTGTTGCTATATGGGGGCAAACTGTTGAAATCTTTACTTAATATATACTAAACTGATCTTCTGTATATAAAGGGAATTGAAAATGAATCTTGATGTGAATGGAAGGGGAGAGGGAGCAGGAAAGGGGAGGGTTGCGGGCGGGAGGGAAGTTATGGGAGGGGGGAAGCCATTGTAATCCATAAGCCGTACTTTGGAAATTTATATTCATTAAATAAAAGTTTAATAAATGAAAAAAAAAAGAAGCAGTTCCACTGCACAGCAACTACAAATTGGAACATCAATCCACGTCTCTAAATTTGAGTTCATATTTCAAACCACTGTTGCTTGTGACCAGAATGTCTTATTGTGGATGGAATGCTTCTCCTAATTACTCACTGCCTTCTCACTTCAGCTTTGCCTTGTCTGGAGTATGACTGACTGTCTGTCTATTTACACATCTCCCTGGGCTCTAAAAAGTGGCTTTTGCTTATGTCATGTTGCCCATATTTTAAGTTATGCAATCTAAACCTGAACTTTGAAATTTAGTGAGACTCTATCATACCACTTTTTTTGCTATGTGCTAATAGATAACTAGACAAAATTTTCCTTTATTTATATAGATTTCAAGAAGAGGTAAGGGAAATTATAGCTTTTCTTGAAAGCTGTGTCTGACTATGTACCTCCCAGGTTTTCTTAGTTTGAGATTTGGGGGAGTTCATCTCAATTGATCCTTATAATTTTAGGGTCTTCAGGACCTAAGAGAAGAATTATCCAATCATTTCAGTTCACAAATATGATGAATATGTTCTCTCTCCTTTTGTTTTTAAAGATTTATTTATTTATTTGAAAGGCAGAATTTACAAAGAGAGAGTGGGAGAGAGAGAGAGAGATAGAGAGAGAGTATCTTCCATCCACTGGCTCATTCTTCAAATGGCCGCAATGGCTGGAGCTGGGCCTATCTGGAGCCAGGAGTCAGAAGTTTCTCCAGGGTCTCTCATGTAGTATAGGGGCCCCAACACTTGGGCCATCTTCCAGTACTTTCTCAGGCACATTAGCAGGAAGCTAGATGAGACTCAAACTGAAACCCTGATGGGATGCCAGCATCACAGACTGCACCTTTACTCACTACAGCACAATGCTGGCCCCTTATTCACTCTCCTTGAGTATCAGCCTAGGAGAGGAGAGAGGAACAGTAGCTATAGTTATATCCATGTATAAGCATCACAGTGGAAGAATGTCCAAAGTATCATTTAAAAACAAAACAAAATAAACATCACCCTTCAATAATAAGACAATCTTTGAGGAAACTACCAAAGGATACTCTACTGAGTAGAATAGTGTTGCCCCAAGTTACGTGACATTCTTGGAACCTAGTCATGTGTTCTTATATGGAAATAACGTTGTTGAAAATGTAGTTAATCAAGAAGAGAATACTGGAGTAGATTGGACCTTATCCTACAAGACTGATACCCTTAAAAGATAAGTAGATGGAACTGGTGCCGTGGTACAGTAGGTTAATCCTCCGCCTGCAGCTCCTGCATCGCATATGGGTACCAGTTCTAGTCCCGTCTGCTCCTCTTCCAATCCAGCTTTCTGCTATGGCTTGGGAAAGAAGTAAAGGATGGTCCAAAGTGCTTGGGCCCCTACAACCATGTGGGAGACCCAGAAGAATCACCTGGCTCCTGGCTTCAGACTGGTGCAGCTCTGGCTATTGTGGCCACTTGGGGAGTGAACCAATGGAAGGAAGACCTTTCTCTCTGTCTCTCCCTCTCACTGACTGTAGTTCTACCTCCCAAATAAATAAATAAAATCTTTAAAAAGAAAAGATAAGGAGATATGACATATAAATATGCACTTGGGGAGAATGCCCAAGCAATGAGACAAACAGATTTAATGCTGCACCTACAAGCCAAGGACAACCAAAGATTGCTGAAAAACCCCAAAGACTAGTAGAGTCAAGGAAAATTATTTGTTGCATTTTTTTTCCTGTCAATATTTAATGTTAGCCTTTTAGCCTTTAAAACTATGAGACAATATATTTTTGCTCTTTAAGACACCAATATGTTGTCCTTTGTTATAGTAACCCTAGGATACAGATACAGACACCTCGAAGCTCATCCAGAGGATTTCAGGGAAAAATTGTCTGAGTGAAAGTAACAGTATGTTCAAAGGCATGAGTAGTACATGGGAACTCATTTGAGTTCTTTAAATTTAGCAATATATGTAGTTCAATATAATATTGTATACTGAATTGTATATTATATATTGAGTTGTACATACACACATGCACACTCACATGTAGTCTGTGATGTTTCTCATGATTCCACAGTATACTGAGTATACACATCAGAATAAACAGGAGAAATGAGATACAAATAGTTATTTCCTTAGCTTTGTTCAGTGTTATCATTCAATCTCTGTCTCTGCCACTGAATGGCCATCTTTTCATGTGTTTTTCATCACTGAATATTTCACCAACCAGAAAGTTAGTACCATTGTTAAATATGCTTATTTAAAAACTGTTCCCTAGGGATAGGCATTGTGGTGCAGCAAGTTAAGCCACCAGTTTGGACACGTGCATCCCATATTGGAGTGCCCAGAGTTGCCTCATCTCTGCTTCCAATCTTGCTTCCTGCTGATGCACACCCTGAAAGGCAGCAGATGACGACTCCAGGACGTAGGTTCCTGCCACCCTTTTGGGAGACTAAGATGGAGTTTCTGACTCCTGGCTTTGGCCTGGCCTGGTCCTGGCCCTTGCAGGCATTTGGGAAGTGAACTCATAGATGAAAGATATCTCTCTGCTCTAGTCTCTCTCACATACTCTCTCTGACTTTCAAATAAATAAAAATAAATAAAAACTTTTTAAGAAAAAGCATAAAGTTAAAAAAGTAATATTCTTAAACATGAGCCATATGTGTTAATCTGATGCTGTCTATTCTAATCTGAAACAAAACATTGGGTGTAGTTTAATTACTGAGATGGCTCCTGCATGTTTCCAATTTAGCACTTTCCTGATGGGTTTTCAATTGTAATTTGATACTACATGATTTTTGTTTACCCACTAAGTTGAGAATCTTTTAAGTGAGATTCAACTTCATGACATAAGGTTATGTGATGGCAAATTTTCATTGTTATAGACTTCAAATTGGAGGATGAGGTAGGGGTCACCATCATGGAGACATTTTAATTTTCTACTTTACCAGGCCAATGAAATTTCAGAAAATTTACAAATATGCTTTTCCAAATTTATGAATGTGTGATGCTTTTAAATATATAAATATGTGCCTCATATAGCTAAATATATTCACTCACTTTTCCTCCAATTTTGCTCATATACTTTGAGGGTTTTTGTACTTTATATATTAACTACCACAAATTAGAGAAAATATACGATGTTTTTCTTTTTGGATCTGGCTTATTTCACTCAGCATAATGGTTTCCAGTTGCATCCATTTTTCTTGCAACAGATAAGATTTTATTATTTTTTGTGGCTAAGTTGTATTCCATCTTACATAAATACCACATTTTCTTTATCCATTCATTAGCTGGTGGACATCAGGGTTGATTCCATATCTTAGCTATTGTAAGTTGAGCTGATAAAAGCATAGGGACACAGATAAATGTTTCATATACTTATTTCAATTCTTTTGAGTATATTCCCAGTAGTGGGGTATCTGAGTCATATGGTAGATCTATTTTCAGATTTCTGAGGAATCTCAATGCTGTCTTCCATAACTGTTGTACTAGTTTACATCCCCACTAACAGTGTGTTAGGGTATCTTTTTTCTCCACATCCTTGCCAGCATTATTTCCTTATTTTTGGATGATAGCCATTCTAATTTGGTGAGGTGAAACCTCATTGTGGTTTTTAATTTACATTTCCCTGATGCCTAGTGATCCTGAGCATTTTTATATGTCTGTTGGCCATTTATATTTCATCCTTTGAAAAAGGCAGGTTTATGTCTTTTGCCCATTTTCTAATTGGATTATTTGTTCTGTTGTTGTTGAGTTTCTTGAACTCTTTATATATTCTGGATGTTAGTCTTTTATCAGTTGCAGTTTGCAAATAATTTCTCCCATTCTGTTGGTTGCCTCTTCACTTTGCTGGGTATTTCTTTTGCAATGCAGAAGAGTCTCAATTTGATGTAATCCCATTTGTCTGTTTTTGCTTTAATTTCTCATGCTGGTGGGCCTTATCCAAGAACATGTGCCTATGCCAATGTCTTTCAGTGTTTATATTATGTGTTTCTCTGATAATTTGATTTTATCAGCTCATAGATTTAGATGCTTAATCTACTGTGAGTTGATTTTTGTGTATAACTTGTTTCATAATTCTGCATGCAGAAATTCAACTTTACCAACACCATTTTTGAAGAGACTATCCATTCTCCAAGGAGTGATTTTAGCTCATTTGTCAAAGATTACTTGGTTGCAGATACACAGATTAGTTTATGGGGCTCGTTTCTGTTCAGTTGGTCTACATGCCTAGTTTTGTGCCAATGCCAAGCTGTTTTGATTATAATGGCCATATAGTACGTCTTGAAATCTGGTATTGTGTTGCCTCCAGCTTTGTTTTTATTGGTTAAGATTGCTTTAGCTATTCAGGGTCTTGTGTTTTCCATACAAATTTTAGAATGTTTTTCTCGATCTGAGAATGTCCTTGATAATTTGATTATGTATCTGTAAATTGTTTTGGCCAGTATGAACATTTGATGATATTAATTATTCCAATCCAAGAATATGGAAGATTTTTCTGGTGTGTGTGTGTGTGTGTACCATTTCTTTCCTTAATATTTTGTAATTTTCATTGAGGAGATTTGGCACTTCCTTGATTAAATTTATTCCAAGGAATTTAATGTTTTTGTAGCTCTTGTGAATGAGACTGATCTTGTAAGTTCTTTCTCAGCCTTGACATTGTTGTATACAAAGGCTATGGATTTTTGTGTGTTATTTTATATCTTGCAACTTTGTCAAACTCTCTTGAGTTTTAATAGTTTCCTAATGGAGTCTTATGGCTTCCCCATATATAGGATCATGTTATCTGCAAGTAAGGATAATTTGATTTCCTCCTTTTCAATTTGTATCCCTTTGATTTCCTTTTCTTGCCTAATGGCTCTGGCTGAATCTTCCATAGCTATATGTAATAATAATGATGAACGTGAACATCCTTATCTGGTTCCAGATCTTGGTGGAAATGCCTTAACTTTTCCCCATTCAATATGATGCTGCTTATGGGTTTATAATATTGCCTTGATTGTGTTTTTTCTTTACCCAATGTCTTAAGGTTTTTATCATGAAAGGATGTTGTATTTTATCAAATGCTTTCTCTACATTTATGGAGATAATCATATGATTTTATTCTTCAGTTTGTTAGAGTGGTGTATCATGTTTATTGATTTGCCCATGTTCAACCATCCCTGCATCCCTGGGATAAATCCCTCTTACTCCAGGTTGATATTCCTTTTGATTGGTTGTTGGATTTGATTAGCTAGTATTTTTTTTTTTTTTGAGGATCTTTGAATCTATGTTCATCAGATATATTGGTCTATAGTTCTATTGTGGTCTGTAGTGATTGTCTAAAAACCCAGCCACACCCCACACATTTATCAGTTTCTTGGCCTATGTAGAAGTCACACTGTTACAGAACTGCCACAAGCACAGGGTACAGGGCTCCCACAGACTCAGGCTGCGAGCGACTGGCTCTTTGTTTGCCTTGTGAGCCTCCCCAAATATGAGCAAGCTGCCCTGTTCCTGGAGCCAGCCACCTGCCTGACAGAAGTCAGTTGGTAATCTACCTGGGCAAGCTGAATCTGGTGAATGTTCCCTCCCTTGAAGGAGTTAAGTGGGTACCCTGCCCCCTAGCAGCTCTCCAGACCAGACTCAGTGTCAGTGATGATTGCAGAATTTCCTCTCAGACAAAATCCACCAGTGGCACGCAGGCTGCTGCAGCCTACAATCACCTTGCTCTGGAGAGATGGCATTTCCCCTGCCATCCACCTGGTTTTGGCTGGTGGGTGGGGGAAGGGGAATAGAAACAGCATGGCTTCCCTTCCTGAAGTGAAGTGGGTGCCCTGCCGCAAGCCAGCTATGTAGTCTGAACTCAAAGTTGGTGGGGACCACAGGGTTCTCAGACAAGATCATCAGTGGTGCACACGCTGATGCAGCCTCCTCTCATTCTAGTCACTCACATTTATATCACATATACATATATAGGTACATACATATAATAGAGAAACTGAGGTGGAGCAAAAACAATTTCATGAAGTTCACAGAAGTAATAATGAAAAAAATCAAAATTTTAATTCAGATGTTCTAACTCCAATGTCAGCATTCTTTCTATTTGAACAAGATGACTGTTTTCTAATCTACATTGATGATTCAGCACAGGGGTTCTCAATTGGACAATTTTGCTTGCCAGCAACAGAAGGCAATGTCGGGAGACATTTTTGGTTGTCACACTGAGGGAGTGTTCCTGATATCATGTGCGTAGAGGTCAAGATGCTTCTGCACACCTTACAAGGTGCAGGAAAGCCCAAACAGTTGTTCAGTTCAAAATGTCAATAGGGTCAAGGTTGAGAAACTATGATATAGTACAGTGGTGAATAATGAATACTCCTTATTAAATAATTATTAATAGTAAGCAGCAAATCATTTCTAAGTAAAGTTTTCTTTACCCTCAAATTTCGCTGATTGAGTATGTACTATTGTTATTTTCAATTTACAAATGAGGAAGCCAGTGTGCTATGCTCTGAATGCTGGTGTCCTGTCAAATCCTGTGTTGAAAACTGATCATCAAAGCAATAGAATTCAGAGACAAAGCCTTCAGGGAGTGATTAGGTAATGAGGACTCTTCCCTCATCATAGAATTAGCCCCCTTAGTGTTTAGCAGGCACTGAATCTGCTAGTGACCTGATTTTGTACTTCCTATCCTCCATAATGTAAGCTATAAATTTCCTTTATTTATAAATTACCCCATCTGAGATGTTTGCAATACCAGCCTGAATAGACTAAGACATAAAGATTGAAGAGATTATTTAGCACTTGCATGTGGCAAGGTTATAATTCAAACACAGGTATTTTTGCTGCTAAAGGCTTCACTTTTAAGCATCACATTGTAACTATACCATTGATAGGAAGATTATCAAATGAGAAATTATTCAAAATAACTTTCCCTTAAGAATTATTTTATGTGTCAGTCGCTTTTGCATGACACCAACAATAGTACCCTTTACAAAACAATGACGGGGTATAAAATTTGCTAAGATGAACTGACATAATAAAATTAGTCATGTAATGAAAAAAGGATCATTTTATCCTGCCTGAAAAATAAATGATCTTCCTGATTATACCTTGGAGAACTAGAAGTGTAATTTACAAATCCTTAACATCT
The DNA here is from genome assembly GCF_033115175.1 of Lepus europaeus. Lineage (NCBI taxonomy): Eukaryota > Metazoa > Chordata > Mammalia > Lagomorpha > Leporidae > Lepus > Lepus europaeus. The sequence continues at coordinate 125,995,102 of NC_084828.1, forward strand.
TTTAAGCTAAAATTTACAAGATACTACTGTGATCACATTGTCAGGAACTTTTATTCAGTCATACCACGGTTGACAAAATTAAATAAATATATGGCTAAAAGTCATAGGGAGTTTTAATTATACAGAAGTGTTTATCAGTAACAGTAGACTAAGTTAATTAAGAACAAAAATTTCACTGTGAACAACATAAAAACAAAAGAGGATAATGTGATAAAATAATGAAGATCCAAGGAGTTACAATCCAAAAGAAAAACTGTGTACTTACATCCCATGTGGGATCTGTCCCTAATGTGTCGTCTAAAGCGAAGTGATGCTATAACTAGTACTGAAACAGTATTTTTATACTTTGCCTTTCTGTGTGGGCACAAACTGATGAGGTCTTTACTAATTACATACTGAAGTGATCTTCTGTATATAAAGAGAATTGGAAATGAAAAAAAAACAACCTGGTGTTAAAATGGAAATGGCATAGAAAATTAATTAATTTGAAAAAAAATTATGTAGGATCTCTGTCTTTAATGTGCTGTACATTGCTATTTAATGCTATAATTAGTAATCCAATGTAGTTTTTTCACTTTATGTTGCTATATGGGCAAAATGTTGAAATCTTTACCTAATATATACTAAACTGATCTTCTGTATACAAAGAGAATTGAAAATGAATCTTTACATGAATGGAAGGGGAAAGGGAGCGGGAAAGGGGAGGGTTGCGGGCGGGAGGGAAGTTATGGGAGGGGGGAAGCCATTGTAACCCATAAGCTATACTTTGGAAATTTATATTCATTAAATAAAAGTTTAATAAAAAAAAAAAAGAAAAAAGAAAACCTGAAAGATAAAATCTTCCTTTGGGTCATTTTTTCCCTCTATGATCATTGTCCAATACTTGAACAGATATCTCAGAGCCTGACACTGAACAGTGCTTTGACAGGTTAACACAGAAAAAAAAACCAAAACAAACAAACAAACAAAACAACAACTACAAAACAACAACAACAACAACTACAAAACAAACAAACAAACAAAAAAAAAACCAAGAAAACAGAGGCCAGGGACTGCCAAAAGAAAGGGAACTAGTAAAACTCTGTGTGTTTTAGGTGGAGACCTCAAACGACTACACCTTGAGGATTAAGTGTACTGAAAGTAATTTGTTATAGGAACTGAATGCCAATTTAAATCTGTATACACATATTGGATTAAACTGATCCAAGAGTGTTAGTTCCTTGCTGCTAGCAAGAGACAAACATAAATTTTCTGTGGAAGAACATAACATTACACTAGATTTGGAATTATCTCATAATTTTTATATATAATTTCTAGGACTCAATTAAAAACAGTTGGTCACATGAGTAGAAAAAAAGCAAACAACACACTAAAGAAACAGTAGATAATAGAAACAGGCAAAGTAGCAACAAATGATGGAATTATCAGAAATAGATTTGAAAATAGTAGCTATGCTCATTATGTTCCAAGACATAAAAGACAGCTTGAGAATTTTGACATACAATAGGAAATTCTTAAAAAAGAACTAAGTTGAATCTGAATTTAGAATTAATGATCTTGAGGTTAATTCTGGAAAATAATATAATCAGAATGAAGCACTGAGAGGCAAAATGGTATATGGAAAAAAAGTTCTAAATATTTGTTTTTTTCCCAAGATTTATTTTATTTTTTTGAAAGAGTTACAGAGAGAGAGAGAGAGAGAAAGATCTTCCATCTAGTGGTTCACTCCCCAAATGGCTGCAACAGCTAGGGCTGGGACAGAGAGAAGCCAGGAGCCAGGAGCTTCATCTTTGTCTCCCAAATGGTTGCAGGTGCTCAAACACTTGAAGCATCTTCCATTGCCTTCTCAGGTGCATTAGCAGGAGCTGAAACAGAATTGAAGTAACAGAGACTCAAACTGGTGCCCATTTGGTATGTTGATATTGTAGGTAGCAATGTAACCCACTACAACACAATGCTGGCTCCCTAAATATTTGTGATTGGAATCCTAGAAAGAGGAGAAACAGAATAGGATACTAGTCAAATTCAGAAATAAAGTCTGAAAGTTTTCCACAACTGATAAAATATTTTGATTACGTATTAAGAAACCCAAAGATGTACTAAAAAGTTAATAAAGAAGAAAATCATATCCAGATATAGCATGATAACTGAAGTTGAAAATCAAAACCAAGAAGAAAAACCTTAAAAGCGTATAGCAGGGGCCGGCGCTGTGGAGTAGCGGGTGAGGCCACTGCTTGCAGTGCCAGCATCCCATATGGGCGCCAGCTTGAGTCCCGGCTGCTCCGCTTCTGATCCAGATTCCTGCTATGGCCTGGCAAAGCAATACAAGATGGCTCAAGTGCTTGGGCCCCTGCACCCTCGTGGGGGAACTGGAAGAAGTTCCTGGCTCCAGGCTTCAGATCGGCATGGTTCCAGCTGTTGCGGAAAACTAGGGAGTGAACCAGCAGATGGAGGAGCTCTCTCTCTCTCTCTCTTTCTCTCTCTTTCTCTCTCTCTGCCTCTCCTTGTCTCTGTGTAACTCAGCCTTTCAAATAAATAAATGTCTTTAAAAAAAAGCATATAGCAAGATGAGTGGTGTTAGGAAGGAGATTTTCCTGTTGCTTTGTCTCTGTCATCTGTTGTTCCTATAGTTTTACTTCTGATGTTTTCGCTCCTCATGTGTCTGATTATTTTTATTGAGTGCTAGAAAATTTATATATAAAACGTGGTGAAATAATTCCAAGCCTAATGTGATATTATCTGCCACCTTAAATGATTACATTTCATTCTTGCTTGTGGGGAAGGTCTATAAACCTTGAGTTTAAAGAGTTAAGAATCAGATTAAAAGCTGATTTTTCAGAAGGAAGAATGGACACTTAAATGCAATAGAGAGATAATCTTCAAGGTTTTGAAAAAATATACTCTTCAAGAATGAAGATAAACTAAAGGAATTTGTTAACCATATATTCACATCTAAAGAAATATTAAGGTTGGGCATTGCAGTAGGGGGGGATAAGTCACTACTTGGGACAACCAAATCCTGTATCAGAGCGCTAGTTCAAGTCCTGGGTATCCTCTACTTCTGAAGAAGCTTCTTGTTAATGTGCCTAGGAGGCAGCACACAATGGCTCAAGTACTTGGGTTTCTGCCACTCATATGAGAGACCCACATGGATTTCCTAGCTTCTGGCTTTGACCTGGCCCAGTCCTGGTTGTTGTGGGCATTTAGAGAATGAACCAGCAGGTGAAAGATACCACTATCTCTGTCTCGCCTCTCTATTTCAAATAAATACATCTTTTAAAAAAAAAGAAATATTAAAGGGTGTTCTTACAGATGGTAAAGGATGTAGGTGAGAGCTCAGAAAGCAAGAAACAATAATGAGTACAAAGGTAGTAGGTAAGCCTAAAGGAAAATTAACAATATAAAACAAAATAATTATAATATATTACAAAGATGTCATCTAGCATCATTTCTACTCAGCATTGCAATGGCATAAGACTGTACAAATAAATTGAATGTTATAATATTTGGAAAGGGTAAAATAAAACTGCTGGTATTTGCAAATGACATGATGTATATTTAGAAAGTCTCAGAGAAACTACTGATAAATTATTAGAATAAATGAAACAGAATAGAATAAATATAAGGTGAATATAAAAAATTCAACTATATTCCATATATCAATAACAAATATATTTATTTATTTATTTGTTTGTTTGTTTATTTGACAGGTAGTTACAGACAGTGAGAGAGACAGAGAGAAAGGTCTTCCTTCCATTGTTTCACTCCCCAAATGGCTGCAATGGCCGGCGCTGCATCAATCTGAAGCCAGGATCCAGGCACTTCTTCCTGGTCTCCCATGCGGGTGCAGGGGCCCAAGCACTCGGGCTATCCTTCACTGCCCTTTCCGGGCCACAGCAGAGAGCTGGACTGGAAGAGGAGCAACCAGGACTAGAACTTGGTGCCCATATGGGATGCCAGCACAGCAGGTGGAGGATTAACCAAGTGAGCCTTGGCACCCACCCCAACAAATATATTTGTAATAAATGATTGTAGTCACAGGACAGTCCATATTCATGTCTTCATACTCCAGAATAAAGCTAATGAAGAATTATATTTTTATTTACATAGCTCCTTTTAAGTTGACACATCTTTATTCCTTATGTTTGTTACAAGCAAAATAATTCTCTGAGAGGAGATAATTTGGACAAAGTTCTGAAAGATTTAGTTTGTATTTAGCTTTGTGTTATGGATCTAATGCTTATAGCCCCCTCAAAATTTACATATGAAATTGCAACTCCCAATGCTCATATCTCTCTCTGTCTTCTTTCCCTCTTCCCTCTCCATCCCCATGCCCCACCCCATGTACACATCAAGGAAGACCATGTAAAAACATAATCAGAAAGAGGGCCCTTACCAAGAACTGACTGATGGCACCCACAACTTGGATTTTCAATCTCCAGAACTATGATAATTAAATGTTTAAGCCACCCAGTAGGATAGTCCATTACAGCAGTTTAAATACATACTGTTGGGTCTATCCTCCACCACCCATCTTGTTCTATGTTACTCTCATCTGGGCCTCAGAAATTTTACTCCTTTGCAACCATGAACACTTTCTAGAATCAGAGTTGACTTGGAAGAGTTTGTTCAAATCTATTTTACAAATGAGTTGACTAAGAACACAATAAACCATTATTCTTGCCCTAAATTACATGTGCCAAGGCAGAAATGCCCATTGAAATTTAGTAAACCATGTTAGCCATAAGTATTTCATTCAGCATGTTAAGGAAGCTTTCAGCTAAAGAGAAAGATCTTTTGGGAGGTTTATTTATTTTCTGAAAGGAAGAGTTGCACAGAGAAAAACAGAGACAGAGAGAGATCTTCCATCCATTGATTCACTCCTCAAATGGCCACATTAGCTGGGTCTGGGCCAGGCCAAAACTAGGAGCCAGGAACTTTTTTTTTTTTTTTTTTGACAGGCAGAGTGGACAGTGAGAGAGAGAGAGAGAGACAGAGAGAAAGGTCTTCCTTTTGCCGTTGGTTCACCCTCCAATGGCCGCCGCGGTAGCGTGCTGCGGCCGGCGCACCGCGCTGTTCCGATGGCAGGAGCCAGGTGCTTCTCCTGGTCTCCCATGGGGTGCAGAGCCCAAACACTTGGGCCATCCTCCACTGCACTCCCTGGCCATAGCAGAGAGCTGGCCTGGAAGAGGGGCAACCGGGACAGGATCGGTGCCCCGACTGGGACTAGAACCCGGTGTGCCGGCGCCGCAAGGCGGAGGATTAGCCTGTTGAGCCGCGGCGCTGGCCGGAGCCAGGAACTTTTGATCTCCCACATGGGTTCAGGGGCACAAGCACTTGGGCCATCTTCCACAGCTTTCCCCAGGCCATTAGCAGAGGGCTAGATCAGAAGTGGAGCAGATGAGACATGAAACCATTGCCCCTATGGGATGCTGGTACCACAGGTGGTGGCCTTACCTGCTATGCCACAAAGCTAGCCCCTCAGATTATCATTCTTATCTTTTGTCTCTTAAAGGATAGGTATGAAGAACTGTTGCTAGGATTAGTAATTTATGACCTAGTAAGCCAAAATCATTTTAAGTAAGAATTAAAGTATTTCTGCTCACCCTATACCCTTGCCCTTATTCTGATTGTTCAAAAAGAGTGATCAACTGATTAACAATTCCTGCTTTGGGACTTTGGGTCTTGATGCCTACCTACCAAAATATTCAACAATCTTTATACTAAATTCTCATAGTGTCTGTATTTTTTCCCATTTTGTTTACATGTTTTTGTGGTACTATCTAAGAATATGTGAGTAGTGATGATTTTTGCTCTATACATGTACTGTAGTCTCCGCTTCTCTACCCCCACCCCCACCCCCAATCTGTGGTTTCACTTTATGTGGTTTCAGGTAGTCAATTGTGGTCTTAAAGTATTAAATGGAAAAACTTCCCACCCCTAAAAAATCATACTTTAAATTGCAAGTCATTCTGAGTGGCCTCACAGAATCTCACAACATCTTGATCCAACCTGCCCTGAATGGAAATCATCCCTTTGTCCAGTGTGTCCTAGATGTTGTTCACTTATTTTCTGTCTGTTATCAGGTGTACTATCTTGTTTTCACAGTGCTTGTGTTCAAGTAACCCTTATTGTGCTTAACCAGGGCCCCAAAGTACAAGAGTAGTGATGTTAGCAATTGAGATATGCTACAGAGAAAACATCAAGTGTTGCCTCTACCTGTAAAGATAAAAGTTCTCAACTTACTAAGGGAAATATTTGCTTGTTGGGTTGCAAAAATCTGTGATAAAAACAAATAGAGGAAAAACATATAAGGTTAGGTACTATCTACAGTTTCAAAAATTCACTGGGAGTCTTGAATGTACAAATAAGGAGGAATAATGTATATTTAACATTTACACATATTGTATGTAAAGTGAATACATATATCCACATATACAGTTACTTCAAAAATTTGAGGAAGAAAGGAATTAAACGGTAAGTTTATTTTGATACAAAAAGCTCTGAAATTGTACATGGTTTTTATTATACATGAATTTTTAACTTTTATTTAATAAATACAAATTTCCAAAGTACAACTTTTGGATTATAGTGTATTTTTCCCCTTATAACCTCCCTCCCACCCACAACCATCCCATCTCCCACTCCCTCTCCCATCCCATTCTTCATCAAGATTCATTTTCAATTATTTTTATATACAGAAGATCAATTTAGTATATACTAAGTAAAGATTTCAACAATTTGCACCCTCACAGAAACACAAAGTGTAAAGTACTGTTTGAGTACTAGTTATACCATTAATTCACATAGTGTAACACATTAAGGACGGAGATCCTACATGGGGAGTAAGTGCACAGTGACTCCTGTTGTTAACAAATGAACAATTGACATTCTTATTTATGGCATAAGTAATCACCCGAGGCTCTTGTCATGAGTTGCCAAGGCTATGGAAGCCTCTTGAGTTTGCCAACTCTGATCTTATTTAGACAAGGCCATAGTCAAAGTGGAAGTTCTCTCCTCTCTTCAGAGAAAGGTACCTCCTTCTTTGATGGCCCCGTTATTTCCCCTGGGATCTCACTCACAGAGATCTTTCATTTAGGTGGTGTTTTTTTTTTTGTTTGTTTTGTTTTTTTGTTTGTTTGTTTTTTGTTTTTTTCCAGAGTGTCTTGGCTATCCATGCCTGAAATACTCTTGTGATCTTTTCAGCCAGATCCGAATGCCTTAAGTGCTGATTCTGAGGCCAGAGTGCTGTTTAGGACATCTGCCATTTTATGAGTCTGCTGTGTATCCCGCTTCCCATATTGGATCGTTCTCTCCTTCTTAATTCTATCAGTTAGTATTAGCAGACACTAGTCTTGTTTATGTGATCCCTTTGACACTTAATCCTATCATTATGATCAGTTGTGAACTGAAATTGATTACTTGGACTAGTGAGATGGCATTGGTACATGCCACCTTGATGGGACTGAATTGGAATCCCCTGGCAGATTTCTAACTCTACCATTAGGGGTAAGTCCGATTGAGCATGTGCCAAACTGTACATCTCCTCCCTCTCTTATTCCCACTCTTATATTCAACAGGGATCACTTTTAAGTTAAATTTAAACTAACTGAGCACCTAAAGGAAACCTGTTGAAGTGAAATGGACACTATGAGAAACAATGACTTGATCGGCCCTTGTCCTGACTGTCAAGGAATAATTTACTATTTCATTCCTTTTAGCATTTTTTTTGTTCTACTTAATACCATTGGTTGAACTCTTTAATTAACACACAATTATTCTTAGGTGTTTAATTTTAAATTTAAATACATGGATTTTTGAAGATCTCTAGCATGTATTTCTCTTTTCTAATTGAATGGATTACATGTTTTTAATATACATTGGAGTTGAAAATTATATAAATGGGGCAGGCGCTGTGGCACAGTGGGTTAACTCCCTGCCTGAAGCGCCGGCATCCCATATGGGTGCCAGTTTGGGACCTGGCTGCTCCATTTCCCATACAGCTCTGCTATGGTCTGGGAAAGCAGTAGAAGATGGCCCAAGTCCTTGGGTCCCTGCATCCAAGTGGGAGACCTGAAAGAAGCTCATGGCTCCTGGCTCCTGGCTTTGGATCAGCTCAGCTCCAGCCATTGTGACCAACTGGGGAGGGAACCAGCAGATGGAAGACATCTGTCTCTCTCTCTTTCTCTCTCTCTCTCTTCCTCTCCTTATCTCATTGCATAACTCTGACCTTCAAGTAAAATAAATAAATCTTTAAAAAAAATAAAATTATATAAATGGTTTTTGTACTATTAATCATTTATTTTCTTGAATAAACCCTATAGCCCAGCCCTGGCTGTTGTGACAATTTGGGGAGTGAACCAGCAGATAGAAGATGTCTCTCTCTCTCTCTCTCAATCTCTCTCTCCCCTCTCTGTCACTTTGCCTTTCAAATAAATAAATAAATATTTCAAAAATTATGAATGCAGACATTGAAAGAGTATATAGAAGAATCAATATAAAAACTTCAGTAATTTAAAAAATGCATTTCACTTGAAATATAGGTCTGACAGCTTTTTTGACAAAATTTTCTAACATAAGATGTGCAAGAATGATATAAACAAATTCTGGATGCTTTTAACTCAAATGTTAACATTTACTGTATTTACTTCATCCTTTCATATTTTGCCTCATTTTTGTCTCTCTATATACATAATATATATGAATATACATATATTCATAATATATACATTATGTACACATAAATAAATATATTGTATATGTGTCCATTTTTAAATCCTAATTTCTTTTTTTCTTATTCCCTCTCTTATTTTTTAATGAGATCAACCCTCAATTGAATTTGTATACATATGATTAATTCTATGTTAAGTAAAGAGTTCAACAAATATTATGAAGAATAAAAAGAAACAAAAACCAAAACATAACAACAACAAAAAAACTGTTCCATGACAGTCAGTCAAGACATGGGCTGCTCAAATCAACCCTTCTTGAAATGTCAATTTCATTTTAAATTTAAATTTAAATCCTAATTTCTAAAACTCCACATATAGAAATTACAGAAATGCTCACTAAGGCAGTGGTTCTCATCAGAGTAATTTTGTTCCCAGAAACATTTGAAAATACCTGGGCACATGTTCTGTTGTCCCAAGAGGAGGGGAATTCTATTAATATTTAGTAAGTAGTGGCCAAATATGATACTGAACACTCTGCAATGCACAGGCTAACACTCACAACAAAGCATTGTCTAATTCAAAGTATTAGTTGTGTTGAAGTTGAGAAATCTGGTGTTAAGTCAAGCTATGGTCCACTCATAATCTCCCATACACACTGGTTCATCTAGAAAAAAGTGACCCCAGTGGCCTTGGACTTAACTCATTTTGTCCATCCTCTTTGTCTTTAGCCTGATTTCTGTGACTTTGTCCCCTTAGTTTAATAGGGTTTAAAGTTTCCAGTGACACATAGGATATACACATATGCCCCCTACACACACACTTTTTAAAACAAGTGCTGCAAAAAAAAAAAAAAGTGCTGCTTTATTTTATTTTAATCCTTATTGCTTTAAATTATGTTACTTAGCTTGATTTATTCATTTCACAATGCATATCAAAACATCATGGGTTTGGGACTATGGCACAGCATGTTAAGCTACTGCCTTTGACGCCAGCATCCCATATGGGCACTTCACATCCTGGCTGTTTGTCTGCATATCTAGCTCCCTGATAATGCACCTGGGAAAGCAATAGAAGATGGCCCAAGTTTTAGGGACTTTCAATTCATGTGCGTGACCTAGACAAAGTTTCTGGCTCCTGACTTTCTTCCTGGCCCAACCCTGGCTGTTGGAACCATTTGTAGAGTGAACCTGCAGATGGAAGATATATATATCTCTCTCTCTCTCTAACTCTGCCTTTCAACAAATAAGTAAATCTTTAAAAATTATTTTGTATATCATAGATTTGTATAATTTTTCTATTATAACTTAATAAAGCTTATCTAAAATATATATTTAGCTTTATTATTTTAATTTTTTTCTCAATTATTTAACATTAATTTACATACATGATGCACTTTTTCTTCCTGAATATTTCATAGTGTAATTTCTAAAAGCAGACAATTCTTTCACATAGCCATAGTAAATTTATCAAAATAAGAAAACAATCTTGAATATAATACCATATTCTACATGTATGGAGGTTCCCTTGGTCTGTTCTCAAAAATTCAAATATCTGTCTCATTATCTGTTGCCAAATATTTTATTAGAATGAAGGTGTTCAGTTTAAAAATGAGAAATACTTATTCAGCATCAACTGACTGAATCTCATTTTTAATTTTCAGTCATTTACTTTTAGGAAGTCCTTAATCCTATCATCTGGCAATTCTACTGTCTTTTCCTGGTCTATTTAATCCCCATTCTCCTAATTCATACTTTTCTCCATTTTAGTTAAACCTCCACAATGTTCTTGTCTCTTTTTATTCTCAGTTAATGATCTTACTTTTTGTTAGAGCAAAAACAATTTTTCTTTTTGAGAAAATAGAAGCCACTGAAAGAGGATTTCCACAGTATCCTACCACAATACATATCACATCACCTTACACCCACATCTTCTGTTATTCTCCTGTTATTAGAAAAGTATTATTTTCCCCCTTTTTACACTTGACATTTCCTGTTGGCACTGGATTTGATCCCCATCCTACTATGCCTCCTCAAGAACTTGGGTCTGATGGTGGTGACTTATATGGTTAAGATAAGGCAATGATCTAAGCCTCATTTGATGAATTACACTGCTTACTGTCGTTCAAAGAGATTCTTCCTTTCCCCCTCACAGTGCTGAGAGAGGGAGAGAATAATAAGTCCAAATCTCATGGAGAATGCACTCCACTAATGAGGTATATCAACCATATAATTAGTGAGTTTCCATTTCATTTACAGTCAATTTATTAAAATCTTATTGTTTCATCAGGATGGAAGCAGGACTCTGTGGATGTAAAATCTGATTGAAATTTGAGACATACATTTCCAAGAAAGGTTCTCAGAATAGATGATTGAACCAACACAGCCTAGCTATATAATAACAGGCAGGTCCCTGGAAGTCACATGGATCGTGGAGTGGCCACATGGATCACATGGATCAGCAACTCAATAGGCAGAGAGGAGCCCTGCCACAGCCTCAGACCTCAACGTGTCCAAAATTGGGTTTATGTGAGTTTTGACATCCAGTAGTTAAGGCCAATAACTAACAAATGATGTGATGTAGCTGTTTCTTGGTGAGGAGTATATTCCAAGTTCATACTGTAGAAAAAGGTAAGTCCCTCATGCAGCAAATTATACGCGTTTAGAAACATTTCAAAGCTTTGTGCATTATTGTTAAGTTCTTTGGTAGAACATCTGCTTTGTCACATAAATTTGACTCTACCTGTTTCTCATACTCAGCTACCACCCATTCTCCCAAAACACACACAGCTAAAGAACTGTGCATGTGAGGATATTTCAGAAAGTTCATGGATACATGGAATGAAGTGATCAATTTATTTTTGTGCAAAAAACATTGAAATCCATGGTGCTTCTGTTCTGATCCAGTTTTCTGCTAATATATATAGAAAGTCAGGAAAGATGGCCCAACTACTTGGGTTCATACCATTCATGAGGGAGATCAGAATGGAGTTCCTGGTTCCTGGCTTCAGCTTGGTCCAGACCCAGAGGTTGGGGCCATCTGTGGAGTGAACAAGCAGATAGAATATCTCTTTCTGTCTCAGCTTGTCTTTGTCTCTACGTCTCTCCCTCTGTCCGTTACTCTGCTTTTAAACAAATAAATGCATAAATTTATTAAAAAATTGAAGCCCATGCATAGTATTTTCATAGTATGTGTTTCTATGCACCTTTTGAAGACCCCCTCATACTCACCATCTCTATTTCTTCCTCCATTTTTTCTTGAACCCACTCTAATTGGGTTAATTCTACCCCACACCTGTACCCAAACTATTGTCTAGGTCATCAATGCCTCATTTTATCAAATCCAATGATCACTACCTGTTGCTGTGGATTTGTTCTGAGAGGAGGAGCGCAGTGGGGGCAAGAGGTGCGGAGTCACCACACAGACCCCAGGAGTTGGGTGAAAGCGAGCCAGAGGCGAGCAGCCCCCAGACTCGTTTATTTCAGTTGGTACAGCAGCTTAAATAGCCAAGGCAGCCAATCCAGTCAAGAGGCGGTTTATGCCCTAACCAATCACAGCCTGTTGCCAGGCAGTATCCGAAGCCATCCAATCACAGCCTGTTGCCAGGCAGGCTCTGTTGCCAGGTGGGTTTCGAAGCCATTCCTGGGTAACTGATGCTTGCTTGCCAGTGGCCATCTTGGCATGGCCTTCTCATTCTACCACAACTATCCACAGCCCATTGCACTTGATCTTCCAGCAACGTTTAGCACAGTTGATCACTCATTTCTTGAAGCATTTTCTTCATTTGGCCCTAGGGAACACTTGTTGTTCTCACTCATTCATTACTTCTTGACTTCTTTATCAGTTTTTCCTCATCTTCCTGAGCTTAGTTGTCTGACCTTTCTCTACCTCCATTCTACATGATTTCACTCAGTTTCAAAGTTTGAATATTATTTGTACAAGGAAACCCACTGACTTTGAATCTTGCCTTCATCTCTTTCTAGCTCTTTAAACTTGGGCAAACTACTTCTCTGCTTCAACTTCCTCTTCTGTAAAGTGAGGACAATAATAGTGCTCACCTATCAATTTTGTGAGAATTTATATTGGTCAAATTTATTCTAAGAAATATAAACCACTTCAAGTATTTATGACAAGGGGGATTTAACATTAAGTAGTAGAAGAGCTGAGAAACCAACCAAGGGATGGTGAGGAGACCGATATTAGTAATCTGAACCATTACTGCTACTTAGAGGTCCAAAGTGAGCATTAGTATAAAGCTGCAATATTCAAGACAGTGTGGTACTGGGATGAAAATGCATATGTCAGCCTATCCAGAAAAGAGAGTTCAAACATTAGGCACTCAGATTCATGGCCAACTGAATTTGAAAATCATATCAAAGTAATTCACTGGACAAAGTAAATTGTTTTCAACAAATGGTGTGGAGAAACTGGATATCCCTTTGGATAAAAATAGATTTGACACCATTTGCAAAATCTAATTGGTTCATTTATTATTTGTGAATTATACTGCAATGAGGTTGATTTCAAAATTAAACAGAATTTAACACGTCTACATATGAATTATTGATTTTTCCTGGAGTCCTGCTCTCAATACTGCCTATCTCACGTGGCAAATTTATGTCATCTGTTATGCCATAAATACTGGAGTCTTTCTGACTCCTCTCACGTCTCTCCTCCAACCCCCTAGCTAACCTCAGCTTTACCTTCATGATGTACCCTCCATATGGTCACTTCTTGTCGCCTCTGTCACAACTAAACTGGTTCACACTTCTGCCCTGCTTTTTGCTGTCACCTCTTGAGTGGCCCATCCTCTTCTATTTTTGATCGTTTCCCTTTATGTCAGTTCTTTTGAACAGCAGCCAGACCATTCCTTGAACTGCTCTGCTTAGAACTCTCCATCGGCAGCTTTCTTATTCAGAACTAAAGACAATGTTAGTACAAGACAAGACCCCTCTCACCTACCCCTTCTCTTGCCTCACTTCATCACCTCCATCACCTCCACCCTTTCCAAGGCTCCCTACAAACCAGCCACTCTGACCCCTTGTTGTTCAAAGAAGCCTACCCTGACAATTTCCTTGAAATAACACTGTTCAACAATCTCATGCATTTCCTTGCTTTATTTTTATTCTTAGCCCTTATAACTCCCAGATGTATATGTGGCAATTTCGAAAAGCTCATAGAAAATGCATATTATGAAAAATCTACATGGATTTCAAATTTTCCATGTACCAAAATAACCTTATTTTTAAATTCCATTTATCCTGGAGTTTTTTTTTTTTAACTACCTTCATGCTTATTTGTTTAATTGCTGTTTCAATCTTTCATTATATAGACCACAAGAGTGCTAGAAATCCATTTTGTTTCCTATTATATCTCTAGCATTTAGAATGATGGAGTGAATTAAAAGTATTTTTATATACAGTAACTAATTTATGTATAAATTGCATGAAAGTATATTAAACATGACATATTTTATATTTATATTATATTACACATACACTTACACATAAAATTAACATTAAAGAAATACTCAGGAGCTGGTGTTGTAGTGCAGTGGATTAAGCAACCACTTGCAACTCCAGCATCTAATATCAGAGCGCTGATTTGAGTCCCAGCTGCTCTGCTCATGATCTAGCTTCCTGTTGGTGCACCGAGAGGTCAGCAGTGGTGGCCCAAGTATTTGGGTCCCTACCACACATGTGGGGGTCTCAGGTGGAATTACTTGCTCCTGACTTTGGCCTGGCCCAGTCCAGGCTGTTGTGGCTATATGAGCAGTGAACTAGTGGATGGAAGATCTCTGTCTCTGTCTCTTTCTGTCTGTCTGTCTCTCTCTGATGCTCTGCTTTTGAAATAGATAAGTAAATAAATAAATAAATAAATAGATAGATAAAAAATGCACACAGTAAATCTTTACTGGATGAAGGAATGAATGAATAGCTTTAAACTGTGGATACATTATATGTAACACACATAATTATTTTAGATTTCTCTTTTTATGGCATATGATACTCTAAAAGATTATTTTTTTCTCCATTGTTTATTTCTTTTTTAAGCAAAATATTTCCTTTTAAAAATTTATTTGAAAAGTAGAGAGGCAGACAGAAGAGATTTCCTATCCTTTGATTCACTTCTCAAATGCCCACAACAGCCAGAGCTGGACAAGGCCAAAACTGAGAGCCAGAAACTTAAACTGGGTCTCCCACTTGGGTGGCATAGAGGTAAGTACCCCAAGGGTGCAATCAGCAGGAGACTGGAACTGAGTGTGGAGTCAGGACTCAAACCTGGGCCATGGGGGTCCCAATTAAAGATCTATTAACTGCTGAGCCAAATGTGCACAGCTCCATTGTTTCTTTGAATGTCTTCACCAGAGTTAGCAAATGCATGGTGTGAGTGCTGTCACAGTCTCTTCCTAAATCTATGGTAAATATAAATAACCCATTGTGGCTTCCTTTCTGCTCAGCACTGTACTTTGTCACTCTCCTCAACACAGAAGTGCTCCAGGCACCCACCACTAATTGATTATATTTGGCAAGAAATATGACATCTGTTTGTTTTCTTGAATGTAAATTTAAACTTTCTTTGGTTATTATTTTAGGCTTAATTTCCAAACTGCCCAACAGACAAGGACCCATGGGGCAAAATAGAAATAACATGCTCTTTAAAGTTCTTCCAGCTTTGCTAGGAAGGGGTGGAAAGGAAGACTATGTCAAGTAATGACTGCTGCATATTTTATTAAGACCCTAGGAGGTTGGTTTGAAACTGGAACTCCCAGTTCTCTTTCATCTGTGCTTTATAAAAAAATCTCAACTTAGTTGAATTATATTCCTCCTTCGCCTCTTGAAATTTAATCAATCCCAGATCTTAAAGGCGTGTACAGAAAAAACCTACAAATTATTTGTTTCCTTCTTAATAACAAGATTTTTTTGTGAACAGGCTCTGCACCTCTTCTGAAGTGAGGCAGACACAACCAGGCCAGGAAAACATCTCTTCAAGTCCCTTGCTCAAATTGATAACTATGGTCTGTGTTTCTAATGAGGTTTTTGGACATAAAGTAAAAAATTTATTACTGTCAGAGGTTGCTGCCTGGACAGGAAGAGCATACGTGGAGGGGAAAATAAATCTAGGAGAAGAGCCAATGTACATTCTGTCATGTGCTTGGGACTTGGGGATTTACTGGTTTACAAAGTGTCTTTAATGGTCAGAGACCACCCCACCCCCCCAATCTCCTTTATGATCGTTGGTTCCAGTGCTCTGATACTTGCTAGACAGGTAAAGTGTTTCTGGTTTAACTCCTTTACAAGGTTAGTTCTTTAAAACTTGAGTGTGACTATTACACTGAAAAGGAAATCACACTTCTTAGATGGGACAGTGGATGGAGGTAGTCTTTTTCTTTGTGTACAGAAAAAAAAAATTGCAGTATAATTTTTTAACGGAATTAGCCAAGTTTGCTATATACATTAATTGAGATAACACTCAGAGTTTGCATCTGTTGGTATCTTGTTTCCCAGTGTAGGTATAATTATATTCAATATCACCACAGGTTTGTTCTAGCCCAAGGGAAGTAAGCTACATAAGATTTTTATTAACATTTTAATTAGCCTTTTGGTAGTTACTGACCCTAATGGATTAACTTTTTTAAGCAGAACAAAAATGCATCTGTTCATTTCATTAACTACACACTGAATGTTCTTTTTGAAATTTCTTCAGCTGTCTGGGGGTTGCATTTTCCTATTTGTTTAATCTGCTGTTTCAGCTTTGAGGAACTGATAGAATGTTTTATCGCAAAACAGGAAGCAATGCCTAGCAGACAAATGTTACCTTTTAATATTGAAGTGTCTCTTATTTTATCCTTAAACTTAAAAATAGGTTCAAAGAGTTTATATTCTCATCTAATCGTAAGTTTTAATTTTATTGCTATTTGTATCAATAGACATTTTAATTTGATCTATTATTTCATTTAATGAGGTTTATTGTTGCATTATTTCTGCCACAGTTTAGAATGGATAAAATATAATTTTGAAATACACTTGCAAATAAGGAAAGGCTTAATAAGATAGATTTAGACTTAAACATGGGTAATATCGTCTATTTTGACATCAACAATATATTTAGTTATGTCAAAAAACAATAAAGAGGACGCTATCTAAGATCAGTTTACTTTATTCTAGTGTTGGATCCTGAACTTTTGAGACAGTCAGAATTAATTTAGAATAATTGTTCCTTCCACTTAAACATGGAAGATGTAGAAAGTCATTTCAGTGTCCTGATGAGCAGTTGCCTCATATGTAGACCGTCACATATAAATGCAGCCATGTGAAAAATGACTGATAGAGGTTCTGGCACACCAGGTGGTCTCTTTGCTAACGACATGCCAGCTAGGCTTGACTCCCTTGTGTTTACCCTTCCTTTTTTAAGCTTTTCCCTAGTTGTCCTCTCTACACTTGATCTTTGAACAAGGCCAACTCCTTATCCACATTCAGATCTCATTCACCCTGAAGATAACTACCCCATCTAAAGCTACCTCCAGCTACAATTAGTCAGGTGTGACACATCACCCCATTTTATGGTCTTCTATCACTAGACACAATTACCTTGCTTATCTGCTTACTTCTTTCCTGTCTCATCTT
Organism: Lepus europaeus; assembly: GCF_033115175.1. Taxonomy (NCBI): domain Eukaryota; kingdom Metazoa; phylum Chordata; class Mammalia; order Lagomorpha; family Leporidae; genus Lepus; species Lepus europaeus. The sequence goes on from NC_084828.1 coordinate 126,012,398, forward strand.
TATGGAACTGAAGATTCTAGAGAATAGAGATATTGTCTTTTTCACTGAATTCCTAGAGCCCTGAGAAGGCTTTGACACACAGTAGACCTCAAATTAACGAGAGAGTGGTGGTCCTTACCCCTTTCTTTGAGCTGAGATAACTGGCATTCCAAAAGAGGAATGGAGTTGCCTCTCCAGGATAGCACTTACCTGAACACAGACAGATCGCTAGATATTAGTTAACAGATAGTTTAAAACCAGGCAAAGTATACCTGAGATAAAAGATTTATTTCACTCATTCACCCAACAAACCTTTTAAAGTATTCATTATGTCCTGTGGACTGGGCTAGCTGTTGAAGTTAAGATGCACAGAGGAGATAGTTAATCTATTTAAAAAGCACCTAATCACATTGGCAGAGTAAGTCATTTATGCATGTAACATTGCCTGTAAGCCAACTATGCCTTTAATGCTATTAAGATGCTAAAATGTTATACAGCCCAGTGCTAAGGGATTGTATGGAAGGAAGCCTAAGCTACTAAAACTTGACAGCAGTGAAATTTGAGTTGGGCCTTGAAGATTGAGTGGCATTTTTCAGAGCAAAGAAAGGAGAAAGGTGATTCAAGGAAAGCAACAAGGCATGACTAAAGGTCGAGAAGGGTCCTAGTACTCCACCTGTATTGAGGATGGGGGTGGGTGGGGCAGGAATCAGCTAATAGCCTGCAGGGATGTATAGGCACAGGTAGGAATAAAAGGCAAATTGGAACTGTGAAGGGCCCTAACTAACAACAGAGGGCCATAAATACCTTGCCCAGAGTTTTCAACTTTAAATTGTACACAATGAAGAGTATAAACCCAATGAGATCTGCATTTTAGAAAGGTCTTTTTTGGTTGTATAGATGAGAGGAGGATTTTGCGGAAGTGAGGAGACTCAACACACCAAAGAATTGGAGCAGGAATCCAGGTAAGAAATTAAGAGTCTAAGCTAGGGCAGTTTATTTATTTTTAACTTTTATTTAATGAATATAAATTTCCAGTGTACAGCTTATGGATTACAATGGCTTCCCCCTCCCATAACTTCCCTCCCACCCGCAACCCTCCCATCTCCCACTCCCTCTCCCCTTCCATTCACATCAAGATTCATTTTCAATTCTCTTTATATACAGATGATCAATTTAGTATATATTAAGTAAAGATTTCAACAGTTTGCACCCACATAGAAACACAAAGTGAAACATACTGTTTGAGTACTAGTTATAGCATTAAATCAAAATGTATAGCACATTAAGGACAGAGATCCCACATGAGGAGCAAGTGCACAGTGACGACTCCTGTTGTTGACCCAACAAATTGACACTCTAGTTTATGGCGCCAGTAACCACCCTAGGCTGTCGTCATGAGTTGCCAAGGCTATGGAAACCTTCCAAGTTTGCCGACTCTGATCATATTTAGACAAGGTCATAAAAGACAGGGTGAGGATAGTAACCAATGATCCTAAGAGTGGCGTTAACCAGGTCTGAACAATTATACAGCATTAAGTGGGGAAAGGGACCATCAGTACACACAGGTTGGGAGTAGAGCCATTGGAGGTAGAGTAGAGGTTATGATTACAAAGGAATGAGGCCCAAGTGCACTAGACAGGGTCTAGAACAAAGGACAGAGTCATTATTAGAGGAGCTAAGAAAGGTGCTATCTAAGCTACAATTAAGTTTTCTGATTGAGAGGCAAATAGAACCTGACAGAAGGGGCTTGGTAATAATCTGTTGGGCTTTAGGCCTTGTAAGTTAAGAGGCCCAGACCTATCTATCTCTTCACATGGGGTACGTCCTAAGGGAGGTGTGAACCTCCTGGGGGAAGGCACTCTGTTGACTTTCATTACTTGGCTGGCCTGGGAGGAACAGATTTAACAACTGCCAGGGCAGATTTAACAACAGATGGATTGAACTTGCCAAACCAGGGATGACTATGGGAACGTCTAGGTATATAGATATTAGAAACTGGGAGCTTCCTGTCAATCCTGAATGCCATGACTCCAGACTGAGCCTGCCACATCAATGTCCGTAATGATATCACACTGTGCAAAAGTATGATGCAGAGCTTGGGAGAAGGCATTTGCCACACATAGCATTGCCACAGTGGAGTTAGTCCCTGCACTGGATGCCTAGGTGTGCGCTGCCTGGAGAAATGAAGTTTACGTCAAAGCCTGGAAAGAAAATAAATGTAAAGGGAAGACCAAGACTTAATTTTGGAGGATGTTGAAATTGAGATTTCTGCAAGGTATCCAGGATGGTAAACCTACTGAGTGCAACATTTGAACCAGTGCTTGCGAAAACTTTGGCTACTCCCTGAGTGGTCAAACGGATGGGATGAAATAGTGAATCTGTTATACACTCTTGCTTTCTTTTTGAAGAGCTAAAGAAAGAAAAAGGTAAGGAACATCATCAACACACCCTGAAAGCTTGTTTCTATAACAGTATTTAACAAGAGTCATACTCAGAAACCAAGAGAGCTAGGTTAGGGTGTGATTTAAGAACCTTGTTTTTCTTACAGGGTTGCAGGTGCCTGAGTCTGCTTTTGTACTTGAGGTCCAGTGATGTAGCAATAGTTTGAGATTCAAGTAATAATCATTTATCAATTACTTGCTATGGTCTGGCACTGGATGAGCTCTTTCCATAAACTAACCTATGTAATCTTCATTTAATGAAGTAGGTACTATTGTAATTGTCTCCATTTTATGGAAAAGGAAACAGAAGCAGAAAGGATAAGGAATTTGCCTAAATCAGCCAATCAATGGTTGAAGAAGCATGTAAACCCTGGTACTCTGACACCAGGGTCCATGCTTTTCACAATTTGAGTCCTCTGATGGATTATAAAGGCCTGAATGAATAAATCTTAAACTTGGACTGGGTTAAGAAACAACCTCTCCCAATAAAAACAAACTCCAGTCATTCAAATCCTTGTAGTTGTAGCTGCAGCTTCCCAGAGAACAGCATGCTGGATGTATGGAGCAGCCCAGATCAGTGTGGCTGCATCATCTGGAGTCATCCTGGCTAAAGAGTGGGCAGAATCTGCACTTTCTTTCTCCACTTGGGCTTTTCTTGGAGTTGCAGTTCTGTGGTTTGCCAAACCTGCTACCCGGTATCTGCCAGTTTCTGCAAAAATCTAATACCTGTCAGTATCTACTTAGTCTCTATGTTGGCTTTCACATTTCCCCTAATTCTTGTAACTCGTTTCCAAAGAATAAATCACAAATTCTGCAGATTTATCTCTGACCAGTGGGCAGGCACATTTGGCCAAGCAGACACATTACTTGTTCTCTCTGTTGGCAGGCATAGGGCAGCTATGTGTGGATCATACCGGGTGCTGTTACTCCTCTCAAATCCAGAGACCGAAACATGGGTGTCACAGAAGTTCTCCAGTTTTTAGGTAGTTTTTTTTTTTTTTATTTGACAGGTAGAGTTATAGATAGTGAGAGAGAGAGACAGAGAAAGGTCTTCCTTCCGTTGGTTCACTCCCCAAATAGCCGCTATAGCCAGAGCGCCGCTCTGGTCTGAAGCCAGGAGCCAGGTGCTTCCTCCTGGTCTCCCATGTGGGTGCAGGGGCCCAAGCACTTGGGCCATCCTCCACTGCCCTCCCAGGCCACAGCCGAGAGCTGGACTGGAAGAGGAGCAACCGGGACTAGAACCTAGCGCCCATATGGGATGCCAGCGCCGCAGGCGGAGGATTAACCAAGTGAGCCATGGCCCTGGCCCTAGGTAGTTCCATATCTCATCACCAGCCCATAGTACCCCACCTCCCAAGCATGATCTTCTTTCTGCAAGATAGCCTTCAGCTACTGGGGACAGCTAGTATGTCCAGAGGGTTTATTTTCTTCAAGCATAAAAATCCCACTTTTTCAACCATTTCTCACGTGGAATGATTTTGAGTAGCTTGACAGTCCTTCCTGTGCTTCCAAAGATAACTGGTGCAATTCTCTACTTCCTACTGTAGTAAGTCTATCTTAAGTGGGACAATTTTTATTTATCATTATATGAAATTTTCTGCATCTCTGGTTTGGGGACATAGCAATGTACAGCTTTATATAGGAAGTTTATCCTTCTGACAGATACTCTCTTTCTATGTTATACTCAAATTTCTAAATTCTGTAAGCACGATCAACAAACAGGGGCAATACCAGTGCAAAAAGCATGAACAAGATATCTACACATTAATAACATAAATCATAATACAACAGAAAAAATAGCAATGTGTAAGGTTAAGGCTGAGTGATGTTAATATCTCTATTTATAACTTTATTTTCCCCTCCAACTGCCACTCTTATTTCTTACTCTTTGCAAACAACATAAATTATTACACGCACCAAATTAAGCATCAAATGGAGGGGAACAGCAGGGAGCAGTTAAGAACAGCACAAAGTGAAATCTAACATCATAGATTATATCAGTGATATTCCCAGGCTTCAAGTAAATTTAAGCAATTTGTAATTTTTAGAAAAATGGAACTAAGCTACTAACAGCCAAGTATAAACTTCTCCAAATTCGTACACTGTACACCCTTGAGCTGACTTGTAGAGGAACAAGTTCCAAATTCATCTGAGTCTCCCTGGACACTGTAGGCACAGACGCCTGTTGAACAAGGAGTCCCAGTCCTCAGTCTACAGTATGACAATCAACAACCAGCATTCATGGACTGTGAGGGGGCCACACCATTGTTCCCAACAGGAATAACCACAAGGCTTTTATATTCCCCCCACATTCCACATGGCTCCAACCCGTGCTTTCTGAACTGGTTCCAAGAATGTCTTTGTGCTCTTATCTCACTGTCCTGAGAAGCTGTTACACTCCCATCCAGCACTCCTCCCCGCGTGGAAGGCTGCACTGTCTGCGGAGGAGAGTCTGTGTGGGCACTCTTATTCCCAGCCCCTCGTTCAGGCCACCTCGCGTGCAAGCTCAGTTAGGCCTTTCCTTCAGGACCAGTGTGCGCTTTTTCTTTGTCTCAGTTCTGCTCTCTTCCCCGGGCTTCTCCATAACTTGAAGTGTGGCTGCTGAGAGAGGGCAGAGAACAGTCCATGGCCTGCGATACTGACCATTTCTATCAGCAGTCCTCAGGGAGTAGCTCTCACAAGTTGTCCAGTCTCATCCGCTTTAGGGCTGTAGTTTCATTTTTTAATGATAACTTTCAATCTGAATCATTTTCTTTAAAAACAAAATCTTACCCAGAAATGCAAAACATTAAAGAGATAAACTTGAGGGGTAGATGTGGATGTTAAGGAATGAGGTCTATGTCTGGCTCTTCCTCTGATCAATATCGCTTTGTGGAAGACATCTCGCATTTTGGTCTCAGTGTTTGTGTTTTTCCCAAATTTGTATGTTATGTTGGAATCTAGCCCCCCAGAGTGATGGTATTGGAAGGTGGGGCCTTTGGGAGGTGAGTGGGATGTGCCTGAGATTAGTGCCCTGTTAGAAGAGACACCAGACAGCTACCTCACCCCTTCCACCACATGAGGCCAGGATGAGAAAACACTACCTATAAATCAGGAAACAGACCACTACTGGACACTGAGTCTGCTAGTGCTTTGGTCTTGGACTTTTAAGTCTCTATGGGTGTGAGAAAGTAATTTCTACTGTTTATAAGCCACCCAATTCATGGTATTTGGTTGTAATAGTGCAAAAAGACTGAGAGACAAGAGAGCTTACCTCCCCTGTTCCTACTCTTCACTCTGTAAGTATGTAATGAGCAAACTACAAGTCTGCACACCAGGAAGAGGGGCCTCATCAGATGCTGGATTTGAAGGCACCTTGAGCTTAGACTCCTCAGCCTTCAGAAATGTGAGAAATAAAAGTTAGTTGTCTAAGTTACCCAGCACATGACAGACTGTTACACAGCAGGCCAAACTGGCTAAGACATCTTGCAAAACGTTCTTTGAAGAGGAACACCTTGCTTAGCTCTATGTTAAGCTAACATAGACTGCCTTCTCCTCCCTCCACTTTACCTTTGCCCCTCTCATTTATTCTTTCCCTTCTCTCTTTCTTTTCCCATATATTTCCAGTCTTACTACCTATTCAGCTTATTTTAAACACTTTGTCTTTCCCTTCTTCATTATTTGACCTTTTAACCTGTCTTTTGACAGTCTACAAAACCCCTGATCTTACTGAATTCAAAACATAAACATTCGGGCTGACACTGAGGCACAGTAGGTTAATCCTCCGCCTGCAGCGCCGGCATCCCATATGGGCACCGGTTCTAGTCCCGGCTGCTCCTCTCCCAATCCAGTTGCCTGGGAAAGCATTAGTAGATGACCCAAGTGCTTGGGCCCCTGCACCAGCATGGGAGACCAGGAGGAAGCTCCTGGCTCCCGGCTTTGGATCAGCACAGCTCTGGCCATTGTGGCCAATCAGGGAGTGAACCAGCGGATGGAAGACCTTTCTCTCTGTCTCTCCCTCTCATTGTCTGTAACTCTCCATGTCAAATACATAACATAAAAAAATAAAAATAAAAACCGCAAAAAAAAAAATTGTTGAAAAAGGAACTAGGGTCCAGCAATGTGGCATTGTGGGTTAAGCCACCTTCTGTAGTGCTAGCATCCCATATGGTGGCTGTTCGAGTCCTGGCGGCTCCTCCTCCATTCCAGCTCCCAGTGAATATGTCTGGGAATGCAGAGGAAGATGGCCCCAGTGTTTGGGCCCCTGCACTCACGTGGGAGACCTGGATGAAGCTCCTACCTTCGGCCTGGACCAGCCCCAGCCGTTGTGGCCATTTGGGGAGCGAACCAGCAGATGGAAGATATCTCTTTCCCTGCTTGTCTTTCCCTCTCTCTCTGTAATTCTGACTTTGAAATAAATAAATCTTGAAAAAGAAAAATGAATTAAACATAAATTTATTTTGATAAAAAAATTTGAAATATGTGCATAGCTTTTTCATAATAGACATTTTTCACAAACTTTCTGAAGACACTGTGTGTTCACTGAATACTTAGATTCTAAGAAACTGGAAAATCAAGCAAACAAAAATTCTTCATAAACTCCATTTGAATAGAACAAAATAGATGGTAAGCAATTTACATCATTTACCATAAAATTGTAATTATCATGAAAAGCAGATTAAAGAGTGTGAGGGAGTTATTGGAGTTATAATTGGTGCCCCTTGAAGGAGACGACCAGTGAACCATATTCAGGGAACCAGCAAAAGGTCCCCTCTCCAAGTGACTCCATCCTGCACAGGAGGTGGAGGGGGTGGAGAGGAAAGAAAGCTTTCAGGGCTTTGTGAACTCTTAGCAGGATCTTGACATTTGATGTGAGTGATAATAGGAGGCTTTGGGGATTTCTGATTATTATCTGTTTCATTTTTACCATTAAAGGATTACTCGGCTGCTGAGTGTGATGGTGTTGTAGCATGGCTAGGTAGAAGCAGAAGTAGGGAAGCCAGGTAAGAGGCTATTATTTTAGAAAAATCTTTTCATTCTTAAGCTTATGTCAACTAATACACTGTTGTTCTCTTACCCAGGCGCTGAGCTGGGTGCCAAGGGCATGACAGTTAATAAGACTCATTAGTGCTTTGGTTAGTCTCCGTCCATACCAAGGCTTTCTGCAAATTTACCAGTTTAGGTAAAAATGTGAGCTTTACAGGCTATGTCCAGCAACTCTATAATTCTTCTATCCTGTTGCTCCCACTTCTAGGGAAGAAAGGCATTTACATATTTTGATTATTTATTTAAATTAAGAAATCTTTCGAATAAACTCATTTGCTCTAATAATTTGCTATATCTCTTAGGCAATTAAACTTTCTGTAATATGTCTATGGTGGCTTAATGAGAGTATACAGGCTAGCTGATCTATAGGAAAAGATAACCAGTTACCTCATGCATGATTGCAAGGTAGTCGTTGGGTACTTAGCATAATCCATCCAGTTCTGACTTTCACAGTCCTGGAAGGAGGACTCAAGGGAACCATTGCAATGTATGGGGTCATCACACAGGTTCGCAACCTCACCAATTATTTAATTATTCATTATAACTATGAATTAGCCATGAACAACCCTTAGTCTCTTTGGGCTTTTGTGTCATCCTCTATCAAATGGCTGTGGACAGAACCCTTGATCTCCTGTCTCAGGAAGTCATGCTGTGACGAGAAGCAGTGTGAGCCTGTGCTTAGTTCAGAATCGCTGTCATTCTCACCAAACAACCAAACACTGAACACAGCCATTTTTAGAATCTTTCAACTTACTGGGCATCCTGCCTTCAGGCATAGTTTTCTCAAATGTCTTCTTACGTTAGGACTCCAGAGGACCTGCCCAATTAAATGCTGAAATTAGTAGATGGATTTATTCAGATTTTCACTGGTGATATGGTTGACTGGGTCCCTGCTGCTATCCAAACTATTCTGACCAAGCTGTTTCAAGCTCTGAAAGGCCAGGAAAACTCCAAAGAGAGACACAAGTGTGTTAACAGATCTCCAGCAACTGTAAAAACTGCCCTCAAGTTCCCTGCTCCTAACCTTCATTTTCCTTGCAGGGAACACAGTGTATACATGTACACAGTACCATGTTAGGAGAATGAGGTCTTTAACTGTGCACCAATGGACAAGAAGGACATGTACTGGAGAGCATGATCCTCAACATCTGTTGACATAGATTTTAAAGAATTGTTACTGTGTGTCCGCAAATATTTGCAGCAGATAAAATTTAACTCCTATATCCTCATCTCTGTTTTTACTGGCTTTTAGTTTCCTACAAATCAAAAGAAATTAATTAAGCAGTTATTTATTAGGCATCCATTATGAACAGATGATGATGCTGTAGCTGAGGCAATATCAGGAATTCTGTGACACTGATTTGTGAGTAACTGTGGATATATATTTTTGGTCAGGTATACAAAGAAAGAAGAAGAAATTAGAAAAATATTGCAGCATATCATTTCATGAAAAAATGAGTATATTTGCTGGAAGGATGCATAACATTATATGCACCAATATATGCAAAATTTAGAAAAGATTAATTCATTTTTATTTGAAAGGCAGAGTTACAGAGAAGAAGAGACAGAGAGAAAATGGGATATTCCATATGCTAGTTCGCTCCCCAAATGGACACAACAGCCAGCACTGGGTGGGGCCAAAGCCAGGAGCCTGGAGCTCCATCTGAGCCATATTCTGCTGCTTTCCCAGGTGCACTAGCAGAAAATTATAATGGAAGTAAATCAACTGGAACTTGAACCAGTGCCCATATAGGATGCCAGTGTCAGGGGGTAGCTTAACCCACTGCACCACAATGCCTGCCCCAGATATATGCAATTAAAATTATAGTACCTATTTAAAATCTGCTTAGAGGAGGTGTTTGTGGATTATTAGACTGGAACTAAGTTTTAAAATAATGTTAAAATTTTTGGGTGGCTGGCACTGTAATGTAGCAGGTAAAGCCGCTGCCTGCAGTGCCAGCATCCCATATAGGCACTGGTTTGTTTCCCAGTTGCTCCACTTCTATCCTGCTCTCTGCTATGGCCTGGGAAATTAGTAGAAGATGGCCCAAGTCCTGGGGCCCCACCCCCCATTTGGGAAGACCTGGAGAAAGCTCCTGGCTCCTGGCTTTGGATCAGCATGGCTCTGGCCATTGTGGCCGGGGAGTGAACCATGGATGGAAGACCTCTCTCTCTCTCTCTACCTCTTCTCTCTCTGTGTAACTCTGACTTTCAAATAAATAAATAAATCTTTAAAAAATTAAAATTTTTTGGACAAGTACTATATTAATATAAAGAAGATTTAGAACATATGTTATGGGCTGATGGTATCAATCATCCCAAAATTCAAATGCTGCTGCTCTAACCTCTGACACCTCAACCTGTGACTGAGTCTGGAGAAAGAGCTTTCAAAGAGGTAATTAAGTTAAAATGAAGTCATATAGGTGGTTCCCAACCCAAATAAAGTGGATTGCTTATAAGAGGACTGAATTTGGATGTACAGAGACACACTGGGGCATGTGGACACAGAAAGATGGCTACCTGAAGAGTCAGCAACATTGGGGAAACTTTGCAAGACATAGACCAAGACTTATTAGAAAAGAATCTAGAAGCAAAGGCAATTAAAGCAAAAATAGACAAATGAGATTACATAAAAAATAGACAAATGAGTTCACATCAAGTTAAGAAGGATCTGTACTACAAAGAAAACACTCAGCAAAGTGAAGGGGGCTCCCCGGTTTCACCCCCCCCCCCGAAAAAACAAACAAGTGAAGTGGCAACAGACATAATGGGATAAAATATTTGCAAACTATGCAACTGATCTAGGATTAATATCCTGAATCTATAAAGAGCTCAAGAAACTCAACAACAAAACAACCAATCCAGTTAAGAAATGGAGAAAAGAACAGTCATTTTCAAAGAACAGAGTATAAATGACCAAAAGATGCATAAAAATGCTCAGAATCACTATCCATCAGGGAAATGCGAATAAAAACCACATTGAGGTTTCACCTTACCCCAGTTATATATAATCCAAAACTCAGAAAGCAATAAATGCTGGCAAGGAGTTGGGGAAAAATGTACCCTAATAAACTCTTGGTGGGAATGTAAACTAGTACAACCAGAAGACAGTATGGAGATTCCTCAGAAATCTGAAAATAGATCTGCCAAATAACCCATTCATTCCACTCCTTGAATTTACCCAAAGGAAATGAAGTCAGAATAATAAAGAGTCACCTGTATACTAATGTTTATTGAAGCTCAATTCACTCAATAGTGAATATATGGAAACAACCAAGATGTCCATCAACTGATGACCAAAGAAATTATGGTATATATACACTATGGGGCCAGCGCCATGGCTCAATAGGTGCTGGCACACCGGGTTCTAGTCCTGGTCAGGGCACTGGATTCTTCCTGGTTGCCCCTCTTCCAGTCCAGCTCTCTGCTGTGGCCAGGGAATGCAGTGGAGGATGGCCCAAGTTCTTGGGCCCTGCACCCCATGGGAGACCAGGAGAAGTACCTGGCTCCTGCCTTCAGATCAGCGCAGTGCGCCAGCTGCAGCGCACTGGCCATGGCGGCCATTGGAGGGTGAACCAATGGCAAAAGGAAGACCTTTCTCTCTGTCTCTCTCTCTCACTGTCCACTCTGCCTGTCCAAAAAAAAAAAAAAAAAGTATATATACACTATGGAATGCTACTCAGCCATAAAAAATGAAATCTTCTCATTTGCCAAAAAAAAAAAAAAATGAATTGAACTGAAAATCATTGTTTCTTGAAATAAGCCAGTCTCAAAAAGACAAATACCATATATTTTTTTCTGATATGTGGCAGTTAATATAGAATAAAAAATGTACAGGAATGAAATGGACGTCTTGTGATATGATTCTATTTTATAACCCTTGTTTTTACTCCTGTGGAACTATGGTCTTCCTAGTTTTTACTTCTTGAATATTATGGTTAGTGGTGGGTTAAGCCTGTGATTATAGAGTGGATTAAAATTATGTCTTTGCAAAAATTAAAGAAAAAGAAAGGAAGAGGGGGATTGAGTCAGTGATGGGGAGGGAAGGAAGTATGGTTATCTTTCTAGAACTGTACCTACTAAATACATCAAATCTGTTCTTTTTATATTAATAAAAATTAAAGAAATTCTAAATCCTTTATCTGACAGAAAAATAAAGGAGGAGGAAAACCAAGCCTACTGGTACCTTCCTCTTGGACTTCCAGCATCCAGAATTATGAGATAATAAATTTCTTTAGTTTATGCAACTCAATTTGTGATATTTAGTTCGGGCAATTCTAGCAAACTAGTATAGTTTATTACAGAAAAGCAGCCACTGGGATAGTAGAAGATTAAAGACACCTTAAGAGCTCATTGAAGGTAATTAACAGAGTAAGATTAAAGAAATAAAAAGCATATGTGTGTGTATGTGTGCGTGTATGCTATTACATTATTCTGCTTGCTGAAAAGCATACACATTTTGAAAATCAGTGTTCAAGAACATATTACTATATAGATAATATAATTTTTGCAACAAAATAGATGTAACTGTAGACCATTATGCTTAGTGAAATAAGCTAGTCCCCAAAAGATTAAAAATCATATGTTTTCCTTGATTTGTGGTAACTAATATACAGAGTAGAAAAATGGAATGTTTATGAGTGAAATTGACATTTTGAGATTTGATTATTGTTTATAGCCCTTGACTATACTCTTGAGGAACAATAGAGTTTCTACTTACTACTTGTTGAATTCTTTATTTAGTGGAGGGTTAAGCTTGTGATGATAAAGTAAATTGAAAGTATGGCATTGTAAAATTAAAAGAAAAATGAGAGAAGGAGAAGGAAGGGTGGGAGTAAGGGAGGGTAGGGTGGGGAGTATCATTATGTTCTTAAAATTATATACATGGAATACATGAAATCTATTCCCTTTATATAAATAAAAATCAAGAAAGAAACAAAAAACACAGCATTTTGGTTACTGAATTTTAAAAGTAGCAGTTTGGAGGAACAAGGATTACTAGGGGTAGTCATCCAGCTTCATAAAGGAGACTCAGAGAAATTCAGCCGTTGGCCTAATGTCCCCCACCAAGCAAAGGGTTGAACTAGGGCCAGAGCTAATCTCCCAGCTTCAGACTCAGTGCTGTTTCACTTGACAGCTTCTCTGCTCTGAATTACACTGCTGATTTCTGCCAATCTGCCCGTGGCCTCGCCCACCCTCTGTGGAGTAGTGTTCAGTTGATGCCCATCATTTGGAATCACTTTCACTGAAACAAGCGCAGAAAAAGCAGGAAACCCTGTCCCAGCAGCCTCGCTCTGTGTGGGTGGTTATGTGAAGGGCTTTGTCTATTTGCACGTTGAGGACATCTGACACACAGGCCAGATGATAGGACTAATTCTCACCTGCAGGAATTTGTGTAACTATTCGTATTAAGAGACTTTTTTTTTTTTTTTTTTGACAGGCAGAGTGGATAGTGAGAGAGAGAGACAGAGAGAAAGGTCTTCCTTTTTGCCGTTGGTTCACCCTCCAATGGCCGCTGCGGCCGGCGCATCTCGCTGATCCGAAGCCAGGAGCCAGGTGCTTCTCCTGGTCTCCCATGCGGGTGCAGGGCCCAAGCACTTGGGCCATCCTCCACTGCCTTCCCGGGCCATAGCAGAGAGCTGGCCTGGAAGAGGGGCAACCGGGATAGAACCCGGTGCCCCAACCGGGACTAGAACCTGGTGTGCCGGCGCCGCAAGGCGGAGGATTAGCCTGTTGAGCCACGGTGCCGGCCTAAGAGACATTTTTGTTTGTTGCAGAAGTAAACAGTGCTACAATACTTTACTTACACCTGTATCTTCCTTACAAATCCTAGAGTATGAACCTTTGTTTAAAACAATTACTTAAATATGTGTGTGTAGGCGAAGAACTTGCAAATCACATAACATAGCTCAGCTAAATATAGCCTTTGTCAGCAGAAGAAACTTGTAAGCAAATAAAAACTAAGGACTATAATCCACTGTGGACCTTGACGTAGCAATCATTGTCTACCGTCCTCAGAGAATGTTCAGACTGTGACCACTGCACATAAATCCAGGCTGACCCAGTGATGCATAACTCTTGAAAGAAGTCACCACCACAGAGAACAAAAACAAGTGTCATTCTACTTTATGGTGTGGTTTGTACAAATGGGAAAGCAGTGAAGATTAATCAAGCTTCAGTGACTGTATAGTACCATCTTAAAAGGAAAATTCAGCATTTTGTGAGGGACCCGACCATACTTACCTACCAATAAAAGGCAGTTCATGCTGTCTTTTTGATCAAGGATAACACATTGCTATCTGTGCTGATGAGTGTACATGAAATACCCAAAACATATTTCAGTTCCTTTAGTACTTACTAACATTTCTGGGAAGTGGTAAATCTCCACATTATGACTCACGTCATTCTCTAACCGTGGTTTTTCTTCAGAGTCCCTGTATCTTGTCTGAGTTTGAATCTGTCATTCAACATTTTGAAGTTAGTTTGAAGGAGATATGTTTACTGTTTGGACATTATACGATATATACAATGTATCAGAACATTATAAGGTATTTCACAAATATGTATAATTTTCATATATCTCTTACAATAAAAATTGAATTTAATTAAAATAAAAACTGCGCCTATACTCATATTTATATGTACATGCACATTAATATGTCAGTACTTCTTGATATTTTACTGTTGTTCTGTTTGGATACTTTTATTTAATTTGGTTCTTATATGTCTTTATGGACTTTTCATTGCTATCATATATATAAAATATTGTCAGAGAAACACATAATACTCTGCTAATTAACATTTTCACAAAACTTTGCTAATAAATGTTTTACTGTATGAAAAGAGTGTGAATTTCTTTTCTTTTTTTTTTTTTTTTTTTTTGGTCATTTGAAAGGCCTCTGTAGAGATGAAGAGTTAGCGATAGGGATAGCAATGGAGTTAGAGAAAGAGAGAGAGAGAGACAGAGAGACAGAGAGAGAGAAAGAGAGATGATAGAGATAGAGATCTTCCATTCACTGTTCACTCCTCAGATGCCAACAATAGCCAGCCTCGTGCCAGGCTGAAGCTGATACCAGGAACTCCATGCAGGTTTTGCAAGTGGATGGCAGAGACCCCAGTACTTGAGCTGTCATCTGTTACCTCCCTGGGGGCCCATGAGCAGGATGCTGGATTGAAAGCATTGTAGGGGGTTTCATTCCCTAGCACTCTGATAGAGGATGCAGTTATCCCAAACCACTATGCCCCAATGTCCCCCCCCCCTCCAGTATTACCTTCTAATTTTTCATCAGCAGTCAAGAGCAGAGGAACGTAGGGATGACGAGGATTTGAAGGCAGAGATAGCATGGTAGTTTTGGTGCTTTTTTTTTTTTAATTGGGAGATACTAGAACAAGTCCCTGTGCTGATGAAAATAAACTGGTAGAAAAGGAGAAGGTTGTGATGAGAGGAAAAAGGGTAGATACTGAAGGAGCAGCCTCTCTGTGAAGGTGCGAGGGAATGGCATCCAGGCTCAAGAGGGAGGATTGGCCCTCGTGGGTGGGGCAGCCTCTGGGAGGAGAGGCTGCTGATCCAGGCCAGGTGAGGTGCTGGTGAGAGCAGGGACGCCAACGGCTGATGTGTGAGGTGTTCTCAGCAGTGATGGCGAGGGGAGGATGACGGTGTGAAGAGAGACGGAAAGAGAAGGCCTGACATTTTCTGGAGAAGTGGGGGACAGCTTTCTTAAGAAGCATGAAAGTGTAAAAATACTGTTTCAGTACTAGTTATGGCATCATTGCACATTAGACAACACATTAAGGACAGATCCCACATGGGATGTAAGTACACAGAGACTCCTGTTGCTAACTTAACAATTTGACACTCCTGTTCATGGTGTCAGTAATCTCCCTAGGTTCTAGTCATGAGTTGCGAGGGCTATGGAAGCCTTTAGAATTCGCTGACTTTGGTCTTATTCTGATAGGGTCATAGTCAAAGTGGAAGTTCTCTCCTCCCTTCAGAGAAAGGTACCTCCTTCTTTGATGGCCCCGTTATTTCCACTGGGATCTCACTAACAGAGATCTTTCATTTAGGTCTTCTTCTTTTTTTTCTTTTCCATGGTATCTTGGTTTTCCATGCCTACAATACTCTCATGGGCTCTTCGGCCAGATCCGAATGACTTAAGGGCTGATTCCGAGGCCAGAGTGTTGTTTAGGACATCTGCCATTCTATGAGTCTGCTGTGTATCCCGCTTCCCATGTTGGATCCTTCTCTCCCTTTTTGATTCTATCAGTTAGTATTAGCAGACACTAGTCTTGTTTGTGTGATCCCTTTGACTCTTAGACCTATCAGAGCCATCAATTGTGAACTGAAATTGATCACTTGGACTGCATTTGGTACATGCCACCTTGATGGGATTGTATTGGAATCCCCTGGCACATTTCTAACTCCACCATTTGGGGCAAGTCCGATTGAGCATGTCCCAAATTGTACATCTCCTCCCTCTCTTTTTCCACTCTTAAATTTAACAGGGATCACTTTTCAGTTATTTTTACACTTTGTGTCTCTGTGTGGATACAAACTGATGAGATCTTTACTAATTATATACTGAATCGATCTTCTGTATATAAAGAGAAATGGAAATGAAAAAAAAAAACCTGGTGTTAAATTGGAAATGGCATAGAAAATTAATTAATTTTTAAAAAAAATATTATGTAGGATCTCTGTCTTTAATGTGCTGTACACTGTTATTTAATGCTATAACTAGCACTCCAACAGTATTTTTTTCATTTCGTGTTGCTATATGGGGGCAAACTGTTGAAATCTTTACCTAATATATACTAAACTGATCTTCTGTATATAAAGAGAATTGAAAATGAATCTTGATGTGAATGGAAGGGGAGAGGGAGTGGGAAAGGGGAGGGTTGCGGGCGGGAGGGAAGTTATGGGAGGGGGGAAGCCATTGTAACCCATAAGCTGTACTTTGGAAATTTGTATTCATTAAATAAATGTTTAATAAATGAAAAAAAAAGAAGCATGAAAGAAATTCTGGGTACCAGTTGGTTACCCTTTGAGGTTTCAGATATCAAATTTAAGATGAAACCAGTCAATGCAGCTTGCTTTGCCTTCTTCTTGACCCCTGACCTCTCCAGAATCCAGTTCCTCATCACAAGTCTTTCTCATACATAACTGAAATAAATCATGGTGGAGAAGAATTTATCCCATGAGACAAATAAAGCAAAATTTAAAAAAGCAAAACTTTTAAATTGTTTATTTCATTTACATAACATATGTTATATATATATATATCTGTATAGACTACACATATGTATATGTATAGGCTATACATATATACACACAAAAATGTGCACATCACTTGTCCATACCCTCCAGGAGCATGAATTACAAGGAGTTTTAGTATCTAATCAACATCAGGCTTTGCTGTCCTTAGGTACCCTGAGGAAAATTACCATATGCCTTGTTAAGATGGTGACATTCTCTCTTTAAAAAAATGTACCAGCAAACTGCAATCGAGCTGTTATTTCTTGGTATTCTAGCAATGAGAACTCTTCATTGCCTGGTGTATGCGCCTCCCAATACCACAGCGATTATGGAGACATTTAATACCAATTGTAGAGCTGTGAGAGATTTTGCAGGGCTGTTCGAGAAATACCAGACATTTCAAGGTGCTTTTTTTCCTTATTTTTCCACACACGCGTACATATAAGAAATGCTTGCTGTTGCTTAGATTAGTCAGCACATCCAATTTCCATGCAGTTGTGTACCCCAAACAGTTTATTGCATCTTGCTTTCATTTTCAAAGGAGAGCTAGGATAGCAGAAGCTCAGAAAATGGTGAGATTTTTGTTTCTTGCTGAAAAGAGAAAGGACATGGAACTAATAAATTAACGACAATTATCCTTCTGTGCTCTTTTGGTAGATTCAATCAGATGTGTCTCTTTGTCACTTCCTTACAAGTTTACTCCTCACAGCAGGCAATATTGTTAGACCTGTCACTCAGAGTTATAAAGGAAGACATTTTTTTCTCATTGCTATGCTTAAGGGGATGAAAAATTTCCTTTTCACCTAAGGCCATAGAGAGCAAATCCAAGTGAACACTACAAATTGATCCAGAGGGAGTTTTGAGCATAGTCCAGAACAGAGGAACAAGAATAAAATTGGAAAATAGGTCTACACTTAACTCATTAATTCAAAATAAGCTTTGTCAGTTGCCTTCCCTAAATATCTCAAACACATTCCTATCATTACCTTCATTGTCACTCGTTTTGCAAAGTCTAAGAAATTTATATATTCTCACCCCACCTCTGCTTAGAATTGTAATAAAAATTGAAGTACATATAATAGCATAATATTCTGCAACTCCTTTTTAAAAGGCTGTGTCTTTTAGACAGCATTGGATGAATAGGGAGGGTAAAGGAACTCAATCAACCTTTGACAATAGAACT
The DNA here is from genome assembly GCF_033115175.1 of Lepus europaeus. Classification (NCBI taxonomy): domain Eukaryota; kingdom Metazoa; phylum Chordata; class Mammalia; order Lagomorpha; family Leporidae; genus Lepus; species Lepus europaeus. Next base: position 126,030,279 of record NC_084828.1, read on the forward strand.
GGCCCAGAAGTAGGACTGAGATTAGGCAGGCATTTGAAGGACTTGTCAGCTTATCTGTAATCAAAGCCATACTCTGATCTGGAGTTTCCACCAGGAGGTTGAAGTCCACAGATAGTGCAGACTGCTGTCAATATGTAGCCATCAGATCATTTGGACAATCTTTCTGTGTGTACACAGAATGATCAGATTTTCAGAGAAGGATGGGCAAAGAAAGTGGGCAGTACCTGCCATGTCAGTGAGTTACAATAGGGATGAAATCAGGAATCCAGGTTAGAATGACTGAAGAGTAGGAACCACAGTGGAAGACAAATCTATGAATTCATCAAGATGGGAAGAGAAGGAGATTCCAACTCAGGCAACACAGACATACTTCTGGATAGCTCAGGTTCTTGTGTGTTTGACTTTGAAGGAAGCATGAGGTGCAAAGCAAGATCTCAGAAAGTTTCTAGAATATTATATTGCCCCCATATCAAATAAAAAATATGCTAAGAGTGAATACAAAATGATCCCCTTTCTATTTTATCAATGTATTTTTATCAGTGTATACATAATAATGTACATTACTATGATTTAGTTTTGTAGAGAGATACTGACATGAATTAAAGACTTATTATAGTCCAGAAACTTTATAGAATGATTTTTCTAAATCTTACATATATTACTTTCATTTTGCAGAAGAAAAAGCTAAGGTTCATAGAGGTTAAATAAATTGCATAAGGTGACAAATTACATGGTAGATCCAGGATTCAGAGACATGGCTAATGGTCACAATTTTTTTTTTTTACCATAGTTTGTGGGCAATTTATTTGGTAGTTTTAGCTGGTCTAATATTTTCATATTTTTTTTTAGCTAGAGTACCTATGAGGTGATTTCATTTAATTTGTAAGAATTACTTTTCAACCATTTTGATAATCTGTGGATTGCAATGACAACAGGATGTCCTTGAGGCAAAAGTATCCTCTTGTTCATTCAGCCTCAAGGAAGCCAGTCTCCAAACCACATGGCTGAGGCTCAGGGGCTTACCCTGGCACACTTCACTGCAGTTGACAAATTGCTCAAGCTGGCTAGGGTTAAAGAACTTGTCTCAGAAGACTGGCACTTTCATTCCCATTTTAAAGAAAAAGGTTACCTTCTTCTCTTATGCACATTTAATCATTGCTCTACCTTGAATTGTCCCTGTACTTGCTGTGTTGAGTCACTAGGGTCTCCACTCTTATTCCCTTCTTAGACTTAATTTCTATCTTTAATCATGACAGACTATATTCATATTACATCTAAATCTTTTCAGATGACATAAAAGAAGAGATACCATTATGTTCCTGTTAAGCTGAGATACTCCACCACTTAGAAATGATTTTTGATTATTGCGTTTAATTGGAGCGAGTGACCTGTTAGCACTGACAGTGGAAGAAAACGAGTTTTACATTCAACATGAAAACATACTGTGAACTGCTTAGTGTAGATGACTTATCTAATGATTGGGGTTAACTGATGTCAATAGTTTTCAGTGCACTGATACCAGGAATTGAAATGGAAGCTATCATATATGTACATTCGGTAAACAGAACAAAGTTTTGGAGCTTTTAATCTCTATGAACAAATACAAAAGGCTAATTTTATCATCATCCTAGTGTTTATACCAACCTTGAAATGACCTTGATATGGCTATCAGTTTACTAAAACAATATAAATAAGCTTTTAAATGAAAAACTCTTATTTGTGGCATTATCTTTCTAATTCCTAAAAAATGCTGTTGGTACAGAAGCCAGAATTTAATTTTCCTTAGAGATAGTCGTTACAAAACATCTAGTTTCTAATTTGTGCATGCTCTATAAAGGCCATGAAACCACAATAATTCATAATTTCTGAATCATAATTAGGTTCTGTTTAAGGAACTGATTGTCAAGAAGCCACATGACAATAATTGGACTATTTCATGTCACACTGCAAATTTCCAAAATGCTTTAACTTATATTAAGCAGATACTAAAAATAAGTACATTGTTTGAACCATGTCAGGCATACCCATCACTTTTTTTCTGTAAACTAGCTTTTAAGAGGCGGATAATTTCTATAGAAATAAAGTTTAGAAAATTTCAGTAGATTGGGGTAATTGTAATGTGTTAGTATAATATAATTGTAGGCAAAATAACCTAACCTGTATAGTGATTAGAACACAGTAGTGCTGTACAATGGAAATACAATGCCAGCTACACATGGAATATAAAGTTCTTTCACACCACACTTAAAAAAAGAAGGATATATGTAAAATTAATTTGAATAACATTTTATTTAAACTGGTATGTACAAAATGCTATCATTTTGACATGTAAACAATATTAAAATCATTTAAGAGTTTTACATCTTTTATATTCAATGTATAATTTTACAGCTATATCATCTGTCAGCTTGGACTTGACATATTTCCTTTTTTCAAACACTTTGTTTTTGAAAAATTATCCATTTTATTTTATTTATTTATTTGAAAGAGAGATAGAGACAGATTTTCCGTTTTCTGGTTGACTCCTCAAATGTCCACAAGTGCCATGTCTGGGCTAGGCCAAAGCCATGATCCTAGACTTCAATCCAATTTCCTACATGAGTGTCAATGACCACATTATTTGAACCATTACCAGCTGCCTCCCAGGATATACATTAGCAGGAAGCTAAAATGAAGAATAGAGCTAAAATGAAGAATATCTAGCTTGAACCCAGATACTCTGATATGGCACTTAGACATTTCAAATGATATTTTAATTTCTACATAAATTGCCTTCCCTGATTGGCCATTTTCAAAGACTAAATAGTTGTATGCTGCTAATATCTAATATATCAGACAACCCAGATTATGTTAATAGTGGAAAAAATCTGTTAAGAAACAAGAACAGTTACACACTGTCTGCCCTATGTTAAACAATATTTCCAATGTATGCTGTCCTGTTTCATTTTGTTCTGTAAACATTTCTGGAACAACTGCTAAATTCAAGACAACATTCTGAGACTAACAAAATCAAGAGATTTATCATAAGAGATTGGCTCTCGTGATTACAGAGGCTGAGAATCTCACATTTTACTGCCTTCAAGCTGAAGGACTGGGAAAGCCATGGTCTGTTTCCAAACAAGCTCCCAAACCCAGGAACCATGGGAACCATTGGTGTAAGGCCAAGTTGGAGTTGAAAGGCTCCAGAACCTGGAGCTCCAATATCTGAGGAAAGGAGAAAATGAGGCCGGCGCCGTGGCTCAACAGGCTAATCCTCCGCCTTGCGGCGCCGGCACACCGGGTTCTAGTCCCGGTCGGGGCACCGATCCTGTCCCGGTTGCCCCTCTTCCAGGCCAGCTCTCTGCTGTGGCCAGGGAGTGCAGTGGAGGATGGCCCAAGTGCTTGGGCCCTGCACCCCATGGGAGACCAGGAGAAGCACCTGGCTCCTGCCATCGGAACAGCGCGGTGCGCCGGCCGCAGCACGCTACCGCGGCGGCCATTAGAGGGTGAACCAACAGCAAAAGGAAGACCTTTCTCTCTGTCTCTCTCTCTCTCACTGTCCACTCTGCCTGTCAAAAATTTAAAAAAAAAAAAAAAGAAAGGAGAAAATGAGACAGTAAATTTGCCCTTCTGATGATTTTTTTGTGTGTGTGCAGTTTAAACCCTGAACAGATTGAATGATGCCCAATCCTGTTGAGAAGGGTATTATTCTTTACTCTGTCTACCTTTTCAAACATTAATCTCTTTCAGGAGCACCCTCACAGATACACACGGAAGTAATATTTTACCAGTTCTTTGGGCATCTCAATTCAAATTGGTAGACACTTAATTATAATAAGGACTAATTATATTAAGAAAACAAAAGCGATGCCCTCAATGAACCTGCTTTCCATTGATATACACACTTACTATGTAGCTGTTCTAACATTTACTATGCAATTAATGTGTGCCAAGAATTTTGAGTTTAATTGTTCCTTCATTGTGTAAAACAGGATGAGAATTTTTCCTTGCAAAAATTACATGTAATATAACCAAGAAGAAAATATTTCTAAACTGTATATTTGTGCATATGTAATAGCAGTAGTGATAATTATACTTTACAGATGTTTAAAAGAATGTTGATTATTATATTAATAATCATTGTATTAAATATTATAAGAATAATATTAAATACACTTTTGTCCCCATTTAAAGATTTCACAGTTCATTTATAAGCTCATGCGTTTGTTAAGAAATCTTAGTCAAGCAGGGGTGGCCTAACATTTGGTAGGCACTGAACTGATAGGCTTAATTGTTTTCCCTCAAAATTCATATGTTGAAGCTGTAACCCTCAATCTCACTATATTTGGAGATGGACTTTTTTTGACAGGCAGAGTGGACAGTGAGAGAGAGACAGACAGAGAAAGGTCTTCCTTTACCATTGGTTTACCCTCCAATGGCCGCTGTGGTGTACCGCGCTGATCTGAAGCCAGGAGCCAGGTGCTTCTCCTGGTCTTCCATGCGGGTGCAGGGCCCAAGGACTTGGGCCATCCTCCACTGCACTCCTGGGCCACAGCAGAGAGCTGGACTGGAAGAGGGGCAACCAGGACAGAATCCAGCACCCTGACCGGGACTAGAACCCGGTGTGCCGGTGCCGCAAGTCGGAGGATTAGCCTAGTGAGCCACGGCGCCGGCCTGGAGATAGGCTTTTGATGAGGTAATTATGGATAAGTGAGGTCAGAAAGGTGGGAACTTTAATCCTTTAGGACTGATGGTCTCATAAAAAGTGGAATAAAGGCAACCTCTCCCTGTTCCTCTTCCTATCTCTCTCTCTCTCTCTCTTTCTCTCCCCTCCTCTCTATCCTCTTTCTCTCCCTCTCTCTTTCTCACTTAATCACAGCAGAGGGTCCATGAGAAAAGAGAACATGAAGGCAGCTGTCTATGAACCAGAAAGAGACCACATCAGAAACCAATCCTGTGGTCTGATGTTGTGGCATGGGGGTAAAGCCACCACCTGAGATTCCTGCATCCCCTATGGGCAGTGGTTCATGTCTCAGCTGCTCCACTTCTGGTCTGGCTCCTTGTTAATGGCCTGAGAAAATCAACAGAGTATGGTCCAAATGATTGGGCCCTTGCCATCTATGTGGGAGACCCAGATGATGCTCCTGGCCCCTAGCTTCAGCCTGGCCATGCTCTGGTTGTTGTGGATATCTGGGGAGTGAACCAGCAGATGGAAGATCTCTCTTTGTGTCTCTCCCTTTCTTTCTGTAACTGCCTTCAAATAAATAAATAATTCTTAAGAAATAAAAAAGAGAAATCAATCCTGACAATACGTTGATCTGGGACTTTTAGGGCAAGAACAATGAGAAAATAAATTCCTGTTGTTTAATCCACCTGCTTTGCAGTATTTTATCACGACTGCCCAAGATTACTAACACAAGGGCCCATGGACCAGTTCTGGGAATGTAAGTAGCTAGGGAAGTAGTAGAGGGCTGACAGCTCCTTACTGTCAGGACAGCTTCAGTCAATGATTGACAGCTCCAGCTGGACTGAGGTTTGACAGCTCCAGCCAAACTGAGGTCTGATGGCTCCAGACAAACAGCAGTTGGACAGCTCCTCACTGATCCATGGGGGTCAGTGATTGACAGCTCCTGGTAACTCATAGCTTGACAGCCAGAATCAACTGGTCACAGGACTACAGCTGCTCTATGTGACAGCCTGGTCTGACCCACATAACAAGTCCCCACTGGTGCACCATCCCAACTATCTTCCCTTCCTGAGTACAGCTGAAGCCTCCTTTTTCTTTCCTTTTTAATATTTAATTTATTCATTTGAAAGGTAGAGTTAGAGAGAGAGAGACAGAGAGAGAGACAGAGAGAAAGAGAGAGAGAGAGATCATCTATTGGTGCTGATTCACTCCCCGAATGGCTTCACTCCCCAAATGGCTGCAATGGCTGGGACCTTGAATTCCATTCTGGTCTCCATGTTGTCCCCAGACACTTGGGCTGCTTCTCTAAGTGAATTAGCAAGGAACTAGATCAGAAGTGTAACAGCTGGGACTCAAACCAGTGCTCTCATAGGATGCTGGCATCTATGTTGGTGACAACCTGCTGCACCAAGCCTCCCTTTTTGTGCACAATGCATGCCCACCTCCCATGCACCATCAAGCTCTCTCCATTTTCTGAGTAGTGAAAATTGCACTATCCAGCTCTCTGCTGTGGCCTGGGAAAGCAGTAAAAGATGGCCAGGTCGTTGGGCCCCTGACCCCTCATGGGAAACCATGAAGAAGCTCCTGGCTCTTGATTGGTCCAGCTCCCGCCATTGCAGCCATTTGGAGAGTCAATCAGCAGATGGAAGATCTCTCTCTCGTTCTCTTTCTCTCTTTCTGTAATTCTGCCTTTCAAATAAATGAATAAGTCTTTTTTAATAAAAAAAATACAACTTCACATTCCACAATTTTGCATACTTGCAACCAGTGTTAGCTGAAGACATTCAACATGGATGCAGAATGTGCTCCCCTGCCCCCATGACCTAACTTAGGTGATTATAATCAAATTACCAGGAGGGGCATGCCCACTCCCATCATGCACCTGAAGCTGTAACACTCTCAATGTTTCCTAAAAAGGGCATGGAAATGGGTGGTTCTCAAGCCTCACTCCAAAATTACCCCATTTTGAATATTCAATTGGGTTCCACCCTTGAAATCACCCACTATGCCTCTGGAGGGTATAAAGGAAAGGCCTAATATTCTTGACTGGGTTTTTCTCTTGGTTGAGGGCTTCTCCTTTGTGGAGGGTTTCCTAACTGTTGGGTGTTTTCCTTGGAGAGGAACTTTTTTCTGTGAGGTATTTTTGCATTTTTGACTGTTTACCTATGATTTGGTTCTTGAGTTTGCCCTTTTGTTTTTCTCTAAATAAATCCTAGTCTCCATACATAGTTATGTCTCCACTTCTGAATTCTTTCTCATGTAGAGAGAAGTTGCAATAAGCTTAGTCGGAAGCCCAAGCAGCCCACGACAGATCTGAGTGCTCTTACTGACTGGTAATAACAATTGCATATGCTAATTTTTCAGGAAAGATGGTAGGATATGGTGGTGTGGTGGACAACAATTTTTGATTTTGAAAACACTGATGGGCAGAGCCTAATACTCACTTTATTTAAACTTTTTGCTCTGTATGTTTGCTGTCAACAGCAAAAGGGGTTTAATTTTTCTCCCAAGAAGGAAAAGGACAAAGGAAAGCACAAGCTAGAGGAGGAGAAGAGAGGAGGGGAGGGAATAGGGGAGAAGAGGAGAGAGAAGAGCTGAGGGGAGAGAGGAGGAGAGGAGAGAAAAGATAGGCAATGCTGGAAAAATGCTTGATTCTATATATAGTGACTAAGGCAGGAGATATATCACAGTGCCGGTAGATGTCTACTCCATATAGTAGACATGTTACATATTTGTGGAATGACTAGAAACCTAGAATCTTGGTACATAGCCATCCAACTCAAACCACACTTAATATAAAGCATTTATATGTACTGAATCTCACTTTAATGATGACATTTATTGAGTGTTTACTATATGTTGAAACTTGGGCCAAAGGTTACATATTTCTGTTTATTAAATCTTTACTTGTAGCTTATATGTGATTCTCTATTAGCTTTGCATTTTGCCTCTGAGATTTGGAGATGTGCAGAATTCAACTAATGTCAAGTACTTAAATTCAATTCTGTCTGACTCAGTCTGAAGCCTTGCTACTATAGTATACATTCTCCTAGAATCAAAGGCAGAACTGAAGAATTAACTAATAATATGACCTTCTTCAAACAATGTGGCAACAGTTGGTATCATACCCACTTATTCTGTCTTCCATGGCTTAAAATTGAGTATTTTTGATAAGTTATTTGCATGTTTGGATATTTGCACGTTCTGTCCCTTCACACCTCACCCTTTGATTTCAATGAAAAAGAAATGCAGACAACAGGAAAAATAAAATAAGTAAAAACAAGTGACAAAAAATATCTAATGGCAGTTACCTCTAAATCATTCTCCTTTATAGAGCCATTTCCATATGAATACTGACTCTTGTCAAGTGTATCATTAAAATGAGTCTTGATTCTTGCCTTTAAATCTCTATTGCCAGGGCCTCAGCTCATACCCTACCACTTTTTTAATTAGAATTGCCCCTGCATTTGTCACTAGACTACACTTCTCCATTCCCCCATACATCCATTAGCAATTCACAGGAAATAAATCTTTAATTTTTGATATTTATTTATTTTTATTTTATTTGAAAGAGAGTGAGAGATTGATCTTCCATCTGCTGGTTCATTTCCTAAATGCCTATAATAGACAGAGCTGGACGAAGTTAAAGCCAGGAGCCCAGAACCCAATCCAGATCCACACGTTTTGCAGGGTCCTACTTAAGCCATCACCTGCTGCCTTTGGCTTGAAGCTGGATGGGAGATGGGCATCTCAGGCAGCTACTGAATCCCTGTGCTACATCCTGTCCCATATTCTTTAAGAACAAACTGGGGGGCCGGTGCTGGGGCTCACTTGGTTAATCCTCAGCCTGCGGCATTGGCATCCCATATGGGCGCTAGATTCTGTCCTAGTTGCTCCTCTTTCAGTACAGCTTTCTGCTGTGGCCCAGGAAGGCAGTGGAGGATGCCCAAGTGCTTGGGCCCCTGCACTCGCGTAGGAGACCCAGAGGAAGCACCTGGCTCCTGGCTTCGGATCAGCGCAGTGCCGGCCATAGCGGCCATTTGGGGAGTGAACCAACGGAAGGAAGACCTTTCTCTCTGTCTCTCTCATTGTCTGACTCTGTCAAATAAATAAATATAGATAAAAAAAAAGAACAAATTGGATCAGGTGACATCCCTGATAAAGCAGTTCACATTGTGGCCAATATATAGTTAAAGCAGCCTACTTTATGTATCATCAATCAAGAAAAAATGCTATCAGTTAAGCTGTGAAGTAATTGTTTCTTATCACTGTTCATACTTATATCTTTATATACTTATATCCTCTGATCTTAATTTTCAGTACAAATACAGGCTGTGAAAGCAGGGAGGCGAGCTCAGGGAGGACAGAAACCTCCCGTGGAGCAGAAGGGCAAAAGTTCTCTTGATCTTGGTTTTTAGTACAAATATATACTTATATCCTGTTTATTTATGTATATTTATATATTTATATAAATTTATACATATTTATATTATATATTCTCCCCTTCTTTCTACAAGAAGGAAAATATAGGCTGAAGGTGTAGCAATGACAATGATATTACAATTCCTGCTATAGAACTCTATCCATTGAAAGATGCATTGTAATGTCAAAAGTGTCGAAGTGTGAAAAATGTATCTCTTAGAATAAATAAAGTATGGTGACTGTTTGTGTGTTTCTACCCACCTCCTGCACTCTTTGATAGTAGGAATGAGAAAGTATGAATTCCTCAGCACAGCAATCAGGATTTTGCATAATCTAGCACCAAACCATTTATTTTAATCTAATACCTTTGGACTTACCAGTGTGACCTCATACCTGCACTTTCACATTCATCAGCTTTGATTCCCTGTTCCTTCTCTCCAAAATTATTGCTCTACCTCCTATAGTTAATACCTCTTCCTTCATTTTCTCCATTGTCCTCTCTGTCCTTAGAGGATCAGTTCCTTGCTATAGACATCTTGTATCAGTCTTCATATTGAGAAGGTAGGTTTTGAGATTTCAAACTTGCTGTTTTGTGTTTAGTTGAATATATATATATTCATATATATATTTATATATATATATAAAACTATGTCTTTTCACAGCATCTGGAACAAAGGAGATGCTGCACATAATTTGCTAATTAAAATAAAATTGTAGAATACCTGCTTAAAAAAGCTAAACACAATGCAAAATATTGTGCTATCATCATCCTCATTATTATCGCCACCATTGCCCAAAAGCCATTTACTGTTTATTTAAGATGATAAAAAATGACCAAAACTTTGTCCTCACAAATGCTAAAGTTTTTTTTTTTTTTATGTTCAATTTTGTTTTCCTTTTCCTCTGGAGAAAAACTCACTGGGAAACTAGGAATTATGCTCAGATGTCTAGAGAATGAGCTAATGGCAGAGGGTCCTTGAGCTCCCTTCATGTTATTGTATTTTGGGGGAGGTGGCATTTTAGAGTAAGTGAGAAATGAAATCTTCCATGCGGTTAAAGCCAACCATATGTGAAAGTTGGAGCAAGGGACAAATGGTCCCTCTATTCCTCACTCCTCCAAGATTTATTTGTTCTGCAATATTTAGGAGTTGCCATGTAGCTTGTTATTAAAGTGCTTATTCCAAAAATTGATTTTCTGCACAATTAATGCTTTTGTTTTATGAAGAATGCTCTTTAATGGACAAAAGCAGTTCATACAAGAGTTTGTCCCCTTTCCCCATACATAAAAGGGACTATATATATTTTGTGAGCCTTGCCTTTGTTTTAACCCTTGAAATAACTTGCCTGCCCTCTAACATTTAGAAACACATAAATAATATCACATAATTTCTTATATACAAGTAACATTAAAGTAAAGCTACCATTTAGACTATATAAAACAGTTTTGAGAAGATATGCTGTTTAATGAAGCAAGTTAAAATATACTTGTCATGAATCCAGTTATATTTCATTTTGATTTATACAAAATTATTTGAGGTGTTTCCTGGCAATTTGTGCTCATTTGTTCATTATTTATAATGACAATTATTGTCTTTTTCCAGATACAATTTCATTCCCAGTGGCACTGGAAACATGTTATGAATAAATCTTGGCAGGAAGAAAGGCATAAATACTTGAATTTTGTTCAGTCAAAACATAGCTGTATGCTTCACTTGGAAACTAGTGCACGAGAACAGCCTCATTCTTTTTCATACTGCTCCCTTGGTTTTATAGTAGTGATCCTTTAAAATAGTGAATCCACTCAAGTTTTAAGACACTGCTGAAAACTTTCTAGCTCTGGTTAAGAAGACGCAGGAGTATGTTAATGAAATTTAGTAAGCCAATTATTCTTTCACAGTCACAATACTGATTCTTGACTCACTTGAAAGTCAAGCCTGTTAATTGAATCGCATTCATGGTTGTATAGGCAAAGCAGAAATATCTTGGAATTGAAAGTTCATGCTATTCTCAATAATTTGGAATTTTTTTCAAAATAACATTTGTTTTTAGTCCATGCATACATATTGAGTCAAAATCTTGATAAGATAGAGAACAAATGTTGGATCCCAGCTATAATTATCTCAAGAGTAATTAGTGACATAGGTGAATTTAGAACTAAAAGGTCTGAAATGACAAGCTCATTTGTCCCATCATGCTAAAGTCAAAAAAACCTCTGGAAAATTGTTCTCCCCACAGAATTGTCTATGTGATGTCACCATGTGATGGAATGTTCTTCCATGAAGGGTGGATCTGGGCCAATCTAATTAGCTACAGGTAATAGTCATCACTCAGTTATGGTCCAGGAAAAGACTAAGATTTCTTTAAAAAAATACAATCTTCTTCTTTTTTTAAATTAGTACAAATTTCATAAGTACAACTTTAGAAATAGAGATTCTTCCTAACACACCTCCAAGCACCAATCCCACCCTGCCTCCTCCTCACTTTCCCATTCCGTCTCATTCTCCATTAAGATTCATTTTCAATTTTTATACCCAGAAGACCAACTCTATACTAAATAAAGATTTCAACAATTTGCACAAATAGACACAAAATATAAAAACTGAGAACTAGTTTTACAGTTAATTCTCATAGTATAACTCATTGAGGACAGAGGTCCTAGGTGGGGAGTAAGTTCACAGTGACTCCCGTTGTTGAGTTAACAACTAACACGCTTATGTATGATGTCAATGATCACCAGAGCATCTTGACATAAGCTGTCAAGGCTATGGAAGACTTTTGAATCCACAACCTCTGTCAGTGGAAAATACAGTCTTATAACACTTGTTTGAATAAACAGGTTACTTTTGAAATAAACTTCTTATTTATTTCTCATTTAATTGGTCTTAGGGTTATTTTCAATTAGTTTGGCCTATCAAGATAGCTACTTTCCTTCTAGTTTGATAAGTAGTTGCTCAATTTGCTGGATGAATGTAGTTAATTTATCTTAGTAATCTCTCAAGTACCCCACATGGGCTTTTACGTATACATCAATAGTGGTTGAATTAAACGCTGTAGGATTCATTTCCTCTTCCTGCCTTTTATCCTGTCTCATTTTCCCCTCCTTGTACTTTTCCTCCTATATTTTCATATCTCAACTTTACATATTCCTTCCTATTTTTAAGATGATTAGCAATTTCCCCAAAGTCTTATTGCAATTATTCTAAAAATCAGTTTCTTGTGTGATTTTCCCAACTGTTTCACAGAGTCAATATATGTCATGTGAAGCAATTTTTAGCAAAATGTCAGTCAGCCCTTATGAACTCAGTCTTTCTTTTACCATTGAGATTTTGATCCAGGAATATTATCAGTGTTATTGATAGAAATCAGTTTTCATGGCCAGTTTTCAATTTGTTTGGATACTTCAAGGTATCAAGTATGTAAATAGTCCTGTTGGCTAGGTCAGCTACATCTCCCTCTGTGTATCCAGAAGTCCACTGAGGAGAATGTAGAAAACAATGTCCTCTTAGCCAGCACATTTTTGTGTGAATATTATTCCTCATGACCTACTACTGATCAATAATAAGTTGATTTTCTGGATATATTCGGTTTCTTTCCTAGAAAGGTGTAAACAGATGTCTTAATGGAAATCTCACAAAGAGGAAGCAGAGATATATCTGTAGTACACACTCACGATCAAGATTCGAATGAACTCAGTAAACAGTTGTGGGTTGAGTTACTTGACCAGGAATTTAAAAGTCCGTTTCCCTAGACAGTTTAGAAGTATAAATATTTTGAACTTTGCTCTCAGTAAGTTTTGGTTGCAGAGTTGTTTTCTTTTTGTCTACTATGTTCTTGAAGACTCTTTAAAAGATAAATATTATTTATTCACAGTGCTTTATATTTTATATATTGCATTCCCACTTATTTGCTTGTTTAATCTTCATTGATATGGGATGAGTATAGATGCCATTCTCACTCAAAGTACACACAGGTATGAAATTTTTGTGTTTTTCCCAAAAGCTCCCTAGGAATTTTGACTATTTTGTATTATTGGATTATTAGAATTTGGGGTCACAAACTATTTTCTCATCTGATTACAATACTTATTCTCTGGAATAACCCTTAGGATTACATGAAATAATGTAGATAAATTCCTGGGATGGAGTAACCACCAGTGGAATCAATTTCCTTTCAGAATAACTTTGTACCAATGTATCTAGACAATCTTTCCCAATTTTTGCACTAACTGTGACATCTATTGAGAGATAATCAATTAATGATGCTATCTGTGGTCTTGGTAAAGATGAAAGCAACTGGTCTGTGCCAAAAGTCAAATCTGGAACTCTGATCTCATGAGCTAACAGTGAACAATATGGATCAATTCTAGAGTTCTTTTATTTGGACTCTTGAGGGAAGTCTTACGACCTTTCTGTCTTCTCATATCTCTGAAAAACCAGACAGTGCGGGGACCTTCCTGAACATTCACATCTACCTCTGCTCCAGCATAACTGTGCTTCAAGTCTACTCATCCAGTACAAACGGAACAACCTTAAGCTATTAAGCAATTTGAACAACTATGGAACATTTTGAGAATAAAGCTGCTGTTTATAACTGTATTGAGGGAGAAGTTTGATGGGAGAAAGAATTGACACAGATTTCTTGAAAGAAAATTTAATAGAAAAATCCTTGCCTATAATTAACATATAACTATGAGGAGTTATGGGTGAAGTTTTGCCATTAGTAGAAACAACACAGTGGTATTACTCAGTGATGGATTTGTGAGTGATTTTTAATCTTTGTCTCTCTGTATTTTCTTCAAATAAAAAAAAAAAGATGAGGTGGGGGTAGTTAATCAATCAATCAGTCCTTCTGGGAAATAAATGTTGTTTTGTGAATACATTGGAAATAGAATGAGAACACTGTCATTGAATTCCTAAGGCTTGCTTTAAATAATAGAGAGCAAGTACTTTTGTCTTAACTGTGTTCTGAGCTTTTTCGGCTCAGAAGTTGGGTTTTCTTTTCCTGAAGCAGCTCTTTCTGCTCATCCATGGTTCTCATCAGCACATTCTGCAGGGTTTGTATGCAGCTGCCTTTCCCTGTTTTTACTTTTGAATGGGTAGTTTATTTCTTTCCAGCAGTTCTTTTTTTTTTTTCTGATTGACCCAAAATGGGTGCAGATGTGGTAAGCATATGCTGAAAGTCGTAGAATATTATTTTCACACTGAAGAAAGGCCTGACACAAGCAGTTTCAGATTATGTGAATTCTTGATTTCACAGTGGCCTTCCAACACTGGTTTTGTTGCCAGTGATAACAGAAACCGGGGAGAGACCTTGGGAGGTACACCACAGACTAACTTAGCTCCCAACAATTGGCAATTTCATGTATTCCTTGGTGTGTGATCTTGTGAAATGCGGAGATATAAAATGAAGTTTCACTTTTGCAAAATTGGTAGTAGGAGCTAAATTATAATGTCTGGTATTTTTCCTGCATTTTTTAGTACTTGTACATTTCCATAGAAGCCAACTTCTACTTGTTTACTTACAACAAGATAGTATTTTTTGTGCCAACTTTAAGTTTTGGATTTTCTTTCTATTCTTTCAAATATTCTTGTTAGCTGCATGTTATCTTGAAGTACTTACACAGGGAGTCAAAATCTTCATTTTTCTTATTGTTCTGTGTAACGAGTATATATTGCAAATGTATAACTGATGAAATATAATAGTAGTGTTATCTTTTACCTAATTCTTGCATAGATGTTATTAAATAGAGCTAGCTTGACTGCATTTATTTTTTATCTGGGTTCTAAAACTGTTCAGAGGTCCTAGGAAGCAAATTTTCATGATCCCAGAGATTTTTTTTTTAATATTTTATTAATTTATTTGACAGGTAGAGTTATAGACAGTGAGAGAAAGAGACAGAGAAAAAGGCCTTCCTTCTGTTGGTTCACTCCCCAAATGGCTGCTATAGCCAGTGCTGCGCCAATCCGAAGCCAGGAGTCAGGGGCTTCCTCCCAGTCTCCCATGCAGGTGCAGGGGCGCAAGCACTCCACTGTCCTCCCAGGCCACAGCAGAGAGCTGGACTGAAAGAGGAGCAACTAGGACAGAATTCGACACCCATATGGGATGCTGGCACCGCAGGTGGAAGATTGACCAAGTGAGCCATGGCGTCGGCCCCCTAGAGATTATTTTTTTAACCTGGCACAATTAATGATTTCTTTCTTGGTAGAAGGTAATCAGGAATTGAATGAGTTAGTTTGTTTTCCTTTATCTCTAAATAATGCTAGAGTGTGTTGACTGCTTACGCTATACCAGGTACTTTGTCAGGAACCAAGAAATATGATCCCTGCTGCCATATCATCTACATTCTGCCTGGGAGATGGACATGAAAGAAATTGCATTAAGAGCATATTGGAGCAAACCAGATTTTGGGGTCTGGAAAAGGATTCTAGGGGAAAGAGAGATCTGAGAAATAAAAAAGGAATTATCTAAGTCGGTGTGTGTGGAGGAAGAGAAAGCAACAGTGTGTGCTGTGTTTGCACGTTCAGGCTAAACAGAGATCACACATGCTAATGGACTAATTCTACATTTGGAATGAATTAAAATAATACTATAAGTTGGTGGAATCTCACTTCATGATCATCATTAGGCTCTCACAAACTTATTGGCCAGTTCTAAAGATTGCCTTCTTGGAACACATAAAGAGAATTTAATAAATTTGCCCTTAGGGATAGGAGAAAGTTAACAGACCACTAAAAGAGCTTAATTTACCTCCTAGGATTAGATTACCCAGAGTTAAAATCGGGCAATTAAAATGCAGAGGCCGTGTTTAAAACTTAGAAAGTTTACTTAGTGCAATTCCAGAAGACCAAAGTCTTACATAAAGTACCAAACTATTCAATGCACTGAAATTTTAATTTTTCAAGAACTTCACACCTTAATTTCAGGAAAAAAAAAAAACATGTCTATTCTGTTTCCATTCTCAGACACATTCTTCAATGCATTAAATTGTTTGATTTGTCTAATGCAAGGATCAAGATTACATGGAGGCCGGCGCCGTGGCTCAACAGGCTAATCCTCCGCCTTGCGGCGCCGGCACACCGGGTTCTAGTCCCGGTCGGGGCACTGGATTCTGTCCCGGTTGCCCCTCTTCCAGGCCAGCTCTCTGCTGTGGCCAGGGAGTGCAGTGGAGGATGGCCCAAGTGCTTGGGCCCTGCACCCCATGGGAGACCAGGAGAAGCACCTGGCTCCTGCCATCGGATCAGCGCGGTGCGCCGGCCGCAGCGCACTACCGCGGCGGCCATTAGAGGGTGAACCAACGGCAAAGGAAGACCTTTCTCTCTGTCTCTCTCTCTCTCTCACTGTCCACTCTGCCTGTCAAAAATTAAAATAAAAAAAAAAAAGATTACATGGAGAGAGGAGAACCAAGTGATTCTTTCAAAAGATGTCAAGCTTCTTTTGCCAGTTCAAAACAAGTGAGTTGGATTTACTTCATACTTGGGAGCCATTTCCTAAATTCAGTTCCTAATTGTTACCTGATCCTTTTTGATTCTTTGGACTCTTTCTCTAATTCCAGCTGGATGGTTGTACAACATATTTTATTTTAAAGCTCAGAGTTCAAGTGGAATTTTTATGGAGCTGGTTCTAGATGCCATAATGATTCCTTAGTAATTTGTAGAAGGAAAGAAGACCCAATCTAGTTTCTTTCTTCTTCTTTTTTTTTTTTTTTTTGACAGGCAGAGTTAGACAGTGAGAGAGAGAGACAGAAAGAAAGGTCTTCCTTTTTCCATTGGTTCACCCCCCAGGTGGCTGCTACAGCCGGCGTGTTATGGCCAAAGCCAGGAGCCAGGTGCTTCTCCTGGTCTCCCATGTGGGTGCAGGGCCCGAGCACTTGGGCCATCCTCCACTGCACTCCCGGGCCACAGCAGAGAGCTGGACTGGAAGAGGAGCAACTGGAACAGAATCCGGCACCCCGACTGGGACGAGAACCCAGGGTGCCGGCGCCGCAGGCGGAGGATTAGCCTGGTGAGCCTTGGCACTGGCCAACCCAATCTAGTTTCAAAACAGCCTGGTTTGGGAGCATTCTGAAGATCTATAAGACCTTTAAGATGCTTCAATTTCAACTTGAGGACTAGGGCATAATCTGACTTTAATTGTTCAAAAGACAGAAGATGCCTTTACGTGGTCCTTCAAATGTAGTGTTTATTAACTCATTTAAAAACTTTATTGAACACTTACTATCTGCAATGTACACTCCTAAGTCTTTCAATGTGGCTGAAATCCTAGATTCACCTGGTACTGAGGCAGAATATCAATATTATGAGATGCACTCCATTGATCTATATACAACAATTTTTAAAAACTTTTCATTGATCTTTTCAAAAGTGTCAGAGACAATCTGAACCTTGGCTTTGCCACTATGGTAGCTGTGGGATCTTGGACAGACGTCTCTTCTCCAAGCTGCAATTTTATGGTCCTCAGAGGTGTTCAACATTATTTTCAATGGAGGATTGGAAAAAAATTGAATGTGACAAGCTAAGCAGAGGAGGGGTTGCTCTGTGAGCTCTGGGCTCGCACTGTTTACCTGTAAACCTATGGTGTCAGCCAAGCCAGAGGGTATCCCTGGACGTTCTCCTCAGGGATCACTTTGTGAACTGCTTCTCTTACACCATGCCTGCTCCTCCGTGTGCTTCTTTCAGAAGCCTTCTGTGATACTTTCTGTGGAGAGAAGCCCCTGCTCTGTATTTCTATTGCGTGCTGCATTGTCTCTATTATAGCACTTACCATGATTAACTTGATGGCTGTTTAATCTTGTCTTCCATCTCCCAGCCAGGGCTTCTGCTTCAAAAGAGCAGAGAATGGGTCTGTTCTGCTTTCCATTTTAAGTCCAATGTTCAGAAGAGTCCAGTTGTCATTTTTGAATAAATGAATGTGTCCCTGTATCTCACAAGACCTGTTCAGAAGGAGTTTGTAAAGGAGATGAGAAAGGAGTACACTTGCTCTAAATCCATTGCCTTGTGCTTGTACACAAGCAATTTCCTTTAAGCCTCAAGACCCCCCCAAGTGGTAAAAGGAGAGGCATTTTGATTTTTGTGCGCTGATGAGAGTGATGAGGAGAGGGTAAAGTCATTTGTCTGTGTGATATCGGCTCAATTTGATGTCCAATCTTTTCTTATTTCTGTTAGTGAAATTGCAGCATTTCTTAGTACTGAGAAACTGTCTGGAATATATAGCAAAGGCAACTGGGATAAGAGTTATTTGGAATTTGATCTTTGTGGATGCTTTTTCATCTGGTTTATTTTTCATTTCTGTCTGCTGCTTTGCTCTTATTAAATAAAGATAAACAGCAGCTGCTACTGGTACTGTTGATTGGGATTTCTGTTTGAAAATGAAATCTTGGGCATCTGTTCTTCTCTGTTACATTTTGCTGTAGAAAGGAAACCTATTTTTTTTCAAAAGGTAAGGCATGCACATGGCAAATGCTTAAACAATGCAAAAAGATTTCTTTTCTTAGCATGTGGCAGCACACTGCAAGTATCACTGTGCACTTTGCTTTTGAACTGGGTAATATATCTTCAAGAATATTCTGTATTGGTACATCAAAGTACATATTTCATTACTTTAGTGATTACATATCACCTTGTTTGATTTGACAGGTTTAATAACATGATAACTTTAGAAAAACTAATGTAAAAGAATTTACAATCTTTTACCCGGGAAGAATAAGGCTAAATGTTATTTTGACATACACAGGTAAAATCAAGTAATGTGATTGAAAAGCAGATGGAATTCTTATGGAACTGGAAATTGAAGTTTGTTTTTAAATTGAAAGTAATAAATGTATTTAAAAATTCTATTCCTTTTATCGTGAGTCATTTGTATGTGAGTATCACTTAGAATCACAGAGTTTTAGAACTCAATGTTTTGGGAAAATTATGTGTGTGCATATGTGTGTGCAAGTTCATCTTGAAAAGTAAGCTTAGGTAGAAGCACAATAATGTCATGTTTACTGAGCTTTGACTTTGAGCTTAGATGTCATTATCTCATTACTGACAAAAATGTTAGAGATAGACACTATTATCATACTTATTTTATAGATGAGAAACAGAAAAACAAATGCTATCTGATTCTAAATCTTAAGTTTGTAATCATGGCACACTATTTTGTTATGACATATAAAATGATTAAATTCCCAAATTTGCCTCAGATCACACATACTAGGCCTCAGTCTAACCTTGGAGGTCCTGGTATAGACTTCCCAAAATCTTTAGGGTTTTCCCACAATATTTTCAAAAAAAAATAATATTTATTCATTTATTTGAAAGGAAGAATGACAGAGAGAGAGGGAGAGATATATAGAGAAAGAAATCTACCATCTGCTGGTTCATTCCCCAAATGGTTACAATGGCCAGGCCTAGGCCAGGCCTAAGCCAGGTGTCAGGAACTCCATCTGGGTCTCCCATATGGGATGTTAGTGTGGCAGGCAGCAATTTCACTTGCTGTGCCACCTCAGAAGTCCTAATATAATGTATTTTTAAAATCCATGACTGCATGCCAGGGTTAATCACCATTCACCATTATTGGATATAATTGCACCATTTGTGAACATATGAAAATACTTCCAAGCCATTTAGTGAATGCCCCTGTGAGTCTTGGTCACTTTTTAAGACATGTTTGTTGTCGGAACCTGAATTGTTTCTCAGAATGCATATGTTGAAATCTGAACTCCCAGGATCTCTTTCAAGAAGCAATACAGTTAAAATGAGGCCATTAGAGTGGCAACCTAATCCACTGTGAAGAGACACCACAGATGTGTACCTGTAAAGGAAAGGCCACAGGAGGACACACCAAGAAGGCAGAGGTCTGCAAGCCAAGGGCACAGATCTCAAGAGAAATCAATCCTGTTGCCACCTTCATCTCAGACTTCAGTCTCTAAAGTGGTGAGAAAATACATTTGTGTTGTTTAACCCACCGAGTTGGTGGTATTTTGTTATGATGGCCTCAGGGGACTAATACAGTGGACTTTCTCATACTTTGGAACTAACGGGTTAGTGCCTGGCACTCACCTGAGAGCCTCCTTGAAGGAACTTTCTCTGATTGGTTAATTAATGTAACTGGTGGGCATTTGCTTGTTTCCAATGATCTATTCTTCCATGGTGTATGTGTATGTGTGTGTGTGCATGTGTGTTTTTCTCTAAATGTTCATCTGGGTATATATTTTAATATATACTTTCAGGCATGAAATTGCTGGGTGGATTGAATTAGAAAAACATTTTATGTACATATTTTAACATGCTTCATCAAAGGTTTTATTTTCCCAAAAAATTTATAAGGCAAAGCTACATTTGTGCAAGACACTAGAGTCTTTATCACATGTTCATTTGGGCTGCTCCTTGACATTAACAACTACTATGCCTTTGAAGAAAAATGAAAAGTTTCAAAGCAGAAAATATTTCAAATGCATTTGGGACAAAAAGTTGGAAACATTCCATCACCCATTAAATGAAGTCCATAGCCACAAAGAGCAGAAATATTTAGGCTGCTCTGACAATGGTTTTGGGTGGGAGCAACATTGCAGAGCACCATAACTGAGAATAGAAGCTTAAAATGAAGCCTTTTCTCTTGGGCATCCTTTGCCCACAAAACTTATCCATGATGACAGTTTACATTATGTTCATTCCTTCAGGAATAATTACTATGCCTCCATGTGGAAGTTTTCTCATTCCAAAGAAGCAAGATCATCCATCATATCAACATGACTTGGTTGTGCCAGATGCCAGATGAATTAGCAAATGGTATTCAATAGACACATTCATCAACTCTGACTAGTGCTTAAATAAAATTATAAGGATAGAACTTTGGAAAATACTGATGGGCACTGGCGATATTCTAAAAATTGTTCAGATGATATATGAATCTCATATTTACTTAAAATTAGAATTAAAATAACTTTTGTCAAAATCTACTTCCTGAATATAAATTTAAAAAGGCCAGAAGTAGAAATTCATCAGCTTGAGGGCATACCTGAATTACCTGCAAAATTGTGTTAAAACACAGATTACTAGACTCAACCACAAAATTTTACACTCAGTGGGTTTGGATTTGGCTCAGGGGTTTGCATTTCTAACAAGTTTTTGGGTGATGTTGATTGATGCTCTTACCTAGAAAACACATTTTTTTTTTGGTTTGTCGATCTTGAAAGGCTTTCACAAGATTTGAGGAAAATATCAATCACCTGGGGATATTTTGAAAATGCTTATTCAGACCCATTAGGAACTGGGTGTGACTCAAGATGCTGCATGCTGAAACTTCCCCAGTGGTGCTGATGTTACTGGTCCACGGACCACGATTTGAGTGTCAGGTATCATGAATGAAGAGCACATTTTGGCTGGTTGACAGTTGGAGGGTTGCCTGATTAAAGGACAAAGGTAATTAAAGAAATGTGCATGCCTTTCCTCACTTCCTCTCAGTTTCTCTGTCTAGGTTGAATGCTTTGAAACTGATTGCCAGAACTGTTAATTTAACTTGTCTCATGGTCCCCTCACTCAAGAAACTTAATCAATTTGACCCACACTTTTATTGAAACCTGGCTTGATAGATTTTCAACTTTATGCCAATAAATAGAAACTGGATACAGAACAATTTGGGTTGTTCAGGTCATATATGCCAAAACTTTTAGAGTAGATGAGTAATTTACATAAGGCAAAGGCGGAGGCAAGTGTCCTGCTTCCTTTCGCATTGCTTAGGAGAGGCAATGTGGTGGAGCGGATTCCAAAAGCTATGTAAGGGAAAGAAGGAGAGACCGTGATTATCCAGGGATGGCGACAGTGTTCTAGAAATAGAGTGTGCTTTACTTTTAGGCCAGGCATCCAAACACCTAACTTTTTAATCTCTGACCTATGGACTAAGAAAATGAAGTCTGTTGAGTTTCATGAGCCAAAGTCTTGAGTGGAGACTTCAGAAACTTCAGTTAGGAGATATGAACATTGATTCCTCCATGCTATCACTCCATGCACTGTTTATGACAGTTCAAGTTGGAGTCATTAGGTACCAAGGAATTGCATCACAGGACAGGGTATCTCAGAGTGGGAAATCATAGGAGTTATCAAAGAGTTTTCCTTCTCTGAGATGGTGACTCAGCTCTAATTAAATTCACAATTGATAAGTTTGTAACCTATCACTAGGACAATATTTGTTAGATGTCAGAATACTTATATCTGTATTACGAGGATCCTCTGACCAGTATTAAGACACCTCAAAAATGAGTGAAAAATTTGGAATCAATGGACTCAATTAGAGATGGGGAGATGAGAAATTTTGTGGAAGAATTTGTGAACTGGTTCAGTCTCCTGTAAATATTGTCACTGTTTGCCCTACATTTTCTGAGCTGGAGTCAGATCTAAACATTCTAAGTATTGTACTCAGATCCCCTTCTCAGACTGCTTGCCACAATTTTAGCTTTGGAAAATACAGACAGCCTCAGGCCAGGGCATTAACCCACTGTGCCACAGCGCCGGCCCCTAAACTTTTTCAATTTAAAACAGATTATGGGTCCTGTACTATAACATAGTGGGTAAAGCCACTGCCTGCCGTTCCAGCATCCCATATGGGCGCTGGTTTGAGTCCTGCTGCTCCAATTCTGATCCAGCTCTCTGCTATGGCCTGGGAAAGCAGTGAAAGATGGCCCAAATGCTTAGGACCTTGCACCCACGTGGGGGACCTGGAGGAAACTCCTGGCTCCTGGCTTTGGATAGACCTTCTCCAGCCATTGCAACCATTTAGGGAGTGAACTAGCTGATGGTAGACCACCCCCCTCTTTCTCTCTCTCTCTTTTTCTCTGTGACTCTGCCTTTCAGATAAAAGAAATACATCTTTTTTTTTTTTTAAAGAAACATATTATTAAGGCTTAAAAGATCCTTGTCCATTCCCTAAATTTCAGAGTTTGTGCAGGATTTTTTAGTTATCCTTTCTGAGACTTTCTACACAATTCTGAGCAAATATTATTGACATTTCCCTTTGCATATAATTCAAATTTATTTATTAGTTACTAATTAATTTATGGCTCATTTATTCAGGGGGCACCTATTGAATCTCTGCTATGTTTCTTGGTATCCATAATGTAGAGAGACAAGGTTGCAAAAATAATAGAGGCACAACCCCTGCCCTGCACGAACTCACTGTCTTATGGTGCAAATAAACATTCATTTTTCATCCATTCCAAGAATACCTGTTAAATTCCTATCACGATCCAGCTAGTCTTCTAAGTACTTAGGAGCTTACATTCAGTAATAGCAGCAGAGTTGGTGGTGGGATGGATGGGAGGACAGATGATAAATAAGTGAGATGGCATTAATAAAAAAATGCTAAAAAAATCAGAATAATGGAACAAGATATCAGAGAAGGCATTTCTTACAGGGTAATAACAGAAAGGATAGCTGAATAATGAGAACAACCAGGCCATGTGTTGATTCAAAGGAGGAATATTCTAAGTAGAAAGAATTGGTATTAAGAAAGTCCAGAAGTTCAGAAGCAGCAGCAGGTGTTCCAGACGGGGAAAAAGAGCAAGGGGTCAGAGAGCAATGACATAATGACAGTAATAAGAGATAACTAAGAGATTAAGAATATTGACTACTTTGGAAATATGTACTTGCATAAGTACTTGAAATGGTAGGGGAGTGTGATGCAATGTCATGGGGTTAGGTTGCTTTTGCAGAGTCTCTAGAGTTAGGAGCCTGTAATCTTTCATTCAGGTGGCTTCTAGAGAGATGAGAGGAAATGAAGGGGGAGAGAACCTGGGTGGGAGAGTGGGAGTGGAGAGAACATTCTCTGAAGTCTTCTTACAGCCTTATGCATTCCTGTAAATGAAAATGTCCAAAAAGAATTTGCATGTCTGGAGACGAAGCGTCTTTGTAATTTTAAACAGTTAGGTGTATTTTGACTTCTTTTCTTTTTTTTCTGAGTGATCACAAATTCTAACTTGGTAAAATCTTCAGTTAATGAGATTTTCTTATAGTCATGCCCTTCTGTCAATGGAATTGATATTTATGCCACAAAAACTTATTCCCTGTCAAGTCCATGTATTTTTACATCTCTTTTAAAAATATTGGTGTGTGTATGCTGTGCATATTTTCCTCTTTAGAGGCTATGTTTAGAAATAAAGCATAGTCGTGAACTTAGTCATCTTGACTAGTCCTTCCTGATAAGAACTGGGAGTACTCTAGAAATGGCATGTGCTTTGTGGCTGTAAATCATTTAAAATATTAACAATTAGAATTTTGAAAAACCATTTAATACAGTATGGACTTAAAAGCCAGAAATACTTCTATGAAGGGATGTGTGTGCATGTCTGTGTGTGTGACACACACATTGAGAGAGAGAAATTATGATATTTCAAGACAAGAAATTATCCAGATGTGCCTTTGGATTGCCCCATGGATCTTGCTGTTCCTGTTTTGAGATCATCTGCACAATGGGGCTTTATGAGTGTAAAACAAAATGTAATGGAACTCTATTAGTATCACCTTCAACCACTTGATACATTCAAACATCTCTTTGCAGTTAAGAAAAATATGATTTTTTTAGATTTTAAAATTCTACTTGAGGTTGTACTCATCTTTATAAGTAGAATCAAGAACAAAGCTTGTGTTGTGTGCTGCTAGCTCTGATAAGCAGGTTTTTTTGATTTTTGAAATTTCAAAAAATGCATTTATCTATGCTACTTTGCATACCATGCAGTTCCCTTTAAAATTTTATTTTTAACTAAGAGGTTTCAAAGCCTGGTATTTTTGAGAAATGCAGTCGTGTTTGTGTCCTTTAAAAAATTGCATTCCTATGCATAAGCAAAGGTGAGAAAAGCATGTGATATTTTCTCTCATGATTCATCTTTGAATAGGAAGATTAGAATAATAACACTTTAAATGGAACTGAGATAGCATTTTCATCCATTTTTTACAAGCCATATTTCTTGCTCTATCTTTTCTGTACACATTTGAATTACATTTAAAATGCCAAATCTGCTGTTATACCTAGAGGTTTCCCTCATGGAGAATGGTGCATTTTCTGGTTAACCCTGCTTAGTGGCTGCAATTGTTCAAAGCAATGTGACCAAAGTTGTGCCTGAATCAATATGGTGTGTGGATTGTATATTCCATTACTTGTTAAAATTCAAGACACAAATGCAACCTTTTCAGTTTTTCAGTACCATCATTACAGTGGAGTAAAAGATAGGTCTTATGATTGGTGAAGAAAGGCTAGGAGACATTTTTCCATTTACTTTTCCTTTTCTCCCTCCTCAGGGTCTAAAATTTCTCTATTAGGAAAACTTTGTATCTAGATGTGTGAGAATAGAATGCAAACCTCTGTCTAGATGCAAAGAAGTGATGACTCTATGACTCTTCTGGGAAAACATGTTTATTAGATTACTTAGCAAGAACTTGGGGATAGGGGCAATAAGAATAGAAGAGGAGGGAAAGTCCTGGTTTGCTTGCCACAATATTCTCATCCTGGGTGTGTGTACAAGTCTGGGGAGCTTTGAAGAAAAACAGAGGTGATCGGAATCAACCTATAAGGCTTCCTGGTCAGGCTGAAAGGCCTGCGAGAGTTTTCAGGCATGGAAAGACAAGACTTTGTGACAAAAAAAAACATCCTACACAGAGGATCTCTGTGAGACCTCAGAGTAAAGAAAGGGTCATCAAAGAAGGAGACACTCTTCTCTGAAGGGAGGAGAGAACTTCCACTTTGCTTATGGCCGTGTCCAAATACTGACGGAGTCTATGGTCACATAAGTCTTCAATAGCCTTGGCAGCCCATGACAAGATCCTCGGATGATCACTGATGTCATAAAAAACTGTTAATTGTTAAAGGAACAATAGTAGTCACTGTACACTTGCTCCCCAGGTAGGCCCTCTATCCGTATTGAATTGCAATATGAGAATCGACTGCAAATTCTCTCCCCAAACTGCACTCTGTATGTTGTGTTTGGGCGTGGGGGCAAATTGTTGAAGTCTATGATTAGCATAGAGTTGGTTCTCTGTATATAAAGTCATACTAAAAATGATCCATAATGAAGAAGGAGATGGGAGAGGTAATGGGAGGTGGGATGGCAGTGAGGGGGTGGGGTATGGGAGAAAGAACCACTATATTCCTAGAGTTGTATCCATGTAAAAATGCATTCATTAAATAACAATTTAGAAAATGAAAAAAAAAAGAAAAAAGAAAAACAGATGATTTAAGCACCTGGCTAGCTCAGTCAATAGAGCATGAGACTTATTTTAGTAACTGGTGAAGAGACAAGGCCTCCTGACCTGGCAGTCTGACTTGATTCTTCCTAATCCTCTCCCTGCACCTCTGCACATTTGTTCCATTTCTCACAAGGTCCTTTCTGACCCATGTCCCAGCCTCTTAATGAACTCCTTCTATTCTTCAAAGCTCAGTACAAAGGCTGCTTGCTTCCAGAATGCCCCTTTGATTTCGACTCCCTCCCCTCTCAATTAGGTAAGTGCTTCTCCATCTCCTTCCAGTGTGCCTGATGCATCTCTATTGTGGTTCGCTTCTCTGAAAATGGTGTGTTTGGTTCTCTCCATTGCTGCTTGAGAGGTCTTCAGTGGCTAGAATTAAGGATCCTTCTATCTTCCTTGAGGGGCCTGTCATAGTTTTTGAACAAATGCATTGTAATGCTGCTCCGGTTGTTTCTCCACTTGTTCACCTCCTGTATTTGAAGTTAAACATTAGGAGTTCATTTTCCATCTAAATGCTTATCGGTGAAATTAAATTTGGAGAAAAGAGTTTTTCCTTTCTCTCATTTCCCATATCCAACACTTGACAACTGAGTAGGGTGTGGAAGCTGAAGCTGAATAATTTCTTTCCTCTGCTTTCCCTGCCCAAAGCAATGGGTCAGGCTGAAGAGCGGTCCCTCGTGCACTCCCTCATGAGAGAAACATTGCTAGAGACTGACCAGTTTCAGAAGTGTGCTCTCCTGAGGAGGGTGTACATGAGCGAGGTCTTCAGAGCAAGCGTTCATACCTTCCAAAGCCTCCTGAGGGCTGCCTGGAGGTCCTCCCAGATATCAGTCACGTGTCTTCTCATCTCTCCTTTCTACTTCAATACCTCTTGCCCTTTTTCCCTTGCCTTCTATCCTCCTCTTCTCCTGTCACCTCCCACTAGGTGGGGATTTTCCGCATGTTGGAGAAAGTGTGACATTCCTGAGGGGACAAGACAGAGAAGGTCTTTCATTTTTCTTTTTTACTTTTTTCCTCATAGGTTTTTAAGGTTTAATTTTCCTAGTAAACATTTTCTTGAGAACAGATAATTCATATGATCAGAATGTTGCTTTTTGGGTTGAAATCTTGTTAGAAATAAAATTTTTCATGTTTACCTTGCTTAATTCTCTGTATTTATTTTCCTCTGAGAACTATTTGGAGAATTAAGTAGCCAAAAGCCAGATTCAATTAATCATAGATCTCTAGTCAATATATTTGTAATATGAGTATCTCTATTCTTTTTCCCAGTCATCAATTGTTTTGACTCTATGTCCTAGCTATTTCAACAGTTTGTCCCTGTGGTGGAATGCAAAAAATGGACATCTTTTTTCTGTGTGTGAAAAGATACAGTCTCTTTCTCCACCCTTTTAATCTGAACTGTTTTGTGACATGCTTAGGCTCACTGAGCAAGGCTGATACAATAGTGTGTACATATTGAGGTTGGGTCTCAAGAGGTGTTGCCTGCTTCTTCTTGATCTCTTGCTTCTAACATGAAAAAAATCCCTATTCAATTTGCCCCAGGATGACAAACCACAGGGATCAGAGAGGAGCTGTCCTAGCTAAGCCACTTTAGATTAGCTTGCTCCCAGTTCACCTGTCGACTCACCACAGATGTATGAATCAGCAAGTTGAGATCAGTTGAGCTTGGCCCAGATAAGCAGAATAGCACGTCAGCTCAAACATCTTGCTGACCTTCAGATCCATATGCTAAATCAGGGTTTCTCAAGGTCAGTACTATTGACGTATTGTGTATTGTGAGATGTTTTGCGTCCTACGTAGCATATTTAGCATAATCCCCAGTCACTAGCCATGCAGCACTAACACCCCAGTTGTGACAACCAAAAATGTCTTCAGACCTTGTCACATGTCCCTCCCTCCCAACCCCTGGTTGAGGACCATTGAGCTAAAAATATGGTAGTTTCATTTAACCTTCCAATTTGAGGTGATTTGTTATAAGAAAAAAAAAATTACTGTATTTGTAGCTCTACTGCTAATGTCTTGGATCAGGTCCCTTTGACTGTTTTGACTAAACTGTTGCCAGTTGCTTAACTGGGATTCTTGCTTCCTGTGGTTTACTTCTTTAAGCCATCCCACACATTTCCACTGGTGGTTAAACATATAAACACACAAGCACAAATCTGATCATATCATATCATGCTTAAGTACACTTTAGTGGCGTCTCATTGCCTACTTGGCAAAATTCCAAACTGCTATTATACAAGGTCCTACATTTTCTAGCTTCCAGTATAAGCCTTATGAAGAAGTGTGTGTGTGCTCCTCTAAAAATCATCTTTTTAAGTTTTAAAGTTCTTAAGCATAGAAACTGGTACAGAGGTAATTGTCATTTTATTGGCCATCCATTATGCTGTTTTACCTTAATTTGGCAAAACAATGCACATTATTTTTGGAAAATTACCTCTGTGTGCAAGATAGATAAGACTACCAATCAAGATATCTTGACCTTCTCTAGCTAAGAGGTAGAAAGGTGATACAAAGTAGGCTAACCAGCATCTGCTCCAAGGAACTGATTCTTGAGCAAAATGACACAAAAACGTTAAAAAATAGTTGAAACTTCCTCATTCTGTGGTAGCGAGTTAAGTCCTTCACCCTGCTGTAGTTACTATGTTCAGCTCCTAAGGGTAGCAGAAGCTCTTCTACCTGAACTGTCTGTGATCCTTCCAACACATTAACTTTTTGTTAGCATTGTTTGGAATATTTTTCTGTTACTTGCAATAAAACAATCCTAATTTAATTGCTCAGACTACTTCAGTTTTTATCCTCACAGCAGAAAACAATAACACCTATGGCAAGAATGAATAACAATAGCCAATGAATCTGTCATAACTTAAGAAGCATTGGCAAATCATCCATAATATTTCAAACAAAATTAGTTTTTGCCCCTTTGAAGTATGTTCCAAAAATGAATTCATCATAAAATTTTATGGCCAGCTAACTGAATCCTTTCTAGGTCCAAAGAAAAGTTGGATGTCCATGGAGCCAATAATTGCATAATGTAGATTTCAATAGGTCTAACAGTCCTGTCTGTGCTACCAGAGCTTGGGTATATATTCCATTCCTTATTATTTGGGTCAGTCTATAGAAACTAAATCTGATTATTTGGTGTTTTGTATGTAATATTTTCTCTGAATATTTTGGAATAATGACAATATCA
This sequence comes from Lepus europaeus, assembly GCF_033115175.1. Classification (NCBI taxonomy): domain Eukaryota; kingdom Metazoa; phylum Chordata; class Mammalia; order Lagomorpha; family Leporidae; genus Lepus; species Lepus europaeus. The sequence continues at coordinate 126,059,773 of NC_084828.1, forward strand.
TCATTTTCTTAAGGGCATGAAATGAGTGCTGGCATTTGTTAAAAACAATAAAGACCTAGTATTAAGTTTTCTTTTAATTAACTTTTATAATACAATTGAATAGTTTCTCTGTGATTGTTTAAAGGAGAAAATAGCAACTTAGTCATCTATTTAATACATGAATAAAGAACTTAATAAAATCATTTTTTCCCTTCTGATGGAAGCTCCTTTAAAGTCATTTTCCAGTGACATGAAGTTGCTAAAATTATCATATTTATGTTAAAATAATAGCACTGGGGTGGGCATTTGGCACAGGGGTTTCAGATGCTCCTTGGGATATCCGCACTCCATATCAGAGTGAATGGATTGATTCTTGTCTACTCAACCTTCTTTTTGCTAATGTACATCCTGGGAGGCAACAGATGATGGCTTAAGTATTTGAGCTTCAGCCACCCATCTGGAAGACCCAGATGGGGTTCCAGGCTCCTGGATTTGGCCTGGTTGTTGCAGGCATTTTTGTAGAGAACTAACAGAAATCATGGCACTGAATCATTTGCAGATATTTCATAATACATACGTTTGAATAAATCAGTGTAGATTTCTATGAAACCAGTTTATATTAATGAGATTTTATTATGTTTTTGGTATATCCATCTGAAAGGAAGAAAAAACAATTTTCTCTTTAAGTTTTGTTTTGTCTTCTATCTATATGTACAAAATTTCCTAGGTGCCCCAAGTAGCTATAAACTTTATCAGTGTTTGCCAGAGTGAAAAATAAGGTGGTACAGAGGTTCTGTTATATTCATTTCTGCTTTATTCACACACATACAAACAGAAGCAACAGTGTGAATTATTTTTCTGTTGACTGACTATGAGACTCCACTAAACTTGCTTAGGTTCTTGAGAGTATGAGGATGCCCTCTTGAGGTAGTTATTAACGTTGTTTACCCACTGAACCTCTTGTGTTCTGTTTCCATTTTGGCTTAGAGGGCCTAGGTGATTGGTCTTGAACAGTAAGTTGCAAGCAGAGGGGTGCATTATTTCTAGAGCAATCATGTAATACCCAATGTGAGAACCTTCAGAATTCTCTTTTCTCTCACCTTTCAATTAATTAATTAATTTTTATTAAGAGAAATAGATAGATAGATCAATCTTCTATCTGCTGGTTTACTTCCCAAATGCCTACAACAGCAAGGGTTGGGCCAGACCTAGGCCAGGAGCCCGAGACTCCCACATGGATGGCAGGGACTCAAGTACTTGGGTCATCAACTGCTGCCTCTCAGGGTGTACATTAGCAGGAAGTTCTATCAGAAGTGGAGTAGTTGGGACATGAACCAGAGACTTTGATATAAGATGCAGATGTCTCAAGTGGCCATTTAACCACTGCACCACACACACACACTCACCCCTCATCTTAATGTTTGGGATAGTAAGTGCTGCATGAATGAATACTATGATCAAAATAAGTAGATAGCATAGATAGAACAAGAAAAAGACCTTTGTTGTTTGAAGCCAATAAAATCTTGTCATTATTACAGCATAATGTCGCTTTTCCTGACCTATAACCCCTCCATTTCTGCAGAGCAATTCTAGTGTCACCACCTTTTCTCTCAATGGTAACAAATAAGAAGAAAATCAAAAGTCTTTCGCTGAATTTCTTGCCAATAGGCTATAGAAAACCAATTACTTTAGCCTTCTATAATGTATTTGCACACACACACAATCTTCCTGCCTTCCCTTTATCCACTTCCACACCACCATAAAGTGGCTTGAAAGCTTGAAAATATCCTCAACAAATTCCCATCAACCATAACTTCAATCCTAACAGGTAGAATGGAAAACATCTGTCTCCACCATCTACCAAATTTCTTTTTAGCTTTGAAAATTCTTCCCTTTCACCTAACAAGTTTCCAACATGCGTGTCTGTTTTATATTTCGATGTGTGGGGGAGAGTAGTATTTGTCACTTTTCCTAATCTCCAGATTTAGTAAACACTCTTCTTCGATCCTTCAGTCATTCCACTTACAGATCAGCTCTCCATCGCTGTTAGTCTGATTATTGATACTTCACATGTAATCTTCCCAGAAAAGCTGTAAGTAAAGGGGATAGAAATGAAGTGGGAGGCAGAACACAGGCTTTCCCTAACATTTTCTATGCCTATCATAAATCATGCCCAGATTTTAAAAATTGCTCTTGGAATTGGCACACACACCAACACAGTCCTTATTGCATTTTTGAGAGTTGTGGTGCCGTAATCTGCAGGTTTTGTGATTCCAGAGGGTTGTATGTCTGCAGTTTTACAGGAAAGCTAAAGAAAGCCTCTTTCTTCTACTCTGACCATTTAGCAGGAGCTAAGTGGCCCAACAGAGACCAATGAAAGCAGTGAGCAGAAAGGAAGCAGGACAGGGTTATGGGTCACAGCTAGTGAGTGGAGAAGGAGCAGCAACCCCACAGTTTGCAGCTTAATAGTTTCCACTACCCCAGTGGCAGCACTGAGATACCTTTATTTAAAAATTTAAGGTTAGAGACTGCTTTCATTTTTGTTTTTCTAATTCCAAGGAAAAGTAAATTTTTTCAAGACATGTTATTCTTTCCTTTACAGTCTGAGGTGTTTTTATTGTGTTTTTTCTGGAACTGGATGGTGTATACATAAAATGAAATAATTCACATATTTCTGATGGACTGGTTGAACTACTAGGAGTGCTCTGCTGAGAAACACTGTAGGATACTGCTTCAGTGGTGGCTGGGTTGTCTCCATGACCAAGGGTGGGTTCTCTGATTTTCAACCTTGATCTAGAAAGTATTTCAGTAGGACTCTCTTATATTCTTGTACTTCTAGAAAGAAAGGTGAATATATTTCCGTCTCAAAATACAGTTCAAAATACAGTTGTTCTTTTTTTTTTTTTTCTTTCTTCTCTTTAGAGAAAGCATATTAACCGGACACTCTTCTCTTACAGCCGGTTTTAGTTCAGGTCTTCCAAATGCTAAGTTGGAAACAGCACTGTGTAGAAGACAGTTTTTAAAGGTTTTTTCAGGAGCATTTTTGTTGTTAGTGTTTGTTTTTAGTGAAATCTCACACAGATTCTAGTACAAAACAAGTGACAGGTGGATCTATTTTGTTTAAACAGAGGGCATGATCCCAAATTGAATGCCTTAGATTCTTTTCCTCTTTCCTTTCACACTTTTGATGACACACAACACTTCACTTCAAATGCAACTGAAAAGTCCACATGTGACGCTTGAGCCAGACAGACTTATTTGAGAATTTTCTACATTGCTTCCTAGCTGAATTAACTTGGAAAATTCTTAGCCCTTCAAAACCCTGGTTTCTTTATTGTTAAATGGAGATAACAGCCTTAGCTTGCAAGGCTAACATGAGGTGGAACTGAGACAGCAAAGCATTGTTGATTATCTCTGCTTGAATCTGAATCCAATATAACAGACCAAAATCTTTATAATAATGATTAAACTAATTTGTTGCCATCATACTGCAAATATTTGTAGATTGCCTTGGATTTTTCTTTTGGTTTTCTTTGTTGCCCACAACAACCTCAATTTTATTTATTTATTTTAATTTTCTCTATTACTCACTCTTCTGATGAAATAATGGCTGAAATATTTGCTCCTTTATTTTGTATTTGTCAAATCCTAATAAACAGTAACAATACTTTCAACAGTAAAAGTAAAAAAAAAATCATATAACTAATAACATAGTTTTAGAAGTACACTTTTAGGTATCATTTAACTTGATAATTCATTTAATAAACAATATTCAGTGTATCTTCTACAAAAGTCTAATCTGTACTTTGCTGACTTTCCTCTTCATAAATCATTGGCTTAGAACTTCTTTTTTGTATATACACTACTTCCACAAAGTTTCCAAGATTATGAAGTGGGGGAGTGGATTATTAATTTTTATTCCAGCTCTTGCCATGCGCAAAGATAAGAATTCTAGGTGCTGACATACATAAGGTAATATTATACAAAAGGTAAGAAAGTGAACACACACATACACACACACAGGAGAGCATGTGTTGCCTCACATAGAGTGGGCTGTGGGTCCAGAAGAAGAAAGCAGCAGGGAATGAGAAACAGATAAAGGACCCTAGTACCTCCTGCAGTTGTGGTCTTCCGTGGAAGAGAGAGAGAGAGAGAGAGAGAGAGAGAGAGAGAACCTCCCAGCACTTCCTTTTATGAGATAGTGGGGGCAGAATTGTGTCTACAGACAGGAAGCCACCTGGGAATGTTTTCGTGCCCCCATAAATTCTTTGTGGAACACACTATCTGTATTTCTGTAGAGTCTTTACCCCAGATCCCAGATGAAGCAAATGTATTGCTGGGAGAGGTGGTTTTTTAATTGACAATTAGGAGAATAGAATTACCCATGGGGCAGGGAATAGTAGCTTACAGATACTTCCAGCTCAGTAGATCCTAAACCAGCTACTTGCGTATCCCATATCAGTTATAGATTATTACAGCATGTGTACACATGATTTTGGTGTGAGAAAAGGATGAGTGAAAATATGAAATTTTAACTTAAAGTTCTTTTCTTTACAGAAAATTATCCTCATGAATAATAGGATACCATATGCAAAAGCTATCAGTTCATTATTCCCTCTATGCCTTGGACTAAAATGTTATAAGATACTTTTTTTTTTCTTTTATATTTAGTTTATCTTGGCCTGTTCTTGATACATGTATCATAGTCATTAACTGTTGCAGGTTATTTAATATTGGACTTCATTATATCTTGTCAATATTCGTTTTAGCTTCATATATACACCCTGCTTCATTGCTTAAATATTATTTAAAACAGTTTAGAAAACACATTCAGTGAAAGAAGTTACCAATTCCTAGACTGACCTTAAAAATCAGCATACTAGCTATTCATAGATATTACAGAGGATGGTTTTCACTGGAGTAAAACTTAAGTGGTTGCATCTTTTTAAAATTTGGAAGAGACTTTAATTATTTATTGTAAATAAGTAAAAAAACCTATCATTTTCATTAGGTAATATATTATTTTAATCTGAATTTGCTCTTTACTAAAAGCACAACTTTTAAACTATTTTTATTTTCTAGTATCTTTTGAGACAATTAACTTTGAAGAAGAACCCATGAGTGATACATCTTTTTTGCCAACATTTAGATAAAACTATAGAAAAGCACAACCTTCGATGCTCTTCCTATGTTATAATGTCCCATCAAAGGGGACACATGCATGAGGGAGGTTTGGAGTGTCTTTTTTAGCCATGGTGACTACAACGTAAAATGAAGTAACTGCTATATAGAATGCATAAGCAGCAGGAGGTGAACAAAAACTCCAGCTTCTAAAATGACCTGATGAGGAGAAGAAGGAAAAATACTCATTTCAGAATGATTTTATAAGATAAGAAAGATCTGAAAATGAATATTTTTCAGCAACCAATGTCAACTTTCCATTCTTGATCTATTATCTCAGTCTAGAAAGGCACTTGACATTCTAACATAAGTAGAAACTTGAAGAGTTTAAGTAATTTAGTTTCTTTAAATAGATAGTTAGGTAAAAGAAACTGAATGAGTATGTCTTCCAGAAAGTTTTTTTTTTCCTCTGTGATACAGATTTTAATGGAAGAAAAGCTTTCTCTAGAAAAAGAGAATCAAGGGAAAACAGCTGGAATTCTTACAGGTTAGAAATGAAGTGCCTGAAGTTAGCTTTAATATAGTTTGCTAAATGTTTCCAAAGTTGCCAAACATCTTTGAACTAAAACATAGCAGGTTTGTTAAAGAAACTCAAAGTAGATCCAAGCTGGCACAGAATTTCCAGGCCATGTGGTCCAATGAATTGAACTTCAGTCATCACTTCCCAAACAAAGCGGAGCTGAGGTTCTTCTGTGGGCAAAAATTCCTGGTCTCCATGCTGAGGGCTGCTTTTGAAATCCCTGTAATGGGACCCCAGGGGGTTTTGATTTGAGATTCACAGGAAATGTTTTTTCCGCCTTCCAATAAATGTTAAAGTTTTTATGATATGACCACTCAGGGTTTTTTGGTAACTGCTTTCCTTTAATAACTTATTCTGTACAGTGGGCAAATAATTCACAGAGCAGCATGCAAAAGGTGTGTGTGTGTGTGTGTGCGTGTGTAAAACTATTTGAGGGGAGCTTGTATTTGAAACTTTTTAATTCCTCAGAAATACAGCATTGTAGGCAAACTACTGAAATGGGTATTTTGATATTGCTTAATTAATGATCATGCTAATTACAAAATTATCCTGGGGCCTACTACCTCACATTATTGTGGTATAGTAGGTAAAGCCACCACCTGCTATGCTAGCATGCCTTAAGGGGAGGGTTCAAGTCCTGGCTGCTCCACTTTTGATCCAGCTCCCTGATAATGTGCCTGGAAAAGCAGCAGACAATGGCCCAAGTAGTTGGGCCCCTGCAACCACATCAGAGACCCAAAAGAAGGTCTTGGCTCCCAGCTTTGGCCTGGCCCAGCCCTGGTCATTGTGGCCATTTGGGGAGTGAACCAAAGCATGGAAAATCTCTCTCTCTCTCTCTCTGTCTCTCCTCTTCTTTCTGTAACTCTGACTTTAAAATAAATAATTAAGAAATCTTTAGAAAACATAAAAAAATTGTCCTAAAAAGAGAAAATATTACAGCTGAGGCTTCCACTTGGCTAAAACAAATTAGTATTTTACTATCAGATTGGAAATATCTGAAAAAATGTCTTTTCATAATTTAAAAGTTATTATCTTTATTTCACAGAAAAATGTTCTTTACTTTCTGTATTTATGTACTGTATATATTATTTAAATATATAAAACTTGAATATGTTTTTTTAAAGGCTCTTGTTCTTGAAATCAGATCAATTTAACCAAAAGAAAAAAAATCTCCTTTAAATTTGTGACTTTTATTAATACTCTTTTTTAAGGAATTTCAAACACTATATGAGTTTTAACAGTCTATGAGACCATTTAGTGGATGGGTTGTGGCTAGTTTTATAAGTTGGAAAAAATAAGACAATTCTAGAGTAAAAAAAATAGATGTCAAGAATATCAAAAACAAAACAGTCTTCCATAACATTTGGATCTTGTATTCCTGTCAGTAAAATATTTTTAGCATGCACAATTAATGAGTATACATTCTCTTTTTATTTACCACATTATAATATTCACACAAAAATCACATAAAAGTGTAAGAACAAAATGGTATTTTCTCATATGTAAAAGAGTATATGTAGTCACAGGCTGGAAAGAAAAGACAAAGTGGATGTTTCTTTAAAAAATGGTTAAATTTGTTTTTTTATTTGAAAGGCAGAGAGACAGAGATAGCGGGACAGACAGATTCCCATCTCCTGGTTCACTCTCTAAATGCTCACAATGGCCAGGATTGGACCAGGCTGAAGCCAGGAGCTATAAATTCAATCCAGGTCTCCAAGTGAGAGGCAGGGACCCAACTGCCTGAGCCAACATCTGCAGGTGATCAGGGTCTGCATTAGTAGGCAGTTGGAGTCAGGAGGCAGGGCTAGGGATCGAATCCAATCAGCATCTTAACCGCTGGGCCAGATGCCAAATCCCCACCCCATTCCTCCTATTTTGCACTTTTTCCAAGTCTCTAAAGACCTTCTGTCAGCCACAGCATTCAGGTAGAAGAGCTGAGATAGGTGCTCCCTGACCCTGTAATAGGGCCTTTAACACAGTGTACATAAGAATCACCTGTGTGTCATAAAAACTGCCGGTGCCTGGGCTCTAACCTAGGGATTTGGTTTCAAATAATCGGGTGGCAGGAGGGTCTATGCATTGCTATTGTTAGAAAATCCTTGCAGGGGATATCCGTGGGCAGCTGGGGCTGAGAATCACTACTCCAGACCCTTGGTTCAGCTCCAGTAAGCTCCTATCAGGTCGCGTCTGTAATGCTCAGCCTTTGTGCCTGCTGGGACAGTGCCGTGGTGGTGAGGACACAGTGGGAGCAGTGACCTCCCGGGCTGAAGGTGACTGCAGAGCCTCGGGAATGCTGTGATTGGAATTAAGAAACACAACAGCCATGTGTATTCCACGATGTTGATCGCTGGAAAGTTGCACTGCTGAGGGTGAAGGCAGGACTAACAGCCCCGAGAAGTCCTTAGGAGCATGCTGCGGGGGTTGAGGGCCAGAGGCAGCAGGTGGGAACAAGGACTATCTATTGCAACTTAATTTAATGCCATTCCTATGTCATTAAGCCTGCCTCTGCCTGAGGACGCTGAGGGAAACTCAGGTTACAGCTTTGATACCGCAACAATAACCAACTTTTATAGAGAGCTTCACAAATTACAAAGCTCTCTTGAATGTATTGCATTACCTGATCCAGACTACATCCCTAGGAGGTGGTAGAGTAAATACTATTAGTTCCATTTTATAATGGAAAATAATTAAGTTCAGAAATGTTAAATATTTGCCTGAGGTCATACATTATTAAAGGACAGAACCAGGATATCAACTTATGATCTCTCAGCTCGGAACTTTTTTTCCTTTTCCACCATAGTTTGAGCTATTAGATAATGTTTGGTGATGCACAGAAGAGGATTCTTGTGAAATTGTGTGGTTATTGGCTCATTTAGAAATGGAGTAAGTTTCTTTCAGGGCTTTCTAGTTTTGCTCTTCACCAAGCAGAAACTAAAATGCAGCTGTACCATTTGTTACCATGCTGAAATACCTCCTGCTTATTTAGTTGTTACTGTTCTGAGCCCTCAACCTCTCCAATTCTACAGCTCCTCCACCTTGATCTTTCCCCTGGAGTCTCTTAACCCTCCCAACAACAGTGAGGTTAATATCTGATATGGCAAGGGCCATGGTTCAGTGCTGAATACCAGAGTGCTTGGCTGTTAAGTAATACCCTTCCCCATAGTCATTCATTTTCAAAGTCATTCATTTTCAAATTTACAAATTAAATTTGTTAACAATAATAATAAATCAGAGAGAATAGATCAGCAAAATATTGATCTCACTGTCAACCCATCTTCCATTTATCCAGCCATCCATCAGTGATTTGTCCCAGCTATGATCAAGTTGCCTGAATTCTACTTCCTCAATATCTCTCTACTGTGTCTCTTCCTTCACCCCAACGATGGCTACCTTAATTCAGATTTTCACTAAATCTGAATCTAAATCTCTTGCTATATGGTCTCTGTCCCTTACGTAACCCACTCCAGTTTGTTCTTACACTGTTCCCAGGCATTTAGCTCTAAAATTCCAAACTGGTAGTGTCCCTGCCATTTTAGATTTTATCAAAGGCTGTCCTAAACTTCTCATCTAGAATACCGGGTTCCTTCCAGTCTGGTTTGCATTTTCCTCTTCATCTGCATATCTTGTTGAACCTAGCTATTGTATCTTATGCTCAAGTTGTAGTGAAATAACCAGAGTTTTCCTATGTGCCAAACCAATGTTTCCCAATACTGTGCCTTTGCTGAGGCAGCTCTTCCTGGTGGATCCATGCCACCTTCATTTCCTGATGAGCACTAGCACATTCTCTGGACTTCTTTCAACCCTTACTTTATTGAGCAACCTCCTTACTCCTCAAGGCACCACTCAATTGTCACCCACTAACCCCACTATGAGCTCATTGTATTCCATATATACTTCCACCACAGCCTATAGAGCTTGATTAACTTTACTTGTTTATGCATCCCTATTTTCCTTTCAAACTGTGTGTTCACTTTAGGAATGTGAATCATGTCTTGTCAGTTTTCTCACCAGAACTCAAAACAGTGTGTAACATATAATATATTCAGTAAGTGCTTGTGAAATAAATGCTTTAATTCATGGAGTCCTCTAAATAATTCAGAGTCTCTCCCTCCAATGTTGCCTGGAGCTTCTGAATTAAAACAAATCAGGTAAGAAGTCTGACAAAAGATGTTACCAGTTTCTCTTTCAAATCTATGAAATAATAATGATATATGTGTAAATGTCAGTTGATATGCACTGCTGAATGTTTTTCAGAGCAGTAGGAGTCCTGAATCTAGACACGTATGCCAACCACTAATCTATAAATAAGTATCTGTACACTACAATTAATAGCCTATTTGGGGTTGGATAATTTCTGCAAGCATGGAGATTTTGCTTTTAACCAGGGAAGGACTAGCACTGAGTTCTGGCAATTTTCTCTTTTATATGGAGATGATCTTAAGCGTCATTTAAGTGCTCAACCAGAAACACATTAATTTCAGCCACTATTTTGATTAAGAGCCTGTGAACAGTTGGGTTAATCCTGTTCTTCCAAAATCTGGTTTTTGAAGACAACAGCCAAATGGAATTTGAAAATGAGCTCCATTCACAAAGACTGAAAAGCTACACAGACAGTAAGAGGAAAAATGGTCAAACAAAAGAACTCACTTTCCTACTTCTTAAATCAGTTGAGGAATTCTCATTTTGGAAATCAGGAATTAAAAAAAAAAAAAGCAAACCTCACTTTGTAAGTGCTTCTATGGTTTCTTTTAATTTTAATTGCTATGGTGTTAACTCATTTCAATAATCTCTTCATTATACAGTTTTTAACCTTGAAGGAAACAGACTACTGAAATATGAACATTTTTAATGTGTTTTTTAAAAAGATTTATTTATTTTATTTGAAAGGCAGAGTTAGAGAGAGAGAGAGAGAGAGAGAGAGAGAGAGGGAGAAACAGAGACCTAGAGAGAGCTCTTCCATTCGCTGCTTCAGTCTCTAAATTGTCACATCAGCTGGGGCTGGGACAGGCTGAAGCAGGAGCCAGGAGGTTTATCTGTGTCTTCTACATGGGTGGCAGTGACCCAAGGACTGGGCCCATCCTCCACTACTTTCCCAGGCACATTGACAAGAAGCGGGATGATAGGAAGTGGAGCAGCCATGACTTGAACTGTTGCCCATATGGGATGCAGTAGCAGTTTAATTCACTGCACCACAGTGGTGGCCCCAAAGCATAGACTATTTTTAAGTGAGCTAATGTCTTTGGAATCCTTTCCCTAATGAATTTGAGAGTTAAAGGAATGTTCTGGATTGCTTCTGAAGGAGATGGAACAAGAATCTCTAGTATCTAACCCATGGTACAAGGTATCAAGTTGTGCTCATTTCCAACTCTTCCAATGTATACACTGAATTGATCATGTAACCTCTTAACCTCAAAATACAAATGAAAAATTGTATCTTACATGATGTATAAGGCTATGCAAAACAGCACATGTATTTAAGAAGTGTGCATTTATAAGCATACTTAACATATGGTGGCTTCATATGGTTTTGTGACTTGTCAGAATAAGGATAAAGAAACATTGAGGGGCAAGCATTTGGCACAATGGTTAACATGCTACTTGAAATACCCATATCACATATCGAGTGACTGAGTTTGAGTCCTAGCTCTGCAACTAATTCCAGTTTCCTATGAATGTATAACCTGGGAGACAGTTGGTGATTGCTGAAATATTTGGATCCCTTCTACCAACACAGCAGACCTGGACTGAGTTCCTTGCCTCTGGCTTTCATCTGGCTCAATCAAGCCATCATGGGCATTTGGGGTGGCGGGGTGGATGGGTGAATCACATGATGGAAGGTCTCTCTGTCTTTGTTGCTTAGATAAATAAATAACTTATAAAGAAACATTGAATAAGAGTATTTACTTTTTAAATTTAAAAGTACAATTTTGTTTTCTAGAAATTCTGAGAAACTACCACACATAATTTCAAGACTTTAGAGTATTGTATTATAATACATCCTCTTCTATGCTATGTATTTGCATGAAGAAAGCCAATGGATATTGGAATTAAATCAGTTCTTTCAGAATCTGGTAATCAAAATTAATTAGAAGAAATAAAGTAATATGAAATTTGGAGTACTTTGAAAATTAAAGAATGCATACTGGCATATATTTTTGAGTTATCTTCTCAACCCTTAGGAAATTCTTGTTCAGGGTTTATAATAAGTTGTTGTTGGTTTTTCATCTAATGAAATATGAAGACCCTTTCTTTCTATATTCTTGGGAAATCTGCTGGTTATTGGGATTTGGTAATAACATATGGGAACTAAGCTAATGTTTAAGATGTAAATGTGTATCCATTCCCATAATATTAAAACTCAATCATAGACAGTGATATCTTTCATAAGATAGATAATATGATTGTAGAGTCAAAAATTAAAATGCCGATTTTGTTTTGATTTAAAAATATGTGAACTTGCAAGAAGTTTTCTATTAATGATCATATTAACTTCAGCTATATTATAGCATGCAAATTGCATTTTTGAGACAGTACAATAGATTGATTATAGCTCCGGGTTACATGTGCTACTCCTGACCCTTAAACTTGACTGAATTATACATCAGAGTAACCTCTCTGATCCTCAGGAATTTTTATTTACAAAGTTGGAATAGTGCAGTACAACTAGATTTTCTTTAGGCCATTTAAAGCACTTTTGTGGCTGAAGATACTGGCATTTCAATCTGGATCCACCAGAAGCAATGGTCATGGTCCAGCACCTATCTGTAAGATGCTGGTTTGCACTCTTGCTTCCTCATATTCACACCTTTTCATGTATTTTAAATCAAAAGCAATTTTTTGTCCACCTTATTTCACGAACATATGAAAACATCCTGTTTTCAGCATCCAGCCTCAATGAATGAGTATTTCTGAGGCCTGCTTTCATGGATCACTCTCTGGTCCCTTTGCCTCAAAATGGGTTAAGTCCCGGATGCTGTTATCTTATTCTGGATGTGTCCTTGCTCTTTGTTTTGCATTTCCTCCCAATAAAAATCCTGCTCTTGTTTTTGAGATGGAGTGTTCTATTTAGTCTCTCCACTACCAACTTCTCTCTGTATTTGGACTTGAGTATGCATCAAAGCCTGAGTTTATGAAGCTATCTTGACTGCAAAGCTTTATTATGGTGAGTGATTTTATGCATCTTACAGTGTAATACAAATATAAAGTAATTCAAATAGAGCATGGGAAATGGAATTAAAAGATAAATTCATTTGGCTGTGAAAACTTGCATAGTATGGAAAAACTACATAGATTTCAAAAAATTTACCAAAACAACTTTTCTTAAATTATATTTTCAACAATTTTTGTGAAGTGCTCTGGTATCACATTAGAGAACATGTTGATATATATAAGGAAGAAAACCCAAGATTTATCTTTTTCTGAACTTTTCCAGCCATCTCTGTGAATATTGTTCAGTGAGTAAATTGCTTTCACTGTAGCAAAGATCAATGATGCTCAAAGTGTAATCCACAAACTGGGCTGGTCTATGAACTGTTACTGTTATGGGAACAATGTAAGTCCAGAAAGTGAGAGTAAACATCAAGAGACCAAAGGAATTTGCCAAAATAATTTTATATTTATTGTATATAACAATTTAACATATGATATTTTAAAATATTTTCTTACATTTTACAAAATGTCTATGATGGATTAAAATTTAAAATAACTGTGTCCTATTAATCATGCTTTAAATATGAGTCCATCAATTTCATATATACTATCATTTTTATGACAAAACAAAGCAATGCTATTATTCAAGTTCTAAGCAATTCTTATTGTGGGTATTCAGCTTGACATAATGGCCATCTTTCCTTCTAGGTGATCCCCTGGTAGTCATCTCAAAGCTTATGGGACAAAGTCCTAAGATAATCCATCACTCTAAACTGATGCCTGGAATAGCTCCTACAAATATTCATATTTCCTGAGAAAGTCCAGGTACATTCCAATCGGCCATAGGACACCTTTATCTTAGCATGCTAATCTTTTCTGTCAAGCTTCATGGTGGGGAATCCTCTTGTCTTCCTGCTGCCCAAGACATGCTTCTATCTACAAGTGTCTAGTAAATTACATTCTGCGTGATTTCCTGAATTTGTCCACCAATTTCTTTAGTCTCTTAACATCTCCCTTGTTTATAACAAGTATAACAACTTGCTATAACAACTTGCTATAACAACTTGTTTATAACAACTACTGGTTGTTATATACTGGGTTTCTCCGAAACAACTATAAATCATGTGGTTTTTAAATTTTATTTTTTACTGAAAACTCTTTTAGACTAACACAATTTCTAAAAATAAAATTACTGTTATGTAAGTATAAAAGGAAAATATTAATGTAGTAAATTAATGAAGTTAGTTCTTAAATTTCTGCATGCCAACAGTCCATTGCTTAAGACTAATTTTTTTTTTTTTTTTTGACAGGCAGAGTGGACAGTGAGAGAGAGAGACAGAGAGAAAGGTCTTCCTTTTCTGTTGGTTACCCCCCAATGGCCGCTGTGGCCGGTGCACCATACTGATCCAAAGCCAGGAGCCAGGCTTCTCCTAGTCTCCCATGCGGGTGCAGGGCCCAAGGACTTGGGCCACTCTCCACTGCACTCCCGGGCCACAGTAGAGAGCTGGACTGGAAAAGGAGCAACCGGGACAGAATCTGGCGCCCCAACCAGGACTAGAACCCGGTGTGCCGGCGCTGCAGGCGGAGGATTAGCCTATTGAGCTGCGGCGCCAGCTTAAGACTCATTTTCATCTTAGAGTTATTGATATCTGTGTTTTCCACTAAATATTTGCCTTATGTGTCACTGAAGGGGTGAGGACATGATATTTCTTTAAAGATTTTTCCAATATTCAAGATTTTTCCCCAGATGACAGACTTTACCAGAAAGTATCCATGGATGGTTACATGTGTTTCAGGGACAAAACACATAATAACTTTTAATACTTGCAAATACTATCCATCCTTTCTTAGGTCCCATAGAGGGTCTGGTTGTTGTTTTCTAAGAAAAAAAAAAAGAAATAGTGACTTATCTCTTCAAAGATGAATATCTGCTTCTGTAGCATCAAATGTATATCCAACTACTCTGTTTCCATGGTTTCCTGCATGCACAACTTTTTTGTTTTAAAGTTGCTATACTGTAATCATTTAAAAGACATTTAAAAAGTCAGTTGAACTCAATACATCGAGTATTAAGGTATTTAATTCAGTTCAATTGATGAGAATATGAAAGCTATGATTGAGCTTAAGAATGCTTAGGCCAGGCCTGGCTTACTGTGATTAAAATTGCAGATTGTAAAATGTATCCTAATATCAGAGATGTTAAAATGAAAAAGAAGTGTCTTTAAATTGATGAAATATGTTAATCTGGAATTAATGATTTTAAAAGTTATCATTTTACTTGAATAATTTAGACATCTTAAATGCATGATCCATATTTATTCCTTGGAAAGGCACCAAGTGATGTATCTGAATTTAAATCCTTTGAATTTAAAGAAATTATGAAAATTGCAGCACCCCATTGGATAGTTCAACTACCTACTACAAAGTTACTACATATGTGAAAGAGTTAATTTACTGAACCACTTACTCCAAAGTGGAGCGTATATAGCACTGAACAACAATCAGCACTTATTGTGTATCATGTGTTAGAGTAGTCCTCCCTTATTTATGGTTTACCTGATGAAGTTTCACCTACCTGTAGTCGATTATAGTCTAAAAATATTAAATGGGAAATCCCAGAAGTAAACAATTTATCAATTTTAAATTGCATTCTGTTCTGAGTAGGATGATGAAACATAAAACTGTTCTGCTCAGTCCTTCCTGCAATGTGGATCATATGTTTGTTCAGTTTATCTGCAGTATAGACACTATCTTCCCATTAGTCCTGTAGTAGCCATCTCTATCAGATCTACTGTCATGGTATTCCAATGCTTTTGTCTGAATATCCATTTTTTTTTATCCTAGTAATGATCTCAAAGTACATGAATAGGATGCTGGCAATTCAGACACACCAAAGTAAAGCCATAAAGTACTTCCTTCAAGTGAAAGGTTACAGGTTCTTTACCTGTTTTCTTAACAAAAGAAAAGCGATCATATGCTGGGGTTGCTAAGATCTATAGTAAATTATTAATTCCCTTACTGTGCTCTGCCCAATACATTTAACATTATAATAAGTATTTTCGTGCAGCAAAAATATTATATATATGTATATATATATATATAAATTCAGTGAATTGTGGTTTTAGTCACATACTGGGGATCTTGGAATGCACCCTTTTTGCATAAGTGGGGGTAGGGGTGGACTAATACACTTATAGCTACCATTTAAGTTAGGTAATTGTTAGTTTCCCCATTTTAAGGCCAGGTAACAAGGGCATGGAGAAGTTAGTAAATTGTGGGGCCAGGAATCAAACCCATATGTCTGGTCCTAGAGTCCAAATTCTGAGCTTTTAATGTATGTTATTCTGTTTTTCAACAAGTAAAGTTATTTTGGCTATACTTCTGCTTTTCAGAAGATCGCATGGTTGATTAAAAAAAGTGTCCTAAAGCTTTCCAGATCATGGAAGTACATAATGGAGGAAAAACAAGAATCCTGGATTTAAGCAAACAAACCAACTGAGCTAGTCAAGGTCTTGAGTCTGAGTGGAACCAGCTGAAGAAAATGTGGCCCAATCAGAGTCTTTACCAAGTCTTGGTAATGAATGCCCTTGGCAAGCAAACACACTCAGAACAAAACTACTTTCCAGGACCACTGAAAGGAAAAATGTTGGCAAGGACTATGGAAATGTGGTGACATATAATTATTCGTTGAGTAGGAACATAAACTGTGACTTACATAGACTTTGGATGCCAAAGAAAACTATTACAAGAAATTTTAGGAGACCAAATGTAAACCAAAACTGAGGTCCAGGATAAGGCATTTTTCCACTATTGTATACACAAAGGTGAAATTGAAGGACAAAGCAAATATTGATACCAGCTATTTCTCAGACTGAATTCCAAATAACAATGAACTCAGTTGCATGAAACACATGCATTTCCTCTTGTTAACAGAAGACTGTAGTTTTCCTAAAATATAATAGAAAAATGTCAATTGCTCAACTAGGATTTAATCTTAGACTTCTTTGAAAAACTTTATTTAAGAAATACAACTCAGAAAATACTAAAACAAAAGGGTGTTACATATATTCTAAAAGAATCACTTATATGTCATAAAGAGTTGAATGTCCCAAGAGTTAGATGACTTTCTAGATCATTGCTTGATTAAACTGTTGGATTTCAAGAAAATTGAAATTAAAGTATATGGCCAAGTAAAGCTGAATAGAATAATTAAATAGAAAATCAAGTTTAGAATGATGATACAAATCAATATGATAGGCATTACTTTACCAAATTGTTTAAACTAAGACATACCTTACTTATTTATACCAGTGCTGATTTTTAAAAACCCCTGCATCATTCAGGTAAAAAAAAATCATAGGCTACTTGAAGACAATCCATTGTGGAAGATAATACCACAACTCTTATTTACATTTTAAAACTATTTATGCTGGTGTGGGCGCTGTGGAGCTGCAGGTTAAGTCACTGTTTGGGACATCTGCATACCCATATTGGAACACTGGTTCAAGTCGCATCTTCTCTGCTTCCAATCCATCTCCTTGTTAACGTGACTCAGAAGGCAGCAGAAGATGGCCTAAATGTTTGGGTCCTTGCCAAGGCTTCAGTCTGGTCCAGTCCCTGATGTTGGAGGCATTTGGGGAGTAAACCAGCAGATGAACGATAAACCTGTGTGTGTGTGTGTGCGTGTGTACTTGTGTCTCCCTGTCTTTCTACCTTTCAAATAAATAAATAAATACTTTTAGTAAACAATTTATAAGAGACCAGTGTTGTGACACAGTGGGATAAGCCACCATTTGCAATGCCAGCATCCTTGCTGCTTCACTTCAATCCAGCTTCCAGCTAATAAGAATGGGAAAGCAGTGGAAGAGGGCCCAAGTGTTTGGGTCCCTGCCACTCACATGGGTGACCCAGATAGCGCTCCTGGCTCCACACTTCTGCCTGCTCCAACCCTGGCCATTGTGACTATTTGCAAAATGAAACCGTGGATGGAAGATCTCTTTCTCTCTCTCTCTCTCTCTCTCTCTCTCTCTCTCTCTCTGTGTGTGTGTGTGTGAGACAGTCTGCATTTCAAATAAATCTTTAAAGTGTAGGCTGCTATGTTCACATTGTCCTTATGATCATGCTTAAACCTTTTTTTTAAAAAAAATATTTTCTCAGTTTTTGAAACGTGTACCGTCCTGAGCCCACCACTGTTTAATGTCTTCAGGACAGGTAGTCCTTCCTGCCAGGACAGTGAGATCCACCCATGAGGGCTGATTATACGTGTACATTTGGCAGGGCCAAAGTGCCAAGTATCTGATCCATTATTCTCTATGTTTCTGTGAAGGTGTTTTTCTCAATGAAATTGAATAGTTGGATTTTGATTAAAGTAAATTTCCTCCCACAATGTTGATTCCTTCCACAATGGGACTCATCCAACCAGTTGAAAACTCTGAAGAGAATAAAGACTGACCTCCTTCTCTCAACACAGGAACAAATTCTACCAGGAGGCAGAATTTGGATTTATTTCCCTGGGTTTCCAGCTTTATAATCTACCTCGCAGATTTTGGATTTACCATACTACCATAATTCCTTGAAGTTCTCTCTCTCTTTCTCTCTCTCTCTCTCTCTCTCTCTCTCTCTCTCCCGCCACATCCTATTTATTCTACTTTTCTGAGGAAACTTGACTATTAATATCTATGAAGGTATTGAGAGTAGATTGTCAATCATTTACTATCCCTCAGAAAAATGGGATAGATTGCCATTTATGAGGTTTAGCTAAAAGGACTTACAAAATATATTAAGCAGTTTCAACTAGAATCACTCTCATAAAATAGACAAAAGACCAAAAAATATTCTTTGATATAGAAGACTCAAGTTAAGATTGTGCTAAAATTAGCACAAGTAAATATCAAGACACTTCAAACCACATTCCAAGGAAAAATCATCATGGTCCAACAACATATGAAAAGTCTGTTGTAGGGGCCAGTGTTGTGGCGTAGTAGGTAGTCACTGCCTGCAATGCCTGCATCCCAAATGAGCACTGGTTCAAGTCCTGGCTGCTCCACTTCCAATACAGTTTCCTGCTAATGACCTAGGAAAAAGCATTTAAAGATAGCCCAGTTTCTTGGGTCCCTGCACCCATGTAGAAACTCAGGTGTAGCTCCTGGCTCCTGGTTTCTGGCTTCATTCTGGCCCAGTCTTGGCCACTGTGGGCATTTGGGGAGTGAACCAGTGGATGGAAGATTTCTCTCTTTGTCTCTGTCTCTCCTCTCTCAAGAACTCTGACTTTAAAATAAATAAATAAATATTTTTTAAAGAAAAGGCTGTTGTAAAATTTTGTCAGCAAACATAATTAAAAAAATAGACTCACATTAATGATAAACCATTATGTTATGAAATAAGCACCTATGATTTAAAAAAAATTGCAAGACAGAGAGAGAGGAGATAGATAGATAGATAGATAAATTATCCCATCTACTTGTTCACTTCCCAAATGTTAACAGTGGCTGGGACTAGGCTGAGACTGAAACCTGGAATTCAATGCAGGTTTCCCATGTAGGTTGCAGGAACCCGATTACTTGAGCCACCACTACTATCTCCCAGAATATGCATTAGCGGAAAACTGGAATCATGGCCCTGAAGCTTGGACTCAAATCCAGGGAAAACTGTAGAAGATGGCTCAAGAACTTTGTACCCTGCTCCTGCATGGGAGACCCAGAGGAGGCTCCTCACTTGGGATCGGCACAGCTCCAGCCATTGTGGCCAAATGCGGAGTGAACCAGTGGATGGAAGACCTCTGTCTCTCTCTGCCCCTCCTTCTCTCTCTGTGTAAATCTGACTTTCAAATGAATCTTTGAAACAAACAAACAAACAAACAAAAAACCAAAATTGACTGGTGGTGGACATTGTGGTTCAGTAAATTAAGAAATTGTTTGGGGTGCCCACATCCTACATCAGAATATCTGGGATCGAGTCTTACCTCCACTTCCAATCCAGCTTCGTCCTAATGGGCATCCTGGTGACAGTGGTTAACGGCCCAAATATTTGGGTCCTTGTCACAAACACAGGAGATTCAGATGGAGTTCTTGGTTACTGGCTTTGACCTGGCCCTTACTGTTGCAGGCACTTGGGGAAGAACCAGCAGATAAGGAGATAGAAGATATTTCTTTCTGTCTCTTTCTATCTCTCCCTGACTCTCTTTCTGTCTCTCTCTCTATATATAATTCTGCCTTTTTAAAAAAAATTGAAAAACTTAATACCTTAAAACTAATCTTTATTATTAAAAGTCAGAATCCTCATTACTACTAGAGGGATGAGTAGTGCCTGCAAGTTTACACAGAGGGGCTTGGTGCTGGTGATGCTTCTTCTGCTTAAACGGTGTGTTCAGTGTGTGAAAGTTCATTGGGCTGTGATCTCTGAATAGGCAATTTCTTCATGTTTATTGAACTTCACTAAGACAGTAACAAAAATGTCTTCGAGTTTGAAAAATATATCCAAATTCTGAAATAATTTTAAAAGATGAAGCTCCTCTTGGTATATAAATCAATTAAAACTGTAAGGGGAAAACTTAAGGTGCAACTCTTTTCTAACCATTAAGGAAACTGACTAAGACTTCCAGTTGTTTAGGAACTTTGACAGTATGTATGTTGATGAGGGACATCAGCTTGTGGTTTTCTTGCTCTTTCTTTGCCATATTTTGTTATTAGATTAGTGCCCTATCATAGAATATACTGAGAAATAGTTCTGTTTCCTTTGCAATTCTCTGAATCACTTTGTTTAGGGTTGATAATGTTTTTTGCATCTTAGATATTTGGTAGAATTCCCCCAGAGAAGTTATTTGGGCCTGTTTTTCTGTGAGAAGGTTTTAAGCTAGAAGTTCAAGTTTTAAATATGTGTTGAGTCATTCCATTGTATATTTCTTTTAAGAGTTTACAAGCCATTTTTAGGAGTATAAACTTTTTTAAAAATAATTTTAGGAGACAGGGAAGGAGCTCAGATTCACTGGTTCTTTCTGAATTCTGGCAATGGCTGAGGCTGGCCTAGGCCAAAGCCAGGAATTTAATCCAAAGGTCTCTCATGTTGGTGGCAGAAACCCAATTACCTGAGCCATCATCACTGCCTCCCAGAGTCTACATTAGTAGGAAGTGTCAGGAGCTGGAGCCAATCATTGAGTTCCATGCCCTCTGATACATGATGTAGGCATCTTAAACACTAAACCAAACACCACTCCTCTAATATACTTCCTGAGTGAGTTTTGGCAAGCATTCTATGATTTTTTCTCTTTCATCTAAAATAACTTTATTGACACAAAGTTGCTCATCACAACTTTTGCTTAATTTGAGTTTAATTTGCTTTTCTTTTTCTAGTTTTTAATGTAGAAGTTTAAGGTTCTAACTTGAGGCCTTTTCTTTTCTGATTTAGTCATGGTTAATTTTCCTCTAAGTACTACTTTGTGTTCCACATTTCCATTCAGTTCAAAATGTTTTCTGACCTTTTTATTCTTCTTTTGCTCATGGATTTTTATTTTATTTTTGCTCATGGATTGTTGTTCGATTTGATAGTAGTTGAAAATTTTCAGATATCTTTTTCCTTTTGATTCTATAAATTGCCCATGATTCTAAGAATTCATCCATTTCCTCTAGATTGTCCAATTTGTCAATATCTACTTGTACCTTATGACCTTTTTTACTTCTGAGACATCTGTTCTAATGTCTCTGATACTGGAGATGGCTGATAGAGAGGTTCTTTAAAAACAAGAAAGAAAAGAATTTCAGACTAAGCAGGCTAGGGATGTTTAATGAAGAGAATACACCTGGCAAGCTAGGCAGGTCTCTTAGCATTCAGACTGAAGTTTTTATGGCTATGGATGCACCATTTCTCCTTCTCCCTCCCTCTTCTTTGGGATTATTGTTGGCCTGAGGGCTCTCCAGGCATGGAATCATGGTAAAAATTAAGAGTGCAAATGGAGGAGGAAGAAGGATTCTTCTTGGCAGGAGGGAGGGTGGGGTAGGAAGTATCACTTATGTTCCTAAATCTGTATATATGAAATACATCAAAGTTGTATAACTTAAATAAAATTTAAAAAATGAAATTTATGTACTTCTGTACATGTCACAAAAGGTCTGAAACATAGGTGCCAAATTATAAAAAAAAATGGCCACATTTATGGAGTGAGATTGAGGGCAGAAAATGAAAGGCGATTTCACTTTTTATTTGATATATGTATTGCTTAATTTATGCCAATAGGTGTGCATTACTTTGGAAATTAACAAAATGAGTAAAAAGTAAAAGTCTTTATGAAAAAAAGTAATTCCTCCTGGAATTTTATCAGCACAGTGTTAGACCTACTAGCGTTTTCCCTCCACTTCCACTCCACCCCACCTCCCTGCCCCAGCACCAGGCAAGGAAGGTCTGAGGTATCTCCAGGGGAGCACTGGGACTGACTTACAAGGTTATCAGACATGAGTAGGAGTGCTGATGTGTAAATGCTTGCCTCCTTCCAAAGCATGCTGTTATGTTTATTCCCTCGTTCAACCACACAAACTGCATGTCCTGCCCTCCCTCAACACATACTGACTCTTGTTTACCTTCTTACCTAACATCTCTACTTTCATTTCTGATTTTATTTATTTGTGTCTTCTCTTTTTGTTTCTTAGTTGGTCTAGCTAGGAGTTGGTCAATTTTGTTGACTTTTTCACAGAAATGACTGTTGCAGTTTTTCCTACAGTTTTTCTGTTCCATA
Source organism: Lepus europaeus (assembly GCF_033115175.1). NCBI lineage: Eukaryota > Metazoa > Chordata > Mammalia > Lagomorpha > Leporidae > Lepus > Lepus europaeus. Next base: position 126,082,326 of record NC_084828.1, read on the forward strand.
TTTGGTTTGTTTCTAGTCTGATATTTATTAATCCTCCCCTTTGCTAACTTTGGGCTTATTTTGTCCTTCATTTTTTAACTACTTGAGATATAATGTTAGGTTATTTATTTGGGATCTTCTTTATTAACGTAGTCATTTCTACTATAGATTTCTCTCTTAGAACAGATTCTGCTATAACTCATAGATTTTGGAATATTGTACTTTCTTGCTGTTTATCTCAATATATTTTTAAATTTCCTTTTGGATTTTTTCTATTGGCCCTTTGGTTGTTCAACTTCCACATTTGTGAATTTTCCAGGATTCTTTGGTCTCATACCATTGTTGTTGGAAACAATACTAGATATGATTTCAAATTTCATAAATGTATTAAGATTTGTCTTGTGGCCTACCTTATGGTCTATCCCACATGCTGCATGTACAATATAAAAGAATGTTTATTGTGCTTTGGTTGGATAGAAAGTTCTAAATATGTATTTCAGATTCACTTCGTCTAAAGTGCAGTATAAGTCCAGTATTTCCTTGTTAATTTTCTGTCTGTTTAATCTATCCATTGTTGAAAGTGGGGTATTGAAATCTCCTACTATTATTGTGTTGCTATATATATATATATATTTCTTTTTTGTTCATTAATACCTCTTTTGTATATGAGTATTTAGGTGTTTTGAGGTTGGGAGCATACATATTTTATATTGCTATGTCATCTTCATGAATTAACCTCTCAATCTTTAAATATTGACTCTTGATAGCTTGTAACAGCTTTTGACTTGAAGTCTATTTTATCTGATATAAATATAACCATTCTTTTGATCACTGTTTACATCCTTACATTTTCAGCTAATGTGTGTTCTAAAAGCTGAAGTAAATCTTTTATTGATAATATATATTTGGATTAGTTAGATCTTGGCTTGTTGTTGTTTTCATCCATTTAACCACTCTATGAATTTTGGTTGGAGAGTTTAATACATTATATTCAAGATTATTATTAAGTAAGGCTTAGTTCCCCTATTTTGCTAATTGTATTCTCGTTGTTTTGTAGATCCTTTGTTCCTCTCTTTGGTTTACCTTTGTGGTTTGTTGATTTTCTGTAGTGTTAAGTTTCGATTTCCTTTTTTGTGCTCATTTGTGTTTCTTATAATTGCATGCATGATTGTAAACGGGGCATACATATAAAGATATTATAGTTTTACTAAACTTTGTTTTAGATTTACTTATTTATTTGAAAGGCAGTTACAGAGTGAGAAGGGGACATGGGGGAGGGAGAGAGAAAGAGGGGGGCAGAGATTTCATCCTTTGGTTCACTCTCCAACTGGCCACAATGGCCAGGGCTTCTGAATGAGGCCAAGAGCCTGGAATTCCATCCAGGTCTCCCATGTGAGTAGCAGAGGCCCCAGTACTTGTACCATCTTCTGCTGCTTCCCCAGGTGCATTGGCAGGGAACTGAATGGGACGTGAAGCAGCCAGGACTTGAACTGGTGCTCACATAGGATGATGACATCTCAGGGGGTGGCTTAACATGGCTGCGCCACAATGTGGGACACTACAACTTCTGTCACATACAAATACTCTACTCTTAAACCTCTCCACTACAATTTATATTTTTGTTGCCACAATTTACATCTTTCCATATTATGCATTCTTGAATAACTTATAGTTTTAGTTGTTTTTTCAAAATTTTGACTTTTATCCTTTACTAGAATTTTGGAAGAGGAACATACCACTATTTTAGCAATGGAGTACTCAGAACTTGTTTATGAATTTTTTAAAAGATTTTACTTTATTTATTTATTTGAAAGGTAGAGTTACAGATAGAGAAGGGGAGACTGAGAGAAAGATCTTCCATGTGCTGGTTCACTCTCCAAATGTCCACAACAGCGGAGCTGAGTTGATCCAAACCCAGGAGCCAGGAGCCTCCTCTGGGTCTCCCACACAGGTACAGGGGCCCAAGCACCTGGGCCATCTTTCCACTGCTTTCTCAGGCCACAAGGAGACAGCTGGATTGGAAGAGGAGCATCCAGGATATGAACTGGTGCCCATATGGAGTGGAGTGGCCTACTATGCCACAGCACCTGCCCCTGTTTATGAATTTATATCTACCAGAAGTCTTTATGACAGTAATCATCATTCTTATAAAAATGCTTAAGAGACAGCTTCAACTGGAAGTAAAAGATAATAATTACTATTATGAAAATAGATAAAAGTAGAAAACACATTCTCTTCCACTGCAAAGCCTGCTGATGATCTAATGAGGATTCCCTTATGGGCAACTTGACACGTTTGCTGCTTTTAGAATTTCTCTTTGTCTTTGATTTTTGACAGTTTGGGTATAATTGTGTGTCTTGGAGAGGACGTCTTTGGAAGCTTTTGAGCTTCATAGGTCTGAATGTCCATACATTTCCCAAGACTTGGGAAGTTTATGGCAATTATTTTATTAAATAAGCTTTCTCTAAACTTTTTCTGTGTCTTTTCCTTCTTCAATTCTCCTACGATAACAGTTATTTGCTTATTGATGTCCCATAAACTCCATAGACCTTCTTCGTTCTTTCTTTTTCTTTTTTTTTTTTTTTTTGGTGCAGGGAAGGTTCTCCTCTAACCCTATTATTCCAAGACTTGTTTTTAAATTCAAAAATGCTTTCTTTTGATTTATCTAATCTATTGTTGATGTTCTTCATTCTATTTTTATTTCACTCATTGAATTTTTCTGCTCCAAAATTTCTGTTTATTTCTTTTTATATAGTACCTCTGTTAATTTTTTCATTCGGATCATACATCATTCTCATTATTTCATTTATTTCTGTATTTGAGTTCTCTTGGCTCCCACTGAGTTTCTTAAGATTATTATTTTTTAGTTCCTTTTCAAGCAATCTGTGAATTTTCTTTGTGGTTAGTTAATGGAGAATTGTCATCTTCTTTTGGTGGCATAATTTTTCCTTGCTTTTTAGTGTTTCTTCAGTCTTTGCATCTACTGAAAGAGTTTTTAATTTTATAGAGTGGCTTTTGTAGACAAAGTTTTTCACCTGCACATGGATCCTAGGGTGTTGGTTGGAAAAATGACATTGATTCTTGTTACTGGTGGTCACAGTATTATAGACTTCAGGAAGATTTTTTAAATTTATAATTAGTATCAGAAATTATCCTAAATTGCAGGAGTTGGTATCAGTGGAGGCAAGGTAGATTGTTGGAGTTCTTAGTAGCAAAAATTCTTGGGATCCTCCTGGTCTCATTTTCCCTACATGAGCAGACGTAGTTGAAAGATATTCTAGGTGTTAGCTCTGATCTGAGCCACATGCTACCAGTGATGCTGTGTTCCAGGTGCTCAGAGTGGCTGTTGTCTGGGCTTGATGTCATGAATGGTGTGCATTTGTGATATGGGTACAGATATACTATCTAAGGCATGGATTGGGTTATCAGCTATCACATCAATCTGAAGATTGTGACTCTGAAGCACTCTCCAGTAGCATAGGTCCAGGGGGCAGTGATGTAGTTATGACTCCAATCATGGAATATGGGCACAACACTGGCGCACTTATGGGAATGAAGTGTACTCCAAAAGCTTAGATACTGAGGAGCAGTCAAAGTTGCAATTCGAGTTCTGGAGTCAACCAGGTCTAGTGGCAACTCAGGCACCAGGAGAGTGGGTACTGCCTATGGGTTGGCTTTGGACCATGGAGTGGTGGAATACACCAGTGGTCAACTCCATGAACCCGGGTCCCAAGTTGGCAAAGAAACAGTAATGACGGGACGCAGCTTTCACCTGGGCTCTGGGGATCAGAAAGCAGTGCAGTGTTAACTGTAATACTTAGGGATACAGTATGTCTCTGCAGCTCAGATGCCAGAGAAGTTGAGCATAACAGTTGTTAGGGCCAATGGGTGAGACGATATGAATCAGCCAAAGCTGTTTCTCTGGAGGACTGGTTGCCACATGGGCTTGAGCACTATGGTCATTGATACTCTGCTAGGTTAAAGGTCCAATTCCTTTGGGATGGGGTGCTAGACTGCTTTGGGTGTCAACGGGCTGGGAGAAGCTTGCCTGCTCATCCAGCTGTGTTACAGCTTCCTTGAAAGCAGAGTGTAGATTGGTTTGAAAACCTGGGTGCTTGACTGCTTTTCTACTTTGCTGGTTTTGGCACAAGCTCGCTGGAGACAAGACACTAGACTAGCTTGGGCACCAGAGGGTGAGTTATGGCTGCTCTATAGGCATGGGTTTGGCTTCTCTACTGTGTCAGATTGAGTGATTGGCATGATGTGGACTTGGAAATTAGGTTCATGACTGTTCCACTTGGTCTAAACTCCAACTAACCAGGAGCAGGATGCACAACCAATAGGATGAAAGAGATGGAGTACTCTGAAGTAGCTTCTCTGACAGGTCTAAGGAAAATGGCTTATTTTTCAGTTCAGCCTTTTACTTGTTTCTAGGGCAGAGTAGTAACTTCTAAGCTCCCTCTCCATGTCATAGCAGAAACAAAATGTCCCTTCCTCCTCAACTCTATTTTTATGTTTCACTCTAATAAGAGGTTGAGTAACCTAAGTTCCTTCGCGGAAAACATATGTTGTCTATGTTTCTGATTATTTTCCATATGCATTTATTTATTCATTCCCAAGAAAAACTTGCTAAAGAACTATTAGGCATGCCAAGCATGTTTTTCTGGGTGCCTGCTTCATAACTCCAAAGCAGCCCTCTTCTCCATTGATCATGTGAGGGTTAATCTCATATAGAATAAAATAGCTTATTCATGTGTTGATTTTTTCAAAAAAAATTTTTTTTTTTTTTGAGAGAGAGAGAGAAGTCTCTTCCATCCACTGGTTCACTCCCCAATTGGCTGCAACGGCCGGAGCTGAGCTGATCCAAAGCCAGGAGCCAGGAGCTTGTTCCAGGTCTCCCACATGCATGCAGAGGCCCAAGGACTTGGGCCATTTTGTACTGGTTTCCCAGCCCATAGCAGAGAGCTAGATCGGAAGTGGAGTAGCTGGGACTCGAACTGGCAGCCATATGTGATGCCGCACTGCAGGCAGTGGCTTTACCTGCTATGAAACTGAACTGGCCCTGATATATTCTGTTCTAATTGTATATTATGGTTGCTTGATGACTTGTGATTTTCTGCATCCCACTATTGCTTACTCAATCTACCTACTTTTATTGATAGTAAATAGACGTTGATTCATGAAATTGCTGTTCTAATTGTTATGTCTGGAGATAGCAGACCAGAGTGCTGCTCTTGAACATGGAGAAACACCATAAAAAGCATTAATAGGCAGTGTAGGCCGGCACCACAGCTCACTAGGCTAATCCTCCGCCTTGCGGCGCCGGCACACCGGGTTCTAGTCCTGGTCAGGGCACCGGATTCTGTCCCGGTTGCCCCTCTTCCAGGCCAGCTCTCTGCTGTGGCCAGGGAGTGCAGTGGAGGATGGCCCAAGTGCTTGGGCCCTGCACCCCTTGGGAGACCAGGAGAAGCACCTGGCTCCTGCCATCAGATCAGCGCGGTGCGCCAGCCGCAGCGCACCAGCCGCGGTGGCCATTGGAGGGTGAACCAACGGCAAAGGAAGACCTTTCTCTCTGTCTCTCTCTCTCTCACTGTCCACTCTGCCTGTCAAAAATAAAATAAAATAAATAAATAAATAAATAAATAAATAAATAAAAATAGGCAGTGTAATGTACTACTTTTGGGCAGAACTCTGAAGTCTGACTCTGGATTTGTTCTTTGTAACTTTAAGCTACTGTGTGTTTGGTTTTGTGCATATGAAAAATGGGATTTATAGTAAACCCAAGGTCATGAACTTCATGAGACGATTAAGTATTTTTAAGTGTCTGAAGTGCTGAGAACAATGACTGGCCTGTAGTAAATGCTACTTAAATGTTTATTATTACATAGCTTAAAGTTTATTCTCCTTAAGGTACTTTGGAAATATCTTGCAAAATCATTCTCTGCCAAGACATTTAATTAAAAAATCATAGTTTTATTGTGAACAAATGGCTTCCATAGAAAAGAAGGAATACATTTTAGAAAATTACAAGTATTGAGAGACACTTTAAATGTCATCCTTTCTCATGCAAGCTCAGGAATAAAAATACAAGTCATAGAAATCTAACCCCTATACAAGGAAACTCTGTTTTTCTCCAATCTGTTATTCTTTGTGATGTTTTGGAATGCTACCTTCTCACCTCTAAATAAGGAGAGCACTTAGTTCATGGCTATGTATCCAATAAATCTTATTGATACCCTACTAAAATTTTCTCCAATACTTTGTACTCTAGTGATTTCTATAGGGTCATCTTGTTAAAACAAATTCACTGATTCACTGTGAGTCCCACAAATATCTGTCACAATAGTTAATATCTTTAAATATGCTTGCACATGAAAACATTTTGTGTGCATTCTCTGACAGAATATAGGCAATATTAGATATTGAATTGAGGACAAAACCTAAGGGAGAAAATTTTCAGAACAAAAATAGGTTCACATGGAATACTTGGGGAGAGTTCAATTCTATTACTTAACTATGTTTTTCTGAAGGGCATACCACTGCCAAGATATGAAATAACCAGGAGGCATATTACAGAGGTGATGACAAACTTTTCCAGTAATAGCTGCAAGTAATATAACTTTCTTCCTAATCAAACTTTGCAATATTTTTAAAGGGAGATTTAGTAACACTGCAATATCTAGAAAGAAATAAAAAGGTGGGGAAGCACCCTCCCCAATACCTGATTACTCTGCTGATACTGTACAAGGATGAGAGCTTTCTAGATATGCACTTTAAGATGAGCTGTTTCAGATACGGAAGGGATGTTAAGGTGTCTGATAAAGCAATGCATGAAAATAATGATATGCAATTAAAATTTTAAAAGTTCATCTACCTCATGTTCATTTGGTTAGCAATAAGAGGCATCTGAAAATGATAAAAGAAAACAAACACCAAATAATAAACTAGGATGAATTATAATGTAATGAGATATTTTCAAGATGAAGAATATGAAAATATAGCTGATTTATAATAACACTGAACATTATCACAAAATAAGCTTGTGCATTAGAACTGTTATTATCAATGGAAGCATTTATACTTATATTAATTTGAAGACTTGAGCTATTTTATGCTAATTCCCAATTCCAAAACATGATGAAAGAACCATATGCAACTTATTTTTGAAATATTTGAAATCTTATCATCCATAAATCATAGCTAACTAATTTTCAATGGCTTTTCATCCATGTAATTTAAGGGAAAATAATACAGGTTTGACTATGAACAGACAGACTATTTGCTCAAATCAGGTGAAATGGAATCTGAATAATGAATCTATCCATCCCTGTAATGACTAATTTCTGCTTTTACAAAAATGCTTTAAATCACTCATGTCATGTGATGGTATTGTTCCTGTTGGATGGGGCTCAAAGAGTGGAATTCCTAGTCCCAGGTTTACTAAAGAGGGTGCTTTCCCTGACACTGGTGTCTCTCACTGGTCAGGATCGTGGCAAGAACCACTTATGGGAGGAAGGGAAAAGAAGCCTGAGTTTTCTTTATCAGCTGTGCAGCTCTCAATTGACAGGACCCAGGAAGCAACATCATCCATAGAAGAGCACAAAGGGAATAGTATACTGAACCTTGCTTTTTTTTTAAATTTCCATTTTGAGAACTTTTGTTGGCTTCATAGGATACTGCGACACTTCTGAATGTCTAGCATCATCTTGTCATAGCAAGCACAGCATATGCACACACATGTATGCAAACACAGCATCCCAATTCGGCTTAGGGTCTCCTAATCTCTACTGTATTAAATCACTGATTACTACAGTATTGTAAAAATATATTTAGAATTAACTTCCAGTTTAGTTATTCAAAACTTTATTTTTCTTACTAATTTGTACAGTTTTTACAGATGTATTTATGTACTTATTTGTCTGAAAGGCAGAGTGGGGGAGAGAAAGAGGTAGCAATCTTCCATTTGCTAGTTCACTTCTCAAAGGTACACAACAGCTAGGGCTGGGCCAAGCTGAAGCCAGGAGCCAGGAACTTCATCCAGGTCTTTCATGAGGATGGCAGGAGCTCAAATACATCTTCTGCTGTCCCCAAGGTGCATTAGTAGGAGACTGGATTAGATGTGGAGGTGGCACTTGATCCTTGGCACTAAGATATGGGGGATGGGTGTCTCAAGGGTTACCTTAACCTGCTGCATCACAACCCTAGCCTCTATAATTGTCTTGATCTATTTTTTATTATTTATGCAGTTTAATTTTCTTCCATAATTTTGTTTTTACTTCATCTTATTTTATTCTAACTTCTTATTTGCTTTTTAATGTATTTTTCAGCTTAGTTCATTTCTAAAATTACGAGCTAATGTATTATATCTACCCCCCTTCAAAAATATTGTTATTACTCTCCAAGTTGATTAAATCGCAGGCAGGAATCATGACCTGTGCTGTAATTTCAGTATTATAAAGTTAATACTCCCCAAGAAGGGAGCCTGATTATTTTCTTCTATGTCTTCCCGGACATTTAAACATAACCAACATCCCACCTCATTTACATTGGCAAAAGATATATTTGTAAACCAATTCAATAGTAAAATTGTGAGCTTCACTTACCAAAAGTATCCAATTCAATCTTGGGCTTCAAACTGTCACCTGCATATGAATTTAGGACTTGCTTTTTAATTTATTAGCAGTGCAATTTTCTTATGAATTCTGCCCAGCGTTTTTGTGAACTTGAATTAACCTGTATTAGGGCCTGTTTGAACACGTCTCATATATTGGAATTTTGCTTTTTCTTTATTTTAGGGTTAAAGGAATAATGCGCAGGATCAAGAGAAAAATAGAGAGGTGTCTTCTCCAGTCTTCAGTAAACGACAGGAAAAAGAGGAACTCTCTACTGAATCACATGTTTCTTCCAACTATAAAATCAAACAACAGTTTCTTTTAATTGGGATTGTCTTTGTCCCTTCATAAATAATCTTAAACCTTCATATACATCTAAAGAGAACAAGCCTGTTCGTGAAGCCACAGGGGAGCTCATTGATGTTAACAGAAGAACTGTAACAAAGCCCAGAGAAAATTACAAAATAAACGTGGAAACTATACATGCTAAGAACAGGAATAGGGTTAGGATCCAATGAGAACTAACCACAAGTTTTCAACCATTTATATATAATGAGTTTTGCAGATGCTAGTTAATGATTTTCACTTCTGCATTTTTCACAAGCCCTGGAATTAATCTGATCTGGAAGAAAATGTTTCAACAGTTCCCAGAGAATTTCTGGCCTATCTGTATTCAGGAAGTTATGGGAGTCTCATGAGGAATCTTGTTCTTGCAATAGTTATGGTCCATCTTGTAACTTTGAAGAGTTGAATCAGGGTCAGCAGCAGCTATCATTTATTTGTTTTCCCCAAAATGCCAGACACTGTGATAAGCACCTTACCTATATTATGCCATTTATGTTTTAGAAGGTTCCTACTAAGTGGACAGTATTATTTCTAATTGATAATGAGAACTCTGAAACACAATTATCTTACCTCAAGTTTGTACAGCTGTAAGTGCCAGAGTTAGGACTGGAATCCAGATTTTAAAGACTATCTTCATAACTATCAATTGACACTGCACCTCAAAATTGCTAAATGCTTATTTAAACTCTGAGAAGAGTTTAAGATGTTTAAGGTCATATTGTTAAGTGTTTGCAAGTTAACCTTGTATTTATTGGGAGATAGGCTGATACATTTGGAAGAAAATTGTCCATTATTATTCATCTTTATCGTCATTGAGAATCAAGCAATACATGATACTTTATTGAGATCTGCGGTCAAGGACAGCATAGAAGTAATGGTTACTAACTGTTAAGATCAAGTGATTTAAAAAAATCTGTAAAATTGTCCACAATATTACATTACTTTTGAATAGATTACAGGAGATTAAATATCTACTTACATAGCTTTTCCTTAGAGTTCAAGACATGCCCTGGCTTGAGCATCCTAAGTTTATATCTCTTTGACCTTTTCCCTTACTTTCTTGTTGTCAGTCCCTTGCTTTCCATTTTAATGAAAATTGTCCAACAATGAGTTTTTGGTGCAGTGGTTAAGGCACTACTTGAGATGCTTGAATCCCAATATATCAGTACCTGAGTTCCAGGACCAGTTCTGCTCATGTTTCTAGCTTTTTCTAATATACACACTGGGAGGCAGCAGATGGTGGCTCAAGAAGTTTGGTCATGGACACTCACATGGGGAACCATGAGTGAGTTCCTGGCTCCTGGCTTTGACCTGGCACAGCCCCAGCATGTGTGTCCATTTAGGGAATCAGTGGATGTGAGACCCCTCTCTCTCTTTCTCTGTTGTACTGCCTTTCAAGTAAATAAAATTAAAAAATACAATTTCTCCTCAAGTATTTCTTCAATAAGAATTTGAAATGTCAATATCTTTCTCATTAATTTCCCCAATTCATAAACAAAATTGGAAATTTTCTGTGAAAAAATATTGAATACAAATTCATTGTAGAAGATTCTATTAGCTTCAGTTTTCCTATATCAAATTTTAGCACATTCTTTCATGTTTCTCTAAAACAGGAAAATACTGAAACATTTATTTCTAGGCCCTTGCTTCTTCCAGTCTGTACAGTATTCCAATTTTTATTCACTCCTCCTGCAGGTTCATTATCTTGCTACAAATCCAGCCCTTTGATCTCCTGTTCATGTCTACATGGATGGGTTGTACTTGTCCTGCATTGGAGAGTTGACCCTGGAGGCTCTCTTGCACTGAGTATGCAGCTCATTTTCATTCAATTACCGTTTATTGAAGGCTTTCTATACGCCAGGCAGCAGGTTCAATGCAGTGAGTACAGTTCCAGATATGTGCCATTTCCCATGGACAATAACAGTTTGGTGGATGAATTTTCCTTCTTGTTTTATTCCAGTTCCCTTATTCCTACACTCTCTCCAAACCAAATCTTCCTCTCTGTTGCCTCTTGTATTCATTAATCCCTTGTTAAGTCCACAGACAGCAGCTGGGAGCAATGTCTATATGTTCCAAAGAGTTTTCTTTACCATATCTCTCTGAAATGGGTTTTTGCCTGACATTATTTTTTCACACTTAAGCTCCTTCTAGCAGGATCCTAATTTACCTCTCTGGCCAGTATGCTCCTCTAATCATTTTAATATCACCATATTGGCATCCAGGTGAGATTGTACTCCTTAAAGAAGGAAGTATATAATAGATAATGTTTTGTAAGGGGATGCTTGGGCACTTTTCTGCCTTGTGAGCTGAAGAGTTGCTATCTTATTAGAGGGAAGGTCCTGGAGTCAGGTTGCATAGGTTTAGATACTAACCCTGACCATCTCTTGCTGTGACCTTGGAGCAGTTCTTCCAGCTTAATGGACCTCACTATCCTCTGCTGCTAAATTTGTTTAATGATAGTGTTTACATGTCAGGGCTGTTGGAGATATTAAATGGGATCCCACCTGTCATGAATTTGAGAGAACAGATAAAATGCTAAATATTACCAATTATGAAAAGTGATTTTTGAGGCCTGCATTGTGGCATTGCAGGTTAAGCAGTTGTCTGTGATGCCAGCATTCCACATGGGTGCCAGTTTGAGTCTTGGCTGTTCCATTTCCCTTCCAGCTTCCTGCTAATGCACCTGGGAAAGCAGTGGAAGATGGTCCAAATACTCAGGCCCCTGAACTCACATGGGAGATCTGGAAGTGGCGCTGGGCTCCTGGCTTCAATCTGGCCATTGCAGCCATTTGGGAAGGGAACCAGTGGATGGAAGATCTGTCTCTCTGTAACACTGACCTTCAAATAAAATAAATAAATCTTTAAAACATTTTAAAAATAATTTTCATTGTTTGATGAAACTTTATATGAAACTAGCCTAGTATTTAAAATCTGCTGGAGTCCTTTGTATCAAGATCTCAAAATAATTGTAACGCAGAGAAAGACTTCTAATAACTTGACCTACTGTTTGTGTTTGGAAATATATGCTAGGAAAGTAATCCAAAATGCATACAGACTCAGTAGAAAAATGTTTGCTATATTGTTTAAAAGAGCAAAATTCATCTCTAGATGTAACTTTCAATCAGATATTTATGTATAATGATATACTTGAAAATATTATATTAGATTATATATTACTTATAATTAGATAATTATCAATAGCTACCTTAAATCTGTTTATTTATTTATTTATTTTAGAGGCAGAGAGAAAGACTGAGAAAGAGAGAGATGCTATCTGTTAATTCCCCAAATGCCTACAATGGTTGAGATGGGGCTTAGCTAAATATAGGAGTGGAAAAGTCAATTCTAGTCTCCCATGTGAGTAGCAGGGACTCAAACACTTGAACCATCATCTGCTCCATCTCAGAGTACATACTATCAAGAAACTATAAAGCCAGGACTTGAATTTAGGCACTCTGAGATAGAATGTGGGCCAAACACCCATTCCTCCACATATAAAATTGTGATGAATGTGTACTATTTCATTTATCAAAATGCAGTAATTTATTACTTTTTCATAAATATTCATTAAAATTATATTTATACAGATTTTCTAATTGGATGGGTGTTGTGGCACGGAGACTGGGACAGCTTCGTCCCACACTGAGTACCTGGTCCAAGTCCTAGCTATTCTGTGCTTTCAAACCAGTTTCCTGAGAAGGAGCTTGGGAGGCAGCAGCTGATGGCCCACATGCTTGGGTTTCTGCCACCCACATGGGAGACCCATATGGAATTTCTGGCTCCTGTCCTACATCTGGCCTGGCCATGGCTAGGCCAAAGGACATTTGAGGAGTAAATCAGCAGACAGAAGTTATCTCTTTCTGTGTATTTCACTCTCTATCTGTCACTCTGTCTTTCAAATAAGTAAATAATTATTTAAAAAATAATGGATGAGAAACACTTATCATGTGGCAAATGGAAAAATGATAGCAATTACATAAATAATATGCTGAACTATAAAATGTAATGTGAATCAGAAGGAGGAAAGTGATAAAAAAGATTCAAATTCATGTATTCTGACTGTTGTTCATCTACTTGATCCTAGAATTGATATGCATGATCATATCATTTTCCCCAATGACAAAACCTTGGGACTGACTTTATTCACATTAAAGCATATACAAATTTCTTCAGCACCTTTGGGCAGTAGAGTTAGGAACCAACAGTTATGGTGCTCTCGCGTCCAAATAAAATAGAAAGAATTCTGACAGACGGGTTAAGTTGTTTGGAGGAATGATGCTATTTTAGTCTATTTGCACTATCCTAAAGTTGCAGACTTGGTGATATTCTATTTGGAAGTCTCTCTTTATGTATTTTCCACAAATATACAATCTTTCCAATGCTTCAACTTTGATAGCAAAAGAGAAAAAAAAATGTTATTTTAGGCCCAGAAGCAAAGACTATGAAGGTTATGTGCAAAATAAATAAATAAATAAAAGTATTGTTATAGTTCTCCAAATCTAACATAGCCCCAGTAAATATTTCCAGTTCCCAGAACCTATGTTGACTCTCATCAAAGCACTCCAAACCTTGTTTTTATCTCAGAAAGACCTCCTTTATCCTGATAATACCCTTGGTGTCAGATTCTGAAAACACAGAGCTGTCAAGTGTCAACATTTTGTGCAAAGGGGTCAGATTAGCATTTCCTCCTGAGAATTTGGGCCATCTATTCCTGTTACCAGCTCTGACACTCTAAAAAGCCAGGCTGTTTGTTATTCCTTAGACCTGGATGGGAAGACTCAGCTCTGTTGCTCTCTGGGGATGGTATTATTACTCAATGGCAAAGGAGGTGAAAGTTTCCGACTTTGGCAGAATTTAATCCTTTTTCCCAATCCATGTTGGCCCATTTAAGACAATGTGTCAGATTTTGGAAGGTGGTTTCTCTATTAACTAGGACTTCTATAACAAAATATATTTCACTGGGTAATTTATAAATAGTATACAATTATTGCTCACAGTTCTGGATGCTGGAAACTCCACAATCATGGCATCAGTAGATTTCTCAGTGTCTGGTGAGGGCTTGTTCTCTGCTTCAAAGACAGCACCTTGGAACTGCATCCTTATGTAGCCAAAAGAAAAAAAAAAAAACAACAAGCATTTTATGGCCTCTTGTATAAAGGCACTAGCTCCATTCATGAGAGTGGAGCCCTTGTTAACTAGAGGCCTCACTTCTTAATACTGCCACATTGGGAACTATGTTCCACACTCGAAGTTTGGGGAGATATGAGTGTTCAGAGATATCAGTGTTATGAGCAGTCATAACAAAGGATTAATGCAATTATATCAATTGTATATTCACTAAAATATGTTATTGTAGGATTTCATGTTTTTGATTGAAACATTTATTGAGCACCCATTCTGTAAAAGAAAATGTGGCAAGTAAAAAGATGACATTTTCCTTTTGAAAAGATATATTTATTTATTTGAAAGTCAGAGTTACAAGGCAAGAGGGAGAGAGAGAGAGAGAGAGAGAGATTCTATCTACTGGTCCATCCCCAGATGGCCACAACAGCCAGGCTAGTCCAGGCTAGAGTCAGGAGCCAAGAGCTTCCTTCATGTCTCCCAGGTGGGTGGCAAGAGCCCAAGCACCCAGGCCATCCTCCATCGCTTCTCCTAGGCCACCAGCAAGGAGCTGGATAAGAAGTAGAACAGCTGGGACACAAACTGGCATCCACCTGGGATACCAGAATTGTAGGCAGTGACTTTACCCACCATGCCACAATGTCACCCACATGACCTTTTTCTTTAATTACATTCTTCTGGTACGCTTTCCCTATACCTACTCCAAGAACATGTAAGGTTATCATCATCCTTATATGCCTCAGTGGAGGTCAACATTTACTTTGATTATAGCAGTCATTCAAAAACTATTCATTGAAAGCATTTAAGGTGTCAGGCAATGCACAAAATCTTGAGATAAAATATCTACCCTACTAAGGTGTGAACAACATCAAAACTGATTATTAAAACAGAAAATATATGAATTTAAATGATCTTGGATAGCTCTCCAGAACAAAAGGGGAGGATTCTGGGGAAGATAGAAAACAGGAATCCAGGTAGCAATAAATGATAGACAGTCTTTTCTACTTTATAATTAAATACCTGTAAATGCTATAGACTTTGGCCAGCACCACAGCTCACTAAGCTAATCCTCCGCCTGCAGCGCCGGCACACCGGGTTCTAGTCTTGGTTGGGGCGCTGGATTCTGTCCAGTTGCTCCTCTTCCAGGCCAGCTCTCTGCTGTGGCCTGGGAGTGCAGTGGAGGATGGCCCAGGTCTTTGGGCCCTGCACCCGCATGGGAGACCAGGAGAAAGCACCTGGCTCCTGGCTTCGGATCGGCACAGCACACCAGCTGCAACGCGCCAGCCTTAGCGGCCACTTAGGGGGTGAACCAATGGAAAAAGGAAGACCTTTCTCTCTGTCTCTCTCTCTCTGTGTCTAATTCTGCCTGTCAAAATATTAAAAATTAAAAAAAAAAGCTATAGACTTTGTCATCTTGACTCAAGATTTCAAAGTTATGCAAGGGAGACTATGACTGGCCTAGCTTGTGTCATAGGCCCAGCACTAGACTGGAAGCACTTGGACTGATGATTCCACAAAGCTGACCCACATCAGTAAAGAGGTCATTCACCCCAGGCAAAGAGACTGTGTCACCATGTGTGAGCACTGAAACACAACCTATGCACAATGTGCATGGCAACACTACACAAAACCCTTTTTATGTCTAACTTCTGGAATTTCAAGGAAATTCCTTACTTGAAGCTTTCCACAGAAGGATTCCTCCCTCTTGTCACCTGCCTCCAGCCTTCCTTCATGATGAACTATATATTTACATTATATTACATGGTATTATATTATATTATTTGATATTATATTATATATTTATAAAAATGGATAAATATCCACAGAGGCCTGCACTGTATCAAACAAGATAAGAACAGGTGATCCACTGTATTCTCAAAAAATGACTAACACTGTAGCTTTGTAGCTGCTGAAAAGTTTGCTTGCTTTCTATCTGTGCTGAAGTACATGTCTTTTCAAAGTGCAAACATTTTATTGTCCTTGCAATTTAGAAAGTGAGTCCTCTTACTTTAGAGTGTTCATTCTTTTAGGCCTTCTGAGAGCCCCATTTCTTAAAGTCTTTAAGCCTCAATTTTTCCACTAGGTGAGCTAGATCGTCTTCCCTATCCTGAGGATTCAGTCATTAGTCCCCAGCAAGACTGGAGACCCCAACACTGTTCATTAGCTTCACACAGTACAAACCACATCTGGTTATGGATTATGTCATGAGTTTATTTGAATCCAGAGACAAATAAAGATTCCACACAGTGTTAGACTCATTTTTTATGACTCATGGAATTTTTTTCCTTTCAAATTAAAATAAAGGTAATTTTAAAAATTCCTAAATGGGTTATGGCTGTTCCCAGACTTTTTCTGCTTTTGGTCTCCCTGACGTGACAGAGACCTCAAATCCCTGTTCCTCTATCCTTAGAGTGCCCTACTCCCTTCCTCTCTGTCACTGCAGCAGCTGACTGGGTTTCTACACACAATACCAGGAGTCTCACATCCAGGGTAAAATCACTTTCCTGATGAGCTCTGGAAAACCTCTGGAGGGAATAGAATATCTCCAGATTGCTATTTTATAATGTTTGTAACAGTTGATAACATTATGAATGCAACAGTATTGCTACTTTTTTTTTATAGCTACAGAGAAGTTTTAAAAATTGCTAGTTTAAATACTCTGGTACCTAAAATTTACATTGTGTAAACTGTGCCTGAAAATATGTAAAATTATGATTTAGGAAAACTAAAAACAATGCTATTTTCATAATAAGGAATAATGTTTATCTAGTTTGGGAAAAATATTAATAATAGTGATTAAAAGCCTACTTTTTTATAGAGAGCTTTTATTTAATAAATATAAATTTCATAGGTACAACTTCTGGATTATAGCAGTTCTTCCCCTCATACCCACCCTTCCACCCCCAAACCATCGCACCTCCTACTCCCTCTTCCATTCCATTCTTCATTAAGATTCATTTTTAATTATCTTTAATACAGAAGATCAACTCTATATTAAGTAAATATTTCAATAGTTTGTATCCACACAGACACACCAAGTATAAAGTACTGTTTGAAGACTTGTTTTATCATTAATTCTCACAGTACAACTCATTAGGGACAGAGGTCCTACATGGGAAACAAGTGCACTGTGACTCCTGTTTTTGATTTAACAATTGACACTCTTATTTATGATGTCAGTGATCACCCGAGGCTCTTGTCATGAGCTGCCAAGGCTATGGAAGTCTTTTGAGTCCACAAACTCTGACATTATTTATACAGGTCCATAATCAAAGTGAAAATTCTCTCCTCCCTTCAGAGAAAGGTACCTCCTTCTTTGATGGCAGCTTCTTAAAAGCCTACTTTTTAACTTAATGTTTAGAGTAGTTTTAGGTTCCTGTAGAAGTAAGAAGGCATATATTTCCCAAACTCTGTGTGCCTGCATGTGCAGAATTTCCTCCATTACCAACATCCTCCACTAGAGCAGAGCAGTACATCTGTGTAGATGATGAACCTTCATTGACATATCCAAATCTATAATCATTTTGCAAAGTCCATAGTTTACATTAGAGTTTGCTCTTGGAGTTGTACCCTCCACGGTTTAGACAAATGCTTGATGACATTCATTATCACTATAATATATCATATGGATATCATATAGATATCATATAGAGATATTGTCGTCTGTGCTCTGAATATTCATTCCACCATCCTTGCAATCCTTATAAACTACTCATCTTATAGTCTTCTGTTTTGCTTTTTCCAGAAGGTCCTGAAGTTGGAATCACATAACACGTGTAGCTTTTTTCAAACTGGCTTCTTTCACTTAATGTACATTTGAGTTTCCTCCACATTTTTTCATGGCTTGATAGTTCATTGGTTTTGTTTGTTTGTTTGTTTGTTTGTTTGTTTGTGTTTTGACAGGCAGAGTGGATAGTGAGAGAGAGAGAGAGACAGAGAGAAAGGTCTTCCTTTTGCCGTTGGTTCATCCTCCAATGGCCGCTGCGGCCAGCGCATCTCACTGATCCGAAGCCAGGAGCCAGGTGCTTCTCCTGGTCTCCCATGCTGGTGCAGGGCCCAAACACTTGGGCCATCCTCCACTGCCTTCCCGGGCCATAGCAGAGAGCTGGCCTGGAAGAGGGGCAACCGGGATAGAATCCGGCTCCTCGACCGGGACTAGAACCCGGTATGCCGGCGCCGCAAGGCAGAGGATTAGCCTGTTAAGCCACGGCGCCGGCCTTGTTCATTTTTTTTTTTTTTTTAGCACTGAATGTGTCAATGTTTGTATATACCACCATTTATTAATCAGCTCACTTACTGAAGACTATCCTGGCTGCTCCCAAGTTTTGGCAGTTATACATAAAGTTGATATAAATATCTGCATGAAGATTTTGTATGGGCATAACTATTTTTAGCTTTTTTGGGTAAGTAAAGAAGAACCAAATTACTAGGTTGCTATAGCTTGTTTGTTGAGATATCTGTTCATGTCCTTGGCCTATTTTTATCAGACTGTGTGTTCTCTTAATGTTGGATAGTACACGTTCTTTGATATTCTAGATTACAATTGCTTATCAGATGTGCTGTTTGACACTATTTTCTCTCTGTTAATGACTTGTCTTCCTTTTCTCTTGACATTATCTTTCACAGAGAAATGTTTAATTTTAATGAAGTCCAGCTTACCAATTATTTCTTCAGTGGGTGGTACCTTTGATGCATATTTATAAAGTCATTGTTGTATCCAAGATCATCTAAGGTCTTCTACTATGCTATTTTCTAGGGGTTCTGCACTTTTCCATTTTGCATTTAGGTCTATTATCCATTTTGAGTTTATCTTTGTGAAGGTTATAAAGTCTCTGTTTATATTTTTCTTGCATGTGGATGCCCAATTGTTCCAGTATCATTTATTGAAAATTCTAGCTTCATACCATTGGATTTCCTTTGCTTCTTTGTTAACCACTAATTGACTGTGTGTATGTAGCTGTCTTTATGTGGTCTCTATTCTGTTCAATTGGCCTATATTTTTTTTCTGATACCACAATATCTTGATTATTGAAACTTTATAGTGAATCTTGAAGTCAGGTAGCATCTGTATCCAAATTGTTTTATTTCTTTAATAGTGCACTGGCTATTCTGAGTCCTTTTTTTTTTTTTTTTGTCTTTTTTCTTCTTCTTTTTTTTTAACTTTTATTTAATGAATATAATTTCCATTGTACAGCTTATGGATTACAATGGCTTCCCCCTCTCATAACTTCCCTCCCACCCACAACCCTCCCCTCTCCCGCTCCCTCTCCCTTTCAATTCTCTTTATACACAATTTGTTGATATCCACACAATAACTAGCTTATATTATGATTGAGATTGTACTGAATATAAAGATCAAATTGTGAAGAAATGAAGTTTTGGCAAGATTGGGACTTCCTATCCATACATTTGAATATCTCTCCATTTATTTAGTTTTTAATAACTTTCATCAGAGTTTTGGTTTCCCTCATAGGGAACCTTACATAGGCATTTTTAGATTTGGACTTAAAAATTCATTTTGTGTGCTTTATAAATGATATTATTTACAATTTCAAATTCCTCTTGTTCATTGCTTATATATGGAAAAATAGCTGACATTTGTATTTGTATTTGTATTAACTTTGTATCCTCCAACCTTCCTAAAATCATTTAATTAGTTCTGAGAGTTTTTTTAATTGATTCTTTGAAATAAACATGTCATTGGCAATGACAGTTTTATTTATTTATTCTCAATCTGCATACATTTTATTTCCTTTTTCTGTTTTGTTGTGTGAACCTGTATTTCCAGTATAATGTTGAAAGAAACTGTGAGACAAGAACGTTGTTCCTGAACTCATTGAGAAACTTCAAATTTCTCACCATTAAGTAACATGTTAGCTGTAGATTCTTTTGCACTATTTTTTTTTTATTTTTAATTTTTTTTTTGGACAGGCAGAGTGGACAGTAGAGAGAGACAGAGAGAAAGGAAAGGTCTTCCTTTTGTCATTGGTTCACCCTCCAATGGCCGCCGCGGTAGCGCGCTGCAGCCGGCGCACCGCGCTGATCCTATGGCAGGAGCCAGGTGCTTCTCCTGGTCTCCCATGGGGTGCAGGGCCCAAGCTCTTGGGCCATCCTCCACTGCACTCCCTGGCCACAGCAGAGAGCTGGCCTGGAAGAGGGGCAACCGGGACAGGATCGGTGCCCCAACCGGGACTAGAACCCGGTGTGCCGGCACCGCAAGGTGGAGGATTAGCCTACTGAGCCGTGGCGCCGGCTGCACTATTTCTTAAATTGAGAAAATTTCTCTCCATTCCTCCTTTACTGAGATACTTTTTCTTTAATCATGAGAAGGTTTTGCAAATTCTCAAGTGCTTTTCCTGATCAGTTGATATGATCATATGATTTGTTTTCTTTTTTAGTTTGTTGATATGATTTATATGATTTTTTAAAATTGTTGTTCCATTCTTGTGTACCTGAGATAAATCCTTTATGGTACTGGTATATAATTATTTTTCACATTGTTGTATTTGATTTGCTAATAGTTTATTGAGAATTTTTGCATTTATATGTGTATGAAACATGTTGGTCTTCGTGTTTCATTTCTTGTAATGTCTTTTTCCAGTTCTGGGAGTAGGGTAACATTTATCTCTTAGAATGAGTTAGGAACTATTCCTTCTGCTTCTGTTGTTCTGAAAGCTTTTATTGATCTTTCTGAAGAATCAGATCATCATTTGATTTTGTTGATTTTATCTATTGAATTCCTATTTTTTAAAATTATTGATTATTGCTTCTTTCTTTTTTTTAAAATTTCCTTTTATATTTAATTTATTCTCTTTTTAGTTTCTCAAAGTAAAAACTTAAAGAATTGATTTTAGATATTTCTTCTTTTCTAGTTTGTTTTATTAGTATTATATATTTTCCTCTAAGTACTGCTGTTGCTGCATCCCACAGATTTTGATCAGTTGTGTTTTCATTTTTATTTACTTCAAAATATTTTAAAACATTTCTAGAGTTCTGGTCATTATATACAGCTGATTGATGGAGTTTTTAAATTCAACTACTTCTTTATTGATTTTATTCCTCATGGATGTGTTCATTTCTAGTAGAGGGGCTTTCCAGACTCCAGCTCTATTAATTGACTCATCTGTTTCTACTTGTAGTGCTGTCATCATTTGCCTCATGTTGTTTTAGCACTCTTATTTATTTATTTGACAGAGTTAGACAGAGGGAAAGAGAGAGAAAGAGAGAGAAAGGTCTTCCTTCCGTTGGTTCACCCCCAAAATGGCCACCACGGCCAGAGCTGCGCCTATCCGAAGCCAGGAACCAGGTGCTTCCTCCTGGTCTCCCATGCGGGTGCAGGGCCCAAGCACTTGGGCCATCCTCCATGGCCTTCCTGGGCCACAGCAGAGAGCTGGACTGGAAGAGGAGCAACCAGGACTAGAACTTTGCGCCTATATGGGATGCTGGCTCTGCAGGCGGGGGATTAACCACGCCTGAGTTAGCCACGGCGCCAGCCCCTAGCACTCTTCTTGGTGGCATAGAAATTAAGGATTTGTGGTTGGCGCTGCAGCTCACTTGGCTAATCCTCCGCGTGTGGCGCCAGCACTCCGGGGTTCTAGTCCTGGTTGGGGCACTGGTTCTGCTCCTCTTCCAGGCCAGCTCTCTGTTGTGGCCTGGGAAGGCAGTGGACGATGGCCCAAGTCCTTGGGCCTTGCTCCTGCATGGGAGACCAGGAGAAGCACCTGGTTCCTGGCTTCAGATCAGCGCAGTGCGCCGGCGGTAGTGGCCATTTTGGAGGGTGAACCAACGAAAGGAAGACCTTTCTTTCTGTCTCTCTGTCTAACTCTGCCTGTTGAAAGAAAGAAAGGAAGGAAGGAAGGAAGGAAGGCAGGAAGGCAGGAAGGCAGGAAGGAAGGAAGGAAGGAAGGAAGAAAGGAAGAATGAAAGAAAGAAAGAAAGAAAGAAAGAAAGAAAGAAAGAAAGAAAGAAAGAAAGAAAGAAAGAAAGAAATTGAGGATTCTTATGTCTCCTTAGAACTGAATTCCTTATCATTACGTTTTGCCCTTCTATATCCCTGTATCTTTCCTTCCTTGAAGATAGTTCTAAAATTAATGTAGTTACTCATCACCCCCTTTTTTAAAGGATTTTATTTATTTATTTGAGAGGTAGACTTACAGACAGAAAGAGGGAGAGACAGAGAGAAAGGTCTTCCATCCACTGGTACACTCCCCATATGGCCGCAACAGCTGGAACTGGGCTGATTGGAAGCCAGGAGCCAGGAACTTCTTCCAGATCTCCCATTCGGCTCAGGGGTCTAAGAGCTTGGGACATCTTCTGCTGCTTTTCCAGGCTATAGCAGAGAGTTAGATGGGAAGAGGAGCAGCTGGGACTAGAACTGGTGCTGCAGGTGAAGGCTTAGCCCACTTAGCCACAGTGAGCCCCCCCTCTCGTTTTGATTTGGCTAACATGGCATCATTTTTCTCTGTTCATTTACTTTTCATCTTCATGGGTCTTTGCATTTCAATGGGTTTCTTACAGGCAGTATATAGTTGGGTATTGATTTTTGATCCACCCAGATAATCTCTGTATTTAAGTTGCTGAAGTTCAAAGTTGTTATTTAAGAACATTGCCCTGTTCTTTATTTACATTTTTGTCTTCCTCTCTTTCTGTATTTTGTGTCTTTAGTTAATCATTTTATAAGTGTATTTTCTCCCTTATTAGTGTATTGGTTTTCTCCTTTTTGACTTTTAAAATGTTTATTTATTCATTTTATTTTTTTGAGAAGCAGAATGATAAAGAGTGGGAGAGATCTGCCCCTGGTTCAATGGTTCACTCCCCACATGCCTACTACTAGTGCTGGGGCTGGGCCAGGCCAAAGCCAAGAGCCAAGAATGCAAGATGGATCTTCCGCATGGGTGGCAGCTCAGAACTGGAGCAATCATCTGCTGCTTCCTTTGTGCATTGGCAGGACCCTGGATTGGAAGCAGAGGTGGAAGTGAAACTCCATCCCAAACACTCCAATATGGAAAGTTGGAGCCTAAAATAAAATTTACAATTAATTCAAACCCACTTTCAAAAACTACAATGCCACATTCATGGGTAGTGTGAATAATTTGTAATATCAAAACAATCTTAATTTTCCAATCTGTCCTGTTACCTGCTCTCCTTAATTTTATTCTTATAAACTTCTAAAAGCATATATAATAAAAAATGCTGTTATTATTTTGAACAAATTGTTATCTCTTAGGTTAAGAATGAGAAAGGCCAAAACGTTTTTATTTATTTTATTTATTTATTATTTTACTTTCACCTATTTCCTCATTTTTGGTCTTCCTATCATTATGTAGGTCTAAGTTTTTACCTGGATTACTTTTCTTCTTGCTGATCAGCTTCTTCAAATATTTATTGCAAGGTATGCCACTGGCAATAAAGTCACTAAGTTTTTGTTTGTCTGAGAATGTCTTTATTGTTTTTGAAGGCTTTCACTTTTGAAGGCTAATTTCAGAGTACAGAATTCCAGGTTACTCTTTTTATCTCACACATTTCTTTGTATATTTCACTCTGCTCTCTTTTTGTTATGGATTTTGAAGAGAGGTAAAATCTTTAACTTTTTATAGTTGAATATGATTGTGTTCACGTGTTTTTTCAGCATTTATCCTGTTTGTCATTCTCTGAGCTTTCTGGAACTATAATTTAGAATCTTACATTAATTTGGGGGAATTTTAATCATTATCACTTCCAGGTTTCTAGCATTTCTTCCATTCCTTTCTTTCTTTTCCATCTGGTTCCATTTTTCATTTTTTTAAAAATGTGTTTTAGAGGTAGAGGGACAAGACACACACACACATAAACATATACACACATAAACACACACACACACAGAGATAGAGAGAAAGAGAGAGGATTTTCATTCATTAATATTCACTCTTTAAATGCCTGTGACAGACAGGGCTAGGCTAAGGTCAAAGCCAGGAGGTGGGAACTCAACCTGGCTCTCCCAGACAGATGGCAGGAACCCAATTACTTGAGCCATCTCTGCTGCCTCTTCTTGGCGGGAAGCTGCAGTCAGGAGCTGGAGGCAGGCACCAAATCGAGGCATTCAACCATAGGATGCAGGGATCCATCGCAGCATCTTAACGTTTAGGCCAGAATGTCCCACAACTTTTATAGTTTTCCCACAGAACTTAAATATTTGTTTTGTTTTTTCTTCTTCCCTTTTCTCTGTGGTTTTCCATTTTGGAAGTTTCTGCTTATGAATGCATTCTTTGTTACAGTGTTTTGATATCTAGTGTTTTAAGTGTGTCTTTCTTAATATTTCCTTCATTTCCTTACATTATCCACTTCATTTTGCATGGTGTCTATTTTCACCATTAAAGTTAATATCATACTAATCATAGTCTTTAAAAATTTTTGGTCTGATTCCCCTGGTTAATGCCTCTCTTAGGATCATTGGTTACTATCCTCACCCTGTCTTTTATGACCTTGTCTAAATATGATCAGAGTCGGCAAACTTGGAAGGCTTCCATAGCCTTGGCAACTCATGACGACAGCCTAGGGTGGTTACTGGCACCATAAACTAGAGTGTCAATTTGTTGGGTTAACAACAGGAGTCACTGTGCACTTGCTCCTCATGTGGGATCTCTGTCCATAATGTGCTGTACATTTTGATTTAATGCTATAACTAGTTCTCAAACAGTATGTTTCACTTTGTGTTTCTATGTGGGTGCAAACTGTTGAAATCTTTATACTAAATTGATCTTCTGTATATAAAGAGAATTGCAAATGAATCTTTATTTGAATGGAATGGGAGAGGGAGTGGGAGAGGGGAGGGTTGTGGGTGGGAGGGAAGTTATGGGAGGGGGAAGCCATTGTAATCCATAAGCTGTACACTGGAAATTTATATTCATTAAATAAAAGTTAAAAAAATTTTTTGGTCTGATTCCAAAATTTCTTCCCTATGTGGCTGATTCTGATATTTATTCAGTTTCTTCAGACTATGTTTTTGCCTTTTCACATGCCTTATAGTTTTTTTTTATTGAGAGGTGGACCTGTTGTAGTGGGTATAAGGAAGCTCAGTGAGCAGACCTTTAGTAACACACACTTTTAGCAAGGTGTGAGGACAGTAGAGGTGCTCTGTTTAGTCCCACGGTTGAGTCACTCATTTAGTGAGGCTGTGCCACCATGTTGTAACCTCACAAGTGTTTCACAGCACGGTACCCTTCCTCTTGCCTTGAAGAACCACGTGCTAAGTGGAGTTGGAAATTTCTCTAACACCAGGACAGTTCAACTCTGATAATGCCCCAGCAGGGTAGACTCTGGTTAAATAGTTTCTCCCGAGAGCTGAGCTTATGAAGAATAGAGCATTCTGGTGTGTTTCAAAATGGCTCTTTCACCTCCTCCTACTGGAAGCACGAGGGGATATGTTTTCCCCAAGTATTTACTGCGGGAACTCCACGGAGCTCCTGAAGGTACATCTCTTGATACTGTGAGGGCCTCCCTAGGACTGGATTCCCCTGGAACTTTCTGTCAGACCATATGGATTTAAGAGTCTATCCCTGGCAACTGGCAACATTTTTACTAATCAAGAAACTGTGACCTTCTCCAGGGTCACAAGCACACCAAGTGTCAGCAGATGTGATTTGAAGTAAGTTCTGTTTTAGTGCAATGTCCTCTCCCGTTCATGTACAGAACATGACACTCAGTGGTCCCTGAGAGCCAAACAGTAAGGACAAGGATAGAACTGCACACGTAAAACTTTTAAAGAAACATATTTTGGCCAAGTGATTCATTTTGTAGCATTTCTGGCACTAGTGTTCTTGCAGAACACCATATTCAGGACTGTGGCAAATGGTGAAGGAAGAGGAAATCAGTCCAACTCACTGTGTAACACTTTCGCATTAACGGAAAATAAAATACACAGAAATCATAAAATACAAACAATACACACTGACAAGTTTGATCATTTGGAACTAGAAAAATAGCTGAAAAATTTCAGTCTGAAGGATGAAAGGTCACATCAAGTGCTCAAGCCCGTACCCATTTCTAGTGTTTCCAACTCTGTCCACAGAATCACTTGCTTCAGTTCTGCTCTGTACACAACACTACAGTCATTTGCAGTTCCCTTTTCTTGCTCCCATTGAAAAGTCCCTAAATTACTCATGATGACTTTATCTAGAGCACTATTTTGTCTTTTATACATCCATGGCCCCGGGCATTTTTTTATTAAGTCAGGATTGCTACAACAATGTTTGCTCAACTTCTGCTTTCATGCAGAGGGAGTTTGTCACCTACGCATGTACTAAACTAGTCATTTTCAAACTGTAGACCACTCTCCACGAAAACATCATGGGACTGGTTCAGGAGATCACAACCAGCATTTCTTTCTTTATTCATTCATTTATTTATTTCAAAGAACAACAGAAAAAGAGAGATCTTCAATCCACTGGTTCATTCGCCAAAATGTCTGCAACAGCCACTGCTGGGCCAGGTCAAAGCCAGGGGTCTAGAGCTCTGGTTCTGTCATGTTGGTGTCAAGTACTTGAGTCCTTACCTGCTGCCTCCCAGGATCACATTAGCAGGAAACTGGATTGGAAGCAGTGTAGTTATGACTTGAACTAGGCACTCCAACATGGAATACAGGCATTCTAAAAGAAAGTTTAACCCATTGTGCCACCTCCCATCCCCTAGCATTTTTTTTATAAATGATAGAATATGATGAAAGAGAATAGGGTACATTCTGTGTTGCTAGGGTAGGTGACTGTAGCATAGCAATTTTCTTTTTTGAAGATATAGATATTGACATAGATCTAGATGTATGATGTGAACATATGTATATATATATATATATGTGTGTGTGTGTGTGTGTCTGCACATGTGTATGCTTAGGAATACTGGGTTGTGATACAAAATATATTTATTATTGTGGATTACGGACAAAAAGTTTTTGAAAGTCAATTACCTAGACAGAAAGATAATCAACAATCAACCAATGAGAATATATTATAATGGGTGGTTTTTTGGAACCATAGCTGACAGATATCATTGGACCATCTGCATCCTATATAGGAGTGCCTGGGTTCAAATCTCAGTTCTGCTTTTAATTTCAGTTTTCTGCTAATGTGTACCTAGAAGGCAGAAGGCTATGTCTCAAGTAGTTGAATCCCTGCCATCACTTTGGAAACCTGAATTAAATTCTGGGCTGCTGGGTTTGGTCTGACCCAGCCCCAGCTCTTATAAGGAGTGAACCAGAGGATGAAAGATCTCTCTGTACATTTTTGTCTCTTTCTTTGTTCTCTTTGGGATTTTCAAATAAATTAATGTTTAAAAAGGGAATACGTTATTACATATATAATCAATATACAGATAAATAATATATATTTAAATATATTATCTGGTTTGTGTAACTTTACTATAGGAATTATCATTATTAAGTACAAATTTGATCTTATACTATTCTTGTTGTGAAAATTACAGTGAATGTAATCATGCTTAAAAACTGGCTACTAGATGATATTTCCTTGTGAAAAAAAATCCTCACCTATCATTTCTTTCTGAGCTTTGCCCCTCTCTTCTTGTGTCAGCCATGGTACACTTCCATTCAGAATCTTGTTTAAAACCCTGTCTCCACTGTGGAGAACATTGTCCTTATGAAAAATTAGTTTATGCCTTATTTAATTAAATTATTTTAATATGTTACTAAAACAGTAAATGCTTATTGTAGAAGTTAATAAAATGTGGAGAAAAAGAAGTATGAAGGAAGAAAGAAAAGGAAATTCATCCATGCAAATCTAGAGGTAGTTAACATTTTGGGTCAATTGCTATTATTTGAGGTAAATAGAAACATTTTGATTTTGAGATGCTGAAGAGGAATCATAATAATTTCTTCATGTCTTCTTCAGTTAAAGCTTAAAACATAACCAACAAGGACACATATTTTTATAAGTAAGAAATTAATAATTATCACCCACAAATTTTAAGTATGAAGACAACAGAAATTTAATCAAGAGATTACTTGTGATTTAAAAAAATTTGTAAGAAAAATGTAAGAAATTAATAATTATCACCCACAAATTTTAAGTATGAAGACAACAGAAATTTAATCAAGAGATTACTTGTGATTTAAAAAAATTTGTAAGAAAAATGTAAGAAATTAATAATTATCACCCACAAATTTTAAGTATGAAGACAACAGAAATTTAATCAAATGATTACTTGTTATTAAAAATATTTATAAGAAAAATGTAACTAACACGTTTTAATAACATCAAGACCAATTTTGCTTTGTTTCAAAAGCCAGTTTTCAGAGTGTCGGAATAATGTTTTGGGTTGATGAAAATGTGATGTACATAATGGTGAAACCTGAAGAAGAACTGAAAAAAATCCATGAAAACAAAACATGTGGGAAACATTAGACTAAGTCCTTGAGAGGAAAACAGGAATGAATCTATAAACCTAGTTCGAGTTTCTACAGCCCCCACCCATTTATGCCAACCATCTTTCTAAATAAATTAATAATAAAGCTTGCAAGAATAACAAATGCTTTGCAGAAATGCTGTTATATTTTTGTTGCTCTGGCTGAGCATCATTAGAAAGTAATTCTCAGTCTATGCATATTAAATTTCATGGCCTGGTTTACAGTCTCATCCCTGTGGCTTGTTCCCACATTTCTAGGCCAGACATGGGGTGCACATTAAAGTCATAGCCTTGCGCTGTAAGGGAACTGAGGTATTGTAGAAATAGAAGGAGGGTTTGCCTCACTGGGAATGAGGAAAGGAAAAAGAAGTCAGCCTTTATTAAAGAAAGCACAGACATCTCTAGAAGTTGGAATAAAACTTCAGGTATCTTTGTTGCTCAACATAGAAACCAAGGCTATGCTGCTGTAAGAGAATGTTTTTATTCAATTGCCTGCTCAAAACAGTGCCTTCTTTACAGAAATGCTTTTTTTTATCTTGGGTCATGCCAACTTGTGATAGGAATTTAAGAAAACCTTTGGTGCTTAAGAAATTAGGATTTCATGTTGGGCTATTCTAAGGAGGAAAAGAAAATTATTGTGTACTTCAGCAAATACAAATCTTCAGAGTTCTGAAAAATGACCAAAGAAATGAAAAGAAAATAATCATATGTCCTTCTATCAAAGTTCTACCAAAGATAGGACAGGCAGCCTGTGGTTGAATTTTCTGCATGACTGACAATAGTATGTAATAAAAGCAAAAAGAATCAATTGTCTTAGATGACCCCTTAAGCTAATGTCCTGTGCTCAGTGTTCATCTTGCGTTCAATGGATAGTGTGCAAGATATGATGCCTTTCCTCTTGGGCCAGGGAATTACCCTGAAAGCCCCTGCCCTGCCAGTCTTTTTCCAGGAGAAGAACAGAAGCCAGTGTCTGTTGAGTCCTTACTATTAGATTGAACCTTCTGAAATTGTAGTAATAAGTACAAGGTACATTTACTGTGTAATTGCTTTAATCCCTACAATTCTGCCCTCAGGTTAGCTCTACTGTTCATGTAAAGCTGATGAGAAAGAGGGTCAGGGAGGTGGAGTTAATTGTCTAGACTAGGGCCATGCGGCTTGTTGGAGTTAAATAAGTTCTGACTCCAAAGCCAGTTGATGAGTTAGTATAAAAGAAAACAACTTGGCCGGTGCCGTGGCTCACTAGGCTAATCCTCCACCTTGCGACGCCGGCACACCGGGTTCTAGTCCCAGTCGGGGCACCGATCCTGTCCCGGTTGCCCCTCTTCCAGGCCAGCTCTTTGCTGTGGCCAGGGAGTGCAGTGGAGGATGGCCCAAGAGCTTGGGCCCTGCACCCCATGGGAGACCAGGAGAAGCACCTGGCTCCTGCCATCGGATCAGCGCAGTGCGCCAGCCACAGCGCGCTACCGCGGCGGCCATTGGAGGGTGAACCAACGGCAAAAGGAAGACCTTTCTCTCTGTCTCTCTCTCACTGTCCACTCTGCCTGTCAAAAAATTAAAAAAAAAAAAAAAAAAGAAAACAACTTGTAAGGACATTCCTGAGATGTTTCCTCTGAGAGCCAAAATTAAAAGTGACTCACTAAGTGTTGAGGTGAAGAGACTGGCTACTCTCCTTGGAAAGAAAAAAGGGGAAAGAAGGGGGAACCCAAATGTACAAGATCAAAATTCAAAAGCCATTACTGCAATGAAGAACAAAGTTGACTGTGTGTAACAATCCCCAGAGCTGTGACAAAATCAAAGCAATAATCTGTAGCTTAATGAAGAATAGCAAATGTGGTTTATAAATTCAATGCTACTCAGAATATAAAGGGAAATTCAAAAAATCAAGAGAGTACAGACTGTCAATTTAAAAATAAATGTCTTAGAACTTTATTGTAGAAAAACTGTTATCTTTTGATAGTGTCTATCAAATCACATACAAATTATGATTGTAAGACTATTTTGGTCAGCTTTTGGAAATGAATGCATGTCATGAATTTCCTGGGTTCATTTATCCACAAGCAGACACACTCTGATCATCAATTTTGCGACCCCAAATCTTTCTCTGCTCTTTAAAAGAAATAGAGAAATTTATTCAGCCAGTATATTTTTTACGGATGGTTCATTGACTCTAAGATCTAGGACAAATAATTGAATAAAGTTATTTTCCTATCTTTGTCTTTCAGTAAGCAGAGAATATATAATCAGCGTGAAAGTTTCTTCCTCCCTCCCCCTCCCCCTCCCCCTTCCCTCCCTCCCCCCCTCCTTCCCTTCCTTCCTTCTCTCCCTCCCTTCCTCCCTCCCTCACTTCCCTCCTTCCTTCCTTCCTTCCTTCCTTCCTTCCTTCCTTCCTCCCTTCCTCCCTTCCTCCCTTCCTCCCTTCCTCCCTTCCTCCCTTCCTCCCTTCCCTTCCCTTCCCTTCCCTTCCTGTTTACACAATGTTCACTGACAGAACTTTCACTGATCAGAGTATTTGACCTAGGCTATTTAGCTGAGGAAAATCTGTTCAGTTAGTCATGGAGGAGGTGGTGTGTGTTTAACTCAGAATAAGCTAGAAGTGAGGTTATTTAGCTCCCCTGTATCACTCAGTGGGCTCTAAATGAATATAGTCACAAACATTCAAAAAGCATTATTACTTTACTCATTTTTAATGGCTTAATATTTTTATTTTTTAAAATTCTATTTCCTTGAAATATGCAGAGGGATCTAATATTTTCAGCTAGGTTTTACACAAAATAGTGGTTATAAAAGTATCTGAAAATATGTGCAATTATTGTAACACCACTTAAAACTAGCCTCTTAAATGTTGATTAAACTAAGATTAAATAATTCAAAATGCCTCAATTGAAAAATTGCTAAGGAAATATGCTTAATTTTAACTCTCATAAAGGTACGATATTGTGAGCATTGTTTCATTTTCATGTCTTGCATTAGCTAGGATCATTTTCTTAGCACTGCTCCATTCATTGTCTGACATTGTGATCACCTAACTGTTCACTGAGGGTGGTCCCAGAGGGATGGGAAAGAAACTTTGAAACTGGCTATGGTTAGCATCACTTGCATCAAAGCAAAATCCGAGGGGAGCCCACAAATCATTCATTACAATATTTGAATATAATATTTTTAAACTTTTATTTAATGAATATAAATTTCCAAAGTACAGCTTTGGATTACAATGGCTTTTTCCACCCCCATAAAATAAAAAAATCAAAAAAATCAAAATTAATGTAAAAAATACATGATGAACAAAATTTCAATAAAGCCAGGCTATTGCTTGTTTGCCTTGCAACCTTGAATTATTGTGCAACAGGAACAGTTGTTTCTAATCAGTGCACGGTTCCCAGCCAGCACAGCCCTCTGGCCTCTCCCGGGAGGGTCTGCAAAGGTTGACAATGGTGTGTGAACACTGTTTTAATTGTAGAGCTTTTATTCACTTCTACTTCGTGGTTCAGAATATGGCATAGTACTTTGTTGAGTGTCTTCAGATTGACAATTTCATTTTCCCTTTTGCCTCCGGCTCAAGTATGGTTCTATCTACTCTAATAATAGGATTTAATATGTTAAGTTGGAGCAGCTGAAAACTCTGCAGATTCGAAATGCAGCAGCATTTACCTTTGGGTATCAAGATGAGTGTGCTTAAATGTTCTAAGAATTAGCTTCAGGTAGCACTACAAGTTACTTCATGGTAATCTAAAGGAATTAAACATCTCGTTTCTTGTCAATATTTTAACATGCCAAGCTCAATCTTTTTTTTTAACTTTTATTTAGTAAATATAAATTTCCAAAATATAGTTTATGGATTACAGTGGCTTCCCACCTCTATAATTTCCCTTCCACTTGCACCCCTCCCATCTCCCGCTCCCTCTCCCATTCCATTCACATCAAGATTCATTTCCAATTATCTTTATACACAGAAGATCAATTTAGTATATATTAAGTAAAGATTGCATCAGTTTGCACCCACACAGAAACACAAAGTGTAAAATACTGTTTCAGTACTAGTTATAGCATCACTGCACATTAGACAACACATTAAGGACAGATCCCACATGAGAAGTAAGTACACAGTGACTCCTGTTGTTGACTTAACAATTTGACACTCTAATTTATGGCGTCAGTAATCTCCCTAGGCTCTAGTCATGAGTTGCCAAGGCTATGGAAGCCTTTTGAGTTCGCCGACTTCGATCTTATTCCGACAGGGTCATAGTCAAAGTGGAAGTTCTCTCCTCCCTTCAGAGAAAGGTACCTCCTTCTTTGATGGCCCCAAGCTCAATCTTAGCTCTGCACTAAGCAAAAGAGATGTATGTCTAATGCCTAAGGTAATTGCTGACATGGACTAATCTGTGAGATTTGGCTTTTTCTCTGTGAGGGGAACTCCTTTAGACTATGTTCAATGCTTTGTACATCGTACTTTTTAAAATAAATGCATACTGAATTAAATGCAATGGATCTGAATTGTAACAAGCTCCGGACTTCTAATCTTTGCTTTATTTTTGTCTAGGTTTCAAAATGTGGTGACTTTCATGTGCTTGACTAATTTCAGGCGGGAGCGTCACAGCGCTTCATGTGGGCATGATCAAAAGTTCCTGGCGGGAGCCAAGTCCCTGGGAAACTCTACCTGCACCATGCTGTGTGGGATCCCAGGGAGAAGTTCAAAAGATTTCTAGGCAAAATAACCTTGTTGTCTGCTCAGGTGGCTTCAAAGTAGCTTGAATCCCTCTTTAACACCTTGTGAAGATCTTTTTTTCTACAATTCAATATAAAAATTAGAGAAAACATGAAAACTCATATATTCCATAAAAAGTTTAGAAATAGAGGCTAGCACCCAGTTGTAATATAGTTTCTTATGATCATAAGGGTAGAAAGGAAACTTCCATTCAGGTAACTAGAAGATCTATGGCAAGCAAATTCTGAGTTTTTGATATTTCTCTCTTTTCGCTCAATTTGTCACATTTGCCCATGCTATAACAATTAATATGGACTAGGAAAAATATAAAAATGGTATGAATTTCAGTTATCTTATTCTATTGGTAGGCCTTAGATTAGGGATGGGAGATTTCAGGTATAATTCAAGGCATACTACATAAGCAACAGATTCAAATATGCGTAGCTTTAGAAACATGTCAAGGAAATAATACCTAGAACAGGTAAGATAGCAGGTTTTTTTTTTATAGTGCATCCAGCTTTGAGTTTTAATGGCAGCACAAGGAAAGATGACATGTAGTTGTCAGAGATATTTTTGATTTCTGGAGCAGAGAACAATTTCAGCTGGATTTTAAAAGTCTCGGAGTCTAGTTTAAAGGTGATAGATAATAATAATCCTGGTTTCACTACTCCCTTAAAGGGAGAGAGAATGTCAGCAATGTTTTTTACTTGTAATCCATGGAATGAAATATAAGGAGTGTCTGTGAGAGAAACCATCATAACTAAGAAACACTGGCATTGTCTTTCATAGGGGGAGTGGGTTATTAACTTTTTATTGTCATTTTGAGTCACTAAATTTTGAGACTGTTTCACAGTAGATTATTAATTCAAAGTATCTCAAAAAGTTTATGGAAAATCCTTGAAAATAATATTTATGAGGGGGTCATCAAAATGTTCATAGAAAATGCATGTTATGAAAAGACTATGTATCAATTTCAAAATATTTTTACACAAAAGTAAACTTATGTTTTAATTCCCCTTTCCACAAATTATTTAGTGATTAGAGTTTTTCTCTAGAACTTAATAATTAAAGTGTTTCTTTTCATCAACTGTATAAGTCACTGAATGTATATGTATGTATATATTTATATCTCTAAATTTATAGATACATAATTTTAATCTCAGTATGGTTGTCTGGCAAAATATTAGGTAGTCAAAAACCATCATGTACAGAATTTGACAAGAAAACCACCTAGAGCATCTAGATTTTTTCAGTTTATCCACAATAGCAATAGCCACATCATTACTCCAGTGGAAGAGATAGGGCAGAGAATACTCAGGACAGTGCATCACTTAATGAAAGAAGGGAAATATCAAGCTCGCCAATATTATTAAAAGAATCTCTGTGAAAATACTGACATTTAATTTGGTATTCAGCTGGACCCTGAGAGATTGTCAACTCCCCAGATCAATTTGAGTCATGTTAAAAATACTTTGGTATGCATGGCTGGTTAACTGCAGGTGTTTGGCTGTGAAAGTTGATGAAGCACAAACATGCAGCTAGAACATTGTGGTTATGTGGCTGGTTCACAATGATTTGAGTGAGAGCTAAAGAGAAAACATTGTTTATTACCAATTAATTTATTTCTTTTTCGGAAGTGTCTCTGTGATGCCAAACATCTGGATGATGTAAAAAGCCTTAGAGAATTCCTTTTATAAATCTTTCTCTTCATCCATGCAATCATTCATTTGTTCAACAAATATTTATTGGGTATTTATAATAGATATATCTTCAGTTCCAAAAATCTTAGACTTCAGAAGTGGAGAAAAGTTATGCACATATACCATTATTGTTATAGAAGTTAGAAAGAAAGAGATGCAAATAAACTATTATGCCTACTCAGATTTCTTACATATAGCTGGGGGATACCACAATGCCTTCTGCAATGAGATATATTGAGTTGATTTTTAAAGTGAATTTTTTTATACTAGCTGACATTTAGGCTATGTTACAAAGATGCTTTTTGGTTGCAAAATGCAGAAAACATATCTAAAACTTAAATTAAGATCCTGAAGAGAGGGAGGAAAAAACAGTTTACTAGAATATTTTGCTTCCTATTCCAATCTCATGATTTAAAAATAGTAGGGACATTTTTGGTAAAACTGGGAAGGGGAGAAGGGTGAGGTGCTTGCTCTACAATTTGAGAAGAGATTGTAGCATTGGGTTGGTAGCCATTAAACAATAGTCCAAGATGTAAGGCAATAAATGTAGATGCAGCTGTGTCAAATGACAGGTTCACAGTAGACAGGAGAAAAGGAAGTAGGAAGTAAAGACAGGGGAAGAAAACTAGGCTTTATCTGCCCATTGTACAATCAATTCCACTTCATGTGGAATTTGAATGTGAGTATTGATCATTTTCATAGTGTTGTCAATCAAGTTTATCTGTACATGTGAAAGAACATATATTTAAGGAAGAAGAATAAATTCAATTCGATAGGTATTGAGCTTGAAGTGTGGAAAACATATCCAAGTGGAAATATGGGACAGCATTTTGGATATTCATGCAGGGGAGATACCAGGATGGTGTCATAGATCTGGGAGTTCTGTAGAACTGGTGGTAGAAATCTAACAGTTGCCAAGAGAAGATGGCTGCAATGTTTGATGATTTAAACATCAGGATATTTGGAAAAATATGGATGTATCAGGCTCCTAAGCTATCTGAAAAACTACTTGAATTTTCACTCTTCATCTACAAATTTATTGTGATTTTAGTATCTTTGGAAGGTATGGCAAATTTCTAATGTGTGAGCTTGGTGTCAGACCAATCTTTATTTTTTCAGTGTTATATTTTTAACACAGCCAAAGGGGAGTTTTCTAAATGGCATCTTTAATGATAGACATAATTCATCTTTTAAAATTTATTATTACTTTTTTTGCAGAAGACCAAAGCACAGAAGACCAAATAAATTACGTCTGTCGGCCAGCACCATGGCTCACTTGGCAAACCCTCCATCTGTAGCGTTGGCACCCAGGGTTCTAGTTCCAGTTGGGGCGTTGGGTACTAGTCCTGGTTGCTCCTCTTCCAGTCCAGCTCTCTGCTGTGGCCCTGGAGGGCAGCAGAGGATGGCCCAAGTGCTTGGGTCCCTGTACCCACATGGGAGACCAGGAGGAAGTACCCGGCTCCTGGCTTCAGATCAGTGCAGCGCCGGCTGTGGTGGCCATTTTGGGAGTGCACCAATGGAAGGAAGACCTTTCTCTCTGTCTCTCTCTCACTGTCTATAACTCTTCTGCAAGCATATTTTGATATTTTGTATGCTGAGCCCCAGTCATATTCACTAAACCTCTGCATGACTTACTAAGAACTTTGCAGAGTGCTCTGAAAATTCATTTTTGGTGAACATCAATTAGTATTCATCATGGTAAACATTTGAGAATATATTTTTATATCATTTGTATTGGTTAGCACTTGGATTGAAGGATAATTTAAAATCCAAATGCAGAAGATTTTTGGACTCATGCAAGTTTTCACATAAGCCTGTACTTTCCTTTGTTGTGCTTTCATGTCATTTATAAAATTGTAAAAATTAGTCTTGTGATTTAAAGTAATTTCATTCAAAACACTTTACATGAGCATTATTTTGTGAGTTAAAACAGAAAATGGGATGCCTCACATAGAGTAGGCATTTAATAAATGCTAGTTTGTATAATTCCGAAGCAGACCTGCACTATTAATATTTTAGAAATGTTATTCTTGTCTAGCTCGGTAAACGGAGGAACAGATTACCACTGAGGAATGCTCAGATGGAGTAACTATCATAGCTAGAACAAAAAGATGTTCTTGGTAGATCATTTCCATGTGGATGCGCATAAATAAGTGAGATAATTCCACTCAAAATAATAAATAATTTGACATTTGTGTTGGAATGTCCAGAAAAAAAAAAACACTAAAAAGAGTGACTTCTAGATTTTAAATGATAAACACATTTCACAGATTGTTAGACTAAGAGGAATATGATGTATCTATGTGTATTTTATCTCCTAGAATATGTTAGTAAACAGGGTTCTAAAATATTTGTATGTTTTGGGGCTGACGCTGTGGCTCAGCGGGTTAACGCCCTGGCCTGAAGCCCCGGCATCCCATATGGGTGCCGGTTCTAGTCCTAGCTGCTCCTCTTCCAATCCAGCTCTCTGCTATGGCCTGGGATAGCAGTAGAAGATGGCCCAAGTCCTTGGGTCCCTGCACCCGCTTGGGAGACCCAGAAGAAGCTCCTGGCTCCTGGCTCCTGGCTTCGGATTGGCATAGCTCCGACTGTTGCAGCCAATTGGGGAGTGAACCAGCTGATGGAAGACTCTCTCTCTCTCTCTCTCTTTCTGTCTCTCTTCCTGACTTTCAAATAAATAAATAAATCTTTAAAAAAAAATACTTGTATGTTTTTCCTGAGAAAACCCCTTATTCTAGGAACAGGAAGATGAAGTACAGTTGGTGTGTGTTATGTGCCCCTAGTCCAGGGATCCACGCAGTTTCTTTCACAGGAATCTAGAACTTTTCATTCCAGAAGTGTTCAGAAGGTAAAACTGTTGTATTTATGTACAGTAGAGCCAAAGCTGACCTGTTGAGACTTCATTGGCCTCTCAGTTTCTTAATAGGACAAGTGTCATTTTATACTTGATAGCAGTGATTTGGAGGAAAGTAGCAAGGATTGATTGCTACAATGACTGCTTTCTCACCTACATGATCTCAGCTGAACTTAGCCATGTGACAAAAAATACATCTGTGTTTCTGTGATTGGACAATAATTTTCAGGAGTTCTGCTTTCATGCTTTTAAGAAATGAATGAATATATACAAATACACTCTGCTTTTTTCTGTACTAAAACCTATAAGATAAATCGTAATACACGTTCAAACGTCTTTTTAATGTTTTTCCTTGAAGTATCCTACCCTTAAAATTCAGAGTACTAACTTGTTGTTTAGGAAACGTTTCTCCTCTAATTAAAAACAAAGGAACTGAAAGAATGTTTATTTTAGGGGAAATTTAATTATATATTTTGGGATTACCTAATTCCTTATTCACACACATGTTGTTTTGTAAAAACTCAAAGGAATTCTTTGAGTCTTTTGTCTTAAGAATGGGAAGTTCTATTTTGCCAAGTATAAGTGAGTGTAGGTGCCAAGAGTATCAAGTTTTACTTAAAATTAAATTACAGCTCATATTTGAGGAAACTTGGCAAGAACCCGACAACATATCATCATCGGAAAAGAAAAGCAGCTTACAAATGATGAGTTTGTTAGTACCTAACAGAATAACCAAAAGGATGATAGAATAAATGCAGATGGAGATGGAATTTCTTCATGAGTCTCCGAAAAACTTGAAAACTGGGAGAAGTGTATGTTAACATTTCATCACAATTTTATAATAATAACTGCAATGGCATGTATTTATGAAGTGCTTTATAGAGTGCTAGGTGCTTTGATAAGAGCTTTGTAAATTTCCTGTAACTTAATCTTGTCAATAGCCACAGAAGGTAGATACCATTGTTATATTCACCCCACCAATGAGAAAACTGAGTGAGAGATGTTAGGTAACTCCTGCCAGTCTATGCAGTTAGAAAGAGGTGGGTCTGAAATCTGAACCCAAGGAGCTCACGGCAGAACCGGGCTCTCATCCAGTTACTAGGTTGTATTCCCACTCAAATACAAATGTTTATTTTCTGAGGCAAAAGCATGAATCATAGTGGTCAGTTTAACCTCTCTCTGGTGAAAACTTTTTGGTATGCCTCCAATTGAGTGTGGAATGTGTAATACACAGAGAACATAATGGAAATGTTCTTGAGTCTAACTTATGATGTTTATATCTGTGATTTTTAGTCTTTTCTGGGTCCCAGGTTGCTTCAACAATTTGATAGAAGCTAAACATATTCTTACCATAAAGAAGTACATACACATAAGTGCATATTGGGAATTCACAAGAGTCACAGATTCCATGCAACTCACAGGTTTAAACTTCCTCTCATCTTCCCTTCTTACTGTTGCATCATCTTCCTAGAAAATCAGATTTTTGCTAAATACCAAGATGGTATTTAGAAGTCTTAATTATCAGATGAGTAAAACTGTTGTGCTTGGTTACTCTTGCTCTTTTCTAGATAGGAAGAATATTCATTGGCTTGAGCTGGTGCTCATTGTGGATGGAAGATGTTGGAATTGAACTGCATTACCGCCGGCACCACGGCTCAATAGGCTGATCCTTCGCCTGCAGCGCCGGCACCCCGGGTTCTATTCCCAGTCGGGGCGCCGGATTCTGTCCAGGTCGCTCCTTTTCCTGTCCAGCTCCCTGCTGTGGCCCGGGAGTGCAGTGGAGGATGGCCCAAGTGCTTGGGCCCTGCACCCACATGGGAGACCAGGAGGAAGCACCTGGCTCCTGGCTTCGGATCAGCGCGGTGCGCCAGCCGCAATGCGCTGGCTGCAGCGGCCATTGAGGGGTGAACCAATGGAAAAAGGAAGACCTTTCTCTCTGTCTCTCTCTCTCTCACTGTCCACTCTGCCTGTCCAAAAAAAAAAAAATGAACTGCATTACCTTGCACATTTCTGAAATGTTGATGTGAATTTGAATTCTATATGGGTGCCACCAATTGAGTCAGAAGCTTTTCTTGAGGAAATTTGAATTGTCAGTCCTTGCTGCGTCCAGTCCTGTCCCACTGAGTATTAGATTTGTTCAACACTCCCTAGGCTGTGATCCTAAATCTCAGAATTGGCAAGTTCTCAACTTGACAAGATAGTGGAAAATTTTTTTTTCTCCTTAAGTGGACTTTAGCTCCCGAAGACTGTAGTACTTGGGGCACAGTATCCAAGTCTGACTTCTTTACACAGAACAAGATCTTTCTAAATTTCTACCATTGTGAGGGCCCCATTGCTCTTCTCTGACATCCCAGGAAGCCACCAATGTTCTGATTTTCTCATTGTACACATCCCAGGAGGATTATCTGGCCCAGCATCTGGAATGCCACTTTTCTTTATTCCACCCCCTCTTTGGATGACCCCTAACTGTTGATGGATCCATTCTCCCTGTGACTTGGTATTTGTTAACAGACAGATTTGCAATGACAAGAGTTTAGAATTGGAATGGGAGCCCTTTATCTTTTACCCTCATGTTTCTAACACTCTTGAATGTCTCTCCATGCCTTAGTTTCCCCATCTAAAAAATAAGGATGATAATACCTTGTGGTGGAATGAGAAGGCCGTGCCAAGGTGGCCTCTGGCAAGTGAGCGTCAGTTACTCAAGAATGGCTTTGAAACCCACCTGGCATCAGAGCCTGCCTGGCAACAGGCTGTGATTGGATGGCTTTGGAAACTGCCTGGCAACAGGCTGTGATTGGTTGGGACATAGACCTCCCCTTGACCAGATTGGTTGGTCTTGGCTATATAAGATGTTGCACCAACTGAAATAAACGAGTCTGTAGGCTGCTTGCCTCAAGTCCGCTTTCACTTGACTCCTGGGGTCTGTGTGGTGACTCCGCGCCTCTTGCCTCCACCACGCTCCTGCTGTCAGAAACAAATCCACTGCAACATTGTTGAGAAATCAACTGCAACAATACCCCACAGGGTTATTAGTGGAGATTAAATGTGAAGAACCTGCGACAGTGACTGGCACTGTAAATGCTGGTAACAGTCGTGACCAGCATTGGTGGCATTTTTACTGTCCTGACTTGAGCTCAGGCATTCCAAGAATCATATATGGCTAGTTTCTGGCCACAGTTAATTGTGGCCTATAGATTATGATAGCCACTTGGAAAATTAAAATCCAAATATATTTATTTTTTGATATCTACTATGTGCAAGGCATATTGTTATTTGTTAATAACTTCCCATAACCTAACAAAGTCAGAATATCTGTATTCAACAAATAACCGTTGGTATCACAAAGATGAACTTAGAGTTCATTAAAAACATGCCTAGAAACATGTCCTTGGTCAGTGAGTGGCAGTGGCAGTCCATTGTCTGCTGTGATTGAAGCCCGGACATCTTTGTGAACTGAGCGTCCATCCTTTTAACAGATTGTTCTTGCCCTGAGGCAGCGTAGAGCTCTATGAAAGAGGCAGACCTCAGGTAAGACATTTCAGTATGTTATTGTGATCTGAGCTCTTGGGATGCTATGGCACTAGTCTATGGTCCGGCTTTCTCCACTCCTGCATTTCTCGTTACAGCACACTTGAAGTGTCGTGTGAGAACCTGGTGTTCCTGACCCATAGTCTGTAGGAGTTATACTCTGAGTTTTACACTGAGGTTTTTTTTTTTTTCCCAGTATTGGTAATGGTTCTACTGAATCATTTATTTACACTTTGTTGGCCAGTTCATTTTGACATAAGATGTTTATTTACTGATGGAGAAAACACATTCAGTTTGTGGGTGAGTGTGGTGCAATATTTTTCCTCTGGAAAAAGAGGCAACAGAGACATCATTTAAGTTTTACTAGCTAAATAATTACCCTGATGTTCTAAAGTGAATCGAAAGTAGTACATTCAGTACTATCTTCCTGTGTGTATATACATGTGCACGCATATATGCTGTGAAGGATGCGAAAGGTATGGTAATATTTACACAATATGAAATTGTATTAGTGGCAAGGAAAGCAAATAGTACATCACCAGCTTGAACCCCTTCCATGTATATTATCACCTCAATTTGGACAAAGGATTTACACTTTCAATAATTGTTAGCACTTACGTATAAATTCTCCTATACTTTTTTAACCATCTGATGTAGTTTCCATCAATAATATAGGATATTCATTCATTTTCATTGTTCATCTAGATCTAAAATAATTGTTATTTACCTATAGTTGTTATGACTTCAATTCCTATATTCCCAAAAGGAAAGTAGGCATGCTGATTCTGATCCTATGGTCTCATAGATTAGATATGCCAATGTTTAGATAGTGTAATAGTTACAGGACACAATTTCCTACGCAGTGCTTTAGCCAAAATATAAATTTTAGTCTTCCTCCAGCTTCTCTGACTGCCGCTGCTTGTATGACTTTGCTGTCTTTTATCCCCCTTGGAAACGTTGTTTACCAGAAATCCAAACTTGTTACCCTTCTGTCTCTCTTTTTCCTAATACATTCCCTTGGTCATCTTATTCACTCTCATGATTATTAAGCAATGCCAATAAGTTATTGAACCCTTACTTTTTAAAAAAATTTATTAGATTTATTTGAAAGGCAGAGTCAGAGAGAGAAAGAGAGAGAGAGAGAGAGAGAGAGAAAGAGAGAGAGAGAGAGAGAGATCTTCTATCCACTGGTTATTACACAAATAGCCATGACGATCAGAGCCAGGCCAGTCGAAGCCAAGAGCCTCCATCTGGATCTCCCACATGGGCGGCAGGGGTCCGAGTTCTTGGACCATTTTCCACTGCCTTCCCAGGTGGATTAGCAGGGAGCTGGATCAGAAGAAGAGTAGTGGGAATCAAATCAGTGCTCATATAGGATGCCGGCATCGCAGGCAGCAGCTTAACCTGCAGCACCACAATGCCAGCCCCTTTGAGCCCTTATTTTATCTCTGTCTGGATCTTTTTCACTTTCTAAAACAAATCACCAGAATTTCTTACTTGTGCTACAAGCCCTACTTGTCTCCACAGAAACCCATCTCTTGCTCAACTTTCGCACCCCTTCACAAAGCAACCTCTTCCATCTAGAGAGAAACCAAGACCATCATTGATATTCCTTTCTTTTGATATCTCATTGGGGTCCTCTCAGTCAAGAACTCTATTATCTCTATTACCTGGACACCATCTTTTTCAAAGCTTTATCATTTCTCTGCCTACATAATAGAAAGACCATCTCAACTCTCCGTTCTGCCTTTTATCTTCTTCTCTAATCTGCTGCCCACATTGTCAACAGTGCCATCTCTCAAAAACACACGTCCTTCACTGTGGCCCCAAGTTACCTGTGGGGTAAAGGTCAAACTCAACAGCAGAAC
Source organism: Lepus europaeus (assembly GCF_033115175.1). NCBI lineage: Eukaryota > Metazoa > Chordata > Mammalia > Lagomorpha > Leporidae > Lepus > Lepus europaeus. The sequence continues at coordinate 126,125,426 of NC_084828.1, forward strand.
TGACAAAGCTGTCCATAATCTGGCCCAGCAAGCAGCCTCTTCTCCTGGATCAGGTCTCTTTACAATACTACGAACAGATCCTGAATTCCAGATCCTCAGGCGGTCTCTGCTTTCACACTCTCGTACTTTATTCATGCTGTTTATTCTATGTGGAATACCTTCTCTTTCCCCTAGTCTTTCTAGAAAACTCCTCCTCATCTTTTTTTAATTACAGATTTATTTATATATTTCAAAGTCAGAGTTACAGAGGTGGGGAAAGACGGAGAGATCTTTCATCCACTAATTCACTCTCTAAATGGCCATGATGGCTAGGGCTATACCAGACTGAAGCTCTGAACTCCTGAACTGGTGTCCCATGTGCTTGGCAGAGGCCCAAGAACTTGAGCCACCTTCTGCTGCCTTTCCAGATATATTAGCAGGGAACTGTATTGGACGTCAAGCAGATGAGACTCTAATTGGTGTTCGTATGAGATGCCAGTGTCACATGCTGTGGCTTAGCCCAGTGTGCTATAATGCCAGCCCCTCCACTTCATCTTTCAAGGCCCATGTTGGAAATGCCTTGCCCGGGTTGTCTTCTCTAGCTTTGCACTTAGTGTGGTCACTCCCTGTGTGGTCCTTCTGCTGTACTTTTTAATTACCTTGGCTGTGTAAAGCACTGATGACCCAGTGCTCTAATAATGCATTTATTGTTTAACCCACAAGACTTTGAGCTCCTTTTGGGTGGGAACCTTCAAGAATTCCAACATTTTCCTTCTACCCAACATAGCACTCACCATATAGTTGGCTCTTTCAACAGTGTGACTCTCTTCTCACACCTGTACTCCACTGAGTCAGTCATTGATTAGTCCATCTTTAGGCTTTCTCATTCTTTTATTTTGACATTTATTTATTTTTCTTTCATGTATTGAGTCTTAGTGCTGTTAAGTCCTTGTTAGCAGAACATGATGGGTTTGCAGTTTCCTACAATCTCTAGGATTGGTGTCTTAATACTTTAAACACTTATGAGCTGAATGGCCCATCTTTCTCTAAACTAAACCCATCAGGGAGACAGTGTTGAGTACTTCGAATGCTCCACCTCTGAAGTACCCTAGCTATTCAATGTTTTTCCCAACCATTTTAAATACAGGAGTTACTCTGTATTTGTTAGTCTAAGGAATAACTTTGAATCACACTCACCTTTATCAGGGGTTTCCACAATATCATTTTTGGAAGGTTGAAAATTCATAATTAGAGGCAAGTCATTGGCTTAGTGGTTAAGCTGTCACTTGGGATGCATGCATTTCATAGCAACATGCCTGGGCTCAAGTCCTGGCACTGCTTCCAATTCCAGTTGTCTGCTGAAGTGCACTCTGAGAGGCAACAACTCGAGTTGTTGGGTCCCTGCCACCCATATGAAAGCCCAGATTGTATTCCTGGCTACTGGGTTCAGCACAGCTTAATCCAGGCTGTTGTGGGCATTTGGAGAATGAGCCAGCATCTGGAATCTCTATTTGTCTCTGTCTCCTCTCCCCACCCTCCCCTGCCCTGTGTCTGCATCTAAAATAAATATAAATCTAAAATTCAATACATCTAGTTTTTTTCTTTTTAAAAATATTCATTTATTTATTTCAAAGGCAGAGTTATAGAGAGACAGAGGCAGAGGCAGAGAGAGAGAGAGGTTTTACATCTGCTGGTTCCCTCCCCAGATGGTCGCAACAGCTGGAGCTGTGCCCATCTGAAGCCAGGAGCCAGGAGCTTCTTCCGGGTCTCCCACACAGGTGCAGGGGCCCAAGGACTGGGCCATCTTCTACTGCTTTCCCAGGCCATAACAGAGAGCTGGATCGGAAGAGGAGCAGCAGCTGGGACTTAAACTAGCACCCATACGGGATGCTGGCACTGCAGGCGATGGCTTTACCTGCTTATGCCACAGTGCCGGCCCCAAGACACCTAATTTTTTCTCAAATCTTCCTAAACTATTATGATACTGTTTCCAAGCATAAGATTTTTTTTAAAGATTTATTTATTTACTTGAAAGTCAGAGTTACACACAGAGAGAAGGAGAGGTGTGGTGGTGGGGTCTTCCATCTGCTAGTTCACTCCCCAACTGGCCGCAAGGGTCGGAGCTCTGCCCATCCAAAGCCAGGAGCCACGAGCTTCTTCCAGATCTCCCACATGGGTACAGGGGCCCAAGGACTTGGGCTATCTTCTACTGCTTTCCCAGGCCACAGCAGAGAGCTGGATGGGAAGTAGAGCAGCTGGGACTTGAACCGGTACCCATATGGGATGCTGGCAGCTTTAGTGACTAAGCCAGAGCGCCAGCCCCCAAGCACACATTTTTTAAATTCAATTTTTAAATGCACCTACTTCTCCCCTGTGTTGGAAGCTTCATATACACTGGAGGGACTTCATGTACTTAGTTATAGTATTTTTAAAAATAGACTTTCAGATAATTGCTGTCCACACAATATTGCCATTTTCTTATATATATAACTGAGTGAAAATATCCATCCAAATAAAAAACATAAAACAAATTCATTTTTACAAATTGCTGATAAGGAATATAACCCTCAAAGATATTTTATTTTGTGACAAATCAAACTCTAGTTTGTGAATTAAGAAGAAAAGTGTCCTGAGGTAGACATTTGGCACAGGGGATAAGAAGCCTCTTGGGATGCCTGCATCCCATATTAGAGTGCCTGAGTTCAAGTCCCTGCTCTGTTTCTGATAGCTGTTAAGGGACACCTTGAGAGGCAGGAGATCATGGGAAATACTTGGTCCCTGCCACCCACATGGGGTACCTAGATGGGGAGTCTCTGGTTCCTGGCTTCAGCTTGACCCAGTCCTAGCTGTTGTGTACATTTGAGGAATGAGCCAGAGGATGGAAGATCTCTCCTCTCTCTCTCTCTCTCTCTCTCTCTCTCTCTCTCTCTCTGCCTTTCAAATAAAACAAAAAGAAAATGAATGAATAAATAAATTTTAAAAATGGTTTCTTCTGTATATGTGATTTTCTAAAGATAGAAGGAGAGAGAGAGGCAGAGACAGACACACACACACATACACACACAGAAAGAGAGAGAGAGAGATGAGAGAGAGAGAATGAGAACCCTAATTCCTGGCAGAGGGCATTATATAAAATTTGGCAAAAAAAAAGTCCTTTTAATGGTAATTTATATAGCCATATCCTTTTTTCTCTTCCCACTTCTACTTTGTTATTATTTTAATGGGATCTATCTTTATTGCTAATGCACAATTGTGTCTTTGCTAAAATATCTTTTTACATGGAAAATAAAAGCTATGAAACATGAACACACTTTCAAGTTAATTTATACATAATATTCACTGAGAACTTACCATGTATCAGGCACTTTAGTAAACATTTTACATGGATTATTTAATTTTGATCCTGAGTTATAATAAGATGCGGACACTAAATGAAATACTTAAAAGCAAAATAGGAGCACTACATTTACAAAACATAAACTCTCTCACCAGTTCCTTCTGTCTTTATAACAACACAGCCCTCTGTCTGAATTCGATACTCACTTATCACTGACAAGTTATTCTCTCTCTCTTACCTTGCTTTTGTTTTAGAGAATAAAAGTAATATAAAAAACTTAATATGTTAGGTTACCAGTATGCAACCAGACATTCTTAGTGTGTCATCGCTCCATGTACACCGTAGGGTGGTAATCAGTTTAGACCAAGAGAAACAAGAACTCATTGACCCACCATCATTGACTAGCCTTGTAAAACAGACAATATTCAGTTGGTACTTTGCTTGAATCAGTCAACTCATTATTATTTATTTCTCACTAGTAAATAATAGCAAATATGAAACAAAGAAAAGCAAAAAGGTCTTTGGAAGAATTTGAACTGATCTTATAATTTTGAAGCCAATAGGCTCTTATGGAGGTGTCTGTGATATCAAATGGATGCAATATCCAGCAGAAAGTCACCTGACCAATAAGAACAAGGGATACAGCACCTGTGTCCTCTGTGCCCTGTGCGGCACTCTCTTGTGCACACAGAATACCCTTCTATAGGTCTCTGACCTTTGACTTCCTTGTGGCATAAATTATATATTATTTTATTATAACTACATGTCCTTTATTACTTTTTTCTTCTACTTCAAATAAGTCTTGCTCATTTTCCTACAGTCTCTTGCCTGTTGATTTTTTTCTTGATTTATGGTTTTATTACTTCCACATAATTTCTTGACTTTAATTATTTGAATTTCTTTGAATCACTTCACACTTTTTTTTTGTTTACACTCAGTCTGAAAGTGGTTTAGAAATTTTAAGACTTAGAATATCAATTGTCCAAATCAAATCAGCTAAAATAACAATCAGAAGCCAACAATGAAGAGAAAATGCAGTTTAGTCAAGTATGTTCTTGGGTTTGCATTTGCTATTTTTTTTCTGTAGTGGTGCAGCTGCTTCAGCTGAATCCCATATGCTGAGGCTTAGCTGGTTTTTATTTTGGAAGATAGAAATAAAGGTGACAGTAGAAAAGGTATTATAACAAAACCGTCTTTTAAAGTAAGTATTTAAATATGGCAGAAAAATATAATTGATAATTTATTACTCTTAATGCACAATTTAGTAGTTAATTACAATGCAGTCTCACATACTTAAGTTGCTTTTGTTGTGTTTTCAACTGAAGTAAAAAAGGGCACTATTGTGCCCAATTTGTATAAACATTTAAATATTTAAATCTACCGCTGTTGTTTATATGCTTCTCTCTCTCTCTCTCTCTCTCTCTCTCTCTCTCTCTCTCTTCTTTTAAGATTTACTTATTTGAAAGGTATAATTACAGGAAGAGAGGGAGAAAGATGCGGGTGGGGAGGGAGGGAGGGAGAAAGAGAGAGGTCTGCTGGTTCACTCCCCAAACTGCTGTGCAATGGCTGGAGCTGGGCCAGTCCAAAGCCAGGAGCCAGGAGCTTCCTCCAAGTCTCCCAAGTAGGTGCAGGGGACCAAGAACTTTAGCCAACTTCCGCAGCTTCCCAGGTGAGTTGGCAGAGAGCTGGATTGGAAGTGGATCACCCGGGATTCAAATCAGTATCCATAAGGGATACCAGTGCCACAGGTGGCAGCTTTACCCACTAGATCACAGTGCCAACCACTGTATATATGCTTTTTTTTTAAAAAAAATTATTTATTGATTGATTTGAAAGAGCTCAGAGAGATGGAGGCAGAGAGAGAGAGAGAGAGAGAGAGAGAGAGAGAGAGGTCTTTCATCTACTCATTCATTTCCCAGATGGCCGCAACAGCCAGAGCTGAACCAATCTGAAGCCAGGAACCAGGAACTTCTTCCGATTCTCCCAGGTGGGTTTAGGGGCCCAAGGATTTGGGCCATCTTCCACTGCTTTCCCAGGCCTTAGCATTGAGCTGGATCAGAAGTAGAGCAGCTGGAACTCGAACTGGTACCCATATGGGATGGCAGCACTGCAGCAGAAGCTTTATCCGCTACGCCACAACTCCATCCCCTATGTGCATTTCTTTTTTAAAAATAAAAGGACATGTATGCGTTCAAATGAATTTCATTTCCTATTTGAATCACCTGAAAGGGTTGAGTTTACATAAGAGGACATAGACTTTTTAGTGAAGAAATATAAACTCTAATCTTTCCATAATTAAGAGCTGAGAAACGGTAAGCTTCCTTCTACCTTTTTCTTATTTTCTCATGGTGATCTGCTTTAGCCTACACCTGTGACTTACACACCTGGGGCCTGAGAATGCAACAACAACAACAACAACAAAAGGAGATCTAGGAGAAGGAGGAGAGGCTTGAGAGAGGTCCTTTAGGAGCACAACACCTCATGTTTCATGAGCTATCACTACCTGCATTAAAATGCAATGTTTTGTTAAAAATATCTTAGAAAAAGAAAGAAGAAGCAAGATTTTAAAAAAAGCATTGAAGAGAACTTCAGTTGCATGTACATGTGTGTTTGGTCATGTTTTTGGCCCAAAGAGGATTAAAGGAACCAAGGGAATGTTCACTAACTCTATCCAAATTTGCTGTTTTGTAGCAAAGTGTCATTTCTGATCACTGGTCTAGTCAAACATGTGCAGAGAGCACATAATTGTTGTCTGGGTTGATCTGAACAACACTTCCCCGAATGTCTGGCTGGAGTTATGACTAGAACACAACAGCCGTGATAAATTAGCCTTGGCCCACAGTGAGTTCAGTGCTGGAAAGAATCTAGGCAGAGGAGTTAGTGAAAATGAAGAAGTGTCACCTATTCAACTCGGCTTTGTACTCCCTTCAATTTAGATTTTTATGGGATTTTTATTTGGTTTCATATTTGCCAGCATTTAATAATGTCTTCTTTTTTTCTTAATTATTAATTCAAGTCTATGCTGTAACAGAGCCAAAGAGTGAATTTTGAAGCTGCTAAAGGACATGGCTGGGAAAATAGAATTTTTAAAATACAAGTAAATGGAGAACACTACATTGCAATTCAGGGAAACGTTCCTCACTATTTTGATCCAAATCGATTTTACCCTTCTTTGGTCTCCACAACATTATAATTTCCCCTACTTATGTTAGTCCTGATTGTCTGTTCTCTCGTTTTTATGCCAGTTCAAACAGAGAACACATACAATTAAATAATATTCATGGCTCTAGTTAATGTGATGTGTTTGAATGTATTTCATAAGTTACTTCTGGTTCTCAATTTATGTCATAATTACTTCAAAAATCACCTCCCTTGTGCTGGACAAGATAAATATTTGTATTGTTGACTTGCATAATAATCAATCCTTAATTATAGTATTTGAAAATTTCAATTCATTGGCATGTGTACTGTGCTCACCAAAATTGACTACATAAAACTAGATAAAGCTGCTAGAGGAGGCATTCATTTGAAAAACAAGAGTTTGTTACCCTATTCCTAAATTCACATTTCATTTTGCCCTTAAATAACCCAGTTTTGTCATTTGAAAATGATAATGATCTCTATATTTTTACACAGACTACAGAGGTAATAAAAGATTAATAAAAATGAAACTTTTTTTAAAAAAATTGAATCCAAGCTGAATTTGTACATTCAATTATTGTTTATAGTTGTCCATATTCCCACTAAATTAGGGTCTTTTTGACTTTTACTTGTTAAATTTCTTACTTGGTGAAGTATTAAGCCTTTCTACTGTAATGTACATTTAAAATATGTTATCTCAAAACTTTAAAATTGAAGAAAGGGAGAAGGAATGATGTTGGGAGGAGAGAGGGAGGGAGGAAAGGAATGTTATTTGTTCTTCGAATTATATCTACAAAGCACATTAAATCACTTGAAATTGATCAAAAATTAAAATTAAAAAATTAACAAATTTAATCTAGTAGTCTCCTTAAAAAGAGACATGCAAACTATCTTTGAACTGCTCTAACACCTAGCACAACTATTGCACGGGAGCTTAATTAAAGCAGTTGGATAAATGCATAAAGGTCTGATAGCAGGTGAGTAGAGTTGTGACCAACAGACCTTGGCTGGAAATAATGCTACTAAAGGAGAATTAATAGCATGACAGGTGACATCATCAAGAGAGAAGGGGCTCAAAAATGCTTTCAAATTCAGAACTCAGAATTTTGTGCTAATTATAGCATAAATTATTCTGTAATAGATGAACATTTCCTATCAAAATTATTTGTTAGCATTCATTCCATGATGGAAGTTTCATGTTGCACAACACTCGAGGTTTGTTCTGGTAATTGTTTGTTCTGTAATTGTCACCTTACTAATGTACGATTTTTCTAATGGATATGTGCCTAAGTGAACTGAGGAAGATGAAGAACATACAAATCGGAGAATGAAAAAACATCGAGCTAAAAGGAAAGGCCTGTGACGCTAAAGAATTTCTTGATATTAACTGCAATAAAAAATACTTCAAAGGAAACACATGATTGTGCAACATTCTGTTCGCTTCCTTTCTGGATCCTCTGCTGAATGCTGCTCCTTTTTATCCTTGTGACTAGCTCCTAAGGTTTTCTACTTCTTTCTCAGTTTGCTCTGTTCATTACTTTTCTTACTGAAACCACCCCTGGAATTGGATTTTAAGCCCACATTTGCAGTCATGTGCAGGATGTTTCTATTCGAACATTCTGTTTTTGTCTCAAACTCAAGAACAGAAAATCTGAACCCATTTACCTTAAATTAACTCATGTACCTAGCTTCATTATTTTGCTTTTCATTTAGTTACCTGCTGGGATACTTGGTTTCATTATTCTTTATTTGCTAGCCACCTATTTATTCTTTCAAACACATGTGGGAAATTTGTAGACACAAGGTCATGTATACAAAAGATTAGTTCCCTAATACTGTAAAATGTAGAGTAACAAGAACTGTCTATGCTGAACTTTAGAAAGATCTTAACCCCATGCCACAAATCCAATGGTTATGATCAAGACACAAGTTCAATGACACAAGTCCTGATTTATACAAGTCCAATTTCTCAATACAGCCAAAGTATTATTAAGTGGAAGAAATAAAGATATTGTAAAAAAAAACCACAAAGATGAAGGTCCCCAGTAATATGCACCAGCTAGAAAAGCATAGGCTATGGCAAATAACAAAAATGTTCTGTCTTAAGCCAGTTACCACCTGCTACTCAGTTATAGGAAAATAGAACCTCTTAGCTAAGCTGCCTCTTCCTTGGGAGGCATAAGATCTGGACAAAGAGCTACTGTGAAACAGACTTCAGTGAAGAGATGACCACTCAATGACCTAAAAGCAGAAGCACATTAGGTCAATTTAATTGACTTTCCCTCTAAGGGCTAACCACACTGAAGTAAGAAAACAAATCACTTTCCACCAACACTGTATGTTCTATTGTGGTATTGATTGAGCTTTCATCCAAGTTTGCTGGATGTGATGATAGAACTTCCAATAAATTTTGACAGAGACAGCAGGAGAAATCTTTTTAACCACATTACCTTCCTTCCTTTGGTCCTCAGGAAATGAAACTTGCAAGGTCTTAGGAAAATAGCAGGACTGCACAACCAGTCAGAGATAAGGAAGTTGTGTGAGCACAAAGATCATGTTGGCTTTGCAGCTTATTCTATGGCTAATACCTCTGTCAGTAGCTGACATAGAGGAGCTCTGTACACATCTGAGGAAAAGTGATTATTGTGGAAGACAGGATGTGGACAATGAAGGCAGAGCGCCGTTGTTAAAGCCTTAGATCTACAAATGTTTAGCTCTGTGTCTTGCTAAAGTAAGATGATACTATGAATTTTCAAGTGTAAAATCCAAGTAATAGTGTCTTTGTGGAGACTAAAAGGTATCATATAGGCACAGGTGTTTGACAATGCAGTAAGATGCCATTTGAGATGCCCACATCCTGTATCAGAGTGCTTGAGTTAGAGTTCCAGATCGGTCCTGCCTTCCAACTTCTTGACACTGTGCACCCTGGGAAGCAACAGGTGTTGGCCCAGGAACTTGATTCCCTGACATCCACGTGGGAGACGTGGGTTAAATTCCTGGCTTTTGGGTTTGGCCTGATCCAGCCTCGGTGGTTTCAGGCCTATGGGGAGTGAACTGGTTAATGAAAGATCTCTCTGTCTTTCATATCTCTCTCTGTCTCATGGTCTTTCAAATAAAAAATGAAAAGTGAAAAATAAATGCAAATAAAAATACAGAACATACTTAAAGCGCTCAGCAGATGACTGTGCTTGTTATTCTTGGTCTGAGCTCAGTTTTTGTTCTCCAATAATGCTGTTTTCTTCTCTTACCTCTCCTGGCTAGTGGGGTAGTGAAAGAACTACTGTTTCTTAATCCTGACCACAGCTCTACAAGCATTATAAAGTATCATGACTCTTATGTGTTGAATTTTGCTTCCTGGAAGAATCTTGAGTGATACAAGGCCTGCCAAGGAGTAATGATTTCAAAATCATTAACTTTTGCTGGTATTGGTAGTGGTGATTGTATTTAGTGCTGTTCACAGTAGCAGGAGTCTAAGCCAAATCAGCAACAAAAATGGTGGCAATTGCTATTGTTTCTGCTATCACCAGAAACACCCAAAATATAGAAGATAATGTGCTACAGTACGAAAGTACCCAAGATGAATATAATATTCCTTAAGATGGGAGAAAACTTTATACAACAGTGATGCTGCATTGTCAAAAAAAGCAGAGAAAGCATGGAATTTTGGACAAAAATAGCAAAAACTCTTTGGATACAAAAGGATTATTGAATCTACTGAAACTAGTAATATTCTTGGAAAGAATAAATGAAAAAATCAACAGTGTTGCAAGGTTTTCTTTTTTAATGGTTTATTTATTTATTTGAAAGGCAGAGTTGCAGAGAGAGAGAGATCTTCCATCTGCTGGTACACTCCCCAAGTGGCCACACTAGCCAGACAGAAGCCAGAAGTAAAAAAGTAAAAATCCCCATCTATGTCTCCCACATTGGTAGCAGCAGAATAAGAACTTGGGCCATCTTCTACAGCCTTACCAGGTTCATTAGCAGAGAGTTGGCTCAGAAATGGAGCAGCCAGGACTCCATTTGATGCTCACAAGGGAAGCCAGAATTGTAGGCGAACTTAACCCAATGTGCCACAATAGTGGCCCTAATATTATCACAAAATTTAAGAATGAAATTTAAAACAGGACAATACTGCAACCTAGGAAATGGAATTATTAATAAACTTAACTTTGTACTCTATAGAATACTATACAGCAGTCAAACACAATGAAATCCGGTCATTTGCAACAAAATGGAGGAATCTGGAAAACATTATGCTGAGTGAATCAGCCAGTCCCAAAGGGACAAATATCATATGTTCTCCCTGATCGGCGACAACTAACACCAAAGGGGAAACCTGTTGAAATGAAATGGACACTATGAGAAACAGTAACTTGATCAGCCCTTGTCCTGACTGTTGATGTACAATGTAATACTTTATCCCTTTTATTATTTTTTTGTTCTAGTACTATTGGTTGAACTCTGTAATTAACACACAGTTATTCTTAAGTGTTTAAATTTAACTGAAAAGTTATCCCTGCTAAATGTAAGAGTGGGAATAAGAGAGGGGAGGAGATGTACAATTTGGGACACGCTCAAGCTGACTTGCTCCAAATGGTGGAGTTAGAAATGTGCCAGGGGATTACAATACAATCCCATCAAGGTGGCATGCACCAATGCCATCTCACTAGTCCAAGTGATCAATTTCAGATCACAATTGATCACACTGATAGGTCTAAGAGTCAAAGGGATCACACAAACAAGACTAGTGTCTGCTAATACTAACTGATAATAAAAAAGGGAGAGAAGGATCCAACATGGGAAGTGGGATACACAGCAGACCATAGAATGACAGACGTCCTAAAATAGCACCGTGGCCTCAGAATCAGCCCTCAAGGCATTCGGATCTGGCTCAAGAGCCCATGAGAGTATTTTAGGCATGGAAAGCCAAGACACTCTGGGAAAAAAAAAAAAAAAAAAAGAAGAAGACCTAGGCTGGCGCCGTGGCTTAACAGGCTAATCTTCCACCTTGTGGCCCCGGCACACCAGGTTCTAGTCCCGGTTGGGGCGCTGGATTCTATCCCAGTTGCCCCTCTTCCAGGCCAGCTCTCTGCTATGGCCCGGGAAGGCAGTGGAGGATGGCCCAAGTCCTTGGGCCCTGCACCCTCATGGGAGACCAGGAGAAGCACCTGGCTCCTGGCTTCGGATCAGCGAGATGCACCGGCCGCAGCGGCCATCGGAGGGTGAACCAATGGCAAAAAAGGAAGACCTTTCTCTCTGTCTCTCTCTCTCTCTCACTATCCACTCTGCCTGTCAAAAAAAAAAAAAAAAAAAAAAAAGAAGAAGAAGAAGACCTAAATGAAAAATCTCTGTGAGTGAGATCCCAGTGGAAAGAATGGGGCCATCAAAGAAGGAGGTACCTTTCTCTGAATGGAGGAGAGAACTTCCACTTTGACTATGACCCTGTCGGAATAAGATCAAAGTTGGCGAACCCTAAAGGCTTCCATAGCCTTGGCAACTCATGACTAGAGCCTAGGGAGATTACTGACGCCATAAACAAGAGTGTCAAATTGTTAAGTGAGCAACAGGAGTCACTGTGTACTTACGTCTCATGTGGGATCTGTCCTTAATGTGTTGTCCAATGTGAAGTAATGCTATAACTAGTACTGAAACAGTATTTTACACTTTGTGTTTATGTGTGGGTGCAAACTGTTGAAAATTTTACTTAGTACATACTGAATCGATCTTCTGTATATAAAGATAATTGAAAATGAAAAAAAAACCTTGGTTTTAAATTGGACATTGCATAGAAAATTAATCAGTTTTTAAAAAATATCATGTAGGATCTCTGTTCTTAATGTGCTATACATTGTGATTTAATGCTATAACTAGTACTCAAACAGTATTTTTCACTTTGTGTTGCTATGTGGGTGCAAACTGTTGAAATCTTTACTTAATATATACTAAACTGATCTTCTGTATATAAAGAGAATTGAAAATGAATCTTGATGTGAATGGAAGGGGAGAGGGAGCAGGAAAGGGGAGGGTTGCCGGTGGGAAGGAAGTTATGGGAGGGGGGCCATTATAATCCATAAGCTGTACTTTGGAAATTTATATTCATTAAATAAAATTTTTAAAAAAGTAGTAAAAATTTCTAGATAATGACAAACCTAAAAAGAAATGTAGAACTTGTTTGAGTAGAACTCTGAAACTCATGACTAAAGACCTAAATAAATAAAAACACAATTAGTTTTAAACTTAAACACTAAGTATTTTAAAGTGCCAGTTAGTCGTAAAATAATTTGTAAAGACATTACATCACAATAAAAGCTGATATATGATATTATTTTAAAATTGATAAAAATCATTCAGAATCTTAACTGGAAGTATGAATGTGGGAGATACCAGGGAATTCTACAGAAAGAGAGAAGTAAAGAGATACATCTAGTAAAATACATTACAAAACAGTATTTATACAACTCAATGGTAGAGAAATTTTGAACACTAATGGAAAAGGTGAGAAAAAACATAAAGCACAATCATATATATGAGAATTTATTTCAATTAGCATTCAAAATAAGTTCTGGGTGAATCTAATGTTTAATGCAGAAAATCAAATCCTTAAATTATTAGAAAAAAACAGAAGTGAAGATTTGTGTAATATTGAGGAAGTTCTATCTAAGCTGCTGAGCATGGAGAGAGAGAGAGATGACAGAGGATAGATAAATGAAAAATATTGATACAATCTGATCAAATAAGAATGGAGACTTTTATCCACAAAAATACAATAAATGAATTTGAAAACAATTTCAGGAAAATATTTGTAACTTATATGATAGAGAGTTAATTTCCCTAACTTTGATTGATTAAAATGAATTAAAAAATTGATACACCATGATAGGCAAAAGGGTAAAGGAGTTGAATAGAATTTCTAAAAGGAAATGTTTAAAAGATTAATAAGCACTTGAAAATCTATTCCACATTATTAGTAATCAAAGAAATGTAAGTGAGTATTTTAATGAGAAAATACGTGGCCAGCACCGTGACTCACTTGGCTAATCCTCCGCAACACTGGCATTCTGGTTTCTAGTCCCGGTTGGGGCGCTGGATTCCCGGTTGCTCCTCTTCCAGTCCAGCTCTCTGCTGTGGCCCGGGAAGGCAGTGGAGGATGGCCCAAGTCCTTGGGCCCTGCACCTGCATGGGAGACCAGGAAGAAATATGTCAGTGATCTATGCTCAGTAAGGAATTCCTTTCTACTTAACTTGCCTGACATACCCCCTGCTATCTGTAGCTGAATGTTTGCTAGTACATAGCTCCTCTTCTATCTAAATCAGACCTTTCTGTTCTAATTTGTAAATATATTGGACATTTCTTTTAGAATGTTTGCTCTAATAGGTAATTACTTATTTACTCATGTGATTATCTGTGTTACTAACTTCTCAGCTTAATACAAATTTGTAGAAGAAATGAATGAAAGCAAAACACTAAGATTCATCTATACTTCTTATCTGATTACTTGCTTCCTTGGATTCAGGAACTGTCAATGAAATAGTTACTTGGATGTAGCCGCTATTATTTAGTGAGTTTTCTTATTATGTGTTTTTCATCCTTTCAGATTAATCCTGTGTTATTTCATCTTAGCAATACAGATTCTCTTAGAAGTTTTCTCTTGAATCTGGTTTCATTACTAGGACCAGGGTTAAATTAAGTTTCCCCAACATCCACTCTTGTATATTGAAGAATGTATATTATGAACTCAAGAATGCAAGTATAAGATTTAGAACATGGGAACTGCATCCCAGTTATGCAAGTCTTATTTGAATTTTCCCATATTCAACTAGAGGAAGTAAAAAGGTAAGTGACAGAAAAAAATGGAATTATTGAATCATGCATTTTCCTCAGTTATGTCATGAGTCTTTTCATGTTGGACAAATATAGATAGAAGTTTAATGCTAAAGGAGAAAGCATATTTAGATATTTCCAATGTTTTTTATTCCATATGAAGATATTAGATTTAGATAATCATTGGTAAGACATGGCAAATATGGTAAAATAATAGGAAATATGGTTACTAAATCATGGAAGGCATGAGATACTCGATTTCAAAGACTATCTTTGAGGATTGGCATTTACAACTATTCTAATATAGAGATTTAACTATTTTTAGTGATATTTGGAGATAGGAAAGTTTTTCTTCCTCTTCAGTTTCTTATAAAGTGAATAAAATTATCCAGTAAGAAATCTGGACATCAACTTGATTTGTCTTTTTTTCCCAAGGAGTCATTTTTCCAATCAATCAATTTATTTTTTATTTTTATTTATTTATTTATTTATTTTAATTTTTGACAGGCAGAGTGGACAGTAGAGGGAGATAGAGAGAAAGGTCTTCCTTTTGCCATTGGTTCACCCTCCAATGGCCGCCGCGGTAGGCACGCTGCAGCCGGCGCACCGCACTGTTCCGATGGCAGGAGCCCAGGTGCTTATCCTGGTCTCCCATGGGGTGCAGGGCCCAAGCACTTGGGCCATCCTCCACTGCACTCCCTGGCCACAGCAGAGAGCTGGCCTGGAAGAGGGGCAACCGGGACAGGATCGGTGCCCCGACCGGGACTAGAACCCGGTGTGCCGGCACAGCACCGGCCCCCAATCAATCAATTTAATCAATAATAAAGTTTAAAAATTTCTTCTTTACTTAATTTTTTCTACTACTTCGGTCAGTTTTATTAAAACAGATTCTTAATTGATTTTCTATCTCTTGTCTTCTAACACTTCAATCTAGAATTTGTCAAATTTCAAATATTACCATTTTACTTCCTTAGTTCAAAATCTATTAGATCCCTCCATTTTCTTCTGAGCAGGATGCATTATGATCCATTTTTGTGCCTTACCACCCCATCCCCAGACATACTATGCTCTTCTTCACTGAAATGAACACACTGAGTTGTTGCCGTACTCCCTGGCTACTATAGTTTTGCACGCATTCCCTTGATATCTCCTCTCCCTACCCCTGCTGTCTCTGTTAAGCTACTTGCAATTAATTGTATGGGTTTCGGTTTAGATATCACATCTTCTAAGAAACATTTTCTAAACCTTAGTGCCTGGGATATCTTTTTAGTCGCCTACAAATTCTATTCCTTCCCTGAGTTATCACACTACTGAATTTGCCTGTATCCATGAGGATTAGGATTAGCCTAATGTTAAAAAATAATAATAATGGCTTAAACACATTGGAAGCCTATTTTTTATGCTAGGGAAATTCCTAGATGATTTTGTTAAAAGGAGAAAAGCAAGTGGGATAGTGAGCAGACAGCCAGAAATTACTGCTACTGTGGATGTGTCCTCTTCAAGAGCAAAATGTTAACTTTGTATGTCATCAGGCAGGAGCACAGTCTGTCCCATTGAGTAGATACTCCAAATATTTGCAAAGCTAAAAAAAAAAAAAAAAAGAAAAAAACCCTTTAAAGGTAAAACAGGTAATACTGGGCATGCTGGTAGACTAGACTGTGGTTCTTCATATTTGTAATAGAGCTCTTCCAATATTTGCTTATTTGTTTATTTTTCAAGTTGTGTATTTATTTTTTACTTTCCAAATGAAATGTTATCTTGAACTGAGTGTGAATGGAATAGAAGTGGAATCCTCTGGTTGAAGCAGAGCAGCCCAAGTCCTGACTTGGCCTCTCCGTCCAGATATTCCCAGAAGAGCTCTGGAATATATCCTTGGAATCCCAGGGCTCACAAATCACAATTTGGAAACAGCTGGATCTTGATCCCAATAGCACAGAAAATCTCTGAATCCAAAAATAAAATCAAGATACTGTCATATTACTAGGAAATAATCACCTTAACAGGTTATAAAAATAAGGCTGACTTATTTTGCTCCTGAAAATGATATCATCCAATGCTGGAACACTGAAATTCTCTTTCAAAATGTTGAATTAAAGGAGGATGACATTGTAACAGCAAATGAAATGATGGTCTATATAAAATATAGAGAAAGCAAATACACAGTCTTCCTCAACTTTAATTATATCTGCTCTCAAGGTGTAGCTCATACCCTAATTAATCCACAGAGTTTTCAATGATAACCTTCTTTTTTTTTTATTTAATAAATGTGAATTTACAAAGTGAAACTATTGCATTGTTGTGGCTTCCCCCCCACACAACCTCCCTCCCTCCCGCAGCCCTCCCATCTCCCACTCCCTCTCCTATCCCACTCTTCATCAAGTTTCATTTTCAATTATCTTTATATACAGAAGATCAACTTAGTATATACTAAGCAAAGATTTCAACAGACTGCACCCACACAACTGCACAAAATAAAGAGTACTGTTCGACTGGTAGTGTTATTGTTAACTCTCATAGTAAAACACATTAAGGACAGAGATCCTACATGGGGAGCATGTGCACAGTGACTCTCGTTGTTGATTTAACAGTTGACACTCTTATTTATGATGTCAGTAATCACCCGAGGCTCTTGTCATGAGCTGTCTAGGCTATGGAAGCCCCTTGAGTTCACCAACTTTGAACTTGTTTAGTCAAGGCCATATCACAGTGGAGGTTCCTTCCTCCCTTCAGAGAAAGGCGCCTCCCTCCTTGATGGTCTGTTCCTTCTGCTGGGGTCTTGTTCACCAGGATCTTTCATTCAGGTTGTTTTTGCCACTGTGTCTTGGCTTTCCATGCCTGTGAGACTCTCATGGGCCTTTTAGCCAGATCCGAATGCCCCAAGGGTTGATTCTGAGGCTGGAGTGCTGTTTTGGGCGTTTGCCATTCTATGAGTCTGCTGTGTGACTGGTTTCCCCCACAGGATCATTCTCTCCCTTTTAATTCTATCCTTCATTATTTGCAGACACTGGTCTTATTTGTGAAATCACTTTGACACTTACCCTATCTTTTTGATCAATTATGTACTTAAACTTATCACTTTAACAAGTGAGATGGCATTGGTACATGCCTCCTTGATAAGATTGAATTGGAATCCCCTGGCACATTTCTAGCTCTACCATTGGAGGTAAGTCCGAGTGAGCATGTGCCGACCTGTATATCTCCTCCCTCTCTTATTCCCACTCTTATATTTAACAGAGATCACTTTTCTGCTAATTTTAAATGCCTAAGAATAATTGTGTATTAATTACAGAGTTCAACCAGTGGTATTAAGTAGAACAAAAAGAACAACAACAACAAAAATACTAAAAGGAATAAAATAGTAAGTTGTTCCTCAACAGTCAAGACAAGGGCTGATCATGTCATTGTTTCTCATGGTGTCCATTTCACTTCAACGGGTTTCCTTTTAGGTGCTCAGTTAGTTGTCGTTGATCAGGGAGAACATATGATATTTGTCCCTTTTGGACTGGCTTATTTCACTCAGCATGATATTTTCCAGATTCCCCCATTTTGTTGCAAATGACCGGATTTCATTGTTTTTTACTGCTGTATAGTATTCCATAGAGTACATTTCCCATAATTTCTTTATCCAGTCATCTGTTGATGGCCATTTAGGTTGATTTCATGTCTTAGCTATTGTGAATTGAGCTGCAACAAACATTGAGGTGCAAACAGCTCTTTTTTTCCCCATTTAATTCCATTTGGGTAAATTCCAAGGAGTGGGATGGCTGGGTCATGTGGTAGGGCTATATTCAGGTTTCTGAGGACTCTCCAAACTGTCTTCCATAGTGGTTTTACCAGTTTGCATTCCCACCAACAGTGGGTTAGTGTTCCTTTTTCCCCACATCCTCGCCAGCATCTGTTGTTAGTTGATTTCTGCATGTAAGTCATTCTAACCAGAGTGAGGTGAAACCTCACTGTGGTTTTGATTTGCATTTCCCTGATGGCTAAGGATCCTGAGCATTTTTTCATGTGTCTATTGGCTATTTGGATTTCTTCTTTTGAAAAATGTCTATTTAGGTCCTTGGCCCATCTTTTTATTGGGTTGTTTGTTTTGATTCTGTGGTGTTTTTTGATCATTTTATAGATTCTAGTTGTTAATCCTTTATTAGTTGTGTAGTTTGTGAATAACATCTCCCATTCTGTTGGTTGCCTCTTCACTTTCCTGACTCTTTCTTTTGCTGTAAAGAAACTTTCAACTTGAGGTAATCCCATTTGTTTATTTTATCTTTGATTACCCGTGCCTCTGGGGTCTTCTCCAGGAATTCTTTGCCTGTTCCAATGTCTTGGAGGGTTTCCCCTATGCTCTCAATTAGTTTCATGGTGTCATGGTGTGCAGTGATACCTTCTGAAGTTCCACTTATAAACCACATGTAGGAATTGAGTGGTACTGGCATACTTGCTGCAAATCATGGAGCCAGGGAGAGATAAAATACACAACATTGAGGATGAATATGGGATGGAAAAAATCAGGCAGAAAATAGTTCATTTATTCTTCAGATGGGCAGAGAGGTAACCAAATACAAAATGAAAGGTAAACTGAAAAATATGAGCATAGGGCCAAACAGGTCTAGAAAGAAGAGGGAATGCAGAGTAGCTGGAATGTAGGCGTTTTTTATTGGACACATGTAACTTCTCTTGCAGCAACCACAATTTATTGTAACTTGAATATGTGCTTGTACATGGATAAGAATTATTTATTTTTATTCTTCATAGAAGGCCTTATCATTTTCTTCATAGAAACCTAAAACACTTTTATTATTATCCTCATCTTACCAAAATAGGAATTATGGCTTAACAAAGAGAAGTGAATTCCCTGCATCTTTGGTGAGAAAGAAGGGACTATGCACTTATCATCCAGTATGTCATTTTATTTGCAACACCAAAAATAATGCTGTGATTGTTGAACTACAGTCGCTCCAGAGAGAATGCTCCTCTTGGGTCAGTTTGGCTAATAGCTCTTCAGAGCGTTGCTACAGACTGCTTCTATAAATACAGATTTCAGAATGGACTGCACAGCTTGGTATTTAATGGTGATTATTTCTATTTACTCTCACCCTATGAACTCAGAAGTCTGCACAAACATTGACTCACAAAGTGTGAGGTAATGGCTGCTAAGCAATATCGGCATTTATTATCTCAGTCCTTGATCATCTCCCAAACAGACCATCACATTCCCTCAAGAAAATACCTCCTTTCCTTGGTCAGAAAGGGCCTTGTCTCAGTGGACAGGAATTTTTTGCTGGGACTTCTGTTGGGAAAATTAGAAAATGTAAATAGGAGTGAGTCAAAGTAAGAAGATGCTGGGACATTCTTTTCTTTCCTTGTTCCCATGCAGTTACTTACACCTCACCTGAAATTATTATTTCTTCAGTGCCTACATGCCCACCCCACCCACCACTGGAAATCAGGGTGAACCCAGTAGTGACTGAGTCTTTCATCCAACTCATCTCCAACTAATTCATTGGTCACTGGTTGACTGAAATCCAAGAGCTCCCTTTTGTCCTGAAGACAAATTATCTCTCTAAAGTTCACCAGGGAATTAGGCATCCAGCTGGTGGCCACTGAGGATCCTTAACAAGGAGGTGAATGTACCAAAGCAGAAGCAGTTATGCTTTTCCCTAAAGAAGTTTGTAGATCGTTGCTCAAAGATTTTTCACCACCACGTATGAGTGCTGCATGGGTAGTACAAAATGTTGGTTTTTCAGGCTGCCTTAAACATTCCTCTGGTTTGAGCTCCCTCCCAGGGGAGGAAGGCCTACTGTGCCTTTCCTCCAGAATTGCTTTCCTTTTTCTCAGCTGAGCACCTTTGCCAGGCATGCTGGGCTCCAAAGCCTCTAAGAACCAGGGGGCGCGTGGAGCAAGAAACAACTATTGCAGGATTTTGTAGTTTAAAGCTTTAGATGAGACAATCATATAATTCAAAATGTATAACTTATTTTAATTTGAATTATCTAAATATTTTAAATCTAATTTTTTTCATAACTTCAAAGATATAACCACTAGCTCAAGTTATTCTGGGTGATTTGAGATCACCAAATGTTTAAATATAATAGAGCAAGTGAATACAATTTGATTTCTAAATCCTATACCAGATACATACATGCACTTGAAGAGCCTCCTAGGAACACATGGCAAAGGAGGAAAAAGGACTCACTGTGATTTTGAATAGCCCAGCCATCTCCCAATGTACTATGTTAGTAAATTATTTTGCATACGATCAACTAATATTATTCAGTGTATGCAATGATTTATGTTTTTGAAAATGACTATTTCTTTGGTTATCCTTGCACGGTACTCTTAATCATGGTAGAGGGCATATTCATGGTATTCAGTCACAACACATTTAAAGATTGACTTAAAAAAGTTCTCAAAGTGGGGCTGGCACTGTGGCGTTAAGGTTAAGTCACCACCTGCAAGGCCAGTATCCCATATGGGCACCAGCTCAAGTCTTGGCTGCTCCACTGATGATCCAGCTAGTGGCCTGAGAAAAGCAGCAGACGATGGCTCAAGTGCTCATGGGAGACCCTGAAGAAATTCCTTGCTTCTGTCTTTGGACCAGTCCATCTCTGGCTGTTGCAGCCATTTGGGAAGTGAACCAGCGGATGGAAGATATCTCTCTCTCTCTCTCTCTCTCTCTCTCTCTCTCTCTCTCCCTCTCTCTCTCTCTGTCTTTCCTTCTCTTTGTAACTCTGCCTTTCAAATAAAATAAATATTTTTTAAAAAGTTCTGAAAATTATATTCTAATAGATAGATTAAATAAATACCATCTTTTCTTACTCATTACCCAGAAGGATATTATAAAATATTTGTGGGAACACTAGTGGTAGAACTTTGTTTTGTTATAGATTTCTTCAAATATAAACAAATAATAGGCTATTTCAAAATCTATAAATAATTATGGTAAATTAGTTTCTTAATTTTCCTGAAAATTCCTTTCAGTCTGGGTGTTGTAAGTGGAATTTCCCTAAAAATAAGCAAGAATTTAAAATTGGCCACAAGTCCAGGCAGAATAAAGTAAGAATTCAACTTCCTGCCACCTTGCAATGTTCTTACAGTTAAAGGGGAAGTTGTGTTCCCCTTGACTATCCCCTAGATGTTGGCTTTTCTTTGGAACACATTTTCCTACAGAAATCCTAGGAACATTTGTTTCCTTGAAAGGATGTGTGGTTTTTCTGGTGAATGTTGATTTAGGAAGAAGATTAAAGAAATGTAGACTAGAAAGGTCCTGAGTTTTGTGAAGGGGAAGGGGGTGGGGAGGAACTCAGGTTTGTTCTGTCCTTACTTTGGCTAAATGCTAAGCATCTAACATAACTTTTTACTCTGTTAGGTGATGTCATTGCCTATTTTATAAATTAAGAAATCTTGGAAAAGTAAATTAAATCGCTTACATCTTTTAGGAAGGACTTGAAGTTCAATTGGAAAGCACAGAAAGTTTGTTGAGAATGAGAACCTGTTCTGCCTCTCTATATCAAAGCACAGAGTAGATTCCCTAGGGTTGGATTTACTAGAAAGGCACAATCTTTGCAGTCTGGCTTCCCCTGTCTTCACTGATCTCTAATCCACAAAGAACTGCTGCATTAGTGCCAAAGTCGGAGGGGAGGTTTCACATGCAAAAACCCCTGGGCAAAGCATACATAGATTTTTCTTTTCTTTTATCAACACTCAAATGTTAATAATTACCATTTATCATGCATACATCAAAACTTTGCATACAACTTTTATTTAAACCACAGTAACCTTACAAAAAGACTGTTTTATTTTCATTTTAAATATTAAGCAATGGTGACTAAAAGAGAATAAATAACTTACAGATACTAAGTAGAACAACTAATATTTGAAACCAAATATCTACTCATATATCTAGCAGTAGCCATTTACCAGTATGTCATTTGAGGTTAACAGTGATGATTCTCTGACTGTATTTTTAATTTTTTTTTAACCTCATTCTCATTTCCCTACTTTCAGCCCATGTACTTTTCAGTGGTTGACTCCACCTTCAGATGCAGAAGTGAGCCTGTCTTGGTGGAAACTAGTCATCTTTTTGTTCCAGTTATAAGTTCAAGATGGAAATGTATGCAAATGAAAGCCAATGATGCATGAGTTAATGTTTGCTGTGGCTTCTGGGAAACAGAAACTTTCCCCGTGCATTCCTTGTGAACATATGACATTTTGTGGGCTGAATCTACCAGTATTCTGGTGACTCCCACCTGGAACAGGAACATGAAGAACGAAGCCAACCTTCAGAAGCCAGATAAGAAAGATGAATCCTAGTGGCCATTTGTCCCATGAAACTGTACTTGAAGAATCCTGACACAAGAATATGACTTTATGAGACAATGTTTATAGTTCTTTTTTCAGGTGACTTTAGATTTCTGTTTTTCTCTACATACCAAGTCATGCTATTTTAAGTTGACTCAAAAATCATTAACCACAAAAAACCTGAAAACTAGAGTACACCAAAATTAAGGACTTCTATATAAGAAGAGTTGTTCTATTTTAGAAAGCAAAATCTCAACAGCAAAAAGGTGTAGTAACTCATAAAATTTAATGCCAATATACTGAATATATAAAGAATTATTTTTAAAAATTATTTGAAATGCAAAGAGAGAGACAGAGACAGAGATCTTCCATGCCCTGGTTCACTCCCCAGATACCCACAAAAGTGGAGACTGGGCCCAAGAGCACAGATCCACTGCTTCCCAGGGTGTACAGTAGCAGGAAGCAGTATTAGGATTTGAACCCAGGCATTCTTATGTGGGTTGCATACATATTAAGCAGCATCCTAAGTACTGCACTTATGTTTGCCCTAGAATATATGAAAAATTCTTACATTTCAGAAGGTAAGAATAAACAAACCTAATTTTAGAAATAAAGTTGTTCAAAAGACATACAATTTTTAATCTATCTTTACATTTTTATTGATAAATAACTAAATTTATGGAATACAATGTGATGTTTTGATATTTGTATATACTTCAAAAAGATTAAATCAAGCTAATTAGCATATTCATAATTTCCTTAACTGATGAGAATTTTTAAATTCTACTCCTTTAGGAATTTTGAAATATACATTATTATTAACTGTAATTGCTATATTATGCAGTAGATCTTTAAAACATATTCATGCTAACTAGAACCTTATACTCTTTCACCAGTATTTCCTCTTGCCCTCTCTCTCTCATGCCCTCAGACTTGGCAATGACCATTCTACACTGTTTCTTTGAGTTTAACTTTTTAAGATTTCACATACAAATGAGATCATAACAGCATTTGTCTTGCTGGGCCTGGTTTATTTCACTTAGCATAATGTTCTCTAGGTTGATCTATGTTACAGATAACAGAATCTCTCTGTTTTTATCACATATTCTTTATCACTTCTGTTAATGGATACATTGTTTTCATATTTTGGTACTATGGCTTGAATACAGCACATCCTCCTGTGCTAGAAGCTGGGCCCACAATATCAAGATATTGAGGTGGTAGAGACTTCAAGAGAAGTAATGAGGGCATGGAGTCATCACCCTTCAAAGGGAATGACGTCTGTCTCCTAGAAATGGAGTAGGTATTGTAGGTCGGAACTGTTTACCTCCAGAGTGAGTTGTTAAGATGCAAGCTTGCCTTCCTCACTTGCCCTGTGCTCCGATTGCCCTCATTCTTTCATGTTCCTGCTAACCTCAGGATGCTGATTGCTGCCAAGCTCCGGGGTATCACCAGAGCTTGGGAGCCAAATAAGACTCTTTTCTTTATAGAAGTATTCAGTCCAGGTATTTTATAATAGCGACACAAAGTGGACTGTGACACCTGGTTATTGTGAATAATGCTGAAATGAACATGAGCTGCAGATATCTTCAATACACTGGTTGCAATTCCCTTGACTATGTACCCAGAGGAGAGATTGCTAGGTCAAATTGCAGCTCTATATTAGTCTTCTTTTTAAAATTAACTTCCATACTATTTCTCATGATAGTTGTATTCATCAACAGTACACAGGGGTTCCATTTTCTCTACACGATCACCAAAGTAATCTTTCCTCTTTTTTTGATAATTGTCAATTTAACAGGTGTGAGGTGATGGCTCATTGTGATTTTAATTTGCATTCCTTGATGATTAGTGATTCTGAGCAGATTCTCATACACCTGTTAGCCATTTGTATTTCTTCTTCTAAAAAAAAATCTATTCTAGTCATTTGTCCTTTTAAAAATTGGATATTTGTTTTCTTATTACTGAATTGTTGCTGAGTTTCTTTTATATTTTAGTTATTACCCCATTATCAGATATGTGATTTGCAAAATTATCAAATTATTCCACAGGTTATCATTTACTCTATTGACTTTTTTCTTGGCTGTGCAGTCTTTTGGTTTAATTTAGTATCATTTGTCAGATTTGCTGCCATGTTTGGGGGGATAAATAAAAAAAAATCATTGCTCAGTATCATGGAGCTGTTTCTCTGGTTTCTTCTATTAATTTTAGTGTCAAGTCTTTAATGTGTTTTGAGTTGACTCGCACATATAGAGCAAGAAATGCTCTAATTTCATTCTTTTCCATTTGGATATTTAATTTCCTGAGTACAGTTTATTGAAGAGACTGTTCTTTTCCCACTGTGTATTCTTGGCACTTTCATTGAAAATCAATTGACAGTAAACATGTTGATATATTTCTTGACTTTTTATCTCATTCCTTTTATAGATGTTTCTGTTTTTATGCCAGTACCATACTGGTTTGATTAGCACAATTTATAATCTATTTTGAAACCAGATAGTGAGACAAATTGTACTTTATTATTTTTGCTAAATGTTGTTTTGACTACTGAGATTCTTTCATGATTACATTATTTGTGTTTTCTTCCACTTCTTTTTTTAACGATTTATTTATTTATTTGAGATGTGGAGTTACATACAGAGAGGGAGAGATGGAGAGAAAGATCTTCCAACTGCTGGTTCACTCCCAAAATGGCTGCCAGGGCCAGAGCTGGACCAATCTGAAGCCAGGAGCCAGGAGCTTCTTCTGGGTCTCCCATGTGGGTTCGGGAGCCCAAACCCTTGCACTATCTTCCATTTTTATTCTGAAAGGGAATTCAAATTATATTCATCACAACACCAAGAACGCAGGCTACAGCAGTGCGGCGCCATCTTGAGAAAGGAGTCATTGTCAGAATCCACACTGCCCTGGGGGACAGAAGTCCCTGCATGTCACCTTTCTGAAGTCCGACAGAAATGACACCTCTCTAGCAAGAAACACACACACATGGAGGAGGAGGAGGAGGAGAAAGAGGAGGAGGAGAAGGAGGAGAAAGAGGAGGAGGAGGAGGAGAGGAGGATGGGAGGAGGAGGAGGAGGAGAAAACAAAACAAAACAAAATCCTGCAACCTCATGGATCCAACTAGGCCCAGCAGAGCAACAGAATTTCTCTAGCCCACATAGTGCTGTGTACTACTGGAACAAAGGGTGCAAAACACCAGATGATGCTTCTAGGACCCTAGAAGTAAGGGTACCCAATCCCGCAGGTGGGTCCACACTCCCACTTTTATTTTCCCTTTGTCACATGAGTCATCATTTGCTGCTACTGTGATCCAGGCAAACCAGTATTCTTCTTCAGGGCTTTGTGACCCTAGCCCATCTGCTCACCATTGCTCAGAACTCTACACCTTGGGAACTGTATCATGGTTGTGCATGTGCCCAGTCTACTGCCAGTGCCAGTGCTGCTCCTGCAATTTCAGGCCCACACACAGATTGTGATCCTGGGTTTGCATGTCCCGCATATCCTGGCAACAGTGCTAGTCTACAGAATCAGGCCCCTGAGCAGATTATGGCCATGAACTTGTGCACCTGCACTTCCATGTGTCAGCACTAGTGTGGCAGCTTTGCCCCTCACATGGACAGTGTCCTGGGAACTGCATGCCAGGGATCTGAGCAGCCCCACTGAGTCACAGAAGTGCCCTAGATCACCGTTGCTACTAACATTCACTACAGTGAAAGATGGTATACAGGATTATAATATAGCATGCAACTGCAACTAAAGCCAGAGTATCCTAAACAATCAACACATTAAGACATAACGTCAAGACAAAAAAAGCCTTTAAAATTGATGCAGATAAGTGAATTGCCAGATGAACAACTAACAATGTAGGGACACAAGAAAAATGAAACAAACAAACAAACAAAAGGCAATGTGATTATCCAAACAGTACACAATAACACTTTAGTATCAGTCTATAAAGAAAGGGAGCTTGAGAAAATGCCTCACAAAGAATCCAAAAGAATGTTTATGGGGATACTCAAAGAGTTACAAGTAAATACAGGTAGACAGTTAAATGAAATGAAATCAGAAAGTCAATGCATAATACAAATGAAAGTTTCAGCAAAGAGAGATCTTTGTAAGAACCATACAGAAATCTCAGAGATAAAGAACTCAATGAGTCAAATAAAAATAGAGTTGAAAATCTCAACAGCAGAATAGATCAAGCAGAAGACAGAATATCTGAAATTGAAGACATGGCTTTTGAAATATCTCAACTGGACAAAAAGGAAGAGAAAAGAAATGAAAAATGAAGAGAAAAAAAGAAACAGAGAAGACAGGAGGATGGAGACAGTTTGTGAGACTTTTGGAACACCAATGAATGATCATAATTGGAATTCCTGAGGGAGAGGAGAAGAGTAAAGACACATGTAAGTACACACAAAAAGACATTCAATTAAATGATAGTTGAAAACCTCCCTAATCTGGATAAATGGACACCTAAGTAGCAGGAGGCTTATAATAGAACCCCAAATGGAGATGACCAGAGAAGATTTTCACCATGGCACACTATACAAACAGATGAAGCAAATGTGATCTATACACACAATGGAATATTCTCCAGCCATAAAAAAGAATGAAATCCTGACATTTACAGCAAAATGGATGGAACTGAAGATCATTATATTAAGTGAAATAATCCAGACACAGAAAGACACTGCATGTTCCCTTTCACATGTGGAAATTGAATGATAATCATCTAGATTAGCAGAGACTGAGAAGGGTGAGGGGAAGAGTGATAGAAGGATGGAGGGAAGTAGACAATGTGCACCAAAATGCAGTAGGGTGAACATAACAAGTGCTGGTATTTTGCAGCACAATGAGATGACTAAACTCCTAATAATACATTATATATTGTATAAGAAATAGGAACAGATAAGCTGATATGTCCCAATCACATGGAAAGTTAGGGGGATGAAGTGATCACTTGCCTGCTTGTATGTACTGCAATACTGTATTATATCCCTTCAACAGAGGTGGGGAACTTTCTTTTACCAAGGGCCATTTGGATATTCATAACATCATTCATGGGCCATACAGAATCATTGACTTTAAAATTACCTGCTATAGATTTACTGAACTTCGAGTCCCACCTGCAGTTGCCTCTACAGAGCCGGATCAAATGATTCTGAGTTCCTTATATGCCCCATCAGGGTGGACATTCCCCACCCTGTGGCTTAAAATGTACAATTATACATGTTGATACAAAATTCAAAAACAACTTAAAAATAAATGCTTATTATTAAAATTGTATCCTGATATGGGTATACACATGAGACAGGATCATACAGCCTGCTGTTTTATACATAGTACACAGTTTGTAGCTCATTCCCACTCTGTACCTGTCCACCCAGTGATTGTGGCATTTCTGAACAGTGCTAGAGAGACTGAAGTTTTCCTCAGTGACATCTCTCCTGAGTGTCCTGAATGGCTTCTGCTTTCTCAAATAAATTCATAGTCACCTCTGTAATCTCCAGAACTTGGACAAAATCATTAGTGCTTAAATTTCATTCCTTTGCATTTTCATTCTTAGTGGTACACCTTTATTTTTATTTCCATGGAATCTAAAGAATAGAGCTAAAAATGTGTCTCCAGTTTTTTTTCCCCCCTTTGGAGGCTATAGGGGACAGAATGACCCACACCAAATTACTGGCCTCTGGTGTACCGACATCCCAATTATTAAGTCAAACACAATTCTTGCTGTTGTTGAAGGGATTTTTGTCTAGGTTGTCCTTATACAATTGTATATACCACTTAAGTCTGTGTTTTGAGGTCAAAAATGGAGGGAGGCAGAGATTTAAAGTATGAGAAGGAATCTACAAGTTTGAAGATGAAAAGAGCTACGTGCAAGGCTTGAAGAGGTTCTCTGGATACTCAAGGTGCTCCCAGCAGACAGACAGTAAGAACATTAGGGACATTGATGCTACAATGGCAAGTAACTGAATTCTGCAAACAACTTGAGTGAACGTGGATGCAGACTTCCTAGATGGGAAGTCAGCCCAGAATATCTTCATTTCAGTTCTTGAGCCTTGATCAGAAAACCCAGCCATATCATGCCTAACTTCTGACTTGTAGAACTGTGCACTAACAAGTAGATGTAAGTTATTATGTTATTAAGTTTGTGACTATTTGCTATGCACCAACAATAGAACTCATGGACAAGCTCAACTCCAAATAACAAGTCCAAGACTTCTGTATTTTATAAAAGTCCCACAAGTAATTCTGGAATGCCACCAATGTTGAAGAGTTGAACTGTGTACTCCACTGTCTTTGGTTTGTGCATTTTACCTGAAAGCAAGCTTCCTATGATGGACTTATTCCTGGGGAAGCACCAGGGGACTGTTTTTCCAGAATCATGATCTTGCCCAATGGGGAGAGACATAGCAGTAGTCTTGGACAGCTTGAAGGCTGAGAAAAACTGACAGTACTACTTGGATTGTAAAGGCTATCAGGTTAAGTTTTAGGCATTCATCTATTACATACCCATCTGTGGACACTGGCTATGTTCCCATCACACTAATTTATGAGATAAAAGTCATGCCAAAATGATCTCACAGCACAATGCCATAGGCATTATAAAACCTTACTCAAAGTATGATACTTTTGGGAGTATCTTAAAAGTGCTGAATCTCAGACCTACCACAGATTTATGGAATTAGGATCTGAATTTTAACAAGACACACCAACGCTTTGTAAGTACATTTAGGTTTGAGAAGCACTCTCATAACATTTTAATGCTTAAGTGATGGTGAGGAAGGCCAACTCCACCTGGAAATTCTAATCTTACCTCTGAGAAAAGGCACCAGGGACAGAAGCTGCTTTGTCTAAATGTCTTTTGAAAACTCACAGTCATGTATTTGGTGTAAAAAAATTTCAAAATTTAGTGGTTTTTGATATATAGTAGAATTCAAATTATCATAGAAAACAAAGCTAAACACGTCTCAAGTAGTAGCTAAAATGAGTCCTAAAATTGCTGATGAAAATAATCTAATCACTTAATTTTATTATTATAAAGATATTATTAAGCATTGCTAAGAAATATATATTGTCTACCTTTTAGGAATTAGAGGGTATTACTGATTACTAATAACATAATAATCATTAACTGGTGTTGGAGGGTTAACTCTAAACTTTATCCCCAGTTTTGAAAAGAGTTTCTATGACATCTAGATTATTCTGTCCCACTTGCTGTATATTTAATTTATTGCAGTCCTTAAATACTTCATATCATCTTCATACTAAGAGGTTACTTAGCTTTATCCTAAGAAAGAACAGAGAGGAATTTAGGAAGATGAAAAGATGAAAGGGGAAGAGAAACAGAATGTAAGTGCACAGGGATAAATGGAGAGATCACCAGAAAGCAAATTCACTATATTTAAATTTGAGATGTTACTGAAATTTGATGACAATTACTGTATGTAACTCACACACCACTTTTATGCCAAAATTATTTGTACATTATTAGGATGAAAACTTTCAGAGATAAATATTTGTTGACTCTTAGCTATCAAAGTGAGTAAATTCTCATTAATTTCTTTTGGCTGTTTACTGAGTTAAACTTCCCAGATACACAATTCAGTTAAATCAAACATAATGATAGATACATGAAAATACAGTTGACTTAGAATACCAACAACTTGAATGATTACAATTGTGCTTATGGGATAGTCCTAAATTTTGTGGGCATAGATGTTAATTATTTCTTTTGCACTTCAAATTACTATGTACCAAATGAAAGGCATGTTTTCAGAAGATGTTTATTGATTAATGTGTAAAGAACAAAAATAATATGGAAATGATGCAAGGATGGTAATTTTAAACTCTTAATAGATGCTTTTGCCCTAAGTCGTTTCATCCTGATTTACCCTTTAATCATCCCAAGACATCAAAGTAAGCATTGAGTTTCCAATGGTTCATGGTAATTATCTGAAACTCATCATTTCCCTTAATCATTCTGTCAGTGATGAAGCTAATTCTCAGAAGTTTCAGAATTGTGCTGCTGGATCTTTTGATAGATTTGACCAGGACATTTTCTTTCAGGTGTACTACAGAAACTAAAACTTTTGTCTTGTCTTGTCATTTGACACACTTTCGATCTGCTAGTTTTATGTGGGGGAGGAGGATTATTTGATTTAAGTAAATTTTTTCAAGCATTTTAGCCCTAATTTGCCTATCAATATTGATTTTATTTTTAAAAATTTTTATTTATTTGAAAGTTAGAGTGAGAGATAGGGTCTTTCTGTCCCTCTCTCTCTCTCTCTCTCTCTCTCTCTCTCACACACACACACACACACACACACACACACATCTTCCATCTGTTCTTTCTCTCCCAAAATGGTTGCAACTATCAGGTCTTAAAGAGACCAAAGCAAGTAGCCAGTGATGCCATCCTGGTTTTCATTGCGGGACAAGGACCCAGGTACTTGGATCATCTTCCAAAGCCAACCTGCGCACATTAACAGGAGATGGAACAAAATGGAGTAGCCAAGACTTGAACTGGCATTCTGATATGGGATGAAGGCATTACAAGCAGCAACTTAACACACTGCACTACAACACGCATCCTTATCAATGTTGATTTTAAAGGCGCATTATTAATCATCAAGAGTCCATAGCTCAGGTGTAGTGAGTAAAGCCACTACCTGCTTTGCAGGCATCCCATATGGATGCATGTTGGAGTCTTAGCTACTCCACTTCCGATATAGAGCCCTACTAATGTGCCTGGAAAAGCAGTGTAGAATGGCCTAAGTGCTTGGGCCCCTGCACCTATGTGGAAGACCCAGAAAAAGATCCTATCTCCTGGCTTTGGTTGGCCCACCTTTGGCCATTGTGACCATTCATTTGGGGAGTGAACCAGCAGATGGATGGTTTTTATTGGCATTTTACTGATGGCTAGTGGTCCTGAGCATTTTTTTCATGTGTCTGTTGGTCATTTGTATTTCATTCTTTGAAAAAATGTCTGTTCACATCTTTTACCCATTCTTAACTGGATTGCTTATTATATTGTTGTTGAGTTTTTTGAGCTTCATATACATCCTGGATATTATTCCTTTGTCAGATGCATAGTTTACAATATTTTTTCCTAGTCTGTCATTTGCCTCTTCACTTTTTTGAGTGCTCCCTTTGCTGTGCAGAAGCATCTTAGCTTGATGTAATCCCATTTGTCCTTTTTTTTTTTTTTTTTTTTTTTTGCTTTTATTGCATATGCTTCTGGGTTCTTATCCAGGAGGTCTTTGCTTGAGCAAAGTGTTTCACCTATGTTTTCCTCTAGTACTATGATAGTCTCCTTTCTTAGGTTTAGATCCTTGATTCCATTTTGAGGGTTTTTTTTTTTTTTTGGTTTTTTTTTTTTTTTCGTATAGTCTGTAAAGAATGGATGTTTTCCAACAACACTTGTTGAAGAGGCTGTCCTTTCTCCAGGGAATGATTTTACCATGTTTGATTAGTTTGTTATAGATACCTAGAATAATTTCAGACGTTTACATTCTGTTATTTTGGTTCACATGTCTATTTTCTGTGCCAGTATTAGGCTGTTTTGATTTTAACTACCCTTTAGTGTGTCTTGAAATATTATATTGTGGTGTCTCCAGTTTTGTTTTCATTGTTTAAGATTGCTTTACTTACTCAGGGTCTCTTGTGTTTCCATATAAATTTTTGGATTTTTTTTCTTTAGATTTTTATTTATTTATTTATTTGACAGGCAGAATCTCAGACAGTGAGAGAGAGAGACAGAGAGAAAGGTCTTCCTTCCGTTGGTTCACTCCCCAAATGGCCACAATGGATGGAGTAGCATCTATCCAAAGCCAGGAGCCAGGTGCTCCCACATGGGTGCAGGGGCCCAAGCACTCGGGCCATCCTCCACTACTCACCCAGACCACAGCATAGAGCCGGACCAGAAGAGGAGCAACCGGGACCAGAACTGGCACACAGTTCTGGCTCCGCAGGCTGAGGATCAGCCTAGTGCACCACGGCACCAGCCCCTGGATCTCTTTTTCTGAGAAGAATTTCCTTGGCATTTTGATTGGGCTCATATTGAATCAGTAAAATGCTCTGAGTAGTAGGGACATTTTGATAGTATTAATTCTTCCAATCCATAAATATGGAAGAATTTTTTGCCATTTTGTGTGTGTTTGTTGTCTTCTATTTCTTTCCTTAATGTTTTGTAAATTTCATTATAGAGATCTTTCATGTCCTTGGATAATTTTTCTGAAGATACTTACATTTTTTGTAGCTGTTGTGAATAGGGCTGATCTTGTGAGTTCTTTCTCAGTCATAGCACTGTTTGTGTATACAAATGGTATTTATTTTTCTGTGTTGATTTTTATATCCTACAACTTTGCCAAGCTCTCTTATGACTTCCTATAGTCTCTTAGTGAAGACTTTTGGTTCCCCTAAGTAAAGGATCATGTCATTTGCAAATTTGGATAATTTTACTTCTTTCTTTCCAGTTTGTATGCCTTTGATAACTTTTTCTTATCTAATGGATCTGGATAAAACTTCCAGAATTATATTGAATACTAATGTTGAAAGTGGGCAACCTTGTCTAATTCTGGATCTTAGTGAAAATGTTTCCAGCTTTTCTTCATTCAATATGATGCTGACTATGAGTTTGATGTAAATTTTTAAAAGGATCTTTGACACTCTAGTTCAAAACAAAAAGTAGCTCAATTTTTTTTAATTTTATAGCAATCTGATGATTAAAAGTTATTTTCATAGAAGGTTCATTTCTAATTGTCACTACTTCTATTAGTTTAATCAAAATACAAAAAATTCATTAAAACATTTTATATTTTAGATAATATGAGGTACACAATTTAGGTACTAACAAATAATAATCCAGGGAAATGAAATAATCAATATAAATATTTCAGTAGGAAATATAAAATTATTTATTAATTGGCATGCTCATATATCTATACTTCCATGGTAATATAGTCAACTTAACATAAAACGAGTAAGAACATTAAGTGTAAAATTGTACACTAAGAGATTTCATAATATAACACTGTAGACTAAGAGATTTTATAGACACATTAATGCTTTTCTATCAATGCTAATAATAAACAGTTACAAATTGAAATAAAAAAATACTTCACTTAAAACAAAAAATTCAAAAAGATCTAATGTTCTCTTTCAAATCTGTGGAGAATGGAAAGTTTGTCTATAAATGTTGCTGATGAAAACACTAAGATGACGAAATAGAAAGGGAGAGAGTGCAATCTCAGGGAAGAGTTAGGGAAAAAAATGGCAGAGGAAACTCCAGGCAAATTAGAGGGACACTATGGACCTATGTGAAGGGTGTGACTGTTCACAACTCAGGACCCAAGCCGAGGAGAGCCTCAGCACCAGCTTAGGAGAATGAGGTGAGACCAGACTGTAGCAGGTGAGACCAGACTGCATCAACCCAAGCCACTGGCAATAAGGCTGCAGGAAGAGCCTGGTGTGAGTCTGGGTTGGAGCCCTGTGGGGTACAGTATGTTTGCCAACCAGGAGGAAAAAAGAGAGTGCACATTTCTCTCTCTTTAGCCAGCCAGTACTGGTGTCCTGTAACTAGCCAAAAGCAGGTGGATGCCATTTTGGACCTACATAACAGCTGCGCCAGCTCATGTCGCATGCCCAGAAACCAGCTGAGGGGAGACACCTGAGTCTATCTAGGAAAATTGAAAGGGGATTTGGGGCTCATGACTGTGGGAGCCTCATGTCTTGGGGCTGTGAAAACACTGTGGCTGTGAGTGAGGTCATACAGTGTGGATGGGTCTTTGGGTAGTCACTGTGGGTAGCTACACACACTCAGGGCTCCCCTGATTCCTGGTGAGGGTCATTGCTGTGGGATCTGTGCTCACACCAAGGTCTGTATGGATCTTTGTTGTTGCAGCATGGATGAATATTGTACCCACTGGGGCTGGAGCCCAGGCATTGGTCTCCTTGGAGGAGAGGAGGTGAGCATGAAACTACATCAACAAAGCTGAACAAACTTCTCCTCTGATAAAAAAAAGAGATTTACACACCCAATTTGGGTGTCACCTTGGACACTCCGCTCACCCTGGACTACTGAATAGAGCTCCCTGGACACACCCAGCACATGCTCAGGGCAGTTGCTGAAAGAGCAGACACTCCGCTGATCCACAGAGGCCAGGTCTAAATATAAAAGCCATCACAGGGAAAACAAAACAAAAAATAAGTATCTACACAAATGCCTAAAAATAAAGGCAGCAATTCAAGTAACAAGAATAAGGAAGACAAGATCATTACCCCAAAGGAACACAACACTTCAATACTAGAATGTGAAAATGAAGAGATTGAAGAAATACCCGAAATTAAATTCAAAAAATTGATCATAGGATTGCTTAGAAGCAATCAGAAGCAAATCCATGAACTAAAGACATCCATACATGATAAGAATGAAAATTTTTCTCATAAAATTGAGATTTTAAAGAGAAATCCAATTGAATTATTGGAAATGAAGAATTCAATAGAACAAATAAAAATTATGGTAGAAAGCCTTAACAACAGACTTGATGAGGCAGAAAAAAGAATATCTGAGTTAGAAGACAAATCTGAAAACTTTACAGTCAGACCAAAGGAAAAAGAAGAAGAAATTAGAAAACTAAAAAAAGTGTTGGAGATCTTTTGGATACTATCAAAACACCCAACATATGGGTCGTAGGTGTTCCTGAAGGTGTAGAAAAAGAGATGGATTAGAAGGCCTTATTAGTGAAGTAATAACTGAAAACTTCCCTAATTTGGAGAAAGAAAGGGACTTTTAAGTACAGGAAGCACATAGAACTCCTAAAAGATATGACCAGGAAAGAGCTTTACCATGAGACTTTGTAGTCAAACTCTCCACAGTAAAACATAAAGAGAAGATTCTAAAATGTACACGGGAGATATTCCAGATTACTTTCAGAGGATCTCCAATTAGACTCACAGCTGACTTCTCATCAGAAATCCTACAGGATAGGAGAGAATGGAGAAATATATTCCAAGTCTTAAGAGAAAAAGTTGTCAACCCAGAATACTGTACCCTGCAACACCCTCATTTATGAATGAAGGTGAAATAAAGACCTTCCATGAAAAAGAGAAATTGAAAGAATTTGTCACTACTCATCCAGCCTTACAAAAGATGCTAAGAATATGCTACACACAGAAACACAGAACCATGGTCATTACTATGAAAGAAAGTGAAAATATCCCAGTAAAAGTACAAAGGAAATCAAAAGTAAACAATCTAAATATTTATCAAAAAATGGCAGGGCCAAGTCGTTACTTTTCAATACTCACCTTGAATGTAGATGTCCTTAACTCTCCAGTTAAAAGATACAGACTGGCCAAAGGGATTTAAAATACAAGATCCATCTATTTGCTACCTACAAGAAAAACATCTCACCAACAAAGATACATGCTGAGGGGCCAGTGCTATGGTATAGTGAATAAAGCCACTGCCTGCAGTGCCAGCATCCCATGGGTGCTGGTTCAAGTCCTGGCTGCTCCATTTCTGATCTAGCTCTCTGCTATGGCCTGGGAAAGTAGTAGAAGATGGCCCAAGTTCTTGGGCCCCTGCACCCAGCTGAGAGACCCAGAAGAAGCCCCTGGCTCCTGGCTTCAGATTGGCCCAGCTCCAGCCATTGCAGCCATTTGGTAAGTGAACCACTTGATGGAAGACCTTGCTCTCTCTTTGTCTCTCTCTCTGCCTCTACCTCTCTGTAACTCTCTGCCTTTCACATAAATAAATGTCTTAAAACAACAACAACAAAAAGATACATGTAGGATGAAAATGAAAGGATGGAAAAAGATATTCCATGCTAACATAAACCAAAATAGGGCTGGTGTGGCCATCTTAATATAAGACAAAACAGACTTTAACACAAAAAATGTTAATAGAGAGACAAAGAAGGCACTATGCAATGATTAAGGGATCACTTTAATAGGAAGACATGGCTATAATAAAGGGAGACATAGACTTCAATACAATATTAATGGGAGACTTCAACACCCCAGCAATGTACAAATCAACCAGATGAAAATGAAGAAGGAAACAACAGCTAATTGACACTATAGACCAAATGGACTTAATGGACATATACCGAACTTTTCAACCTACAGTTGCAGAATACACATTTTCCAATGAGTGCGTGGAACTTTCTGTGGGATATACCCCAGGCCAGGCCGTAAAGCAAGTCTCAGTAAATTCAAAAAAATCAAAATTATAACATCTATCATCTCTGGCCACATTGGAATGAAACTGGAAATCAAAAACTCATGAATCTCTAGAATATATGCAAACACATGGAGACTAAACAACATTCTCCTGAATGGACAGTGAGTCAAAGAAGAAATCAAAAGAGAAGTCAAAAAGCTGATGGGGAACAGGTTTTTTCTTTTTTTCCATACTATTTGTTGAACTCTTTGCTTGTATAATCCTCTGTGTATAAAGTTAATTGAAAATAGATCTAGTAAAAAATAAGAATGAGAATAGAAAAGGAATGAGAAAGAAGGGTTGGAGTGGGAGTGGGAAGGTGATTATGGTGGAAAGAATCACTATCACTATTTTCCTAAAGTTGTATTTATGAAATGCATGAAGTTTATATATCTTAAATAAAAGGCTTCTGGGGGGAAATAAAATCATGCTGGAAGAAACAGTTACCCACCTAGAAAATTTGAAGTCAAACCCCTCTGTCACATACTAAAATAAATCACAGATTAAATAGACATAATGTAAAACATAAAATAAGAAAAATCTTGTAAGGAAATCTTTGCAAATATAGGCATGGTTCAAGCATAAAAAAAATTAACAACATCAGGAAATTGACCAGTGCCACGGCTCACTAGGCTAATCCTCCACCTTGCGGCACCAGCACCCAAGGTTCTAGTACCGGTTGGGGCGCCGGTTCTGTCCTGGTTGCTCCTCTTCCAGTCCAGCTCTCTGCTGTGGCCCAAGAAGGCAGTGGAGGATGGCCCAAATGCTTGGGCCCTGCACCCGCATGGGAGACAGGAGGAAGCACCTGGCTCCTGGCTTCAGATTGGCGCAGTGCACCGGCCATAGCGGCCATTTGGGGGGTGAACCAACGGAAGGAAGACCTTTCTCTCTGTCTCTCTCTCTCACTATCTAACTCTGCCTGTCAAAAAAAAATCAGGAAAGTAAAAATCATTAAACAAAAACAGGTATATTTTAATAATAATACTATAGAATTAGGGGGCAGGAATTTGTTACAGTGGTTAAAATGCTGTTTGAATGCCAGCATCCCATTTTGGAATCCGTAGGTTTGATTCCTGACTTCACTCCAGATTTTGGCTTTCCACACATACACACCCTGGTAGATAGCAGATGATGTCACAAGTAGTTGAATCTGTGCCATCCATGTAGAGAATCTAGATAGAGTTCTTGGTTACCAGGCATTTGGAGAGCGAACAAATAGATGGGAAGTCTGTTTGTCTGCCTTTGTCACTTTGTCTTTCTGACTATAAATAAAATAAAATAAAATTTAAAAACTGAAAAAAACACACCAAAATATTTGATGCAATGGCACAATTGTCAAGACACTGCTTGGTAGAGCACACTCCATATCCAAGAGCCTGGCTTGAGTCTTGGCTCCACTTCCTATTCTAGCTTTCTTCTAATGAGCACTCTGGGAAGCAGCAGATGATGGCTCAAGTATTTGGGTATTTGCCACCCATATGGGAGACCAAGACTGAGTCATGGGATCCTGCTTTTGGCTTGTCTAAAGACCCAGGCATTTGAGAGATGTACCAGATGGTAGAAGATATCTTCCTTTATCTCTCTCTCTCTCTTTCTACCTCCCACTCTTTCCATCCATATTTGCCCTCTTTCAAATAAAATGAAAAATATTTTTTGACAGGCAGAGTTAGACAGTGAGAGAGAGAGACAGAGAAAAAGGTCTTCCTTTTCCATTGGTTCACCCACTAATGGCTGCTATGGCTGGCGCGCTGTGGCCAGCGCACCACGCCGATCCGAAGCCAGGAGCCAGGTGATTCTCCTGGTCTCCCATGCGGGTGCAGGACCCAAGGACTTGGGCCATCCTCCACTGCACTCCAGGGCCACAGCAGAGAGCTGGACTGCAAGAGGGGCAACCGGGACAGAATCCGACGCCCCAACTGGGACTAGAACCAGGATGCTAGCGCCGCAGGCAGAGGATTAGCCTAGTGAGCCACGGTGCCGGCCGTGAAAAATATTTTTAAATTAAATGTTATATATGTTGATGATATATAATACCTTCCAATATTTTAAGAAGCCAATAAAATTAGGAAAATTTATGCATTACACATAAAGGAAGAAAGACCAAAACCTAATACACATGAAATATTCTCATAAACAGGCAAGAAAATGATATTATCCACAGAAATATAGACAAAGGACATAAATAAACATTGCATGGAAGGAAATATAGATAACATGCATGTGAAAAGATCCTTGGATTCATTATTGGTTTTGAAATTTCAAATTAATTTGAAAATGAATTGATTTTTAAGTATCAAAGAGTTCCGTAGACTCAGTTCTACACCTGGTGCTTAGCCTGGCCACCCTAGTGAGAATAGTAAAAAAACATCTTAGTACTTGTGGGTAAATAGTTGCTGCCTCAAGTACTCCACGTCCATCTCTGTCCTTCAGACATTGCTAGCCCCTTGACTTTCATAGTCAAAGGACCATTGCAGTCACTGTCCAAGCATAGCTTGGAAAGGAGGCTTTGAGGAAAGGTCAGGACTCCAGGAGGATGTTAAAGGTCAGGGGAAATCCAAAATGTAGGTTCCTACTTTTTGTTTCCTGTTGATTTTCACCTCCACTTCATGGAAGTTTAATACTTCCCAAACAACCATCAAAAGCCAAGGCATTGGAAACATTGACAAAAAAAGAGTTAATGCTGTATATAATGCTTGTTCAGTGCTAATATTCTGAACACATTGTGATCCATTTAAAGACTATAATCATCCACATCATTTTGTGGATGACAAAACTGAAGAAAATGTAAGCAGACAGCTTCTGGCAGAATTATTTTGATCAAATCTCCTGCTGAGGAGAACTAGCTATAAAAGGAATAACAACAACACTCCTCTGCTCTGGGTAGTCAGGAAAGGCAGAGTAGAAGGAGAGGAGAGGCAGAAGCAGTTAAGATTTTGCTTACTGGGTGCTCCAGAAAAACCTCAAACTCCGGTACTAGATTAACGTGGTTCTGGATTGTTAGTTCAACCAATGCCTAGAAAAATATATCATTCTAAGCCTCAAATCATGTCTGAAAGTATGTTTTTTGCAAATACTATTTTTGGGATATAATATGCCAAGCATACAATAATTCAAGAAGAATAGAAGAAAAGACCTCAGAAACATTTTTTAAATATTTATTTGAAAGGCAAAGAAACACACACATACACACATACACTCACACACTCACACACTCACACCCACAGGGAGGGGAAGTGGCATCTTTCATCTGCTGGTTTACTCCACAAATGCCTGTAATGATCAGTCTTGGTTAAGCTGAAGCCAGGAGCCTGGAACTCAATCTGGGTCTCCCATGTGCACATCAGGGATCCAATTACTTGAGCCATCATGGGCTACCTCCTGGGGTGTGCATTAGCAGGAAGTTGGATAGGAAATGGAGTTCAGACTTGAATTCTAATACAGGATGTGGGTATTCCAAGCAGTAGCTTAACCTGTTATGCTACAATGCCCATTTCAGAAATCAGAAATTGTAGCTCACATATTGGATTATCAGACAAGAACTTTTAAATAATTATCTTTGCTGTTTACAAGTGGATAAATCTCAATATTGCAAATTTTGGCAAAGAATTGGAAACTATAAAATTGGCATTAGCAGAACTGAAAAAGAACATTAATGAAAAAAAAAACATAACAACTGAAAATAACACAATGGACAGTTTTGATAGATAATTAAAATATGCCAAAAGAGAGATTAGCAACCTGGAAGACAAATCCAAACACAATGTCCAAAATGTAGTTCAAGATGATTCTGGAATGAAAAATACCATGGATAAAAGTTGTAAAAAACTATAATCATAGGATCAAATATTTACATGACTTGAATATTAGTTAACTCCAAACATTTATTTTCTAATATAAGCATTTACAGCTATAAATTTCACTCTAAGTACTTCTTTTTTTAAGATTTTATTTATTTATTTGACAAGTAGAGTTACAGACAGTGAGAGGCAGAGACAGAGAGAAAGTTCTTCCATCTGCTGGTTCATTCCCCAAATGACCTCAATGGCTAGAGCTGGGCCGATCCGAAGCCAGCGGCCAGCAGCTTCTTCTGGGTCTCCCACGCTGGTGCAGGGTCCCAAGTGCTTGAGCCATCTTCTACTGCTTTCCCAAGCCATAGCAGAGAGCTGGATCAGAAGAGGAGCAGCCAGGGCTAGAACTGGCGCCCATAGGGGATGACAGCTCCGCAGGCAGAGGATTAACCTGCTGCACCACAGCAACAGCCCCTCTAAATACTTCTTTATCTGCATCTCATGCTTTTCAGTACATTGCAGATTATTTTTTTATTCTTTTTAGTAATTGAGAATCAGAGAAAGAGATAGAGTGAGAGAGAGAGAGAGAGAGAGAGAGAGAGAGAGAGAGAGAGAAAGTGAGAGAGAGAGCACTCCCATCTGCTGGTTCTCTTCCCTGATGCCT
This sequence comes from Lepus europaeus, assembly GCF_033115175.1. Lineage (NCBI taxonomy): Eukaryota > Metazoa > Chordata > Mammalia > Lagomorpha > Leporidae > Lepus > Lepus europaeus. The sequence continues at coordinate 126,166,687 of NC_084828.1, forward strand.
TCAGTGGCTGAGTATGGGCTGAAGCTGGAGCTTGGAGCCAAGAACCTAATCCTGTCTTCCACATGGGTCACATGTGCCATCACCGTTTACCCCCAAGGTCTGCCTTAGCAGGACTCTGGAGCGGCAACTATGATCAGAAATTGAACCCAGATACTCGAATATGGGAAATGGACATCTTAAATACCAAGCTAAATGCCTGCTCCTATTATAGATTCTTTTTCAATTATCACAGATATCTTCTGTGTTCCATGTTATTTCTTTTTGGGTACATGCCTTGTTTAAAATAGTGTTACTTAATTACTGAGATGGTGAGAGAATATACTTCAAAATAACTTGATTCTTTTACATTGATTGTGACTTGTCTTGTGGCCATATTTATTTATCTTGCTGAATGTCCTGTGGGCATAGAACCTGCCATTGTTAGGTGAAGGGTTTTATAAATATACATAAGGTGGAGTTGGTTGACGGCACTGTTCCTTATATCTTTATTGAGTTTCTGTCTCCCCATTCTCTCAGTTTCAGACAGGGGAGCATTGAAATTCTCACCAACACCATATCTTATGCTCTTATATACCATGGTAACATCATACAAGTGCCATTCAACTGTATATTTGTCTTCTTCCTCCTATCCTACTTATGTAATAAGCCCCATAATAGTTATTTTTAAAAAAAATATTTATCTGTTTATGTGAAAGACACACACAAACACAAACACACAGATCTCTGCTTCACTCCCTACATGGCTGCAATGGCCAGGGCTAGGCCAGTTGGAAGCCATGGTGCCAAGGGCTTCATCCAGTCTCCCATGTAGGTAGCAGAGGCCCAAACACTTGGAAATCTTCCACCACTTTTCTTAGACCATTAGCACGGAGTTGGATCAGAAGTGGAGCAGCCAAGGCTTGAGTTGGTATCCATACTGGCTTTACCAACTACGCCACAAACACCAACCCCAATACAGCTATTATAATTGCCCTAAGGGATTTTTCACTTACTCATGCAAAGATTTTATTGGGATATTCAAATGACATTAAATACATTTTAAAATATGCACTTTAGAAGCACTTGGTATTTTATAATGTTGTGCAACTATCACCACTATCTAATTTCAGAGTGTTTCCATTATTCCCCAAATTAACCCAGTAGTTTTCTGTATTATCCAAAGAGAGTGATGGAATCCACAGGATAGAGACAGATATGAGTGGGGATTTCTGGTGGATTGGCTCATGTGGTTATGGAGGAAAGGATTCCTACCAGCTGGAGACCCTGGAAAACTGGCAGCATGGCTCAGTCCAAGTCTAAGGCCACAGAATCAGGGAAGCCATGGTTGCACCTCTCAGTCCAAGGCTAAAGTCCTGGAAACTCAGGGGTTGCTTACAGCTGGGGTAAATACAAGGGTGCCGATGCTGGGCATATGGGATTCTGAAATCCATGAGTAGAATGAAAAGAGAGTCTCTCACTCCAGGAGGAGAAAGAAAAACCTTCTTTGTGATTTTATTTTTTCTACCTGGCCCCCCAGTTGTTTGGATGGTGTCTGCTCACATTGAGAGCAAATCTTTACTCAGTTGATCAGCTCACATGCCAGTCTTCTCCGGAATCCTCATAGACACAAAAGGAAGTAATGCTTACCCATTCTCTAGATAGTCCTTAATCCAGTTAATTTAACACCTGAAGCTAACCATTATGTACCTCCCAAATCCCCCGTCCCAAACCCTGAAAGCCACATTTGTACCATCTATTTCTATAGATTTTCTTTTTTTATTTTTTGATGCAAATCGAATCACATGTGTGGCAGCCTTTGTGTTTGTTTTTTTTTTTCACTTAGTATCATGATTTCAAAGTTCATGTGTACCATAAAATATCAGATTAAATATTTTTGAGTAGAATTCAATTGTATAAACAATGGTATAGATAATTGGTTTGCCTATTCTGTTCTTTTGGGCACTTAGGTTATTTTTAGTTTCCATTTCTTTTTATGGCTGAATAGTATTTCACTTGTCAGTTGGTGGACATTTGGGTAATTATCACTTTTTGAATATTGTGAATAATTCTACTATGAACATTTTTGTACAACTTTTTGTGAGCATATAATTTCAGTTCTCTTGAGTTTATACTAATGAATCGATTTCTGGGACATATGGTAAACTCTGTTTCAGTTTTTGAGGAACTGAAAAACTGTTTTCTACAGAGAATGCATTTTTATACCCCTATGAGCAATGTATGAAGGTTCCAATTTCCTCAATTCTCATGTGCATTTGTATTCCATTTTATGTTTTAATTATAGTTATCCTAAAAAATGCTAAAGTGATAGCTCATTGTGTTTTTAATTTGTATTTCCTTAATGTGGTTTAATATCTTTTCATGTACTTATTGGAAATTTGTGTATTATCTTTAGAGAAATGTCTACTCAAATCCTTTGCCCATTTTAATCAAATAATTTTCATTTTACTCTTATGTTGTAAGAGTTCTTTGGGCACCCTGGGTATTAGATCATTATATATGATTTACAAAAATTTTAACATCAGTCATCATTTCACATTCATGTTGGTATCTTTTGATGCATACAAATCTTTTACTGTTATAAAGTCCATTCAATTGTTTATTTTTAAAGAAGTTAAAATGAGGAAAAAGTATTTTCTATTTAGCTACATACTAAAATTCCAGTTCTTTCCATTTCTATCAGAATTAAATTTCCATGTGTTAACATGTTTGTTCAGTTTCAAGATCTTCCTTTGGTATTTATTTTAATTGTGCAGATTTATGACAATTTCCTTCAAGATTTGCTTATAATAAAAGGAGATAAGATGATAAGCTTTGCGTTATGAGTTATCCATTCAGCATTGTTTCACTTGTTATAACAAATATATTTTACTGTTATTACCAAACAATAAGAATTTTAAAAATAGAAAACCATATTCAACTATGTTGAAAATACTCTGGGCAGTATGCTTTCTCCATCCTCCATAACACTGGTAATTCATTTTGTTACTGTGAATGTTTTACTTGAAGTGTAGCTACACAGGACATGGAATCAGAATACACAAATTTAAGTCTTGAGTTTGTAATTAGTTAGTGAAATAATTTTCAGTGGGTTATTTAAAATTTTCTCAACCTGAAATTATGTATATCTGAAAAGGTTACACAATTGTGACTTTATCATGTGAGATAAGTGAGTGATGAACAATAAGGTAATGATTATAAAAGCAGTTTGTGAAACTATAAAACTTTGTATAACTGTATCATTATCACGTCAATCATCATTGCACCATTCTCCACCGATGCACTTAAAATCCCCAAACAAACCTCTACTCTCTTCCTTATGGGGATTTCTATTTTATTTAAGAATGAAGAAACCCACATTGATTCCTAAAAGCTGAAGAGAAAAATGGAATAAATTATGGCTTAACACTTTAAATCTATTTCTGGCTAATAGATAGGGATATTTGGGTTGTCCAAGAAGAAAACAAAAATGACTTAAGAACTTAACACAGAATTATTCTTAATGTTTAAATCAAAATGAAAATTGATCCCTGTAAAAAATGAGTGAGGATAAGAGATGGAGGAGGTGTACAGTTCACCACATATTCCCACGAACTAACCCCTAAGGGTAAAGCTAAAAACTTGCCATAGGATTCCAAATCCCATTAAATTGGCAGGTACTAATGCCATCTTACTAGTTAAAGTGATAATTTTAAATGCATAACTGATCATAAAGATAGGAATAAGTGTTAAAGGGAATACATAAATAAGAGCAAGTGTCTGCTAATAACAATTGATAGAATTAAAAAGGAGAGAATGATCCAACATGGGAAGCAGGCCACACAGCAGACTCATAGAATGACACCTGCCCTAAACAGCAGTCTGGCCTCAGAATCAGCCCTTAAGGGATTTGGATCTGGCTAAAAAGCCCATGAAAGCATTTCAAGCATGGAAAGCCAAGACACTGTGGCAAAAAATAGGCTACATGAAAGATTTCAGTGAGTGAGATCCCAGTGGAGAGAAGGGGCTATCAAAGAAGGAGGTAATTTTCTCTGAAGGGAGGAGAGAACTTCCACTTTGCTTATGGCCCTGTTTAAATACTGACAGAGTTTGTGGACTCAAGAGGCTTCCATAGTCTTGGCAGCTCATGACAAGAGCCTTGGATGATCACTGATGTCATAAATAAGAGTTTCGATTTTTAAATCAACAACAGGAGTCACTGTGCACTTGTTCCCATGTAGAACCTCTGTCCTTAATGAGTTGTACTATGGGAATTAACGATAAAGATTGTCTTCAAACAGTACTTTATGCTTTGTGTGTCTGTGTGGGTGCAAACTGTTGAAATATTTATTTAGTATAGAGTTGATCTTCTGTATATAAGAATAATTATAATGAATCTCAATGAAGAATGGAATGCAAGAGGGAGTAGGAGGTGGGATGGGACTGGGGGTAAGAGGGAAGGTATGGAGGCAAGTACCGCCTATATTCAAAAACTGTACCTATCAAATTTAAAATTATTAAATAAAAGTTTTCAAAAAAAGAACTCACTATCTCCATTATCATCCAGCTCTGACACTTGTCTTTCTACTTAAGCAAAGGCTAGCAGTATTATCTGATCCAGGTTTATCTGATCTTCCCATCTCTAGTCATAGCATCTTGTCTGTCACCAGATGCAATGTGATCAGATTATTCCTGTTGATAAATATCCACTTGCAAATAAGATAGTTCCAAATTATTTTGCTTTATTTATTTATTTATACCCAGAAACCTTTTACTTAAGGTATACAAACTTCATGCATTTCATAAATGCAAAATTGAGACACACACACTGATCTGGTCTTATCTGATCCTCCCATCTCTAGTCTTAGCATCTCTGCCACCAGATGCACTCTATCTGCCTAAATGTGATCAGATTATTCCTGTTTGTAACTGTCCATTTGCAAATAAGATAAATTCCAACTACTTAGCTTTCCTTATTTATTTATTTTAATTTGAGAGGTAGGTTGGGGGGTGGGCAGAGAAAGACAGAGATGGGCAGAGAGCTGATTAACTCCCATATGCCCAGAGGTGAACTAGGACCTCAATACAAGTCTCTCACATGGTTGGCAAGAACTCAGTCACTTTGAGCTGTCACTGCTGCCTCCCAAGATCCAAATTAGCAGGAAGCCATAGACAGCACCAAGAGCTAGCTATGAAATTCAGGTACTTTGATGTGGCATGTGGACATCTTAACTGCCAGGCCAAACACTTGATCCTCTTAGCTTGTTTTAGAAAGCTGACGTTAACCTGGAGCTAGAAGCCAGGAGCCAGGTACCAGGAGCCAGGTGCTTCATCTGGGTCTCCCATGTGGGTGGCAGGAGCCCCAGTACTTGGACCATCTTCATTGCTTTTCCCAGGCCATTAGCAAGGCGCAGGATCGGAAGTGGAGTAGCAGAGACATAAACCATTGCCCAAGTGGAATTCCAATGTCACAGGAAGGGGCTTTACCTGCTATACCACAATGCTGGCCTCAACATGTATATTTTTTTTAAAAAAACCTGCTCATATCATTTAATGTTTCTTTTCTTTTGATGACTATTGAAATATTTTTATGTAATTAAGGACATGAATACATTATCAGTTATGTGCACTGCTCATACCAAAATTTTGATTTTTATTGTATCCTTTGCTAAGAGAAGTCTCAAATTTTAATGTAGTTTATCAGTTCTTTCTTTTGTGGTTTATGCTTTTTTTGGTCTTATTTTGTAATCATTTCCTACCTCAACTGAATAAGAATATTATCCTTTTCTAAAACATCAAAAAATTTTATTTTGTTTAGGTTATTAATCCAAGTTGATTTTATTTCTGCATATAGTGCAGGTAAGGAATTCAATTTTCATAGAGAAAACCAAGATAATGTTCCAATACCATTAATTTTGTAGTTTTTTATTATGTATCATGGCTAATGTAAATTGTCATTCACTTACATAATAGATTTATATAAAGAAGTCAAGGTGAGATCTGTGGGAGGTGCTGTGGCGGTGCTGTGTGAGATGGTGCTCTTAGTGCACGGTGATGGGGGTTATCCAGTTTATGTACCTTTTCTTTCTCCCAAACCAACAACACCCAGAGTGTAGGGTTCCTACTCTTGGGGACCCTGTCTGAGGGGATTCCGTGCTGAGAAGCCTTCCCTCTTCAAGTCTGTTCAAGCTTTCAGAATCCAGCAAAGAGCCAGCTTAGTTCCACATCTTTCCTCATGCTCCTGAGAATGCCTGCTGTGTGACAGACAGCGAGCCTCGTTAAACTCTTCTAGAATTTAAAAAAAAAAAAAGAAAGAAATCTTAAATATCTTAGACTATGTTTTTCCTCAGATTTTTATATATTTTGTTGCTTTTGTGAACAGCATCTCATTTCCCTTTTATTTTTAAAGGTTTTATTATTTACATAATTGTGCTGATTTTGTAATTAGAGAACTACTAGAGTTTCTGAAAGTTTCTTCCTGAACGTCATCTAGTAATCATACTGAGAGTGAAGCTCTTTGAGTGGTGAGTATTCCCGATCATTGATTGAAAATACCCTTATTCCATCCTCATCCTATACACATTTCATTTTATATATGTCTTAGTTGGTAACTATTATTTTACCTAAAGAACTATAAGAATATCATTCTATGGTCTTTTGGATTTATTTTGGTTATTGACAGCCCGTGAACAATCAAACTGTTGTGTTTGTATTTCTTTGTTGGTTACAGGATTTTCTTTTCAGTTTGCATGGATGTTCTCTGTATATTTTTATAATTTTACTAAAATATGCTCATAGCAAATTTTTTAAAATTATTACACTCAGGAATTTTTTAGTTTTTTGAATTTGGGAATTTATCTCTTTTGCTAAGTGTGGGTAATTCTGTCTTTTAAAATTATAGATTTTCAGCAATGTTTTCATTCTCTCTTTCTGAATTCCTGTTTTGATATGTTTCATTTTTCTTCAATATTTTTAACTCTTCTTCCATACTTTTCAACTTTTTAACTTCTTGCTTTGAATTTTGAGTAATTTCCTTAAATGTTTCCTGTAATGCACTAATTTTTTTTACCCATGTCAAATCTCTTTCTAAACCAATGCACTGAGTGCATTAAATTCCTTATTTTTACCATTACTTTTTGAAATTACTGTAAGTTACCTATATTTTCTCAAAATCTGTCTGTTGTCATTTTATTTATGAGATTTTATTTTCTTCTTATGACATATTATTTTATTTAGCATGTAGTCACATAAAATATTTTTTAGTCTCTAAGAATATTATAATCTTAAGCTAAATGGATGATAACTAACCCTCCTATTTTGTGTGTTTGTTGACTTTCACTCGCAGTGAATTTTTTGTGTTTTTAATTGTATGTTTACCTTCAGTAAACATTTGTTGGCAAATCCATAAAGTTATAACTATAGAAATTCTAATATATCTATTTGTATATAGAGATAGATATATCTATAGACACATAGATATATCTATAGATAGCATTTATCTCTCTAGAAAATATTCTGAGAACAGTTTGTACATTAATTTCATGGGTTGACCGGTCATTTGCAACAAGATGGAGCAATCTGGAAAACATCATGCTGAGTGAATTAAGCCAGTCCCAAAGAGAAAAATATCATTTGTTTTCCCTGATTGGTGACAACTGAGCACCAAAGGGGAAACCTGTTAAGTGAAATGGACACTATAAGAAACAATGAACTGATCAGCTCTTGTCCTGACTTTAGATGTACAATGTAATACTTTATCCTTTTTAGTATTTGTTGTTGTTGTTGTTGTTCTAGTACTAGTGATTGAACTCTGTAATTAACATACAATTATTCTTAGGTGTTTAAATTTTAACTGAAAAGTGATCCCTGTTAAATTTAAGAGTGGAAAAAGAGAGGGAGGAGATGTACAATTTGGAACATGCTCAATCGGACTTGCCGCAAATGGTGGAGTTAGAAATGTGCCAGGGGATTCCAATACAATCCCATCAAGGTGGCATCTACCAATGCCATCCCACTAGTCCAAGTAATCAATTTCAGCTCACAATTGATGGCTCTGATAGGTCTAAGAGTCAAAGGGATCACACAAACAAGACAAGTGTCTGCTAATACTAACTGATAGAATCAAAAAGGGAGAGAAAGATCCAACACGGGAAGCGGGATACACAGCAGACTCATAGAATGGCAGATGTCCTAAACAACACTCTGGCCTCAGAATCAGCCCTCAAGGCATTCGGATCTGGCTGAAGAGCCCATGAGAGTATAGTAGGCATGGAAAGCCAAGATATCATGGAAAGAAAAAAAAAAAAAAAGAGCTAAATGAATGATCTCTGTGAATGAGATCCCAGTGGAAAGAACGGGGCCATCAAAGAAGGAGGTACCTTTCTCTGAAGGGAGGAGAGAACTTCCACTTTGACTATGACCCTATCGGAATAAGATCAAAGTCAGCGAACTCTAACGGCTTCCATAGCCCTGGCAACTCATGACTAGAGCCTAGGGAGATTACTGACGCCATGAACAGGAGTGTCAAATTGTTAAGTCAGCAACAGGAGTCACTGTGTACTTACACCCCATGTGGGATCTGTCCTTAATGTGTTGTCTAATGTGAAGTGATGCTATAATTAGTACTGAAACAGTATTTTTATACTTTGTGTTTCTGTGTGGGTACAAACTGATGAGGTCTTCACTAATTATATACTGAATCCATCTTCTGTATATAAAGAGAATTGGAAATGAAAAAAAAAAACAACCTGGTGTTAAATTGGAAATGGCATAGAAAATTAATTAATTTTTTTTAAAACTATTATGTAGGATCTCTGTCTTTAATGTGCTGTACATTGTTATTTAATGCTATTACTAGTACTCAAACAGTATGTTTCGCTCTGTGTTTCTATGTGGGTGCAAACTGTTGAAATCTTTAGTTAATATATACTAAATTGATCTTCTGTTTATAAAGAGAATTGAAAATGAATCTTGATGTGAATGGAAGGGGAGAGGGCGCGGGAGAGGGGAGGGTTGCGGGTGGGAGGGAAGTTATGGGAGGGGGGAAGCCATTGTAACCCATAAGCTGTACTTTGGAAATTTATATTCATTAAATAAAAGTTTAAAAAAAAATTCATGGGTTGAGTATTTCTCTCAATTCCAATTATATCCATTGTCAAGTCCACACCGCTTGTCATGCTGTGATTTTCACTTTGTATTCATTCACCTAGAATCCTTGCAGCTTTCATCTTTTGGTTGTTGGAGGTTTTTAAATTAGTCTTTTGTTTCAAAGGCTTTAGACAAAAATCTGCATACTATCTCTCTACCAGTCAAAAACTTAAGATCAGACCTTTATTTTAAAGATTTACTTATTTATTTGAAAGGCAAATTGAGGGGGTGGGGGGAATTGTCACACCATCCACTGATTCACCCCAGGGCCAAGTCAGGCTAAAGCCAGGAGCCTGGAGCTTCATCCAGGTCTTCCATGTAGTTGCAGGGACTCAAACAGATGGATCATTCTCTGCTGTTTTCCCAGGTTCACTAGCAGGGAGCTGGATCACAAGTCCTGGTCCCTGCAGGCCATACTTTTATCCTCATTGGACACCTTAAGACTCCAGGCTCAGTTTTGGGCAAGTCAGCTCTGGTGACAGTTTCTGAAAGTACATATTGGAATTTCAGTTTATTTACATCAGATATATTTAAGGTGGGATATACTTCTTTTTTCCCTTTGGATTCTTCCACATATTCCAAATTTTGTTTAATCAAGTTAGTTATGCTCCTCTAATTCAATTTTAAAACTTTACATAATAGTATTGATGAGTGCCACATCTGTGGTTTCAACCAATAACAGCTGAAAAAAAATTTTATGAATTGCATCTGTGTTGATAAGCACATTTTTCTTTTTATTTACATGGTATTAGATATTTTAAGTAATCAAAAGATTATTAAAATAACCTGAGGATGTGCATAATTTATATGCAAATGCAATGCATTTTATATTAGAGAAATAGGCACCTGTGGATTTTGATCTCTAGAGTTTAGTATCTGGGAAATGTCCCAGAACCAATGCCCCATTGACACCAAGGAATGACTATATTTGTTTTGTTGGGACCAAGTACTCTGCGAAATGATCTTACACATTTTGTTGTCTCTGTGTTTATTTCTCCTCATGTTTCCAATAGTTTTGTTTTACAATGTATAGGCTAATTGCATCAAAAATTTTTCCTAATGCTTTCTGTAAGTCTTATTTATGTTTATCACCTTAAACTCAAATGACTCATTTTAATATTGAGTCTTTCTTTCTTTGTGCTTGTATTCATTTGATAGATCCTTAAATACTTTCACAGATTCCAGATCTTTTAGAGAGAGAATGTATTCCATCTGTGTTTTGGGCCCTACTGTAAATTTATACTATTTTCAGGATTGTTATTGTTAGGGCAGGTATGGCTGGGTCTTTTATTATATTACTTTATGATTAATAGATTGACTTTTAAAATTATTCATCACTGTTTCCTTTGTTTGCTGTATGTTTTTAATTAATCTTTTCACTCTGTTACTTTAGAGGGGACTTATATGCATATACCACATGTGTGTGTATTTCAAGAATAAGTATGCTTATATTTTAATTAATGCATTTTAAAACTCAAACAATGTACATTGACTCCTTGTACAGTTTTGAGGGTTATATTTGACTGTTTTAAAATATCCATAACTACTTTTAATAAGGTAAACATTTCTTTTAAGGTTGATTTTGTAATTTATATTTCCTTAAACAACTTCCTAGGCTATATGTTTTCTTGCTTTTACTTTTGTTTTATTAAAAATCTGACTCACATTGTACGATGTCTATGGTGCTTTTAAGAAATATTATTTTCTCATTTTTTCTACTATTTTATTCTTCTTGCTTTATTGTGCTTGTGTACTATTTTCTTCCAACTTCCTCATTCTGCACATATTTTTGAAAGCTATAAATGCAGGTCAGAACAACTTTGTTCTCATTCTCTGAGTTCTGATGTGTAATGACCTCACTAGGATTTTCTAAGTATTTGATATTTAATGTTTGAAGTTTCTTCTTGGGCCAAGTGTAAATCTCTTTTTATAATTTTTTTTTTATTTTTTAACTTTTATTTAATGAATATAAATTTCCAAAGTACAGCTTATGGATTACAATGGCTTCCCCCTCCCATAACTTCCCTCCCACCCACAACCCTCCCCTCTCCCGCGCCCTCTCCCCTTCCATTCAAATAAAGATTCATTTTCAATTCTCTTTATAAACAGAAGATCAATTTAGTATATATTAACTAAAGATTTCAACAGTTTGCACCCACATAGAAACACAGAGCGAAACATACTGTTTGAGTACTAGTTATAGCATTAAATCAAAATGTACAGCACATTAAGGACAGAGATCCCACATGAGGAGCAAGTGCACAGTGACTCCTGCTGTTGACCCAACAAATTGACACTCTAGTTTATGGTGCCAGTAACCACCCTAGGCTGTCGTCATGAGTTGCCAAGGCTATGGAAGCCTTCCAAGTTTGCCAACTCTGATCATATTTAGACAAGGTCATAAAAGACAGGGTGAGGATAGTAACCAATGATCCTAAGAGTGGCATTTACGAGGTTTGAACAATTATACAGCATTAAGTGGGGAAGAGGACCATCAGTGCACACAGGTTGGGAGTAGAGCCATTGGAGGTAGAGTAGAGGTTATGATTACGAAGGAATGAGGCCCAAGTGCGCTAGACAGGGTCTAGAACAAAGGACAGAGTCATTATTAGAGGAGCTAAGAAAGGTGCTGTCTAAGCTACAATTAAGTTTTCTGATTGAGAGGCAAATAGAACCTGACAGAAGGGGCTTGGTAATAATCTGTTGGGCTTTAGGCCTTGTAAGTTAAGAGGCCCAGACCTATCTATCTCTTCACTTGGGGTATATCCTAAGGGAGGTGTGAACCTCCTAGGGGAAGGCACCCTGTTGACTTTCATTACTTAGGTGGCCTGGGAGGAGAGCTGGCTAGGTAAAGGCAGGTGGCATCTCTAACAAGAAAGTTACAGTTCTGCCTGCAATGTTGCTGACCCTACTTGGCTGTCCCCTCAGCTGCAGTGGTCACTTTGGAAGTTGGGCTGAGTGAAGGGCTTTTCAGCTTAGAGCCAATAAGATCTGTGGCTCTGACCTGGGCATCCTTCGACTCCAGGGCAGGTCCATTTCCAGTGATCCAACTCTTGGCAGAGCTGCCAGGGCTCTTCACAAGCTGACTTCTGCTGAAGCCCAGGCTTACCACATTAAAAGCCACTGCAGTGGACTGGCCTGTTGGGTCTCCTTGAGGGCAGATCACTGTACAGATCAGCCATTAATAGGCCTGTCACCCATTGCTTCTGATGCCTAGCTTTCTTTTACTCCTGGTTTGTGTTAAAACAGACCAGAGGATGCAAGTCAAGGGAGTGCCCAAGTGCCATCTCCAATCTTCGGTGGCCTAAACTACAAGTCTATAGTCACAGGCATGTTCTGTAGTAGTTTTTCTAAAGTAGGCAATGCCCATGAGGAAAATTGTATTCTCACTTAAAAATTTCTTTCCCTTTGGTCTGAAAGGGAGCTTTTCCACTTACTGTTTACTTCACTGATGACGAAGTAAATCTAGCTATGAGATAATTATTTAAGCTCTTATTTTGGCTATGCTATTACAGAAAAATGTTAGCCATCTCTTTTATAAGGTCTAAAGATTAAATTGTGCGTCCTACAGATTCCTTCATAATAGAATTCGTTTCCTACCTTGAGGAGAATAGAGAAATGAAAGAACAAGTTGGGCTTAGAATAGAGAAATGAGGGAGCAAGTCCTAGATCGCTTGCTGACAATAGAAATATCACATGAATACTTAGCAAACAGTTTCAACCATTAGATAACAACATAAGATAACATTTACCAGAAGGTCCAATGCCTTATAGAAATTTTAAGAATCATGTATTTGAAAACACCTCTTAAATATCTAACATGGTGTAGTTTGTTTAACCAGTAAACTTAAGCACAACCATATAAAATTTTTTTAGTGTCTTTTTTTTTTTTGACAGGCAGAGTGGACAGTGAGAGGGAGAGAGAGACAGAGAGAAAGGTCTTCCTTTTGCCGTTGGTTCACCCTCTAATGGCCGCCGCGGTAGCGCTGCGGCCGGCACACCGCGCTGATCCGATGGCAGGAACCAGGTGCTTATCCTGGTCTCCCATGGGGTGCAGAGCCCAAGCACTTGGGCCATCCTCCACTGTACTCCCTGGCCACAGCAGAGAGCTGGCCTGGAAGAGGGGCAACCGGGACAGGATCGGTGCCCCGACCGGGACTAGAACCCGGTGTGCCGGCGCCGCAAGGCGGAGGATTAGCCTGTTGAGCCACGGCGCCTGCCAGTGTCTTTCTACCAACAAGTATAAAACATATGATGCAGAGATTCAGGTCACACGAATTAAAATGTATCTTTGATTAATTTTAGCAGCTTAAATTTATGGACAATCTTATCTATAAGCCAATTAAAATAAAACTCTTAATAAAATTTCCCCATGTGGACATACAATATGTACACACATATAACAAAACATAATAGACCAATATAGCAATTTTAATAATAGCTTTTAAAATCTTTAACTTTTTTTGTAGATTGCCAATTGATTTGGATTGCTTTTTTTTTTTTTTTTGACAGGCAGAGTGGATAGTGAGAGAGAGAGAGAGAGACAGAGAGAAAGGTCTTCCTTTGCCGTTGGTTCACCCTCCAATGGCCGCTGCGGCCAGCGCATCTCGCTGATCCGAAGCCAGGAGGCAGGTGCTTCTCTGGGTCTCCCATGCGGGTGCAGGGCCCAAGGACTTGGGCCATCCTCCACTGCCTTCCCGGGCCATAGCAGAGAGCTGGCCTGGAAGAGGGGCAACCGGGATAGAATCCGGTGCTCCAACCGGGACTAGAACCTGGTGTGCTGGCGCCGCAAGGTGGAGGATTAGCCTGTTAAGCCACGGCACCGGCCTGCTTTTTGTTTTTAGTAACCTCAGTTAACCATACTTTCTCTCAGTTGGTACTATTAATACATTGTTGGCTTCATCTGTTTACAGAGCCATCCCAAAGTACTGAATACAATAAAAGTGGCTGGAAAAAGTCCATAGGAACCTATAGGAGGATAGCTAAACATAGAACTAACAACGCTTTAGTTTTATGAGCAGCAAATCATATATAACTGTGGATGACAAAAGACTTTAAGTTGCCATGTTTAAAATTATAAACTCATCAGCCAACAAGAGGCACTTGCTTACTTCACAGTATTTTTGAAAGCACCTGTAGGATTTTACAAGTATTTAACCCTTTAGGCCTCTGGGGCTTTCTCATTAAGATAACTATCATGTCTAGTAACACAAGATCATTAGATTTTTAATTCTCAAACATTTGTATTAATATCATTTTCCAAGTGTGTAATCTCTTAAAAGATACTTTTAGTAGTTACTAATTTGTTTAGAATACATAATCTGTTAAATTTCTATTTTGTGGAATTCATAAAACAGCCAATAATTTAAGATCATCTAAAAATGCTATGTAATCTATCTATAGATTACAGCCTTCTTCTCCAACAAACTATATTAACCAATTAATCCAAGTACTTTTTTAAAAAATAAATTTCAGTGGTTTAACCAATACAATAAGCTTTATTTCTCATTTCAGTCACAATATAATGTGGCCATGATTGCTCTGATGAGCTGGCATAAGAAGTGACTCGGGATTCAATTTCCTTTGGCTTTCCTAGGATGTGATGGCCTACAAATTGTTTGCTGTATGCAACAAAACAGGATGCTTGTGGTAGAATACAAATCAACTCTGTTACTAATAATAGTGCTTGCTTAGGCTGATACATTATTAACAGCAAGAATTTTTAGATGAAGGAAGCAGTGCCTGCCTTAGGAACTTAGAGTCCTTTACTGTATTGTCTAAATTTCACTGACACACCAGGGAAAACAGCAGGAAGAATTGTTAGGAGTTGTCATCTAGTAGTAGCCAGGCTTAGTTATGGCATGCATTATTCTGCCCACATTTGGTGGGTCAGAATATGTTTGAGCTTATGCAACTTTAAGAGAAACTAGAAACATACAAAACTGAGTGTCCAACTGGAAAAAAAATGAATTTTTCATAAAGAGTAGTCTCTGCATGGCATTTTCCATTACCAGTGCTCATCATAGGACTATAGGCAGCACTCTTATTCTGAATCACTTCTTAGCACACTGTACATATGCAATTTTTCTTACCCAAGAAATAAAGGTGACTTTCAGTTCGTGCTGATTTTAAGTTGAAGTACTGACCTCTGTTCTGTTTTCTTCATCTGAGTTACAAATAAGGAATCTTGAGTTCTCAGGCCACTCTAGTCACTTCTACTTTTGCAAAGACATAATTAAGTAGATTCTCTCCCAACAGTAAATAATACTACTAGCTATGGCTATTCTGCCTTGAATAATTCCACTACTTTTTTAAAAAGGTTTTATTTATTTATTGAAGAGGAAGTGGTGGGGGGAAGAGACAGAAAGAGAGAGAGCGCACACGTGTGTGTGAAAGAGAGCGAGAGAGCGAGAGCGAGAGCGAGAGAGAGAGACGTACCACATGGTTGTTCAGCTCCCCAAATGCCTGCTGTGGTTGGGGCTTCCTTGGGGCCAGGGCTGGGAGTCTGGAAAGCAATCCAGTTCTCACTTATTGGTGGCAGAACCAAATCAACAGAACTATCATCTCTTGCCTCCCAGAATGTGCATTAGCAGGAACTTGGAGTCAGGAGTTGGAGTTGAGCATTGACGCAGGTACTCTGATGTGTGAACCAGTCATCTTAACCAGGGCTTATTCACTAGGCTAAGTGTCTGCCCCAGACTTCCAATTCTGATTGAATTTGTGAACTATACTATTGTTGGTACATACATAAATATAAAATAGGATGCTTGGCTAAAATTATTTTCTCTATCATCAACTTTTCAGAATTGAATAGCACACTTCAATTATTCAAACTTTAATTTCACCCTAGTTGTATCTTTAAATATACCTCTATGAAGTTAAGTAGTTAATAGATTTTCAGAGTATTTAGATTTTTAAAATAACTTTATTTATTTTTAAAGGTGATTTATTTATTTTCTTTCTTTCTATTTTTTTTTTTTTAACTTCTAAGGCAGAGAGACAGACACAGAGGAAGATATTTTTTTTCTACTGATTCAGTCTCCAAACGCCTGCAACAGCTAGGGCTGTGCTAGGCTGAAGCTGGGAGTCCAGGATGCAATCTGGGTTTCCATTGTGGTTGTCAGGGACACATGTACTTGATTTGTTACCTGCTGCCTTCTGGGAAACTGGAATCAGAAGTGGATGCAAGATTCAAACCTAGGCACTCTGATATGGGAGTCAGGCATCCCAAGTGGCACCATAACCACTGCACCAAATGCCACCCTGACTGTTTGGATAAAAAGTGAGATTTATTGGTGTTTCCCCGTGGGCTGACTTGGTCAGACACATGGTTTAACTTCTTTTATCTTTTAGTGACCCATCCCGAGACTTGAATAGCAACTTGAAGCAATACATTTTCAAATTCATGATTCTTCAAAGAGCCACTTCAAGTATCTCCAAGCACATGCACAAACCCACATTTATAGAATATTTGTGGTAATTTACCTGAAAGTCAGGAATAAAAGCAATAAGACTAGTGAGCCATTAAGATCCAAGGAAATGATTTTATCATAATAAGCTTTGGAGGAGTGAATAATTTATTTATTCCTTCATTTCAAGCAATTGTAAGAAGAACTAAATGATCGATTTTACATTTTGACAAATAATCATAACCAGTTTTGGACCTGCCTTGCTGCAGTTTTACATTGGATTGCTATGTTTGAGTGGGTTTGCCAAGCATGTAAATTTCTGATTTGTAGCAGAATGCTTGCCATGGTGAAAAAACCCAGCCTTGGCTTCTGGAAGATGCGATGAGGCTGACACACCTACATTTGTTGCAAACCACTTAAGAAAGACAAAGTAATTCCTCCAAGGCAGCTGAAAAGTTTAGGCCATTTTCAAACATGTGGATGGGTCATTTCTGTTTATATTTTTTGGACTACCTGACCAGGCTATCTATATTTGGGCATCAATGTTTCTTTGCCACTATCCTTATGTATTAATTCTAATGTCAAATTATTAATTTTCTTGATGTCACAATAGATGTATCTGACAATATCAGCATTGGTATTTTGAAGCATTTAGCAGTCTCTCAAAATTTTCACAAGGGCACAGTTTTTATTAAATTATCATTACCTCATTGTATGACCAATGTATGCTTTGTGGCTTTGTATTTTTTACTATTCATGACTTTTTTTTTTTTTTAGATTTAGCAATGACAAATTATCCAATATCATGAAACTTGAATTCATTTTCTGCAGGCAGAAATTTTCTAAACTTTTAGCCTTCTTCCTTGAAAATTAACACTTTTTCCCTTATTAATATTGGCCCTTGGTTACCATGCCTTTGTCATGCTCATCTCAGAACTTTGGAAGGCAATTCCTGACAATCTGTACTGGGTCAAATTTCTGAATCCCCAAGGGATGATCAGAACCTCATCCTGTGGTTCTGTGATGCAGACTGTGCTGACAACACACTGTTTGTAGACCACAGGTTTAAGCTCTGGAATACTTTCTTCAATATTTGTTCTTAGCTCATGGACACAGTTTTTCTTCATTTCTTTACACTCTCTTTATATATTTATAAATTTGTATCCAAAAATGATTGAGAAGACCTCTCAAGGCAACATTAATAATAAAATATGAAGTATCACTAAATCTACAGTGACATAACCATGAAATACTTGCCTGTTCATTCCAAACATAAATTTAACTGATTGAAACAAAAGTTACTGTCTTATCCTGCCTTCTTTTCCTTTTCTTCCTCCCAATCACGTGACACACTCCTTCGCTGACTGGTTAGCTACTTCATGTAAGATGGCTTATTTTCTCTTTTTATTTCATCTTATAGCAGCCAGCTTAGCATTCTTTATCTAGTTAATGTAAAATAAAGCTTGCTCCTACACTCACTTCTGGGTAAAGGATAGCCGCCTGTTAGTAGCAACAAGATCATCAGATGGTTTTGCTGAGAACTGACAAAAGAATTTCCATGCTGCATAAAGAACGCTTAGGGATGTTATTTCTGATGGTCATAAGGGTTCAGAATAAGGGGGAAAGTGTGTACATCTCAGTGACATGGAAACCACAGGGTATATTAAAAAGTATGTTAAATGAAATGTGCCATTTCTGAAGCTGATATTCTCAGCCCAATTATAAATTTTGAAAAATGTTCCACTTTAAAACAAAAATTTTTAATTCACAAAAAATTACTAGACAGTGCAAGTATTCATTATTATACATTTGTTACACATGTAACCACTGGGTATCTCAGGTGAAGTGACTCAGTCTCTAAGCTATCAACCTTATCTACAAAAATTATGATAGTTTCCTTTCCTCTATAGGTAGTTGGCACCTCTGAGTTTCTGTTCTGACATGTTTGCATTCTAACATCCCTGGGATCCCGCTGAACACCTGGATTTCTACTTCCTTAAAGTATCTACACTGAGTATTGGATACATTTTCCCCTCTTGTATGAAGTCTAACCCTTGGGAACATAAGTCCATGCATGTGCTAACATATACACCTACGTACATATATTCTGTTTAATTTTCATTCCTTCTTTATCTCATCACTGGTACCATCTTTTGAATTCTGAATTTTTTATAACTTGTTTTCTGCTTTTCAAAACCTTAAACTTGGGGAGGACCTTCTGGCCCAGCAGGTTAAGCAGCCAGTTGCAACACCAGCATCCCATATCAAAATTCTGGTTTGAGTCCTAAGGCTTCCACTTCCAATCCTGTTTCCTGTTAATGTGCCTGTTAAGACAGCAAAATGGTTGGGTCTCTTCAACCTACATGGGAGCTCTAAATGGAGTTTCTGGCTCCTGGTTTCAATCTGACCCAGAAGATATTTGGGGAGTGAATCAGCAGATAGAAGATGTATTTCTCAGCCGGTGCCGAGACTCACTAGGCTAATCCTCCACCTGTGGCGCCGGCACACCGGGTTCTAGTCCTGGTCAGGGCGCCGGATTCTGTCCCTGTTGCCCCTCTTCCAGTCCAGCTCTCCGCTGTAGCCCAGGAGTGCAGAGGATGATGGCCCAAGTGCTTGGGCCCTGCACCAGCATGGGAGACCAGGAGAAGCACCTGGCTTCTGGCTTCGGATCAGCGCGGTGCGCCGGCAGCAGCGGCCATTGGAGGGTGAACCAACGGTAGAGGAAGACCTTTCTCTTTTCTCCCTCTCTGTCTCTCTGTGTCTCTGTCTCTCTCTCTGTGTGTATATATATATGTGTATGTGTGTGTGTGTGTGTGTAATGTGTGTCACTCTGCTTTAAGTAACACAGCCATTTACTATCTACCTTACAGATTCTTGAAACGTAACTTTGAAGTACTCACCAGTTCAAACCAAAAAGGAGAACTTAGTGCACTGGAAGTTGCTGTCTTTTCCTCACTCACTCTCTTACCTGGATATCCATACCCTTGACATTCCTTTCCCTACCCTAACGATGTGTGTAACCTCCCTCTCCAACTACCTCAGTTCTTCCCTCCACATAGTCTTTCAGTTGATAACATGGCCAACAGCTCTCATCTGCTATTTGAGAATTATGATTAATTGATGTTAACTATCAGGGGAAATGTGTGGAAAGGGATGAAAGGCTGGCTTCAGAATTAGCGAAGTTGTAAGATTAGTAGTTGAAGTGTGTTGGGGGCGTAGGCAGACTGGATGAAGAAAGAGGTGCCTACTCTACCCTGCTCAAGACTTGCTTACTTAGGCACGATATAGTCCAAGTACTTTAAAAACTGTGAAGTGTTATCAATGTAACTTATTATTTTGACTACCTGACCTCCTTTGTAATACAGAGGCTTATTTATATTTATTATATATTGATTTACTGTGGCTTTGTTATTATGTCTTTCATCTTGGTTTCATTTGCATAAACAAAATAATTAGCAAATTGAATAGAATTTGGCCATGTGTTGAGGATGATGCATCTGACAAATGAGCCGCACTCAATTATATGTAATTTATTTTCTAACATTGAGATATTGTCGCTCTTGGATTAATTTAGAGACATATTTCTATCATTATACAAAAGGCAATT
Organism: Lepus europaeus; assembly: GCF_033115175.1. Classification (NCBI taxonomy): domain Eukaryota; kingdom Metazoa; phylum Chordata; class Mammalia; order Lagomorpha; family Leporidae; genus Lepus; species Lepus europaeus. Next base: position 126,186,826 of record NC_084828.1, read on the forward strand.
GTTATCTGAAGATCAAGAATTGGAATTTTTTTTTGTTTTTTTCTAAATGGTCAGATGGTAAATATTTTAGGCTAAGAGGCCACATATGAGATTCTGCTCAAATGCTATTCCTTGTTTTCTTATTTTTAAACAAACCCTTAAGATGAAAAAAAAAAAGTTCTTTTACCTCATAGGGCACATACAATTTGCTAACTTCTGCTTTAGATCACAAACATCAAAGAAATTGCCATCCATTCATATTTAGATAATATTCTTACTACTAAGAACTAAACTCCTAGCTTTCAATAATGAAATTAAAATATATCCCAAGGTAATATGATCTAAAATATTATGATTAATAAAGCTTTGACTTTTGCCTTCATCATAAATAGTGTAAAAAAATAGGAAAAGTGGAACAAAAGTGAATTCAATTATATTCTTATATGGAGAAGTTCCAGAAGACCAGGTGTTTGAAATTGTAATTCAAAAATTATATTCTTCAACCCATCCCAATTTACACTTTACTTGGAACTTATTTTCCTGTTTATACTTACATTATCTTCCTGCAACATCCATTTGCAACAAAAAGCAATGTCTTAAAAGGCCATTCTGAGCATGCTGAACATGTAGGATCTATTGAAACAGTGTTCAAAATACTGTTGGATGGTGGTGAGAACCAACATAAAGACATATTCATGTTGTAGTTATTGGAGGAAGTCTTTCCAGTAGTGAAGAAGAAAAAAAGCAGGTGCTCTCAAAAACAGCATGATTATTTATAAGGCCCAAGCATTCATCAGATTTGACCTGTGCTTATAGAAAGCTTTATTTATGGCTGATATAGAAATGGTGTTCATTCATTCTTAATTGTGCATAAAAATCGACAAACCTTTTGTAAATAATATGTAAACTAACTGAACACATGTGACACATTTTACAAGATTCCCTGCTAAGTTACTAACCTTGCTTTCTTGATAGCCTACCCCTCATATGCAATGTTGATACAATGGTAAGCAATTTAGTGATTCTGAGACTGCCCCCAAAAAGTATTGGCTTAATTCTTCCTTGCAATAAAGTCCATTTAATATTAGCAGAACATTCATAGTAGGAGAGAACTAAGATTATGCTGTGTACTATGAATAAGGCTCCACACCATTTATCATTGAATCTCTTAGGCCATCTGATCTTGGGCAGTAGCATCGATCATCTATTACATGGTTTATTACTTTTGTTTTACTTCTTTTTTCAACCTATAACAAAGCAAACAATTTATATTAACCTGAGTACAGATTCAATGAGTCTCAAATATACATTCTGAAGATGGAACTGCACAAAACAATCCTAAAAACTACCGAGCACAAAGTTTGCGTGACCTCTTTGTGCTTCATTAATCTCCGGATTTTCTTTTATTTGCTAAAAAGTATTTTCATTCAACAAATTATAATTGCTCACCAATTGGAGATTAAACCTTATGGTGTACCAGATAGAAATTATGGAATAACAAGATGGATCACAGATGGAGCTTGTTCTGAAAATGCTCAATTCTAGTAAGGACCACAATTATGAGATCCAAAACAGTATGACAAGAAAGAAACCTGTTATTTGAAATATTATAAATAAAATTTTCTCTCCTTCTTATTCACTGGGTATCTTTTTTTATAGTGATTAAGGAGCTGTTGTCTAAATGAGTATTCATAGCTTTCTTTTCCCATATTTGAAGATTAGAAAGCTTTGTTCTTAAAATTAGCTGCTCAAATATGAAGGAGTGATGAGAACACAGACATACACAGAGCAGATAGTCATAAACTATAGATAAATAGGCAAGTGCCTCTGAAGCCAATTAAGTGGAAAATTAATAGCAATGCTTTGCCAACTTTCTAGAGTAAATTATTCAGTCTTAAAGATTTACTAATGTTCTAGTGCTTTTAAGCAAATTATTTCCAAAGAAAGGAATTTGTTATGTTTTATGACTTTCTCTTATTTAGAAATGATTTTCTATGCTGTGGAATGTGTAAAGTATCATTATACATTTTGGGTGTAATTAAAGCTCATAGTTCCAGCCAGTTCTTCCAGACAGAACCATAAACAGTCTAGTACTCTGGGAGACAAAGATATGTATGCTTGATTAATGTTTGGCCTCCATGGCACCGGGAATCCAAACAATTGGAATCATACCTCAGGAAATGCTTCAAGGCCATGTCGAAGCACCATCCGAAGACACACGAATGCCAGCCAAGACACAGTTACACCCAGTATGAATGTTGTTAATGAAGGAAGCAGCTGAGTAGAAATAAGAACCAGAGGGCAGAATGCAAAGCAGGAAAGGGTTGAACTGCATCAAGGGCAGAAGACCCAGCAAGCAGCACAAGCCAACACGAGTCAACCTCTAGTTTTGCTATAACTAGTACTGAAACAGTGTTTTACACTTTATGTTCTGTGTGGGTGCAAACTGTTGAAATCTTTACTTAATATATACTAAATCGATCTTCTGTATATAAAGATAATTGAAAACGAATCTTGATGTGAATGGAATGGGAGAGGAAGCGGGAGATGGGAGGAGTGCAAGTGGGAGGGAAGTTATGGGGGGAGGAAGCCATTGTAATCCATAAACTGTACTTTGGAAATTTATATTTATTTATTTATTTATTATTTTTTTTAATTTTTTTATTTTTGACAGGCAGAGTGGACAGTGAGAAAGAGACAGAGAGAAAGGTCTTCCTTTTGCCGTTGGTTCACCCTCCAATGGCCGCCGCGGTAGGCGCGCTGCGGCCGGCACACCGCGCTGATCCGATGAAAGGAGCCAGGTGCTTATCCTGGTCTCCCATGGGGTGCAGGGCCCATGCACTTGGGCCATCCTCCACTGCACTCCCTGGCCACAGCAGAGAGCTGGCCTGGAAGAGGGGCAACACGGGACAGGATTGGTGCCCCAACCGGGACTAGAACCCGGTGTGCCGGCGCCGCAAGGCGGAGGATTAGCCTAGTGAGCCGTGGCGCCGGCCAATTTATATTTATTAAATAAAAGTTAAAAAAAGAAATTAGGTTGTTTTCAGTTCATAATAGACTGTTTACACCCAGTGATAATCACTCACACACACACACACACACACAAAACTATACAGAAGATATGCAAATGAAAAAAAGGAATCCCAGCATTTCACTACAAAAAGTCAATGAAAGCAAAAGAGGAACAAAAGGAATTAAAAGTCAGAAAGCAATGAACAAAATGACAATGGTCAATCCTATCATAACAATTACTTTAAATATAAATGAAGTAGGCTTTCTAACAAGACTCTAGATTTAAAGACACACAAATGCTGAAAGTGAAGGGATGGAAAAAGATATTTTATGAAATGGAATGATTATACAATGAAAATAGTAGTCAAAAAAAGGAGTGGCTATATTTATAATAAATACTTTAAGCCCAAAACTGTCACAAGAGACAGAAGGTAATACTATGATAAAGAGATAAATTCAACAAGAGGATATAACAACTTTAAGTATATATGTGTGTGTGTGTGTGTGTATAGCCAATACGGGAGTTCATTAATATATAAAACAAAGATGAATAGATCTGAAAGGGGAGATAGATGTTATGCTACTATTACGTTGTAGTCTAAAATTTCACTTTCAACAATGGATAGATCAAGGACAGAAAAAAAAAAAAAGAAGAGGAAAGAAGCCCTCATAATTCTATTCATGTTTATCCTTGATTAAATGTCTACTGAGATTCCCACAATCTGAGGAAACAAAAATACAAAAATAAAAATATAAAATTGTTTTATGACTCAGCTAAGCTATTGATTTGAAAACAGAAGAAAGCACTTAAGGTAGTTTTCTCAAAAAAAAAGAGGTTCAGATGGAGGAAACTAGAAGGTGACAGTCACCAGTAGTATGTTGTTGCTGAGCAGATGCACGACACTCTCGTCAACCTCATGGGTAACAAATATCGCTCCTCTTTGGAGTAGAGTTAGGGAGGACTAAGCAGTACATGTCAGTAAAGCTTGTTAGAGGAGATAGCCTTTTCCAATCAAATGCTCTTTGACTAAGAAAGAGCATTTGACTATGTTAAATATGTTTTAATATTTAAATTATGGAGTTAAGTTATGATTTATCTTTTTTAAAGATTTATTTTATTTATTTGAAATACAGAGTTACAGAGAGAGGTAGAGACAAGAGAGAGAGAGGTCCTCCATCTACTGGTTCACTACCCAGATGGCTGCAATGGCCAGAGCTGTGCAGATCTGAAGCCAGGAGCCAGGAGCTTCTTCCAAATGAAGAGTTTTGGAACCCAGGAAGTAGAAAAACTTCAGAATCAACAGTTGGGTCAATCGTTGTTATTTAATTAACAATAACGAAGACTTATTTAATAACTGATTTTAGAAAGTTATGTTATCGGGGGGCCAGTGCTGTGGCTCACTTGGTTAATCCTCCGCCTGTGGCGCCGGCATCCCATAAGGGTGCCAGGTTCTAGCCCCAGTTGCTCCTCTTCCAGTTCAGCTCCCTGCTGTGGCCCGGGAGTGCAGTGGAGGATGGCCCAAGTGCTTGGGCCCTGCACCCGCATGGGAGACCAGGAGGAAGCACCTGGCTCCTGGCTTCGGATCAGCATAGCGCAAGCCATAGTGGCCATCTGGGGAGTGAACCAACGGAAAAAGGAAGGCCTTTCTCTCTGTCTCTGTCTCTCACTGTCTATATGTGTCAAATAAATTTAAAAAATTTAAAAAGATATATATTTTTTTAAAAAAGAAAGTTATGTTATCTATGTTTTAATATTTAAATTATTGAGTTATGATTCATCTTTTTTTAAAGATTTATTTTATTTATTTGAAATACAGAGTTACAGAGAGAGGTAGAGACAAGAGAGAGAGGTCTTCCATCCGCTAGTTCACTCCCTAGATGGCCGCAATGGCCGGAGCTGTGCAGATCCAAAGCCAGGAGCCAGGAGCTTCTTTCAGTCTCCCATGCGGGCGCAGGGGCCCAAAAACCTGGGCCACCTTCTACTGCTTTCCCAGGCCATAGCAGAAAGCTGAATCGGAAGAAGAGCATCCGGCCCTCAAACCGGTGCCCATGGGGGATGCTGGCACTTCAGGCCAGGGCTTTAACCCTGTGCCAGCCCCATGATTTCTCTTAAATAATTGGAGGTCATGCTTACTCAGAGGATCATCATCACTTTATATTAGCATATTTTACTGTAATTTTTAAAAGATCATCATATGATTCTCCAAGAGCTGGTTGTTCAAAGCACAGTTTATTTGTTTAGTTTGTTATTAACTTAAAAAATTATGGGAGCTTATGCCTTAGGTATTGGGAATACAATAATAAACAAGAAAAACAAGTTTCTTCCTTATAGGGTGGGAGAGAGAATTAAATTACAATTGATTCTATAAAGAGAAATCCATGGCCGGCGCCATGGCTCACTAGGCTAATCCTCCACCTTGCGGCGCCAGCACACCGGGTTCTAGTCCCAGTTGGGGCGCCGGATTCTGTCCCGGTTGCCCCTCTTCCAGGCCAGCTCTCTGCTGTGGCCAGGGAGTGCAGTGGAGGATGGCCCAAGTGCTTGGGCCCTGCACCCCACGGGAGACCAGGAGAAGCACCTGGCTCCTGCCATCGGATCAGCGCGGTGTGCCGGCCGCAGCGCGCCAGCCGCGGTGGCCATTGGCGGCCATTGGAGGGTGAACCAACGGAAGGAAGACCTTTCTCTCTGTCTCTCTCTCTCACTGTCCACTCTGCCTGTCAAAAAAAAAAAAAAAAGAAAAGAAAAAAAGAAAAAAAAAAAGAAATCCATAAAGAATATTTAACTCTGAGTTCTCAGAGAGGGACCTTGACGTTTCAGCAGTTGCAATAAGATGCAACTAAAACTTTATTTTAAGCGAACAGATGGAGGGGTCAGATTTGCGATTTAGAAAGTTTTTGTTGGGGCTTGCACTGCGACACAGGGTTAATCTGCCCTTTGGAACACTGGTATCTGATATCAGAGTGCCAGCTCAAGTCCAGAATGTTCTGCTTCTGATCTAGCGCCCTGCAAATGCACCTGAAGGCAGTGGATGATGAATGAAATACTTAAGTTCCTGCCACCCACCTGGGAGACATAGATGGAGCTCCTGGCACCTGGCTTCAGCCTGGCCAACCCAGCAAATGAAAAATTTCTGTAACTCTGTCTCTATTGCTCTGCTTTTCAAATAAGTATGTAAATGAGTATTTTTAATTTTTTTTTATTTGACAGAGTTATAGACAGTGAGAGAGAGAGAGACAGAGAGAAAGGTCTTCCTTCCGTTGGTTCACTCCTCAAATGGCCGCTATGGTCAGCACTGCACCAATCTGAAGCCAGGAGCCAGGTGCTTCTCCTGGTCTCCCATGCGGGTGCAGGGGTCCATCCTCCACTGCCATCCCTGTAAATGAGTATATTTAAAGAAATTTTCTGAGGGCCAGCACTGTGTCATAATGGGTTAAGAGTATGCCTACAGTGCTGGCATCCCATATGGGTACCGGTTCAGGTCCCGGCTGCTTGTTAATGTTCCTGGGAAGGTAGTGGAAGATGGCTGAAGTCCTTGAGCCCCTGCTACTGCATGGGAAATCTAGAAGAAGCTCCTGACTCCCAGCTTCAGCCTGGCTCAGTCCCTGCCTTTGCAGCCAATTGGGGAGTGAACCAGAGAATGGACAATCTCTCTCTGTCTCCTCTCTGTGTTTCTGCCTTTCAAATAGATAAATAAATATTTTTAAAAAAGAGAATCTTGCTGGATGCAATGTAGCTAATAACACTGGGGAAAAGAAGTGGGGAGGCAGGGAGATCTCTTGTAGTGGTTTAGACCCTTTTGTTAACATACTAGGATACTGCCAACAGTTGAGAAAACTGGAAGAGATTCAAAAATCCAAGAACAGTGCTAAACAAAACAAAACAGAACAAAAACTTTGGTAAGTTATTAGATAGGAGGTGTAAGAAAAAGAGAGAATACAAAAATAATATTCATATTATAGTCACCTGAAAAGACAGTCAACCAAGAATATTCACTAAGTAGATGAATCTGTAATCTGAGAACAAAAAACACAGACAACAAGGCAGCCAGCATCAGATGTTGCGGTAGGGTGCCAGGTAGTTCTGTGTATGACAGGAATTAGAAAGCAACACAAGCGCTTTTGGTGATTGATAATAAGAAAGCAAGTAAGCAGGAATTCCCTAGGCTTTATAGCCAGCTTTTAACTTTTGTTGATTTCTAAGAAAAAAAAAAACTTCATAAAAGAATTGGCTTATATGATGCAATGAAATTTTAAAAACCTTCATGAAAGAATTGGCTTACATGATGGACTTAAATATGAATTATTTTAAAAGTAATTTATAAAATTATGAGTACTTAACCCAATTATGCATATACTATAAAGCAGGATACAAATGATACCAAAAAGCACATATTACTTACTTTTCTCCATGTCTCACTTGTTTAAACATAATTTAAAACAATGTATATTGTTAGACTTAGATAGATTTAGGTAATTTGATTCTAGCCAAAATTCTAAGCAGAAAGTCACCAAGAATTTACTCCAAATCATTTGTAGTCACCACTAATTTAAGCCCAAGGGAATTCTGTAATAACTATATGTAAGTAGTTCATGGAATAATGAATTTGAGAAATGAAGACAAGTCCTGAAGTAGCTATTCTAAATTATCCTGATTAAAAACTTTCCTAGACCAACTGAGCAAATTACAGAAAGTGAACTATAAATTAAGGTAAGTTAATTTTAATTATGTCATTTACAATTGGCTTTTCCCTACATTTTACTTTAACTCATCAGTTTGTTAATGATTTTGCAGTGTTTATCTTTGACTCATTTTTATCTTTGGAGTTCTAGATAAACTGAGGAGGATGATATTTTGAGATACACGTTAAAGATTTCAAAATTTCTGCATAACTTTTGTTCTTCTATAAATTCAGTCTTAATGATTTATTATCTCAGAGAAAGAGTGACGCAACAAAAGGCAGCAGTAAATCTAGGGGCTTTTAGATCTCAAAAGCCTGTGTCTCCAGAGAGTATAGAGAAGACTCAGAACATAAAAATGTATTTGAATGGATACATGGCTAGTCAAAGGGCATGTGTTTCCATTTGGAGACTAGATTAAGTGTCTCTTGGCTGGGAAAGAAGATGAGTCAAAAGGGGAAGTAAAGAAAATTGAGATATTGATGGATCTCTGAAAAAGTTCCCTGTGCCCTCCTCTCCATCATTCAACCTACCAAGCCCAAACCAGGACCAAGTCCTAAGGCAACTAAACCATAGAGCAGAGATCCTGTTTCCTAAATCTAGCTATCTACAGCTATGCATCACTAATAAGACCACAAAAGGCCAGTGTTGTGACTTAGTGGTTTAAGCTGCCACTCGTGATGCCCTCAATCCACATCAGTGCAACAGCTGCAGTACTGGCTCTTCTGTTTCTATTTCAGCTTCCTGCTAACGTGCCTGAGAAGATGGCCCCAGTACTTGGGTTCCTGCCACCACGTGGGAGACCTAGATGGATTTTTTTGTCCTGATCTAGCTGTGTCTGTCCTGGTGGGCATTTGAGGAGTGAACCAGTGGACAAAAGATGTCTCTCTCTCTCAAATAAATTAATAAAATTTTTAAAAAATGAGATAATGACTTTGTAGATTCCCAGACAGATCTAGTGATTTCAAATCATCAAAAAGAAGACAGGAAAGCCAATGCAGAAAGAGATTTTGGGAAAAGGAGGACTAATTTCCTTAGACCTGGGAATGCTGAGGTCTATGTTGGCTTTCTCAGAAGGGGTATCAAATGGGGCATCACAATGTCAACTTATGCAAAGCTAATTCAAGGCTATGATAACGACAAATCCAGTATTAGGGCTCTGTGAACTTTTCTCGTTTTTTTTTTTTTTTTAAAGATTTAGTTATTTATTTGAAAGTCAGAGTTACATTGAGAAGGAGAGGCAGAGAGAGAAGTATTCCACCCGCTAGTTCACTTGCCAGTTGGTTGCAATGGCAGGAGCTTTGCTGATCCAAAACCAAAAGCCAGTAGCTTCTTTCGGGTCTCCCACGTGGGTGCAGGGGCCTAAGCACTTGGGCCATCTTCTACCACTTTCCCAGGCCATACCAGAGAGCTGGATCTGAAGTGGAGCAACCAGAACCCGAGCCAGTATCCATATGGGATGCTGGCACTGCAAGCAGCGGCTTTACCAACTATGCCACAGCACTGGCCCCTCTGTGAATTCTTCTCAGGAAAAACATGCAATGAAAATTTAGCAATTCCATAATTAAAATATGTTTTATCTTCTGTAGTTTTCTTGACATAAAAATCATTTGTATAATCTTTCTATCACCTAGAAGTGTTTATACCTGAATCATTTTTTCTTAAGATGATTGCTCTAAGGAATTCATAGATACCTGTACCTTGACAGATTTCTTGAATACCAGAACCATTACAACTGAATCATAATTTTTTGAAAGAAGACAGTTTTTAAATAGCATATTTTTCAAATGGACTAAAATGTGAGTTCACAGAAATTAGATAATAATCTGTTAAATAATGACAGGATTTTCAATGTTGTTTTGGAAGCTCTCATAAATATGATAAGGTGAGTAAAAGAAACAGTGAAATAATATTCAGAAATTCAGTTGGCAATATCTTTAACTCAAAATCTAAAAGAATCTATAATTAAATTATGAATTTTGCAACATAGATTGTATTTCTAGTACCAACAACAAATGCTTAGAAAGTTAAATTTTAAAAACATTCTTTTTATAATTGCAAAAAAATCTATCTTTTGGAATAAATGTCAAAACTGATGTGTCAAAGAAGGAGGTACCTTTCTCTGAAGGGAGGAGAGAACTTCCACTTTGACTATGGCCTTGTCTAAATAAGATCAGAGTTGGCGAACTCAAGAGGCTTCCATAGCCTTCGCAGCTCATGACAAGAGCCTCAGGTGATTATTGATGCCACAAACAAGAATGTCAATTGTTAAATCAACAACAGGAGTCACGGTGCACTTACTCCTTATGTAGGATCTCTATCCTTAATGTGTTGTACTATGTGAATTAATGGTATAACTAGTACTCAAACAGTACTATACACTTTGTGTTTCTGTGCAAACTGTTGAACTCTCTACTTAGTATATACTAAATTGATCTTCTGAATATAAAGATACTGAAAATGAATCTTGATGAAGAATGGAATGGGAGAGGGTGTGGGAGATGGAATGGTTGTGGGAGGGAGGGTGGTTATGGGGGTGGGGAGCTGCTATAATCCAAAAGTTGTACTTTGGAAATTTATATGTATTAAATAGAAGTTAAAAAAAAAAAACACCTTACGTGTAAGACCTCTATGCTGAGAACCACAATTATCATTGAGATACTTTAACAAGTTCTAAATAAATGAGGTGGAGGCTATACCATCTTAATGAAGTAGAAGGTCCAATACTGTAAAAAGAGTTCATTTATCCCTAGAGTGATTTATAGATTTGATGCAATACCAATGAAAGTCTGAAGAGGATGTGTGTTTAAACTGGTAGGATGATTATAAAATTTATTCAGAAATGCAAAAGACCAAGAGAAGCCAAGGCATTTTTGAAGAAGAAAGAAGCAAGTGTCCTAGATCTCAGAAAATTGGGTTTTTCTACTTCCCAAATTCACTCTGTAAGTGCCCATAAGATTTTCCCCCTTATTCTGAAATAATTGTCCCTGCCCCTGAATTTGCAAATTCTGTCTTTTTGAAGAGAACATCAAGGTCACAGGTGTCCTAAGAATTGATGTCACTTGCTGCTGCAATATTGCTTACTGGGAGACGTCCTTACACACAGTGATTGTGCAGCCAACCCAAGGCCATTTGAGGACTTGTGACTCTTCCACTAGTTGCCACACATGTTTGGATTCCTATCTTTACACGCACAGTCAATCTTCAGTATCTGTTCCAAAAAATGCTTCTCTATTGTACATTGTTTCCAAGCAAAACTGGCTGACTGTGCCATGCTATTGCTTCATAATTTTTTCTTGCTTCTTGTGAAGTTGATTCAGTGTTACTATGAATTGTTTTCTGAAACTCCATCCTTGCCCTCAGAGTCGTCTGTGAAATCCAAAAGTATTTGATAGTCTTGAGGAAGCTTATGTCAGGGATTACACTGGCATAAGATAGGGACAGTTCCAAGTGTGAATCTGAGTTCAATTTTAATTATTAAGCAATACATTTTGCATTCATTTTTTGAAACTCTCTTTCTTTTAGTATTATATTTTCATTTTACTTTCTTACTCAAAGCAAATGAATCGTGTGGCAATATCTTTACAATATATTACTGTACAGTGGATACTCTAGTGACATTAAACGTGGGTACAAGGATAACCAATGAGGTGGCATTCCACCTGGTGACCTACCAGAGATTCAAGAGGGAAGAGGAAACCAGAAAGAAAACCAATGGCTATATCAGAATTAGAGGGTTATGGCAACTTTGAATACAGTAGAGTGTCTGTCTAGGTTTTCTGGGTAGAGATGGCGGGTGATATGAAAGGAAGGATGATGGTAACCAGTGAAAAGGACTGTCAACTATATAAAAACTTTTTCAAAAAAATTTATCACAATTTATGAACTAAAATCATTCATCTAATTGTATATTTGACACCTATAAGGGGATATTTTACCCAGTTATGGTTCCAGGAAGGGTTGCTACCATGAAGCAAGACAGAACATGGACCAGTCTCCGGGATCTGTGCAGAACTCCAGGCCTTGAGTCACCTGCGTAAAGCCACGAAATCAGCAGCAAGGGCAGGACTAGTCAAGACATTTGCTCCACAGGATTGTGAACTTCCCTGGGTAAGGTAGGAAATGTCAACCCCTATTTTTACTCCTGGGCCACTATGATCTAAGAAATGGAGATTGCCTAAGAATTGAAGCACTCTCTTGAAAAAAAGCAACCATGTTCTTCCACTTTTCTTTTATCCATCTTTCATTGTACTTTTTCTATCTTCTTAGGTAATGTTTCTTATACTTAAAGCATTTTTCTGCTTCTTTACTCCCTGTTTATTCACATCAGTCAAGGAATCATCATATAAAACCTAATTCTAAACAACAGCCTCTACTACAATGTTGACAGTTGGAATTCATTCCATCTGGGGGAAACCTTTACTTGTATTTCTTCTGTTTAATTTCATTCCTCTGCCAAGTCATGTAATTCAAGTACCTTAGAGTCATCCTACCTCCTCTATCTGTTTCATTCTTTGTATTTCCCACACTACATGATCCATCTACCTTCTGGCTGGGGTGGACTCAACTCTCAAGCTCTCACTGCCACTCTATGGCATGAAGCCATTCTCCTTTCTAGCCTGTCCTCTGGCAGCCATGAGAATTATGTTTACAGAACAGAAATCATGTAATGTCATATCCTTAATTTAAAAATTGATTATGATTGGAAAAAGAATGCAACTAAAGTTCTTAAGCTTGGGCCAGAAAAATACGCATGGATGGCTTTCGTGGAGCTCAGGGAATTATCTGGAATTATACTAAAAAGGTCATGTATGAACATTAAGTATGTTTTTTGTAAGAAGAGTATCAGTAGATTTCAACACATTCTCAAAAAGTCTGTGCTATAATATGTTACACTGCCATTCCACAAAACATAAAACTTCCTAAAGTCACCATTGCAGCAGGCAAAGATCTTCATGACGCGCTCCAGCACAGCAGCATAGTTCAATGGTGGAGCAAGCTGTAAGGGATGCTAATGCTATAATAAAAACGAAGAGTCAGTTCTGGTTTGATTAGCTGGCTGGCTGGTCATGGAAATCCACTATCATCTATTTGCCCCATCTTGTAAATAGGATAGCATTTCTATTCTTCTAGGACTTTTTTGAGTATTAAATTTATTAGCATCAGAATGCGATTTAAAAAATACATTTGTGAAATTGTAGGATTTTACTATGATTGAGCTTTGTCTATCAAAAGATACTATTGATGAAGTACCATCACCTTCTGTAGTAATAAATCCTTCCTTTATTATCTGGTTTTATTCTTTTTTTTTTTTAAAAAAGATTTATTTATTTATTTTAAAGGCAGAGTTATAGAGAGGGAGAGAGAGAGAGAGAAAGAGAAAGAGAAAGAAAGAGAAAGAGAGACGCCTTCCATCCGTTGGTTTGTTCCCCAGAAGGCAGCAACCACTGGAGCTGCGCTGATCCAAAGCCAGGAGCCAGGAGCTTCTTCTGGTCTCCCACGTGGGTACACGGACTCAAGGACTTGGACCATTTTCCACTGATTTCCCAGGCCATAGCACAGAGATGGATTGGAAGTGGAGCAGCTGGGACTTGAACTGACACCCGCATGGGATGCCAGCACTACAGGCAGCAGCTTTACCCACTACCCCCAATGCCAGACCCTGGGGTTATTCTTGTTTCGTGTTATAAAGACCCCACAAGACATTGCTTAAAGGGAATATTCATTAAAGAAGAATATGCCTCTTGTAGCTGGAGAAGTTTGTAGGTAGAATGGACTTCTGATATAATTTACATAGGACTCTGCTTATAATTTTTTATTATATTCTCAGCCCTGCTCTTTGCTATGTATCAGCTTCTTCTCCAGACTGGCTTTCCTCATGATGACACAGTGACTGCAGACTTGACAGCTGTACAATAATGCCATCTAGAACAACAAAGGATGTTTGTGTCCTGATATTCCCTCTGATGGGACTGACTTAAGTCACTTGCCCACACCTAAACCAACTTCTGTTGCTTAGATCACCTCTTCAGTTTTAAGCGTCTCCTTCATCCCATGGAAAATTTAGGACCATAGTGAGGAGTAAACATTTAAAATCTTTAATGACTGGGATTACATGAACAACAGTAATCTGAACATTTATCAATAAGAACATACTCCAGCTGTGAAAAAGCAGCATGTCTGGACTGGTGCTACTGGCTGAGCCCTCATCCTGCCTGGGGGAAGGCTGGAAGAAGGAATGCTTTGTAAAGGAGATGGCTGCTGGGGTTCATCAAGCATACCTGATCAAGAATGAGCTTATCTTCATCACTCTTCAGGATTCAGCTGTGCCACCTGCAAAGGAACTTCGCCATGAAAACATGGAATGTAAAAAGAGAGAAGACAAAGTAGCTATTAAATGGTTTTTTTGTTCTTTCAAAATAAATCATTGGAGAGAACAAAAATCTACTATGTATTTGACTCCAAAAATATTGCTTCAAAAATTCTACTTTAAAACTCTGTTAGTAATTTATACTACTCATGTACACAGAAACACATAGAAATGCATTAATTGATCTTAAATTTTTCCAAGTCATTTTCAAAAGTTGGGCAATTTTTTGTCCAAGATGATTTTTTTCCAAATCAACTTCTGTTCCATAGTAGGAAGAGCAATTAACAAATACCATTTGCTGTTCTTTAGTTTCATTGTGTATTAGATTATTCACAAATCACTTTTAAAATCCAAGGAAGAAATCAAAAGTATATTTCAGAACAAAGTCTCACATTATACCTTCTTAGAAACATAACTGGATGGCTTTGTTTCTGCTTTGCCTTCAATATCTTGTTTTCCTCAGCTACAAGTCTGGAAGTTCTCCAGACACCAGTAGGGTGGGGGAGTTGTAACATGGGCTTGGCATGTGAACCTCACCACAAATTCTTCAAGAGTATGTCAAAGTAATAATGTAAGTGTGCTGAAATGTGGGGGTGGAGGGAAATGGCAACTGCTCTTTAATCTTATGTAGTATTTTCTTTTGAAAAATCAAATTAGAAAGACAATGTCCATCCAGATTACTGGTTTATAAATTGGGTTAGCATGAAAATACAAAGGGGCACTGACCCGGCCAGAGGGGTGGAGTAAGTCTGTTACTGTTTTATTTGTATCCAAAGGATCTGATTACTCAGGAGGAGTTAGATGAGAATGAGTGTAGACTATTGCATTAAATACATTATGTGATAAATGATGAATATATCATTTTATCATTTTGCACACTCACTCATTCAGTCATTTCATTCAAGGAATATTTATTGAAGACCTTAAGAGTCAGGCAGTGTTCTCATTCCTATGATAAAGAATCTAAGCAAATACTTAAACTTTGCCCTCTTGGAGTTTGTAAAAAAAATCTCAAACGAATGCCAACTCTCTCAGGTATGATAAGTGAGATGAGAAAATGTCCACAGAGTTAAAGATGCAATGGCAAGCAGACTTCAAGTCTGAGAAGAATCTTGAGCAAAATGAGAAAGGAACCCTGAGCTATCAGAGCTACAGCTCCAGGCCACAAGAACAGAGGGCAAGCTCAGTCCTTACAGATAAACTTCCCAACCACCCCATGACACTTGTAGGACAGGTAATTTAATCTCCAGTCCAGAGATGGGAAAATTGGAGTCAGAAAGCTCCTGATCTTTTGTTCTAGAAAAAACTGCAAGACAAGAGCTTTGCAATCTTGCTTTTAAATTAACATGTTTTTTCCAAGTGAAATTTTATGTGGGATGTTAATCCTTATAATTAATAAATACAGAACCACTTGCTGTAAGTGATCACAAAGAATTTTTGTAAGTCTGATCCGTATCTCACCCCGCATCTCATCTACTGCAGATCACTGTCCTGAGGAAGCTGGCTGTGTGGGATCCAAAGCTTCCTCTCACACCTACATTACTCCATATGCATATCTCTCTCTCTCTCTCTCTCTCTCTCTCTCTGAATGGTGGAAATAAGGAGTGAGAGGAGTGGGTCACAAATTGTCTAGAAGGAAAATAAATAAAGAAGATGGTAAAGTATGACAAAATCAATCATCTCCATTTGATTCTGGACTTGAAAAAACTTTTTATTTTTCCCAAGATCCAATTCAAGGTTTGCTTATTTTTGAGAGGGAGGGATCTTGGATATCTATTCCTCTATAAATAATTACCCCAAGCACTTAGTGACATTTACTAGCTCACAGTTTCTGTGGGTCAGAAATCTGAGTGTGTCTTAGCTGGACCCTCTGGCCTGAGGCCTCTTAGGATGCTATACGTTGTTGTCCAGGACATTTAGGGTTGCAGTGATCTCAGGGATCAAATGGTTCAGGACCTGCTTTCCAACTCACTCAAGTATTTGCTGTCAAGGTTCAAATTTTTGTGAGTTGTTGAACTACAGGCCTCAGATTCTTGCTTGGCTGTTGGCCAGCGCTTCCTTGGATACTTGTCATATGGGTCTCTCCACAGGCAGCTCACACCCAAAAACTGCTTTATGTCAAAAAACAGAGCAGAAAAGAGGAAAAGGAGGTCTGAACCTTTGTGCCACCTAATCTCAGAACTGACATCCCATCATGGCGGCTTATTCCACTTGTTAGAAGGGAATCCCTGCACACAACCCCCACTCAGGAAGATGGGGTTACATAACTGCATGAGTACAGGAGGCAAGAATTATTGAAGGGTATTTTAGAGGCTGCCTGCAACGGGAAGCAAACAAAAAGTGGGAGTTGCATAAGTTCACTGAATGCTTAATATGTTTAATCTATGCAATATGCCTTTGGTCTTTTTATTTTTTTAATATTTTATTTATTTTAGAGGCAGAGATGAATATGTACACAAAAGCAGGAGAGAGAGAGAGAGAGAGAGAGAGAGAGAGAGAGAGAGAGAAAGATAAAGAGTGAGAGTACTTATATCTGCTATTCACTTCCCAAATGTCCACAAAAGCCAAGGTCCAGGCCAAGGACAAGGCCCAGAAACTGAAACTCAATTTGGGTCTCTGACACAGGGTACTCCCAAGATGCACATTGCTAGGAAGCCAGAGTCAGAAGTGGGACTGGAACTGGAACCCAGGAACTCTAGATATCCAAACAGCATCTTAATGATTGCATTAAATGCCCACCCCAGTTTTAGTCTTTTTGCACACATTATTCTTTCTTTATTCACAACAACATAAGAATATACCTGCTGGTGTTCTTGTCATCAGTTTCTTTGAATATGAGCTCCATGCTTTCCAGCCCATTTTCTTGTATTCTAACTCCTTTTGAAAATGATTTCACTCAAGATTTTCTTGCTCACACAATTACTGTAATTCTATGTAAACATGATTAGAGACACAAATTACAGATTATTAAAATCTTTCACATCTTTTTCCAGCAATTCATGTAAAGCTTTAGTAAGTTGCTCTCAAAAGCACTTAAAATTTTGGGGGTCATGAAGAAAAAAATGCTTTGGCTGATTTCAATGTTCAACAATCTATATCAATTAGCCTTTCTGATGTTACCTGGAAAAGAATGCAGAAGTTTTTGCACTTGCCTTTAGTCTTCACTAAGCTATAAGCTCCTGGAAGGCCACCACTGCACCCACAGAGTCTGGCACACACCAAGGCTCTGCAAGTCTACGTCAAAAGAGTGATGCAGCAGTGGCTCCAAGGACACCAGAGAAATCACTGCCAATATCGCCATATTTAAAACTTAACAAGTTTTTAAAAAACTTGACAGAAGCCCTATGTGGTAACATACTTCATGGAAGAATTTGAGGATTTATGTACTAGACAATATTTCCAAGGAATTCTGGATACCAGATACCAGTTTCTTTGGCTATTTCAAATGTATAGATTAAGAGATCAGTGATGAATGTCCAGAAATTACTCTAATGAGTGAGATGTGTTCTGTGACTTGAAATGAAATATGAAGGTATCAAGAAGACTGAAGAACTTCCATCCCCTTCCAGTAGAAATGTGTAAAAATAACTTTGCTTAAACTGAATTTTCCAATAACAGATATTTTGAAACACTATAAATTGGTAGAAGAAGCCACAGGGAGAAAGGTTAAAGGAATTAAAGGAAATATGGGAGCAAATGTATCAATGTAATACATACCTGACCTTCTGCTGTCTCCCTTCTCTCCTAGCTCATAGCACCGGTGAGGTAGAAGGATGACATCTGGTAGTTTCCCAAGTCTCAGATCTTATTTTCCTTCAGGAATGCCATCATCTTCTCTCAGTTTCTTTTCAGGCATTTCCTCTTTCCTTATTTTAAATTAAAGGAATACAAAGAGCTACATTATTGAGCTACCAGAGATGAGCATCAGAGGCTCAGCTTGGTTTTGCCCTCTGGTTACCATCACACTCTTGCTCTTGCTCCTGCCATGACCATCTACCAGGTGTAAAGCTCTAGTAGTTATCTAGTTTAAGGATACTACTTCCTTTATATTTTAACAATAACTAAACAGACACAATATATTGTAGTTACACCTATTCTGTAATGTTTTTTCTGACCTATGCCCAGCTGATAGGACTTTTCCTCTTACTACCCCACATGCCTCTGTTACAGCATTCACCACATTGGACTAATTGATTTACCTATTCTTTATCCCATTAGGCTGTGAGTCCCAAGGCTGTTGGCATATTAAAAATGTTGAGTGTTGATGAAGGAATTCAATGTCTAACGCCTCAAAATATGACTGTCAAAAAGTGTAGGCCACCTTTAAATAAATGCCCTTTTGGAATAAGGATTATTTTGAACGGGTTATTTTTAACTGGTTATTTTGAGAAAAATTAGATAAATGCTCTGAAAAATTACATTTTTAGTAAAAAAATATTTCTGCAAAGGAAATTTCCATTGTAAGGATGTTTTTCTCTCTGTACTAGGAAGAGAAAGATGACTAAATCAATGGAGACTTCTTAATGGTCAAAGTATTGACTTAAATCTGCACAACAAGCCTTATTTTTGTTTAAGATTCTTGACCTCCCCATCTTGTCTTCATTTTTCATTTCCTCACACTTTTCCTTCTTTTAGAGAATGAAAATATTCAAGCTTGATGTCAAAGACTTCTTTTCTGTGGAGCAGTGTGGAAAATGCAGATGAACAGTAGTGAGTGGAGGTACCATCCATGACTCCCATAGCTGGAGGCTGGAGGAGACACCAGGTTCTGAGAGCGAGGTGAGGGCAGACTGTGGCAGCCAGTGCCACTGGTGATATTGCATGAGGGACAGACTTGCAGGCCACACTGTCTTTGAGTTCAAACAAAAGCCCCAACAGGGAGCAGGGTACCCCCCTAATCTAGTAAAGAAAAATCACATTTCTTTCCTCCCAACTTCCTACAAGGGTTCCCAGCAACTGGTGGGGATAAGGTGCCATTCTGACACAACTAAAGACTGCAGTAGCTCTCATGCACATGACCAGGGGATTTTACCATAGGGAAAAATTGTGTTTCCCACTGCCTTTGAGTCTGGCTGAGAGAGTTGATGGGGGCTGGGCACCCATTTACCATTATGAATTGCCCCATCCTCTCAACCTATCACAGGCTCTGGGGCTCAAGTTGCCAAGGCAGAGCACCCACAGACAGCTGTCTCTGGAAATGATTCTGCTCTCTCTGAGGATAGACCAGGCTTGAAGGACAAAGAGGGGGCATTCTCCCCTGTAACTATGGGAGTCTTGAGCACTGTGACTGTGGGAATTTTTGTCTACACAATAGGGAGTAGGATGTACCTGGGTCTCTGGGCAATCATGGTGTCTGATGTCCGAGCTCCATGACTGCTAGAGATGGGTCATCGCTGAGGGTTCCATGTTCATACTGAGTACTGTACAGATACTTTGTGCACTAGTGTGGATGAGGATTGTAGCACTGTGGGCTAACCTGAGGCACTGATCACCTTGTAAGAGAGGAGGTGAGGTTGAGATTATGCAAAAGATGTGATCATACCCTCCCCTCTGCTGACAATAGAGGAGATCTACCACACCCAAATTAGGTGTCACCCTGGATTCTCATCTCACACTTGAGCACTGTCCAGAGCTCCCAAGCCCCAACTAGGTACACGCCTGTAGGCATTTACTGAAGTGCAACACTCCCCTAAGTGACAGAGGCACAGTTCAAAGATAAAACACAACAGAGAAAACCAAGTGTTGCCAGAAATGCCTAAAAAACAAATCAGAAATACAGAAACAAGAGGAAGAAGACAACTTGACTACCTCAAATGAATACAACAACACTTTACTACTAGAATGTGAAAATAAAATCAATTAAAAATGAATCTTAATGGAAAATGGAATAGGAGAGGGAGTAGGAGGTGGGATGGGAGTCAGAGTGGGAGAGCGGGAATGGAGGGAAGAAAAACTATATCCTTAAAAGCTGTACATATGAAATTTGTATTCAATAAATGAAAATCAAAAAAAGAAAATGAAGAGATTGATGAAATGCCAGAAAAGGAATTAAAAAGAATGATCATAGGATTACTCAGAAACAATTATAAACAGATTCATAAGTTAAAGAAATCCATGCCTTACATGGATGATAAAATTTCTCCTGAGAATGAGTTTTGGAAGAGAAATAAAACTGAAATAGTAGAAAGGAAGAATCATATGTCAAATAAAAATACAATGGAAAGCCTTATCAACAGATTTGGTTACACAGAAGAAAGAATATCTGTGCTAGAAGACAAATATTTGGGAATGTTTCAGTCAGACCAAGAAAAAGAAGAAGAAATTAAAAAAACATTAAAACAATATCAAAGATTTATGGGATACTATCAAATGACCCAATATATGGATCTTATGAGATCCTAAGGCTGTGCAAAGAGAGAATAGATTATAAGATATAACCAATGAAATAATAACAGAAAACATCTCTAATTTAGAGGAAGAAAATGATATCCAAATACAGGAAGCACATAGAACTGCTAATAGACATGACCAGAAAAGATCTTTACCATAACACATTGTAGTCAAACTTTCTACCGTAAAACACAAAGAAAGGATTCTCGAATATGCAGAGAAATGCCAGGTTACCTTCAGAGGATCTCCAGTTAGACTCACAGCTGATTTCTCATCAGAAACCCTTAAGGTTAGAAGAGAATGGAAATACACAGTCCAAGTCTTAAAAAAAAAAAAAAAACATTGCCCACCCAGAATACTGTATACATTACAAAGCTCTCATTTATGAATGAGGGTGAAAAAGATCTTCCATAACAAACAGAAATGGAAAAAAATTAGTCACCATTCATCCAGGCATACAAATGAGGCTTAGGATGATTAAGGATGTGCTACACACATAAACAAAAAAATAGTCATCATTATGGTCATCATTACGAAAGATGTGAAGGCAGAAAATCTCCCAGCAAAAGTACAAAGGAAATCTAAAGCAATCAAAAGGAATATATATGGAAAAATTGCAGGGCCAAGTTGTTACTTATCAATAATAACCTTGAAAACACATTGACTAAATTCTCTAACTAAAATATACGGATTGGCTGAATGGATTAAAAAACAAGACCTATCTATTTGCTGACTACAAGAAACATGCCTCTGAGCGGCAAGATGGCAGAATAGGAAGGGAGCACAATGATAGTCTGGGAATAGACAGTTTAATAAAAGTGGAGATACTGCAGGATCAAGGAAGAGTAGGGGGAAGAAAGAGCAGAGGAAACTCTTCCAGAACTAGTGATTCACAGTGGACCTGTGTGGAGAGTGTGGGAGACCATGGTTCGGGACACCAGTGGCAGAATCAACACACCAGCACTGGAATGCAAGGTGAGCCGAACCTCAGTAGCCCGAGACACCAGTGGGAAAGTGGAAAGAGGAGACTAGAGGGAACGAGTCTTGAAACCCCATGTGGAAAAGTTCACCAGGCTATCTAGAAGAGAGAGGAAAAAAAAAGTGACTGATACGGGCATGAATTTCTCTCTCTCTGCTTACCTCTCAAAGGTGAGCAAGACAAAGAGCAGGCGCCATTTTGGACATACGTCATAAGCAGGGGGACCTCAGGGCTGCACCCACCCTCAGCCAAGCAGAAAAACCTGACTCTGGGGGGGGGGTGAAATAACAGGAGATTAGGACCTAGTGAATGTGTGGTGCTAATGAACTGAGACTGTGAAAAAAAGAGACGGTGGGGGAGAGAACTCACAGAATTCACATGAGTACTCTCCAGAGATGCTACAATTTGGTAACCTTGGCAACCCAATGGGAGACTGCAGGAGAATTTGAGCCCACACTAAGGGCAGCACAGATTCCCTGTGTGGTCCTCGGTAAAGAGCTTCCGATTGCTGGCTCCTGTGGGTATATCATTTGCCTGCTAACTACCTCCAATTCCACTCAGCTGTGTGGAATTACTTCCCTTTTGAATCACAAAAAGAAAGAAAGAAAGAAAGAAAGGAAGGAAGGAAGAAAGAAAGGAAGAAAGAAAGAAAGAAAGAAAGAAAGAAAGAAAGAAAGAAAGAAAGAAAGAAAGAAAGAAAGAAAGAAAGAAAGAGAGATTTACCATGCCTACCCTGGGAGTGTCAACTTTGGCACACCCTTAACCCTGAGGAACCAAACAGAGCTCTCAGGCCACACACATCTCAACCCCCTAAGGCTCCATCAAAAGCAGACAGTCCACTTAACACAGTCATAGTATAACAAGAAAAAACACCACAGCGAGGGAAGAAGAATCCAAAGAATATCTCTACAATGCCAAGCAACAAACGCAGAAACCAAGGAAACAAGAACAAGGAAGACATTATGACACCCCCAAATGAACAAGACACCCCAAGCCAAGATTATGAAGATGATGAGATGGAAGAAATGCAAGATATGGATTTCAAAACATTTATGATAATAACAATTAGAAGTCTTCAAAAACAAATGCTTGAGGTATGGAATTCCTTACTGGACAGGATAGAAAATCTCCTTCGAGAAAATGAAATCTTAAGGAGGAATCAAAATAAAATGCAGAAGCTAGTAGAACAGGAAAGTGTGATAGTGAAGAGAAATCAAAATGAAATGAAGAACTCAATAGATCAAATGACAAACACATTAGAGAGCCTTAAAAACAGAGTCAGTGAAAGAGAAGAGAGAATATTGGACTTAGAAGACAGAGCACAGGAAAGTATACAGTCAAACCAAAAAAAGAGGAAATTAGAAATCTAAAAAATATTGTCGGGAATCTACAGGATACTATTAAAAAACCCAACATTTGGGTTCTAGGAGTTCCTGAAGGCATGGAGAGGGAGAAAGGATTAGAAGGCCTTTTTGGTGAGATACTTGCAGAGAACTTCCCAGGTCTGGAGAAGGAAAGAGACATCCTAGTTCAGGAAGCTCATAAAACCCCTAGTAAACATGACCAAAAGAGATCCTCACCACGACACGTAATAATCAAACTCACCACAGTGAAACATAAAGAAAAGATTCTAAAATGTGCAAGAGAGAAATGCCAGATTACTCTCAGAGGATCTCCAATTAGACTCACAGCAAACTTCTCATCAGAAACTCTACAAGCTAGAAGGGAATGGTGAGACATAGCCCAGGTACTAAGAGAGAAAAACTGCCAGCCCAGAATATTTTATCCTGCAAAGCTCTCCTTTGTGAATGAAGGTGAAATAAAGACCTTTCATAGCAAACAGAAATTGAAAGAATTCGTCGCCACTCATCCTGCCCTGCAAAAGATGCTTAAAGATGTGTTACACACAGAAACACAGAAACACGGTCATCAATATGAAAGAAGGTAAAGGAAGGAAACCTCACAGCAAAAGATCACAGGAAGCTCAAAGCATATATTAGAAAATATCTGTGGCAAATGGTAGGGCAAAGTTACTACTTATCAATAGTCACATTGAATGATAATGGCCCAAACTGTCCAGTTAAAAGACACCGATTGGCTGATTGGGTTAAGGAACAAAACCCATCTATTTGGCTGCTTACAAGAAACACATCTTTTCAACAAAGATGCATACAGACTGAAAGTGAAAGGCTGGAAAAAGTTATACCATGCCAACAGAAATGAATAAAGAGCGGGTGTAGCCATCTTAATATCGGAAAACATAAATTTTAACACAAAAACTGTTAAGAGAGACAAAGAGGGGCACTATATAATGATTAAGGGATCACTATATAATGATTAAGGGATAAATTCAACAGGAAGATATAACGATTATCAATGTATATGCACCTAATTACAGGGCACTGGTTCATTTAAAAGATTTGTTAAGGGACTTAAAGGGAGACTTAGACACCAATACAATAGTACTGGGGGACTTCAATACTCCACTCTCAGAAATAGACAGATTGACCAGAAAGAAGATCAACAAGGAAACAGTAGATTTAATCAACACTATAGTCCAAATGGATCTAACAGATATCTACAGAACTTTTCACCCTACACTTAAAGAATTTATATTCTTTTCAGCAGCACATGGATCCTACTCTAGGACTGACCACATACTAGGCCATAAAGCAAGTCTCAGCAAATTCAGAAGAATTAGAATCATATGATGCACCTTCTCAGACCATAGGGGGATGAAATTGGAAATTAGCAACTCAGGAATCCTTAGAGCATATGCAAACACATGGAGATTTAACAACATGCTCCTGAATGAACACTGGGTCATAGAAGAAATCAAAAGAGAAATCAAAAATTTTCTGGAAGTAAATGAGGATAACAGCACAACATATCAAAACTTATGGGATACAGCAAAAGCAGTGTTAAGAGGAAAGTTTATAGCAATAGATGCCTACATCAAGAAATTGGAAAGGCACCAAATAAATGAGCTTCCAAGCATCTCAAGGCTCTAGAAAAACTGCAGCAAACCAGACCCAAATCTAGTAGGAGGAGAGAAATAAATAAAATCAGAGAATAATTCAACAGGATTGAATAAAAAAATTACAAAAAATCAGCCAAACAAGGAGCTGGTTTTTTGAAAAAAAATTAACACAATTGGTGATGCTGAATTTCATATGGAGACACAGGAGAGCTCAAATTGCTAAAGCCATCTTGTACAACAAAACAAAGCCAGAGGCATCACAATACCAGATTTCAGGACATACTACAGGGCAGTTGTTATCAAAACAGCATGGTACTGGTACAGAAACAGATGGAGAGACCAATGGAATAGAATAGAAACACCAGAAATCAATCCAAACATCTACAGCCAACTTATATTTGATCAAGGATCCAAAGCCAATCCCTGTAGTAAGGACAGTCTATGCAATAAATGGTGCTGGGAAAATTGGATTTCCACGTGCAAAAGTATGAAGCTAGACCCCTACCTTTCACCTTACACAAAAATTCACTCAACATGGATTAAAGACCTAAATCTATGACATGACACAATCAAATTATTAGAGAACATTGGAGAAACCCTGCAAGATATAAGTACCGGCGAAGACTTTTTGGAAAAGACCCCAGAAGCACAGGCAGTCAAAACCAAAATTAACACTTGGGATTGCACAAATTGAGAAGTTTCTGTACTTCAAAAGAAACAGTCAGGAAAGTGAAGAGGCAACTGATAGAATGGGAAAAATATTTGCAAACCATGCAACAGATAAAGGGTTAATAACCAGAATCTGCAAAGAGATCAAGAAACTCCACAACATCAAAACAAACAACCCACTTAAGAGATGGGCCAAGGACCTCAATAGACATTTTTCAAGAGGAAATACAAATGGCCAACAGACACATGAAAAAATATTCAAGGTCACTAGCAATCAGGGAAATGCAAATCAAAACCACAATGAGGTTTTACTTCACCCCACTTAGAATGGCTCTCATTCAGAAATTCACCAACAATAGATGCTGGGGAGGATGTGGGGAAAAAGGGACACTGACCCACTGTTGGTGGGAATGCAAACTGGTTAAGCCACTCTGGAAGTCAGTCTGGAGATTGCTCAGAAACCTGAATATAACCCTACCATACAACCCAGCCATCCCACTCCTTGGAATTTACCCAAACAAAATTAATTTGGTAAAAAAAAAAGCCATCTGCACATTAATGTTTATTGCAGCTCAATTCACAATAACTGAGACCTGGAACCAACCCAAATACCCGTCAACAGAAGACTGGATAAATAAATTATAGGACATGTACTCTATAGAATACTATACAGCAGTCAAAAACAATGAAATCCGGTCATTTGCAACAAGATGGAGGAATCTGGAAAACATAATGCTGAGTGAAATCAGCCAGTGCCAAAGGGACAAATATCATATGTTCTCCCAGATTGGCGACAACTAACTGAGCACCAAATGGGAAACCTATTGAAGTTTATGGACACTATGAGAGACAGTGACTTGATCAGCTCTGGTTCTGACTGTTGATGTACAATGTAATACTTTATCCTTTTTAGTATTTTTTTGTTCTACTACTATTGGTTGAACTCTGTAATTAACACACAATTATTCTTAGGTGTTTAAATGTTAACTGAAGATTAATCCCTGTTAAATATAAAAGTGGGAATAAGAGAGGGAGGAGATGTACAATTTGGGGCATGCTCAAGCTGACTTGCTCCAAATGGTGGAGTTATAAACGTGCCAAGGGATTTCAATACAATCCCATCAAGGTGGCATGTACCAATGCCATCTCACTAGTTCAAGTGATCAATCTCAGTTCACAATTGATCACACTGATAGGTCTAAGAGTCAAAGGGATCACACAAAAAAGACTAGTGTCTGCTAACACTAACTGATAGAATAAACAAGGGAGAGAAGGATCCAACATGGGAAGCGGGATACACAGCAGACTCATAGAATGGCAGATGTCCTAAATAGCACTCTTACCTCAGAATCAGCCCTTAAGGCACTCGGATCTGGCTGAAGAGCCCATGAGAGTATTTTAGGCATGGAAAGCCAAGACACTCTGGAAAAAAAAGAAGATCTAACGAAAAGATCTCTGCAAGTGAGATCCCAGTGGAAAGAACAGGGCCATCAAAGAAGGAGGTACCTTTCTCTGAAGGGAGGAGAGAACTTCCACTTTGACTATGACCCTGTCGGAATAAGATTGAAGTCGGTGAACTCAAAAGGCTTCCATAGCCTTGGAAACTCATGACTAGAGTCTAGGGAGATTACTGATGCCATAATCAAGAATGCCAATTGTTAAGTCAACAATAGGAGTCACTGTGTACTTATGTCTCATGTGGGATCTGTTTAATGTGTTGTCCAATGTGAAGTAATGCTATAACTAGTACTGAAACAGTATTTTACACTTTGTGTTCTGTGTGGGTGCAAACTGATGAAATCTTTACTTAATATATATTAAATCGATCTTCTGTATATAAAGATAATTGAAAATGAATCTTGATGTGAATGGAATGGGAGAGGGAGCGGGAGATGGGGGGGTGTGGGTGGGAGGGAAATTATGGGGGGGGAAGCCATTGTAATCCATAAACTGTACTTTGGAAATTTATATTTACTAAATAAAAATAAATAAAAAAAGAATGCAATCCCAACTTTTACAACAAAATGGATGCAACTAGAGTCCATTATGCTTAGTGAAATAAGTCAGTGACAAAAAAGGCAATGTATGTTTTCTCTTATATGTTGGAGTTAATATAGGATACAAGAAACAAAATGCATAAAAATGAAATTGACATTATGATATACTCATTGTTTAAGACCTACTTCCTGTAGAATAATGGTTTTCCTACTTTTTACTTGTTGAACATTGTCATTAGTGGTGCATTAAATCTATGATTATAAAGTACAAAAAAAAAATAACATGCCTCTCCATTGAAGATGCATAAAGATTGAAAGTGAATGGATGGAAAAAGATATCCCATGCTAATAGAAACAAAAAAGGATAGGTGTAGCCATCTTCATATCAGGAAAAACAGACTTTAAGATAAAAACTGTTAAAAGAGGCAAAGAAGATACTATGTAATGATTAAGGGATGAATTCAACAAGAAGATGTGACTATCATAAATGTATAAACACCCAATGGTAGGGAGCCTGGCTTTTTAGAAGGAATGTTAATGGATTTAAATGGAGGCATAGACTGTAATACAATAGTAATGGGAGACTTCATTCTATTTCATCAATGGACAGATCAACTAGACCGAAGATCAACAAAGAAATGACAGAATTAATTGATACTATGGACCAAAGGGATTTTACTAATATCTACAGAAAATTTCAGCTCACAGTTGAAGAATACACATTGTTTTTATCAGTACATGGAACATTCTCTAGGATTGACCATATTCTGGGACATAATACTAGTCTCAAAAACTTTAAAAAAAAATGAAATCATGCCATTTATATTTTCTGACCACAATGGAATGAAGCTGCAAATTAACAACTCAAGAATCTCTAGATATTATGCAAACATATTGAGACTGAACAACGTGATCTGGAATGAACAGTAGGTCATATAAGAAATCAAAAGGGATAGGCCGGTGCTGTGGCTCAACAGGCTAATCCTCCACCTAGCGGCGCCAGCACACTGGGTTCTAGTCCCGGTCGGGGTGCTGGATTCTGTCCCGGTTGCCCCTCTTCCAGGCCAGCTCTCTGCTATGGCCCTGGAGTGCAGTGGAGGATGGCCCAAGTGCTTGGGCCCTGCACCCCATGGGATACCAGGAGAAGCACCTGGCTCCTGCCTTCGGCTCCAATGCCGCGGTGGCCATGGGAGGGTGAACCAACGGCAAAGGAAGACCTTTCTCTCTGTCTCTCTCTCTCACTGTCCACTCTGCCTGTCAAAAATTAAAAAAAAAAAAAAGAAATCAAAAGGGAAATAAAAAAAAAATCCTGGCAATGAACAAAGATGACAATATAACGTATCAAAACTTATAGGACTACTGACGCCATAAACAAGAGTGTTAAATTGTTAAATCAACATCAAGAGTCACTGTGTACTTACGTCCCACGTGGGATCTGTCCTTAATGGGTTGTCCAATGTGAAGTAATGATATAGCTAGTACTGAAACAGTATTTTTACACTTTGTGTTTCTGTGTGGGTGCAAACTGATGAAATCTTTACTTAGTATATACTGAATCGATCTTCTGTATATAAAGATAATTGAAAATGAAAAAAAAAAAACCTTGGTGTTAAATTGGAAATTATATAGAAAATTAATCAATTTTTAAAAAAAATATCATGTAGGATCTCTGTCATTAATGTGCTGTACATTGTGATTTAATGCTATAACTAGTACTCCAACAGTACTTTTTCACATTGTGTTGCTATGTGAGGGCAAACTGTTGAAATCTTTACTTTATATATACTAAACTGATTTTCTGAATATAAAGAGAATTGAAAATGAATCTTGATGTGAATGGAAGGGGAGAGGGAGCGGGAAAGGGGAGGGTTGCGGGTGGGAGGAAAGTTATTGGGTGGGGGAGCCATTGTAACCCATAAGCTGCACTTTGGAAATTTATATTCATTAAATAAAAGTTTAAAAAAAAACTTATAGGACACAGCAAAAGCAATGTTATGAGGGAATTTTATAGCAATTAGTGCCTCCATCAACAAATTGCAACTATATTAAATAAGAGCTATCAATGCATCTCAAGAACCTAGAAAAACAAAATGTACCAAACCCAAAACTAGTAGCAGTAGAGTAATAATTAAATTGGAGAAGAAATAAACTAATTTGAAGCAAAAAAAAAAATACAAAAGATCAGTAAAATGAAGAGATGATTTTTTGAAAAAGCAAGAAATCAATAGGGAAGTGGCCCAACTTATCAAAAAAAAAAAGAGAGAGAGAGA
This sequence comes from Lepus europaeus, assembly GCF_033115175.1. NCBI lineage: Eukaryota > Metazoa > Chordata > Mammalia > Lagomorpha > Leporidae > Lepus > Lepus europaeus. Next base: position 126,216,146 of record NC_084828.1, read on the forward strand.
GAGAGAGAGAGAGAGAGAGAGAGAGAGAGAGAGAGAGAAAAGACCCAAATCAATAAAGTCAGAGATGAAAAAGGAGTTGTAAAAATGGATAACACACATGACTGAGAGAGAGACAGCGTGTCGGACTTGGCGAAGTCTCCCCTTTATTTCAACAAGTAGGCCCCTTGGTGTTCTGTGTGCTGCTCGGTTCTTGAGGGTGAGCACAGAATCCCCTCCTACACCCCTTTCCTTGTCCTTGTCCTCAGTCGAAATGATCCCAGGTTAGGCACACACTGCCCAGAAGTATAACACTGCTTCTCAGCTCCTCCTTTTACTTTCGGTTCACTCGACGAATTCACATAAGGGACTGATCATCCCAGAATTCGGAACCAAGTCATCTTCCCTCACTCGAGAGAGGAGATGCTCCAGAGACACTGTGTGGGCATACAGCCTTGATCTAACGAATCACAGAAGTCTACCACTAAGCACAGGGCATACTTATGATCTGCTACACCACTATATGTTCATCTTATGTAGGGAACCCCCTGCATAATGCCATCAGTGACTCAGGTGCTAAGAATTTGTTTAGTTACGACAGCAGTGCTGTGTGTGTCTTTCCTTTGGCTAGAATTGATGTGGTGTGATGCTCTTAAGTGCTCAAACATGGGAAAGATACCCCCCTCTCACAAACCCACACAGATTACCAAACATAATGAATCTGTGAGTGATAAGAGCCTGTCACTCCAGGCCGCTGCCTCACAGGCAACAGTTGATGACTTGGGGAGAGAGAGCTCCGACAGTGAAAATGACATGACAAAAGACAATGCAGCAATGCCTAGTCAGCCACCCCCCAAATATCCATGGGATGAACTTAGACAACCTCGAGGCAATAACCCATGTGAGGTCATCCCATCCGCACCCAGTGAGGATCTCCACGTTTGTGGCAGTCCCCAGGCACCCAGGCTCTCAGGGCAGCCACTAGACCCCATCTCACCTGCATGTTTGCCTTTAATATTGGAGTGGACACAGAATTCAGGCTCTGGATTCCAACGCCCATAAAAAGGCTACTGCTAACTAAGGGCAGAAGATATGCTTGTGTCTTTCCAGAGAATGTGGGACAGCTCATTTGGGTACCAGCCAGAAACATCAAGTCTGCAATTGACAGTCAACCAGAACCAGCTGAACAAGACTGAGAGCCCGCCTTGTTAGCGGACACACCTGCTACTGATTGTCAAGCTGCTGCCCTATCATCTTGCCCTGAAGAACTGCCCACAGCTACATCTGTTACTGCTTTATACTCCCACTAGCTCCAGTCAGCCATTCAAACAGCCAACAGCCTGCATGTGGTCACGCCATTCCTGATTACCACTGTTCCTCATTCCTACCCCCATCTGAGCAGAACTCCTGTGGTCTCCTGTTTTGAGGGCTTGTTAGTCAAGGATGGGTAAGATCCCATGGGGGACAACCTAATACAGGAACAGCTGACTGAGGAGACCACATGGAAACAGGGTCAACAATGGAATGGTCAAGGATCATGCCTCCTGTTGCTCTAAATAAATGAAAAGGGGGAAATGTGGTGGAATGAGAAGGCCATGCCAAGATAGCTGCTGGCAAGCGAGTGTCAGTTACTCAGGAATGGCTTCAGAACCCACCTGGCAAAGGAGCCTGCCTAGCAATAGGCAGTGATTGGTTATGGAATGAACTGCCCCTTGACTGGATTGCCTACCTTGGCTATATAAGCTGCTGTACGAACTGAAATAGTCTGCAAGCTGCTCGCCTCCAGCACACTTTCACCCGACACCCGGTGTCTGTGTAGTAACTCTGCACCTCTTCCCCCACTGCGCTCCTCCTCTCAGAATGAATCCACAGCAACAGGAAGGAGGAAGTCAAATTATCAAAGTTTGTAGATGCTATAATTCTGTATATAAGGGAACCAATAGACTCCACTAAGAGACTTTTGGAACTCATAATAAAGTTTGGTGAAGTCACAAGATATAAAATTAACACAGAAACAATCAATAGCCTGAGAAAGAACTTCATAGTAAACAAAATGTCTTTAAATACCTTGGAATAAATGTAACAAATGAAGTGGAAGTTGTCCACAATGAAAATTACATAAGATTTTAAAAAATAGAGAAAGACACAAAAAATGGAAATATATTCCATGTTCATGGATTGGGAGAATTAATGGGGGTGGGAGGGCGGTATGATGGGAAAAATCACTATATTCCTAAAGTTGAACTTATGAAATTGATACTCATTAAATAAATGGTTTTTTGGGGGAAAAGTGTGCATGCTACTAAAAGTAATTTAAAAGATACGATGCAATTCCATTCAAAATGCCAATGACATTCTTCTCAGATATAGAAAAAATTATGCTGAAATCATATGGAAACACAAGAGACCCTGAATAGCTAAAATAATCTTAACAAAGCAGGAGACAACACATACCAGATTTCAAACAAACTACAGGCAGTTATAATTAAAATTGCCTAGAACTGGCACAAAAAATAGAAAAGTAGACCAATAGAACAGAATAGAACCCCCCAAAATTATTCCATGTATTAACAACAAACTAGTCTTTGACAGAGGAGCCAAAATCAATTACTAATGAAAGGACAGTCTCATCAACTAATGATGTGGGAAAATTGGATAACTACATGCATAAGCAAAATACATGACCACTACAAAACACCATATTCAAAAATCAACTCAAAATGGATCAAAGATCTGAATGTATGACATGATACCCCTCAAATTCCTGGAGGAGAACATTGGGGAAACTTTGTAAGACATTGGTATAGGCAAAGACTTCTTGGAAAAGATTCTAGAAGTACAGGTAATCAAAGTCAAAATTGACAAATGGGATTACATCAAATAAAGAAGCTTCCACACTGCAAAGGAAACACTAAACAAAGAGGCAACCAATAGAATGGGAGTAGATATTTGCAAACTACAATCTGATAAAGAATTATTATTCAGAATCTATAAAGAGCTCAAAAAACTTAACAACAACAAAACAACCAGTTAAGAAACAGGCAGAGCACTTGAACAGACTTTTTTTTTTTAAAGATTTATTTATTTGAAAGACAGAGTTAGAGAGAGATAAAGACAGGGAGAGAGATCTTCCTTGCACTGGTTCAATCCAAAGAGGGCCGTAACGGCCAGAGCTGTGATGATCTGAAGCCAGGAGCTTCTTCTGGGTCTCCCATATAGATGCAGGGGCCCAAGGACTTGGACCATCCACTATTGCTTTCCCAGGCCATAGCAGAGAGCTGGATCGGAAGAGGAGCAGCTGGGACTAGAACCAATGCCCTTATGGGATGCTGGCGCTTTAGGCCAGGACTTTAACAACACTGGCCCCACAGGCATTTTTCAAAAGAGGAAATTCAAATGGCCTACAGACAGATGAAAAAATACTTAGAATTACCATCCATCAGGGAAATGAAAATCAATACCATATGAGTTTTGACCTCACCTTATGCTAGAATGACTTTCAAAGAAATCAAAAAAAAATAATAAATTCTGGCTAAAATGGGAGGAAAATTTTCCCTAATCCACTATTTATGGCAACCCAAGCTAGTAGAGCCATTGTGGAAGACATTATTGAGATTCCTCAGAAAGTTGAATATAAGTCTATTGCATCTTCCAGCCAGGAGTTTACCCAAATGAAATGAAATCGGCATATGAAAGAATTATTTATACCCCTTTGCTTATTGCACTTCAACTCACCTTGTGCTAAAATGAAATCAATCCAAATGCCCATCAACCAATGACTGGATTAAGAAAATGTGCTACATGTACACTATAGAATATTACTCAGCCATAAAAAACTGAAATCCTTACTTTCACAACAAAATGGATTCAACTGGAAATGTTTATACTCAGTGAAATAATCCAGTCCCAAAAAGACAAATATCATATGTTTTTTCTTATTTGTAGTAACTAATAGAGTACAAAAAATGTAATTACTTACATTTTGATTGCCATAAAATTATTCCTATTCATAATCTGTTGACAGGAAATGGCTCAAAGTGTAAATGAACTTAGTTATTATGTTATAACCACACTGAAAATATTTATATGCCACATTTTCATTGTTTGTATTTCATTGAAATAAATTATGAATGACTAATTGACCAAAAAGCTATATATTGGTGAAATGGTCATATATATGTATTCAATTATTGTTTTTAGCCATTATCTATGTTCCTTTTAAACTAGAGTTTTGTTTTGTTTTGTTTGATTTTGCTTTTTACTTGTTAAATGTCTTATTCAGGTGAAGCATTAAGCCCTTTTACTGTAATGAAAACTGAAAATGTGTCATTGTCTCTAAAACCAAAAAGAAGTTAGACAGAATGGTAGAGATAAGGCAAGTAGGAAGTTGGGGGGGAATTATGTCCTTATACTTGTATCTACAAATCATATTTAATCCATTAAAAAAATAACTAAAATAGAAAATAAAACAAAGAATATATTCTTTTCATTCCAAAACTACTTATATGATGAGTGGAAAAAAGTGAGTATGACTTTCTGAATTGTCTCTTACTGTACCAAAATATTAAGAAGCAACTTCTAACTCCAGCATTGCCACCACTAGGCAAATAATGTAGGACATACATGCAAGGCTAGAGTTAGTCCAAGTTCTTGTATTCATGCATGAACAAATTCAAGGAGGATATGTAGATAACAGAAGTCAGCAGGAAAGCAAGATCTATTTAAAGGCAAAAGGAAAAGGAAAGTAAACTCTCAGATGTGAATATGGGTAACATCATGAACTAGAGGTACAATTAACAAAGTTCAGGTTGTTTGTTTTATGCTTGGGGTTGTTTTTGGATTGGCTATTGATTGCATAACAAAATGGTGGATAAGTTTGAGTGTGGCTTCAATCCCACCCATTTCTGAGCCTCTTTTTTGGAAATCTTATAAGTGTTATCTGGTGCATGATGAGGAGTAATGTTCAGGTGCATGATGGGGACTGGGTGTTCCAAGCCTATAGCCTTATTGAATATTTCTAGCCAGTCTTGGCTGTTAAATGACAAAACCCCTGCAACTGGGGTTTGCTCAGAAAAGGGTGGGGTTTAGGTGGTGCATGGTGCTACAACTCTGGTGCTGGCCGTTTTCATTTGCCCACAACATCCCAGCCTACAAAATTTCTGTTGGTATGCCAAAGGTTTTACACCTTCACCTTGGAAGCTACACATTCTCTAGGTGTGCATGTTGATGAACTGTTAATTGGGCAGAGATTGAGCTGACCACTTCAAGTTAATATGCGTGTATTATTTGACAGTGATTGTAAGAGATTGTATTCACAGGCAGATGACCTAAATGCAAAGTCTATTTCGTCATTTGGAGTCATGTAATTGTGGTCAGACATTTAGCTAGCTGTGTCTGAGCTTTCCCATTTGCATAAAGAAGAAAATGGTACTAAGAAGAAGAAGAAAAAGAGGAAGAAGAGGAAGAAATGAGACTAAACATAATTCTCGTGTTTCCCCTGTGTAACGGTTTTTGTGAAGACCATGATGATGAATATTGTGCAAGCACTCCCTACACTGCAAAGCACTGTGCCCACTTTTCTTTCCAAGAGGCTTTTTGGAGAGCTAATGCAGGAGGCAGGAATTAACTGTTTGATCAGATTACATCTGAGATGTTAACACTCTTTAAGGGAGCAACTTTCCAAATCATAATGTCTTTATGAATCATAAAAATGCTCACATCTAAACCCTCTTCTCACTTGTGACTGTTTTATATTTTATTTAATATCTTCAGAGGTTTACAAAGAACAAATTCTGCATAAACAGGCTAAGTGGGTTCTCATCCCTGGGGCTGTTAATAAGTTTAACTTCCCAGTATACTTAGGATCTTACAAAAACTAAAAGCTCTTGGTTTAATGAGCTGAAATAAATAATCCAAGATTCTTGCCAACATTCTTAAAAAAGACATTACATATTTCTACATCAGTAGATGATTCTGCTTCAATTATACTATAGGTTCAACTTATAGAGCATAACTTCACAGCTCAGTGAAGACTCATTCTATTGTACCACATCAACCCTCTCTTGTTGAAGGGCACATTTCATCCCAAAGTGGACAAGTATCTTTGGAAAGGATCCGGAAAGTCTATGTGCTCTTTTTGAGTTTCTTAAAATTTTTTTCCTATATACTGCTTGCAAGTAGCCTCTATGGAAAGGAACAGTTGGATTTGACTTTGCAACTGGAGGGCATGTTATAGCTCAGCAGAGGTGGTTTATGCTCTGAAAAGTATATCTTAAGCATTTTTAGGCAATTTGAACATAACCTCTCACTGCTTTCTCCTCTCTGTAATGGGAAAAATAACAAGAGACTTGAAATGGCTTTTGCTAATGAACACACCATTGGTAAAAGGAGGACCTAGTTAACTTCAAACCAGTTTTAAGATATTGTTGCAGCTCTAAAAACAATACCTCAAAGCCCGATTCTTTGACATACTGTGTACTTTGAATGAATAAAATTTGAGAGGCCTTGGAAGGTACCTTAGAATCAAAGTCTCTCTAACTTTTCCTTATTTCTCCTACCCCCAGCACATACAGGAAGAGGCTCTGAAGTTATCTTATCTAACTAAAGAATGTTCTTTCAAAAGAAAGGCAATTGTCTTGGACTCCCCATTTAAAATGTCATTAACTAGGGAATATGACCTATTTATTTAACTAAACAAACTGCCCATTCTTTTAGCAATGAGAAACTTTATATGTTAAAGACAATCTTTGTTTAAAATTCACATCCAGTTCTCACCTTCTTAATAACTTGTCACCACACCTTCATCAGAACTGAGGGGATCTTTGTCCAAGGCTATTGTAAACTGCCAGGTTCTGGAGGCATGATTATTACTAGGTAAAGCATTGTAATGAGGGTATAATGAGCATTCAAGTCTCCCTGAGGTTAGGTTAGGGACTTTCTTGTATCCAGCTGGTTTGAACCAGTTCTTTTCCCCATGTCTCATTTTTTAGCCCACTTCCTGGTGGGTGGAGCTAGAACTTACTTCATGCTATCTCAATCTTCCCTAAGAGATTTATTCCTACATATTCTTAAGAGAATTTGGGTGAAGATGTCATCATCTGTAACTGCTTCTTATTGATCATGGGTATGGGCCCTGCCTATCATGAAAGGATCCTAGTGGCAAATAATGCTTATGAGCAGCAGGCATTGGCTAGAATCCTTGCATGGCTATCATTTTTTAAAATGAAAATGTTGAAGCCTAGAAGAAATAAACTTAAATGGCAGATTAAAGAGACATTGCCCAAAAATGTAACAATAAGTCTAGGAGGGGCCCCAGGGGTGACAGATATTATGTGATGCTAAAGTGCTGAGCAAACTGCCTTCCAGGTAGAGTCTGCAAAAGGGAATCCCTTTGCAAAGGAGCTGCTTTACCTGGTTATATATCTCTTGATATTAGTTTCAACCTCCCCTGCATTGTTAATGTACATACAACAGATTTTATTAGAGTGGGGGCATTGAATAGATCTTGGGTCCAAATTCCACAAGCTCAAGTCAACTGTTGGATGGTTTTAATTAATTCCTTTCCTGTAAAATCCTGCAAATTCTTGTAAATTCCTGATTCTAGGGAACCCTGCCACAAATGAGTAACATTATGTAGATGATTAAGACTTTCCTTTGTTCAATCTTTAAGAAGTGTATCTCATCTTTTCAGAGCTATCCAGTGCATTTTTATAGAATCTCTGCTGTTAAAGCTGTCTGAATATCTGAGGAGTGTATTAAGAGGCTCAACACACCATAAACTATCTATAGCTAAAGCTATGGCTTGTAGACTGGATGCTTTTCTAGCTGTCTGATGCTGGGGCTGAATGATGAAATTTTTTGGTCATAAGGGCTTGCACCTTAGGTACATCGTATCTACATTGGTGTATTTTCTAAAGGCCTCTGCTAGGTGGCTCTGAAACATGGCAGGGTTATCATTTTGTCTTGGGTAACCTCTCTCTTGCCTTAACTGACAGGCTTACTGTACATTTTTTTCATTTTCTCTGTTGTGAAAATTACTATGTAGTTCCAATGCCCCTTACTGTAGATACCCATCTAGTAATTCCGATGGGAATCAATGCTACAGCATATCTCCACCTGTCATATAAATAGCACGTCTGGGATTTAAAGTAGCTAGGGAGTCTGCAGACTCTTTGGCCTCACTGATTTTATGTTGTTTTTCTTCAGTACTGCAACAATGAGATAACAATATTTGCATATCCTGCCAGGTAAGGTCAAAAGAAGAAGCAACTTCCATAAATTCATGATGAAACTGGATGAGGTCCTCAGATAATCAATTAAGCTTTTCTTTACATTGTGCCAAATCAGAAGTAGAGAATGGTACATAGACCTGAGTAGTCTCTCCGTCTCCATTTTCAATCTCTCTTAAAGGGTAAAGCTTAGATGGTGAGGGCTAAGAAGAGACTCCATTTCTGAGGCTAGCAGGGCTAGAGTCCTCTACTAGTAAAGGTAAAGGAGAGCCTAAGGCAACGCCCATAGGATATGAGCCTCATGAAGAGCTGGAGTACTGAGTTTAGCTAAGGGGTATTGATCAGGTAGGGGCTACGTTGGGAGAGGGAGAGAGCAGAGTTTGTGGGATTCGTACAGAATGATGAGGAATCATCTGGGTTAGAGGTTTGGGACCTATTTTTGCAAGGGGTAGTAGTAATCTAAAATGTGGGTGGAATTCCCCTCATGGTGAAATGTGCACTATGCACATTCAGCAAGTATCCTAAGGGCCAGTATATGGCGTATGGCCATAAAGGGTTGAACATATGACATTTTCTCCATTTTCCTTCCCTGTTATAAAAGAGATCTGATTGTAGTATTATGATTTACAGATATATTAGCCAACCATTTTTCCTAGTATACTTCATATTGTGGCCAAGTAATGTCGCAGAGGAAATTACTCCATTTTTAGCCCCTCTCCCTAAATTCCTACCAGTTGGCTAAAACTCCCACTGGAGAGTTAGGACATATTCCCTCTAAGGCTTAACTTTGTGATTTATTTTAAAACTATCAAGCTCAGTAGAGTGGAGGAGGAGGCCAGAATTCAATGATATCTCAGGGGACAAAAAGGTTAATTCCTGGCTTTATACTTTTCATCACTTGACTCATGAACTCACGAGCTAGCCCCCATTTATGAGGATAACAGCTTCATTGATCAGTTCACATGAAAATTTAGGGGAGTAGAGATCAAACTGATGCTTTAAGAAGCAGCAAGTGGCCAGAGTGGAGTTTGAAGAAAATAGTAAACTTGAGTCTGTTTGTGGCACAAAGACAGCAACCTTAAGTGCAGGGACAGTGTGTGTTAGAGTAGTGAATTCAGACAAGAGGAAGAAATAGAGTAGATAGCTTAGTAGATAGCTTCAAGATCACGGAGAAATTAGGATTTGGTGTGAGAGAAGTCATTTCAAGACAGTCTGTATCACTACAACTGTGAGGGAGATAGTTCCAGTCCTCCAGATATGGGGAGTACATGCATACTTGATATCTACAGATGCCAGACCTAGTGGAGAATGAGAGAAAACTAAAAAGACAATTCAGTGAGAAACTGGATCGTTAAATCAGTGTTTTAAGGTATCTAGTCTGAGAGGCAAAGTGAAAAACAAAATAAAGGCACCAGATAGTCCCAATATGAAATAGCAACAAAAATTAACCTGTTCTCCCAACAAGTAGGGGCATAAGTATAGCCACAGAGAATGTTGGTTTCCTTAGACTACATCTTTCCAAACCGAAAAAAAAAAAAACCTGAGTGACCTGGACCTTGAGCATCCAGTGGCAATTACCTGGGGTGGAGAGAAGAGAGAATCAGGCCCCCCGTGCAGAAAGTCAACACTGACTGAACCAAACTCAGTCACACAACACTCAACCCAGGCCCAGGGTGAGTCAAACAGAAAGACTATGAAGAGGAGGTAGGTTTTCTTAGACTACAGGTCTATCCAAACCAATCAAAAGCTTAATGGTCTGAGACATCAGGAGTGACTTTACATAGAGACGAGGCCCCATGAAGGATTATGCAGCCCAGGGTCCTGGATGAGTCATATGAAAAGACCACAAAGGAAGAGAAAGCGATACAGGGAATGCTCAAGGAAGGCTTCTGTGTATTATCCATCTTTTAGGGTCAACTTTTGCCCTAAGTTCTTAATTTGTGGTCTTGAGGGTCCTAAGGAGCAATCCTTTTGGGTTCCTTCATGGTGACAAGAAAGCAGACAACTAGGGACACTGAATAGGCTTCTGTGGACTCAGGAGAACCTTAGGCTTCAGTGAGAGATGGAAATCAATCACAAGCCAGCAAAATGAAAAGAAGGGCATTTTATTAAAGGAACTGTCAAAGAGCAGGCTACTTCACAGACTGAGTACTCTTGTGTGTTGTTTCAGCTCCCCTTTGTGTGGTTTGGCAAATATTTGTTGATATCTGGAGCAAAATTCATCTTATTTCTGGGAAAGGGGTGGAAACTCCCAGCAGTTAGGGATCTACCTCTTTTTTCTCCTGACATGGCTGCTAACATAGGTTGTCATGATGCAAGGGGGAGTGGCTGCTATGCTCATGCACTCTAATGAGGGTGTAATGCATGTTCAGGTCTCCTTGAGGTTAGGGTAGGCACCATCTTGGGTCCAGCTGATTCAAATCAGTTTCATGGCCAGCACCTTGTTTTATGGCCCACTTCCTGGTAGTGGAGCTGTGGTTTACCATCTATTCTCTTAATTTCAGTTTACTTTTAGAGGGAAATTTCTCTTTCCCCTACAATATCAGCAGTCCCTGACCAGGCATTCCATTTTTTTCAGATCAGCTATTATGTATTCTTCTTGCACCACATCCTTCTTTTTTTAAAAAAAGGTAGCACTTAACATAGTTTTAAAGTTGTTTGTGTGAGCCCAGCATTGTGGCACAGCACATAAAGCATCCCATATGGGTGCCGGTTCATGTTCCAGTGACTTCAGCCATAGTTTCCTGCTAATGGCCAGGGAAAACCAGCAGAAGATTGACTAAATGTTTAGGCTCTGCCACCCATGTGGGAGACCCAGATGAAGCTCTTTGTTGTTGACTTTGGCCTGGCCCAGTGCTGGCTGTTGTGGCTATCTAGAGAGTAAACCAAATATGGAAGGTTTGTGTGTGTGTGTGTGTGTGTGTAATTCTGATTTTCAAATAAACAAATAAATAGATTTGGCATGATTGCTTTATTTGAGAGTGCAGGTTGTGAAACCAAACGATATAGATCAAAATTTTTACTCCATCACTTACTGCCTGGATGACAAAGTAACATAACAGCTCTACACTGTAGTTTCTCCATCTGTAGAATGGAATAATGATGGTCCTTATATCATAGAATTGTAGGGTTTAAACCTGTGGAAGAGATGACATGTAGAATCCTTATAACAATTCCTTCCACATATTAAGTGTGAAGTAAATGTCAGCTTTTTGTTTTGTGTTATTTTGCTTTAGCTATGATAACTTAAAATCCTAAGAGGGTAGGCATACTATTGTCAAACATTCATCTATGAATTTTTCCACTTTGAAAGTAATTCCAGAAAATGAAGTAGAAAATTAAATCATTATGGAAGGTGTATGAAAGGTTGTGGTAGTCATTGATTTTGGAACACCTGATAAGTTCATCTCAATTGCTTCTTAGACTAAAACAAGGCAGAATGAAGAAAAGTGAACACTGCAGACTGAGGTTAGTATTTCAAAGCAGTTGTAAATATTTGTTAAATTTTATTTTATAGCTAAATAAATAATTTGTTTTGGTTAGAATGGAAATCAGTGGCATAAAGTTTCTTTCTAACCTTTATTTATTTATTTGAAAGGCAGAGTTACAGAGAGGCAGAGGCAGAGAGAGAAGTCTTCCATTTGCTGGTTCACTCCCCAGATGGCCACAACAGCTGGAGCTGGGACAGTCTGAAGTGCAGGGGCCCAAGGACTGGGGCCATTTTCTACTGCTTTCCCAGGCCATAGCAGAGAGCTGGATCGGAAGTGGAGCAGCTGGGACCAGAACCAGCATTCTTGTAGGATTCTGGCATCAGTGACGGCAGCTTTACTCACTACACCACCGTGCCGGTCCCAAACCTAAAGTTTTAATATTAATAAATGACATGCCCAGGGCCTACTACTAAAACTTTATTAACCATTAAAAGTTATAACAACACAAATTTCAGATTGGCTTTACCCAAAACATGGTTTGATGGTTTCTCTGCAAAAGGATAATGAATGAAATGGCCATATTTATTATCATCAGATGAAAAATTACAGGGCAATTTTCTAAAATCTTTGGTTATAGCATCATTCTGTAATGTGATTCTCATATGGGAAGACAGAGAGGAAATAAGTTGGTATGCTAAAATTGTGTTCACAATTCAAAATGAGTTAAAAAAGTGAGCTCCCAAAGGACCTTCCAAAAGAGTTCAGAGTTGTGGCGCCAAAGGTTAAGCTGACACCTACAATACTGGCATCCCCTGTGAGCACCAGTTTGAGTCCTGGCTGCTCCATTTATGATCCAGCTCCATGATAATGTGCACAGAAGTACAAAAGATTGCCCAAGCACTTGGGACCTCGCACCCAGATGGAAATCCTGGATTGAGTTCCAGGCTCCTGGCTTTGACCTGCTCAACCCTGCCTGCTGCAGCCATTTGAGAGGTGAACAGCAGGTGGAAGACTCTAGATATCTATGTCTCTGTCTCTGTTTCTATCTCTAAATTTCTCTCTGCAATTCTGCTTTTAAACTAAGTAAATAAGTAAATCTTTTTATAATAAAATATATAGGATCCAATTTTATAGGAAGACATACCAATCTTTAATATGTATGTACCATACAATAGAGACTCAAAGTATGTGAGTTAAACATTCATAGCATTCTATGAAGAAACAGATGAATCCACTATTACAGTTGGTGACATCAACAATAAAGGACACATTCAGCAGACATAATCTAGTAAAAACATGGTTGAACTATGGAGCACCATCAGTCATCCAGATACAATTTAAATCTATAAACTACTTTATCTACCAATAACAGATTACATATTCTTAAACAAATCTTTTTTTAAAGATTTTATTTATCTATTTGAAAGGCAGAGTTACAGAGAGGCAGAAGTAGAGACTGAGAGAGAGAGAGAGTGAGACCAAGAGAGAGAGAGAGAGAGAGAGAGAGAGAGGTCTTCCATCTGCAGACTCACTCTCCAAATGGCTGCAACAGCTGGAGCTGGGCCAATCCAAAGGCAGGAGACAGGAGCTTCTTCCGGGTCTCCCACGCAGGTACAGAGGACCAAGGACTTGGGCCATCCTCTACTACTTTCTCAGGCCATAGCAAAGAGCTGGATCAGAAAAGGAGCAGCTGGGACTCAAATTGGTGTCCATATGGGATGTCAACACCACAGGAAGTGGCTTTACACACTATGCCACAGTTTCAGCCCCTACCTATTCTTTTCAAGTTCACAAGACAGACCACATTCTGTGCCATAAGGCACACTTAAAGAAATTTAATACAATAAAAATTGTATGATACATGCTTTCAGACAACAATAAAATTAAACTAGAAATCAATAACTGAATGATAGTTGGAAATCCCAAATTGTAGGGGATTAAAAATCATCCTTTAAATAACACATGGCAAAAGAAGGAATCTCAAAAGAAAATTTTAAAATATTTTGAAGTAAATGAAAGTGAAGCAGAACTTATCAAAGATTGTGGGATTTGGAATGTCATTGTGACATAGCAGGTAAAACTGCTGCCTGTGATGTGCCAGAATGCCATATGGTCGCTGGTTCGAGAACTGGCTGCTCCACTTCTGATCCAGCTCTCTGCTAATGCTCTCGGGAAGGCAGCAAAGAATGGCCCAAGTTCTTGGGCCCCTATACCCAAATAAGAGACCAGAAACTCCTGGCCTGTGGCTTTCGCCTGGTCCAGCTCCAGCTGTTGAGGACATTTTGGAAGTGAACCAGCAGATGGAAGAGCTCTCTCTCTCTCTCTCTCTTTCTGTCTCTCCCTGTTTCTCTGTAACTTTGCCTTTTAAATAAATAAAATCTTTAAAAAATTGTGGGATGTGCAAACATGTTGCTTAGGGGTAAACCTACAGCATTTAATACATATATTAGAAAATAAAAAATTCTAAAATCAATAATCTAAGTATGTACCTTAGGAAAGCAGAAAAAAGCAAATTAAATGTAAAGTAAATAAAATAATATGAATTGGAACAGAAAACAGTAAAACTGAAAATGGAAAATCAGTGGAGAAAATCAACAACCCCTTCCAAACAAAAACCTGCTTCCTTAAAAAAAGACCAATAAAATTTATAAGTTTTCAGCCAACAATAAGAAAAAAAAAAGATAGCTCACACAAATCACTAATAGTAGAAAGGTTAGAGTGGATATCAATAAATATCTTATGAATTTTAAAGGATAATAAAATATCATAAATAACTATGCACACAAATATGACAGCTTAGATAAAACTGTCCAATATTTTGAAATACAGGATTTGCAAAACTCCCAGAAGAAATAGACAATCACAACAATGTTGCAGAATACAGGCTACTATAAAAATGTCAAGGGATTTTAAACATACCAGCAGTGAACAAATGGACTCTGAAATTAAAAAAAATATACCATTTATATTAGTATCTTCAAAAAATAAAATACTCAGGTATAAATATAACAATATCTATGCATGATCTATATGAGGAAAGTATAGAACTGATGAAAGATATCAAAAAAGATCTAAATAAGTGCAGAGATACTCCATGTTCATGGGTGGAAATATTCAATATAGTCAAGATATGAGCACTTCCCAGATTAATCATAAACATGCAATATCAATCAAAATCCAATCAAGTTATTTTGTGACTATTGACAAAATTACTCTAAATGTTTATGGAGAAGCAAAATATTCAAAATAACCAACATAATTAAGGAGAATAAAGTTGGGGACTGACGATTATATAACTTCAGTATTTACTCTAAACATGGAATTTGGGGGTAAGCATTTGGAGCAATGGTTAATATGACACTTGGGATGCTCGCAATCCATGACAGAGTCCTTGGTTCAGTTCCCAATGCCTCTGCATTTGATTCCTGCTAATGTGAACTCAGGGTGCCAGCAGAAGATGGCTCAAATACTTGGGTTCCCAACAGGCCAGTCCACTGCAGTGGCTTTCAATGTGGTAAGCCTGGGCTTCAGCAGAAGTCAGCTTGTGAAGAGCCCTGGCAGCTCTGCCAAGAGGTGGATCACTGGAAATGGACCTGCCCTGGAGTCAAAGGATGCCCTGGTCAGAGCCACAGATCTTATTGGCTCTAAGCTGAAAAGCCCTTCACTCAGCCCAACTTCCAAAGTGACCACTGCAGCTGAGGGGATGGTCAAGTAGGGTCAGCAACATTGCAGGCAGAACTGTAAATTCCTTGTTAGAGATGCCACCTGCCTTTACCTGGCCAGCTCTCCTCCCAGGCCAGCCAAGTAATGAAAGTCAACAGAGTGCCTTCCCCTAGGAGGTTCACACCTCCCTTAGGATATACCCCATGTGAAGAGATAGATAGGTCTGGGCCTCTTAACTTACAAGGCCTAAAGCCCACCAGATTATTATCAAGCCCCTTCTATCAGGTTCTATTTGCCTCTCAATCAGAAAACTTAATTGTAGCTTAGACAGCACCTTTCTTAGCTCCTCTAATAATGACTCTGTCCTTTATTCTAGGCCCTGTCTAGTGCACTTGGGCCTCATTCCTTTGTAATCATAACCTCTACTCTACCACCAATGGCTCTACTCCCAACCTGTGTGTACTGATGGTCCTCTTCCCCACTTAATGCTGTATAATTGTTCAAACCTGGTAAATGCCACTCTTAGGATCATTGGTTACTATCCTCACTCTGTCTTTTATGACCTTGTCTAAATATGATCAGAGTCGGCAAACTTGGAAGGCTTCCATAGCCTTAGCAACTCATGATGAGAGCCTAGGATGGTTACTGGCACCATAAACTAGAGTGTCAATTTGTTGGGTCAACAACAGGAGCCACTGTGCACTTGCTCCTCATGTGGGATCTCTGTCCTTAATGTGCTGTACATTGTGATTTAATGCTATAACTAGTACTCAAACAGTATGTTTCACTTTGTGTTTCTATGTGGGTGCAAACTGTTGAAATCTTTATACTAAATTGATCTTCTGTATATAAAGAGAATTGAAAATGAATCTTGATGTGAATGGAAGGGGAGAGGGAGCGGGAGAGGGGAGGGTTGCGGGTGGGAGGGAAGTTATGGGAGGGGGAAGCCATTGTAATCCATAAGCTGTACACTAGAAATTTATATTCATTAAATAAAAGTTAAAAAAAAAAATACTTGGGTCCCTGCCACCCATATAAGAACCCTGGGTTGAGTTCTGTGCTTCTGGCTTTGGCCTGATCATCTCTGGCTATTGTGAGCATTTGTGGAAAGCACACTAATTGGAAGATCTCTTTGTCTCTATACCTTTCAAATAAAATGAAAATAAATAGAAGTTTCTTAAAAGGTATGATACTTCAAAGTATATGTTTTTGGTCAAAGAAAAGATAAATTGATCAATGCAAAAGAACTAGAGAGCTCAGAAATAGAACTAAACAAATGCAGTTATTTAATCTTTAACATACGAGTAAAGGCAATACAGTGAAGCAAAGATAGTCCTTTAAAAAAAAAAAAGACTTATTTACTTATTTATTTGACAGGTAGAGTAAAAGACAGAGAGAGGGAGAGACAGAGAGAGGTCTTCCATCCACTGGTTCTCTTCCCAAATGGCCACAACAGCTGGAGCTGAGCTGATACGAAGCCAGGAGCCAGGAGCCAGGAGCCAGGAGCTTCTTCCAGGTCTTCCACATGGGCACAGGGGCACAAGCACTTGGGCCATCTTCCACTGCTTTCCCAGGCCATTAGCAGGGAATTGGATTGAAAGTGGAACAGCTGAGACCCAAATTGGCACCCATATGGGATGCCAGCACTGCAGGCAAAGGCTTAACTACTAAACCACAGCACCAGCCCAAGATCTTTTCAACAAATGTTGCTGAAACACCAGGCTATCCAGATATAATAAATATGTTCCTACATACACAGATATTATAATTTCAGAAGCATTGAATGGATCACAGGTTTAAATACAAAACCAATGTGAAATAATGCTATAACTAGTACTGAAACAGTATTTTACACTTTGTGTTTCTGTGTGGGTGCAAACTGATGAAATCTTTACTTAATATATACTAAATCGATCTTCTGTATATATAGATAATTGAAAATGAATCTTGATGTGAATGGAATGGGAGAAGGAGCGGGAGATGGAAGGGGTGTGAGTGGGAGGAAAATTATGGGTGGGGAAGCCATTGTAATCCATAAACTGTACTTTGGAAATTTACATTTACTAAATAAAAAAATTAAAAAATAAATAAAATAAAAAAATACAAAACCATAAAACACCTAGAAGACAAAATAGAAAATTCAGTTGGCCTTGTATATGGCAATGAACTTTAAAATATAACACCAAAGACACCATTAATGAAACAAACAATTGATAAACTCGACTTTATTAAAATTACAAGTCCCTGCTCTATGAAAGACAATGTCAAGAAACTAGGGGGGCTGGTGCTGAGGTACAGCGGGTAAAGGTGCTGCCTGCATTGCCAGCATCCCATATGGGTGCAAGCTGCTCCATTTCTGATCCAGCTCTCTGCTATGACCTGGGAAAGCAGTATAAGATGGCCCAGTCCTTGGGCCATTGTACCCACGTGGGAGACCCAAAAGAAGCTCCTGGCTCCTGACTTCAGATCAGCACAGCTCCAGCCCTTGCAGCCAATTGGGGAGTGAATCAGTGAATGGAAGACCTCTCTCTCTCTTTCTTTCTGCCTCTCTTCTCTGTAACTCTTTCAAATAAAGAAATAAATCTTTTAAAAAATAGGAACATAAGAGCAGAATAGTGAAAGTATTTTCAAGGCATATATGATAAATATAAAAAGAATTTTTGAAATAGCAATAAAAAACAAAACAATTAAGAATGAGCTGAACACATGAATAGATACTTCAGCAAAGAAGATATACATAAAACAAGTAAGCATATAAAATGCTCAGACTTACGTGTCATCAGGGAAATGCAAATTAAAACATCAATGAGGTAACACTATGTAGAGTTCACTGTATTTGCTAGAATGGTCAGAATCCAAAACACTGACAACAAACAAGAATATCAAAATACTGAAACTCTCAAGTATTTCCTTGTGGACTTTATTATAAAGAAGATACTTTGGAAGACAATTAGGCATTTTTTTAAAAAAAAATTCATTTGCAACAAAATGGAGGAATCTGGAAAACATCATGCTGAGTGAAATAACTCAGTCACAAAGGGACAAATATCATATGTTCTCCCTGATCAGTGACACCTAACTATGCACCTAAAAGGAAACCTGTTAAAGTGAAATGGGCACTATGAGAAAAAATGATTTGAGCAGCCCTTGTCCTGACTGTTGAGGAACAACTTACTACTTTATTCCTTTTAGTATTTTTTGTTCTATTTAATACCGTTAGTTGAACTCTGTAATTAACACACAATTATTCTTAGGTGTTTAAATTTAACTGAAAAGTGATCCCTGTTAAATATAAGAGTGGGAATAAGAGAGGGAGGAGATGTACAGTTCGGCACATGCTCAATCTGACTTACCCCTAATGATAGAAACGTGCCAGGGATTCCAATTCAATCCCATCAAGGTGGCATGTCCCAATGCCATATCACTAGTCCAAGTGATCAATTTCAGTTCATAATTGATCATAATGATAGAATTAAGTGTCAAAGGGATCACATAAACAAGATAGTGTCTGAAAATACTAACTGATAGAATAAAAAAGGGAGAGAACAATCCAACATGGGAAGCAGGATACACAGCAGACTCATAGAATGGCAGATGTCCTAAACAGCACTCTGGTCTCAGAATCAGTCCTTAAGGCTTTCAGATCTGGCTGAAGAGCCCATGAGAGTATTTTAGGCATGGAAAGCCAAGACACTCTGGGGAAAAAAAAAAATATATGAAAGATCTCTGCAAGTGAGATCCCAGTGGAAAGAATGGGTCATCAAAGAAGGAGGTACCTTGGCCAGCACTGAGGCTCAATAGGCTAATCCTCTGCCTGCAGCGCCAGCACCCCGAGTTCTAGTCCCGGTCAGGGTGCCGTATTCTGTTCTGGTTGCTCCTCTTCTAGTCCAGCTCTCTGCTGTGGCCCAGCAGTGCAGTGGAGGATGGCCCAAGTGCTTGGGTCCTGCACCCTCATGAGAGACCAGGAGAAGGCACCTGGTTCCTGGCTTCAGATCCGTGTGGTATGCCAGCCGCAGAGCGCCGGCCACAGCGGCCATTTGGGGGTGAACCAACGGAAAAGAAAGACCTTCTCTCTGTCTCTCTGTATCTCTGTCTCACTGTCCACTCTGCCTTTTAAAAACAAAAAACAAACAAACAAACAAAAAAGGAGGTACCTTTCTCTGAGGGGAGGAGGGAACTTCCACTTTGACTATGGCCTTGTCTAAGTAAGATCGGAGTCAGCGAACTCAAGGGGCTTCCATAGCCTTGGCAACTCATGACAAGAGCCTAGGGTGATTACTGATGCCATAAACAAGAGTGTCAATTTGTTAAGTCAACAACAGGAGTCACTGTGCACTTATTCCTTATGTAGGATCTCTGTCCTTAATATGCTGTACAATGTGAATTAATGCTACAACTAGTACTCAAACAGTATGTTTCACTTTGTGTTTCTGTGTTGGTGCAAACTGTTGAAATCTTTACTTAGTATATACTAAGTTTATTTTCTGTATATAAAGAGAATTGACAATGAATCATGATGAAGAAAGGGATGGGAGAGGGAGTGGGAAAAGGGATGGTTGCAGGTGGGAGGGAGGTTATGGGGGGAAAAGCCACTGTAATACAAAAGTTGTACTTTAGAAATTTTTATGTATTAAATAAAAGTTAAAAATAAAAATAAAAATAAATCAAAAACCTAAAAATATACTTATCATAAGATTCAACAATCACAATCCTTAGTATTTAACTGAAGATGTTGAAAATTTATCTACACAAAAAACCTACGCACAGATGTGTATAGCGGCCTTATTCATAATTAGCAAACAAGATCAATTAAGATGTTCTCTGGTACATGAATGGATAAATAAATTATGGAACCCCAAACAATGAAATATTATTGATGCTGAAAATATTTAAATGAGATGAGCTATCAAGCTATGAAAACCATGGTGGAACCTTCAGTATATGTTACTAAGTTAAAGAAGACAATCTGAAATGGATGATTGCTATAACATTTTGAAAAAGATAAAATTATGGAGATAGTAAAAAGATAGGTGGTTACCAGGAGTAGGGGAAGTAGACCATGAATAGATGGAGCACAGAGGGCATCCAGGACAGTGAGAAATAACTATATGAAACTACACTGATATATAAGTTTCATGTTATGCAAACACACAGGATGTCCAATACCAAGAGTAGACTCTAATGTGAACTATGGACTTTGAGTGGCTATGATGTATACATTTATCAGTTTTAACAAATGTACAATTCTGGTGGAGGATGTTGATAATGCATATGATGAGAGATGATTAAACTTTTCCAATTGATTTTGAACAAAATTCAAAGAAAACTTACAGGCTGGTTTATAGAAACACAGGCTCTTTATGGTTTGTTCAATAGTTCCTCAAAGGTTTAACTATTTCCAAAACCTGAATAATGATAGAATGCAAAGACAAAAAGTCACTGTCACAAAAACGTTTAAGTACTGTTAATATGTGTGTAAATGTATTTAAATTTTTCACAGCTATAGCTTTTATTTCAGTTGGCAGAATATCAAAGTGTGGTGGAATGCAATTATATGTAAAATCAGTTCCAGATGTTTTTCTACTTTACAGATTTCTTAATTTTGTAAAACTATAATTTCCACCAAAAATATCTTTACCCTCCCCAATTGTGTTAAAAACTTTAAAGCTACTCTTAAAAATATTTTTCTTTAAAAAATTTTGCAAAATTTTATTTATTTTTGTTTTGTTTTGTTTTTGTTTTTGGGAGATAAAATAGCAAGGTTTATTAGGAAGGGACATCTGTAAGGATGGATGGGCACCTCTCCAGACAGAGCCTGAGAGACTGGGGAGGAGGAAGGAGGGATGTTACATGTTGAGTGGAGAGATTACACCTGACCAGGCCAGGCGGGCGGCTCAGCAAAGATGCAGAGAGCTGAGTGCACAGTCCAGTAGAGGCTGGGGGTTTTTAAGGAGATGGGTCTTGCTTCCCCACCTCTGCTCCTCTTGGAACAAAAGCGCTTTTTGGATGCAAATAGAAAACCTTCTCTTGAAGGTCTGAAACAAAGGACTATATGGATGCAAATGTTATCAGACAGGAGGAAGGGAGCAGGGTGTTTGAGATGCAGATACTAGGCTGCACCTGGGGGATTGTGGAAGATTGTCAGGCAGAAGGGGGTATGGCAGGATGCGAGGGCCAGGCTGCCCCTAAAACATTATCGGGATGACTTTGAGATGCAGACGCATATGCTGGACATAGATGTCTTCTCTTTAGGCCTGTTACACACACATAAGCTCATAACTGACTTCCTACCTAACATTCCCCCATCAAGAGGTAATACCCAAAATTCTTCTTTGGGATTATGGATGGAGTTCCATTTTCTGTAACTTCTTCAAAGCTGGCATGTGGGCGTCGAGGAGGATTTGGTATTTTCCTCTTGCTATCTGTCTTATGGTGTGCAACAGTGGCCTTGGAAAGACTGTCCTGCTTGGTCCAGAGGGCTGCTCAGGTCGTCCAATGGAATGGGCTGGAAGCCTTGTCTGACGACCATTTGGAGTTTGACAGCCTTTAGTCTGTTAGAGACAAAAGGAACAAGGGCATTAAAAACATAAGGTCCAAAGAGAAGCAGCAAGATTACAGAAGTTATTGGGCCAAGGAGAGGAAATAGGCAGGATTTCCATGACCAGATGTCAGGCCAGAAATCCCAGCCCTGCTTGGCCTGGTCCTGGAGCTGTTTGGAATTGTCCAGGAAAAGTACAAATTTGGGTTTGTACCTGTCCAGTCTGATTGACCCAGAGACAAAATTCTTCCTGGAGCATGGCACAGATACCTCTCAGAGCAGCAGTTAGCATGTCCAATATCTTTCTTTTATAACCTTTTGTGAATTCCACACACCCTCTTCAACTTACTTTAAACATTTCACCATTTCCATTCCAGTCTAGAGTAAACTAGCCATCAGGATAAAGTCACTCTTACAAACCATGTCCTTTCCTTATTTAGAAAGCTCTTTCCTTTTTAACCCTTCTTACCAACAACACTCTTTCCTTCTAAACCTTTCTTACCAAGCACACATTTCTATACTTGATGTTTTCCATAGAGCCTGGTTGGCTCTTCTTACCTTACCAGAATTTTTTGCCCATATTTATGGAGTACCATCTGATGTTCTGATACATGCATACATTGTATAATGTCTAATCCAGGTAAATATATCTATTTCCTCAAATAAAGTTTTCAATAAAGTTTTTAAAATGTTTTAAAATTTAAAAAATATATACATAAAACATCTGATACATAATATTAGTCAATGCTTACCAGCTATTTTTAATATATCACTATTTGATTATCCTAGTTTAAACTTGTGTTGTTTTTATTCTTTTTTTTTTTTAAAGATTTATTTATTTATTTATTTGAAAATCAGAGTTACACAGAGAGAGAGAGAGACAGAGAGAAAGGTCTTCCTTTTGCCATTGGTTCACCCTCCAATGGCCGCCGCGGTTGGCGCATCGCGCTGATCCGAAGCCAGGAGCCAGGTGCTTCTCCTGGTCTCCCATGGGGTGCAGGGCCCAAGCACTTGGGCCATCCTCCACTGCCTTCCCTGGCCACAGCAGAGAGCTGGCCTGGAAGAGGGGCAACCGGGACAGAATCCGGCGCCCTGACCGGGACTAGAACCCGGTGTGCCGGCGCCGCAAGGCGGAGGATTAGCCTGTTAAGCCACGGCACCGGCCTTTGTTTTTATTCTTTAGCAATAGTCCATGCTTAATCATTCATGAAGTCTGTCAATTCTATGCCTTTTTTATGTTTTCTTCACTGACCTCAGGGAAGTCATGAAATGCTCCAGCAGGAACATTCCAGTGGTAACTTCATCCAAATATTTTCTTCTAATAACATATCTTATATTACAATGATCCCTTATTTAAAAGCATGACTTCCAGATATGGTCTATGATTCTCAGCATAGTATCCAGATCCAAGACAAATGCCACAATCTAACTGTTCACTCTACCATACATTGTCAACTTTGCAATCCACTGTTTTGTGGACTCCTTATACTGTCTCTTGTCTTGATGACTTTTGTCACAATTTTCTCCTTTTCCCAGTATTTTCTCCTTTACTCATTAGTGCTCAAATCCTAAAGACTTTTCTGAAGCTAAGCTGAAGTTACTACTTCAAAAATCATGAACAAATTTCGACAGTTCACTAAATAGTCTCTTTTCTTGAATTCATAGCACTTAGTATCAAAAACAGTTAGTTGGCCCTTGGACATGTTGCATAAGCCTTTTTAGATTGTGTTGCATATGAATATTACTGATGTTCCTAGCATAATATTGTCTGTCATGATAGGTATTTTAAGTCAGCATTGTTGATATTCTTTGATTTAGAGACAGGTAATGAAAATAAATACTCAATATTTTACTCGGGGTCAATACTTAACTTTTTGCACTTATGATTCATTCAATTTTTTTCTATTAATAACCTAAAAAGCACAAACATAGTATGGGTTGAAAATAAATCAGATAGAAGCTCAAGAAAATTCACAATATAATGAGAAATATTTATAAACAAATACCTAATAAAAGGACAACAGAAATCTTACAAAAGACATATGCACAAAATCTGTGGTATCATAGAAAAAACTACAGTTTCTTCTCAGGCAGAAAGGAAGGCCAGAGGAAACTTCTCAGTGTTACTAATGCTTGGAAAGCAGTGAATGGATTACATGGGATCTCCAAATTATAGACCTACTTGGGAGCTTTACTGAAATAGGGGACAAGAAAGACATGTAAAAACAAGGATCCCTAAGAATAATTGTTTGTGAATTATATATTCATAATGCATATAGTAGTGAGGTTCAGATAGAAAACTGAAGAGAAGGACCCTAAGACCAAATCATGATGACACTACATTCTAAGAAGTTTGGACATTATCGTGAAGCAGTGATTCAAAGAAAGCAATAAATGATCTTGCATAAATGAGGAAACTGGTTAATTTATAGTTTAAGGGGATCACCTGGAGAAAAGAAGCTATGAATGATCCTGATGACCAGATAATCTGATGGAAATCAATTCAGCCATCCAGACAAGAGACCAAGGGATGGCTTATATAGAGAAGCCATTAGATCGAAGGGATATTTTAGAAACAGGTCAAATTTGAAGCTACTTGGATAGTAAGTGAAGTTATGGGACAACTCAGAATGGTCAAGTTTCCTGAAAACAAATGATACTATTAACCAAGTAAAGTAAGAGAACATTCATAGTTCAATGTTTGGTAAAATGGTTCTATCAATTTCCTTCAAAAGGCTAAACATAGAGGGAGAAGCCAAAGTCAGGCAGGTGAAAAAGGAAAAAACAGGAAGCAATTATGAGCTGTAGAGAATATATTAATCACAAGAGTTTTATGAGAGTGACCTAGTATATGCAATAATTTATTATAACATTACATTCTGGGAATTTCAATTTTGAGTTATCCATTTTTAATTTAGGCCAAAAAACTGCATAGGAGCATAAACTAAACTTTTGGCAAAAACTTCAGAAACACTTTAATATCATTGCGTCACACAATTGCACATTCTCACGCTATTAATTTGCTATTCATCCAAGTTTGCTTAGAGAAGGAATTTAGGGAATAACTTATGATTAAGGAAATATGTATTCATGTGTAACTCTTCATGCTATGTAAGAAAAGTATAACAGCGCTACTATTTCAGATGCAATAGAAGTTGGGAGAATTTTTTAGTTTTTGCTTGGTATTACTTAAAATATGTGAAGGGGATAAAGATTGCCTAGTTTTACCCTTTTATTCAATAGATGAGAAAACAAAATCATGGGTGTTAAGTGACACAAACATCAGTAAAACTGGATTTAAAGCCTCTGTCTAATCCAGAGAAACTTTCAGAAATGTTCATATGGTATAGTTGAGAGGAAATTATTTTAAACAAACAAACAAAAAAACATATTTCAGCATTGGCTCTGATACCATGGAATGAGTAAGCAAACCATTTAATAATTATGATGCCTAGTTTCTATTTTTGTAATATGTGAATTATATTTTTGATATCAAAGGATCTGGAGAAACAATGATATTTGTAAAAACTCTGTCTAAACTATTAGACACTTGAAAAAAGATTTGTAAATGTAGGGTATATCTCCATCTACAATTTAAAAAATCAACTAGCACTTACTGAGCAGCATCTCTATGCCATGATGTTTTGTGCATACTATTTAATTTCTCTTTTACATCAACCGTTGAAGTGGATTCTATTTTTCCAGTTTCATAGATGAAGGAAAAACAATGAAACTCTGAAAGCAAATAGTTTCCTCTGGGCAACATAGCAAGCCAGAAGAGGAACAGGATTCAAAACTGCATCTGCTGGTAATTATTTTCTCAATAGACTTTTTCCTACTGTATAGTGTAGTCATGGAAAAGAAAGCCATTTCACAATTGCACTAGTTTGGTTGATGAAGAATGAGGGGTGTGAGATAGAAAGAGCATAATCAACTAGAATGCTGACATGAAATCTATTCCTAGCTTTAAGGTTCTCTATCTAGGTAAGGCAGGATTGCATAGCAAAGGCTTTATAATCCATGATCAGAAACAAGGCTAGATGAAGACTGGAGGACATTCAAAAAAGATGATAAGTTGGTTATTTGCATGGTTTAATAATTAGCTCCTCTACAAATACTTATTTATTATGTATTTCTTCAACCCTTTGATTCTTTCAGCTGACTGTTTAGAGAAGGGGAAAGAAAAGCCATAATTATGGGAATCAACTTTTTGCATACAGAAAAGTGAGAGTATGGCCCAAATTTGCACACTTCTTTTAGCAAAAGAAAGTCACTAAAATTGGATATAATAATTTACTTTGAACTTTGTGTGTGTGTATTTATACACATGAAGTGAGGAAGAAGGAATGGGTGATGTATATATAATTATCAGTTTTGTACTCCAGTGGAATTCACTGTCTCTCATAGATTACTGTTCCAGTGTGTTTTAACTAACAAAAGTGAATCATGAGGAAATCGTGGAAGTGTGAAGAAGAATGGGATGGAAATAATTTTTAAAAGTACAGCATTGGGCCATGGAGAATAGAAAGGAAATGGAAGCTAAGAATCAGCAATATAGAACCTATCATGGCCAATAATTAACAGGAAAAAATCCTTCACAAATTTTATACTTGGTTCAAGCAATATGACATTAGGCAAAATCCTTAACTCATCTTAAATCTGATGATTTTCTTAACAATTCTCTCTCTCTCACACACACACATGTGTATATATATGTGTATATATGTGTTCATATATATATGAACTTACACAGCTCATGGAAAAACAGAATATCAATCCAGTTAAGAAATGGGAAAAGGCCATGAACAGGCATTTTTCAAAGGATGAAATACAAACTATCAACAGACAGATGAAAAAATGTTAAGGATCGCTAATCATAAGGAAAATTCAAATGAAAACCACAATGAAGTTTCACCTCACCTCAGTTAGAATGATTATAATGCCTATCACCCAAATATCAAAAAAAATAACAAAAGCTGGTGAAGATATGAAGAAAAAGATGCCCTAATACACTGTTAGCAGGAATGTAAACTAGTACAACCACAATAGAAAATGTATGGAGATTCCTCAGATTTGAAAATAGATCTACCATATTACCCAGTCATTTCACTCCTAGAAATTTTTTTTTTTGAGCTGGCAGAGTTAGACAGTGAGAAAGAGAGAGAGAGACAGAGAGAAAGGTCTTCCTTCCATTGGTTCACTCCCCAAATGGCTGCTACAGCCAGCGCGCTGCACCAATCTGGAGCCAGGAGCCAGATGCTTCTCCTGGTCTCCCATGTGGGTGCAGGGCCCAAGCACTTGGGCCCTCCTCCACTGCCTTCCTGGGCCACAGCAGAGAGCTGGACTGGAAGAGGAGCAACCGGGACAGAATCCGGTGCCCCAACTGGGACTAGAACCCAGGGTGCCAGCGCCACAGGTGGAGGACTAGCCAAGTGAGCCACGGCGCCAGCCACACTCCTAGAAATTTAACAAAAGGAAATGGAATCAGAATATTAAAGAATTATCTGTACCCCTTTGTTTATAGCAGCTCAATTCACAATAGGTAAGATATGGAACCAATCCAGATGTCCATCAACTGATAACTGGATGAAGAAAATTTGGTGTTACCTATGTTGTGGCACATTGGTTTAAACAGCTGCCTGTGGTGCTAGTTGGTGTCCACTTCAGGTCACGTTCCTTGCTGATGTCCTGGGAAAAGCAGTGGAAAATGGCCCAAGTCCTTGGTCTTCTGTCACCCATATAGGAGATGTGGGGGAAGTTCCTGGCTCCTGGTTTAGCCTGGCCCAGCCCCAGCTGTTACAGACATTTGGCAAATGAACCAGCAGATAGAAAATCAATCTCTCTCTCTCTCTCTCTCTCTCTCTCTCTCTCTCCTCTTCCTTCTCTTTCTCTGTAACTCTTTCAAATAAATAAATAAATATTTATTAAAAAAACATAGTTTATATACATGATGAGGTACTACTCAGATATAAAAAAATGAAAATCTGTCTTTTGCAACAAAATGAATGCAACTTGAGCCTATGCTTAGTGAAATAAGCCAGACCCAAAAAGATAATTGTCATATGTTTTCTCTGGTTTGTGGTAGCTAATACATATAACATAAAAAACCCTGGATGCATAAGCATGAAATTGATATCCTATGATTTGATTATTGTTTATAGCTCTTATCTGTATTCCTGTGGTAGTGTTCTTTCTATTTTTATCTTATTGAACACTGTATTTATTTGAACATTGAACCTGTGATTATAAAATAAATTTAAAGCATGTTATTACAAAATTAATAGCAAAAAAGGAAGGAAAGAAGGAAGGAGAGCAGGGTGGGAGAAAGGGGAAAGGGGAATTGTATCTATGAAACATGAAATATGTTCTCTCTATAGTAACAACAAAAAATTTTCAGAAATAGAGAATGAAATGAATGATATGTAAATTTTTTAAATGCAACATTGGGCAGGTGAGAATAGATAAGAAATGGAAGCTAAGATTCCACCAATACAGAACTCATTAGGGCAATAATTAGAGCAGTAAATTAGAAAAAAAAAAAAAGAACTTGTACACCTAGTTCAAGCAATGTGACTTTAGGTAAATTCATTAATTCAGTTTCATCAACTTAAACCTAAGGATTTTTAGTCCCTCTCTGTCTTTCTCTCTCTCTCTCATTCTCTCTCTGTTTCTCTCAGTCTTTCTCTCTCTCTCTCGTTCTCTCTCTGTTTCAGTCTTTCTCTCTCTCTCTCTCTCTCTCTCTCTCACACACACAATGTGTTTGTGTATATATATACATATAATTAGAATATAAGAAAATAAAACTTTTATTTCTCAACATAAGCTCCATCAAGCTCAAGACATTTTTACAAGTGACTATGTGAGCCATTTAATGCATTGCTAAAAAATTAAGTGTCCTGGAAATTTAACCATGTCAATGTAGTCTTTTTTGCATTGTTAAAGAAAAATGTATGCCATTTAAAGATTTTTCTAAGATTAGAAATCAAAAAGAGATCAAAAAAGAGTATTTTCAGGACCGTAAGGTGAACACTTAATGATTTCATATTTTAGCTGTTACCAAATTGCCCTTGTTTGCCAGGAACGAGAAGCACTGTCGAGAAAATCCTTCTGGACATTTTTCTTCTAAAGCTTTGGATAACTTTTAAAACACTCTCCCACCAAGTGGATCCTATTAGTCTTTTTCACTACAACAGCAGAGAAGTAAAATGTTCCAGGCATCCCCAAAACCTATCACTATGACCTTTGTTATTGACCAGTCTGCTTTTTCTCTGAATAGATCACTTCCACCTTTCAGTTGCCATTGCTTTGGTTGGGCTTTGCCTTCAGGATTGTAAAGATTAAGTCATGTTACATCTCGTTATAATTCTTCAAAGGCATGCTACAGGATATCATTTCCATTTTTCCAATTTACATCAAATGCTTTGATCTAATCTGCAGCTGAACTGGGTGCAATAGTTTTGGCACACCTAAAGCAAAAGTTTGCTCAATTGTAATACTTAAGCCAGAATTTTGTATGCTGAAACAAGTAATGTATTTATTGTGTTGGCTATTGTTTCTGATGCTAATTGTTAGTGCTCTTGCATTAAGATACAAATAAGAATTTTGTTTTTCTTCCAATTAATGTGAATGGTCTGTTGTTGTGGGCTTCATCTTCAAAATCATCTAGTCTTTTTTTTCAGTGAGTTATGATGTTATAAACTGATGTAAAGCTGTAAAACTCAATGATTTCACCATTTTTCCATCCAAAGTTCACCCTAAATTGGAGCTTGTCCCTGCTCGCATTTTAGCAGAATTCATATTGCTCTGATGGGGGCTGTTTTAAAACTGATGTTTTGTCTTTCCTACTGCCCCAAACAAGATCCTATTCAGTTATGTTTTTAAAAGTTTATATGAGTTTATTTTGCTGCAGAAAAATTTTGATATACATGCTGATTTTTTCATCATACACATTTTCATGAGCATTTTCAAGACCATGTGTCTGTGTCTGTGTGTGTGTATGTGTGTATGTTTGGTGGTTATCATGTAGCAAGGATGAGACACTTTATAAATATTAAAAAATTCTATACAATGATGCTATGAAGTTGGTACTGTTATTATTTTATTTTGCACATGAGAAAACTGAGGTGGAAAAAATTAGGTAGTATAGTTAATAAGGGGGATAGCTAGTAGTGTAATCCTGAAAGTTTGTTTCCAAAATCTGTAATAGCACACTGGGTATGATTCTTAGTCAATCTGCTTAGTTAATTTGTGATGATTAAGAGGAACATTTACCTTATCTAAAAGTTAATTTATTTTAATAGCCTTACTTATCACTTTCAACATCTTTAATTTCATGAACTCCTTTTATAAGCTGGTAAAATCACAAACATTATATATCAGCAAAATACACAGAAATACATATTGTAAAAGTTTATGTATTGTTTCTGAAACTTCACAGACCTCCAAAGGCCCAAAACTGATATTGGCTAAAAAGACCTGACTTCATCTTGATTGAGTTTTCTTACCCCCAGTCACCTCCACCAGAAATAAGACCAAGAGAAATACACTTATCTGCTTCCCAGCTACAAGTTCTAAAGTTTGAAAGGCCTATGTATATCTTGAGTATAAATTTCATAGCACGTTGGATTGCTTAACATGTTATTCAGAAGTCCTGGTTCAGATTTATTTTTAAAGTATATATACTGAACTAAAAATGGAGTCAGAAAAAATTTCGGTCAAAGTCTTTGGTCTTTGTGGAATCCAAAATATTTGAAAAGTATTCTGGAGAGGTTGATGGCAATGAGCCATCTGGGTTGCCAAGAATCACATCTTTCAGCTTTTTCAGATTAATCTTCAACTTATTGATCTCTATGCCCCTTTTTTATTAGAGTAACACTGGTAGAATTAAAGAATAGTGCCATTCCTGACCAAGTTAGGGGAAAACACTTCTACAAGTTGTGCATTTCACCATTTTCTTCTTCCATTTACAAATCTTGACAAAGGTTTCTCAAGTTGCTAGAAATCTCATTGTGATCAGATGAAGAAGCTCAACAAAGAAAACCTCCTGAACAATTTTCTGGAGCTTGTTATAGGCTGTTCCTATTCTTCCTGTAAGACACAACAAACCCATATTGTTCACCACTGATTACTAAAACCAGAATGGGGAAGAAAGAAAAGGCCTTTGTTTTCGTTTCCAGTTGACTCTGAAAAAGAAACAATTGTTCTTAAAACCAAATCCTTACTCTTTTTTTTCTATTCCATTATTGACAGGTTCAATTATAATTAATGGGTAACTAAGGAACAATTGTGTAATCTAGCCATGTTTTTAATTTTCTTCAGTTGATTCAAGAACAGCTGCACAGCTATTGACTGAAGATTATTTTATGATTTTAAAAACTTGCCTTAAGGTGAAAAATTATGGGAGATAGAGAAAATAATGAAAATGTCATTGTTTAGAAGCTTACAAGTACCATGAGAAGGCCAGCTTTGCTGTGCAGTGGATAAACGCACTGCCTGTGACACTGGTATCCCATCTGGACACTGGTTCATGTTCTAGCTGCTCTACTTCTGATCCCTGCCAATGGCCTGGGAAAAGCAGTGGAAGATGGCCCAGGTTCTTGAGCCCCTGCCACCAGGTGGGAGATGCCAATGAAACCACTGGCTCTTGGCTTCAGCTTGGCACAACCCTGGCCACTTGGGGCCATCTGGGGAGTGAACCAGTGAATAGAACATCTCTCTCTTTCTCTGTCTCTACCTTATTCTCTGTAACTATGATTTCAAATAAATAAAAATCTTTAAAAAGTTGATGTGAGCTACTGGTTTCAGCAACAAGGATTCATATATGTGTGAATTCAAACTGATCAATAAATTAATAAGGCAGTTCTGCACTGTCTGAGAGGATTTTATCGTTAAACCTCCATTAACCTGGCTAAATATGTTCTATCAAATCAACTCTATTTCTAAATTAGGAATTTTCTCAACTTCAAAGGAGGTTCACAAAAATTTTATAAGCATTGACATAGTTGTCTAAGCCCAAGTAAAATGTAGGTTCACTTCTCTGTTGCACAGCAAGCCAATTACTGACACCCAGGTGATGGAAGAAGGTAGGTGTCCATTTGGCAGAGCACAGAGAAGTATGGGCAGTTATTACTCAATTCCCAGCCCCCCAAGGGATTAAGGGTGGTAAACCTTATATGGTAAAATACGGGTAGAGCAATGCATGATCAACACATGTGCAGGACTCTGGTTTGTCCACAGTGCCTGTGGCTTTCCTTTGGTCAGTAACAGGAGGGCCAGCATGTTCTTCTGAGAATTCGATGATGGTATAGTAGGCTGCGGTCTGGGGTCTGTGGATAAATGGCTATAACTTTGTTTGATTAGGGGCTGAGGTTTCTCAAAAGAGTATATAACATTAAGATAAGTATAATGGTAATAAACAAATTCTGAGTCTTGTTATCTGGGGTCCTGTGAGGTCAGTCTGACCTTTGAACCACTTCCATTAATTAACTCATAAATGAGTTAATCTTCAGTAAGAATTTGACTTGCAATCATCAAACTAGATACAGAGGAACTGTAAGCTAGGGAAGAGAAGCTATCCTGATAAAGGCTATATCAAACGCATTAGCTTGGAGATTCAGTTTCAACATCTGCTTCAGAGAAAGTCTAAAGAAATGAATTAGTGGAACTAAAGGAACTTTAGTAGGCTTTATTTCAACTGAAAATCCTCAAGGAAATACTGAATTTAGTAAATTATATGTCATACTTCCCAGTTAGCCAAAACTAGTGACCAAATGACAGACAAAGATATGGTTGATAGGAATGCTGTTATCCCTTGATGGGAAAGTCACTATATAATTCTGACTGATATGTTGGTAGAATTGTATTTATTCAAAACTACTTATTTTTCATGTATGCTTGAATGATGAAATCAAGAATTCTAGAAGATGTAAAAGTGTAATTCATTTGGGTCAAAATATGTAATAGCTTGCTGCTGTAATAGAATATGTGAGGCTGGATAATTTACAAAGAAAATACATTTCTTTGTTGTAGTTGTTCAGAGTTGGAGAAGCATAGTCCTGACATGTACTAAGCGCTGGGTGAGGGCCTTGTACTGCTTCATAATCATGCTGACATGTGGAAGGGCAAATGCGTGTGTGCGGATGAGGCAAACGGGGACCAAACTCCCGAGAGATGTAAGCCATGCCTTAGGGAAACTCATTATCCGTGCTTGAAGGCTCTGTCCCCATGACTTAAACACATTACATAGGCCCCACCTGCTAACCCTGCCATGTTGAGGAATTAAGTTTCCAAAATGTGGATTTCTGGCAGACATTCTCATATAATAGCAAAGTAGTATCAGCTTCCCTAATGTGTCAGCTCTGTCTCTTTGTTGCACACTCATTAGAGCAACTCAGTTTGTTCATTTATTCATTTATTCATTCATCCATTCAGTTAGTCACTCTGCACATATTCATTATAATGTTTATAAAAGGATTTGGAAAACTTCCTTTAAAGAAAGAGACAGTAAGATGGCAGAATAGGAAGGGAGCACACTGATAGTCCGGGAATAGACAGTTTAATAAAAATGGAGATACTGCAGGTTCAAGGAAGAGTAGGGGAAGAAACAGCAGAGGAAACTCTTCCAGAACTAGTGATTCACAGTGGACCTGCGTGGAGAGCGTGGGAGCCCAAGTTCGGGACACCAGCGGCAGACTCGACACACCAGCACTGGAACGTGAGGTGAACCGAACCTCAATAGCCAGACACCAGCGGGAAAGCGGAAAGAGGAGACTAGAGGGAATGAAGCTTGAAAATCCTTGGGGAAAAGGCTAACTAGAAGAGAGAGAGAGAGAAAAAAAAAGTGACCAATACGGACACTAGTTTCTCTCTCTCCACTCACCTCTAAAAGGCAAGCAAGACAAAGAGCAGGTGCCATTTTGGACACATGTCATAAGCAGGGCAAACTCAGGTCTGCACCAGCCCTGAGCCTAGCAGAAAAAGCTGACTCTGGGGGGAGGGGTGAAATAACAGGAGATTAGCATCTAACTTGGCAACCCAGTGGGAGACTGCAGGGGAATTAGAGCCCACACTGAGGGCAGCAGAGATTCCCTGTGTGGTCCTTGGGAAAGAGCTTCCGATCTCTGGCTCCTGTGGGTATATCATTCGCCTGCTAACTACTTCCAATTCCATTCAGCTGTGTGGAATTACTTCCCTTTTGAATAAAAAAAAAAACGAATGAAAGAAAGAGAGATTTACCACACCTAACCTGGGAGTGTCATCTTTGACACACCCTCAACACTGAGGAACCAAACAGAGCTCTCAGGCCACACTCATCTCAAGCCTCTAAGGCTCCAGCGAAAGCAGACAGTCCACTTAATATAAAGCCATAGTGTAACAAGAAAAAACACCATAGTGAAGAAACCAAGTATCTCCAACATACCAAACAACAAACGCAAAAACCAAGGTAACAAGAACAAGGAAGACACTATGACGCCCCCAGATGAAAAAGATACCCCAATTCAAGATTATGAAGATGATGAGATAGAAGAAATGCAAGAAGCAGATCTCAAAAATTGATAAGAACATTAAGAAGTTCTCAAAAACAAATTCTTGAACTACAGAAATCCTTATTGGACAAGATAGAAAATCTCTCTCGTGAAAATGAAATATTAAGGAGGAATCAAAATGAAATGAAACAACTAGTAGAACAAGAAACTGTGATAGTGACGAGAAATCATAATGAAATGAAGAATTCAATAGATCAAATGACAAACACATTAGAGAGCCTTAAAAACAGAATGGGTGATGCAGAAGAGAGAATATCGGACTTAGAAGACAGAGCACTGGAAACTATAGAGTAAAACCAAAGAAAAGAAGAGGAAATTAGAAATTTAAAAAACATTGTCGGGAATCTACAGTATACTATTAAAAACCCTAACATTCGGGTTCTAGGAGTTCCTGAAAGCATGGAGAGGGAGAAAGGATTAGAAGGCCTTTTTAGTGAGATACTTGCAGAGAACTTCCCGGGTTTGGAGAAGGACAGAGACATCCTAGTACAGGAAGCTTATAGAACCCCTAATAAACATGACTAAAAGAGATCCTCACCACGACATGTTGTAATCAAACTCACCACAGTGCAACATAAAGAAAAGATCCTAAAATGTGCAAGAGAGAAACGTCAGATTACTCTCAGAGGATCTCCAATTAGACTCACAGCTGGCTTCTCATCAGAAACCCTACAAGCTAGATGGGAATGGCAAGACATAGCCCAGGTACTAAGAGAGAAAAACTGCCAGCCCAGAATATTATATCCTGCAAAGCTCTCATTTGTGAATGAAGGTGAAATTAAGACCTTTCACAGCAAACAGAAACTGAAAGAATTTGTTGCCACTCATCCTGCCCTGCAAAAGATGCTTAAAGATGTGTTACACACAGAAACACAGAAACATGGTCACCAATATGAAAGAAAGTAAAGGAAGGAAACCTCACAGCAAAAGATCACAGGAAGCTCAATTTCTCTTTGACATAATTAAAATCTGATGCTCTGTTAAAGCAATGTGTTAAAGTAATCTATTATGTTCTGTTGGTGTCTGTTAAATTCTAATTGTTCAAAAACCTTAAAGAAAGAAATAGAAGAGGATACCAAAAAATGGAGAAATCTTCCATGCTCATGGATTGGAAGAATCAATATCATCAAAATGTCTATTCTCCCAAAAGCAATTTATACATTCAATGCAATACCAATCAAGATACCGAAGACATTTTTCTCAGATCTGGAAAAAATAATGCTGAAATTCATATGGAAACACAGAAGACCTCGAATAGCCAAAGCAATCTTGTACAACAAAAACAAAGCCGGAGGCATCACAATCCCAGATTTTAGGACATACTACAGGGCAGTTGTCATCAAAACAGCATGGTACTGGTACAGAAACAGATGGACAGACCAATGGAACAGAATAGAAACACCAGAAATCAATCCAAACATCTACAGCCAACTTATATTTGATCAAGGATCCAAAGGATCCAAAGCCAATCCCTGTAGTAAGGACAGTCTATTCAATAAATGGTGCTGGGAAAATTGGATTTCCACGTGCAGAAGCTTGAAGCAAGACCCATACCTTTCACCTTACACAAAAATTCACTCAACGTGGATTAAAGACTTAAATCTACGACCCGAAACCATCAAATTATTAGAGAGCATTGGAGAAACCCTGCAAGATATAGGTACAGGCAAAGACTTCTTGGAAAAGACCCCAGGAGCACAGGCAGTCAAAACCAAAATTAACATTTGGGATTGCATCAAATTGAGAAGTTTCTGTACTTCAAAAGAAACAGTCAGGAAAGTGAAGAGGCAACCAACAGAATGGGAAAAAATATTTGCAAACTATACTACAGATAAAGGGTTGATAACCAGAATCTACAAAGAAATCAAGAAAATCCACAACAACAGAACAAACAACCCACTGAAGAGATGGGCCAAGGACCTCAATAGTCATTTTTCAAAAGAGGAAATCCAAATGGCCAACAGACACATGAAAAAATGTTCAAGATCACTAGCAATCAGAGAAATGCAAATCAAAACCACAATGAGGTTTCACCTCACCCCGGTGAGAATGGCTCACATCCAGAAATCTACTAACAATAGATGCTGGAGAGGATGTGGGGAAAAAGGGACACTAACCCACTGTTGGTGGGAATGCAAACTGGTTAAGCCACTATGGAAGTCAGTCTGGAGATTCCTCAGAAACCAGAACATAACCCTACCATACAACCCAGCCATCCCACTCCTTGGAATTTACCCAAAGGAAATTAATTTGGCTAATAAAAAAGCCATCTGCACATTAATGTTTATTGCAGCCCAATTCACAATAGCTAAGACCTGGAACCAACCCAAATGGCCATCAACAGTAGACTGGATAAAGAAATTATGGGACATGTACTCCATAGAATACTATACAGCAGTAAGGAACAATGAAACCCAGTCATTTGCAACAAGATGGAGGGATCTGGAAAGCATCATGCTGAGTGAATTAAGCCAGTCCCAAAGAGACAAATATCATTTGTTTTCCCTGATTGGCGACAATTGAGCACCAAAGGGGAAACCTGTTGAAGTGAAATGGACACTATAAGAAACAATGACTTGATCAGCTTTTGTCCTGACTCTAGATGTACAATGTAATACTTTATCCTTTTTAGTATTAGTTGTTGTTGTTGTTGATGTTCTAGTACTAGTGGTTGAACTCTGTAATTAACATACAAGTATTCTTAGGTGTTTAAATTTTAACTGAAAAGTGATCCCTGTTAAATTTCAGAGTGGAAAAAGAGAGGGAGGAGATGCACAGTTTGGGACATGCACAATCAGCCTTGCCCCAAATGATGGAGTTAGTAATGTGCCAGGGGATTCCAATACAATCCCATCAAGGTGGCATGTACCAATGCCATATCACTAGTCCAAGTGATCAATTTCAGTTCACATTCGATGGCTTGGATAGGTCTAAGAAACAAAGGGATCACACAAACAAGACAAGTGTCTGCTAATACTAACTGATAGAATCAAAAAGGGAGAGAAAGATCCAGCATGGGAAGTGGGATACACAGCAGACTCATAGAATGGCAGATGTCCTAAACAACACTCTGGCCTCAGAATCAGCCCTTAAGTCATTCGGATCTGGCTGAAGAGCCCCTGAGAGCATTGTAGGCATGGAAAGCCAAGATACCATGGAAAAGAAAAAAAGAAGAAGACCTAAATGAAAGATCTCTGTTAGTGAGATCCCAGTGGAAAGAATGGGGCCATCAAAGAAGGAGGTATCTTTCTCTGAAGGGAGGAGAGAACTTCCACTTTGACTGTGACCCTATCGGAATAAGATCAAAGTCAGCGAACCCTAAAGGCTTCCATAGCCCTGGCAACTCATGACTAGAGCCTAGGGAGATTACTGACGCCATGAACAGGAGTGTCAAATTGTTAAGTCAGTAACAGGAGTCACTGTGTACTCACATCCCATGTGGGATCTGTCCTTAATATGTGGTCTAATGTGCAGTGATGCTATAACTAGTACTGAAACAGTATTTTTACACTTTGTGTTTCTGCGTGGGTACAAACTGATGAGATCTTTACTAATTATATACTGAAGTGATCTCCTGTATATAAAGATAATTGGAAATGAAAAAAAAAAAAAACCTGGTGTTAAATTGGAAATGGCATAGAAAATTAATTAATTTTTTAAAAAAATATTATGTAGGATCTCTGCCTTTAATGTGCTGTACACTCTTATTTAATGCTATAACTAGTACTCCAACAGTATTTTTTTTCTCACTTTGTGTTGCTATATGGGGGCAAACTGTTGAAATCGTTACCTAATTTATACTAAACTGATCTTTTGCATATAAAGAGAATTGAAAATGAAAAAAAAAACAGCTGAATTTTTATTAAGAGCTATGGGTTATATAAATATGTGCTTATTTTCAAAGATTTGAATAATCACCTTGTAACAATGATCAAATTTGGTCTATGTTATGTCATGATTTTAAGGAATCTTATTTCAACCAGATATTTTGGATTTTGAGCCTTCTTGGCATTCTTGACAGGCATTCAAAAAATCAAAGTTTCAAACAATCTGGACTCTAAAATTTCCAGTAAATCTTGGACTTTGGTTTTTCCAGTTTAGGCCCATCTGAAAAAATCGAAGGACCTAAGTCTCTCATCTTATAGAGACACCAACTAATCAGTCTATTTGGAGTATATTAGAAGGACTGTCAAGATGTGACGTGGTACTAAATTTTAAGTTTCTATAATGGAAAATGCTATTAATACAAATGTTTGAGAATTAAAAAGTCTAATGATCTTGTGTTATTAGACATGATAGTTATCTTAATGAGAAAGCCCCAGAGGCCTAAAGGGTTAAATACTTGTAAAATCCTACAGGTGCTTTCAAAAATGCTGTGAAGTAAGCAAGTGCCTCTTGTTGGTTGATGAGTTTATAATATTAAACATGGCAACTTAAAGTCTTTTGTCATCCACAGTTATATATGATTTGCTGCTCATAAAACTAAAGCGTTGTTGGTTCT
This sequence comes from Lepus europaeus, assembly GCF_033115175.1. Taxonomy (NCBI): domain Eukaryota; kingdom Metazoa; phylum Chordata; class Mammalia; order Lagomorpha; family Leporidae; genus Lepus; species Lepus europaeus. The sequence continues at coordinate 126,255,028 of NC_084828.1, forward strand.
GTGTTTAGCTGTCCTCCTATAGGTTCCTATGGACTTTTTCCAGCCACTTCTATTGTATTCAGTACTTTGGGATGGCTCTGTAAACAGATGAAGCCAATAATGTATTAACAGTACCAACTGAGAGAAAGTATGGTTAACTGAGGTTACTAAAAAGAAAAAGCAATTCAAATCATTGGCAATCTACAAAAAGAGTTAAAGATTTTAAAAGCTATTATTAAAATTGCTATATTGGTCTATTATGTGATGTTATATGTGTGTACATATTGTATGTCCACATGGGGAAATTTTATTAAGAGTTTTATTTTAATTGACTTATAGATAAGATTGTCCAGAAATTTAAGCTGCTAAAATCAATCAAAGATACATTTTAATTTGTGTGACCTGAATCTCTGCATCATGTGTTTTATACTTGTTGGTAGAAAAAAACTAAAAACATTTTATATGGTTGTGCTTAAATTTACTGGTTAAACAAACTACAGCATGTTAGATATTTAAGAGGTGTTTCCAAATACATGATTCTTAAAATTTATAGAAGGCATTGGACCTTCTGGTAAATGTTTTCTTAAGTTGTTATCTAATGGTTGAAACTGTTTGCTAAGTATTCATGTAATATTGCTATTGTCAGCAAGCGATCTAGGACTTGTTCCCTCATTTCTCTATTGTAAGCCCAACTTGTTCTTTGATTTCTCTATTCTCCTCAAGGTAGGAAACGAATTCTATTATGAAGGAATCTGTAGGACGCACAATTTAATCTTTAGACCATATAAATAGATGGCTAGCATTTTTTTGTAATAGCATAGCCAAAATAAGAACTTAAATAATAATCTCATAGCTAGACTTACTTCGCCATCAGCAAAGTAAACAGTAAGTAGATAAAACCTCCCTTTCAGACCAAAGGGAAAGAAAGTTTTAAAGTGAGAATATAATTTTCCTCATGGGCATTGTCTACCTTAGAAAAACTACTACAGAACAATGACTATAGACTTGTAGTTCAGGCCACCGAAGATTAGAGATGGGACTTGGGCACTCCCTTGACTTGCATCCTCTGGTCTGCTTTAACACAAACCAGGAGGAAAAGAAAGCTAGGCATCAGAAGCAATGGGTGGCAGGCCTATTAATGGCTGATCTGTACAGTGATCTGCCCTCAAGGAGACCCAACTGGCCAGTCTATTGCAGTGGCTTTCAATGTGGTAAGCCTGGGCTTCAGCAGAAGTCAGCTTGTGAAGAGCCCTGGCAGCTCTGCCAAAAGTTGGATCACTGGAAATGGACCTGCCCTGGAGTCAAAGGATGCCCAGGTCAGAGCCACAGATCTTATTGGCTCTAAGCTGAAAAGCCCTTCACTCAGCCCTACTTCCAAGTGACCACTGCAGCTGAGGGAATGGCCAAGTAGGGTCAGCAACATTGCAGGAAGAACTGTAAATTTCTTTTAGAGATGCCACCTGCCTTTACCTGGCCAGCTCTCCTCCCAGGCCAGCCAAGTAATGAAAGTGAACAGAGTGCCTTCCCCTAGGAGGTTCACACCTCCCTTAGAATGTACCCCATGTGAAGAGATAGATAGGTCTGGGCCTCTTAACTTACAAGGCCTAAAGCCCAACAGATTATTATCAAGCCCCTTCTGTCAGGTTCTATTTGCCTCTCAATCAGAAAACTTAATTGTAGCTTAGACAGCACCTTTCTTAGCTCCTCTAAGAATGACTCTGTCCTTTGTTCTAGACCCTGTCTAGCGCACTTGGGCCTCATTCCTTCGTAATCATAACCTCTACTCTACCTCCAATGGCTCTACTCCCAACCTGTGTGTACTGATGGTCCTCTTCTCCACTTAATGCTGTATAATTTTTCAGACCTGGTTAATGCCACTCTTAGGATCATTGGTTACTATCCTCACCCTGTCTTTTATGACCTAGTCTAAATATGATCAGAGTCGGTGAACTTGGAAGGCTTCCATATCCTTGGCAACTCATGACAAGAGCCTAGGGTGGTTACTGGCGCCATAAACTAGAGTGTCAATTTGTTGGGTCAACAACAGGAGTCACTGTGCACTTGCTCCTCATGTGGGATCTCTGTCCTTAATGTGCTGTACATTGTGATTTAATGCTATAACTAGTACTCAAACAGTATGTTTCACTTTGTGTTGCTATGTGGGGGCAAACTGTTGAAATCTTTACTTAATATATACTAAACTGATCTTCTGTATATAAAGAGAATTGAATATGAATCTTGATGTGAATGGAAGGGGAGAGGGAGCGGGAGAGGGGAGGGTTGAAGGTGGGAGGGAAGTTGTGGGAGGTTGAAGCCATTGTAATCCATAAGCTGTACATTGGAAATTTATATTCATTAAATAAAAGTTAAAAAAAAGGAATCAAAAAAAAAAGAGACAGTAAACTTCTTAGGCTTTGAAGAGTGCAAGGTCTCCATCATAAGTACTCATTTCTACAGTTTTAGTGAAAGAGGCTCAGGTAATTTTAAATTATTTGTTTCAATAAAGCTTTACAAAGCCATAGCCACCAAGACATTGTTTGTAACCCCTGCTTTAAATAAGTAGTTGCATATATTCTGCATATGATGCAAAGCTATGTAAAGCATGTTACTTCTGGCCAAACAAGTTGATAATTTTTTGGAAGGCAATGAAAACTCAATTCAGATTATTCCAATTCTATAAAATGGCTGCCTATTTCAAATGCTTCTTTTTTTTTCTTTTTAAATTTACTTTCTATCTATTTGAAAGACATAGCTACAGAGAAAGAGAGAAAGAGAGACAGTAGAGAAGTAGGGAGAAAGAGAGAACCTTTCATCCACTGGTGTAATCCCAAAATGGTCACAACAGCCAGGGATGGAACAAGCCGAGGCCTAGAGTCCAGAGCTTCTTCTGGGTCTCCCACGAGGATGCAGGGGCCCAAGCACTTGGACCATCCTCTGCTGCTTTCCCAGGCACATTAGCAGGGAGCTGGATAGGAAATGGAGCAGCAGGTTCTAGAACCAGTGCCCCTGTAAGATGCCAGCATTGCAGGCAGAGGCTTAATGTGCTACATCACAATGCCGGCCCCTCCATTTTCATATTTATACTTACTGAAAGATACATATCTCAAAGTAACAAAAGATGTTAACATTTTCTGTATTAGTAGACAGGATAAAGAAATTATGGGACATGTACTCTATAAAATACTATACAGCAGTAAAAAGCAACGAAATCCGATCATTTGCAACAAAATGGAGGAATCTGGAAAACATCATGCTGAGTGAAATAAGCCAGTCCCAAAGGGACAAATATCATATGTTGTCCCTGATCTAACCAAGCACCTAAAAGGAAACCTGTTGAAGTGAAATGGACACTATGAGAAACAATGACTTGATCAGCGCTTGTACTGACTGTTGATGAAAAAACTTAATGCTTTATCCCTTTTAGTATTTTTTTTTGTCCTACTTAATACTATTGGTTGAACTCTGTAAATAAAACACAATTATTCTTAGGTGTTTAAATTTAAATGGAAAGTGATCCCTGTTAAATATAAGAGTGGGAATAAGAGAGGGAGGAGATGTACAGTTCCGCACATGCTCAGTCTGACTTACCCCTAACGATAGAGTTTGAAACGTGCCAGGGGATTCCAATTAAATCCCATCAAGGTGGCATGTCCCAATGCCATATCACTAGCCCAAGTGATCAGTTTCAGTTCACAATTGATCATAATGATAGAATTAAGAGTCAAAGGGATCACATAAACAAGACTAGTGTCTGCTAATACTAACTGATAGAATCAAAAAGGAGAGAATGATCCAACATGGGAAGCGGGATACACAGCAGACTCATAGAATGGCAGATGTCCTAAATAGCACTCTGGTCTCAGAATCAGCCCTTAAGGCATTCAAATCTGGCTGAAGAGCCCATGAGAGTATTGTAGGCATGGAAAGCCAAGATGCTGTGGCAAAAAAAAATAAATAAATAAAAAAAATAAAAACCAACAAAAAAAAAACCTAAATGAAAGATCTCTGCGAGTGAGATCCCAGTGGAAAGAACGGGCCATCAAAGAAGGAGGTACCTTTCTCTGAAGGGAGGAGAGAACTTCCACTTTGACTATGGCCTTGTCTAAATAAGATCGGAGTCAGCGAACTCAAGGGGCTTCCATAGCCTTGGCAACTCAGGACAAGAACCTTGGGTAATTACTGACACCATAAACAAGAGTGTCAATTTGTTAAGTCAACAAAGGAGTCACTGTGCACTTACTCCTCATGTAGGATCTCTGTCCTTAATGTGTTGTACAATGTGAAGTAATGCTATAACTAGTACTCAAACAGTATGTTTCACTTTGTGTTTCTATGTGGGTGCAAACTGTTGAAATCTTTACTTAGTGTATACTAAGTTGATCTTCTGTATATAAAGAGAATTGAAAATGAATCTTGATGTGAATGGAATGGGAAGGGGAGTGGGAGATGGGAGGGTTGCGAGTGGGAGGGGAGTTATAGGGGGGAAAGCCATTGTAATCCATAAGCTGTACTTTGGAAATTTATATTTATTAAATTAAAAATAAATATATTCCAACATAAAAAACATTTTATGTATTAAATAAAGGATTAAAACAAAACTTTATTCTGTAATCTAAAACTCTAAAATATTTTCAAACTGAACAGAATTCTATTTTAAAGAAATTTAAAGTAATATGTACTTTTAAAAAATTACACTTGATCTTAGCCAAAATTCTGAGAAGCGTTGCATTTAAAAAATTAAGAATACAAATATTAATATGTGTGCTACGTAAAAATCAAATAACCTCTTAAAATGCATTTCATTATCAAATTTAGAATATGAAGTTTGTGTTGGAAACAGAAGTCACAGTACTTTGAGGGAAATTTTCAATTTATAAATTAAGAGGAAAATACTTGTCAGGTGTAATTTATTAGAAAATGAGAATATTTTGAAAGGAATTTTTGACATGAACTACAAAGTGTTCTTCCTTGTTTTTTTAGAATTCTATCATAATTTTATGTAAAGCCAGCTCCCTCTAGTGATGACACTCATGTTTTCCCAAAGAAATCAAGAAGCTTTCTATACTGTGTATATAAAAACCTTTGATATTGAATTTCCAAATTTACACCTGAGGATATCAAGGTTTATTACAAAAAGGATAAAAACTCTAATGACCTTCCAAGCCATTCTTTAATGCCCTTTCTTGGTTTAACATTATTTCAAAACACAGCAACATGAGCCATGATGTTGGTGTTCTCTGATTCAATTGTTGCCTTTGGTCTTTGGAAAAGCAGACCCAGACAAATGAATGAACTCTTTCACATTCAATAGGAACAATGATACAAGTGAGGGAGGGAGGGAGGGTAGGGTGGGAAATGTTATTATGCTCTTAAAACTGTGTGTATGGAATACATGAAATTTCCCCTTATATAAATAAATTTTTTTAAATCCAGTTAAAAAGCTTATGACAATGAAAAGATACAAATTTTTAAGATATGCTAATTTCTACAAGCAGAAATATCATTTTCTAAAAAATTAATTACACCTTATTTGAAAGACAGAGAGACAATGAGACAGCAACAGAGACATAGCAACAGACAGGGAAATCTTCCACCTGCCTTTTCCATCCCTAAATACCAGCAAAAGCTAGGGATGGGCCAGATTGAAACCAGGAGCCTGGAATTTAATCTTGGTAGCAGTGGGTAGCAGGAACGCAAGCACTTGAGCCATCACCCACTGCCTCTCAGAATGCACATCAGCTTGAAGCTGAATCAGAAGCAAAGAAGCAGGGACACAAATATGGGTAACGGATGTCATGTCCCAAGCAGTGATGTAACCACTGCACCAAAAACTCATCCTAAATTTTATCCTTTAAATCAGCACTTTAAACATCCATTTGCTTTCTGTGGTATCTCTGAGGATGAAAACTTAAATGTGTAGTTTTAGTAATGCAAAACACCTGTTTATCTGCACATAAATAGACTACTCACTGGAACTCCTGAAATTCAGCTATGGCTGATACATAGATTAGCAGTTGATAATTATTTTCCCTGTAAAAGACTGCATGGTAAGTATTTTAGGCTATATAGACCATATAGTCTTTGTTCCAACCCTTTAACTCTGCTCCAACTCCTTTAACAGATGGAGATAGTACATAGATGAGCAAAAGTGACTCTGTTCTGTTCAAACATAGTTTTCAGAAGAAGTTAAGCTCATGACTTGTATACAAATATAAAATATTCATGGAGCTTTTTTTATTCATAAGAACAGGAAAAAGCACATTCAAAGGAAAAATCAGCAAATATCAATTTACATTGACATCAAGGAATTGAATTACAAATAAAGGCAAAACTTCTTTTTTTCCCCCACAAAGTTATGGTAATCAAGAACACTGTATTGGACAAGCAAGTAGTTAGAAAATCTGTAAAGGTATAGAAAAGTTGAACACTGTGGACAATAACTCAGTGGACATTTACCAAATAGTCCTTTCAAATGGAGCAAAATGCATTCTTTTCAGGTATACATGGAACATTTATGAAGACAGAGCACATAATGGGTTATAATAAAACATGTTTGAAGGATTAATATGTAGGAATATGATATCTGATCATAAATTTGATCAATCAAAAATTCAAATGTTAACCACATTATTCTAAAAACATGGAAAGTCACAATGGAAATTTTAAAAATGTTAGACATAAAAATTTCATTTCGTGGTAGTTGTATGGATATATATTTGTGTGTATGTGTTAAAACCTTGAATTATACACATTTTATCTAAACTTTTTCTTTATAAAATGGATGTTTTAAAATGCAGATGAGAAAGGCAAATTTATATAGCTCTAATTTATGTAAAAGCATTTCAAGTTGGTATGTAAGATGAAAATTCAATATAGTTAAAGCATATTTTATTACATACACTTTCTGTATGCATGCATACTTTTATAAAAAGAGTAGAATTCCAAAAGAAAAAGAAAAGCAAGAAGAAACAAAAATTAAAAATTCACACAAATATAATAATAATGACTCTTTAATGTGTGAAAAAATGAAGAACATTATTCATAAGAAAAAGTGAAAAAAAGCTAAATTGTATTTTATTTATTATCTTTTACTCAGCACATTGGCAAAAATGAAAAACTAGAACAATACATTCTGTTTGTAAGAATGTGGGCACTCTAATTCATTGCTGTCAGAAATTTTAAACAGGTATAAATAACTTTTTGGAGGGGAAATTGATAATATCTAATAAAATAATATCTAATAAATATAATAATATCTAATAAAAATTTCTGGCTCAGAAATTTTACTTCTATGGATTTAATCTAAGAATACACCACCAATTAATAAGAACATAAATAGAATGCATACCAAATAGCTACCAAAAACAATGATGATTTCCATTGAACTGATTTAGGGTGATTTCCAGAAATAATACTTGAGGCAATGCAAAGTGTAATGTTTTTGTGCAATACAGGCTGAAAAGTAAGAGAATGAGCAGATACCTTTTTTATTTGTGCAAAAATAAAACCTATAGGATAAATAATAAAGAGACCAATTTATAGATACAGGACATGAATGAGAAAGAGTGAAAAGGATGGGAGGAAAACAGTCTTCAATACAACACAATAGGAGTCAGTGCTGTGGCTTAGTAGGTTGAGCTTCTGTCTGCAGCTCTAGCAATCCATACTGGTGCCAGTTTGAGACCTAGCTGCTCTACTTCCAATCTAGCTACCTGCTAATGGCCTGGGAAATTGGCAGAAGAGAGCCTAAATGCTTGGTCCCCTGCACTCTCATGGAAGACCCAGAAGAAGCTCCTGGCTCCTGGTTTCAGATTGACCCAGTTCCAGCCATTTTGGCCATGTAGGGAGTGAACCAGTATATGGAAGACCTCTCTGTCTGTAATTCTAATGAATTAATAAAAAATACTACATCATATTATACTACTATATTAACATTGACTGTATAATATTGCAGTGTTGAGCTTTTCCTACCAAAATTATTAACTTTTTCTCTTTGAATTATATAAGAAAAGATCACATGTTTCTTTTAAGCTGTCCTACAAATAATCCTCTTCTCAACTTGAATTTGTTTGCCAGATAACAAGTCAAAACACAGTTTTAAGATTATAGTGTTTAAACTTTTGTAAATAGATGATTAGATCTCAAACAAGTTCACAAAACTTCAATTATGTGAAAAAGGCATTGAGGCATTAATAATATTTGAATAGGTAATCTAATTAGTTTCCTTTTATAAATTATACAGACTTGGATAAAAATGATTAAATGCATAGGTTTTAAAAAGGTGTGAGAAAGTCCAAATCCTTATGTCAGTGTGACTTCATTTTCCCATTAATCACTTCTGAGAAAAGCTATTATGTTTTATCACCCTTTTCTCCACTAGATAATGTCAAATTCACTAATAACATTTGCTTTATTTCACTCAATTCCTGATGAAATATTTACTTACATATTATAGTTTAGAATAGAATAGTATCATTTTAAATAATATACAGAAGGTATATGATAATACAGTAAAGTATAATAAAATATAAAATAATCTTATAATTAAGAGAAATTCAAAAGAATCTGTAATAAGGTAATAAAAGAAAACTCCTATTTGGTTGTATTGTGTAAAAAAATGATAAAATTAAATTACATGTTCTAATTTCTGGTGTTATAATCTATTAAAATGCAATAATGTATTGTTATAAAATCTGAGTCTCAAAGCATTTCCATTCATTTAAAGCCACCTAAATACTTACATTTGAAAATTCTGCTACCAGTATAAGTTACTTTCATTGCACACAATATCAAGGAGCATTTCACTGTGTTCTTGAAACCCAGGACTGGCATTGTAGTGTAGATGGTTTAGACACTGCCTGTGACACTAGCATCCCATATGAATGCCAATTTGAGACCATGCTGCTTCACTTCTTATCCAGATCCCTGCTAATGTGCCTGAGAAAGCAGTGGAAGATGGCCCAAGTCCTTGGGTTCCTGCATTCATGTAGGAGACCTGGATGAAACTCTTGGCTCCTGACTTTGGCCTGCCCCAGCCCTGTCCATTGCAGTCATTTGAGAAGTAAACTGGCAGATGGGAGATCTCTCTATCTCTCTCTACCCGCCCCCCCGCCCCCATCTTTCCTCCTCTCTTCTGCCTTTCAAATAAAAATAAATCTTTGAAGAACTGGATTAAACTTTATCATTTATCATCAAACTTTAAAAATATTCTCCTTTATATGTATGCATATGTGAAAGGTAGACTTAGAGAAAGAGACAGGAAGAGAGAGACATTCCATCCACTGGTTCCTCCCCAAATGGCCTCAACAGCCAGGGCTGGGCCAAGCCAAAGCCAGGAGCTGTCTCCTGGTCTCTCATGTGGGTGAAAGGGCCTATGTACTTGGACCATCCTCTGCTGCTATCCCAGGTGAATTAGCAGGTAGCCAGATAGAAAGTAGAGCATTTGTGACTAGAATCAGTGCTTAACCCACTATACCACAACGCTGGCCCCATCTCCTTCATATTCTTTTAGAAGAAAAATAGGTAGTCAGTAAGGAGGAAAACAATTGAAGACAAAAGGACAGGGGAGATCACTAACAAATGCGAATTGTTAATATTTTACTAATGAAAACCATTACATTATTTGGCTAGTACATAATTTTTATAATGAATTTATATTTATGTGATATGTTAAAGGACAACAATTTTTATTGAAAAGAAAGTCTTGAAAATGGCAACTAACAGTCACCAGTGACCACCTCCCTGTAAACACCAATATGAATAGCTTTATGTACACTAAGTCACCATCACAAGAGCTACAGAAGCTGGTTGAGAGATCTGTGACTCATTTGCTATCTTCATTAGAAAAGTAGTGTTGAAGAAAGCAAAAAGAAAAGAGTTTACCCATATCACCTCTTCCCCAGAACCAAACTGCAAAATATGGAGAGACACTTGGGAGAGGGAGAGAGAACTAAATGCCAGTGCCAGGCCCACTGAGGAAAATCTCAGACAAACTGAGCCTCCAAGAGCATGGCTGTGGAGTATTTGGAGCTTCCAGATCCAGGTGCCTCCACAACCACACCACCAACCACTAGCATAAAGCAAAACCACATCAATGCAGAGGGGCCAGGAAAAGAAAATTAGGACCACACCCTATAGCTAGGAGCTTGACCTGCTGGGCCAAGACCAACTCCAGATAAAGCACAGTGGCCTCTATTCTCCAGCCAGTAGGATCAAACTCAATCCAGTGTGTCAGAACACACATGGGCAGTGGCTCTCAGAACACTAAAGTCTCCCCACAGAAAAGATGAGCTAGTGGGGTGGAGTGGTCCTCTTACACTCTGTGGCCATGAGAGCCCCGGGAATTAAAAAATTAATCATAGGATTACTCAAAAGCAATCAGAAGCAATTCCACAAAATAAAGAAAATCATACATAATATGAAAGTTTTGCCCAAGAAATTGTGACTTTAAAGAGAAATAAAAGTGAAATATTAGAAATTAATTCAATAGATCAAATAAAAAATGCAGTGGAAAGCCTTAACAACAGACTTGGTGAGGCAGAAGAAAGAATATCTGAGCTAGAAGACAAATATTTTTAAATCATTCAGCAGTCAAACAAAAGAAAAAGTGGAGAAGAAATCAGAAAACTTAAAAACAGTCTTGGAGATCTATGGAATACTATCAAATAACCCAACATATGGGTCTTAGTAGTTACTGAAGGTGTGGAAAGAAAAAAGGAACTAGAAGGCTTATTTAGTGAAATAATTACAGAAAACTTCCCTAACTTGGAGAAAGAAAGGAATGTCCAAGTACAGGAAGCACATAGAACTCCTAACAGACATGAACAGGAAAGATTTTCACCACAACACATTGCAGTCAAACTTTCAACAGTAAAGTATAAATAAGATTCTAAACTGTGCACAAGAGAAATGTCAGATTACTTTCAGAGGATCTCCAAATAGACTGATAGCTGACTTCTCATCAGAAACCCTACAGGCTAGTAGACAATGGCAAGATATAGTCCAAGTCTTAAAAGAGAAAAAAAAAAAAGTCAACCCAGAATACTGTACCCTGCAAAGCTCTCATTTATGAGTGAAGGTGAAATAAAGACCTTGCACAACAGAAAATAGAAGAATTTGTCACTTCTCATCCAGCCATGCAAAAGATGTTAATGACGTGCTACACACAGAAACACATAAGGAAAGACACCATCATGAAAGAAAGCAAAAGCACAACATTGCAAAGTAATAGTACAAAAGGAATCCAAAGTAAATGATAGTAATATTCACAGCAAAATGGTAGGGCCAAATAGTTACTTATCAATAGTAACCTTGAACATAAATGTTCTAAACTCTCCAGATAAAAGATACAGACTGGTTGAATGGATCAAAAAACAAGACCTATCTATTTGCTGCATACAAGAAACATACCTCACCAACAAAGATGCAGACTGAAAGTGAAAGTGTGTCAAAAGATATTCCATGCTAATGGGAAACAAAAAAGGCCAGGTATAGCCATCTTAATATTGGAAAAAATAAACGTTAATGCAAAAACTGTTAAGAGAGACAAATATGGGCACTATGTAATGAATAAGGGATCAGTACAACAGGAAGACATGACTACAATAAATGTATACACACCCAATTATAGGGTGTCTGGCTATGTAAAAGAACTGTTAATGGATTTAAAGGGGTCATAGACTCAAATACAATAGTAACTGAGTACTTCAACACCCCACTTTCATCAATGGATAGACCAACCAGACAGAAAATCAACAAAGAAACAACAGAGTTAATTGACACTGTGCACTAAATGGACCTAACTGATATCTACAGAACTGTTCATCCCACAGTTCCTGAATATACATTCTTCTCAGTAGTACACAGACCTTTCTCTAGGATAGACCATATACTAGGCCATAAATCAACTATCAGCAAATCCAAAAAAAAATCAAAATTGTACCATGTACCTTCTCTGATCACAATATATTGAAGCTTAAAACCAACAACTCAGGAATCTCTAGAACATATGCAAACACTTGGAAACTAAACAACATGCTCCTAAATGAACAGCTGGTCATAAGAGAAATCAAAAGAGAAATAAAAAAATTCTTGGAAACAAATTTAGATGACAAACCATCACAACAAACTAATGGGATACAGCAAAAGCAGTGTTAAGAGGGAAGTTTATAGGGTCCAGCATAGCAGGTTAAGGTGCCGCCTGCAATGCCGGCATCCCATATGGATGCTGGTTTGATTCCTGGCTGCTCCGCTTCCTATCCAGCTCTCTGCTATAGCCTGGGACAACAGTAGAAGATGGCCCAAGTCCTTGGACTCCTGCACTCATGTGGGAGACCTGGAAGAAACTCCTGACTCCTGGCTTCAGATTGGCACAGCTCCAGCCGTTGTGGCTGATTGGCGAGTGAACAAGCAGATGGAAGACCTCTCTCTCTCTCTCGTTCTCTGCCTCTACTGTGTAACTTGTCCAAATAAATAAATAAATATTTAAAAAGAGAGAAGTTTATAGCAATCGGTGCCTACTTTAAGAAACTGGAAAGTAAACAAATAAATGAGCTGTCAATACATACAAAGACCTAGAAAACAAGAATAAACCAAACCCCAAATTAGCAGTAGGAAAGAAATAATTAAAATTAAAGAATAAACAAAATTGAAACCAAAAAACAATACAAAAGATCAATGAAATGAAGAGCTAGTTTTTTTGAAAAAATGAAGAAAATTGACACACCACTGACCCAGCTAACCAAAAAAAAAAAAAAAAAAAAAAAAAAAAAAAAAAAGGGAGAAGATCCAAATTTACAAAATTAGAGATGAGAAAGGATATGCAACAACAGATACCACAGAAATAAAATAAATATCAGGAATTACAACAAAGAGCTGTATTCCAACAAATTGGGAAACCCAGAAGAAATGCATAGATACCTGGATACAGACAATATACCAAAATTGAATCATAAAAACATGTAACCAAGATGGAGATTGAATTGGTAATAAACAACTTCCCAACAAAGAAAAGTCTGGTCCCAATGGCTTCACTATTAAATTCTATCAAATATTTAAAGAAGAATTAATTAATTCTTCTCAAACTATTCACAGCTTGAAGGGAGGGAATCCTCCGAAATTCCTTCTATGTCACCTGCATCACCTTAATTCCTAAGCTAGAAAAAGATACAACATGAAAGAGAAATAAAGACCAATATCCCTGATGAACATAGTTGCAAAAATCCTCAACAAAATACTAGCCAATGATGCCGACAGCACATAAGAAAGATCATTCACCCAGACAAAGTGGGATTGATCCCAGGGATGCAGGGTTGGTTCAACATTTGCAAATCAATAATTGTAATACATCACATTAACAAACTGCAGAACAAAAACCATATGATTATCTCAATAGATGCAGAGAAAGCATTTGATAAAATAGAACATCTTTTAATTATGAAAACCTTAAGCAAATTGGCTATAGAAGGAACATTCCAAAACATAAAAAAGGCAATTTATGACAAACCCATATCCAGCATCCTACTGAATCAAGAAAAATTGGAGGCATTCCCATTAAGATCCAGAATTAGAAAAGGATGCCCACTCTCAGGACTGCTATTTAATATAGTCCTGAAAGTTTTAGCCAGAATCATCAGGCAAGAAAAAGAAATAAAGGCATACAAATTGGGAAAGAATAAGTCAAACTATTGATATTTGGTAATAACATGATTCTATACATAGGGGATCCAAAAGACTGCATTAAGAGAATATTGGAAATCATAAGTGAGTTTGGTAAAGTAACAGGATATAAAATCAACACACAAAAATCAATAGGCTTTGTATACACAGACAATGCCATAGTTGAAAGAGAATTTCTAAGATGAATTCCATTCACAATAGCTAAAAACAATTAAATACCTTGGAATAAATTTAACCAAGGATCTCGAAGATCTCTATGATGAAAATTACAAAGCCTTAAAGAAAGAAATAGAGGAAGACATAAAAAGTAGAAAAATCTTCCATGTTCATAGATTGGAAGAATCAATATCATCAAAATATCCACACTATTGAAAGCAATTTATAGATTCAATATAACCCCAATCAAAGTACCAACAATGTTCTTAGATCTAGAAAAAAATGATGTTAAAATTCTGTGGAAACACAAGAGAACTTAAAGAGCTAAAGCAATCTTAAACAACAAAAACTAAGCTGGAAACATCACAATATCAGATCTCAAGATATACTACAGGGAAGTTTTATTCAAAACAGCCTGGAACTGACTCAAAAATAGATATGTAGATCAATAGAACAGAATAGAAACTCAATCTGTACATCTGAAATCAACTTATATTTCACATATGAGTAAAAATCAACTCCTGGAGCCAAGACAGACTCTTCAACAAATGGTGCTGTGAAAACTGGATCTCTGCATACAGAAGTATGAAACAAGATCCCTGCCTTACACCTTACACAAGAATCCACTGAAAATCCATTGGAGACCTAAATCTATGATGTGATACCATTAAATTACTAGAGAACAATGGGGAAATTCTGTAAGATATTGGCCTAGGGAAAAGCTTCATGGAAATGACCCCAGAAGCACATGCAGTTAAAGCCAAAATCAACAAGTGGGATTACATAAAATTGAGAAGCTTCTGCACTGCAAAAGAAACATTCAATACAAGGAAAAGTTAACTGAGAGAATGGGAGAAAATATTTGCAAACTATGCAACTGCTAAAGGATTAATTTCCAGAATCTATAAAGAGATCAAGAAACTCAGTAACTACAAACAAACATCCTACTTAATAAATAATAAAAGGACCAGTACATACATTTTTCAAGAGGGGAAATTCAAGTGGCCAATGGACACATGAAAAAATGCTCAGGATCTCTAGCCATCAGGGAAATGTAAATCAAGATCACAAAGAGCTTTCACTTCACCCCTGTTAGAATGGTTCTCATACAGAAATCTTAAAGTGACAAATGCTGGTGAGGATGTGGGGAAAAGGGTACCCTACTCCACTGTTAGTGGGAATGTAAACTGGTAGAGCCATTGTGGAAGACAGTATGTAGATATCTAGGTCATAGACCTACCTTATGACCCAGCCATCTCACTTCTGGAAATTTATCTAAAGGAAATGAAATCTGCATATGAAAAGAGTGATCTGTACCCCCATATTCATTCCAGATCAGTTTACAATATTAATATATGGAATAGACCCAGATAACCATCAACTAAAGACTGAATAAATAAATTATAGTATATACACACTATGGAATACTACACAGTGGTAAGAAATGAAATCCTGTCATTTGCAACAAAATGGGTGCAACTGGAAACAATTATACTTAGTAAAATAAGTTAGTCATAAAAAGACAAATAACATATGGTCTCTCTGATCTGTGGTAACGAATAGAGTACCAATAAGGTAATCTATATGAGTGAAACTGACACCTTGAGATGTGATGATTTTGAACAGCCCTTGTCTTGACTGTTAAGGAACAATGTTTTTCTTGTTTGTTTTTTTTTGTTCTTTTTTTCTTTTTTCTTCAAATTTTTGAGAAACTCTCTATTTAATGTAGGGTTAATCTTATAACTGTAACATCAACCAAAAATTGATGATGTAAAAAATAAGAATGGGAAAAGAAGAGGGAAGAGGAAGAAGGGTGAGAGGGAGGAAGGTGGGGAAGAATCACCATGTTCCTAGATGTGTACATATCAAATGCATAAAGTTTGTATTCTTTAAATAAAATAAAAAAAGATTATAAAAATAGTGGAATGAAGTTGGAGCTTTGATGAGGATAACTTTAAATGCACAGCCAAAAAATATAAAAAAAAATTTTTTTACTGACTATAAATTTTTTTCAGGAAGGTATTTCTTTTTTATTTATTTATTTATTTATATTTTTTTAACTTTTATTTAATGAATACAAATTTCCAAAGTACAGCTTATGGATTACAATGGCTTCTCCACCCATAACTTCTCTCCCACCCACAACCCTCCCCTTTCCCGCTCCCTCTCCCCTTCCATTCACATCAAGATTCATTTTCAATTCTCTTTATATACAGAAGATCAGTTTAGTATATATTAGGTAAAGATTTCAACAGTTTGCCCCCACATAGCAACACAGAGTGAAACATACTGTTTGAGTACTAGTTATAGCATTAAATCACAATGTATAGCACATTCAAGACAGAAATCCTACAGGATATTTTTTAAAAATTAATTAATTTTCTATGCAATTTCCAATTCAACACCAGGTTTTTATTTTCATTTTCAATTATCTTTATATACAGAAGATCAATTCAGTATATACTAAGTAAAGATTTCATCAGTTTGCACCCACACAGAAACACAAAGTGTGAAAATACTATTTAGTACTAGTTATAGCATCACTTCACATTGGACAACACATTAAGGACAGATCCCACATGGGATGTAAGTACACAGTGACTCCTATTGTTGACTTAACAATTTGACACTCTTGTTTATGGTGTCAGTAATCTCCCTGGGCTCTAGTCATGAGTTGCCAAGGTTATGGAAGCCTTTAGGGTTCGCCGACTTTGATCTTATTCCGATAGGGTCATAGTCAAAGTGGAAGTTCTCTCCTCCCTTCAGAGAAAGGTACCTCCTTCTTTGATGGCTCGTTCTTTCCACTGGGATCTCACTCACAGAGATCTTTCATTTAGGTCTTCTTCTTCTTTTTTCTTTTCCATGGTATCTTGGCTTTCCATGCCTACAATACTCTCATGGGCTCTTCAGCCATATTTGAATGCCTTAAGGGCTGATTCTGAGGCCAGAGTGCTGTTTAGGACATCTGCCATTCTATGAGTCTGCTGTGTATCCTGCTTCCCATGTTGGATCCTTCTCTCCCTTTTTGATTCTATCAGTTAGTATTAGCAGACACTAGTCTTGTTTTTGTGATCCCTTTGACTCTTAGACCTATCAGAGTCATCAATTGTGAACTGAGATTGATCACTTGGACTAGTGAGATGGCATTGGTACATGCCACCTTGATGGGATTGAATTGGAATCCCCTGGCACATTTCTAACTCCACCATTTGGGGCAAGTCCGATTGAGCATGTCCCAAACTGTACATCTCCTCCCTCTCTTTTTCCCACTCTTATATTTAACAGGGATCACTTTTCAGTTAAAATTAAAACACCTAAGAATAATTGTGTGTTAATTACAGAGTTCAACCACTAGTACTAGAACAACAACAACAACAACAACAACAACAAAATACTAAAAAGGATAAAGTATTAAATTGTACATCAACAGTCAGGAAAAAAAATTAAAATGGTGAACAAAAATTTGGAAAATTCACTGGTAAGTGTACAATAAAAATTTAGAAGGCTCTGATATTATAAGCATGGTATGTAAACCACTTCTATTTTTTATTGTTGATGATAAAAATTGTGACAACTACATTTAAATGTTAATGCACAATATATATACTACATATATTATATATATGTATATATAGAGAGAGTATATGTCTATATACTCAATATAGAAAGAGTTCCAGCGTAATAATAAAAATTCAAAATATGTGACATAATCAACACAATTATAGAGTGTTTGTTAGAATTCTCTACATCTTTTTTGTCTTTTTCTTTATCTTTATTAACAGTGCTAAATTGTTCTCATTTAAAGATTACTTATTATAGCCCAAAAATGTTTGTAAGCATAATGGTGACCACAAAGCAAAAACCTATAACTGTCTTACCAAAAATAATAATCAAAGAATCAAAGTTTATAAGCTAGAGAAAAATTAACTACACATGAAGATTGTAAAAAAGGGAAGAAAAAATAAAGAAACTATATTAAATGATTAAAATAATTATCAGAATTGCAGTACAAAGACCTTATTTATCAATAAATTCTCCAATTAAAAGTCACAGTGACCGACAAAATTAGGAAACAGGACCTAACTATATTCTGCTTATAAGAAACCCACTTATCTCTAAAGACACACATAGACCTAAAGTGAAAGGACAGAACCACATATTCCACACAAATGGAACAAAAAACAGCCATAAAGCCATAATTCTATCAAACAAAAGTATCTTTTCAATCAAAACAAAAAAAAATTATAAAGCAAAAGTAGACCAGGAAAGTCATTATAAAATTAAAAAAGGGTTCAATTTAGCAAGGGGTAATAACATTTGCAAATAGATGTGCTCCCAATATTAGAGCCAAATATATAAAACAAATATTAATAGACCTAAAGAAAGTGATAGACTCAGATACAATAATAGTAGGGAATTTTAACATACAGCTTTCAGAGTGGATATATCATCTAGAAAGAAAATCAAAAAAGAAGCAGCAGAGTTAAATTGCCCCTAGATCAACTGGACCTAACAGATTTTTATAGAATGTTTCATCCAATTGTTGCAGATCACAAATTCTTCTGAACAGTATATGGAACATTTTCCTGGATAGACCGTATGGTAGGTCATAAAAGAAGTCTCAACAAATTTCAAAGAATAGAAATCATGTTGAGTATCTTTTCTGACCACAATGAAATAAAACTACAAATCAAAATTAAGAGACCGCTCATGGAAATTAAATAAATTTCTCTTGAATAACCAGTCAATTGAGGAAGAAATTAAAATATTTCTTGAAATGTGAAAATGGTAACACAACACACCACTCTATGGTGGTGTGTGTGTGTGTATATATATATATATATATACACACACATATATGTATGTATACGTATATATGTATGTATAAAGCGGTACTAAGAGAAATGTTATATTATTGCACTAAAAAAATCAAAAAACTACTTATAACTGTACCACAAAGAACTAGAAAAGAAAGAACAAATTAAATTCAAAATTAGTAGGAATAAAGAAATAATAGAACTAAGAGAGGGGTCTGTCATTGTGGCACAATGAGTAAAACCACTGCTCCCACCAAAAAGGAAATCTGTCCCTCGTCCAGACTGTCAGTGAACAACTTAATACTTTATGCCTTTTAGTATTTTTTTTGTTTTACTTAATACTATTGGTTGTACTCTTTAATTAACACACAATTATTCTTAAGTGTTTAAATTTAACTGAAAAGTGATCTCTGTTAAATATAAGAGTGGGAATAAGAGAGGAAGGAGATGTACAATTTGGCACATGCTCAATCTGACTTGCCCCAAATGGTAGAGTTAGAAACGTGCCAGGGGATTCCAATTCAACCCCATCAAGGTGGCATGTACTAATGCCATTTCACTAGTCCAAGTGATCAATTTCAGTTCACAATTGATCATAATGATAGGTCTAAGAGAAAACAGATCACATAAACAAGACTAGTGTCTGCTAATACTAACTGATAGAATTAGAAAGGAGAGGACAATTCAACATAGGAAGCGGGATACACAGCAGATTCATGAAATGGTAGATGTCCTAAACAGCACTCTGGCCTCAGAATCAGCCCTTAAGGCATTCGGATCTGGCTGAAGAACCCATGAGAGTTTCTTAGGCATGGAAAGCCAAGATACTCTGGCAAAAAAAAAAAAAGCCTAAATGAAAGATCTCTGTGAGTGAGTGGAGTGAGTGGAAAGAACGGGCCATCAAAGAAGGAGGTACCTTTCTCTGAAGGGAGGAGAGAACTTCCACTTTGACTATGGCCTTGTCTAAATAAGATCAGAGTCCATGAACTCAAGGGGCTTCCATAGCCTTGGCAACTCATGACAAGAGCCTCGGGTGATTTCTGACGCAATAAACAAGAGTGTCCATTGTTAAGTCAACAAAGGAGTCACTGTTCACTTACTCCTCATGTAGGATCTCTGTGCTTAATGTGTTGTACAATGTGAATTAATGCTACAACTAGTACTCAAACAGTATTTTACACTTTGTGTTTCTGTGTGGGTGCAAACTGTTGAAATCTTTACTTAATATATACTAAATCGATCCTCTGTATGTAAAGAGAATTGAAAATGAATCTTTTTTTTTTTTTGACAGGCAGAGTGGACAGTGAGAGAGAGTGAGACAAAGAGAAAGGTCTTCCTTTTGCCGTTGGTTCACCCTCCAATGGCCGCTGCGGCCGGCGCGCTGCAGCCAGCACACCACACTGATCCGAAAGCAGGAGCCAGGTGCTTCTCCTGGTCTCCTATGGGGTGCAGGGCCCAAGCACTTGGGCCATCCTCCACTGCACTCCCTGGCCACGGCAGAGAGCTGGCCTGGAAGAGGGGCAACCAGGACAGAATCCAGCACCCCGACCAGGACTAGAACCCGGTGTGCCAGCGCTGCAAGGTGGAGGATTAGCCTATTGAGTCGAGGTGCCGGCCTGAAAATGAATCTTGATGTGAATGGAATGGGAAAGGGAGTGGGAGATGGGAGGGTTGCAGGTGGGAGGGAAGTTATGGGGCGGGGCGGGGGGGAGCCATTGTAATCCATAAGCTGTGCTTTGGAAATTTATATTTATTAAATAAAAGTTAAAAAACAAAACAAAACACTGTTCCCAATGCCAGCATCCCATATGGATGCCAGTTTATGTCCCAGCTGTTCCACTTTACATCCAGCTCTCTGCTAATGCACCTGGGAAAACAGCAGAAATGTCCCAACTCTTTAGGCTCCTGCACCTACATGGGAGGCCCATATGTTGCTCCTTGCTCCTAGCTTCGGTCTGGCCCAGCCTTGGTCATTATGGCATGTGATGAGTGGACAAGAGGATAGATCTCTCTCTCTCTCTCTCCCTCCCCCCCACCTTTCAAATAAATAAAATAAATCTAAATAAATCTTTAAAAAAATGAAGAGAAAAGAGATATCAAGGAAAAAAGAGCTGACTCTTTGAAAAGGTAAAATTTAGGATAAATCATAAATTAGGCTAACCAAGAAAAAATAGGGAAGATTCAAATACATAGAATCAGAGATGAAAATGTACACATTATGATTGACAACACATAAATAAAAAATGATTGTTAGGTATTACTATTAAAAACTATATGAGAATAAATTTGATGGCCTAGTAGACATGAATAAATTCTTGGACACATTATGAAGATTGGATCATGAGGAAGTTGATTATCTTAACAGACCAATAGTGAGTAGGAAAATTGACTCAATAACTTAAAATCTCCATCAGAGACAAACCAGGACCAGATGGATTCACTGCTGAATTAATCCAAATATTTTAAAAAAGAAATAGCAGTAGTCCTTCTTAAATTATTTTTTAAAATAAGAGAAAAATGCAAGTTTTCCAAATTCACCCTATGAAGTCAGTATTACCTTGATACCAAAACCAGACAAGGAGATAAGAAAAGCAGAAAGCTACTGATCAATATCCTTGATGAACAATGATGTTCAATAATTATTGATGGAGTTTGTGGATTCAAAAGGCTTCCATAGCCTAGGCAGCTCATGTCAAGAGCCTCGGGTGATCACTGATGTCATACATAAAAGTGTTAATTTTTAAATTAACAACAGGAGTTACTGTTGTGAGTTACTGTTATGAGAGTTAACAGTAAAACTTGTTCTCAAAGATTTATTTTGTTTTAATGTATTAAGTGGAGGATATTCTTTTTTTTTTTTTTTTTTTTTTGACAGGCAGAGTTAGACAGTGAGAGAGAGAGACGAGAGAAAGGTTTTCCTTTTCCATTGGTTCACCCCCCCAAATGGCTGCCACTGCGGCAGGAAAATTCAAATGAAAACCACAATGAAGTTTCACCTCACCCCAGTTAGAATGATTATAATGCCTATCATCCAAATATCAAAAAAAAAAATAACAAAAGCTGGTGAAGACATGAAGAAAAAGATGCCCAAATACACTGTTAGCAGGAATGTAAACTAGTACAACCACAATAGAAAATGTATGGAGATTCCTCAGTTCTGAAAATAGATCTACCATATTACCCAGCCATTTCACTCCTAGAATTTTTTTGGGGGGGCTGGCAGAGTTAGACAGTGAGAAAGAGAGAGAGACAGAGAGAAAGGTCTTCCTCCCATTGATTCACTTCCCAAATGGCTGCTACAGCCGGCGCACTACACCGATCCAAAGCCAGGAGCCAGGTTGTTCCTCCTGGTCTCCCATGTGGGTGCAGGGCCAAAGCACTTGGGCCATAAGTGGAGGATATTCTTATGTCTTATAAGTTTTAGTTATGCCTAAGTGTACAACTACATTGCTTGTTTTCTTTGTTGCTTATTTAATTAATGATAAAACTGATTCTCAAGGACTTACTTTCTTTTAATGTATTAAGTGGAGGATATGCATGTGTCTCATAAGTGCTTGGTAGTGGCATAAAAGTAAGCATGTAGATCAATGGAACAGATTAGAAACCACTGAAATTAATCCATGCATTTGCAACCAACTAATCTTTGACAAATGAGATACAATCACTTCCTTGTAGAAAGGACAGTCTCTTCAAAAAACAGTCTTGGCAAAATTGGATCTCTTCATGATGAAGTTTGAGACAAGACCCTTCCTTCTACCTTATACAAAAATCAACTCAAAATTGGTCAAGAATCTAAATCTAAGAACTGAAACTATCAGATTACTAGAGGAAAATCAAGGGGAAACACTGAAAGACATTGGCATAGAGAAAGACTTCTTGGCTAAGACATCAGAGGCACAGGTAATAAAAGCAATAACAAATAGATGGGATTACATCAAGCGAAACATCTTCTGCACAGCAAAGGAAACACCCAACAAAATGAAGAGGCAACTGACAGAATTGGAGAAAATATTTGTAAAGCCTGTGTCTTATAAAGGATTAATATCCAGAATATATAAGGGGCACAAGAAACTCAATAATAACAAAACAAACAATCCAGTTATTAAGAAATGGGCTAATGAATAGGCATTTTTCAAAGCTTGAAATATGGTAAACAAATGGAAAAATTCTCAGAATCACTAGCCACCCGAGAAATGCAAATAAATACCACAATGAGGTTTTATCCCAGTAAGAATGGATATCATACAACAATCAAAAAAATAACAAATGCTTTTTAGGATGTGGAGAAAAAAGCCCCCTACTACACTGTTGGTGGAATGTAATGTATTGAAGATATCAGGAGATGCCGCAGGAATCTGAAAATTGATCTACATATGACTCGGCCATCCCACTCCAGAGAATTTACCCAAAGGATATGAAATCAAAATATGAAAGAGTTATATGTACATACATAGTTATAGCAGCTAAGCTTACAATAGCTAAGATTTGGAATCAGCCCAGATATCTTGACTTGATAAAGAAAATGTGTTCAATATATATGAGGGAATACTATCCAGCCATAAGAAACAATGAAATCCTGTCTTTGCAATAAAATAGATACAAATGGAGACCATTGTATGCAGTGAAATAAGTCAGCCCCAACAAGAAAAATACCATATATTTTCTCAGATTTTTGGTAGCTAATATAGAGAGAACAAACAAAAAGTAATATATTTGAGTAAAATTGACAACTTGAGGTTTGATTATTGTTCATAATCCTTGTCTATACTCCTAAGAACAGTGGTGCTTTTACTTTCTACTCTTTGAATTTTTATTTAGTGCGGGGTTAAGTTTGTGATTATAATAAATTGAAAGTATGGTATCCCAAAAAGTAAAACAAAAATAAGAAAAGAAGGAGGAAGACAGTGGGAGGGAAGGTGGGTGGATGGGAATCATCATTTAAAACTATAAAGCATTTGAAATCTGTTCTCTTTATATAAATAAATGTATTTTAGATAACTAAAAAAGAAAAAGGCATTTGATAATATTCACCATCCTTTCACAATAAAATATGACAAAATTAGATATAGAAGGAACATATCTCAAAATAATGAAGGCCGAGTATAAATAAGTAAACAGCTACCATTATATTGAATGGGGGAAGGGCTGAAAGCTTTCTAAGATCTGGCACAAGATAAGGATGACCACTCTGACTTTTTTTTTTCTTTTTTTTTTTGTTTTTTTTCTTTATTCTTTTTTGTTTTATTTTTTTCAACCCCCCCCATAACTTCCCTCCCACCCGCAACTCTCCCCTTTCCCGCTCCCTCATAATAAAAATCTGTATCTTCAGGAAGACTTTAACAACATGTTTTGTAATTCTGAGAAGTTTACATACTTGTCAATTGTGAGTTATTACACTTTTGACACATTTCAATCATTCCACACTCTCAGGAGATTCCAAGAAAGAACTCCCATATTGCTTA
The DNA here is from genome assembly GCF_033115175.1 of Lepus europaeus. Taxonomy (NCBI): domain Eukaryota; kingdom Metazoa; phylum Chordata; class Mammalia; order Lagomorpha; family Leporidae; genus Lepus; species Lepus europaeus. The sequence goes on from NC_084828.1 coordinate 126,279,119, forward strand.
GTCAAGTCATGGTTAAAAAAAATCATAAAGTTCAATTTCCACTTTTTATTTGTTTTTCACCAATTCTAATTTGTCAAGTCACGGGAGCACAAAATTTCCTTCTTGGTTCTCAGTTTTCATTACATGGCTTACGAAAGCCAGCACCCCTGTTTTTCTCAAATAGTGGCTGCCACTCTGTCTTGGGAGCTTGCTGCTGGGGCAGAGGGCACACTGCTGATCTCCGTGTCAGAGAAGAGAGCCATGGGAAGGAAGTACCGGTTCTGGGGCCTCTGCTTTGGTTATCAGCAGGCCCTCAGGTCTGGCCAGGCCACACTAAATTTTAATGAAATCTCTCTGCAGACATGAAGATGGCCATATGTGAACACCATGGATAAAGCTATGTCTACTACCTGATTTCTCAAACTGCCAAAGTGCTTTCTCTTTATTATTTAAGAAAATATTGTTCTCTAGATCTGTTCTTAAACAAACAAACAAAAAAAAAAAAAAAGGGAGGAGGCCTGGATCGTCACATTTTATCCAACATACACTGAGGTCTTAGCTGGAGCCATTAGGTCAGAGAAAGAAAGAATGGGCATCCAACTTGGAAAAGGAAGGCAAATTGTCATTGTTTGATGATTACATGATTTTATATGTAGAAAACTCTAAAGCTTCACCAAAAATTGTTAGAAATAATAAACAAATTCGATCTTCCGTATATAAAGATAATTGGAAATGAAAAAAAAAACTGGTGTTAAATTGGAAATGGCATAGAAAATTAATTAATTTTTAAAAAAATATTATGTAGGATCTCTGTCTTTAATGTGCTGTACACTGTTATTTAATGCTATGACTAGTACTCCAACAGTATTTTTTCACTTTGTGTTGCTATGTGGGCAAACTGTTGAAATCTTTACCTAATATATACTAAACTGATCTTCTGTATATAAAGAGAATTGAAAATGAATCTTGATGTGAATGGAAGGGGAGAGGGAGCGGGAAAGGGGAGGGTTGTGGGTGGGAGGGAAGTTATGGGGGGGGGGAAGCCATTGTAACCCATAAGCTGTACTTTGGAAATTTATATTCATTAAATAAAAGTTTAATAAATGAAAAAAAAAGTTTCTTTTGTCCAAGATAATAAAATATTCTCAAATAAAAGTTTTTACAATACCCATAAAAAAAAAGAAATAATAAACAAATTCAGTAAAGTCAATGTAAAAAATCATTAATACACTGTTACGATTCACCAAAGATGAATCATTTGAAATAGAACTAAGGACCTAATCTCATTTCCAGTAAGTATCAAATAGATACCTGGGAATGACTTTGGCCAAACAGGTGAGAGGTTGCTGCAATGAAAACAATAAAGCATGGGTGAAATAAATTGATGAGTACACAAAGAAATGGAAAGGCATCTCATTTTCATGGACTGGAATAATAATTGTAATTAAAACGTGCAGATTACTCAAAGGAATTTAGATTCAATGCAATCTTATCAAAATCCCAAAGACTAGAAAAAAGCTACTAAAACTTATATGTAATCACAAATGAATCCAAATAACCAAAACAATCTTGACCAAATAGGACAAAGCAGGATGCTTTATACTACTTTGCTTTAAATATATTTTAAGCTACAGTAATTAAAACTCCATCACATTGGAAAAAAAAAAAAGATTCACAGAGCAATGGGACATAATAGAGACCCTAGAAGTAAACCTGCATATCTATAAGCAACTCATTTTTGATAAGGGTACTAAGAATATGCATTGTAAAAATAATAGTCTTTTTAATAAATGGTGTCGGGAAAATTGGATTTTGAATTACAGAAGAAGAAAACTGGATCTCCATCTCTCAGCAGGTACAAAAATCAATTCAAAATAAAGACCTAAATGTGAGACCTGAAACTTTAAACTATTAGAAGAAAACATAGGAAAATACTTCAGGACATTGGCATGAAGAAGGACTAGATCCCAAAAGAACAAGAAAAAAGGAAATATGAACAAATATGATTGCATCAAACTGAAGAGCTTCTGCACAGTAAAGAAAACAATCACCAGAGGGAAAGACAACTTACAGAATTGATGAAAATATTTGCAAGCTATATGTATGACAAGAAGATCAATATCCAGAATTTTAAGAAACAAAAAAGATAAAAAATTGATTAATTAGCAATCCAATTATAAATGGACAGTAGGTTGTAGACCTAAACAGGCATTTTATTTTTAGATTTTGTTTTATTTATTTGAAAGTCAGAGTTACAGAGAGAGAGAGTGAGGAAGAGACAGAGAGATCTTCCATTTGCTGCTTCACTTCCCAGACGTCCACAATGACCAGTGCAGGGACTGGACAAAGCTAGGAGCCAGGAGCTTCTTCTGGGTCTCCCACATGGTTGCAGGTGCCCAAGCACTAGGACCATCCTCCACTGCTTTCCCAGGCCATTAGCGGAGAGCCGAATCATAAGTGGACCAGCCAGGACTTGAGCTGGCGTCCATATGGGATGCTGGCACTGCAAGAGGCGGCTTTACCCTTTATGCCACGATGTTGGCACCTAAAGAGACATTTTTCAAAGAAAGACATACAAGTGGCCAACAGGTACTTGAAAAAAATCCTCAGCATTACTAATCATTTAGGAAAATACAAATAAAATCATAATGAAATATCATCTAACTCCAGTAAAATGAGCTGTTATCAAGTATTGGTGAGGATGTGGAGAAAACGGAACCTTTACACACTGTAGCTGGGAATGTAAATTATCACAGTCATTGTGAAAGCAGTTTGAAAGTTCCCCAGAAACTCAAACTAGAACTACATGTGATCCAGCAATCCCACTCTGGACATACATCTAAGGGAAATGAAATCCATCTGTCAAAGAAACATCTACACTGCCACATTTATTACAACATTATTCACAATAGCAAGGAAATGGAAATAAGTTAAATGTCTGTCCTCTGATGAATGGTGTAAAAATGTTATACATATACACAGTGAACTTATTGCTCAGCTATCAAAAGGATTAACTCTTTTCATTTGCAACAACATGGATGGTATTGGAGATTATTATGCTAAGTGAAATAAACCAAGCTTAGAAAGACAAATGCTACATCTTCTTATTCATATATCACATCAAAAAATTTGATAAACCTCATAGGTGTTAAAAATACAGTGGGATTTACCAAGGGTGAGGAGAGACATAGTGAAGGAGGAACTGGGAGTCATTGATTGGCAGGTACTATGTTATAGCTTGATAGGAGTAAGGAGATCTGGAGTCTTATTGAACATTATGGTGACTATAAACAATGTATATATATTTTGCACAAAAAAGGTAGACAGAATTTTGAATGTTTTCACTACAAAGAAATGTTAAAAACTTGAAAAGATAAATACATTTACCCTGGCTGGTTATTAAACAATATATACATAATAAAGTATCCCATAAAGATATACAATTTTTATATATGTTAATTTTTTAAATAAAAAAGAAAGTTCCATATTTATAAGATGGTTTCCCCTTTTGTATGGTCTACGTAACCATATCTCACTTATTTATGCTGATGGCTTATGGTGTGCAAAATATAACAAAAAATTTTAAAGGCAGATTTGGTAGTTTTTGTTTTCTGTTTTTTACTTTAGTCATTAGTTTCAAAGTAATTCATGCCAAATACTTTGTAAAGTCTGTTAAAATTGAAGATTAGATTGATTAACGTTTGACTTCATATTTTCTACCCTTTCATCATATGATAGTGGTACTCATGAGAGGTGAGGTGAAGGAGCTGGATAAAGATGAATAGGAGTAACAGTATTTGCTAATCAGGCTGAAATAATGGAAGCTTGATTATATTTGAAAACTGATGTAATGATACAGGAAAAAGAAAGCTGATTTTTAAATAACATTGAATTGAAAACCTAAGAAACATATTTTGTCTGTAAGTTCTTAAACAGATACTTACTTTTAGCTTTATTTTTCCCTAAATACACAACTGTTTCTTGTTTAGTATATGTAATGCACACTAGAGTATTTGAACATATTGACCTTTAGGTCATTTGATCAGCCTACTATAACTTGAATAATTGAGAGCGGCTTTCTTTCTTCTAACATTAAAAGAGGTGATTGTTGTATGGCATCTCATGCCTTTTTTTTAATAAAAGATTTATTTATTATTTGAAAGGCAGAATTACAGAGAGGCAGAGGCAAAGGCAGAGAGAGAGAGAGAGAGAGAGAGAGAGAAAGTCTTCCACCCACTGGTTCACTCCCCAAATGGCCATGGCTGGTTCTGAGCTGATCCGAAGCCAGGAACCAGGAGCTTCTTCCAGGTCTCCCACATGGCTGCAGGGGCCCAAGGACTTGGACCATCCTCCACTGCTTTCCTAGAATATAGCAGGGAGCTGGATCAGAAGTGGAGTAGCCAGTACTTGCACTGGCGCCCACAGAGGATGCTGGCACTGCGGGTGGCGGCTTTACCAGTTATGCCACAGGGCCGGCCCCATCTCATGCCTTTTAAGAGGCAATTGCAAGTCAAAGACACGCTTTCAGGGGCAATCGACTCAAATCAGATTTAATATTGATAAATGATGTTCAAAGATGAAATGTCAAGTTGTAATTTTTATCCCAGAGGGTAAATAAGAAAAAAGAAAACACTCAGAAAAAAGCCATAGTATTTTAGTAGAATATAAACCTGCCGTTCAGTTTTCATATCTGGTTTAGGAAGCTGTTCTTTATTTTCTTCTTCCCTCCTCCTTTCCTCTTTCTTTTTTTTTCTTCCTCCCTCCCTCCCTCCATCCCTCCCTCCCTCCCTCCCTCCCTTCCTTCCTTCCTTCCTTCCTTCCTTTTTTCGATTTTGGATGAAAATAACCTTTGCATAGCTTTTTATTACAAGATATAAAACAATCTTAACAATCACAATTCTTTATATTCTAAAAATAGTGGAAGTCTGTAAGGGTTATTAGAAATTTCAGAAAGTTCATGGACAAGTAGTGCCAGGTGTTTCAATTAATATGCAGAATGTTCATTTTAGTGACACAAAAATAGCTACTTAAAAAATTGACAATAGTTAGTAACAATATGAAAGTGCAGAGAGGTTTCTTATGAAGTTATTGGTAGATAGCCCTCTCAAAATTATCCAAAATTGATTATCACCTGTCATACAGTCATCTGTTATGAAACCAATATTAAAATAAAGCAGGAAAAGTGAGTGAATAGAAGGAAATTTTTAGAAAGGGGGATTAGGCAAACCTTTCTTGAGAGTAAAAGTCCGAACATATAAAGTTCACTGGACTCACTCTAGACTCAGTAAATGGTGTAGATTCATCTTTAGAAATATCTGTTGAGAAATAAAAATGAAAATTCCCAGGATTTTGTGCCTAAAATTTGCCACCCACAAATTAATACATTCTCTGTATCCTAGTATTATGAAAGTTAATAAAACGAGCATGTAAACTGTCAACTGAGCAAGAATCTGGGGGACAGTCTAGATTAATCCCTTCCCCCTTTTTCCTGCCATTTCCCATGGCTCTGTATGCTCCTGTCCACTTCATTTTCCACCTTGTTAATATCTGCACTGGCCTTTCTTCCCATTGTTTTGGTGCAAGTTCTCAACTTATGCCTAGATTGCTGTAATTTCCTTCTAAATATCTTCCTGGCTTTAGTCTCCAAATATTGCACTCTGTCACATGGTTATCAAAGTAGTTGTCCTGAAAATCAGAAATAAGATCGTAGTATTATTCTGATTAAAACATCCAACTAATCTCTTTGCTGAATGGTACCTAATATTTGGCAGTTTGCTTCCTCTAATTCCAATTTCATCCTCCATTCCACTCAGACATTTATGCTTTCATGTCAAAGTAGTTACAATACCCCAAAATGTTTCAACACATTAATAAGGCTGTTTCCTGTACTTCCTTGAAACCTCACGTCTTCGTTTTGAACCTCCATTGTCACACCCCATCCTACATACTGCTCTGAGATGGCACTGCACTGTGAACACATGTTATACTCTTTCACAAGGAAGTGAAATGACTTGTTTCAATATTAATCTCTGTTTTCAGATTGTGGTATCTAGAAACTATGCATTTTCATTTTTATATATAAGCACCTTTTAGTTTCTGACTAATATTGCATGAATGAATGAATGAATACATCAGTGTTCTAATGATAAGACAGAGGTATTTAGAGATTTGTCCCAATATACTAGATGAGCCATGGGTAGGTCCAGGAATAGATTCTGGTACCTCCCAGTCTTTTCAATTCCTCAGACTCCCAGATCATGGTTCATTGTTTTACTAAGAAGAGAAGATGGAGAAATTTTAACATGTTTATGTAAAATTACCCACCATAATAAATTATCCACTGTACATCACTGTCTGGCAGTTAGGGGTGACAATTGACCTAATGCTTTACTTATATTTTGGGGGATCACTCTTTCATCCTAGACGCAAAGTGCTCAGAACAGACTTCAACAACAATAGTATTTGAATAAAGCAACTAAACTACAACCATTATAAATAAGTCAAAGACGAATTCCTGTCAGATATCAACTAATGCCTCCATTCTTAACTCTTCTTGTCGAGTAATGGATTAAGTACGTTCTGTGTGCTTAATTATTTTTTGTCATGAATTAAAGATTTCTTTGAATATTTTAACCAAGATGTCTCTTGAGGTTTCAAGCCAGGAAAAAAATCCACATGCTTACTTAAAAGTAAGTAAATCACTAAAAGTAAGTTGAGTCATTAATATATTTTTGAAGTCTGAATAATATATCTCAATTTCTAAAGTGAGATTGACTTTCAGAAATATATTATTCAACAATTTTTTCCAGGTCTCTCCACAAAAGCACTCAAGAAGTATATATCACATGATTCCTCTTGTTGTGCAGACACATAGGATAAGCTAGAAAGATGCATACACTTCCTTTTTTCAAAAGTAATGATTTGAACATTCATGCGAATGGAAAATTTTAAAAATTGCTAATACCATTGTAAGCCTTATAAACCTGCATCTTCTCTGTCACGTCTCAATGGATCAGAAACAAAACCAAACATATTTCATTTTGCTAGTTCTGATAAATAATGCTATTTTTTCAGTAGATTTTCTTATACAACTAACTTAGAATAGATAACAGTGAATTAATTATAACAGAATTTCTGAATACATTCTTATATTTTAAGTTCTTTCCAATATTTCACCTTCTTTTTGTTTGTAAAGATTTATTTATTTATTTATTTGAGAGGCAGAGTTATAGAGAGGCAGAGGCAGAGAGAGGGAGAGAGAGATCTTCCATCCATTGGCTCACTCCCCAAATGGCCACAACAGCCAGAGTCTGGCAGATCTGAAGCCAGGAGTCTAGAGTTTCTTTCAGGTCTCCCCCATGGGTGGCAGGGGCCCAAGCACTTGATCCAGCTTCCACTGCTTTCCCAGGCCATTAGCAGGGGATTGCATCAGAAGTACAGCAGCCAGGACACAAACCAGAACCCACATGGGATACTGGCACTGCAGGCAGAAGCTTAATCTACTATGCCACACTGCTCGCCCGCCAACATTTCACTTTCACAGTTGATATTTCTCTCTTTGTTCACACATTCATCACCACCACATTTCTCTCCATCCATTCCTCCTTCACTCCCTCTTATCTTGTACTCCCCATGCTCACAATTTATGGCCAATTCTCCCAGATAGAGCTCCTAGGAACATTCCTTTAGTTCCTGGCTCTGATTGCTTACTGTAAAAAAAATAGCTCTCCTGTTAAGTATCATAATGTAGAATGTGATTGATTACCTAAAGAGGAAAACAAATCAAATAGTGTTATGAAAATCACTATTGAAAAAAAAATCACTGAATTGAACTGTCCAGAGATGATGTTGTGGCAAAGAAGATAATTTGATGAGCCAGAGAAAGAAGGATGAGACATTGAGATAGTACAGAGTAGCCACAGGAGTCCCAGATGAATGTGGAGCTAGGCAGACAATTATTTCTGATGGATTGGAGAATCTGAGGGAGATGGTCCTAGCAGACACTACTGAAAAGTTAGCTATACACCTTGCATTCCTAAAACATTGACATGTCTACACTTTAGGTCACAGGCAAGCATTTCAAGTATTTTGTAGCTGAGTAACACGATGGGATTAATGTGATAGAGCAGCGAACAGAAAAGGGCATAGGTGGGAGAATCATATCTTGAAGGCTATGGCAGCTGGCTTTAGATATAAAATAATAAAATATTTACATGGGAAGTGTGGATGGAAATGAGAAAGGCATTACTTATGTTTTCTTATTCTTTCCACACCACATTGAGAATTTCACCAAGAAATCCTTCAGCAGGTTTATGTGATACATGCAGCATCACCAATAGTATTTTAATTATTCATTTTTAAAAGGATACAAATTATAAAAGAACAAATTCATCTATTATTTTTTCTTTGTGGCATTCTCACTTCTACCTATGGAAGAAACAAGAGACATAGAAAAAGTTGATAATGAAATATGCATATTTTTATTTTATAGTTTTATTTTTTTCATAGAAGAAATGTTGAAATGAGAATTAATCTAAGTCACTGTTGTTCAATACAAAATAATATTGTGAAGTGTAAAAGAAGTTAAACCTGGTAGAGTTCATTGAGTATTTATGGAGTATCTGATAATATTGATTCTTTTTTAAATCTGAAGCTGAATATCTAACACCAAGAGCTCAGGCAAAATAATAAGTCATTGTTTTCAGTATCATTCAATTCTTTTTTTTTTTTTTTTTTTTGACAGGCAGAGTTAGACAGAGAGAGACAGAGAGAAAGGTCTTTCTTCCGTTGGTTCACCCCCCAAATGGCCGCTACTGCCGGTGCTGAGCCGATCCGAAGCCAGGAGCCAGGTGCTTCCTCCTGGTCTCCCATGCGGGTGCAGGGCCCAAGCACTTGGGCCATCCTCCACTGCACTCCCTGGCCACAGCAGAGAGCTGGCCTGGAAAAGGGGCAACCGGGACAGAATCCGGCACCCCAACCGGGACTAGAACCTGGTGTGCCAGCACTGCAGGCGGAGAATTAGCCTAGTGAGCCGCGGCACTGGCCTGTATCATTCAATTCTATTTAATCATTCTTAAATAGGTCAGCTACAAGTATAGTGGATTTCTTTAATATACAAGTAATATACAAATTCAATTCAAAAACAACCTTACTAAGACATGTACTACTCGTAGTAATCATTTAAATTAATCTGACTAAAAGTCTTTTAATGATTTATCCCAGTATTTCGCTATAGACTCATTGATTAAGTGATCAAGAATTCAATAATTCAACACCACTCTAGTGTCATGTGAAAGGAAATATTTTGTTTTCAACTAGAAAGCACTTCATAACTCAATCAGATGTGGGTGTGTATGCCTATGTAGCCTGAGTTAAGAGAAAGATTATAGAAAAATGTAAACTCCTTTGTCAAATTATTGTCATTAAGTCCTACAATAAAATATGGAATACCTGCAGGTGTTATGCTCAGCTGGTCACAGGAGAGTGCTAGAGCGCCATTAAATTACCTGCTCTAAAATAACTAAAAGAAATCATATGCAGGAGAGCTACTTAATGTGCTTGGGTGAGCCTTGCCTTGCAGGGTTGTCTGAAAGAAATAATAGCACATGCCGGTAGAAATTATAGTAGAATACCGAGTCTACTTCATAATATCTCCAGATGTTAAGAACAGAATGATAAAGTGTGACACAACTATCTTGTGCTATAATTATTTTAATCTTTTCAGTGCTATTATAAAAGATTTCAATTTTGTCAAATTACCCTCTGCATTTTAAATTCTTTTTCAACCAGCTCTTAATGTTTCTACTAAATTGTTCTACACACTTTGTAGGCAGCATCCTATTGAGCAGGTGGGAATACAATACATGGACAGGACTCAATTTAAAAACCTTGTCATCCCTTGAAAAATAAAAGGGAAAATAAACTGGAGATATAACTTTGCAGTCATATATTTCTTTCAAAGGATTTCAATAACTTTATGCATTACAATTAATTTTTATGACTTAAAGAGATGAATAATACATGATTCCTGTTTTCTTGACAGAAACATCAAACCGCTGCAGAATCCAAAAGAATTCCTAAGAGTGACTGCAAGAACTGCAACACAGATTTTGAGGCTTCTAGATTTTGCTAGGAAAAATAATGCTCCATCACCAATTTAATCCTCAAGTTTTGTAAGGAACACTGATCATAAATTTGCACTGGAGAAAGTTGAGTGACATAATCAGGCATGATATTTCGCCAAGCACAGGAAACACTTGGAAGGATGCTGCAATTATGTTGAGCTCCTATAAGAATGTTGAGATATTAAGGGAAGCTATAGAAATTCTCCCCAGAGAAATGCAATTGAATACAGAACTTTACATCAAATATCAACATAATTTTCAGTTCTGAAAAATCTACTCCCGCTCATCTTCTGTACTTTGCAGGAAGGAGGATCTGCAAGCCATTGTGTTTGCCCCTCTTTCTCTTTCTAGGAAAACCCACTTAAGTGGAACATTTCAGCTTGCACAACTTAGAAAAGAAATTTTAAAAGTGAAAGAGCACCCAAGAATCTTGAAAGACATTTGAGAATAGCCTTCCTTGTGGCTGGTTCCTCCTTTTTTTCCTGTAAGATCATGTGTACAAATTGTTTTAGCAAACTAAAAGAATTTTAAGTATTTAAAGCAGTTGTCATTTATTTTCAATTACTATAGAATAAACTGCCATTACAAGAAACATAACTGATGAATTTTATTTGGTTGTAGTACTACACTTTCTTACATAATCATATCTCCTTTTTTCACACTGAATTGTTTTCCAATCAGAACCTCAAATATGACTAAAATCCATAAGTTTTAGTTTAAAAATTCATTAGTAAATTGATTAATATGAACTCAGAAATGGTGTCTAAGTAGAGGAAACCCCTTATTGAATTATTCTATATATGACCAGGGATTAAACGGATTAAGAGGATTAAGGGGATGGGTCATGTGTTTAGCAGGAAATAATAGAGATCTAAGAAAAGGGGATAAGGAACTGAGAAATATGGGACACAATTCCAAATTCGGCTGATGGAAATGACCTTACATAATAAAAGTTCAGAATATATATGATAGACAGGCTTGGGTTCATAGAGAAGAGTGGCTTCAATGGATTTGGTAAGATCTTAAAATTCTTGGCCGGCGCCGCAGCTCACTAGGCTAATCCTCCGCCTTGCGGCGCCCGCACACCGGGTTCTAGTCCCGGTCGGGGCACCGATCCTGTCCCGGTTGCCCCTCTTCCAGGCCAGCTCTCTGCTGTGGCCAGGGAGTGCAGTGGAGGATGACCCAAGTGCTTGGGCCCTGCACCCCATGGGAGACCAGGATAAGCACCTGGCTCCTGCCATCGGATCAGCGTGGTGCGCCGGCAGCAATGCGCCTACCGCGGCGGCCATTGGAGGGTGAACCAATGGCAAAAAGGAAGACCTTTCTCTCTATCTCTCTCTCTCACTGTCCACTCTGCCTGTCAAAAAATTAAAAACAAACAAACAAACAAAAAAAAAACCAAAAAAAAAAAAGAAGAAAAAATTCTTTAGGCAGGTAGAATGGCAAAGTGTGAAAACTCCACCTGATTCTATATAGAGAACACATCTGCAGTCTGTTTTGTATAAACTAGAGTCCAGCATAGTATTAGATTTTACATTTAGTGTGACCAAGGATAGTCTTAACAAAGCATTGGTAAAAAAACAAAAACCACTGTGAAACTCATGAGGCCCAGAGTGAATGATGGTGTTTCAGTTAGGATTACTTCATAACAAACTCAGAGGCCAAATTGGAAGCTAACCATTTTCAGCTGAATCCTGTGACGTATCTCTACTTGATGAGGTGGACTTCCTGACAATTCAGAGTCAATCATTACTACCTGTGGTTCTTCTGCAAAGGTTTATTATCAGTGCATTCATCCTGTTGGATAGTCCGTGCTGAAGCAAATTTGTCAGAAGCATCACAGACTAATGTACGTAGATCATAACTTAATACAAACTCCCGAAATAGAAATACCATCATTCAAATTGATTTAGTTTTTCAGGAGGAGGTAAATGGGCATTCATCATAGCAAAGGTATATGTGAGCTCTTCAGAAACTACTTTAACACAGTGCTCGCCTCAGCAGCACATATACAGAAATTAGTTTAACACAAGTCATGGAATAATAACTATTCACAATGATTCTATAGGATAATGAATTCAAAAAGAGGTACTACTTTAATGGTTTTCCATATTCTGTAAAGTGTTGATTCTTTTGAGGTATCAATCACTTTATGCTACATATAGCTTTCAAGAGATCAGAATTCCATTAAAATCCTGATTAACCTCATGCAGACTTAACAGAATTGAATCTTTCCTTTGTAAAACAATAATTTGATAATAATTGAAAACTCACTTGCACTCAGCTTCTCTTATTATATAAAAACACTTTGTTTTTGATAGTTTAATGAATTGTCTATTTTTTCTAAGTTGTTGTGTGTTGTACTGTGTCTCAGCCCACCCTAGAAAACATACTGAAGTCCTAAGATCAAGTATCTCACAGTGTGACCTACTAGAACATAGAGTCTTTGAGGGGCCGGTGCTGTGGTGCAGTAGGTTAATCCTCTGCCTGCGGTGCCGGCATCCATATGTGAGCCAGTTCTAGTCCTGGCTGCTCCTCTTCCCATCCAGCTCTGTGCTATGGTCTTGGAAAGCAGGATAAGATGGCCCAAGTCCTTAGGCCCCTGCACCCATGTGGGAGACCCAGAAGAAGCTCCTAGCTCCTGGCTTTGGATCGGCGCAGCTCCAGCCATTGTGGCCATTTGGAGAGTGAACCAGCGGACGGAAGACCTTTCTCTCTGTCTCTCCCTCTCACTGTCTGTAACTCTCTCTCTCAAATAAATAAATAAAATTCTTAAAAAAGAAGAAAATAGAGTCTTTGCTGTGTAGTCAAGTTAAGATGATGTCACTGTGATGGATCCTAATCTGACATGATGTGTGTCCTAGAGAAAAGGAAAAAAAATATTTATTTTTTTAAAAGATTTATTTATTTGTTTGAAAGAGTTACAGTGACAGAGGGAGAGACAGAGAGAGAGAGGAGAAAGATCTTCTGTCCACTGGTTCACTCTTCAAATGGCCGGAACAACCAGGGCTGGGCCAGGCCAAAGCCAGAAGCCAGGAGCTTCATCCAGTTCTTGCATGTGGGTGTGGCGACCCAAGTACTTGGGTCATTCTCTGCTGCCTTCCCAGGCACATTAGCAGTGAGCTGGATTGGAAGTGGGGTAAAGGGCAGGCACGGTAGCATAGTGGGTAAAGCTGCCGCCTGCAGTGCCGGCATCCCATATGGGCGTTTGTTCGAGTCCCGGATGCTCCTCTTGCAATCCAGCTCTCTGCTATGGCCTGGGGAAGCAGTAGAAGATGGCCCAAGTCCTTGGGCCCTTGTGCCCCAATGAGAGACCAGGAAGAAGTTCCTGGCTCCTGGCTTCAGATCGGCACAGCTCCAGCTGTTGTGGCCAACTGGGGAGTGAACCAGCAGCCTGAAGACCTCTCTCTCTCTCTGCCTCTGTGTAACGCTTTCAAGTAAATAAATAAAAATATATATTAAAAATATACATAAAAAAAGGAAATGAACTGAACAAGTGTCCATATGAGATGCTGGATCTGCAGATAGCAGCTTAACCCACTGTACCACAGTGCTGGCCCCAAAAAGGAAAAATTTGAAAACAAGCAATGATGTGCAAAGAGGGAAGACAATGTGAAGACATCCAGGAAAACAATATGTGAAGAGGAAAGAATGGAATTCTGCACTATGAACCAAGGAAAGCTAAGGATAGCTGGCAACCACCAGAAGCTAGAAAGAGAAAAGATTCCCCTACAGGTTTCTGAGGGAGAATGTTCCTGCCAGCATCTCAGGTTCTGGACTTTCGGCCTCCAGACAACTAGAGTCCATTGCTGCTGTTGTAAGCCTCTCTGATGGTGGTGCTTTGCTACAGTAGTCCTTGGGAAGCTAGTACATTGGTCAGTTTGAGATTTTTGCCAACTAAAAGAATGTCCTCGCTTAGCAAAGGAACAGCTTCATGAATGTCTTTACTCATGGAGTGGAATCCAAACACAACCTTCAGCTGTGAGCTTAAGGTTCTGACATTTTCTCCACAGTGCTGCATATAAACAAATTACTAGGAAGGATGGCAAAGCAAACAAAACCAAGTTATCTTAGACAATGTTAAAATAATCCTGAAAGGACGAACATTTAATTCTCTATGGGTACTTGAGAAACATTTTGTATAACATGCCAAATAGATAATATAATGACTGAACATACTTAACCTCAAAGAATCAAGTTTGCAGTTTCAAAAGTAGGACAAAGTTGATCAAATGGTATTTTAGCTTTAGCTAAAATATACTATTTTCACAGATATTATATTAATGTTTATGTATAATTAAAATGATTTAAGAAGAATGAATTGTATTTCAGCTTTGTTGATAATTATAATTTTTCACATTTAGATAAGAATTAATCCATAAAAAAATTCTACTAGTGGCTTGCTCATATAAAGTCATCTGTTAATTGAAAAAGGGAGAAGAATGCAAAATATCCTCCAAGGGCCACAGTTGTCTTTATTTATTTAAGGGAATATTGCAGCTATGAGAATTATCTTCTTGTCAATTATGTATATCAGTTTTGAGCTATTGGTCCTGTCTCCTTATTTGGAAGCTAAGTGAGCTTCATTATTTTCATCACCAATTCATGTTGCTCTTTAACCATGCTGGGTTTGAAATAACATTCAAACATGTATAAAAATATTAAGATAGAAGGGACCCTGTTCCCACAAAGCATAACTCAAGATTATATTGAGAAGACAGCTTCGGGGCTGGCACTGTGGGCGCCGGTTCAAGTTCCGGCCACTCCACTTCCGATCCAGCTCTCTGCTGTGGCCTGGGAAAGCAATAGAAGGTGGCCCAGGTCCTTGGGCCCCTGCACCCTCTTGGGAGACCTGGAGGAAACTCCTGGCTCCTGGCTTCAGATGGGCGCAGCTCTGGCCATTGTGACCAATTGGGGAGTGAACCAGAGGATGGAACACCTCTCTGTCTTTCTCTGCCTTTCCTTTTCTCTCTGTGTAACTCTTTCAAATAAATAAATAAATATTTTTTTTTTAAAAAAAAAAGAGTTAAGACAGCTTCTCAGTGTGTTTCCATGGAACTCCTGTGGTCCACACACTTCTTTAAGTCAGGAGTGAGGGACCAGGGCTTCCTGTTACATCCGGAAGGAATGATGCTCTGGCTCACAGCTCCCAGTTGAGGCCTGTCATTCTCTGTGGGTCCTGAATAAAGCTGAAAGGTTTATGTGGGGTTGAAGAGGGAGTTCCTATCACTGCAGGTCTGGGGCTGAGGGGTGGGCTTAAGAAGGTTAGAATATGTGAGTATGCTTAAATGTATTAAAAATCATATAGCATATATATGAATTATATATATTTATTAAAAACCATATAGCAATACCTCATTGTCTCTCTCTTTCTCCCCCTCTCTATTCATGGATTATGTATGTATTATATGTGAATATATTTTATATATAAATTTATGGACTAATGGAATTTTGTTTATGATGCAAACTCCTCTCCTCTCTCTCTCTCTCTCTCTTTCTCTCTCTCTCTCTCTTCCCTCTATCCTTTCTCTTAGCCTCTATCATGTTCTTTCTAACTGTAGAACAAACCTTAATATCTGGACATAGTAAATCGGGGAAGGTTGAAACGAGCGAGGGAATCAGGATCAGGATTCAGTCAGACCCCTGTTCACTTGGCACAGATCTGATAGGGGTGAAGACTGCCCTGGGAATAAAGGTTAACAGTGATAGAGCACCTGAGGTGGCCAATCATTCTGAAGAGAAAGGACAAACTTATAAAATATAAGTCAAGATAGTATTTGGCACCTAATGGTGGTTTAAGAGTCTGAACAGATGGACAGAGCCCAGGGTGGAATATTCTTGGAGAAGGAGCTTCTAGTAATTGCCCAAGTTTCTATCCACAGGAGTCAGAGTTACAGGCAACAAAACAGGATCCAAGGACACAAACGTAGGCCACTGAGGCCCTGAGGAAGTACCATTGCCTCTAGGCCAGAGAGGATGACAAAAATACAGGGACAGGAACCAGGTAAGAGGCTCACTTCTGGAAATACGACTTCACATTGCAATTTGGGGAGCCACGCAAGTCGTCATCACTGAAGCACTTGATTCCAAACCTGCACCTAAACATCCCCAGAAGAAACAAGGAGAGGTCAGCTCTGAGAAGGTCATGCCAACAAGTTGGCACCAATCTTTGATTCCTGTGAAACCTCTCCAGATGGGAGATAAGAAGACTGAGGGCATAAGAATATATCTCACTCACGATTGCGCGATGCAGTTAGTTTCTGCACTGATACTAAGTTCTGGCAATTTCCCCTGAGTGTGAATTTAAACTATTAGTTTTCATTCTGAATTTTATCATATTTTGATAATCATAAACATTCTTTCCAAAATGAACCATCTTGTGCATTCTAAATTGTCATGGCACTATTTTGTCACTTCCATCCCATCCTTTCTGGTTCATACTTCTTGATTTATAATAGACTACCAGCCAAGTTTCCACATTCCACTCTCTTAGAGAGTCTCTCTTTTAAACCTCAGATGCTTGGCATTTTATCTGGCCTTTTATTTGAACTTCCTCCCTTTATCCAAATGTCTGTCTCCAGTATCAACATCATCACCATTCTAGACTCAGCCACAAAGTTACTTGTAAATCTGGGACTCTTTAGACAAGGATGGGCTTTTGTTTTGCATTCTTTGAAGAAGGATTTAAGCCTAATAAAATCTTGGTTTAAATGAGAATCTAAATAACATCTGTTTTGCCTGAACTATTTCCACCCCAAACAAAATTTCATTAGTCCATAATTTTTCTCCAGTACTTACATAACATTTTTAAACAAAAAATGGCAGACTACACTCATAGAAAACTTTGTATCTCTATAGTACTACAAATCAGCCCTCTATGACTGCATCTTTTATTCTCGACTATCTTCAGCTAGTTATCAAGAAATCCCCACAGCTTCTCCTCCTATGAACAATAACAATGTCCAATTTTTTCTCTCACTATCATTTACCTGAAGTTGTCACTCCTGCATAGAACCCTGCTTCCAGCCTCTTACATGTTCAATCCATATATGTGCATATATATAATGTTTACTTTTATTTTTCTACATTTTATTACTGTAAAGAGAACAGATTTCATGTATTCCCTAAGTACAATTCTAAGAAAATAGCCATACTTCTCTTCCTCTCTCCCTTTCTCCATCACCCTTATACCTTCTTTTCTTTTCTTCTTAAATATTTGCAAAATCATAATTTTAACCACCACTAACCATGATATTCAACATTTAAAAAGTACATTTCTAAAATACATATGTGACAATGTTTATTTCCTATTTTAAAAATTCAACAGCTTCTGATTATCTATAAGAGCAAAAACATACTCCTTAGTATTATTAAAAAAAAAAAAAAAACCTTGTAGTCTATACCTAATGAACTTATTTGTTTCTGATGCTTCCTTTATATGACTTGTTCTGGTCATATCAAAATACTTGCTGTACTTCAAACTTGGCAAATCTTGACTTTGTTCAGATTAACTTCTCTCCCTAAATACCCTTTATTCCTGTCTTATGACAAACTCATCAATGTCAGATCAAATGGCATCTCCTCTTGGAAACCCTGTGTATCATATCCCTTCTTTCCTTTCTCCCTCACCTAAATCAGTTTATCTATCCTTGGTGTTCCCACGTTCCCTTTGTTCCATTAATCACATCTGTCACATTTGATATGTTGGTTTTCCTCTACTACACCAACTTCTGAAACTTATTAAAAATATCTTATGTTAAGAGGCATATTTGAAGATTTTGTACTTAAAAGATGTTTACCACTAAGTAGGTACCCAATGAGTTAATTAATAAATGTCAAAATTTAATACCATGATTATAACAGCATTGACATTTTATCTATTCCTCATTCAAATTTTTTATAAAGATTTATTTTATTTATTTGAAAGTCAGAGTTACACAGAGAGAGAAGGAGAGGCAGAGAGAGAAAGAGAGAGAGAATCTTCCATCCGATGGTTCAATCTCCAATTGGCTGCAACGGCCGGAGCTGCACCCATCCGAAGCCAGGAGCCAGGAGCCAGGAGCCATGAGCTTCTTCCGGGTCTCCCATGCGGGTGCAGGGGCCCAAGGGTTTGGGCCACCTTCTACTGCTTTCCCAGGCCATAGCAGAGAGCTGGTTCAGAAGTGGACCAGGGGGGATACGAACTGGGGACCATATGGGATGCAGGCACTGCAGGTGGCGGCTTTACCTGCTATGCCACAGTGCGGGCCCATCCTCATTCAAATTTAAATGGAATTGAGAATTTTTACACTCAGCAGAGTTTAGAAGTTTTCATGATTTTCCATCAAAATCAGCAATCTTAACAGCTTAGACATTACCACCATACATATGCACAGTTATCCTGCTGAAGGCCAAATAAACAAATCAAACAGATTGTAATAGACCTTCACTAAAGGGTACTAAATGTACAGTGTTTTTGGAACCTTTTATATTTTTATTGCATTCTGATTTTTTTTTTCATTTTGTTTGCTTTTAAGTAACCTTGAATTGTTAAGGTCATGGTAACTGGTATTATAAACGAAATCTAAGAAAATGCTACTAATTCCTCTACAATTTCAAGAATCACTTCTCTGTGTTGCTCTATTTTCCCTTTGTTTTTTTTTTTTTTTTTTTTTTTTTTTTTTTTTTTTTTTTTTTGACAGGCAGAGTGCACAGTGAGATAGAGAGACAGAGAGAAAGGTCTTCCTTTTTGCCGTTGGTTCACCCTCCAATGGCCGCCGCGCTGATCCGAAGGCAGGAACCAGGTGCTTATCCTGGTCTCCCATGGGGTGCAGGGCCCAAGCACTTGGGTCATCCTCCACTGCACTCCCTGGCCACAGCAGAGAGCTGGCCTGGAAGAGGGGCAACCGGGACAGGATCAGTGCCCCGACCAGGACTAGAACCCGGTGTGCTGGCGCCGCAAGGCGGAGGATTAGCCTAGTGAGCCGCGGCGCCGGCCTCTATTTCCCCTTTTTGAAAGTTTCTTTTTAGGTGACAACATTTGGAGCAACAGTTAAGATGCTGTGTAAGGTACCCACAACCCATATCAGATTATGAAGGTTAGATTCCCAGCTCTAATTTGGTTCCCACTTCCTTCTAATGCACACACTGGGAGGCAGTAGGTGATGGTCTAAGTACTCATGTCCCTGCCACCCAATTGGGAGATCCAGATTGAGTTCCAGGTTCCTGATTTTGGCTTGGCGAGAACTGGATTGTTGCAGACATTTAGAGAGTAAACCAGCAGAGGGAAGGTCTCTCTCTCTCTCTCTCTGAAATAAAATGAAAATTAATTAATAAATTCATTACCAAAATTTATATTTAAAAGATTTCTTAATGTGGAAATTACTTCCTATAAAACAAAAAACCACACAGCAGATAATTCATTTGTATTGGACAACGTTTAAACTGAAAGCATTTTAAATTTCAGTGTTTTATTTGTTATAAAATATCTCTCTGGGACAGGAATTTGATGCAGCAGTTAAGACACTTGGCATGACCACATCCCATGTCAGAATGCTGTGGTTTTGTTTGTTTGTTTGTTTGTTTGTTTTTGATAGAGTTAGACAGTGAGACAGAGAGAAAAGTCTTCCTTTTTCCGTTGGTTCAGCCCACAATGGCCGCTGTGGCCCATGCACCGCCCTGATCCGAAGCCAGGAGCCAGGTGCTTCTCCTGGTCTCCCATGCGGGTGCAGGGCCCAAGGACCTGGGCCATCCTCCACTGCACTCCCAGGCCACAGCAGAGAGCTGAACAGGAAGAGGAGCGGCCGGGACAGAATCCAACGTCCCGACCATGACTAGAACCCAGGGTGCTGGCGCCGCAGGCGGAGGATTAGCCTAGTGAGCCATGGCGCTGGCCTGAATGCTGTAGTTTGAGTCCTGGCTGTGCTTCCAATTCCAGTTTCCTGGTGGAGAGCACTCTGTGGGAGGCAGCAGGTGATGACTTGGGTACTTAAGACCCTGCCATTGTGTGGGAAACCTAGACTAAATTCTGCACTTCCGGCTTTGACATTTGGAGAATTAACTAGCAAGTGAGACATCTGTCCCTTTGTCTATTTCTCTCTCTCTCTCTCTCTTTCAGATACAAGTTCCCCTTTATTTTCCTTATACTAGTCTGCTGCTTTCAGTGCCAATCACTTGGCTCATCTCCCCTCAAAAGCTTTTCCAATATTTCCATTATTTCTTAATCAATAAAGCTTCCTGGAACCTCTCTCCACTCATAAGTTCCTTATTATTAGCCATCTCATTCTTCTGGAAGCTGTGTTTTCTGTTTTATGTCTTGCTTTCTGTAAGTGTTCTACATCTTCAACAATAGCTTTACTTCTTTAAGGACTGGGATTACTCAAGATTCCTTTTTTTTTTTTTTTTTGATATAGTGTTTCTTTTCCAAATATGACGGAGTAGATGATAAAAAAAATTCTGAAGCTGCTCCATTTTATGTACACTAATACTCCCTGATGTGCTTAAGACTTAAAGCATAATGGAATTTTTTAAAAATTACATATACGTAAACTACAGAAATATGTTATAAACAGATTAACAGATATTTTGGCCACACTGTGATATATTGAAAATCTCAACTGTGATACAGTGCACTGTAAAGTGTTCATAAGAACCAGTTTTTTCACTAATTAGGTGCTGTTGCTGCCTTACATGACACAATATGTACAGCTAAAAAACTTTTTAATTGATTTGTACTGAAAAAAAAAAAAACCACCAAACCTTATTCTGTGATTTGAGAAACTGTTAGAAATAAATAAAATTAGTGTCAAGCCAGGGATAGTCCCAGGAAGGATTTCAGAGTGTTCCCTCTGGTTGGCACTAGTGCAGCAGACACTAGAGATTTAGTCCACTGACAAAGCACCTTAGCTTCACAGGAAAGGAAGGGGAAGAAAATCTGAGCTATTACACTTTTCAATGTTTTGGACCTCTCCAGATATTCGTGGGTGGCTCTGAAAGAACTCTGGGCATTTTATGAGAACAAAACAGCATCATTAAATTTCAGTCCCTTAAAAATAGAACTGAATCTTAGTTGCTAATGCTTTTTTTTTTTGGACAGGCAGAGTGGACAGTGAGCGTGAGAGACAGAGAGAAAAGTCTTCCTTTACCGTTGGTTCGCCCTCCAATGGCCACTGTGGCCAGTGCACCGTGCTGATCCAAAGCCAGGAGCCAGGTGCTTCTCCTAGTCTCCCATGCAGGTGCAGGGCCCAAGCACTTGGGCCATCCTCCACTGCACTCCCTGGCCACAGCAGAGAGCTGGCCTGGAAGAGGAGCAACCGGGACAGAATCCGGCGCCCGAACCGGGACTAGAACCCAGTGTGCTGGCGCCACAGGCAGAGGATTAGCCTATTGAGCCACAGGCCGGCCTGCTAATGCTTTTTTAATGTTGTACTTAGAGATCTGTTTTGCTTTTTGACAGAACAAAATCAACTTACCCAAATCACGGCAAAAAAATTGTAGGCAAGAAGGAAAGAATTTTACATCTAAGGATAAGCAAAGAAATGGCTAGACCATTAGGCTAGTTAGATGGGTACTTATGGTAGACTTCTTCATTCACCATATTCTAGAGTACTAAGGATAAGGGGGAGATTCCTGATTTTTAAGAAACCTTACAAGTATAAAATGAAGAGTAGTATAACAGAGGCAGAAATTACTTTACCAGGCTGGCGCCATAGCTCACTTGGTTAATCCTCTGCCTGCAGTGCTGGCATCCCATATAGGCACCGGATCTAGTCCCGCTTGCTCCTCTTCCAGTCCAGCTCTCTGCTGTGGCCCAGAAAGGCAGTGGAGGATGACTCAGGTGCTTGGGTCCCTGCACAGGCATGGGAGACCAGGAGAAGCACCTGGATCCTGCCTTTGGATTGGCGCAGCGCGCCGGCCGTGGCGGCCATTTGGGGGGTGAACCAATGGAAGGAAGACCTTTCTCTCTGTCTCTCTCTCTCTGTCTCACTGTCAGAAAAAACTCTGCCTGTCAAAAAAAAAAAAAAAAAAAAAGAAAAGAAAAGAAAAAAATAAATTACTTTACCAGTGAACAGAAGGAAATGGACACTATTTCAAAATTTATTTGGGGGTTCATGGATGAAAGTGTTGGAACTGGTTTCTAAAAGAAGGGTGCTCAGAACACAACTGGATTATTGGGTGCAATATCTACACTTAATATTAGTTAATGTTTAATAATGCCATGTATTATTGTTTACCAGATTAGCTCAATTCATACAATAAGTTTTGGAGATAAACATGATGCCTCCATCACAAGCAGCAGTTTAACCAACCACTTGATTTTATGCTTCACACTGAAGACTGCATTGCCAAATAAAACCCTAGAAGTAGCTAAACAGACCATGGGTCTGAGTCTTAAGCAAATCTTTGTATATATATTAGACAAAACGCTCTTTTTTAAAAGTGAAAATTAAGTCAAACTTTACAATTCCATCAAGATGGCATGTACCAATTCCATCGCACTAGTCCAAGTGATCAATTTCAGCTCACAATTGATAGCTCTGATAGGTCTAAGAGTCAAAGAGATCACACAAACAAGACAAGTATCTGCTAATACTAACTGATAGAATCAAAAAGGGAGAGAAAGATCCAACATGGGAAGTGGGATACACAGCAGACTCATAGGATGGCAGATGTCCTAAACAACACTCTGGCCTCAGAATCAGCCCTCAAGGCATTCAGATCTGGCTGAAGAGCCCATGAGAGTATAGCAGGCATGGAAAGCCAAGATATCATGGAAAAAAAAAAAAGACCTAAATGAATGATCTCTGTGAGTGAGATCCCAGTGGAAAGAACAGGGCCATCAAAGAAGGAGGTACCCTTCTCCGAAGGGGGGAGAGAACCTCCACTTTGACTATGACCCTATCGGAATAAGATCAAAGTCAGCGAACTCTAAAGGCTTCCATAGCCCTGGCAACTCATGACTAGAGCCTAGGGAGATTACTGACGCCATGAACAGGAGTGTCAAATTGTTAAGTCAGCAACAGGAGTCACTGTGTACTTACACCCCATGTGGGATCTGTCCCTAATGTGTCGTCTAAAGCCAAGTGATGCTATGACTGGTACTGAAACAGTATTTTTATACTTTGCGTTTCTGTGTGGGCGCAGACTGATGAGGTCTTTGCTAATTATATACTGAAGTGATCTTTTGTATAGAAAGAGAATTGGAAATGAAAAAAAAAAAAAACAACCTGGTGTTAAAATGGAAATGGCATAGAAAATTAATTAATTTGAAAAAAAAATTATGTAGGATCTCTGTCTTTAATGTGCTGTACATTGCTATTTAATGCTATAATTAGTAATCCAATGGTAGTTTTTTCACTTGATGTTGCTATATGGGCAAAATGTTGAAATCTTTACCTAATATACACTAAACTGATCTTCTGTATACAAAGAGAATTGAAAATGAATCTTTACATGAATGGAAGGGGAAAGGGAGCGGTAAAGGGGAGGGTTGCGGGCGGGAGGGAAGTTATGGGAGGGGGGAAGCCATTGTAACCCATAAGCTATACTTTGGAAATTTATATTCATTAAATAAAAGTTTAACAAAAAAAAAATAGTAGTAAGTCTAGGTTTTTGGAAAAATGTGTTCTCCAAATATTCTGCAGCAGAGAAAATATTTATATATTATATACATTATATATAAATATTATATCCCAGCTACTTAAAGTGCTAAGTAAAAATTTGTGCCCTGTTTGCCACTTGATATTGCACACTGACAATTATTTCAATATAGATTTAATACATATCCTGATAATTAGAGATTATAGAAGCCATTTTTATACGTGGAGAAATTTAAACCTTAGCAGAAATTTTAAAAGATGAACATAATATGTTCAACTTTTGCATATGCATATATCCTTTTAAACTTATACCATTTAAGTAAACAATACTTGAACATTTTGGAAATAAATTGAGACACTTTTTCTCATACAAACTTACATGCACACACACACAATTGCATTAGAATAAAGTTTTATTCCTCTACCTCTTACATAAAAATGGTTCATGAAAATCCCATTTCCAAAAGAGATTAGTCAAAAAAAGGTATGAGGCATCAGATCTCTTACTCCTAACTCATTATACCACTCGTGAATTCTCAAGATCAGCTAGCATTTATCAAGTGCCATTATTACCTGAAACGGTGTTTGAAGTGCATAGAGAACAACTAATGGTTGATACACATTGATACATATTTTTCTGAAAGGATGTAGACACTGGTGAGTCAGGAAATGTGGAGAAATATATGGAATCTTCAACCGACTTGTGTAAATGGGAAGTCAACACAGCAAATGTAGAGGCTTGAAGGAAAGTCTCATAGAGGGAAACTTTCTGTTGCTTCCTATTTACTATGTTTTTCCATAAATTTATTCTAGGAATAAATAGTAAAATTTCATTTTTCATTTCACATCAAATATATTTCACTTTCCCTCCAGCATGTCTCAAATCAAGTAAGTATCGTACCTCATTTATACTATAAACTTCTCATTAGCTGAGGAATTCATGGAGTTAGAAATTGGTAAAGACAGAAAACACTTTACCTTTTAGAGTTTTGGACATGAAATGTCATCCATGTAATGTCTCATGACCAGCTCTAAGGAACAAACTTTTATTATGGTTGTTACATGTCTAGCCTCATTCACAGAAAAACAACTTTCCTTTTTTTTTTTTTTCTTGACAGGCAGAGTGGACAGTGAGAGAGAGAGACAGAGAGAAAGGTCTTCCTTTTTGCCATTGGTTCACCCTCCAATGGCCGCCGCGGCTGGCGTGCTGCGACCGGTGCATCACGCTGATCTGAAGGCAGGAGCCAGTACTTCTCCTGGTCTCCCAGGCGGGTGCAGGGCCCAAGCACTTGGGCCATCCTCCACTGCACTCCCTGGCCACAGCAAAGAGCTGGCCTGGAAGAGGGGCAACCGGGACAGAATCTGGCGCCCCGACCAGGACTAGAACCCGGTGTGCCGGTTCCGCAAGGCGGAAGATTAGCCTAGTGAGCCGCAGCGCCGGCCAGAAAAACAACTTTCAAAGTCTCCTTTTGGTTCCTCTGTATTCTGTCTTATTATCAACCTCCATCCTCAATATTTGCAGGGGCCTTGTGAGTAAACTCTACATTTTCCTAAAGTTCTATAGTATTTCCTAATTTTCAATAGCTTTTCACCGGAACATATGCCCATTAATATGAATTGCTAAAGCACACATGAACACTTTGGTTCACATCAAGGTACAACTAAGCAGTTGGCATAATCAATACCAGAATAGGTGCCCTCCAGCACCCCTGTACTAGACCCATATCTGTAGATATAAATCCACTAAGTTTATGGAGACCATAGAGAGTCAATATGGAGTTATCAATAGCCTCATCTCTAATTATTTAAACATACCCCAGCCACAAAGAACATGTAGAAAATACAGGATTATAGAAACAGTGCTGTGGATGGCATACAGGATGAGTATTTACAGTGAACAGAGAGATGAATGCACACCTAGACACTAAGGCAATAACCATCAATGGAATCAGATTCAGGCTGGCACAGAGAAAGGAGAACATTCTTCAGGGAACAAATAGGCACATGTTGCAGACCAATACACATTCAAAATACCAACTCACACTCACCCTGGTTCTGTTGAGTGAGTCTCTTCATTTCTTTGTGTCTCTGGTTCCCCTCTCCCCCAGTGAACCCATCCAACATGATTACCTCTTTGGGAAGATGATACTGTTACCTCTGAATATTTCAGCAAAAGGTGGACTATCTGTATTTTATGTTTTATTACATAAGGCCAATTTATAGTGGTGGTTACATTAAACACTTTCCTCTGATTAGCCACCATTTGCTGATTACAGACTAATCATATTTGCTGCTTCTATTCCAAATGATTAGAGCTGGATTTGTAACACAATACATTGCTATGATCATCTTGAATCTACATTCATTATTAATCAAGGATGGCCATATGCCTGAATTACTCTATTCCAAAAGCATAAATAATCTATCAAGATATGTTAAAGGAAGATTTTGCTTCCTGCATTGTTGGAATTATCTATTTTTTAAAAATTTGGAAGCATGCAATTTCCTTCATTTTAATAAAGACCATTTATTCTCCCTCATGAGGCATCATTTTATAAATAAATTTTCTTTATGGCTAAAAATGGATCTAACATGGCTCGTCCTCTTCCTCTGTTCTCTTATGTGCAATTTATGTCTCTAAATGATTGATAAATGGAAAAGATCCTCATCCTTGGGCAGACAGATCAAGCAGTGCATGTGCTTACATAGTTTACTAAAACAAACAAGGGCTAGATATGAGATGCTGTCCATTATTATAACTGCCTTTCTGTCACAAAATGAGGCTTTAATGTAAGTTAAAATAAAAAAAAATCTTCTCTGGTAAATTACAGCCTCAATGGACTATAATTTGGGGATGGCAGGATGAATGCACATGGTATGTACAAATGTGGTTTCTGACACCTACAAGTTGCTTTCTGGGCAAATTCTTCTCTCACAGAGAAGTTATTGTGTGGTGTTTTCTGGAAGAAAATTCTTCTCAGTTTACAATTTCAGGCAAACAATAATGAGGGATTCAGAGCCTATTTAGACACTCCAGAACCACATATTCTTTGAAGAACAATCTAGGAAGATGTTCTTACAGTGAAAAAAAAATAAGTAAAAATAACATAAAAAACTGAGTAATTTTTAAATATAAAGCATTAACTGAAGACACTTTTCAGGCATCTTTGGAAAAAATATCAGAAACAAAACTTCTGCTCTGTAAATCACTTAGAAAAATGCTATTTCTTTATTAAATTCTCCATGTGTTTGCTCATAACTATTATTTTCAAAGGAAGAATTTTTACTGTCAAATTACCTGTGCTCTTTTGAAATGGAAACATCATGAAAGCATGAATAATAGTAGTAATATCAATCAAAATGCATGATTTCTAAAAGGAAAAGATATTTTCTTATCTAAAAATAAGTTATAACAGCCAAATAATTATTATTAGCATTTTCAATGAACTCATTAACCTGGAAGACTTGGTTAGTTAATTGTGAAGTAAACATTTGTGTTGAATAATATATGTTTAAAGATATGTGAAGCAATCATTAAAGGCCAATTACAAAACTTCTTGTAAAATAGTTGGATTTCTTATCACAACTTCATGTTATTTCACTATTTGAGAAGCTCTGTTCAAAACAGTTAACAGCCACCACCTCCCTAGTCCCACAAGTGCTGAGATCATATATTTGCAATTGAAGAATATAAAAATTTCTTCCATTTCTTGCTAAAATAAGAAGTCCCTTAAAATAATTGCAACAGGAAAGAATGATCATAATCACACAGTGTATTTGCTGAGGTATTCAGGGTACAGCCAATCGTTTCCTTGAGTAGGGAATTGCTTTCTATTGAATGTAGTAAATTGTTAGTGTTCACTCACCAATCGATTTTAAATCTCAGTCACAAAGGATGTTCCAGAGCGGATATCCTTTCAGCCATAGAAACTGATTCTCAGCTGAACTCGGTGGTGGAAAACTGATGGTGAGAGGCTGCTCACTCTCAGTTTTTTTTTTTTTTTTTTTAAATTTATTTTATTTTATTTTATTTTTTTTGACAGGCAGAGTGGACAGTGAGAGAGAGAGACAGAGAGAAAGGTCTTCCTTTGCCGTTGGTTCACCCTCCAATGGCCGCCGCGGTAGCGCGCTGCGGCCAGCGCACCGCGCTGTTCCGATGGCAGGAGCCAGGTGCTTATCCTGGTCTCCCATGGGGTGCAGGACCCAAGGACTTGGGCCATCCTCCACTGCACTCCCTAGCCACAGCAGAGAGCTGGCCTGGAAGAGGGGCAACCGGGACAGGATCGGTGCCCCGACTGGGACTAAAACCCGGTGTGCCGGCGCCGCAAGGCGGAGGATTAGCCTAGTGAGCCACGGCGCCGGCCTCACTCTCAGTTTTGAACTTCCCCTGCCTGTGCTCTGTGAGGAGGCAGCATCTACCAGCTGCCACCAGCTCACAGTCCACGCCACCCCATTCGTCACTTTGGGCAACTCTGTTTACTTCCCAGGATCTTTGGGCCATATTGGACCTGTTTGACTAGGTGCACAGGGACTGTGGGGAGGCTGAGGCTATACTCAGACCCATGCCAAGGGCCTCTTACAGCCCAGTCTGTTCTGTGACTCATTGAGGAAAAGGAAAGTCTCTGACATTCACTATTTTTGAGGCAAACGAGGCACAGGCAGAGCATGTGTTTTTACTCTCATATCCATGCTTTATACTATTGTTCTTTGGTTTAACATGAGGAGTCAGATGGCACCCTACTCTCTCCCAACATATATGCACATGTCAGCAAACTCTTTCCCTTACAACTCTTTTCTTCCCAGCTCAGAGGATTCTTATATATAAAGGGCAAACACAAACCAGATCTCATGGCTAAGAGGAAAACTGAGAGTAGTTAAATTATCAAAGTTTGAGCAAGAGAAAGTTTCTAGAACTCAGCTGTATTGTAGAACAAAGGCGGCTCATAATGCTCCATCCCACACATACAGGCTGTATTCATAGTTAGAGAAAGAAAGATGAAATACAGAAACAATCGCATTAGCTGTACTACCAATTGCCTTATATGGGCCTGTTGTGGTAAGTTGGCAGTCTGAGATTGGCTTAAACTCTGCTATGATTGCCTGAAAATAAATTGCTTGTTTAAAGGATATAACCTCAGGTTATAATTTTGCATGCACATCAAGCAAGAATGAAGTTTACTATATATGAGGACCACTATGGACTAGTGTTCAAGTACAGAAACTAGCTTAAGCCAAGTTTATTTTGATTCAAAACTGTCCATTATCATATCTTTTCTATTCAGTTTTATTTCACAAGCTTCTTTTATAGCCATTTATTTAGCTTCCTTTTCTTTATTTTTTATTTTTTTACATTTAAGAGGTTATAAAGGCTGTCATTTATGGACTCAGGTGCTGGGTGATGAGGCAAATGGCAAGAAGGTGACCCCTTAGTTAAAATTGTAGAATATCCTGGTGGTGAATAATCCATGTAAATATCTGTTATTCTGAAATTTGTATGGAAATATAGGCCCCAGAACAGCTAAAAAATTTTACACCTACATTGGGGGCCATGTTGTGATACAGTGGGTTAAGCCACCACCTGGTACTCCACCATCCCATATGACTTCCAGTTTGAGTCCCAGCTGTTCCATTTTCAATCCAGCTCCCTGCTAATATACCTGGGAAAGCAGAGGAAGATGGGCCAAAAGTATGGGCCCTTGCTACCTATGTGGGAAACCTGGGTGGAGTTCCCAGCCTCTTGGCTTCAGCAGTCATTTGGGGAGTGAGGAGTGGATAGAAGATCTATCTGTC
Source organism: Lepus europaeus (assembly GCF_033115175.1). Classification (NCBI taxonomy): domain Eukaryota; kingdom Metazoa; phylum Chordata; class Mammalia; order Lagomorpha; family Leporidae; genus Lepus; species Lepus europaeus. Next base: position 126,308,589 of record NC_084828.1, read on the forward strand.
ACTCCCTCTCTCTCTTTCTGTAACTCTCCCTTTCAAATAAAGAAATAAATAAAAATTTTAAAAAAGAGTAAGAAGACACCTTTAACCCACAATGGAGTGCCCGGGTTTGATTCCAAGCTGTGGCTCCTAACTCTAGCTTCCCGTCATTGGAGACTATTGGAGGCAGCAACGATGGCTGAAGTAACTGAGTTTCTGTCACCCATGTGGGAAATCTGGTTCCCAAAATGGTCCTCCAGCCATCTGTTTCTGCTTCTCAAATAAAAAAGGAAAATTTATAAACATGTAAGGGAAGACTTATAACTCTAAACTGGAAGCAATCCAGATGTCTTTCAATAGATAAATAGCTAAACAAATAGTGGTGCATCCATACCATGAAATATAGCTCAGCAATGAAAAGGAATGAACCACTGACATATGCAACAGCTTAGATGACTTGCCAAGGAATTATGCAGAGTGAAAAGTATTGGTCTGAAAAATCACATATTATAAGGGGTCTTCAAAAAGTTAATGGCATTGGAAGATGGCTGCTTAGGGAAAAATAGGCTGATTTTTGAGAAGGGGAAGGTAGTAAAGAAAAATAGAGGAGCTATATTACCAGGGAAGAGTTGGAGAGAAGTTTCCAATAGAAATTCTACAAAAAGAAGAGGGATACCATAGAGCAGTGTGGAAAGTACAGATTGGAGCTGTGAGCAGGGACAACCACATACAACTCCCTCAGCTGGGGACTGGAGGAGACACCAGCTTCTGAGGGCTAACAAAGCAAACTGCAGCAGCCTGTGCCACTGGTGATACTGTCCGAGGAAGAACCTTGCAGATCACGCTGACTTTGGCTTTGGTCTGGAGACATAGTGGGGGGTGGTACTCACTTTATCCAGTGAAGGAAAACCAAATTTCTTTCTCCCTATCCCCCCGACAAGGGAGGCTGGCAACCTACGGGAAGAAGGTGCCATCTTGACATGAGTAGAGGCTGCGGCAGCTCTCACAAACTTGACCAGGGGATTTCACCAGAGGGAAAAATCCATGTTTGCCATTGACTTTGAGTCTGGCTTGGAGAGTTGACAAGGAGCTGAGCGCCCTTAGGATTCTGAGATGCCCCTAATCTCTCACCTTCCACATACTCTAGGGCTCAAAATGCCAAGGTGGAACACACATAATCAGCTGGCTCTGGAAATGACTCTGCTCTCTCCATGGACAGGGCAGGCTTGTGGAGCAGACGGGGAATCCTCTGCACCCTGTGGCTACAGGAGCCTTACACTGTTACTGTGGGAATCCTGTGACTGCATGACAGGGTGTAGGGTATAGCTGGGTCTCTAGGCAATCACTGTGTCTGATGTCAGAGGCTGAGACTTCACTGAATCCCTGGGGTGAGTTATTGCAGAGGGTTTTGTGCTCACACTGAGGACTGCACACACCCCCTGTGTGGTTCATGCACCAGCATGGGTGAGGGTTGTAGTCACTGTGGGTTAACCCTGGGCTGATCACCTTGAAACAGAGGAGGCGAGGTTGTGATTATGCCAAAAGATGTGATCATTCCTCCTCCTCAAGAGATCTATCATGTGCAACTTGAGTGTCACACCGGATTCTCCCCCCACATTTGAGCTCTGATGAGAATTCCTGGACCCCACTCAGTACACACCACAAGGTATTTACTGAAGGAGTAGACATTTCTCTAAACCACTGAGGCATACTTCAAAAATAAAACCCATCAGTGGAGAAAACTCACAAAAGTGTTTCTACAAATGCCTAAAAATAAATGCAGAAATACAAGAAACAAGAACAAGGAAGACAACATGACTCCCACAAAGGAACACAACGATATTCAATATTAGACTGTAAAGACAAAAAGATGGATGATGATCCTGAAAATGAATTCATAAAATTACTCAGAAGCCATGAGAAGCAAATTCATGAGTTAAAGAAATACATAAATGACATGGATAAAAAATGTTCCCATTAGATAGAGATTTTGAAGAGAAATCAAGCTGAAATATTAGAAATGATGAATTTAATATATCAAAAATACAGGGAAAGCCTTAACAAAAGATTTTGTGAGATAGAAAAAAGACTATTTGAGCTAGAAGACAAATACTTGGAAGTATCTCAGTGAGACAAAAACAAAGAAGAAGAAATTAGAAAAATTAAAAATTGTGTTTGAGATTTGTGGATTACAATCAAATGACACAATATACAGGTCTTAGAAGTTGCTGAAATTGTGTAAAGAGAGAATGGATTAGATGATCTATTCAGTGGAATAATAACAGAAAATATCACCAATTTGGAGAAAGAAAGGAACATCCAAGTACAGGAAGCACATACACCTCTTAATAGACATGACCAAAAAAGATCTTCACCAGGATATACTGTATTTAAATGTTCAACAGTGAAAAATAAGGGAAAGTTTCTAAAATGTGCATGAGAGAAATGCCAGTTTATCTTCAGATGATCTCCAATTAGATTGACAGTTGCTTTTTCATCAGAAACCCAAGAGGCTAAGAGAGAATGGAAAACATAGTCCTAGTCTTAAAAGAAAAAAAAAAGTTGCTAATCTAGAATACTGTACCCAGCAAAGCTCTCATTTATGAATGAGCGTGAAATAAATACCTTCCATAACAGAAATTGAAAGAATTTATAGCCACTATCCCAGCCTTCCCAATGATATTAAGGATATGCTACATGCAGAAACACAGAAAGACAGTCATTACAAAAAAATGTGAAAGCAAAAATCTCTTAGTAAAGAGAAGATATCCTATAAAAAATTGACTTTACCACAAAAAACTGTTAAAAGAGACAAAGAATTGTATTATGTAACAATTAAGGGATCAATTTAACAGGAAGATGTGACTATCATGAATGTTTATGCACCCATGCCAGGGAACCTGGCTATTTAAAACAAGTGTTAAAGGATCTAAAGGGAGACATTGATTCCAATACAATAGTAATTGGGGAGTTCAATCCTCACTTTCATAAACAGACAGAAAAACTAGACAGTAAATCAACAAATAAAGAACGAAACTAATCTACATTATATACCAAGTGGACCTAACTGATATCTGCAGAATTTTTCATCCTATAGGTGAACAATACAGATTCTTTCATCTGTGCATGGCACTTCTTCCACCATAGACCATATGTTAGGCCATAAAGCAAGTCTCAGAAAATTAAAAAAAAAAAACTGAATCATACAAGGCATCTTTTCTGACTACAATGGAATAAAATTCAAAATTTATCAGTCAAGAATATCTAGAAAATATGCAAATACATGGAGGCTGAACAACATGCTTCTGAATGAACAGTGGGTCATAGAAGAAATCAAAAGGGAAACTAAAAACCTCAAGAAATGAAGATGACAATACAACATATCAAACTTATGGAACACAGCAAAGCAGGTTTTTTTCAACTTTTATTTAATAAATATAAATTTCCAAAATATAAGTTTTGAATTATAGCGGCTTCCCCCCTCCAAACTCCCTCCCACCCACAACCATCCCATCTCCCACTCCCTCTCCCATCCCATTCACATCAAGATTCATTTTCAATTATCTTTATATACAGAAGATCAATTTAGTATATTCTAAGTAAAATTTTCAACAGTTTGCACCCACACTGAAACACAAAGTGTAAAATACTGTTTGAGTACTAGTTATGCCTTTAATTCACATAGTACAACACATTAAGGACAGAGATCCTACATGAGGAGTAAGTGCACAGTGTCTCCTGTTGTTGATTTAACAATTGACACTATTATTTATGATGTCAGTAATCACCTGAGGCTCTTGTCATGAGCTGCCAAGGCTATGGAAGCCTCTTGAGTTTGCCAACTCCGATCTTATTTAGACAAGGCCATAGTCAAAGTGGAAGTTCTCTCCTCCCTTCAGAGAAAAGTACCTCCTTCTTTGATGGCCTGATCTTTCCGCTGGGATCTCACTCCCAGAGATCTTTCATTTAGGTGTTTTGTTTTTGGTTTTTTTTTGTTTGTTTGTTTGTTTTATTTTGTTTTTGCCAGAGTGTCTTGGCTTTCCATGCCTGAAATACTCTCATGGGCTTTTTGGCCAGAACCAAAAGCTTTAAGTGCTGATTCTGAGGCCAGAGTGCTGTTTAGGACATCTGCCATTCTATGAGTCTGCTGTGTATCCCACTTCTCATGTTGGATTGTTCTCTCCTTCTTAATTCTATCAGTTAGTATTAGCAGACACTAGTCTTGTTTATGTGGTCCCTTTGACTCTTAATCCTATCATTATAATAAATTATGAACTGAAATTGATCACTTTGACTAGTGAGATGGCATTGGTACATACCACCTTGATGGGATTAAATTGGTATCCCCTGGCACGTTTCTGACTCTACCATTAGGGGTAAGTCTGATTGAGCATGTGCCAAACTGTTCATCTCCTCCCTCTCTTATTCCCACTCTTAAATTTAATGGGGATCACTTTTTAGTTAAATTTAAACACCTAGGAATAATTGTGTGTTAATTAAAGAGTTCAAACAATGGTACAAAGTAGAACAAAAAAATACTAAAAGGAATAAAGTAGTAAGTTGTTCCTTGACAGTCAGGACACAGGCTGATCAAGTCATTGTCTCTCATGGTGTCCATCTCACTTCACCAGGTTTACTTTCAGGTACTCAGTTAGTTGTCACTGATCAAGGAGAACATATGATATTTGTCCCTTTGAGACTGACTTATTTCACTCAGCATGATGTTTTCCAGATTCCTCCATTTTTTGCAAATGACCAGATTTCATTGTTTTTTTTTTGTTTGTTTGTTTGTTTGTTTTACTGCTGTATAGTATTCTAGAGTACATGTCCCATAATTTCTTTATCCAGTCTTCTGTTACGGGCATTTAGGTTGACTCCAGGTCTTAGCTATTGTGAATTGAGCTGCAATAAACATTAAGGTGCAGACAGCTTTTTTATTTGCCAATTTAATTTCTTTTGGGTAAATTCCAAGGAGTGGGATGGCTGGGTTGTATGGTAGGGTTATATTCAGGTTTCTGAGCAATCTCCAGACTGAGTTCCATAGTGGCTTTACCAGTTTGCCTTCCCACCAACAGTGGGGTTAGTGTCCCCATCTCCCCACATCCTTGCCAGCATCTGTTGTTGGTAGATTTCTGAATGTGAGCCATTCTAACTGGAGTGAGGCGAAACCTCATTGTGGTTCTGATTTTCATTTCCCTGATTGCTAGTGATCCTGAACATTTTTTCATGTGTCTGTTGGCCATTTGGATTTCTTCTTTTGAAAAATATCTATTTATGTTCTTGGCCCATCTCTTAAGTGGGATGTTTGTTTTGTTGTTGTGGAGTTTCTTGATCTCTTTGTAGATTCTGGTTATTAAACCTTTATCCGTTGCATAGTTTGCAAGTATTTTTTTTTCCCAATTCTGTCGGTTGCCTCTTCACTTTCCAGACTGCTTCTTTTGCAGTACAGAAACATCTCAATTTGATGTAATCCCAATTGTTAATTTTGGCTTTGACTGCCTGTGCCTCCGGGGTCTTTTCCAAGAATTCCTTGCCTGTGCCTATATCTTGCAGGGTTACTCCGATGTTCTCTAATAATTTGATGGTGTCGGGTCGTATTTTTTTTCTTTGGAAACTGTCCCTGATTTTTATGCAAATGATCTGCAACAGCATTTCAGATACATCCACAATGCGACCTGTCTGTTCTTCACGCTTTGCTTAGGTTGGCGATGCTCTGCGGGTAATGCTGCTGATGAGAGAGGTCTTCCACCTGCTGGTTCACTGCCCAAGTGGCCACAATGGCCAGATATGAGCTGATCCAAAGCCAGGAGCCAGGAGCTTCTTCTCGGTTTCTCATGCAGGTATAGGAGCCCAAGGACTTGGGTCATCTTCTACTGTGTACCCAGGCCATAGCAGAGAGCTGGATCGGAAGTGGAGCATCCGGGACTTGAACAGGTGTCCATATGGAATGCCAGCACTGCAGGTGGCAGCCTTACCTGCTATGCCACAGTGCCAGCCCTCCAAACTCCTTCTATGAGGTTAGCATCATTTTAATTCCAAAATCAGAAAAAGATACAACAGAGAAAGAGAACTAAAGATCTATATCCCTGGTGAACCATAGAGGCAAAATTCCTAAAAAAAAAAAAAATTATTAACTAATCAAATCCAACACCACATCAGAATGTTTTTCCCCTGGTATGTAGGGACTGTTGAACATATTTAAATAAATACATGATACATCACATTAATGAGTTACATGCAATGCTTACATATTTTTATGGAGTAAATACAATATTTCAGCACACATACACAGCATAAATCAGTCATAGTAGGAAATTAACTTTAGTTTTCCTCATTTTCTTTTTGTGTTTAGAGCCTACCAGCTGCCCTATTTCAGTTCTTTGAGTAGAATTTGATACATTATTGTGAAATATAGCTTCCCCACTGTGCTATGGAACAATATAATTTATTATTTCTATCTGACTGTGTTTGGGTACCTACTATCTAATCTCCTCCTATCCCTTCCCGGCCTCCTGTAATCACTATTTTTAGTTCAGATCTTTTTTTTTTTTTAATTTCCACATATCATAAGATAGAACAAGTGATATTTTTCTGTATCTGGCTTACTTTAGGTAACATAATGATCTTCAGTTTCATTCATTTCACTGCAGATGTCAGAATTTCATTCCAGTGAGTATATATACCACATTTTCCTCACCTATTTATTCATCAATGGATATCTAGGTTGATTCCAAATTTTGGTTATTGTGAATACTGCTGTAATGATCATGCAGGTGTAAGTATCTATTTTATGTGCTGATTTCATTTCCTTCTAATGTATACCCAGAAGAAGGAAAGCCAGTTATGTTAGGTCTACTATTAGTTTTATTGAGGAACATCCATACTGTTCTCCACAACAACAGTACTAATTTGCATTCCCTCCAACAATGTAGATAGATTTTTCTCTGTGTCCTCACCAGTATTTGCTGTTATCTGCCTTTTTGATAATAACCATTCTAGTGGGTATAAGATGATGCCTCATTGTGATTTTGATTTACATTTCCTTGATAGTTAATGACACTGACCTTTTTTTTCATGTTCTCGTTGGCCATTTGTGTTTTTTCTTTTGAGAAATAAATGTCTATTTGAAATCTTTACTCATTCCTTTACTGAATTATTTTTGTTGCTTTATTGTTTGCATTTCTTATATATCCAGATATTAAATTTGCATCGGATGAATAGTTTGCAGATATTTCCTTCCATTCTCTCTATTGTCTCTCAACTCGGTGAATTGCTTCTGTTGCTGCAAAGTGGTCTCTTGGTTTGATAGCTGACCTCATAGAATGAGTTTGGAAAGGCTTCCTCCATTTCAATTTTTTTGGGAATAGTTTGAGAGCAATTTGTGTTAGTTCGTCCTTAAACATTTGGTACAATTCAGAAGTGAGAACATCTGGTCCTGTGTTTTTGGTGATTTTCTTATTGTAATCTTATTATTAATTCACAGACTATTAGCATGTTTCAAGATTGTTTCTTTTTTGAAGTAAATTATTTTACAAAGTTTGGTGTTCAATAATAAACATGGCCTTACTTCTGAGCCAAATTGATAAAAATGTGTGTCCAGAGCATTTTGTTCCAATTCAAATCCCACAGAGTGTTAACATGCATATGGATGATGTGGATATTACTTACAGCCCTTTCTTTTTGTTATTCCTGTAGGTCTGTTTTTAATTCATTATTTATATGAGTTGCTTCCAGTGTGCAATCTCTTACTGCTATTATTCATAATACAAGACTAAGAAAAACTTGAAATGAAAGACGAACTTAAATCAATCATGTTCAACTACATCAAAATTCATTGCAAATATCACAGGGAAAAAAAGTTCACTAAGCTTTTTTTTTTTTTTTTACAAAATATTTCAATAATAAAAATAGACAAAGGAAGTAGCTTAGGTTGAAATGATAAATTTAAGTTTGGCGTCTTCCTAAAATACAGACTAGAAACCATAAGCAACAATTGATTGTGTAATATGCATTGAGAATTTTGATAAATAATTTTTGGGGAGATGCTTGTTTCCAGACTCTAGATTAGTCTCTTCTGGATATTTACATATGGTCTTTTGTGGCTCTTTTCTTTTACTTAGCATAATGTTTTTAAGATTCATCAATCCTGTGGGATGTATAAGTACTTCATTCTTTTAATTGTAGAATAAATGTGTATTTTGTGAATAAATACCATATCTATTTAGTCATTTATTACTTGCTGAACATTTGAGTTGCTTTTAGTTTTGGCTCTTGCAAACAGAGGCTTGTTTTTATGTAGAATTTATGTAGAAGGTTTTATGGAAAAGTATCTATACTTATCTCAGGTATACACTTAAGACTGGAATTGCTTTTATATATATATATGTATTTTAACATTTTGAGGAACTGCCAAAATGTTTTCAAACATGACTGAACTACTTTACTTTCCCATCAATGAGTATTCCAAATTATTCCATACTCTCATAAGTCTTGTTATTGTTGGTCATTTATTCGTAATGAGCATCCCAGTGAATGTGAAATGCTAACAGATTATGTTTTAAGTTTGTGTTTCTCTAGTAATGGTGATGTTGGGAATATTTTCATGCAGTTATTTGGCATCTGTACATCATTTTTGGAGAAATGCCTGTTTCAATCCTGTGCCCAAATTTCAACCTCATTATTTATCTTTATTACTGATTTGTAGTCATTTTCAACATATGTTTTGAATTAAAAATCATTATCAGATAAATAAATAATTTACAAGTATTTCAACTAATTCAGTGGGTTTTCTTTTGCTTTTTTGATGGTATCATTTCCAGGAAAGTTTTTAATCTTGATGAAGTTCAATTTGTGTGCTTTTTTTGTTTCTTGCTTTACTTTGATGTCATATTTAAGAAAGCACTGCCTAATCTAAGACACTGAAGATTTACTCCTCTATTTTTTTCTAAGAATTTTATAGTATTATCTCTCTTGTTTAAGTCTGTGATACATTTCGAGTCAATATTTGTTATAGTAAGAGTTAGGGTTCAACTCCATTCTTCTGTATGTACATTCAGTTGCCCCAGTACCATATTGAAAAGATATTATTTTCCCCATTAGCACACTCATCAAAAATCAGTCAACATGTGTATCCTTATGCTAGTACCACATACTCTTTGTTAATGTAGCTTTATAGGAAGTTTGAAATCAAGAATTATGTCCTCTATTTTTTTTTCTCCCTTCAATCATGAATTTCATGATCAGATAATTTTGGAGAAAAAATGCCAGTTACATTGTTGGAAGGGGGTTGCATTAAATCTGTAGGCCAATTTGGGGATCATTGTCAAGTTAACTATTTGCTTTAACATACCCAAGAGATAAAGAGATGTCTTTCCATTTATTTAGATTTTTTTCTTTTATTCAGCAATATTTTATAGTGTTTAGCACATAAGCCTTATCTGTTGTACTGAAGTTTATTCCTAAATGCTTTATTATTCTTGATGCTCTTTTATGTACAATTATTTTCCTAGTTTAATTTTCAGATAATTTATTGCTGGTATGTAGAAATGCAACTGATTTTTTGCTTCATGTAACCTTGCTGAAATAATTTATTCATTGCGATGTTCTAAAATGTATCTTGTTTAGGCAGCATAGAGTTGGCTTTTTCTTATCCAAACTGATAATCTCTGTCTTTTGAATGATTGATGAATTTCTATTTAATGATATTATTGATATGGTTGCATTTGTTTGCCATGATGCATTTTTTTAAGATTTATTTATTTTATTTGAAAGTCAGAGTTACACAGAGAGAGGAGAGGCAGACAGACAGAGAGAGAGAGAGAGAGAGAGAGAGAGAGAAAGCAGAGGCTTTACCCACTTCGCCACATCGCTAGCCCCACATTCTGTTTTATAAATGTCTCTTATTGTATTTATTTTTTCTTTTGCCTTCTGAATTTTGGAAATATTTTCCAAGGTTAATTCCTTTATTGATTTTTATAGTCTTAGCTGTTGTTTTATGGCTTAACATAGAAACCATAAATTATCAGAATCAAGTTACCTTAGTTTTTCCTAACTTAATTAGCTATATTTCCAATTCTAGAATCAGGCAATATTCGTTCCATAAAGCAGAGTACATGTTCTAATAGGCTGAGCAAAGGAGTTTAGTTTTATAGACAGAAAAAAGGAAGAAAGCAGAAACAAACAAACAAACAAAAAAAGATTAGTCCTTTTAAACTCATTTTTTATTTTCTTTGTAAGGCAGGGACTAGAATAGAGAACAACAACAACAACAAAAATTGTTAATATCTGGTTACCTTATTGTGTAAGGATTAAAGTAGAGGAAATTTTATTACTTGCTAATAATTTCCTGTTTGAGAAATTTGGTTATTATCTCTCTAGGCTGATTTCTTGTGATGTCAGATAAACAGCTTAGTGTCAATTTGGTGACATGAAATTTTAGTACAAGTGACTCCCTTGATTTTCTTATCCTGGTCTGTTTGGTGCCTAGTGCCTAGTGTAGGAGCTTAGTCCAAAACAATGTCCTCCTGTAACTTTTATCTAATAATTCCACACTGGCTATAATTAGAACTTACCTTATAATTATCATTTAGTTTCCAATCAGGTCAGCTGATATGTGTAGATTTATAGTATAACTAAAAAAGAATTTCATCTTTTATGCAGCATTATCGTTAGCTCTCTATAATCACAAATCATGGCAATATGTATTCCACATTCACCTTTTGCTTTTGCATTGTGATCTTTGACACAATACTTCAACTCAAATTTAATAATGATGTGGTTTTCAGATTTGTTTAATCACTTAAATATTGTGACATTAATAAAACCACGCAGAGAACACCCATAGAGAAAAATGTTAGCTAAACCAGTGTTGTAGCTGCACAGTTTTATTTGTCAAATTATGAGCATTGGGCTTCATTTTAAGAACCTTTAGGTTTTCCGACTTGCTCCATTTTGTTGCAAAAGACCAGTTTTCATCCTTTTTTACTGCTGTGTAGTATTCCATAGTGTACATACCCCACGATTTCTTTAGTGAAATAACCTCGTCCCAAAGAGATAAACACCATATGCTCTCCCTGATTTGGGAGAATTAATAGCGCAGCTAAAATGAAAGCTATAGAAGTGAAATAGTCACTTTTGGAACTAATGTTCTCAAGAATCCTTGACCTGATTGTCGAGAGACAGTTAACTATTGCTACTTTTTACTGTGTATATCCTTTTGGTTTTGTTTTGTTGGTTATTTTCTTTCTTTTTTCCTCTGTTTTCTTTCTTTCTCTCTCTCTCATCTTTAGGATTTGGGAGAGGGAATGGGAGAAGGAATGGGAGCAAGGTGGGGGACATGAGGGAAAGAACCACTGTATTCCTAAAGTTGTATCTATGTAAAAATGCATTCATTAAATAAACACACACACACACACACACACACAAGAACCTTCAGTTAAGGCAGGTTATTTGACATGATAAATGTTATCATGTGGGCCCAGCAATTCTTTGTTGTGGGGATCTGTCCCATGCCTTATAGGATGTTTAGCAGGATCCCCGGCCTCTATCCACTAGATTCTGATAACGAACTTTCAACCAGTAATGACAACCAAAAGTGTCGATAGATACTGCCAAAGATCACCCAAGGGGTAAAATCACCATCTAACCCCATTGAGAAACACTGAATATAAATAAATTTGGTTTATTTTTTTTTATTTTACTGATTTTGACTTCCACCTGCAGCATAACTCAAAAGCAAGCTTATGTTCATATTTTTTCTATTCCATAGGAAGAATTGCTAAGACTGACCATTCCTCTTTCTCCTATTATGATAGTTTGATGGGGCCCAAAGATCTAGGAAAGACAAAGTTAGATGGCATACTCCAGAAAGGAAAGAGAGGAAAAAAGAATGGTTCTGATAGTGTTTCATTGTATTTACTATCTATTTTTAAATGTTTAATAGAACGAAGTCAGGTTTAATTATAAATGTAGGTTAATGATTCACGATTACTAGTGTACATGTTACAACTGTGATGACTCCATCTATCTTGCTCAAAATTATATGTCCAGTGCCTAGGAGAGCATTTTCATTAAGACATCAATATTTATCTAATTAATCACGAATAAAGTTCAAATGCCTTCTGATAAAGCAACCTACTAATATAATTTTTTTTGACAGTCAGAGTGGACAGTGAGAGAGAAAGACAGAGAGAAAGGTCTTCCTTTTACCGTTGGCTCACTCCCCAGTGGCCGCTGCGGCCGGTGCGCTGTGGCCAGTGCACCGCGCTGATCCGAAGTCAGGAGCAAGGTGCTTCTCCTGGTCTCCCATGTGGGTGCAGGGCCCAAGGACTTGGGCCATCCTCCACTGCCTTCCTGGGTCATAGCAGAGAGCTGGACTGGAAGAGGGGCAGCCGGGACAGAATCCGGCACCCCTACCGGGACTAGAACCCAGTGTGCTGGAGCCACAGGCAGAGGATTAGCTTATTGAGCTGCTGTGCTGGCCACTAATATAAATATTGATATTTAAGAATTATGTTTCTTGTAAGTAGTTAACAAATATTTGTTAAAAAATACTTGTAAGTATTTAACAAAATACGTTGACTGTTTCCATATCATAATGATTACTAGTATCAAAAGATTTCTTCTAAGGAGATAATAATTACCAAATAACAAAATGTAAAGCAAAACACTGTGCAATTTATATAAAGGCAAAATGCTATGGAGACAAAAGGAAGGTCATAACATTGCAGTGAGATGGTAGTCAGACCGATCCATGAAGGAAGAAGACTTTCCAAATCCAGAAGAATAGAGAACATGAAAGTTTTGAGGTCTGAACACACCAAGAAGAACTTCACTGATATGAGAGGGTGTCTACAGCTGCACAATGCTGTTATAGCAAACCCATAGCCATTAAACAGAATTTAAATTCAGGAACAACCAAGCAATGAAGAATACCTAGAAGCCAGAGCAACAAACATTTAAAATATCAAGAAACAGCACCAAAAAGAATTCTGGATATCTGAAGATTTAAAATATAAAATTGAATTATAAAATACTAGAAAAATGTAGACAATCATATTTAAATTATTAGGATGAGGACAGTCTTTCTAAGCATATTACAAAAACTAGAAACTATAAGGGAAAATACATATTTTATTTAAGCATTAAAATATTCTTCCAGGGGAAATATCATAAAATAATACAACATTAAAAGTGGAAATCTATCTGAAATAAAAATGATAAAAAGCTGATCTTTTTCATTTATAGAAATCTTTTACTAAGCTTCACATTCTTTCTTCTTAGCGTCCCTCACTCTATCCAATGCTGTCAGTCCTATAGTTAGATAATGTCCAGAGTCTAAGCATTCATCACCACCTCCACTCCTACAACTCTAGTCCAAGGCACCAGTGTTTCCATCATGAATTACCACAGTAACCTTTTCCTAGGTCTGCCTACCAATCCCTTGGGCCCCTTTTACCCCACCCCAATGTCAATATAGCAACTGGAGTGATCCTGTTGAAAATTTAAATTATATGTTACTTCTCAATCAAAGCCAACAGAGGGCTTTCTATCATACTCAAAAATGAAAGCAAATTTCCTTACAGTGGACTACAACATCCTAAACAATCTTCTGTGATCTGGCCTCTTGTTACCAAGCAGATATTGTGTCCTACAAGGCTGATCTCTTCTGCTTGCTCAGATCAGCCTCTTGGCATCCCAGGTCCATCTTTCTTCAAGGCCCTTGTACCTGCAGGGTCTCAGTATGAAACAATCTTGCCATGGATGCCACACAGATTTCTGTCTCCTCAGGTCTTAATGTGAATGCTACCTTCTTGGTGATGCTTTCCCTTACAACATTACTTAGTAGCCCAACCCAATGTCTTTCATTCTCTATCTAACCTATTCTTATTCACTTTTTGTCACGCAGCTTATCATCATCTAACATTCAAAGTTGTAATATTTATCTTGTTGATTTTTGCCTGACTCTCTTATGTTCCTCTGAAACATGTTTTATGAAGAAAAGTATTCATTGATCACTACATTTCTTTTTTTTAATTTTTTTAATTTTATTTTTTATTTCATAAATGTGAATTTACAAAGTGCACTTTTGTATTGTTGTGGCTTCCCCCCCAACCTCCCTCCCTCCTGTGACCCTCCCCTCTCCCTCTTTCTCTCCCTCTCCCATCCCGCCCTTTATGGAGTTTCATTTTCAATTACCTTCATATACTGAAGATCAACTTAGTATATACTAAGCAAGGATTTCAACAGGCTGCATTCACACAACCGCACAAGGTATAGGGTATTGTTCGACTAGTAGTGTTTTTAAGTTTCATAGTAAAACACATTAAGGACAGAGATCCTACCTGGGGAGCATGTACCCAGTGACTCCCGTTGTTGATTTAACAATTGGCACTCTTATTATGGCGTCAGCAATCACCCGAGACTCTTGCTATGAGCTGTCTAGGCTATGGAAGTCCCTTGAGTTCACTGACTCTGAACTTGTTTAGTCAAGGCCGTGTCACAGTGGAGGTTCCTTCCTCCCTTCAGAGAAAGGCGCCTCTCTCCTTGATGGCCTATTCCTTCTGCTGGGGTCTTGTTCACCAGGGTCTTTCATTTAGATTGTTTTTTGCCACCGTGTCATGGCTTTCCATGCCTGTGAGACTCTCATGGACCTTTTAGCCAGATCCGAATGTCCCAAGGGTTGATTCTGAGGCAGGAGTGCTGTTTTGGGCATTTGCCATTCTATGAATCTGCTGTGTGTCCTGCTTCCCCCGCAGGATCATTCTCTCCCTTTTAATTCTATCCTTCATTATTTGTTTACACTGTTCTTATTTGTGAAATCTCTTCGACACATACCCTATCTTTTTGATCAGTTGTGTATTTATACTTATCACTTTACCAAGTGCGCTGGCATTGGTACCTGCCTCCTTAGTAAGATTGAGTTGAAATCCCCTGGCACATTTCTAGTTCCACCATTGGAGGTAAGTCCGAGTCAGCATGTGCCAAACTATATATCTCCTCCCTCTCTTATTCCTACTCCTATGTTTAACATAGATCACTTTTCTGTTAATTTTAAACGCCTAAGAATGATTGTGCATTGATTACAGAGTTCAACCAGTGGTCTTATGTAGAACAAACAGAGCAACAGCAACAGCAACAACAACAACAAAAGTACTAAAAGGAATAAAATATTAAGTTGTTCCTCAACAGTCTAGACAAAGGCTGATCCTGTCATTGTCTCTCACAGTGTCCATTTCACTTAGCAACAACAACAGCAACAACAACAACAAAAATACTAAAAGGAATAAAATAGTAAGTTTCTAATATCTCCAATTGTGCCTAGAAGAGTATTAGCTATAAGCAGATATTTCTTGAATGAATGATGAGGGAAATTAATTGGAAAAAAAACAATTCAACAGAAAAATGGGCAGATGATAGTTTAGAAAAAATTAACAAAAGTATTAAAGGTGGTTTAATTTTATTTAGAACAAAACTATGCAAAGAACTTTGACAAATTTAAACAATCTGTCAAAATATATATGATAAAGCAACACCATACACAGGTAGTAGATGGAAAAACTATTCAAAAAGCAATTTGGCCCTATTGATTAAACTTAATATTCCACATGTTTTCAGTAACGATTTCTTATTTAGAAATTTATTCCATTAATATAGAAGACCACAAGTATATACATAAACAGATATTGCCTGGAGTATATGGTTTTTTCACTTTTTTTTTTTTTTTTGACAGGCAGAGTTAGACAGTGAGAGAGAGAGACAGAGAGAAAGGTCTTCCTTTTCCGTTGGTTCACCCCACAAATGGCCACCATGGCCGGCGTGCTGCACCGATCCAAAGCCAGGAGCCAGGTGCTTTCTCCTGGTCTCCCATGCAGGTGCAGGGCCCAAGGACCTGGCCCATCCTCCACTGCACTCCCAGGCCACAGCAGAGAGCTGGACTGGAAGAGGAGCAACCGGGACAGAATTCGGTGCCCCAACTGGGACTAGAATCCGGGGTGCCGGCACCACAGGCAGAGGATTAGCCTAGTGAGCCACAATGCCGGCCTGGGGTGTATGTTTTAATAACAAAATTTGAAGCAATCTACATTGATCACTGATATATAAATTGTGGACCATAATGAAGAATTCAACAGGACAAAGTAGATTCATACAATTATATGGAAAATGTAGCAGTAATATGAGTATTATAAGTGAAAATCTAGATTCAAATAGCAAGTATTCTAGAATATCATTTGTTTCCTCTGAAAGCACACGCATACTCATATGCCACATTCACACACACACACACACACACATAAAACATGTCTAGAGAAATATAAACCCGCTTTTCCATGCATGTTGTTTGAGTCAACCACATCAAGAATGGTTTATTGAAATTCTTGTGAGGTGTAGTTGACCATTCAATTTCACTTGAAAATAATTTCAAACTTAAATCATGAGTACCCTCCAAGATAGCAAACATATATAGGGGAACTTCAAGGAGTTGGTGGGAAATTGAACTAAAAGATGGGTATTTTTTTGGTGCAAAAATGTTAAATTATAATTCTTTTTTTATATTATGCCTTTCCATGAACTTTTTTAGGATCCCTTATAAATGTTCAAGTGAGCAGATGAATGACAGATTGCCATTTTATAAATTCCTGTGGTTATATTTGATCTTCTGATGGTTTTAGATAAATCTGTGAGGAATCATTTTTAAAATAATCTTAAAATCAAATATTTAGAATTATTTTATTTGGTATTGCTTAAAGTCCCCTAACAAGACAAAAATATTTATAATATCCTTTAGATCAGTATTATGTTTTTTAGTACAACTGCTATTCTGTAAATAGTCTAAAAACAAATTCTTCTATTGGTCAACCTATGCTGAAATCTAGCAGCATTCAAGAATAAACAATTGAAGATGATATGAATGCCAACTTTTGCATTGTGTGTGCAGCATCCTAATCTGTAATTACAGTGCTACATTTCAAGAAATAAGTTAAAAGAAACAATATATATCATGCTAGCATTCAGTATCAACAGTAATAAAAAAGAATAGAATAGAAAAATTATGAAGCCTGTAAATGATTACAAATAACTAGTAGAGCTGCCTGATTTTTGTATATTATGTGGGTTTGACAACATTGGACAGAATGACAAGGTCATTCATGTATCTTGCTCCAGATTTTTATCTTTAAAGAAAAGATTCTAATATTTATATTCCCTATTTAAGGACAGTAATCACCTAAATGCAGCTGATTACTCACACAACCTATGCAATATGTGATGGTTTCAGGAAACCACATTAAAAAAAATGCCAACCTACTTTATAAATGTTTCCTGGGTCATGCTATTTTAGTATTTTGTACAATATTTTAACTAATCTTCCGCCTGCACTCAATCAACAATAACATAGATCATAGTGTTAACAAATTAGGAAGAGTTGGTTAATTAGGACTGCAGGAAGTAACATCATGCAGGAAAAGTAAGGAGAGATTAATTTTCAGAGTCCAGTGACAAATTCATTCCAAAAAAGGTTTTCAAATACAGATAGGGGTGAGTGAAACAGAACATATTAATCTTACAGAGAAAACAACCATAAGAGAGGGTTTATACAAAATTTACAAAGAACAAAGAGGAAAATTCAGTGCATATGTGAAACAGTAAGCATCTATCCAGGCAAAGGTATCAGGGTTAAGGGTAGAAGTTTGTTCATGGGCTAAATCCAGCCAATAGGCATGATTCCTTTGTTTCTGTGTTTAACTGAGAAGTCTTTAAAAATTAAATGTCTCCTTGAGGGCAGATCACTGTACAGATCAGCCATTAATAGGCCTGCCACCCATTGCTTCTGATGCCTAGCTTTCTTTTCCTCCTGGTTTGTGTTAAAGCAGACCAGACGATGCAAGTCAAGGGAGTGCCCATGTCCCATCTCTAATCTTCGGTGGCCTGAACTACAAGTCTATAGTCACAGGCATGTTCTGTAGTAGTTTTTCTAAGGTAGACAATGCCCATGAGGAAAATTATATTCTCACTTTAAAACTTTCTTTCCCTTTTGTCTGAAAGGAAGATTTTTTCTACTTACTGTATACTTCGCTGATGGCGAAGTGAATCTAGCTATGAGATTATTATTTAAGTTCTTATTTTGGCTATGCTACTACAGAAAAATGTTAGCCATCTCTTTTATAAGGTCTAAAGATTAAATTGTGTGTCCAATGTAGTGGCTTTCAATGTGGTAAGCCTGGGCTTCAGCAGAAGTCAGCTTGTGAAGAGCCCTGGCAGCTCTGCCAAGAGGTGGATCACTGGAAATGGACCTGCCCTGGAGTCAAAGGATGCCCAGGTCAGAGCCACAGATCTTATTGGCTCTAAGCTGAAAAGCCCTTCACTCAGCCCAACTTCCAAAGTGACCACTGCAGCTGAGGGGATGGTCAAGTAGGGTCAGCAACATTGCAGGCAGAACTGTAAATTTCTTGTTAGAGATGCCCCCTGCCTTTACCTGGCCAGCTCTCCTCCCAGGCCAGCCAAGTAATGAAAGTCAACAGAGTGCCTTCCCCTAGGAGGTTCACACCTCCCTTAGGATGTACCCCATGTGAAGAGATAGATAGGTCTGGGCCTCTTAACTTACAAGGCCTAAAGCCCAACAGATTATTATCAAGCCCCTTCTGTCAGGTTGTATTTGCCTCTCAATCAGAAAACTTAATTGTAGCTTAGACAGCACCTTTCTTAGCTCCTCTAATAATGACTCTGTCCTTTGTTCTAGACCCTGTCTAGCGCACTTGGGCCTCATTCCTTTGTAATCATAACCTCTACTCTACCACCAATGGCTCTACTCCCAACCTGTGTGTACTGATGGTCCTCTTCCCCACTTAATGCTGTATAATTGTTCAGACCTGGTAAATGCCACTCTTAGGACCATTGGTTACTATCCTCACTCTGTCTTTTATGACCTTGTCTAAATATGATCAGAGTCGGCAAACTTGGAAGGCTTCCATAGCCTTGGCAACTCATGACAACAGCCTAGGGTGGTTACTGGTGCCATAAACTAGAGTGTCAATTTGTTGGGTCAGCAACAGGAGCCACTGTGCACTTGCTCCTCATGTGGGATCTCTGTCCTTAATGTGCTGTACATTTTGATTTAATGCTATAACTAGTACTCAAACAGTATTTTTCACTTTGTGTTGCTATGTGGGTGCAAACTGTTGAAATCTTTACTTAATATATACTAAACTGATCTTCTGTATATAAAGAGAATTGAAAATGAATCTTGATGTGAATGGAAGGGGAGAGGGAGCGGGAAAGGGGAGGGTTGTGGGTGGGAGGGAAGTTATGGGGGGGGAGCCATTGTAATCCATAGCTGTACATTGGAAATTTATATTCATTAAATAAAAGTTTAAAAAAATAAAAATAAAAAATAAAAATTAAATGCCATATAAAATGTAATATTTCTAGCTCTTTTGAAAAAAATTCATGTTTTCCAACCATACAATGGTATTTTTACATGGAAATGATTGATACTGTATGGCAGCTGCCCCTATTAGGGAAGATACACTCAGCACCACTACTCCACAATCCTTGCTCTAGTCCAAGTGACTTATTTATGCAATTCAGAAAGTCTGCCTTTCTCAAGATAATTTCCTACCAACATCCAGGAGATTTTCTTAATAGGTACTCTCATCTATAGCTTACAAATGTGAATGGAGCTCCCCAGGTCTACTCAGTGTACAGTTTGCACAATGAGTCCTGAAGCTTGCTCCACTCATTTATGTTGTCTATCTTCAGGGAACTTAAAATAGCAAGGGATGAATTGAAGAAGAGTATGCTAGACCAGAACAGGATTGCATCTTTTCGTCACTCTGGTCAGTGTAGCATCATTTTTCTTTTTTTTTTTTTTTTTTTTTTTTTGACAGGCAGAGTGGACAGTGAGAGAGAGAGAGACAGAGAGAAAGGTCTTCCTTTTGCTGTTGGTTCACCCTCCAATGGCCGCCGCGGTAGGCGCGCTGCGGCCAGCGCACCGCGCTGATCCGATGGCAGGAGCCAGGTGCTTCTCCTGGTCTCCCATGGGGTGCAGGGCCCAAGCACTTGGGCCATCCTCCACTGCACTCCCTGGCCACAGCAGAGAGCTGGCCTGGAAGAGGGGCAACCGGGACAGGATCGGTGCCCCGACCGGGACTAGAACCCGGTGTGCCGGCGCCGCAAGGCGGAGGATTAGCCTAGTGAGCCGCGGCGCCAGCCTCATTTTTCTTTTTTAAAAAATTTATTTAGTTACAGAGAGAGAGAGAGGAGAGAGAGAGAGAGAGGAGAGAGAGAGAGAGAGAAAGAGAGAGAGAAAGAGAGAGAGAGAGAGACAGCAGTCAAGGCTGAGCCAGGACTAATCCAGGAGCCAAGAGCTTCATCCAGGTCTCCTATATTAGCATCAGGGGCATAAAGACTTGGGCCATCTTCTGTTGCCTTTCCCAAGCCATTAGCAGGGAGCTGGGTCAGCAATGCAACAGCCAGGAAATGAACCAGTGCGCATATGGGATGTTATATAATTAGCTATGCCACAACGCCAGCCTCAGCGGAATTTTTCTCTTTCTTTCCTCCCTCCCTCCTTCATGGCTCCCTCCATTCTCCCCACCCCACCACTCACACACACACACACACACACACACTACTTTTTTAAAATATTGAATTCAGGGGCCGGCGCTGTGACTCACCTGCTTAATCCTCCGCCTGTGGCACTGTCATCCCATATGGGTTCTAGTCCCGGTCGCTCCTCTTCCAGTCCAGCTCTCTGCTGTGACCCGGGAGGGCAGTGGAGGATGGCCCAGGTGCTTGGGCTCCTGCACCTGCGTGGGAGACCAGGAGGAAGCACCTGGTTCCTGGCTTCGGTCGGATTGGTGCAGCGCCGGCCATAGGAGTGAGCCAATGGAAAGAAGACCTGTCTCTATATCTCTCTCTCACTGTATGTAACTCTACCTGTCAAAAAAAAAAAAAATGTTGAATTCAAGAAGAAATTTTCAAGCGTTGTTGGTTCTGTGTTTAGCTGTCCTCCTATAAGTTCCTATGGACTTTTTCCAGCCACTTTTATTGTATTCAGTACTTTGGGATGGCTCTGTAAACAGATGAAGCCAATAATGTATTAACAGTACCAACTGAGAGAAAGTATGGTTAACTGAGGTTACTAAAAACAAAAAGCAATTCAAATCATTGGCAATCGACAAAAAGAGTTAAAGATTTTAAAAGCTATTATTAAAATTGCTATATTGGTCTATTATGCTATGTTTTATGTGTGTACATATTGTATGTCCACATGGGGAAATTTTATTAAGAGTTTTATTTTAAATGGCTTATAGATAAGATTGTCCATAAATTGAAGCTGCTAATACATTTTAATTTGTGTGACCTGAATCTGTGTATCATATGTTTTAAACTTGTTGGTAGAAAGAAACTAAAAACATTTTATATGGTTGTGCTTAAGTTTACTGGTTAAACAAACTATACCATGTTAGATATTTAAGAAATTTTCTTAATGTCATCTCGTTATTAATAACATTTATAGAGAAGATAAAATATAACTGATCTATAGTTCAATTAAATTTGCTAACGGGAGTGCAGTGGAGAATGGCCCAAGTCCCTGGGCCCTGCACCCCATGGGAGACCAAGAGAAGCACCTGGCTCCTGGCTTCCGATCAGCGCGGTACGCCGGCCACAGTGCGCCAGCCGCGGCAGCCATTGGAGGGTGAACCAACGGCAAAGGAAGACCTTTCTCTCTGTCTCTCTCTCTCACTGTCCACTCTGCCTGTCAAAAAAATATATATATATTATCTGTAGGCTTCAGTGACTCAAAAGATCATGAACAAATAAGTTCTCTTCCAGAAATTATTTTCAGAAAATTTAATTTCAGCAGTAGCAACAAAGAAAGCACGTAAATTATGTCTCTCATATATTACCTCACAGAATAGGGATTGTATTCTATTTTTTTCTTTCAAACAATTGTCAGATTGTTTTTTGTGGCATTGTTTGAGGGGACAAAAAGAAGTAGCTTTCTTTTCCACAAGTGCATCAACCTGTAATAGAATATACTCGAAGTTTACTTTCCAAATCACAAAGGCGAGAAATAGGGTTAGAATGGCAAAGAAAAAGCCAACAGCATCAGAATTCTTTGGCTTATCTGCTTGGCTTTGCTTTTTCTTTCAGATCTTGGCTAACACCTAACCTCAGTGTGACCTTACCCAGCCATACAAGCCAAAGTTGACCCTCCTGTTGTCTGCACATCAACATCCCACTTATTCACTTGATAGTTGTAAACATGCTTACATTTTATAAACAAATATTCTCCACCCATTTATTGATTGCCACAAAAGATACTAAATACTACATGGAGTGCAGGAAGACCACAGCAAGTGAGAGACAGTGTATCTTTCTTGCCCAAGGAGGTATCCTTGTCTCCTGGGGGAGACACATAAACACTAGCAGTTGCATGAGAGATGTCATGATACACTGTGTGAAGCCTTAATTCATCTTAATTAATCTCTTTTTCTGTCCCAGTATTCCATCCACATTGTGAAGAAAGGATTACATGTAGTTTGTTTTCTGCTATATCTCAGCACCAAGCACTGTTCTCACACATTCCCAGACTAATTAATTGATTTTATTAACTTTTTTTTATTTTAGTGAAAGGAATTTCTGCAATACCATTAAAGAAGGAAGCCCATGATGTTGGTGAATAAAAGTATAATATATAACACGTCTCAAATGGGAGTGTTGTGTTTCCTCCCGATACACTTGGGTTCATATAATGGTAATTTGTATTATAATGAGGTTTGTGAAAAACATATAAGAAATCACTCCTATTGCCTAGAGCTCTCTAGTGCTAATACCTTAGTGTGAATATTTCCAGATCTTGTTCTGTGAAATAAATATTTATGAATAAACACATATTTCTTCAACAAAACAGTGTCATATTCTCTACCCTATTTTGAAAACTGATTTTTTCAATCACCAAATTCTTGGATACAAGGTTTTGCTTAATTTACCTGTGAAAAGTTTACTATACAATCCAACAGAGCTATAATTCTGAATCAAAACCAAACCAGGAGCAGGTGGTGTGGTACAGCAGTTAAGCCACGGATTGCGACCAAGCATCCCATCCCCGAGAGTTAGGGTTTGAGTTCTGCTTCTGCTTCTGATTAATGCAGCTTCCTGCTAATGCACATCCTGTGAGGCAGCAGATAATGGCTAAAGTACCAGAAAAACTTCCACCCACATGGGAGACCCAGGTTAAGTTTCTGGCTTCTGGCTTCAGATTGGCCCAGCCCTGGCTTTTGGGAGCTTTTGGGGAAAGAAGCAGCTGGTAGAAGCTCTTTCTCTGTGAATCTCTCTCTCTGTGTGTATGTGTGTTGCTCTGCTTTTCAAATAAATCAACATTAAACAAATAGGAATAAAAGTCAAATCAAACAAAAACTTATGAGTCATAATCTGATACCTGGACTTCTGATATTTTAAAACAATGTGCGTTTTCAAAGTAAGAAGGGGAGGGAGGAGAGGAGAGAAGGCCTACCCACTCAGCAAGTCAAGAGGCAAGCCAGCACTACTGGTGTTTCATGTGAATACTGACGCCAACACACTCAAGTGGCTGTTATAATAGATGAAATGTCAGTGCTAACATTTGGAATATTTCATTTATTTACTCATACCCATATTGTTCCAGAAGCAATTTTAAATTTGAATGTTTCATCAGCACTTATCTGTTTGAAGTACTTTTCTTTTATAATTTATCCACATGCCTTGTCAATAAATGAATTGAGGGTGGGTAAAAAATGAACATGTATATGAAAAAAAGCATAATGAAGAAAAATACATGATGGAGAGCAAATGGAACCAAGAATTAAATAAACAAAATGTGTTTACTATAGAAATGTTGCATTAACATTATTTATACAATAAAAATGTACTTTAATAATACAGCTAGTTATAAGAGCTAAGTATTCTTTATGAAAATATTGCAGATGTGTTTATTAACATAAAACCAGTGTGCAAGGTTGGGGGAGACCTCATTTCTTACTTGTATCCATCAACTTCATTACTTTTTCTAAAATACCTGAGACGTGTTTCTTAAGAAGAAAGTGGGTTTATTTCAGATTATTTACTTGAAGTGCAGAGCATTAGAGAGGGAGAGAGAGAGAGAAAGAGAGAGAGAGAATTTTCCATCTGCTGGTTCACTTCCCAAATAACCACAACAGCCAAGCCTGGGCCTGGGGAAAAACAGTTGCCTGGAACTCTACCAGAGTTACCCATATGAGTAATAAGAAGATCAACATTTGGGTCATCATCTGCTGCCTCCCAAGCACATTAGTAAGAAGTTGGGTCAGAAGCAGAAAAGCAGGTACATGAATTGACACTTGGATATTAGATGTTGGGGTAACAAGTGGTGGCTTAATTCAATGCATCGCAATGCCACCCTCAGGATAATGTTCTAAATCATTTCCTAAACTGTATCTTGATCTCTAATAAAATAAAGGAGAAAGATTAGTACTTGAAATGCTAAACACACTTTCTTTTCCTAGTTAGTATAGATAAGAGTATGGTTGAACTTATGATGATTTCATGTGCTATACTTAAATGTAAGCAAGAAGCTAGACATGGTGGGTGATGGGACAGGTGAAGGACCAATAGAATGAGAATTTTTTCTACTGTACACTGTTGTTTACTTTTTAAAAATTTGAGCTATACTATTATGTCATCAGATAAAAATGTTTTTAAGATATTTATTTGTAAGCCGGCGCCGTGGCTCAACAGGCTAATCCTCTGCCTTGCGGTGCTGGCACACCGGGTTCTAGTCCCGGTCGGGGCACTGGATTCTGTCCCGGTTGCCCCTCTTCCAGGCCAGCTCTCTGCTGTGGCCCGGGAGACCAGGAGAAGCACCTGGCTCCTGCTATTGGATCAGCGCGGTGCGCCAGCTTCAGTGCGCCGGCCGCGGCGGCCATTGGAGGGTGAACCAACAGCAAAGGAAGACCTTTCTCTCTGTCTCTCTCTCTCTCACTGTCTACTCTGCCTGTCAAAAATAAAAAAAAATTTAAAAAGATATTTATTTGTAAGGCAGAGCATCAAAGAATGAGACAGTGAAGGGGGAGAGATAGTGTGTGTGTCTATTCATCTGCAGGCTCACTCCCCAAATGGTTGTAACAATTGAGGCTGGGCCAGGTTGAAGCCAGGAAGTAGGAACTCCATCCAGGATTTCCACATAGGTGACAGGGGTCCAAACACTGGGCCATCATCTGCTGCCTTCCTCACATAACTGGATCACAAGTGGTATATTCTGGAACTCAAAGTGGCACTCTGAGATATGGGATACTAGCATCCCAACCAGAACAAAGCCTTAACATTGTGTACCACAATGCTAGTCTCCAACTGAAAATAAAGAAACAAAGAGTGAAGAAAGATGGGCAGGAAGAAAGGAAGGAAAGACACTAGAATAGAGGGGCTGGCATTGTGTCACAGCAAGTAAAAGACTCCACTTGCAAAACTGGCGTAACACATTGGAGTGCTAGTTCAAGTGCTGGCTACTCCACTTCTGGTCCAACTGCCTCCTAATGCTCCTGGGGAGGCAGCAAGCAATAGTCCAAAGGCTTGGACGACTGTCACCCATGTAGGAGATCAGGATAAAGTTCCTGGCTCCTGACTTTTACCTGGCTCAGACCCAGATTTTGTGGCCAATTGAGGAGTGAATCCGTATATGGAAGACCTCCTCTCTCTCTGTTGCTCTGCTTTTCTAATGAACAAGTAATTCTTCAAAAAACAATAACAACAACAACAAAAAAGAAATGAGATAGAGGGTGGTTATAGCATGTAGAAATTAAACATATCTGCTGTGGAATCATATCTCATGTGGAGCATAGCTAATATGAGGAATAGGTAACATGGAGAAATCTAATGTGGAGAATATCTAACATGCTTCATAACTAATGTGAAAAACACCTAACGTGTTAGCATGGCTAACGTGGAGCATACCTAAAATGGAAACATATCTAACAAAAAATACACATATTCTGGAGCACATCTAAGGTAAAAGAAAAAAGGTCTTTATGAGTTTTATAAAAATTGCTTTCAGCACCAAAGGCTCACTTCTGTGACTACTACACAGTAATCTCTAAACAAATTACAGCAGCCAACCTGTCATCAATGCACTTATAAAATCAAAGGTGGACACTTAAACTTAAAGCAATAGTTACTCCTGTCATAATGGAAGTATCATGCCCATATGGTAAACATATGTAGTTATGAGGACTTTTAATAAACTATGAGTCAATAATTATAAATTATATATACCAAATAATCAGCTTGAATTGTAGTACTAACATTCATTTCCTATTATAGGGACCTTTATAACAAATGACATGCTATAATACAAGCCTTTCTTTAGAATGTACATAATTTGTTTATTCATATTATAGGATTCAAAAATTCAGTAGGAAATTCCAATTATAAACTGTGAGCCAATAGAAACATACCATGCAATTCAGAAGCTGCCTGAAACCCCAGAGACACACAGAAGACTTTCCCAGTTATGTGATAACCTCCAAAAATCAATCTGTTTCCTTTGCCTCTCCTTCCAAAACAGTGAGAAGGAACGGTTTGTGTAAAAGACTTCAAATAATCAAAATAACTTAGTAGGCATTTTGGTCTTAGTGCCACTAATGTGATAAATGATTGCCTTTACAAACTGAAGAAATATAAAATATAAATTCATTTCTTCTCCAATATGTTCTCAGCGAAACGCTGGCAAATCTTTAAGATAGGGATCACCAGTGGGGAAAACACCATTTATTGTGTGTTCCAATTTCAGTGGTATAAATACTCCTCCCATGATCTGTTTTAAACTAGAATTGCTCTCTGTCTTCTTCAACATTTCCTGTTCACTTCACTTCAGGGTTCCCAATGACTGCAGCTACCACCTTCTCACATATTCAGTCTAAGAGTAAGAGTCTCCTTCCGTCATCAATGATACGACGAGAAACAACTTTTCAAAATGCCAGGTTTCCATATCATTGCCTTCGGACAAAGCCCACAGTCCTGCTGTGGCCCAGCTGGTCTTTTTGGTTTTGACTCCTGTGTGTACTTGACCATTAAACCAGTCAGTTTAAAATTTCTTGAAAGCTTTCCCCCAATTCTTTGTGGGTTTGTGTGCTCTTTCGTTTATTTTCTCACTAGTACCCCTGTGGAGGTTTACTTTATAGCCCCCACATGTGTTTCTTTGGCTTCACCCCAGGCAGTTCAGTCACATTCTGCTCCAGTCTTCTCCTTCATCCTCCCTCAAACGCTGTACCTTGAGCATATCAGTGTCATTGCTTTCTACACCCTATTGCAATAATTTGTTCATGGATTTACTGCCTTAACAGACTATGAATTTCCTGTGGAAAGGGACCCTTTTTTAAATTGCAATAGAATATAATAGAAACATGTCTAAACACTGCAGATATTATCAATTTTGGCAATTTATTTTTATCATGTGCTCCCTGCAGAGTGAAAAATAAGTATTTCAAAACACTTCAAAATTTGCCATTCTATATCTGCCTCTTTTTTTGGAATTTTACTTTAACAAATAAAAAAAAAAAAGTGTATAAAAGCTTACATTAGAGTTTCAGATGGCCCTAAGCAAAAAGCACCTGTTATCATCCTGAGACTTATGCTCAGAATTAAAAACAACCTTAAATAAATAAGAGTCATCAGAAATAAAGTTTAGCCAGGCTAAGTTTATAGTGTCATACTTTGGGCGGGGGGAGAGTAAACTACATAAGTATAAAGAGGAATCATAAATATGCAGAGAGGCTAGCATTTTGTAAAGCTCTACTCATTAATTGGAAAATCAGACTTAAAGAAACAGTGGGAGAGATGGAGAGATAGATCTTCTATCTGCTTGTTCCAAATGCTCTAAACAGGACTGGGCCAGGCAGAAATCAGGAACCAGGGGCCAAGAGCCAGGAGATTCATGCGGATCTTTCATGAAAGTAGCAGCAACCCAAACACTTGGGCCATCTTCTGCTGCTTTTCCCAGATCATTAGCAAGGAGATGGGTTGGACATGGAGTGGCCAGGAATTGAACCAGCATCCATATGAGATGCTGGAGTCTCAAGCACCAGTTTTACCCACTGTACCACAATGCCAGTCCCTCAAATAACATTCTAAAAATCAGGATAAGATAGTTTTGCATGAACAAAAATAGGACTTAAATAATAGTTGTGTTTTACAATTTAACATATAAAATTTTCTTTTAAAAGTTTTTATAAGATTTATTTACTTATATGAAAGGCAGAATTACAGAGAGGCAGAGGCATAGAGAAAGAGAGAGACAGATAGATCTTCCATTCGCTGGTTCATTCCCCAAATGGCCACAATGGCTAGAGCTGGGCTCATCCAAAGCCAGGAGCCAGGAGCTTCTTCTGGGTTTCCCACATGGGTGCAGGGGCCCAAAGACTTGGGCTATCTTCTACTGCTTTTCAGGCCATGGAGCTGGATTGGAAGTGGATGGAACAGCCAGGTTTTGAATCATGTCCATATGGGATGCCGTCACTGCAGGTGATGGCTTTACCCAGTACACCACAGTGCAGGCCCCTTAACATATACAATTTTCTTTTTTTTTTAAGGAAATTTTTCTGATTTTATTTTTCTGTAACAAATACTAATGTATTAGCAAGTTATGAAAAAATATTTGCTAGAAAAAGTTTTAAAATTTTCTTTTTTTTAAACTTTTATTTAGTAAATATAATTTTCCAAAGTACAGTTTATGGATTACAATGGCTTTTTCCACCCCATAACTTCCCTCCCACCCACAACCCTCCCATCTCCTGCTCCCTCTCCCCTTCCATTCACATTAAGATTCATTTTCAATCATCTTTATATACAAAAGATCGATTTAGTATATATTAAGTAAAGATTTCATCAGTTTGCACCCACATAGCAACACAAAGTGAAACATACTGTTTCAGTACTAGTTATAGCATTAATTCACATTGGACAACACATTAAGGACAGAGATCCCACATAAGGAGTAAGTACACAGTGACTTCTGTTGTTGACTTAACAATTTGACATTCTTGCTTATGGTGTCAGAAATCTCCCAAGGCTCTAGTCATAAATTGCCAGGGCTATGGAAGCCTCTTGAGTTCGCTGAACTCTGTAATCAACACACATTTATTCTTAGGTGTTGAAATTTAACTGAAAAGTGATCCCTGTTAAATATAAAGGTGGGAATAAGAGAGGGAGGAGATGTACAATTTGGGACGTGCTCAAGCTGACTTGCCCTAAATGGTGGAGTTAGAAATGTGCCAGGGGATTCCAATACAATCCCATCAAGATTGCATGTACCAATGCTATCTCACTAGTCCAAGTGATCAATTTCAGTTCACAATTGATCACATTGATAGGTGTAAGAGTCAAAGGGCTCACACAAACAAGACTAGTGTCTGCTAATACTAACGGATGGGATAAAAAAGGGAGAGAACAACCCAACATGGGAAGTGGGATACACAGCAGACTCGTAGAATGGCAGATGTCCTAGACAGCACTCTGTCCTCAGGATCAGCCCTTAAGGCACTCGGATCTGGCTGAAGAGCCCATGAGAGTATTTTAGGCATGGAAAGCCAAAACACTCTGGCAAAAAAAAAAGGACCTAAATGAAAGGTCTCTGCGAGTGAGATCCCAGTAGAAAGAATGGGTCATCAAAGAAGGAGGTACCACTTTGACTATGACCTTGTCTAAATAAGATCGAAGTCAACATATACAATTTTCATGTATTTCATGTACACAGATTTAGGAACACAGTGATATTCCCCACCTTCTGTCCCTGCCACCCACATTCCTACACTTCTTCATCCTTCCTTTCCTATTCAGTCTCAATTTTTACAATGATCTACTTTCAGTTTACTTTATACTTATAAAATTAACCCTACATTAGTAATGAGTTCAATAAATAGTATTAATAGAAAAGCAGTGTTTCTTAACGGTAAAGAGCTACAAGCAATTATCAAAGCTTAAAATGTCAATTTCACTTCCATATTACATTTTTGGTACTCTACTAGTTACCACAGATCATGGAAAACATGTAGTACTTGTCTTTTTGGGACTGGCTTATTTCACTAATTATAATGGTTTCTTGTTGCATCCATTTGGTTGCAAAAGACAGGATTTCATTGTTTTTGATGGCTGAGTATTATTCTATAGTTTATATATACCATAAATCCTTTATACATTCATCTGTTAATGGACATCTGCATTGATTATATATTTTGGCTATTGTGAATTCTGCTGCAATGAACATGGGGTATAGATTAGTCTTTCATATGCTGATTTCATTTCCTTGGGTAAATCTCCAAGAGTGGGATGGGTGGGTCATATGGTATATCTATTTTCAGCTTCATGTATTTCTTTTTTTTTTTTTTACAGGCAGAGTTAGACAGTGAGAGAGACAGAGAGAAAGGTCTTCCTTTTTCCGTTGGTTCATCCCACAAGTGGCCACTAAGGCCGGTGCATTGCTGACGGCGTGCTGCACTGAACCGAAGCCAGGAGCCAGGTGTCTCCTCTTGGTCCCCCATGCAGGTGCAGGGCCCAAGGACTTGGGCCATCCTCCACTGCACTCCCGGGCCACAGCAGAGAGCTGGACTGGAAGAGGAGCAACCAAGACAGAATCTGGTGCCCCAACCACACTATAACCTGGAGTGCTGGCGCTGCAGGCTGAGGGTTAGCCTATTGAGCCACTGTGCTGGCCAAGGTATTTCTATATAATGGCTGGAACAGTTTATATTTCCACCAATAGGCTACCTTTTTGCCCACGTACTCACCAGCATTTATTGTTTGTTGATTTCTATATAAGAGCCATTCCAACTGGTTTGAGGTAAAACATTATTATGATCCGATTTACATTTCCCTAGTGATCCTGAGCATTGTTTCATGTGTCTGTTGGCAACTTGAATTTTCTCTTTTGAAAAATGCCTGTTCAAGGCCTTTGCCCATTTCCTAACTGGATTGTTTGTTTTCTTGCTGTTGAATTTCTCGAGCTCTTTAGAGATTTTGGTTATTAATTTTTATTAGTTTCATATTTGCAAATATTTTCTCCTATTCTGTCTGTTGCCTCTTCACTTTCCTGAGTGATTCATTTGCAGTGCAGAATCTGCTGAGCTTGGTGTGATCACTTATGTCTACTTTCGCTTTAATTGTCTATGCTTCTGGCGTTTTCAAGAAATTTTTGACTATGCCAATGTCTTATAGTTTCCTGAATGTATTAAAATGGAATTGAATAATTGTTATGTGAATTGCATAGATTTTCTTGGACTATATCAAACAGTGGATCATCTTAAAACATGGCAAGAAACTTAATTAGTTAAATAAATCTACTTAATTTAATAAATGTTCCATTTTAACCCTGTCATATCATAATCTCATTACTTATAATATATTGCAAATATATTAGAATATAAATTTAACATGTTATGAAAATTTACCTGCTATTCTTTTTTTATCTTTTTCCTTTCCTTCATTTCCTTCAGTAGCTTCTAATTTCATAACTCAATGGAAACATTTCAATGTTACTCATACAAGCAGAGTTTTGCCTCTGTTTGACAAAAAACAAAAAAACTGCTTTCTAACATTTCCCCCTGAAATCAAATTTGTATATCATTGTTTCCATACATATTTTTTGGTTTCTATGACACTTTTGCTATGAATAATTTTACATTATTTATCAGGTATCTGAAGCCTTATTTTTTGGAAACAATATAAGAGTCTCAAATTTGCCACATTGGAGGCAGATGATTCGAGGAAATGGCTGGAGCAGCGCACTGATGCTATTTCCCTTCGCAGAAAACAGCAGGTGTTTTCCCAAAGGATATAAAGGAAGCTTGCAGAACCCATTTGTATCGTGTTAGGAAAAGAAACAGGAAGTTTACAGCTACATGAACAATATACACATTTACATATATTCTTGCATGTCTTAAGAATTAATTCTTCACCAAAAACCAAAATAATCATGCTTGACTATTGTGTGAAAATGTTATGGGCTAGCATGATATATGGGGGAAAAGAACTGATAGTAATGAAAAATTCAAGTGTTCTCTAGGTAGTAGCTGAAGAAGCAGAGCACTGTGATTTTTGTGTGTGAAATTTTCCCCATAAAGTTATGATGCCAATTATTTTAGATTTTTCCCAACAACAGAAAGCTAAACACTTTATTTGTTTATTATCATACTCTTACAACTTACAAATCCATTTGACTTCTGAATAGACCTCTGACCCCTCCTTTTGGGGAGGGAACCCAATATCTGATCCTTTTTTCCATTCAGTATTGCACAGCTAATCACAAAACCAAAGGTAAGTGTCAGCAGCATGAGGTGTATTCAAAAGCCAAAGAATGGAGAAGAGGAAGTTGAGCCTGCAGATCAACTTCTCAGTCTGTTGGGGGCTAAGGAGTCACAAATAGGGGCAACATAAATGAGAAAGAATATTCTAATAAATTTGAGAAATTCACATGGGTGTTCTCTGAAAGGAGTCCTATAATCCTTGGAATCAGGGAGCTACC
This sequence comes from Lepus europaeus, assembly GCF_033115175.1. Lineage (NCBI taxonomy): Eukaryota > Metazoa > Chordata > Mammalia > Lagomorpha > Leporidae > Lepus > Lepus europaeus. The sequence continues at coordinate 126,341,092 of NC_084828.1, forward strand.
TCTTTTTGTCCTTTTATGGTTTCTTCTGATGGATGTCATGAGGATCATCAAGTGTAATGGCAGCTTTTTAACATGCAAAGGAGATTATAACTAGGCTAGAGGTCTGCTTAAGGTTATGTTGGCATAAACTCTTGGATTTTATTGATTCAAACCAGTCGGCCTAGGAAGGAATTTCTGCCTATAAGCCATCCTATTCTCAAACAGAAGCAGTGTTAGAGTGAGGGAGCAGTGTTAGGGTGGAGGTAGAAATTTAACTAGGCCATGCAGGCATTGCTCTAGGCAAAAGATCTACAACTAGTTTCAAAATTCTTTTTTTTCAAATGTAGTATGCATAAATGTAAATTAGTTATTCATATTCAAACATCCTAATTACTTGCCATAGAAAACTGGGCTATTTTCTCCTCTTTAATTGACCTGTTAGTGTACAATAATGGAGAAATCTAGAGTTGTAAATTTTTGAAGTCTTGTCCTATGACTATAGTTATGGTGGCAGAGAGAATGCTTTTATTTTGTTTTTAATTTTTTTTTATTTATCTGAAAGGCAGAGAGAGAGAGAGAGAGAGAGAGAGAATCTTCCATCTGTGGTTTCCCTCCTTGAATGCCTGCAACAGCCAGGGCTAGGCTAGGCTGGATCCAAAAGCCTGTCACTCAGTGAGGTCCCCCGCAGAGGAGAACCATCACATGCTCCCGCCCAGTATTCTCATTAGTAGGAAGTTGGATTAGAAGTCTAGGAGCTGGGAGTTGAACCATACACTTCAATAAAGGATGTAGGTGTCATAAACGGCATCATAACCACTATGCAAAATGTCTGCCCTGTGTATGTTTAATGTGGAATTGACCTAGAGTGGGATCTTACAAGACTGGAAGGATCAGCTTCTGATTTGCAATTATCTGTTGGCAATATAACAAATTATAGTGGTTATAAATGAGGTATGTTTATGCATCTATGTGTTAATGGAATGAGGTATGTTTATGAAAACTATGTCTTTAGTAAAACCTGTAACAGTATATTTTTTTGCATATTAAGTGTTGCAAGAGAATGAAAGAGAAAAAGCAATGCTTAGATTTTTTCCTGGTTTGAATCATCCTCTATTACTTTCCCTTGTTTGTTCAGCACCAACAACAATATCAATCACCTTACCATTATATAAAAGCCAAGCATACTTCTGTACCAGTGTCTCTGACCTTGCTATTCTTGCTTCCTGCAGACACTGGAAGAGAAGGCTTGCTCCCTCTCTCTGCTATGTGTTTGCTTCAAGGCAGTCTTCTCAGACAGATCTTATAGGACTCTCCCATTTAACATTCTCACATTCCACGCATGGTAAGTGAAAGGGACTCTGATGGAGGCATTACAGATGAGAGGAAAGCACAAGATCTGTTTGTGTATATTAAAATAGAGATTTTGTAACAGCAGTTAGAAAAACAGATTTGTGGTTTTCTTTGCTGCCTCTACTGTGAGAATGAGGACCATTTTCCATAATCAGATTGTAAACATTTGAGAAAATGTCAACACTACCTTGAAGGATGCCCAGTGATTGGGGAGGGCCCAGAGGAACTTGTGGAGGTATGTCAATCATGTCAAAGCAGAATTCAGCCAGCTTGGAAAGAAAAACAAGAGTCTCCTGGTTGACATATGATGGGAAAACACAAAGTTGCTGGCTCCTCTGCACTACGTTGTCAGGTACAGAGCATGATCATGGGTGTTGCCCTAGACTACACTACAAAATAAGATCTGTGTGTGCTTGTTTACCCCTCAGGATTGTTATTCACAAGGATAGTAGCTCGTGGAATAACAAATTTCTTGGGCAAAAATGTGTAGCCACAGGGTTTAGAGGAGGCCAGACATTGCTTGTTAAGTACCTCAGCCAAGAAATATGAGTTACTTTTTGGAGGAATTGATACTGTGCCTGTATCAAATTCAGCTGTTTTGATTCAGCAAGCTGTAACAGTTAAAAAGAAGGATGTCAGAAAAGTTTTGGATGCTGTCTATAATTCTAAAAGAGGAACAGTTGAGCAGTCTAATGAACAAGATATGTGAGTTGTCCAGCTACAGAAGCAGCAAGACGCCAGACAATTCCTAAGAGCTGTTTACTACATATTGAAGATGCAATAAAATTTCTATAAAGAAAAAAAAAAGCAAAAGAAAGATGTAAATTTTAATTGCTTTTATAAGTCTTCTAAACAAAGATAGTGTGAATATCAACCCTTTTGCTTCAGTGAAAAATAAAGTATTCACAGCAATTAGAAAAGCCAGTCAAAATACAAAAATTATTTTTAGGGTATAAGTGAACTGTTGAAGCAAAATGGCTTACAAATTGCAGAGAAAACAAAGGCAAATTTAGAGGTACAATGAGGAGGTGAAGTTTCCTTTTTCTCTGGGGACTTTTTGTGAATCCTGGATATGTATTAAAGGCTGAGGAAATGAGCCCAGTTAAGACAGAGAACTGCTGCTGGAACACAAACATTCACAGTTTTGGCAGTTAAGCAGGTGAGTGACAAATCTGGGGACCCAAGGGATTGCAAATACAGTCAATCCCCAGAAGACGCTACTATATTCTGAGGACATGAAGAAAAAAATCTAAAGGACTAAGTCAACTCAACTCTGAAAAGCAGAATGGAAATTCTGATATTCAAAAGAGCCACTAAATTCTCAAAATCCATTGAATGTCACACCCAATAAACAGGTACAAATCATAGGTAGAGTGATTCTTACCAAAATTACAACCCAGCCTGAATATAGTCCAAGATTGTATGAGGTGATCAATTATTCACTAATTTCTTTAAATAGCCCTGGAAAGCATAGGCCCTTTTTGGTAGAAAATATCTTGTGATAAAAAACATGACTCTACAGTTTCTCTTTTTATAGATCACATGTGACATTCAGTCAAATGATAGACATGCTAAAATATACAATCAATTAACTAATAAATAAGGGAGAAAAAACTAAAAAACACAGATGCAGAAGTGGTGTAGATATTGGAGTCAGCAGACAAGGATTTAAAAACACTTTAATTGTGTGCTCAAGGAAATATATCCAAATACAGGAAAACTGAACAAAATTCTGAAGAATATCAACAGAGAGTTCATGTCTAAAAAAAGGGTTCAATGAGCCATCAAAGAAGAAGATACCTTTCTCTGAAGGGAGGAGAGAACTTCCACTTTGATTATGGCCTTGTCTAAATAAGGTTGGAGTTTGTGAACTCAAGAGGCTTCCATAGACTTGGCAGCTTATGACAAGAGCCTTGGATGATCACTGACATCATAAATAAGAGTGTCAATTGTTAAATGAACAACAGGAGTCACTGTGCACTTACTCTCCATGTAGGAACTCTGTCCTTAATGTGTTGTAATATGTGAATTAGTGGTAAAAATAGTTTTCAAACAGTACTTTATACTTTGTGTGTCTATGTGGGTACAAACTGTTGAAATCTTTACTTAGTATATATTGTTGATCTTCTGTATACATAGATAATTAAAAATGAATCTTGATGAAGAATGGGATGGGAGAGGGAGTGAGAGATTGGATGGTTTATGGGTGAGAAGGTGGTTATGGGGGGAAAACCGCTATAATCCAAAAGTTGTACTTTCAAAATTTATATTTATTAAATAAATATTATTAATTAAATATAAATAAATAAATAAAGGGTTCAAGTGACATTTTAGAATTTAACAGAGCAATGTTTAGGAAGAAATATTCAAAGGATAGACAACAGATTAAACACAGAAGGCAACAGGTTTGACAAAGTATAAAATTAACAAATACAAAATATCCAAATGAAGCACTACTGAAAAAATAAATGAGAAAAGGGTTTCAAAATTTATGAAACATTAACAGTGTCCAAACACAGTTAATACTTATAATCCTTATAGAGTTGAATTTTCAAAAGGAAGAGACTCAGGGAATCTGAGTCCTAGAAGGAAAGAACCCCATCATAACTAATGTTTTTAAGAGATAATGGCTCTAAAATGATGAAAAGATATCAACTCACAGACTTAAAAAGCTAAGGGAACCCAAATCAGTACAAATACAAAGATGCTTTCTAGCACATCATCGTAATTCTGTCAAATTTAAATAGAAGAAAATTTTAAAAGCAATCAAAAGAAAATGACACATTAACTTTAAAGGAGGAGTAATTAGACTTTCAGCTGACTTATCAAGAAAAGGTATTCAGAACACAATGGAATGACATCTCCGAAATGTTGTAAGAAAAAACCTGCAGAGCCAAAGTGCCATACCCAATAATTATGCCCTTCAAAACTGAAGGTGACAGAGATGTTTTCAATGAAAACTGTGATAATTAATTCCCAGTAAGCCTACTTTAAGAGAAATGTTACAGTAAGTTCTTTTGGCAGAAGAAAAATGAAACAGGGTAACAGAAAAGAATTAAAAATATCAGAAAAATGACTATGCATATAAGTACCAATGAATGTTTATTATACAAAGTGGTATTAGTGATGTCCTAGAAAGTTTAAAATATATGTAGAATTAACATTCACAACGATTATTCAAACAATAGGCACTGGTACATGAAGTTAGTTTCTTAGGTTCTAGCATTAATATGGAAGTAGTAAAATCAATAATTTGTGGGGCCAGTGTTGTGGCATAGCAGGTTAAGCTGCCACCTGCCATGCTGGTATCCCAGGTGGGTATGTGTTTGTATTCCTGCTGCTCTATTTCTGATATAGCCCCCTGCTAATGTGCCTGAGAAACCAGCAGAAGATGTCCCAAGTACTTGGGCCAATGCACCCATGTGGAAGATCTAGAAAAAGCTCTTAGCTCTTGGATTCAGCCTAGCTCATCCCTGATCATGTGGTCATCTGGGGAGTGAACCAGTGGATGGAATCTCTTTTGTCTGTCTCTCTCTCTCCCACCCTGTAACTCTGCTTTTCAAATAAGTATAAAAATTGTTAAAAAGTAATAATTTATATTAGTAATGATATCAAGGATATATGCTAGAATTCTAAAGCATAAAACATAAAAGAATAAAACAATGTGTAAATAAAAAATGAAAGTAAATGTGATAACATAAAAAGGTCACTTTCTCCAAGCAAAGGCAAGAGAGTAACAGAAATTCAAAGCAATTTTGTCAAGTAGAAAACAAATTATAAAATGGCAGAAGTGGGCCCAATATTATCAGTAATACTAAATATAAATGGACTAAATATAACAAATAAAATACTAAGATTATCAGATTGGATTACAACTACCTACCTGATGTTTACAAGAAATACATCTTGTGGCTGGCATAGTGGAAGAATGGGTTAACCCACTGCTTGCATTGTCAGCATCCCATATAGGTGCTGGTTTAAGTCCCAGCTGCTCCATTATGTTCCAGCTCTCTGCTAATTGGGCCCCTACACCCATGTGGAAGATCTGAAAGAATCTCCTGGCCCTTGGCTTTGGCCTGGTCTACCCCAACACTTGTAACAATTTGGGGAGTGAACCAGCAGATGGAAGATTCTCTCTCTCTCTCTCTCTCTCTCTCTCTATATATATATATATATATATATATATATATACATATATATATATATATATATATCTCCCTGACTCTTTGAGTAACTCCAACTTCTAAATAAATAAAATAAACCTTAAAAAGGAGAAAAAAAGAGAAACATTAAATATACAAACAGAAAGGGCTTAAGTAAAAGGATAGAAAAAGAAAATTTCATATAAACTATAATCCAAATAAAATTGATATATCCATACTAATATTCAAAGTTATCATTAATGGAAGAAATGCACTATAGATAAAGAACAACACAAATAAAAGGGCTACTATAACCAGAAGATATCAATAACCTATGTACATCCAAAAGCATGGATTCAAAATATAAGTGAATACAAGTAGTGAACAGTAAAGAGTAGAAGTCAAATTCATAATCATAGTGGAGACTTTCACAGACCTTTTGCAATAACTGATAGGGAAAAAAAGGGTAGGTACACAGAAGATATAAGCAACATAATTAAATTTCACCTAATTTACATATATAGATTGCTACATCAAACAATGCCAGATAACATTCTTTTAATGTACACATTTAACAAACTTTTCTTATGCATTGTGTTGGCCAGGACCACAGAAACAGAACCAGTAGTCTATCTTCTGCTTTCTGGAAATATCATGTAGGTCAAGAGTTCTTCTGTGTTGCACATTAAATCATTGCACATAATTGCACATAAATTATTGCACAACAATTTAACTTAAAAACTGTAATGCCCACATTCCTTATGAGCACTGGTTTGAATCCCCATTGCTCGACTTCCAATCCAGCTCAATGCTATAGTGCACCTGGGAAAGCAACAGAGGGTAGTCCAAGAACTTGTTTTCCTATCACCCATGTGATCACCATGATTCTGATGGAGCTCCAGGCTTCTGGCTTCGACTCTGTACAGTACTTGTCATTGTGAACATTTGGGGGGTGAATGAGCAGAGAAGATCTCTCTCTCTTTCTTGTCTCTCTCTCCCCACCCCCATAACTGTTTTCAAATAAATAAATAAATCTTAAAAGAAAAAAAGAGAGGATCTTCTAGGCGGCATATGCCTGAGTAGATACAAACATCTAGGCTAAACATCTAGCCTTTTTCTATTGGCATCTGCCATCTTTGAGTCCTTGCTCCTCATCATGTGGATGAGGGTAAGAAGGATCATGAGGATCTGCTAGAAACCAGACAGTGTGCACCTCTACCACTGACATACCACTGCCCAGCACTAATCTTGTGGCCCCATCTAAATCTACATGGTCTGGTGAGTGTCTTTCCAAGTGCCCAAGTAGAAGATGGTTTGGTAGTCACATAGCTTTGCAATTACATAGCCTTCACCATGAGCTGAAAACGCATACATATTCAAACAGTTAGCAGGAATGTAAGTCAGCCTTGAAAGCTTCACAAATTAAACATCTGTTCTTTAAAAACTAGTAATCCATGCAAATGATATGAGATAGGATATGAGACGTCAATGGAAAGAAACTATAACTCATTATTAATAAATTGATTATGATCTATTTATATCCAGTAAGTAAATATGAATAAATAATAATGCATTAGTTATTTCACCTCTAAGCTAAACATACATCAAAATTTCAACTCTCTTTTTTAAAGATTTATTTATTCATTTGAAAGGCAGAGTTACAGTGAGGCAGAGAGAGAGAGAGAGAGCACGAGTGAAAGTGAGAGAGAGAGGGAGAGAGAGAGGTCTTCCATCCGCTGATTCACTTCCCAATTGGCCACAAAAGCCAGAGCTGCACAGATCCGAAGCCAGGAGACAAGAGCTTCTTCCGGGTCTCCATGCGGGTGCAGGAACCCAAGGACCTAGACCATCCTCTACTGCTTTCGCAGGCCATAGCAGAAAGCTGGATCGGAAGTGGAATAGCCAGATCTTGAACTGCGCCCATATGGGATGCCGGCACTGTAGGTAGTGGCTTTACAGAAGATACCAAAGCTGGCCCCAAAACTTCAACTCTTAATAGCCTTTCTCTTCTCTGAAATTATATTGGGTCATTTGCAAAAACAATGGAAACTTTGAACAGAAGTACACAAGGATCCACTCTCTGCTCAAAAATATGCACACACCAATTTTTCAGTAATAAATTATAAGTGCCTACATTCAAAGTAATTTTTCTTCCAGTTACATTTTAAAAATACACACACACACACACAAATATATATATATATATATATATATATATATATATATAGGGAATTATAAAAAAATATGAAAATCTGTTTTAGTTTGCTGACAGCTTAAAGGTAAAATCTCTATGGTTAAAATAAACAAAAAGAACAAAATCAATGAAAGCAAGACTGACTTGTCAAAACAACAATTTAATATCAGAAAGCATGCAAAAAGTTGATCCTCCTACAAAAAGCCAATTCTCTGCCCTCTGCAAGGAATGTGTATGTTAGATATTCAAAAAGCTAATTGCTTTAGTTTAGAAACTTCTGGGATTTTTAAGTCAGAAGGTCAAAACACCAGTACAGGTAAGTGAAGGCTTGTTAGCATGAATAAGAAATTGCTGCAAAGCAATCTAGGACTTGCTCCCTCATTTCTCTATTCTAAGCCCAACTTCTTCTTTCATTTCTCTATTCTCTTCAAGGTAGGAAACTAATTCTATTATGAAGGAATCTGTAGGATGCACAATTTAATCTTTAGACCTTATAAAAGAGATGGCTAACATTTTTCTGTAATAGCATAGCCAAAATAAGAGCTTAAATTATAATCTCATAGCTAGATTTACTTCACCATCAGCGAAGTAAACAGTAAGTAGAAAAAACCTCCCTTTCAGACCAAAGGGAAAGAAAGTTTTTTAAGTGAGAATATAATTTTCCTCACGGGCATTGTCTACCTTAGAAAAACTACTACAGAACATGCCTGTGACTATCAAAATGTAGTTCAGGCCACCAAAGATTAGAGATGGGACTTGGGTACTCCCTTGACTTGCATCCTCTGGTCTGCTTTAACACAAACCAGGAGGAAAAGAAAGCTAGGCATCAGAAGCAATGGGTGGCAGGCCTATTAATGGCTGATCTGTACAGTGATCTGCCCTCAAGGAGACCCAACAGGCTAGTCCACTGCAGTGGCTTTCAATGTGGTAAGCCTGGGCCTCAGCAGAAGTCAACTTGTGAAGAGCCCTGGCAGCTCTGCCAAGAGGTGGATCACTGGAAATGGACCTGCCCTGGAGTCGAAGGATGCCCAGGTCAGAGCCACAGATCTTATTGGCTCTAAGCTTTAAAGTCCTTCACTCAGCCCAACTTCCAAAGTGACCACTGCAGCTGAGGGGATGGTCAAGTAGGGTCAGCAATATTGCAGGCAGAACTGTAACTTTCTTGTTAGAGATGCCACCTGCCTTTACCTGGCCAGCTTTCCTCCCAGGCCAGCTAAGTAATGAAAGTCAACAGAATGCCTTCCCCTAGGAGGTTCACACCTCCCTTAGGATGTACCCCATGTGAAGAGATAGATAGGTCTGGGCCTCTTAACTTACAAGGCCTAAAGCCCAACAGATTATTATCAAGCCCCTTCTATCAGGTTCTATTTGCCTCTCAATCAGAAAACTTAATTGTAGCTTAGACAGCACCTTTCTTAGCTCCTTTATTAATGACTCTGTCCTTTGTTCTAGACCCTGTCTAGCGCACTTGGGCCTCATTCCTTCATAATCATAACCTCTACTCTACTACCAATGGCTCTACTCCCAACCTGTGTGTACTGATGGTCCTCTTCCCCACTTAATGCTGTATAATTGTTCAGTTCTGGTTAATGCCACTCTTAGGATCATTGGTTACTATCCTCACCCTGTCTTTTATGACCTTGTCTAAATATGATCAGAGTTGGCAAACTTGGAAGGCTTCCATAGCCTTGGCAACTCATGACAGGAGCCTAGGGTGGTTACTGGCACCATAAACTAGAGTGTCAATTTGTTGGGTCAACAACAGGAGTCACTGTGCTTTGCTCCTCATGAGGGATCTCTGTCCTTAATGTGCTGTACATTGTGATTTAATGCTATAACTAGTACTCAAACAGTATGTTTCACTTTGTTTTGCTATGTGGGTCAAACTGTTGAAATCTCTACTTAATGTATACTAAATTGTTCTTCTGTATATAAAGAGAATTGAAAATGAATCTTGATGCAAATGGAAGGGGAGAGGGGGCGGGAGAGGGGAGGGTTGCGGATGGGAGGGAAGTTGTGGGAGGGGAAAGCCAATGTAATCCATAAGCTGTACATTGGAAATTTATATTCATTAAATAAAAGTTAAAAAAAATTAATTAATTTAAAAGAAAGAAAGAAATTGCTGCAGATATTTTGTATAAGGATGAAAAGGGAAAATAACACCAGGGAACAGTGAGCTTAGAGCTGGTGGCAGCAGGAGGGTTTAGAGCAAAGCAATCATAAAAAGTCGTTTGGGGGTCCCTTGTTTGGGGCTAATCATCTGCCTGAGGCACCAGCACCCTGGGTTCTAGTCCCAGTCGGGGCGCCAGATTCTGTCTTGGTTGCTCCTCTTCCAGTCCAGCTCCCTGCTGTGGTCCGGGAGTGCAGTGGAGGATGGCCCAAGCACTTGGGCCCTGCACCCCATGGGAGACCAGGAGGAAGCACCTGGCTCCTGGCTTCGGATCAGCACAGTGCGCCGGCCGCAACGCACTGGCTGTAGCGGCCACTTGGTGGTGGTGGGGTGGTGAACCAAGGGAAAAAGAAAGACCTTTCTCTCTCTCTCTCTCTCTGTGTCTAACTGCCTGTCCAGAAAAAAAAAAAAAAAAAAAAAAAAAAAAAAAAATCAAAGCAACTAACAGGTTTTGCTGACAACAATCCTCATGGTTGATCCAATTTGGGGGTGTGGGGGGGTGTTCTGTGGAGACAGCACTTCACTGCTAACCTATAGATGAATGTTCCACATCCATTTTCTAAATGACCTTGATGTAGATGTAAAGTTGTTGCAGACACAGGCAGAACGCTGTAAACAGGGATGCCTTTTCCTTTCTGTGCTTGACCCTTTCTACATTTTTGCTGAAACTCAGGTCTGGTTTTCTTACCCACCCCCTCTTCTCTGCTGTTTCCTTTCTCTCCAGAGTGCTCAATTTCTGAACAAGCAATCCGGATCCAGGCTGGTAGCTGCTTCCTCAGCGCTGGGAGGGAACAAAGCTAAGTGACAGACATCCTGGAAACAGCAATTTTGTTAAGAGTTAAGAAGCAGAAGGGCAGTGTTAGTGTAGAGCAGTTCTGTGTTAAAGCATTTAAAATCACTGCCTTTTAGAATTCAAATTGCATTTTAAATTTATCTATTGATCCTATGATAATGTGCCCATAAGAATAAAAAATAAAGAGAACATAAATTCTTCCCCTCCTTCCCCCAATCTAAAATTTGATTTGATGTGGTCTTTTTCTATTATTTATGTATCTATGTGTGTATATATGTATATACAAAGATCTATGCACACCTAGCTTTTGTAAATTTAGGCACAATTTACAAACGATAAAATGCACACAATTCAAGTGTACAATTTTTTTAAAAATTTATTTGACAGAGTTAGTGAGAGAGAGAGAGAGAGAGAGAGAGAAAGGTCTTCCTTCCGTTGGTTCACCCCTCAAGTGACTGCTACGGCCGGAGCTACGCAGATCCGAAGCCGGGAGCAGATGCTTCCTCCTTGCCTCCCATGCAGGTGCAGGGGCCCAAGTACCTAGGCCATCCTCAACTGCCCTCCTGGGCCACCCGCCAAGATATAATAATGACTTTGATTTCAAATGTCATAAATTAGTTTTGCCTTTTCCTAAGACTTATGTGACTTTTCTTTATGACTTCCTGTGCTCATAATGGTTTGGATTTTCCCTGTGCTGTCACATGAATCAAGAGGTCTTTCCTGTTTTTTTTTTTGTTTGTTTTTTTGTTTTGGTTTTTTTTTTTTTTTTTTTTTTTTTTTTTTTTGCCAGGGTGGGAGGATTTGCGGGGGAAAGTAGCTTCCATTTTGTGTGAATATCACAACATTTTAAAGACCTTCCCATTGCTGGACATTTATAAATATATAATTTTTATACACAAAGGGATTATATAATTGAGGGAGCTCGGGACTGAAAGCAGGCCAGGCTATTCCCATTCCACAGCTCCCTGCCCACACCTACAAACTGCAGGCCTTTCCAACAGTAAACACAATTGGGTGGAAGCCCCTTGTGACAAATAGTTATCAGTGATGACGAGATCTATGTTTACATAAAAGCAAGCTAGAAAGCGCTCCATTAAGACTGCCCCCGGCCTTCACAGTAACTGATATGTAATTACTATGTTTGTTCCTTGGAAATAACCTGTTAAGGACCTACCACACCCCTAGACTGAGAGACCTCAGCAGCTTGGTTTCTCTCCTTCTACCAGTCTCTTTGAATGAACTGTTCAGAGCTTCTTTTCTCATTAAAATAAAATAAAACTTCACTTCTTCTACTCTCACCTTGGTGTCCGGTCTTGTAAATCACCATTGACACTAGGACACAAACTTGGATGCATCTCACCAGTTTTCCCGCAACACCATGTAGCTCCTTTTTTGACTCTGTCTTTACTTTTCCATTCAAAATTATAATCTGGACATGTTTCCCTAAATGTCCATGTAAATTTACCTGATTATTTCCCAAGGGTGCATAGTCTTCCTGAACACGGGGATGTGCTGTATATTATGTACTCAACCCTTTTTTATAATTACATACCTTTGTTATTAAAATTATAAATTAAAGTTATGCTTAACAAACAGTTGCAAAACATAAACACAGTGGGTGTGAATGTTTGGCATAACTAAAGTAAGCCAGCAACAAAGATGCCTGTAACCCCAGTGAAGTACCTCGATACAAGACCCAGTTGTGTTCCTGGTTTCAATGGAAACCCAGGGGGCCAAATGCGATGACACCAGTAGTTGGGTCCCTGCAACCCATATAGGAGACATGGAATGGGTTTTCAGTTCTCAGCTTCAGCCTGGCTTTTCTTCAGAAGTTTTGGGAATTTGGGGATCATTGCAGTAGTCTGGAGCTCTCTCTGTGTCTCTGCCTCTCAAGGAAAATAAGTAAATAAATGAATAATTTTTAAAAATCAACATGGTAAATTACTTGCAAAACTCAATTTCCATTACCAAAATATAGCAAACATTTAAACATTTAGCAGTGTTTTAAACAGTAAGTTGATAGTTATAAGACTACTAGTTTGATTAGGAACATACAGCCCAATACTAGTTTATCAACTTCAGAAATATCTTTTTATATATCTGACAGATGAGAACTTCAGAATTTTTGTTCCACTCCTACTTCCTTCCTACCTCCTCCTCCAGATTTATATTTTGGTTTTCCTTGTTATTTTTACATGATAAACATCTTTATCTCCTGTTGTACAACAACTATTAGTCTTTCACACTTTTCCTGGATCTTGGTTCTACAATTGTAAAAACCTATAAGGGGAGATTACTGACGCCATGAACAGGAGTGTCAAATTGTTAAATCAGCAACAGGAGTCACTGTGTACTTACACCCCATGTGGGATCTGTCCCTAATGTGTCGTCTAAAGTGAAGTGATGCTATAACTAGTACTGAAACAGTATTTTTATACTATGTGTTTCTGTGTGGGCACAAACTGATGAGGTCTTTACTAATTATATACCGAATTGATCTTCTGTACATAAAGAGAATTGGAAATGAAAAAAAAAAAAAAACAACCTGGTGTTAAAATGGAAATGGCATAGAAAATTAATTAATTTGAAAAAAAAATTATGTAGGATCTCTGTCTTTAATGTGCTGTACATTGCTATTTAATGCTATAATTAGTAATCCAATGGTAGTTTATTCACTTTACGTTGTTCTGGGGACAAAATGTTGAAATCTTTACCTAATATATACTAAACTGATCTTCTGTACATAAAGAGAATTGAAAATGAATCTTTACATGAATGGAAGGGGAGAGGGAGCGGGAAAGGGGAGGGTTGCGGGCGGGAGGGAAGTTATGGGAGGGGGGAAGCCATTGTAACCCACAAGCTATACTTTGGAAATTTATATTCATTAAATAAAAGTTTAAAAAAAAAAAGAGTATGTCAGATCTGTGATGATAGTAACTATTCACTCAAGGACTGTGATATGAAATACATATTTGACCTTTGTCCCTGTTTCCGGTGTACAACTTCTAAAATGCTAATGAGTTGACTGATGGCTGTTAGTCCCTAGGCAGCTTCAGGATGCGGATGGTCTCTCAAAAGATCAAGTCATGCATGGATCAGAACTTTCAGCCCCTTACTTCAACCTCAAGGAGGAAAAAGGTGCTGAAGGCTAATCACAAAGGTCAATGATATAATCAGCGAAGCCTATATATGAAACCCCTATAAAACCCTCAGAGTTTTAGAAGCTTCCAGAGAGGTAAACCTATGGAGTTTCCTGGGGGTTGGTGCACCCAGAGAGGGTGTGGAAGCTCCCTTCTCCCACATCTCATCGTTTGCATCTGTGTCACCTGTATTCTTTAAATAGCCATTATATATAAAAAACAAACAAAAACAAAACTAAACAAAACAAACAACAAAAACCAGTAAGAGTAAGCAAGTGTTCCCTGAGTTCTGTGAACATCTTTAGCAAATCAACCAAGCCTGAGAAAGGAGGTTGTGGGAATCCTCATTTATAGCCGGTTGACCAGAGGTACAAGGTAAAATAATCTGGGGCTTAAAACCAGCCTCTGAAACTGGAGAAGAACAGTCTTGGGGATGGAGCTCTTACTCTGTAGAATCTCACACTAACTTCAGGTAAACACTCAGGTTTGAGTTCAATTAGAGGAGACCAAGTCATATTCTTTGTAGTACAATTAAAGGTTTGTGGGTGGGAAGCAGTCTCTGAAGCCTTGAGTGTCCTAGATGTCTTCTGTTTTGACTCGTGTGGTTTGAGAGCAGAGGGAAAACTTTTCTTGACAAGAACCAGTAATAAGAATTGGACAAAAGAAATACATTTCCTTTTATCTTAAAACACCTTTGCTGTTTCAAGAGGATGCTTTCAAGTGTTTCAGAATGGAGTGATCCGTTTAGTGTACTTTTCATCCATTGTTAAACTTTTATTTTCTATGTAACTAATCAACTAGAATTTTTATTTTGTGTTAACTTTCTTTTAGAGTGGTGTACTTCTGTATCATTTTTGTTGTAATATTTCCATTTTGATATTGTTTCTTGCCAGGCACACACATACTTAACTAATTAATCTATGCATTTTCAGAATATTAATTTACCCAATATTTGATTAAGAGTTTGAATTACAGTGCTGAGGTTGGAGGTCTGGTATCCTCTGATTCTTTCTCCTGCAAAGGAAATCTCCATTTTATCTCTGAATCCTTCTGGATTTTTTCTGTTCATTCATCATGTTCTAAAATTTCCTTCTATGCGTGGCCATCCCTCATTTGTCATTCTTGCCACTTGGTGAACTATTTCTATCTACACACTGTATTCTTTTCCTTCTTTCTTTTTTTAATTTTTATTTATTTTTTTATTTTTTAATAGGCAGAGTGGATAGTGAGAGAGATAAAGACAGAGAGAAAGGTCTTCCTTTGCCATTGGTTCACCCTCCAATGGCCGCCGCGGTTGGCGCGCTGCGGCCGGCGCACCGCGCTGATCCGATGGCAGGAGCCAGGCGCTTATCCTGGTCTCCCATGTGGGTGGAGGGCCCAAGAACTTGGGCCATCCTCCTCTTCACTCCTGGGCCATAGCAGAGAGCTGGCCTGGAAGAGGGGCAACCGGGACAGAATCTGGCGCCCTGACTGGGACTAGAACCCGGTGTGCCGGTGCTGCAGGCGAAGGATTAGCCTATTGAGCCGCGGCGCTGGCCTCTTTTCCTTCTTTCTTTACTTAAAATATTACGCCTCCATTTACTTTGCCACTAGGCTTCCATCTCCATTAAGTGATGGCGGAGCATCTGAACCAACCTACGTATGTCATATAACTATATTTTTACATATTTCAATTTCTGTTTCTTCTCTATATTCTGGACAGTTTTCCCTGCAAGTATATTTCAAGAAGTGCAAGGAAAAATGGAGAAAAAGATGTTTATTTTGATGAAACATATTTTGATATTCTTGTATGCAAGAAGGTCTTCAAATAATTTATGAAAAAAAAGTCTATACTATTGAAAAACTACACATAATTCCAAATTATTTTGCACCCAAATAAATTTATCACTCTATTTTCCATGAACTTTTTGAAGTATCCTCAAATTTATCTTCTACATACAGTTTTTAGCTCTGGCCATTGTTTTACTCAATTCACTTATTTTCCTTTTAAAATTATGATTTTAGCAATCATATTTTGTTTTAATATATTTCTTATCTAATTCAGGTTTTTACAAGAAAATTTTGTAATACTAAAAATTATATAGGACTTACTGTATTTCAGGTGTATTTTAAATGTTTTAAAGGTAATAAATCCCTTACTATCCCCTTCAACCCTATAAAATTGGTGGTATTATTAATCCCATTTCACAGATTAAGAAACCCAATGTGAAGAAGTCAAATGCCTCATTCAAGGCCACACAGTTCCAGACCCTTGCTTTTAAATACTACATTTCACATTTTCTCATGATTTATTGGTAAAATATTCATAAATCTTTTTGAAAATATCGATTTTATTAAGTGTGTTTGTTGCTTTCTTAATTTTTTTTTTCTCCAAGACTAGAACTCTAATTTGTATATATTAGCTTTTCTCTAACCTGTGGATGAGATTGAATGGATTAATCTGACAACATCAACAGCTATTGCTCAGCAAAATAAGTTGCAGAATATGCCTCCCACCAAAGACCTGTGGGTTCCTGCAGGGCTCCCTCCCCTATCATCCTCAAATCATTTTTTAAAATATTACCTCCAGTCTGTTTTAATGAATTTTGGTACTGGATCACATGCCACACCGGTTCAGGTGAGAATTTCCTAATCAGTCTTTTCAGATACTAAAACTGCCTCCCTTCATATCATCCCAAGGTCCAAGCCAAACTGAGGGCAGAGAAGACTGGGCCCTGAGTTTCTTTAAAGAAATTCCCCACGCTGACCTTCTCTACTAAGAGATGGCACAGGAAGAACAGGTCACAGAAGGATTAGCAAGCAGTGAGCACGCTGCTGCATTCGGGGTATGCACTTGCTGGAACTCCCTTCTTGATCCACAGGTATTGTTCACTGTGGCAGTGGCTCACATTGTTCCTTACAGCAAAGGGCCCAAAGCTCCTGGACCCTACTCTCTACCACCAGCAGTAGTGGGCCAGGGCATAGTTGGCCTCAGCCATCTTGTGCATGTCATGCTTCCTCTTGATCACTGGACCCTGGTTAAAGAAAGCCTCCAGCAGCTCATAGGACAGTTTCTCCAACACCAGTGTCTGTCAGTGCTGCTTCTGGAGACGCTCAGTGATCACACACCTCACAGCCAGGAGGCAGCACGGGGACCTTGTAGAAATAGTCACCCCTGAGGATGGGCACCAGCCCAGTCGCAGATTCACAGCTGTTCAGTGCTAGGTGGAGAATGACATAGTGGTTGTGTTAGATGGTTGCTTGTCCCTCTGTAGGGCAGCATGATAATTCTCAAACTCCTTCTCTTCACAGCTACCAGAGTCTGGGTCATGAGGGATCTGGCCAGGACTCTGTTTCCTCCTTTCATCATTATGTTGATGGACTTACTGATCAGCTGTTTCTTATGCTCCTGAACAGGGAAAACTTCTCAAAGTAAAATTTTGATTAGCATGCAATCTTAGTTTTTGTAGATAAAGGTGAAAGAGTCAACTCATAAGAGACTATGGAAAAGGCAATATGGTGGTTGGAGACAGCAGGTGTTTAGTGAAAAGTAAGAAATTAGAAATATAGACTTGGAGAAAATTAATCAGTTAATACATATAATTATTACAAAAATATAGTCTATGAAGCTATAGTTTGAAGCCATAGCTGTTTAGCAGCAATTTTGCTAAGGCTGGTAGATAAGCCAAAATTTCAATATATAACACAGAGAACTTTATATACTACTAAGCTAAAATAGCTTACTAATCATATGGCAATATCTTTGGCAACTACTCCCAGACATAAAGCAATTAAAGACTCCAAGCCTTCTCTTTTACATGGTCACTAATTAGTTCATGGGATAATCTTTTGGTTTTTCTGGGTTTTTAAAATTAAATTTCTCCTCCTAATGAATGATTTCAAGTATAGAGTTGATGTCATTTTAAAAATTGTGCTCAGACACTCTTTCAAAGGTTATTCAAAGCCCACTTTAAACTGAAGCAGTCAGCCAAGGTCCTTTCCCTCAGCCCTGAAAGAAACAGAAGATATATCTCTGAGATGGACTGAACTGAAGAGGATGTGAATTGGGGGATACTAGACGTGTTGGATGGTGAGTGTGAGCAATCAGACTGAAAACCAGGGGCTGATCGAATAGTTGAGGCAGAACAGTGAGCACATCTAGCACCTTTCCTTTCTGGACTGAAAGTACATAAACAGCTAACCTTATTACCAACACACACACACATGCACACACACACAGGCACACAGTGGAGGATCATCAGATTCATTTCCAGAAAAGATATATAGGTTTGTATATTACAGAGAGGAAAAAAGAGACATTCAAGAAGAGAGTAACACTTAAAAGCTTACAGAAATGAGATGAAACTTGGAAGGAAGGAAGGAAGGAAGGAGTGATCAGGCAACCCAGAGAGACAATAAAAACGCCAATAAAGCATAGTGCTGCATATGCCAAGAAAAGATGCTGCTGCCCAGTACCTAGAGCTGAGGAAATGTTAAGTAAAATGAGACTTGACGCATGCCTGCTGAATGTCATCATTTGTGTGTTGTTTTGTTTGTAACCTTTACAAGAGCATTTTATTTAGAGCAGTGTAAGAGGAAGCCAGAATGCAGGTTCAGGAACTGAGAATGTTGAGGAAGTATTGTTATTGTTTCAAAATGTTTAGCTATGGAGAGGATGAGCGATTATGGAAAGGGGCTGGAAGGGGTGGGGGACTGGAATTAGTCGTTTGCATGTTCCATTTTGTTTTTAAGGATGAATTTTTTGGATATTTAAATCCAGGACAAAAGGAAAGGGAGGAAGAGTAACCAATGAAGCTGGGCCACAGAATGAGACAGGCCAGAACCCAGGGGGAAGTAGAGTCCATATGAGATTAGGAGCATCCCATCTAGATGAACAGGAGGAGAGGTTTGCTGACCTATTATCAGAAAGTCAAAGATCTTTTTCTCAGATTTCTGTATTCTCTGTGATGTAGGGGGCTCATGTGATAAGAACCAGAAAAAGTAAGGAAGAAGAGAATCTTCAGAATAGTGTAAATAGTGAAGAGAAGGAAGAGTTAAAAGAGAAGTGGCAACATTTCCCAATGTTCAGAGTTGAGATTGTCCTGATAAGTTTTCTTGTGTGATATTTCAACAGCCCACTCAAAGGTTTGTAAAAGATGGACAGTTCAGTGAATTCTTCACCGGACAGGAACAATGGGAAGAAACTAGCTGACAAGTTTGCAATGTTAATAAGAGTAGAACAAGTAATGAATCATTAATCCAAGTTTCATAGGGAAAGGAATAAAGGCAAGATGGAACTGATAGGGAAATAGTAAAAAGGGACTTTGGATTAGTGGGCAAAATGAAATAGAAGAAATGGCACAGTGGAAGTAAATTCGACAGGAAATGAGGAATTTAGAAAACGGCACTTCTGTACACCTGGAGGTTGTCCTTGATTTCTCTCGTCTCCACATCCAATCTACAAGCAAGCCTGGTTAGCTCTACAACCAATCTGTGTCCTGAACCTGTCCTCTGTTCTCGTGTCCCCTGATACCACCCTTGTCTAATGTCCCATGAGACCCTGGTGACATCCCACTGCTGACACATGTCCTGCTTTCACTCCTGTCTCCTCATGTTATCCCCAAATGGTAGCCAGAGTGATCTGCTCTATCTTCAACGCAACTTCAATTACCTCCAAACATACTAGAAATGAAATCTAAATTCCTTACCAAGACCCAAGATTCTGGACAGTCTGCATGCAGACCTCTCTGATTTTTGTCATTTCCCACACTTGCCCCTGATGAGGAAGTGAAAGAATTAAGCAGTAGTTGCTGGATTGGGCATCCACAGGGTGTGGAAGTCACATAGGAAATGAAGGAAGGATAATGCAATGAAAAGCCTCTAGAGACATGGGCTTTTAATTGTTTTACTATTAATTTTAATAAATTTATAAAGTGATATAAAGATATATATAAAGATATATATATACTATAATATAGCTACTATAATGTAAACATTTAAAAGATATGGACTAAATTTGCTCAAATTTATATCCCTAGAAATTAGCACATTTCTTGATAAGAATAGGCACCCTGTAAATTTTGATTGGTTGAAAAAATGAATGAATGAACACAGAGATTTTGTATAAGACAGATACATCAGAATCTACTGTTACTACCCACTGAACATCTATTCCTTCTGATTTTGCCTTGGGAAACAACCTGTTCTGTTCTGCATGCAATGTCCTCAGGACTGTCAGCCAAGGAGTCCCTCTCAAAGCAGGGTGTGTGACCCAGTTTAAGGCAATTAAATGTTTTGTCCTCAGAATTTGAATCTTGACTAAAATAAGGTTGAGACAGGAACACTATTGGAGATTCTCAGGGTATTCCTGCTCCCTGTATCTCTGGGACATCCTGCTTTCTGTCCTTTTTGAGAACTGGTTATTCAATTTTTCTTTTACCATTGTGAGTTGCACTATAAACATCCAATAATTTCTTTCCATTTGGCTTAAAGTGTAACGAGTCATTTTCTCTTGCTTGTAATCAAATAACCCTAACCCTAACTGAAATATTGGAAATCTAACACAATTAGGAGAAACCATATTTACTTTAATAAATATTGAATACAGTTATGCGCAAAACGTTGCTGTGGGTGCCAAAATTTTTCAAAATTCTATCAGAAAGCCTTTGTCTTTAAGAAACCTAAAGTTTTTTTTTTCTGAGAGATTTAAGGAATATTATCAAATATATATAATCTAAGATAAAATTTAATGAACACCATATACTACACTGGTGAAATGTCAAGGAATTGAGAAACCATTTCTCTTCAGTTGGGGTGACTATGGTAGAATGAATGTTTGGTCTAGGTTTAGGATTGAGGTGTGCTAATTTAGGAAATGCATGTAGGATCAGTAGAAGCAATGTGCAGAGCTGGGAAAGCATCAAATATTTGTGACAGTCAGCAAGTGTATTATTTTTGCTATGTCCAAGTATGATAACAATGACCAGTTGGTTTGCAAATAATTCATTAAAGATGAAAAGCGATCTGAAAAATATCTGGTTTAGATTTTGTAGACAACAGGGAACCAAGGGCATTATTTATGAAGAGTTGTCCTTTGAAAAGCAAGCTGCAAAGTTGTAGATGATGTACTGAAGCAATGGAAAGACTAAAATGAGGAGATAAAATCTTAAGACATTGCAATACCCAGGCAATGGATAATTAGTATCAGCATGCAGAAAATTTTAAATACTATCTAGTTGATGATGGAAGGAAAGGTAAGAATCAAAGACAGTGAAGTCCTGAGCTGAATAAGATGCTTTAACTAATATAAAATATCCCACAGTTCTGCATTTATAACCCTCTACTTTCTGTCCTCCCTCTCCTGAGGCTTAATTCCCCACCTCCTGCTCCCAATACAATACCTAAAGACAAATTTATCGCCCCATTTATCACTCATTCCACAAGTCATTTTCCTCCAAACGTAGAAGCATCTTTGCCTCATCTTTCAACTTGCATCAGTCTCCACAGCACATCAATTAGTCAGACAAGATCCTTATTCACTTTCACTGGGCTCACTGCAGCAGCAGCAGCGCTAATAAATCTCCCTGTTCCCATTTTCTCCCCACTAAAGAGACAATCAATAAAATCTTCTCCAATTGAGAAACTAATCTGGCAAGCACTGCATTGCTTTCACTGCCATATGGATCTGCTGAAAACACCTTTTTAAAAATGATAATTGAAGCCTGCACTGTGTCTTGCAGGCAAAGCCACCATCTGTGTCACTGGCATCCCATATGGGCACCGATTCAAGTCCTGTCTGCTCCACTTCCAATCCAGCTCCCTGCTAATGCTCCTGGGAAAGCAGCAGAGGATGGCCCAAGAGCTTGGGCCCCCATACCCATGTGGGAGACATAGAAGAAGCCCCTGGCTCCTGGCTTCAGCCTGTCCCAGCTCCAGCCATCACAGCCATTTTTTTTTTAGGGAGCAAGCCAATAGATGGAAAAGATCTTTCTCTCATTCTCTCTCTCTCTTTCTCTTCCTTCTCTTACCCCCCTCTCTGTAACTCTGCCTTTCAAATAAATAAATAAATCTTTAAAGAATAATAATAAATACGGTGGGTCCTACTTGCCTCAAATTTTGGAAGATAATAACTATTATTTTTGCGTGCTTAAGGTCCACTATTTTATTTTGTGTGCGTGTTTGTATGGGGAGTATGTGGTGATGTACACATACACATAGGAACAGTAGAGCAGAAGGAGATAAGGGACGGAAGACCTGGGCTTACCTCAACTAGACACCATAGTATTGGTTTTAAATTCTAAGTGGCTTTGATAGCAAAAGACAGAACTCGAAAAGAAAGCTGCTAAACTTGTATTTATTTGGGTGAGCTCTAACAGATTAAAATCCTCCACATGTTTATGTATTCAAAGATTTCTATCAATTAAATGAACCCACACTATGTCCAGATTTAACCCGTATTACTCCAGATGCTTTACAAATATCTGCTCACGTAGGCATACACACACGGCCCAGCATCAGCACTGCACGTCTACCCAGCCCTAACACTGCCTGTGTCTGTGCTTCCACACTTGTCACTCGCTCAAAGCAGAAGCTATGATCTGCTTCTGTCCTTTACACTGAAACCTCTAAGGAGAACTTGTACCCTGGCCAAAACAGGTGTGGGGCCCTGATTCAATTAGTCACCATTCTGCTGTCCCAGATCTCTGTGCACAGTGTCAGTTAAAGTGAGTTTGTGTCAAGAGAAACAAAAATCTGTCCAGTCAAGTAACTGCTGGTTGCTTGGCATCTGACAATCGTCACAAAACAGGTAAAGAATTAGATTCATCTTGTGAGAAAAGGGACAACCAACAGTAGTTTTAATATGATTTTACTGTATACAAAATGCTTATTCAGAGAATGATAACCCAAGAACAAAAAACATTCTCAGTGTCCCCAGTCGCAGCTTTAATCTTTAAAGATTTTTTAAAAAGCTGCAATATCTTTAAAGGACCATTGTCTTCAGTTGATACAGGTGTCCAGGTTGGCCCTACCTGAGGTCAAGATGAGACAGTCAAAGCCGAGATTCCTTCCATCTTGCTGTAATTCTGTGCCCTCACAAAAGGGTTGGAATGAAATGACAATGGACCTAAATTTAATGAGCTCAGATTTCACACAGATTTATGGGGATTTCAGATGGGCATTCTTTACAGTGGGTGTGAGAATAGAATGTCTAATGTGTTCATTACATGACAAAGAGTTTAATCTGACTGCATGAATGTAGTAATTACAGGACTTTGAAGTAAGCTTTTTAATTTAGTGTGGATAGTCCTACCCCCTTGTCCCTGTTTTGTTTTTGTTTGTTTGTTTTTAACAAAACCTTGGGATAGAGCCACTTTTTAATGTTAGAAGAAATAAACACATAGACATGTTTTTCACTAAAACAGCTGACTATTTATTTTTCTTTATGCCCTTTGAGTCTTATTATTTTTGTCTTTAATCACTAAATTATAATTCAACAGAATGACAAGGATGTACTTCACTGCTGTTATGCCTCCTTCCTAGGAAACAGAAACAGCTCACAGTGACTATGGTAAACATGATCTACTGTGCATATAATGTATGGTTTTTTGAAAAGAAAACTTCTATACATTTTTTAAAGTTAAAATTCTTTAGGGATAATATTCACTGATTTATTCTCTTAGCAATTATTTTTTACCTACAATATCTTAGATGCTATGTCAAGCAATGATATTCAATGATTAACATCAATGTATCCTAACCATCAAAGTTATCATATAATTGAAATTCTTGACAAGTAAACAGAAAATCATTTTAAATTAATACATTTATTAATAAATTTATAAATATTTAGCTACTGATATTCCTTTCTAGTCTAAGGGCTCTACAGTGCAAATGTCAAGTGTAAGTTCAGGAGATAGACTTTTGTCAGTCATTCAAATAAAGACAATCCAATTGCTAGTAGATAAGTGCCACAAGAAAGGGTACTTGATTTGCTATAAAACCTTATAAAACTAAGAGGCAATGACAAGTTTTTAGATCAAAAGCTGAAAGATAAGTAAGTGGTGAAGAAGGTATGGGTGTTACGAAGAAGAAAATTTGAGTCAGAGTGTGCAGTAGCTGCAAAAGTCCTGTGATAGAAGGAAGAGCAGTGTCCTCCAGATCCTGAGGAATCTCAGTTTCACCAGAGAGAGAATCAGAAGAGTTGTGGGTGTCTGGGGAGTCAAAGACCATGGTGCTTTGGCTGCACACTCAACTTTCTCAGCAAAGGGCTCCAGATTCTGTAGTCATCTGTGGTGAAGGAGAGAGTGACAATCTGCCATCAGGGACTTGTTCAGTGAGCCCTGGAAATATGTCCACATTCAGCTAGAGTGTGGGCAGCATCATCAAAAGTAAAGACCAAGTTCTTGGGCCAGGGCCGTGGCTCACTTGGCTAATCCTCCGCCTGCAGCGCCAGAACCCTGGGTTCTAGTCCTGGTTGGGGCGCCAGATTCTGTCCCAGTTGCTCCTCTTTCAGTCCAGCTCTCTGCTGTGGCCTGGGAAGGCAGTGAAGGATGGCCCAAGTGCTTGGGCCCTGCACCCACATGGAAGACCAGGAGGAAGCACCTGGCTCCTGGCTTTGGATCGGTGCAGTGTGCCAGCCATTTAGGGGGTGAACCAATGGAAAAGGAAGACCTTTCTCTCTCTCTCTCTCTCTCTCTCTCTCTCTCTCTCACTGTCTAACTCTGCCTGTCCAAAAAGAAAGAAAGAAAGAAAGAAAGACCAAGTTCTTCATCTTTTCCCCCTTTCCTCTGAACTGAAATCACAGGAGCAAAGAGTTTTAACTTCCTTAAGGAAACCAGAGTTAAACACATCCTAAATCACCAGCTGACTCTTGTCACACCAGATCCCCACCAACAACCTCATATATTAGGTAGTTCAGCATGATGGATAAAGAGGAGCATTCTTTTTGAGCTTCTTCATGGTCAGCTGGGCCGTCTCCCAACTTGCCACTGCTGCAAGGGTAAGGCAGTTTCCTGACATCAGTAAACTCTCACCACAGAGCAGAGTTCTAAGATTAGTAGCTACTGGGGTCAGCAACCAGTCTATCTATCTATGAGTAAATTAACTTTTATAACTGCAAATGAAATGCCCAGAATATATTCTACATATTATTATGATTTAAAAAATTGCTAAACAATTAGTTCTCTCCCCCCTCTCTCCCCCTCTTTCAAGTTAGCTAGCAAACTCCCTTCACATTTCCTCTTCATCATTGTAAGCCCAGTGCAGTGCCTTGTTTGTAGTAATCACTCAAAAAACTTTTTCTGTTGATAAAATGGTGTCATTTCTCATAAATGGGGACAGTGAAGGAAGAGCAGCTGTTATGAGAAAGACTGGAGACCTGGAGCCCAGAGGAGCAATCTGGACCCTGGCTGTAAATAGGATCACTGAATTAAGCACTTTGAATAGGATGGCACTAATAAGGAGGCACACTGAGACAAAAAATGAGAAAAACATAGAAGTGATAATTTTAATCTAAAATAATCAATAAAGAATAAGGAAATCTGGGCAACCAAGAGTAGAGACATTTCCCCTGGGGCCTGAAGAATAGCTTAAAGTAGTCCAGGCAAGGGAAAGGATAACAATGTTACAAGTAGAAGAAAGGCTATGAGCAAAGGCAAGGACTTAGTTGGATGAAAAGGGTACAGTGCAGGTGTGGAGCTGCTAAAAGAGCTTTTTCTGTTTTCTATAATGAAGTAATTAGGATGTATCCTTACTTTACAAGTAATGCATTAAAAAAACATTGAATCCATATAGAACAAAATTGGTTTTCTTAGTAACTCTTTTACTTAAATTTGTATAAAAAGTTCAAACTAATGGCTACGAGACTGCTGAATTTCTAACATATGCAGATCTCTAACACTGCAATGAACACAAAGTTATAGTTAGGATTTCATCCTGTCTTTTATAACAAAATGAATGCAACTGAAAACCGTTAAACTTAGTGAAATAATCCAGTCCCCAAAAGGTAGATATCATATGTTTTCCTGATCCAAGGTGATTAATAGAGTGCCTAAAATGTAATCTATTGGAGATTCAATGATTGTTTTTAGACCTTGTCTCTTCCATTGAAGAACAGTGTTTTTTGTTTCTTCATACTATTTGTTGAACTCTTTTACTTAGTGTAAAAGGGTTAACTATATGATCATTAAGTAAAGTAAAAATAGATCTTTATAAAAATTAAGACCGGGAATGTGAAAGGGAAGAGGAAGAAGGGTTGGAGAGTGAGAGGGAGAGAGGGTAGGAGGGGAAGTATCACTATTTTCCTAAATCTGTATATATAAAATACAAGAAACTTGTATAACTTAACGATTTGCATTTCCTAAAAAATACTTGACAATAACTCTATGCTGCTATAAATATCAATCTTTGTGATCTGTAAGGCAACCTCAGTTTTAAGACACATTCCATGAAATTGACTTAGAATCTTTATTGTGTCAGATGAGTGTTTTGCCGTTTTGCTCTCAAAAACATATTCGAGTTTATCCCCAATTTATAAGAAAATTTAAAGTATAACACAAAGTCATGCAGTTCATGGGTGAAGGATAAAGGCAAAAACTATTTAGCCTTTCTCGTGTTCCATTACCATGCA
Source organism: Lepus europaeus (assembly GCF_033115175.1). Lineage (NCBI taxonomy): Eukaryota > Metazoa > Chordata > Mammalia > Lagomorpha > Leporidae > Lepus > Lepus europaeus. The sequence goes on from NC_084828.1 coordinate 126,367,467, forward strand.
TTGCTAACATTTTGGCTTTGAATAAAATTAGATTAATTGAAAAATAAATACTTAATTTATCACTCTTCAAAGCTGCTCTGGCATTTGGTCTGATTTTAATCATGAAAATGCTTGTGCTTTATTAATATTGCATCATACAAATGAGCATTTATTATACATAACATTTCATAGCTTTGCTCTTTCAGAAATTTTTAAATCTCCCTTACAGTTATTTATTTAAGGCACATGGCATTTTCTGCCCTTTCTTTTAAGTAAAAAATTGTTTGATCTAAGGTAATGAGAAGTATCTCTTTGATGTTTAAAGACTCATTTTTTCCCAGATAGAAGCCTGTGTCAGGTGCGCACATAAGACTTCATGTTATTTCTGGTCAAAAAGATTGTACATGGTAAATATTTGTTGACTGATTGATTTAATAGACTTTACAACTGATTGAAACGTAAATTGAATACATTTTTAATCTATGTGAGATCAATCAAATGAAATAGGGTTGTCAACCAAATAAAAAATAAACTAGAAAAGTGCAGCTGTGGAATCCTGAGTTTTGCACCTTTCACTTGATTCAAATCTTAAGAATTTAATTTTAATTCATTGTGGAATAACATTTGAAATAACACCTAAGTGGAGAACTAAATTAATTTATCATTTAACTGAAACTGTTGAATTATGAGCCATATGAATGTTTCCTTATTACAATTGTTTTCAATTAAATTCTTACTAGTTTTAATTTAGGCTTCAAGATAAACAGAGTAAGAATATAATGTCCACTCATTATGTTATAAATAATTTATTCAGAATATTTAATGTTCTAGGTGAAAAAAATGGCCTAAAGGTTTAAAATCAGGATTGGATATGGGGAGGATAAAATAATTTCTTCAATATTTATTCCTAACTGTTACGCTGGAACTATGTTATACATATTTATTAACCAGTATTGACTATGGAGGTCAATTTTATGTGTCAACTTAGCTAGGCCCGGGTACCCAGATATTTGGTCAAACATTACTCTGGATGCTTCTATGAGGATGTTTTGGATGTGATTTACATGAAAAATTAAGTGACTTTCAGTAAAGCAGATGGTATTCCATAATGTAGGTAGCCTTTGCCCACCCAGTTGAAGGCTTGACATTCTCCCAAAATAGGGACTTCATCTGCAACTTTCGGTCTACTTGACTTTGTGGCAGATTTGAGTGGCAACTCTTTCCTAGATCTCCAGGCTGCCAGTCTCACCTGCCAGACTTGGACTTGTGAAGCCTTCATAATCAGGTGAGCCATTTTTAAAAATAAGTCTGTTTCTATATGGACACATAGCCTATTGGTTTTTTCTGGAGAGCTCTAAAACTTTGACATTTTTTTTTTGACAGGCAGAGTAAACAGTGAGAGAGAGAGAAACAGAGAGAAAGGTCTTCCTTTTGCCGTTGGTTCACCCTCCAGTGGCCGCTGCAGCCGGCGCACCGCGCTGATCCAAAGCCAGGAGCCAGGTGCATCCTCCTGGTCTCCCATGCGGGTGCAGGGCCCAAGGACTTGGGCCATTCTCCACTGCCTTCCCGGGCCATAGCAGAGAGCCGGCCTGGAAGAGGGGCAACCAGGATAGAATCCGGCGCCCCGGGCACCCCTGGTTCTAGTCCCGGTCGGGGTGCTGGATTCTGTCCCAGTTGCTCCTCTTCCAGGCCAGTTCTCTGCTGTGGCCCGGGAGTGCAGTGGAGGATGGCCCAAGTGCTTGGGCCCTGGAGGCACCTGGCTCCTGGCTTTGGATCAGCACGGCGCACAGGCCACAACGCGCCAGCCGTAGCGGCCACTTAGGGGGTGAACCAATGGAAAAAGGAAGACCTTTATCTCTCTCTCTCTCTCTCTCTCTCTCTCTCTCTCTTTCTCTCTCTCTCTCTCCACCCTTCTCTCTGTCACTTTGCCTTTCATATGAACAAAATAAAGCTTTAAAAATTTTTCATTCGTGTTATCCACATAGAATAAAGAAAAGGGAAATGGCAGTTGAACACAAATAGCATCCCAACACAATCAAGAAATTTGGGTGCTAAGCTCACTTCTAGCCCATCCTGATTGAGTGAACTTGGGATAAATCTTTTAATTACACCACACTTCAGTTTCCTTACATGTGACTATATGCACAATTCAAGATGTTTTCACAAATATTATATTGTTATTAAAGAAAAACTTAGAGGTAGATTCAGAAGCTATTTTTCAGTTAAAAATGAGGAAAAGGTATTGGTCCCTCACCCTCCTCCACTGTACTCTCCTGTACTGCTCCTTCCCTAGAAGATCACCTTCCAGATCAACTCAAGGAGCACATTAACTTCATTAAAATCATTATTTCTACCTTTCTGTTGCCATCTGTTGAGGCTTAAAGGACAAAATGAAAATTCAACTGACTTGTCCTCCTAAAACTACTGACAGTTCAAATGTGACAGCTAGTTTTGGTTGTCAATTTAGGTTAAATCAGGCATTGATGCAATCAGCTGCAGAAGTAAATGTGTGTGATATAAATTGGAGAAGTCATGTACTTACAGGAGATAACTCTTGTGCACAACTCTGTTAATTTGCACTGTATGACACCATCACACATCTGCTTTATGTTAGTCCATGAACATACATGGGGTAGTCAATAGCTTTATGTTAGTCCATGAACATACATGGGGTAGTCAATAACTTCCCATGACTGAATTTGGTTTTGCTCTTTTTTAAATTTTTTTTATTTATTTGAAAGAATTACACAGAGATAGGAGAGGCAGAGAGAGAGAGAGAGAGACAACGAGGTCTTCCATCTGCTGGTTCACTCCCCACATGGCTGCAATGGCCAGAGCTGTGCCAATTCGGAGCCAGGAGCCAGGAGCTTCTTCCAGATCTCCCATGTGGGTACAGGGGCCCAAGGACTTGGGCCATCTTCTACTGCTTTCTCAGTCACAGAAGAGAGCTGGGTCGGAAGTGGAGCAGCCAGGTCTAAAAGGTACCCATATGGGATGCCAGCGCTTCAGGCCAGGGCGTTAATCCACTGTGCCACAGTGCCAGCCCCGGTTTGGTATTTTTATCACTTTTTTTCTGTTAATGAGTACTGCAGCTTGGGCTAAAGCTCTTTCTTACAAATATTAATATAGCTACAAATCACAGTATTGTTCAAGAACATTTGCCCACAATCAGCAATAAGTGGCATGTTAGTTTGGCTCTGTGACTAGTGTGGCATCCTTAACTGTATCTGTGATCTTTGGTTTACTAAATATAACAGGGAGGAAAGGGAAGGTCCATATACAGGAGATCTGGCTACACAGTCTGTTCAGTTCTTCCACTTCCCATGGCCAACGAGTTATTCCACCTGCTTCCAGAATAAATTTCCCTTCTGATAAAAAAAAAAAGGAGATTAACCATGCCAAACCTGGGTGTGTAACCTAAGATATGCCCGTCACCCTGGAGAACTGAACAGAGCTACCTTGGCACATCCACCACATGCCTCTAGATATTGACTGAAAGTAGACACTCCACTTACCTACAGAGGAATAGTACAAAGACAAAACCCACCACAGTGAACAAACAAAGAAACCAATGAGTATCTCTGGCTGGCCGTGGCTCAACAGGCTAATCCTCCACCTTGCAGCACTGGCACACCAGGTTCTAGTCCCGGTCGGGGCGCTGGATTCTGTCCCGGTTGCCCCTCTTCCAGGCCATCTCTCTGCTATGGCCCGGGAGTGCAGAGGAGGATGGCCCAAGTGCTTGGGCCCTGCACCCTATGGGAGACCAGGAGAAGCACCTGGCTCCTGGCTTCGGATCAGCGTGGTGCGCTAGCCGCAGTGTGCCAGCCGCGGCGGCCATTGGAGGGTGAACCAACGGCAAAAAGGAAGACCTTTCTCTCTGTCCCTCTTACTGTCCACTCTGCCTGTCAAAAATTAAAAAAAAAAAAGAAACCAATGAGTATCTCCCACAAATGCTGAATAACAAATGCACTAATTCAACAAACAAGAATAAGAAAGACAACATTATACCCCCAAAAGAACACAACACATCAATACAGGATTGTGAAAATGATGAGACTGAAGAAATGCCAGAAATGAAATTCAAAAAATTGATCATAAGTAATCAGAAGCAAATACACAAGCTAATAAAATCTATACAGGACATGAAAAAAAATTGAGATCTTAAAGAGATATAAAAATAAAATGAAGAATTCAATGGAACAAATAAAAAAATGCAGTGAAAAGCCTTAACAGCAAAATTGGTAAAGCAGAAGAAAGAATATCTGACTTAGAAGACAAAACACAGGAAATTATACAGTCAAAACAAAAACAAGAAGAAATTAGAAAACTAAAAATCACTGTTGGGAATCTACAGGATACTATCAAACAACCGAACATCCATGTTGTAGGAGTTCCTGAAGGTGTGAAAATAGAGTATGGATTATAAGGCCCTTAGTGAAATTATAACAGAAAAGTTATATAATTTGGAGAAAGTAAGGAACATCCAGTTACATGAAGCACACAGAACTCCTAATAGACATGACCAGAAAAGATCTTCACCACTACACACTGATTAAACTCATCACAGTAAAAGATAAAAGAAAAGATTCTAAAATGTGCACAAGAATAATGCCAGATTACATGGAGAGGATTTCCAATTAGACTCATGGCTAACTTCTCATCAGAAACCTACAGGCTATGAGAGAATGGCATGATATAGCCTAAGTCTTAAGAGAAAAAAAAACTGTCAACTCAGAATTCTATAGCATGTAAAGCTCTCATTTATGAATGAAGGTGAAATAAAGACATTCCATAACAAACAGAAAATGAAAGAATTTGTTACTACCCATCCAGCCCTTCAAAAGATGTTTAAGGATGTGCTACACATAAAAATGCAGCAACACTGTCATCACTATGAAAAAAGGTTAAGGAAGAAAATCTCCCAATAAAAGTTCAAGGGATATTCAAAGTGAAAAATAGGAATATTTTTGGAAAAAAATGGTAGGGAAAAGTTGTTACTTACCAATAGTCACCTTGAATGTAAATGGCCTCAACTCTCTAGTTAAAAGATAAAAACTGGCTGAATGGATTAAAAATCAGAACCCACCTACTTGCAGACTACAAGAAACACATGTCACCAACAAAGATGCATGCAGACTGAAAGTGAAATGATGGAAAAAGATATTCCATGACAACAGTAACCAAAAAAGAGCTGGTGTAGCCATCTTAATATCAGAAAAAATAGACTTTAACACAAAAAATGTTAAAAGAGACAAAGAAGGGCACTTTGTAATAATTAAGGGATCAGTTCAACAGGAAGATGTAACTATTATAAATGTATATGCACCTAACTAGAGGGCACTTGGCTATTTACAAGAAATGTTAAGGGATATAAAGGGAGACATAGACTCCAAATACAATAGTAATGGAGGACTTCAATACCCCACTTTCAACAACGGACAGAACAACTAGACAGAAAATCAGCAAGGAAACAGCAGAGTTAATCAACATGATAGACCAAATGAACCTAACAGATATCTACAGAACTTTTTATACTACAGTTGCAGAATATACCTTCTTCTCAACAGTGCACAGAATTTTCTCTAAGATTGACTAAATATTGGGCCATACAGTAAGTCTCATCAGATTCAAAAAAATCAAAATCATACCATGCATCTTATCAGATCACAATGCAATGAAGCTGGAAATCAGAAACTCAAGAATCTCTAGAACATATGTAAACAAATGGATAAAGAACAACATGCTCCTGAGTGAACACTGCGTGATAGGAGAAATCAAAGAATTTCTGGAAGCAAATGAAGACAACAATACAACATATCAAAACATATGGAATGGGGCTGGTGCCGTGGCTCGCTTGGTTAATCCTCTGCCTGCAGTGCCAGCATTCCATATGGGCACCACGTTCTGGTCCCGGTTGCTCCTCTTCCAGTCCAGTTCTCTACTGTGGCCTGGGAGGGCAGTGGAAGATGGCCCAAGTACTCTGCATGGGAGACAAGGTGGAAGTGCCTGGCTCCTGGCTTTGGATCAGCATAGTTCTGGCTGTAGTGGCCATTTGGGGGGTGAACCAATGGAAGGAAGACCTTTCTCTCTGTCTCTCTCTCTCTCACTGTCTAACTCTAACTGTCAAATAAAAAAAAAATACGGGATACAGCAAAAGCACTGTTAAGAGGAAAGTTTATAGCAACTGGTGCCTACATCAAGAAATTGGAAAGGCACCAAATAAAAGAGCTATCAATGTGTCTCAAAGATCTAGAAAAACAACAGCAAATCAAACCCAAACCTAATAGGAGAAAAGAATTAAAATTAAAAGAAATCAACAAAATTGCATCAAAAACAATACAAAAGATCCGCAAAATGAAGAACTGTTTTTTTGAAAAAATAAACAAAATTGACACACCATTGCCCCCAACTAACCAAAAAAATTAGATAGCAGACCTACATCAACAAAATTAGAGATGAAAAAGGAAATGTAACAACAGACCCCACAGAAATAAAAAGAATCATTAGAAATTACTACAAAGAGCTGTATGCCAACAAACTGGGAAATCTAGAAGAAATGGACAGATTGTGGCACACATATAACCTACCTAAACTGAGCCATTAAGACACAGAGAACCTAAACAGACCTGTAACCACATGGAAATTGAATCAGTAATAAAGGCCCTCCCAAAAAGGAAAAGCCCAGGACCAGACAGCTTCATTGCTGAATTCTACCAGACATTTAAAGAACTAATTCCAATTCTTCTCAAGTTATTCAAAACAATTGTAATGGAGGGAATCATCCCTCATTCTTTCTATGAAGCCAGCATCACCTAAATTCCTAACCTGAAAAAGATACAACAGAGATGGAGAATGACAGATCAATTTCCCTGATCAACACAGATGCAAATATCCTCAACAATATTCTAGCCAATCATATCCAACAACACATAAGAAAGCTCATCCACCCTGACCAAATGTGATTTATCCCTGGTATGCAGGTATAGTTCAACATTCACAAATCAATCAATGCGATACATCACATAAACAAAAATGAAGAACAAAAACCATATAGCTATCTCAATAGATACAGAGAAAGCATTTGATAAAATCCAAAACCCTTTCATGATGAAAACTCTAAGAAAATTGGATATAGAAGGAAGGAACATTCCTCAACATAATCAAGGCAATTCATGACAAACATATGGCCAGCAACCTATTGAAGGGAGAAAAGTTGGAAGGATTCCCACTGAGATCTGGAACTAGACAAGGATGCCCACTCTCACCACTGTTATTCAATACAGTCCTGGAAGTTTTCACCAGAGCCATTAGGCAAGAAAAAGAAGTCAAAGGGATACAAATTGGGAAAGAGGAAGTCAAACTATCCTTATTTGCAGATTACATGATTCTATACATAGTGGATCCAAAAGACTCCACCAAGAGACTGTTGCAACTGATAGAACAGTTTGGTAAAGTAGCAGGTTATAAAGTGAATACACAAAAATCAACAGCTTTTGTATATACAGACAATGCCAAGGCTGAGATTTGGCTTCTAAAATCAATCCCATTCACAATAGCTACAAATAAATACAATTACCTTGGATTAAATTTAACCAAGGGTGTAAAAGATCTCTATGTTGAGAATTACAAAACTTTAAGAAAGAAATAGAAGATACAAAAAATGGAAAAAATCTTCCATGATCATGGATTGAAAGAACCAACATCATCAAAATGTCTATTTTTCCAAAAGCAATTTACAGATTCAATGTGATACCAATCAAAATCTCAAAGATATTCTTCTCAGACCTAGAAAAAATGATGCTTAAATTCATATTAGGCACAGGAGACTTCAATTAGCTAAAGCAATCTTATACTACAAAAACAAAGGAAGAGGCATCACTGTACCAGATTTCAATACATACTACAAGGCAGTTATAATCAAACCTGTGTGGTACTAGTACAAAAACAGATGGATAGACCAATGGAACAAAATAGAAATTCCAGAAATCAATTCAAGTATCTATAACCAACTTATATTTTACCAAGGAGCTAAAACCAATCCCTGGAGCAAGGACAGTCTCTTTAACAAATGGTGCTGGGAAAACTGGATTTCCACATGCAGAAATATGAAGCAAGACACTTTGCTATTCAACTGATAAAGGATTAATAACCAGAATACATAGAGAGATCAAGAAACATGACACTTGAAAAAATGTTCAGGATCACTAGCTGTCAGAGAAATGCCAATCAAAACCACAGTGAGGTTTCACCTCACCCCAGTTAGAATGTCTTTCATAAAGAAATCAACAAACAACAAATGCTAGCAAGGATATGGGAAAAAGGGAACTCTATTCCACTGTTGGTGGGAATGTTAACTGGTAAGGCCTATATGGAAGACAGTATGGATATACCTCAAATATGTGAATATAAACCTACCATATGACCCAGCCATCCTACTCGGGAATTTACCCACAGGAAATGGAATCAGTAAATAAAAGAGTTATCTGCATCCCAATGTTTATTGCTGTTCAATTCACAATAGCTAAGATATGGACTCAACCTAAATACCCATCATCCTAAGACTGAATAAAGAAATAATGGGACATGTACACTATGGAATACTACACAGCAGTAAAAAAAAAAATGAAACCTGGTCATTTCAACAAAATGGATGAATATGGAAAACATCATACTTGGTGAAATAAGCCAGTCCCAAATAGACAAATACCATATATTCTCCCTGATCTGTAAAAACTAATAGAGCTCCTAAAACAAAAACTGTAGAAGTGAAATTGTCACTTCAAGAAGGAATGACCTGAGCTGCCCTTGTCTTGACTGTCAAGGAACAGTTTCATTTTTTTTTTTTAATTTTTCATACTATTTGTTGAACTCTTTACTTAGCATAGAGTTAATCATATGTGTATAAAGTCAATTGAGGATATATCTCAGTAAGAAATAAGAGTGTAAATAGGAGAGGGAGGAGGAAGTTTGTAACTGTAAATCTGTATAGTTCTGCATACTTTCCTACAGACTTACTTCTAAGGGTATAGTTTAAAAACTTGTCATGGGACTCCAAATCCCATTAATCTGGGTTGTAAAAATGCCATCTTAAGTGTGAAAGTGATCATATTAAATATTAAAGGGAACAAACAGGATAAAGTGTTAAAGTGATCATATAAATAGGATAAATTGTGTGGTAATAATAACAGATAGAATTAAAAGAAGAGACTGTTCCAACATGTGAAGCAATCTACACAGCAGACTCCAGAATGACAGTCACTTTAAGTAACACTTTGACCTCAGAATCAGCCCTTAAATCTTCTTGATCAGGCTGAAAACCTGTGAAAGCATTTGAGGCATGGAAAACCAAGACATTGTGGCAAAAAGTGTTCTGCATGAAGGATCTCTGTGAGATCCAAGTGGAGAAAAGCAGCTATCAAAGAAGGGTGTACTTTTCTCTAAAGGAAGAAGAGAAACTCCACTTTGCTTATGGCCTTGTCTAAATACTGACGGAGTCTGTGGATTCAAAAGGCCTCCATAGCCTAGGCAGCTCATGTCAAGAGCCTCAGGCAAGTGTTAATCGTTAAATTAACAACAGGAGTCACTGTGCACTAACTCCCCATGTGGGGCCTCTGTCCTCAATGAGTTGTAGTATGAGAGTTAACTGTAAAACTGGTTCTCAAAGAGTTTTTGTGTGTGTGTGCATGGGTTTGTAAATTGTTGAACTCTTTACTTAGTAAAGAGTTGGTCTTCTGTGTACAAAATTAATTGAAAATGAATCTTAATGGATAATGGGACTGTGAAGGGGAGAGGGAGGTGAAGGAAGGGTGGGAGTGTGGGTAGAAGGGTGGGGATGGTGAGAAGAATAACTATATTCCTAAAGTTGTACTTATGAAATTTGTGTTCCTTAAATTATAAATTTTTAAAAAATACAATTGAAAATCAACCAAGACAAGGCATCAGAAGTCTTGGGTTCCAGGCCCCATTTCTCCACCAAACTATGAACTTCTGGGAGATCTTTTTATAATGTTGTAATAAAAATTCTTTCATACTTCCTGGCATACCCTAGGTTAGCCATAAACGTGTGAGAAACAAATGAATAAATGTTAATATTCAGTCTATAACCTTGGTGAATTCACTTAAACCTTCTAGGATTCAATTTCTCCAAAGAAAATTAGATGACTTCAAAGCTTGGTGTATCTGTCACTGGATTATTTTTGGGATCCTTTCTTTCTCTAAAGTTCAGTGGCTCATCTTAAATATTATTATGATGATAAAACTGTTTTCTGAATTCCAATGTGAAGTAGACTATCTTTTGTAAATTTCAGAGCCATAGCTTTTTCTTTTAATACCAAATGTTTAGTGCTTATTTTTTGTATATAACCATACTTGAAATTAAACAGTTTGAAAATATTCAGAAGTTAATTGAGGGAATGTTCTTCTATATTCATTGATGAATATTTCCTGATAGTTTTATTAAGGATTATGAAGACAAATTTTAAATAAATGTCACATAAAATTATATTTATTTTCAATATTAGCAACTCAGTTTCAATTTTGGGACATGCAGATTCAAGACAATCAGGCTGAGTGACAGAGTCATTTCATAATTTTTGATATCCAATATTCCTGGACAATGTATCCAATTTAAAATCTTTTACAGATAACCCTTTCAAAATATTTTGATAATAAAACAGTAAGTCTAACTTTGAAATGATAACTATTTGCGGCCTTCAGCTTTAAAATTTCATTAGGCTATTCTTATCTAACTAAGCTACAAATATTTCAATTGATTAATATTAAAAACAATTCTGTTTATTTTTAGTCTACGTAGGAAAAAAGTGAAATCAACTTCAAGTGTTCAAACTTGCAGATACAATTAAGAGCAGGTAAAATATTTGTAACATATGTCATAAGATTAAATTCTTTGAATGTTTATTCAGATGGTGTTCACCTGCATTTTCCATGCAATTAAGTAAATTTGGTTATCTGGTTTCCCAGTCCAGAAACAAATTAGAAATAAAAAGTAAAACCTAGAAAAAATAGTGTGAAAAGTAGGACTTCCAGAGATAGATTTGTATACTGAGTGATGAAATTGGATATTTCAACAATACAAGAGGAAACCAAACACAATCCAGTCAGTGGCACTCAGAGTCACTATAGTATAGCACAAATGTTTAACTGACATTCATGATTATGATGCATAGACATAGTTATGGCTATATACAAAATATACACTTTATTTTAAAAACATTCTCATCAAGACTTGGTTGAAATAAAAGCAGTTTTCACTTGGAAACACTTAACTTTCAGTTACTTCAGAAGCCAACTTTTATAGAAACCAGTTCTCCAATTAGGCATTTATCTAGAAAAACATATTTTTATATATAAAGTCTTTGAATATTCACCCTGTGGGTTTTAAAAGTCAAGAATTACCCTATGATTCAGGGGAACACTGAGTTGTAAAATGTTTCAGCCTGTATCACTATTCAATGGTGATAGGTATAGATTTTTATACAACCCCACAATCCTCCAGTGCTACTGAATGATTAACTTCTATCATCAGAAATAATTTCTGGCCGGCACCGTGGCTTAACAGGCTAATCCTCCGCCTTGCAGCGCCGGCACACCAGGTTCTAGTCCCGGTCGGGGCACCGGATTCTATCCCGGTTGCCCCTCTTCCAGGCCAGCTCTCTGCTATGGCCCGGGAGTGCAGAGGAGGATGGCCCAAGTGCTTGGGCCCTGCACCCGCATGGGAGACCAGGAGAAGCACCTGGCTCCTGGCTTCGGATCAGTGAGATGCGCCGGCCGCAGTGGCCATTGGAGGGTGAACCAACGGCAAAAAGGAAGACCTTTCTCTCTGTCTCTCTGTCACTTTCCACTCTGCCTGTCAAAAAAAAAAAAAAAAAAAAAAAAAAAAAAAAAAAAAAAGAAAGAAAAGAAAAAAAAAAGAAATAATTTCTAAATTACTTTTTCCACATTGAGAACTCAATAAGATATTGTTAAATATACAAATATGCAATTTTTACTGCAATCCCCTGTGGATATAAAATTGGGCCACTGCATGCTTAACTAAGAAGGATTTTGGTTAGGTCAGAAGCCTACTGCTTAAGGGAGCCAGCACTGTGGCACAGTGGGTTGATCCTCTGCCTGTGGTGCCAGCATCCCACATGGGTGCTGATTCTAGTCCCAGCACTCCTCTTCCAGTCCAGCTCTCTGCTATGGCCTGAGAAAGCATTAGTAGATTGCCCAAGCATGTGGGCCCCTGCACCTGCATGGGAGACCCAGAAGAAGCTCCTGGATCCTGGCTTTGGACTGACTCAGCTGCTGCGGCCCTTTGGGAAGTGAACCAGCAGATGGAAGACCTTTCTCTCTGTCTCTCCCTCTCACTGTCTGCAACTCTACCTTTCAAATAAATAAATAAAATCTTGGGAAAAAAATCCTTCATCAAACATAATTTAATCAATCTCAATTGGGCGACCTCTTTGATAATTAAAATGTAGTGATATAATGAATAAGAGAAAGATGGTGACCTAAGGGAGAACCTAAGAAGTCCTTGTCTCCTGCTTTTGCTGGCTTTTCTTTTTATTATATTACATTTTTTTCCTGGATTTATTTATTTATTTGAAAGTCAGATATACAGAGAGAGGAAGAGACAGAGAAAGAGAGAGAGATCGTCCATTCACTGTTCACTCTTCAAATGGCTGCAACGGCTGGGGCTGACCCAGGCTGAAGTCAGGAATCAGAAGTTCCTTAGGGATCTCCCACAAGGGTGCAGGGGCCCAAGGACTTGGGCCATCTCCACTGCTTTTCCAGGCACATTAGCAGGGAGCTTGGTCAGATGTGGCTCAGCAGGGTTTAGAACCAGTGCCCATATGGGATGCTGGTATCACAGGCAGAGACTTTACTAGCTACGCCACAAGTCCAGCCCCTCTATTACACTCTTGACCACATCTTTTTATTTATTTATTTTTTAAAGATTTAATTGATTTATTATTTGAAAGGGAGAGAGAGATTTTCCATCTGCTGGTCCACTCCTCAAATGGCTGCAATGGCCAGAGCTGAGCTGATCCAAAGCCAGGAAGGAGCTTCTTCCAGGTCTCTCATACAGGTGCAGGGTACCAAGCACTTGGGCCATCTTCTGCTGCTTTCTCAGGCCATTTTCAGGGAGTTGGATCAGAACTGGAGTGTCTGGGACAGAAACAGGTGCCCATATGGGATGCTGGTGCTGCAGGCAGAGGTTTAGCCTACTATGCCACAGCACCAGCCTCCTTGACCTCATCTTTAAAAAAAAAATCACAAATTCTTTCTCACAAATCAAAACTAATACCTAGTGACAAATACTCAAGCCTACACAGTGGAAAATGGATAATGAACTTCATTGTATTATAAAATGCCTGACAACATAATGGGCAACGTTAGAATATTCATTAAATTCTCAAGTACATTGTAAAAACCTTAATTTAAAAAGGAAGGGAGCCGGCGCTGTGGAATAATGGGTAAAGCCACCACCTGCTGTGATGGTATCCCATATTGGCGCCAGTTCGAGTTCCAGCTGCTCCACTTCTGATCCAGCTCTCTGCTATGGCCTGAGAAAGTGGTAGAAGATGACCCACATCTTTGGGCCTCTGCACCTGAGTGGGAGACGCAGAGGAAGCTCCTTGCTCCTGGCTTCAGATTAGCCCCAGCTCCGGCCATTGCAGCCATCTGGGGAGTGAACCAGCGGATGGAAGAGCTCTCTCTCTCTGCCTCTGATTCTCTGTAACTCTGCCTTTCAAATAAATAAATAAATCTTTTTTTAAAAAAATAAAAGAAGGTGAATCCAATGCACACTTTATTACATAAAGATGTATTTGTTTACCTGTTTAACAAAATTGACAGTCTAAAGTTTCTTTTGTGTGTTACAATGACACATGTTCAAGGTATACCACTTTCGAACCAAACATGTACCCTTCGCCACTGGTGAAAGGCAACAAGATCCCTTTACAAAGTCTCGTCTTTCTCAATAAATTTGGCATGAAAACATGTTATCCTGGCACAAAGTTGCCTGGTGTCACATTGGAAGTGTGATAAATGTTTAATGAAAACAACACCACACAGCTTGGTGTCAGACAACAGCTACCACACAGTCCTGCTTTGATCCAGACAGACACTTAAAAGGAGTTCTAAGCATGCTTTGCACAGAACTCCATAACCTATATGCAAATAGGGGCAAATTAGCATAACTGACTTTCTGCTGCATAAAGAAATAAGAGGTAAGGAAAAAATATGACAGGCTTTATAAGTGTGTAAACGCTGTCAAATCTCAGAGTCCAGCTTTCCCAAATCACTTCCAACATCTTCTGCCAAAAACCAGGCAGGGAAAAAAAATCTTATCAACAGGAATTTATTATACGAAACTCTAAAGTTGAAGACACTGGAATATTGCCAAGCTGTAAGTAATGTACAAGAGTACTTCGAAAAGTTTGTGGAAAGTAGAATTAAACTGTAAGTTTAAACTGGTGCAAAAAAAATGAAATATATGCATAGTTTTTTCACAGTGCACACTTTCCATAACTTTCTGAAGACCCCACAAATATCTACAAAGTAAGACTACTACATGACACAGGTCTTCTTATGCACATTGCTTTCCATACAACCTTTTAAGTACCACAATACCCATTTTCTGGAAGATTAAATTGTAGATCCAGAGGGAGACTCTTAAATCTCTCAGAAAATATAGTTTCAGGAGGTTATATAAAGAAAAAAATGAAGAATGCAAAAACTCAAATGTTTGAACAAAATAATCCAGAAATATTAATGGGAACATTTCTGAGAACAGCACCCATATACTGAAAAACAAATGAGGTAATAACAACGGTGAAAACCTTTCATGATAGCAGGTCGTAAAGAGGGACACGCTTAGGAATGCTAAATTAGGTTCTTAACAAATTCCAAAGTTAACCAAATTAAGAAAAAAAGCATTTTAGCAGGTGTCTTAGTACATTCAGTGTTGTGATGGAGCACACCACACACAGGGAGGGAGAGATGAAGCTGAATAACCCAGCTCTCCTGCCCCAGCACTCACTCTCCAGAACAGCATTTCCTGTCCTCCCTCTCCTCCCTGCACGCCCGGTAGCAAAGTTCTGTCCAGGCCTCCAGGGGCCCCTGTCCTCACTTTCTTCTCTGCCCACAGCTGTGTCACATACTCTTTGCTTTGGGAAATTCTCTCCCCTTCTGCTATTTGCCTGTCTCAACAGAGTTGAGTCTCCTCAAGTTCCCACTCTGTACTAGGGTGCTGATGCATTTTCCTGATTCCCTGTTTTGTGGGATTGAAAAGGGAAAGATCGAAGCACACACATTTCTCGGGATTAGGAAGAGACTGAAACACCAGATCAATTTTTTCTCTCTGACTCTCCTCATGCAGTGAGATTTCTGGAAGTTGGTAACAAGTAACATTTTTCATAAAAGTAATCTCCAATTAATCTACAGTCTTTACATTCAAATAATGATATAATTAAGTTTCTCTAATAAGTTGGGTTCCCCAGTGTATCAGTTAGCTATTACTACCTAAAAAGAACTAAAAACTCTACAGATTGGTTGGAGGTTGTGTGATGAAGGCCAGTCCCAACAGGGACAGCTCTTCTGTGACAACTCAGCTCTACATCTCTCATCTTCCTCCTTATACCAACATGTACTCCAAGATATTTTATTTCTTTGTTTAAAAGTCAGAGAGAGAGAGAGCGAGAGAGAGAGAGAGAGAGAGTCTGCTGGTTCACTCCCCAAATGCCCATTGGGTCAAGCTGAAACCAATAGCCCAGGAATCAGCCCAGATCTCCTACAAGTGTAGCAGGGATGCATGCACCTGAGCCATTCATTACCTGAGGCCTTGTAGGGTGCACATTAGCAAGAATCTGGATCACACATGGAGCTAGGACATGCACCTAGGCACTCAGGTTACAGATGCAGGCATCTTAACCACCATGACAAATGCGTGCAAGAAGAAAGAGAGCAGGAAGGAATTCAGGATCCACGTACTTTGAGTCTAAGATCAAATTAGGATCATTGGTTACTATCCTCACTCTGTCTTTTATGACCTTGTCTAAATATGATCAGAGTTGGCCAACTTGGAAGGCTTCCATAGCCTTGGCAACTCATGACGACAGCCTAGGATGGTTACTGGCGCCATAAACTAGAGTGTCAATTTGTTGGGTCAACAACAGGAGTCACTGTGCACTTGCTCCTCATGTGGGATCTCTGTCCTTAATGTGCTGTACATTGTGATTTAATGCTATAACTAGTACTCAAACAGTATGTTTCACTTTGTGTTTCTATGTGGGTGCAAACTGTTGAAATCTTTATACTAAATTGATCTTCTGTATATAAAGAGAATTGAAAATGAATCTTGATGCAAATGGAAGGGGAGAGGGAGCAGGAGAGGGGAGGGTTGCGGGTGGGAGGGAAGTTATGGGAGGGGGAAGCCATTGTAATCCATAAGCTGTACACTGGAAATTTATATTCATTAAATAAAAGTTAAAAAAAAAAAGATCAAATCTGGCCAAAAGTCACATCTACTTCATTTTATTGGCCAAAACAAGTCACAGTCAGAAGGTAGAGAAATGATCGGTCTCTTCTGTTGTAATCACTGCACAATTACACAACAAAGGTTCTGAATACGGGGAGGGGCGAAGATTTTGGCACATTAATGCAACCTGCCTTACCAATGTCTGCAACTGGAGAATTGAAATTATTTAATAGAAAAAATCCCTTTGATTTTCCCCAATTAAATATGTAGAATCTCCTGCCTATCAATCCATCTATCCTTTTACTCTTCTGCTGTAATTTCTTCACAGGTATTTGAGACTCAATTTATCTTACCATCTCATAAACCTTGCTCTATCAGTCATCCCCTCTTTCTTATCCAACATTTTCTTCCTCCCCTTAGCATTCAACAACCTGTGCACGGGTGTTCATCTTCATAACTGATAATCAGACTTTATAAATGTCTAAACACACTGACTTAACTTCACCTCCATTATTTATATGAGAATTATTTTAGTTTAAACAGTCATGAAAGCTACAGACTGACTATCAGAAAGTCTAAAGGTGTAGGGAGGTCATTGTTCTATGTATAGGATAGATTCAGTATCACTGAAATTCTTTGAGCTCTTCTTTCTGTGTATTGGCTTTGACACTGGAAGACTTCTTGTCATGGTCTTAAGATAGCTCCCAGCATACACTGAAGAGGACCTCTCTTTAAACAAAATAATAAAAATTATCTTTAATTTAATTGGACAATAAGGTCAGTTGTTTAGTTTTGGACTATTAATAGTCACCAAGGAGCCAGCGCTGTGGCACAGTGGATAAAGCTGCTGCCTGCAGTGCCACCAACCCATGGAGGTACTGGTTCGAGTCCCAGCTGCTCCATTTCCCATCCAGTTCTCTGCTATGGCCTGGGAAAGCAGTAGAAGATGACCTAAGCCCTTAGGCCCCTGCAGCCACGTGGGAAACCCAGAAGAAGCTCCTGGCTCCTGGCTTCAGATTAGCCCAGCTCTGGCCATTGCAGCCATCTGGGGAAGGCATCAGTGGATGGAAGTCTCTCTCTCTCTCTCTCTCTCTCTCTCTCTCTGCCTCTTCCTTTCTCTGTGTAACTATGCCTTTCAAATAAATAAATAAATCTTTTTTAAAAAAGTCACCACACAAATGTTATAGGCTTATTGGTTCAAACCTGAGCTCCTAAACAGTATAGATAAGGAGCATGAATTGCCACAATTTGTTTGGAATAATTTTATCTGTATCTGAAGATAGAGTCAACAGCTCTTGGGGTACTTGAGTTGTTGAGGAGTAGTGAAGAAACAGGTTACACTGGAACAAAATTAAGGAGGACATGGTAAGCACAGGGACTGGGCAACAGCCTATCAATTCCTGGATTCTGAACACAATATTCCATACATTTCTCTTCCTAGGGTCCATGTCATAAAATCCAAACACCAGAATTTAGTCCTTATATTTCTGTAATTCTAAACAGAATTCAACATCGACAGCATGAGTACTATCATTATCATAAATCTATTAAATGAGTTTATGCAACACTCCTCTGGTTTTCTTCTATCCCTAGCCACTTCGTATCAATTTCCTTATCTAGCTCTCCTGGATCTTTAAGGCTTGTATTCCCCCAGGACATAGACCTAAGTCTTTTCAACTTCTTATTCTAAAGTATTTTCTTAGATTTTTGATCTTCCAAACAGGAAACTCTGATATATAGTAATTTTTCTTTTTTTAAATTTTTTTATTTTTTTATTTCTTTTTTTTAATTTTTGACAGGCAGAGTGGACAGTGAGAGAGAGAGAGACAGAGAGAAAGGTCTTCCTTTTCCATTGGTTCACCCTTCAATGGCCGCTGCAGCTGGCGCATCGCGCTGATCCAAAGCCAGGAGCCAGGTGCTTCTGGTCTCCCATGCGGGTGTGGGGCCCAAGCACTTGGGCCATCCTCCACTGCATTCCCGGGCCACAGCAGAGAGCTGGACTGGAAGAGGGGCAACCGAGATAGAATCCGGCGCCCCAACTGGGACTAGAACCTGGTGTGCCGGCGCTGCAGGCGGAGGATTAGCCTATTGAGCTGTGGCGCCGGCCATATATAGTAATTTTTCTTATACCAGATCCATTTAGCCAATGTATATATATCATCTCTATTCTGTATAACAAAGGCATCTCAAACTTAGTAGGTCCACAATTGAACTATTGATTTTCTTCTTCCACAAAATTGGAATAAACTAACAATTCCATTTACATATGCTCATGTTAACGACCCAAGAGTTGTTCTAAACATCTTTCCCTCATTTCCCAAATCTTAACTAGTTCTTTTTCTTTTCCACAAATGCATCCACTTATACCTCTTCCACATTCCTCATCTCAATACAAGTGTAAATTGCATCCTTCCTGGATGGGGTAGTATGACAACTCATGAAAATATTCTCTATCCTGTACTTAACTTGATTGGATTCATCTGTTCACCCCATAGAAGTCATAGAGGTCACTACAATAAAATTCTGTTTGTACAACTCCACTGTATGAAAGTCTTTATTTTTCCCCTCCACATTGTACCAGGGTGGTACAGTCTTCCACATCAATTTTGTCCTACAAAGATGACTTTGTCCATCAGCAGCTATATTTCAGTTTCTCTACTGAGCTGATATCTTTTCTGAGAAACTCTCTTCTTTCACATTTTTATTGACTAATTCCTACCCATCCTTCCAACCTTGAGTTAAGTTATTACTTATCTAATTGAAGAAGACCTCTAAGATCCTACTAACTATTCAACTATTTTTTGACCAAGTAAAGATGTGTGGTCTTTTGGGTTGCTTAACTTTATTGTTTCTGTGTTCATAAAATGGAAATCATATTGACAATACAAAATTCTTAGATATGTAATTTCCTATCGTTGTTACAACAAATAAACACAACCTTGGTGAATTATCGTAAATGAAACTTATTCTATCATAGTTCTGGATGCCAGTAATCCAAAATCAGCTTTATTTGGCCAAAATAAAGGTGAAAATTTCTAGGGGAAAATCCATTTCTTTCCTCCCCCTCTTCTAGTGACCACTGGCATTCCTTGACTTGTGGCCACCTCACCCCATTCTCTGTCGCCATACTTGCACTCTCCTGTATAAAATAGTTTGTGATTAGATTTATGGTCCACAGGATAAGACAGATCAATATTCTCATGTCAAGCTACTTGACTTGATTACATTTTCAAAGATCGTTTTCCCTTATAAGGTATCATTGGAGACTGCAGGTATGATTACCTGCTGTATATGGTTGCTATTCATCCAATCTACTGCAATAGAGAAAGGAGAAATTAAATACATGTAAAACTCTTAAGAAAATTCTTAAATGCATGAAAAATTCTTAACAAGATAGCAATGCAACAAAATTATGTTGATTCAACATTAAAATAAATTAAGCACCACAAGAAGTTATACATATACTAGTTAACATCATAGAGAATCCCCCACTCAAGAAGTTCTCATGTTATTGGTAAAGAGTCACAATCAACAATAAATAAATGAATAGAGGTATATTAAATTATGGGGAAAATAAATAAGATATGCTAGAAGTAAAAGGGGCAAAAAAGAAAACAATTGGAGGGGGCTGAGCTACAGGGGTGGCAGTGGTGGTGGCTCTGGAGGCCACAGTCCTGGTTCTGGCCAGGGCCCCAGTGCCTCTATGGTGACACTTGCTGAGCTTCTGGTGATGCTAGACCTGCTGCTGGCCACGGACTCAGGCTATGAGGAGTGCTTCTTCAAGTGGGTCACCTCGGACACCAAGATAGCCTCATTTTTGAGGTGGCTGGAGGTAGCTTCCTGGACATCCACATGGGAATTACAGGCCCTGATAATAAAGGAATTTATAAATGAGTCTGGGAGTCCAGTGGGAAGTACACATTTGCTGTTCACATGGATGGAATGTACAAGCTATTTTCAGCAACAGGATCCATCATGATCACAAAGACAGTGATGCTCATCATTGCCAATTACAGACCCTGACAGGACATGGAAACAGAAGCTCACCAGAACAAGCTAGAAGAAATGATTAATGAGCCAGCAGTGGTCCTTCCTTGAAGCCTTTATCCTGGTTGCCATGATTCCAGACACATCTACTACCTGAAGAGGTTTTTTGAAGTCTGAAGGGTTGTTTAAAAAGGCTTTTCCTGAGGATCCCAAACTCGTAACTCAATGTTTACCAAACACCTTGGTCATAATAATGTAATTAGTTTCTGGTTTTGTTTTTTTTTTTTCTGAATTGTGCATTCAAAGTTTATATTTTCTTTGTGATGAGTAGATAGTGGGGGAGAAATACCTTCTTAAGAAAGTTACAGTGAAAAATCTGACATTTGATTTGCATAATTTCTTACATGCTGCCTTCATGATACAAGGTCATTTCAAACTCAAACACTGTAAATGATGCAAAGGAGTATAGTCTTTATGATATCTTCTTTTCCGTTTCCATAATAAATTACAGTTTGTTCAGGAAATAGGCATGGTGCCCGATAGTGCTCTGCTAATAATGACTGCATTCTTTGGGTACTCTCATCCTGCAGTTCAAGTCATTAAAAATTCATTTTCTTGAATCCTGTGAGAAACAACAATCGGAATCTTGCCATTGTCTACCCTGCCTAATGGCAGAGTTTCCTTTTGGAGTACATGCTCAAGGCTGGGTATTTTTATGCTCTTTTGTTTTTGCTTTAAAAATAAGACTCCTTTGATACACAGTTCCCCTTAAGTTTTTTACATAGAACTTTAGTCTTCAAGCATCCCCATATAAATTGATGACAAAAGCAGCTAATAATCATTTTCTGCTTCTGCCCAACCTTGTCAGAAGTTATTCTAAAAGCCAGCTCTCCAGGTTCCTCAGCAAATGCTAGCTCTCCTCCTGTGCTGCCGTATCCACTCTTGGCACACATGAAGTATGCACTCATGTAATTGGAAGAACCTGGATTTCTGACGCCAAATGGTTAGAGCCTGTTGGGTTTTGGTATAGCGACATACAGTCACTATCTTATTTGTCATCAGTGGTCATTGGGCCACATTAACTACAGCACTGGGCATCATATTAGCTCTTGGGTTTTTGTTTGCTTCTCCTGGGTTTTTATTTTTTATTTTTTGGCACATGTGAATTTTATTTTAGATAGAATGGAATGACTTTCTCTTCTATTTCTGATTATGGGTTGAAAATTAAAAGAGCATCTTTTGTTGGTGTGGGAATGATTCACGATTATGTTGTGATTGGTGTATATTAGTTACTTATCCATTTTTTTATCTTTGCAAGGGAAAAACTATAAGTAACAAGTTTTGTATAGTTAATTTAAATTTATTACAGGTTTCCACATTGAGGACAAACATTTTTTCAACCTTGGGTGACAATAACTTGCAACAGTCCATTGGCAAGGTGATGGTCTTTCCCCTTAGGATAACTGTTGCTTACAAATTTATGTGTGTTTGTGCATGAAAATACTTCAAAACTGAATTAAAAGATGTAAATTTAAAATTGGTTATACATCTAACATGCCCCAGGTTCAGTAAATAACAATTCTTTTTAAAAACAACAACAACAAAAGAAAATATCTACAAGATGGCATTTAAGCAGACACCTGTTTATGGAACAACTCCATCAATGTTAGCTATTAATATTGTCATGATTATAAGTTTATATGCACCTATAACAGTTAATAATTATAAAATTATGTACTTGTGCATGTCATCATTTGTTTAACATCTGGTTCTTCCACTATACTTGAAGCTCCATAGGGGCAGCATTGTATCCATGAGAAGCATGCTGAATTGCTGGTACCTGGCAGAGAACTTATACATGTTAGACATTGAACAAATATTATACAATAAGTGAATGAAAATAACCAGATTAGCAAATACTTTTATTTGATAATATAAGCAATGTCAGGACTATAACATTTCTTTTTTTTTTTTTTAATTTGACAGGTAGAGTCATAGACAGTGAGAGAGAGAGACAGAGAGAAATGTATTCGTTCTGGGCCGGTGCCATGGCTCAATAGGCTAATCCTCCGCCTTGCGGCGCTGGCACACCTGGTTCTAGTCCCGGTTGGGGCACCAGATTCTGTTCCAGTTGCCCCTCTTCCAGGCCAGCTCTCTGCTATGGCCAAGGAGTGCAGAGGAGGATGGCCCAAGTGCTTGGGCCCTGCACCCCATGGGAAACCAGGAGAAGCACCTGGCTCCTGCCTTGGGATCAGTACAGTGCGCCGGCTGCAGCACGCCGGCCGCAGCGGCCATTGGAGGGTGAACCAACGGCAAAAGGAAGACCTTTCTCTCTGTCTCTCTCTCTCTCACTGTCCACTCTGCCTGTCAAAAAAAAGAAAATGGTCTTCCTTCCATTGGTTCACTCCCCAAATGGCCGCCATGGCCGGCACTGTGCTGATTCGAAGCCAGGAGCCAGGTGCCTCTTCCTCGTCTCCCATGCGAGTGCAGGGGCCCAAGCACTTGGGCCATCCTCCACTGCCCTCTCGAGCCACAACAGAGAGCTGGACTGGAAGAGGAGCAACCAGGACTAGAACCCAGTGCCCATATAGGATGCAGGCGCCACAGGCGGAGGATTAACCAAGTGAGCCATGGCATCGGCCCCAGGACTATATTTCTTAATCTCAGATTCCTGCTCTAATAGAGCATTGTGAGGCCCATTACTACTTTTACGTTAAACACTTAGATATAAAACAAAAAAAACTACACATGTTTGAAACAGGAAAGCTATGAAGGCAACCCATATGTGGAAGGTTGAGATCATAAAGAGGAAGGCAGCCTACATGTGGGAAGTTGAGATCATAGTGGGAAAGACTCACAGAGAGGCGAAATGACATTCTTTGTGCCACTTTAGGGCATTTGTCAAAAGGTATAGGACAAGAGGCTGAGAAAACAAACAGAACTGTTACTGAGTCAGAAAACTCAATAGACAATCTCGTGCAGTTAAAGAGACATAAAAATTGAATTTGAGGCTGTAGTTCTTTTTCCCAAAAGATAAAGAAGGTGTGATTTTTCCTATCTTGCTTTTCAGTACAACTAAAAATCCTGGAACCTACATCAAGCAGACATAAAAAGACGCTTATTACTCTATGGATCATATGACCGAGCTATTCTACTCCTAGGAGAATGAAATCATATGCTCATGCAAAGACTTGTGTACAAATGTTTACAGCAGCTTTATTTGTAACAGCCAAAAGCTGAAAACAACATAAATGTCCATCAACAGCACAATGGATTCACAAACCATGGTATATTTGCTCAGTGCAATACTGTTTGGAAAACAAAATTGAAATACCACACATGGATGAGTCTCAAAATAATTTCTCTTAGTGAAAGAATACAGAAAATAGTCACATATTATATGAGTCCATTCATATAAACTTCTAAGAAATATAAATCTAATGACAGAGAACCACAACACAGTGGATGTCTGTGGGTTGGAGACAAGAAAGGACGGCAAAGGGGGATTACAAAGTGATAGAGGAAACTTACATGATTTCCCAAATGTATGCAGACATCAAAGTTTATTAAGTGACATAATTTGAAGAGAGGCAGTTTATCATATGTAAGTTAGATTTCAATAATGCTAGAGCTACGCTAAAATTAATTTGTTATTTTTCTATGTGTACATGCAAGTCATAGTAAAGGATCTCTAACCTCATATACCGAACAATAACCATGGTAACTCCTGGAAAGGACTGAAATCTGGGACAATCAAAGTGAAGTATCTCATTATCTGTAGTATTTTAATCCATACAAGGAGACCCTAATTCTTTTCACAGTTGGCATTAAAATCAAATTTTTAAAATTGCAAAACAAGGTGATAAATTGCATAATTCTGTCTAGGAAATGACTAAGTAACTCCATAATAAAGACAGAGGTGGAGAAGGAGAGTGGCTTTTAGCAAAAAGTTCACCAACGAAATAATTCTGTGTCTTAATCTTAAACAAATAAGATTCTTTGAGGGGGAAAAAGTATCAGAGAGGGCCACTGAGAGTCAGAGCTGCAGAGCACCTGGGTATGACTGAAACACAAATAGGGAAGGGTTGAGGGCTGTGCCCACCAAGAACCTGTGTTAGGACCCATGAGGAAGGAAGGGTCAAGAAGCTGTGGGAAAGGCCCAGGAGGCGATGAGCACTAAAGAATTATAAGCACAAGTGTGATACAACAAAATTTTTAGGGTTTTTTCTTTAATTGCTCTGGTGGCCCTGTAAAAGCAAACTGTGATCATCTACGTGGGAGAACAGAGGTTCATTCTTTGATCATTCAGTGGAATTCAGAGAGAGAGAGAGAGAGAGAGAGAGAGAGACATTTAAAAACATCCTTGACCTGGTGAGGATGTGGGGAAAAAGGTACCTAATCCACTGTTGGTGGGAATGTCAACTGGTATAGCCACCCCAGAAGATGATATGGAGGTACCACAGAAATCAGAATATAGACATACCATATGATCCAGCCATCCCACTCCTGGGAATTTATCCAAATCAAAAGAATTCAGCATATGAAAGAGATATCTGTACTCCCATGTTCATTGCAGCACAATTCATAATAGCTAAGGTATGGAATCAACCCAGATGTCCAGCTGTTGACTGGATAAAGAAATTATGGTATATATACACTATGAACTACTACTCAGCTACAAAAACAATTACTTTAAAACAGATGCAACTGGAAACCATTATACTTAGTGAAATAAGCCAGTCCCCAAAAGACAAGATACTATATGCTTTCCCTGATCTGAGGTAACTAATAGAGTACGTAAAATGTATTGGAGTGAAATGGACTTTTTGAGATTTGATGATTGTTTACAGCTCTTGTCTCTTCCACTGAGGAACCATTTTTTTTTCTTCATACTATTTTTTGAATTCTTTTACTTAAACTAGGGTTAACTTTATGATAATTAAGTAAACTGAAAGTAGATCTTTGTAAAAACTAAAAGTGGGAATGGGAGAAGGAAGAGGAAGAAGGATTGGAGGGTGAGTGGGAGGGAGAGTAGAGGAAGTATCACTATGTTCCTAAATATGTATATATGAAATACATGAAACTTGTATAACTTTAATAAAATTTTAAAAATTAAAAATAAGGCCGGCGCCGCGGCTCAATAGGCTAATCCTCCGCCTAGCGGCGCCGGCACACCAGGTTCTAGTCCCGGTCGGGCCACCGGATTCTGTCCCAGTTGCCCCTCTTCCAGGCCAGCTCTCTGCTGAGGCCCGGGAGTGCAGTGGAGGATGGCCCAAGTGCTTGGGCCCTGCACCCCATGGGAGACCAGGATAAGTACCTGGCTCCTGCCTTCAGATCAGCGCGGTGCACTGGCCACAGTGTGCTGGCCGCAGCGGTCATTGGAGGGTGAACCAACAGCAAAGGAAGACCTTTCTCTCTGTCTCTCTCTCTCACTATCCACTCTGCCTGTCAAAAAATAATAATAAAATAAAAAAATAAATAAAATACTGTTTTGAAAATAAAAATGCATTGCACATTTCAAAATTGCTAAAAGAGCAGATTTTAGATGTTTTCTCCACAAAAAATGACAATTATTTGAGGTGATGTATTTGTTAATCAAACTGATTTAATCGTTCTATATTATAAACATGTATCAAAATACAGTTAGATGGAAGCAATAGGTTCAAGGGTTCCACAGCACAGTGGAGGGGCTACTTATCACAGTAGTGTATATTCCATATAAAGAACTAGAGGGGATGAGTTAGAGGGCTCCAAACATGCAGAAAGGAGTGGGGAGGCTGATTGTCTGATTTGATCACTTTGCTGTTGTATGCATATTTTGAAATATTGTCCAGTACTCCACAAAGGTGTGCAAGTGTTACACATTAATTTAAAAATTAATAAAATAAAAGCATGCCTGCTATATCTGACAAATAGATTTAATTACTACTTTCTGAATAAATGTAATTTTTAAATTATTGGACACACAAAAGTATCCAAAAAGGTAAAAATATAAATACTAATGAGATTAATATACAAATGATAGATTATCAATGTAAATTCATGAAGTTGGTAAGTGTACTGAGTCACATTAGAAAATCCCCAACGAATATTTAAAGACTCATGATTTATTATATAGCTTATGACTTATCTCAATTTAAAAAACATTATATATTTGTGTGTAAATATATATGAAATATACATGTGGGTTATATAAAACTTGTCATGGGTACTATATGACATTGTATACCACTTAATTTTTCTTAATGTGTGTATATTTAATGGCTATGATTAAGGAAATAAAAATGTAAGTAGTAAAAAAAGGTCATTGAAGTGTCAGATGGTCTCATTGGTGATTAGAAATACAGCAACTTAGAGATTGGGCAACTGAGGAAATTGAGGCACAAGTAAAGGAATGAGTCTCTATTGTTGTGTTGTCACTTTTGTTATGTTTTTCTTTGGTACTTTAGCATTCTGTTTTGCAGGGTGGAAGTGTTTCATGAGGAAATATTTTAGGCAGTTACAGGCACAGAGATTTTGTATGTCCACGAATTAGTGTAAAAGCCCAGGATTCAGGAGAGGTTGAAGTATCCACCAAGCATGTGTCAGTGTTGACTGAAGCCATGAGATGGGCTAGAATCTCCCAAGCAGAACAAGCAGAAAGAGGCAAGAAACTAGCCTACAGTGGAATCCTAGAAAACACAAACTGTAAGGGGTAGGAAGAGAAAGAGGAGTTGACTGGGAAGCAGGTTTGTGGCAGCTGAGAATGAAGCGAGCCCCAAAGAGGTCAATGATGTCTACAGTAAGAGGATAGAGCAGAGGGGATGAAGACTGAGTGGGGTTATGAGAGTTGTGTCAGAGGGAGCGGAGGAGACTTTGCTCACAGGGTGTGGGCATGGAAGCCAAATTAGAGTGGGTGTTGAGGAAGTGGAGATAGTGCCTACAGATTGAGCAGTCACCTAATCAGGGAAAAGGAGCAAGAGAACTAACAGGGCAGCTTTAGAGGAAGGCTGGGTCAAGAAAAGAAAAAGCAGCAGAGAAGACAGAAGGGGCGACTTAACTGAGCAAAGTCCCTGGATGGGAAAGATGAATCGGTTCAGGAGGCTATAGATAAGTGAAGAGGAAGTGAAAGAAATCAGGAGATGGCTGCCCATCAATTTTGGTCAGACGTTACTCTACTAAGACTGAAGAGAGTAAAGGTGGAGTAATATGATGAAGAAAATCTATAAAGTTTTAGAACAGACTTGCATTATACTATGTGAAAGAGTTAAGGACAAGTAAGTTAAAAGTCATGCGGAGGCTTGATGGTACTGCTGGTGTTGGAGATGTGCATTAGTAATGGCACCTGTCAGACCCTTCGATGAGGTTAACTTAATTATAATTGAAGACCAAGCAGTAGTTCTTTGAACACTGTAATCAGACGGGGAGGTTTAGCAATGACTTTAGCCTGAGTCCCAACCCCAAAAACTCTGATTCAATTGGCCTAAGTATTAAGAATTTTAAAAGCTCTTTGGGTGATTCTAATGTATGGCCATTGTTGAGAAGCACAGCACTCACACTCCTTCTACAATTAGTTAAACCTGAACTCAATTCAAAACATAGAACTTGGTTGAATTTAAACTTGGATCTGAAAGATAACAACAAATAATGTACATGAAAGAGCTTCAGGAATTATAATCATCTGAATACTGCACACATTCACATCTTAAAAGTTCATCATGTTTTCAGTTCTCATATTTGAAGCTTTTGCATAACCACAGCAGCAAAACTGTCATGAAATCTAAGGCCATGCTTAAACTACCTATAAAGAAACAAAAAAAGATTGCCGGTGTCAGGTTTACATTGTCGGCCTTAAGTTTCCGATGACGATTCAGCATACAGAAACACTCAGCTAAAGTATCAGTTCGATTCTTTTAAAGTTTCATTTGGTCTCTCTTCTTATACTAGTTTTAAATCTAGAAGAAATGCCACCTATAATACTTTAATGAATGAGAAGAAAATTTCAGTCAGAATTCTCCAGTTCTATCACTTAGGGTCTTGACCTCAGTTTTGCAGATTTATCTTGTCACCTTTTCTTCTTTGTTGATTCACCTCTGGTTCACCTGGCAAATTGACTCATTCTTACTAGTCTCAGAAAAATTGCAATACAAAATAATAGCTTATTAATTTAGTGAGGGATGTAATTTCCACCAGAATGCATTTTTGTTGGTTAACAAACCTATTTCCCTTCCATCAGAGAAAGTAATACTTATTTTATATGAAGGTCAATCTTAAGTATCAGGAAAAAATATCAAACTTAACATAAACAAAAACACAAAAGTTCTTCTGAGCAGTCAGAACAGAATGTAGGACATTAAATCTTCAGTAATTTTTTCATTGGATTTCTCTATGGTCTTTCAAATCGCAGATGTTGAACACTAACTTTAATTATGATTACCTGGTTCTAATCAATGCACAGGTGATTGGAAATGGCAAATTCAAAGCAGAGGGGATTGCTAGAGACACAGCACAGAGATAAGAAACAGCTGCTGACCCTGAGGGAGCAGACATCAAATGCTATCCCTCCCTTCTCTCTCAAAAGGGCAGACAGTTTCAAAACCACAGGTGTCACTTCAATTAAAAACCAATGGCCTTGCTTAATTGGACTTGCACCAAACAGTAGAGTTAGAAACTTGCCAGGGATTCCAATTCAATCCCATCAAGGTGGCATATACCAATGCCATCTCACTAGTCCAAGTGATCCGTTACAGTTCATAACTGATTATAATGATGGGATTAAGAGTCAAAGGGATCACATAAACAAGACTAGTGTCTGCTAATACTAACTGATAGAATTAAAAAGGAGAGAATGATCAACATGGGAAGCAGGATACACAGCAGACTCATAGAATGGCAGATGTCCTAAACAGCACTCTTTCCTCAGAATCAGCCCTTAAGGCTTTTGGATCTGGCTGATGAGCCCATGAGAGTATTTTAGGCATGGAAAGCCAAGACACTCTGGCGGAAAAAAAAAAAAAAAACCCTAAATGAAAGATCACTGTGAGATCCCAGCTGAAAGAACGGGCCATCAAAGAAGGAGGTACCTTTCTCTGAAGGGAGGAGAGAACTTCCACTTTGACTATGACCTTGTCTAAATAAGATCAGAGTTGGTGAACTCAAAAGGCTTCCATAGCCTTGGCAACTCATGACAAGAGCCTCGGGTGATTACTGACACCATAAATAAGAGTGTCAATTGTTAAATCAACAACAGGAGTCACTGTGCACTTACTATTCATGTAGGATCTCTGTCCTTAATGTGCTGTACTATGTGAATTAATGATATAACTAGTGCTCAAACAGTACTTTACACTTTGTGTTTCCGTGTGGGTACAAACTGTTGAAATCTTTACTTAGTATATACTAAATTGATCTTCTGTTATAAAGATAATTGAGTGGGAAAAAGAGAGGAGATGTACAATTTGGGACGTGCTCAAGCTGACTTGCCCCAAATGGTGGAGTTAGAAACGTGCCAGGGGATTCCAATACAATTCCATCAAGGTGGCATGTACCAAGGCCATCTCTCTAGTTCAAGTGATCATCTTCAGTTCACAATTGATCACAATGATAGGTCTAAGAGTCAAAGGGATCACACAAACAAAACTAGTGTCTGCTATACTAACTGATAGAATCAAAAAGGGAGAGAACGATCCAACATGGGAAGCGGGAGACACAGCAGACTCATAGAATAGCAGATGTCCTAAATAGCACTCTGGCCTCAGAATCAGCCCTTAAGGCATTCGGATCTGGCTCAAGAGCCCATGAGAGCATTTTAGGCATGGAAAGCCAAGACACTCTGGCAAAAAAAAAAAAAAACAAAAAAAAAAAAACAAAAAAAAAACACCTAAATGAAAGATCTCTGCGAGTGAGATCCCAGTGGAAAGAACGGGGCCATCAAAGAAGGAGGTACCTTTCTCTGAAGGGAGGAGAGAACTTCCACTTTGACTATGACCCTATAAATAAGCTCGAAGTTGGCGAACCCTAAAGGCTTCCATAGCCTTGGCAACTCATGACTAGAGCCTAGGGAGATTACTGACGCCATAAACAAGAGTGTCAAATTGTTAAATCAACAACAGGAGTCACTGTGTACTTTCGTCTTATGTGGGATCTGTGCTTAATGTGTTGTCCAATGTTATGTAATGTTATAACTAGTACTGAAGCAGTATTTATACACTTTGTGTTTCTGTGTGGGTGCAAACTGATGAAATCCTTACTTAGTATATACTGAATCGATCTTCTGTAAATAAAGATAATTGAAAATGAAAAAAAAAAAAACCTTGGTTTTAAATTGGAAATTGCATAGAAAATTAATTAATTTTTAAAAAATATCATGTAGTTGGCTGGCGCTTTGGCTTAACAGGCTAATTCTCCACCTTGCGGCGCCTGCACACCGGGTTCTAGTCCCGGTTGGGGCGCTGAATTCTATCCCGGTTGCCCCTCTTCCAGGCCAGCTCTCTGCTATGGCCTGGGAAGACAGTGGAGGATGGCCCAAGTCCTTGGGCCCTACACCCGCATGGGAGACCAGGAGAAGCACCTGGCTCCTGGCTTTGGATCAGCGAGATGCGCTGGCCGCAGCGGCCATTGGAGGGTGAACCAATGGCAAAAAGGAAGACCTTTCTCTCTGTCTCTCTCTCTCACTATCCACTCTGCCTGTCAAAAAAAAAGAAGAAAAAAAAAAGAGAATTGAAAATGAATCTTGATGTGAACGGAAGGGGAGAGGGAGCGGGAAAGGGGAGGGTTGCAGGTGGGAGGGAAGTTTGGGGGGGGAGTAAAGCCATTGTAATCCATAAGCTGTACTTTGGAAATTTATATTCATTAAATAAAAGTTTTTAAAAAAGATAATTGAAAATGAATCTTGATGTGAATGGGATCGGAGAGGAAGCGGGAGATGGGAGGGTTGCAGGTGGGAGAGTAGTTATGGGGGGGGGGGGAAGGCACTGTAATCCAAAAGCTGTACTTTGGAAATATGTATTTATTAAATAAAAGTTTTTTTAAAAAACCAATGGCCTTATACACCTCAGAATTATCTGACGCTGCTGGAGCCTCTGAAATCAGAACAAAAAAATGATTTCATAGGACTTTCCTTACTTTCCCATAGATAAGGAAATGCTTTCTTCAGGGAACCTGAAATGGTTTACCCATCAAATTGACTGGTATTCAAATAATAATGAAATTATTAGGCACATTATGTCTAGGACCTTCAAGAAAACCAAAATAGATAAATTAGTGTATCCAGAGAAAATATTTATTAAGCAGATTAACATCCAAAAATGTACATACTCCAGCAAGTTAAATATAAATGACTTTGTAAAATTAGGGGAAATAAACAATTCATCTCTAATGCTGAGATCTTCAAGGTCTGCATTTGATTTGATGTAGTGAGTGAAGTAACCACTTGGGACTCCTGCATCCCATATGGTAGTGCCTGGTTTTGTCCTGGCTATTCCATTCCTGATTCAGCTTCCTGGGAGGCAGCAGGTGAGGGCTCAAGTATTTGGGTATCTGCCACCCATGTGAGAGACCCAGATTGTGTTTCTGGCTCCTGGCTTCTGTCTGGCCCAGCCATGGATATCTGGCTATTAAAGTCACTTCAGTATTTAACCATTATATGGAAGAAACTCTCCCTATCTCTCCCACTCTCTCTCTCTCTCCCTGCTTCCCTTTCTCCCAACCACCATCTCTACCTTTTATATAAAATGAAAACAATTTTTAAAAGAAGAATGTTCAGATCATTATAGCATTCAAAACATTTTTCTCCCCAATACTTGAGAATCTTTTCATTTATTTATTTATTTATTTTTTGTCAGGCAGAGTTAGACAGTGAGAGAGAGAGACAGAGAGGGAGTTATAGACAGTGAGAGAGAGACAGAGAGAAATGTCTTCTTTCCATTGGTACACTCCCCAAATGGCTGCCACGGCTGGCGCTGCACCGATCCGAAGGCAGGAGCCAGGTGCCTCTTCCAGGTTTCCCATGCAGGTGCAGGGGCCCAAGCACTTGGGCCATCCTCCACTGCTTTCCCGAGCCACAGCAGAGAGCTGGACTGGAAGAGGAGCAACCGGGACTAGTACCCGGCACCCCAACCAAGACTAGAACCCGGGGTGCCAGTGCCATAGGCAGAAAATTAGCCAAGTAAGCCACAGCGCCAGCTGAGAATCTTCTATTACAAATGAGAAGATAAGGCCCAAATATGAACTACAAAAGACTTTGCTTACTAAACAAAGAGCATTGATTCCAATTTTCAGAAATATTATAGAAAAAGTAAGCACACTTCATAAAATAAAATAAACATCCTTTAAACACACACACAAAGGTGAATGCTCAAAGAAAATAAGAAAAATTCCAAGGGGTCAGCTGAAAAAAATCTCTCCTTAAAATTAGTCATCACAGCCTCAGTTCAAAATGATAACATTTATCTGATCAGTACAGTTTAACCAGCAGAGAGTCTGACACAAAATACATTTTAGGATGAATGATAGTCCTGGAGCTCAAGGCAGAAACAAATGTAAATTCTCTCATGAGAGACAGCCTCTTAGCTTTGGGTCAAAAGATCAGGACCCATAAAATCTGCTGAAAATTACCTCATCCTTATCCTCCAACAGCAAATCCAATGAAAGTTTATGTTGCAAAAGTACCCTTAGTACTTTTGATGTTTCATCTCTGGCTAATCCAAATGAGGAAATAACTGATTTTGTGCATAAGCTGTTTTCATTTTTGGAACAACATATTTTATTCATTTGAAAGGCAGAGAGATAGACATATAGAGATCTCCCATTTGTTCGTTCACTCCACAAATCAGAAACAGATGGGACCGAACCAGAATGGAACCAGAGGACAGAAACTCCATTCAACTCTCCCACATGAGTTTGCAGGCATCTGATTACTGGAGTCATCACCTGTCACCTGCCAGGTTGCACATTAGCAGGAAATTGAAATAGGGAGTGGAGCTGAGACATGAACCTAGGCTCTTCAATATAGGATGTGGGCATTCCAAGTAGTGTGTCAACCTCTACACCAAATATCTACCATCCAAAAGTTATTTTCAATTTTTTAAAATTTTCATTACTATAAAAAGAACACATTTCTAGTATTTTATAGATAATAATACTAAGATCACCATACTTCTCTCCCTCCCTCGACCCTCCATCATTCCTTTTCCTTTTTTGCCCTTTAGTTATTGCAATAATATACTTTCAATTTACTTTATGATCACAGGCTTAAAGCACTACTAACCATAATGTTTTAAATTTTACCCATTCATCATTTTGCTCCTTTTCATCTAACTTTTCCCCCTATATCATCAAGTCCTCAAGTCTCAATATATTTGCAGGGTGGAAGGTAGAAAATGGGAGAACATAGAAATATAGCCTTTCTTTTAAAATCTAGTCTTATTCAATAATCCATCAACTATGAATGTATTTCAACAAACAGGGTAAAGGTTAAACAGTTACTACTTCCAGAAAGAAACAGTCCATAAACAGTTTACAGCAATGATTGTTTTAAAAGAAGTTGTCACCAGCTTATTACAGAATCATTCTGACCTTCTGCACTGGCTCTTCTCTGCATATATAAATACAATGGTTAAGAACAAGATGTTCAGGATCTTGAAGGACTGCAGAAATTTGGAAAAAAAATTCTCAGTCAACAGAGAGGCAAATTGCTTTACATATAGTTCAAATTCAAAATGCATTTTATTGTATTCAACTTCTGTGAATATTAGAGATCCCCAAATGAAGTTCTATTGAATATGCGATTTCCTAATTCAGACAAATTTGCATTTCTTTTTCTTTTTCCAAGATTTATTTATTTATTTGAAAAGCAGAATCACAGAAAAAAAGAAGACTATCTTCCATTCCATTCACTGGTTTACTCCCCCCATGGCCACAACAGCTGGAGTTGGGCCATGTCAAAGCCAGGGACCAGGAGCTCCATTGGGATCTCTCACACGGGTGACAGGGGCCCGAGCACTTGGGCCATCTTACCTAAAGCAAGAAAGTTGAGTATTGGTTATAATGTGAGGACTCCACTGTGGAATCCTCTCTTTCTGATGGTGAATGACTTCCTCATGCCTCTCCTGGTCACCCCAGGAGACATTCTTGAGTATACACAGGCAAATTAACAGAAAGTTGTGTCTGCTTTAGCAACTTCCCTGGAGACAACATATCTGTATACTGAATAGCCAGCCAACCATCCTGGCACATTTTAGAAAAATGTGGGGTAGGCCAGTGCTGTGGCTCAAAAGGCTAATCCTCCGCCTGCGGCGCCAACACACCAGGTTCTAGTCCCGGTCAGAGCGCTGGATTCTGTCCTGGTTGCTCCTCTTCAGACCAGCTCTCTGTGTGGCCTGGGAGTGCAGTGGAGGATGGCCCAGGTCCTTGGGCCCTGCACCCACATGGGAGACCAGGAGAAGCACCTGGCTCCTGGCTTCGGATCAGCGTGGTATGCCGGCGGCAGCGCGCTGGCCGCAGTGGCCATTGGGGGATGAACCAACAGAAAAGGAAGATCTTTCTCTCTGTCTCTCTCTCTCACTGTCCACTCTGCCTGTCAAAAAATAAATGTGGGGTAGAATCCCAGAACTTAAAAGTCCATCCTGAGAATAGATCTTTGATTCCAAAGTTGACTTTACAGAACACTAGTAATATATGAAACTTCATATATGAATAAGACATGAGAGCTACAGACTGTATATATCTGCAGGTTCAACCAATCACAGACTGAAAATAGTGTTTAAAAAATGCATCTCCAGAGAGAATAGTGCTCAATGAAGAGGCAGATCATATATGTAGTTGACATATTGGTGCAGATAAGTGTTGAACACACTGGGAGCTAAAAACTGGGCACTCCTCAGCTTGAAGGAGAAGGAATGGTTGCACCAATAGAAGTGACCATTCCTCTCCATCCAGTTAACCAGAGGAAAGCTACCATGCCCAACTTGTATGTTACCCTGGATACTTACCCCATCCAGGAACACTGACCAGAACTTCCTGGCCACACAAATCACACACCTCTTGGTATCCACTGAAGTATAGACATTTCACTAAACCACAGAGACATAGCCCAAAGATAAAATGCCATCAGAGGAAAAAAATTCTACAAATTCCTAAAAATAAGTGCAAAAATTCAACAAACAAGAATAAAGAAGACACTATGACCTCTTAAAAGGATTACAACAATATTTCAATATTAGAATGTGAAGATGACAAGATAGAGAAAATGCCAGAAATGGAATTCAAAAAACTAATCATAGGATTACTCATAAGTAATCAGAAGCAAATCCACAAGCTAAAGAAAACCATTTATGATATGAATGAAAATTTTTCCCATGAAACAGATTTTAAAGAGAAATCAAAATGAAATACTAGAAATGAAGAATTCAATAGAACAAACAAAAAATATTGTGGGAAGCCTTAACAACAGAGTTGGTGAGACAGAAAAAGGAATATCCAAGCTAGAAGACAAACCTCTGAAAATTTTACAGTCAGACCAAAAACAAGAAGAAGAAATTAGAAAACTTAAAAACAGTTTTGGAGATCTCTGGAATACTATCAAATGACCTAACATATGGGTCTTAGGATTTCCTGAAGGTGTTTAAAGAGAGAATGGATTAGAAGGCCTTTTTAGTAAAATAATTACAGAAAACTTCCCTAATTTGGAGAAAGAAAAGGACATCCAGGTACAGGAAGCACATAGAACTCTTAACAGATATGACCAGAAAAGATCTTCACCATGACACACTGTAGTCAGTCTTTCCCCCGTAAAGCATAAAGAAAAGATTCTAAAATGTGCATGAGAGAAATGCCAGATTAACTATAGAGGATTTCTAACTAGACTCACAGCTGACTTCTCATCAGAAACCCTACAGGCTACAAGACAATGGCAAGATATAGTCCAAATCTTAAGAAAAAAAAAAGTCAACCCAGAATATTGTACCCTGCAAAGCTCCCATTTATGAATGAAGGTGAAATAAAAACTTTCCATAATAAACAGAAATTTAAAGAATTTTTCACCATGCACTCAGCCTTACAAAGATGCTAAAGAATGTGCTACATACAGAAACACAGAAGGAAATCCACCACCATGAAAGACTGCAAAGACAGAAAATCTCCCAGTAAAAGTACAGAAGAAATCTAAATTAAATTGCAGGTATATTCATGGAAAAATTACAGGACCAAGTAGGTACTTAAAAATAGTTACCTTAAATGTAATTGGCTTAACTATCCAGTTAAAAGATACAGACTGAACAAATGGATTTAAAAAAAGACCCATATATTTGCAACCTACAAGAAACACAATTCACCAACAAAGATACACACAGAATGAAAGTGAAAGGATGGAGAAAGATATTCCATGGGAATGGAAAAGCGGGGGGTGTAGGTGTAACCACCCTAGTATCAGAAAAAAATAGACTTTAGTACGAAAATGTTAAAAAGACAAAAAAGGACACTATGTAATGATTAAGGGATAAATACATCAGGAAAACGTGACTATAATAAATGTATATTCACACAACTAGAGGCCTCTGCACGCACGTGGGAGACCTGAAAGAAGCTCCTGGCTCCTGGCTTTGGATCTGTGCAGCTCCAGCCATTGCAGCCAACTGGGGAGTGAACCAGCAGATGGAAGACCTCTCTGTCTCTCTACCTCTCCTCTCTCTATGTAACTCTTTCAAGTAAATAAATAAATCTTTAAAAAAAAGAAAAGGAATCAAGCAAATACTAATAGGGAAGGAGGAAATCAAACTATCCCTATTTGCAGAAGACAGGATTCTATATACAAAGAACCCAAAAGACTCCTCAAAAAGACTATTGGAACACATAAAAGAGTTTGGTAAAGTAGCAGGATATAAAATCAACACACAAAAATCAATAGCCTTTGTATACCCAGACAATGTTAAAGTTGAAAAAGAATTTCTAAAATCAGTCCTATTCACAATAGCTATAAAAATATTTAAATATCCTGGGATAAATTCATCCAAGGACATCAAAGATCTCTATCATGAAAATTATAAAACATTAAAGAAAGAAATAGAAGAAGACATAAAAATGTGGAAAAACCTTCCATATTCATGGATTGGAAGAATCAACATCATCAAAATGTCCATCATACCGAAAGCAATGCAATCCCATTCAAAATGCAATCCCATTCAAAATGCCAACATTCTTCTCAGACCTAGAAAAAATGATGCTAAAATTCATATAGAAACACAAGAGATCGTGATTAGCTAAAGCAATCTTAAACAACAAAAACAAAGCTGGAAGCATCACAATACCAGATCTCAAGACATACTATAGGGCAGTTATAATCAAAGCAGCTTGATACTGGCACAAAAGCAGACATGTAGACCAATGTAACAGAATAGAAACTCCAGAAATAAACCCACACATCTACAAACGACTTACAATTGACAAAGAAGCAAAAATCAACTCTTGGGGCTAAGACATTCTATTGAACAAATTGTGTTGTGAAAACTGGATACCCACATGCAGAACTATGAAACAAAATCCCTACCTCACACCTTATAGAAAAATGCACTCAGAATAGATTGGAGACCTAAATCTATGATGTGATACCATCATATTATGAGAGAACACTGAGGGAACTATCTAAGACACTGACATAGGCAAAGACTTCTTGGAAAAGACTCCAGAAGCAAAGGCAAAATTAATTAAGTGGAATTACATCAAACTGAGAAACTTCTGCATTCCAAAAGAAACGCTCAACAAAATGAAGAGGAACCATCACAATGGGAGAAAATATTTTTAAACAATGCAACTGAAAAAGGATTAACTTCCAGGATCTATAAAGAGCCCAAGAAACTCAGCAATAATAAAATAAACAATCCAATTAAGAAATGAGCAAAGGACATGAACAGATATTTTTCAAGATAAGACATTCAATTGGGCAATAGACACATGAAAAAATACTCAGGATTGCTAGCCATCAGGGAATGCAAATCAAAACCACAATGAGTTTTGCCTCATGAACCTGCTGATTTCTTGCATACAGAAATCAAAAAACAATAATTGCTGGTGAGGATGTGGGGAGAAAGGAATCTTGAACCACTATTGGTGGGCATATAAACTGGTACAGCCACTGTGGAAGATTATGAGATTTCTCAAAAAACTAAATATGAACCTACTATATGACCCAGCCATCCCAATCTTGGGAATTTACCCAAAGGAAATGAAATCAGCATATAAAAGAGTCATCTGTATCCTCACGCTTATTTCAGCTCAATTTACAAGAGCTAGGATATGGAATAAACCCAGAAATCCATCAACTGAAGGCTGGATAATGATATTATGATATAAATACACTAGGGAATTCTACATAGCAGTAAAAAAAAAAAAATGAAATCCGGTCATTTGCAGCAAAATAGATATAACTGGAAACCATTATACTTAGTAAAAAAAAAAGCCCGCGGCTCACTAGGCTAACCTGCGGTGCCGGCATCCCGGGTTCTAGTCCCGGTTGCTCCTCTTCCAGTCCAGCTCTCTGCTGTGGCCTGGGAGGGCAGTGGAGGATGGCACTTGGGCCCTGCACCCACGTGGGAAACCAGGAGGAAGCACCTGGCTCCTGGCTTCGGATCAGCGCAGCACGCCGGCTGTAGCAGCCACTGGGGGATGAACCAATGGAAAAAGGAAGGCCTTTCTCTCTGTCTCTCTCTCTCTCACTGTCCACTCTGCCTGTCCAAAAAAAAAAAAAAAAGCCAGTCACAAAAAAAACAAATACCATATGGTCTCTCTGATCTGTGATAACTAGTAGAGTACTTAATATGTAATTTGTTTGTTCTTGTTCTTTACTTTTTATTTTCTTCATACTAATTCATGAACTCTCTACTTAGTGTAGGGTTAATCTTGTGAGTATAAAAATTAACTGAAAATTGATCTCTGTAAAAATAGGAATGGGAAGGAAAAAGCAAGGAGGAAGAAAGGCAGAGTGTTGGTGGGGAGGAGGTGGGGGGGAAGAAGTATTATGTTCCAAAATTTGTATATATTAAATGCATGAAGTTGCATTCATTAAACAAAATACATTTTAAAAAAGAAAAAATGCATCTCTACTGAACATATACAGATTTTGTCTTGCCATTATTTTCCAAAAAATACAGTATAACAATTATTTATATAATATTTACATTATATTAAGTATTATAAGTATCAACAGAGGATTTGAAGTACACAAGAGAATGTTTATAGGTTAAATGCAAATACTATGATATTTTATATATGAGACTTAAGCATCTTTGTATTTTTATATCCACAAAGGTCCTTTCACTGCTGATACTAAGGGTCAATGCTATTTCAAAGTATATGAGAGAAGAATGTCAGTAAATTATTTAGTTAAAGAATGAAAGAGCAGATGCTTGAATTTTCTGGCATGGTGTCAAAATTTACAATTTGCTTTTTTAGTTTTTAAAGATTTATGTTTTTCTATGTGAAAGGCAGATTGACAGTGAGAGGGAGCAACAGAGAGAGAAAAGTCTTCCATATACTGGTTCACGATCCCACCCAAATGACCACATCAGCCAAGGTTAGGACAGAACAAAGCCAGGAGCCAGGAATTCCATTCTGGCTCCCATGTGGATAGCAGGGCACCAAATACTTGTACCATCCTCTGCTGCCTTCCCAGGTGCATTATCAGGGAGCTGGATCAGAAGAAGGGCAGGTGCGACTCAAACCTGTACTCCAATGTGGGATGCCAGCATCATAAGAGGCAGCTTATTCTCTTTGTCATAATGCTGGTTGCTTTAATTTATTTAGCAACCATTTGCATCACACTATTGCCCACAAACAGCATTGGCACTGAGGGAATCAAAGGTGATTGAGACATTGTCAGTATGCAGGAGAACATTGTGAAACTTTGCTTCAGAATAACTGTGGGTGACTTTTCTCTTGGCTTCCCTCCAGTCGCTGTACAAAGTGGGTTGCTTGAACTATGATCTGTACCTTAGCAGTAGCTCAGAACAAAAAGTGTACTTACAAAGTATAGTTATTAAATGAAAGGTGGTAAATGTAACTGTGCTCCATATGTTTATGTCACAGGAAAGTGGCAAATGCTGAGTAAAAACTTCTGCCATGACTCCCTGATACCAACATTACTATTAGCTTTGTTCCTCCAAAATGAAAAACATCATACAGCCACCAGTTCAGTGCAAGGCTAGGAGGTTGTTGGAAAGGGGGGAATAATGTTAAGCCATGCATTACTCATTATGAAGCTTATGTAAGCCAATCTATTTTTACTACATTGAAGTAGCGATAACTTTCTTATTCTCAAAAGACTCAATCTCTAAAATGCTTTTTATTTTTTTAATTCCACAGACTTCCTAGACTTCCTATACTTAAGGGAAATCCTCATGACTCCTAGGTGAGCCACAGACATGAGTCTCACCTATTTCTGAGCTCCTGCAGTATTCAGTCTGGAAACCACTCTCACACTCAACTACATTTGCCTCATATGGTTCTCTAGTTACCAACAGAAACTATACATTTCCTGTACCTAGAATGACCTTACAAAAAAGTGGGTTCTTGCCAGCGCCGCAGTAGCTCAATAGGCTAATCCTCCACCTGCAGCGCCGGCACACCAGGTTCTAGTCCTGGTCTGGGCGTCGGATTCTGTCCTGGTTGCTCCTCTTCCTGTCCAGCTCTCTGCTGTGGCCTGGGAGTGTAGTGGAGGATGGCCCAAGTGCACCTGGCTCCTGGCTTCAGATCAGCGGTGTGCTGGCGACAGCGCACCGGCCACTGGGGGATGAACCGACAAAAAAGGAAGACCTTTCTCTCTGTCTCTCTCTCTCACTATCCACTCTGCCTGTCAAAAATAAAAAATAAAATAAAAAATAAAAAAGTGGGTTCTCATTACTCTAATTGAATTTAATTCTTCAACAGGGTTTCTAAATTATAAATTGTAATGAGAAAAATCCTAAATCTTAGTTAAATCATTTGAAGTTGATGTGTTTTTCAGATTATAAGAAAATACCGGTAACTACATCTAGTTCAATGTTAATAGCAGTAGAATAAGGGGCCATGAATTATAGGTCAACGATTACAATGTTAAATTCAGCTACAGATGAAAAATTTCACTCCAGACTCTTGGAGTGGAACAGTTTGTGGTGTGGAATTGTGATGCCTGATCTAATCATACATTCCTCTTCTTTAGCAGAGGAACCTAAATCTGCACTGGGAGACTTGTTCTTCTTCTACTGAATACAGTCTAGTGGGACAGGCCACCAAAGTGCCCTGCTCTCTTCCTAGGTTAAGGGTGTTACATTACTTCAGCCAGACCAATCACACACTTAACTGCTTTGGATTTGACTTACGTCACTCTTAAAAACAAAACAAAACAAAATTGTGAACCTGCTGTAGTTACTCTAGTAGATGTCCTTTAGAAGCTTAATTCTTAGCTTCTTCCATTGCTTCAGTGTTCTCATAAGCAGAGCATTATATTTTTCCTGATTAACTATAATAGTATAATTCTAATTCTGTAGAACTCAATCAAATTATATAACATTGCTTTAATTTTAGTTAATTCTGATTAACCAGAAACAGTTTCTGTTTTTGCAACCGAAAAACCTTACTAGAGCATTCATTTTATTAAGACATGTTGTGGACAAAGGGTACTAGATAAAAGAGAGGGTCATGAGTTTCCTTTATAGGTTCTCTATTCTTCTAGGGCATAATCTTCATTCAATAATGAAGTACATTTCGGCAACTATTTTAACAGGGTCACCATAAAAATCTTATGTTCTTCACTTTGCTTAATTAGCTTCAAACACAATGCTACTTTTACAGAAATCTTACTTGTTATTTTATATAAAAGGTGGTATGCAAATAATAATCCTGATTGAAAGAAGTAGCAAGGAGTGGGTGATCACCATCTGAATAGAATCCAAGTGATTACAAATGAAAAAAATGAAATGACAAAGGCAGCAAAGGGCAGACATCTTCAGAGGCTGGCACCATACAGCACTAAACATAAGAGCATTGACGATATTGACCACAGTTCTAAGCAAAAGTCCTTTAAAACCTTTCATGGTCTCCCAAATAAACAGTTGCAGTTAGAACTCAGAGATCATAAATACTATGAATGGTCGGCAGAAGAAAATAAATGTGTATAAGGATTCTAGATCTCAATGTTTTGTACATATTTCTATGTGATTACAAGTAAACTAATCACATGTAAACTACCTAGCAATAACTTAGCTGCCTCAAAATTTAAAATTGAGACTTTTATGCTCTTTTAATCTGATTCACTCATTTCCTTATTTTAACACAATAATGTACGTGCAAAGAAATATATCTTTGTAAATTTTTAAATAAAAGATGAAAATTCTCAGATCCAGGAGAATTAACTTGATGTTATGCAACTAGGTAGTAGTCAAACTCTAAATGAAACAGAGCTCTCCTCCTTCAGTCTGATGCTCTTCTGACATTTACTAAACATCAATTGTTTATCAAGGAGTACAGGTACAGTCTAGAGAGACAAGATTGCCAGAAGACAGTAAGCAAACAAACAACAGTATCAAAAATCATTAACTTAAGTAATATTAAATGTTATTAAAAATGTTAAAATTGGGGAAAATGATAAAGAGAGTAAACGTGAAAATAAGGATGTTACACAGTGTTTTCAGAGAAGGGTCCCTGAGACTTTAGGGCTGAAATCAGAATCATGAAGATGAATCAGCTGTCATAAAATGTGTTTTAAATCAATAAAATGCCAAAGGCAAAACCATAGTTCTCTTTCCACTGTAATATAAAGGACAAAATAACATTTGATACTAAAAGTCAAGTTCTTTTCATTATGCTAAATTTTTTACCCTAGCTTCATTTTTCATGAAAACTCCTTAAAGGAAGATATTGTATAAATAATAAACATATGTGCAAAGAATTTTTTAGTTTCATGGAATCCGTTCAAACATATTATTTTATTTAATATTAGCTATTTTTGGAAGAAATCCATGGTGGAATGAA
This sequence comes from Lepus europaeus, assembly GCF_033115175.1. NCBI lineage: Eukaryota > Metazoa > Chordata > Mammalia > Lagomorpha > Leporidae > Lepus > Lepus europaeus. The sequence goes on from NC_084828.1 coordinate 126,410,893, forward strand.
ATGAGCATCGGTTTTGAAATTGGAGTTCAAAACCTGGTCCTTACCACTTTTAGTCCTTAAGCATGTAGCTTAAACTATCTAAAACAAAATTTATATTTGGGGTATTTTTATTTATTTATTTGAAATATAGAGTTACAGAGAGAGAATAAGAGAAAGAGAGAAGCTGGTTAACTCCCCAAATGGCCACAATGACCAAGGCTGGCCCATGCAGAAACCAGGAACCTGGAACTCGATCGAGGTCTCCCACATGGGTGGTAATAGCCCATGTACTTGAGCCATACTCTACTGCCTTTCCAAGCATATTAGCAAGGAGCTGGATCAGAAGTACAGTAGCTGGAAAGTCAAACCAGCAAGTTAGCTACAAAATTAATTTTCTTTAGTATTCAAATATATATTTTCCATAGGATGCTATTAGAATAACAATGATATTCTTCCAGATAGTCATTGACGTACTTTACATATTTAAAAAGAGAAAATAATGATTCTTAATAAAAGCAATTTTTAGTTAGAAATATTGGAACTTTGTGTTTCTGTGTGGGCACAAACTGATGAGGTCTTCACTAATTATATACTGAATTGATCTTCTGTATATAAAGAGAATTGGAAATGAAAAAAACAACCTGGTGTTAAATTGGAAATGGCATAGAAAATTAATTAATTTTTTTAAAAAAACTATTATGTAGTATCTCTCTCTTTAATGTGCTGTACATTGTTATTTAATGCTATAATTAGTACTCCAATGGTAGTTTTTTCACTTTGTGTTGCTATATGGGCAAACTGTTGAAATCTTTACCTAATATGTACTAAACTGATCTTCTGTATATAAAGAGAATTGAAAATGAATCTTTATGTGAATGGAAGGGGAAATGGAGCGGGAGGGGGGAGGGTTGCGGGTAGGAGGGAAGTTATGGGAGGGGGGAAGCCATTGTAACCCATAAGCTGTACTTTGGAAATTTATATTCATTAAATAAAAGTTAAAAAAAAAAAAGCAACCATTGGAAAAAAAAAAAAAGAAATATTGGAACTGTCGTAAGTTTCAGAAGTATATCCAAGTCATAACAGAAGTACAATGGAAACTTAAATCTTTAACATTTAGAATCTTTGGCATTCTAGTCTTCCCTTAACCATTTCCTAATTACATAAAAACTAAAAAGTCCTTCTGCTTCTGAAACATGATCTCAACCACTTTAAAATATCTGTTACTTACAGTTTGGCCTTGACATTTTGTTGCTGCTAGTGGTGATGGCATTGGTAGTAGTTTCTTGGTTAAATCTTGTGGGACTTTGTTTCTGTTTTGTTTTTCTTTGCTTTGGTGTTGTTTGAAGGATATCTGAATATCCAAGAAGAATGAGAGAAGTCTGACGTTAGTGGTTGTTTGGATTCTGTGCTTATTCCTAGTTTAGAGAATTCATTGTTTATGAGTCTAAGGAAGGCTAACATTTTAAAAGTAAACTAGAACACATACATTACTTTTATATATAAGCTATAATTAAATATATGACAGTCACATTATCTTTCTGTATTTGTACATAACACTTTTCTTTTTCCAAACATTATTTATTTATTTTAAACATTTATTTATTTGAATGACAGAGTGTCAGAGAGAGAAAGAGATAGAGATATTTTCTGTCATTTTGTACACTCACAAAATGGCTACAACAGCTTGGGTTGGGCCAGGATGAAGCCAGGAGCCAAGAACTCCATCCAAGTCTCTCACCTGGGTGTGGGGGTGTGAAGAAGGACTCAAACACTTGGGCCAGCATCTGCTGCTTCCCAGGACTATCAGCAGGGAGCTGGATTAGAAACATAGTAGCCTGGACTCCAACTAGCACTCTGATATGGGATACAGATATCCTAAGTGGGGGCTTAACTCCCTGTACCATAATACCTGTCTCTGTTTATTTATTCACTTGAGAGAGAAAGAGTTGCCATCATTAGTTCACTTTGAAGTTGGGAGGTGGGAATTCAATGCAAGTCTCCCACATGTGTGGCAGAGACCCAAGCACCTGAGCCCTCATAGCCATCTTCTAGAATCTGCACTGGAAGGAAGCTGTAGTCAGAAGCTGGTTCTGGCAATCAAATCAAATCCAATATGGGTTGTGGACATCTAAATCCAAGTTAAATATCTGTTCCCTGTTTTCTCATAGTCTTACAAATGTTCTAACAATTTTCCGCATCACACTCTCCAAGGGAAGAAAATCATTTTCACTATTTAGTCAGAGCTTTGAATACCTCCTACCCAGAAATAATCTAGTTGGTCCTTGAAATCTTCTCTTAAGTGCACTCTGATTTACACAAGAATAATCCCATGGAGACAAAAATTAGAGTATTCAACAATATAACTATGTAAACACTCCATGTTTTGCCGTATTTATCAGACTTCAATATTTATGCCATTCATTTGACAAGTACACTAGAAAGTAGCTATCATCTGTCCTTGGTCTCCATTTCAAATGGTTGATGTTGATCCTTTGGCAACAAAGGCACATGTGGAAAAAGAGATGGAAGATGTAACTTCGTGAAACCTAAGCAAGGATGCTCCCTAATCTTTAATGCAATAAATGTTTAAGCTTTAAACTCACTGTCTGTATCTCAGTGACTGAAGAAGCTAAGACAAGAAAAAAAAAATTTCATTTAGCAAAGGCCACACACACAAAATTTGATCCTTAGTAGCTCCAGAGCAGAACTTTATGCTGTGTGGGGTCTCTCCAATTTGCAGCTTTTTAAAGTCTTCATAGCAATGTTGCATACGTTATCTCATACTGAATCTAGACTGAGTTCATTTAATTAGCAATGACAGAAATAGGTAGGAAAATGCTGAATAGAGTCAGTGAAGCCAAACCCAATTCATCATTTTCAGTTTATACTGTGGTACCTCTTAAAATATCATAATTTTAGAACACAAACTCATTTGTTAGGGAAAAACAGGAGGTTGATAAGAATTTATACAAACTGATTAATTTTTCAAATACATGGCTGTAAAAGGCAAATTGTTTTTCTGCTTCCTTATTATGCTGGCTAGTGCTTATCATTTCATACACATGTCAAACACTAAATGATGAAACTTTAAAAGAGGAAGGGAAAAAACAGCATCTCACTTTGAAATATCTTTGAGAACTGAAAATTAAAATGAACATAAAATAATTGGGGGTGGAGAGAAACTCCTATTCTCTTCATTTCAAACCAAGTGCTTACAAACGACACAAATTCAAACCTCCCACCTGCTTAACAATGTAAGAAAAAAGACCAACATACCAGTACAGTCTTAGGTTAATCCCTACAAACTTGATGATAAATGAACATTTGTTGTTTTCCTTCAGTGATTCTGTGTTTGCATCCTTTTCCAGGGAATAAAGCCACCACTCAGAACAAATTTGATGTGCATTTTTAATGAGGCTAATTAGGTGGTAGGCAGCTTGGAAAGCTCCTGTGCATAGTACATTAGGAGTTCAGTAATTCCTCCTGGGAAGAGTGGGAGGAGCCCTAGATCTTAAAATTACGAATTGATCTCTATTGTCATCAAGTGTTCTCTTCCTTAACAAAATTAACTTTGTTGGGGCCGGCGCTGTGGCAGCAGGTTAAAGCCCTTGCCTGAAGCGCCGGCATCCTATATGGGCGCTGGTTCTAATTCCAGCTGCTCTTCTTCCGATCCAGCTCTCTGCTATTATTACCTGGGAATGCAGTAGAAGATGGCCTGAGTGCTTGGGCACCTGCACCCAAGTGGGAGACCAGGAAGAAACTCCTGGCTCCTGGCTCTGGATCGGCGCAGCTCCGGCCATTGCAGCCATCTAGGGAGTGAACCAGCAGATGGAAGACCTCTCTCTCTGTCTCTACCTCTCTCTGTAACTCTGTCTTTCAAATTAATACAATAAATCAAAGAAAGAAACTAAGTTAACTTTGTAAAATGTCACTGAGAAGAAACCAATGCTGAATCCACCAAAACTCACTTGCAGTCCCCCACTGCCTTATCTGCAGGGGATGTTTACCAAGATGCCTAGCACATGCCTGAAGCTGCAGGAAGTACTGAGTCCTGTGTATGCCATGCTTTGTCCTATATGTACACAGCTATGATAAGGTTCACATTATAAATTTGGCACAGAGGTTAAAAAACAATGAATATGACAGGAGAGTTATAATAATATTTTATAATAAAAGTTATTTAAAACTTACAATTTTTTATTTCTGGAAGTCTCCATTTAATATTGTCAGACAACAGAAAATGATGGAAAGTGAAACCATGGATGCCATGGTGACTACTGTAGACTCCTGCCTACCTGCTTGACAATCATGTCATCACAGGTAATAAGAAAATTTTCACAGTAGGATATGTTCAAGGTAAACCCTCACACTACAGAAAAAACAATCCAAATCCCTTTACAATCCTCACTTTTTCAATTGCACAGTGAAGACAATACATTGACTTAACTTGAGAACTGGACAAATTTCTGACTATTGAACACTTCTGGCATTCGTTAAGTCTTCGGGTACTGCAGAAATTAATGTCACTGGACTTTGTTATTAGTCCATTGTTTCTATTTCCCATTTTTAATGTCAGTGAAATGTTGCAGTGAAATAATAGGTACTCCAGTTGCCTCAAATAATCAATATGCCTTTAATATGCCTTTCCAATAGAACATGCTTTTGCCATTAGAAAAAGACTTTTATTATTAGTACCTTCCATCAGCAATCAAAGACTCACAGAATGTCCGAGTTTTACACAGCCAAAGAACGTATACTTGCAACACCACATTTTATATTTGTATGTGATTTCTTCTCATATTAATGTAGAGCAATTAACTGAAAAGACAGTCCAATATCACTTCAAATCTGAAGAAAGAACCAATTTAAAGTAAATGCAATTTTATTACTTTCAGTAACATATAATTACACTAACAAATAACTGTCAATATCTTAGTCAAAGCTTTTCATTTGAAAAATCCCTCTTTCATTTATTTTCAGTATATAAATTCAATGAAAACTGTTCTATTAAAGAATCTAGTCCTTCTTTTTTCCTCTTTCAACTTTTAAGGAAGATTTGAAGTTATAATGAAAATGTGGTTTTTAATAGAAAATGTAAAATAAATTTCAAATTAATCCAGGAAAAAATAACTACAATTCTATAGTAAATTAAGCTTTTACTATACAAGGTAAGATTTCAGTCACTCCTTTGTCAATTATTTATTGAACATTTAAAACACATAAGGCCTTTGTGTGAATGTATTTAAGATATTAGTGATAATAATGATATTACTATCTGGCCTCTAGGAGGAAGAGGTAATGTATGGAGTAAGACCAGGATATGGAAACTGACCAGTTATGTGCAAGAAAACAAACAAAAAACACAGTGTCTGCACGGAACACAAAACTTGATGCAAACTGAAATTCTGCATGCTAAGGGAGAACTACCACACATCCCTAATCGCATAAAGGCACCTTTTTAGCTCCACTGATGGAGAACCCATCTGTAGAATCTCTTCCCTTGTTATGCCCAGATAAGTGGATCCCCAAGAAGCTATCAGCGACCCCATCACACCAAAATGCAAAAGCTAGGTTTTTATTAAAAAGGTGCAAGCTGCGACAGGGACCTCATCAAACCAACTGGTACAGCGAAGGAAGGAGGAAAGGCCCAGGTCTTTGTTCAGGGACACTTTTAAAGGGTAGATACATCAGCAAGGGCTTAGGGTGCGGGGCCTTGTGTGATTGGGCAGGGAGGGGGAGGGGTCTCTGTTTGGCTTGGGTTCAGGGAGTTACCTCATTTGGTAATCTCTACTGAGCTGCCCTTGGTCTGCTGAGCTAGCTGTCCTTGGTAAGCTTTGATATCTCCAGAATGCCTGAATGCCTGCTTTTACAAGGACTTGGGTCTGCTATGGGAAACAGAGGCTGCCTTTTATTGCTTCAAAATAGAGTCACTTTGGCTCTTCACCCTCTGTGCTGTTCTGTCTTCCTTGTGTTCAACCATAAGACCCCAGTAAATCCTTTCTGGGTTGCACATTGGCCTCTAGCCAATTTCTATGTGCAACTGAATTAAAAAACTCAGGATTGGTAACACAGGGAGGCAGACATAGAAGCAGAGTGATCACTTGATGTCTAATGTATTTTTCCAAGTAAGAGATGACAGTAGCTTGGACTAGAGAAGAGTTAAAAACTGAAAACTTCTGTGACACCCTCTTCAATATCTTTTGAGCATTGGATACTTTATTACAAATAACGGAATTTATTCTGCTGTATTATTACATATCATTTTATAATATCTCACCTTTCATAGACTATGAGCATCTGAGAAACAGGAACCATATCATATTGATTTTGCATTCTGAGAACTTACACTCTGGTAAGCATATGCAGGTGTTCTACAAACATCTAGTGAGTAACCTAGTCAAAATGAATCTCAGTGAAGAATGCATTTTTCATTTTGAAAAAACTTTTAATATGCAATTTAAGCTAAAAGAGAAGAGAGTGTTGAAAGGATAATAGGAAAGCCCGAGTTACTGAGCTCCAAAGTAGCAAAAAAGAGATGTGTTGTATATCATTCCACTATCAAGTAATTAATAGTTAATGATGATTTGTGACTCCTTTAAAGACAATTGTTGCTGTGGATTCATTCTGAGAGGAGGAGTACAGTGGGGGCAAGAGGTGCGGAGTCACCATACAGACCCCAGGAGTCGGGTGAGGCGAGCAGCCTGCACACTCATTTATTTCAGTTGGTACAGCAGCTTATATAGCCAAGGCAGCCAATCTGGTCAAGTGGCGGTTTATGCCCTAACCAATCACAGTCTGTTGCCAGGCAGGCTCCTTTTCCAGGTGGTTTCCGAAGCCATTCCTGAGTAACTGACGCTTGCTCACCAGCGGCCATTTTGGCATAACCTTCTCTTTCCATCACAGATAATATCTCCTAATAACATCTTTTCTACCACAAGAAATTTTCCATTCTTTAAATTTGAGTAGAAAGAAATCCAAACTCTTCAAAATTTTGATTGGTAAGAAAAATGACAATATTTTCTGAAGTAATTATTTGAGGACAGACCAATTTTTAAAGCACCAAGGTCAGACAGAATGGACTTACTACATTAGTGCTCATGGGTGTCTCCAAGTCTAGAAAGAGCTATATTTAAACAAGATTTCTAGCCTTTATTAGAAAAATGTTTTATGAATCATAAACAGTCTAAAAATAACAAAAATTTCTATTAAGATGATTAAAATGATTTATTGTAAAGTAATACTTTTTATACTTATGTACTTTGTGGGAGTATGGAAAAGAATATTGATTTCTCATTTAGAATATTTTTCTATATATAAGATAAATATAATCATATTCACTCTATGAAAATAATCACATATTTTTTCCAATAAAAGTATTTTTATAAACTTTTTGTTATACTTTTCATCTTTTTTTCAAATTAAAATGTGCTTGTTTCTTATTTTATAAAATTGAAACCAGATTATTTTTATAGCATCTAGTTTTTATTACCATTTTACCTAAGCTTTTTTCAATGCCATTAAATATTCTTTGAAAGCATATTTTCATGCATTTGTATTACAATTTTTCTATTGTTTTTATTCTATCAGATATATACTGAATACTTACTACGTGCTGGACAATATGTTAAGTACTATAGACTCATGGTATTCTTGTATTTATAGGGAGTTTATATCAACAAATAGCACTGTCAAGTTTATTGAATGCTACAGCATGCTATAGCAACAAAGCAAGAACATGTTGACCTAATCTAGGAAAATCAGCTACTTTATGCTGAAACCTGAAGAATAAATAAGAGAATAGATGATGTGTGTTGAGAAATATTAGAAGTGTATTCTAAGCAAAGAAACTATTTGTTCAAAGGTTTGGAATCAAAAGAAACCATGTGGACTTCAGCCATGGTGATATAGCTCCAGGGAGAGTGTGGCATAAGCCTGGACTGGAGTCCTGGGGGCTAGCAGGTGCTATCAGTTGCCCATGATCCAGTGGAAGTAGAGGGAGCATGTTTATCTCACCTCAACTTCCCCATCAACAGCTTCCAATGTGAAGCTGACAACAAGTGGGCACCAATCTGGTTTGATAGGAGTTGCAGAAGACTTTCTGTGCAGGCACAGCAATTGCCTGGGACAGGACTCCATCATCTCAGCAGTACTGGTGGCAGTGGCAGGAGCGAGCAACATTGAGCCAATGGCTCTTGTGTATGCATGTGATCCAGAGATTCTAGTGGAGGGAATAATCTACAGTCCCCAGAGTTTGAGCCTGGCTGGGAGGTGGCTGGTCTACCATGTAGGACAATGAGGTGCACACAGCCTCCCAGGATCAAGACATATTCACAACTGTCACAGGGAACATCTGTCTTTCTGTTGACTGGACAGGCCGGCAGGGCAGAGAGAAATCTCTGCACCCAGAGAGTGTGGAGCTTGTGTTCTGAGACCATGGGGACTCAATGGTTACATGAGAATTTGCAAAGTGTAGCTGGGTCTCTGGGCAATCACTGGGTGCATTTCCATATACTTGGAGCTCCATGGTTGCCTAGAGCAGGTCAGATCATTGCAGCAGGAACTGTGCTCACAGTGAGGACTGCTCAGATCATTTATGTGGTTCATACAGTGGTGTGGAACACACTGGGGGCTAAACCATATCACTAAGATCTACCATACCCAACCTGGGTGTTACCCTCAATACTTACCCAATCCAAGAGCACTGATTAGAGCTCACTGGCCACACCCACCATGCACTGCTTGGTATTCACTGAAAGTGAAGATATTCCACTAAGCTACAGAAGAATAGCTCAAAGATAAAAGCCATCAGAAGGAAAAAACAAAACTCAGCTACACAAATGCATAAAACCACAGAAATTCAAGAAATGAGAATAAGGAAGACACCATGACACCTCACCCCCACAAAGGAACACAAAGACATTTCAATATTAGAATGTGAAGATGAGGAGATTTAGGAAATGACAGAAAAAGAAGTCAAATAATTCACCATAGGATTACTCAAAAGCAATCAGAAGCAAATCTATAAAGAAAACCATACATGACATGAATGTAAATTTTTCCCATAAAATTGAGTTTTAAAGAGAAATCAAGATGAAATGTTAGAAATGAAGAATCCAATAGATCAATAAAAAATGATTTGGAGGGGCTGGTGTTGGGCGCAGCAGGTTAATGCCTTGGCCTGAAGCGCCGGCATCCCATGTGGGCGTTGATTCTAGTTCCAGCTGCTCCACTTCTGGTCCAGCTCTCTGCTGTGGCCTGGGATAGCAGAAGAGGATGGTCCAAGGCCTTGGGCCCTTGCATCCACGTGGGAGACCCAGAGGAAGCTCCTGGCTCCTGGCTTCGGATCAGCACAGCTCCAGCCATTGCGACCAATTGAGGAGTAAGCCATCGAATGAAGACTTCTCTCTCTCTCTCTCTCTCTCTGCCTCTCCTCTCTCTGTGTAACTCTGACTTTCAAATAAATAAATAAATCTTTTAAAAAATGATTTGGAAAGCCTTAACAACAGAATTGGTGAGGCAGAAGAAAGAATATCTGAGCTTGAAGACAAATCTTTGGAAATCTAACAGTTAGACCAAAAACAACAACAACGACAACAAACCCCAAGAAGAAAATAGAAAACTTAAACACAGTGTTGGAGATAGATGGGATAGGACACTATCAAATGACAAAACATATGGGTCTTAGGAGTTCCTGAGCCTGAGTAAAGAGAGAATGGCCAGAAGGCCTAATAGTGAAATAATTACAGAAAACTTCCCCCAATTTGGAGAAAGAAAGGGATACCTAAGTAGAAAAAGCAGATAGAATTCGATAATAGACATGATCAGAAAAGATCTTCACCACCACATTATAGTCAAACTTTCCAAAAACAAACGCCAAGAATAGTTTCTAAAACGCTCATGAGAGAAATGCCAGATTATTTTCCGAAGATCTTCAATTACACTCTCAGCTGACTTCTCATCAGAAACCCTACATACTACAAGAGAATGGTGAGGCACAGTCCAACTCTTAAAAGACAAAAATTGCCAACTCAGAATACTGTAACATGCGAAGCCATCATTTATAAATGAAAGTGAAATAAAGTCCTTCTATAATAAAAAGAAAGTGGAAGAATTTGTCACCACTTGTCCAGCTGCTTGCCCAGGTGCTTGAGGATGTGCACACAGAAACATAGTCATCACTATGAGAGAATATGCAGGCAGGAAATCTCCCAGCAAAAGTATAAAAGAAATCCAAAATAAGCAATATGAATATTTATGGAAAAATAGCAGACCCAAGTCATTACTTACCAACAGTCACCTTGCATGTAAATGGCCTCAACTCTTCAGGTAAAAGATACAGACTGCCTGGATGGATTACCAAACAAGACTCATCTGTTGGTTGCTTACAAGAAACACATCTCATGAATAAAAATTCACACAGACCATAAGTGAAAAGGATGGAAAAAGCTATTCCATGCTAGTGGAAAGCAGAAAAAGGCAGTTGTTGTCTTCTTAGTATCAGACTAAAAAGACTTCAACATAAAAATTATTAAAAGAGATGAAGAAGGATACTATGTAATTATTAAGGGATCCATTCAACAGGAAGATGTGACTATAATAAATGAATACATACCCAACTGCAGGGGACCTGGCTATTTAAAAGAAATTTTAATGGCTCTAAAGGGAGACATAGACTCCAATACAATAATAAATGGGGGACACCAACACATCACTTTCATCAATGGACAAATCAACAAAGATACAACAGAGCTAATCAACACTTTGGACCAAATGGACCTAATTAATATCTATAGAACTTTTTACCCCACAGTTGTAGAATGCACATTCATCTCATCAGTGCTTGGAACCTAAATGCCCATCAACAGTAGACTGGATAAAGAAATATGGGACAAATACTCTATAGAATTCTATATAGCAGTAAAAAACAATGAAATCCGGTCATTTGCAACAAAATGGAGGAATCTGGAAAACATCATGCTGGATGAAATAAGCCAGTCCCAAAGGGGCAAATATCATAGGTTCTCCCTGATTGGTGACAACTGACCGAGCACCAAAAAGGAAACCTGTTGAAGTGTAATGGACACTATCAGAAACAGTGACTTGATCAGCCCTTGTCCTGACTGTTGATGTACAACTTAATACTTTATCGATTTTAGTATTCTTTTTGGTTCTAGTTAATATGATTGGTTGAACTCTGTAATTAACACACAATTATTCTTAGGTGTTTAAATTTAACTGAAAAATCATCTCTGTTAAATATGAGTGGGAATAAGAGAGGGAGGAGATATACAATTTGGGACATGCTCAATCTGACTTGCCCCATATGGTAGAGTTAGAAATGTGCCAGGGGATTCCAATTCAATCCCATCAAGGTGGCATGTACCAACGCCATCTCACTAGACCAAGTGATCAATTTCTGTTCACAATTGATCATACTGATAGGTCTAAGAGCCAAAGGGATCCCACAAACAAGACTAGTATCTGCTAATACTAACTGATAGAATTAAAAAGGGAGAGAACGATCCAACATGGGAAGCAGGATACACAGCAGACTCAGAAAGGCAGATGCCCTAAACAGCACTCTGGCCTCAGAATTAGCCCTTAAGGCATTTGGATCTGGCTGAAGAGCCCATGAGAGTATTTTAGGCATAGAAAGCCAAGACACTCTAGGCCGGCGCCGTGGCTCAACAGGCTAATCCTCCGCCTTGTGGCGCCGGCACACCGGGTTCTAGTCCCGGTCGGGGCACCGATCCTGTCCCGGTTGCCCCTCTTCCAGGCCAGCTCTCTGCTGTGGCCAGGGAGTGCAGTGGAGGATGGCCCAAGTGCTTGGGCCCTGCACCCGCATGGGAGACCAGGAGAAGCACCTGGCTCCTGCCATCGGATCGGCGCGGTGCGCCGGCCGCAGCGCGCTACCGCGGCGGCCATTGGAGGGTGAACCAATGGCAAAAAGAAGACCTTTCTCTCTGTCTCTCTCTCACTGTCCACTCTGCCTGTCAAAAACAAAAAAAAAAAAAAAGAAAAGAAAGCCAAGACACTCTGGCAAAAAAAAAATAAAACTAAATGAAAGATCTCTATGAGTGAGATCCCAGCGGAAAGAACGGGCCATCAAAGAAGGAGGTACCTTTCTCTGAAGGGAGGAGAGAAGTTCCACTTTGACTATGACCTCGTTTAAATAAGATCGTAGTTGGCAAACTCAAAAGGCTTCCATAGCCTTGGCAACTCATGACAAGAGCCTAGGGTGATTACTGATGCCATAAACAAGAGTGCCAATTTGTTAAGTCAACAACAGGAGTCACTGTGCACTTACTATTCATGTATGATCTCTGTCCTTAATGTGTTGTACAATGTAAATTAATGCTATAACTAGTACTCAAACAGTATTTTACATTTTGTGTTTTGGTGTGGATGCAAACTGTTGAAATCTTTACTTATTTTATACTAAATTGATCTTCTGTATATAAAGATAATTGAATATGAATCTTGATGTGAATGGAATGGGAGACAGAGTGTGAGATGGGAGTGTTGTGGGTGGGAGGGAAGTTTTTTGGGGGGAAAAGCCATTGTAATCCATATGCTGTACTTTGGAAATTTATATTTATTAAATAAAAGAAAAAAGTAGATCATAAGCTAGGCCTTTAATTACATCTCAGAAAAATTTTTTAAAAAGCAAAATCATACCATGCATCTTCTCTGACCACAATGGAATGAAGCTGGAAATCAACAACTCAAGAATCTCTAGATCATAATGGAGACTGAACAACATGTTCTTCAAAGAACAATGGGTCATAGAAGAAATCAAAAGAAAAATCAAGAAATTTCTAGGAACAAATGAAGCTGGCAATACATCATATAAAAACTTTTGGGATAGAGCAAAAGCAGTGTTAAGAGGGAAGTTTGTAGTAATGGTGCCTACATGAAGAAATTGGAAATGTACTAACTAAATGAGTTACCAGTGTATCTCCAGGACCTAGAAAAACAACAAACTAAAACCTAAACCAGTAGAAGAAAAGAAATAATTAGAATTAGAAGTCAACAAAATTGAAACCAAAAAAACAACAAACCAAACTGAAAATTAGGAGGAAGAAATAAATAATTAAAATTAAGAAACAAATACACAAAATTGAAACAAAAAATAGAAAAACTAAGTGAAAAGAAGAGCTATATTTTTTAAAAAAATCAACAAAGTTGGCACACCATTGGCCCAACTAACCAAAAAAAGGGAGAAAGACTCAAATAAAAAAAATAGAGATGAAAAAAGAAATGTAAAAACAGACACCACAGAAATAAAAAGAATCATCAGAAATTACTACAAAGAACTGTATGCAAATAAACTGGGAAACCTAGAAGGAATGGTTAGATTCCTAGACAACCTACCTAAACTGAGCCAGGAAGATATAGAAAAATTAAACAGACTGAAACTAAGACAAAAATTGAATCAGTAATAAAGACCCTCCCAACAAAATAAAGCCCAGGACCAGATTGCTTCACTGATGAATTCTACTAGACATTTAAGGAAGAACTAACTCCAGTTCTTCTCAAGTTATTTAAAACAACTAAAAGGGAGGGAATCCTCCCAAATTCTTTCTGTGAAGCCATCATCACCTTACTTCCTAAATCTGGAAAAGATGCAACAGAGAAGGAGTAAAACAGACCGATTTCCCTGATGAATATAAATACAAATCCTCAATAAAGTTCTGGCCAATTGAATTCAACAACACATCAGGAAGATCATTCACCCAGACCAAATAGGATTTATCCCTGTTATACATGGATGGTTCAACATTCTCAAGTCAATCAATGTGATACACCACATTAACAAACTGTTGAACAAAAACCATATGATTATCCCAATAGATGCAGAGAAAGCATTTGACAAAATACAACAGCCTTTCATAATGAAAATTCTAAGAAAACTGAATATAGAAGGAGCATTCCTCAACACAATCAAAGCAATTTACAACAAATCCATGGCCAGTGTTCTATTGAATGGGAAAAAGTTGGAAGTATTCCCACTGAGATTTGGGACCAGACAAGAATGCCCACTCTCACCACTGCTGCTGCTCACCACTGCTGTTTAATACAGTCCTGGAATTTTTGGCCAGAACCATCAGGCAAGAAAAAGAAATCAAAGGGATTCAAATTGGTAAAGAGGAAGTCAAACTATCCCTATTTGCAGATGATATGATTCTATGTATAGGGGACTCAAAATCTCCACTAACACTACTGGAACTCATACAAAGAGTTTGGTAAAATAGCAGGACATTAAATCAACACACAAAAATCAACAGCCTTTGTATACACAGACAATGCCATGGCTGAGAAAGAACTTCTAAAATCAATACCATTCATAATAGCTACAAAAAATATCAAACACCTTGGAATAAATTTAATGAAAGACATCAAAGATCTCTATGCCAAGAATTACAAAAAATTATAGTCATCCCACTCCTCAGAATTTACCCAAGGGAAATGGAATCAGCAAATAAAAGAATTATCTGCACCTCCATGTTTATTGCAGCTAAATTCACAATAGCAAAACATGGAATCAACCTAAATTTCCATCACTGGAAGACTCAATAAAGAAATTATGGGATATGTATTCTATGGAATACTACACAGCGATCAAAAAACCCTGAAACTTGGTCATTTGCAACAAAATGGATGAATCTGGAAAACATTACACTGAGTGAAATAGGCCAGCCACAAATGGACAAATCAATATGTTCTCCCTGATCTGTGATAACTAACAGAATACCTAAAAGGAAACCTGTAGAAGTGAAATAGACACTATGAGAAGTAATGACTTGAATAGCCGTTGTCTTATCTGTTGAGGAACAGTTTATTATTTTATTTATTTTTATTTTTTGCTACTTAGTACCATTGTTTGAACTCTTAACATAGAAGTAATCATAGGTGTATAAAGTCAGTTGAAAATAGATCCCAGTAAAAAAATGAGTAAGAATAAGAGAGGGAAGAACTGTACAATTTGGTACACATTCCCAAGAACTTACCCCTAAGGGTAAAGCTAAAAACTTGCCATGGGATTCGAAAACCCATTAAGCTGGGTAGTACTAATGCCATCTTACACACTAAAGTGATCAGATTGTTTAATTGATCATATATATGGGATTAAATGTCAGAGGGATCACATAAATAACACCAGTGTCTGGTAATAACAATAGATAGAATTAAAAAGGAGAAAACAATGCAACATGGGGAACAGTCCACACAGCAGACTCAGAATGACAAACACCCTAAACAGCACTCTGACCTAAGAATCAGCTCTTAAGGCATTTGGATCTGGCTGAAAAGCCTAAGAGAGCATTTCAGTCATGGAAAGCCAAGACACCATGATAAAAAACATTCTACATGAAGGATCTCTGAGTGAGACCCCTGTGGAAAGAAGGGTCCATCAAAGAAGGATGTACTTTTCTTTGAAGGGAGGAGAGAACTTCCACATTACATTACTTATGGCCTTGTCTAAATACTGACAGAGTTTGTGGACTCAAAAGGCTTCCACAACCTAGCCAGCTCAGGTCAAGAGCCTCGGGTGATCAACGACATCATAAAGTGTTAATTGTTAAATCAACAACAGGAGTCGCTGTGCACTTACTCCCTTGTAGGACTTCTGTCCTCAATGAGATGTACTAGGAGAATTAATTGTAAAACTTGTTCTCAAACAGTACTTTATACTCTGTGTGTGTGGGTGCAAACTGTTGAAATCTTTACTTAATTTAGAGTTGATCATCTGTATATAAAGGTAATTGAATAAATTTTAATGAAGAATGAGATGGGAGAGGGAGTAGGAGATGGGACGGGAGTGGGGGTGGGAGGGCAGGTATGAGGAGAAGAACACTATATTCCTAAAGCTGTACCTATGAAATTTGTATTCACTATAGAAAAGCTTTCCACCAAAAAAAAAAATTAACAGTGGGAATGTGAGATGGAGAAGGAAGGGCTGGAGTGTGGGTGGCAGGGAGGGTTGGGGAGGAAATGTCACTATGTTCCTAAATCCATCTATATGAAATACATGAAACTTGTATAACTTAAATAAAGTTTTTTAAAAATTAAAATTGAAATCAAATAAAAATTACTAATTTTGCTAAAATTATTACTAAAAATTATGTCAATAAAGTTGATTGCTATTATTTATAGCTTCTGTGGTCTAAAAAATCTTCCCAAACACTAAATTAGCTGATATCAAAGCATTGTTCCTAGGGGAAGCACTGGGCTGGGTTCCTGAGTTTCTGGTCACCAATTTTCGTCAACCAATGAACTTTAACCTTGTTTTGTGTGTGCGTCTAACTAAAAAATAGCATGTTTAAAATATATTGCTATTCATTAGCATTGAACTTATGTCCACCAGATCTATAACTTAGGTGAATTAGGCTGATTTAGCACTTGCAGTTACTCCATATGGCACATTATACCCTTCTTGCACTTAGGGATACTGGACAGCACTTCAGCACCACAAATGGAGTAAAATCGCCAAACAAAAATAAATGCATGCAACAACCCTGGCACTAACCAATCCATATAAAGGACACTTGTTTACAGCTGGAAGCTGAAACAAAGCAGAACATTTATCATTAAATCACAGCCAGAAATGTCTATATTGAGCAACTAGATTTTTCTTTGCTCTAAAAATGACCAGAAACATTCTGTGAATATTGATCTTTTTGTACAAATAAATTTTAGCAAGTAAGAAAATTAGTAAATATGGAATCCATGAGCAATAAGATTGGCTCTATTTCCCTTAAATGTTCTTCTTAGTTTATATCATGTTTCAGAATTATCTCAGGGAGTAAAGACATAATGTCACAATATGAACCTATCATTTTAAATATATTTTTCATATATTGGTTCATATATAATACCCATAAGAGAAGTCTTCATAAAGTTCATATAAAAATGTATATTGTGGGGCCGGCACTGTGGCATAGCAGGTAAAGCCACTGCCTGCAGTGCCAGCATCCCATTTGGGCACCAGATCAAGTCTCAGGACTCTGGGACTTCTGATCCAGCTCTCTGCTATGGCCTGGGAAAGCAGTACAAGATGGCCCAAGATGTATAGTGCAAGATGGTCCTTGGTCCCCTATACCCATGTGGGAGACCTGGAAGAAGCTCTTGGCTCCTGCCTTCAGATTGGCCAGCTGCAGCCATCACGGCCATTTGGGCAGTGAACCAAGAAGACCTCTCTCTCATCTCTCCATCTCTGCCTCTCTGTGACTCTGTCTTTCAAATAAATAAAAAAATCTTTAAAAAAATCTATGTTATACGGAGTTTGAATTTTTATATTCTTATTCCATTTTCCACAAACTTTTTGAAGCAATTTCACATGCATTTAACATATGTGTAAATGTTATAAATAATATAATATCTCTCAGGAATAGATCAAATTAGTACATTAAAAAAACACTACTTCATCATGCTGCACTTTTCCCATGACCAGCTTTTCCCTTTTTCCTCTGAGATTGTTATATCTTTATATAGAGGTTATAAATAAAATTAAAAGCTAATCAATTTCATGTATAATTTTAATAAACTTCTGTCTTTAGTGAATATTTGCTTTATTGAATGTTTCTATTAGGAATAACACCTTTAGAAAGTTGTAATGATGTTAGGTAAAAGATGGGTAGGACTTTGAAGGTGTCCATAATGCATTTGTACCCATTAGCTGCATACCATTAAATATTAATCTTAGTTGCCTTTAAGCAGAATGAAGTCTTTCAAAACAGCCAAAATTTTTATCAATAAAGCTAACAATTTCAAGCTAACAGTATTGAAGATTAGAAACATCTTTGCTTTCTTAGAAAAAGGAAAGATATAGTTCTTTTGATCTACTGTTCATTATTATAGCAAATGCTGCTCATGTTTCTTCCAGTAGTGACTCTTCACGAAATGTTCTAACCACTCAGTACAAGGATGCTTTCCATTGTCACGTTCTTAACCTACTCTACATGGTACTGATCAAGACTTGCTCTCTAATTATTTCAGTTAGGTTAATCTTACATTATCAAACAACTCAGCTACTCTGAAGAAGAGGCATCATGTCTCACATCTTTTTCTCTATATCATGGTTTTATGACATTAGTTAGCACTATTGACACTTTTGTTGCATAATTCTTTGTTGTGGGGTGCTATGCATTATAGAAGATTCAACAGCATGCCTGGCTTCTACCTACTATAGGTGCCAATAGTAGACTTCCTGTTGCTCCTCACCTGAACTGACAATCAAAAATATGTTTAAGTAATATCAAATGTCCCTTGGGGGCTAAAATCAATTTTGATTGAGAAACACTACTCCACATCATATCTTGATGGTCTACTCTAGAGTACAGGGGTATATTTTTTAAAGAATGTTGCCAAATGTATACAGTCAATAATTAGTACACATATTAATTAGATTCAGATATTCAGATCCTAATATTATCATATAGTTGAAATCTATTTGCCTTTCACTATCTGTGTTTATAAAGGAATAAATACTCTAGCTGTTAACAGAGAGAAATCAATATAAAAGTGACTCAAATAAAGCAATTCACAAAGTAATAATTTTTAATGTTTTTATAGCAAGAATTTCCAAACTACTCTATCTTGATAATCATAAAGCAAATGTTAATATAACACTATTTCTATTTTGGTTCTTGCTTAACTGTGTTGGCACTATGTAAACATTTTGCTTTTCTATCCTTGACATTCACAAAGCGTGATTCTGCGATTAGCAGCAATGGCATCAGCAGGGGACCTGTGAGAAATGCAGAGTCTCAGGATTTGCTTAAGACCCTGAATTGGAATTTTCATGCTAACAAGCTCTGTGTCATTTGTGTACACAGTAAGACAGGGAAAAACTAGGTGAGATGAATTTTCTCCCATACTACACACTTTAAAATGAGTAAAATAATCATCTCTGTCCAGGTAAGAATTTCACATTTTTATTCTATTAATTATTTTAGCTCTTTCTTGATGTCTATTAGAAAATACAAAAAAAAAAAAAAGAGATCTAAGATTAAAAGTGTTTTAAGTGCTTTGGGTATCATTGAGTCATATAATGAATCACTTACTTTTTTATTAATGACAGAGCTGATTATTTCATCTGACAGATAACTAATATTTCAACTAAAATGACTACATATATGTAAACATATTTTGGAAAATTCTTGACCTTCGCTTTTCAGCATTTATTATCTTTACAAAGTAACTATGCTTTGCTTTCAGATATAATTAATTTTGCAATAATTTTATAAAGTTGTAATTTTTTAATATTGTATTTTAAACCCTGGAAAAATAATTTCTGCCAGTTATTTCTGTTGCTAAACCATTTTTCTATTACACTTAATTTGTTTTATTAAAAAAATAAAATCTTAAAACATTAACTCATTTTAAACCAAAACAACTTTCACTTGCATGATTTCTTTTTGTTCTAAAAGTTTCCATTTCAATTTAACAATGGTGAGGGCACTAAATATGCTGTTGAAAGTTAAGTGAAACAAGAACTGATAGTGTTTTTTCCTATTTTTGTATCATGTTCAGCATTCACATTTAAACGTGTGCTGTGACTTATAAAATAGTCATAGAGTTTAATAAATTCTAGAGTTCCAATCATTTCTTGTTTGCCACAGAAATTCTTCAGTAAAATAAAAAAATGGCTGCTATAGTCTGAATACAGTTTAAGTATGGCCTCCTAAGTCTCATGTGCTGAAAACTTAGTCCCCATAAGAAGGAACTGGTTCTCACAGAACCCCAGTTGGTTCCCTCAAAGGCAGGTTGTGATAAAAAGAATAACCCAGGGACCAGTGTTGTGACATAGCAAGTGAAGCCGCCACCTGCCAGGCAGGAATTCCATGTGTACCAGCTGCTCCACTTCCAATGCAGCTTCTTGCTAATGGCCTGGGAAAAGTACTCGAGGATGGAAAGTAGCTAGGCCCCTGCCACCTATGTAGGAAACCCGAATGAAGCTACTGGCTGCTGGCTTTGGCCTGGTGCAACACTGGCCATTGTGGCCATCTGGGAAGCGAACCAGCAGATACATGATCTCTCTTTTTGTCTGTCTGTCTCTCTCTCTGTAACTCTGACTTCCAAATAAATAAATAAATAGTACATACGAAAAAGAGCAAACTTTGTTATAGCAACAGAAAACGGACTAACACAATGGTTCTGCTCATGGATTTGCATTAACTGAAGATTCAGAAGAGTGATATGCAAATTGGAAAGGCTGGTTTCTTTCAGTCTTTTCAAGTCTTGTGTTTAAAATTGGACATCAGCATGATGAAAGGCCAGATAGCCAAAGCCCTGTAAAGCTTGGAATCCTACCAACACTGCTTCTACACATGCCCTAAACTCCAGTTCAAAAAATCAAAAGACAGAAGTAGATGGATTGAAAACAGAGGCCACTCCCTAGAGACAGAAATGTGATAGCTGTATGTCTCATCTGTCTTTTAATCTGCCAACCTTAAATAACTACCTGCTCCATCACTTAGTCAGGACACTCCAAGGGCAATACACATCCCAAAATGTACTGGCAAAGCTAAATTCTTCTTTTAAAGAAGAGGGGGAAAGAGAAGAAATGAAATGACATGGAGAGGACATAGTTCTTTTATTTTCTTCATGAGCATATATATATATGCAAAATAAAAATACACAGGGGAAGGTTGTGAGAATAAATACAAATGAGTTTAGCATGGTGATGATGTTGACATTTCCATTTCTATTGAGTGATGGATGCAGAAAACATTGCCTCCCAGGGTAGACAGCCAGAACTTTCCCCTGCAGATTTACACAGGCTCAGTAACCTCTCATTACCTCATCTCACAGTCTGATCTGACCTTTGCAGCTTTGCTTCTTTTAGCATCTCCTATTCTCTTGTGCCTGGCTGCCTTGATTTTATAGCTTACAGTCCACCAACCTGAATTCTTTTTGTACATTGTTAATTCTTTCTCTAATTATCTAGGTAACTGTGGACCTAAGAGTTTTTCAAGATTAATTAATAAATTGAGCCTTGGCTGACTTAATAATCCTAGCAAATATTAAATGAATACGTGTGTTACTTATCTTTGTGTATATGTCTCCTAAGCCTTTTGATGATATGTTTTCTCATGGATATGGAGATTTTAAAGGTATTTGAGAAATAAAACATAAGAAAGAAGAGACATTACATCAGGACAAATTAGAAAAGAGACATCCTATAGTTAGTCCTGTTTTGTATGTGACACCCACAATATCTTTGGCTATAGAAAAGTTTTTATGAATATTCAGTCTTCTTTTCATTCTTGTTTATGCTCACAAGAGCCCTCACTTAGTGAAATAATAGGTGAAACTAACTAGAGAGGCTTCAGTTTTCTGCCCTTACATTTGAACCTCTAAAACTATCTTCAGCTTTCTTAATAAATGTATACCTCCTCCTTATGAAAATATGAAGTTTATTTAGGCTAGTATTTCTGTTTCCTACTTTTTTTTTTCAATTCGATATGCACATAGCTAGCTCTCTAGCTAGCTAGTTTGTATCTCTTGGTTTGCTACCCAAAAGTTCTCAGTAGCTGGGTCTGAGCTAGGACCAAAGACAACATCTGGATGGCAGAGAGTCAATTAATTGGGGCAAATTTAACTGGCAAATTAAAGTGGATTTCTTTGAGACAACTTTAAAAATGCTGATTATATGACTTATTGGAATTCAAGAGAGACTTGAAAAGCCAAATGGGTAGAAAGCATTTTCCAAGAGATGTTAACATAAACTGTCCCCAACACACACAAATATACAACTATCCAGATATAAGAAGGTCAGAGTTCATTAATCAGATTAAACTCAACCAAGTTTACCTCAAGAGATATTGTAATCAAGCTCTTAAAGATTAAAAATAGAGAACTCACAAAGCTATAAGAAGGAACAAGTAACACCAAAGGGTGACCTATTCACCAGACTGCTGACTTCTCAGCAGAAACCTTTACAAACAGTAGAGTGTGGGATGAGACTTTCACAGTATAGAATGAAAATAACTTTTAACCAGGAGTATTGTACCCAGCAAAGCTATGTTTTAGATATGAAGGAGAGACAGACATTCCCAGACAAACCAAAGCTAAATGAATTTACACCAGGCCTGTCTTTTTTTTTTTTTTTTTTTTTTGGGGGGGGGGGAGGCAGAGTGGACAGTGAGAGAGAGAGACAGAGAGAAAGGTCTTCCTTTGCCATTGGTTCACCCCTCAATGGCCGCTGCGGCCAGTGCGCTGCAGCCGGTGCACTGCACTGATCCAAAGGCAGGAACCAGGTGTTTCTCCTGGTCTCCCATGCGGGTGCAGGGCCCAAGCACTTGGGCCATCCTCCACTGCACTCCCTGGCCACAGCAGAAAGCTGGCCTGGAAGAGGGGCAACCGGGACAGAATCCAGAGCCCTGACCGGGACTAGAACCTGGTGTGCCGGCCCCGCAGGCCAAGGATTAGTCTATTGAGCCGCGGCGCCGGCCTACCAGGCCTGTCTTAAAAATATATTAAAGCAAGTTCTTCAAACTGAAAGTATGTTAGGAAATAAAAAGCAAATGTCAGAAGACCAAAAACTCACTGAATAGAGAGCTAAGAAATAAACACACATATATTCAATAAATTGATCTTCAACAAATTTTCTTAAAGCGTGCATTGTAGAAAGAACAATCTTTTTTAATAAATAGTTCTGGGGAAATGGATATTCATATGTGAAAGAATGTCTTTCACTATGTATAAAAATCAACTCAAAATATATTAAAGATATAAATACAGGTCTAAAACTATGAAACTATTAAAAGAAAACCTAGTAGAAATATTTCAGTACTTTAGAATGCATAGGTTTCTATGGATAAGACCAAAGGAAGAAAAGCAAAAAAAGATGTATGTGATTTTCTTAAACAGAAAATCTCCTGAATAACAAAGGAGACAATAAACAGAGTGAAAAGACAACATACAGAATAGAATAAAATATTTGCAATCAATACATCTGACTAAAGGTTAATTTCCAGAATGTGTAAATAACTGAACTCAATAGCACAGAAACAAGTAATCCAATTATGAAATGAACAATAGAACAGAATAGACATTTTCAAAAGTAAGACCTACAATAAGTAGTGGAAAAAATACCCAACATCAGTAATCATCAGAAAAATGGCAATCAAAACCAAAAGGCGTCACATCACTCCAGTAAAATGGCGATTATAAAAAAGAAAAGGAAAATGAGTAAAAAATAAAAGAAAAATAAGCCAGGATATGAAGAAATGGGAACCCTTACCAGCATTTTGGTACAGTGGGTTAAGCTGCCACCTGCAACACTGGTATCCCATATGGGCACCAGTTTCAAGTTCTGGCTACTCCATTTCCTATCAAGCTCAATTCAGCTCCCTGCTAATGGCCTGTGAAAAGAAGCAGAATGTGGCCCTGGCATCTGAGCCTCTCCCATGTAGGGACACCTGGATGAAGCTCCTGGTTCCTGCCTGGCACATCCTTTGCTGTTATGGCCATCTGGGGAGCGAACCAGCAGATAGAAAAATTTCTCAGTTTCTCTCTATCTGTCCCTGTGTGTGTGTGTGACTCCCCTTTTTCAAATAAATAAATCTTTTTAAAAAGAAAAAATAAAAGAGAACTCTTGCATACTCTTGCTAGGAATGTAAATTAATACAGCCTAGTGGAAAATATTATGTATATTCTTTTTTAAAAAATAAAAATAGAGCTATCATATGTCCCAGCACTTCTACTACTGGGTATCTATCCAAGGCAAATGAAATCAATCTTTTGAAGAGAAATCTGCACTCCGATGTTTATTGTAGCACTATTCACAACAGCCAGTAAGTGGAAACAATCTAGGTGTCTGCATACTGATGAATGGATAAAAGAAATGTTATAGATACACACAAAAAATACTATTTGAACATAAAACAAGATGATTTCCTGCTACATACACAAAGATGAAGATCATTATGTTATATGAAACTTGCCAGGCCAAGAAAGACAAGTAGTTCATGCTCTCATTCATATGTAGAATCTGAAATTATTGATGCCATTAGTTGAGAGCAGATTGGTGGTTACTTGAAACTGGGGAGTGTAGTAGAGATGGAAAGTGGGAAAAGGCTTGACCAATAGGTACTAAGCGGAAGAAGTTCAAGTGATAAGCTGCACAGTGGGGTGACAATAGATGATATACATAGATAAAGAGCTAGAATAGAACATTTTTATTGTTTTCACCAAAAGGAGATAACTGAAGAAATAGTTACGCTTACCCTAAATTGACTATTACACAACGGACATATGTATCAAGATATCACATAGCACTTCATAAATATGCACAACTGCTTTGTACTGGTAAAAGAAAAAAATAAAAAATCTTGTGATGCCATAAAACCTGATATATAAAATGAAAAACTGAGAATTCAGACCTCATCAAAATGAAAACCTTTTGCTCTGTGAAAGACCATGTGAAGAAATGAAAAGATAAGCCATAGGCTAGAGAAAATATTTTCAAAACATATAATTAATAAAGGCCTTATATCTAGAATCTATTAAAAAACCTTTGATGGGCAGCGCTGCGGCTCAACAGGCTAATCCTCTGCCTAGTGGCGCCGGCACACCGGGTTCTAGTCCCGGTCGGGGCTCCGGATTCTGTCCCGGTTGCCCCTCTTCCAGGCCAGCTCTCTGCTGTGGCCCGGGAGTGCAGTGGAGGATGGCCCAAGTCCTTGGGCCCTGCACTTGCGTGGGAGACCAGGAGAAGCACCTGGCTCCTGCCTTCAGATCGGCATGGTGCGCGGGCCGCGGCATGCTGGCCGCGGCACGCTGGCCGCAGCGGCCATTGGAGGGTGAACCAACGATAAAGGAAGACCTTTCTCTCTCTCTCTCTCGCTCACTGTCCACTTTGCCTGTCAAAAATAAAAAAAAATTTAAAAAAACAAAAAAATTTTGAAACTCAATAGTAAAAAAAAAAAAAAGAAAGAAACAATTGTAAAATAAACAAAGGACGTGAAAAGGCTATACAGATGAAAATAACATTAGCCATTAAGGAAATACAAAGTAAAATCACAAGATACTACCATGTATCTATATATGGTTGAAATTTTTAAAAATGATGACATGAAATGCTGACAAAGGGTGCGGAAAAACTGAATCACTGATACATTATGGCTCAAAATGAGCAATGGTATGGCCACTGTAGAATACGATGACAATTTCTTATAAAACTAAACATGCGGGGCCAATGCTGTGGCATAGCAGGTAAAGCTGCCGCCTGCAGTGCTGGCATCCCATATGGGCACCAGTTCGAGTCCTGGCTGCTCCACTTCCTGTCCAGCTCTCTGCTATCGCCTGGGAAAGCAGTAGAAGATGGCCCAAGCCCTTGGGCCTCTACACCTGAGTGGGAGACCCAGAGGAGGTTCCTGGCTCCTGGCTTCGGATCAGTGCAGCTCCGGCAGTTACGGCCAACTGGGGAGTGAACCAGCATCGAAGACCTCTCTCTCTGCCTCTCCTTCTCTCTCTGTCTAACTCTGACTTTCAAGTAAAACAAATAAATCTTTAAAAAAAATAAAAAAACTAAACATGCAACTACCATATGGCCCTGAGCATGTACGCTAGAGAAAAGAAAATGTATTTTCACACAAAACTCTGTTTGCAGTTGTCCATAGCTCCAATATCTGTAATATCCCCAATCTGGAAACAGCCTTGATGTCCTACAATGGTGAACGGTTAGACAACTGTGGCAAAACCATATCAAGGAACATTACCCAGAAATAATAATAATAATAACAATAGTGACAAACTATTGATGCACTGTACAACTTAAATAGATTTTTAAATATATCAGGTTGAATACAAAAAGCTAATACCAGAATGTTATTTGTAATTTGCTCCCATTTACATAACATTTTCAAAATAACAAAATTATAGAGATGGCGAGCAGTTTCATTTATGCCAGGGTTAAAGAGGGATAAAGGGGGTGTGATCATCACTATAAATGAGGCTCTGAAGACACTTGTGTTGAGGGAATGACACTGGTTTTCTTTCTACTCTCATACATCTCTGAATACAACACTCTGACACTGACAATATATGACAATATCTGACAATATATGAGATTATCTCCCCAGACATCAAGCAATGCTATAATAAACACTAACTGAGTATCTCAACATTTAGCTCAACTCTGATATTGTCTATGGAGACAACTTAAGATTCCATAAGTTGAGGGCTCAGTCCCACAAAATTGTCTTCCACCGCAATGAAGAGCTAATCCCAAGTTCCAAGTTGTGACTTGTACTTCTGGCTGACTGGCTAGAAATTGGGGTTCCTATGACATCTTTCTGGAGTTCAATTAATGTGCTAGAGCAGCAGACATAACTCAGGGCAACAGGTTATTTACACTTTCTCATTTATTATAAAAGATATTAGAAAAATATAGATGACAGCCAGATGAAAAAGATGCAAAGGACAAGGAAAGTGGGAAGGGACACAGAACTCCCATGTCTTCTCTGACTACTCCACTCTCCAGGTATCTCTATCTGTTCAGTAATTCAGAAACTCTGCAGACTTTGTCCTTAATGAAGCTTCATTATGTAGGTATGATTTATTACATCACTGATTATCGGTCATCAATTCAACTTTTTGACAAAATCAGTTTCTTGCTTCCTCAGAGTTTTAAGATGGAGTAAAATTTCCAACCCTTCATCTTATGGATGGTTGCTCTGGCAACCAGTCCCCATCCTGAGATGATCTGAAAGCTCACCAAGAGTTGTCTCATTAGAACAAAAAAAACATGCTCCTATAAACCAAGAAATTTCAAAGAATGAAGGATTTTTTTTCAGATGCTCTTGTCATTCAGGCTTAAGTTGTCTGTGTGAGAACTATGGTCAAAAAATATATTAGAAAAAAAAAAGATAGTCATTTCCTAGCACCTCTATGTACAAGGATTTTGGGGCATCTGATACAGGAATCAGATGAAGAGACCAAACACATATTTTACAATGTCAAACTTATGGTTTGATGTTGATTATCGTAGCAGTTTAATGAGCCCACATATGCAAAAAAAAAAAATTTGCAGGCAACTCTACACACACACACACACACACACAGTGCCTGTAAAATGTGAAATCTGGAAAAAAAAATGTGAAATCTGAATATGCTCTATCAATTGCATCAATGTCAGTTTCCTGTTTGTTTTTTTTGTTTTTTTTTTTTTTTTTGGACAGGCAGAGTTAGACAGTGAGAGAGAGACACAGAGAAAGGTCTTCCTTCCGTTGGTTCACCCCCCAAATGGCACACTGCACCAATCTGAAGCCAGGAGCCAGGTGCTTCTCCTGGTCTCCCATGGGGTACAGGGCCCAAGCACTTGGGCCATCCTCCACTGCACTCCCGGGCCACAGCGGAGAGCTGGACTGGAAGAGGAGCAACTGGGATAGAATCCAGCGCCCCAACCAGGACTAGAACCCGGTGTGCTGGTGCCTCAGGCGGAGAATTAGCCAAGTGAGCTGCGGCGCTGGCAGTTTCCTGTTTTTAATAGTGCATATCTCTGCAAGATATTATCTTTAGAGGAAACCAAGTGAAAGATAAATTGAAACATCTTGTATACTTTTTGTAACTTTCTGGGTGAAACTAAATTTTTGAACTAACTTTTTGAAAAAGAAAGCCTGTTTTGAACAAAATATATTAATAGGAAGACTTGTGGGGATCTTATATTGCTTCAAGGTCATTATTTTAAGCATTAATAATCATGTCACTCTGAGTATAAATTATTTGGTAATAAAATTTGGTAATAGAATGCTAGAAAATCAAATATCTATAGATTTTTTTTTAAACTTTTATTTAATGAATATAAATTTCCAGTGTACAGCTTATGGATTACAGTGGCTTTCCCCTCCCATAACTTCCCTCCCACCCGCAACCCTCCCCTCTCCCGCTCCCTCTCCCCTTCCATTTGCATCAAGATTCATTTTCAATTCTCTTTATATACAGAAGATCAATTTAGTATAAAGGTTTCAACAGTTTGCACCCACATAGACACACAAAGTGAAACATACTGTTTGAGTACTAGTTATAGCATCAAATCAAAATGTACAGCACATTAAGGACAGAGATCCCACATGAGGAGCAAGTGCACAGTGGCTCCTGTTGTTGACCCAACAAATTGACACTCTAGTTTATGGCACCAGTAACCACCCTAGGCTGTCGTCATGAGTTGCCAAGGCTATGGAAGCCTTCCAAGTTTGCCGACTCTGATCATATTTAGACAAGGTCATAAAAGACAGAGTGAGAATAGTAACCAATGATCCTAAGAGTGGCATTAACCAGGTTTGAACAATTATACAGCATTAAGTGGGGAAGAGGACCATCAGTACACACAGGTTGGGAGTAGAGCCATTGGAGGTAGAGTAGAGGTTATGATTACAAAGGAATGAGGCCCAAGTACGCTAGACAGGGTCTAGAACAAAGGACAGAGTCTTTATTAGAGGAGCTAAGAAAGGTGCTGTCTAAGCTACAAGTAATTTTTCTGATTGAGAGGCAAATAGAATCTGATAGAAGGGGCTTGATAATAATCTGTTGGGCTTTAGGCCTTGTAAATTCAGAGGCCCAGACCTATCTATCTCTTCACATGGGGTATATCCTAAGGGAGGTGTGAACCTCCTAGGGGAAGGCACTCTGTTGACTTTCATTACTTGGCTGGCCTGGGAGGAAAGCTGGCCAGGTAAAGGCAGGTGGCAACTCTAACAAGAAATTTACAGTTCTGCCTGCAATGTTGCTGACCCTACTTGACCACACCCTCAGCTGCAGTGGTCACTTTGGAAGTTGGGCTGAGTGAAGGGCTTTTCAGCTTAGAGCCAATAAGATCTGTGGCTCTGACCTGGGCATCCTTCGACTCCAGGGCAGGTCCTTTTCCAGTGATCCAACTCTTGGCAGAGCTGCCAGGGCTCTTCACAAGCTGACTTCTGCTGAAGCCCAGGCTTACCACATTGAGAGCCACTGCAGTGGACTGGCCTGTTGGGTCTCCTTGAGGGCAGATCACTGTATAGATCAGCCATTAATAGGCCTGCCACCCATTGCTTCTGATGCCTAGCTTTCTTTTCCTCCTGGTTTGTGTTAAAGCAGACCAGAGGATGCAAGTCAAGGGAGTGCCCGTGTCCCATCTCTAATCTTCGGTGGCCTGAACTACAAGTCTATAGTCACAGGCATGTTCTGTAGTAGTTTTTCTAAGGTAGACAATGCCCATGAGGAAAATTATATTCTCACTTTAGAACTTTCTTTCCCTTTGGTCTGAAAGGGAGGTTTTTTCTACTTACTGTATACTTCGCTGATGGCGAAGTGAATCTAGCTATGAGATTATTATTTAAGTTCTTATTTAACAGACATCAAGAGAACACAATAGATTACTTTAACACATTGCTTTAACAGAGCATCAGAGTTTAATTCTATGTCAAAGATAAATTGAGCTTCCTGTGATCTTTTGCTGTGAGGTTTCCTTCCTTTACCTTCTTTCATATTGGTGACCATGTTTCTGTGTTTCTGTGTGTAACACATCTTTAAGCATCTTTTGCAGGGCAGGATGAGTGGCAACAAATTCTTTCAGTTTCTGTTTGCTATGAAAAGTCTTAATTTCACCTTCATTCACAAATGAGAGCTTTGCAGGATATAGTATTCTGGGCTGGCAGTTGTTCTCTCTTAGTACCTGGGCTATGTCTCGCCATTCCCTTCTAGCTTGTAGGGTTTCTGATGAGAAGTCTGCTGTGAGTCTAATTGGAGATCCTCTAAGAGTAATCTGACGTTTCTCTCTTGCATCTTTTAGGATCTTTTCTTTGTGTTTCACTGTGGTGAGTTTGATTACAACATGTCGTGGTGAGGATCTCTTTTGGTCATGTTTATTAGGGGTTCTATAAGCTTCCTGTACTAAGATGCCTCTGTCCTTCTCCAAACCTGGGAAATTTTCTGCTAGTATCTCACTGAAAATGCCTTCTAATCCTTTCTCCCTCTCCATGCCTTCAGGAACTCCTAGAACTCGAATGTTGGGTTTTTTAATAGTATCCTGTAGATTCCCGACAATATTTTTTAGATTTCTGATTTCTTCTTCTTTTCTTTGGTTTGCCTGTTTCCTTTCCTGTTCTCTGTCTTCTAAGTCCGATATTCTCTCTTCTGCTTCGCCCATTCTGTTTTTAAGGCTCTCTAATGTGTTTGTCATTTGATCTATTGAATTCTTCATTTCATTATGATTTCTCGTCACTATCAGAGTTTCTTGTTCCACTAGTTGTTTCATTTCATTTTGATTCCTCCTTAATATTTCATTTTCACGAGAGAGATTTTCTATCTTGTCCATGAAGGATTTCTGTAGTTCAAGAATTTGTTTTTGAGAACTTCTTAATGTTCTTAGCAATTTTTTGAGATCCGCTTCTTGCATTTCTTCGATCTCATCATCTTCATAATCTTGAATTGGGGTGTCTTTTTCATTTCGGGGCATCATAGTGTCTTCCTTGTTCTTGTTAGCTTGGTTTTTGCGTTTGTTGTTTGGCATGTTGGAGATATTTGGTTTCTTCACTGTGGTGTTTTTTCTTGTTACACTATGGCTCTATATTAAGTGGACTGTCTGCTTTCGGTGGAGCCTTAGAGGCTTGAGATGAGTGTGGACTGAGAGCTGTGTTTGGTTCCTCTGGGCTGAGGGTGTGTCAAAGATGACACTCCCAGGTTAGGCGTGGTAAATCTCTCTTTCTTTTTTTGATTCAAAAGGGAAGTAATTCCGCACAGCTGAACGTAATTGGAGGTAGTAATTAGCAGGCAAATGATATACCCACAGGAGCCAGAGATCGGAAGCTCTTTCCCAAGGACCACACAGGGAATCTCTGCTGCCCTCAGTGTGGGCTCCAATTCTCCTGCAGTCTCCCACTGGGTTGCCAAGTTAGATGCTAATCTCCAGTTATTTCACCCCTCCCCCCAGAGTCAGGTTTTTCTGCTAGGCTCAGGGCCGGTGCAGACCTGAGGTCGCCCTGCTTATGACGTATGTCCAAAATGGCGCCTGCTCTTTGTCTTGCTCGCCTTTGAGAGGTGAGCGGAGAGAGAGAGACTCGTGTCCGTATCGGTCACTTTTTTTTTTCCTCTCTCTCTTCTAGTTAGCCTGGTGAACTTTTCCCCACGGAGTTTCAAGCCTCGTTCCCTCTAGCCTCCTCTTTCCGCTTGCCCGCTGGTGTCTCGGGCTATGGAGGTTCGGCTCACCTCGCGTTCCAGCGCTGGTGCGTTGAGTCTGCCGCTGCTGTCCCGAACTTGGGCTCCCACGCTCTCCACGCAGGTCCACTGTGAATCACTAGTTCTGGAAGAGTTTCCTCTGCTGTTTCTTCCCCTACTCTTCCTTGACCCTGCAGTATCTCCACTTATATTAACGTGTGTCTTGACGAACTATCAATGTGCTTCCTTCCTATTCCGCCATCTTGCCGCTCTCTATAGATTTTTTTTGAGTAATTTCATATATATATTGTTTTATTTTAACTGAATTTTTTGTGATTAAGGAAGACAGAAACAATTATATTTAAACAAATAGACATTTCCATTTTGCATATACTGATAGCCTCTTGACCTCATTTTGACACCCTTTGTTCTTCCCACTTTGTTACAGTTCTCATTTTGTTTAAAGGAAACATACAGTCAGGGAAACCTGCCATACCACAGAGCTAGAAGCAGATGTAACATCCAATGCTAAGTCAATGAAAACTTGCTAACACCCTGGTTGAAGTGATTCATTCAGAAATTTCCACATCATTAGGCTTACCCAACCAGAGGAAAGTTTGGGAATTCAATTGGTATGCCACAGATAAAATTTTTTTGTTCTGTATGTGATTTTGTTTTTTGTTATGCTTTTGGATTTTTTTTTTTTTTTGCAGAAATTACCGCCACCATGAGAAAAATAAATTTCAGCACTTAGCTGCACTCTGAGGGAAGGGCTGGGCAGAAGACAGAGAAGCCCTGATCCAGTAGAACCTAAATCTCACACAAACTTTAAACTGTTAGTTGATATAAACAATAAAATTTTCGTATTTTGTTTGAGATGAAAATCCCATAATCTATATTTAAACATTAAATTGTACAGTTCAATAATGTTTGCTGCATTCGTAATGTTGTACAATCTCTAATTAATAGTTTCAAAATTTTTTCATCATGCCATAAGTTGGTTTACCTTACATTTCAGGTTGACACACAGCACCCAGATATTCGGTCAAAAATTATCCTGGACATTTCTGTGTGGGTGTTTTGGGTGATATTATCATTTAAATTGAGTAAAGCAGATTTTCCTTTATAATGCACATGGATGTCATCCAACCAGTTGGCAGCCTGAATAGAACAACAGAGTGATCTCCCCCAAACAAGAGGGCATTCTGAGCAGACAGCATTTAGACTTGAGTTGAGCATTCAGCTTTCTCTGAGTCTCAAGCCTGTTGATTCACCCTGCAGATTTTATTAGATGTTTGTCATAATTACATAAGCCAATTCCTCAAAATAAATGTCTTTTTATGTGGATACACTACCTATTTGTTCTATTTCTAGTTCTCTGGAAAATGAGACCAATATACCCCCAAATAAAACCTTAGCCTCTTCAGGGAATCAATCTCTCTTCCAACCACTACTCCACACTCTGGCAAAAACTAAACTGTTTTTCAATCTCTATGGATTTCCCTCCTCTTTGATATTTGATATAAAGAAGTCATATAATAGGTGACCTTTCAATCTTGTTCCTTTTTTTCTAGAATAATGTTTTAAGGTTCTTCAGAAGACACCAAAATTGGACTTCCTAATCCTTAATACTGTGAAAATTTTTTTTATAAGCTACCCGGTCAGTTGGTAATTTGGATATAGCATCCTAAACAGACTAAGACAACTTTCTTGGTTAAATTTACTCTTAGTTATTTTATTCTCTTGAATGTGATTATAAATGAAATTGTTTTCATAATTTTCTTTGAAATCTTTCTTCCATGTAAATAGAAACACAAGATTTGTGTGTTTATCTTGCCCCTTGCAAAATGCAGAATTTATTTATTAGCTGTCATAGGTTTTTTTCTTTGATGAATTCTTTGGGATATCAGAACTTCTATCAACAGACATGATTTTACTTCTTCCTTCCGAATTTAGATGCCCATAGTTGGATTTTCTTGCCTAATTACAATGCCCAGGACATCTAGGGAAATTTTGAATAGAACTGGCAAATGTGCATATCCATATTTGGTTCCTAACCTAACAGAAAAGCTTCTAGCTTTTCAGCATCATATGTGAGATATATATATATATATATATATATATATATATATATATAACGTGGGATTTTTCTAAAAATACCATATTTAATAGAGAGGATGTTCCTTTTTATTCCTTACTATGTTTTAATTTTATTGTATTTTTTTAATTTTTTTTTTTGACAGGCAGAGTGGACAGTGAGAGAGAGAGACAGAGAGAAAGGTCTTCCTTTTCCGGTGGTTCACCCTCCAATGGCTGCTGCGGCCAGCGCGCTGCAGCCGGCGCACAGCACTGATCCGAAGCCAGGAGCCAGGTGCCTCTCCTGGTCTCCCATGCGGGTGCAGGGCCCAAGCACTTGGGCCATCTTCCACTGCACTCCCGGGCCACAGCAGAGAGCTGGCCTGGAAGAGGAGCAACTGGGACAGAATCCAGCGCCCCGACAGGGACTAGAACCCGGGATACCGGTGCCGCAGGTGGAGGGTTAGCCTATTGAGCCGAGGCGCCGGCCTGCTACTGCCAATTCTAAGCACTTTTTATATCTCTCTTGCTTTCATCCATGTTCTTGTTCTTATTTTATGAATGCTGGTTCAATAAGTGGCAAGTTGGTTGTGATATCGGAGATGACGCCCTAAAATTTATATAAAAATGTGGCCCTTTAAAGTTCCCCAGAAGCGCTATATGGGGTGTCACATATGTTACCGGATTTTGGGGTGCCATATGATATCACCATATGCTTATTAATAAATCCCCAATATTAATAATCCCCAGAGGGTTCTTGCCTAATATTTAGAGAAGAATTTTAAATGCCGGCACAGATAAACAAGGCAGCATGGTACATTTTAAGCCTTTATTTATTGAGAAAGATTTCTAGGAGAGTGAGAGCTTTATTAAGAGAGAGAGGTAAATCTGGATTCATACCGAGCACCAGGAACCAGTCACGTGGAGGAGCATCTAGGCCAGGAAGCCTAGGGCAGGTGGCCCGAAGGCCATGCGGCCTGGAGGCGCAGAGCTACAGCAAGCCCCCTCCTGGCAAGAGGCCAGGGAAGAAGAGAAGGGGCCGAGACACACCGTGTCCCAGGCTTTTAACCCACTTCCAAAGGGGAGTGGTTAATTAAGCTATTGGCTGGTGGGCACTCAGTTGTGGCCAGGTAGGGCATGAGGTCACACAGGGATGTGACGAAGGTATCAGGTAGGGCATGAGGTCACACAGGGGTGTGGTGAAAGTGTGGTCTTCCAGTTCACAAACCTAACTGATTTTAACCTATATGCCTGCCTACTTCAGTTGCAATGCATACCAAAAAACAATTGGTTCAACAAAGAAGTCCTAAGAAATGACCTTGTTAGATCATTTTGGTTTGATTAGCTTTACTGCACTATTATATGACTGTTGACTTAAATAAAGCTGTGAATGGTTGTGCCCTGAAAAAAAATGAGAAAAAGAACTTACTTGCAGTTTGGTCTTTTTAAAAATTTTAATTTAAGGTATACAAATTTCAAGTATTTCATGTACAAAGATTTAGGAACATAGTGTTACATTCCAACCTACCCGTTCTCCCAAGCATGCTCCCACCCTTCCTCCTCCTTCCTCTACTAATTCCTAATTTTTTTTGAAAGGCAGAGTGGATAGTGAGAGAGAGAGACAGAGAGAAAGGTCTTCCTTTTTGCCGTTGGTTTACCCCCCAGTGGCCACTGCGGCCGGCGCATCTCGCTGATCCAAAGCCAGGAGCCAGGTGCCTCTCCCGGTCTCCCATAGGGTGCAGGGCCCCAGGACTTGGGCCATCCTCCACTGCCCTCCCGGGCCACAGTAGAGAACTGGGCTGGAAGAGGGGCAACCGGGATAGAATCCGGCGCCCCAACCGGGACTAGAACTCGGTGTGCCGGCGCCACAAGGAGGAGGATTAGCCTGTTAAGCCATGGCGCCAGCCTCCTTTCCTAATTTTTACAATGATCTACTTTGTACCCATAAAATTAATGCTAAAGTAAAGAAAGAGTTCAACAAATAGTAAGAAAAAAAAAAAAAACCACTGTTCAGGGCTGTAAACAACCATCTAAGCTCAAAATGTCAAATTCATTCCTCTACATTACATTTTTGGTACTCCATTAGTTACCACAAATCATGGAAAACATATGGTATTTTTCTTTTTGGAACTGGCTTATTTCACTAAGTATAATGATTTACAGTTGCATTCAGTTTCTTGCAAAAGACAGGCTTTCATTCTTTTTTGTTGCTGAGTAGTACTCCATAGTGTATACACAACATAATTTCTTCATCCAGTCATCAATTGATGGACATATAGGTTGATTCCATATCTTAGCTATTGTGAATTCAGCCCCAAAAATGGAGATATAGATAACTCTTTATATGCTGATATCATTTTGTTTGAGTAAATTGCCAACGGTGAGATTGCTGAGTCATATGGTATATCTATTTTCCAGCTTTCTGAGGTATTTCCATACTGTCTTCTATAACGGCTATACTAGTTTACAGTTCCACCAGAAGTGGATTAGGGTACCTTTTTCCCTACATCCTCACCAACATTTATTGTATGTTAACTTCTGCATGGCAGTCATTGAAACTGGGTTGAGGTGAAGCCTCATTGTGGGTTTGATTTGAGTTTCCTTGATGGCTAGTAATCCTGAGCATTTATTCATGTTACTGTTGGCCAACTGAATTTACTGTGTTGAAAAATGCCTGTTCAAGTTCTTTGCCCATTTCTTAATTGGATTGTTTGTTTTGGTCATGTTGAATTTTTTGATTCCTTTATAGATTCTAGATAATAATCCTTTATCAGTTGTGTAGTTTTCAAATATTACTCCATTTTGTTGGCTTCCTCTTCAATTTGTTGTTTCCTTTGTATTGCAGAAGCTTCTCTGCTTGATGCTATCTCATTTGTCTATTTTGGCTTTTTTCCCCCACTGAAACCTTTTATTTAAGGTATACAAACTTCAAGCATTTCACAAATACAACTTTAAGAACATAGTGATTCTTCCCACTGTACCCACACTCCCACTCACTCTCTCACCCTTATTCCTTCTCCTTATTTTATTCCCATTCTTATTTTTTACTAAAATCTATTTTCAATTAACTTTATACATAGAAGATTATACTAAAGAAAGAGTTCAACAAATAGTATGAAAAAACTGTTTATCAATAGTTTTTTGATTTCTCTGGACAAGTGGTGAAAAATTCTTTCAATTTCTTTCTGTTATGGAAGGTCTTATTTTACCTTCATTCACAAATGAGAATTTTGCAGGGTACAGTATTCTGGGTTAACAGTTATTTTCTCTTAAGAATTGGAATATATTTCATCATTTTCTCCTAGCCTATACAGTTTCTGATGAGAAGTCAGCTGTGAGTCTGATGGGAGATCCTATGAAAGTAATGTGGCATTTCTCTTGTGCACATGTTAGAATCTTTTCTTTATGTTTTACTCTGGAGAGTTTGACTACAATGTGTCATGGTGAGGTTCTTTTAAGTCATGTCTAATAGGAGTTCTATGTGGTTTCTGTACTTGGATGTCCTTTTCTTTTCAAATTAGAAAAGTTTTCTGTAATTATTTTACTAAAAAGGCCTTCTAATCTATTCTCTTTCCAGGCCTTCAGGAACTCCTAAGACACATATGTTGGATCATTTGATAGTGTCCCATAAAAGTCCGACACTGTTTTTTTGTTTTCAAATTTCATTTTTTTTTTTTTTTTGGTCTGACTGCAAAATTTGCGTTCTAACTCAGATATTCTTTTCTTTTCTTTCTTTCTTTTTTTTTTGCCTCACTGAGTCTATTGTCAAGGCTTTCCACTGAATTTTTATTTGACCTACTGAAGTCTTCATTTCCAATATTTCAAAGTTTCTCTTTGAAATCTCAGTTTCATGGGAAAAAGATCATTCATGTCATGTATGGATTTTTTAATTTGTGAATTTGCTTCTGATTTCTTCTAAGTAATCCTATGATCAATTTTTTGAATTCCATTTTGGGCATTTCTTCAATCTCTTCATTTTCACATTCTTGTATTGAAGTGTTTTATTCCTTTGAAGGCATCATGTTATGTTCCTTATTCTAGTTTCTTGAATTGCTGCATTTATTTTTAGGCATATATGGAGATACTTATTGATTTGTTTTTCCCCTGTGATTTGTTTGACAGGTAGAGTTATAGACAGTGAGAGAGGGGAGAGAGAGACAGAGAGAAAGGTCTTCCTTCCATTGGTTCACTCCCCAAATGGCCACTACGGCCAAAGCTAAGACGATCCAAAGCCAGGAGCCCTGTGCTTCCTCCTGGCCACCCATGCAGGTACAGGGGCCCAAGCACTCGGGCCATCCTCCACTGCCCTCCCAGGCCACAGCAGAGAGCTGGACTGGAAGAGGAACAACTGGGACTAGAACCCAGCACCCATGTGGGATGACGGCACTGCAGGTGGAGGATTAACCAAGTGAGCTATGGTGCCAGCCCCATGTGATGGCTTTTATCTTTGGACTATTCCTCTGTGGATTAGTGGAGTGTCTATTCTTTCAGTATATAGCCTGAGGTGTGTGCAGGGTATGACCAGGAAGCTCTGTTTAGTGCTCTAGGTTGGGGGGAGTGTCCAAGATGACACCTAAATTGGACATGGTAAATCTCTTTTTTTCTAATCAGAGCAGAGGTTTAATCTGCTCTGTAGGGTAGTCTCACACTTACTTCCTCTCCTCCAAGGAGACCAATGCCTGCTTGCTAGTCCCAGTGGGTGCGTGAGCTGCTATGAGAATCAAAGGATCAATGCAGTCCTCAGTGTGAGCACAAATCCCACAGCAATGACCCTCACCAGGATATCAGGGAGCCCCGAGTGTGGAGCTACCCATGGTGACCAAGCCACACTCTGTGCCCTTACACACAGCCCTACCCCTCTCAGTCAGGGGATGCCAGTGCCAGGTGATTGGAGAGAGAAAAATTGCCCTTTTGTCCCCAGTAGGTTGGCAGGTATACTGTCCTTATCCTGTCCCACACAGGGTTCCAACTAGACTCATGCTAGGCTCTTGTAGCTTTATCACTGGTGGCTTGGGCTGCTGGATTTTTCTCTCATCTCACTCTCCAAAACTGGTGTTGGGGTTCTCGACTACTGGGATCCTGAATTGTGCAAATCCACACCCTCCACATAGATCCACAAGGTCCCTCTAATTTGCATGGAGTTTCCTCTGCCATTTTCTCAGTAATTATTCCCTAAGATTTTACTCTCTCCATGCTTTTTTTAAACTATTTTCTCATAGACTAGAGCAGTAGGCTCCCTTCCTATTCCACCATCTTGATGTCTCTCTTCAATCCTCTTGCTACTTTAGCTTTTATTGCCTGTGCTTCTGGAGTCTTTGCCTATGCCAAAGTCTTGTAGAGTCTCCCCAATGTTCTCTAGTAGTTTGATGGTATAAAGTCATAGATTTAGATCATTGATCAATTTTGAGTTGATTTTTGTATGAGATTTAAGTAAGTGCCTTGTTTCATATTTATGCATGTAGAGATCCAATTCTGCCAGCACCATTTGTTAATGAGACTGTCCTTTCTCCGAGGATTTATTCTAGCTGCTTTGTCAAAGAACAGTTAGTTGTATATGCATGGAATGATTTCTGGAGTTTCTATTCTGTTCCATTGGTCTACGTGTCTATTTTTGTGCCACTACTGAGCTGTTTTGATTATAACTTCCCTGTATTATGTCTTGAAATCTGGCATTGGGATGCTTCCACCTTTGTTTTTATTATATAAGATTGCTTTAGCTATTTGGGGTTTCTTGTGTTTCCATATGAATTTTAGCAAATTTTTTTTCCAGATCTGAGAAGAAAGTCATTGGACTTTTCATTGGGATCATTAAATCTGTTAATTTTTGATACTATTGACACTTTCATAATATTAATTCTTTCAATCCACAAACATGGAAGACTTTTTCAATTTTTGTGTCCTCTTCTATTTCTTTCTTTAACTTTTTGTAATTTTCATTGTAAAGAACTTTTACCTCCTTGGTTAAGTGTATTCCAAGCTATTTAATTGTTCATGTAGCTATTGTGAGTAGGATTGATCTTAGTTCTTTCTCAGCTTTGAAATTGTCAGACAATGTGTGTTTATTTTATAACTTACTACTTTACCAAACTCCTATATGAGTTCCAATAATCTCTCTGTGGAGTATTTTGATTCCCCTATATATAGAATCAAGTCATCTACAAGTAGGGATAATTTGACTTCCTCCATTCAATTCATGTCCTTTTGATTTCTTTTCCTTGCCTAATGTCTCTGGTTAAAACTTCCAGGACTATAATGAATAACAGTGGTGAAAGTGGGCATCCTTGTCTGGTTCCATATTTTAATGGAAATGCTTTCAACTTTGCCCCATTCAATAAGATTCTGACTGGATTTGTCATAAATTGCCTCAATTGTGTTCAGAATGTTCTTTCTATACACTTCTGTTATGTTTCACTGTGGTGAGTTTGATTACAATGTGTTGTGGCGAGGATCTTTTCTGATCACATCTCTTGGGAGTTCTTTGTGCTTCTTGTATTTGAATATCATTTCTTTCTCCAAACCTGGGAAGTTTTCTGCTACTATTTCACTAAAAAGGCCTCTAATCCTTTCTCTCCCTCCATGCCTTCAGGAACTCCTAGAACCCATATGTTGTCTTCTTTTTATAGTATCCTGTAGATTCTCAACAATTTTTTTTTAGTTTTCTAATTCCTTCTTCTTGTCTTTGGTTTGACTGTATACTTTCCTGTGCTTTGTCTTCTGATATTCTCTCTTCTGTTTCACTATTTCTGTTTTTAAGGCTCTCCACTGCAGTTTTTACTTGTTTTATTGAATTCTTCATTTCATTTTGATTTC
Source organism: Lepus europaeus (assembly GCF_033115175.1). Lineage (NCBI taxonomy): Eukaryota > Metazoa > Chordata > Mammalia > Lagomorpha > Leporidae > Lepus > Lepus europaeus. The sequence continues at coordinate 126,450,895 of NC_084828.1, forward strand.
TCTCCAATACCTCAATTTCATGTTCTATTTGATTCATTTCATCTTGATTCTTCTTTAGTGTATCAATTTCATGGGAGAAATATTCTTTTGTGTCCTGTATGGGTTTCAGTAGTTTGTGCATTTGCTCTTGATTACTTACATGTGATCTTATGATCAATTTTTTGAGTTCTATTTATTCTATTTCATTGTCTTCACAATCTAGTATTGAAGTGTTGTGTTCTTTTGGGGGCATGATATTGTCTTCCTTTTTCTTGTTTCTGGAATTGGGTTTTTGTTGTTCAGCATTTGTGTAGATACCTGTTGGTTTCTTTTTTTCTCTTCTTTTCTTTCTTTTTTTTTGCTGTGGTGGCTTTTATTGTTTTACTATGACTCTGTAGATAAGTAGAATGTCTGCTTTTAGTGAATCTCTAGAGTCTTGTGGTAGGTGTGGCAAGAGAGCTCTGATCAATTCCTCAGGGTTAAGGGTGTGCCTAAGGTGATACACCCATGTTTTATGTTGTAAATCTTCTCTCTCTCTTTTTTTAAGCAGAAGGAAGTTATATTCTTCTCAGCTGAGCTCCTTTCCTCAATGGAGACCAGTGCCTGAGTGCTAGCCCCAGTGGGTATAATATTTATCTGCTCTGTCCCAAGGGCCATGCAAAGGATCTGTGCAGTCCTCAGTGTATGTTCAGATCCCCCAGCTATGTCTATCACCAGGTAACCAGGACCCCCCAAGCTTGTGGTGTTTACCACTGAGACTGCTCAAAGTCCCAGCCACACCATGAGTCCTTCCACATACCCTCAGTTTTTTTCACAGTTCTAGTTCAGAAACTTTACACAGTCACCGACTCCTAGCCCTCTGTTAGTTCTCCCCACCAGAGTCTGGAGTCTGCTTGTCTGGTTGCTGTGTACAGACATGAGCTGGTGAAGCAGTTACATATATCCAAAATGGCACCCACTCTATTGGCTTGTTACAGTATGCCCACTCTATCAGCTTGTTACAGTAAAGTGATCAGGGAGAGAGAAATGTGTCTATACCATCCTTTTTTTCTCCTCTAATTTCGCTGATACTCTTTTCTCCATGAGGCTCAAAGCTGGAATCCCTCTAGGCTGTTTCTGCCACTTTTTCACCAGTGGCTTGGCCTGCTGCAGTCTAGTCTCACCTCACTTTCCAGCGCTGATGCATGGGCTCTCAGTTGTTGGAATTCTTTGCCATGGGTGCCCATGCCCTCCACGTAGGTCCACCATGTCCCTCTAATTTCAGTAGTGTCTTCTGCCATTTTTTCCCTAACTTTTCCCTGAGACTGCACTATCTCCACTTTTTTTAAAACTATCTTCTCTTGGGCTAGAGCAGTAAGTTCCCCCCCTACTCCATCATCTTGGAACCTCCTCATGGCAGATTTTTACTTCATCATCATTCGTAAATAAGAGCTTTTTAGGGTACAGTATTGATAACTTTTTTTCTTTTAAACTCGGGCCATGTCTTTGCATTCTCTCCTAGCCCGAGTTTTTCTGATAAGTTAGCTGTGAGTCTAATTGGATATCCTCCAATAGTAATCTGGTGTTCTCTCATGCACATTTTAGAATCCTTTCTTTATTTTTTACTGTTAACTGTTTGACTACAATGTGTTGAGCTGAAGATCTTTTCTGGTCATGTCTACAGGAGTTCTTTTTGCTTCCTGTACTTAGGCCTTCCTTTCTTTCTCCAAATTAGGAAGATTTCTGTAATTATTTCACTGAATAGGCCTTCTAATTCATTCTCTCTGTTTAGTCCTTCCTGCACTCCTAAGACCTATATTTCTCCAACATTTTTTCTTTTTTGTGGTATGAGTGAGAAATTTACAAAGATTTGTCTCCTAGCTCAGATATTCTTTCTTCTGCCTCAACAAGTCTGTTGTTAAGGCTTTCCACTGTATTTTTTATTTGATATTGAATTCTTCACTTCTAGTATTTCAGTTTGACTTTTCTTCAAAATCTCAATCATGGGAGGATTTTTCCTAAATGTCATGTATGGATTTCTTTAACTAGCAAAATTGCATCTCATTGTTTCTGATTAATTCTATGATAAATCTTCTAAATTAATTTTCAGTCATTTCATCAATCTCTTTATCTTCACATTCTTTTAATTTATTTATTTATTTGAGAGGTAGAGTTACAGATGAGAGAGAGAGAGAGAGAGAGAGACAGAGAGAAAGGTCCTCCATCCACTGGTTCACACCCCAAATAGTTACATTGGTTGGAGTTGGGCTGATCTGAAGCCAGGAACTTGAAGCTTCCTCCTTGTTCCCCACATGGTTGCAGGTTCCCAAGTACTTGGGTCATATTCCACTGTGCTATTAGGCCATAGAAGAGAGTTGGATCAGAAGAGGATCAGCTGGACACAAATAAGCACCCATATGGGATGCTAGCACTGCAGGTGGTAGCTTGCCCTACTGTGCCACAACATTGGCCCCTTGTCTTCTCATTCTAATATTTGAGTTTTGTGTTCCTTTAGGGAAGTTATTTTGTCTTCTATTCTAGTTTCTTGAATTTCTGCATTTATTTTTAGGCATTTGTGGGAATACTTCTTGGTTGCCTCCTCTGGTGAATTTTATCTTTGAACAATTCCTCTGTAGCTTAGTGGAGTGTCAGCTCTTTCAGTGAATACCCAGAGACATTTGCTGAGTGTGGCCAGGGAGCTCTGGCAAATGCTCCAGGGTCGCATGAGTATCTAAGGTGACACTCAAGTTGGGCATAGTAGATCTCTAATGTCAGCAGGGAAGATGGTATGGTCAACTCTGTTGGTGTAATCACACCTTCACTTCCTCTCTTACAAGGTGGTCAATGCCACTGGGTAGCCCACAGTGGGTGCAACACTCACTTGTGCTACCATGTGAACCACACAAAAGATATCTGCAGTCCTTGTGTGAATGTGGATTCTATTACAATGACCCACCTGAGGCAATCATGGAGCTCTGAGCCTTTGTACCTCATACAGTGATAGCCCAGATACTCAGCTACACTCTGCAACCTGTCATGTAGTATTAGAGTTCCCACTGTCTCGGCACACAAGGCTCCCACAGTTGCAATGTACAGAGGGTCCACTCTGCTCTACTAGCCTATCCGATCAACAGAGAGGCAGAAACTTCCCAGAGCCAATAGCCTACAGGTGGCTGTAGGCTCTTTGAGCCTAGGCACTTTGAGCTCCAGAGCCTGTGATATGTTCAGAGACTTGAGGCACCCCATATTCCTACATGGGTGCTCAACCCCCTGAGAATCTCCCCAGTAAGACTCAATATCAGTGGGGAACACTGATTTTTCCCTCTGGTAAAATCTCTGGATCACATATGAGAACAAGAGCTATAGCTGTTGCTACTGATTTCAAAATGGTGCCTTCTTCCTTCCCACTTCCAAATATGTGCACCCAAGCTGCCACAGGTGCTACTATTGTCAAAATGGTGTCTTGTCCCTGCCAGATGCTTGTCACATGCACAAGAGCCAACGCTGATGACAAAATGGTACCCTCTCCCACCCAGTTCCAGGTCACCATTGTGGAGGGACAGGAAGAAAGAAATGTTCCCTTTTCTTATGGAGTTAGGCTGGTACCCTGTCCTCCTTACAGCTCTAGGATGGACTCAAAGACAACCTTCTATGCCAGGCTCTCCCTTCAACTATATTGTCAGTGGCATGGGATGCTGCAGTCTGGTCTCAACTGTCTCCAAACCTGGCACTTTCTCCAGCTCTTGGCTGTGGAAGTTGTGCGTTGCATCCATGCTCATTTCTGCCTGTCGGCATCTTCTATACTGATCCATGGCTTCACTCTCATTCTATAAGATTTCCAATGCAGACTTCTCTCCAACTGTCTCCTGGGAAAGTACTTCCTCTACTCTTGATGCTATTTTCTTTTATCCTGATACATGTACATACTTTCCTTGTTCTGCCATCTTGGAATCCATTGCAGTTTGGTCTTATATGCAGGAATGACAATGATTTGAACAGAGCTAAGAAGATGCATGCTTTTATCCTAGTGGAATTTACTCTTTTGTCTCTACAGTATTATTTCAAGAGACAATCTTATTTTGGATGAACTGTCCCTTGAATGTTCCCTACTGGTTTCAGGTAAATCTTGTCCAAAGTCTGAAACCTCCCGATCTACATAATTGATTTTTTCTGGAGAAAGATCTATTAAAAGGAAGATTAAGTGGCTAATGCAGTATAAAATAATGACAGCAATATATAAAGATTGAGACAAGAGGACCATTAACTTTCTTTTTTATTTTTTACTTTTGGGCAGGCAGAGTGGACAGTGAGAGAGAGAGACAGAGAGAAAGGTCTTCCTTTGCCGTTGGTTCACCTTCCAATGGCCGCCGCGGCCAGTGCCCTGCGGCCGGCGCACCATGCTGATCTGAAGCCAGGAGCCAGGCGCTTCTCCTGGTCTCCCATGTGGGTGCAGGGCCCAAGGACTTGAGCCATCCTCCACTGCACTCCCAGGCCACAGCAGAGAGCTGGCCTGGAAGAGGGGCAACTGGGACAGAATCCGGTGACCCGACTGGGACTAGAACCCGGTGTGCCAAGGCCGCAGGCCGAGGATTAGCCTATTGAGCCACGGCGCTGGCCAAGAAGACTATTAACTTTCCTTCAGCCCTCACATTTGGAATCCCTAGCACTTTCATTCCTTGGATATTTTGAGGTAATAGTTAGAAGCTGTAGGAGGCTAGCACACAAATATAGATCATAAATGCCAATTTTCATCCAGTGTTTTCAAGGTCTCCATAGTTCACCATGTTTTCACATTTACAAACTAATTCTTCAGAGATTTTTAGAATGGAGCTAATTTCCAACAAAACAGTTTGAACTTTTAGTGACAGATAAGTATCTCATAAACTATGTTGTCCTTCCCTTAAATTTTCTTGTTTTCAATCTCACTGCATTTCTTTGTTTACTGGAAAATATTTATTTTACTTATAATGTTCTTGGTAAATGGGAACAGTGTTTGACAAAAAGGACTAACTTGATAAGATTATTCCAAGTACCACTGAAAAATACAGGAAATTTGTAAATTATGATCACTTGAATAAAGAGCCAGAGTGAAGACGAATGAAATGCAAAGGAGAGAATAGGAAATTTGCAGATACATTCATTCACATGGCTGAATTGGGTAAATTCTGGGGGATATTTTGGAGAGAAAATGAAAATTCTCTCCTCCACTCTATTTCATTAAATATTTTTATAATTTTATGTTCAGCATTTTTGATAATTTCAGTTACTAGGATTGCAAGTTTCTTGTGAACAAGAAAGAGGATTGTGGTGATGAAAAGATGTGTCATATCATCTGTTTACAACAAAATCTATTATCATCAATACCAGAGCCTGAGGAATAGACAAAGAGTACTTTCTGCCCGTTGCCAAGTAGCAGATCAGAGGATCTTTTTCCCACAGAGAGATAAGGGCAATTACACTTACTGTTCACCACCCTCCAAGAAATCCCAAGTAATTTCCAGTAACAGTCTTAAAACCTATTTCCCTCCCTAGTCATTTAATATGATACATTGAAAGACTTTCAGAACAAGAATGTACAAGAAGCCCTAATTGTTAAAATTGGATTTTTAGCAAAGCTTTTACATTTTCTCCAAGTGCTCAATAAGATTAAATATTCATCAGCTGAAACCAAGAAATATCCATAAAACCAATGCCCCATATATTTAACTTCATGGTTCCAGAGCAATTAGATGGCTAATGAGCTACTTTTTGTTTGAATGTTAGTGGAATGAAAGTGTCTGATATTCAGTAGCCAAACTAGCTAGATGCTTGTATAAAGGCTGGCTACTTCATCTTGCATTTGGCATTGTACAAAATCTTAAGTAGAGATGTCCATTAACTCCTTTTGTTGCCCTTGACTCAACTCATGCCATTGCTCACCTCTGGGTTTTAGCAAAATCAGGGAAAACAGTAAAGCTCTGACATGGAACCATTAGAGCAAGCATCAGCTGAAAATCATTAATACATAAGCAAATGCAATATGTAGCAGGATCTATAGGGCTGCCTTAAAATAAGAATGCTGTACACCAACAACAGGCATAAAATGAAACAGGATACATTACTGCCCTTGAGGTATTGCCCACAAAACCTCTCTATAAAAGGCTCATTTTTCATATTCACTTTAATTTGAAAATATCTGTGTATACAAATATAAGACAGTTTCCATCTAACAAATGGTAAATATGCAGATTAATTTATAATTAATATTGTATATCAAAGCTGTTCCTCCAAGCCAGGTCATAAATTTAATACTATTTTGCAACATAATGGACAACTTCCCCTATCACTGAATATTAACACTTCAATTGGTGATTGGCTTGTATATCCATATACTCACTATAATTTACTCCTTTTATGACTTTTCACTGTTATAATGAGCATTCCTTTGTGATTTGCTGATATATATCAGATGGTGTGGGGCATGGGGTTATATGGGTACTGCTCACCTCCTTTTTTCTCATTTATCATTTCTCTTGAAATTGGCATAAAACAAAAGTAGATTCATAACCTCCACATCAGAACCACATGAGATATTTTCAAGAAAACTTTTTAACAGGAGTTTGCAAACTGCCTGAGTTCAGGTCCTAGCTCTGCTTCTGATTACATTTACTACTAATGTGTACCCTGGGAGGCACCAGGTGAAAATTCAAATATGTGGGTCACTACATGCCATATGGGAGACCTGGATGAGCTCCAGTTTCCTGGTTTCAGCCTTGACCAGCCCTGGCTGCTGCAAGCATTTAATTAAAAAGGAAACAGAAGGTCTCTCTCTCTATCTCTCTCTCTCCCCTTTCAAATAAATAAAAATGAATACATATTTTTTGAAAAAGCAAGCTTGTTAAAATAAGGTCCTTGTTAAAAGAACAGAAACTATTTAGGAAATCGAAGCCAGAGCTTATTTTCCAAGTGATTGTCTTATGTTCTAAATATCTGTCTCTTCTCTTGTTTTCCGTGACCTCTGCCTTCACAATACTCTCCTGATATATGATTGCATTTCAAACAGTTTGAAAAATTATCTAAACTCTAGAAATATGACAGTTGACTAGATATTCTTTCAATATAGTGATGGCCTTGATTTTCTACTAATTAAGCCATGTGCAAATCTATAGATTATTCCAGTAAGAATGTGAAATAGACAGTATAATGACCCTTTCTCAATAGCCCTTCCCATGAAGTCCACAGCCTAATCAACCCTGGGATATGGTGAATATGTTAACTTTTATAGTAAAAGACTGCAGAAGCGTAAATTGAGCATTTTGTAATGGAGATATTAGTTTAGATTAGCCAGGTGGGTCCCTTTTAACCCCAGAAACCAAAACATTTTGTCTTGATCTTCTGAAAGCTTCATACAGTATTAGCTTGAACAAACTTTAGTCAAATAAAATACTTATTTGTATACTTCTTAGTTTAATATATATTCCAGATACTCCAAATTTTAGTCTTTGAACAAACATTTCATATTCATACTTTGTATTTGAATTCATGTTTATATTTAGTACCTCAATTTGGGAGTTGGGTTGTGCTTTAGGGGAGCTGAAGCAACAGAAATCATTGTACAAGTTTCCTGTTAATGGATAAATGACTTATGTGTTACCTGATGGTAACGTGGTATATTCAGATTCTTAAAAGAAGTCTAGTTGCAAGTGGCTTCTGTGCATAATCTCATACCTATTCATGGAATCTCCTAGGTCATTTACCAAAATAGCTTCAATGATTTTGTTAGTAAAGTAAGGAAACTGAAATGTTTCCTAAGGTAATGTATAGCTGTAATTATCCACACATCATTTTTAGTTGATCCTAACAACAAAAAAAAATTGTCAAAGAGTTTAATGTTTTCTTTCACCCATTAATTTATTTAGCAGTCATTTATTTAGTGCCTACTACTTGCCACACACTATTCTAGTTGCAAAGAATATGGCAATAGTTGGCAGGGCCTACTATTAAAAAAGTTTAAATGCTTGTATAGAAGGAAAATAACAAACACATAAATTCATGTAACTCTTTTGTTAGGTTGCATAATTGCTATTGAAATATTTTACAGATTAAAGGAAAAGAATTCTGGCTGGCGCTGAGGCTCAATAGGCTAGTCCTCTGCCTGCGGCGCCAGCACACCGGGTTCTAGTCCCGGTCGGGGCGCTGGATTCTGTCCTGGTTGCCCCTCTTCCAGGCCAGCTCTCTGCTGTGGCCTGGGAGTGCAGTGGAGGATGGCCCAAGTGCTTGGGCCCTGCACCCGCATGGGAGACCAGGAGAAGCACCTGGCTCCTGCCTTTGGATCAGTGTGGTGCGCCGGCCACAGCGCGCTGGCCGCAGTGGCCATTGGAGGGTGAACTAACGGCAAAGGAAGACCTTTCTCTCTGTCTCTCTCTCTCACTGTCCACTCAGCCTGTCAAAAAAAAAAAAAAAAAAAGGAGAAGAATTCACTCCAAAATGTCTCCAGGGTCTCTCATTAGAATTAATTATTCTTGGGGGCCAGCATTGTGGCATAGCAGGTAAGGCTGCTGTATGTGATGCTGGATTCCCAGGTGGGTGCTGGTTTGTGTCCTGGCTGCTCCACTTTTGATCCAGCTCCTTGCTAATGTGCCTGGGAAAGCAGTAGAGGGTGATCTTAATCATTGGGCCCTTGCAACCCATGTAGGAGATCCAGAAGACACTCTTGGTTCCTGAATTCATCCTGGCCCAGCCCTGGCTGGCCACTTGGGGAGTGAATCAGCTGATGGAAGACCTCTCTCTCTGTTTCTCCCTCTCTGTCTTGGTAACTCTCAAAAACTTTAATCATTCTTAATCCATATTTTTCTATAGTGCTTCATATTTCATCGTTAGATCAGAGCTCTTAATTTATTCTTCTGTTATATCAGTTCTTTAGCTCCCTGAATCTACTTTTAAATGGAGTTGCTACTTGATCTACTCTGAAATATAACTAGCGCTACACCCTCAGAGGAACCTAGTATACTACAATACTACATTGATGCTAGGAGGCCTCATTACAAAAAAAAAAAAAAAACTATCATCTTTTTATGCTTTTGGCAATACAGATGAATAGGCCAATGGTTTAGTATAGTAAATACAATTTAAACATCAATTTAGTAACATAAATATTTGTATTTAGTATTTTCTGTAGTTCTTGCTCTTGGGGGTAGAACACTGTTGGTTCCCATGATACTTCTTTCTACAGGAATGGTCCCTGATATAACAGGCTGTACCTCAATAGCTTTATTTTATTTTATTTATTTATTTATTTATTTTTTGACAGGCAGAGTGGATAGTGAGAGACAGAGAGAAAGGTCTTCCTTTGCTGTTGGTTCACCCTCCAATGGCCGCCGCGGCCAGCGCGCTGCGGCCGGCGCAACGCGCTGATCCGATGGCAGGAGCCAGGTGCTTCTTCTGGTCTCCCACGGGGTGCAGGGCCCAAGCACTTGAGACATCCTCCACTGCACTCCCAGGCCACAGCAGAGAGCTGGCCTGGAAGAGGGGCAACCAGGACAGAATCCAGTGCCCCGACTGGGACTAGAACCCGGTGTGCCGGCGCCGCAAGGCGGAGGATTAGCCTAGTGAGCCGCGGCGCCAACTTTCAATAGCTTTATTTTTACTACACCACCTGCATTTTTCCCTTAGAGCAATGCTCCAGCTGTGTACTCCTAGCATGAGCTGGGTCAATCAGATCCCGATTTTTTTCTTTCTCAGGATTTTGATATTTAGAATAATGGTATCCAGAAGTAGGACACGGTTAGAGTTGAGTCTTTAGAAACGGTCTTCAGGTACACACACCCTGGAGTGTGGAGAAATGGATTTCTTGATTCTTCATTGTCTATGTCTTACTCTTTTAGTTTCAAGAGATACCCTAAAATAATTTTTAGAAAACCCTCCCTTTTTAATTAAGCTAAGGGAAAACTTTTATGCTGTTAACTTTTATAACAATTGCCTCACACTGACTTTTTAAATTACAATGTTACTGCAAATTTGGGTACATGTTTACTAGAAATTCTTGACTAGCTTAGATAAGTAGAGCACATTCCTTTTATTGATGACACTGTTATTTCAATTCACAAGCCTGATTTGCTGCTGACTTCTGTCAGACAATAGCTGAATGGGTGAGGCTACAGGAATATTACAGATAAGTAAATCTCCAAGTTCTCCACAATCAGAATATATCTATTGTGAGCACATGCAGGAAAAAATGCAGAAGGTCTTTTAGGCTTAAAATAGGTTCAGAATAAAACTAATTGAAATACATTGAAGGTTGATTCAAAACATAAAGAATTTCTGTGCTATTAGTGTTTCCATTAGCTACCTTGGCTGTTGAGCACCTGGAATGTGGCTAATTCAAATTGAGAGATTTCAAAGACTTAGTATGAAACAAACAAAAAAGTCAATTGCTTTTATACTGATTTCATGTTGTGATCATAATATTTTGGTTATAAGACATTAAATAAAATATATCGTTAAAATTAATTTTAGGGGGCTGCCGCCGTGGCGCACTAGGTTAATCCTCCGCCTGCAGCGCCGGCATCTCATATGGGCACTGGTTCTAGTCCTAGTTGTTCCTCTTCCAGTCCAGCTCTCTGCTGTGGCCTGGGAGGGCAGTGGAGGATGGCCCAGGTGCTTGGGCCCCTGCACACGTGTGGGAGACCAGGAAGAGGCACCTGGCTCCTGGCTTCAGATCAGCATAACTCCGGCTGTAGTGGCCATTTGGGGAGTGAACCAATGGAAGGAAGACCTTTCTCTCTGTCTCTCTCTCTCACTGTCTGTAAATCTACCTGTCAAATAAATAAATAATAATAATTTTTTTTAAAAATTAATTTTACTTGTTTCCTTTTACTTTTTTTTTTAATGTGATCACTAGAAGAGATTTTAAATTGCATATGAGGACTCCATTATTCCATTACAACAGTACTGCCTCTAGACTCAGCTTTTACTGAGTCCTAAAAGACTTACCTGGCATAGTTATTAAATAATCATAAATGCAAAAGGCTGTAAAGTCTAAGTAAGTTAAACATCCATACTTAATGTAGGACTCTACACAGTCTCCCTGTGTGCTGGAGTAGCCAATTCAGAGATAATTGTGTTAGCTGTCTCAGGCCTCAGCCTGCTGTGTGTCCATTTATCATTTTAATCATATGCTAAAGTTTCTGCTGCTGGGAACAAAAATTGATGACATAATTCTACATAGTAATTTATACAGATGTCAGAAACTCCACTTGAGGGCTTTTTCTGGATATAAAAAAAAATCATGCTTACCTTTCTGTTATTTTTAGATCAAGAAGTGAGGTCTCAGACTATCAAGGGATCAACAATGTTATTTTATTTTTTTTCTCTTCCATTTTTTAATGAAAAGCAGAGAGGAAGAGAGGACAGATATTTCCCATCTACTAGTTCACTTCCCAAATATCCAAACAACCAGAGCCAAGCAAGTCAGAAGCCAGGAGCCTGGAACTCAACCTAGGTCTCTCACATTGTTGGCAGCAACTCAATTACTTGAGTCATTGCCTGTTACTCCCCAGGGCTTTGCATTAGCAAAGTTGGAATTGGGAGCAGAGTCAGGACTTGAATCCATGCTCTGCGATATGGGATGTGAGCATCCCAAGTGGCATCTTAACTGCTATACCAAATGCCTGCCTCATCAACAATTTTAGAATGAACATATGAAGGTATCTCATTTTTATACAGATTTCAATCTCTAGTCACAAACCAAAGATATCCCTCCACACTGGAAGGTAAAACACTTAAGAGACTTCTAAATGGCATTAGATGTCCAATTAGGAATTATGTCTATACCTTTCCAAAATAGCTTCTTTTTTACTGCTTATTTCTTTCCTTTTTTAAAGATTCATTTATTTTATTTGATAGTCAAAGTTACAGAGAGAGAGAGAGAATCTTCCATCCACTGGTTCACTCCCCAGATGGCCACAACTGACAGAGCTGGGCCAGGCTGAAGCCAAAAGCCAACATTCTTCCAGGTATCCCAGGTGAGTGGCAGGGAACCAAAAACTTGGGTCATCTTCCAATGCTTTTCACAGACCCTTAGCAGGGAGCTGGACTGGAAGTGGAGCAATCAGGATATGGGATGAAGGTGTTGCAGACAGCGGCTTTACTCACTATGTCACAATGCTGGTGCCTACTATTTATTTCTGATCCTAGCTACATTTTCCATTATAACCCCATCACTACTCAAAATCCTAATGCATATTTGTCATTTCCATATTGTTGAAATCTCTTCTAGAATATTAGCTTAACAAGGACAGTGGCCTTATTTTATTCACTGTAATATTTCTTCATCATTAACAGTACCTGATGCATATTTATTCCTCAACAGTCAATATCAATGAATTAATGAACAAATACTACTTTTAGGGATATCATTATGTTTCTCATCTTCAAATTCACTATTCTACCATGTGTTTTACTAATTTCAGCATTAAAAAAATATTTACAATCAAAGTTGCCACTTAGAGACTGAATTGAATGTCTGCTGACAGAGTGTTCTCTATCAGATAGCGTAAAAACAAAACTCCATATTGCTGCTGAAAACAAAGAAAAGAAACATTTAAAGTAGCAAAAAACATAAATAATTATTCAATTGGCTAAGAAATTTTATTCACAAAAAAAACTTGTCTTGAAATAAAAATGAGTTTTGATAATTCTCTTGCCCTTATCTTTTGTCTTGGTCCCATCTTTCAACAAACACACAAAAGGATTCAGAAATTGTGTGTTTGTGTTTGTGTGTGTGCAAATGTATATTCAGATTCTCTTCTTTGACTTCTATTAAGAATCTTAAAATAGTCACATTTATCACTTAATTCATTCTCTAAAACCATCAGGTATTTTAGCGCTCAACAAAGGACTATTTCATGGACCATCCCAGATGTTGGCTGGTGGTAATGTGGTATGTTCAGAAGCACCAAACCCTCAAAAATTATGATAAGAGTTGGTGTTGTGACACACTGAGTGTAGCTACCACTTGCAGCACCCATATCATTCTATAAGGGGAGTACTAGTTTGAGTCCTTGCTGTTTTGCTTCCAATCCACCTCTCTGCTAATGTGCCTGAGATGGCAGTGGAGGATGGCCCAAGTACTTGGGCCTCTGCCACCTATGTGGGAGACTGAGATGGAATTCCTGGCTTCTGATTTTGACCTTGACCTGCCCTGGGTGTTGCAGCCATTTGGGAAGTGATCCAGCAATGGAAGGTCTCTCTCTGTCTCTACCACTCCCTCTCTCTCTGACACTATATGTTTAAATAAATAAGTAAATCTTTAAAAATTATGTCAAAAATTTGAAATCATGTGGTGGAATGAGAAGGCCATGCCAAGATGGCTGCTGGCAACGGAAACTGACTGGCAACAGGTTGTGATTGGATGGCTTCAGAAACCACATGGCAATGGAGCCTGCCTGGCAACAGGCTGTGTGATTGGATGGCTTTGGAAACTGCCTGGCAACAGGCTGTGATTGGTTAGGGCATAGACTGTCCCTTAACCGGATTGGCTGCCTTGGCCATATAAGCTGCTGTACCAACTGAAATAAACAAGTCTGCAGACTGCTTGCCTCTGGCCTGCTTTCACCCGGTTCCCAGGGTCTGTGTGTTGACTCCGCGTCTCTTGCCCCGACCACGCTCCTCCTCTTAGAACAAATCCACCACAACAAAGTCAAACTTAAATTACTCTAAGCAGCTTGACTCTGCCTTCTTCTTTTCCTCCACCTGCCTGGACAAGACCCCTTATCCTGCTATCTTTTCACGTTCCACATATTACACCCTGGATAATAATAGTATATTTCTCAAAATCATTCTGAGAGATAGCTTGTCTTCTTCCCATGACAGATGCTATTAATATCCACAAATATTAATGTTTTTATTTAGTTTCAATATTAAATTATTATAACACAAACAATTGCAATTTCAACTTCAGTTAATTTTTTAAATGCTATTTATTTTAATAATTTGAGAGGCAGAGAAAGAGAGACAAACAAAGACAGAGAGAGAAAACTCTCATTTGCTGGTTTTCTCTCCTCAATTCCTGCAGTGGCCTGGACAGTGGGTGTGGAATGGGCATGGGACTTCAGTCGGGTGCTAATCACTCAATCTGTCTCCACATGGGTGGCAGCAACTCAACTACTTGAGATATCACTTGCTACCTCCCAGGATCTACATTAGTGGAAAGTTGGAATCCAGATCACAGCCGAGGTACAAACCAGGCACTCCAATATGGGTAGCAGATATTCCACTGGCATCTTAACTGCTACACCAAATGTTTACCTCTCATTTCATATTTATAGGTTTTTTTCTTCTTCATCACCTTATGGTTTTCAAAAATATCCTAAATAATTACTTTTAGTTTGGATAATATATAGGTTGGAGGGGTGCAAAATGCATAATATGGATAGTTTTGAAGAAAACAGCAGACAGATAAAAAGTGATCCATGAGAGAAAGTCTAAGCTCTTGAGGCTTAGAATTTTCTCCTAAGGCAGAAGCAATCAGAATAACAAGGATTAAAGCAACAGATGGGATCAGCATGAGTAGGGTAGATTAAGGAGAGAAGGCAGTTGACCACTATTCCAAGGATTTTAGCTGGATGGAATGTAAGTGGTAGTTCTGTTCCTAAAGATAAAAATGGGAAAGGGGAGATGCAAAAGGAAGGGAGGGAGAGAGTAAAGGAGAGAAGGCCACTCTGCACACTATAGCATCCTGGGATACCTTGTTCACTTCATGGATTCAGTTACCAACCACATACCATTGTTTCAGTACTGGTAATATGCAGGATATGCAGGCTTTGAAACCAGTAGCTTATGGCTGGTAATAGACAAATATCGTGTAGATTCTATATACTATATCTATTGAATACTTGCATTTCTCTCCACGATAAAAGCTATCTTTGTTTATTTAAATCATTCTCTTACTCCAGAATTATACAACAATCTAGCTTCCCTTCCTTTCATTCTTGCCTTGTTTTGTTTTCACTTGATCTAAATAATCTTGTCAAATTCTCTTATTTATAAATTATGTGTCTAAAACACAACCCCCCTTATTTCCTTTAACATGGCTTACAGATTTACATAGGTATTGGCACTTGCTTGCCTCTTAAGCTTTGTTTCTCAGTACTGCACTTCTCTCAGCTAGGCTGCCTGCTGCCATTCATACATCATCCATATGCCATTCCATGTGGCAACTACACTGAATTATCGCTAATACTCAATATTCTTTAGGGATCAAATTAGATAAAGTCTGCAAATTATCTATGGATTTGGCAATTAGGACTCAATCAAGGGCAATTTTAGATAAGGAATTGAATTGGGTATTAGTTTGAAGGGTTAATGAGGAAGCAGTAACAGAACAGCTAACTTACTGAACTTATTAATTCTTGACTGGCTTGGACCAGGTACTGGGTACCAACCACACAATGAGGAAGGTGCATGCATGACACCAAACTGATAGTTGAAATTTAGGTAACAAGCAACAGCAAGAAGCTATCAAGAGTCTCAATGTGAACCTGGCCAAATGATATCACAAAAAGCTGAGATGAACCCATGTAATCTTACAAGTTTACAATAAAACAGGTAGATAATAACAAGAGATGAGACTCACGGAGACAAAAGGATCAGATCATGAAGGGCCTTATTTGACTTTTCAAGCCCTTAGATACTACTTTAAGTCAATAAAAATCCATTGAGATATTTAAGGAGGAAAATGAACTTGATTTTAATGTTTGAAGACTGAGCTGGCTTCAGGATGGAGAGCTTTAAGGGGGGCAAGACTGAAGGCAGGGAAGAAGACAGTCTGAAGGAAAATAGAGACATCAAGAGAGAAAGATACAGGATCAAGATTTTTATTAAATCCATGTAACCAACTGGTGCTGTACACTGTATTGGCATTATTATTCTGCTTTTATACAGTCCACATAGGAGAAAAACAAGGTGATATAATTATTTCTGGCAAATTTGGAAATAGCAAAAATTCTTCACTCAGAGCCTAGTATATCTGAAGCTGGCAATCTTGACAATTTTATGTGGCATAATAGGCTAAGCCCTCATCTGAGGTTGCTGGCATCCCGTATGTGTGCTGGTTCATGTCCTGGCTGCTCCTCTTCTAATCCAGCTCTCTGTTTGTGACCTGGGAAAGCAGTGAAAGATGGCCCCAGTGCTTGGGCCCCTGCACCCACATCCTGGCTCCTGGCTTAGGATCAGCTCAGCTCCAGCCATTGCGGCAAAGTGACCAATTATAGGACATAAAGACATCACACACTCCTTGAAGTGATTCACTGAGAAGAGCACAATATCACTGTGTGATGTTCTTGACAAATTACATGGCCTCCACATAATCATGAGAAAACATGAGACAAATCCAAAGTGAAGGTCATTCTACAAAATAATGGACAAGTCATCTTCAACAATGAGGGAAAGACTGAGAAACTATCACCAACTGAAGAAAACCGAGGAGATTCAACAACTGAATGCTAAATGGGATGCTGGATGGGATTAAGAAATGCAAGACGGATGTTAGTGGAAAGAACTGCTTAAAAAAAAAAAAAAACAACTAAAGCCTATGGTTTCCTGAATAGTAATGTAGTAATGTGAATTTCCTGGTTTTGATAAATGTACTACATAAATACAAAAGATTATGTACTTTACTTGTTATAGAAGATGTTAACATTAGGGAAAGCTGGGTGGAAGGAACTCAGGGACTTTCTGATCTATTTTTGCAACTTTTCTGTTAACCCGAAAGTTATTTCAAAGTTAGATGTTTAAAAGAGTTGATGGAAGAGAAACGCTTAGCAAAAAAAAAAAAAAAAAAAAAAAAAAAAAAAAAAAAAAAAAAAAAAAATCGACTATTCAGACTTTATTCAATAAGCATAAATCAATTCTTTAAAGTTTTTTCAAGTATCAAGTGAAGTTTTTTCCTACTCTTGATCTTCTGCACTAGAGCCCCAATTAATCTAAACAGGAGTCAGCCATATGACCTGCACACAGTTGAAAATTGATTTTGTGGAGCCAAAATATTCTGTGAAGCTACATCAGCGCCTCTGGAAAAGAGACAGCAGATATTCCAGATCACATTTTTTAAAAAATTCATTTGAAAGTCTTAGAGACAGAAAGAAAAAGAGCAATCTTATCTTCTTGCTCAATCCTCAAATGCATGCCACAATAGGGGCTGGGCTGGGTCCAAAGCCAGGAGCTGGGAACTCAATCTAGGTCTCCCATACAGGTGCCAGGAACTCAATTACTTGAGCCATCATCACTATATCCAGGGTCTCCATAGCAAGAGGTGGAGTCAGGAGCTGGCACCAGGAATTGAACCCAGGTATTCTGATTTGGGATCTGGTGTCTCAACTACTAGGCTTATATTCTGTTCCCAGATTGGCTTTTTTATTGACACAGTTCTAGATTGAAAAATGAACACATTTTGAAATTACTGGAAAGTTCAGTACAGGCATTTAGTGTAGTAATTAAGCTGTTCCAAGGGATGCACCGATCCCCAGTGGGAGTGTCTGAGTCCCAGTTCTATACTCGACTTCAGCTTCTGTTAATGTGCAGCCTTGGAAGGAGAATTTGATGGCTCAAGTGGTTAAGTCCCTGCCACCCACTTGGGAAACCTGTATTGAGTTCTGGGCTCCTGGCTTTAGCCTGGCAGAGTCCTAGCCATCGTGGGCATTTGCAGAGTGAACTAGTAGATGGAAGTTCGCTCTTTCTCTCTCTCTCCCTCTTCCTTCTTTCAAGCAAATATTATATATATAAATATAAATATATATAAACTGCTGAATCTAGATCAAGAACTAGAGCATTCAAAAGCCTATGTATGAGGACTGGTTCTTCTCTTGCACATGCAAAACTAAACCACTTTGGGGCCTTTGATCCCTTATTGGATAACTGGAGATGCTGAAAATACTGACTTTATTGTATTGTTGCAAGAATTTCTTAATACAGTGATATAATGGGCTGTATGCTTTCATCCCCCTCAAATTCGTATGTTGAAACCTACCTCCCAGTGGAATGGGGAGGTAATGAAGTTTCAATAAGGCAGCAGGATAAGGTCGCCAGGTTGTGGTTAGCACACATGTAAGAAGAGAAAGAGACTTGAGCTGGACACAGCTAGAAAAGTCATCTGCATGGGAGACCAGGAGAAGCACCTGGCTCCTGCCTTCAGATCAGCGTGGTGCGCCAGCTGCAGCGGCCATTGGAAAGAGAACCAACGGTAAAGGTAAACCAACCTCTCTCTCTCTCTCTCTCTCTCTCTCACTGTCCACTCTGCCTGTAAAAAATAAAAATAAAAAAAAAGTCATCTGCAAAGCAGGAAGAGGAGGTTCACCAAGAACTTAATCATGCTGTCACTCTGTCAGAATTTCAGCATCCAGAACTGTGAGAAATAAATGTATGAAAAATAAACATCACCCAGCCCATGGCAATCTGTTATAGTAGCCTAAACTAACACAGTGACTGGGAAGATCACAATTTGTTCATACAAATTAGACACTATTAATAAAAAACAATAAAGGTGATACTTAAAATGTTACCTGAAACACAGGTCTGAATGCAAGGCAGTCCTTTTATATTGTGTTGTTTTTGTTCAAGTGAACACTTGAGAAGACAGAACTGCAGTTTTGCATAGAACACATGGCCACATTTCTTTTTATTTGGCAGCTAACAGAAACAACTGCTGGGATTTAGAAGCCTCCTATTGAACTTTGATAGATTGTTAAAACCAAGCTATAGTTAATAAATGTCTAAAGATAACTGCACGGTGGAAATTAATTCCAAGATGTCTCTGGCACTATCCCTATGGCCCATATGCATTAGCACTGCATCCCTGAAAAGGCAGAATGATGCTGAGAGATTAGCCTCATTACCCGTGCAATGAGACCCAAGAAATCTCTGACAGTTCCAGATCAAGGAAATTTGCCCCAATTTTCTTCCCTCAAATAACTGTCAACTAAATGACAATCAACAAAGTAATAGTGTTATCTTATCAGATATTAAGCCTTTGGTATTTTCTATTTGTTTCAAAAAGTGAGTCACTGTTTTGCTGTCACCTAGTGCAAACTTTAAACTTTTTTCTCTAGGTACATAAGTAACACTAGGCTTCTCATAGTCTCGTTATTGTATCTCACTTCTCTGGCCACCTCCCCCTAGTCTTCTTTGTGGGTTCTTCCTCCTCAACCCATCATGGTTTTTCCACATAATTTTAGATTCTTTTTCCTCCTAGTCCTATATATATATTCTCTAATGAGAAAGCCTATCCACAAACTCCCTGTCTCTGCTCTGAACACCATCACCATTGCTTGAATTAGTTCAACAGCTTCTTAGTGAGTCTCTATACTTTTGGTTTCTTTGCAATCCATTTTCTGTATGCAATCAAAAGTAATCTTTTTAAAGCACAAATATAATCCTGTCAATCAAGTCAGTTAAGAGAACCCTATTGTCTTGTGGATAAAGCAACAAATCCTAGTTCTTATCTTCATGATCAGGCCCTTGCTTAGCTCTCCAACTCCTAATCTTGATGAACCCATCTGCTGTCCATACCTTCTACAGTCTTCCATCTTTCTCTGACTTCCCTATTTCTTCTTAATTGGAATCTTCTATCACGTTCCCTGTCCCCAACAGTATTTTAGGCATATGAGTACTCAGTAAGTTATTAATTGAATTTATTAGCTATATTTCACAAGAAAAGCTATTGTAAAAAGATTAACAATTTAAATTTAAATATCAAAGATATCAATAATTGGACACTATCATTTTCCTAAAATAATAAAGAAATAAAAACAAACATTAAAATGATTATGCTACTGTTGTGCTTTAAACAGATTTAAATATTTTTAAAAGTAATATTTATTTTGAATCTACTACTAAAAGAATGTACAGTTTTGCTTCCTATAAAATAAACATGATTTCAGGTTAACTTAACCTCTTTTAACTCCTGCCTTTGTCCATTGCATGTTACCATAACAGAATATCCCAGGCTGCATCATGAAAAAAGAAAAGATGTTTATTTGACCAACGATTCTGGTGGCTGGAAAGTCAGAACAACATGATGTTGGCATGTGGCAAGAAACCCCTGTCTGTGTCACAACATAGCAGATGACATCACGTGACAGAAGCTTGTATGAGAGAAGTCACAGGATAAGACAGGTAGCAAGGGACTAGGACAGGACCAGGTCTTCTTATTCACCTCTTCCTCCTCCTCCCACTTCTTCATTTTGCAAATATAAGCAGCAAGCATTTTATTGAGAAAGTACACACTCTAGGTCACATCCTCTTCTCAAGGGAAATAATCTCCTGTAGGACCTAACTTCATTCTTGGAGACCAGCATTAACTCCTTCACAAAGATAGTCATGAACCAACCTCAGAATCACCTGCCAATAGGCCCCTCCTGTTAAAGATCCCACTACATTTGAATAACACTCTATTAAGGGGGGCCAGTGCTGTGGTGCAGTGGGTTAAAGCCCTGGCCTGAGGCACCGGTTCTAGTCCCCTGGCTGCTCCTCTTCCCATAGAGCTCTCTGCTATGGCCTGGGAAAGCAGTAGAGGACAGCCTAGGTCCTTGGGCCCCTGCACCGACGTGGGAGACCTAGAGGAAGCTCCTGGCTCCTGCCTTCAGATCGGCACAGCTCTGGCCATTGCAGCCATCTGGGGAGTGAACCAGCAGATGGAAGATCTCTCTCTCTCTCTCTCTCTGTGGGTCTACCTTTCTCTGTAACTCTTTCAAATAAATGAAAAATAAATCTTAAAAAAAAAAGAAAACTCTATTGAAGAGCAAGTTTTCACATGAGTTTTAATGGGGACAAGCTACATTCAAACCATAAGAATGCCCAAAATATAAAATACATGGCATAGACATTTATATAACTGCATAGTTGAGTGAACTCTCTGCTTAATCCAATTTATAGGGAAAAAGATTTTTTTTTCTTGCTTTAAAAAATGTAAAGAAATTATTAACTCAAAAAATGAAAAACAGGCTCTTGATGGAATAACAAGCAGTGATTCCTGTATTGTGCATCATTTCCATAGAAATATGAGCAGTTCCTATCAACATTTCGTCAACCTGTATGGGAGTCTGAGGGCTTTCACTTGTTTCCATGGATTTCTCATTACAAAAGGTAACTGCCTAAGTCAGTGAACTGCCAATTATACTCAACTGCCCTCTATTTCACTCTTCAGGGACAGGCACCAAGTATCTAAATTCTTATCCAATGACCCCTCATTGTAACTCATTCTAAACTAATGACTTTCAAAATTCACTTTTGATAATTAGATAAACAATAGGTAAGAAAAACTGAAATTGAACATGTAGTTGCCACCCTAGTAGGTATATAGAGGGGGAAATTCCATTCCTACCATTATTGCCCAATTATTCATCTATTGATAAGCGTTCATACCAATCATTGAAGACATATATTGCATTTCATATTTTCTCAATTACTTTCACTTTAATTTTTAATAGGTGAAAGAATGAACTCTTAATCATATGAATTATTCCAATGCAAAGGCTACAACCTCAAAACACCTGATGTCCCATAAATGGAGCATAGATCATAACCAGAACTAGATCAGTGATAAAGTAAGAATACATTGAATTGAGAAGTCCTTAGCTTCTTTGTATACACCTGAAGATTTGGAGGATAGTTTCAATGCCAATGGGTTTGCTAAATGGATTCCAAAAATTTCTGTAGTCTACCACCTCTTTGGCATTATAGCTTCTGGTTTCAAATTATTTTTTTGTTTAGGACAGAAATAAAGTTAAAAAGAAAAACACTACATATGACAACTAACAGAGACTTTCAAAAAGTTCATAGAAAATGTCTTTCAACATAAATTTTTTAACTCCACTTTCCACAAATTATTGAAATACTCAGAAATTACAAAGTTCTGATATCTTTAATTTATAATGTACTATTAAAAAGCAAAATAAAAGGAACAACCCATGAGAAAACATGGTAACTATAAATAGGATTCATAACCAGATTATACAACGAGATCAAGAAACTCCACAACAACAAAAAACAATCCAGTTAAGAGATGGACAAAGGACTTAAACAGACATCTCTCAAAAGAGGAAATCCAACTGGCCAACAGACACATGAAAAAATGCTCAGGATCATTAGCCATCAGGAAAATGCAAACCAAAACCACAATGAGGTTTCACCTCACCCCAGTTAGAATGGCTTTCATACAGAAATTAACAAACAACAAATGCTGGAGAGAATGTGGAGAAAAAGGGACACTAATCCACTATTGGTGGGATTGTAGACTGGTAAAGTCACTTTGGAGGACAGTATGGAGATACCTCAGAAATCTGAATACAGAGCTACCATATGACCCAGCCATCCCACTCCTGGGAATTTACCCAAGGGAAATGAAATCAGTAAATAAAAGAGTTATCTGCATCCCCATGATTATTTCAGCTCGATTCACAATAGCTAAGATGTGTAACGAACCTAAATGCCTCTCAACTATGGGATATGTACACTATGGAATACTACATAGCAGTGAACAAAAAAGGAGAAATCTGGTCAATTGCAATAAAATGAATGAATATGGAAAACATCATACTTAGTGAAATAAGCCAGTCCCAAAGGGACATATACCATATATTCTCCTTGATCTACAAGAACAAATAGAGCACCTAAAATGAAATCTGCAGAAGTGAAATTGACACTTTTTGTTTAGATGATCACAAAATATTTGAAATTAAGTATAGATTATCCCAGGATGAAATACCCAGAAAATCTGCTCTGTAGGCATAGAAAGAGAGAGAGAGACAGACAGAGAGACAGAGAGAGCGAGAGAGATCCTGTACTGTTTAAATTTAATAAGGTCTTTACTCCAACTGTCCACTCCTGGAACAAAGTTTTCTCACTGGGTTCCAGTGCCCTAAGAGACATTTAGAGATGAAAGTGTTTTTCTTAGTCTCAATGACAGTGCAGAGCACTTAATAATCAGGCACCAGGATGATTAATTGCTGAAGAGTCCAAACTATTCCCACAATCACAGAAGTGTCCTATCCTAATTGTTAATAGCACTTCAATGAGAAACATCTATGTATCTCCTACTTGTCTAACAAAGGACAAAAATCTTGACTCTATGTTTCAATACACAAGACTTCAATACTAAGTCTATTATTGCTATAATTTTTTTAATCCATGTGTGAAATTCTTTCTACTTTTATGACATATGGCTAAGCAAACAATTTTTATGACATTCCTGGAGAAAATGTTTTCTGTATTTCCAAATACAATGAGCATGCAGACCATTGATG
This sequence comes from Lepus europaeus, assembly GCF_033115175.1. Classification (NCBI taxonomy): domain Eukaryota; kingdom Metazoa; phylum Chordata; class Mammalia; order Lagomorpha; family Leporidae; genus Lepus; species Lepus europaeus. The sequence continues at coordinate 126,474,129 of NC_084828.1, forward strand.
CATCAATGCATATGAATGAATTTACCCTATGGAAAAATTAAATAAACTAAATGAAGCTTACTTATTTACTTACTAAAATGAAGCTGCAAGAATTATCCATTGTATATAGTTTATCAGAACAAGCCATTACATATCTTTATATTCATTAATAATATATTAGATCATGACATATCCAAAGCAGCTATTCAAGGGGATACATAATTCTAAACAGGTTGACATGGCACATTAGCCAAGATATGTTATGTTATATGCTATAAAAATAAACTGTAAAATATATATATTGTTATATAATGTGATCATATATATTTATATAATGTGATCATTATAAATGTAATCTAGAATTCAAAAAAGTATACCTGAAACTAAAGGACCTTATATATTTTGTTTCCAAAACGTAAACACCCCATTATAATTTGTTAAATGTGTTATTGATTGCATTTACTTTGAACAGAATTAAGCTATTTTTGTATTTTTAAGCTGAACTCAACTACATTTGAAAGTAAGTACATATTAACATTCAAATGTACATTATAAACACTTAAATTACAATGATTTGCATTCCCTTTCTTATGGAAATTCTGAAAAAAAATATTCTACAGTGACCTGCTTTCCATGATTGATTCTGTAGATGTACATAGCAATGCTGACATTTTCATTATCCTAGTAGCAACTGACTAGGCATGTGGCAGTGCGAATCAAGGTCATGATAGAATTGTGGTCTTTGAACATTACCATAAACATAGAGCCCATCTTTTGCGCCTTTTGCTTCAACCAGCTTTCAAGCACCCCTTTTCACTGTAACTACCTAAAATATTTTATTGTTTCCCAGTCTAGCAAATCACTTTGTTTTTCTAGTAATCTCCCCAACTCTCCCAAACACGAGTTTTCATTAAGTTGAAGATGTCACTGACTTGACACCACCATTTCATATAGCACTAAGAAAGAAACAAAAAGCTGCCAGTTAAACTGACACAATAATTTATTGCTGACAGTTTTTATACAAAAGTTTCCTTTAAACTTATTTAGCATAAATCTGTATCATCTATGCATACATCACTCTTGTGCATGTTTTAAAAGGATAATAAAAATGAGAAATGTAGACTAAGAGTTTTTTAATAATCCTCAGAACTGGCTTGATGCTTCTGAATCACTTTCCAACTCAGCACTGCAGATGCCCCTGTTTTCCTACCCAAAGCACCCCCTGTGCCTCCAGGACCACAGCCATTGCAGCATCTCTTAAAGGAGTGCTTCCTTCTTAAAATTTTTTTTTCTCCAAGTCTATGGCTCTCATTTTGCACATTTTGATGCTTTTCTTTTTTATCTAAACCAGAAGATTACAAAAAAAGGTTTCAGACAACAGCCATGATGAATATTTCCTCCTAAAATGGTCCTTTAGTGGTTGAATGACTGAATCATTGATAGGCTGGAGTTACGCTGTCATATTAGGAGCCACATTTATGCCCTGGCAGACAGGATCAACTGTGTCACAAAAGCTGCTTGACTTGCTGAAATGGCAAGATGCCATCAATTGTAAGAGTCATCTCCACTAAATGTCAAGATGCTAACAAATGTGCTCCTTGGAATCCAGGAAATGCAACATTATGAATGTTTTATAGATAGGAAATTAAGGTTCATAAATCTCTAATTGTAAATAAAATTGTACTGCCACTAAATCAAGCTGGGATCAAACCCAGGCCTCATAAAATACTGTGTTGCAGACTCCACATCTCGTAGGCATGAATGTCGGGACCAACCCCTTTAATCTCAAAAACGTTTACTGAGGAAGTTTGTCTGATTTATTCTGCTCTACCCCTTCTCCAATCCCAACCAAGATTTGCTCTCCATTGTTTTCTCAAGATGTGATTCCTCTTCAACAGACACTTCTATTGGAGAAGTCCTGTCCAGTAATAGTCCTAGCCTCTATATATATACCTGAAGATTTAGAGGCTACTTTCATTACAAACTGGTTTGCTAAATGTATTCTTCAAATTTCTGCAGTCTAAACACTGCTTTGGCATTATGACTTCTGGTCTCAAATTATTTTTTGTATGTGGAAAAACCAAAGTTAAAAGAAAAGTAGTACACATGACAAGCAACAAGGACTTTCAAAAAATTCATGGAAATGTGTATGATGAAAAATTATATACAGATTGCAAAAATTTTTTCTGGGCAAGCACTGTGGCCCAGCAGGTTAACGCCCTGACCTGAAGCACTGGCATGCCATATGGGTGCTGGTTCGAGATCCAGCTGTTCTACTTCCAACCCAGCTCTCTCTTATGGCCTGGGAGGGCAGTGGAGGATGGCCCTTGGGACCCTGCACCCGCATGGGAGACCCAGAAGAAACGTTTGGCTCCTAGCTTCGGATCAGCACAGCTCCGGCAGTTGCAGCCAATTGGGGAGTGAACCATCGGATATAAGACTTCACTCTCTGTTTCTGCCTTTCCTCTCTCTGTATAACTCTGACTTTCAAATAAATAGACAAATCTTAAAAAAAAAATTTCCATTGTAATAAGCTTGACTTTTAACTCCACTTTCTACAAACTTTTTGAAGTACCAATAAATTTCAAAGTCTGGTATCCTTAATTTTTAATGTATTCTTCTTTCTTTAAAGATTTATTTACTTATTTGAGAGGCAGAGTTAAAGACAGAGGGAGAGAGAAAGAGAGAAAGAGAGAAAGAGAGAGAGAGAGAGAGAGAGAGAGAGAGAGAGGTATTTCATTCACTGGTTCTCTGACCAAATGGCCACAACAGCTAGAGTTGGGTGGATCTGAAGGCAGGAGCTTCTTCCAGGTCTCCCATGCTGGTACAGGGGGCCAAGCACCTGGGCCATCTTTCTCTGCTTTCCCAGGCCATCAGCTTGGAGCTGGATTGGAAATGGAGCAGCTCGGCCTGGAACTGGTAACCATATGGGATGCTGGCACTGCAGGTGGAGGCTTAACTTACTATGACACAGTGCCGGCCCCTGTAGTTGATTCTTAAAAAGCAATGCAAAAGGAATAATCCAAGAGAAAATTGGGTAAATACAAATAGGCACAGTATAGAAGGTATGCAAATATCCAATGAATATTTGAAAAGATATTCAGTTTCCAGTAATAAAGAAGTACAAATTAAACTAAAAAGAATCTTGGTTTGGGGGTGTTCCCCCTTTACAATAGCAAAGTAACATATGCAATGTATTATGTTTGATTAGAAAAGTATGTCTGTGTGAGTGCAAACTGTTGAAATCTTTACTTAGTATGTACTAAGTTGATCTTCTGTATATAAAGATAATTAAAAATGAATCTTTTTTTTTTTTTGACAGGCAGAATTAGACAGTGAGAGAGAGAGAGACAGAGAGATAGGTCTTTCTTCCGTTGGTTCACCCCCAAATGGCTGCTACAGTCCAGCACGCTGCTGCCAGCACGCCGCGCTAATTCGAAGCCAGGAGCCAGGTGCCTCCTCCTGGTCTCCCATGTGGGTGCAGGGCTCAAGCACTTGGGCCATCCTCCACTGCCCTCCCTGGGCCACAGCAGAGCTGGACTGGAAGAGGAGCAACTAGGACAGAATCCAGTGCCCCCACCGGGACTAGAACCCAGGATGCCAGTACCGCAGGCTGAAGATTAGCCTAGTGAGCTGCAGCGCCGGCCAAAAATGAATCTTAATGAAGAATGGGATGGGAGAGGGAGTATGAGATGGGATGGCTTGAGGGTAAGAGGGAGGTTATGGGGGGAAAACCACTATAATCCAAAAGTTGTACATTCAAAATTTATATTTATTAAATAAAAGTTTTTAAAAAAATAAAAGGAGAACTGTCATCGAAGGATAACAATTATAAGGAATTTACTACATGGGTTGGACTTGATGCAATTGCACGAGATGGTTAAATGGTCTGCTGGCTAGGTAAAATGCATGTGTGTGTGTGTATGTGTGTATGTGTAATCATGTATAAATAGGAGTAGCACTTTTTACTAAAATCAGTACCTGGGTTTCAGTGGAAGAACTCCTGACTTCTATTTAGGCACCTGAATAGGTTTTCTTTAATTTTATCTTCATCCCTAACTAATTTCTAGGTGACTGTAGATGTCAGATGTACATTCTATATGCAGCTGTGCTCACCTATGGCTAGGTTCTTTTCTTTGATTTCTAACGTTTATATATTGAGAGTCCTAGAATTTTTAAATCTGCCAGGTAGACCTGGAAATTATGGTCATGGCCAAGGATTCAGAGAGAATGTCTAAAATTTCCTGACACAAAAGCAAGAAAACATTGCATGAAACCCCAAGTACTGCTCTTGGAGCTCTTTAATCCATAAAAGGAGAAGAAATCCAGGCAATTTGGATTTCTATCTCAGGTCTGTGAGAGGCCAAGAAAGACAGAAATTATCATGATTTATCTTCACATGAATTCTTCACTGCTTTAGTTTGTGCTATAAGATTTTTCATCTTTTGAGCCATTCAAGACCTACTGGAAATAACCACTATTGCTATTTTGAGATATGTACTTTCGCCTTAATTTAACCAGCAGAGATGAACAGATAAATTACCCATAATCTCTGAATCTTATGAAAATAGAAGTACTGTCATCCTATTATTTTTATGATTAGCCACCTAACTAAAATGAATTATCACACATCATAATTATAGCACTTTAATCACATTACTCTCAATTTATTGTACATTTTCTCTCATGATATACATACATATATATATATCACATACATACAGATAAAAATAAACAATGAATATTTTATATATAACTACTATAACATATACTGTACTATATATACTCTATATTATAATATATATTATTATACATAATGAGTATATTTTGTATATAATATATTAAAAAACTAATGAATTTTTCTTTTTCCCTTTGTCCTGGGATTGCTTCACAAGCTACAATAAAGCTTGTAATAATTGATGATTAGAGTAAAGAAAGCTATTAGGGTCTCTATTCATACTGAAAAGGAAGATGACAAAGAAAAAGATGAGGAAGACATTTACCCCACATGCAGGGTTGGCCAGATCTGTCTTGTGTGACACACGAATATTTTCTATCCCATCATTAGTTCTGATGAAATGTCCTTGACTTTATTCATTTTTCACACCCATCAGTTATTCAGATGCATCCCCATTCTTAAACTATTTTGGGGATACGTGCCTGTTTTCCTATAAATGATTTTTATCCACCTAAGTGCATAGTTTGATTATTGGTGTATCTCATGGAAGTTAGGTTCTTCCTTTTGTAATGAAATGCTAGAAAGTTGAAAACCGTGTCTACTGCTAAGCCTCAGAATCATGTTTTGACAGAAGCCCCAGAACATTTTATTTTATAGAGGGTGGCTCCTGTTTTATACACACTGCACATAGTTGACATGCTTGCCTTGACATTTACGTTTTAACAGATAGGCCTTCCTGTTTAGCAGTAAGACTGAAAACACCCAAGTCACATTTTGAGTGATTCTGCGTCTCTGGATAAAACACAAAGGAGAGTGTGTGAAGAGCAAGAGCATGCTTTGGTCCTTTGGCAAGCACAGCAGGGCTCCTTTATCCTGACAACTGCACTACACTGATGTCCTTGACACACAGAGAGCACCTCATTACTTTCTGGGAATCTGCGTACTTACCAATGGCAGAATATGGAATTAAAGAACAGCTTCTCTGTGTAAGGACAGAACTAGAACTGCCCTCCTCTAACGTGATATTAGTTGTTTGTTTTATTTAGTATCTAAAGCATCAACTGTTTTCACACTCCTTGTGGACATGTCTTTGTGGGGCATTTGTGACAAAAGCCCTCCTTGGCTAATCCAGTCTCTACTCACAAGCCTGGAAAACAAGGATTACTTTTTAAGAATCTTTTAAACCTGCAGTGTGGTAACATTATAAAATCATGATTTTTGTCCTCCACAGAGGCTTCAAAATTCCACAGACAACTTGCATTTCTTCTTTGGCACCTCTGAAGTTTAGTGAATCCAGCATCCAACCCCTACCCTACCTAAATTGTCCTCACCAGGCTGGTTATGACTTCTATACTACCAACTCATGACTATAATTCAATTCTTTTTTTTTTTTTTAATTTTTGACAGGCAGAGTGGACAGTGAGAGAGAGAGAGAGAGACAGAGAGATAGGTTTTCCTTTGCCGTTGGTTCACCCTCCACTGGCCGCCGCGGCCGGTGCACTGCGGCCGGCACACCACGCTGATCTGAAGGCAGGAGCCAGGTGCTTCTCCTGGTCTCCCATGGGGTGCAGGGCCCAAGGACTTGGGCCATCCTCCACTGCACTCCCGGGCCACAGCAGAGAGCTGGCCTGGTAGAGGGGCAACCGGGACAGAATCCGGCACCCCGACCGGGACTAGAACCTGGTGTGCCGGCGCTGCAAGGCAGAGGATTAGCCTGTTGAGCCACGGCGCTGGCTATAGTTCAATTCTTAGCTTTTAATTTTGTCATTTTGCTTTCTCCTGTGTTCCTCCTATCTCTAGTGTCTGCTTTACAGCCTACTACGCAGACTTCTTTTCCTCTGCCCTACTTCTCAATCCTCTTCTGTTCTTTCTGGAGACTCTCTTCCTAGTCCATAGTATTCCTAATTATGGATTCAACCACCACCTAAAATTATATACATCACCAAGTCTTTATATGTACAGTGTTAACTATGTAACCAGAATCTATTCTTCAGCCTCAAATTTTCTTTTTACTTCCAAACACATGCTCCAAGCTTCCTCCAAACACCTCCACTGAATCTATCACTAGGATCTTCAACGTGGTTTGTTTAACTTGAACTTGTCATCATCCCTATTAATCTGCTCTATTCGTGTATTCCTATTTTAGAATACATTTCATCATTCCTTCAGTTGTCCAAGTGAAAACCCAGGATATCATTCTTGTCTTCTCTCTTCTCTGATCCCCTAAAACCAATTAGTTGTCAAATTCTACCTTTACTCCTTCCTCAACACCTTTCAGACCTACTGTCACACTCCATTTGTATTCAGTGAGTTCATCCCTTGTCAGCTCTTGACTGAGTTGCTACAGTGTGCTTCACCCTTCATTGATCTTTCACATTTCTGCCAAAGTGACATTCAGACTCACAAATTGGATAACATCATTCCACTGCTTAACATAGTTAGTTCATGGATACCCTTCAAATTCAGGAGAGAAAAACACATCACACAAAATATTTCAGATATGATCTTATCTTTTTGTGTATTCTTATCACTCTTTGTACCTCCAATGCCAGTCAGTGCCTCTTTTCCACATGACCTTGTGGCTCTGCACATGCTCCTTCCTCTAGCTATATCTCTTGGTGGACCTTTTTCAGTTAGATGGTATCCATTCATTTTTTTTGTGGCCTAGTTTAAGTCACTCTAAGCCCTTAGGAAGATCAATACCCTCTCTGTGCTGCAATTACAATGTTGTGGTAGAGGGTTCATTATATCTTACCGTAACAACCTTCCTCCCCTCACTTTCAATGTTTTAAAAGGAAGAATTTTATTTTATTTCTGGACATTTCCACTCTACACCTAGCACATAATAAGAACTCAACAAATCTTCATTGCATGCATATCTGATTTTAGCTATTTATGAAACTGCAAGAAAATTGGTCTATGAGCATATTCAATGCCTATTTTTATAAAAAATGGCTTAAATTTTATATTTGTTGGCAATTCAAGTGAGTTCAGGTATTGAATAACAACTAAATAATAATAAATAGGTAGGAGCCAGTGCTATGGCCTAGTGGGTAAAGCCACCGCCTGCAGTACCAACATCCCATATGGGCACCGGTTCGAGTCCCAGCAGCTCCACTTCCTATCCAGCTCTCTGCTTTGGCCTGGAAAAGCAGTAGAAGATGGCCCATGTCCTTGGGCCTCTGCACCCACGTGGGAAACCTGGAAGAAGCACCTGGCTCCTGGCTTTGGATCGACAGAGCTCCAGCCATTGTGGACAGTTGGGGAGTGAACCAGCAGATGGAAGACCTCTCTCTCTCTCTCTCTCTCTCTCTGCCTTTCTGTGTAACTCTTTCAAATAAAGAAATAAATCTTTAAAAAATTATAAATAAGTAAAAGGGAAAGCACAGGGAAATGTCTAGTGCTACAATAAACCAGAATTATGAATTTCCATTGAGAATAATTTTATTTATTCTACAAAATGATAATTTAAAATATATTTGATTGGGTGTCAATTTTGCGGCACAGCAGGTTAAGCTGCCACCCATACACAAGTGCTTGTTCCAGTCCTGGCTACTCTGTTTCTCATCCAGCTTTCTGCTGATGTGCCTGGAAAGGCAATGGAAAATGACTCAAATATTTTGACTCCTGACACCCAAATGCAAGAGCAGGATGGAGCTCCTGATGCCGAGCTTTATCCTGGTCCAGATCTGCCTGCTACAGCATTTGGGGACAGAACTAGCAAGTGGACGGATAGAATATTTTTCTCTGTGTTTTTTCCTCTCTCTCTCTCTCTCTAAGTCATATATATATATACATATATATTAATATATATTACATATAATATATATTTATATATTATACCTTTATATATTATATATTTAATATCATATATATTTTATATATTACATTATATATATATTTAATTGGACTATGTCTGATAGTAAGGATATAAGATTCGGTAAGCTCAGGGCAACAATAGGGAAAAATGTAAACTTCTCCACCCAGTAACTATTTTAATACCCTTTTTAATTACAAGAATTAACCTGGATTTTCAAAGAATTATATATTACAAAATCTGTCACCAATAGCTTAATGATCTAACAATCCTAAGGGACACAAGAAATGCAGTATATCTGAATTTCAAATTTGTAATTTGTATTTCACCTTCCACAAGTATCAACAAATAGGAAGGTCTGAAACAGTGACTTTCTACTATCTTCATACATCATTTGAGTGGTATTTAAAGTAACCTGGAGGGATGCCTTAACTTCTTAAAAATCTAAGCTAGAAATTTACTTTTGTATTTAAAATAAAGATCACTTGATGTGGGCATTCAGCCTAGCAGTTAACACACCACCTCGGAAGCCTACATTCCATATAGGAATGTCTAGGTGTTAATCTCAGCTGTGCTCTTAATTCCAGTGTTCTGCTGGTGCACATCCTGGGAGGCAGCAGATTATCCTTCAAGTAATTGAGTTCCTGTTACCAGTATGGGAGACCTAATAGAGTTCCTGGCTCCTGGCTCCTGGCTCCTGGCTCTAGCCCTTGGCCCTGGGCTATTTTGAAGATTTGGAGAGTGAACCACTGAATGGGAACTTTGTCTCTCTGCTTCACAAATAAATACATAATTTCTTTTTAAAAAAGAAATCACTTGTTGGGTTTTGTGCCGCAAATTGTAAAATCTAACAGTGATTTGAGAATACAGTAGGTAGAAAACCTAGAAGCTCCTGTTGAAAATGCTATGAGGTAATAACAAGTCAAGGAATGAGAAGGATTCCATTGTTTCCTCTTCTTATAAATTACCTCATGTGCAAACTTAATGTTTCAGATAAGATCTAAATAGCCAATACAAGCATAAATTTTTAATTATGAGTATACTTCTGTGGCTATTTATATAAACTCTTTCACATACAGAATAGCTCACAGCTATTTCCATAGAGACAGAGATCATTGTCTTTCTGAAGAATTAATTTATGTAATCTCTTCCTTTTCAAGTGTTACAGATAAAGAGTAAGAATCTTAATCAAATTATATCTTATAGAATATGGAATTAAAAATGTCTCAAGCATTTTAATATGCTAAAAGAAATTTAAGATACAATAAGTAATTATTAGAGAGAAATCATGAACCTAAAATAGATAATGGAAAGAGAAATGGTTGGTGTCTCTTGAAGCAGATTAGCATATACTGGAATTGACGTGGGACACATAAAATTAATTTATTATATAAATAGAGTGACAGATAAGTAGATGATTACTTTTAGTTACTATAGAATGAGGAATAGAATAATAAAAACTGTTATTAGAAATCATGAATATATTTCTGGAGAGTAACAAATATATATTGTCTTAAAAACTACATATCTTCAAATATAGAAATTTATAGGATTTGACCCTAGTTAAATTTTGTTTAAAATATGAAACTATGTTTTTTTTGTTGTTTTGTTTTTTATCTTTTATTTAATGAATATAAATTTCCAAAGTACAGCTTATGGATTACAATGGCTCCCCCCCCCCATAACTTCCCTCCCACCCGCAACCCTCCCCATTCCCACTCGCTCTCCCCTTCCATTCACATCAAGATTCATTTTCAATTCTCTTTATATACATAAAATCAGTTTAGTATATATAAAGATTTCAACAGTTTGCCCTCACATAGCAACACAAAGTGAAAAAATACTGTTGGAGTACTAGTTATAGCATTAAATAACAGTATACAGCACATTAATGACAGAGATCCTACATGATTTTTTTTTTTAAATTGATTTTTTATGTAATGAAACTATGTTTTAAGAATGATATCCACCATTATAGTGATTAAATCAGAAACCATTTCAATACCGATGATAGAATATTTATAAATATACAATAGTAATTATAACATAGTTTATAATGATAGAATAAGATTATGCATTCTATTTTGTATAATAGAATTTTGTTCTAAAATTAATTTCTCCAAAATATTATGTGCATGCTCAAAATGTATTTATTGAATGCCTACTAAGTGTGGGGTACTTAGGCAAAGTTCTTGAATGAAGGTAGTCAACAGAGACATTGCCTGTTGTCAAGATAAATAAGACATATTTTTGAGTGGAAAAGTAGGTTAAGAATCAGTATGTTTAGTTTCACCCCTTTAGATATAAATACCTGGATAGATAGATATTTATATATATTATGTATGTGCATGCACATAATGAAAACTATGAAAGAAGCATACTAACTTGCCAATGAGAGCTTTCTCTAGGAGAGATTTATTAAAACATGCCCACAATCTTTAGTTTTCTACAATCAGAATGATTTATTGTTTATGAAGAAACAGTGTTTGAAAAATGTTCTATATAAGAAATTAGCCTATGGCTAAATTTGATTAAAATTGACAGAATCACAGGAAAGAGAAGTGAATAAGAGCTTTAGAGCACTTTAGTATCTTATAATTAATGAATATAAGGAATGTAGGAACGAATATATAGGAATGTACTACTATGCTGTTATAAGAGTAGTAGTAATTAATAGCTGTAGCAATAAGCATTTGTACAATATTGGCTCAATGTCTTCCAAATATCCTAATGTCTTAAAGGTTCAAATCTTTGAATATTCATAACAAACTCCCAGGTAGAAATCACTGCTGCCTCTTTTGCAGATGAAAGCACTGGGGCATGAGGAGTCTAAATAAACTCACAAAAATGGTGAGAAAGGGAATGTTTAAACATAAGCAGCCTGGTTCTGGAGACTGTGAGCCAAGCTACTAAACATCTGCTTCTCCATAAACAAATAACCAAGAGACTAAAGCCATAAAACTAATAAAAAATGGAGCATAGAAAACTATCAAGAAAAAGAACAAGCTGCAGCATCAGTATATAGAAAGTAGTAGACTTGGAAATTAAAATAATGCCAGACTTAGGAAGTTGACAGGAACTTTTAGACCATATCAAAGCATAGACTCTAAGGATGATACAGATAATGTAGAATTTAAGGAACTGCTTATTGCAGCTCAGTTCACAATAGCTAAGATATGGAATCAACCTAAATGCCCTTCAACAGAAGACTGGATAAAGAAATTATGGAAGGCTGGCGCCGTGGCTTAACAGGCTAATCCTCCACCTTGTGGCGTCGGCACACCGGGTTCTAGTCCCAGTTGGGGCGCCAGATTCTATCCCGGTTGCCCCTCTACCAGGCCAGCTCTCTGCTATGGCCCGGGAAGGCAGTGGAGGATGGCTCAAGTGCTTGGGCCCTGCACCCCATGGGAGACCAGGAGAAGCACCTGGCTCCTGGCTTCAGATCAGCGCGATGCGCCGGCCGCAGTGGCCATTGGAGGGTGAACCAACAGCAGAAAGGAAGACCTTTCTCTCTGTCTCTCTCTCTCACTATCCATTCTGCCTGTCAAAAAAAAAAAAAAAAGAAATTATGGAATATGTACTCTATGGAATATGTACTCTATAGAATACTATACAGCAGTAAAAAAATGAAATCCAGTCATTTGCAACAAAATGGAGAAATCTGGAATACATCATGCTGAGTGAATTAAGCCAGTCCCAAGGGGCAAATATCATATGTTCTCCCTGATCGGTGACAACTAACCAAGCACCTAAAAGGAAATCTGTTGAAGTGAAATAGACACTATGAGAAATGATGACTTGATCAGCCCTTGTCCTGACTGTCGAGGAACAACTTACTACTTTATTCTTTTTAGTATTTTTTGTTCTACTTAATACTATTGGTTGAACTCTTTTAATTAACACACAATTATTCTTAGGTGTTTAGATTTAACTGACAAGTGATCCCTGTTAAATGTAAGAATGGGAATAAGAGAGGGAAGAGATGTACAGTTCGGCACATGCTCAATCGGACTTACCCCTAATGGTAGAGTTAGAAACGTGCCTGGGGATTCCAATTCAATCCCATTAAGGTGGCATGTACCAATGCCATCTCACTAGTCCAAGTGATCAGTTTCAGTTCATAATCATAATGATAGGATTAAGAGTCAAAGGGATCACATAAACAAGACTAGTGTCTGCTAATACTAACTGATAGAATTAAAAAAGGAGACTTTCTTTCTGTCTCGCTTTCTCACTGTCTAACTCTGCCTGTTTAAAAAAAAAAAAAAGAATTAAAAGGGAGAGCATGATCCAAAATGGGAAGCAGAATACACAGAAGACTCATAGAATGGCAGATGTCCTAAACAGCACTCTGGCCTCAGAATCAGCCCTTAAGTCATTCAGATCTGGCTAAAATGCCCATGAGAGTATTTCAAGCATGGAAAGCCAAGACACTCTGGCAAAAAAAAATGACCTAAATGAAAGGTCTCTATGAGTGAGATCCCAGCGGGAAGAACGGGTCATCAAAGAAGGAGCTACCTTTCTCTGAAGGGAGGAGAGAACTTCCACTTTGACTATGGCCTTGTCTAAATAAGATCAGAGTTGGTGAACTCAAGAGGCTTCCATAGCCTTGGCAGCTCATGACAAGAGTCTTGGGTGATTACTGACGTCATAAATAAGAGTGTAAATCAACAACAGGAGTCACTGTGCACTTACTCCCCATGTAGGATCTGTGTCCTTAATGTGTTGTGAATCAACATTATAACTAGTACTCAAACAGTACTTTATACTTAGTGTTTCTGTGTGGGTGCAAACTGTTGAAATCTTTACTTACTAAATACTAAACTGATTTCTGTATATAAAGATAATTGAAAATGAATCTTGATGTGAAAGGGATGGGAGAGGGAGCAGGAAATGGGATGGTTGTGGGTAGGAGGGAGGTTATGGAGGGGAAAAGCCGCTATAATCCAAAAGTTGTACTTTGGAAATTTATATTTATTTAATAAAAGTTTAAAAAAGGAGTTTTTTTTTAATTGACTTTTTAAAAAAATATTTGCTAAATGGCCAGCACTATGGCTTAGCAAGTTAACCTGGCATCCTATACGAGCAGCAGTTCAATATCTGGCTGCATTACTTCTGATACATCTCCCTGTTAATGAACCTGGGAAAGCAGAAGAAGAAGGTCCAGTGCTTAAGCCCCTGCTACCCACATGGGAGACCTGGATAGAGTTCCAGGCTCCTGGTTTCAGCCCAGCCCAATTTTGCCTGGCCATTGCAGCCATTTGGAGAGTGAACCAGGTGATGGAAGATGCTCACTCTCTCTCACCCTCTCTCTCTCTCTCTCTCTCTGTAACTCTTCTTTTCAAATAATGAAATAAATCTTTTTAAAAAATTACAAGTTTATTTTCATCTACTGAAAAAGGCACAGAATCCAAGAAAGAGAAATACAGACCAAAAGAGAGATCCATCATCTGCTGGTTCACTCTTCAAAGGCCCACAATAGCTGTGATTGGGCCAGTTAAAGCCAGGGGACAGCAACTCCATCAGGGTCTCTTATGTGGGTGGTAGGGAATCAAGCACTTGAACCATAATCTGCTGCCTTCTAGGATGTGTTAGCAGGAAGCTGGGTCAGACCAGAGTTGCTAGGACTCCAACCAGAACTGCAATATGGGATTGGGGAGTCCCAAATGGCAATTAACCTGCTATCCCACGACATCTACCCCTTATGATGATTTATAAAAACAATTTAAAAATTAAAAAAAATGCAAAACACCTCATATACATGCAGAGATCTCCTCCTTTGTAATATTGGCATACAGCCAGCCTGATCTCTTGTATGTTTCCAATGAAAGATCAGCCCTATGTTATCAACTTTTCAAACAATTCCAGCTGGGGAATTCACTATCTAGCATGTTCTGTTTCTCCATGTAACTACACCTTAAGCTAAGGTGTGTCCAAAAAGGAAACAAATGTTCTATAGTATATTTCCCACAGAATGATACAGAAATACTTAGGAATAACTATCTTGGGTCTATGCTTTAGTTTTTTCTTCACACTAAATATCTTTAAAGCTCCTTCATAAATGTAAACTTAATAGAGGTACATATTCTGTGATACAAGTACTAAAGAAACAAAGATAGGAAGTTATTGTTTCTCCACAACTTGCTTTCTAGAAAAAAAAAAAAAAAAACATTGTACAGAAGAGTGCTTTAGAGATATTCTTTAACACTGATTTGAGCTTTATCACAGGAAAATTTGTAAATTCTTCCCCATGTTAAATTGAAAATCTGAAGACCAATGATTCTCTGGAATAAAAGGATTTACTGAACTATTAGATGCTACATAGAAAACAATCAGGGTCTTGGACAAGTTCCTTGCTCCTGCCAATAGCAAGGCTGCACAGCAGTTGGAAAAATGATGGCTACTTCTAATAGCCAAGAGCATTTGATCAAGAGCATTTTTATAATGCAAATAGAGAGAAAGAAAGCATGGATTGTTCACACTGAACTTACATTGGCTTTGGTCAGAGGGGTAGAATAACACGTAGCAGGTAAGTTTTGAGGTAAAATGACAGTCTACAAGGAAAAGTAATTGCTACTTATGGATTGGCTAGGGTTATTGGTCTAGAAAGATTGTGTGTAAGCAGAAGATATAACTGGGGCCAGTGAGGACTTTTGAGTCAAGATTTTAACATGCACTCAGGAGTGTGGAAACATCTTTTGTTCCAGCCAATAGCTATGAACTGATTAATTCTTCCCCTCCACCTTACAGTCTTTGTAAATAAAACTCAGGCCATGGCAGAAACTTTTGTTCGTCATCTGAAATGAGAATCTATTCTTTTTATGAACATCTCCTAACTTAGCACCCTAATTAGTGACACTAGCAAGAGAAACAAAAGATGCTGCATCTAACGTTTCGCCTGGGACATCCAAGATTCTCGCACAAGATACTTTTTGCCCATCTAGATCCACGCTTCAGACTCCTCCTACTTTGTGCCTTCGAAGGTTAACTCTGGGGGTTATTCCAGTGAAGCGCCATTACAGTTAGATTTTTAGTTTAGTTCAGTGAACAGGAGCTGTCAGTAGAAAACAAGATTGTAAAAGTCACAGAGCTTAAAGTATTTGCTTTCTGTGTTCTGCCTTCAAGTGCACGGTTTGGCAGAGACTTTCTCCTACACCTAATGAACTTGTGGGACCCTGAATACTGGAACATGGCTTTCATGGGAGCGCTGTAGTAGTTGTTTTCTCTTGTGCTTTCAGGCCTAAGGACTGTAATGGCTTTCCAGCTCCTGCATATGTCCCTATTCCTGGTCAGTTTCCTTGGCCCTACCCATGCTATGAAAATAGACCCTTGCTTATGAAGATTTTCTTAGTCTTTCAAATTGCCCTTTGGTGTAGGCCAGCTCTTTCCTGCCGGGACTCTGACAGAACAACCTTCAAAAAAAGTTTGTTGAGAGAATGTGGAATATTTATATTTTATATATATATATGTATATATACATATATATGTTCTATATTTATCATGCTTTTTGATCATTGCCAAACATCTTAATCTTTTCTGATATATGGAAGGGCACTCAAGAATGATAAGGAAAGAGGGAAGCAGAGTAGGAGGAGCATGGACAGAGAGGAGGTTACTGTCCTAGCCACTGACATTATTTTAATCCTGAACTGAAAGAGCTCAATTTTCTCCCAGCCAATTCTCTTTTGACACAAAAGCCAGCCTTCAGGATGCAATCTACAACCTGCTAAACACATTGTCTCTTGTGAGATTCTAGTGCCATTCATTTTAAAAAGCCTTAGTGTGTTATACTCAAAGTGTTAAATATGACCTATTGCTGCCTCCTTACATAGTGAACTATAACCTAACTTGATGTGTAAACAGACTTTAATCTATTCTTGTAGCAAGTAGCTGAATCTCAGTCAATCCCCACAGGCCAATTGCTTACCCTATGTTCAAATAAGACAGATGAGAGTTACAACCCTTTAGGCTACCTCTGTACCTCACTCCTATATCATTGTGTATGTCATTTCCTTTTCTCTCGTTATAAATATAATTCACCCATGTGATGGAGTGGTGCTGGTGGACGGGAACTGGGTGCCATTCATAATTATTTTTGCTTCAGACTGGTGCCTGATTCTGGAATCAAATAAAGCCCATAAAGATCTACAGGACTTAATTTGTTGCATTTTGTCATTTAACAAGATAACACATTAACGAAAATAAAATTGCCACAAGCCTCTAGGTTGATAATTCAACATCTCAGCCTGTCATGCCAGGTGTATAAATTCAGATATTTCCTTCCTGGAGTATAGGTTTTACATCAAAAGAACATCTAAGAAAATTTTTTAGACTTATTCAAACTCTTTCTATAGCTGCTAATCTCAATCACAAAGATTTTTGGAGAAGGAAGTTTTTCCTCAAGTTGGTAAATTAATGAAAAAGAAACATGAGATCTTTTAGACATATTCTATATGGATACATGAAACAAATTACTCCTTTCAGTGGTAAGTTATGCTTGCTTGGTGAAAAACACTTCCTCTTTTTCAAGGAACCAAGGAGAGGACATCTTTTTTCCTTGCCTTTCTTTGTTCAAATAAAATTATTAAGACTAACCAAGTGTCCAAGGAATAAATATCTATACTTACAAATCCTAAAACATCTATATTCTTTGGTGGGCATGGCACTTTGCCAGCCATATTTACTTCCTTCTTTCAGATCAGCCTATGCTTCCCTTATCCAAGCTCAACATAAAAGAAATTTAATTGATCAACACTTGTTTTTGTTTCTTTTTTCCAAAACTATCCTTACAGGAAGAAATAACCCTTTAAAGACATTTTCTTAATTATCACAAAGCATTCCAGTTTTAGTCCATGGCCAGGGAAACCAAATTTTTAAGAGAAACTTTGAGTGAATTCACTGGGGACATGGTTTCATCTGGTAAAAAGCATTGGTACCTAGTAGTCAATATAATGTCCATGTGGAAAAAGCCTTCATTAGACAAATACTTATTGTGTACCAGAAATAAAGCATTTTCAGTGGGAGGCCCCAAAATTGGACTTAGTGCTTTGGAAATAGAAAGATGCTTTTGCCAGAGCAATGGTTTTGGAGATAATTTCTGAGGAAGCTTTCAGGACAAGTACTCCATTATCCAGGTTTTATTTAGGCCCTAAGGGGATATTCTGGAGAGGAACAGCAATGTGGAGGCTGAACACAGGAGACGATTGGGACTCATATTCTGATTATAGTCAGACTGCCAGGTTCTGGCCATGGGCTGAATGAATTGCCAAAGAGTTTGACTTATTTGGAATAAAGCAAAAAAAGAAAAAAAAAAGTGGTTTTACAAATGGGAGCTTTTTTCTTCTGGAACTCTCAAAATAGATGACTATATGGAAATATTTACTTCTTAAAAGGGATCTGAAGAAATACTTTTTTTTTTTATTTGACAGATAGAGTTAGACAGTGAAATAGAGAGAGACAGAGAGAAAGGTCTTCCTTCCGTTGGTTCACCCCCCAAATGGCTGCAATGGCCGGCGCTGCGCTGATCCGAAGCCAGGAGCCAGGTGCTTCTCCTGGTCTCCCATGTGGGTGCAAGGGCCCAAGCACTTGGGCCATCCTCCACTGCACTCCTGGGCCACAGCAGAGAGCTGGACTGGAAGAGGAGCAACCGGGACTAGAACCCGGTGTCCATATGGGATGCCGGCGGTGCAGGCAGAGGATTAACCAAGTGAGCCACGGCGCCAGTCCCAAGAAATACTTTAAATTGGTATTCTTAATGAAAATAAAACTACAAATCAATAGCATGTTTCATTACTTCCCCCATAGTTGCTTCCAGAACTAATAATTGCAAATTATTCCATGACACTGGATTACACAGCTATTGGGGACACACAGTAAGAAGAAAATCATTTACAATCAGCTTATAATTGATACTGGTTAAATTAACATATAGATATTTTTTTCTCTTCCACAGCCTCTCTCTCAAATGGTTGCCATGTAAACTCAGATTTATGAACCAATGTCCTTGAGATCCACATGCTTCTTGAGTTAAGATTGTGCTAAATTCATTCAAACTGCAGCTGCCAAAAGTGCTTGGAATTGCTGTCCTTGAAGTCACAGGTTGTAGAAGCCTGCAAAGGCAAACCTTAAAAACTAATGGAAGCATACAATAGTCTGTAAATGGGATACAAGTTTACAATATTTTTTTCTGTATTTGAAAGAATCACAATAGATCAAGAATAGAATATAAGTTTTGTACAGATAATCAGAATGTAAGTTTGTGCATGTCTGTGTACATATACATTTATGTGTGTGTATGTACATATATAACATCCCAACATTTGAAATAGAGTTATGGGGTAACATCACCAAGAAATTAACATAAATTATATTATTTAATATCTTGACAAATGGGGCTTTGGGACCTATTTTACCCATTAATTGAGGTTTCAAATGTGAATTTTCTTTAAACACTGCTAAACAAATTTATCAAGTGATACATTTCTGAATTATGTTCTACTACTTTTCTTTCTTTACCTTGGATAGGCAGACTCTGTCTAAGTGGGATCTTTATGCAGACAAAACATTTTCTAAATCCAACAACCTCTTTTGCATAACCCATAAGCCTCTGCCAGAGCTGATCACAGAATCAAGGATTCTTAGAATTTAAAGGATGTGAAATATCATCTAAATCAACTCAGGAGCTTTCTGGACTAACGCTTCCCTGACTGGTAGCCACGAAGTGTTACCAGGAACAACACCAATGAAAGGAGCAAGAGAGCAAGACCCAATTCATATATGGTGTATGTTTCCTTACAAACTGGATGGTAATCTAATAATTGATCATTCATTTAAGAAATTCATTTTGAAAACAAAACATCACACATCTACTTAGTCCCTTACATGAAAAGTCTTTATAATATCCAAAAAGTCATGCAAAATGTTCCATTATAGCTTTATTTTTTCACCAGGCAACTTACTTGCTGGTCATTGTAAGTTTTCCATCCTCCCTTAGAAAGGGCCAAAGATGTTTCCCTAAAGCTTTATCTCAAATGACACACAACAAATTACTCCTATTGTTGTCCTTCAACATCATAAGCAACAGAGAGATGGCTATGTCAGTATGTTCAGAATCAGCATCAATGAGGAGTAATGTCTGTTAGATAATGAGCTGTTCACTTATTTCAAAATCTCAATGAAACATTACAGATTCACTACACATATTTTGTTCCAGATTTTTCCCAGCCAATTTCTACACATTTGAAGATCAAATACACAGTTTGAGATATGGTATGAGAAAACTTGTGTAAAAGAAGTCCAGCCTACCTATCTTTGATTGTTCTATTAAGACCTGTTTAGGGGGCCGGCACCGTGGCTCACTTGGTTAACCCTCCGCCTGCGGCCCTGGCATCCCATATAAGCACCAGTTCTAGTCCCGGTTGCTCCTCTTCCAGTCCAGCCCTCTGCTGTGGCCTGGGAAGGCAGTGGAGGATGGCCCAAGTGCTTGGGCCCCTGCACCCGCATGGGAGACCAGGAGGAAGCACCTGGCTCCTGGCTTTGGATCGGCGTAGTTTTAGCCATAGTGGCCATTTGGGGGGTGAACCAACGGAAGGAAGACCTTTCTCTCTGTCTCTCTCTATTTCACTGTCTAACTCTATCTGTCAAATAAATAAAAAATTTTTTAAAAAGACATGTTTAAGCTCCACACTTCCCATAACTTTAGAATCACATACTATAGACATTTTTAACCTTATATCTTGAATTTTTGTTGCAATAAACCAGTTTGGTAGGCCTTCCGTAGCAAATTTCTGATAGTTTTTTTCTTAGCCTTAAACCTCAAATTCTGGCACTCCAATTGCCTGCATGTATGAAACTACTCCAAAAATCCATGGAAAATTGAATTAAAATGTAAGTTTATTTTGGTCATGAAACATTTTGAAATCTATTCATAAGAGAGGTCTTCAAAAGTTCACAGAGATGCATGAATTTCAAAAATTTGCACCAAAATAAATCTTTTAGTTTCATTTCCAATGAAGCTTTGGAAGTACTCTGGTATATAGCCCTTCTTCCGAAGGCCTTCTCCATTCTGTTACTAAGCTCAACTTTGCTTCCACTCCCACACTGTGGTGTTGACCCTCTGTTATGATACTTAGTGTGTTTACACTGCGCTAAGTCATTTTCTTGCCTGTCTGTCCTAATTAATCGTAACTGCTTGGGAGCTTGATAATATGACACATGAATGAAAGACCTAAATAACAAGTGAATCCTTTAATTGATGTCAAGAGAAAGGGTTCTGTTTTCCTTTCTGCTATGTTATATTTTTAATGCTTCCTGTGTCCTCCGGATATGATACTATTTGTGATCGAGATTGATCAAGAAATTTAAGTTTACTTACTTATTAATTCTTATTTTATTCTAATTGCTAATCCTTATTCTAATTAATCCTTATTTTAATTTAATTTCAGGATAATACTTCAGAAAAAAATTTAAACTCAAAAAAAGCCTAAGACTAAGATTTGTTATGTGGGGAACATGCAAGACACTGACAGCTAAAATGTAATTTTTGTTCCTGGAAATGCCCCATTGTTGAAGTGATGCATTGCAATGCCATGTTAATCTGAGTTAGATAATATAAGAATTTATGGGATAAACATAATGAATAAGCCTGGATTATTTAATTAAGGTGTAGAAAAATAACTTATGATCAAAGACATATGGAAGATTTTATGTGTATTGAATGTTATATGCAATTTTATAATAAAACAAATATGAAAAATAGAGGCAAGATTTCACATTATTTGACAAATAGAAAACAAAAATACTGTAATTTTGGCAATCTTCAGATTAAGATTTTAATCTTAGGAATCTTAATTCTTTGTTCATCCTCTGCTTTTAGAACTTTGGCAGAAAACTGTAGGTCTATAAAGGACAATGAAAATAGTTATAAGAGCAAATGATGGCACATCTAAGGAAGCTGACAATGTGCTGATTAATTAAAAGATTATCTTGTCCTCTTTCACATCAGTTTGTTGTCCTTTTTGAATTTAAACCTTGGATTGCTTTATTCCAAAGGCATGTTTTTCCCTTACTATAATGCAGGCACTGTCAAACACTGAAAATATAAAGATAAATACGGCAGGGCTCTTTGCCTCAAGCAGCAAGACACTGATGATGCACATGCATCCAAGGCAACCAAGCGTCTCAGGGATTATGGTATAGTTTTGTCCAAGAAAGGGAGTAGTTGGAACAAAATTGATGAAGCATATAAATATACAAGGTGCTTTGGGATTTTGACATTGAGCAAATAGGAGAAAACATGAATTCTAAAGTCAGCCCCAGAGAAATCTTATCCAAGTTTCCAACATTTTCTGCATATAAATATTCAATAGTTGATCTGTTGCAGATAGGATTCTGAACAAAAATTCAAATATGACCTTCATTTGCTTTGTGCTCTGGCAATGGTAGGAAGTTCTGATAGCCACTAAGAGCCCCTGGTTCCATTATAACAGCAATGCTAGCTTTTTAGAAAAACATGGACCACTGATAAAAGAGATTTTGAATACTTTAATTCTTCTTTCAAAGCCATGGCAACCATGAAACAATTGGTGAAGTGGAATGTTCTGAATTCTTGATAATTTTTTAAAAATTCTAGTAATCTGGATTTGTACATGAAAAACTCTTTAAAAATCCATTATGCTGAAAAGGACACACATCATTGTAGTTGAGATTATACTAATAAGATATTATGAACCTGAATTGTCCCCTCTGTCAGGAAAAATAGAATAATCATAACTTACATAAGATTTTTGCATAGTTATAATTTTGAAAGTATTTAAAATACTTTGCAAAAACCTATCAGTAGTAGAGACATTGAGTAATTTCAGGATTTTTTTATATTTTATTCTATACTTTGATATGGACAATGAATAAAATACATCATTACATTAATGAATAACTTTTTATTTCATTAGATATAGTATCTAGACCTTTAAACACTTGATTTTATGCACCATAGCTAAATGTCTCAGAATAGCTTCCTAAACTGCTAAAACCAATTTTAAGAATTCACTATTCTATTAAAAGTGTAAATATTATGCGTTCATGATTGAAATGAAAAAATAAAATAGTTTGTTCTATAAAACACTTTTCTAGGATTTAATATCACTGTGTTTATTAGATCAGTGACCTTTCTTGCGATATTTATTCACATCTGAAAGAAGATCAGAGTAAATCCTTAAACAGAATAAGATGATGGGGAGAATTCATTTGCTTTTTTTCATAAAAAGAAAAGAAACTACATATTTGTGTGCACAAAGTTTCTTAGCAACTGGCAAAATGTGTGCAAGTCAGCTTCATAGTGGAACTATATATTAGTTGGTGCACTATGTGCAAAGATATTATTGTTATTTATGATTTTGACATCACAAAGATTCATATATTATTACTGGAAAATCAATTAATATAAGTCTAGAAAACTATTCGGTTGGAATACAGCTGAGGCTGCTCTAAACAAAATCTCTAAGTGCCAGTGAATCATGCATCATAACTTTCAAGTGAGTTTATTTTTGTGCGTTTCTCACACACACTCTAACAAGATCAACTCCAGAAATGAACGTAGAAGTTCAGTCTCTATGCTTAGTTCTATCAAACAGAGATACAGAAGTTGTAACATTATCATGTACATAACAACTTTCCAAATCTGAATGGAAAAAACTATCAAATCAGGACCTTCACATTTGAATTTGAATTGCTTCCTTGGAAGCACCAGCCATTATGGACACTGAGTCTTCCTTGGATAGCTTAGTCAAAACACAAAAGGGGTTGCCTTGTTATTCTTTCCTTTTTATCATGCAGTGGTCAGTTTGTTCGCTTTGTTCCCTAATTACAACTCTCTCCCTAAACTACCTGCTCCTCCAGTTTCTACAAAGCTTGTCTAAAAGCCCCTATGAAACTCTGTGCTGCCATAAAAGAAAAGCTTTTTTTTTTACCTTTTCTTTTCTTTTAATCATATATATCTCATCTCTTTAATAAGGCTATCAATACCCACAGAATAGCTCTGATATTTGTTTCTATATATTTCCAAATGACCCAGAAATTTCAAAAAATAAAACCCAGATAGTATGCTCTTATAATATTCCTGGTTTTAGCAGTAAATTCAAAAGTTTACTGTGATAAATAAATACATTGAATCTACATATATATTACAATGGTTCTCAGAATTTTAAAGATATGGGAGTGCCTGGTTTGAGCATACGCAACTCTAGCTGTAATCCAACTTTCTGCTAATGCACACCCTGGGAAGTAGCAAGTGTTTTATTTTTGTGAGTTTTTTTGTGTGTGGTTCTATTTTGTGCGTTTTTGTGTGTGGTTCAAATACGTATGTCTCTATAACCTACATGGGAGACCTAGAATGAGTTCTGAGCTCCTGGTTTCAGTCTGGCTCTTTCCTGGCGGTTATGGGCATTTGGGGAGTGAATTAGGAGATGAGATATCTGACTTGCAAATAAAATGAAAATTAATAAATTTAAAAATTTTGAGTATTTTCAAGAAGAAATTCTTAAAGCATGGTGTGACCTAGATTGAGTTCCATTTCCTTTCACTTTCAGTTGTAAGCGATTTATCTTTCCAGACAAATGCCTCCTGGAATCTACAGTTTAAGAAAGAATTTGTGCTTGCCCCAAAATAAAGAACTAATTTGGGGATGTCATTGATATTTAGATTAGGATCCCACTGAACCTGTAAATTACTTTCAGTGATATGGACATTATATACGAAGACAATGTCATGGCTGAGAAAGAACTTCTAAGAACAATCCCATTCACAATAGCAACAAAAAATTAAAAACCTTGAAATAAATTTAACCAAGGATGTCAAAGATCTCTATAATGAAGACTACAAAACATTAAAGGAAGAAATAGAGGAAGACATTAAAAATGGAAAAATTTTCCATGTTCATGGATTGGATGAATAAATATCATCAAAATGTCCATACCACTGAAAGCAATTTATATATGCAAAGGGATCCTAATCAAAATATCAATGACATTCTTCTCAGATCTAGAAAAAATGATGCTAAAGTTCTTATGGAATCACAAGAGATCCCTAATAGCTAATGCAATCTTAAACAACAAAAACAGAGCTGTAGGCATCACAATACTGGATTTCAAGACATATTACAGGGAAGTTAAAATCAAAACAACCTGGTACTAGCAAAAAAAAACAGATGTGTAGTCCAATGGAACTGAATAGAAACTCCAGAAATTAAACCACACATCTACAATCAACTTACCTTTGACAAAGAAGCCAAAATCAATCTCTGGAGCAAGACAGTCTCCTCAACAAATGGTGCTGAGAAACTGGATCTCTCTCTCTCTCTCTCTTTTTTTTTTTTTTTTTTTTTTGACAGGTAGAGTATACAGTGAGAGAGAGAGAGAGACAGAGAGAAAGGTCTTCCTGTACCGTTGGTTCACCCTCCAATGGCCGCCTCAGCAGGCACGCTGTAGCCACCCCACCGCGCTGATCTGAAACCAGAGCAGAGAGCTGGCCTGAAAGAGGGGCAACCAGGACAGAATCCGGCGCCCCGACTGGGACTAGAACCTGGTGTGCCAGCACCGCAGGTGGAGGATTAGCCTATTGAGCTGCGGCGCCAGCCGAGAAACTGGATCTCTGAATTCAGAAGACCTCCACCTTACACCTTACAGAAAAATCCACTCAAAATTGAGCAAAGACCTAAGTCTATGACCCAATACCTTTTAGTTACTAGAGAACGTTGGAGAAACTTAGCAAGACATTGGTATAGACAAAGACTTCTTGGAAAAGACCCCAAAGGCACAGGCAATCAAAGTCAAAACTGACAAATGGAATTACTTCAAACTGAGAAGCTTCTGAATTGCAAAAGAAACACTCAGCAAAATGAAGAGGCAACTGACAGAATGGGAGAAAATATATGCAAGCTATGCAATTGATAAAGGGTGCCAGCCTTCTTATAGGAGAAGGCACATAGGCATCTGTTCTTTCTGAGAATAGGAGAGTCCAAAATCATTAATAAGTTACTTCCAGAAAGTTAAATAGGCAAAAATAAATACAATACATGGTAGAAACTTTTTTAAATTTTAAAGTGAATGATGACTGTAACAGACTATCATGTAATTTTGCTGGAGCAATCTAAGTCTTATAAACTCTTGACACTAACACATCAAACTTCTCAAGACAAAAATCCTATATTGAAGGTATTGCTGGTGGTAGGATGTAAACTGAACAAGTATGGTAAATACGGACAAAGGAAAGACATATCCATATAATGATAGAAAAAGGAGGATTATAGAGGAATCATATATCTAAAAATATGAGACCATACTTGAATCATTTAGCAAAAATTGTGGGAGGAAAACTTAAATGTCTTTGATGTTATAAATCAACTGGATTTATTTATTGAATTTTGTTAGTGTTAAAAAAAAAAAGCCAAGGGCTGGTGCAATGGCATAAGGGTTAAGCTGCCATCTGCAGCACTGGCATCCCATATGAGCACCACTTTGGGTACCTGCTGCCCCACTACTGACCCAGCAGCCTGCTAATATACCTGGGAAAGGCGCAGAGAGTGGCCCAATTACTTGGGCCCCTACACTCACATGGGAGACTCAGATAAAGCTCTTGGCTCCTGGCTTCAGTCTGGCCAAGCCACTGTTATTATTCATCATTTGGGGGGTGAACCAGTGGATAGAAGATTAAAACCTCTCTCTTTCTCTGTAACCCTGCCTTTCAAATAAAATGAATCTTTTTAAAAAGAAAAGAAACCAGCCCAGTGGGCAAATATGGCCAATGGCTTGATTTCTATGATCTCTCAAGACAGAAGAGGAGGGAGAGAGTAAGAGGAGGAAGAAGAGGAAGGAGGTGGGACAGAAAGGGAAGACGGAGACGGAAAAGGGGAAAAGAGAAGGACAAGGAGCAAGGTGAAGGGCAGGAGGAACAGGAGGAGGAAGAGATCTTATGTAATCAGCAAAGCATAAAATGTTTATTATCTGCTCCTATACTAAAAAGGCTTGCCAAATCCTGATCCAACAAAACAGAACTAAAAATGCTATATTGGATATCTCTCCTTCCTTAAAAAGAAAAAAAAAGGGAGAAATTCATTTCAATTAAAAAATTAAAAGAACAGAATATTGTCCCTACATACATACATAACAACAAAAGAAAGCAGTTTAAAACTATAAGTAAAGCTATAAACTAAGTTTTAAAATGAGAATAAAGAAATTAAAAATACTATCAAAGTTATGAGAGAACAATAAAAATCAGAATTTTCAAAACTGAGAAACAAGTTGGTAAGAGAAAGGGATGATGTCAAAAGAAAGATAATAGATCCTTGGAAGAATCAGAAGAAAGAATGCTATTTTAGAAATGAGACTAATCAAAATACCAAAGACATTCTTCTCAGATCTGGAAAAAATGATGTTGAAATTCATATGGAGGCACAGGAGACCTCGAATAGCTAAAGCAATATTGTACAAAGAAAGAAAGAAAGAAAGAAAGAAAGAAAGAAAGAAAGAAAGAAGAAAGAAAGAAAGAAAAAAGAAAGAAAGAAACACTAAATTAGAGTGAACCCAAGAGTGAATAAATCAAGGTATCAGTGAGCTATATAAGGAACATAGAAAGGAAGAAATACAGAAAAGAGAGTAAAGGATATATAGAACACAGTGAAAATCCTAATGTCAGTGTAACTGGAGTCCCAATAGGAGAGAATATTGAGAGAACACAGAACAGTTTTTTTGAAGCCACAGTAGCTGAGAATTCTATTAAACTGGTGAAAATCAAGCCATAAATTCAATAAGCACTGGAAAATTAGAGCAAGATAAATATACACAAAAAAGCATTTCTAGACACATCATAGTGAACAGATTAAAAATTCCCAAAGAAAAGTAGAAAAATCTTAGAAACAGCTAGAGAAAGAAAAGTGTTCAAAGAAGAAAAAACAAAATTTTGAATTTTGTTGAATTTTCTAAGGAAGCTATAGAAACCAGAAGACACTTAAGTGCTAAAAGAAAAATAACTCAAACCTAAGATTCCATACATGGCAAAAAATCATGGTGAAATAAAGATATTCCCAAATGCATCAATCGAAGAGCATTAGTCATACGCAGACTTTCACTAAAATAAATACTAAAGGCAGTTATTTGTTCAGATGATGTTCCCAATGATTCTGGATAGGAGCAAAGGAATGAAGAAGAAAATACAAAGCACATAAAGGGATGACATATGTATAAATTTAAATCAGTAATAATAAATTTTTATTAGCTATAAAATGCATAGTAGAATTAAAATACATGAAATTTTCAAATCAATAGATGTGAAATAAGTGGGTTTAAAAAATGTTAAGTTCATAATCTTGTCAGAGAAACGATAGGAGAAAATATTTTTGGGCTACAATAATCCAAATATGCATTGTATAGTCTAGGCTAACATCGAAATTAAAAGGAAAATTATATTGTGATCTATTTGATTAATTTTTAAAAAATCAAAAAAAGAATGAAAATGGAACATAGAACAAGTAAGTCAAGAAACAGACATAATCATAGATAGAGTTCACTCAAACAGATGAAAATTCTACTAAATATAAATGACCTGCTTCCTTGTCTTATGAAATTCTAATATAAATTAATAGTTGTTTCTCTTCTTGGACAATGGAAAGATTTGGTTATTGTTTATAGTCCTTGTCTATACTCTTGAGGAACAATGCTTTTTTTTCTACTTATACTTGTTGAGTGCTTTATTTTTTAGAAGGTTAAGCTTATGATTATAAATAAAAATGAAAGTATGTCATCACATAAATTAAAAGAAAAATAGAAAACAATGAGGAGTGAAAGTGAGAGTTGGAGAGGGAGGGAGGGTGGGGTGGAAAGCATCATTATACTCTTAAAACTGTATATATGAAATACTTGATATGTGTCCCCTTTATATAAAAGAAAGAAAAGCCCATAGAACACTACATTTGCCTTTCCCTTACCTGCTTTGGTAGTATTGTTGGACATTTCAATGTATTTGTGTATGTTTATTTGTGCACACATACATGTGCACATGTGTGTTTAAATGTTTTTTTAAAAAAATATGTATTTATTTATTTGAAAGTCAGAGTTACACAGAGAGAGGAGAGGCAGAGAGAGAGAAAGAGAGAGGTCCTCCATCCATTGGTTCACACCCCAGATGGCCACAACAGCAGCAGCTGCGCTGATCCGAGCCAGAAGCTTCCTCCTAGTCTCCAACGTAGGTGCAGGGGCCCAAGGAGTTGGGCCACTTTCTACTTTCCCAGGCCATAGCCGAGAGCTGGATTGGAAGAGGAGAAGCTGGGACTAGAACCGGCGCCCATATGGGATGCCAGTAGTGCTTCAGGCCAGGGCGTTAACCTGCAGCGCCACAGCGCCGGCCCCTAAATGTGAGTTTCATATAGTTCATGTTCATTTTTAAATGCTTTTAAACAGTTAATATTCATTAAGATTTACTTGAGTACCTTTTTGAATCTCCTGGGATCACCTTTATTTTGCCTGAAGAACATCCGTTAATAACTTCTTTAATGTATATTTGTTGCTGATGAATTCTGCTTTGTTTTCTGAAAATATTTTACATTATGATTTTCGAGGAAATTTTCAGCACTTTTTCCATAAATTTTATATTTTTCCACTGAAAAGTCAACTGTTGTGTTATTGTTGCTTCTTTCGAAGTAATATGTATGTTCATTTTTTGAGATACTTTAAAAAGTCACTTTATCTAGGATTTTGAGTAGTTTTATTATGATGTGATTTCTTTTGTACTTATTTTCTGGTTTGGAAAGTTCTTGGGTATTAACTCTTCAAATATTTATTTTGTCACATTCTTTCTCCACTCTCCTTCTTAAACTCCTTATTTATAAATGTTATATAATTTTGCTATATCCATTACAGAATTTTTTGTATATTTTATTATATCTCTGTAATGTAGTCTAGATATTTCCTTTCATCTATCTTCTAGTACACTTATTCTGTCTAAATGTGTTGTCTTCTGTAATTCTCAGTTTTGAACCTATGAACTCCAAGTTTAGTATTTTGCATTTTGCATTTTTATTTAATTTTTATAGCCTTTTAATTCTCTTGAATTTTTCCATTTTGTCATTATTTTGCAAAATGTTTTAACAGTTATTTTAAAGTCTTTTAATTCCAATATCTGAGTCTCTTATAAATATTTCAATATTTACTTTTTAAGACAAAAATTTAAATATATAGTTATATCATGTTTATTATAAATGTTATATAAAGATTTGTATATATATATATATATATATATAAAACAAAAGCATATGTCCAAGTGTATAATGTATGCATACATGGCTATTTTTTACTGACTGACTAACACCATCTAGAATAAAATGAAGACAATTTTAAGTTTTCCCAGCTGGACAGAAGCAGATCCCCATAACTGGTGAAAGTGTTATGCTGTTTTAAGGCTGAGCTTCAGTCATTAGGAAAGTGGTCTTCTATTGTTCAACTTTATTCCTTTAAGGTCGTAACTGAAAGCTTTGCATGTTATTAGGATCCTTCATCTGTTTAGATTCTAAATCTAGTTCTGTTTTTTATTATTGCAGTAGTACATATTCATAGAGTACAATGTAATAACAATATATTTATTGAATGATGAAAAAATCAGGTTAGCTATTATTTACATCTAGCTAAATATTATTTCTTTTAAATGTTTAAAAAAATTAACACTCAATAATTTCACATATCTATGGATTATCAAGTGATATTTCAACAAATGCACACAGTGGGCACCAATGAAATCAAACAATCAATATTTCCCTCTCACTGCAATTTCTTCATGCTTGGAGTATTCTACATTCTCTCCTCTGTTCATAAAATATATGATAGGTGAATCTGAACTATAATCATTCTACTGTACTGTAGAACACAAGAACATTTCTTCTATCAAAACCATTATTCAACATTCTTCTATCTCCCCTTCATCTCTACCATCTCAACCTCTAGTAGTCACTATTCTGTATAACTTTAATTGTACACATTTGAGGAAGAACACATATTTGTCTTTCAGAGTCTGAAATATGATACCTTCTCATTCCATCCATTTTGTTGCAAATAAAAGGGTATCATGCTTTTTTTGCAGCTGAATAATATTCTATTGTATTATAGGCCACATTTATTTATCTATTTATCTACTGATAAACAATTAGGTTAATTGAGTATTATGAATAGTGAGGCAATAAACATGGGAATGCAGGTATCACTTTGATGTGCTAATTTCATTTCCTTTGGATATATACCCTGAAGTGGAATTGTTTAATCCTATGGTATATTTATTTTGTTTTTTCAGAAAACTTCATATTCTCTTCCACAATAACTGTACTAATTCATATCCCTACCAACAGTGTGTGAGAATTCCCTTATCTCTACATCCACGCCAAAATGCATTGACTTGTCTTATCCAGCTTTCATAGAATACCAGAAGCTCTCAAGCTTTTCAGTCTCTTGGTCACTGACTTCTGATCAATTTAACTTCTTAGCTGCCAATTCTGAGTTGAAAACATTTTAAATGAGAGGCATCATTTAACATTTTTCTCACCTCTCTGCAAATAAATGTTCTGTGTATGAGTCCATCTTTTTAAATAGCTTTTGGTTTAAAAAGCTAGCTTGCTATTGTTAGAAGAATATGCACACAATAAATAAATATTGTCTGAAAGGAAAGAGAAAAACAAGAAGAATGCTTAGGGGAGATTTTCCATAGCAGCTAAAAGTTTTTCTTTTCAGAAAAGTAAAAAATACTTCATATTCTTACAAATGGTGTGCAAATTTAAGTTAACCTAATGAAAGGCATAAAAGAATAAAAAGAGATACAAGGACAGATAATGAAAAATCAAAATAAATTAAAAATAAGAGGTTGAAGGTAAATTTAAAAGTATTATGAGTCATAGCACAAAGAAAGTAAAATCATCTTTAAAACAAAAATCTATTATATCAACAAATAAAGAATTCTTAAAATCAAGATGATAAACTAAGATAACTGAAAAAGTGTTCTACTAAAAATCATTTTAAGTACTTAAAAGATTTGTAATGGATCGTTGAGCTTACAAATAAGAAATTTAAACCCACAAGTGGCAAATATCAAGCCACAGCTGAAAAGAATAAAATATGAGTTTTTACTGCTGCTCTCTCATGGTGTTAATACTTTACTAGTCCAATAAACTGGAGGCTGAGTTTTAAAGTCCATCTGAGGCAAACAACAAGGAATATGACCCCTGCAAAACAGGAAACTGAAACTGAGAATTCCCCCATGAAGCCTGTGCTACTCAATGAAAGACCAGACTACATAAAAATCCTTTACCAGAAGCAAGATACAAAATCAATGCACAGACATCAAAAGCCTTTGTATACACAGACATTGCCATGGCTGAGAAAGAACTTTTAATATCAATCCCATTAACAATAGCTACAAAAACAATCAAATACCTTGGAATAAATTTAAACAAGGATGTCAAATATCTCTATGATGAAAATTACAAAATATTAAAGAAAGAAATAGAAGACACAAAAAAATGAAAAAAATCTGCCATGTTCTTGGATATCATCAAAATGTCCATTCTTCTAAAAGCAACTTACAGATTCAATGCTATACCAATCAAAATACCAAAGACATTCTTCACAGATCTAGAAAAAATGATGTTGAAATTCATATGGAGGAACAAGAGACCTTGAATATCTAAAGCAATCTTGTACAACAAAAACAAAGCCAGAGGCATCACAATATCAGACAATACCAAGACATACTACAGGAAGTTATAATCAAAACAGCCTGGTACTGGTATAAAAACAGATGGATAGACCAATGGAACAGAATAGAAACACCAGAAATCAATCCAAACATGTACAATCAACTCATAATCAACAAAGGAATAAAATCAACCCCTGGAACAGAGACAGCCTCTTCAACAAAGGTGCTGGGAAGCTGGATGTCCACATGTTGAAGTATGAAGCAAGACCCCCAGCTTACACCATATACAAAAATCCACTCAACATGGATTAAAGATCTAAATCTATGCCACAACACCATCAAATTAATTGAGAGCATAAACATAGGGGAAACCCTTCTAGATATTGGCACAGGCAAAGAATTCCTGGAAAAGACCCTAGAGACACAGGTAGTCAAAGCTAAAATGAACAAATGGGATTACCTCAAATTGAGAAGTTTCTGTACACAAAAGAAACAGTCAGGAAAGTGAAGAGGCAACCAACAGAATGGGAGAAATTATTTACAAACTACACAACTGATAAAAGATTAATAACCAGATCTATAAAATGATTAAGAAACTCCAGAGTAACAAAACAAACAACCCAATAAAAAGATGGGCTAAGGACCTTAACGGGCATTTTTCAAAAGAGGAAATCCAAATGGCCAACAGACCCTATGTTCTCCCTGATTTGGGAGAATTAATAACGCAGCTAAAATGAAAGCTATAGAAGCAAAGAAGTCACTTTTAGAACCAATGTCTTCAAGAAACCTTGATCTGATTGTTGAGAGACAGTTAACCATTGTTACTTTTTATTGTGTATATCCTTTTTGTTTTGTCGGTTTTTTAAATCTGTTTTCTTTCTCTCTCTCATCTCTCTACTTCACACTATATGCTAAACACTTTATGTAACACAGAGTAAATTATATGTATTTTAAGGGAATTGGAAAAAGATCCCAGCTAAAAATAAGGGAGGGAATAAGAGATGAAGGAGGAACTCTAAAACTGTAAACAGTATAGTTCTGCATATAGGCATATAGACTTACCTCCCAGGGTACAGCCTAAGAACTAATCATGGGCTCCAAACCCTTAAGAATTGGTGGTATAAATACCAACTTCACTGTTTCAATGATCATATTAAATGTTAAGGCAACAGATAGACTGGTCTAAGTTTAAAAGGGACGATATAAATAACATCAAGTACCTGGTAAATATAATAGAATTAAAAAAGGAAGGAAGGCCCAATATGGGAAGCAGTCCACAGCAGACTCTTAGAATGACTTTCGCAGTAAATAACACTCTGACCTCAGAATCAAATGATAAGGCTTCTTGTTCAGGCTGAAAGGTCTGAAAGATCATTTCACCCATGGAAAACAAGACTCTGTGGGAAAAAATCCTACACAGAGGATCTCTTAATACTATTGGTTGAACTCTTTAATTAACACACAATTATTCTTAGGCGTTTAAATTTAACTGAAACGTGATCTCTGTTAAATATAAGAATGGGAATAAGAGAGGGGGGAGATGAACAATTTGGGACATGCTCAATCAGACTTGTCCCAAATGGTAGAGTTAGAAACATGTCAGGAGATTCCAATTCAATCCCATCAAGGTGGCATGTACCCATGCCATCTCACTCATCAAAGTGATCAGTTTCAGTTCATAATTGATCATTTTTCATTTTTTATTTTTATTTTTTATTTATTTTTAATTTTAATTTTTTAACAGGCAGAGTGGACAGTGAGAGAGAGAGACAGAGAGAAAGGTCTTCCTTTGCCGTTGGTTCACCCTCCAATGGCTGCCGCAGCCAGCGCGCTGTGGCTGGCGCACCGTGCTGATCCGAGGGCAGGAGCCAGGTCCTTATCCTGGTCTCCCATGGGGTGCAGGGCCCAAGGACTTGGGCCATCCTCCACTGCACTCCCGGGCCACAGCAGAGAGCTAGCCTGGAAGGGGGGCAACAGGGACAGAATCTGATGCCCCGACCGGGACTAGAACCTGCAGTGCCGGCGCTGCAAGGCGGAGGATTAGTCTAGTGAGCCACGGCGCCGGCCATAATTGATTATAATGATAGGTCTAAGAGTCAAAGGGATCACATAAACAAGACTAGTGTCTGCTAATACTAACTGATAGAATTAAAAAGGGAGAGAATGATCCAACATGGGAAGTGGGATACACAGCAGACTCATAGAATGGCAGATGTCCTAAACAGCACTCTGGCCTCAGAATCAGCCCTTAAGTCATTCAGATCTGGCTAAAACGCCCATGAGAGTATTTTAAGCATGGAAAGCCAAGACACTCTGGCAAAAAACAAGAACAAAAAAAAAAAACCTAAATGAAAGATCTCTGCGAGTGAGATCCCAGTGGAAAGAACAGGCCATCAAAGAAGGAGGTACCCTTCTCTGAAGGGAGGAGAGAACTTCCACTTTGACCATGGCCTTGTCTAAATAAGATCAGAGTTGGCAAACTCAAAAGGTTTCCTTGGCAACTCATGACAAGAGCCTAGAGTGATTACTGATGCCATAAACAAGAGTGTCAATTTGTTAAGTCAACAACAGGATTCACTGTGCACTTACTCCTCATGTAGGATCTCTGTCCTTAATGTGTTGTACAATGTGAATTAACGGTATAACTAGTACTCAAACAGTATTTTTCACTTTGTGTTTCTATGTGGGTGTAAACTGTTGAAATCTTTATTTAATGTATACTAAATTGATCTTCTGTATATAAAGATACTTGAAAATGCATCTTGATGTGAATGGAATGGGAGAGGGAGCGGGAGATGGGAGGGTTGCAGGTGGGAGGGAAGTTTTTTTAGGGGAAGCCATTGTAATCCATAAGTTGTACTTTGGAAATTTATATTTATTTGAAAGAGTTACAGAGAGAGGTAGAGACAGAGGGAGACGTCTTCCATCCGCTGGTTCACTCCCCAGATGGCCACAATGGCCGGAGCTGTGCTGATCCAAAGCCAGGAGCCAGAAGCTTCCTCTGGGTCCCCCACGCAGGTGCAGGGGCCCGAGGACTTAGGCCATCTTCCACTGCTTTCCCAGGCCATAGCAGAGAGCTGGATCAGAAGAGGAGCAGTCGGGACCATTTGTGATGCCTGCACCTCAAGCCAGGGCTTTAACCACAGCACCGGCCCCCACTCTCTCTTTCTGTCTTTCTCTGTAACTATGTCTCTCTATAACTATGACTTTCAAGTAAATAAAATGAATCTTTAAAAAATTAGGCTCTTAATTATACATCATATTCAGTTTTGTTTGAAATCTTTGCTAATACTCTTTCTAACAAATCTAGTGAACCCACTTCAATTTCTGTAATAAATACAAAGTAGTACACAATTTGCAATATCAAGTAATTAGAAGTCTTATTTTTTAGAAGTCTCATTTTTAACAATCTTTTGTACTCCCTTATAAAACCTGAAAATTTCTTATAAAAATTAGAAATTTACTAATAAAAATATTAAAGTTTATCAAAAATTTTTTTGAGGAAGACACAAATTTGGTGTCCAGATTTGATACCCAAATAAAACTCCTTAGGAAGTTTCACAGGGCTCAGCAAGGTAGTCTGGGAACTCAACTAATCCTTGAGATTTACTGTGAAGAAACTCTTAAATGTTTCAAAAAGGGAGCACATGATCTTGGAATTCAACCATGTATTCTCAGAACAGCTCCTCCAAGCTCTTAAATGTCTGTCTCTGGAAACCTCAGGAGACTTTTCAAATTTAATACCTCAGAGGAGTATCAAGCTGACATGTACAGAAGTGCCTTGTCCAGCCCTGACACTTGCTCCAATAAGCTTCTGTGTTGAAGAATTAAATGTAAACACAGAGGGAAATATATAGAGCTTCCATTAATTATTTATAAAGCCCTCCATCTGCCTGAAAAGCTTTATCCTAATTTGTGTATATTGCTGAGGGCGCTGTGTAGTCTCCCTGTGATGAAGGTTGAGAATGGCTCACAGCTTGCTTGAAGAACTCTTTGATAGACTAAAGGTCAAGAAGCCTGACACTGCTTCACATAATTGTTTTCAATAGAATGATCTGGTTTTAGTGTGGACACATATATCAAACTCTGCATCTAACTCATGGCTTCCTATAGATTAACTCAGAAACTATTAAAATACCTCAGGGACTTAAAATGGGCTTTCTCTCATATGTATAATATTTGGCAGAAAAGCTGTAAGGTATGTGTAGATCACTTAATCAGTGAATATCTTTGCCTGTAGTCTTCTGATTGAATACCTTAGCTATTAATAATAGACATTGTAGATGCCTCCTGTTTGAACTCTGATGTGTTGAAGATTTACCTGTTCATCAACAAGATAGCAGAGGAAGTGCTATATTTCCCTTCTATGTCTCTACTAGTGGCACTAGTAGAATTGTTTCAAGTAATTTAGCTGCAACCTTTATTATCACTGTGGAACCAATTGTCAGAAATTGGGTTACCAACTTTTTTGCAGAAATAAATTTTGAGGAGGTATCAAAGGAAGAAGTACCTTCTTTAAAATGTTGCAATGAACTCCACTATTGACCCATGATTGAGCTCTGACTAGGAAGAGTTTTAAGCATGCTGTTTAAAATCTGTAATACATAATTAAAAAAATTACTGGAGAGAGAATTTGGAGAGCTTGCCAGACAAGGATTTCAGTATAATTTTTTTCTCTATAGAGTGAAATTAATGAACAAATTATAATTTATATTTGAATGGAAGAGCCTGTCAGTGTGGTTATACTTCTGGTTGTTGTTGTTTTCCTCATTCTTTAGCATGGATAGGTTAAACACCTGTTCCCTGGTTAATACAGAATCAGAGGCAATGGATAATGACAATTGACTTGTCTGTTTTCTTCTGTTTTTTTTTTTTTTTCCCCACAACTGTATCTACTGCCTCATCTTGATTTATAAGAAAAACCTGGGAAATGTACCCCCCTCCAAATGTTTTGTGGTTTATTTGTAAATAATACAGAAAATATTACTGTTTTTGGTAAAAAAAAAACCCAATTGTGTATTATTTATTTCAATCCAAATAAAATGCGAACTTTTAAAAAACCTGCCTTTTATGAAGTTAAATGATTCATGAAAATATAGAATCATGCCTGATAATTTTAGAATATAAATATAAATCATATATTTATTTTTTTAAATTTAAAACATTGTATTACATAAGTGTATTAAAAAGCATAATATACCCATACATTATTAATTCAGAATGATTAATATCCATGCTTCATGGTATAAAAATTTTAAATAGCTTGAGGAATAAAAGTATATGTTCTAACACAGTCATTTATGTTCATTTATATGACATTTTTGGTTTAGAAATAGATTTATAAAGCCTCAAATTTCCAAAATATTGTATATACTGGGTTAAATACCAGGAAGTTTCAATCTTACAATGTATCAACACAAAACACATGACACTTCTGTGAAAACAGTTGTAATATAGTGAAATTACACTAGTCATAATATAGCACTGAGAACATTCACTCTATCATTTATCACTACAATAAGTTACTACAGAATCATTCTTTTTTATATATAGAAGAAATAAAACATGAAATATTCTTTTTGAATCAAAAATATATAATATTTTTATGAATTATGAATTAAGCAAAGCAAATACTTACCTTTAAATGTTCCATATATTCCAAAGCATGTACAGACTTCTTATTTATGAATAAAACTAAAATGGGATTTCTAGCAAAATAATTTGATCAGAATATCAATGTACCTACAAAAAGTGTTAACTTTCTAACTTAGGGTAAGACTCTTATGACATGCAGTAAAGTCATTCCTTTCATTATTCAGAAACATTGATAACTGAAAAAACAAAGAGAGTAATAATGGGCATTCTTTCTATGAAAAGGAACACGTTAATAATTCTCTTCCTTTTAAAGAGAAAAATATATTGTGGTGGGTGTGTAATGCAGCAGGCTAAGCCACCACGTGAGATGCCTATATCCTATATCAGAGTACAAGTTCGAATCCTGCAAACTATGCTCCCCATCTAGCTTCCTGCTAATTCTCTGCAGATGATAGCCCAAGAATTTGGGTCCTGCCATCCATGTGGGACACCTGGATGGAGTTCCTGAATTCTGATTTTAGCTGGGTCCAGCCTTGGCTATCGCAGGCATTTGGTGAGTGAAGCAATGGATGGAAGATTCTCTCTCTCTCTCTCTCTCTCTCTCTCTCTCTCTCTCTCTCTCTCTTTCTCTCTCTTTCTCTCTCTTTCTCTTCCTTTTCTTTCTGACTACAGAGTATATTAGGTGAGTTCTACCAGAACAGTTTTCCAAAAGTATGTTCTGTGGTTCATACTCCCATGAGAAAATTTGGAGACTACACTCTCCGAAAAAAAAAAGTAGAAGTAGCTCTGAGAATCTCTGAATACTATATTTTCTCTCCAGAACTTAGAGATGTATATGAAGCATATTGAAAGTTTTGGAGGTTCTGTCCTGAGAAACCTGTTTATTTAGCTATGAAAAAAAAAGAAAACCAGACAAGCCACTAAAGCAAAGTAGGGAATTTTTCCCCCAGAGCTAAGCAATCCAGGACTGATGATAGCAGTTTCACAATATAAAAACAGACCTGAGATTTATCCCCTATTCTGTTCAACCATCTGTAGTGAGATGGATGATTTCTGTCACTGAATCTGTATTGCAGACAGGGAAAGAGGAAGAATAAAGTGCAGTAAGTTTTTGCTAGTTGAGCAACACTTCACCTAGTATACTCTAACTACATTCTACTGGCCAGAATGCATCATGTGGATACTTTTAACCGAACAAGTTGAAAAATGTGTATTTTTAACTGAGAACACTGCTTCCCTAAAACAAAATTTAATAGTGTCTGCCACATAACCACACACAAAATATGGTATTCCTTTAAAGAGAGATTGTTCGGCTCAACCAGAGACCTGCTGGATGAGAATCTGTAGGGATGCAGCTCATAAGACGCCATCTGCATTGGAGGTTTTTCTACATACTAGAGTTAGAGAGCTCTCAGTGTAAACTTGAATTCCTGTGGAGGCCAGGGAGTCACACAAAGGAGTGCACACAGCAAGTTCACAGAATATAGTAAGGAATGCAGGAACTATGGGACACGTGACCCAACCAATGGAGGCTGACACTGCCTAGCGCTTTGCTTACAGTCATGACAAGGCCATTTGATCCTGGATTTGCAGGGTTTTTTTTTATTATTTCTTTCAAGGAAAGATGCAAATCCACATTTTAATAAATGTATGATTTTTAAATGCTGACAAGCAGCTTTTAAATATTTGAAGTTTTTTTTCAATAAATGCTTAAAAAGCTGGACTTTTGCCTGCTAAAACAAGTGAATGCAGACACTAAGGTTACACAACTTATAAAAATTAGTAAAAAATGGTCCTCAGTCTAAATGTAAAATTAAAAACTGTAAAATTTCTAGAAGATAACATAGGTTAAAATCTAATTAACATTGAATTTGATGATAACTTGTTAAATATACCAAAGTCATGATTCATGAGTAACATAATTATTAACTGGACTTTATTATAATGAAAACTTCTCTGAGAAAGTCAGTATGTATATAATGAGAAAACAAGTCACAGGAAGAAAATATTTCTAAAGAAACATCTGAGAAAAGACTGTTATCCAAAATATACAAAAAATTCTTAAACCTCAACTTAAAACAAACAATGTGATTTAAAAATGGGCCAAAGAAATAACCAGATACTCTACTAAAATATATACACATGGCAAGTAAACATGTGAAAAATGTTCCATAACAATTTCATTAAGGAACCACAAGTTAAAATAACAATAAGTCACTACTACACAACTACCAGAATATCAAAAGTCCAAAACACTGACAACACCAGTGCTGATAAGGATATGGAGCACAGGAACTCTCATTCATTGATGAACAGAATAAAAAATGAACCCACTGGAAAACAGTTGGGCAGTTTCTTACAAAACCATATAATCCAGCAAATATGCTCCATGGTATTTACTCAAAAGACTTGAAAACTTATGTTTGCATAAAAACCTGAACATGGACTGATTCATAAGCTTTATCTAGAATCAAAATTGAGAAGTAACCAAGATGTTTCAGAAGGAGAATAGATAAAATACTGTAAACCAGACCATGAAATAGTATTCAGCACTAAAAAGAAACGAACTACCAAACCATGAAAACACATGGATGAACCTTAAATGTATATTGTTAAATGAAAAAACTCCTTTTGTAAAGGCCACATACTATAAGATGCAAATATATGTCATTATGAACAAGACAACTATGGAAAAAGAATGGTTACCAGGGTTAGTAGGGTTGAAAGGAACTTATGAATGGGCAGAGCACAGAGTTGTTCTCCGGCAGTGAGTCAGGTCTGTACTATAGTGGTAGATGCCTGCTATTTTACATGTGTAAAAATTCATAGAATGTGCGACACCAAGAATGGACCCTAAAGTGAACTATGACTTTTAGGAAATAATGATGCGTCAGTATAAATTTGTAGACTGTAACAGGTGTACTGTTGTGATACAATCACCTGCAGTACAGATATCTGTAGGTTACCCATAGCGGGAGAGACTATGTATGTGGGGGGATAGCAGGTATACTTTCCACTCCATTTTACTGTAAACCTAAAACTTCCTTAAAATTGTATCTATTTTTAATGTACATTTAAAGTACTGTGTATGGGTAATCAAAATCAGATCTGCAGGTATAAACTGATAAATTTTGGAGAAAAAGAGATATTAAAGTTTATAAACTTCATATGTTATAGTTCTCAAATTTTAGCCTTAAGAGATATTATCACTTATGGAATAGTAATATGAGCAAAATTTATTGAAACTTTAAAAAGATTGTCTTACTTCCCATTAGCACAAGGCAGTATTTGTCCCCACACAACACCCTCTAACAAAGATCTGTTAGAGACAAGTAAATGTTTCAACTTAAAAATACATACTTCTGTTTAAAATGTATGTGGGTCAGGAGCAAAGCAGAAATAGTAAGAGACAGCGTTGGCCCTTCAACTCTCTGAGCTCAGACTTGTTAAGGAGGAAGGTTATCCAGAGATGGAGTTTTGTGGAGTAATACATACTTAACATAATGCATTCAGGTCCACTCAAATACAGAACGTCTGACTGCCAAGGCACATTTAACCTCTACAGCATATAGCCTTCCCAGTGCAACATTTATCTGACCTGCAGAAAGTCTAACAATTTGATTATGTGTTGTTTTTCATAGAGACAATTGATTTAGTTATAGGTATAAACATTTGTACACTACATGCACATACCTTCCTAAGAACTGGATCGTATTTTCCAATAGGCAGCCACCATAGTTTAATTTTGCTTCTTGATAAACCTTATATGAATGGAAGAAAATAATTTTAGAGCCTGCTGTGTCTGAATTCTTTCACCAACCAAAATGTTTTTTAAAAGATTTATTTATTTATTTATTTATTTAAATGGCAGTGTGACAGAGAGAAAAAGAGACAGAGACAGAGAGATAGCAAGATCTTCCATCCACTGGTTCACTCCACAAATGGCTGCTACAGGAGCCTGGAATTCCATCTGGATCTCCCACGTAGGTGGCAGATCTATTGCTTTCCTAGATACATGAGCAGGAGCTGGATTGGAGGCAAAACAGCCAGGACTGGAACCCATGCCTTGATATGGGATGCCAGCATTGCAAGCAGTGGCTTAATGCTGCACTAAAATGCTGGCCTCAACCAAAATGTTTTTGAATGCTCATTCATGCTCTCGCATGTATCAAGATCATTCTTCTTGCATACTCAGTAGTATGAACATAGCACCACTTATTCACCCATCTTCTTGTTGATGGACGTTAGGTTGTTTCCAGTTCTTTACTAAGGAAGCTTCTGTGGGCACTCATTAACATGCCCTTTTCTAGACATACATTTTCATAGCTTTCAGGTTAATGCCTGGGAGTAGAACTGCTAGGTCCTAGGACAGTTGCAAATTTGATTCAATAAGGAATTGCCAATTGTTTTCCAGAGAGATGTTACCATTTTACCCTCCTATTCACATTATTTTAATTCCTTCTCATCCTCATCAACTACTCTGCTGGGGGCAAAACTGCACCTCATTTTGACTTTCATTTGCATTTCCCTTCTGACTAATGATGCCAAGCAGATTTTCTTGCAGTTACTGGCGATTTGTGTTCCTTCCTTTTGTAAGTTTCTGTTCAAATCTTTTGCTCATTTTAATTGGGTCGACTGCCTTCTTAGCATTGATTTAGTGTCTTTTTTACTTATTGAGTGCAAGATTTTTGTCTGATATATGTGTTGCAAGTATTATTGCCCAGTCTATGGCTTGCCTTTCATTTTTAGCAATGTCTTACAAAAAGCAGAGGTTATTGATTTTGGATAATTTCAATTTATTCATTTTATTCTAGGATATTTACATTTTTAATTTTTATCTGTAAGTCTATAATCCATACCTAAACATTGTATATGAATGATATGCATGAAGTCACAGCCAGTTATTTTTTATACATTTATTCAGCTCCTTCAGTATTATTTCTCGAAATTTTCCCATTGAAATTACTTAATGCCTTTGTTGAAAAAAGTCTACCGACTTTAAATGGTAAATATATTTCTAATCTCTATTCTACTACATTGGCCTGCTTTTCCATTGTTGTACTACTATCACATATTGTTAATTATCACTGCGTTATAGTATGCCTTGATGTCAAGAGGTATAAGTCCTCTAATCCTCTTTCCTTCACCAGGTTTTTTGTTTATTCTTTTTTTAATTTTAAAATAAATTAAAAGATTTTATTTATTTGAGAGGTAGAGCTACAGACACAGAGAGGGAGAGACAGACAGAAAGGTCTTCTATCTACTGGTTCACTTCCCAAAAGGCTGCAATAGCCAGACCTAAGCTAATCAAAAGCCTGGAGCCAGGAGCTTCCTCTGGGTCTCCCACGTGGGTACAGGGACCCAAGCACTTGGGCCTTCTTCCACTGCCTTCCCATGTCATAAGCAGGGAGCTGGATCAGAAGAAGAGCAGCCAGGACATGAATGGAACCCAAATGAGATGCTGGCACACAGAAGAGGCTTAGCCTACTGTGCTACAGCACCAGCCCCTCAAAATAAATTTTAAAATGACCTTGTAAATAACTATTAAAAAATGCCTACAAATTTTTTAAATGGCATTGTATTGAAACATATATCACTTTTAAACCTTATATACTTACAAATAAAATTAAACATGTGCACAATTTTTACACAGTAAAGTGACAAGATATTTTTCAGAGAAATTTTAGGAAATCTAAATAATCGGAAGCATGTAATATTTTAAAATACATTTTAGACAAAGAATGGTAAATCACAGAGCAGTGACAATATGAAGGAGGTCAACTAAAGGCCAGGAAACTGTGGAATGCTCATATAGGGGAAGAATGTAGTGGAGCCAGGTTTGCTGCAGATCCCTCTGGTGTCTGGCTCTGGGCAGATAAAGCTGTCTCTCATAAGGGAAGATTTACATTCTGCCTTTAGGTAGACGGATGAAAAGAACAGAAAGTCCTTCTGCTTTCTAACCTTCTACAGCTCAATAATCCTTCGTACTTAAGGGGGAAATATTATGATTTCCTTTAGTGTCTTCATCCATGATGTCAGCACTTGCATGGAACATACATTTGGGTAAATATTTACAATGAATATATAAATGAAATAAATCTGATTTCTATTTTCCCAACTTTCCCTAGATTCTGTAATTACCAACTCCAAAGCCAAATTAACTCCCTGTTTTCCCATTTTAACTCCTTTTAAATTTTTTTTTTTGCTACATGTGACAGTTGACACCCCTCCTTCTTGATCTCTTCTGTTTCTTAAGCTTTTCCCTCTTTCCACATTATCATATCTCCTTCAAATTGTCCTATTCCTCACCTTTCCTTCAGCGTGTTCATCAGACCTTTTTAACAATTCCTAAGATTAATCCAATTTGCAGTTTAAAATTGTTCTCAGGGATCAGACTGCTGGCATTTCATACAGAATTTATAAGTCAAGCTACCCAGTAGCCCAATGGATTGTGATTACAAATCACCTTTGAGGGCTGGCACTGTGGCTCACTTGGCTAATCCTCCACCTGTGGCGCCGGCACCCCAGATTCTAGTCCCAGTCAGGGAGCCAGACTCTGTCCCAGCTGCTCCTCTTCCAGTCCAGCTCTCTGCTGTGGCCCGGGGGAGGGGGGGCAGCAGAGGATGGCCCACGTGCTCCTGGCTTTGGATTGGCACAGCACCGGCCCTAGCCGCCATTAGGGGAGTGAACCAACGGAAGGAAGACCTTTTTCTGTCTCTCTCTCTCACTGTCTATAACTCTACCTGTCAAATAAAAAGAAAGAAAGAAACCACCTTTGAAACTCTGAAAGACCTGCCACTTCCATGGTTTTACCCTGGTGCACAGACTCTGCACAGAAGTCCTGGGAAGGATTTCTAACTCTACATTCCTAGCCAGTACAATAGGCCTTGATTGCCTATGAGTGTTATTCTGAATACCGTAATGTCATGTGGAATTTGACATATCAAAAATCAAGAATTTGTGATGGGTGTGGCCAGAGAGCTCTGTTCTTTTTTTAGGCATGGAAAGCCAAGACACTCTGGA
Source organism: Lepus europaeus (assembly GCF_033115175.1). Taxonomy (NCBI): domain Eukaryota; kingdom Metazoa; phylum Chordata; class Mammalia; order Lagomorpha; family Leporidae; genus Lepus; species Lepus europaeus. The sequence continues at coordinate 126,518,942 of NC_084828.1, forward strand.
AAAAAAAAAAATCCTAAATGAAAGATCTCTGCAAGTAAGGTCCCAGTGGAAAGAACAGGCCATCAAAGAAGGAGGTACCCTTCTCTGAAGGGAGGAGAGAACTTCCACTTTGACCATGGCCTTATCTAAATAAGATCAGAGTTGGCGACCTCAAAAGGCTTCCATAGCCTTGGCAACTCATGACAAGACCCTAGGGTGATTACTGATGCCATAAACAAGAGTGTCAATTTGTTAAGTCAACAACAGGAGTCACTGTGCACTTACTCCTCATGTAGGATCTCTGTCCTTAATGTGTTGTACAATGTAAATTAATGCTATAACTAGTACTCAAACAGTACTTTACACTTTATGTTCTGTGTGGGTACAAACTGTTGAAATCTTTACTTAATATATACTAAATTGATCTTCTGTATATAAAGATAATTTAAAATGAATCTTGATGTGAATGAAAAGGGAGAGGGAGCAGGAGAGGGGAGGGTTGCAGGTGGGAGGGAAGTTATGGGGGGTGGGGGAAGCCACTGTAATCCAAAATCTGTACTTTGGAAATTTATATTTATTAAATAAAGGTTAAAAATAAAAAAATAAAAACTATTTTCTCCATAAAATTTTTTGTTCGTTCAAATCCCATGGTTTGTCAATGACCATGCACTTCTGACGGTACTTAACTTTCTAACATATGCCTTCCTTGTTTTTCAGAGACTATCACAGTAAGGCAGGACCTACAATCTGATGGCTTCACTATTTCAGTGATCTCTCATTGGAAATGATTCTCTCTTCAAACCTCTTCTTGAATTTTCAGTATGCTAGGAATAAAATCTCTTAAGGCTTACAAGACTGTCTGATCTGGCCCCCAATTCCCTTCCCTAAATCTTATATTATAATTAATCTCCTTGATATCTCATAAATCTTGTGCTTTCCCCTTGACAGTCTATCACTATTTTCTTTGTTTTTTAAGATTTATTTATTTATTTATTTGAAAGGCAGAGTTACAGAGAAGCAGAGGCAGAGAAAAAGGGAGACAGAGAGAGAGAGAGAGAGCTAGTTCACTCCCCAGATGGATGCAATGGCTGGTGTTGGACTGATCCAAAGCCAGGAGCCAGGAACTTCCTCTAGGTCTCCCACGTAGGTGCAGGGCCCAAGGACCTGGGCCATCTTTTACCTATTTCCCAGGCCATAGCAGAGAGATGGATAGGAAGTGGAGCAGCTGGGACTCGAACCAGCACCCATATGGGATGCCGGCACTACAGGTTGTGGCTTTACCTGCTAAGATACAGTGCTGGCCCCACCAGTCTATCACCATTGTCATTAAACTATTTCCTTGTAAAGTTATGTGGTTTTTTTTTTTGGACAGGCAGAATGGACAGTGAGAGAGAGAAACAGAGAGAAATGTCTTCCTTTTCCGTTGGTTCACCCCCCAATGGCCACTGCGGTCAGCGCACCACACTGATTCGAAGCCAAGAGCCAGGTGCTTCTCCTGGTCTCCCATGTGGTGCAGGGCCCAAGCACTTGGGCCATCCTCCATTGCACTCCCAGGCCACAGCAGAGAGCTGGCCTGGAAGAGGAGCAACTGGGACAGAATCAGGTGCCCCGACCAGGACTAGAATCCGGTGTGCTGGGGCCACAGGCGGAGGATTAACCTATTGGGCCGAGGTGTCGGCCAGTTATGTGTTTTATATTTACCTCCACCACAATCACATCTACCTATGAAAGTGATGATTGCATCATTTAATGTATCTTTAGACTCACAAATTAGCACAGCAGTTTGAAATCATAGCCAATATATATTTGTGAAGAAATGGATGCAAATACTAGAACATTATTTTTAAAAATTGAACAGATTTGGTTAAATATAGCTTATATTAAAAAGACATGAATAATAGAGTGAAAATTCTGCTATGAAAACAGATGACAAAGAAACCATTCATTAATACCACAATTCAATAGAGGTCTTGTTTCCTCCTATAATATCATTAATTGTTGCTCCTGCCACAGACTTTGTTATTTCAGGATTTCACAAGAAGAGCACTCCCTAACACCTCCTATTTGACACTAACATTCTAATGTCTCACTTTATTACTGAGACACAAAACAGCTGGAGGGAGGAATTAGCAATGTCAAATAAAACATGATTTTTATTCATATTTTTAATATTTTTAAAATAAAATGAAGAAAAGCTAATGGAAATACAAGCCAGCAAAATATACAATTTTGACTATGTGTGCCAATGCAAAAGGAAATTGGTGTTGATCTATTTATTTATTGTTAATGCAATAAACAGAAATGCCAGAGCTAAAACTCCTGTGGCCCAGTCCTAGTTGGACAGATTCCACCAGGTCCTTTCCTTCCATCTTTTTGGTTAACAGAACTTTCTAAATGCAACTTCATACTTACTGAGTAAACACATAATACGTTATGTGTGCATCAGTTTCTTCATCAGTAAAAGTGGGTAATACTAGTACCTCGCTTACTGAATATATTAAGATCATGCCTCTAAATTGTTCATCCTAGTACTGAGCACACCGAATCAATCACTATCAGCTAACTATGGTTATATAACTCCCTAGGAATAGAAATTTTCTTGGCATCAAATTCCAGTACCAATAACCAGTACTATCAGAAGTTCTCCAGGTAAACCTGACATTTTTATCTGCTATATGAACTCATCAGAACCATTTGCAGAATTATCATTTAGTTCCTTTCACACCAGGCACTGCTCCTTTGTTAAGATCAATAAGTTGCTCAAATTAGTGCCAACACACAGTTTTAATTTTAGTTTTGTAGGGTCCTATTTCAAGCCTTCCATATTTGCAAACTCAGGTCTGTTACCACTCAAATATGAATAACAGCTTGATATCTGTCATTAGGACAAGAAATTTTCCCTTATACTTATAATGCTTACAATGTAAGTGACTGAATTCCCAAGTCACTGTTGGATGTAGACTCTGTTACAAACATTCTTTATCACAGCAGTTTCCAACCCTGCTTCTTTGCCACTTCTCAACTTGGACATCTGGCTACTATCTAATACAATTATAGAATAGTTTTCACTGTTACTAGACTTTCAGTTCACTCTCTAGCATAGCAGAGCCAAGCACTAAGGAGACTATCCAAGACAGAATGATAAATGCCTTTCCTTCTGATGATGTGTATATAACCCATTCTAACTGAAAGTGGGGGGAACAATATCCTAGGCCCTTAAATATGAATTGTCAACTCCAACTACCTCTTTTCACAACAATCACACATATTATCTCAATTCCCAACACATGATATTCCAAAACAAAGACCATGAGATGAGGCCATCATTGAGGGCAATGACCCTTGACAACACCAAGGACTTCTCCAGGACACAGTTTATTGGCAATGATAAGGGACAAGAGCCAGAAATCACTTCTTGGTTCAGCAAGCACAAAAACCTGAAGATAAGCCCAAATGAAAGTTTGAACTGAAATAGGAGTTTCTTTCATCTGGAATTATTTACATAGAATAGGCCAACCCCCAAACATGACAGCTACAACATGTAAAAGTCCAAGTATACTATTTTGAGAATTTAGTCAGGCTCTTTTGCTCTTCTATTTTGACTCCCCATATTTACCTTAGAAGACCTTACATTAGAGATCCATTTCAGTCTCCTGGCTTCTTCCTCTGTAATCTTTGATAATGGCCTACTTTTTGCCTACAGTTTCAAATACTGCTGATGGCAAGAGTTTTTCTGCCTTTTCCCCCATATTCTACAAGCCACATTAGATTACTAAGTCCTCCCAAACCAGAGAAAGCAAAAAGACCCCATGAACATCCTTTTTTCCTACATAGGTTATTTTTGTAAGATTTTACTCTTGCAAATACAACAGTGTAAACAACCATGGAAAACTTACTGAGTATGGCATTGATATAAGAATTGAACTAAAGCAATAAAAAAAGGAAGGAAGGAAGGAAGGAAAGAAGGGAGGGAAGGAGGGGGGAGAGAGGGAGGAAGGGAGGGGGAAGAAAAAGAGAAAGAAAGAAAAGAAGAAAGAGAGAAAGGAAGAAAGAAAAAGAAAATACAAGGGTATTTCAAAAAATTGATGGAGGGATGTATGTACAACCTAGGGTTAGGACACTCACTCTCATCCCTCATTAGAGTGCCTGTGTTTTATGCGTACTCAACTCCTGACTCCAGCTTCCTGCTAATACAGACTCCAGGAGATGTTTGGGGTGATTGGATATCTTCTACTCACATGGGAGACTTTAATATAGTTCTAGGTGCCTGACTTTGGCCCTAGCTAGGGGCCATTGTGGGTGACTGAGAAGTGAATCAGTGGTTGGGAGTTCTTTCTCTGTCAACCCAACTTTCTCTTTTTCTCTGTGTGTCAAATAAATAACTATAAAAAATCTTTAAATTTTTATGGATAAATTAAATTAAGGATGTTTGTTTTTCCTTAAGCTTTTTGAATTCCCTTATATTTTCCTGCTTTGTTCTAGTAATCATTGAAATATGCTTATCTCCTGCTTTCCCATGCACATCCATAGGAAGCTGGATCAGAAGCGGGGCAGCCAGGATGCAAACTGGCACTCTGATATGAGATGCCAGAGTTAGAAGCAACAGCTAACCCACTGTACCACAATGCTAGCGCTTATTCTTAACCATAAATAACAAGCATACTCTTTTTTTTTTTTCAGTTTCAGGAATTTTTTTATTTACAGAGTTACAGAGAGAGACAGAGACAGATATCTTCCATCTGCTGGTTCACTCCCCAAATAACTGCAAAGGCCAACACTGAGCCAGGAGCTTTATCCAGGACTCCCACATGTGCCCAGAGACTTGGGTCATCTTCTGCTGCCTTCCCAGGCACATTAGCAGAGAGCTGGATAGAAAGTAGAGCAGCTGGGACTTGAACTGGCATGCCAGGTGGTGGCTTACCCATCTATACCACAAAGCCAACCCCTTGTATAAGTTTTGAACAAAGGTTTATATCTAATACAGTAATTAGAACAACAAATTTTCTGTACAAAATAATTTTTCACATTTTCTCTCTTGTTGGATATTTATTTCTAACTTAGAAGGGTGATGGACCTACATAAAGTAAAAATTAAAATATAATTCCAATTTAGGAATCCAAGCAGCCAGATGGCATTAAAATCTTTGCAGAGTAATATTTACTCCTGCAGTGACAATTCCTCTTGGACTCTTGCAGATAGACACTTGCTTCAAACAAGGTTCCATAAAGCTAGCAGGCTTAATAGTTTGCCCTTAAGAACTAACACTTTGTGTGTCAGCAGCCTAGAAAATGTGACTCCCAATGTCTTGCTAGAAAACAAAAGTAAAATAACTAAACGATAGCCTATTGCTGAATAATACTTTTAATATGATCCCCATCAACATGCTTATGAAATTTAAGGTTATCTGTGTCAACAGGGAGGCTGTAGAAGGTGACGAGTCATTTAGTCTAAGGCAATTCATTCTCCTTCACAGGAAAGTGAAAGCCATCCCAGCCCTGTCAGTCAGTTGCCCTGCCTTGACATCTGGAATGTTGGTGGCATTAGAGATAAATGTGAAGAATGAGGAGGAGGATGACATGTGCTGGCATCATCACAAGTCTTGGAGAAAGGTCAGAAAAGCTAGACGAGAAGCTGTAGTTTGAACATGCATCAGATGGTAGATGTTAAGCTCATTTTTAAACTTTCTTCTTGTTTATTCTTGTGAATAGGGCCTTTTAGTTCTCAAAATTTGAAGTAATCACAATTCCTATCTGTTGGTATCTAAAACTGGTTTTCAATTGGTTAAATATTAAGATATTCAGTAATAACAACAGTGGCATTAAACAAGGACTGTGGATATATTCTTCCTAAAGGAAATAGATACATGAGCCATTTTTCATGAATTCTTCTACCTGGAGTCCTCTCAAACCCTCATGCTCCTTACCTCATTATCCAGGGCAGTAGAGTGTTCTTACCATTCTAAACTCAGATATCAGTGGCCGGTGCTATGGCACAGAAGGTTAAGCCTCCATCTGCAGTGGGCGCTGGTTCAAATCCTGGCTGCTCCACTTCTGATCTAGCTCCCTGCTAATGCTCCAGAGAAAGAAGCAGAGAATGGCTCAAGTGCTTGGGGCCCTGCACCCATGTGGGAGACCTAGAAGAAGCTCCTGGCTCCTTACTTTGGTCTAGCCCAGCCCTGGCTGTTGTGTCCATTTGGGGAGTAAACCAGTGGATAGACGATCTCTCTCTCTCCCTCTCTCTTTCTCTCTCTGTAACTCTTCCAAATAAATAAATAAATCTTTAAAAAAAAAAAACTCAGGCTCCAACACTCTCCTTCCCCAGAGGTTTTCTAGAAGCTAATTCTCTATCTAACTGGAATAAATTGCTCTACACATCCTTCAGGGCTCACAGTAAGGATACTGGCCCCATCTCTTCACTGTGTTTCCATTCCCCCAGCTGTCTTAGCTCACCCTTATTCCAAGATCATTACTCTTGCCTCAAGAAGTCTTCCCATATCCCCATGAAATTTCTTTGAGACCCTCTCAACTTGATGCTGGAGTAAAACATAGATAAGAGACGGTGTTCTAGGGGGCTGAATGGAATTTTCCTGATGCCTAGCTGAGGATCATACATTCTGGTCACAGGACCACCAAAGTCTATGCCATCCATATCACAGCAGGGACTATGGAGAGATGTCAGTTTAAATACCATGTCTAACACTAGTCAGGACTCCATCCTTCCCCACAAGACACTTTAAGAGAAATAGCAACAGGGGCCAGAGCTGTGGTGCAGCAGGTTAATCCTCTGCCTGTGGCTCTAGCATCCCATATGGCCGCCGCCAGTTCTAGTCCCAGCTGCCCCTCTTCCAATCCAGTTTTCTGCTATGGCCTGGGAAGGTAGTGGAGGATGGCTCAAGTGCTTGGGCCCCTGCACCCGCATGGGAGACTGAGAAGAGTCACCTGGCTCCTGGCTTCGGATCGGTGCAGCTCCAGCCATTGTGGCCATCTTGGGAGTGAACCAACAGAAGGAAGACTATTTCTCTGTCTCTCTCTCTAACTGTCTGTAACTCTACCTCTCAAATAAATAAATAAAATCTTTTTAAAAAGAGAGAGAGAGAGAGAAATAGCAACAGAAAAAAAGTCTGCCCTTTGAGTAAGTCAGGATTTGGAAAAAGTCTCATAACTGCACATATACCCTTCCACAGTGATAGGAATGGAAGTAGGTTCCTTTCTTTTCCCAAAATAAAGAAAGAAGATTCTAGGAGTATCACTAATAGCATAACTTGAAAAAAATTATAATATTTTATTTTTCTAGTTTATGTTCTCATACAAAAATACCCAAGACAATAATTCAAATGCAAAAGTAATTTATGAGAGAGATGGAGAAAGTGTTAGACAGAAAGTTAGAATGGGAAAGGTGAACAATGAACTGGAGGTTAATTTCCCTAGAAAAACTGAGTCAGTGTAAAACATATGCCTGAGAATTTTCCTTGATGGGTCAGGAATCTGAGATACTGAGACACTAACTACACTCAGGAAATTATTAAGGGCTGCCAGTGGAGGTGGTGTTAATATGCCAGCACTCTGAGCCTACATCAAGTGATGCAAGGATGACAAACTGGACTGTGGTAGTAAGACGGAAGACTCTTAAAGATAACATGTGCTATGGGGCCAGCATTGTGGTGCAGCGGGTTAAAACCCCAGCCTGCGGTACCACCATCCCATATGGATGCCAGTTCGAGTCCTGGTTGCTCCACTTCCAATCCTGCTAATGTGCCTGGGAAAGCAGTGGAAGATGCCCCAACTCTTTGAGCCCCTGTACCCATGTGGGAGACCCAGAGGAAACTCCTGGCCCCTGACTTTGGATAAGCTCAGCTCCGGCCATTGTGGCCGTTTGGGGAATGAAACAGCAGATGGAAGATCTCTCTTTCTGTCCTGTCTCTAACTCTGTCTATAACTCTGACTTTCAAATAAATAAAATAAATATTTTTAAAAAGATAATGTGTTAAAGTTACAAGATGGGCAGGCTGGGACGCACTGAGGTGATAAGGACAAGGGTATAGGTGAGGCATTATCAACATTTGCTTCATTGATACTATCATTTTTGCACTAAATGTCAGCTGTGTGTCACATTGACATTGCGTATTATCTACATCAGTTTTACCACAAAATAATATGCACAAGGGATTTGAAAAGGTTAATAAAAATGGAATTAAAAGATAACTTTATTTAGTGCATTTTTTTAAAATCCATGCATAATTTTCTCATAAAATACATTTTTCATGAAGTTTTGCAACTTCATGAAGTTTTGCAACTCAGAATAGTTCTGCTAATTTCCTTTAGTCTCAGTTGCAATTCATACATGATTCATTTTTAATTCCTTCACCATATATTTTCAATAAAGAGAATATAAACTGTGGAGTATGAAGAATGTATGGATAACTAGATTTCCACTAAGGTATTACCCAGTAACTAAACATCAGACTGTGTCACCTGTATTCTGGCAGTGACTCAATTGTACTTATAAAATGTTTCACTTCTCAAAATCCACTGATTTTCATTTTGGCTCCTATTATTTTTGGGGATGATACTTCACTGAGAGGAAACTGAATTATATACTGATGGATTTTTTAAGAAATCACTGCTCAGGGCTGTTGGACCTAACATCTCTAAGTCTCATAACTTTCAATTCAATTGTCTCTTCATTTGTGAAGCTCTTCCTTGACTTTCTTTTCCTTTTTCTGTTTTTTTTTTTTGTTTTTTTTTTTTGTTTTTTTTTTTTTTTTACTTGAGAGGGAAAGAGAGGGTGCCCTCTCTGATTCACTCCCTGTAATGAGTTGAGTAGGATTTGTCTCCCCAAAATTTATGTAGCTATTTAACTCTGATGTCTTAATGTTTAATGATCAATGGACTAAGGATAGACTTGATGTAATGATGATGTCTGAGAGAAGGGGCCAGTAGGAAGTCTTTGGATCACTGCAGGTATGCCCTCAGAGTCTGTTTCTTACAAGAGGTTTGATTATTGATCTCAAATTCAGCCTAGTTCTCCCCTTCCCAGCTAATCATGTGATCATGCCTCAGCACCTTCTATGAAGAGTCTCCATCAGATGCCAGACTAGGGAGGCCTCCTGATCCTGTGACCTTGATCTGCTAGCTGAAATAAACCTTTTTTTTCCAAGAAGATATTAATGTAACAAAAAGCAGATTAATACAACATCCAGATGCCTGAAATGGCCATGACTGGGACAGGACCAAAGGTGGGAACCAGGAGCTTAGTACAGGTTTCCCTATGTGTGGCAGGAACCCAATTAATTCAGGCAAAATCACTACCTCCCAGGATCTACATAAGCAGGAAGCCAAAGCCAGGAGTTGAACGCAGGTACTCTGATGCAGTTGTCTTACCCATTAGGCTAAACACTTGCCCCCAACCTTTGAATTTCAATTATTAAAATTATCCAGAGCCTACAGACCTGACAACAATAACACCAACGTTTTGTTATTTCCTTTAATGTCATGAGTTTATTCATTTGATGATGTCCCTTATGAAATGATACACCCCTGAAATCTCAGATATTGCAGGTTGAAGTGGAGACTCCACATTCTCAGATGAGTTGTCCCCTACATTTCTTAAAAATACTCAGTATCAAAGAGATGAGCTGCATTTTCAGAGAGGGTTTTAGAGGCCTCTTTGGCAGTATAAAAAGTAAGAAGTTCTTTTTATTTCCTGTAATCCTGGCATAACAATAGTGGGGGAAGTGGTGTCATGAAACAGATAGGAAAAGACTATACTGAGAGCCACACAATAAGAATGAGCACACCAGGCAGGCTTTCTTCCAGCCAGATGCATTTTTATGTTCCTGAGAAGGGGAATTTAAGGATGCATAAAATGGAGAAAATGACCCAGAGCATGAAATTACTACAGGGATATAAATTTCCTCTACAAGATGTAGTTTTCTTTTGCCAGTTTCACAGAGTAAGTATGGGCATTTTGAATGATTGATTATTTCATTTGATTTCTCCCCCTCTTCTTTAAAAATTTATTTTTTTTAACTTTTATTTAATGAATATAAATTTCCAGTGTACAGCTTATGGATTACAATGGCTTCCCCCTCCCATAACTTCCCTCCCACCCGCCACCCTCCCCTCTCCCGCTCCCTCTCCCCTTCCATTTGCATCAAGATTCATTTTCAATTCTCTTTATATACAGAAGATCAATTTAGTATAAAGATTTCAACAGTTTGCACCCACATAGCAACACAAAGTGAAACATACTGTTTGAGTACTAGTTATAGCATTAAATCACAATGTACAGCACATTAAGGACAGAGATCCCACATGAGGAGCAAGTGCACAGTGGCTCCTGTTGTTGACCCAACAAATTGACACTCTAGTTTATGGCGCCAGTAACCACCCTAGGCTGTCGTCATGAGTTGCCAAGGCTATGGAAGCCTTCCAAGTTTGCCGACTCTGATCATATTTAGACAAGGTCATAAAAGACAGAGTGAGGATAGTAACCAATGATCCTAAGAGTGGCATTTACCAGGTTTGAACAATTATACAGCATGAAGTGGGGAAGAGGACCATCAGTACACACAGGTTGGGAGTAGAGCCATTGGTGGTAGAGTAGAGGTTATGATTACAAAGGAATGAGGCCCAAGTGCACTAGACAGGGCCTAGAACAAAGGACAGAGTCATTATTAGAGGAGCTAAGAAAGGTGCTGTCTAAGCTACAAGTAATTTTTCTGATTGAGAGGCAAATAGAACCTGATAGAACTTTTTGGAATTTTTTTTCACCTTAGAAGTAGCAAGGGTTCAATTTGATTTTCTGCTTGTGAACATTTTATTCATTCTTTGGTATTGCATTTAAGCTACCTCAGTGATGACTGATAATTCCCTAGTAAGTATATTAACCAGATTGGACTGCCATAACAAAATACCACAGATTGAGAGGTTTAAATTGTTTCATACAGTTCTGGAGAATGGGAAGGCCAAAATCTAGGTGTGGTGCAATTCAGTTCTGCAGTAAGGATCCTTGCCCTGGTTTGCAGAGGGACTTCCTGCCTTCTCAATGTGTCCTCATATGGGAGAGAGACGAGAGGAGAGAGGAGAGAGGATAGAGAAGGGAGAGGAGAGAGGAGAGAGGAGAGAGGAGAGAGGAGAGAGGAGAGGGGAGAGGAGAGAGGGGAGAGGGGAGAGGGGAGAGGGGAGAGGGGAGAGGGGAGAGAGGAGAGAGGAGAGAGGAGAGAGGAGAGAGGAGAGGAGAGAGGAGAGAGGAGAGAGAGAGAGGAGAGAGATCTCCAGTTTCTCTTCTCTTTTTTTAAAGATAGTAATACCATCATGGGACTCACACCCTAGTGACCTCATCTCAATGTAATTTTCTCTCATTGGAGGTTAGATATTCAACATACAAATTTTATGCTATAACAGTTGACACCAACATTCTGTTCAAAGCAGGAAGACTATGACTCAAGTGAATAATATACGGAGAGCTGAGTATTCTGACAAGCTTCAGGTAATAAACATATGAGAGAAAAACAGCAAACCACAAAGCTAAGGGCATACATATTAATATGCATGGATTCTGCTTAATAACTAGCAAGTAAATAAAAGTTATTGTGAAGAACATTACATCTGTGAGAGATTTTCTTATAACATTAAAACAATTTAAACATCTACTGAAGAGTGGGAAAGAGTGTATCCTTGAAAACTGGAGGTGGTTATTTGGAGAGGAGTTAATTTAGAATAATCTCCAACTCAAGCCTGAATGACACCTCATCTGTTTGGCTATAGAGCATGAGTTTTCTTGGAAAATGTGGTATATCATCCATCCAACAAATAGCATCCCGAGGCAAAGGAGATATAAATGTGAATATTTAATAGGTTTTAAGTTTCCTGGAGATTAGGCTTAAATGAGGAGAGTAGTCAACTAAGGAGACAAGCACAATTCCAAATAAATATGAATTAGTGGGAATACATAAGACGGACAACCAACTACTAACCCAATCTTTGGGACTCAGGGAAGGCTAGCAGTTGGCCTTGGAATAGATAAAAATATATTGTAGGCAAGGGTACTGAGACAAGAGAAAGTATAGCACTCTGGGAGCTGAAAATAGTTCCGCTGGGTTGTTCTGTTGTGAGCAAGGACTATAGATAGTACAAAGGGAACCAGAAAAGTAAGGACATTCAAGCTATGTTGGGTTCGAAAATTTGTCTGAACATAAAAATAACTCATTAAGAGGGATAAAGAAGAAAATACATAATCAGGAGCACATTTGAATGATCATTCTTACTATACCCTGGAAACTATTCTTGGAAACCATAAAGTAGGAAACTCTTTAAAGATATTCTAGCAATAATTCAGATGCAAGATATTTGTGGTCTTAATTAAACTAATGTTGGGGTGTAGGGTTAGAAATAGATGTATTTGAAAGATATTGAAGAAGTGGACTTTGTAGGTCCTGGAATTGGTTGGATAGTAGTAAGAAAGGGAAGGAATAATCTGGATTTGTAGCCTGGACAGCTGATAAGGTACCATGCCACTTACTAAAGATTGGAAACTGAGTAAGAAGAGCACATATTGTGGAATAAGTCACTGCTTAGAAATAAATAAATAAGTCACTGCTAAGAAACAAAATCACTATTTACATAAAAATGTACAACTGTTTTAAATTAATTCAAGGTCCTTTGCCACCATTCACATATAATGTACATTTTATGGGTGAAGAATTCAAGGCTGAATGAAATGAGATGACTTGCCTAAAATTTCATTGATCATAAATGAGGACACCAGGACCATTCTCAGATCTTATATATCTAATACCTTTGCTTATTGCACCTTGCCATTCTCCTCTAGATGCTACATTAAGTCTTCTGAAGAATAGGATCTGTCAGTAATTTCCGTGATTTCCTGAATGCTGTTCTGATGACCTGAAAGAGATGATGTTGCCTTCCAAGCTATCTAATCCACTCACCCAGCAAGGCAATTTCATTCTCCCCGAGCTTGCTGTCTCCACTGGCATCGTTATTTTTTAAAAAAGGAATAAGAATAAGTTTTTCTTCAAAGTACTCCCTAAGTAAGTTAGAAACAGAAATTTGCTTCAAAAGAAACATTCAAAAGAAGATAAGCCTTCTTCAGATAATTAAATTATCTTATTCTTACAATATTTGCATGAAAAATATCTTGGGCCATATTTCTGAATTATAGATAAATAATTTGTTATGAGAAGTTTTAATTTATTATTCTATTTTCTGTAGCTATTTGCACTGTATTTCTGCCTCAGCACCACAGGGACTTTCTCAGATCAGTAGCAAACATTGCTCTACTGATACAAATCAAATGAAATCCAATTTTCCCAAATTTATGAAATGGCAGTGATAAACAGTGTGCATAAGCTCAATCTTAGTTTTCTTCCACACGTTTATTAAAATTGACCATCTGCTACAAATTACCCACATCAAAACCTAGTAAAGAGTATCCTGGGAGGATGTTGGCAGCAAAAAACTTAGATCTCAACATAAATACACAGAAAAATTACATAGAATAACCCAAAACAACATTAGATGAACCTCAAAATACAAGCATACAAGAAGACAAATTGCCTGTAGCCACATGGCTTGGTGGTCTTAGATTCTGTGCAGAAAAGCGCTCAGGAAAGAAACAGGGAATCTGATGACCAGAGATAAAGAAGACTGCCAAGGAGCTGAAAGACTAATCACTGGAAAGCAGAGCAGGCTGATTCGGAAATAGCAATTAACATTGGAAGAGGTTTTTCCCAATTCAATATTGGATGAATTAAAGGATAGCATGAGGATAGCTGAAAAGTTGATTTAAAAGTTTAGCACTAGAGCATGTATACATTGGAAACTGACTTGTCATGGCTCCCTTTTCAGAGTAGGCCCATATTCAGTAGAAACTGCTTCTCTTTCTGTCTCTCTGCCTTTCAAGTAAAGAAAATAAATAAATAAAATACATTAACAACAACCAGACAAATTGGGGAGGGAGAAAGGGGACATTTTGGCATAGTGGTTAAAACACTACTTATATGCCTACATTCTATATCAAAATGCCTGGGTTTGAGTATTGGCTCCACTCTCAATTCCAGCTTCCTGCTAATGCATACCATGTGAGGAGGCAGTGATGAGGTCTCACGTACTTGGGTTTCTGCCACCCACATGAGAGACCTAGATTAGGTTCCTGGTTCACACTAGCTCACTGGCCCAGGCTCAGCCATTATAGGCATTGGGAGAGAGAACCAATGGGTGAGAGATCACTCTTTGGATCTCTATCCCTCTTCAGTATCTCTCTGTCTTTCAAACTAAATAAGTAATTTTAAAAGAAGAAATTGCTGGGGCCAGCACCGTGGCTTACTTGGTTAATCCTCCGCCTGCGGTGCCAGCATCCCATATGGGTACTGGGTTCTAGTCCCGGTTGCTCCTCTTCAAGTCCAGCTCTCTGCTGTGGCCTAGGAAAGCAGTGGAGGATGGCTCAAGTGCTTGGGTCCCTGCACCCACAAGGGAGACCAGGAGGAAGCACCTGGCTCCTGGCTTCAGATTGGCATAGCTCCGGCCATGGCAGCCATTTGGGGGGTGAACTAACAGAAGGAAGACCTTTCTCTCTGTCCACCTCTCTCACTGTCTAACTCTGTCAAATAAAAAAAAAAAGAATAAATTGCTGAAAAATTCAAGCAGTATATATAAAATAGAGATTAGCAAAATATAATGTTCAATTGAATGTGGGGAAAGGGAAGAGAGCCAAGAAATCTTAGAAAGTCAATTGCAATTTTGTAATACTACACAAAATAAAAGAGGGCTCTGTGCAGGTAGAAAAGCTATCCAAAATTGAAGGAAACTAATTACAAATAAAAATTAACAGATATTAAGTATTGAGATCAAATCACATACAAAACTATTATAAACAGAAAGGAATGGGAAAGGGAAAAATAATATCCCAATAGGTAAATTGGGAAAACATGTAGAACAACCCAGAGAAGTAACCTTGTATTTTAGGCAAAGCTCTGATGAAAATTTTATAAGAACCATTAAAGAATTATAAAAATCAGTATCAGAAAAATTCAGAGTTGAAATGACAGAGTTCAGGCAAAGCAGAAATAAAAGAAAAAAAGATTAAATGAGAAGAAATAAAACAGATGAATAAAACACCAGAGATAATGAGCAAACTACTTTCTGAGAAGCATGATGAAAACAAGGGCAAAATGTTTGAATAAAATAGAAATAATGAAGAAGATATAAAAGAATTTGAGAGAAAGTGATAAATATTTCAGATAGATAAAACAGAATATTCTCCATATGAATAAAAGATGTTCCTAAGGAAAAATTAACAAAGCAAAGAAGCAGAACAAATATCAAAACCACAATTCATAAAATGTTTCCCAAATTTAAAAAATTGAATCAATATATTGAAACAGCAGTCCATATACTTGAGATTACTGATGATCAAAGTTTAAAAAAATTAATATACAAATCAATCATAAATGTATCAATAAAATTATTTTAATCACATTTTTATTTTAAAATTATGATCATCTAGGCAAATAGGTAATAGTAAATGGTTAATATATATTAACATTTAAACCTGTAAAATGTTCATATTTAGTGACTTTTAGAACTAAGAGTAAATAAACGTAATAAAATATACAGTGCAGTAACCAACAGTAAGCAACAGTGATAAATTCAGGAAATGATGCTATAACTATGTTACTTATATATAGCTTTTGTACACAGTTATTTATAAATTTATGTAAGTATAAAATGGTGGAAAGCAGGGAGACCATATGCGAAAAAATATTTTAACTGCTCTCATTCAATATAGTGGTGATGATTCTATTAGCATCATTATTCTGAGACAAATGTGTGTATATTTGAGATAAAGTAAATGGGTTATTCAAAGTCTACTATCCTATATGCCTTCGAGAAGTAGGAAGTAAAAATAATAAAGATTAGGTTGTGTATAAACCTTGTAGTCCTAAATTTTAATTATAAATATTCTCAGAAAATTATCAGTCATTTTGTCTCTAAAAAATATGCATATTTTCTATACCCTAAGGAACACAAAAGCAATGACTTACTGGTAGCAGTGAATATTCCTTGCATGCAAACTGTAGTTTTCAATTATTATTCTCTAGGAAAAGAAACCAGAGATTCTTAGAGAAATTGTTGCATCCAGGCCTACCTAGAAAAGCAAATACATGAGATGAACCTAGAAATCTTGTCAAACTCTAAGTGTGGAAATTCTAGAACTTACAGCTTTGTAGAGAGAACTCAAGACCCAACTTGAAGATCATCAACCATAAACAGGTTCTAACATCACAAATGAGAGACAAAACACTGATCACCATCTGAAAGGGGAAACATATCAACTAGAGTCTTTCCAAAGGTATTCAATCTGAATTTAATTGAGCCTCTGGTCCCAGGTACCAATTTAAAAGTAAAGAGACTCACAAAAAAGTTCACCATGAAAATATAATCAATCAAAACAAGAGAGTGAAAAACACTCCAAACCAAAGGTCCCAGGTCTTATATTAGAATATGAGAAGGGAAAAATGGATGAGGTAGTGACTATAGATTAAAAGAGACTTTAAAAGATTTTCAAATATTTTTAAAGGACAAGACTAACTCTACAAAGAGTCATACTTGATAACAACATAAGGAAAACAAGGTGACTGCTTTAGAAATCGAGATAATAGAGTTCTGCAGGGCCTGTACCCTTGGGGGAACTTCTAGGGAAGCTGGCAAAGTTCTGTTCCTTGATCTGATGCGAATAGGATGGGGTGCTCACTTTTTTTCAGTAAAAATTTATTTTATCTTATTTATTTGAAAGGTAGAGTTAGAACTCTTAGTGTTTTGTTTTTGTTTTTGTTTTTTGTTTTTTTGTTTTTTGAGGGAGAGGGCAAGATGGTGGAATAGGAAGGGAGCACACTGATAGTCCGGGGAGAGACAGTTTAATAAAACTGGAGATACTGCAGGTTCAAGGAAGAGTAGGGGAAGAAACAGCAGAGGAAACTCTTCCGGAACTAGTGATTCACAGTGGACCTGCGTGGAGTGCGTGGGAGCCCACAGTTTGGGACACCAGAGGCAGACTCAACACACCAGCGCTGGAACGCGAGGTGAGCCGAACCACAATAGCCCAAGACACCGGCAGGGAAGCAGAAAGAGGAGACTAGATGGAACAAGGCTTGAAACCCCATGGGGAAAAGTTCACCAGGCTAACTAGAAGAGAGAGAGAGAGAAAAAAAGTGACCGATACGGACACGAGTTTCTCTCTCTCTGCTCACCTCTCAAAGGCGAGCAAGACAAAGATCAGGCGCCGTTTTGAACATACGTCATAAGCAGGGCGACCTCAGGTATGCACCGGCCCTGAGCCTAGCAGAAAAACATGACTGTGGGGCGGGGTGGGGGGAGGGGGACGATAAATAACAGGAGATTTGGACCTAGTGAATGTGTGTTGCTAAAGAACTGAGACTGTGAAAAAAGAGACGGTGGGGGAGAAAACTCACGGAATTCACATGAGTACTCTCCAGAGATGCTACAATTCGGTAACCTTGGCAACCCAGTGGGAGTCTGCAGGAGAATTGGAGCCCACACTGAGGGCAGCACAGATTCCCTGTGTGGTCCTTGGGAAAGAGCTTCCGATCTCTGGCTCCTGTGGGTATATCATTTGCCTGCTAACTACCTCCAATTACGTTCAGCTGTGCAGAATTACTTCCCTTTTGAATCAAAAAAAGAAAGAGACATTTACCATGCCTAACCTGGGAGTGTCACCTTTGACACACCCTCAACTCTGAGGAACCAGAGCTCTCAGGCCACACCCATCTCAAGTCTCTAACTCCAAGAAAAGCAGACAGTCCACTCATTCTAGAGACTTATTATAAAAAGAAAAAACACCACAGTGAAGAAACTAAAGAATATCTCCAATATGTCAAACATCAAACGCAAAAACCGAGGTAACAAGAACAGGGAAGACACTATGACGCTCCCAAATGAAGAAGACACCCCAATTCAAGATTATGAAGATGATGAGATAGAAGAAATGCAAGAAGCAGATCACAAAAAAATTGATAAGAACATTAAGAAGTTCTCAAAAACAAATTCTTGAACTACAGAAATCCTTAATGGACAAGATAGAAAATCTCTCGCGCGAAAATGAAATATTAAGGAGGAATCAAAATGAAATGAAACAACTAGTAGAACAAGAAACTGTGATAGTGACGAGAAATCATAATGAAATGAAGAATTCAATAGATCAAATGACAAACACATTAGAGAGCCTTAAAAACAGAATGGGTGAAGCAGAAGAGTATCGGACTTAGAGAACAGGAAAGGAAACAGTCAAACCAAAGAAAAGAAGAGGAAATTAGAAATCTAAAACATACTGTTGGGAATCTATAGGATACTATTAAAAAACCCAACATTCGGGTTCTGGGAGTTCCTGAAGGCATGGAGAGAGAGAAAGGATTAGAAGGTCTTTTTAATGAGATACTAGCAGAAAATGTCCCAGGTTTGGAGAAGGACAGAGACATCCTAGTACAGGAAGCTCATAGAACCCCTAATAAACATGACCAAAAGAGGTCCTCACCATGACATGCTGTAATCAAACTCACCACAGTGAAACATAAAGAAAAGATTCTAAAATGTGCAAGAGATAAACGTCAGGTTACTTTCAGAGGATCTCCAATTAGACTCACAGCAGACTTCTCATCAGAAACCCTACAAGCTAGAAGGGAATGACGAGACATAGTCCAAGCACTAAGAGAGAAAAACTGCCAGCCCAGAATATTATATCCTGCAAAGCTCTCATTTGTGAATGAAGGTGAAATAAAGACCTTTCACAGCAAACAGAAATTGAAAGAATTTATTGCCACTCATCCTGCCCTGCAAAAGATGCTTAAAGATGTGTTATACACAGAAACACAGAAACATGGTCATCAATATGAAAGAAGGTAAAGGAAGGAAACCTCACAGCAAAAGATCACAGGAAGCTCAATTTCTCTTTGACATAGAATTAAACTCTGTTAAAGCAATGTGTTAAAGTAATCTATTATGTTCTGTTGATGTCTGTTAAATTCTAATTGTTCAAAAACAGCTGAATTTTTATTAAGAGCTATGGGTTATTTAAATATGTGCTTATTTTCAAAGATTTGAATAATCACCTTGTAACACTGATCAAATTTGGTCTATGTCATGTCATGATTTTAAGGAATCTTATTTCAACCAGATATTTTGGATTTTGAGCCTTCTTGGCATTCTTGACAGGCATTCAAAAAATCAAAGTTTCAAACAATCTGGACTCTAAAATTTCCAGTAAATCTTGGACTTTCGTCTTTCCAGTTTGGGCCCAAATGAAAAAATCGAAGGACCTATGTCTCTCATCTTATAGAGACACCAACTAATCAGGCTATTTGGATTATATTAGAAGTACTGTCAAGATGTGACGTGGTACTAAATTTTAAGTTTCTATAATGGAAAATTCTATTAATACAAATGTTTGAGAATTAAAAAGTCTAATGATCTTGTGTTACTAGGCATGATAGTTATCTTAATGAGAAAGCCAACAGAGGCCTAAAGGGTTAAATACTTGTAAAATCCTACAGGTGCTTTCAAAAATACTGTGAAGTAAGCAAGTGCCTCTTGTTGGCTGATGAGTTCATAATTTTAAACATGGCGACTTAAAGTCTTTTGTCATCCACAGTTATATATGATTTGCTGCTCATAAAACTAAAGTGTTGTTGGTTCTGTGTTTAGCTGTCCTCCTATAGGTTCCTATGGACTTTTTCCAGCCACTTCTATTGTATTCAGTACTTTGGGATGGCTCTGTAAACAGATGAAGCCAATAATGTATTAACAGTACCAACTGAGAGAAAGTATGGTTAACTGAGGTTACTAAAAACAAAAAGCAATTCAAATCAATTGGCAATTTACAAAAAGAGTTAAAGATTTTAAAAGCTATTATTAAAATTGCTATATTGGTCTATTATGTTATATATGTGTATATATTGTATGTCCACATGGGAAAATTTTATTAAGAGTTTTATTTTAATTGGCTTATAGATAAGATTGTCCATAAAGTTAAGCTGCTAAATTTAATCAAATATACATTTTAATTCGTGTGACCTGAATCTCTGTATCATATGTTTTATACTTGTTGATAGAAAGAAACTAAAAGCATTTTATATGTTTGTGCTTAAGTTTACTGGTTAAACAAACTACACCATGTTAGATATTTAAGAGGTGTTTCCAAATACATGATTCTTAAAATTTATAGAAGGAATTGGACCTTCTGGTAAATGTTTTCTTAAGTTGTTATCTAATGGTTGAAACTATTTGCTAAGTATTCATGTAATATTGCTATTGTCAGCATGCGATCTAGGACTTGCTCCCTCATTTCTCTATTCTAAGCCCAACTTGTTCTTTCATTTCTCTATTCTCCTCAAGGTAGGGAACGAATTCTATTATGAAGGAATCTGTAGGATGCACAATTTAATCTTTAGACCTTAGAAAAGAGATGGCTAACATTTTTCTGTAATAGCATAGCCAAAATAAGAGCTTAAATTATAATCTCATAGCTAGATTCACTTCGCCATCAGCGAAGTAAACAGTAAGTAGAAAAAACCTCCCCTTCAGACCAAAGGGAAAGAAAGTTTTTAAGTGAGAATATAATTTTCCTCATGGGCATTGTCTACCTGAGAAAAAGTACTACAGAACATGCCTGTGACTATAGATTTGTAGTTCAGGCCACCGAAGATTAGAGATGGGACTTGGGCACTCCCTTGACATTGCTTTAACAGAGCATCAGATTTTAATTCTATGTCAAAGAGAAATTGAGCTTCCTGTGATCTTGTGCTGTGAGGTTTCCTTCCTTTACCTTCTTTCATATTGATGACCATGTTTCTGTGTTTCTGTGTGTAACACATCTTTAAGCATCTTTTGCAGGGCTGGACGAGTGGCGACATCAACATGTTAATGTTAATGTTAATGTGATATTAATACAAAGAGAAAAGAGAGAAAAGATTCAATGTAGTTATGCAATTCTGAGAACGTAATATTTCCCTTTCTCCTCACTGCCCTCCCCCTTTCTTTGTCTTTATTTTGAAAAAAATTAAAGTATTTATTTATTTGAAAAGCAGTGTTACAGAGAGGGGGAGAGAGAGAGAGAGAAAGAGAGAGAGAGAGGTCTTCACTGGTTCACTACCCAAATGGCCACAATGATAACAGCTGGGCCAGTTTAAAGCTAGGATCCAGGAGCTTCTTCTGGATTCCCACAAGGGTGCAGGGGCCCAAACCCTTGGGCAATCCTCCGCTGTTTTACCAGGAGAATTAGCAGAGAGCTGAATCAGAAGTGGGTGGCCAGGACAGGAACCGGTGGCCACATGGGATGCTGGCGCCACAGGTGGAGGCTTAGCCTACTACTCCACAGTGCCAGCCCCTCTTTTTTAATTTTTGAGATAACATTTTTAATTTACATTATAGTCAAGGTTTAATGCTCCACTAAATAAAGAGTTCAACAAGAGGGCTGACGGTGTGGAGTAGCACCTACAGTGCCAGCATCTCATATGGGTGCTGGTTCGAGTTCCAACAGCTCCACTTCTGATCCAGGTCCCTGATAATGCTCCTGGGAAAGCAGCGGAGGATGGCCCAAGTGCTTGGGCCCTGCATCCATGTGGGAGAGCAGGAAGAAACTCCTGGTTCCAAGCTTTGGATTGGCCCAGCTCTGGCTATTGTAGCCATTTGGGGAGTGAACAAGCGGATAGAAGATTCTCTCTCTCACTATCTCTCCCTCTCAGTCTTCTGTCCCTGTAACTTTACCGTCTTTCAAATAAATAAACAAATCTTAAAAAAAGAAGAAGAAGAAGAAAAGAAAGAAATCTCCCACTTAAAAAGAGTTCAACCATGCGGTGGTGAGGATCTCTTTTGGTCATGTTTACTAGTGGTTCTATAAGCTTCCTGTACTAAGATGTCTCTGTCCTTCTCCAAACCTGGGACATTTTCTGCTAGTATCTCATTAAAAAGACCTTCTAATCCTTTCTCCCTCTCCATGCCTTCAGGAACTCCCAGAACCCGAATGTTGGGGTTTTTAATAGTATCCTATAGATTCCCAACAGTATGTTTTAGATTTCTAATTTCCTCTTCTTTTCTTTGGTTTGACTCTATACTTTCCCGTGCTCTGTCTTCTAAGTCCAAGATTCTCTCTTTGCTTCACCCATTCTGTTTTTAAGGCTCTCTAATGTGTTTGTCATTTGATCTATTGAATTCTTCATTTCATTATGATTTCTCGTCACTATCACAGTTTCTTGTTCTACTAGTTGTTTCATTTCATTTTGATTCCTCCTTAATATTTCATTTTCGCGCGAGAGATTTTCTATCTTGTCCATTAAGGATTTCTGTAGTTCAAGAATTTGTTTTTGAGAACTTCTTAATGTTCTTATCAATTTTTTTGTGATCTGCTTCTTGCATTTCTTCTATCTCATCATCTTCATAATCTTGAATTGGGGTGTCTTTTTCATTTGGGAGCGTCATAGTGTCTTCCTTGTTCTTGTTACCTTGGTTTTTGCATTTGTTTTTTGGCATGTTGGAGATATTTGGTTTCTTCACTGTGGTGTTTTTTCTTGTATACTATGGCTCTATATTAAGTGGACTGTCTGCTTTGATGGATCCTTAGAGGCTTGAGATGAGTGTAGCCTGAGAGCTCTGTTTGGTTCCTCAGAGTTGAGGGTGTGCCAAAGGTGACACTCCCAGGTTAGGCATAGTAAATCACTCTTTCTTTTTTTTTTTTCTTTTTTTTTTTGATTCAAAAAGGCAGTAATTCCACACAGCTGAACGTAATTGGAGGTAGTTAGCAGGCGAATGTTATACCCACAGGAGCCAGACATCGGAAGCTCTTTCTCAAGGACCACACAGGGAATCTGTGCTGCCCTCAGTGTGGGCTCCAATTCTCCTGCAGTCTCCCACTGGGTTGCCAAGTTAGATCCTAATATCCTGTGATTTCACCCCCCCAGAGTCATGTTTTTCTGCTAGGCTCAGGGCTGGTGCAGACCTGAGGTTCGCCCTGCTTATGACGTATGTCCAAAATGGCGCCTGCTCTTTGTCTTGCTCACCTTTGAGAGGTGAGCAGAGATAGAGAAACTCGTGTCCGTATTGGTCATTTTTTTTTCTTTCTCTCTTTTCTAGTTAGCCTGGTGTGCTTTTCCCCATGGAGTTTCAAGCCTCGTTCCCTCTAGTCTCCTCTTTCCGCTTTCCCGCTGGTCTCTCAGGCTATTGAGGTTCGGCTCACCTCGTGTTCCAGCGCTGGTGTGTTGAGTCTGCCGCTGGTGTCCCGAACTTGGGCTCCCATGCTCTCCACGCAGGTCCACTGTGAATCACTAATTCCGGAAGAGTTTCCTCTGCTGTTTCTTCCCCTACTCTTCCTTGAACCTACAGTATCTCCAGTTTTATTAAACTGTCTCTCCCCGGACTATCAGTGTGCTCCCTTCCTATTCCGCCATCTTGCCAGTCCCAAAAGAGGTTGATTTCAATGACAAACTTTAGTTTTAGAAACCTCCCTAAAATATTTACCTGCTTTGGTCCATCTTAAGTCATAATTTGTGTCTGGTTTTGACCAATATTTTCACATTCATATTCTCTCTCTCTCTCTCTCTCCCTTCCTCTCTCTTCTCCCTCCTTTCCTCCCTCCCTCCCTCTCTCATTCATTGATTTCTTCTCTCCCCATGTTTATTTAGTAGTTTCCCTAAATCTACAAAATCATCTACCTCTTTGTAAACAGTGTCCATTAGCCCCAGTACTGATTATAGCATCTTTCATGCTCTTCCCTTTTTACCCAGCTGAGTATCAAGAGTCAATAGGCTAATCCTCCGCCTGTGGCGCCGGCACCCCGGGTTCTAGTCCCGGTCAGGGAGCCAGACTCTGTCCTGGTTGCTCCTCTTCCAGTCCAGCTCTCTGCTGTGGCCCAGGAGTGCAGTGGAGGATGGCCCAGGTCCTTGCGCCCTGCACCCGGGTTGGAGTCCAGGAGGAGGCACCTGGCTCCTGGCTTCGAATTAGCACGGCATGCTGGCTGCAGCGTGCTGCACTGTAGCGGATATTTGGGGGGTGAACCAATGGAAAAGGAAGACCTTTCTCTCTGTCTCTCTCTCTCTCTCTCTCTTTTACTGTCCACTCTGCCTGTCCAAAAAAAAAAAAAAAGTCAATCGATAGCCTCACTCTCCTGTTTAGACTATCCCCTGTGCTTCATCTCTTCTTCCTGTGGTTCATGCAAGCCTTACTCATTCTATACTTCATACAAGCTGCTGAATATAGTAGAAGATATGCAATCACATCTCCCTTTAAACTTGAAAATACAAGTGGGCACTCAGCACTGCCCTGCAATTTTGCTTCATGTTACTCATAAATTAGCTTTCTTCTGCTCTTACAAAAGCAATTCACACCTTATTTCTTACATTCATATTTCTATTATCTCCTACCCCCTTTCTCATTCTCTCCTGATGACCTTGTTTCCTTTTTTTCCTGAGAAAATTAGAGACAATCAGTAAAAGAAACTTCTCTCACTTCCAATGTCCTGCCTCTGTGCCCATACACTCTGACATTCCTCTTATGACAGTATGTATTACTAATTCTTTTGTGTGTCATGAAACTCTCTAGCCATCTGGTGAAGTGTATCGACCATTTTCAGATGATATTCTTATATACTGCCTTTTTTAAGAAAACATAATAGGGCCGGCACCATGGCTCACTAGGCTAATCCTCTGCCTGCGGCACTGGCACCCGGGTTCTAGTCCCGGTCAGAGCGCCGAATTCTGTCCCGTTTGCTACTCTTCCAGTCCAGCTCTCTGCTGTGGTCCAGGAGTGCAGTGGAGGATGACCCAGGTCCTTGGGCCCTGCACCTGCATGGGAGACCAGGAGGAAGCAACTGGCTCCTGGCTTCGGATTGGCACAGTGCACGGGCCATTACAGCCATTTGGGGGTGAACCAATGGAAAAAGGAAGACCTTTCTGTCTCTTTCACTGCCTAACTCTGCCTGTCAAAAAAAAAAAAAAAAAAAGGGCCGGCGCCGCAGCTCACTAGGCTAATCCTCCGCCTTGTGGCGCCAGCATACTGGGTTCTAGTCCCGGTCGGGGCGCCGGAATCTGTCCCGGTTGCCCCTCTTCCAGGCCAGCTCTCTACTGTGGCCAGGGAGTGCAGTGGAGGATGGCCCAAGTCCTTGGGTCCTGCACCCCATGGGAGACCAGGATAAAGCACCTGACTCCTGCCATTGGATCAGCGCGGTGCGCCGGCCACAGAGCGCCAGCAGCAGCGGCCATTGGAGGGTGAACCAACGGCAAAAAGGAAGACCTTTCTCTCTGTCTCTCTCTCTCACTGTCCACTCTGCCTGTCAAAAAATTTAAAAAAAAGAAAACATAATAGACGTAAAAGTTGTGTATATTTATGTGATGTTTAATTTATATATATATAGTAATATCTAATCAGGGTAAATATATATTTATCCTTTTTAGCACATAACATTTATTTATCATCAAAGTATCCAAAATTCTATCCTCTAGGTTTTTATTTAATAGAGAATTATACAGTGCATTAACATTATCTATAGTCACCCTACTGTGCAATAGAACCCTAGAACTTCTTACTCCTATCTAACTATAACCTAGTAACCTAGTGCCCATCCATTAGCATTTCCCCATCCCTCTCTTCCTACTTCCTCCCCCAGTCTCTGGTAAGCATCATTATATTTTTAACTTTTGCGAGATCACCAAATTTTTAGATTCCACATATGAGTGAGTTCATGCGATATTTATGTCTGTGCTTCACTTATTTCACTTAACATATGACCTCCAGTCTCTTCCATGTTGTTATATATGACAAGATTTCATCCTTTTATGGCTGAGTAATATTCTATTATGTATATGGATAACATTCCCTTTATCCACTTATTAGAGGAATGGATGCTTAAGTTGCTTCCATTTTTTAGCTATTGTGAATAGTGCAGAAATAAACTTGAGCCTGTAGATGTTTTCCTTGATATATGAATTTCATTTCCCTTGGATATATATACAGGAGTGGGATTGTTGGATTATCTGGTAGTTCTAATTTTTTTAAGAACTCCATGTTGTTTTACATAATGAATGTACCAATTTCCATTTTCATTAACAGGATATAAAGGTTCCATTTTCTCCAAATCTGTCTGAACACTTGTTATCTTTTGTCTTTTTGATAACAGCAAACCTTACTGGAGTGAGGTGATATCTCACTGTGGTTTTGATTTGCATTTCCTTAATGATTAATAATACTGGGCATTTTTTCACATACCTGTGGCCATTTGCTTGTCTTCCTTTGCAAATATTTATTAGATCTACTATTGATTTTATAACCTGGATTGTTTGGGGCTTTTTTGCTTTTGACTTCTTTATATATTCTGGATATTAACTCTTTGTCAGATACATATCATGAAAATGTTTTCTTCCTTGCTGTAGGCCATTTTCACTCTGTTGTTTCTTTTGCTGTGCAAAAGTTCTTCAAATGCAATTGCTACAATTGCATTTGTTTATTTTTGCTTTTATTTCCTGTGCTTTTGGGTCTGATATAGAAAATGCTTGCCCATTCCAATGTTCTAAAGTGTTTTATGTATATTTTCTTCCAATAGTTTCTAAGTTTCTGATTTCACATTTAGGTATTTAATTTTCATTTGATTTTTGTACAGGGTGAAAAATGAAGGCCTAGTTTCATTCTTTTTCATATGAATATCCAATTTTACTGCTGTCATTTATTTAAAAGACAGACTATACTTTTCCCAATAAATGTTCTTAACATCTTTGTCAAAGACTGGCTGGTTGGAAATGTGTGGCTTTATTTCTAGGGTCTGTATTCTGGTTCATTGGTCATGGATCTGCTGTTATGCAAATATCTTGCTGTTTTAATTACTGTAGCTTTGTGTTATACATGTTTTTAAATATTTTATTAATATAAGGAGTACAGATTTCATGTATTTCAGAGGTACAATTCTTTTTTTTTTTAAGGTTTATTTTATTTATTTGAAAGAGTTACAGAGGGAGTTAGAGACAGAGAGAGAAGTCTTCCATCTGATGGTTCACTCCCCAGATGGCCACAACGGCCGGAGCTGCACCGATCTGAAGCCAGGAGCCAGGAGCTTCCTCCGGGTCTCCCACATGGGTGCAGAGGCCCAAGGACTTGGGCCATCTTCTACGGCTATCCTAGGCCATAGCAGAAAGCTGGATGAGAAGAGGAGCAGCTAGGACTAGAACCGGTGCCCATATGGGATGACGGTGCTTCAGGCCAGGGCATTAACCCTCGGTGCCACAGAGTCAGCCCTGGTACAGTTGTTTTTTAAAAAGATTTTTATTGGCTGGCGCCGCGGCTCAGTTGGCTAATCCTCCGCCTGTGGTGCCAGTATCCCGGGTTCTAGTCCCAGTTGGGGCGCCAGGTTCTATCCTGGTTGCTCCTCTTCCAGTCTAGCTCTCTGCTGTGGCCTGGGAAAGCAGTGGAGGATGTTCCAGGTGCTTGGGCCACTGCACCCGCATGGGAGACCAGGAAGAAGCACTTGGTTCCTGGCGTCAGACTGGCGCAGCTCCAACCATTGCAGCCATTTGGGGAGTGAACCAATGTAAGGAAGACCTTTCTCTCTGTCTCTCTCCTCTCTCTCTCTCTCACTGTCTAACTCTGCCTGTCAAAAAAAAAAAGGGGGGGGGTGGGTCCAGCGCCGTGGTGCACTACGTTAATCCTTTGCCTGAGGTGCCAGCATCCCATATGGGCGCCAGTTCTAGCCCTGGTTGCTCCTCTTCCAGTCCAGCTCTCTGCTGTGGCCTGGGAAAGCAGTGGAGGATGACCCAGGTGCTTGGGCCACTGTACCCGCATGGGAGACCAGGAAGAAGCACTTGGTTCCTGGCTTCAGATCAGTGCAGCTCCAGCCATTGCAGCCATTTGGGGAGTGAACCAACGGAAGGAAAACATTTCTCTCTGTCTCTCTCTCTCTCTCATTGTCTGGCACTCTACCTGTCAAATAAATTTTTTTAAAAAAGATTTTTATTTATTTATTTATTTGAGTTAAAGAGAGAGGGGGAGAAAGAAAAGTCTACCATCCATTGGTTCACTCCTCAAATGACCCCAATGGCCAGAGCTGGGCCAATCTGAAGCCAGGAGCCAGAAGCTTTTTCTGGGTCCCCCACACAGGTGCAAGGGCTCAAGCACTTGGGCCATCTTCAATTACTTTCCCAGGCCATTAGTAGAGAGCTGGATCAGAAGAGGAGCAGCCAGGACATGAACCAGCACCCATATGGGATGCTAGCACTGCAGGCAGAGGCTTAGCCTACTATACCACAACACTTGCCCTCATAGGTACAAATTCTTAGATTGGGGCCAGAGCTGTGGTGCAGTGGGTTAAGTCACCAACTACAGCTGGCATTCTATATGGGCACAGTTCGAGCTCTGACTGCTCCACTTTGAATACTGACTGCTCCACTTCTGATCCAGCTCCCTGTTAATGGCCTGGGAAAGCAATGGAGAATGGCCCAAGAGCTCAGGTCCCTGCACCATTGTGGGAGACCCAGAAGAAACTCCTGACTCCTGGCTTCGGCCTGGCCCAGCTCTGACCATTGTGTCCATTTGGAGAGTGAAACAGCTAATGGAAGATCTCTTTCTCTTTATCTCTCTCCCTCTTTCTCTGTTGCGCTCTCTCTCTCTCTCTCTCTCTCTCTCTAATTCTGACTTATAAATAAATAAAATAAATCTTTTTAAAAAAGATCACCATACTTCCCTCCATCTTTCCCTCCTAGGGAGCATAATATCTCATGGTATTTTTTTTGTCCGAGATTATTGTGGCAGTCCAGCGTCACGTGTGGCTCCACAGAAAATTTTAATAGTGTTCGAGTTCTGTGAAAAATGTCACTGGAATTTTGATAGAGATTTCATGAATTTGTAAATCACTTTGGGTAGTATATAATGATATTGATTCTTCCAAAACATGAACATAGAACATCTTTCCATTCTGTGTGTGTGTGTCCTCTTCAATTTCTTTCATCAAAGGTTTATAGTTTTCATTATAGAGTTCTTTTACTTATTTGGTTAAATGTATTCCCAGGATTTTGTTTTTGTTTTTGTGTTGTAACTATTAGAGATAGGAGTGTGTTCCTCATTTCCTTTTCAGATGATTCACTATTAGTGTTTAACAAAACCACTGATTTTTGTACAACTTCAACTTTTCAGAATTTGTTTATTAATTGTAGTAGTATTGTTAGAGATTTTATGCTGTCTTCAAAGAGTCAATTTTACTTCCTCCTTTGCAGTTGGATACCTTTTATTTATTTCTCTTGCCTGATTGTTCTAGTTAGGACTTCCAGTACTAAGTTGAATAATAGGTGAAAATGGGCACCCTTGTCTTATTCTGGATCTTAGAAAGCTCTCAGCTTTTCCTCTTTCAATGTGATGTTAGCTTTTGCCTTGCTTTATATGGCCTTTATTATGTTGAGGTATGTTCATTTCATACTTAATTTGGTCAGACTTTTCATCATGAAGAAGGATGTTGGATTTTATCAAATGCCTTCTTGGCATCTATTGAGATGATTATGTTTTTCTCCTTCATTCATTCATTCTGTTGATGTGGTGTATAACATTTATTGGTTTGCATGTTTGATGTATTGCATTCTTGGGATGAGTTCCACTTGATCATAGGGAATGATGTTTTTAATGTGCTATTGGATTTGATTTGTTAGATTTTGTTGAGGTTTTTTTTTAACTTTTATTTAATAAATATAAATTTCCAAAGTACAGCTTATGGATTACAATGGCTTCCCCCCCATACCTTCCCTCCCACCTGCAACCCTCCCATCTCCCGCTCCCTCTCCCATCCCCTTCGCATCAAGATTCATTTTCAATTCTCTTTATATACAGAAGATCAATTTAGTATATATTAAGTAAAGATTTCAACAGTTTGCACCCACACAGAAACACAAAGTATAAAATATTGTTTTAGTTATAGCATTAATTCACATTGTACAACACATTAAGCACAGAGATCCTACATGAGGAGTAAGTGCACAGTGACTCCTATTGTTGACTTAACAAATTGACACTCTTGTTTATGGCTTCAGTAGTTACCCTACGCTCCTGTCATGAGTTGCCAAGGCTATGGAAGCATTTTGAGTTCGCCGACTCTGATCTTAGTTAGACAAGGTCATAGTCAAAGTGGAAGTTCTCTCCTCCCTTCAGAGAAAGGTACCTCCTTCTTTGATGGCCCCGTTCTTTCCACTGGGATCTCACTCACAGAGATCTTTCATTTAGGTATTTTTTTTTTTGCCAGAGTGTCTTGGCTTTCCATGCCTAAAATACTCTCATGGGCTCTTCAGCCAGATCCAAATGCCTTAAGGGTTAATTCTGAGGCCAGAGTGCTGTTTAGGACATCTGCCATTCTATGAGTCTGCTGTGTATCCTGCTTCCCATGTTGGATCATCCTCTCCTTCTTAATTCTATCAGTTAGTATTAGCAGACACTAGTTTTGTTTGTGTGATCCCTTTGACTCTTAGACCTATCAGTGTGATCAATTGTGAACTGAAATTGATCACTTGGACTAGTGAGATGGCATTGGTACATACCACCTTGATGGGATTGAATTTTTTTTATATCCATGTTAACCAAGGATATTGGTCTACAGCTTTCTTTTATGTTGCTGTTTTTATATCTTTGTGTAGTTTTTGTGGTCTCACAGAATAAATTTGATAGAATTTCATCCTCTTCTAGTTTTTTTAAATAATTTAAAAAGGATTAATGTTAATTCCATAAAGATTTGGTAAATTCCATAGCAGAGCCATCTATCTCATCCTGGGTTTTATTTGATGGGAGATTTTAAACTATTCAATCTTGCTGTTCATTATTCAACAGTTAAAGTATTTTATTACTTTAGATTCAAACGTGGTAAAACATATGTGTTCAAGAATTTGCCCATTTCTTTTAGTTTATTAAATCTGTTTCATGTAATTCTTCATAGTAATCTTTAATAACCTTTTGTGTTTCTTTGGTATTAGTAATATCTCCATTTCTATCTCTGATTCTTTGTATTTGAAGCCTCTCCTTTTATTTCTTGGTTAGTCTAGCTAAATGTTTCTCATTTTTTCTTGTATTTTCAGAGAATTAGTTCTTCATTTCAGTATTTTTTGTATTGCTTTTTTAGTTGTATGGCATTTATTTGTAGTCTTTTATTTGTTTCCTCTTACCAATTTTGGATTTGATCTGCTGTATAATTCCTTGAGGCAATAAGTTGTTTACTTGAGCAATTTCTCTTTAATGCAGGCATTTATTGCTACAAGATTCCTCTTACTAATGCTTTTGCTCTGTTCCATAGGTTTTTTTATGTTGTGTTACCATTTTCATTTGCTTCAATAATGTTTTTAATTTTTTCTTAGATTTATTCTTTAATCCATCGATTGTTCAGCAATAAGTGGCTTAATTTCCATGTACTTGTGCAGTCTCCAAATGTTATCTTGTTTTTTATTTCTATTTTATCACATATGATCAGAAAAGATACTAGATGCTGTATCTACTTTTAAAATTGATTAGGGCTGGCGCTGTGGCGTAGCAGGTAAAGCCACTGCCTGCAGTGTGGGCATCCCATATAGGTGCCGGTTCGAGTCCCGGATGCTCCACTTCTGATCCAACTCTCTGCTATGGCCTGGGAAAGCAGTAGAAGATGGTGTAAGTCCTTGGGCCCCTACACCCACGTGGGAGACCAGCAAGAAGCTCCTGACTCCTGGCTTCGGATCGGCTCAACTCCAGCTGTTGCGGCCATCTGGGGGGTGAACCAGTGGATGGAAGACCTCTCTCTCCCTCTCTCTGCCTCTGCCTCTCTGTAACTCTGCCTTTCAAATAAATAAATCTTTTAAAAAATGAATTGAGACTTGTTTTTTTGTTTGTTTGTTTGTTGACAGGCAGAGTAGACAGTGAGAGAGAGAGAGAGACAGAGAGAAAAGTCTTCCTTTACCTTTGGTTTACCCTCCAATGGCCCCTGAGGCCGACGCGCTGCTGCCAGCGCATCGCGCTGATCCAAAGCCAGGAGCCAAGTGCTTCTCCTGGTCTCCTATGCGGGTGCAGGGCCCAAGCACTTGGGCCAATCTCCACTGCACTCCCGGGCCACAGCAGAGAGCTGGACTGGAAGAGGAGCAACCAGGACAGAACCCGACGCCCCAGCCGGAACTAGAACTCGGTGTGCTGGCGCCACAGAAGGAGGATTAGCCTATTGAGCTGCAGCGCCAGCCTGAGACTTGTTTTGTGACCTACTAAATGATCTATCCAAAGCAATTTTACATAGCAGTTGAGAAGAATATGTGTATTCTACAAGTGGTGAATGGAAACTTCTATAGATATTTGTTAGGTCCAATTGACCTAGAGGCAACTTGTTGTTTATTTTTAAGTGTCTTTCTCAATGATATATCCATTCCTGAAAATTGAGTGTTAAAGTCCCCTACTATTATTATATTGGAATATATTTCTCACCTTAAGAATACTAATTTTTAAAAGTATATTAATTTTTTACTTTTAATATTTATTTATTTGGAGAATTGGAGATTTTCTAACCACTGGTTCACTTTCCAAATGTCTGCAACAGCTAGAGCAAAACCAGGGGGCAAGAATTCCATCTTGGTCTCCCCATATGGGTACAAGAATCCAAGAACTTGGACCATCACCCACTGCTTCTGATGAGCATGTAAAAGAAACTGAGTCAGAAGCAGAGCAGCCAGGACTTAAACCAGGCCCTCTTCTACGGGACTAAACAGTGACATAATTAATTGTACCACAATACCCACTCCTAGGTCTATTAATATTGGCTTTGTGCATTTGATAGCTATAATATTGAGTTTATATATTTCATTATATAATGACTTTCTTGTTGTCTCTTTACTGTTTTTTAAATATAAAATCTATACTCACATTAGAGAAGTATGGATATTTCTGAGTTTTGAGTTCCATCTATATAGAATACTTTATTCTATCCTTTCACTTTCAGCCTATGCATGTCCTCAGAAGTAAAGTGAGATTCTTGTAAGAACCATTATTAATCCATTTTGTCACTCTTATTTTTTAAACTTTTATTTAATCATTTATTTTAAAAGCAGACAGAAAGAGAGAGATCTTCCACCTGTTAGAATGCCAAAATGCCTCACAATGGAGTCAGGAGTGGGCCAGAAGAAAATCAGGAGGAAGTAATTCCATCTGAGTCTCCCATGTGGTTGGCAAAAATCCGAATATTTGAGTCATCATCTGTTGCCTTCTTAGGTGCATTAGCAGTAAGTTACTCTAGATGCAGGGGAACTGGGACTTAAACCAGAATTTCAGTATGGAATACTGGCATCCCAAGTAGCCAGTTAACCTCCTGTGCCACAATGTCTGCCCCACATTCTTATGTCTTCTTTTAAGGAGTTATTTTATTTATTTGAGGCAGAGTAATAGAAATTAAGAAACAGAAAGAAAGAGATCTTCCATTCCTCTGGGTCACTCCCCAGGTGATTATAATGGCTAGAGAAGGGCCAGGTTGAAGGCAGGATCCAGGAACTCTCTCTAGATCTCCAAATGGGTGACAAGGCCCCAAGTATTTGGGTCATCTTTCACTGCTTTTCCAGGCTCATTATCAGGGAGTTGGATTGGATGCAGAGCAGCTAGGACTTGAAACAGTGCTTTGGTATGTGAGGCTGATATTGCAAGTGTCAGCTTGAACCTCTAACATCGTAATCCACATTAAGCCACAACATCTACCTGACTCTATGTTTTTAATTGGATAATTAGTCCATCAACACTTAAGCTGATTATTGCTAGGTAAAATCTTATGACTGCCATTTTAACTCTTGTGTTTAATGTTTATTGTAGTCCCTTTCTTTCAATCTTCCTCATTAACTATAATTTTTTCTTATTAAGGAAAATATTTATTTCAGCTTACAGTTTGGAAGTTCACAGTACAGGATCAGTCATCCCATTAGTGCCACATCTGGTAGAGACTATCCTTGGTGTGGAGGCTGTGAAGGAAAAATTACATGGTGAGCCAGGAAACAGAAAAATAAGCTAAGCTGAATTTAGCATAAAAAACCAAGCCTGTCACAGGAGCTATTTTATGAGGGAAATTCCTCAATGATCTAAAGACTTCACACCAGACCCATCTGTCAGAGGCCATACTTAGATGAAATGTCCACCCTTAACTCAACTGTTAACATATGACATCAGCATTTAAACATCTGTATAATTTGAGGACCCATAACTTCCTGTCTCTTCAAAATTCATGTACTTGTTACCTACAATATGCAATCATTCCAGCAATCATAAAACAATACAATCATGTGTATTTTAATTCAAAAATATGTAGGTCAAAGTTTCATCTGAAACTCAAGTTAATCTCTCTTAGCTGTGAACTCTGTATAATGAAAAGGTAGTTTCATACTTCTAATACAGTGGTAGGACAGGCACAGGTATGCATTTCCCTCCCAAACACAGTAAAAAAGGAAATAGGACTGATTGGTCCAATGAAAGACCAAAAACCAGGAGGACAATCATGTTCTATAGTTCCATTCTTGACATCCTAGGCATACTGTTTTTGCTGTCGCTAAGTGATTTTCTCTAATGGCATACTTTGATGCATTGCTAATTATTTTTGGTAAGTCTATTATAGGCTCTTGCTTTGTGGTCACCATGAAGCTTACAAAAAACTTCTTTTGGCTATAAAAAGCTAATTTGTTTTTTTGCTTTGAGTTTTTTTAAAATTTATCTGCATGCATTTCATAAACACAGTATTAGGAACATAATAATTCTTCTCACCGTACTTGCCCTCCCACCCACTCCCCTCACCCCTCTTCCTCTTATCTCTCCTGTTTCCTATCTTGTTTTTTACTAAGATCTATTTGCATTTAACTTTTATATACAGTGTGTTAACTCTATTCTAGGTAAAGAGTTCAATGCTTTGTGTGAGAAAAAAAAGGGGGAAAAAAACTGTTACTCAACAGTCCAGACAAGGGCTATTCAAAGTTATTGCATCTCATGGGTAATTTCACTTTTTTTTCTTTATTTTTTAAAAAAAGTATTTATTTATTTGCAAGGCAGAGTTAAAGAGAGGCAGAGGTAGAGAGAGGGAGAGAGAGGTCTTCCATTCACTGGTTCACTCCTCAGTTGGCCGTAATGGCCTGGAGCTGCACCAATACAAAGCCAGGAGCCAGGAATTTTTTCCGGGTCTCGCAAGCGAGTGCACATACCCAAGGACTTGGGCCACCCTCTACTGCTTTCCCAGGCCATAGCGGAGAGCTGGATCAGAAGCAGAGCAGCTGGGACTCAAACCGGCACCCATATGGGATGCCTACACTACAGGTGGTGGCTCTACCTGCTATGCCACAGCGATGGCCCCTCGCTTTTTTTTCTTTCCTTTTCTTTTTTCCCCGTCTTCTCCTTCCCTTTCCCTCCTCTCTCCTTTTAGATATTTAACTATATTTAAAGAAGAACCCAAGAATAATACATCTTTTGCAAGCACTTACACATAACTGTAACTTATGAGACATAAGAATATCCTCTACTTAATACACTAAAAGGAAGTAATTCTTTGAGAAGAAATTTTACTATTAAGTCTCATAATACAACTCTTTGAGGATAGAGGTCCTGCATGGGAAGTTAGTGTACAGTGACTCTTGTTGTTTAACAAATAACAATTTTATGTATGATGTCAGTTATCACCCGAGGCTCTTGAAATGAGGTACCTAGGTTATGGAAGCCTTTTGGATCCACAAACTTGACAAAGCCATAAACAAAGTGGAAGTTCTCTGCTCCCTTCAGAGAAAAGTACATCCTTCTTTGGTGCCTGCTTCTTTCTACTGGGGTCTCACCCACAAAGGTCCTCCACGTAGAACATTTTTTGCCACAGTATCTTGGCTTTCCATGCCTGAAATACTCCCCTGGGTTTTTCAGCCTGACCAGAGTGCTTTAAGGTCTGAGGTTGGAGTGCTACATAAGGTGATTGTCATTCTGTGAGACTGCTATATGGACTGCTTCCCATGTTGGAATATTCCTTTTTAAGATCTCAATTTCATGAGAGAAGTTTTCTTTCACATCCTCTATGGATCCATAGTGTTTGTGCATTTGCCTTTGATTACTTCAATGTAATCTTATGATCAATATTTTGAATTCCATTTCTTGTATTTCTTCTATCTCACCATCTTCACAATCTAGTATTGAAGTGTGGTATTGTTTTGGGAGCATCATGTTGTCTTCTGTATTCTTGTTTCTTGGATTGGTGCATTTATTGTTTGGCATTTGTGGAGATGCTCTTTGGTTCCTTATTTATTTATTTATTTATTTATTTTTGCTGTGGCGGCTTTTATTGTTGTACTATGACTCTGCAGGTAAGTGGAATGTCTGCGTTTAGTGAATCTCTAGAGGCTTGTAGTGGGTGTGTTGAGAAAACTTTGTTCAGTTCTCAAGGGTTAAGGGCGTGTCTAAGGTGAAATACCAAGGTTTGGTGTGGTAAATCTCCTCTCTCCCTCTTTTTTTTTTTTTTTAATCAGAATGGAGATATATTCTGCTCAGCTGAGCTCCTCTCCTCAATGGAGACCATTGCCTGAGCGCTAGCCCCAGTGGGTATAATATTGGTCTGCTCTGTCCCAAGGACCACTCAAAGGATATGTGCAGTCCTCAGTGTAAGTTCAGATTCCTCAGCAATGTCTCTCACCAAGTAACCAGAAAAACCTGAGCTTGTAGAGTCTCCCACTGAGATTGCTCAAAGTCCCAGCCACACCATGAGTCCTTCC
Source organism: Lepus europaeus (assembly GCF_033115175.1). NCBI lineage: Eukaryota > Metazoa > Chordata > Mammalia > Lagomorpha > Leporidae > Lepus > Lepus europaeus. The sequence goes on from NC_084828.1 coordinate 126,555,675, forward strand.
ACACACCTTCAGTTTTTTTCACAGTCTCACACAGAAGCCTCACACAGTCACAAGCTCCTAGTGCCCTGTTAGTTCTCCCCACCAGAGTCAAAAGTATCTACTCTGCTGGTTGCCGGGTGCAGACAAGAGCTGGCATAGCTGTTACACATGTCCACAATGTTGCCTGCTTTATCGGCTTGTTACAGGATGCCATTGTAAAGTGAGCAAGGAGAGAGAAACATGTCTGTGCCATCCTTTTTTTTTTTTCTCCTCTAGTTTGGCTGGTGCACATTCCCCACAGGGCTCCAAGCAAGATTCTCTCTAGGTTCTTCCTGCAGCTTTTTTGCCAGAGGCTTGGGATGCTGTGATCTGGTCTCACCTCACTTTCTAGAGCTAGTGCACAGGCTCTTGGCAGCTGGAGTCCCAAGCCATGGGTGCCCACGCCCTCCACGTAGGTCCACTGTGTCACTTTAATTTTGGTAGAGTTTCCTCTGCCATTTCCTCCCTAACTCTTCCCTGAGACTACACTCTCTCCACTTTTTTTTTAAAACTATCTTCTCCTGGGCTGGAGCAGTAAGCACCCTCCCTACTCTGCCATCTTGTAACTGCCCCCATTCACTCCTTTTTAATTCTGTCTATTATTAAAACCAAACACTTAATTCTATTGATATGACCACTTTAACATTTGATCCTATCTATATGATCACTTTACCAGTTACTCCTATCCATATGATCTCTATAACACTTAAGATGCTATTTTTACCACCCACCTTAAGGAGAGTTGGGGTCTTATGGCAAATTTTTAAACTGTACCCTTAGAAGTAAGTCTGTAGGAATGTATGCAGAACTATACTGTAAAAAGCTACTTTGATATGATAACATCTTAACATATATTATAAAACTGGAAGTCAAAGAGATAATAAATTATAATGCAGAACTATATATTCATACTGCATTCCTCCCCACATTTTGAACTTTTAATGCTATATTTTACCTCTTTCAATATTGCTTTTTAGTATAATAATTTTTGTCTTCATAGTAAATACATGACATAAATGGTTTACACATCGTGTTTACAACATGAATGCATCTGAATTTGATTGTATAATTACTCTTCCTAGCCATTTTTGTACATTTTGATACATTCTTTCCTACTTATTAGCATCTCTTTCAGTTTGAAGAAATCCTTTTAGCATTTCTTGTAACACATGTCTAATGGTGATAAATTCTCTCAACTTCTGTTTTTCTGGGAATGTCTTTATGTCTCTCTCATATCTGAAGAATATGGTGTTCTTGGCTTGCAGTATTTTCTCTTCAGAACTACAAATGCATCAGGCTAATCCCTCCTGGCCTGTAAAGTTTTCACTAAAAAGTCTTCAGTCAGATGAATTGACCCCTTTTTATGTATTATTTTCTTCTTTTCCCTAGAAGCTTTAAGAATCTTCTCTTTATCTTTAACCTTAAAGAGTCTGACTATAATGTCTTGGGGTAGAATTGGTTGGGTTTAATCTGACTAATGACTTTTGACCTTCCTATATATCTACATCTCTGTAGACTTGGGAAGTATTCTATCATTATTTCTTTGAATATATGTCTACTTCTTTGGCAGTCATAAGCCCCTCTTCAATCCCAATAATTCAAAATTTGCTTTTTTCATGCTATTTGATATTTCCCATTAGCTTTCTTTAGCTATCTTGATTCTTTTTTTCTTCCAAATGTGTATTTTAAAATAGCCTATGATTGAACTCACCAATTCTTTCTTTCTTCTATTTCATCTAATCTGCTCTTGATGCCTTCTCTCATGTTTTTTAATTTCTCTTACTATATTTTTCAGCTGAAGGATTTGTTACTTCCATAATTTTTTCAAAACTCTCTGATAGAATACTAAATTGTTCCTCTGTGTTCTTTTGAATTTGTTGAGCTTTCTTAAAACAGCTATTTTAAAATCTTCATCCAAGCATTTCAAATTTTCAATTCCTAGATAATAAGTTTCAGGTACCTTATTTTGCTCGTTTGGTGAAGCTGTGGTTCTCTAGAAGTTCCTGATGGTTGTTGGTGTACACTATCTACACATCAGAAGAGAAATTATTGTAATTACCTGTACTTGTTTGTGGCTATTTCTCTAGAAATTTTAAAAAGTTTGTTTTATTTGAGTTTATGCATGCTTCTGGTATTTTAGCACTAGATAGCACTCAGGCCCATTGTTGATATATTTTTATGGATTCAGTCTTACATTACTCCCCAAACTCAAATTCATCCCAAGTCTAGTTGGTGTATTGACCAGTAGGAACTAGGGAAGTGCCAAAACAAACAAAACAAAACAGAACAGAAAAACAAATAAAAGTATTCCATCTCTACAAACTTCTTCCTGGGCCTTTGGTAAGCTCAGAATTCTTGTGAATCCGTAAGTGCCATGATGCTGGATTGCATCTGAAATCCTCAACCCACTCAGGCCAGTACAGTCTGGACATAAACAAAGCTCACCTCCCTGCTGCTGAGGTGATTTCACTCAACACCAGCAAGCCACTGGTGATGTTGACTGTGGTCCAAGACTACTAAACTGGGCACTGGAGCAGATCCACAGGCTCTGTTTGCAGATGCTGACCTGGGGACAGGAATCATGAAGGACTGCTCTATGCTGAGTATTATCAACCTGAAACTCAGTCCCAAAACAGTCCTGTAATTGATTCCTTGCTCTCTGCCCAAAGCTGTGGGAGGAGTGATATGGGGCAGCCCTTAGCTGAGTCTAAATCTCACAGGCACACAGGCCTAATAGTTACACATGCTAAAACAAGCCTATCTCATGAGGAGGTAGCTCTCTGCCTAACACTAGGGCAAGCCCAGAGATTCTGTCCATAGGCACTTGCTTCCAGATAGAAGCTGTGAGGACCTGTGTAGTATTGGGCTTTACCAGCCTTCCACTGAATCTGAAAACACACTCCCATAACCCATTTCTGTGTGCAAATTGGAGCAGATTGATAAAGGCATCCCCTTGGCCACCTTGACTGATCCTAGGTTGGTCACACACATTTTGCCTGAAGGCTACAAGGACACAGTGGCCAGAAGACTTCAAAGAGCCACTTCTGTCACCAGGTAAACAATCAGCAATAAGATTTTGCCTACCCCTGACTCAAGTCTCTTGGAAACTTTAAGCAATGCCCTTGGGAAGATTACTTTGGCCTCACTCCTCCCACAGGAAAGTGGGGGAAGAGGGATTTTAAAGAGCTTGGGTCCTGATTTGAGATTGAGAGGAGTCTGTGCCCAGTGCTGCAGGACAAGTGGATGAGTCTACCATTACCAGTTACCTTATCTACAAATGTGGTGGCAATGACAAAATAAGCGCTGAAAATTTTGAATCATCTGAGACAGGAAAGGCTTCCTTCAAGTATATCTGGGTCTTGGATAAACTGAAATCCCAACATGAGCATGGTGTCACCACTGACATCTCTCTGTGGAAATTTGAGATCAGCAAGTATTATGTAACTATCACTGATGCACCAGGACAGAGACTTTATCAAAATACAGGCACATCTCAGGCTAACTGTGCCGTCCTGACTGAGCTGCTGTCAGTGAGTTTGAAATCAGTATAACCAAGAATGGGCAGATACATGAGCCCATGAACAATTTCTTATGGTTTATACACCAGATATGAAACAACTAATTTTTGGTGTCAACAGAATGGATTCCACTGAATCTGCAACAGTTAGAAGAGATACAAGGAAATCACTAAGGGAGTCAGCATCTATATTAGCATCTATATTAAGAAAATGAGGGCTCAAAGAACAGATGCTCAGGAGGGGGGTGGAGCCAAGATGGCGGACAGTGAGGACGTGCGCCTATAGTCTGGAATTACTGTAGCCTCAGGAAAAGACTCAAGAAAAAAACTGCAGAGGAAACGCTTCCGGATCTAGTGGATGTGACACAGAGGACCTACAGGGAGCCGACCGCGTGGAAGCCCCACCGCAGGAGCCGAGCCAAAGAATCTCGCCAGCGCAGGAACCAGAGGTAAGACAAAAGCCTCAGAAACCCAAGACATTGGTGGGGAAAGGCAGAGGCCTCTCTCTCCACTTGAGCAAAACAAAGAGCAGGCACCATTTTACATATGTAAAGCAGCAACGAGTACACAACTCAGTAACTTTGGGTCTATGGTGAAACTTGAGAACACATTGAGGGCTGCATAAACTCTTTGTGTGGTCCCAGAGGTAGATCAAACAAATACTCACAGAGGCCAGATTTCAACTACCCTCAGTTCCACTCAGCTGTGCAGAATTACTTCCCAATTGAGTCAAAAGAGAGAGAGAGAGAGAGAGAGAGAGAGAGAGAGAGAGAGAGAGAGAGATCCAGCAAGGAGCAAGGGAGAGAACAATCTGGGTGAGTCACTTTTTGCACAGCCTTAAATCTGAAGAATCAAGCAGAGCTCTCTGGCCACACCCATCACAGCCTCTAAGGATCCATCAAAGCAGACAGCCCACTTAGAGGCATAGTATAACGAGAAAAAAACACCACAGCAAAAAAAAAACCAAAAAAACATAAATTATCTCGAGCATGCCAAACAACAAACGTAGAAGCTGAGGTAACAAGAGCAAGGAAGACACTATGATGCCCCCAAATGAACAAGACACCCCAATGCAAGATTATGAAGATGAAGAGATAGAGGAAATGCAAGAAGCAGATCACAAAAAAATTGATAAGAACATTAAGAAGTTCTCAAAAACAAATTCTTGAACTACAGAAATCCTTAATGGACAAGATAGAAAATCTCTCTCGTGAAAATGAAATATTAAGGAGGAATCAAAATGAAATGAAAAAACTAGTAGAACATGAAACTGTGATAGTGACAAGAAACCATAATGAAATGAAGAACTCAATAGATCAAATGACAAACACATTAGAGAGCCTTAAAAACAGAATGGGTGAAGCAGAAGAGAGAATATCGGAATTAGAAGACAGAGAACAGGAAAGGAAACAGTCAAATCAAAGAAAAGAAGAAGAAATCATAAATCTAAAAAATACTGTCAGGAATCTACAGGATATTATTAAAAAACCCAACATTCGGGTTCTAGGAGTTCCTGAAGGCATGGAGAGGGAGAAAGGATTGGAAGGCCTTTTTAGTGTGATACTAGCAGAAAATTTCCCAGGTTTGGAGAAGGACAGAGACATCCTAGTACAGGAAGCTCATAGAACCCCTAATAAACATGACCAAAAGAGATCCTCACCACGACACGTCGTAATCAAACTCACCACAGTGAAACATAAAGAAAAGATCCTAAAATGTGCAAGAGAGAAATGCCAGATTACTGTCAGAGGATCTCCAATTAGACTCACAGCTGACTTCTCATCAGAAACCCTACAAGCTAGGAGAGAATGGCGAGATATAGCCCAAGTACTAAGAGAGAAAAATTGCCAGCCCAGAATATTATATCCTGCAAAGCTCTCATTTGTGAATGAAGGTGAAATAAAGACCTTTCACAGCAAACAGAATTGAATTTGTCGCCACTCGTCCAGCCCTGCAAAAGATGCTTAAAGATGTGATACATACAGAAACACGGTCACCAATATGAAAGAAGGTAAAGGAAGGAAACCTCACAGCAAAAGATCACAGGAATCTCAAACCATATATTAGAAAATATCTTTCGCAAATGACAGGGCAAAGTTACTCCTTCTCAATAGTCACATTGAATGTTAATGGCCTGAACTGTCCAGTTAAAAGACACCGATTGGCTGATTGGGTTAAGGAACAAAACGCATCTTTTTGCTGCTTACAAGAAACTCATCTTTCCAACAATGATGCATACAGACTGAAAGTTAAAGGCTGGAAAAATATCTACCATGCCAACAGAAATGAAAAAGAGCGGGCGTAGCCATCTTAATATCGGACAACATAAACTTTACCACAAAAACTGTTAGGAGAGACAAAGAGGGGCACTATATAATGATTAAGGGATCCATTCAACAGGAAGATATAACGATTATCAATGTATATGCACCTAATTACAGGGCACCAGCTTATTTAAAAGACTTGTTAAGGGACTTAAAGGGAGACTTAGACACCAATACAATAGTTCTGGGGGACTTCAATACTCCACTCTCAGAGATAGATCAACAGGACAGAAGATCAACAAGGAGACAGTAGATTTAAATGACACTATAGCCCAAATGGATCTAACAGATATCTTCAGAACATTTCATCCTACATCTAAGGACTTTACATTCTTCTCAGCAGTACATGGAACCTTCTCTAGGATTGACCACATACTAGGCCATAAAGCAAGTCTCAGCAAATTCAAGAGACACATTAAAACAAAGGTTAATTAAAATATAAGAAAAGCATGTATAAACATTAGATTATGCGGTTTTTGATAAGGAAACATTACTACAAAAAAAGATATTTTATACAAAAATGTTCAATTCTTTAAGAAGATGTAACATTTTAAAATTTGTGTGATTATTGACAGAACTAAAAAAGTATGTGCAAATCTTCAAATATAAAAAATTATTTTTAATCATAAAAATTTAATACATCTGCCACTGTACTTGATAATACAAGCAGACATGAGATTGGAAAATCCACAAAAGATTTGAAAAAGTGAATGATAATTTGACCAGATGATCATATAGAGAACATTAAAACTGACAACTACTGAAAATACATCATTTTAAGGCACATCTCTTATCAAAATTGATCATGTGTTTAACTATTAAGCAAATTGCAAAAGATTAAAATCTGGTCTCAGAGGAGTTAAGCTAAAAATTAATAAGAATGAGAACATTGGAAAATATCTCTGTATTTGGAAAATAAGAAAGACAAAGTAATCCATGTATCAAAACATGAATTACACTAAAAATTAGAAAATATTTTATTTTTATTTATTTTTATTTTTATTTTTGACAGGCAGAGTGGACAGTGAGAGAGAGACAGAGAGAAAGGTCTTCCTTTTGCCGTTGGTTCACCCTCCAATGGCCGCCACGGCTGGCGCACTGCGGCCAGCGCGCTGCGCTGATCCGATGGCAGGAGCCAGGTGCTTCTCCTGGTCTCCCATGGGGTGCAGGGCCCAAGCACTTGGGCCATCCTCCACTGCACTCCCTGGCCACAGCAGAGAGCTGGCCTGGAAGAGGGGCAACTGGGACAGGATCGGCGCCCCAACCGGGACTAGAACCCGGTGTGCCGGCGCCGGAAGGCGGAGGATTAGCCTGTGAAGCCAAAATTAGAAAATATTTTAAATTACTACAAATGACTGTTGACTAAAATGCAGAGGGATATGACATAAGCACATGAAATCAGTTTCATAAAGATATCATGAAATAAATTCTTCTTTATGGTTAAGCTGACAATGTATGTTGATATTTTCAAAAAACAGTTTGTCATTAAGAAAATAGAATTAAATTTCGAAAGATGAATAATCTGGATTTTGTACACAGTCCCTTCGAATTAAGAAAAAAAGTTCTGAACATAAACAACATGTATATTTCCTAAAAGAAATATACCCCCTAGTAGATCAAGATAATCATCATATCCATCAAAGGCATGGTAAGCACTAAGTTGCTTTGCAAGCCAGGTGATTAAAAGTTCTGCAAATAAGTGTCAATTTCCCCCAATACATTTTTCTTTTCTTTTTTTTTTGTTTTTTAATTTTTATTTAATGAATATAAATTTCCAAAGTACAGCTTATGGGTTACAATGGCTTCCCCCCACCCATAACTTCCCTCCCACCCACAACCCTCTCCTTTCCCGCTCCCTCTCCCCTTCCATTCACATCAAGATTCATTTTCAATTCTCTTTATATACATAAAATCAGTTTAGTATATATTAGGTAAAGATTTCAACAGTTTGCCCCCACATAGCAACACAAAGTGAAAAAATACTGTTGGAGTACTAGTTATAGCATTAAATAACAGTGTACAGCACATTAAAGACAGAGATCCTACATGATATTTTTTAAAAATTGATTAATTTTCTATGCAATTTCCAATTTAACACCAGGGTTTTTTTTTCATTTTCAATTATCTTTATATACAGAAGATCGATTCAGTATATACTAAGTAAAGATTTCATCAGTTTGCACCCACACAGAAACACAAAGTGTTTCATTTTATAGAAATAAAGCTGTTAATGATAAAAAAAGAAAATATTTTAAATTAAGTTATAAAAATTAAATATAATACTTATATTATAGGAAGTTTATAACCTTAAATGAACAAATCAGAAAAGTGGATTGAATACTAATTAACTAAGCATCCATGTCAACATGTAAGAAAACCAAAACAAGCTCAAAAGGAATGGAAGAAAGAGCATAAATTAATAAAGTAGACAATTGCACATTAAAGAGAATCGACAAAGTCACAAAAGATTCTTTGGAAAGAGTATTAATTTGGTAAAACTCTTGATAAATAATCAGGAAAAAGGAGACAATGTATATAAACAAAGGCATGCCACAATATATCTTTTAGACACTAAAAATATAAAAGCATGTTAAAATAAACATTAATCTGAATACTGAAAATTTAAGTAACAATTTAAGTAATTTTATATTTGGACAAAATTCTAGTAAACAGTATTTACTAACATTAAAAGAGACAAATTTTTAAAACATGACTGGTCCTATGATTATTAAAGGAATTAAATCTATAATTAAAAACTTCTCTTAAAGAAAACTACAGGCCAAACTGGTTTTTGATGAATTTTTCCAAACATTTAAGGAAAAGTTATTCCCAATCTCACTAAAACCCTTTGAATGTAGTAAAAAGGTAAATACACCCCTGTACTTGCCTTATGAAGCAATCATAAATCTTGATACCAAACCCTAATAAGGAAGCTACAATGAAAGAAAATCAGATCAAACCTCATCCATGAACACAGCACCAAAATCCTAACTAAATTATTAGCAAATCAAATTCTACAACTATAAAATGAATAAAATATAATGGTCAAATGCATTTAACCCAGGAATATAAGGTTACTTTACCTTTGAAAATTAATTTGTATAATTTACCACATTAACAAAATGAAAAGAAAAAGTAGATGCAGAAAAGAAGTTTCATGATGTTTTATACTCATTGCAATTCAGCAAATTAGGAGCTTCCTTAATAATATTTTTAAATTTCAAAAATACTATATAAATGTATCTAGGTTAATAAATAGATCAATTCAAAAAACTTTTTTTTAGAATACCAGCACTAATAGTTTATAAAGTAGTACCACTCACAATTGCAACAATAAATATAACACAGTCACCTTTGTTCCCATTTTCAGATTGAAGGAAAAGTAACACGCCCCAGGAGAAATGAGCAGGGAGAGCTAGAGATGGAGTAGGTAATGGCACTTAAGAAACAGAGGCTGGAGGGAGCTTGGAGATTTGTAATAAGAAATTGCTACAGACTAAAAAACCAAACATGAAAACAAAGATTATAACAGCTATACTGGCTTCTACTGGCTTACTGGATATTTCATATACTCAATAAATGAATGCAACTTTAAGAAATCAATGTGTAAGCACACAGCTGTATGCTTTACAAAACTTCATATATCAAAGATCACACTAGGGGCCAGCGCCGCGGCTCACTAGGCTAATCCTCCGCCTTGCGGCGCCGGCACACAGGGTTCTAGTCCCGGTTGGGGCACCAATCCTGTCCCGGTTGCCCCTCTTCCAGGCCAGCTCTCTGCTGTGGCCAGGGAGTGCAGTGGAGGATGGCCCAAGTGCTTGGGCCCTGCACCCCATGGGAGACCAGGAGAAGCACTTGGCTCCTGCCATCGGATCAGCACGGTGCGCCGGCCGCAGCGCGTCTACCGCTGCGGCCATTGGAGGGTGAACCAACGGCAAAAGGAAGACCTTTCTCTCTGTCTCTCTCTCACTGTCCACTCTGCCTGTCATAAAAAAAAAAAAAAAAAAAAAAAAAGATCACACTAGGAAGCACTTTAAAATGAAGTTAAGTTTATTTAGCTATAACATAGATAATAAAATGAATATTATTTTGTACATATTTTACCAAATATATTCAATTGTGTAATCACCACAAAAATAAGATATAGAATATTTTTATCACCCTCAAATGTTCCATTGTGCTTATTTACAATCATTTCCACTCCTCCTTCTAGCCTTTGGTAAAGATTGATGTTTTATGTTCTTTGAGCATTGTCTTTTACACGATAGCATATGCCTGTTTGCTTCCAGAAATACTTTTTAAAAGAATATAGATAGGTTATGGGGGGAAATGCTGCTATAATTCAAAAGTTGTACTTTGGAAATTTATATTTATTAAATAAAAGTTTAAAAAAATAAAAGCTCACATTAACAAAAAAGAATATAGATATTTCTAAAATGTTTCAGTGTGTCTTATAACAATAGCATTTTATAATAGAAATTTCTGATGATTTCACATTCTTTTTTTTTTTTTATTTCACATTCTAACCACAATTCTAAGTAACAATCCCATGCATAGTGCAGTCATATGTATTAAAGCGGACAAAATATAGTTCCAATAAAATAGAAAAAAACAATTTTAAAGATATTTAATCTTTTTATGTGCCATATTCTTTTCTACATATTTTATCAAATATTAACTTATTTTATTCCCAACTTTTATAAATACTTTCACACATATTAACTCATTTAATCCAACAAAACTTAAAGAAATTATTATAATTCTCATTATATGGATGAGGAAATTAAGGCACAGACAAATAATTTGCCCAAGGCCACATGGCCAGTAAGAAGCAGACTGGGATTCAAACCAAGGCAAGGAGTTTTTCTGTATTCACACACTTAAGAAAACCAGAATGTTCAGGTATAGTAGATTGGATTATAGCAATTTCTAAATTAAAGCTGGATAGATGATGCACCTATATATGTATAGCAATTAATTAAGCAACCTAGAGCTCATGTTGTCAAGTACCCTCGCTTTATCACTAGGAAACCCTGGGAGACAGCTAGGGATACAGCAAGTACATAGGGTCTCTGTATCACATGGAAGACCTGGATGGAGTTTCTGGTTCTAAACTTCAGCCTGGCCCAGCCCTGGCTTTTGCAAGCATTTTGGGAGTGAATCAGCTGATAAAATATATCTCTCCCTCTCTCCTTTTCAAATAAATAATAATTTTTTTTAAAAAAAAAGAGAGAAGATTAAACAAAAATATAGAAGCAAAGTTTAAGGAATCAAAGTCACTGGATCTCTACTGTCCCAAGGTCAACAGAATGACTTTTACTAGGGTGCTCCAAGAGTGGATCCCAGTTAGTTTAGCAGCAGCAAAACAACCTGGCTAGAAATGCAAATTCTGAATCCTCCGAGACTTACTGAATACAAGATGGGGTGATGTGGTGGGGGAAGACAAACTTTTTTTTTAAGATTTATTTATTTATTTGAAAGTCAGAATTACATAGAGAAAGAGAGGCAGAGAGAGGTCTTCCATCCACTGGTTCACTCCGCAATTGGCCACGACGGCCAGAGCTGTGCTGATCTGAAACCAGGAGCCAGGAGTTCTGGGTCTCCCACATGGGTGCAGGGACCCAAGGACTTGGGCCATCTTCTACTGCTTTCTCAGGCCATAGCAGACAGCTGGATCAGAAGTAGAGCAGCTGACATTCGAACTGGCACCCATATGGGATGCCAGCATTGCAGGCGGCGGCTTTACCTGCTATGCCAGAGCGCTGGCCCCAGCAAACTGCTTAAATAAGAATCCACAATGATTCTGATACATCATTACAGTTTGAAAACAACTATACGAGGTCAGAGACTGCATCCTGAATGGTGGTCTGAATGACGTTCATCTGTCTCCATGAGCAGCTCCTAGACAGCTGCACAGATGGCTGCTCTTTTCCCTTCTCCAAAATCCTTGAAAATAAAATCTCACATCTTGGAGTGATATTGCAGCTTCTGATCCCTGCAGTAATCTAATTAACATCTAGCTTCAAGTGTAAGAGAACTGTATATAATCAATTTTAATGAATCTTTTGAACTTACATCATATAAATCATGGAACCCATTTGCATACTAATTGCTTCATTTTCTCATGAATTAATTCAATAAACATTTACTACTACTTACTATATGCCAACAGTACCTCATAGTGAAAATACCAATACCCCTCCCATCATGGAATTTAGACTATGGTTAGAAATAGAAAATAAATAAATTTATAAATAAAATTAAAAATGTATGAAAATTAAAAATCAGAGGGGATAGTAGGGAGTGCAGAATAGGATTTTATGATTTTAGATAGAGTAGTCAGGAGGTAGTCTCTTCTAAGATGACATTTGAGCAAAATCCTGAAAGCTGTATGACAGCAAAACTTATATTTACCTGGGGCAGGAAGATCTTGGAGGATCAAAGAAACAGCAAGGAGGCTAGTTGTGTCTGGAACTGAATGAATGATGGGAAGAATGGTAGAAAGCCAGAGAGGCTAACAGGAAACTATATGGGATAAGACTTATACACAATGGTGAATGCTTGGAATTTTATTCATTAGTTTTGTAAGGCTTAGAATTTAATTCCCTAGTCACATAAACTTCAAGATTCTTTACTAAATACAATAAACTGCATAGTGTTTTTAACCAACACAGGCAGTATAATTGTGCCATCTGAGATTTCTGAATAGCTTCGCAATCAGAATTCCAGGTTGGCCCTGAGAAAGAGGAACACCAAAACAGTGGTCTAAATTTTCCCGACAACTTTAACAGGGTAAATCAAGAAAGTAATTTCTCCTCTGGTTCTTTGCAGCATTTTGAGTGAAGGAACTTTATTTGAGGTGAAAATGATTCCATAAAGAAAACACATGCTCTTTTGTATAGAATTTATCACAGAGTTCAAAAGATGTATGTTGGTTTCTGAAGAATTTCATCATTATCAACTAGACAGAAAGCTACCTGAAGATGTTCAGCTTGACTCAGTTCTGAGACCTAAATTCACTTGAACTTTTTGGCTGAAAATAGCAGTGATTGTAGAGAGAACATTCCTTCAACATACTGTGGCCCATTCACTGGAAATCAGCAATGAACACAACAGACAACAGCCCTTGCTATGTGAAGTTCACATTTCAGTGTGAAGGGACAAAAACAACACAAAAATGATAAATAGGGCAATTTCATATAGTTACAGTAGGTAAACAGTAGGACAGGAGTGACTAGTTGAGGGTGTAGAATTCTACTTTAGCTTAATTGGTTAGGGAAGCCCTCTCTGAAGAGGTGACAGTAAATTAAAACAACATTGAGAAGAAGCAAACCTTATAATGATCTGGGGTCAAAAAACATTCAGGCGCTTTATGGCTCACTAAAATCCTTAGAATTTATCATCTATGTTTTTCAATTCAGTTTCACATACACTTAAGTTTTTAAATCTTTACAATTCTAATGTAAAACTAAACATATAGTTGATATTAGAGAAATTAGGTTTCAGAGTAAAGTAGTCTAAGGGTCTAACATGGGATTAGTAGGTATGCCCTTGGCAGGCATTCCTTTTTATAGGATTTATTTATTCATTTGAAGTCAGAGTTATAGAGGAGGGAGGGAGAGAGGGAGGGAGAAAAAGTGAGTGAGAGAGAGAGAGAGAGAGAGAGAGAAAAGAGAGAGAGAGACCTTGATTCTTCAACAGCTCATTCACTCCGCAAATGGCCACAATGGCCAGGGTTGAGCAAAGCCAAAGTCAGGAGCGATGAGCTTCATCTGTGTCTTCTATGTTTGTGGCAGGGACCCAAGCACTTTTGTCATCTTCTGATGTTTTGCCTAGGCCATTAGCAGGGAGCTAGAAGAACAACCGGGACACAAACCTAAGCCCATATGGGATGCTGGTGTCACAGGCAGCAACTTTACTCTCTTTGCCACAACACCCAGTCCCAAGGCATTCCTCCTTAAGCCAGTTTATTGTTACTGTAATTCTGAAGAAAAAAAAATTCTCAAGAAAAGAAACATCAATGTCACTTACAGACTAGAAAAAAAAACAAATTAGGCTTCAGTTTTTTAAAAAATGTGAAGAATTCATCTGTAATTTTATTAATCTATAATATTATTAATTGCTCATTATTTTTCTGTAAGAGTTTGCTTTGGTCACTAGTTTCAGGATTTGTAGTACTTTCTTATGCTATTAATTGATGTGTATTTTTCTCCAATTTAACTAATAGACACTTAAATATTATTTACTGAATGTTGAAGTCTTTAACAGGTCAAAAATTACATATATATTTAACTGTGCATATTCATAGGGTATAGGAAAGACATTTCAATAAATGCATACAATGTGTAATGATTACATCAAAGATTATTGACATGTTTATCATCTAAGGCAAACCTTTATGTCATTTCTCTGTGTCACAAACATTCAAAATAATATATAGTAACTATTTTGAAATATTCAATTAATTGTTGTCAACCACAGTTATCCTACTGTGTTGTAGAATATTAGATGTTAGGCGCTGTGGCTCAACAGGCTAATCCTCCGCCTTGCAGCGCCGGCACACCAGGTTCTAGTCCCGGTCGGGGCACCGGATTCTGTCCCGGTTGCCCCTCTTCCAGGCCAGCTCTCTGCTGTGGCCAGGGAGTGCAGTGGAGGATGGCCCAAGTGGTTGGGTCCTGCACCCCATGGGAGACCAGGAGAAGCAACTGGCTCCTGCCTTCGGAACAGCGCAGTGCGCCGGCCGCAGTGCGCCAGCCACGGCGGCCATTGGAGGGTGAACCAACGGCAAAAGGAAGACCTTTCTCTCTGTCTCTCTCTCTCACTGCCCACTCTGGCTGTCAAAAAGTAAAAAAAAAAAAAAAAAAAGAATATTAGATGTTATTCCTCCTATCCAGTTGCACCCCGGACTCATTCATCATTCTCTCTCTATTCTTCCCTCCCTCTTATTCCTCCTAGGTTCTGATAACCACTATTCTATTCTCTTCTTAAGATTAACTTTGGCTTCCATGTAAGTGAGAACATGCAGGATTTATTTTTGTGTACCTTACTTATTTCAGTTAACATAATTTCCTCCACTCTTTCCATATTGCTGCAAATGACAGAATTTCATTTTTATAGATTAAATGTATTTCTTTGTATATACATATACCACATTGTCTTTATCCATCCACCCATCAATGGACATCTAGTTTGATTTCATGTCTTGGCCATAATGGATAGTGGCAAAATAAACATGTGAGTGCAGATGTCTCTTTGATGAGATTATTTCATTTTCTTTGATTTGCACCCAGTTTAGGATTGCTGAATCATGTGGAAGTTCTGAGTTAGCTTTGAGGAAATTCTCAATTGCTTTTATGATGGCTGTGCTAATTAACATTCCCACCAGCAGTGGATGAGGATTTTCCATTTGCCACATCCTTTCTAGCACTTGGTGGGTTTTTTGTTTATTTTTTCTTACATATATAATTGTCATTTTAACTGAGGTGAAATAATATCTCATTATGATTTTGATTTGCATCATTCTGAAGATTAGTTTTGATGAGGGATTTTCATATACTTTTTTAAAGATTTATTTATTTATTTGAAAGTCAGAGTTACACACAGAGAGAAGGAGAGGCAAAGAGAGAGAGTGAGATCTTCCATCCTCTGGCTCACTCCCCAGATGGCCGCAACAGCCAAAGCTGCTCTGCTCCGAAGCCAGGAGCCAGGAGTCTCTTTTGGGTCTCCTACATGAGTGCAGGGGCCCAAGCACTTGGGCCATATTCTACTGTTTTCCCAGGCCTTCGCAGAGAGCTGGATCAGAAGTGGAGCAGCTGAGACTCACTCCACCTAGCATGGATCTTTTTTATTTAATTTTATTTAAGTTATAAAAGTTTCATATATTTCATACATACAGATTTAGGAACATAGTAGGATTACTCCCTCTCCCCCAACCTGCCATGCCCTCCCTTCATGCCACACTCCAACCATTCCTCTCCCTCCCTCTCAGATTCCTATTCTTGATTTTACCCATGATATTTTCAGTATACTTAATCATCATATAGTTAACCCTACTTTAAGAAATGGAGTTCAAAAAACAATATGAAGAAAAAGAAAACAATACAGAGCAAAACTAAACAAAACATTATCCCTCAATGGAAGAGACAAGGGCTATAAACAATCATTGAATCTCGAATAGAATGACTCTTATTGAGAAATCAATAAACAACAAATGCTGGCCAGGATGTGGGGAAAAAGGTACCCTAATTCACTGTTAGTAGGAAGGTAAACTGGTATAGCCACTGTGGAAGATGGTATGGAGATACCTCAGAAATCTGAATGTAGACCTACCATATAATCCAGCCATCCCACTTCTGGAATTTACCCAAACTAAAACAAATCAGCATATGAGAGTTATCTGTATTCCCATGTTCAATTCACAATAACTAAGATATAGGATCAACCTAGATGCCCATCAACTGATGACTGGAAAATGAAATTATGGTATATATACACTATGGAGTAATACTCAGCTATAAAAAAAATGGAATCCTATCTTTTGTAACAAAATGGATGCAACTGGAAACCATTATACTTAGTGAAATAAGCCAGTCCCCAAACAACAAATACCGTATGTTCTCTCTGATTTGTGGTAACTAATATAGTATGTAAAATGTAACATATTAGAGTGAAATGTACATTTTGAGATTTGGTAACTGTTTATAGCCCTTGTCTCTTCTGTTGAGGAACAGTGTTTTATTCTTCAAACAATTGTTTAACTCTTTACTTAGTGTAAGGTTAACCTTACGATGATTCAGTAAACTGAAATTTGATCTTTGTAAAAATTAACAGTGGGAATAGGAAAGGTAGGAGGATGAAGGTTTGAAGCATAGGTAGAAGGGAGGATAGGATGGAAACTACCACTGTATTCCTAAATCTGTAAATATGAAATACATAAAGTTATTTAACATTTTAAGTTTATTTGCTCCCTTTCAAGTGTTTTAAATAGCTTGAGAAGAATTGGTAGAATGGATATTTTGATATTCTGATTCTTCCAATCTGTGAAGATGAAAGATTTTTCCATATTTTAATTTTATCTTCTATTTTTTTTCTTTAGAGTTTTGAAATTTTTATTGTAGAGATCTTTGACATCTTTGGTTAAATTTATTCCAAGGTATTTAACTCTTTTTGGAACTATTGTAATGGGACTGATCTTAAATATTCTTTCTCAGCCATGACATTGTCTGAGTGAAAGTTGTATAACTTAAATAATATTTTAAAAATGTATAGATTTCAAAAAAGTATCACATTAATTGATTTGCAGCTGTTGAATCATACCTGCATACTAGGGATAATTCCCACTTGGTCCCCATGAATGATCTCTGATGTGTTGTTGGATTCGATTGGCTAATATTTTGTTGATGATTTTTGCATCTATGTTCATCAGGGATATTGGTCTGTAGGTCTCTTCCTCTGTTGTATCATTTTCTGCTTTAGGAATTAAAGTGATTCAGGCTTCATACGAGGATGTTGGGAGGATTCCTTCCCTTTCAGTTGTTTTGAATAGCTTAAGAAGAATCAGAATTAGTTCTTCAAATGTCTGGTAGAGGGGCCAGCGTTGTGGCTTAGCCGGTAAAGCTGCTGCCTGCATTGCCAGCATCCCATATGTGTGCTGGTTTGAGTCCTGGCTACTCCACTTCTGATCCAGTTCTCTACTATGGCCTGGGAAAGCAGTGGAAGATGGCCCAAGTACTTGGGCCTCTGCACCCATGTGGGAGGCCAAGAAGAAGCTCCTGGCTCCTGGCTCCTGGCTTCAGATCGGCAGAGCTCCAGATGTTGTGGCTATCTGGGGAGTGAACCAGTGCATAGAAGACTCTCTCTCTCTCTCTCTCTCTCTCTCTCTCTCTCTCTCCCTCTCTCTCTCTCTGCCTCTCCTTCTCTGTGTAATTCTGACTTTCAAGTAAATAAATCAATCTTTTAAAAAAATAAAAATAAATGTCTGGTAGAAGTCAGCAGTGAAGCCATCTGGTCCTGGGCTTTTTTTGTTGGGAGGGTCCTTATAACTGACTCAAACCCTGTCTTGGTAATTGGTCTGTTTAGGTTTTCTATGTCATCATGACTCAATATTGGTAGATAGCATGTGTCCAGGAATCTATTCATGTCTTCTAAGTTTCCAGATTTGTTGGCATACAGCTCTTTGTAGTAATTCCTGATGATTTTATTTCTGTGGTATTTGTTGTTACATTTCTTCTTTCATTTCTGATTTTACTAATTTGGCTCTTCTCCCTCTTTTTTGATTAGTTGAGCCAATGGTGTATAAATTTTATTTAAAAAAAACAGCTCTTCATTTCATTGATCTTTCATATTTTTGGTTTCAGTTTTATTCATGTCTTCTCTAATTTTAATTATTTATTTCCTGTTACTAATTTTGCATTTGGTTTGTTGTTTTTCTAGGCCCTTGAGATGAACTAGCTTATTTATTTGGTCCTTCTCCAATGTCTTCATATAGGCACCAATAACCATAAACATCCCTCTTAACACTGCTTTGGCTATATTCCATAAGTTTTGGTATAATGTTTTGTCATCTTCATTTATTTCCAGAGTTTTTTTTATTTCCTTTTGATTTCTTCTAAGACTCAGTATTCATTCAGGAGCATGTGTTTCAGTCTCCATGTGTTTGCATACAATCTAGAGATTCTTGAGTTGTTGATTTCTAGCATTATTCCATTGTGATCAGAGAAGATGTATGATATGATTCCAGTGTTTTTAATCTGATGTCATTTGTTTTATAGACTAGCATATGGTCTATATTAGAGAAAGATGTATGCACTGAGGAGAAGAATGTGTATTCTGCAACTATGTGGTGGAAAGTTCTGAAGATATCAGTTAGGTCCATTTGGTCCATAGTGTTGACTAGATCTGTTGTTTCTTTGCTGATTTTCTGTCTAGTTGATCTGCCCATTGTTGAAAGAGGGGTATTGAAAGCCCCCAATACTTTTGTATTGGAGTCTATATCTCCCTTTAGATCCATAAACATCTCTTTTAAATAGCCAGATGCTCTGCAATTAGATGCATATGCATTTCTTATAGTCACATCTTCCTGTTGAATTGATCCTGTAATCATTACATAGTGCCTTTCTTTCTCTCTTTTAACAGTTTTTGTGTTAAAGTCTATTTTGTCTTATATTAGGATGGCTACATCTGCCTTTTTTGCTTTCTGTTAGCATGGAATATCTTTTTCCATCCTTTCACTTTCAGCATGCCTGTATCTTTGTTGGTGAGATGTGTTTCTTGTAGAAAGCAAATAGATGGGTAATGTTTTATAATCCTTTCAGTCAGTCTGTATCTTTAAACTAGAGATTAGGCCATTTACATTCAAGGTGACTTGATAAATAATGACTTTGCCCTAGCATTTTTCCATAAATATTCCTATTGTTTACTTTGAATTTCCTTGCACTTTTACTGGGAGATTGTCTGTCTTCACATTCTTTCATAGTAATGACGATATGTGTTTCTGTGTGTAGCACATCCTTAAGCATTTTTTCTAAGGCTTCATGATGGTGACAAATTCTTTGAATTTCCGTTTGTTACGCAAGTTCCTTATTTCACCTTCATTCACAAATGAGAGCTTTGCGGGGTACAGTATTCTGAATTGACAGTTTTTTTTTCTCTTAAGACTTGCACTATGTCTTGCCATTTTCTCCTAGCCTGTAGAGTTTCTGATGAGAAGTCAGCTGTGAGTCTAATTGGAAATCCTCTGAAAGTAATCTAGTGTTTCTCTCATGTACATTTTAGGATCTTTTTGTTAATTTTTACTGTGCAGAGTTTGACTACAATGTGTCGTGGTGAAGATCTTTTCTGATCATGTCTATTAGAAGTTTTATGTACTTCCTATACTTGGACATACCTTTCTTTCTTCAACTTAGGCAAGTTTTCTGTACTAAATAGGCCTTCTAGTCCACTCACTTTGCACATCTTCAGAAATTCCTCAGATCCATATGTTGGGTCATTTGATCATAGCCCATAAATTTCCAACACTGTTTTTAAGCTTTATAATTTCTTCTTTGTTTTGGTCTGACTAAATGATTTCCAAAGATTAGTCTTCTAACATGGATCTTCTTTATTCTGCCTCATCAAGTCTGTTTGAAGGCTTTCCAGCACATTTTTATTTGATTTATTGAATTCTTCATGTCTAATATTTTAATTTCTCTTTAAAATCTCAATTTTAAGGACAAAAGTTTCCTCATGTCATGTATATGTATGGATTTCTTTAATTCATGAGTTTGCTTCTCATTGCTTTTGGGTAATCCTATGATTAATCTTTTGAATTCCATTTCTGGCATTTCATCAATCTCTTCATCTTCACATTGTAATACTGAAAGGATGTTGATTCTTTTTCTTTGAGGGAAGGATTGTGTTGTCTTCCTATTCTTGTTCCTTGAATTTCTGCATTTCCTTCATTCTGCTGATGTAATGTATTTTGTTTGTTAATTTGCTTATATTGAACCATCCTTGAATTCCTGGGATACATCCTTCTTGATTATGATGTATAATTATTTTATCTACTGTTGGATTTGATTTCCTGATATTTTGATGAGAATTTTTATATATGTCATCGGGGGATCAAATAATAGTTTTCTTTTTTGTTTGGTCTTTATCTGGTTTTAGTATCAAGATAATGCCATCCTCATACAAAAAGTATGAAATGGTTCCCTCTCTTTCAATACTTTGAAATAGTTTGAGATGAATTAACATTAGCTCTTCTTGAATGATCCTGCGGGGGAAGCAGGACACACAGCAGACTCAGAATGGCAAATGCCCAAAACAGCATTCCTGCCTCAGAATCAACCCTTGGGACATTCGGATCTGGCTAAAAGGTCCATGAGAGTCTCACAGGCATGGAAAGCCATGACACGATGGCAAAAAACAATCTAAATGAAAGACCCTGGTGAACAAGACCCCAGCAGAAGGAACAGGCCATCAAGAACAGAGGTACCTTTATCTGAAGGCAGGAAGGAACCTCCACTGTGATACGGCCTTGACTAAACAAGTTCAGAGTCGGTGAACTCAAGGGACTTCCATAGCCTAGACAGCTCATAGCAAGAGTCTCGGGTGATTGCTGACGTCACAAATAAGAGTGCCAATTGTTAAATCAACAACGGGAGTCACTGGGTACATGCTCCCCACGTAGGATCTCTGTCCTTAATGTGTTTTACTATGAAACTTAAAAACACTACTAGTCGAACAATACCCTATACCTTGTGCGGTTGTGTGAGTGCAGCCTGTTGAAATCCTTGTTTAGTATATGCTACGTTGATCTTCAGTATATGAAGGTAATTGAAAATGAAACTCAATAAAGGGTGGGATGGGAGAGGGAGAGGGGAGGGCCACTGGAGGGAGGGAGGTTGGGGGGGAAGCCACAACAATACAAAAGTTGCACTTTGTAAATTCACATTTATGAAATAAAAAATAAATAAAAAAACATTAGCTCTTCTTTAAAAATTTGATAAAATTATTTTTAAATTTCAACTTCATTTATTTCTGCTCTTCGTTATGCCTTTCCTTCTATGACTTTTGGTTTTAGTTTGTTCTTATTTTTCTGGTTCCTTGATTTATATCATTAGGGGCACCAGGTTCAATGGTAGTTCTGGGTACTCTGTGTCTGCCTGTGCATATAGGTGTCACTATATTTCTATGGATCATCAGAGGGCAGTGTCATTCTAGTGTGCTCAGGTGGGTGTAACATGTAGTTATTGGTATTTTGGTGGGGTGCCTGTCAGTGTTTGAAGGCTGCATGGGAGCTAAACCATGCAAGTATTCCCGGAGAGGGGACCTATCAGTGTCCTAGGTAGGCCCCCATTGGTAACTACATAGGAGTTCTTCCCAGCTTCTTTTTGAAGCTGCGAAAGGATGGAAATCTGATTCTCAGAGACTCAGTGAACCAAAGCTAAACTCGGTAGGTGAGGCTTACTAATTTTTTCTCAGAGGTCTCTGGATAAACTTTAGGAAAAGCTGCTTAGCTAATTCCCGGGGTTATATGTGGTTAAATAGGGCCACTCCTGTACTTCCTTGGGCTACTTTAGACAAGACACTCAGGGATGGCTATCCAATCATTTTCCAAGGTCAAGGATGTATAGATGATGTCACCTAATGTTTCTATGTGAGCAAAAGTGTAGGCTGGTCTATCAAGAGTGGATAAGCAGGCTGCCTAACTACCACCAGAACAGTGAGATCTAGAAAAGGCTGCCTCTTTTCTGGGGTCATCTGCAGGCCAAGCCACTCAGGGGGACCTTCTCAATTTTTTCTTATGACCATGGTAGGGTCAACAGGGTCTCCTGTCTGGTGTACAGGGCTAAGTCAGTGAAGATGCTGGGGGAGGCTTTTTAGATGCTTCACAGGACCTGAGGTGGGAGGAACTTCAAGAAGGCTCTGTGCAGCAAAAGCCTGAGTCAGGGAGGGAGCATTATAGGCTGAGCACTCTCTCTGGGGCAATGCAACAGTGTGGTAACCTGGAAGCCCTCCATGTTGGACTCAGGGCAATAGACATAGAGTTCTCCATCAGTAAATGCTCATATCTATGGCATGAGCAGGAACTTACAGAGGCCTTTTCCTGCTGAAAGATTCTTGGTTTAAGTTTGATCTCAAGACATAGAACAGCAGATGGTGGGTGCATAATTCCCTTCTTTGTAAGATCATCATGTATTCCTTTGACTTGCAGTTTATATTCCATGTACTTACTTTCTTACCTCACTCCCAGCTTTCAGAAGTTTCACCATGCTGTGCTGCCAAGGTATGGGTAAGAGGTGGTGGAGGCAGTCCCTTGGTTACTGGTTAATACTATACCAGAAGCTCAGTCTTTGGGTACTGGCCTTGGGCTCTGCCTGACACTGATCTTCACCATGGTGAAGCCTGATACTATGTTTCAGGTCCAAAACCTGGACTCAATCCACTCTCCCTTCCCAAGTGATACTTGGATTTGGAGTAGGGGTAACACAGACAACTCTTTTCATCCTGGTTTCTTTAATGTATCTTTTATTCTAATTCTTTAAAACCAGACACTGTGGTGTCTTTTCTATCATCTCCAGTAAAAGTAGGTCAGTGCATGAATAACTGTCCAAATTGGTGCCTCGGAGAGGATATGATCAGTGGAGGCTCTTACTCAGCTGTCACGTTCATAACACTTCCCCAAATAAACTTTTAAAAAAGATGTTATCCTAGATCAATAGTTTAACCTAGTAATTAAGATACACTCATCCCATATAAGAGTGCCTAAATTTAATTTCTGTCCCCATCTCCTGCCACTAACTCCCTGCTAATACAGGCCCTATGAGATAGCACATGATGGCTCAAGTACTTGAGTCCCTGCCACTAATGTGTGAGATCTGAATTGAGATCCCAGGTTTCAGCTTTGTCCCCAGCACAGCCTTGGCCATTGTAGCATTTAGGGAGTACCAGAAAATGGGAGCTCTGTCTCTCTCACTCATGTAACCTACAAAAGTTTTGCTACATTTTGAGCTTACCTAGTCCCTACATGTATGGATTCTGTGTTTAAAGCCAAGAATAAGTTCCAAAATTTAGTGTTACCTAGGACAATGTGTGATGAACAAATGAGATTTCTGGGAGTTTTAAAATATGTAATACAAATGATTATATCCTATTATTGATATTGGTATTTATATCCATGTAAGCCTACCTTTATCTAAACTCCTAGAGGCCCATATCATAGGGCAGATGATGTTTTTCCTACAATTCTTTTATGCCTGGGCATTCTGACATCAACTAAATCAGTCAGAAGGGTTTTTTTTCTTACTTATATTACAAATGTATAGTTAGCTTTGTTATTTCACAATGATTAACTCCAGTGAATATATATAAGAAATATTCTTGCTATCTTTTCATGAAATGAGAAATGCTTTCCTTGTTACATTGATCTCAGAAGATTATAATA
This sequence comes from Lepus europaeus, assembly GCF_033115175.1. Lineage (NCBI taxonomy): Eukaryota > Metazoa > Chordata > Mammalia > Lagomorpha > Leporidae > Lepus > Lepus europaeus. Next base: position 126,579,460 of record NC_084828.1, read on the forward strand.
ATTTTAGTTACTCCACAACAAATTATATGAAAAATATTTTCAAAATGCACCAAAACAAAAAATTTTGGAAAACAGGGGATGGCAATGCGGTATAGCAGGTAAAAGTCACTACCTGTGAAGCCAGTATCCTATATGAGCAATGGTTCAAGTCCTGGCTGCTCCATTTCTGATTCAGCTCTCTGCTCATGGCCTGGGAAAACCAGTGGAAGATGGCCCAAGTGTTTGGACCCCTGCCACCCAGGTGGGAGATCTGGATGAAGCTCCTGACTCGTGGCTTCAAGCTGGCTCAGCCCTGACCATTGCAGCCATCTGGGGAGTAAACCAGAGGATGGAAGATCCCTCTCTTTCAGTCTCTGTCTCTGTCTCTGTCTCCATCTCTCTCTCTAACTCTGACTTTCAAATAAATAGATAAACCTTTAAAAATATTTTAAAATATAAAATATTTAATAATTTAACATGAAAGGTGATTTTTGACACAGTGATGCATATCAGTACATAATGATTCAGAAGGTAACTTCCATGCTTTTATGAGGGTAAATCACAGTCAATGACTGGCTCACAGCACAAGGTAGGAGAACAAAAAAGAGTAGCAATCATTGTGGTGAAAATGGTTTCAGACTGGCACATCTTCGGCCGTTGTGGTCAACTGGGGAGTGAACCAGTGGATGGAAGACCTCTCTCTCTCTCTCTGCCTCCCCTTCTCTCTGTGTAACTCTGACATTCAAGTAAATAAATAAATCTTTAAAAAAAACTATCACAATAAAAGACAATATTTACTAGGAGTGATAGTGTAGCAGACCAAGTATTTAACTTACACTACCTTTACTTATATTATATTATTTAATGTTAACAAAAGCCCTCTACTATAGAGACTCCCAGAATAATTGTGTCTATTTTATATATGAAGAAAGTGACTTACAAGAGATTAAACTTACTCAATACTACATGTTTATTAGGCAGTAGAAGCAGGCTACCATACAGGGGAATTTGACTCCAAAACTATACTCCCAAAGTGGAGTTTCTCACTAGTTTACCCTGGTGGTCATGGGGATTCTAAGTAAGGAAGCTTGAATTGTCTTAGGCTAAGCAAAGTTCAACTGCTTCTTTACTTTGAAACTCTGAACCATGAATCTGTAGAAGAACATATTGGGCAAGTTTTTGAAATTTGGCTGACTGAAGTTATGTTTTATCAAAGAGAATCTCATAGTCCTAGAATTTCTTAGAAGTCATTTGAAGAATTGCTCACTAGAATAGAAAAGCAAGTTCTTGTGCCTAGTTTTCAGGTCATTATCATTCTGCTGAATCCATTCTGCACAACCATATTTCCCACCACTCTTCTGAATGGTGGGAACTTAATTCTGCAATGAATTTATGTTGCAGCTCAGAAAATTATGCCTCAAAGTATGGCTCTTTGACAGACTGGATACTTTATCTAAAAACAGAAGGCCTCAGAAGCAACCTCAAAATCAAGGTCTCTACAACTTTTTCCCACCTCTAATTCTTCCTTGATATGAGTCATAGAAACTGACCCCTTTTCCCAAAAGCAAACCACAAAGGCTAAAAGTATCATTCTAACTTGTCTCAGTCTTTCTAAGAGCTAGTCATAAACAAATTCTCTGTCCTATGGTAGTCTAATAGTAAGCCATAAGAACTTCAATTCCACAGCATTCTGCCTTATACCCATGAGGGATGAATGTTGTGCAAAGAACTAAGAAGAAGCTTAATAGACAGGCCTTACTGTGTTTTTTCCCATCTGTCTACTACATTCAGTTATAATTTTTTTATCTAACCATATTTCTACAGAGCTGTCCATTGTTCATTGACTCTGTACATAAAAATGGACAATTTCTCTTGGGTCTTCATTCTGAAGGCCCATGTATCATGAAACACTTTGATGAAATACATTGTGCCTTTTTTCTTATTGTCTTTTTTATGGAATGTTTGCTGTGATGCTTAAGAAAGCATCTTTACCTGTCTTCTCACTCTACCAAAAAAGGTTGTACTTATTACTGCCTTATCCTTTTACCAAACATTTATTGGGCATCTGTTATGAGTTATGCACAATGAAATGCAGTTCATGCCTTCAGTTGAATGATACAGAAAAACAGGCAGAAATAGTGCATGGTGACATCCATGGTGTTCTAACAGAAAGCAGTACTGGGTATAATGGAAAACATAGATAAGCATTCCAGTAACTTTGAGAAAACTTCCCAAAGGAGGCAACATCATAAATTACTAAAGATGAGTGAATAACTGAGATGTAATAACTGAAAAATAATTCCTGGCCAAAGCATATATACATACATTGGGAATAGTATGTAGGATGTTGGATTAAACAACTCAATAATGTGGCAGTATTGTACCTTAGAGAGTCATAACAGAGAGGTTGGGCACCTGTGGTAAGTATTTCACTTTTATACTATAGAATAGGCCAAGTGCCACCAAATCTTTTTAGTAAAGAACAAAATAGCAAATATTTGGGGTTTTGTGGATCATATGGTCTTAGTCCCAACTAAGTAAAGTTGCCATTATAGTACAAAATCAGTCATACTCAAAGAGATACATCTGTGTTCCAATAAAACTTTATTTAAAAAACAGGTAACATCTTTATTTGGCCATTGTGTGATAGTTTTCCTTACTCTTATCTCCTACTCTAGATGTTTGTGTTTTCAAAGTTTCATCTGAGATCAAGAAACAGATAGAAACTTGTTAGGAATGCAGAATCTCAGACCCCACTGCAGACATACTGAATCTGAACCTGCATGTAACAAGGTTATCAGTTTAATTATATGTGCCCACTCAAGTTAAAGAAGCCATATAAGAAACACTGAAGAGTTTCAAACACGGACATGACATTATCAGCTTTGTTCCACCTATAATACATATTGAAACAATAGGAATTTGATCTAAGTTGAATATACTTTTAATTTTATAGAAAAAAAGATAATTTCCTCTGCTTGAAAAATACAACGTTTTAAACTTTTTCATGGATATTTTTGTGGAGGGAGTTTTAGATTTATTAATATTTAAAAGCAAATAGCTTTACAATTCCTTCCCTGGCAACTAAGCCCTTCCCCATGACCATGTTGAGTGAGGACTGGCACTAAAACAGAGTGAAATCCCATCCGAATTGAGGCCTGTCAGTCACTGTTCAACTTATTCCCTAAATAATAAGAGGTTTTCTTGAAAGAAATGCCATTAGGGAGACATTAGAATAACAATGAGTAAGCATTTCAGAAATCGTCGATGAAAATGGTACCATAAATTACAGTAATGGAACAAAAGTTAATGTCGAGCACTTTTACCAGTCCTTAGCACTCTACACAAATGATTTCATTGTTTCTTCTGAAAATCTTTTTAAGATTAGTGTCAATGTATTCTCAAATTTCAAATGAGGGAATCTAGGTGCCAAAATGCAGGTTCACACAAAGCCAGTCTGACCCTCAGCTTCTAACCATCATACAAGAGGCTACACATTGCAGTGTTCTCTTGCCTTAGAATCCAATATTCCTAAGTGATCTTCTCTAAGGCAAAAAGACCACTGTTATCAGCTCCAAGTTTATGAATGCTTTTACTAAAATAAAATATTTACAATTAAATTTATAAACTGTTCAAATATCAATGATATCATTGTTCTCACAAATTAAGCCTTAGTGTTACAAGTTGTTTTGATTTTATAAAGCATGTAGGCCTAAGTGTTTCTCTGTTTGTAATGCTTCCATCAATTATCTTTATATATCTTCCTGTAAAAAAGAAACTAAAAGATCCAATAACACTGAATTTGATAAGCTCACAATGATTTATAGACATATCAGTAGTTTTACCCACATAGTTTCTATGTGACTATCTTAGACTGGAGCATGACAAAACCTGAATGAAAAATAAAGAGAAGTGTTCTGATAATACAACCAATTAGTTGAATTAAACATAGTACACGGTAACTGAAAAAAAACTCCTCGGTAGGAGAATTTTTTATGCCAACCTCAAAAATTCTACAGGAAAAAAAGATTGACTAAAATATATGTTAGTTATTAAAGAAAAAGATTGGAATGGCATTCAATGTAGCAGTTAAGTCACTACTTGGGATACCCACATCACTCTCTTGGTTCAGTTCTTGGCTACTCCACTTCTGATTCAGCTTCCTGTTAAAGGCACACTTTGGGAGGCAGCAGATGATGACTCAGGTGCTTGGTTTCCTGCCACCTATGTGGGAAACCTAGAATGAGTTCCAGGCTCCTAGCTTTGTTCTGGATAGGTCTAAGTGTTGTGGACATTTAGGAAGTAAACTAATTGATGGAATTGATGGAAGATATTTCGCTTCGCTGTCTGTCCCTCTGTAAGTTTCTCTGCCTTTCAAATAAAATGAAAACAAATAAATACAATTTAAAAGACAACCTTATTTTTAAGAATTATGTGTGTGTATATGTATGTATGTGTGTGTTTACTGTTTATTTAAGCTATCCTCAAGAAATATCGGAAGTATGAAGTTCTATATACCTATATTTATTCACACATCTCTTGGTTACAATAAAAAAAACTACTTTAAAATGATCATTGTCTAATTAATTTCAAATTAAGCTTCCTTGAACTAATAACTCATCTTTATAACCTATTTTGTTATTTTCATGAACTTGAAATGCAAGAGAAATATAGATCATTTAGTAGAATTTTTTTTAACTTTTATTTAATGAATATAATTTCCAAAGTACAGCTTATGGATTACAATGGCTTCCCTCCCCCCCCCCCATAGCTTCCCTCCCATCCCCCGCTCTCTCTCCCCTTCCATTCACATCAAGATTCATTTTCAATTCTCTTTATATACAGAAGATCAGTTTAGTATATATTAAGTAAAGATTTCAACAGTTTGCACCCACACAGAAACACAAAGTGAAAAATACTTTTTGAGTACTAGTTATAGCATTAGTAGAATTTTAATGATGAGCAGATACATAAAATACTATATCTTGAATATTTTTAAAGCTTTATTTATTTATTTGAATGGAAAAATTACAGAGAGGGAGAGGCAAAGAAAGAAGCAGAGTGAGAAAAATCTTCCATATACAGGATCACTCTACAAATGGCTGCAACCACCAAGCATGGGCCAGATCGAAGCCAGGAGTTAGGAGCTTCATCCAGGTCTCCCATGTGGGTGCAGGGTCCTAAGCACTTGGATCACCTCCCACTGATTTCCCAGGTGTATTAGCAGGGAGCTGGGTCAGAAGTGGAGCAGCTGGGACATGAACTGGCACCCAAATGGGATACCAGCACTGCAGGCTTAACCCACTAAGCCACAGTGCCAGCCCCTCAAATATTTAATGAGGTTTAAAGGTGGAATAATTAATATTATTAAGTACTCAGTATGTTGCCATAGATTTCCAGATGTAAAAGAATTACAATTTCTCTTTGTAATCAAGATTTAGAGGTAGGACTTGTAGGTGTAGAAGCATAGGAAGCACTTGCATATAGGTTTCTAAATAAATGCGGGTAACTGAGTTGCAGACGTAGATTTCAGAATCATCAGCAATTAGGTGTAAGTTGAATTTTCTGGGATAGGTTAAGTTAACTGGTGAAAGTATGTAGGATAATTAAAGAAGAATACTGTGTTAGGAACTTTAGGAAATCACTATTTAAGGATCAGTATAGGAGCACAGGAAAAGGAAAAGTCAGCCAAAGGGATAGGAAAATACAGAAATGTTTTTCAGAATACTAGACATCTTAAGTTAAAACAGTAACTATTCAAGATGTAGGGAGTGTCAGAAGTCCTGAATTACATAAAAAGGTCAAATAAAAGTGGCCACACAGAACACAGAAGTCAAAGGAGATCCACCTTAGCAGGCAAGATGGAAAGAGTCAATGATAAACTAATACCAAAATTCCTGTGATAATCAACTCATGGTCAGTATAGTTTCCACATATAACAATGAGCTTAGATTAACAAATATCATAGCTAATAAAAGGCAGAGCTAACATTTGATCCATTGGTTTTCAGATTCCAAAATGCATTATTGAACTCAAAAATTAGTATAAAATGGCATAGTAAGTTGAATAGGGAACTCCTTGTAGATATAAAGAATCTCAAGATGAGATCATCTTATCTAACCCAAGTTGACCTTAAATCCAATACTATAACGTTCTTATAGGAGATAAACAAATGAGAGATATAGAGAGAAAACAAGTCAGAGGTTGAGGTTGGAATTATGGGGACACAAGCCATTTTTGGAACCATTAGAAGTATGAAGAGGCATGGAAGAAATCTCTCCTAGAGTTTGGAAAGAGTAAAAGGAGCTTTCAAAAAGTTCATTGAAAATTCATATTATGAAAACACTGTGAATCTTCTTGGATTGAGATGAGAGAAACCTGTGCCAACTCATGTCCCTAGTGATATCGCCTGAGGAAGAATCCCACAGTCCCTACTGACTTTGAGTCCACCCTGAAGTGCTAGGGGACACAGGGTGTCCAACTAACCCCTTGAAGGGAGAACACATTGCATTCATTCCCTCACTGCACCAAGGCACCTGGCAATCTGAAGGAAGGAAAAGCCATCTAAATGAGCAAAGTAGAGGCTGCTGCTGTGGCCCACACATGACTGATGGATTTTATTGGAGGGATAAATCTGTGGTCCCCATTGCATGTAAGTCCGCACTGGAAGATTGGAAGTGGCTGGGGTGCCCACTTGGGCCATGGTAATGCTCTCCTCTCCTCACTCTATCAAGGTGCCTGACTCAATGTGCCAATGCAGAGCACCAAACAACTTCTTTCAGGAAGGCAGTTGGCTCTGGGAAAGCCATGGCTTGCTCTGTAGATGAGGAGGCTCAAAGTGCTGAGAGTGGATCCCCTGTTTCCTATGACTGTGAGAGTCCTGGGACTTGTGACTGTGGGAATCTTGTGACTGTGTTGTAGGACATGGGGTGTGACTAGTTCTTTGGGCAATCACTGAGTCTTGCTTCAGAGGCTCAGAGTTCCCTGAGTGCTGGGTGGATTTTTTCAGGGGCTCCATGCTTACACTGAGCAACACAGATTCTTTGGATGGTTTATGTGCCTGAGAAGGTGGGGTACATAGACACTGTGGGCTCACCCTAGATGGATGGTTCAGCTTCACTAAGAGTGGCTGAAGCTGTGAACAAGAAACCAATACAATCATAAACCCTCCTTGCTGATGGTAGAGGAGATCTACTATGCCCAACTTTGGTGTCACTCTGAACCCTTGCCCTACACTCATGCACTGGCCAGAGGTCCCTGGCCCCACCCAGTAGATGACTCTGGATATACACTGAAGGAGCAAACACTCAGCAAAGCCAAAAAGTCATATTTTGAAGATAAAAGCTATCAGAGGAGAAAAACAACAGTATTTTCACAAATGCCTAAAAAATAAATGTAGAACTATAAGAAAATGAACAAGGAAGACAATATAACTCTCCAATGTGAAGATGAAGAGATTGATGAAATAGCTGAAAAGGAATTCCAAAGAATGTTCATAAAATTACTCAAAAAAGAGAACCAAATACATGAATTAAAGAAATACATACATGACATGGAAGAGAAATTCTGCAGGAAGATAGACACTGAAGATACATCAAACTGAAATATTAGAAATGAAGAATTCAACATGTCAAATAAAAATACAGTAGAAAGCCCTAAAAACAGACTCAGTGAAAAAGAATATCTGAACTAGAAGACAAATCTTTGGAAATATCTCAGTCACACCAAAAAAAAAAAAAAAAAAAACCAAAAAAAACAAACAAACAAAAAAAACATTTTAGAAAAAACAAAAATAGTGTTTGAGATTTATGGGATACTCTCAAACAACCAAATATACTTGTTTTAGGAGTTCCTGAAGGTGTAGAAAGACAGAATGTATTAGAAGACTTATTCAGTGAAATAATAGCCAAAAAAACTTCCCTAATTTGGAGAAAGAGATGGATATTCAAGTACAGGAAGCACATAGAACTCCTAATGGACATAAAAAAGGTCTTTACCACAACACATTACAGTCAAATTTTCAAAAGTAAAGCATTAAGAAAAGATCCTGGGCCAGCGCCGCAGCTCAATAGGCTAATCCTCTGCCTTGCGGCACCGGCACACCAGGTTCTAGTCCCGGTTGGGGCACCGGATTCTGTCCCAGTTGCCCCTCTTCCAGGCCAGCTCTCTGCTGTGGCCCAGGAGTGCAGTGGAGGATGGCCCAGGTCCTTGGGCCTTGCACCCACATGGGAGACCGGGAGAAGCACCTGACTCCTGGCTTCGGATCAGCGCGATGCGCCGGCTGCAGTGCACCAGCTGCGGCGGCCACTGGAGGGTGAACCAACAGCAAAAGGAAGACCTTTCTCTCTGTCTCTCTCTCTCACTGTCCACTCTGCCTGTCAAAAAAAAAAAAGAAGAAAGAAAGAAAAAGTAAAGATCCTAAAATGTGCATGAGAGAAATGCAAGCTAAACTTCAAAGGATCTTCTATTAGATTGATATCTGATTTCTTATCAGAAACCATACATGATAGGGAAAAATGGAGATACATTGTCCAAGTCGTAAAAGAAAAAATTGTCAGCTCAGAATATTGTAACCAGTGAAGCTCTCATTTACAAATGTCAGTGAAATAAAAAACTTCCAAAACAAACAGAAATTGAAAGAATCTGTCACCACTCATCCAGCCTTACAAATGATACTAAGGGTGTGCTACACAGAGAAACAGAGAATGATGGTCATCATTATGAAAGAATGTGAAAGCGAAAAAAAATCTTCCGGTAAAAGTACAAAAGGAATGCAAAAAAAAGGCATATTTATGGGAAAATGGTAGGACCAACTATTACTTATCAATAATACTCTTGAAGGCAAATAGCCTAAATTCTCCAAACAGGCTGGATGAATGGAATAATAAGCAAAGCCCATCTATTTGAGGCCTACAAGAAATACACCTCACCAACAAAAATACACATAGACCAAATGTGAAAGGGTGGAAAAAGACACTCCATGCTAATAGAAATAAAAAACTAGCATTAGTAGAAATTCTAATATTATTTAAAAAGATTAATAAGGGTTTTATATAATGATTAAGGGATCAATTAAACAGGAGGATGTAACTATAGTAAATGTATATCCATCCAATGCCAAGGCACCTGGCTACTTAAAAAAAAATTAATGGAGACAGGGGTGCAAATACAATAATGAGCAACTTCAACACCCAACTTTCATCAATGGACAGACAGACTAGACAAAATAATCAACAAAGAAACAACAGAGCTAATCAACACTATGGACCAACAGACTTAATTGATACATACAGAACATTTCATTCCATAGCTGCAGAATATACATTCTCTTCATCAGTGCATGAAACTTTCCCTAAGATAGATCACATGCTATTACATAAAACAAGTCTCAACAAATTCAAAAGAATTGAAATCATACTATATATCTTTTCTGACCACAATATAATGAAACTCACACCTCCCTTAGGATATACCCCATGTGAAGAGATAGATAGGTCTGGGCCTCTTAACTGACAAGGCCTAAAGCCCAACAGATTATTATCAAGCCCCTTCTATCAGGTTCTATTTGCCTTTCAATCAGAAAAATTACTTGTAGCTTAGCACCTTTCTTAGCTCCTCTAATAATGACTCTGTCCTTTGTTCTAGGCCCTGTCTAGTGCACTTGGGCCTCATTCCTTTGTAATCATAACCTCTACTCTACCACCAATGGCTCTACTCCCAACCTGTGTGTACTGATGGTCCTCTTCCCCACTTCATGCTGTATAATTGTTCAAACCTGGTAAATGCCACTCTTAGGATCATTGGTTACTATCCTCACTCTGTCTTTTATGACCTTGTCTAAATATGATCAGAGTCGGCAAACTTGGAAGGCTTCCATAGCCTTGGCAACTCATGACGACAGCCTAGGATGGTTACTGGCGCCATAAACTAGAGTGTCAATTTGTTGGGTCAACAACAGGAGCCACTGTGCACTTGCTTCTCATGTGGGATCTGTGTCCTTAATGTGCTGTACATTGTGATTTAATGCTATAACTAGTACTCAAACAGTATGTTTCACTTTGTGTTTCTATGTGGGTGCAAACTGTTGAAATCTTTATACTAAATTGATCTTCTGTATATAAAGAGAATTGAAAATGAATCTTGATGCAAATGGAAGGGGAGAGGGAGCGGGAGAGGGGAGGGTGGCGGGTGGGAGGGAAGTTATGGGAGGGGGAAGCCATTGTAATCCATAAGCTGTACACTGGAAATTTATATTCATTAAATAAAAGTTTAAAAAAAGCTAAAAAAAAAGAAACTTAAAAAATAACTTAAACTCTAGAAAATATGAAAACTTAAGAAATTCTAGAAAATATGAAAATATGGAGACTGAGAAACATGTACCTGAGTGAACTGTGAATCACAGAAGAAATCAAAAAGGAATTTTAAAAATTTCTACAAATTAATGAAGATGATAGTACAAAATATCAAAATTTATAGAATACAGAAAAAGCAATGTGAAGATGAAAGTTTATAGCAATTAATGCCCACATTAAAAAACTGGAAAAGCACCAAATAAATGAGCTATCAATGCATCTCAAGTATCTACAAAACCAAGAACAAAATTAGAAGAAAGAACTAATAAAAAAATTAGAGAAGAGATAAACAAAATTGACAAAAAATGATACAAAAAATCAGTGAAATAGTTTTTTGAAAAAATATACAAAATGATACACCATTGGCCTGACTAATAAAAGGGGGGGGGGCTTAGAGTAAAGACCCAAATTAATAACATCACACATTAAAAATGAAATGCTACAAATGATAAAACAGAAATGAAAAGAATCACTAGGAATTGCCATAAACAGCTATATGCCCACAAATTGGAAAATCTAGAAGAAATGGATTTCTTGGCATGTGCAATCTACCAAAGTTGAGTCATGAAGAAATAGAAAACCCATATAGACCAATAACCAAGACAGTGCTTGAAACAATAATAAAGATGCTCCCAACAAAGAAAAGCTCAGGAACAGATGGTTTCACTACTGAATTCTCACAAACTTTTAAAGAAGAATGAATTCCAACTCTCCTCAAACTATTCAAAATAATTAAAGAGAGGGAATCCTCCCAAACTCCTTCTATGAGGCTTGTATCACTTTAATTCCAAAATAGAAAAACATACAAGAAGGAGAATTATAGACCAATAACCCTGATGCAAGACAATTTATGACAAAACCATAAACAGCATCACTTTGAATGGGGGGAATCTGGAAGCATTTCCAATAAGATCCACAACCAAATAAGGATGACCACTGTCACCATTGCTACTCTACAACCAATTAATCTTTGACAAGTGAACTAAAGTCACTCTCTGGAGAAAGGACAGTCTCCTCAACGAATGGTGTTGGGAAAATTGAATCTGCACATGCAGAAGTATGAAACAAGACCTCTACCTCACACTGTATAAAAATAATCAATGCACAATCAGAGTGATATACCTAAGATATAAAAACATGAAATTACTAGAGGAAAACATATGGTAAACACTGCAAGACATTGGCTTAGGCAAAGACTTCTTGAAGAGGAGCTCAAAAGCACAGGCAATAAAAATAATATTAGACAAATGGGATTACATCAAACTAAGAAGTGTCTGCACAGCAAAGGAAACACTCAGCAAAGTGTAGAGACAACTGACAGAATGGGAGAAAATATTTGCAAACTGTACATCTGATAAAGGATTAATATTCAGGATATATAAGGAGCTCAAAAATCTCAACAACAACAAAACAAGTAATCCAGTTCAGAAGTTGACTAATAATATAAACAGGCACTTTCAAAGGATGAAGTATAAATGTCCAACAGACACATGAAGACTCTCAGGATCATTAGACTCAGGGAAATGCAAATCAAAACCACAGTGAGGATTCACCTCACCCCAGTTAGAATGGCAAATCCAAAAATCAAAAAATAACAAATACTGGTGAGGATCTAGGAGAAAAGGTACCCTAATACACTGTTGGTGGGAATGTAAACTAGTACAATCATCATGGAAGACAGTATGGCGATTCCTCAGAAACCTGAAAATAGATCTATGATATGACCCAGCCATTCCATTCATTTGAATTTAGCTAAAGCAAATGAAATCAGCATATGGAAGAGTTATATGTATCCCATGTTTACAGCAGCTCAACTCACAAAACCTAAGATATGGAATCAAACTAGATGTCAATTAAGTGATGACTAGATAAAGAAATTGTGTTATATATACAAAATGGACTACTACTCAGCCATAAAAATAATGAAATCCTGTCATTTGCAGCAAAATGGATACAGTTGGAGACTACTGTGGTCAGTGAAATAATCCAATCCCAAAATGTCAGATAACATGTTTTCCCTGATTTGTAGTATTTAATATACAGAGTACAAAAAGTGTATATAAGTGAAATTGACATTTTAAAATTTGATTATTGCTTATAGACCTTTTTTTTGACAGGTAGAGCTAGACAGTGAGAGAGAGACAGAGAGAAAGGTCTTCCTTTTTCCATTTGGTTCACCCCCCAAAAGGGCTGCTACGGCCGGCGCGTTCCACCAATCTGAAGCCAGGAGCCAGGTGCTTCCTCCTGGTCTCCCACGCGGTGTGCAGGGCCCAAGCACTTGGGCCATTATAGACCTTTTCTATACTCTTGAGGAGCAAAGGTTTTTCTACATACTACTTGCTGAATTATTTATTTTGTGATTTCATTCTTTTTTCTTATTTGACATTATGACAGACCCTACTTTTAAACAGCATAATTTATTCAACATAATCATCCACTATTTTATAGCTAACCACAGTATATTTGAAAAGTACATTATTTATTGTGATCTGAAAACATTCATGGGATAAATTGAGTGCATTAATTTAGTTAACAATGCTTCAAGCAATGTGCAGATATTATTAAAATTAATGTCTTTTACTGCTGGTAATATATCATGGCAAATATAAAAGAAATTATTTATTTTGAATATAAGTCATGTTATACTAGTTTACAACCACAGTTAGATAAAAGTACATGAGATTTTAATGCAAAATGAAGTAAATAAGAATTGCGGGTAGTGCTAAGTTAGAATAATTAAATACATTTTTACCATATTGTGGCATTTTCAAGGTAGTGTAGTGCTCATGAAAAGACTATGAATCTCATACTCAGGGAGATATTTCTGTTCTGCAACTAATAGACTGAGTGAAACAGTTCCCTAAGAGTTTATTTTATATAAATCATGGGAGAATATCTACTATCTCTGGGCCATTGTGAAGAATAAATTCAATAAATGAATAAAATACCCATGCATGGTTGATGTTGTTACTGAACCTGTCTTTACAATGCGAAGCATTCAAAGGACTCTTTTACTTGAATTCTTATAGACGGTATGGCTCCTTTTTTTTTTTTTTTTTTGACAGTCAAAGTGGACAGTGAGAGAGAGACGTGAGAGAGAGACAGAGAGAAAGGTCTTCCTTTGCCGTTGGTTCACCCTCCAATGGCTGCTGCAGCCGGCGCAACATGCTGATCCGAAGCCAGGAGCCAGGTGCTTCTCCTGGTCTCCCATGCAGGTGCAAACACTTGGGCCATCCTCCACTGCCTTCCCAGGCCATAGCAGAGAGCTGGCCTGGAAGAGGGGCAACCGGGATAGAATCCGGCGCCCCAACCGGGACTAGAACCCAGTGTGCCAGCGCCGCAAGGTGGAGGATTAGCCTGTTAAGCCATGGCGCCAGCCAGTATGGCTCCTTTTTGCAACCACTTTTCCAAGACTCTGTAACCATTTTGGGGGAAATTTGCCTTTTGCTTATTGGTTCTACTATGGAGAATAAATCACAGCTTCGAAATATTTTTACACAACTGACTACAACATTATGTGGCTTCTTAATTTTTTCTCAGCAACTAAGCTCTAGCTCAGTTAATAGATACAGTGCATGTAATGAATGAAGAATTGTACCCTTAGGAAAATGTATGAGACATGTTTTTTCTTTCACTTGATGTGAGGCAATGACAAACTTTCTGACCCTCCTTACACACAGTAAAGCAAACATTGTAGTGTCATGCAAGACTCCAACAGTAGAATACGTGGAGTTAGCAATTCTCCCTTGAAATCAGCAAATAAGCTGAAAATTCTCAGTTTGGATGACTTCTTTCTTTTTATGCATTAAAAATTATTCTTTCAAATTATCTATATGTTATTAGTTCCAAGGTGACACTTTATTTTGTCACAAAATCTGAGGTGAAATCATTGTGATATCATCTTTTCAGATATATTAGCTATTGACAAATTGTATTATAGAAAAAAGTTTTATAAGGTTCTCCTCTGTAAAAATAAGAGGGGGCAAAGTCCTACCCCAACTTGGGAGCTGGGGGAGGAATGAGGTGACCCAGTCCACCCTATGCAGCAAGCAGTCTAGGTAGAGGTGGAGGCAAGCCTCCATAAAGGAGCATAGTTCAAGGGCCAAATAAAATACCCCCATAGGCAACAAATATCAACAGTGTCAAAGAGATGAAGTCTTTCCAAAGTACTAGGTATGTAAATATAACTAAATATGTGAAGAGAATCAACAAAAAGGTGAGTCTGAAAAGATTCCAGTAGACATTGTCAGAGACCACCTCTGACATTATCTATAGACATAAATGCAGCCATTGAAGATGTCAAATCTTTTCAAAAAATAAATCCAGGAGAAGTTTTCATCCCTCAGCATATCACTTCCTAAATGCTGGTCTAAAAGTGGCTCACAGTTCTATATTTCTTAATCTAATAGTCTCTGAGTACTTGTGTTGGAGGATCATCTATGCAGTGACTTTCATGTTATTTCAAGCTGATCGTGAATTCCCTTCAATGAAAAATAGTTCACTGCCAGCTCTTATCAAAAACCTCTAACTTAGGGCTGGAATACTAGTTCTTATACAAGAAAATGTAAGTAACTGAATACTGTGTTGTATCAAGGAAATCAGGATCAGCCAGCTTTAAGAGGTTTTTATTAGCCAAAGATGTGAAAATTTGATGAGAAAAATAAAGAAAACTGCAACTAATAGAAAAATTACTATATTTATATATGTAGTTCATTAAAAATACTTGAAAGATAACAATAATTGATCTTTTGAGAATCTTAGGGTATCAACTCATTATTTTGAAAACTGGCAAACAAAGGGAAAGAAGAATTATTCTGCTATTCTAAAACCTATTAGACTTCATGGTAACCTAGTAGTTGGTGAGGGAGTTTCTTTCTTTACATAGTGATACCAGCTAGTTAACAAAGATAACAGAACATCACCAGTTTGTAATCTCTGTTGAGTTAATGGATTTAGGCAATGATCACTAATGGTTACTGACATCACCAAAAGGAATTCTCTTGATGGAGGTACATACCACTAGCTATTTTTAAAAAAAGTGAGTCTGGATATGACCAGGTCTCTAAATTTACAATCAATTAAGTTAGTACCACAGGCAAGCAGTCTCTAAAATCCAGACTGTGGGGGAAAAAATGTATCCTTCAATAAATGAATGTCAAGCAAAGAAAAGATATTGAAAAGTTATCTATAGATTAAGAGATACTTTGGAAAAAAAAGAGATACTTAAAATAATAACATGTAAACATACACATATTATTTGGATTATAACTAAACAATTATTTAAAAAGAAAGAAAAGAGGTGAGCATGAGTTGCACCAGTTATGATGTTGCCTTGGATACCTGAATCCCATTTTGGAGTGCCTGGGTTCAAGTCCCAGTTCCATTTCCATTCTAGCTTCCTGGTAATAATCACCTGGAAGCTAACAATTGATGGCTCAAGTACTTGGGTCTCTGTTACCCATGTGGGAGACTTACAGTTTGAAGCTCCTGGTTTGACATGGTCCAGCCCCAGCTGTTGCAGGCATTTAGGAAGTTATTCAAAGGATGGAAGATTGACCTCTCTCTCTCTCTCTCTCTCTCTCTCTCTCTTCTTTTCAAATAAAAGTGAAAATATAAATAATTTTTAAAAATATGAGAATGAAATTTTTTAAAGTACTGAGAATAGAGATATAAGGGTTTTAGAGAAGGTAGGAAGTTAGCAATTAGCCTGTGTGTATGAGAGGGGCCTGAGGAAACCAGCATCTACAGAAGCCCACTTTGAATGAAGCCCAGCATCTACACGTCAAGGTCCTGCCCAGACCCTGATAACCTTCCAGGTGGTCCCAGCCCTTCCCCATGGGAAAGCTCTCTCCTCAGCACCCAGTGGATTACCTAGCCAGATAACACTGAATAATAAAACTTTACATACGGGGCCGTGCTGTGCCATAGTGGGGAAAGCAGCCACCTGCAATGCAGGCATCCCATATGGATGCCAGTTCGAGTCCCGGCTGCTCCTCTTCCAATCCAGCTCTCTGCTATGGCCTGGGAAAGCAGAAGATGGCCCAAGTCCTTGGGCCCATGCACCCACATGGGAGACCCGGAGGAGGCTCCTGGCTCCGGATAAGAGCAGCTCCAGCTGTTGTGCTCACTCGCTCGCTCGCTCTCTCTCTCTCTTTCTCTCAATCTGCCTCTCTGTGTAACTCTGACTTTCAAATAAATAAATAAATCTTTTAAAAAAACAACTTTACATCCTTCCTCCAAGACAGGCACCTTAGGCCCCATGCCTGGATGGCTCCCCCCAGTCTGATAATACTAAGCAACAAACCTGGGGAGGAATTTCCTAATTGACATTCAGCAAACCCTTTATCCTGGAGAAGGGGGAAGAGTTAAACAGAAACAGCAGGAATGAACTGGATCTTTCCTTTATAAGCCCTGAGTCTAAACAAAGACTACAAAGACTACGCACTCAGCTCTCCACTCTCCACTGAGCTGCCTGCCTGGCCTGCCAGGTTATTCTCATTCAACCATGTAACTATTCAACCATGTAACTTTGCTTTCCCTCAGTCTAAGTGACGGGGCAATCTCTCTCTCTCTCTGTCCCTTCCATTCTAATGGATGCCCTGCCCCAATAAAACCTTGCTACTTTGCTCTCAGTCTCATGCCTGAATTCTTTCTTACACAAAGACAAGAACCCCATGACTTCTCTCCAGGGACAAATCCAGTCTAGATACTTAACGTTGTAAGAACTTGATATTATTTCTATATATGATGATGATATTGAGGTTATGTGTTTAAAGAAGCAATCTTTATCAATGAGAAATATATATTTCAGTATTTCCATATGAAAATATATGGTATCAGGGCCAGCACCATGGCATAGCGGGTAAAGCCGCTGCTTGCAGTGCTGTCATCCCATATGGATGTCTCAGCTGCTCCACTTCTGATCCACTCTCTTCTATGGCCTGAGAAAGCAGTAGAAGATGGCCCAAGTGTTTGGGCCCCTGCAATAGCATGGAGGCCCGGAAGAAGCTCCTGGCTCCTGGCTTTGGATCACCACGGCTCTGGCTATTGTGGCCAGCTGGGGAGTAAACCAGTTGATGGGAGATCTCTCTCTCTGTCTCTGCCTCTGCCTCTGCCTCTCTGTAACTCTACCTTTCAAATAAATAAATACATTTTTTAAAAGAAAAGATATGGTATCTAGAATTTGATTAAACATCAATTTTTAAACATCAGAAAGAAGTGGTGCTGCATGGATAAAACAGGCTTTACCAGGAGATGATCACTGTTGAAGTTGGATGAGAGAAGTTTATTAACTCTTGTCTCTACTTTTTCATGTATAAAACTGTCCATGGTAAAAGCCAATTTATTAAAAGTCCTTTAGTTTGTTGACATTTTATTGATATTTTTCTCAGATGAATGTCTATAATTATAATCATAGATATAAATATGATAAAAGTTATTAAAAGAAAAGAATATTTCTATGACCTCTGCCTCACAGAACTGACTTGAGTTTATGGATAATACATACACAAATGTTTAACCTTTGCCTTATACACCAAAGAAGTTCAATAAATAGTTTTTATAATTTCTGGTTTTTACTAATTTAGTCCAAAATGAGTACAACTGAGAAGGCGAAGTAGAACCTTCCTAGATATATACTAAATTGAGATTCTGCCAGAGGCTCCATCTTCCACTCCTTGCCTCTGTCTTAGCTAATACAATTTGTCATCATGTATTGAGAGTTTACTATATGCCAGACACTGCTCTAAATACTTTGCATTAACTCACTTACTTCTCAAAATATGATTTTGGTACAGTTCTGGCTTCTTTTATAAAGAGTTTAGAAAACTGAGGTAATACTAACAAATAGAGTAAGGATATGCAAAAAGATCTATGATCTTAATCTTGGATTATATCACCCCTCAAATGTGAACAGAATGAAGAAACAAAACTATACTTGAATAAAAAGGAAAGATTATTGGACAGTGTGATAAACTTGGATGTCTTACCAGCAAAGTAGACAAGTAGCAGAAGACGCTGAGGATGAATCATCTGTGACATCAAACAAAGACAATCGTAGTAGTCCCATTTGCCTGCCATGACTGGTTAAGGAATGAACCTATAATGCAATTTTGGACAATGGTTTTTGAGAGAAAACTGAATGGTAAGATTTTGTAAAAGGCATTCTTTAATCTCACAGAGGAAATTCTATTTTTACGCATTCAGACACTGCCTCCTGGATGCATAGCAGCCATTTGGAGACCATGTAGTGAATCTGGCTTGAAAAGAAACCTACACACTGGTAATAGCAAAGCTAAAATGGGGAAGACCTAGATCCTTAGGGCATGATACACCACTGATTAGCTTACCCTGAGCACTGCCATTCAGATGATTGGCTTCAACTCTTTTGTTCCCCTTTTCCTCAAAAGTTAGAGCAGGGAAGAGTCAATTGGCTCAGCTTGAGTCACATGCCCTCCCTTGGGTAATGAAGAGTGGGAGCATTACAAATGTTACTGCCTTTATCACTGCACACAATAAAGGAGAAGTAGTTCTCCAAAAAGAAATGGAAAATTGGAGTGCCTTTCCACAGTTAGGGGAACTGATACTAGCAAGGAAAAAAAAATTCACCCTATGAAAGAAGCAGGAATCTTTGTTTTTTAAACTAGTATGTGATTTTATATAAAGTAAGGGTTTAATATTTGTAAGACAACATGAGTCTTTAATAACTTTGTTACACACTAAATTCAAACTAAATTTATATGCAAAGATTAAAAGAATACACAATGATAATTACTTTTATAGTCAGACTTCACAATTTATTTCCTGTTTCAACTTGAGTTCTTAAAAATCCATTATTGGGCCGGCGCCGTGGCTCAACAGGCTAATCCTCCGCCTTCCGGCGCCGGCACACCGGGTTCTAGTCCCGGTCGGGGCACCGATCCTGTCCCGGTTGCCCCTCTTCCAGGCCAGCTCTCTGCTGTGGCTAGGGAGTGCAGTGGAGGATGGCCCAAGTCCTTGGGTCCTGCACCCCATGGGAGACCAGGAGAAGCACCTGGCTCCTGCCATTGGAACAGTGCGGTGCGCTGGCTGCAGTGCGCTACTGCGGCGGCCATTGGAGGGTGAACCAACGGCAAAAGGAAGACCTTTCTCTCTGTCTCTCTCTCTCACTGTCCACTCTGCCTGTCAAAAAAAAAAAAAATCCATTATTGGCCGGTGCTGTGGCTCAACAGGCTAATCCTCCACCTAGCGGCGCCGGCACACCGGGTTCTAGTCCCGGTCGGGGCACCGGATTCTGTCCCGGTTGCCCCTCTTCCAGGCCAGCTCTCTGCTGTGGCCCGGGAGTACAGAAGAGGATGGCCCAAGTGCTTGGGCCCTGCACCCCATGGGAGACCAGGATAAGCACCTGGCTCCTGCCTTCGGATCAGCGCAGTGCGCCGGCCTCGGCGGCCATTGGAAGGTGAACCAACGGCAAAGGAAGACCTTTCTCTCTGTCTCTCTCTCTCACTGTCCACTCTGTCAAAAATTTAAAAAAAAAATCCATTATTATCTTCCTTCCGATCTTAACTCCAATTGAGACTTTGTCAAATCTTCATAATGTAAAGTGAGTAAAATTTTACCATCCAAGTTACAGGGTAATGTTTTCAATGACATGCCTATTATTATCAAAAATATATCTCATCAATGTAATGCCACAATTTACTGTGCTCAGCACTGACAAAAAGTGTCTGACCATGATGAGGAAAATCAAAACCTAAATATTTTAAATTATGTTCACATAATGGCTTATAGTATTCCGTTTTGGAAGAAATATTGACTTTTTTTACATGGCTGAGATTTCAAGGCTTCTCAATTTTTTTAAGAAAACAGTAAAAACCAGAAAATATCACAACAGTAACATCACATTTGTGATAAATGAATACAAAGTTATCCAAAGCCTCACTAAAGAATTATTCAAATAATATAGGAGAAACCTGGAGTAAATTACTTAAAAATACAATCCACTCAGCATCTATTTATTGGACTCCTCCTTATTCCAAGTACTGTAATAAGCAAGTCCTTAAAATGTTATGATGAATAAGGTACAATATCCTCACTAATAATATACAATGCAGAAAGGAAGATTTCTGTCTAAATAATCACTACAATAAATGTTATGTCAGAGGTACCTATTCAGTTCTGTGCAAGATGAACAAAAGGTGCCAAGGTTTTCTTGGGAAGCAGTAAAGAAAGAGCTCGAGTTCAACAGAACAAGTAGAAATACAGTTTTACTATAAAGAGAGCCATGGAATTTTACATCAAATTAATAATTTGAACCTGTAGATTCACCTTTACATAATATACTTATTTTTAGAATAATCACTGCATCAGCAATGTGAAAATGGGTTGGAGTGGAGTAAGACCAGAAACAAAGACATGATGAAGAGAGATATTTTAAGATGGAAGAATTAGAAGTAAATGGAGAGGCGAGTTAGATACGAAGATATTTAGAATATAAGACTCGGGAGCCTTTGTGAATCATCAGAAAATAGAGCAATGGAGTAAGGAAAATGGTTAAGCCAGTGCTTTTTTAAAATTTATCTTTGTTTATTGTCTTTTAAGCCAGTGCTTTTTAAGATAGAGTCCAGGATTGCAGCATCAGTATCACCTGGGAATTTGTTGTAATCATAAATTCTCTGGTCCCTCTCCAGTTCCTATGAATCAGAAACTCCAAATCTGGGATCCAGAAACCTGTGTTTAACAAGCTCTCCAGGTGATTCCAATGCAAGATAAAGACTGAAAGCAATTGAACCTATTGGTTTCCAAATGTAACCCCAGGTTGGAATGGCCTGGAAAGCTTTAAAAAAAGAAGATACTAGGGCATTGCTGCGGCACAACAGGTTAAAGCCCAGGCCTGCAGCACCAGCACCCCAAATGGGCGCCAGTTCCCATCCTGGCTGCTCCACTTCCAATCCAGCTCCCTGCTAATGTGCCTGTGAAAGCAGCAGAGGATGGTCCAAGTTCTTGGGTCTCTGCACCCACATGGGAGGCTCTGAAGAAGCTCCTGGCTCCTGGTTTCAGACTGGCTCAGCTCAGGCTATTGTGTCCATTTGGGGATTGAGCCAGGAAGACCTCTCTCTGCTTCTACCTCTCTCTGTAACTCTGTCTTTCAAATAAAATAAACCTTAAAATAAATACTCAAAAAAAAAAAGAAAAGAAAAAGAATATACCATGCCATGAGATTCTAATTTCATTAGTTCAAAGTCTGACCTGGACGTGAGGATGTTTTTACTTTTTCCCAAGCAATTTCCATGTATCCAGTTAGAACTCATGGAAGATTGCTGATTCCAGCTAGGGAGGTTGGGTGAATAATGCTAGTACTCACCAAGGGAAGACTGTAGGTTCAATATGTGGCCCTCTCTCCAGGTCATTGCTGTTGAATTACCAAATAATCATGCCCGTCCTTTATTTAACCAGCTTTTCTATAGTTTGCTATAAGCAAACACACAGAAAAGATACAGAAATTTCATAACATGGACATATTATTCAGGCATCAATTCTTCAAAAGTTTTCATCACACTCTTTATTCTCTGGATCTTTATTAGAGCCAATCTTAAAAGTCTTAATGCCCTTCTGTTCTCCCCTTTTATTAATAAAATTGGAATGTATCAGTATTCCCTCTTTATTTAGTCCTCATCCTTAATATATCACTTAGGCACACAGACTTCCTTGGAACAATCCCTGGGAGCTCTGTAGGTCTAAACTAGTTACTTATCTGTGAGTGTTTACTGATTTTTAAGAGGAACTTATAGGGCCTGGTGCTGTGGCACAGCAGGTAAAGCCACTGCCTGCAGTGCCAGCATCCCATAGGGGTGCCGGTTCGAGTCCTGGATGCTCTGCTTCTGATCCAGCTCTCTGCTATGGCCTGGAAAAGCAGTAGAAGATGGCCCAAGTCCTTGGGCCCCTGCACGTGTCGGGGAGACCCAGAAGAAGCTCTAGGTTCCTGGCTTCGGATCAGCTCGGCTCTGGCCTTTGTGGCCAGTTGGGGAGTGAACCAGCAAATGGAAGACCTCTTTCTCTCTCTCTCTCTCTCTCTCTCTCTCTCTCTCTGCCTTTCCTTCTCTCTCTGTATAACTCCGACTTTCAAATAAGTAAATAAATCTTTTTGTATTTCTATAACACTTTGTATTTCTGTAATATTAGTTTTATCTGACTTTTAATCTTTCATTTTTAGTCTTTTTTTTCTCAGTCCAGCTGAAGATTTATAAACTTTATTTTTGTTCTCAAAGAACTGACATTCATTTAACTGATCTTCTGTACTGTTTTTTCACTTTCGTTTCATTTATTTCCACTCATATTTATTATTTCTTGCCTTCTTGCTGACTTCAGTATGAATATTTTTTGTTTTCCTAAGTCAATCAGCTGCATAATTATACTGTTTATTTGATATCTTCCCTTTTATGCTCTAGACTTTTCTCTTGATAAAATATCCTATAAGTTTTGGTATTTTGTGTTTCTGTTTTTACTGATTTCAAAGAAATTTTTAAATTCCTTTTTGGTTTAAATAACCCACTGTTGATTTAGGCATACATTGTTCCATCTCCATGCATATGTGTACTTTCTACAGTTTCTTTTGTTGTTGATATTTGCTTTTAGTACATTGTGATCAGAAAGATAGATGACATGATTATTATGCTTTTTAACTTCTTAGGACTTGTTTTGTGGCCTAATATATGGTCTATCTTAAAGAATGTTTCCTGTGAAGATGAAAAGTATGTGTATCCTACGGCTTGGATGAAACGTTCTGAAAATATGTTAGGTCCATTTGGTTTATGGTGTAGTTTAATTCTGATGTTTATTGGTTGATATTTTGTCTGGATGATCTTCTCATTGATACAAATATGTTGTTGATGATGCATACTCTCCTTTTAGTTCTAATAATGCTTGCTTTATAAAAGTGGGTGTTCCCACAGTAGGTATATACATTTACAATCATCATAACTTCTTGTTGAATTGATTCTTTGATTATAAAGTTATTTTCTTTTTCTCTTTTAACACTTTTATTCTTAAAGTATAAGGATAGCTATTCCTGCTCAACTTTGTTTTCAATTTGCATGCAATATCTTTTTACATCCTTTTACTTTCAGTCTGTGTTTCTTTTCTGGTGAAGTGAGTTTCTTATAAACATCAAATCAATGTTTTAAATCCATACAACTAGTCTGTGACTTTTAATTATGGATGGTTTACATTCAAAATTATTAGCAATAAGTAATGACTTAGTCTTATAATTAAAATAAAATCTTTCTGTTGGCTTTGAATATACTTTGTTCTTTTTCTGATGGGTATATCAGCACTTATCTTTCTTTGTTTCTTATGTAGTACTTCCTTAAGCATATTTTGTATGGCCAGTCTGCAGGTGATGAATTCCTTCAATTTTGCTTGTCTTCAGAAGTCTTTATGTCTTTCATCTATAAAATACAGCTTCACTCTCTAAATTATCCTTGGCTGGTAGGGATTTTTCCTCTTTCATAACTTGCAATATTTCATTCCATTCCACCTTGGCCTATAAGGGTTTTGTTGTAAAAGCTGTTGTAAAACCAGATGAGGGTTTCCTTAAAAGTGACTTAGAACTTTTCTCTTACAGATTTTGGAATTCTTTGTTTGTATCTTTTGAGAATTTGACTACAGTGTGTCCTGGTAAGAACCTTTTCTGGTCTTGTCTATTTGGGTTCCTATTGATCTCCTTTAGTTGGATTCTATATCTTTCTCCAGGCAGTAGAATTTTTAAGCCAGTATTTCACTGAATTATTTTTTGATGCCTCTACTCTTCTTTTCCTCAGGAATAATAATTTAAACAGTGGTCCATAATATAGTGTCCCCAAGGTCTTAGATGAAGTCTTCATTTGTTTACTTTTTGTTTGTTTGTTTTTAATCTGACCAGAATATTTCATATTTTCAAGTTCACACATTCTTTCTTCGGCTTGATCTAATCTGCTGCTGAGACCTTCAACTGTATTCTTTTACTTGACTTATTGATTTGTCTTCATTCCTAGTATTACTGTTTGGCTCTTTTTCAAGATCTCCATCTCCTTGCTTAATTTTTCATTCATATCATACATTCATTTACCCATTTCATTTAGCTAACTATATTCTCTTTTATTTCTCTGAGTATCCTTATAATCATTACTTTCAATTCTTTATGAAGCATTTTATCAGTTTCCCATTCTGTGCTGGCTTATACTAAAGTCTTATTTTGTTTCTTTTGGGGTATCATAGTGCTTTGCTTTATTATGCTTCATGCATCTCGATATTAATATTTGTACATCTGATAGATCACTGTTTGAATCTATCTGATCACTATCACTTTTGAAAGGGTGGCTTTTGTTGTTTGAAGACTTTTTGTGAAAATGTATATTCAGATGCCAGTTTGGTATGCTACTTTAGCTTTAGTATTAGATACCACAGTGTAGTTTCTCTACATCCTCTTCCAATGTTAATGATGGCAATGCCAACAGGGGCATTGGAGACTCCTCTCAATCTCAGCATGAGTATGCATGTCTTGGTGATGATGGCTGGGGTAATGACAATACTAAGCCCAGTTCTAGGGTATGCATTTGTAGACACCTGTGCCCACCAAGCCAGGGAATACTTGAAAAGGAAGCCACAGACTAGAAAGTATACATGACCAGCCACAGTCATAAAGGCAAAAATGGGCTCAGGCTCTGGCAAGATCAGAGTCTGAAGTACTCACCAAGGTTGGAACAGGCTTATAACAGGAGCTATAGCATGAGCAGTCCTATTTTAGTCCTATTTAATCACTGCTCCAGAGGGAGAGGAATGTTGCACGAGGATGGCCCTAAGTCTGCACAGGAAGTGCCCTGGTTTCTAAGGTTTTGACTGTAGGGCCTACACTAGTGTGCTAACCAATTGTTCTGTGTAGTTCAGGATATTTCTTGGGTTGAACTGAGGGAGTCATTGCTGCTGCTGGGTCCAGTTAGGTCCCTTAGGCAACAGTCCTTTTTGCTAATGTAGTGGTATGTCTGCAGGCTCCCAAGGATGATGATATGCTTCTATCCTCTACAACAAGATGAATTCTGACAGTGATTCCCTTCAAAAGATGGCATCACATTGCCACAGCCTGTGCTCTGTGGGATTGGGGGAGGAAGGGATTGAGGAGTTCTTTGAAGCAAAGCTGCCACATGTACTCCAGGTAGCTCCCCTTACAAGCCTTCAAGTCTATGATAACTGTGGATCCCTCCTGTGTCCCAGAAGAGTCAGCTAGGGCTCTCCTGTTTACTCTTACCCCCGCAAAGGAAATTTCCCCTTGGCTATGGATTTGGAATCACAATTCTATTATGCTTTGATTCTCTCTGTAGGCAGGCCTCTCTGTTCTTTGGAGCTCTCTTGTCTACCTTGCTGAGTTCCAGTGTTCTTTCTTGGGCACTCATCTTGAAATTCAGATATTTACTTGTTACTTTGGTTCTTCTTTGCAAAGGAAGATATGAATGCTGGACACCTCTATTTGGCTGTCTTGGAGCTCTCTACTATGATAATTCTAAGTTTGTAAAGAGTCCTGTGGAAAAAAAATAGCTTGAAAATATCACAATGCCTACTCAGTTCCTGAACAATTTATTAGTAAAACCTAAAAGACTATATCCATCATCTGGATTATGGCTGCTCTCTAAACAAAACAGAAAATAACACACTAGGTCTTAGGTAGGTAGATAAGAACAATGAGACAATTCTATGCTTTTATATTTGGATGCAAAGCCTCACATGTTTCTTCTAGGAATATGTGCCAAACTTTAGTTTAAATGATGGAAACTGATTTTTTTTATTTTTCCCTGATCCACAAAGTCTCTGGACTTCAATAACTCTTTACAAAAATATATAATTTAATGGCTCATTTGCTATAAAACATATGTGCTACTTCTGATTATTTTCAAATGAAATCTTAGCTGGTAGAAAAGTTCATCATAATAAGGCTCTTGATAACTTCATAAAAACACTTCATTAGCATCTAAATACTCAAGCCATACTCTAAAGCACAGGCAGACCTCAGGGTCTCCTTCATCCATTTCTCACAGCTCAGCAACTATGAACATATATGGTAGAAACTAGTTCTTTATTTTACTAACTCCACAAGAGTACTTTCCATGTTATAAAGATTTCTAAAGACCTATAAAATATAGTGTTCTTGTCAACATTGACATTAGATAAATATTCTAACCCTAAAATTAGTTTCCAGAAACCAAAAGCCAGTTCCTCATTTAACATATAGTTGAGACTTGTCATTCTTAATATAAGATTCATCATTGACTATTTCTAAGTAATACAGAAGATTAGTGTCATATATTAATTTATTGATAGTTTTGTCCAGGTTGTAAATGACTATTTTGTAAATGATAGTTTTGTCCAATTTTTCATAGGAGTGGGAAGCTTAGTAATTTAATCCAACTGTACAGTATCTTAAGTTCTGCAAGTATTTTTGTTATCTATTTGCAATTCTCATGAAATCATAAGAACATTTCTGTTTATTAAAATTGGTCTCTGGAAAGAGTCAAATTACTCATAAGAGTGATTAAAACACCGCAAATCATAAAAAGCTCAAAAAGACATGGTTTCATGACCAGAAAACTTTTATGGAGATAATTATATGACATATATTTGAAAGATCTAATGTCATATTCAAAAGTCAAATCATAATAAATGCTATGTAAGTATTTTTAAATCAACTACACTACAGTATAAGTGAAAAAGATTACAATATAGGTGAAAATTATTGAACTGTAAATAATTCCACAAATATAAAACAAATTAAAAGCCAAGTACACAAAAATTTTGAGTTATCATTCAAGGGTTGCTAGAGTCAGTGTGATAAAAATCAAGAGCAGTAGAGTAAACCTCTTTTCTAGAAATGTTTAAGAAAGGTGTGTTTTATAGCTTCATTAACCAAATATTAACAAACCTAAAGCTTTATAATTTTAATATGTGTCCCAAAATCTTGTAGAATAGGGTTAAGCCTAATGATATTCTCAAAAACACATTATCAAAAGCCTATATTTTGATTTCTAAAAGTACAGGGCCGGTGCCGTGGCTAAACAGGCTAATCCTCCACCTTGCGGCGCTGGCACACCGGGTTCTAGTCCCGGTTAGGGCGCTGGATTCTATCCCGGTTGCCCCTCTTCCAGGCCAGCTCTCTGCTATGGCCTGGGAAGGCAGTGGAGGATGGCCCAAGTCCTTGGGCCCTGCACCTGCATGGGAGACCAGGAGAAGCACCTGGCTCCTGCCATCGGATCAGCGTGATGCGCCGGCCGCAGCGGCCATTGGAGGGTGTACCAATGGCAAAAAGGAAGACCTTTCTCTCTGTCTCTCTCTCTCACTATCCACTCTGCCTGACAAAAAAAAAAAAAAAAGTACATTACTTTCTTTAATTAGTACCAACCAGTGGATCCTAAACTTAGATTTTTAGGATTAGAAAAGTCCTCTGTCATTCACCTAACCTTCAGCTGAAATCATTAATTATTTCTAAAAATTTCCAAACCAATGGGGACTCAGTTTTCTTTCGTCACTTCCCATGATAGATAAATTCATGATACAAGAAGATCTCATTTGAATTTCAAAAAGGCCCTTTTTGCCTCTTTCAGCATTGTGGGCCCTTGCTGCCCCAGCAACCTTCAGGCCAACCGCCCCATGCTTTCTGGCCTGCTTGCTCCTCCACGTGGCTGGCTCCTGGTGCTCAGTATGAATCCAGATTTCCCTTCTTATGTAGGGCCCTCACTCTCCTATGCATTTTTCCCACCGTGGCTCACTTGGTTAATCCTCTGCCTGTGGCGCCAGCATCCCTTATGGGCTCCGGTTCTCCTCCCGGTTGCTCCTCTTGCAGTCCAGCTCTCTGTTTCGGCATGGGAAAGCAGTGGAGGATGGCCGAAGTGTTTGGGCCCCTGCACCTGCGTGGGAGACTGGAAAGAAGCACCTGGCTCCTGGCTTCAGATCGGTGTAGCTCCGGCCATTGTGGTCATTTGGGAGTGAACCAACAGAAGGAAGACCTTTCTCTCTCTCACTGTCTATAACTCTACCTGTCAAATAAATTAATGAATTTTTTTAAAAAACTTTAAAAAATTATTAAATATTTTAAAAAAAGAATTTAAAAGAGTCCTTTTTTTTAATTCACATATTCACTTCAAATTGTTCTCATTATAATGTCCACAACGTAGTCCTAATTTTTGAATTTGGAGAAGCAAAGAGTAAATCTAATCCCACTTTTACATGGAACTTCAATAAATGAATACAGGTGGATTTCATAAGTAAAGCACTTGAAAAAGACTCTGACACATACATAATAATCATTCAATAAATGGAAGCTAATATTTTTGTCATCAAAATCCCCCCCAAAGTTTTCTTCCTTAGACTTTCCATACCTAGATTGTACACAATCCCTTTAATCAGAATGTTTTCAAAACTATCTCAACTTCAAGTATGATCAAGTCACTCAAATTCTTTTCAAGATGCTATGACTCTATCTTCATTTTTATTTTCTCACTATTTTTATTTTTTTAAAAAGTAGCTTAATTCTTTTCCCCAGCGTGTCTTGGCTTTCCATGCCTAAAATACTCTCATAGGCTCTTCAGCCAGATCCAATTGCCTTAAGGGCTGATTCTGAGGCCAGAGTGCTATTTAGGACATCTGTCATTCTATGAGTCTGCTGTGTATCCTGCTTCCCATGTTGGATCCTTCTCTCCCCCCCTTCTTTTTTTTATCAGTTAGTATTAGCAGACATTAATCTTGTTTGTGTGATTCCTTTGACTCTTAGGCCTATCAGTGTGATCAGTTGTGAACTGAAATTGATCACCTGGGCTGGTCAGATGGCATTGGTACATGCCACCTTGATGGGATTGTATCAGAATCCCCTGGAACTTTTCTAACTTCATCATTTGGGGCAAATCCAATTGAGCATGTCCCCTATTATACATCTCCTTCCTCTCCTTTTCTCATTCTTATATTTAACTGGGATCACTTTTCAGTTAAGATTTAGACACCTCAGAATAATTGTGTGTTAATTACAGAGTTTACAAAAAAAATACTAAAATGGATAAAGTGTTACATTGTACATCATCAGTCAGCACCATAGCTGATCAAGTCACTATTTCTCATAGTGTCCATTACACTTCCACAGGTTACCCTTTGGTGCTCAGTTAGTTGTCGCCAATCAGGGAAAACAAATGATATTTGTTTCTTTGGGACTGGCTTAATTCACTTAGCATGATGATTTCCAGATTGCTCCATCTTGTTGCAAATGACTGGGTTTCATTGTTTTTGACTGCTGTATAGTATTCCATAGATGAAGAAGAAGAAGAAGACCTAAATGAAGGATCTCAGCGAGTGTGATCCCAGTGGAAAGAACGGGGCCATCAAAGAAGGAGGTACCTTTCTCTGAAGAGAGGAGAGAACTTCCACTTTGACTATGGCCTTGTCGGAATAGGATCGAAGTCGTCGAACCCTAAAGGCTTCCATACCCTCGGCAACTCATGACTAGAGCCTAGGGAGATTACTGATGCCATAAACAAGAGTGTTAAATTGTTAAATCAACATCAGGAGTCACTGTGTACTTACATCCCATGTGGGATCTGTCCTTAATAGGTTGTCAAAGGTGAAGTAATGATATAGCTAGTACGGAAACAGTATTTTTACACTTTGTGGTTATGTGTGGGTGCAAACTGATGAAATCTTTACTTAGTATATACTGAAGCGATCTTCTGTATATAAAGATAATTGAAAATGAAAAAAAAAAACCTTGGTTTTAAATTGGAAATTACATAGAAAAATAATCAATCTTTTTAAAAGAAATATCTTGCAGAATCTCGGTCATTAATGTGATGTACACTGTTATTTAATGCTATAACTAGTACTCCAACAGTATTTTTTCACTTTGTGTTGCTATGGGAGGACAAACTGTTGAAATCTATATATATATACTAAACTGATTTTCTATATATAAAGAGAATTGAAAATGAATCTTGATGGGAATGGAAGGGGAGAGCGAGTGGGAAAGGGGATGGTTGTGGGTGGGGGGGAAGTTGTGGGTGGGGAAGCCTTTGTAATCAATAAGCTGTACTTTGGAAATTTATATTCACTAAATAAAAAAAAATTATAAACTCAAAAAAAAAGTAGCTTAATTCAACTCACTAAAACAAATATTTATTGAGTTACTACTGTATACACAACACTATATAATGTGAAATCTTCCTTTGCGGTGCTAAGAAAAGAAAATTATCATTCAGGTTTCCCTTTGCTCTCTCACAACCATTATTTATAAGACTTTTTATTTATTACTGATATAAATTAAAATGTACTTTTTATGCTTAATATTAATTTACCAATTGATAATATTTATTGGTCACATTTAAGAAAACTTGCTATACTATTTATATTATATATATATTTATAAAACACAAATGCTCATTTTTATAGACCAAACCATATTACAACTGTGAGTGATCCCATGAAGCTGCGTGCCTACCCCATGCAGTTAGCCTGACCCCCAGGCACATTTGCCCCATCCCTGCCTTCTGCCAATCAGGTAAACTATTCCCGGGTAGGTCCACCTGGAAAGCTACCCCAGCTACATGACATTCAAGATGATTGGAGAGGCATATTGGTGCCACTGTCAGTTCTGTCCTATAGTTAGTGTTGCCCTGAATTAGTTACGCCCCTTCTGCCTGCCATCTAAAAGATGTGGGTAGTTGCTAATAAAGCGGACATGTTCATCAAAGCCTGTCCCCAGTGCTTCTTGTGGAGAACACCATCGCCCCGCTCTCCCCAACAGTGCAGACTTCACAGGATTAAGTCCGCAACTGGTGCCTCAAATAGGGACCTGAATGCATAAAGTAGGTGAAGAGTGGGGTCTTCCTCTGCTTAGGTAAGGAGGCATCACTTGTTGGTTGGGCCCCCAAAGCCGTACCCCAACTAAAAGAGAAAACGCCCATCCATTTCATTATATAGATACCCCACTGTGCATGAGCTCCTAGGGCTTTTTGTCAGGAGAGGAAATCCTCATCTCATTGTAGAGACCACTGCCATGCACCGGCCCCAAAAACTCTCTGCTAGGAGAGAGGAAATCTCCATCCCATCAAAGGGACCTCTGCTGCGGCTGCAAGCTCCTCATGTGGAGAAGGGACTCGGCAACATGGTAAAAGATGGCTGCCCATGTCTTCTTGCCTTGCTCCTCCTTCTATGCTCCACTGGGTCATTTGTCTGTGCCCACCACCTTTGCTGCAGGTTGGGGAGGGGGAAGGCAGGGCTGGGTTGCACTCGTGCTGTATAGGGTGCACGCACAGACCTGCCCAGTACCTGCATTGGCCTCCAGCCAATGTACAAACGCCGCAGGAGGTAGGGACCTTGCTCATGGCAGCAGCAGCATTGGCTTTAGCTGATATTGCCAAATTTGGACAGAGATGAGAAAGATTTTTCAATTTAACCCTATAGTTACTGTCACAGGATGTCCCTGTCTTGTAACTGAATACCAAGAAGAAATTTCTCTCTTTGAATCCAGGAGAATCGTTGCCTTTAAAAATACTGCTTTGTGACTTGCCAAACTCATTTTGCAATTTGCTTTAACAGGTTTCCAATGATATAACAATAGGTACTCGTTATGGTCCCTAAAGAAAACTTCGCAATCTCTGCTTTAATGTTACTGATTTATACCTAGGGTTTTATGAAAAGGAGTAGAATTTGATACAAATTTTGACCTCAGTTCAGATAGAGGTATGATATAATATCAGCATCTTCAGTCATCTAAGTGTAATAGCTATATGTAAATTGGATAAAGTGAATGAGATGAATGTGTCTAAATGTAAATGTGGGTAATCTTAGCACCTTATATTATATAGAAAAACTATTTGGGCTTGCTAACATGTTTTCATAAATTGTCCATATGAAAATAGTTCCACACCACTTCGAAGTAACTAAGCTTGAAATTTGATGTGTTACTTTATTTTTTAAAAAAAGTTCTTAATTTGGAGATTTCTAAAGGGCTATTTCAAAATGTAAACCAAGGAAATCAGCAGATGGAAAGCAAAAGCTATTAGTCTATTTGACATAGAACTCAAATCTGATCCTCTGTTAAAGCAATAAGGTTTTTGCAATACATGTGTTAGTAAATATTTTTTGATTGTCTTAAAAATCTGTTTAAAACCTATAGCATCTCCTTCTAATAGTTTTGTTTAATTGGTGACTCTGTTCAGTTTTCTAGCCAGCTCCAGTAAGCTATTCTCTCTTCCCTAGTTCTGACTCTGTTAAAACTGTTCCAAATTATGGAATTTGATTCAGTGCACCAGCTCTTAAATTTAAGGTTTTATTTCTGATTTTTGGAACAACCAAAGAGACACAGATTTTTATGTTATGTTAAAGTAATCTATTATGTTCTCTTAATGTCTCTGTTAGGTTCTAATTTTTTAAAATAACTGAGTTTTAAAGGAGTTATAATTTGTCTATGCTTATTCTAAAACATGTGAGTAATCACCTTGTAACAATGATCAAATCTGGTCAATACTATGTCATGATGTTAAGGGATCTTATTTCAACTAGAAATTTTAAGCCTTCTTGGCATCCTTGACAGGCATTCAAAAAATCAAACTTCCAAAAAATTTGGACTTTGATATTTCCAGCTGGGCCCCTGGAAATATCAAAGGATATATGTCTCTCATCTTGTAGAGACACCAACTAATCAGGCTATTTGGATTATAGTAGAAGTACTGTCAAGATGTGAAGTGGTGTTAAATTTTAAGTTTTGATAATATAGAATGCTACTGATACAAATGTCTGAAAGTTAAAAAGTCTAACGATCCTGTGTTACTCGACATGATGGTTACCTTAATGAGAAAGGCCCAGAGGCCTAAAAGGGCTTAATGTTTTGTGAAATCTTACAGGTGATTTTGAAAACACTGTATGGAGTAACCAACTGTCTCTTGTTGGTTAATGAGTTTATAATTTTAAACGTGGCTATTTGAAGACTTTTGTCATCCACAGTTTTGTATATCAGATCTGCTGCTCGTAGAACTAAAACATTGTTGGTTCTGCATTTAGCTGTCCTCCTATAGCTTCTCCAGCCACTTCTACTATAGTCAGTGCTTTGGGGTAACTCTGTAAACAGATGAAACCAATAATGCACTACAGGTTCCAACTGGGAGAAAGTATGGTTAACCGAGATTATTAAGAGCAGAAAGTAAATCGAATTGGTTGATGGTAATAAAAAACAGCTAAAGATTTCAGAAAACTATTACTAAAACTGCTTTATTGTTCTATCTTGTATGTTGTGTTATTCATGTGTACATATTGTATGGCTACACAGAAAAAAATTTTAAGAGCTCTGTCTTAATTGGCTTATAAATGAAAGATTGCTCATAAATTTAAATGCTAAAATTAATTGAAGATACATTAGATTCATGTGACCTGAATCTGTTTGTGAGATGTATTAAATCTGTTGGTAGAAAGAAACTAAAAAATGTTTTATATGTGTGTGCTTGAGTTTGCTGGTTAAACAAGCCACACTGTGTTAAATATTTAAGAGATAATTCCAAATACATGTATTCTTAAAATTTACAGAAGGCATTGGACCTCCCGGCAAATATTTTCATAAGTTATTATTTAATGGTTGAAACTGCTTGCTAAATTTCATTTTATATTGTTATTGTCAGTGGGCAATCTGGGAAGCTGGACTTGTTCCATCATTTCTTTATTCTAACATGGGAAACTGACTCTGTGCTGATGGCTTCTCCAAGATGTAGTTTGATTTTTAGATGTTATGAAAAGAATGGCTAATAATTTCTGTATAATAGCATAGCTTAAATGAGAGCTTAAATCATAACTTCATCACAGCTGAATTTACTTCACCATAGGATTCCAAATTCCCTTGGGCTAGATGATGAAAGTGACATCTTAAGTTTTAACATAATTATGTAGATTGGATTAAGTTTTAAATGACCATATTAAATTGGATTAAGTTTTAAAGTGGTCATGTAGATAGGACTAATTGTTAAAGTTATCGTATCAATAGAATTAATAGAATTAAAGAGTAAATGCTCCAACATGGGAAGCAGTCCATATAGCAGACTCATGGAATGGCAATTGCTCTAAGTAACGCTCAGTAACCTCAGAGTCAGCCCTAAAGGCATTCTGGTCTGGCCAAAATGCCCAGGAGAGCATTTCAGGTGTGGAAAGCCAGGACATTCATGCAAAAAGTTATCCCAACATGGAGAACCTCCCTGAGTGAGACCTCAGTAGAAAGAAGTGGTAATCAAAGAAGTATGCACTTTTTTCCAAAGGAGGAGAGAACTTCCACCTTGTTCAAGGCCTTGTCTGAATACTGACAGTCTGTGGGTTCAGAAGGCTTCCATAGCCTAGACAGCTCATGTCAAGAACCTAGGGTGATCATTGATGTCACACATAAGAGTGTTAATTGTTAAACTAATAACAGGAGTAACTGTGCACTAACTTCCCATGCAGGACCTTAATACTATGCTTAAAAAAACAGAGGGGGTAGTATTGTAACACCCCCCACCCCGTGAGCACATTAACTTTACGCCTTTAACCTTAAAGATGATCTTAAGCACAGCAGAGTTACCTAACTTTAAGACCAGCAATCATCTTTAAAAAAAAAAAAAGTTTTTTTAATAAAAAATAAAGGTAGACTACACAATATTTTATAATGGTCCTAGCAAAGGAGCGCTCATGGTGCACAGAAAGGACCCATGTGACTGTTTCCTGGGTGATAATGTGAGAATGTGGGAGAGAATACATAGTTTGAATACACTTCAGTATGTGCTGCTGATGTTAGCATACCTCCTTGGTAGGTACATAGCTAAATATGTGAAAATTTAAATCAACTTTAGACCAGCAATTCTAATAATATTTAGAATTTACAAAAAGATAACTTGGTAGATGAATAAGAATGTTTACTAAACATTGTCTTTTAAAGCAAAGCAGCTTGGAAAGAAAAAAAAAGAGTATGTCCTCCAATGAAAAATTTAGTAAATTATAGTTCATCCACACATTATGATACAGAACAGCCATTAAAAATAAATGAGGTGCCAATATTAAGTGATCACCAAGAAAATTTGATCCATAAAATAAAAATTATTGTATTAGTAAGTATGATCACATAAATGTATATATTTATTAATGCATACAAATAAAATTATTAATATTCATAACTTCTGCAGAGTGAGAGTAAAGTTTCATTTTGCACTTTTATTGTAATTTGCCATTAGCCCATTTTGAAGTCTAACTTAATGCGATTTATCTTGAATCCCTTCTAGAACAAATCAAGTTTAATGTATAGAATCTATGTTTGTCAATTTGTCTATACCTTTTATCCATGATACTTCTAAGACATTTTCCCTCCCACCTTGATGCTTCCCCACTAGTAGCCCAAAATTTTAGTCGACACCCCAAGTCTACTCTATATTCTTTTTCTCTCCTCTCTTCCCTCACCTCTCCTTTGTTTCCCTCTCCCCACTCCTTCCCACCAACTTCCACTTCAAAATTATTAATCTGAGCATCAAATCGAAAATTGAATATCATATCTGATGACTTGCTATTCTGATTTCTATAAGAAAAGGAAGGAAAAGAAGAATATAGTATACTACAACCTCATATCTTCTTATTTTCATATTCCAGAGAATTCAGAGCTTATAATGATATAATATTTCATTTCAAAGGAAGCTACAAGTTATGGAGATAAATTATAGCAGAAAAATCATTATTGATTTTAATCTCTTACGATGTTTTTTCATCAAAGCTTCTAATTTCATCAGAATAAGTATTATTACCCTATCTATGAAGACTGAGGAACTGAGCCATAAGCAGGATTAAATGACTTGTTGAAATTTTCAAAGTAAGCCACGAGGAACATCAGAAATCACATTCAGGTTATCAAGGCCTAGCTTTCCACCAAAGAGACTAGAGAATCAATACCACTTTTCAGCTCTGCAGGACTTTCGTTTATAAGCATTTATCACATGTTTCTTTAAGATTTTAATGTCGTCTAATAATAACTGATAGAATTAAAAAGGAGAGAACGATCCAACATGGGTATTGGGATACACAGCAGAATCATAGAATGGCAGATGCCCTAAACAGCACTCGGGCTTCGGAATAAGCCCTTAAGGCATTTGGATCGGCTAAAAAGCCCATGAGAATTTCTCAGGCATGGAAAGCCAAGACACTCTGGCAAAAAAAATTACCCAAATGAAAGATCTCTGTGCGTGAGATCTCAGCAGAAACAATGGGCCATCAAAGAAGGAAGTACCTTTCTCTGAAGGGAGGAGAGAGCTTCAACTTTGAATATGGCCTTGTCTAAATTTAAAGATCAGAGTTGGTGAACTCAAGAGGCCGCCATAGCCTTGGCAGCTCATGACAAGAGCTTCGTATGATTACTGATGTCATAAATAAGAGTGTCAATTGTTAAATCAACAACGGGAGTCACTATTAATCATTTTTTAATCTGAATATATTTTTGGGTTTTTGTTTTGTTTTTGTTTTGCTATTGAGTTCTACTTAATACTATTGGTTGAACTCTTTAATTGACACACGATTATTCTTAGGTGTTCAAATTTAACTGAAAAGTGATCCCTGTTAAATATAAGAGTGGGAATAAGAGAGGGAGTAGATGTACAGTTCAGCACATGCCCAGTCAGACTAGCCCCAAATGGTAGAGTTAGAAACGTGCCAGGGGATTCCAATTCAATCCCATCAAGGTGGCATGTACCAATGCCATCTCACTAGTCAAAGTGATCAGTTTCAGTTCATAATTGATCATAATGATAGGATTAAGAGTCAAAGGCATCACATAAACAAGACTAGTGTCTGCTAATACTGATAGAATTAAAAAGAAGAGAATGATCCAACATGGGATCAACACAGCAGACTCATAGAATGGCAGATGTCCTAAACAACACTCTGGCCTCAGAACCAGCCCTAAGGCATTTAGATCTGGCTAAAGAGCCAATGAGAGTATTTCAGGCATGGAAAGCCAAGACACTCTGGCAAAACAAACAAACAAACAAACAAAAAACACCTAAATGAAAGATCTCTGCAAGTGAGATCTCAGCAGAAAGAACGGGCCATCAAAGAAGGAGGTACCTTTCTCTGAAGGGAGGAGAGAACTTCCACTTTGACTATGACCCTGTCTAAATAAGATCAGAGTTGGCAAACTCAAAAGGCTTCCATAGCCTTGGCAACTCATGAAAAGAGCCTTGGGTGATTACTGACGCCATAAATAAGAGCGTTAATTGTTAAAACAACAACAGAAGTCACTGTGCACTTACTCCTCATGTAGGCTCTCTGTGCTTAATGTGTTGTACAATGTAAATTAATTCTATAACTAGTACTTAAACAATATTTTACACTTTGTGTTTCTATGTGGGTGCAAACAAACTGTTGAAATCTTTACTTAATATATACTAAATTGATCTGTATATAAAGAGAATTGAAAATGAATCTTGATGTGAAGGGGATGGGAGAGGGAGCAGGA
The DNA here is from genome assembly GCF_033115175.1 of Lepus europaeus. Taxonomy (NCBI): domain Eukaryota; kingdom Metazoa; phylum Chordata; class Mammalia; order Lagomorpha; family Leporidae; genus Lepus; species Lepus europaeus. Next base: position 126,617,278 of record NC_084828.1, read on the forward strand.
GATGGGAGGGTTGCAGGTGGGAGGGAAGGTATGGGGGGGGGGGAATCCATTGTAATCCAAAATCTGTACTTTGGAAATTTATATTTATTAAATAAAAGTTAAAAAAAAAAACCCGGAGTATTTCTCACTACATAGTGCAAACACATTTCTGCCTTGGTGAGCAGATAAGGAATGAGAAAATGGAGGGAGGTCGATTGAATTTCTACCTCAGTCACTGAATTGCAGTGTCATCTTGAACAAGTAATTTTGCTTGCATGCTGTAACTTCTCAGCTGTTTAGGGGAAAAAAAAAAAAAAAACAGAACCCTTTGCTTCTCCCTAGGGAATTAAGAGCTACTTAGATAATCTCTGTAAAGCCTTTGGAGCTCAATGATATTAAATGAAAAGAAAGAACAAGAAGCCATCTGCATCATTCTAATACTAATTCAAGATCTAAGAAATATTCATTGTCTCAAGAAGTTCTCTTCCCAGGCAATTTCACTGATTTATTGAGACTCACAGGATGTCCCTAAAGGCAAAAAAGATCTATAGAATGCAGAAGAAAAATAAAGTACATAACATCGTGCCTCTATAAGCTAAAGTCTCTAGGTAATTCAGGTTCAAATTCTTTACCAGTAGGTGTGACTTTCAAAGGGCTATTTATTCTCCCTCAACTCAGTTCCTTTGGAAAATGAGACTAAGTTGAATACACATATGATAAGACTGTGAAATTAAGTCAGCTGGTAAAATAACTTAGAAGAATAGCTACCACATTGTAAGAACTAAATAAATGTTAGCTATTATCATTGCTGTAACTATTGAGGTTATTTTTAATCATTATACATAACATGTTATAGTATTAATTTATAATACAATATTAATGTTAGAATATTTAAGGGTATGTGGATATGTCTCAAATTCTCTACTAATCTGAGATAAATTTATATTGAAATGCTCCTCTCAGAAAATCAGGGATCACCAATTTTTTTTGCTGAAAAGGGACAAACAGTAAATAGTTGCAGCTTTGATTCACACAATCTCTTAATGACTGCCTGAAAACAGTTATTAAGAAGACATAACAATGGATATGGCCTTGCTTCAAAAAATTTTTTTCAAAAACAAGATATAGTTTTCCAATCCTTAAAATAAAAACCCCAAATCTTTCAAAGTCATTGTTTTTGTTTAGTTAGGTTGTTTGAGAGGAAGAGACAAAGACAGACTGCTCATCTGCTGATTAACTCTCCAGATGCCCACAATGGCTAGACTAGGCCAGGACAAAAGTTAGGAACCCAGAATGCAATCTGTATCTCTCACATGGATGACAGGAACTGTTACTTGAGCCATTACTGCTGCTCAAGGGCCTGCACTGGAGAGAGCTAAAGTCAGGAGCCAGAGCTAGGTATTAACCCCAGATGCTCCAATATAGGAAATAAGTGTCCTAACCACTAAGCTAAACACCTGGTCCCAAAGTCATTGCTTTATTTTTACCTGTGAAGAAAGCTAAGACCTTAATAAGTAAACTACACTTGCTGCCAAAAAAACCAGAAAACTTATTTGTCATTATGTTGCTCCAGAAACCCCCTCAAAGCAATGTGTCAATGCCCCTACAGGAAGACTGTTCAGGTTACAAAGGAAAGCTCTAACAATGAGCACACAGAGAGAAGCTACTTCCAGAATGTGAGTGGCATTTCTTTTGCAAAGTCTTAAATGAACAACCGTCAATCTTTAAAAATATGGTTGAGGACAGAAGTCATTGTGCATGTTATTGAGGACAGAAGTCTCTGTGCACTCCCCATGTAGGACCTCTGTCCTTAATGAGTTGTACTATGAGAATTAACTTCAAAACTTGTTCTCAAACAGTACTTTACACGTTGTGTGTTTGTGGATACAAACTGTTGAAATCTTTACTTAGTACAGAGTTGGTCTTCTGTATATACAGTTAATTAAAAATGAATCTTAATGAAGAATGGGATGGGAGAGGGAGTAGGAGGTGGGACAGGAGTTGGGGTGGGAGGGTGGGTATGGGGAAAAACCACTATATTCCTAAAACTGTACCTATGCAATTTGCATTCATTTAAAAAGCTTTAAAAATATGGTTGAGGTAGTTGTGATATTTAGAGTGAACATTTTGAACCATTACAGATGTAGAGCCTAAAATATAACCAAAAATGCTAAGAAAGGCTTCATTAGGAAGGAAGCAATATCCCAAAACACCCTGATAAGGATCAGGAAGGATAGCTAATGGTAAAGGTTGATGGTGAGGGGTTGTCACATTCTAATCACAGATCAGCACAGCACGGACCATGTAAGATAAACACAAAAATGGACCTGATGAGCATGAGAACTATTCTCAATATTACTTAAGAGGACTTTCCAGCTCCCTGATGAAAATAAGCTAAAAATTAATATTAGAACATCTTTGTATATCATTTCTAGTGATAACAATTAGCTCAAAATATTATTTTATCCTTGCAATACTGAAATATTGAAATTATTTCTTTGAAATTTGTATTTCACATGGACCTCATGAAAATAAAGTGTAGGGATTCCTTGTGTTGCCTCATTACTATCTTAAGACTTGGTCAGTTTGTTTTGCAACAGAACATTCTATACCAAGCATTAAACATTTTTCTGTATTGAATACCATTTGGTGAAAGGTGATTTTCAAAGAGAAGACTTTAAAGAAGAAGATAGTATGAAAAATGATTAGACAGTAGGAGTCCAATAGCAGGAATTATGATGCTCTGTTTATGAGTGAATATTGTCTGATCTTTAGACACTCATATAAATATTCAATGAATGAACGAATAAATGTACATTACTTATATTTTTATTTTGTGGATGAGTTTAGTCACTCACAATCCACTGAATAGCTTCACATAACTTTCTATAAGAACATTCCTCTAGATGCTATATTATATGTTGAGGTAGAAATCACATAATACTATAAACAAAATGTGTCACATAAATAAAATTGAATAAGCAATGAGCATAAATAACAAGTAATTTTCTATCTATCTGTTCTTTTTTTAATATTTTTATTTATTTATTTGAAAGGTAGAGTTACAGTGAGAGGGAGAGACAAAGAGAAAGGTCTTCCTTCCATTGGTTCACTCCTCAGATGGCCACCATGGCGGAGCTGTGCCGATCCAAAGCCAGGAGCCAGGTGCTTCTTTCCTGTCTCCCATGCGGGTGGCAGGGGCCCATGCACTTGGGCCATCTTCTACTGCTTTCCCAGGGCATAGCAGAGAGCTGGATTGGAAAAGGGGCAGCTGGGACTAGAACTGGTGACCATATGGGATGTTGGAGCCGCAGGCAGAGGATTAACCTACTGCACCAGAGCGCTGGCCCCTCTATCTGTTCTACATTTACAAATATACAAACATATGTATGTACAAACATACATATGTACATACAAAGATATGTACATACAAAGATATGGAACAGCTAGAAATAAATTAAGGAATTTTTCATTTTAGAACACTGAAACAATTCCCCACAAATGTCAAGGGCTGCCTTTGGGTTGACAGTGTATTTATCAAGTATGTAAAGATTATCATTATGAAGTTATCTGTCTCTAACTTGAAGTCAAGTTTAATTGTGTCCTTTCTTATAGTTAGACAGTAATTATGAGATACAGGTTTCTAGTAAGACATTGAAAGAGAAGAAAGAAATCACAGAATTTGGGTCTCTAATGATGTCAAATTTCCAGTATTGATGTATTTTATAAAATCTGCATTTGCATAATGATATTATATATCATAAGTTTATATATTTATTGTATATTTATATTTATAAAATCTAGACTTCATAAGTTATGTGTGTATATGTATATATTAGATAATTTATTGAATCTTTCACTTGAGATTTAGTCATAAATTTAGTAAAAGTGTTAAGCTTGGCCAGTTCTCTAAAATGTTTTCACTGCAGGGGCCAGTGCTGTGGCACAGGTTATTAATCCTCCACCTGCAGTGCTGGTATCCAACATGGGTGTCAGTTCTAGTCCCAGCTGCTCCTCTTCCAATCCAGCTCTCTGCAGATGGCCTGGGAAAGCAGTAGAAGATGGCCCAAGTCTTGGGCCCCTGCACCCATGTGGGAGACCTGGAGGAAGCTCCTGGCTCCTGGCTTCGGATCGACCCAGCTCCAGGCATCACTGCCGTTTGGGGAGTGAACCAGTGGATGGAAGACCTTTCTCTCTGTCTCTCCATCTCACTGTCTGTAACTCTACCTGTCAACTAAATAAAATAAAATATTAAAAAAATGTTTTTACTGCGTACCACTGTATTTCTAGAAACAGAAGTAACATATATGATCAACTTTATCTATAGTGCTTTTTTATTTTCATAAAACAAGACTCAATGTGTCCAATTGTAGTTCCTTTATGATTATCAAAGTCCCCATTGCTGAGATTATTGTTTTATAATATTCAACCAGAACTTTTATGTTGTTTCCTAGTGTTTGAGGACTTTCAGTTATCATGTTCAGAGAGTATTCAGATATAGTAGAGACTTCAGGAGAAATAAATTGCCTGAAATCCTTCACAAAACTATAATTATATTAAGGACTTCATAAAGTATAAGCCTAATGAAATTATAGGCATGTAATTATCCATGAATTTTTAATAGTCTGTAATTTATTTCTGCCAAATTTCTGTAATTTAGCACTTTATAGTCTGGAATGCTATATTACACACAGGACAAGTTTAAAACATACGCTACATGTTTTAAATTGGTAAAAGAGTAGTGAGACAAAAAGAAACAAATTTTTGCATTCTGGCATAATGATAATATCTATTTAAATCTATATAATCTTGCATTTGTAATTTGAAGATAATTCAAAATAATTGAAGATGCCAAGCTCAGTTATAGGCGAGACAGAGGAACCAAGCTCACTCATAGGGGCCAGCACTGTGGCAAAGTGGGAAAAGCCGCCACCTACAGTGCCAGCATCCCATATGGGCGCTGGTTCGAGTCCTGGATGTTCCATTTCTGATTCAGCTTTCTGCTATGGCCTGGGAAATCAGTAGAAGATGGCCCAAGTCCTGGGCCCATGCACCCGCGTGGTAGACCCAGAGGAAGTTCCTGGCTCATGGCTTTGGATCAGCGCAGCTCTGGCTGTTATGGCCAGTTGGGGACTGAACCAGCGAATGGAAGATATATATATCTCTCTCTCTGCCTCTCCGTCTCTCTCTGTGTAACTCTGACTTTCAAATAAATAAATAAATCTTTTAAAAAAAGCATTTAAAGCTATTTGTCTTTTTTTTCTTTTTTCTTTTTTTTTCCTCTTCAGGAGAATATTTTAAGAAAGATTATGGCTAAGGGACAAGCTTAAAATCTTCAAGAAACATATTATTAAGCTACTTAATAATGTTTATAAAGTCTATTTACAAACAACATTCATGCTGTATCATATATATATATACAGTGCAGTATAATTCATGCTATAATACACACATGTTGTTTATATATAATGCATTATATATATACTTTAGCATAATGCATTATAAAATTTTTGTTTATAAACATTTAATGCATTATATATTGTTTATAATTTAATGCATTATATATTGTTTATAACACATATAATACACTATTTAAAAATTTTTAAAATATTGAAAATAGCATTTTTCAAAATGATTCATTTCAAACATACTTCGTAAGAAAGAAAAACAGGAATAAAACTTTATGGTTGTCAACACTCAGTGATAGAATTTCATGAAGAGGGAATTACTAGAAAATGAGTGTTGCAATTAAGAATGCAGGGTCAGGGCTGACACTGTGGGCACTGTGGTATAGAGGATAAAGCCGCCACCTGCAAGTGTTGTTAGTAGGGCTTTTGTTTCCATCTACTGAGGGAAGGGGAAAAAAAGATCAAACAAGTGAGCAGCCTATTGTGTCTATTAAAGGGTGTGGTTGCCAATGACTAATACAATCATTTCCCACTTGAAGAGCTTCAGGTTCAAAACACAGTTTCAGTTATCTCTGAAACGAAAGGAATGCTCACAATTCTATCACCACTTCCACTCTCTGAGATCATTACCATATCAACTTTGGGAAAGGAGGCATCAGGTCATGCGTCTGAGCTGAAGAGGAAATGCTACCCTAAAAACATCCTCGGAGATAAATGTCAGAGCAGAACCACTACTCAATCACCTCTTTGTTAAGGCACTCATCTTGCAAAACTGACAATTCACAGGATGTAACTATGTACATGAATACGCTAATTAAATTTTTTTCATGGTGTGACCTTCATATTAAATAATATATAATGTCCTCTGAACTTAACACACCCCCAGAAATATCATGTATTAAAATAGGACCTGCTTATTGGGTGTCATCAACAGAAAATAGTTATAAAAGAATGTCTAAAGCAGTATGGCTCTACCCAAAAATTCCTGCATAATTTTGTTTAGTGAGGACCTAAATGACATTCTCAAGTACAATTTTTTTTAAAAGTAATCTACTAGATCCTATTCTTATAAATGGCATTGATAATATTCTTCCTCTATTGGATTGTGAAGCAGGGAAGTCGAGCTAAGAATAAAAGCAGCCCTTTCGCTATCAGAGTAGCTCAGACCTCTCCAAGGTGACATTTGCAACTCACATCAAGCCTGAGTTATTACTGGGGCTATCTTTATATGTCAAAACTAAAGGAGAAGGGCTAGTGAGGACACTTTTTTGCTTCAAATGAAGCAAACTGAGATGTACATCATTTTACTCATACACTGAATTCCCCTCCCCTTTTTCCCTCCTGCTGCTTTCCTGCTTGGAGCTGACTCCTCCTTCTTGCAGCTCGGAGGATCACAGGCTGGTTGAAGAACTCTGAGGTTTGGATGGCAGCCTGTTTCCAGGCTCTCTATTGACTCTGACAGTCTCTCTCTCTCTCTCTCTCTCTCTCTCTCTCTCTCTCTCTCTCTCTCCCTCCCTCCCTCCCTCCCTCTCTCTTTCTCCCTCCTTCCCTCTCCCCCCTCTCTTTCCTTCTGTCTCTGCCACCAGAGCTGAAACCTACCTAACAATCTCTGCCTTTGAATCCAGCTCTGGAACCAAACGCATGATTTCACAGCGCTTAAAAGTGAATGCAGTTTGATTACCTCAAGCTACAAGCTGCTTTACTCCGCAGAAGCCCCCAAACGGATCCCGACGGCCTTGCTTATCAGTCTACCTGAGGAGTTTGCTTGTTGCCTGAAACTTGATGGTGGGAGAGAGGTTTTGGTTTGTTCCTTTTTAATTGGAATGTTGAAAAGTTTCTTACTAATGCTTGAAATGGAACACTCTTTTTAAATATGGGTTGAGGCAGATCTAAAGGAAACTTACCTGGCAATTTCCTGCAAGACTGGCTGGAGGAAACATCTAGAGGATAACTTGGTAGGAGAAATGAGATCTGATTTGCAACAGCTGTTTTGAAAAAAATCACGAGTTATTGAGAAGGTTAAGTAAATATTGACCCAGGACAATGCCTTTATTTCTCAGTAACTTATTAACAAATGACTCCAGCCTGTGGAAAGAAAATCATAATTCTACGGACCTTTTAGGTCCGCCAGGAACTCTGCATATCTATCTGTTTTGTCTGACATGTTTAATGACTCTTGCAGCCCTGGCGGGCAGCATTTTTTCACTGATTTCCCTGCTAAAAATGCAGAACCGAACTGTTGTGTCCATGCTAGTGGCTTTCTGGTCTGTGGATGATTTCCTGGGCGTCCTGGCGGTGACCATCTTCATATTTTTGCAGTGGCCAGGCGAGGTCCCTGGCAACTTCCAGTCTCTGTGCACCACCTCTGCCTTACTGTATTTATGCCAGGGCCTCTCCAGCAACTTGAAGGCGACTCTGGTAGTCGCCTACAACTTTTACACTTTGCGCAGAGCTGTGATGAGCCAGGCAAGCTCCAGGAGCTCGGGCCAGGTTCTTGGCGTGGCGCTGGCCCTGTGGGCAGTCAGCCTGCTGCTCTCGGCGCTCCCGCTGTGCGGCTGGGGCTCCTTCGTGCGCACGCCCTGGGGCTGCCTGGCCGACTGCTCCAGTTCCTACGTGCTGCTCCTCTTCGCCGTGTACGCTTCGGCCTTCGTGCTGCTCGCTGGTCTCTCGCTCCCGCTCATTCCCCAGCTGCTATGTTCGGAGGAGCCGCAGAGACTACACGGCAATTATCAGGAAATTTCCCGAGGGGCTTCCACTCCCGGCACCCCTCCTACCGGGGGAAGAACGCTTTCCCTGTCTCCCGAGACTGCTCCGGACCGGGCTGTGCGCTGCGCTGCGGGAGGCTCCCCGAGCTCGGACACCGTTTTTGGAGCCGGACCTCGAGCTGCCGCTGGGGCTGGAGCCCGCAGGAGCGACCACCGGGGGACTCTCTATGGCACCAGAAGCTACACCGTGAGCGTCGCGCAGAAGCGCTTCGCCTTGATCCTAGCGCTGACTAAAGTCCTCCTTTGGCTGCCCATGATGGTAAAAGTGCATTTGTTCTGTGTCCGTGAGTGCCAGGCGGCGTGGGTGCGGGTAGGGATTGGTGACGCGGGTTTGGGGAGTCGCCAGCAGATGCCCAGTTAAGTCCGCTTCCGAATGTGTCTCTTAGGTTTTAGAGACGCTTTGCCGGAAGGCCGACCGCAGGGAGGGCCAGTGAGCCGCGAAGCTTTGGCTACTGAGCTTCTTGTGTAGACATTGAGGAGAAAGGGGAGCGCTTTCGGTCGTGGGCGACTTTCCATGGGGTTTCCCTAGATCTATCGTTACAAAGGACAACAAAATCTGGGAATATTCACAAAAGGAGGGACAGAGTAAAAAGGGTCTCTTCTCCGACGGTCTGGCTTCCTTTTCCCTTTGCTCCATTCCGGTCGGATGAGGGCACCGCCCATCCTCAGCCTGGGAAAGGAGAGAACCCAGTCCAGGAAGGAAAGAGGCGACAAAAGAGTTTCTGCTTCCCGCCTCCAGGGGTGAGCCCAGTTGAGAGGTGACAGAGTGGCACCCTGCTGTGGCAAGCGTGCCTGGGCAGAGGTGAGGAACCAGGGAGGTGACAAAGGCCATCTGGAACGACAGATGCAGGTCCCATGGTCGCCAGATTCCCTGCGTGATGTCCCCCACGCTGTTGAGTGTGCTTTCCTGGCTTGACTTGGAAACTGACACAGATCTACTACTCTAGAGCAGGTATCACGAAAATTCTGATCTGGCACAGTGCGGGTGCATCTCACCAGTCCCTGGAGTCCACCAGGTGCAGAGATTCTAGTTTTCACTCAGCAAAGGATATGGGGCAGTGTGATTGCAGGAAAGGTTTAGCAAGCCGAAAATGGGATTCTAGGTTGGGTCTCAAGTTCTGTTCCCCTTTGCAGATCCACATGGTGGTCAAACACGTGAAAGAGTTTCAGAACCTTCCCTTGGAGACACTCAGCTTTCTACTAACCCTGCTGGCCATCACTGTAACCCCTGTATTTGTCTTGTCCAAACGCTGGACCCATTTGCCCTGTGGCTGCATCATTAACTGCAAGCAGAACACACTGGCAGTGGCATCTGATGGGGAAAAAAGTAAGTTTGGACAGTGTGGCAATTGGAAGCAATATGCATGCAGTCAAATACAGAAAAGTGGTACATCGACAAAGTTGTCCAAGTAGGAGATAAGAGGCCAAGGACAAATGTAAGTGGTAAATAGCCAGAAAATGATTACATTAAACAAACCTTAACATGTTGCAATGGGTTTCAAATGAGGTAGGTTTTAAACAATACTGTGAAATATTCGCACATTAAGGAATTATTTTAGGTAAGAAAGGAAGAAAACAATATTCATTCATTTCCAAAACCCTAAGATATATCCACCATAGCTTTCATCCCAAGTAGAAAACAAATTCCCCTCCCAAATCTATAAATTGTTACGAGAAGCCAACATCTGAAAAGACATTGTTTACTCTCTGAAAAGAATTTAAAATTCATGTTATAACCATTAAAATTCAGCAGAACAGAAAGAAAAATATTTTCATGATTTTGCTGCCTGTATTCTTATATTAGAGTTTTGAAAAGTTTTCAGATTAAGTAATCTGAATGCCTGAAAACAATTCCAAAGCAAAATGTAAGTGTGTACCTCTGTTGTTAGAAACACATAGCAAAGAGCACCTTCTGTTTCAAGAAAAGACATTGGTGGCGGTTTGTCTTTATGTTCATGTATGAATCGAGCCACGCTATTTACTTTTGTAAAAATCTATGTTCTACAAAGTAACCATAGAGTGGGAATGGGAGGCAGGGCCAACCATAAAACTCTCCACAGTATAATTGTTTCCATAATGTAAGGCAGGAAAAAATTGAGAAAGGATCTTTATATGTTGACCCTGCCAGAAAGGAAAAGGATCATTGCAGACAAAAGATAGACTGTACTATTTCATGAATCTAAGACTGCATAGTGTATGCTGAATTAACTGTCTCATTAATTATTCTTGCTGTGAATAAGCAAGTATATTCTTCTTTAACAAAGAAGAGAGGTTTAAAAGCAGTCCATCTCAGACTATTTTATGGTTGTAAAAATTGGTGAATACCAAAGCGCATTCTGTAAGCAGCTCAACAACAGGGTTATTTTATAAATATTAGTTATCCATGATTTGACATATTGCATGCCTTGATAGCATTTAAAATTTAGAATGTCTAGAGATTTTTCAAATGATAGAAATTTTTTTATTGTTAATATAAAAATTTATTGTTAATAGATGCCAAAATCATCTTTGTGTTTAAAATAACCAAAGAAAATAATGATGTGCCTCTAAAGATTAATATCCAGAGCAACAGAGAAAACTAACAAACTTTTAAAGCACTGATAAAAATACAAACATTACATAGAAGAAATCACTTATAAGCTAAAGGTTCTAACAGTCTAACAAACATTAACATTTGTTACTAAATTAGTGAACCGATCCTGTCTTATAACATTTAAGATTATGAGGAAAATTAAGTCCAGTGTCAGTGAAAATGAATTTAAGTCCCAATAAGGGGTTTAGGGAAGTCATTTTAAGTGGGGAACACCCATCTAGCTGAAAACAAATCAGTGCAACAGATATATTATTACAGAGGACCTAGCAAAGACTCTCTCTCTGTCCTGAATCTGACAGAAGAGCCTATAGTAGGCTAGATGCTTATAAATCAAATGGTTCCATTCTGTCATATGATCCAGGCTATGCCATAGGGAAATTCTCAGAATAAAAATGAGAATTTTTACTGTTTAAGGAGCTACCATAAATTTTCCTTCCACTACGATGACACAACAGAATTTTGAGACCCCAAAAGGGCTTACTCTCAGGTAGTCCAGATGCTTGATCAACTGTATGACTAATTCTTTGGGAGTATGGCTTTGGTTTTACATTTAAACTTTTTCTCCTTAACAAACTAGGATTGTCAACCCTATCTTCTTTTTACATTGTTTATCAATGAACTCTGAAGCAAGGGAAAGTATTTTTTTTTCCTCACCCATGTTTACCAAGGGATCATATTGCAGATGTAAATACATGTAATTCTACATCTTAGCACCAATGAATGGGAGTTGAACTATGGGCAACCAAAGGTGAATGTCAGTACTAGAAACTAATTTGCAAAAATAAGAATTCTCTACTGTTTCCATCAATAATCTGCACTACTAGTGCCTACGGTGAAGTGTTTTGAGGAAAAAAAAAAAGAATTTTTAAGACAGAAGACTCAGGTGGTAGACATAGGGGTTGTAAATGGCTTTCAGATTAATTGACTGACATGATGATTTCTTTCTTTAAACAAATAGTTAAAATGAAATACTTGATAGAAAGATCATATTTTCTTTCACTTTCTATTTTTTCACAAAATCAGAGTACCTGGTAAGTGACATAGTCTGAAAAGTTATTCATTTTATTTAACTGAGAATTACATCTAAAGTTACAATTTGTAAGATGTGATTAAAAGTACTAACTCATGTTTTATCCAGGGTTTGGGAATAATGAAGCTTTTGCTTTGCAAGATAAATACATTATGTTTATTTTTCAGAAGTGCAATATGGGTTTCAAAAGATCTTTGACTGTATTCTGATGGTCTAATTTTCTTGCAAGTTATTAAACAACAAAGGATCTCAGATTATACACAAAAAATTTAAAAACAACTCAACTATTGGTTTTGTTTGTTTTGCTTTGTATTTTAGGGACATAAAATTAGGGGTCAGGAATTCCACTATTTTCAAGACTTTCATCATATAAATAAAAAGTTTTTTAAAGGCATCATTTCTCAGAGCAAGTGTTTGGCCTATTACTTAAAACATTTGAGTCATATATCAGAGTGCCTGGATTTGATACCTGGCTCCAGCTCCTGACTCCAACTAATGCAGTCCCTAGAATGATTCAAGTACTTGGTTCCTACCACACGTTTGGTGAACCTAGACTGAGTTTCTGACTCCTGGCTTCAGCCCAATGGCACTTGTGTGCATTTAGGGGAGTGAACCCATGGATGATAAAGCTCTCTGTGTCTATCTTCTCAAATTAAAAAAAAAAAAAAGTAAAATTTTCCAAAATCCCGTTGACTTTTATAAAGATATCACTTCTCTGAAATCATATTCAATTAACTACCATCACTAAGTTGTGACTATCCCTAGCATACCAAGCGTGATTCCTATAGGCTGCTTTATTCAGTACCTCACTCACTCAAGCATTTCTTAGTAGAGTGTAACTATGTGTCTAGCACTGTGCTGTGTTTTCACTAAGAAAGAGAAGTTCCCAAGTCATGGCCCATGGAGTTGATTTTGTCTCAAAGACATGGTTGTTTAATCCAATCTGCATGGTTATTTTAAGTATAAAATGTTAAGATCAGTATATTTCATATTTAAAAAATTTTAAGATAAGTATATTTTATATTAGAATCTACATAACTGCTTTGTCTTCAAAAGTCAGAATAGTTGACAATACAAACGCTGTGCCTTTGACAACAACTGACTGGAGCTAAGAATCCGCTTTGGATGTAGGAGAGCTTTCCCATTTGCTATAACATATGCAATTTACTAATTCTGTAGCTATTTAAACTTTTCACTAATAAAAATAAATAAGCCAGACATGTTCTTTGCCCTCAAAGCACTTAAAGATAACCAATTTAACTTTTATACTAGTATTTCTTTCAGCATAGTATCATTAACTATGTTATTTTTGACAATTTTTTCTAGAAGTTCCCCCCCTTACAGCCAATCTCTAGTCAAATGTTGTAGTCTTTGTGCTAATATAATAATCTATTGTCTCCGTGTGATCTTTGTCAGAATTTATCTTTAATGTTAAAGGAAGTCATTAACTAGAAATATTTTTATTGGCTATACATCATAAGATGTATGTACATATGATGTATAGACATCATAATATATATGTATATGGATGTACTTCCTCTGACTTAGAAATAGCACATCCATGTCATTCTGCTGTCATCATCATTGTTGTCTCATGGATCTGATTAGCAGTAAAACAACTTCAAATAGAAGCTAATAACCGGAATTCTAGATTCAGTTATCTTTCTGTTCAAATCTGTTTTCACCAAGTAAGTAGTTTCAGGTTAGTGTCTTCTATCAGCTTGTTTCCTTAACTTTAAAGTAGAACCAGTAAACTTTTATTATGTAGGATGTTAGTGTATTAGAAACTATGATTTATGTGCATAACCAGGCCTTGGAAGTGTCTGTCACATCATGGTCTCTTTCACAAATCTGCTTTCTTCTCAGAGCCTAATACAGCTGCCTCTTGGTCCTCGTAACATGGAGGCAGTTTCCATTAATACATTTATACTCCTTCAAAAATACTTCTAATTTTTAGTTTATTTATTTCAGAATCATAACATGTAACTAATAAAATATGTAGTCATAGGCATCAATTTTATCGAGTAAGTAATAAAACTGAGATTTTGACAAATTATCACTTTATAAACTTAGGAAAAAGGGAGATCATCAATAATTAAAATATCCTTTTATTTCATTCATCTTCTAAGTTAAAAATCCTAATTTAAATTTATTGCACCACATTATGAGAAAAAGTAAGTATAAATATAAATAGGACAATGTATAAATTAACATCTATTTCTATCCTCCATTTTTAATAGGAATTTTTCTTGTTTACACTGTTGCTCAAACAACAAATGATATTTATAAATTATACTTTTCAGTCAGCAGCACTGCTGTGTAAATCTCTGGTTCTGGGAACATTTCAGTAATAGAATCAGCTTGTAAAGGCCACTAAGGTGTATTATAAAATGAATCAAATGTTACCTATGATTCCCACAGAAACTTTAGAGCTTTTCATAATTTTTCTACCAAAGATACCTAAATGTCTGACTATAAAACACAAAGCAATCAAAGTAGAAAATGTGTTTGAAACAAGCTGTATTTTAAAAGATAAAAAACAAAGCATTCATATATTTAGAAGACCATAGTATTTCCATCTTATTTAAAAAACAAACTGTATATTCCTATTGAACTCGTCTTGAAACTTATTAGCTTTACAGATACTGTGAAAAGCTTCAGTTCACAGAAATATTCATATATTCACTTTATTACCAATTCACTTAAAAATTTATTTGTTCCAGAAATTTACATGTTGTTTTTAAAAGTTTTAAAGCTGTATGGCAACATGGCAAATTCTTTTTTAAGATTTACTTATTTATTTGAAAGTCAGAGTTAGAGAGAGGAAGATACAGAGAAAGAGATCTTACATCTGCTAGTTCATTACCTAAATGGCCAAAATAACCAGGTCTCCCACATGGGTGCGGGGGCCCAAGCACTTAAAACATCTTCCACTGCTTTGTCAGGACATCAGCAGAGAACTTGATTGGAAGTAGAGCAACCTGGAGATGCTGGTGGCACAGGTGGCAGCTTTACCAGCTACACATAAAGCCTACTCCCAAGGTCTAATTTTTAATGTATACATTTATAGACATAAAAATGTCAATGTTTAAAGTAGACATATCTATTGGTATTGTCAGATGAATAATTCTTATAATGTTAAGGCTGAGTAATAATTAATTTTATATTTTTTAAAGATTTATTTACTTATTTGAAAGGCAGTTACAGACAGAGAGAGGGAGAGACAGAGAAAGCAGTCTTCCATCCACTGGTTCACTCCCCAAATGTCTGCAACTGCCAGGGCTGTGCCAAGCCAAAGCCAGGGGCCAAGAGTTTCTTCCAGTTCTCCCACATGGGTGCAAGGGCCTAAGCACTTGGGCTATCTTCTACTGCTTACCCAGGTCATTAGCAGGGAGCTGGATGGGAAGTGGAGCAGCCATGACTCAAACCAACACCCTTATTGGATACTGGCACCACAGGTGGAGGGCTAACCTACTATGCCACAGCACCGGCCCCATAATAATTAACTTCTAACAAAATGAAATTTATCAACAATTTATTTTATTCCAAAATAGTGTACAAAATAATTGGCAGAATGAAAAACCTAAAACTAAATATATTCCAGAGTTTTCTAATCTATAGTGAATTTTTGTTATGTAAAACTGTTTCAAAAACTGAAAGTGTCTTTGGGATTATATGTATTTTGAGTCCTTCATTGGTAAAGTAAGAAAAATTAGGTCTGAAATGATGAGGATTTGAATTTTTAAGGCATAAATGTTTTTGCATAAATTACAAGAACTAAAGATAGTTTTTCATAATAAACAGGTTGTGATTTCTATTTATATTCACTATGTATAGCCAACTAGTGTTTATATCTACTTCACTAACCATGAGTTTTGTTGTTTTTACTTAGCCAAGAGGAAAGGCTTTGAATTCAATCTATCATTCCAACAAAGTTATGGAATTTATAAAATAGCACGTGAAGATTACTATGATGATGATGAAAATTCCATATCCTATCAAAATCTGATGAACTATGAGTGTGAAACTACAAAAGACTGTCAAAGAGACAACCGTAATATCTTCAATACCATAAAAGTCGAAATCAGCACCACACCCTCTCTGGACAGCTCCACACTGAGAGGCATTAACAAATGCACAAATACTGATATTACAGAGGCCAAACAGGATTCAGACAAAGATGAGAGTGTGTTTTCTGACAAAAGAGAAAGTGATATTAACTATGAAGAAACCACCTTTTTTGAAGGGCCAGAGAGAAGGCTATCTCATGAGGAGAATCAGAAACCAAATCTTTCAGACTGGGAGTGGTGTAGGAGTAAATCAGAAAGAACGCCTCGTCAGGTACAGTAAAGGTTGCTCTTCCTGTGAAACTAAAAGTGGCATTAAATATAAAAGGCATTAAAAAAACCTCTCCATTGAATATTTCATTCAGTCAAGTCAAAGGTTAATTTTACTTGCCTAAAATTTCAATAATAATTTATCTCAAGGTGTCTTTTGAGGGATTTTTTAATTTCTAAAAATATTTTACATTTGCATTTAGAATCTAGACATTTTTGGAATCATCAGAGTCAACTGAGATTTTTGAGAATGGTAAGGCATTTTATTTTAACTTCAACTGATCTGTTTAAATTCAGAGAAGATACTCAGAACTCATGCTGTGAGTTAATTTGTTTAATTAGTTAACTTGCAGATTTTTCCTTTCCTGTGTTCCAAACGCATATCAAAAGTCCTCAACAGAGGTTTTTTTTCCTTATGCGCAATGATACTTATGCAACTAGACATGAGGGGTATTGTCTTATGAACTATGCTAGATAGCTTCCCTATTTGTCCAGTGGGAACCAGTTGCTCCAGTACCCAGAGAAGAAAATAAGATTTATTCCAGAATATATTCTGGTGAGCTTTTTCAAGCCCTGCTGAATGTCCTATCTCCTTAAAGATGGGGAAGTGTTTTTATAATATTTTACAGAACTGATAGAATTTGCCAATAAGTCATTTCATCCTCTTCTAGATTCCAGCCTGCCTAGAATAATGAAGGATACTTTTTATTTTATTGAAATTGCAGTGTGATATTGATATGAGATAGTTCTTTTCTCCAAACTCTCATAAGATGATAATTAAAGTTGACCTTGCTCTCTATACTATTGATTTCTGAGGAAGAAAGCCATTTTCTACATGATTTCATAGAAATAAGAATCTACTTGCCATTCATCTCTAAAATCAAAAACATAATTTTAGAAATATTCTGCTAGGAATGGTGCATTCAGTGATCAAAATATAACCATATAGCACCAAACTATGAATATAAAGAGAATAATCAGAAATTTTCTTTATTCTCATGGATTTAGTAAAACTACTAATCTCACTCTGATGTCATCTTTTGAAAATAAAATAGTGAAACAAAATATACAAAATACATTATTAGAAAATATAATTGTACATACTGTTTACTGGTTAATAATATCACAAAAATATCAGTAAATATTTAAATAACCCAGTATAAAGTGGAGGTCAAATATTGCAAATTTTCAATACAATTTGGTTCTACATTTAAATGGGGGAATTCCTACACATTCATTAATCTGTTCATGCATAATCTAAACTTCCTGTTTTTCTCATGCTTAAAAATTATATAGTATTCAAAATGAAATGTGCACGCATGTGTGTGTGTGTGTGTGTCTCCCAAAACTCTGGAGCTATTTTTTGTGCTAGTACCCTACACCTTAATGCTTATCCCTTAGTGGTTAGTTATCTTGAATCTCACTCATGCTTTTTGTTGTATTATTTTATCACAAATGAATGTACTTTTAATAGTATTTTGCTTAGTTTGGCTAATTCTGAGCTTTATAAGATAGCATTATTACTATATGTAGTATTCTAGTACTCACTTTGCTTACTGAACATTACTTTAAATGACTCCATTTTCTAATATATCTTGTCAAAACTTTTGGAATTATTATCTCAAATATCACAATGTATAGCCGTCATTCAAAAGTCTTGGCAGATGGAGCAGATGTTTGGCCTTGCACTCAAGAAATGCATTAGGATGCCCACATCCCATCTCAGAGTGCCTGGGGTTTATTCCCAGCTCCAGCTCCCAATTCCATCTTCCTGATAATACAGACTCTGAAAGGCAGTAGATGACAGGCTCAAGTTTTTGGTCACTGTCACCCACAAGGGAATTACCAGCTCTTGGGTGTGGCGTGGTCCAGCCCCAGCCATTGCAAGAATTTAGGGAATAAATGAGCAGATGGGAATCTTCTATATGTGTTTCTGTGTGTGTGTGCACGCACCTTTCAAATAAATAAAAATCTAAAAAATGAAAGTCTTGGTTATAGTTTACAAAATACAATTAAGTATACCTAGAAATGTGAAAGTAGCAGACACTGTTAAAACATAAGTACATTGTCTTATGAGAATGATGAACTACAATTTACTCTCAATTTCTATTTAAATTTTAATAAATCACATGCTATATGAAAAGTAGAAAAGTTTAATCTATCCAGATATTTTTCGCCTATAAAGATTTTCTTCTTAAATAATATTTGAACATGTGTAATGAGCAATAGTTCAAGAAACTTACACAAAATGATGGCTGTGGAAAATAATGATTAATGATAAAGAAAAAAATAAAATATTCAGGAAAGGTAAACCTTCCTATCTCCAGAAACTAACTAAAATGAAGTGAAATAGTATAATAAATTTTCAAACAACAGTAACAAATCTTTAAACTATAGACTGATATTGGTATGACCTTCCCTTAGCAAGATTGTTTATGGTCATTAATATTAGCATGACAAAATTCTGAAATTACAAAATTTCAAAACATTTTAGATTATAGAATTATAATAGCAACAAAACACAATTAGGGATCATAAGCTTAAGAGAAATTCCATAAAACCCAAGACAGATTTTAAGTCCTATCCTATTCTTCAGCAGCAGATGATACATGGCAGTTCATGGTGACTGAGACAACACTTCATTTTTACCCTTTTCTTCCAACCACTTTCTTCACTTTGAAAACAATGTTAATTTATGTATGTTAAATAGTGGTACATTAAACTGTGGTAGACACTGCCTGTACTCTGTGAAACCCTTCCTCTTTGGATTTTTAAAACCTTTATTTCATAAATATAAATTTCGAGAGTACAACTTTTGGATTATAGCAGCTTTTCCCCCCATAACCTCCCTCCCACCTGCTACCATCCCATCTTCTACTCCCTCTCCCATCCCATTCTTCATCAAGATTCATTTTTGATTATCTTTATATACAGAAGATCAACTTGGTATATACTAAGTAAAGATTTCAACAGTTTGCACTCACACAGATACACAAAGTATAAAGTACTGTTTGAGTAGTAGTTTTACCACTAATTCGCATAGTACAACACATTAGGACAGAGATCCTACATGGGGAGCAAGTGTACAGTGACTTCTGTTGTTGATTTAACAATTGACACTCTTATTTATGATGTCAGTAATCACCCAAGACTCTTGTCATGAGCTGCTAAGGCTATGGAAGCCTCTTGAGTTCACAAAGTCTGACCTTATTTAGACAAGGCCATAATCAAAATGGAAGTTCTCTCTTCCCTTCAGAGTAAGGTACCTCCTTCTTTGATGGCCCGTTCTTTCTGCTGGGATCTCACTTGCAGAGATCTTTCATTTAGGTCATTTTTTTTTTTTTGCCACATTGGTTATACTTTCACTTAGGCTCAATTGATAACCTCATATTAATCATGTGTGTTAGTTCTTAGTAGTTTAAAAACAGCAGATTTAGCAGGCGCCGTGGCTCACTAGGCTAATCCTCCGCCTTGCGGCACCGGCACACCAGGTTCTAGTCCAGGTCGGGGCACCGATCCTGTCCCAGTTGCCCCTCTTCCAGGCAGCTCTCTGCTGTGGCCAGGGAGTGCAGTGGAGGATGGCCCAAGTCCTTGGGCCCTGCACCCCATGGGAGACCAGGAGAAGCACCTGGCTCCTGCCATTGGATCAGCGCGGTGCGCCTACCGCGGCGGCCATTGGAGGGTGAACCAACGGCAAAGGAAGACCTTTCTCTCTGTCTCTCTCTCACACAGTCCACTCTGCCTGTCAAAAAAAAAACAAAAAACAAACAAACAAAAAAAAACCAGCGGATTTGATTTCAACTATAATATGTGAGCTCTACTTTATATTTTACATTATATTTTGCTTAACTTCTTTATTAGAGTTTATGTTATTAAGTGAATTCTCAGTTGATCTGGATGGAAGTCTTAGTAGCAGTAAGAAAATCAGATCCAGGTTAAGATATTAAAAAGATGGTAGTAGAATGGTTTTAGTAGATTTAAATATGGTTCAATAAATTTTATGAGTTAGAGGTGTTTGTAAGAATAAAATGTAGTGTTAAACTTGGTCACACACAATTGTTTCTTTTTTGAACCTCTAATAGAATCTTTAAGGCTTACTACTAAAATATTCAGAAGGAATAATCAGAAGTGTCTGTTTTTCAATTGGCCACAGTATGATTGTTTCTGAAATAAAACCATGATTTTCTAGAACCACCAGCTTTTTAACCATGAATAAATAAAAATGGACTTATAAAATAGTTTAGTGACTTGAGGGTGATCACTATTTTTCTCTTTTATACTTATCTCATAAAATTATCCACAGATTCCATATTCTTTCTTTTTTTATTTATTAAACTTTAATTTAATGAATATAAATTTCCAAAGTACAGCTTATGGGTTACAATGGCTTCCCCCCTCCCATAACTTCCCTCCCGCCCGCAACCCTCCCCTTTCCCGCTCCCTCTCCCCTTCCATTCACATCAAGATCCATTTTCAATTCTCTTTATATACAGAAGATCAGTTTAGTATATATTAGGTAAAGATTTCAACAGTTTGCCCCATATAGCAACACAAAGTGAAAAAACTACCGTTGGAGTACTAGTTATAGCATTAAATAACAGTGTACAGCACATTAAAGACAGAAATCCTACATAATATTTTTTTAATTAATTAATTTTCTATGCCATTTCCAATTTAACACCAGTGTTTTTTTCATTTCCAATTATCTTTATATACAGAAGATCAATTCAGTATATAATTAGTAAAGACCTCATCAGTTTGTACCCACACAGAAACACAAAGTATAAAAATACTGTTTCAGTACTAGTTATAGCATCACTTCACATTAGACAACACATCAAGGACAGATCCCACATGGGGTGTAAGTACACAGTGACTCCTGTTGCTGAGTTAACAATTTGACACTCCTGTTCATGGCGTCAGTTATCTCCCTAGGCTCTAGTCATGAGTTGTCAGGGCTATGGAAGCCTTTAGAGTTCGCTGACTTTGATCTTCTTTTAATTTCTTCTTTTGGAGTTCTATAAATGTACTTATTATTATAAATCAGAAACAAAGATATGTTGTTCCTGTGCCAAATTCATCTATAATTCTAGCATCATAACACCTGAAAGATGAAAAGTCCCTCTCTGCCAGTAGAATGTAAAATGACAGATTCTATAACAGTTCTCAAATGAGGCACAAAGCAGGAAGGGTGGGGTTTGAATTTGCTACAGAATAACTTAGCTTAAAAGATAAAGTCAATAAAAACTAATTTTAAAGTCATCTGAGAATCAAGGAAATTTTAGACACTTTATCGAAAATAGTTTTGCAAATTAAAGTTAGGTTATGTCTTTTTCTAACAGAGTTCAATGGCAGCATCAGTTTCTATATTTTGTTATGTTATTTGCATAGCAAAGTATAGAAAACAAAAGTCAATTATATTATTTTGGGTTCTTTAGACCTTCTCAAATTTTAGTATGCATACAAGTCAAAAGAAGACTTTTTTTTTTTTTTTGACAGGTAGAGTTAGACAGTGAGAGAGAGAGAGACAAAGAGAAAGGTCTTCCTTTTCCGATGGTTCACCCCCTAAATGGCAGCTACCGCCGGCGCACTGCAGCCAGCGCACTGCGCCGATCTGAAGTCAGGAGCTAGGTGCTTCTTCCTGGTCTCCCATGCGGGTGCAGGGCCCAAGCACTTGGGCCATCCTCCACTGCCTTCCTGGGCCACACTAGAGAGCTGGACTGGAAGAGGAGCAACCAGGACAGAATCCGGCACCCCAATCGGGACTAGAACCCGGGGTGCTGGCGTCGCAGGTGGAGGATTAGCCAGGTGAACCCCGGCGCTGGCCAAAAGGAGACCTTATTAAAATACAGATTATGACTGAGTAGTTATATGGTGAGACCCAACATTCTGCATTCACAATAAGCTCAGATGATTCCTCTGCAAAATCAAGGTTCCACCTCTGGCTTACAGAATCAAATCCCCTAATTGGATAATATGCACATTAAAATATAAGAAGCACTAGTTTTGACTTTAGTCCCTAGAGAATGGATATGAGTTTGAAAAGCAAGGCAGAAATAGCACTTTCCATGTAATATATGTCCCATAAATTAACATAAGACTAGAAGAAAATATCCCAATACATGTATCTCTCTCCTCTTCCTAACAAAAAGCATCTTTTCCCTTTTCACTATTAAAAATATAAAACAGTACAAGATGTTAGTGCTTCCTGTGACATTGTTAGCTTACTAATTGCAGAAGGTTAAACTTGTCTCTGAGTAATTTTTGACATTTTCACCAGAAATGACCACAGTGGAAAAATCCACTTATCACCTCCTATTTGTAGCCTCCACCCAGTCATCCTAACACAAATGACTGTCTGCAGCATCGATATTTTATTTATGACTTCATCCATTTATTTGAAGTGATAGTTCATTACTCACTGTTCAGAAACCTGAAAATTGTTACACTGCTTTCTTTCTAAAATATTTATAATTTTTATGATTATAAAATACATAATTATTTTGGAAAATTTTGAAATTGATAATAAGCAAAGAAAAAACAGATAATTGGAACCACCAAGACTTAAACATGGCGTACATTTTGTCATATAAAATATTAAGCTCTCTCCCATGCATAAATTTTTACTTCTAACAAAAATAGGATCCTGCTGCATATATTGTTTTGGAATCTTCTTTTCTCTACTTAACAATAAAATTTTCACCTCATTTAAATTGTTCAAGTCCTTTGTGTCACTATCTGCTGTTGATAGTATGCTGAAAACCCATTCGTAAATGTAAATTTCTTCTCAAGTATTTAAAGACCTGGAAGTTGAAGCTAAGAGAATTTTATTCTAAACTAATTTGGATATTTCATAATAGATTTCATGATCCTCACAGTGTACATCATTTATTTCAAAGAGCTAACATCTTTCTTTCTAAAAATACATGGGGATTAGTATTGGATGAACGCATGTGTGTAAACCTATAATTCACCCTTTAAGCTAAGAATTCTGTAAATATTCATGCCTTATGGAGACATAAACAGCTCTATGTTGAAACCACCTCACCATGGCTTGCATCTCATCTATGATTTCCTATTAAATAGTTACCCCTACTTGAACTCAAGTTACTAAGAACTCAACTATATTTAAGGTTTATTTTTGTTTTTTTGTTTTTTGTTTTTTGTTTTTTTACAGGCAGAGTGGATAGTGAGAGAGAGAGACAGAGAGAAAGGTCTTCCTTTTTGCCGTTGGTTCACCCTCCAATGGCTGCTGCGGCCGGCGCATCTCGCTGATCCGAAGCCAGGAGCCAGGTGCCAGGTGCCTCTCCTGGTCTCCCATGCGGGTGCAGGGCCCAAGGACTTGGGCCATCCTCCACTGCACTCCCGGGCCACAGCAGAGAGCTGCCTGGAAGAGGGGCAACCGGGACAGAATCCGGCGCCCCAACCGGGACTAGAACCCGGTGTGCCAGCGCCGCAAGGTGGAGGATTAGCCTGTTAAGCCACGGCGCCGGCCTATATTTAAGTTTTTAAAGTGAACTAATTTTAGGATAACAAGTAAGTTGAAGAAACAGTACAGAAAATTTTAGTATATTCTTCATCAGACTCTCTACTGATGCTAATATAACAATAAATCAATTATCAGCAAAATAACAACTAATCTATAGACTTTATTTGATTTTGCCAGTTGTCTTATTACTGTGCTACTTCTGGTCCACATCTAACCTCTGATCACATATTACATCTGTTATGTCTCCTAAGTCTCTTCTAGTCTATACCAGCTCCTCAGTTTTTCTTTCTCTTAAATGACTTTTGACACTCTTAAAGATGATTACCCAGTTTTAAATTGTTTTGTTTCTGGAATATCCTTTAATTTGCAATTGTCTTATGTTTTCCCTTGATTCGATTCAGGTTCTGCATTTTTATAAGAATATAATAGAGTGATTTCGCCCTTCCTGATGTGTTATATCAAGGGGTAATGGTGTTTCTATGTCCTATAATGGTTATAATATTTGTAAAGGTAGTGTCTCTCAGATTTCTCCTTGTAACTTAGGTGTATCTTGTGGAAATAAATTTTAATATTATGCAAATATTCCATTTCACATCATACTCCTGTCAATTTCAGCAGTCACTGATGAATCTTACCTGAAGCAATTATTATGTGGTATTAGCTCCCTCTTTCTGTCATTCCTTAAATAATTATTACTGGAATTTTATTATAAGGAAAACTAGCTATTTCCCTCCATTTGTATCAATATGAACACAAATTTATTTTAATCTATAGGTTATGTCATAATACCATTACTTATTTTATTGCTACAGTTCTTATTTTTATTTACATAAATGGAAAAATTTCATGTATTTCATGTTTTGTCATTGAGAGCTCTTTTGTGTTGGTTTCTGTGTCCATTCTATTATGTAAGCATTATCCTTTTAGCCCTGCCTTACTTTCTGGCAGCACAAGATAAGATTCATCTTGACTTTTCCTTCACTCACCCCCAAACTAATTAGTTTTTCTGGGAGCCTTGGTCTCTTTAATTGGAAAATAGTGTTTAGAAATCAAACATATGAACACCTAGGTGCTAGGTGTACTCATTGCTACAGAAGTGTCTTGCTTCTAGACCCTATCATTGAGAGAGCTGCAAAATATATATACACATTACAAAGTACACAGCTATATTTTATGTCAATCTCTCCATACAAATAATTTAAAATCATGAGTGTATACTGATTTCTCAATTCCAGTACCTACCACAGGGTTTACTTAAGCCTTTCCTTTTTCATACTTGTGATTTCTTTTTCTGGCAGAGAAATTGATTCTTTACTATCCACAAAAATGCTTACTTATTTATGCAATCCTGGTATTCACATAAAGTAATTCTTTTTAATTTTTTTAATTTGACAGGTAGAGTTGTAGACAGTGAGAGAGAGAGAGAGAGAGAGAGAGAGAGACAGAAAGAAAGGTCTTCCTTCCGTTGGTTCACTCCCCAAATGGCCAGTGCAGTGCCGATCCGAAGCCAGGAGACCAGTTATTCCTGGTCTCCCATGTGGGTGCAGGGGCCCAAGCACTTGGGCCATCCTCCACTGCCCTCGTGGGCCACAGCAGAGAGCTGGACTGGAAGAGGAGCAACTGGGACTAGAACCCAGCACCCATATGGGATGCTGGCGCCACAGGTGGAGGATTAACCAAGTGAGCCACGGCACCGGCCCCCCACATAAAGTACTTTTAACATTGCTAACCTCACCTATGCGGAGGAAAATATATGGTATAAAATTGTGTATAATTCTTTTCATTTTAACTTACAGTTAATACATAAAACATAATCCTCCATAATTAACTGTTAGTTCTTCTCCATCTCCACCATTTTGTATTACATTTTCACCTCCTCTCATATCCTCTTTGATTTTCATTATTTGTGTTTCTATATGTGAAACACTTCCAGTTTTTTAAGAGTCAGAACTATATGTAAAAGGTAAACTTTCCTCCTTCATTCCTTCTTCTCTGGTTTCATTTTACTACTGTTTCCATCTGTTCACACCTTTCTTCTCTAAGTATACCAATCGTATACTTCTTGGCTTAATCTTCTGTTTTTCTCTTCCTGCAAACAGGTAGATACATGAATATCTTTTACATCCCCTTATTTCTTGCAGAGGGATACATTTTTGCACTTTTCTCTTTTCACTTAGCAATATATCCTAGATGTCACTCCATATTAGTTCATAGAGATCTTCATTCTTTTTATAGCTGCATAATATATATATATATATGTGTATATATATATATGGATATATTATTGTCAGTTCAACCACTGTCTTTAGGTTATTTCCAGAATTTTGCAATTGAAAATAACGCCACATTGAATAACCTTCTGCATATGTAGTTTGATGTTGTTGATAGCATACCTTCAGGATAAATTCCTAGAATTAGTATTTCTGGGTCAGCAGGTAAGTGCAGTTTTATTAGGAATTGTCAAATTCTTCTCCAGAAGGATCCTACCAGTTTGCACTCCTACCAGTAATTTATGATGAAGAACAATTTCCCCCACCATCTCAGTAACAGGGTATATTGTTATACATTTAAAGTTTTGCCAGTCTTACAGGAAAGATGATATCTCAGGTTATCCCAAATTATAAATACCTAATTATAAGTGGATTTGAATAATTTTTGTGTATTTAAGGGATTTTTTCTAATTATCAGTTTTTGTAAGTTGTCCATTGTTTATTTTTCCTACTTGTATTGGAATTTTCTTCTTTAATATTTCAAATTTTAAGAGTTATTTACATATTACAGACATTAGTACTTTGTCCATGATATATATATTGCAAACAGGTTTTCCTTGGTTTTTCAGCTGTCTTTTGACTTTGTTGATGATATTGATGATATTTTTACCACACTCAATGTTTTCCTTGTTTAGATAAAAATTATTAATATTTTCTTTAGTGATTTGTGGATTTTGAATGATATAAAGCATATTTAAAATGGAATCCCACCTATGTTTTCTCCTAGTACTTGTATGGTTTAATTATTTACATTTGGATCCTGAGATCCATTTGCAGTTTATTTTTGTATTTGGTGTAAGATATGGGTATAATTTTCTTTTTTCAAAGAGGTTGCTTATCATTTATTGAAAAGCATCATTTATTTAAAAGTCAATCATTACAAGTTTGTTTCATACCAGTAAGTCAAGATACTGTCTTCTTATATAACATTTCCATACTTACTTGGGTGTATTTCTGGGTTTTCTCTTCTGTTCCACTATTCATCTGTTCATGTATTGTTACATCATTGTTTTAATTAGACTCTAACAGTGAGTTTCATTGGCTGGTAGGGCTAGCCCCTTAATTTTTTTCTTTTTCATTGTTTTTTATCACTATTCTTGTTTGTTTCTTTTTTCATATTAAACATAATTTCACTTTACCTTGCTCCTAACAAAGTTTCACTGAGAGTGTATTAAAAGAATAAACTAACTCAAGAAAAACTGACATCTTTGTTGTGTCTTATCCTAGAATAAGGATGTCTTTTCATTTGTCTAATTTGATCTTGTACCTCTCTTGAAACCTTTTAATGCTTTCTTTCTATAAGTTTTATGTATTTTTGTTAAGTTTATTTCTAAATGTCGTCTTCATTGTTTCATTCTAAATGAGATTTTCTCTACCATTGTGTCCTCAACAGGCCATTATTTATGTCTATTAAGTATTTTTACTTGTGTCTGTTGTTAATTTTAAATCAGCTACATTTGTAAAATATTTTATTGTTTAGATTAATTTTATAACATCAAGGTTTTCTAAGTATACTATCATAAGACCTGCAAATAGAGATATTTTAGTTCTTTATCAACTATTTTGTCTTTGTTTAACTTCTTTTGTCTGATTGTATAAGCTAATATGAGTATTAACTAATTGGTTCATATTAGTGAGTATTAACCAATTCAACATACCAATATAATGTTAAATATTAGAGATTATGAGCATCTTTGTCTTGTTCCTGGTCTTGGAAACATTTCTGATGTTTTCTCTCTAAGGAAGTTGCTGGCTCTCACAACTTTGTGAAGCAGCTGATTTAAATATGTTATGATGATGATGATAATAGCTAACAGTTATTGAGCACTTGCTGTGTTTCACATGAGGTTTCAAGCACTTTGCATATAATTTTTTATTTGGTATTTACAAAGATTCTATATGTCAGCTACTTTTACAGATGAAAATTTGAAATACAAAGTTAAACCTATAATCTAGGGAAAAAAACTTAGGCCATCTGACCCCAGAAACGTTTCACATACTCACTTCCCCATATGGTTTTGGGAGATTGTTTTGATGGTTAACAAGCCCTTTCAGAAACTGATTTAAAACCTATTCCCCTCAACTGGGCAGATTTTTATCACCTGGGAAATCTTTAAAATGCTCCAATCCTATCCACAGAAACTTTGATTTAATTGGTCTGGAGTAAGGTGTATATGTCAATATTTTCAAAAGCTCCCCATAAGTACATGTTTGTAAAATGTATAGTTACCAAAAAACTTGTATTTAGAATAATTATTTTAAAAAATAACAATAAATTTGTATGAAAACAATAAACAGCCCAATAGAACAAGCAAAAAATACACTGGCACTTCATGTAAGAGGAAACCCAAACAAGAATTTGCAAAGGCAAACCACATCATTAATAATTAGGAAGCATCAATGGAAATAGCAAGAACTGCTCACCCACAAGAATAAAGTAATTTCAAGAATCGTTTAGAACATAGGAAAATAGGAACTCATATAAACTGCTAGTGGAGTAAACTGTCAAAATCACTTGGAGAACAGTTTGGCAGTGCCTCTGAAAGTTCAATATACATAGGCTTCAAACTTCAGCAATGCCACTCTTGATCATATATCCTAGATTTGCACCATGCAAAACTATAACCACTAGTCACTTGTTGTTATTTAAATCTAAATTAAGTTAAAAAGTTGTTTAAATATAAAATCTGTTTCATCAGCTGCACTAGCCACAGCTCAAGGTCTCAATATCCAAATGCGGCTATTAACTACTCTATTAAGCAGTACAAATATGGAGCACTTCTTGTAGTTGTTTTTTTTTTCTTTTTTTTTTTTGACAGTGCTACTAGAACCTGTTTATCTTTCTGGAAACTGTCTTTAATTGCCAAGAAACTTAGGAACATTTAGGAATAAGCATAAGAATGAATGAATTATTGATTTTTTTTCCCAACAGAATACCACACAAAGTATACCTTCCAAGAAGGAAATAAAGCATAAATTTTAGGCACTTTGCTTGTCTTAATATCTTCCAAGGTTGGACAGAGACCTGTAATATGTTCACATGAGTGTATAATTAACAAAAACAAAATTTATGTGTTCTTTTTCTTAAAGAACACAAGTCATTTAAATATAATGCCCCTCAAAATCTGGTTCTACCTCTCGCTAAAAAGCAATGAAATTTAAAAACTATAGGTACACCAAAAGAGAAAAAGTTTTTCAAACACAATCAAATAAACAGAAAAAGAGCTAATATTTTATGATTACATGTAATAAAGCTTGAAAGAAGACATGATTAAATTAAATGATCTAGGGCTTTGTGTGCAAATGGTAAAATCATAAAGAGCTGGGAGGTGACTGTCACAGAAGTCTGAGCAGTGTTTGCCTTTAGAAAGATGGAGGGGGTGTGTGAATGAGAAAGTATATGTGAAGGCCCTAGGAATGCTGGCATTATTCTGTCTTTCATCCTAAAAAGTAAATAAGCTGTTTTAATTTTTATTATTCATTTTATTTATTTGAATGGCACAGAGACAGAAAGACAGAAACATCTGCTGTTTCACACCCTAAACGCTTGCAACAGCCATGGCTGAGACAGGTGAATCCAGGAGCATTGATCTCACAGGTTGCACATTAGCAGAAGCTGTATCAGAAGTGAAGGAACTAAAAATCAAACCAGACACTCAGACATAGGATGCACTTGTCCCAATCAGTGACAATCACTTTGCCAAATGTCCATACTCAAAAAGTTGTCTTATACTACACATTTATGCTTAATTCTCTCTAGAATGTTTATTACATTCATAATTTTAAAGTTAAAAACAAAATTTTCCCCAATGATTCTAGTGAGCATCCTCTACCAAGTCCTCTCACCATGTCCTGCTTCTGCCTCTTCAGCCCCAGAACCAAACTGTCACTCTTCACTGACTTGCTATTAAGTTGAGGAAATGCAATTATCCAGTTCACATCTATGCTAACTAAATATCATTAATTTTCTCAACTTCCTTTATGATAAATTCACTTATGGTAGCCCATGGTCCTTTTAATTATGTTAAACCCAGAGTCAAACAGAGTATTCAAGTTGTCCTTTCTTCTTGTTAAGCATAACTCTATGAGATATACTAATCTTAAGATCACGTATTCATTTATTTGACAAACATATCTACTGCTATTTCCCATATGTCTAACATCTGCTAACACTCTGGAGCCCATTTTTCTCTTACAGCTGCTTGGCCAAAAGTCTCCCCATTTAGTGTATTTGTACTCTACTGATTGAACCTTATTTCTTCTCTATTAAACATCTTTTTGTTCCATTTAACCCACACTTTCATTACTTTTGATAGTCTTTCCTGGGGCTGGCGCCGTGGCTCACTTGGTTAATCCTCCACCTGTAGCACCAGCATCCCATATGGGCACCGGTTCCAGTCCCGGTTGCTCTTCTTCCAGTCCAGCTCTCTGCTGTGACCCACGAGGGCAGTGGAGGATGGCCCAAGTGCTTGGGCCCCTGCACCCGCATGGGAAACCAGGAAGAAGCACCTGGCTCCTGGCTTCGGATCGGTGCAGCACCAGCCATAGCGGTCATTTGGGGAGTGAACCAACGGAAGGAAGACCTTTCTCTCTGTCTCTCTTTCTCTTTCACTGTCTATAACTTTGTCAAATAAAAAAAAAATAGTCTTTCCTAATGTCATGTAACATGCTTTCCACATGCTGATGCTAAGGCATGATTTCTACAATATAATTCCCAAATTTGTGTCACCCATGAATTTAATAAATTATCCTTCATATTTTTGTGCAAATTGTTGGTTTAAAATGTGACATGGAGGAGGTACTTACCTCAGCAGTTAAGATGCCCTTGTCCCACAGTGGAGTACCCGAGTTCCATTCTCAGTTCTGGCTCCTGACTCCAGCTTCCTTTCAAGGCAGACCCTAGGAGAAAATGGTGATAGTTCAAGTAATTGTGTTCTGTCACTGACATGGGACACCTGGATTGTGTTCCTGACCCCTGGCTTCAACTGTTGTGGGAACTTTAGGAGTGAACCAGTGGGTATGAGCTATCTTCCCTTCCCCCAATATTTTTTTTAACGTGGCACAGGCAGGACCAAAGTCAGGCTTGATGCATACTACTGAAAACAAATCTCATTCACTTGCATTTATTTGAAAATGCTTTATGGACTGTGGTTCCAATGCTTAACATCTTCAATTGCCTTTAAAATCAATATATTTTCCTCCCTTTTGTTCATGAGGATATCATTAGGGTATTATGGGATATTTTAGGGAAATATTATAAGCATTTTCTGATGTATTTATTTACTATTAATTACTTTATTTGATAAACATTTTTACAGATATAAAGATGTAAGCTCTCTACTCTTAAGTTGATTATAAGCAAGTTTGGGAAGCTGACTTTTAAGCAACTAGCTCTACCTCAGAGAGGAAACAGTGAATATAACATAGACAATGCTTTTTCAGACCATAGAGGATGAGATGAGAAGTTCAGCAAGGAAGAAAGGAATCCATCTACTAAGACGATCTTAGCAAGTTCATTCTATGCCCTGGCCTTACAGCTTATTTTTCCTGTGAAACTGTCCTTTCATCATTTTAGAAAATTTCCAGGAATTGATATAATATAAACAGCATTTATGTAATTTGTTGAATTCACTTCCTCCCATTTAAAAAATTAAAAATATTTGAACATTTCCATTGTTCAATTTCCCATTTACTTAAAGGTCATCAACATCATGTGTATACAGTTAACTTCACAGTAGCTTTGAATGTGATTCTTTTGAGAGAGAAATCTTACACTCTTTTGCAACAGCAAGGTTCTCAATATTTCTTGTTTTACATTGGACTTCTTTTGCTCTTACCAATATTTTCTTGGTGTTTTATTTTTTTTAGAAAGTTCATAGAAATCAGTTAGAAGATGAGGGTATCAGCTTTTTCTGAGCCATTTGTTGATTTGATGGCACTGGCTGCAAGGAGTGGGCCTCTCCCTTTCTTTGAACATTTGATCTGAACATGTTTCTAAAGTGTTTTTCTGTGGTTTTTATAAACCACAGTCCATTTTCTTCATTTTTCCTTCTGATCACAAATCTTCCCATCTTCAGTAATGAATAATTTGTTTCACAGGTCCCCTGTAAGCCTGACTTGATCTGCACTGAATTTTTAAGGTAAACCCTTTCTTTCCCTTAACAGGGTTCTTTTTAAAA
Source organism: Lepus europaeus (assembly GCF_033115175.1). Classification (NCBI taxonomy): domain Eukaryota; kingdom Metazoa; phylum Chordata; class Mammalia; order Lagomorpha; family Leporidae; genus Lepus; species Lepus europaeus. The sequence goes on from NC_084828.1 coordinate 126,649,328, forward strand.
TTCTACATCCATAATTGCCATCTTGACACTTAACACTTGTTTTTCTATCCCCAACCACTACCAAAAAATGCCTTCTGAAAGTTTAAAGGTACCTTGCCTACTATCCAAAACATTTCCCTTTCAGATATCACATATTCTGGGAATAGTCATTTTCCTCCTCGGGTGTCCAACTCTTTCCAAATTTACCAGTCATTTTCTCCTTGTTGTTCAGAATTATATTCTGAGAAACTATTCTTTCATGCCTCCTGTACTCTCTGTGAGTAGAAATTGTCAGCAAGGCAATGCAAAAATATGCCAAACAATCTGCTTTGTAGTTGAATATTCCTTCAAGCAGAATCATTAGAAAACACTGCCTTGCCTCTGGGTAAACATGGATTCTGTCCACCTTTGTGAATATATAATTTGAAAAGCTATCTCTTCTGTATCATAAATTATGATTTATAAATTTAAATTCAGTGTCACTATCTTAAAAAACCAAAAAAGTGTTGAAACAACCAGAAAATTAATAGTAGTTACTAAGAATTATTACCAATTTACTATAACTACAATTTTCAGCAATTATAGGTATTAAAAGGAAAAAAATTCAGAAATTTAGAAAAGAGCAGTGCTTTTTTACATTTTGATCCCTTCAATTACACTAAAATCAGCTGTCTTCTGCCATGAATCATACAACTATAAGTGGTAACATCAAGACTGAAATCCGTTTATCATTTATAGTATTTTAGTGTGAATTCCAGTATGTATCTTACAACAGCCATTGATTTTGGAACATTACTCTAGACTAAGTGGCATTCAATATTCTTTGTTTAATCACAGATTATGATGTATTTTCACATCAATAGAGACTATTCTCTCAGAGGATATTGTAATGTGGACCATGGGCTTAGGAAAGAAGCAGCCATGACTTCAGTCATACTCACCTCTCTGACTCTAATATCCTCACGTAGGATATGTGGAAATAATATAATTGGTGTAATGGAGTTTAGATAACATAATGCATGTCAAATACCATGTTTGACACTATTATTTTATTCATCCTTTATTTGATCAACTACTCACTGAATGCACACTAAGTGATAGGTACTATACTTGGTACTGGTGTTAACAAAACATACAACATCTCTGTCCTCGTGGGGCTAATTCATAAAGTAAAAGAGAAAAGTTAAGTACATAAGTGTTAGCAAGTAAAGGATATAGTAAGAATGTCTAACAGGAAACTAGGGGAAAGATTCACATAGTATAAGACATTTCATTGAATCTAAAAGATAAGTAGGGGGCTGGCACCATGGCTCACTTGGTTAATCCTCCACCTGCGGCACCGGCATCCCATATGGGCGCCAGGTTCTAGTCCCAGTTGCTCCTCTTCCAGTCCAGCTCTCTGCTGTGGCCTGGAGGGCATTGGAGGATGGCCCAAGTGCTTGGGCCCCTGCACCTGCATCGGAGACCAGGAAGAAACACCTGGCTCCTGGCTTCGGATCGGCGCAGCACTGGCTGTAGCGGCCATTTGTGGGGTGAACCAATGGAAGGAAGATCTTTCTCTCTGTCTCTCTCTTTCACTGTCTATAACTCTACTTGTCAAGTAAATTTTAAAAAAAAGATAAGCAGGGTTTAGTGAGAATATATCCATGAAAAGATGTCAAAATAAAACCTTTGTACAATTCCTTCATTTCTACAATATATAATAAAGGAAAGAAGAAGACATCCAAGATACATATTCTTTTACTTTTTTTAAAAAGAATTATTTTATTTATTTGAAGACAGGGTTACAGAGAGTGGTAGAGACAGAGAGTCCTCCATTCCACTGGTCCACTCCCCAAATGACTACAACGGCCAGAGCTGAGCTGATCTGAAGCCAGGACCCAGGAGCCTCCTCCGGGTCTCCCACATGGATGCAGGGGCTCAAGGGATTGAGCCATTTTCTACTGCTTTCCCAGGCCATAGCAGAGACCTGGATCGGAAAGGAGCAGCCAGCACTTGAACCGGCCGCCCACACACGATGCCAGTGCTACAGGCTGGGGCTTTAACTCCTGTGCCACAGTGTCAGCCCAAGATACATTTTCAAAATCTACTGACTTCAGATTTCCATCAAGTATTTCAAGTTTACTGATAAAACGCCTATCAACTGCATATAACTTAATTTCATAACCTTAGGAAGGTGGTTTTACAACTTCTGATGCACTACAATAAGGAAGAGGCATAAATCACTCAAAAATGTTTTCACCCAATTCAAAGCACTGTGTGAGAAGAGGAAGCTCCAGAACTGCCATATAGAAAGAGTGTCAGAATGACAATGTTGTAGAAGAATACCTAGAGGACATGTTTTCAAGTGGTTTATATAGGAAACTCAGTGGTTTCCATTGGAGAGTGCATTTATTGAAAAGGCTTTGAGAGATCAAATGAGGAATATTGAAGGGGCTACTAAGACACTTCCTTAATTTGCCCATTGACACAATTTTTGTGTATCACATAAGATATAAATAAGGCAAATGACATAGCCTCTCTGGTCTTCAGTAAGGTCACAGGACTGCTATGAGGATTTAATACTGTGATAGAAAAACAACCATTATACATGAATATGATTATAATTATATGAAATATGAAGCAGGAAAACCTTTAGATATGTATTTATGTCATATCATAGGGACTCCTATGCTGTTGAATTAATGAGTGAATGTCAGTGAAAGCAGTTGTGTAATTCAAGAGGAAGTGTGGCTGTAACTTAGGTGTTAGCAATAGAGTTGCTTTTCTGCTTTCTGGTAAGGAAAACTCAGGGTATCAAGTATCATATCATGGACTTTCTTTTTTTTTCTGAATTTCTTTTTTTTATTAAACTTTTATTTAATGAATATAAATTTCCAAAGTATAGCTTATGGGTTACAATGGCTTCCCCCCTCCCATAGCTTCCCTCCCGCCCGCAACCCTCCCCTTTCCCGCTCCCTTTCCCCTTCCATTCATGTAAAGATTCATTTTCAATTCTCTTTGTATACAGAAGATCAGTTTAGTATATATTAGGTAAAGATTTCAACATTTTGCCCATATAGCAACATCAAGTGAAAAAACTACCATTGGATTACTAATTATAGCATTAAATAGCAATGTACAGCACATTAAAGACAGAGATCCTACATAATTTTTTTTTCAAATTAATTAATTTTCTATGCCATTTCCATTTTAACACCAGGTTGTTTTTTTTTTTCATTTCCAATTCTCTTTATATACAGAAGATCACTTCAGTATATAATTGGCAAAGACCTCATCAGTCTGTGCCCACACAGAAACGCAAAGTATAAAAATACTGTTTCAGTACCAGTCATAGCATCACTTGGCTTTAGATGCTTGGACTTTCTAATAATGGTGCCGCAGAGATTCATCAGGCCACACCTTCAAATTTCTACCAATCTTAACTGAGTAAATGGACCATCGGCCTCTGAGAGAGGAAAACTGCAATCAACTCTGGAACACTCAGGGACTTAACTTACAAGAGAACAGAGAACTCTAGGTTTAGAATAGGATCTGGAATGATTCAAAAGGAGGGTTCCAAAACTAGTTTAAAGAAAAAGGTGATACTTATTACACAAAGTGATGATTGACAGCTTTCAAATATTTGTGGGAGAAATTTTGATTAAAGTCACATTCCCCTCTATGAATGGGATGAGACATCATTTCATACTTTAATCTGAGAAAATTTTGAAAATTTATCACAGTTGACTTGAGCCAGTCTTTCTTCAAATGTCAGGTCAATCCAGTGGCAATAATTGTAAGTATCCCTGAACAAATGATGCTGTTTTCTCTGAGTCAGTACCTGTGTTAATGGGATGAATCATGGCCATTTTTAGTTATTTACAATCCAAGACCACATATGGAAATAGCTGGGCTCTTGAACTTGTCATTTCAGCCAAATTTCAATTTTACTAATTATTCATCTTACTTCATTTCCCAATAACATTACAGTGGTGTCATTACTTTATTTCTTTTAAAATTGAACTCAGAATTTCCTGTCCTCAGTTGTTTACACTGGGAGACCACAAAGACTTCACTTCAAATATGAATAGAAATAATCATTCTAAATTATCTATTTTTGGCTGGGTATAAAAGGCTATTAGAAAGCTGTTATAAGAAACTTTTTGATTAGATTTGAAAATAATGGAGAGTCTATAATTACCTTTTCTATAGAATTATAAGAAAAGTATATTTAAACTTTCTCCAAACTGACTATATCATATCTGGTGGTTGAGAATGTTCTAGAATGAATTCTTAAAGTTTCTTTCGGTTCCTCTTTGGTGTTTGATTTTATTAAAAGAGTGGACTGTATGTATTTTCTTACTAAGTTCTGAGATGACTGTTTTTCTTCATGTCTTATTTAATAAGCTCTGACCTATCAGCTCACCGTATATGCTCTTCTTTTTTTTTCATTAAGTGAGTTACATAAGAGAGGATTATTCATAGTATAATGAGTATAAATTCCAAAATGGAGGCCAATTACCAGTGAAATAACTTCCTTTAGCCTGATGGACTTTAGGTTTTACAATATTCATTGACATTGGGTTTTCTATGAGCCTTAAGTGGTTCTGAAACAGCTTATTTGCCTTGATTTTAAAATTTTGGAAATGAAACACATTCAACAGTGATGCATGCTCACTAGTCCAAGTGATCAATTTCTGTTCACAATTGATCATAATGACAGGACTAAGAGTCAAAAGGATCACATAAACAAGACTAGTGCCTGAAAATACTAACTGATAGAATAAAAAGAAGGGAGAGAACGATCCAACATTGGAAGCGGGATACACAGCAGACTCATAGAATGGCGGATGTCCTAAACAGCATTCTGGCCTCAGAGTCAGCCCTTAAGGCATTCAGATCTGGCTGAAGAGCCCATGAGAGTATTTAAGACATGGAAAGCCAAGATACTCTGGCAAAAAAAAACCTAAATGAAAGATCTCTGCAAGTGAGATCTCAGCAGAAAGAACGGGCCATCAAAGAAGGAGGTACCTTTCTCTGAAGGGAGGAGAGAACTTCCACTTTGACTACAACCTTGTCTAAATAAGATCAGAGTTGGCAAACTCAAAAGGCTTCCATAGCCTTGGCAACTCATGAAAAGAGCCTTGGGTGATTACTGACGCCATAAACAAGAGTGTCAATTTGTTAAAACAACAACAGAAGTCACTGTGCACTTACTCCTCATGTAGGATCTCTGTCCTTAATATGCTGTACATTGTGATTTAATGCTTAACTAGTACTCAAACAGTATTTTTCACTTTGTGCTTCTGTATGGGTGCAAACTGTTAAAATCTTTACTTAATATATACTAAATTGATGTTCTGTATATAAAGATAATTGAAAACGAATCTTGATGAAGAATGGGATGGGAGAGGGAGCGGGAGATGGGAGGGGTGTGGGTGGGAGGGAAGTTATGGGAGGGAAAAGCGATTGTAATCCATAAGCTGTACTTTGGAAATTTATATTCATTAAATAAAAGTTTAAAAAATAAATAAAATAAAATCACTTAAAAATGAAAAAATAAATAAATATGGTGCAGGCAAAAAAAAGTGATGCATGAATAAATATGCTTTAAAAAAATAAACAAGAAAAATACCAGAGGTAGGTGAAATCTATACAACTTACTAAATCCATAAAGCAAATTTCTTCTTCAGTAAATTTTTTATTATATTTTGTTGGTGCCCTTCTCAAAGATTAGTTGTTTGTATGTAGCTTTATTTCTGGGTTCTCTGTTACGTTCCACTAGTTTCTATATCTGTCTTTATGTCAATGCTAGACAGTTTAATTTACTATAGATTTTTAATATGTATTGGAATCAGGAAGTATGATGCTTCCAGTTTTGATTTTCAAGATTGTTTTGGCTGTCAAATTTCTGTGTGATCCCATATGAATTTTAGAACATCTTTTTCTAATTTTGTAAAAATATGTCTTTGGGGCCAGCACCATGGCTCAATAGACTAATCCTCCACCTGCGGTGCCGGCACCCCAGGTTCTAGTCCCGGTCGGGGCACCGGATTCTGTCCTGGTTGCTCCTCTTCCAGTCCAGGTCTCTACTGTGGCCCGGGAGTGCAGTGGAGGATGGCCCAGATCCTTGGGCCCTGCATCTGCATGGGAGACCAGGAAGAAGCAACTGGCTCCTGGCAACACGCTGGCCTTACCTGCCACTTGGGGGGTGAACCAACAGAAAAAGGAAGACCTTTCTCTCTGTCTCTCTCTCACTGTCTAACTCTGCCTGTCCAAAAAAAAAAAAAAAGTCATTGGGATTTTAATAGATTGCATTATATCTGTATAGTTCTTTAGGTAATATGGATATTTTAATAATAGAAAGGTTTCCAACCCATGAACACAGATATCTTTCTATTTTTTTGTATATTATTTAATTGTGCATATAAGTCTTTCATCTCATTAGTTATTTTTCCTAAGCATGTTGTTCTTTTTAATGCCAATGTAAATGGGACTATTCTAATTTTCTTTTCGGGTAGTTCATTTTTAGTGTACAGAAAGACAGTCGATTGTATGCTTGGTTTGTATCATGCTATATGACTAAAATCATTTTTTCATTCTAACAGGTTTTTGGTAGTCTTCAGAGTTTTTTTTTTTTTTTTTTACCTATAAAATCATGTTATCTGCAAACAGGGACAATTATTTTACTTCTTTATTTCTGACCCGATGTCTTTCCTTTTCTTGCCTCATTACTCTGATCAGAAGCTCTAGAACTATGTTGAATAGAAGTGGTGAAAGTGGGCACTCTTGCTTTCTTTCTGATCTTAAAGGAAAGCTTTTAAAAGTTCTTTATTTTTGAATATAATGTTAGGTATGGACTCTGTGTATTGTCTCTTTTATGTTGAGTTATTTTCCTTTTCTACTTTGGTGAAGGTTTTTAACATTAAAGAGTGTTGATATTCTAACAAATACTTTTCCTGCATTGTTTAGTTGATCATGTTATTTTTATCTTTTTATTGTACATAATTATAATAATGTGGTATAGTGCATTAATTGATTTTCACATGTTGAACCATGTTTGCATCCACTCACTGTTGATGGTGATGTTATGACCCTTTTAGTACATTGATGAATTTGGTTTGGTAGTTTTGCTGAAGATTTTTACAACCCCAGGGGTACTTCAAAACATTCACGGAAAAATAGAAATAAAAGGTAAGTTTGTTCTGGTGCAAAAAAATTAAATCAATTCATAAATTTTCACAATATGCACTTTCCATGTACTTTTAGAAGATCACTCATATATTTATCATAGATATTACTTTTGTCTGGATTGAGTATTAGGGTAATGCTGGCCTTATAAAATCAGTTTGGAAGTATCTAATTCCCTTCAATTCCTTAGAAGAGATTGAGAAGAATTGACATTGAGAAGAATTGACATTAATTCTTCTTTGAATGATTGGTAGAATTTGCTATTGAAGACTTCTCTGAAAGATTGGTAGAATTTGCTATTGAAGTCATTTTGCCTTACATTTTTTTTATTGGGAGTTTTTTGATAATTTATTCAATCTTACCACTGGTTTTAGGTCTGTTCAGAACTTCTAGTTCCTCATGAGTCTATCTTGGTAAGTTATATGTTTCTAGAAATTTATCCATTTCTAATCTGTCATATAATTTATTAGCCTATAATTGCTCTTAGTAGTTTCTTCTGACCCTTTATATTTCCTCTTATCTCGTTTTTCTTAGTTGATCTAGCTAATCACTTCTCTCTTTTATTTATCCTTTCAAAAGTCCAACTATCAGTTTTGTTTGTTTTTTATTTTCCATTCATTTACTTCTGCTCTAATATTATTTCTTTCCCTCAGCCGTCTTTGGGCTTAATTTATTCTTTTTCTAGTTACTTGAGCTATAAAGCTAGGTTGTTAAACTGAGGGGTTTTTTTGTTTTTATTATAAGCATTGGTTGATATAAACTTCAACTGTTAGTACTGCTTTTGTGCAACCTTTCAATTTGAGTGTTTTGCTTTTTTTATTTTCTTTTGTCTGAGATAATTCCTAATTTCCCTCTTGATATCTCCTTTAACCTATTTGTTGCTTAACAGTATATTGTCACATTTTCTGATTTCTCTGGTTCTCCTTCTTGTCTTAATGTCTAGTTTTATTCCACTGTGATTAGAAAACATACTTAGTATTATTTCAGTCTTCCTGAATTAGTTAAAACTTGTCATATGACCTAACATATGATCTATTCCGAAACATGTTCCATATGCTGCTAGGCCCACTGGGTATATAATGTAGTTCAGGTTCTGTTTTGTTACTGACTTTTTATCTGAATGTTTTATCCATTACTGAAAATGGGATACTGAAGCTCCCCACTGTTAATATATTGCTGTTCTCACCTACTTCCACTGTTAATATTTCCTTTAAACGTTCAGGTGCCCTAATATGAGGGGCATATAATTGTTATATCATTGTTAGGTACATATAATTGTTATATCATTCTGGTGAGTGGACCCTCCTACTGCTGTCCCTCTTTCTAAAGGCAAGCACTACTCATACTTCTGTGACAATAACTTCTGTGACAATCACCTCTCAGCTCTTCCTTATATTTTGGTCCTTTTTATATATATTCATAAACCATTTAATTAAATATAAAACTTAAAATATTTTTCAAATTTAAAAATTAAATAAATTTTAAAATATTTTTAAAAATTAAAATATAAAACACAGATTTATAGCACATGTATTGAAAACATTTTTAGTTTTTTTTTTCTTCTCAGTGTAGACTTCTCAGCACATTGAAGAGTGTAAAGTCCACTTGAAGTAATGATAATAATGTAGTCTCAACAGGCTAATCCTCCGCCTTGCGGCGCTGGCACACCGGGTTCTAGTCCCGGTCGGGGCACCGGTCCTGTCCCGGTTGCCCCTCTTCCAGGCCAGCTCTCTGCTGTGGCTAGGGAGTGCAGTGGAGGATGGCCCAAGTCCTTGGGTCCTGCACCCCATGGGAGACCAGGAGAAGCACCTGGCTCCTGCCATCGGAACAGCGCGGTGCGCCGGCCGCAGCGTGCTACCGCGGCGGCCATTGGAGGGTGAACCAACGGCAAAGGAAGACCTTTCTCTCTGTCTCTCTCTCTCACTGTCCACTCTGCCTGTCAAAAAAAAAAATAAAATAAAATAAAATAATGTAGTCTCTAATAGGAAACTCTGGTTCTCTAGATGTGTCTTATTTGTTTGCCACCATTCCTGTGAGGTAGGAAAAGGTACAGTGTTTTGAAGTTTAATAAGACACCCAGAGACAGTAGTTGATTAAACTAGGGAAATAATTTAGGCTTACTGACTCATGCTAATCCTGTGTTTTCTTCTGTATCATCTTTTATAGGAATAATGTGTTCATACAGAATGCATAGTATCTCTAGGGGAGGTCCTAGTGGAATCAAAGAGTGGGAGTTGGTCTCTCCTAAAAATATGTTGCATATTGCCTTAGGGAATTGTTTTACAGTACGAAGGATCTCCTAGACAGTAAAGAGATGACTCTGGAACTCTGATCTATTTTCTTAAAATATCTGTACAGGCAGCCCTTAGGATCACAGAGTCACACAATGAGATGATGCCCTTAACTTCCCGCAACAGAGAATAACCTTGAAATTAGATCTGAATCTCTAGTGGTAACTTATCAGGTTGAGCCTATATTGTTGCCAAGAAAGGTAAACAGGTATTCCTGGGTCTTCAGAAACCAAGTCTAGCTCTTGGCAGTTATGTATGTAAGTTGTGATTGTGGATGTTTAGAACCATATCCAGGTGCTTCTTAGCTGGCATTTTCTAGTTCTGATCCATGAGTAGTTATTTCATCTTTCTGGACACTCAATTCCCTCATTTAAAACGAGTGATAAAAATACCATACAGGGTATTGAGGTGGAAAAGTAAAACAACATGAAGTGTCTCAATTGTTAGGTGTTTGTTGTTCATTAAATATGTATTTATTCATATAGTCCTTCAACTAGTATTTGTTATGAACCATTTGTCATTCCCCATATCTGCACCTGAAAAGCCAGAGAGTTACAGAAATTTGTGAGAGTTACTACATTGGATATCTTTGGATTAATGCCTGTCCCTTAATCAACTCCTACAAGTTAAATCCATGTGGAGGCTTAATGGTAAACCAACAAAGGAGTCCCCCAAAAAGTACACAACTATCAGCAGCCTAGTCAAGATTCCACCCAGTGTGTCAGATTCTAGGATTCACTTTCAATTCTTTTTTGGCCCTATTCACTCCCTTCAAGCTTTCTGAGAATAGGCAATAATTCACAAAGAAGGGCAATGATTGAAATTTTGTAAAGAATTTGAACCTGTAATAATAGTTTCTCTTTTGAGTTCCTTTTTTCTTTTAAGCTTCTTCATGCCTACAACCAGTACTAAAAGTGAAAGCATACCCTTTATTTTTTAGCTCCAGGGGGTCCGCAGGATCGGGGAGGAAAACCAGGTACAAGAATATCCAAGTTCATCATTATTGGAATACAACAAGCTTTTTTTCAGCAAATTACATGTCTAGTTAACACTAAATCCCCAGAAACAAACAAACAAAAAGACCCACATACAATCCATAACCTCCTTATATCCTTTAAGAATCACACTCATACCTTTAAGAAATAGCACTTCTCAAGCACAGCCATACACACAACTATACTCACAAAAAATGATGCAAATTTGATAGTTTATTTACATATCCATTTGAGGGAAGTCCATAATTTCCAGGAGTATATAGAAGAAATAGCAATGACTCATACATTATGCCCTTCTGAGAAGCACTAATAACTATTCAAGAGTTATTCTGGAGCCAAAATAAGTGGTCACCCTGATGATGAATTAAAATCACATTTGCTCTATCATGACACAGAGTAATTATACACTAAGGCATATAAACACCTTGGGTGGCTTTACTATTGCTGGGCAGAATTTGGCCCTGAAATTGATTAACTGTGTGACATGGAGCAGGCTCTTTGCCTTGTTTTTACATTTTAAAAATAAGGGATGTAAGAAAAATAGGAATCTTGAAACTAGATGACCTCAAATCTTCTCCACCCTAAAATGATATGGTCTATACTTCTTTCCTACATTTCACAGTCCCCAAATTCCTCTTCAAAAGGCTCTTCTTTCCATAGTATAGGGTTGTCTCTACCCATTATATAAAAAAATTCAACTTTGTCTTCCATGACAACTAATTTTTTATCGTCACAGTTTTCTAAACCTCCTCTGAATTTTGAGCAATCTGAGTACAAAGGGCTGTTTTAATCCAGTATCTTATATATAGTGTTCTTTCCTCCTGTTTCAGGGCTGGTATAACAAAATACCTTAAATAATAAAAATGTGCTTCTTGCAGTTCTGAAGGCTGAGAAATACACGATCAAGGCACTGGCAGAGTCAGTGTTTCATTAGAGTCTGCTTTGGGGCTCATGGATAGCCATCTTGTTGTGCCCTGACATGGTGGGAAGAGCAAACAAGTTTGTTTGGGTTTGTTTTGTAGGGACTCTAATCCCATTCATGGAGTCAGAGCCCTCACAAAAAAGCCACACCTACTAGACCATCATTTTGGAGGTTAAGATTTCAATGCATGGATTTGGGGGAGACAGCAACATTCAAACCACAGTACCTCTTTAAATATCAAAAAATGACTATCATATTTACATTTCTCAAGCATATATCTGTGAACTGCGGGGCTCTGGGTACTAGGAAGTTTTCTGTACAAAGCATAAAACAAAACTTTGTCGTAAGATAGATCACAAATGACTTGAGAAGAATTTTCAAGGTACACAAATAACTATACCAAATTCATCACATTTATATACTACTTCAGTGTGCCCATTTTGTGCTCCACATTCATGTTTGAGGAACTCACACAATACCAGAATTAAAAGTACTGCCTGCTATGGTTTGAATAGATTGGTCTCCCTGGCTCACGCAGACATTTCAGTCCCAAAATCAAGGATTGATGCTGCTGACAGAGTGGAGGGTTGAGACCACTGTAGTGCCTGAAGGTGGGGCCTCTGGGAGTGATTGTAATGGATTAGGTTTCTGGGGTGAAGTCACATGAGCTAGTCATAATGGTTTTTAAGTATAAACTACATGGATGAGTATGTTCCCTGTCTGTCTTTGCATCCTGCCTCACCATGTGATCTTGCTTCCTTCCACATGTGATCCACTGCCCACCACCATCCTCAGACTCCAGCAGAATGAGGCTGACCAGTCTTGGACTGTGAACCTCTAAAACTTGGAGTCAATATAAACCTTCTTCTTCCTAAGTAGCTTCTCTGCTATTTTAATTAAAGCGATGAAAAGCTGACTAAACATTACTTCTTTCCTGGGAGAAAAAATTCTGTATAGAAAGAAGCAGGTTGCCTGGACCAGGTCAAATCCTGCCTGAGTTGTCTCCTACCCTGGGATTGCCCAAGACTTCTAAGAAGTAGATACTAGTGTCTACAGCTTTATTTATTTTTTGTTAAAGATGTATTTGTTTATTTATTTGAAAGGCAGAGTTACAGAAAGGCAGATGCAGGGAGAGAGAGAGAGAGCGAGGTCTTCCATCTACTGGTTCACTCTCCAAATGGCTGCAATGGCCAGAGCTGGGCCAATCTGAAGCCAGGAGCTTCTTCCAGGTCTCCCACATGGGTGCAGGGGACCAAGGACTTGGGCCATCTTCTACTGCTTTCCCAGGCCATAGGAGAGAGCTGGATCAGAAGTAGAGCAGCTGGGACATGAACCAGCATCCATATGGGATGCCAGCGCTGCAGGCAGTGGCTTTTCCTGCTACGCCACAGCACTGGCCCCATCTACAGCTTTAAATGTGGTCTGCTCAGTAGAATTTCTCTTCCAGGCTGGGTCAACTCATTTAATGTTCTACAATCCAGCTTCACTATTTTCAGAGCAATTTGGGTTTCAGCAAGATATAAATAAGGAGCCTCAAGCCCAGTGCATCCATTCTTCCAGGCTTATTATAGCATCATTTTCCTGCAGACTAGCCTCTTAAATGGGGCACATATACTATGTCATGAGTTGCCCTAACTACTCTTTAAACTAGAGCCATTCTCTACTCATTTTCGATCCCAGCTTTAATCCTGCTCCCCTGATTCTAGCCTACCTAGAAGCCATATCAATTCCCTGCAGGAACTAGTTTTTAAATGTCTAGTTAATTGGATTTAATAAATTTACCAACATACCAGCAATTTAAAGGCCATTCTTTTTGGTTATAATAAATGAATTTGATCTATTCCTAATGAGAATATATTCAATGATATATTTTGCTTAAATATCAAGAAAATATTCTTTAACATATTAAATACTAATATTCTTATGAACCTCTTCAAGAGGTTCTCTTCAAGAACATACTTATATGAAAACCAAATGACCTATTTGACCTTCAACATTTGATAAACTGAAGATCATTTAAATATATAACTTGAGTAAAATATATTAATATATTTATTCAATATGAGATTCTGGTAAGTGGTAAATTTGATCATCAAAGGGTCTTCTGATAAATCAACCTTTTAATGAATTGATCTTTTGCAAACTAATTTTTGGCAACATAATCCGGAGTTAACTGCATGCTTTGTCTGTGTACCCACACTTTTGGTCAGCCTTCCTGAATTTCTGAGTATAGCTGGCCCTTTGTATTTATAAATCCCTCATCTACACATTCAACCAATTGCCAAATGAAAATACTTGAGAAAAATAGTACATCTGTACTGAATATGTGCAGACTTTTGCTCCTTGTCACTATTGCCTATATGATGTAACTATTTGCATAGCATTTACATTGAGTTGAATATCATAAGCAATCTATAGATGATTTTTAAAGAAACTGATATCACTTTTTCTAAGTTTATTTATTAATTTTTATCTTAAAAGCAGAGCAGAGAGACAGATCAATCTGCTGGTTCAGATAGATGAGTAGAGAATGGCTCTAGTTAAAGAGTAGCTAGGGCAACTCATGACATAGTGTATGTGCCCCATTTAAGAGGCTAGTCTGCAGGAAAATGATGCTATAATAAGCCTGGAAGAATGGATGCATTAGGCTTGAGGCTCCTTATTTATATCTTGCTGAAACCCAAAACCCCCTGCTCCTCTCCCCCTGCTACCCCACCCCTAACACCAGGGCTAGGCTAGGCTAAGCCAGAAACCATGAACTCCACCTGGGTCTCTCACCTGGGTGGCAGGAACTCAGGTACTTGAGTCATATTTTGCTGTCCCCCAGGATGTGCATTAACAGAAAATTGGATGAAAAGCAGAGGCCAGACTCAATCCCAGGCACTCTGATATGGGATGCGGAAATCCCAAGCGGTGGCTTAACCTGCTTTTCCACAAGGCCGCCCCTAGAGATAATTTGTAAGTATGTAGGAGTATCACATAGATTATAAGCAAATATTCTACCATTTTACATAATGCACATGAGATTTATGAATTTTTGTATTTGCAAAGATTGAAGTGAATACAAGGCAATTAAGAGGGATAGCCAGGCTTCTTACACACCTAGCACCAGCTCTGTTCTGCTACATGTGGCTCCTAGTGTTCACAGAAGAATGCCAACACCATTAAGTAGATGGGTCTTACCTACATGACAGAAGCAGCATGCCTAGCTATCCTGTGCTACACAAACTGAGCCAGTTAGTGCTGAGACCTGACAAATTCTCTTTTCTCTGCCCTTTGCAACCTCACTGAAAGATCTCAAACTCCAACACAGCCATTTTACTTTCAAATCCCAATTTTTAAGTGCCTCCTAAACTGATATAATGCCAAAGTTAAAAGAGACTTGAAAACTCCTAGGGAATCATATTAATTCCTCATATTTAAAAATATTTTCTGGCTTTTAGCAAAATAACCTTTATTGGAAAAAATCTTATCATTTGGATAAAAGTATCTGGGCAAGAAAGTAGATAATCTTAGCCTCTTTTGATTCATTTTGATTGAGAATATTTTCCCCTACACCCTCATTTAGAAAAATATAAATTCCTAAGCAATTTGCACTAGGAAGTAACCACATCTTTAAAAAAATATGTTGCCAAATTCAGTTTTGGGTATTATGATTGAACAATATTATTTCACTGTTCTTTCCTAAATGGACTTCAAATCATTATTTTATTTCTTCAATCAGACCTAGGTAAGCTTAAATTGTTACATCCTAGTGACTGTTAACTTGCTAATATTCACCTCCACCACCAAAAATAATAATGTTATATCAGATACCTTAAAGCAATTTGATGTTTCCATTATCATATGAATCATTTTAAAATAATTATTAGTGGGACTGGCACTGTGGCATAGCAGGTAAAGCTGCGGCCTGCACTGCTGGCATCCCATATGGGTGCCAGTTCAAGTCCTGGCTGCTCCACTTCCAATCCAGCTCTCTGCTATGGCCTGGAAAAGCAATAGAGAATGGTCCAAGTCCTTAGGCCCCTGTACCCATGTGGGAGACTGGGAAGAAGCTCCTGGCTCCTGGCTTTGGATTGGCCCAGCTCCAGCCACTGAGGCCAATTCAGGAGTGAACCAGTGGGTGGAAGACCTCTCTCTCTCTCTCTCTCTGCCTCTCCTTCTCTCTCTGTGTAACTCTTTCAAATACATAAAAATAAATCTTTCAAAATAAAATAAAATATTAGTTATAAGAAAAAAGAAACTCCAAATATTGGAAGAAAATTAATTTATAAATACAACAAGTACAATAGTAAAACCTTATTTTGTTTGCACTCAAGAAATACACTAGCTAAAAAAGTTCCATTTCTCAGATCAAAGTGAACTATCAATTGCTGATCATCAACATTTAAAATGTATAGCTATCCGAAGAACAAGTATGTATTGAGCAACAGGATGCATCAATTTTTTTTAATTATCTTTATTAGATTGAAGCAATGTCAGTGGGACAGACTAGCGCATGTAAATAGTCACAGGTGTGAGAGTCTAGTGAATTCACCATAATATTATGCAAAGACTTTCTTCCAAGGGATGCATGCTGTTTTCAATGTATTTTAACCTGGAAAAAAAAATCTCTCTTGGAACAGTCATGATGTCACATTTGACTGCCTTGTTCAGATTTTACTTACAACAGTGGCACTTAAAATTGGCTGCCTATTAGAATTAAATAATAATTATCAGTACCCATGTAGGCTAATTAAATAACAAATTCTGGGTGTAGAAACCTGGTATGTGTGTTTTTAAAAATTTTTCCAAGAGCCGGCGCCGCGGCTCACTAGGCTAATCCTCCGCCTTGCAGCGCCAGCACACCAGGTTCTAGTCCCGGTCGGGCCCCGATCCTGTCCAGGTTGCCCCTCTTCCAGGCCAGCTCTCTGCTGTGGCCAGGGAGTGCAGTGGAGGATGGCCCAAGTGCTTGGGCCCTGCACCCCATGGGAGACCAGGAGAAGCACCTGGCTCCTGGCCATCGGATCGGCGCAGTGCGCCAGCCGCAGTACGCCAACCGCGGCGGCCATTGGAGGGTGAACCAACGGCAAAAGGAAGACCTTTCTCTCTGTCTCTCTCTCACTGTCCACTCTGCCTGTCAAAAAAAAAAGAAATGTTGGTCTTGGGAGAGCTTGCCCACAGAGCTCTCAATGGCTCTTAAAAAAAAAAATAAAAAAATAAAAATTTCTCCAAGAAATTCTGATGAATATAAAAATTTGGACACACTAGTTATAGCATAGTATTTGGGAAATTCAAAACACAAAATGGCTATAAGAATTTTCCTTTTGCTCTTCCTGCCCCTAGAACCTGGTCACTGACATTGTTGTTCCAGCCTTTAAAATTCTATCCTGGCATTGGCTTATCTCTGAAGATGCTGAGCTTGAATTTGCTTGAGATTTACTTGGATATTTGGCCTAAGCAGATGGTTAAGCTAATAGGCTTTTAAAAAAATAAACAAACAGACCTCCCTCCAATAGAAAAACAAAAAATCTCCAAGTGAAAAACTCTTAAATGCTTTTATAGAAGCAGATATTGGCAGTCTGGATTTAATTTATTTAAGCACAACAAGTTGACCTTG
The DNA here is from genome assembly GCF_033115175.1 of Lepus europaeus. Lineage (NCBI taxonomy): Eukaryota > Metazoa > Chordata > Mammalia > Lagomorpha > Leporidae > Lepus > Lepus europaeus. The sequence goes on from NC_084828.1 coordinate 126,666,287, forward strand.
AAACCATTAATTTGTGTTAATTATTAGTTCAGAGTATTAAATTTGAAACATGTTCATCTCCAAAGTTGAATATAACAGATAATTGATGGGGAGAAGCATTAAAAGGCTTTTTACAAAATAAGAAGATCCAATTTGTAGAAACACATGAAGAGGAGTATTTTCCTCAGTCAGATATGAGCCCACATGATTCCCATCAGTACAAATATTTATATTAGTTTATCTTTCATGAAAAATTCTCTATATTTTAGTCAAAGGTACAAGGACAATCAGAGAATGCTTCAAGAAGATCCAGCAATAAAATGGGAATTGTTCCTGAGACAGCTGTTGTTAAAAATTAAGGCAGGTTAAGCCACCGCCTGCAACACAAGTGTCCCACATAGGTGCCAATTTGTGTCCTGGCTGCTGCTCTCTCAATCTGGCTCCCTGCCAAGGTACCTGGGAATGCAGCAGAGGATGGCCCAAGTCCTTGGGCTCCTGCACCCATGCAGGAAACCCAGATAGAGTTCCAGGCTCCTGGCTTCACCCAGGCCCAGCTATTGCTGCCATTTGGAGAATGAACCAGCATTGGAGATCTCTCTGTGTCTCTCGTCTCTCTGTCTTTAAAATACATATATAAATTATTTTAAAGAAAATGAAGACAACACAAAAGTAAGACCAGAGCTATAGAATTTATACTGCTTAATTTCAAGACTTAGTATAAAGGCACAATAACCAATACAGTTCAAGACTGTATTGTAGATAAATGGAATAAAGTTGAGAGTTCACAAACAAATTCTTATATTTTTAAACAATAAGCTTGTGAAAAAGAAACAAATCAATGGATAAAGGATAGGCTTTTCAACAAGTCATACTGAGACAACTGGATATCACTATGAGGGGAGGAAAAGCCCTTGGACCCTTAACTCACACTATAAGCAAAAATTAAAAGATCTAAATACAAGGACTAAAATGCAAAATTTGTAAAAGAAAACATATGAAAAAATCTTTGGGACCTACATTAGGCAAAAAAGTTCTTAGATATGACATCAAAAGTACAGCCCATAAAGAATATATTAACACAAACACCATATGTTCTCCCTGATTCAGGAGAACTAACAGCGCAGCTAAAATGAAAGCTATAGAAGCGAAATAGTCACCTTCAAAACTAATGTCCTCAAGAACCCTTGACCTGATTGTCGAGAGACAGTTAACTATGATTACTTTTTACTGTGTATATCCCTTTGGTTTGGTTTGGTTTTGTCGGTTTTTTTTTTTTCTTTTTCCTCTGTTTTCTTTCTCTCATCTACCTCACACTGTAGGTTGAACTCTCTATGTAACACAGAGTTAATTATATGTATTTTAAAGCAATTGGAAAAAGATACCAGCTAAAAACAAAAAAAAGGGAAGGAATAAGAGATGGAGGAGGTAGTCTAAAACTGTAAAAAAAAAAAAAAAGCATAGTTATGCATACAAGCATATACATTCACCTCTAAGGGTACAGCCTAAGAACTAATCATGGGGCTCCAAACCCGTAAGAACCAGTGGTATAAACACCATCTTCAATATTACAATGATCAGCTTCAGTGTTAAAGGCAACAGATAGACCGGTCTAAGTTTAAAAGGGACGACATAAATAACATCAAATACCCAGTAAAAATAATAGAATTAAAAAAGAAAGGAGGGACCAACATGGGAAGCAGTCTGCACAGTAGACTCCTAGAATGACCACAGTAATTAACACTCTGACCTCAGAATCAACCCATAAGCCTTCCTGGTCGGGCTGAAAGGCCTGCAAGAGCATCTCAGGCATGGAAAGACAAGAATCTATGGGAAAAAAAAAAAAAAAAAAAAAACAGCCCTACACAGAGATCCTCTGTGAAAAAAGGAAGGGTCATCAAAGAAGGAGACACTCTTCTCTGAAGGGAGAGGAGAACATCCTCTTTGCTTATGGCTGTGTCCAAATACCGACAGAGTCTATGGTCACAAAAGGCCTCCACAGCCCTGGCAGCTCACGACAAGAGCCTCAGGTGATCACTGATGTCATAAAAAAGAGTGTTAATTGTTAAAGGAAAAACAGTAGTCAATGTGCACTTGCTCCCCAGGTAGGACCTCTGTCCCTATTGAATTGTAATATGAGAATCGACTGCAAATTCTCTCCCCAAACTGTACTCTATATATTGTGTGTGGGCGTGGGGCAAATTGTTGAAGTCTATGATTAGCATAGAGATGGTCCTCTATATATAAAGTCATACTAAAAATGATCCATAATGAAGAAGGAGATGGTAGAGGAAATGGGAGGTGGGAAGGGAGCAGGGTGGGGGACGTGAGGGAAAGAAGCACTGTATTCCTAAAGTTGTATCTATGTAAAAATACATTCATTAAATTTAAAAAAAATTGAAAAAAAGAATATATTAACAAAATTGAACTTCAAAATAAATAAATTCCTTTAATTTGTGAAAGTTAATAACTTTTATGCTCCAAAAGAAACCATTAAGAAAGTTTATATATATATATAAATATATATCTTTAGATATACATGTATATATGTATATATATATGCTAAATACTGTGAAAAAACATTTGCAAATCATGTACCTGAAAGAGGATTTATATCCAGAATATAGAAAGAACTAGACAAACAGTAAGAAGACAAACAATCCAATTTTGCCTGTTCCTAAAATGAACAAAATATTGGAGCAGAACCTCACCAAAGATAAAAGAATGGATAATAATTGTAGGAAAGATCCTCCACATCATAGGGAAATGTAAATTAAACCCACAGTGGGATATCACTACCTGCTAAAATGACTACTGCCAAAAACATAGACAGTAAGTGTTGGGGAAGCTGTAATAAAATTGTACACTTATATATGGCTTGTGGGAATTTAAATTATACATTTTTGTCAAACTGTTGTATAAAATATTAGGAAAACAAAATTTTACAAAAACAGTTTAGTAATTTCCTAAAAATTAAATAAAAACATCGCACAACCCAACAGTTCCATTGAAAACATGTCCATACAACATATGTACATAAATGTTTATAGTTGCACTGTTTGGAATAGTCCCAAACTGTTTATAACCTAAATGTTTATCAAGTAGAGAATGGATTACAAAAAGCTGCATATCCATACAATGTGTTTCTAATCAGCAATAAAAAGGAAAGAACTATGTATTCATGCTATCACATAAAAAAACTTCAAAATCAATATGCAAAACCAAAGAAGCCAGACCCAAAAAAGTACATATTGTGATTCCATTTTTTTCCATAAAGTTGACTGACAGTTTTAATTGACAGAAAGCAGATCAGGAATTGTTAGGGACTGGGAGTTGGAATAGGAATTAATTGTAAATGGGAATGAAGACTTTTTGAGGGGAATGATGGAAATGTTCTAAAACTCTAATGTGGTAATACTTTCACAATTATAAATTTACTAAATATCACCGAATTATACATTTAGGTGAGGTTGGCAGTATGTAAAGTATATCACAGTAAAGCTGTTTGTAAAAATAATAAATAATTGCATAGCAGATCAAGATCTAGCCCAGAGTTCACTGCTCAATTTTGACTTATATATAGACATGCTTTATGAATTTAAAAACATCTTTTATCTAAAATCTTTTTTTGCTTTTAGTACTTCATTCTTGTTCAACAGTGAGACTATAAAATGTTCACTAAGCAATGATGTAACATGTTTCCTTCCAATACTAAAATTATGTCTACTACCAGTTCAGATATTTTTACTTTATAAATACCTGATATAATTTCATAGCCTCTATCCTATGTGTTTCATTATTATACTCTCAGATATTTTTTGATTCGCTACCAATGCTAACATTAACAGCTAACAGTTTTTGAAGCATACACTTTTCTGCATGTCTGTTTTATGTACATACTCTATTTCATTTCATTCTCAAAATTATTCTATGAAGTATAATATTGAAATTACATTTTTGAAATCCCTATGCAATTTAAATCTCTAAACAATACAAAGAAACTGAGGAGAGAAATCACTCAAGATGCCCATCTCTAAAATGGTAGAGCCAAGATGTGACTACTGTGCCAGACCTCTCAGTCACTGAGCTACGCTGCCTCTCAGGAATAGAGCAAGAGAGGAAATGTTTTGCATTTTACTTTCCATTTATATTACAGTAGTTTTGTGGCTTTATGTATATTTAGATAAAGCTCTCCAAAGCAGGAATGCTCTGTCAAATATACATTGCTCTGTTCCTCCAGTTTCCCTAAGACAAATACTAAGTAAACACATTTTATGACTTTATCTATTCCTCCAAAATAACAGTTGATATCAATTGTGAAAAGTTATAAGTACACATACATACAATGTGAATACATATACATACACTGTTTACTTGACTTCCTGGTAGGACTTTGAATTCAATCTCAGTAATTCATCTCTTTATGCAAATTGCTTTATCCTGACATATTTAAGAAGGACCAATTTGAATAAGAAAATTAACTTATGAAAGTACACAAGTACTGTTAGATGCATTTTTTTAAAAATTTGATTATTGATACTCAGCAGAGAAAAATGAATCTCTTAGAAAATTGAAGGCCTGACAGTGTAACTTCTTTACAATGAGATGGATAGTATGGGATAGTGTGAGAGATGCTTCTTTCAGCAAGTAAAGGCTGAATGATTATGAATAAATGATAAAAACAGAAAATTGTATACATTTTTAATTAGGATTTCCAGAGAAACAGGACAGATGACAATGATGATGATGATGATGATGATGATGATGATGATGATGATGAAGAGAGAGAGAGAGAAGAGAGAGATTTACTACAACATTTGGCTTACATGGGATGGAAGAAGAGAAGTCCTATCATGTTCAGTCTGCAAGGTGGAGAACCTGGAAAACTGGTGGAGTGATTCAAACTGAGTCCAATGGCCTGAAAACTAGGAAAGCCATTGCTGTGAAGTCCCAGGTCTGAGTACAAAGGCGTGGCAACTGAGGGCTCGCGTGTCCAGTTGCAGCTGGCATTCAAGCATTCAAGAAGCAAGAATAAATCTGTCTTATTGAAGCGAAAGATGGATGTTCCAACTAAAGAAGGAAATATATTGAGTCTTGCAATGGATTAGATCATTCCCACTGGTGTAGGTAATATTCTTTATTCAGTCTACTGATTCAAATGCTAATCTCTCCTAAAACACCCGCATAGATTAATCACAACTAATGTTGTAGCAACTATCTGGGCATTCTTTAATCTAGTCAAGTTGACATAAAATTAATTACATACTTTTAAAAGTCAGAGACATGAATGCATATTCAACTTCTGTATAATTTACATTTTATGATTTTTATTAAAACTGTCACTAAGAAATAGGAATTATGAGGAAATACAATTTAATTCATGATAACTTTCAGTAATTTGATCTGTTCAGAATAATTAAAGATAATATTCTGGCACATCTAGTTCTCTGATAAAAATAACATTCTAGTTTTAAGTTGACAAAATAACCTAAAGGTACTTTGGGCATGAATTTTTACAGATTAATACCGACAAAGATGCCTTGTGATAAGCTCTGATGATGGTATTGAATAAAGTTCAATTGGTAGAAAAACCTGTTGTTAAAAGGTGAACATTATTTGAAAAAATACAGTATTTACAAAATGAAATGTTTTGGTATTGAGGAAAAAATACCTTCAAATTATTTGTTAAATTTTTTGAAGTCATGTTTCCTATTTAACCCAAATAAAACTGCCTGTTAACAAAGTGGGGTGCCTTACTAGGGAAAAAAAAGGAAGAAAGCAATATTAAAAAAATAGCTCCTGGGAGAACATGTGAATTAAAATTTCACATTGAATATTTCCTAAGTAGCATATGATATTTGAATTTTCAGAAACAAACTCCCAACAAAAGCTGCAATACAGCTAGTTCCAAATATTTATCTTTTCTTAAACTATTCTGCATCATATAGTCTGGAAAGCTAGGCAGAGAAAACAAAGCTGTTAAGTGCCCCTGCAGTAGGACTCTGCTAGAAGGGATGGGTGGGCAGAGGGAGTTGTTGTAAATGCCAAATTCACTAAGCCTAGTCCAAGAGCTCCTCTGAGGACCACAGTCTGTCTCTAATGATAGCATCACAGGTTGGCAGTAAACTGTGTATTGGTCTTCCCTTTCTTCTTAAGATTTGCCATGAGCGATTTCTTTACTAAAATATGCCCTTTGGGTTTGGGTACACTAATTCATATAAATTCAACATGTCAGTGTTGCTCTTCTTGGCTATTAAAAATGTTTACTTTGTGTGGTTTAATCACAACTGAGAGTCTGGAACATTTTCTATCCTCTGGGTTTTGTAAGGGACTAGAATCCTCACCCCTTAACCATCTCCCTTTTAGAATTCTTAAGAATATTAAGATTTGTATGAGCCACTTTAAATGTGTGCCTGATATCTTATCAAGCTCACAAATTTTTTAAAGTAGGCAAACAACTCTAAGAACCTGAAAGATATTTTCTGAGACTGTTACTTTTCTGATTTTTTTCTACTCTTTTTATTAGACATAAAGATGAAAATTGATTTTTCCATTTTCCTTTTATTAATTACTTGGATAAACATTTTTTTTTTTAACAGGCAGAGTGGACAGTGAGAGAGAGACAGAGAGAAAGGTCTTCCTTTTGCCATTGGTTCACCCTCCAATGGCCGCCGCGGTTGGCGCGCTGCGGCCTGCGCACTGCGCCGATCCGATGGCAGGAGCCAGGTGCTTCTCCTGGTCTCCCATGGGGTGCAGGGCCCAAGCACTTGGGCCATCCTCCACTGCACTCCCTGGCCACAGCAGAGAGCTGGCCTGGAAGAGGGGCAACCTGGACAGGATCGGGGCCCGACCTGGACTAGAACCTGGTGTGCTGGCGCCGCAAGGCGGAGGATTAGCCTAGTGAGCCGCGGCACCGGCCTTGGATAAACATTTTTAAAGTTCTACCATGTGCCATGCTCCATTTTAGGGGCTTATAGTAATTAATAATCATTCGCTCCCTTTGTGGTATGTTATCTTTAAACTAAAATCCCACATATCAGACTCACGCAGAGTTGAAACGTTGCTGCCTAAATCAAGGTGTCCCGAGGGAAGTGGAAAAGGATAGAGTCATGGATGCAATGTATTTCCTTCTTAGGTCTTCAGTATAGAATGTGGAAGATAAGATGAGCTGAATCATGACTATTCCAAAAACATTTTTAAAAGGCCATATTTCCTTGAACAAAAGAAATCTGATTACCAGTTCTGACACATATTAAAATAGAGGATTTTATAAAAAATGGGACTGTCAGATAAATCCAAAGCTGTTTGATCAAGTACTTGGCAATCAGTGATGAAACCTCAAGGGCTTCTTTAAAAATTGACACGTTACAAGAGAGGGTTTTATAAAGCCGGAACTGTCAGATAAATCCCAGGCTATCTAATCAAAGTGTTCAGCAATCAGGAACAAAGGTTCATGGGTTTCTTTAAAATCAGTGTGGGTTTCCTCAGTCACTACCCTGTATTTGTCACTTGGAACAAAGTGTCTATGTTCATCTTTGTACTGATTCCATTGTGGTTCCTCATCTTGTATTCCCTACATCCTCAGGAATCAATGACATCCTAACCAACATCTCAGTGCGTCTGACCCTATTCTGCTCATTCCTCGGCTTCTGTGACATCAGACATTCTTGATGCTTCTCCTATCTTTTTGGCCCACTCCTCAGCCTCCTTTTTAGTCTCAACTATCTCTATCCATTCTTCATAAGTCTATTTTCCTCCTCTGATAATTCATCTCTAATATATACCCACATACAAACTCAAATCTATATTCTAGACAAATCCCTCCTGAGCCTCATTCTCCAACAGCCAAACTTCCTCCTGAGTTTACCCAGTTATACATCCCATGGGTGCCTCAATTTCAGCTTTCCAACACCAAACTCACAATCTTATAATCCCACCAACCTCGCCCCCAAAATTTACTTCTCTATTTTCCTTCTTCGAAATAATAAAACCTACTCATCCACTTGCCCATCGAGATATTTAGCAAACATCCTTGACTCTTCTTTTTCTGTCACAACTCACAACAAATAAGTCACCAAACCATATACTCTGTCTTCATATGTCCAGGTCTCACCACAGCCACAACTAAACCCCACATAGGTGTTTTGTCACTATTTGAACCACCATCCTCTCTCATTACACTCCTTATTTGGCCTCCTGCCTCCATGTTTGAGTCACTCCGGTCTATTCTACACATCACAGCTGAAAATGAATTTGTAAACAAAATGTAATTTTCACTTACTTTAGTGATTTCTTTCCACTTCAGGATAGGACTAAATTTCCTTAACACAGACCAAGTGATTGGTCCATGTGGTTTCGTCTCTCCTCAACCTCCTCCTGAACTCCCTGCTCCAGTCACTCTTTCCATTTTATGTCCTTGAATAAACCATGTGCTTTCTTTCCACAAGAACTTTGTTGCCATCTATTTGAATCCTTTTGAGAGGATTCTTCAAGGATTATATGGTAATATGTATTAAGTGATTTCAAGTGTAATGTTTCTCCAGCATAATGTCTCTAACTAGTCCTGATAATGCTGCTCTAATCTCTTAATGTTGGCTCTTCAGGGTGGATATAGATTACTTGGGTTTTGAACATGATATTTTTTTCAGCAGACACCCTTAAGAAAAAAGTATACTAATATAAACCATGAATACAAAATTAGGTAGGAAAATGAATATTTACTTAAATCAAGAAAAGAAATCACAAATGCATTGATTGGTGACTTGGGGATTTAGATACTGATAGCTTTTCAGGTCATTTCCTGATATACCTACACAGGGTGCTTTCCGACTGTACCATGTTGTCTGCCCTTCCAAAATCAGGACACTACCATGCCCAACAATAATCAATATTCAGAGTGGCCTAGACAGGTGAGTGGCTCTGAAACTTAACCTTCATTAGCTTCAAATTAACTTTTCTCTGAAGTTTCAATATTTTAATAGATTTTAAACATCTCAGCTAAAACATAAATGGATTTTGGCTCCCTTTTTAAAAGTTTATTTATTTACTTACATTTACTTGAAAAGCAAAGCCACAGAGAGACAGATACTGAGTGATCTTCCATCAGATGGTTCATACCCCAAATTCCTGCAACAGCCAGGACTGAGTCAGGCTGTAGCCAGGAGCCAGGAACTCTATCTGGGTCTCCCACTTGGGTGGTAGGAGCCAAAGTGCTTGGGCCTTCTTCCACTGTCTTCCAAGGCACATTAGCAGGGAGCTGAATTGGAAGAAAAACAGCTGGGACTTGAACCAGCACTCCAATATGGGATGTGCGTATCCCAAACATCAGTTTACTCCACTGCAACACAAGGCCCAATCCACATTGGCTTTCTTAACTATAATCTGACAAAAACTTGGGAAATAGGTGAACAGGGCATCTAGAAGGATATTTCTAAATATGTTTTTGTAGAGTGATCAAGAGAAGCTCTTTGTTCATTATCTAGTGTCTTCTAAGTTGGAGGTTTCCAAATCTGGCTACATACCAAAATCATCGGGAGAGCTCTTCACTGTAAGTTCTTGGTTCCAATCCTAAACCTACTAAGTCAGAGTCTCCAAAAGTAAGTACTTATAAGTATGTATTTTATCAAGCTCTGCTTATGATTCTTATGTGGTCAGCTTAGCAACACAAACTGGCATTGGGAAACAACTGGTCTAAAGGGTTGCAGCCCAGATGTGGGCCTGGGTCCCTGAAATACAGATAGTCTCAATCAGTGCACTCAAATTTCTTCAAGCAATTATATAATACAGAGAATCACTGGTTCTAAGAGAACAAACACTGTGGCCCATATGTTAAAAGAAAAGAAAACTTTGGGAACATCACAAATTTTCATCCTGCAAAATTAAAATATGCATTTGTGAATATAATTAGCCTGTCCAATACACAAATGATTCATACGGATATAAAATAAAATCCAGAAAAAATTAAGATATATATCTCAGTAATTCCTTCAATTTAAAATCACTATCAGGCATGAATATTACAAAGAAACATGTAGATTTTGTTAGGCCAAGGACTTCCATCTTTTCCTGATGTCGTTACATATGTGTATGTTATTCTTTTGCCAGGAGTAAGAAGACTAGAGTCTTATCTACCCTTATGCATAGTTCACAGTTCACCTTCCATAGTTTCAATTAGGTGTGGGCAACTGTAGTCCAAAATTATTAGATGGAAAATTCCACAAATAAGCAACGTGTAACTTTTAAGTTGTGTACCATTCTTTAAGCTGCACTGAAATCTTTCACAGTCTCAATCTGTTCTTCCCAGAATATGAATGATCCCTTTGTTCAGCATATCCTTCTCTACACTAGTCTATTAGCAGCCTTGCTGGTCATCAGCTCTACCATCAGGTCTACCATCTCAGTATCACAGGGCTTATGTTAAAGTCACCCTTATTTTACTTAATAATGGCCCCATAGTAGTGATGCTGGCAATTCAGATACGCCAAAGAGAACCCATAAAGTATTTTCTTTAAGTGAAAAGGAGAAAGTTCTCAATTCAATAAAAAAAGAAAAAAAAATCATATGCTGAGGTTGCTAAGTTCCATGATAATAACTTATTTTCTATCCATAAAATTGCTAGTTTTTCTGCTGTACCTCAAAATGACAAATTTACAGCCACAGTGAGTAATAAGTGCTTGGTTAAGATAGGAAAATCATTAAATGGGTATATGTTTGTGTAGGAAAGAGCACAGTATGTTTCACATTTGGTACTTCTCTGGGGCTTCAGGTATCTAATGGGGGTCTTGGAACATATCCCCCATGGATAAGTGGAGGAACTACTATACTTGAAAGGCTGTTTTCACTTTCATAAGATTTATTTCCTCTGAAGACAAGTGATTAATTTCTGGAAAATGTGCATATGGGTCATGTTTTATGTATAACTTCATAGTTAATATTCTTCATTGAGATCAGAAAATGTTAATAGGATTTCTACTTAATTTTTTCTAAAGAATCTTTATAATCATGTATTTTAAAAGAACTGCTTGAATATGTGTGGGATGGGAAGAGTTGGAAGACCTTGTCTTTTAAATTAATTTTAGAAAACAATTTTGCACAAAAAGAAAGAAAAATTAAAAAAAAAAAGAAGAAAGAAGAAAAAGAAAGAAAGAAAACAATTTTGCACGCATTACATTCTTATGCTTTGTAAATGATGAGAACATTTAAGAGAAGAATGAATGATGTAATCTTTTATCCTCTTTAACATCTGAAATTTGAGTTTTTTTAAGAGAGAAGTGCTACATTTGGTTTTGTCTTAAATATAATTATCTCATTGTTTTATTAAAATAATGCATGATCATTATTCTGAAAATCCAAACAATGTAGAAAAGTATAAACAGGAGACAAGCAACAAACCTAAAATCATATTACACAGAAAGAACCATGGATCTCTGTGCACAGAGAGAAGGATGGATAATTAATTTACAACTCCAATCCTTGCAATATGTCCTGGCTTGTATTAGGTACTCAAGAAAAATACAGTGAATAAATGAATTAGGTTGTACTATTTTTCTGGAGTTGTACTGCCTAGATTAGAATCCAGTTCTACCACTTTACTGTCTGGCCTTGAGAAAAGTACTTCACATCTTTCAGTTTCTGTATCTATAAATTAGGAATAAAAATAACGTGCACCTTAATCAAAGCCTTTCTTAAGTGAAATTCTGGGTCCTATTTTTTTTTATTATGTGCATAGTGATGAAACTCACAATGATTACTAATAGAATTTGGTGTCAGTGTCTTAATTTACATTAAAATGCAAATAGTTTTACTCACTCCATTATGGTTTTTGCACCATCAATGAAAATGTCAACATGGTAAAAATGGCAAATAAATTCTTATTAATATTATGAAAACAGTTTTGACTGTATAGATTTCTGAAGGTGTTTGCAAAATAGGGTCAAGCATACCTCATTCTGAGAACCACTATTTCTTTTTTTTTTTTTTTTTTTCGTGACACAAACATGCATTCGTTTTATTCACAAAACAGCCTGGTTTCCTAAAACAATACAAACAGCATGTTCATCAACAGGAAGCTGGCAACGGGCAGGGGGCCCTCTGGACACCCACCCCCACCATCAGGGACCACGCCAAGAAGCCCTTTCTTCTGCCGCCATCAGCAAGGCCAGATTTAAAAAAAAAAAAAAATTATTTTCTCTAAGGGAAGTAGCCAGGATCAGAAGTAGAGACGCGGGCTCCCCCAGTCGCAATGCACAAACAACCACTATTCCATACTGCCTCACGCCAAAATTGAATCTATAGTCAGAATCCTCCAGAGTTTTAGAAGTCATCCTCTTCCTGAACAGCAGCTTGTGGAAATGGATGAAACTTGTTTCCTTGTGTGGCCACCACTTTTAGAAGCTTGGGCATGAAACTGAACCCTTTTGTCTTAAATTCATTGCTAGTGAATCTATGGCTGTTCCTCCCCCTTCATTTTACTACTGGATGAGAGAGATTCTGTGGGTTCGACTACATTCCACAAACTTTATCCGTAAGTGTACTTGGGGTTTTGATTTAATTAAAAACCATCTCTTGTCTACCATTATATTTAAACTTCCTCGTCCATTGAATAGGACTTTGTATCAGTCAAGGCTTGATCAGGGGAGCAAAAACACTAAGAATGTTATGGGGTAATAGATTTATTTTGCACTTATGGAAAAATCTAGGGAAGTGAAGGTCTTGAAGAGAGGTTGGAGGATCAGAAATGTTGTCACCAATTACTCAATTTGAGAAAGTTAGGTATGTCTATATCTAGCACCAAAGTAGACCCATTAAGGGGAAATTTGTAGAGAGGTCAATGAAAAGCTGTTACCTCTGAATCATCACAACCTCTGTGTAGCCACAACCAAGCAAGTGTCTCAGTGTAGATCTGAGCCCATGACCATCAGTGCTATTGGTCAAGAAGAAAAGCTTTATGTGGAGAAGAGTGTGATGACAACTTAGCACCTGCCAGGTCCCTCCTCCTCTCTATTTCTATCTGTGATCTTCAAGTGATTATAGGCACTGCCGTGTTTTTACCTCCCTAATGTGCTGCAATTCCCCTTCTTGGCCAGATATAATCTAGAAGCATGCAAGGAGAACTGTGAAAAATGTAATTAATTAACAATTTAGCTACACTGACAACGTACAAATAACCAGAGTCTGAAACCAAGTATTGTCTTTCTTAGACATAAATATTAGGCCGGCACCGCGGCTCAATAGGCTAATCCTCTGCCATGCGGCACCGGCACACCGGGTTCTAGTCCTGGTTGGGGCGCCGGATTCTGTCCCAGTTGCCCCTCTTCCAGGCCAGCTCTCTGCTGTGGCCAGGGAGTGCAGTGGAGGATGGCCCAAGTGCTTGGGCCCTGCACCCCATGGGAGACCAGGAGAAGCACCTGGCTCCTGCCTTCGGATCAGCGTGGCGCCGGCCATTGGAGGGTGAACCAACAACAAAGGAAAACCTTTCTCTCTGTCTCTCTCTCTCACTGTCCACTCTGCCTGTCAAAAAAAAATTGACATAAATATTGATTTATCAAATAATTTTATAGATAAAATGTAACAAAGAATTTTCTAGATAATTTTTCTTGTATTTCAGGGGGAAAATTTGCAAAAACCAACAAGAAAATCCCATTTATTTACACAACACAAAGGATCCATATAACTATGTAGAACCGAATCTTTTTTCACAAAGATTAAAATTCTTAACATTGTAAGACAAGAAAGTAATTCTCAATTTGTTATGACCTGACTGCTTGGTGCATACATTTCAGGTATTTTTTCAATTTTAAAAATTAAGCTATGATGTATTATTCCAGCATCAGAAAGAAGTTAACCATAAATTAAATATACATTTGTATACCCACATACACATTACAGATATATAACACCTAAGTACACAAACCCAATTTACCTATATATGTAGGTTTCCACATAGTCATTCACCCATATCATGTTCGATTAGTGTTTTCTATTGATGGAGTCTCCAAAACAGAATGGTGTAAACATTATTAAATTTTCCTGACAAGTATATTTCTAGATTCATAAAAGTCTATTAAACACATAAACATTAGATTATAATCTGCTTCATTTTTTTCTTGTTATGTATTCTCACCACTGATATTTTCACTGTGGTATGCATAATGGATTAGGTTTCATATCTTTTGAAAAAACAAACACATTCCATCAGCAACAATGCTTTATTGATAAACAAAAAGCATTTGAAGGATTTCAAATCCATAATTTCCTTTGGCAAGTTTTTAAAGAAAATTTTGTGATTTTTATAACATATTCAAGGAGCAAGGATTTTGTACAGTGTTTACACTACTGCTTGGGATGCTCACATCCTGTATTATAGTTTCTATCTTTATTTTTCTCTGTCCCTTGGCATCTTGAATAATTTTTTAAACACACAGATACTTTTTTTTAAGATTTATTTATTTGAAAGTCAGAGTTACACAGAGAGAGAAGGAGAGGCAGCGAGAGAGAGAGGTCTTCCATCTGATGGTAAACTCCCCAGTTGGCCACAACTGCTGGAGCTGCACCGATCTGAAGCCAGGAGCCAGGCGCCTCCTCCAGGTCTTCCCATGCAAGTGCAGGGGCCCAAGGACTTGGGCCACCTTCTACTGCTTTCCCAGGCCAAAGCAAAGAGCTAGATTGGAAGTGTAGCATCCCGGACTCGAACTGGTGCCCATATGGGATGCCAGCATTGCAGGCAGCGACTTTACTTGCTATGCCACAGTGCCAACCCCTTGAATAAATTTTTAATGAATTATGTATTCATTTTCATTTTATTTGAAAGAGACAAAGAGATCTTCCATCTACCAGTTCACTCCCCAGATACTCAAAACAGCAAGAGCTAGGTCAGGCTAAAGCTGGGAACCAGGAAACAGGCACCTAAGTACTTGAGCCACCATCTGTTGCCTCCCACGATTTGCATCAATAGAAGTTGTACTTGGGAGATAGCCAGGTATTAAGCCCAGGCACTGCAATATGTGACAGAGGCACTTTAACTGCTAGACCAACACTTGCCCCAAATTTTGTGATTTTTAGTTCCTTTCAGGAAAGCATCTCTAGTTAGATTTTTGTCAAGGAAAAAAAAAAGTGCTTTCCTTGAGGTTAATTTTGCCAAAATAGACAAATACTTTGGAGTTTACCTAGGCTAACACTTTCTTTACAGATATGAACCAAAGGTCTACACTACTTATCCAGGATCATATAACTATTTAGACCAGAATAAGGGTAGGATTTCAGAGTCTCCTGAATGTCAGTGAAATGTTCCTTAAAAGAGAAATTATTATCAAAGCAAGAGTTAATGCTCCAACATGGGAATTAGTCCATACAGCAGACTCATAGAATGGCAATCACTTCAAACAACATTCTGACCTCAGTCTTTTCACAGCTGAAAAACCCATGAGAGCACGTCAGGCATGGAAAGCCAATACTGTGGCAAAAAGTGTACCCCATGAAGGATCTCTGTGAGACCCCAACAGAAAGAAGTGGTCATCAAAAAAAAGATGTACTTTTCTGTGAAGGGAAGAGAGAACTTCTACTTTGTTTATGGCCCTGTCTAAATACTGACAGAGTTTATGGATTCAAAAGGCTTCCATAGCCTAAGCGGCTCATGTCAAGGGCCTCAGGTGATTACTGACATCATATATAAGAGTGTTAATTGTTAAATTAACAACCAGTGTCACTGTGCACTAACTTCCCACACAGGACCTCTCTCCTCAAAGAGTTGAGTTGAAAGTTAATAGTAAAACTTGATTGCAAAGATTTACCTTGTTGGGCCGGCGCCGCGTCTCAATAGGCTAATCCTCCACCTTGCGGCGCCAGCACACAGGGTTCTAGTCCTGGTCGGGGTGCCGGATTCTGTCCCGGTTGCCCCTCTTCCAGGCCAGCTCTCTGCTGTGGCCAGGGAGTGCAGTGGAGGATGGCCCAAGTGCTTGGGCCCTGCACCCCATGGGAGATGAGGATAAGCACCTGGAAGACCTTTCTCTCTGTCTCTCTCTCTGAAAAAAAAAAAAAAAAAAAAAGATTTACCTTGTTTTAATGTATTAAGTAGAGAACATTATCTATGTATCATAAGCTTTAGTAATGTCTAAGTCCTAGCAAAAGATGCACAATTCTTGGGTTCATCTCCAAAGTTAACTCCCCAAAATAGATAGATAAATAGATAGATAGATAGATAGATAGATAGATAGATAAGATAGATAGATAGAAAGAGTCAAACCTCAGAAAGGTTTACTTTTATTGAATTAAAAAGTAGTTTCTTTCCTTATTGTAAAAACAATCCTGTTGGTATTCTATTGCACAGTAGGGTAATAATAGTTAGCAATAACATTTCTAAATAACTAGAAAAGACTTCTGAATGTTCACACTACAAAGAAACCTTGAATGAAGTGATGGATGCGAATTATCCTAGTATGATCATTAAAATGTATGCATGTATTGAAATATTATATTCCACTCCATAAATATGTACAGTTTGTCAGTAAGTTAAAAAATAAGTTAAAAAAAGAAAATAATTATTGGGAAGGGTGTTTGGCATAGTAGTTAACTAACTTCTGGGGACGCTTGCATTCCATATTCATGTATTTGGGTTCAAGTTCCAGTCACATTCCCAGTTCCAGCTTCCTGCTACTACACATCTTGGGAGGCAACAGGTGATAGCTCAGGTGCCTAGATACCTGGCAACCATGTCAGAGACTTAAATGAGTTCCCAACTCCTCCTGGCTTTAGCTTGGTCATGTCCTGCTCATTTAGGGAATAAACCAGAAGATGGTAGATTTCTCTTTCTTTCTCTCTTTCCTTCCCTCCTCCCTACCCCTCTCTCTCCCCTCTTTCTCTCCCTCCCTCAAATAATAAGTAAATAAATGTTTTAATTGTGGAAGAATATTTTACATATCATCCAATTCATCCATTTCAAGTGTACAATTTCAAGAATTCTAGTAAGTTTATCATCCCTATAAAAGGGTCTTAGAACATTTTCAAATCAGTAACATCCAGTACCATCACCTCTCACCCTGGATAGCCCCACCCTCTGAACATCCTTAAGCTATCATCTGTTTCTGTAGCTTTGTTTCTTCAAGCTGATACTTTTTTTGCAATATGCTGTCTGATAAAAAATAGTCTTGTCTTCTGTGCTTCTTTTACTTTAGAGATACATAAGAGATTTAGTTTCCATTAGATAAGAGAATGGAAAAATCTGATAATCCAAGAGCAACAACACACTTAAATTCAAAATTCTCACAGGATTCCTTGTAGCCTGTACTCTTGGGCTAAGACAGACTGAAAAGTATGATTTGAAAATATGAGAATGTTAATTTCTATAAATAAGAAATAAAGTGATTTCAATGCAATGATATATTCATTATTCATTTCAGAAACATATCTTGGTCATAAGATCAATGTAAATGAGGTTTCATGCTGAAACTTGATCATTTTTCATCAGAATGGCTCATTTGTAATGTAAGTGGCATATGAATAAAGCATTAGGATATGTTAAAGATTCTTTAAAAGATAAGTTTGTTTTTCTTCATATTCTGCTATTAAGCTAACTTTTGAGTTTTCATTATCCCCCCAACTGAAATTGGATTTTCTCTTGCACTGCTCTAAGTAACACTGCAAAATAATTTTAAAATTTAATCAAGAGATAATATAATTTTAGAAATGTAAGAAGCTAAACAGATTACATGTTTCTGGCTACTTGAAAGTATTTTCCATGCACCATCAGCTACATAATCAACTGAGAGATTTTAGTAAATGCAGAATCTCAGGCCTCACCATAAACTCTACTGAATCAGAAACTGCGTTAGTACACAGCAAGTATTTTTAACTGACAAAGGCCAATTTATGAAATTTGATTGGGATCATGCTTTTGGTGTAAAACTAATTATACTTTGCCGAGTCTTACAGCTGAAAAATTTTCTCCTACATTTTAAAATAGAAGGTTTATTGTTTTATAGTTTAAATTTAAGTCTGTGATCCATTTGGAGTTGACTTTTGAATAAAGTATGAGAGAGTCCTGGGTTAATTTTTTTGTCTATGAGGTGCTATTGCTCCAGTACTGTATATTGGAAATGCTATCTTTCTTCCATTAAGTTGTTTTTGCACTTTTGTAAAAATTCAATTTAGTATGTTTTTCTGAGTCTACCTTTGGATTCTTTTTCTGTTCCTCCAATAGTAACACAATCTTGGTTGTTGTACTTTATTGAAATTAGGTAGACCATATTTCTCCAACCATAATTTTTTTCAGAACAATTTCAGGGAGTCTAGTTAATTTGCCTGTCTATAAAACTGTTAGAATAATCTTGTTTATATCTACAGAAAAATCTCGTTGAGATTCTGATAGGAATTTCATTAAATTTATGTATTGTTTTGGGAGAATTTATCTTTACTATGTAAAGTTTTTCAGTTTGTGAACAAAATGTGTCTTTTCATTTATTCAGATCTTTGATTTCTTTAGTAGTATCATGTCGTATCCAGCATAGAAGCCCTGTACTTGTTTGGCTTTTTTGAGTAATTATAAATAGCACTTTCTTTTCAATTTAGATATCCAAATGTTCATTGCTAGCATATAGAAATAAAAATGATTTTATATGTTTGGCTTGTATTCTAAAACTTGATAGGATGATTCATTACTTCTAATACTTTTTTTTTTTTTTAGATTTCTTGGTATTTTCTATGTAGACTAACTGTGACAGGTAATTTTGTTAACTTATTGCACTGACTAGTGAGACATAACATCCTTGCATTGTTCCTGATCATAGGAGCAAATCAGTCTTTCTGCATTAGATACATTGTTAGCTCTAGGATTTTTATAGATAATTCTTTATCAAAGTCAGACAGTTTTATATCCCTATTTTCCTGAGTCTGCTTTTATCATAGATGAATGTTGGATTTTGTCAAATACTTTTTCTGCATCAATTGATATGTTTATTTTATTTTTTATTCTTTAGCCTACTACTACAGTGGATGTTTACCATCAGTTTTTAATATTGAATCAGCCTTGCATTTCCTGAATAAGTCTCACTTTTGCATGATACATAATTATTTTTATAGATTACTGAGTTTCATTTGATAATATTTCTAAGGTTTCTTGCATATATATTCATGAGTGACATGAATCTGTAGTTTTATTTTTGTATATTGTATCTGTATAGTTTTAATGTCAGGGTAAATAAGGTTTATCAAACAAATAAGAGAGTGTTCCTTAAATTTTAGTTTTTTGAAAGATTGTGTAGCATTTACATTAATTCCTCTTTAAATGCTTGATATATTTCTCCAGTAAAACCATCTGGGCCTGTGGCAATTTCATTTTGGCATTTAAAAATCATGACTTTATTTGCTTTAATGGTTATAGTGATATTCAAAGCATCTATGTTGAGTGCATTGTGATAGTATTTTTCAAGGAATCAGTCCATATCCTTTGTCAGATTTAAATGTGTAGTCATATCCCTTTATTATCCCTTCAATGTCTGCAGAGTCTGTAGTGATATCCCATTTCATTCCTCACACTGATAATTTGTGTCTTCTCTTCTTTGTGTTGCTGGTGGTTTGTCAGTTCTACTGATCTGTTCAAAAACAACTCCTTGATTTCATTAATTTCCCCTATTGTTTTTCTATTTTCAATTTCACTGATGTCTGCCATTATCTTGACATGTCCTCCTTTATATCTGTTTAGTTTATTTTGCTTTTTCTATAAAAATTATTGAGGAGAGCGCTTAGGTAATTGATTTAAGATTATTCCTCTTTTAGTGAAAAAAAAAAAATGATGCTTTAAATTTCCCTCTCAGGAGCATGCCTTTTGTGCACTGGTTAAGACACTGCATGGAACTGGCATCCCATGGTGGAGTGCCTGGGTTCATGTCCCATCCAGATTACTACTGATTTTGTGCCCTGGGAGGCAGCTTAAGTACTTGGGTCCCTGTGGCCCATATTGGAGATTTGGATTGAGTTGCTTCTGGCTCCTGGCTTTGGCTTTCAACCAGCCCTGGCCATCATGGGCATTCAGCAAGTGAACCAATGGATAGGGACATCCTCTCTCTCTCTTTCTCCCTTCCTCCCCTCAATACATAGACAAATAATTTTTAAACAACTCTATAGTTCATCCTATATCTGCCATTTCTACCACCAGTACTGAAGTTCCAATCCTATTTTTCCCTTGACATATGATTTTTAAAATCTTAACGGCTCTCCTACCACTTCACTCTCCTTCCCCATCTCCATCTTTCAGAGTCAGTTACCTTCTTGGACTTTGAGTGGCACAGTTGAAAGGATTTAGAATTGGAACTGAGTTTAAACACAGTTCAAAAGTTACTTTCCCATGTAATCTTGGCAAGGTAGTTTATATCTTCACACCTCAACTTAAATCTATCTGTGAAATGCAAATAATTTTACCCTTATGATTATAGATCTCACATGTAAAGAGGCAATCACAGTGCTTTTGCACATAGCAGTCACTCTATCTGGCTTCATTCCTTTCTTTTCCTTAATTGTAGAAACAAAAGCCAGTGGTTCT
This sequence comes from Lepus europaeus, assembly GCF_033115175.1. Taxonomy (NCBI): domain Eukaryota; kingdom Metazoa; phylum Chordata; class Mammalia; order Lagomorpha; family Leporidae; genus Lepus; species Lepus europaeus. The sequence goes on from NC_084828.1 coordinate 126,686,793, forward strand.
TCCTCGCCTATGGTGTATCAAAATTTACTTTACTGAGTGCTGGGTCTAATCTCTATTTCTAGCCTCATTTACCTCAACTCTAATTTCCCAGAATTCCACTTGCCTTTGTTCTTCATTTTCCCTCATCCCAGTTTTCTTCTTACTGAAATAACCTTTTTGGACGCCATTTAGAAAATCATTTTCTTCAGTTTCTCTTCTGAATATTTCTTTTACATCCTAAAGTAAATAAATTCCTTTCCCCTCTTCTATTCCAAAGGATAGTGATGGGTTCTAGATGACTCAGGACAGTGAAGTGTTTTTCATATTTTATTTCATATCACTATGCCTTGAAGTAACAGGTAACTAAGGGCAGAAGGCTGGCAACAGATATTTCTGGATTTAGATTTGACTCTTCCATTTATGGACTTGTATTACCTCCCATGACTCAATTATTTCATCAATAAATTTAGAATGATTTAGTTTGTAAGAATGATGTAACCATTAACAAGAAAACTATATATAAAGTGTTTAGCATGTTCACTAGGGTGAAAAAATATTTATGATGAATATTAATCATAAGGCAACCTAGACCTTTATTTTCTTGCCTACTCTCTTGCCTTTGAGCAATTCTGTGTCTTATTTCAGTGTATTGAATATTTATATGAAGATGACAGGACAGTATGAGGAAATCTGGGGAGGTGAATGAATGAAAATATGGATGGTAATCCTGTAGTTTCGTATATGGAATCAGAGTCCAAAAAGTAACATTAAAACTCCACTTGTCCTTTTATCACAAAGTTCTTGCCTTCCTATTTATTTTTTCTCTAAGTATCTAGGTCCCTGCTCCCCCAAATCATCCCAGATGTTTACCTGACTTGAAGTCCTCAATGTCTGTATTTTACAGGTCTAAAAGTCACCAATATTACCTAAAAATCATTTATGTCTGTTTAATTTAAAATATCAGTCTCTTGGAGTATTCATGAGTAAGTGATACAGTTTTAGCTTTGAGGGCAGAAAACCCTTGATCAACTCCTGGCTCAAGCAGGTAACAAAGTACAGTGGGTAGAGCACTTAACCAAGATATGAGAGATCTGAGTCCTAGTGCCATTGTACAACTGCCTAGGTGGTGCTGGGCAAGTACCTTCAGGTCTCTGGCTGTTAGTTCTCTTTTTATAAAATGAGAAATCACATCTTCATGGTCTTTAGTAAGTGCATCTATCCTACGTGCTGTAATATAACTTTCATAACTTGAGGGATTCAGATCAACAGAATACTTTACACTTTGTTAGGAGAGAAATTTAGAGCAATCCTTTTTATATTATAATTTCACCCTGAGTTCACCTAGAAGCTCATACAAAAGAGCTAAAAAAAACATTCAGTATTCCCAAGGTCACTAAGTCTAAGCAAATTATCACAGCAGGATTTTTGTACTAATGTGTTTACCATGGCATGCTCCCTTCTTCTGAAGTGTTTGTGAGGTTTAGATACTGCTTCTTATTTCCAAATAAAAAGCTCCCAGCCACCCACACTCTGGAATGCAGCAATAATGGATTATCATGATTCCTGACAGCACATGCTAATTCTCAGACTTTTAAATGAAAACAGACTATGAAATGAATATTTCAGTTTCTGAATTTATCATAGTATGTTATGCAATAAACTTCATATACAATTATATATCCCATATCCTTCTATTTTTAGAAAAATATTATTTAATATGCCTTTCTGAGGTACATGCTACTATCTTCACTTATATTAGATTGTTATAGCAATATTTTAAAAGATCCTATTTTCATGCTCTAGAAAGGTAAAATATGGAATCTAAAAGGTATATAAAGTCACTGTTGCAGATTCATTTATGTGTAATTGTTTTTGTTCACTCAGAAAATATTTTTTGGGGCCGGTGCTGTGGCGTAGCAGGTAAACCTTATCGCCTGCAGTGTGGGCATCCCATATGGGCGCAGGTTCAAGTCTCAGCTGCTCCACTTCCATTCCAGGTCTCTGCTATGGCCAGGGAAAGCAGTAGAAGATGGCCCAAGTCCTTGATCCCCTGTACCCATGTGGGAGACCCGGAGGAAGCTCCTGGCTCCTGGCTTCGGACTGGTGCAGCTCCAGCCATTGTGGCCAACTGGAGAGTGAAACAGCAGATGGAAGAGCTATCTCTCTCTCTCTCTGCCTCTCTTTCTTTCTCTGTGTAACTTTTTCAAATAAATTTTTAACAATTTTGAAAACCTGTCACATAAAAGCAGTTGTAAATGACAGTGAAAATAAGGATCAATAAGGAATCTTCTTGTGCCTTGAGAAAATCATGTTCTATGTGGATCTGAGGAAAATGCTATGTACCCCTAGTTTCAGAAGAAAATGGATAGATGTAGGACTTTGACAAATACATTTTATTTCCATAGGTATGTTTATACCTGTCAGAATAAGACCTTGTACTGTATTACTAGTTTCCTAGGGCTACTGTAATAAATTTTCACAATAGAAGATTGTTGTTTCTCACTTCTAAGACCAACAGCAGGGTCATGCTTCCTCTAAATATCTAGGACAGAGTCCTATCTTGCCTCAATGGTGGCTGCTGGCAATCCTTGGTGTTCCTCACCTAAAGACAGTAAAACTCCAATGGTCATTTGAATCTTCACGTGACCATCTTGACTCTGTGTAGCTGTGTCCAAATTTCCCTACTCCTAATCCAATGACATATCCAAAGATATGTCCAAAGATATGTCATTGGATTCAGACTCATCCTAATCCAGTATGATCTTATTTTAATTTCATTACATCTGCAAAAGCATTATTTCCACACAGTCATATTCACAGGTTAGAGGTGGGCATGAATTTTGGGGGCAACATTATTAGACCCAATACAAATGTGAAAATACACTATTACCAGGTACTTGTATTATATCCTTCTTCTTAGTAGAAAATACTCATTTTCTCCTTTTATTGCTTTTTATTTTTAGTGTTTTTGAATTTGTTCTAATTTTTTGAATGATTTCCAAATCCATGGACTACACTACGGTTTGTGACTTAGGTTGCATTCCCTTCTCTTTTTTCTGAGACATGACTCTTTATTTGAACTCTATTGACATTAACAGTTGCTGGAATCAAATTTTATGATAGTTTTTCTAGTAAAATTAGTAGGCAGAATTTTTTTATACTTTTTAAAAGTAGTTATTTATTTACTTTGAAAGTCAGAATTATAGAAAGGATGAGACAGAGAAAGAGAGATTCTTCCATCTACTGGTTCACTCCCCAGATAATGGCAACAGCCCAGGCAGGCCAAAGCCAGGAGCCAAGAGCTTTATTCAGGTCTCCCATGTGGGTGGGAGGGTCCCAAACATTTGGGCCATCTTCAGCTGCTTTCCCCAGGCACATCAACAGGGAGTTGTACCAGAAGTAGAGCAGTCAGAACTTGAACTGGTGCCCATATGGGATGCTGGCATCACAAGCAGCAGCTTTACTCACTACACCACAATGCCAGCCCCAGAATCTGTTTATTACAAGACACTGTTCACTTCAGAGTAATAAATATTTGATAAAACAAGAGTATGCAAATATCCCTTTTCAAGATCCTCTTTTCATTTTAAAAATATATACTCAACAGTGAAATTGCTAGGTCATGTAATTCTACTTTTTAAATTTTTGCAGTGGCTTTAAACCATATGTCACAATGCTGGCCTGTAGGCTATAGTCATTTTCAATAGGGTACAGACCCTTGGAATTCATTTTGTTTTCCACAGTACATGTACCTTTCCCATGAGCAGTGTTCAACAGTCCCAATTCCTACACATCCTCATCAACATTCGTTGTTTTCTGGGCTTTTCATAGCAGCCATCCTAATGTGAGGGAGGCATCCCATTGTAGTTATGAGCTGCGTTTCTCTAATGATTACCACTATGCTGCTTACCTACTTGTGTATCTTCTCCAGCAAAATGCCTATTCAAGGCTTTGTGCAGGCTTTAATCGGGTTGTTTTTTGTTGTCTCTGTGTTTTTACCCCCATTGATTCTTTAAAGGAGATTACTATTTGAACAAGAATGCTTCGCAAAATGATTTTAATAGCTCAAGACTGTGAGCCTTTTCAGAAAAATGAGGCTTTATACTTAGCCAAACTCTGGCACTATGCAATTCTCAAATGCCAATTTTAATGAGCTATCATTTGATAACTCAGTAAAACTTGTTTGTTCATTTGAAAGTAAGGGTTTTAGCATGAGGGAGTGACTGAAATCTACATTATGTGGATGTATAAAATCAGAAGTAGGAAAAATCCTCATCACATTTGCTTTTAAATCAGCTTCTCATCAGTGATGCAAGTTAGTACATGTAACACCATTATTGTGCTGTAGAAGCTCTGGTGAAGGCTCTTTGAAGACAGACATGCCTAAATTGCTGGGGAACTATCTGATAATTCACTTTTCTCAATGTATGTTTGCTTTAAAATAATGTACTACACAGCACTCTGTTTATAAAGTACTCAATTTCAAAGAGAAAACTTAGAAATTTTTAAGTACTGAGTTAGGGCATTAACTTTTTCTTGTAATCACATATAATACAAGGGAGTTCAGCTTTCAGATTAAATAACTGGCTCCTCGAATAAAGAGAGAAGACTAAATTTATAATTAATGTTATTGATGTTTAAATTTTCTGATTGAATAATATTTCAGCCAAATTTGATTTAGAAAAGAAACATGGTACTGTGTCCAATAACAAAACTAGCTTCTCACAATGGAACGTTTTTAGTATGATCCTTTAACTCATAAATTTGTCACTCAGAAAGTAAAACTGCAGATCTTTTCTTGATTTTTAAGAACAATTTCAAAATGCTATCTTTGTATGAAATCTCTACCAGGAAGCATTCCTTGCACCCCAATAAGCCTTGATTTTTCTGTCTTAATAGCTGCACTTGGAGCTAAATTTTTATTCTGTGTATTCATGTCCTCTTAATTCAATCATCTGTGAAGTCTTTGAATAAAGTGTATCTCTGTACACCCAATGCAAGCAATCTTTCACATTAATAGATATGAAGGAACTTCAAAAAGTTCATAGAAAATGCACACTGTGAAAAAATTATGCCTGGATTTCAAAATTTTCTGCACAAGAAACTTAGATTTTAATTCCAATTTCAGCCAACTTTTTGAAGTACCCTTGCACTGAGCAAATGTTTAATTAATAGATGAATAAAAAATAAATGGACATTTCCTCTTTGCCAAAAGTTGCCACCACTTATATAATGCTGTGGTACAGTAACAATGCCTAAGTGTTATACCTCTTTTTTTCATGCTTCAGCCAACATCACACATATGGAGTTGAAGAAGTTCTTTACCTCAGCCTAGGACTACATTAAGCTTTATATTGTAAATTTTCAGTTTCACTTTACAACGCAAGACCCTGAGATTCAGTTCCTAGGTTCTCTTGTGGATAACGAGAACTCAAGATCTCTCCAGAAAGGATAACTAGGAAATACTAGTGACCTGTCTCAGACTTCCAAGGCTACATTTCCCTACACATCGTCCCTAAATTCTAGGAATGAAGTATGAAGGTACCTCTCAGTGGAATTCATGAGTCATTCTCTTATTTTTTTCTAAATGTAAGAGAATTTAAACTGCTCTCCAATGATGGGAATATGATCCTTGGCTTTCTATAGCCACTAGTGTTGGGTCCGGACATAAAATGCCCAGGGCAAATAGTGACTAACATTTCCAGTTCTTATGCCCGATTTGCCCAATTCTGGTATGCAAACATTTCAGTGTGAAAACAGGGACAGTCACAGGGAACTAGGAAGGCTGTTCATCCTAATTGTGACAAAACACAATCAACCCCCATGCCAGTTCTCCTGGTGGACAAACACAAGGCAAACCAATCATTATAGGTGGTAAGCACATGTATAAAAAGTATGTGTTAAATCCACATCATCTCTTCTGTTTCTGGACTACAGCATTTCTTTAGTTAGAGCCTTGGATCTCAAGCTTTACCATGCAACAGAATTACCCAGAGGGTCTGTGAAAGCACAAACTGTTGGACCCTATACCATGAGTTTCTAAGAGTAGGACTCAAGAATCTACATTTCTTGGGACCAGGCCTCTGGCACAGCAGGTTAAGCCACCCTCTGCAGTGCCTGAATCCCATATGAGCACCTGTTCATGTCCTGGCTGCTCCATTTCCAATGCTGCTCCCTGTTACTGCACCTGAGAAAGCAGTGGAAGACAGCCCATGTCCTTGGGCCCCTGCACCAACATGGGAAACCTGGAAGAAGCTCCTGGCTCCTGATTTTGGCCAGGCCTGGCCCCAGCTGTTGCAGCCATTTAGATAGTGAACCAGTTAATGGAAAAGCTATCACTCTCTGTCTCTACTTCTGTCTGTCTCTGTAACTTTGCCTTTCAAATAAACAAATACACTTTTTAAAAAATTTGCATTTCTAACAAGTATAAAAAGTCATTAGGTGATGATGTTGTTCTGGGGACTCAGTTTTCTGAACCGCTGCTCTAAGTCTGGCATATTACTGTCTTCTGAGAATATCTTAAAATAAAAAGGGGTCAGGTGAAAGTACGAATGCATGAATCAACAACATTATTTTATAAGAATTAATCTGTCTTCTTCATTTCTTAATCACTTCTTGGTGGTATAATAGAAAAGACTTAAATTTTCAAGCCGATTTCTTTTTTATCATTTTAGGATTTATGTATGTATTTTGAAAATCAGAATTAGAGAGAGGGAGAGACAGAGCTCTTCCATCTGCTAGTTCACTCCCCTGGGCTGCAACAGCCAGGGATGAGCCAGGCAGAAGCTAGGAGTTTCATCAAGGTCTCCCACATGGGTAGCAGGAGCCCACACACTTGGACCATCTTCAGCTGCTTTTCCCAGGCCATTAGGAGGGAGCTAGATTCAAGCCAATTTCAAGCAAACTTTTGCAACACAGTGGAGGTGTTCTCTCTCCTTGGGCTTACTGTAATGACTGGTATTACTCTGAGGAAAAGTGAGTACCCTGTATTATAATTCTACTGAATTTTGAGTACTCTTATATATTCTCAAACCCAACAGCTGAAATATCCTTTGTAATTAATCTGAGTCATTATTTCACAATTATCTTTCTCCCTGGAATACTAAACAGAAAAAAATAGTGCATGTTAATCACAAAACCTGCATTTCTTTGAACCTATGCAAAAATTTTAATATCACTAAATATGTAACAGATATAAAGGTAATTCCAGGATGTAAATATGCATTCAATTTTACACCCAAGTTCTGCCCTTGGAAATATCTATTGTTTTTTCATTGGTGCATAGATTTTTGCCTTCAGCTGAAGAGATATGCTCCTTATCTTCCAGAAAGGTTACTGACTGCCCTCATTTGAATGCCATATTTGACCTAAGAAAAAATGAGTTATGTTTTGCAGGTATAATTTAAATAGCATTTCCCTAAAAGGTTTCTAGGAAAATGGAGTTGAAATAGAAAAACTTTACTATTGTGATGAATAAAATGAATTTCTAAATGTCCCTATCTCAGAGACTAGTTTTCAATAATAACAACTTTGTTTTTGTCTTCAGCGTTCCAGTGGTGGTCTTGCCATTCCTCTGTGTGCATTCCAGGGGACTGTGTCTCTCCATGCACCAACAGGGAAAACTCTATCTCTTTCTACTTATGAGGTAAGCGCAGAAGGGCAAAAAATAACCCCAGCCTCTAAGAAAATAGAAGTCTATCGATCCAAAAGTGTTGGCCATGAACCAAATTCAGAGGATTCTCCTAACACATTTGCGGACACCAGTGTGAAAATACACTTGGAGGTTCTTGAAATTTGCGAAAATGAAGAGGCCTTGGATACTGTTTCTATCATTAGCAACATCAGCCAGTCCTCCACAAAGGTCAGATCTCCATCCCTACGCTACTCACGAAAAGAAAACAGATTTGTTTCATGTGATTTAGGGGAAACAGCCTCATACTCTCTCTTTTTACCCACAAGCAATCCTGATGGTGATATCAACATCTCCATTCCAGACACTGTTGAAGCACACAGGCAGAACAGTAAACGACAGCATCAAGAGAGGGATGGCTACCAGGAGGAAATCCAGCTGTTAAACAAAGCTTACAGGAAAAGAGAGGAAGAAAGCAAGGGTAATTAGAGGTGCTTCGGGCTAACAGAAGAAGGCCCTGAAACTTCAAAATACAAAACTTTGTTCTGAGAGCTGATTTGCTTTCATTTGTGGGTCTGCATAAGCTTTACCAATTTACTAGTTAATTATTTTTAGTGCAAACAGCTGGAACTAGTGCACACACTTAAGTGCATTTTATGTATTACCTAGAGATCACACACTGTGGTAATTGAAAGATTTTGTTTCTTATCCAACTTTGAAAAAAAAAAAAAAAACTTTTCTGAATCAATTCTTGGCCTAGTTTACTACTATTTCTGCTTATATTTGTCAACCTCTCAGTAAACAAGGAAATCATATAAATTCAATGAATATACTATTCCCATGCATGTGTTTTTACAGGTAAAAACTGTAAGGGAGGAAGAGACTTAAGGGGAATGAGAGACTTGCTGGAATGTTGTTAGCAAAGCAAGCTTACTGGAATTATGGCTTCAGCTTTACATGGATCTCTACGAAACCCATTCTTGTGTAAAATGACCAATAAGCTGCCAGTTTGGGGATACACATGTCCCTAATCTATCAATAGTTGTTTCCTTAATTTCTATAAAATATAAATTGTATATTTTCCTTTTTCTTCTCTGTTATATTAAAGTGTTCTTTCTTCTTTTCAGTATGTCAAGGCTGATGGCCCATGAAACAAGTATGCTATGGGTTACAGGTGAAATTAGAAGTAGTCTTTAACTCCAACATTATTGGAAAAGGTTGTAATTGTACACTTCATTCTAGAATTGTTTTGTTTATTTGAAGTAAAACTGGGGGGAAAATTTGCCAGATTAAATTAAGAGAGCATATCCAACTAGACTAACAAGCTTCTGGATAAAGCAGAAGAAAATCCTCTGAGTCTAAAATGAAAATGTTTGTTTCTAAAGCTGCAGATTAGGTAGATTTTCTTGGCCATTCTTGAAGCACAGAAATATTCATTTCAAATATTACTTCAAGTTCATGTGATTTGTTTTTGTTTCTACCCCAGAGACATGATGTGATATCCCAAATAAAGGAACAATTCATGTTATTAAGTAGCTGCATATATATTTAGATATTAATTTTAAAATATATTACACTGCAAAAATGCAAGAATCATATTATCAGAATGTTAGTAATGGATATTTAAAAATTATGAAGTGATTTTTCTTCAAATTTCTTTACCCTATTCTTTCTGTAAAATGTATATTAAATGAGTTACTTTGGTATTTATTTCCAGTTATTGAGTTGACATTTACATAGTCTTAGACTTTGTGTACCCCTACCTCATTCACATACATTTTCTATTTGTTTACAGATTAAGTGAATTATGTTTTAGAATTTTTATTTTGATTTCTATTTCATTGTATTGAATCAAAATTCTAAATTACTCAACATGGGCTTTCAGACTGTTTTATCTTCAGAGGGTGTTTTTTAGCTTTTTAGTTGAGGCTTGCTTGTTTACTTGCTTTTGCCACCAAGAAAAATCATTTTCAAAATGTTTATTCTCTTAATGGACTTTCTTCACCTCTCATTTAACTTCTCCATATCTCTATTTAAATTTGGGAATCAAATGTAATGCCATTAGTAATGTTTGTAAAGCAAGCCTCAAAAATGCATGGCATAAACTCAAATATATTCTTATTACAAATATTCTACTTTAAAAGACTTTGTATCATCAAGATTACTATTTCAACACAGTGACTAATGGGAGTATCAATCTGATGTTTTATATCAATTCTAAGTGTCTTTCTAAAAGAAAAAACTCAGTTGAATAATCAAATAATGCTTTTACAAATAACTTGACAACTTAAACTTAGACATGTAATATTCTAAAGGATAAAGGAGATATTGCTTCTTTAAGATGGAATTTCTAGTAACAAGGAAATTAGAAATAAGATTGTAAGAAAGCTGAGGAAAACAGTAAATATCTGAATGCAAAAATTTTGTTTTACCTATTCAGCATTTAAGATGAGAAGGATGATTTTGTGAAAATCAGTGTTTAAAGAGCATTAAGAATTGGATTGGAATACAATAATAACTGTTTTCCCTCCTGCCTTCCATTTAATTTTCACTGAATACAGGCCTTATCTGGGGAAACTGGAAAAAAAAGGATTTAGGATTATTTAATGGCTCTGGCTTATTGCACAATATGGTGGATACACTCAAAACTTTGGCAATATCGAATAAATGCCAGAATTATTTGACCCAAAAATCATATTTTAGAGGGTAGTCAGCATCATTTTACTAGCTAATCTGTCACACTTCAAACTCCAAGCCAACAGTAGCTGAATCTACAATAAAAACCTACTAGGCCTTTGCCTAAACATGAATGGCTATTCCAAATTCTTGTTAAGAGAGAGGAAGATTAAACTACAAAATTATTCTAAATCTACCTACTCTTTAGAGTGATTTTGATTGTAAAGTGTGTCTCTGACATAGGAAATACTAGATATACATATATCTAGTGCTATACCCAAATATCTTACCCTTGTATAGCTGTATTGTTCTTGTTATTAATAAATACTATGTTTTGTATAGATTATTTCTTTTCTCTATAAATAGATGAGTAGAAGCCAAAAACTACTTGCTATCTGTTAAAATATCACCAGTTGGATGGTGACTCCTATAAACTGCAAGCACATAATCCCTAAAACCCATGGTAATCAAAATAAACAAATAATGTATAATCTATAAAATTTCCAATTGAGACTGACAGAGGCAACTCATTTTGAAGACAGCAAACATCACAAATATCACTCAGAAAAAATAGTCTTTTTTCAATCTGGTTCTATAGTGTTTAATTTTATAAATAGATTTTTTTTTAATTGCTTATATTTTTCAGTTACTTTCACTCCTATCTGTATTGTACTATTTAATAGATGGCTAGAACATGATAGAAATTTTTTTAAATACTTGGGATTACAACTGTGAATAAAAACAAAACTAATATGTAAATATACATGTACTGTGAGTTTGAGCCAGTTGCAAAGTTAGAGAACGTGGTCCAAAAAAGATTTCCCTTACTCCTGACACCAATTGTAAGTTCAGGGTGTTCCCCAAACCACTGTCAGTTTCTTTTCTTTTTTTTTTTTTTTAAGAATTATTTTATTTATTTGAAAGCATTACAGAGAGAGGTAGAGCCAAGAGAGAGAGAGAGAGAGGTCTTCCACACTGCTGGTTCACTCCCCAGTTGACCAAAACAGCCACAGCTGAGCTGAGCTGAAGCCAGGAGCCAGAACTTCTTCCAGGTCTCTCACTCGAGTGAAGGGGCCCAAAGACTTGGGCCATCTTGCACTGCTTTCTCAGGCCATAGCAGAAAGCCGGCTCAGAAGAGGAGCAGCCAGGACTTGAACTGGTGCCCACTTGGGATGTCAGTGCTGCAGGCTGGGGCTTTAACCCACTGCCCCACAGCGCCGGCCCCTGTCAATTTCAGTATTCACTATAAGGACTCAAAAACTCACTCACAGAACACTGTATACTCCTGGTTATAGTTTTACAGGTTAAAATCTGCCAAAAGAAGAAACTGAGTTCATGAAAAGTTATAAATATAGAACCTCCATTGTACTTTCCCCTTGTAGTAATGGACAATAAACTTTCCACCAACCAATGAAGTTCATGTGAATCTTCAGGCCAGAGTCTTTACTGGACTCCATCATGGCATGAGAAGGAGTGAGCATGGTTTGTTGTTCACAGGACAGGTCTCGGTTTCCAGCTCCTCAGGAGATCAAGCTGAAACAGAATGACCATAGGTCCCCATTTAATATTTGGCTAGTCCAAGGCCCTAAGACAGTATCACTTTATCAGGCATGATACTCTAAAAAGTTTAGAAATTACTTCCCCATGGTCAGCAGTGTGGTGTAGCAGGTAAAGCCACTATCTGCAGTGCCAGCAATCATTGGTTTTGAGTCCTGGCTGCATCACTTCTGATCCAGCTCTCTGTTTTGGCCTGAGAAAGCAGTGGAAGATGGATCAGGACTTTGGGCCCCTGCAACCCCATGGGAGACCCAGAAGAAGCTCCTGGCTCCTGGGTTCGGATCGGCGCAGCTCCGGCAGTTGCAGCCAATTGGGGAGTGAACCACAGGATGGTAGACAGCTCTCTCTCTCTCTCTCTCTCTCTCTCTCTCTGCCCCTCCTTCTCTCTCTCTTCTACTCCACTTTTCAAAGTAAATAAATAAATCTTTAAAAAAAATTCCTACAGGGCCGGCGCCGTGGCACAGTGGGTTAATCCTCCGCCTGTGGTGTGGGCATCCCATATGGGCGCCGGTTCTAGTCCTGGCTGCTCGTCTTCCAATCCAGCTCTCTGCTATGGCCTGGGAAAGCAGTAAAAGATGGCCCAAGTGCTTGGGCCCCTGCACCCACATGGAGAATGGAAAGAAGCACTTGACTTCTGTCTTCAGATCAGCGGAGCTCCGGCCATAGTGGCCATTTTGGGAGTGAACCAACAGAAGGAAGACCTTTCTCTCTGCCTATCCCTCTCACTGTCTGTAACTCCACCCCTCAAATAAATAAATAAAATCTTTAAAAAAAAAATTCCTACTCTAAAAAGAAATAGAAATTACTTTCCCAGAAATTGAGGGGAAAGGCCAGAGTTCTCTTCAGATAAAATTAAGTTCTTTACTTACACATTTACATGTACAGTTACCAACTTATACAGTGGTTTGACTTATGATTTTTTACTTCATAATAGTGAAGAAGGATATGCATTCAGTGGGAACCATACATCAAATTCTGAGTTTTATCTCTTCCCAGTCTATGATATGTAGCAAAATACTCTCTTGTGCTGCTCAGTAGCAAACTGAACTGCAGCTGCCAGTCAGCCATGTGATCACAAGAGTAAATGACTGCAGGTTGCTCCTCTTCCAGTCCAGCTCTCTGCTGTGGCCCAGGAAGGCAGCGGAGGATGGCCCAGGTGCTTGGGCCCTGCACCCGCATGGGAGACCAGGAGGAAGCACCAGCCTCCTGGCTTCGGATCGGCGCAGTGCGCTGGCCACAGCGTGCCAGCCGTGGCAGCCATTTGGAAGGTGAACAAACGGGAAAAGGAAGATCTTTCTCTCTGTCTCTCTCTCTCTCACTAACTCTGCCTGTCAAAAAAAAAAAAAAAAAAAAAGTAACCGACTGACACCCTATAGTGTACTGCATTGCTAAACCATGATGTTTGCTAGGTTAGGTGTACCAAATGCATTTTTGACTATGACATTTTCAAGCTATGATAGGTTTATAGGGATGTAACTCCGTCATAAATCAAGGAGCATCTGTATATGTACATTTACTAGTATAGGTAAACACACACATATATGCAGGTACTTGCTCATGACAGGCCTTCAAACAGTGGAAAATGTGTGTTATTTTTAAATTCCATTTTCCATAAACTTTTTGAAATATCCTTATATATGACAGCAATAAGGAGAAAATGTTAAATAAAAGGACAAAGATGGAAGAGTCCTTTTACCTTAATCCGGTTAGGAAACATTCCATAAGTCACATTTCTTCAGAGATTCAAAAGAAGCGAAGAAACATTCTATGAGATTATGTAGGAAAATCATAGTTCAGCGAAGAGAACCACATTTCAAGTAGTAGTGTGCTGTTTGTATTTTGTGAAACCAATGACTAAGGAGATCAATGTGAATGCAGATGAGTGAGAGAAGGAGAAAGCAGTAAGACAAAGCCAGGGAAAGGCAGGTCATTTCCGCCTTACAGGCTAGGTGGAGACTTTGACCTTATTCTAAATGCAGTGGTAAGCCATTGGTGGATTCTGAGCAAAAGCCTGACACATTTGGTTTCAAGAATCACTGTTTGTTGTGAGTAGTAAAAGATGACTATATAAAGAGCACTTAGGAGGCATTTCAGTGGTCAGGATTAGCAACAATCTTGGCTAGGATAACGGTAGTAGCAATGGAGATGATAACAGAATCACATTGACTCAATAAATAAGGAAAATTTCCTTGATAACATTAAATTATATATTTTTAAAATATCTGTCATTGGAGCCTATTGCTGAGGGGAAATATATCCCTGGCATCTATTTTCTGTCAGTACTCTGTCGTAGTCCAATGTTCTAAACACATCCATGAATGACAGAGGCTAGAAGCCTGAAAATTGTATTTGCTAGTTCAGGCTTAGCATCTGCCAGTGTGACAGGCATTTGTATAAGCTTTGGAAGGCTGAGTTGAAGAGGAGCACAACAGTTAAATGAACACTCTTCTCAGTTGGATCTTTCTCCTCTAAGATATGGTTCAAAGATGTAAGTACTTTCATTTTTGATTCCACATTTCCAAAAGATGCTTTTATGATTATTATGCTCATCTGCAGTAAGCTGTCAGAACAGAAAGGAAGGATTCTCCACTGAGTTCTCAGTGGGACTGGCCAGGAAGAAGTCACTGCGGCTTCTGCTTTATTGGACAGAACTAGGTACAAAGTCTAATTTAATGCTAAAGGAGGCTAGTAACTATATCTTGCTGTCTGTAAAGAAGAAACCTGAGGTGAATGTTGCAGCACAGTGCTTAAGCCATTGCTTGGGACAGTCACATCACATATCAAGAGTATCCAGGATTGAGTCCCACCCTGCTTCTAATCTAGCTTCCTGCTGGTGCATGCCTTGGGAGACAGCAGATAGTGGCTCAAATACTTAGGTGCCTGCCACCTACATAGTAGGCCTGAATGGAGTTTCTGGCTTATTTCAACCTAGCCCAGCATCAGCTTTTGTGGGCATTTGGGAAATGAACCAGTGGATGGTAGAGATATTTCTCTTTCCCCACTCCTGTTTGTCTGTCTGTGTCTCTCCTATTCAAGTACAGAAATTAAACCAATATAAACTGATCTTTTGTATATAAAGAGAATTGAAAATGAATCATGATGTGATTGGAAGGGGAGAGGGAGCGGGAAAGGGGAGGGTTGTGGGTGGGAGGGAAGTTTTGGGAGGGGGAAGCCATTGTAACCCATAAGCTGTACTTTGGAAATTTATATTCATTAAATAAAAGTTTAATAAAAAAAAAAAGAAAGAAATTAAACCAATAAACTTCAAATAAAGAAAAATCAACCCAAAGATGGTGAACAATTAGCCAACCTGTATTACATGCCCCATGATCCCCAACTAAATAATCACACACTACCATAATAGAATGTGAGTGATGTTACAAGATGCAGAGGCAGAGGAGGTACACAAAATAATCCAACAATGATATATCTTCCCAAGCTTGAGTTATTTCGTTTTGACTCTAAATGTGTGAAATCAACACTGAAGTCTACACTGTACTGCTCCAAACATAGGTCAGGTTTTTTTATATGAACTCGTATGGTTTGAATGTTAAAAGCCCATGTGTTAAAGACGTAGTCCCCAAAATGACGCTATTGGGAGGTAGGACCTTCTAGCATGTCCTTAGGTTATATGCTAGAATGGTAGGGCCTAGCTGTTGAAAGGCAGCTATTTTGAGAAGGTTGCTATAAAAGTTTAAGTTTGGGGCAGGCACCATGGATCACTTTATTAATCCTCCGCCTGTGGCGCTAGCATTCCATATGGGCGCCAGGTTCTAGTCCCGGTTGCTCCTCTTCCAGACCAGCTCTCTGCTGTGGCCTGGGAGGGCAGTGGAGGATGACCCAAGTACTTGGGCCCCTGCACCCGCATGGGAGACCAGGAAGAAGCACCTGTCTCCTGGCTTCAGATCGGCACAGCACCGGCTGTAGCGGCCATTTGTGGGGTGAACCAATGGAAGGAAGACCTTTCTCTCTGTCTCTCTCTCAGTCTATAACTCTACCTGTCAAATAAAAAAAAAAAGTTTAAGTTTGGACCCAACTACTCTTTCTGCTTCCCAGCTTGTGATGTGATCCTTCCTTTACATGTACCCCACCACCTTCAATCTGCCATCTTCCATGGATGCCTCATCCTAGCCAATTTCTGCATCATGCCACATAGACTGAACTTCCAGAGCTGTGTGCTAAATAAACTTTTCTCCTTCTTAAGTTATCTGCCTCAAGTATTTCATTATGGTGACAGAAAGCTGACTAATATACAATATCTTCTATAACTCAAGATACAAAGAAGATAATATCTACATGTTTTCCCTACAGTCTTTAGGTCCAAATTTCAAATGCCTAAAAAACATGTTTACAAACATTCACAAAACACACAGAAAAGCACACATTCTTCCCCAATTGCTGAAGAGTAGTTAAAAATCCAAATATAAAACTACCACAGTTATAATCTTTTCCAATATTATGTAGAACAATTTAATTTCCTGGAGGTGTGTTGCCTTGAAACACTTTGTTACAGAGAAGTACTTTTGCTCTGGTTTGATGTAAACATTTCACTGAGTAATTTTTCCGGAAAAAAGGAAGAAAATATCATAAATAAATTTTTCTGTCACTCAGCAGAAATACAACTCCCAGAACTTTAAAAGGTTAGGGTCAAGAAATGTTAGGGTTTAAACAAAGCCACAATTATCTGGTTAAACTAGTAAAGCTACATATTATGTGCTAGAAGAAGCCTTAAGGATGAATTTTCATTATCTCTATTATATTTATAAAAATCTTTATCAACTAAAAATTTTCTTCTGAATACTACTTTACAACACCTTTTGCTCAGATTCAACATGGCATGCTTAAATTGGATGAGAAAAATTCATCAATTTAATGAGAATATAGTTTTCAAAAGAAAATATGTTACAGAAGATTCCCAAGGTCTTTATGTATTCTGGAATCCTTTGTTTTCACCAAGTTACTCTTTTTTTCCTTTTCATGGGAAACATATGGCATTAGTAGTCAATGTTAACTGTTCATAAGAACATCTAGTTCACCTAGAATAGTCTCATTTTCCAATCATGTTCCTATTACAATAACAAACAGTGTCATCTTTAACCCTTAAAGGTGACACAGTTTGGATAATATATCGCCACACTTTGTACAGTTTTATGCAATTATACCACATCTACAAGCTCTTTTCCCAAAAAAGATATTTTAAAAAGATATTTCAATATTTACTGTAAATTAAAAAGAGACTGTAATATCTACAAGTGCCCAACTAAAAGTTACTCCTGCTGCTTTTTATATTTCAGTTAGAGAATACACTGAAATATCAGTGATTGGTTATCACCAAGGATCTATCCTGAGATAATAAAAACAAGACAGACCTCTCATGCCTTCAAAGATATAAGTTAAAGGTGAGGACCTTCCCCTCACACCCCTAACTGTAAAATGCCCCAAATCACAAAGCAAGCAACACCATCTGGAATTATTGAATACTCAATTAAATTCAAATAGAAGATAATGTCATTGATAAGAAATAAAAGTACATGGAAATATTCTGATTTCTGCTTCATTGTCATTTTTACAATTCACTGCAACCAACAGCATTAGATATCTTTTCTATTCTAGATCCATCCACCCTTCTACCTCTTAATCTCTGTCCCAAAAGACTGCACTGCACAAACCACATCAACAAACTTTACATGCTCTCTGCTTCTCTGAGTTTGACCAATTGTGATTTCCAGCAAAAGATCAAAGAGAAGGTGAGGTCAAGGTATTTATTCCTCCAACTCACGTTGGGCTGGATCTTCCCCTTTGACAACAGTCATTGCTCTTTGTAGGCAGCTGACTCTATTTGGTTCATTCAGAACTCCAGTACCCTTTCTCTCCACCCATTTGGGCCAAGAGACAGTAACATATCTGTTGTCACTAACTCCAGTTTACTGATATTTCTATGGTCTGTTTAGACTTGCACCTGAATATAAAGTACAAACAAACACATTCGGAGTTCACAGAAAAATGTGACTCAAGGAGCTGATTAGAATTTGGGGCTTAAACAGTAGTGCCCCTCTCTTTGTGGGAGATATATTCCAAGACACCCAATGGATGTCTGAAAATGTATATATATATATGTATACACACACACCTCTCTTCATTTTTATATACATATATATGATTTTCCTGCATAAATTTATAGTAAAGTTTAATTTACATAATAGGCACAGTAAGAGATTAGCAATAATAAGAACTATCCTAATAATGTTATTTCTAAATACCTCATTGTACTTTACTAACCCTTCTTCATGGTATGACGTGAGATGATATAAGGCCTCTGGGATAAGATAAAGTAAGCCTCAGTCCTTTCTGGTGCAGCACATTGCCATCAATGAGAACATGTTTTCTGTTCATGTCTTCTATACACGGACAAGTTTATATCTTTTCCATCTTAACTAAGAACTTATTCTTGTGGCTGTAACTTTTGCAGTTTGAGGTACAACTGAGGTGCAAAATTACCATGAATTTCTTTCCTGCTTCACAGTTTCATGAGCAGCTTTGTCCTTCTTTTAGATTTTAGTAATCTCAGCATATATTTTTTTTCTTTCCTCATTAAGAACATTGACCTTTTCACTTAAAAGGAAGTGCTTCACAGCTTGTCAACATATCTGAATTGCTAGCATTGCTGCACTTGTGATTTGGGGCCATTACTATACTTCAACATATTCATGGCAATACTGCAACAGTCCATCTGTTAATTAAGGTGGCTACTCATCCACCAATGAGCATATACATCATGGATACGCTGGATGAAGTGTTGATTCACAGCCTGGGTAGAACAGAACACAGATCTCATCACACTACCCTGAATGGCATACAATTTAAAACTTATGAACTATTTCTGGAATTTTTCAAGTTCACTGTAGGTAACTTGAAATCTCTGAAAGCAAAATCGCGACGGGGGCGGGGGAAGTGAGGGTGGTGAGGAGGGCTACTGCATATCTTAAATGAGAAGTGGAAGAAAGAAGGGCATTTATGGGAAAACAAATGACTTTTCAGAAAGACAAACAGGCCCTGAGAATAGAAGGAAGCATGATCCTTTTGTGACTATTTTAGTTGTGCTAATTTCTAGTCTCCAGTGACATTTGGTGTTCTTTGGTTGTCCTCCTAGATTTATGACAACTGAGTTCTCACAGTTCTTTTGGGAGGCTCAATTTTTAGGTAGACAGTAGATTTCAGAAATTCAAATGCCATCTACCCAAAATAAGTTTTAGGACACAAAAGTATCCTGGTATGCACGTATACTGCATCTCCTTTTCTTATTTTAGAGTTTATTTAGCCTTTATCGTCCCCTCAAGAGGTTAGGCACAGGAACGCTCATGCCACGCCTATTTCAGTGTCATCTCTAGCATCTTTAAATGTTATATGTATAAATGAACTGGATATCTCCTGGCGAATATCCAAGCCTGAGTAGCCCAATCACTTGCTTACTCAAGAGTGGCTCTTACATGACACTCAGTAGCCTGGTTAGTAAACAGGGTTCCTTCAAAGGAACCCAGGAATCTTCCATTCCTGTTCATTTGCACTGCCTAAGAGCTCTGCGCTGAATGCGACACGCATTCTATTGGCTAAAGGAAAGGAGGTACGGGCGCACTTATACTTAATATTTTAAACGTTTGCATAAAGTACGATAAACTCATTTCTTCAAACTTTGAAGAGCTACTCTATCGATCCAGTGGTTCTTGGGTTTCCACGTTTAATAACCAGAGCCTAACGGAAGCAGACTTCGGGTGTTTCCACGAGGAATAACAAAGTAAAACCCAAATGCCAGCTCCTTACTTGCCGAGCCTAGGGAGAAAAACCTGCAAGCGTTTCGCTCTCCCGCCTTCCTCAGGTACAAATGCAGTCTCCTCAGACTTCAGAAGCAACCCCAGCTGTCCAATCCCCGTGATAGCCAAGGCCGCCCGCCTGTGACGTCACCGGAAAAGGCTGCCTCCACCGCTAAACGGCCCGCCTCCTTGCCCTGGGCACCGGAAGCAAAACGGAAGTGGACGTGCACACGCTTCCGGGCCCAGACGCCATTTCCAGCGGCTCCGGAGTTTCGCGGGTTGTAATCCACCGAGACAATGAGCTATGACTACCATCAAAACCGGGGCCGCGATGGAGGACCCCGCAGCTCCAGTGGGGGCTACGGAGGGGGCCACGGAGGGAGCCGAGGTTCCGGAGGCGGCGGCGGCGGCGGCGGAGGAGGAGGTGGTCGAGGTGGCCGGGGCCGGCATCCCGGGCACCTGAAAGGCCGAGAAATTGGCTTGTGGTACGCGAAAAAGCAGACACAGAAGAACAAGGACGCAGAAAGGCAGGAGGTAATCCGAGATTCTGTACTCGCGGGCTCGCGGCAGGACTGATGTGTTTCGCTTCCCGCCGACGCCTTTTCTTTGCTCTTTTTCTGAGCTGGTGCACGTGCTTTGTGAAGTGTAAAGACGTGCAGATATCATTATGCCAAAGCTTCCTGTAGCGGGTGTTACACCGCTTCACGTTGGCGGTGCGCGTCTGCCCTGAAGCATTCAGGATTTATGCAGGATGAATGTATACGAGTACTTTCATAAAGGACAAGAGCATTGTGGGCAAAACGAATGTTATGTTCAGGTTCCAGCTGAATTCAGCTTCATCAGGGTTGTTATATCTCTGGCCGTCCATTCCTTCACGAAAATTATTGTCACTTTCATTTTAAGTTCTTCGCCTGGTGAAGCTGAAAATATCGATCTTTAATGTTCACGCTAGGTTTGCACCCAGCAGAAGCAGGCAGGCATAATTATAAATGCAGATTGTCCATAAAAGTAGATCACCTTTTATTATCAGCGTTAAAAGTATTCGCCACAAACCCAGGGTTTTTGTTTTTATGGAGAAGTGGTGAAATTACTTTTGATTAGCACCTCTTAAAGAAGGAAACTTGGGATTTTAGAAGTCGAAGAAGCAGAAATAATTTGGCTTGGAATCTTCAAGTGATTGTCAGGTTAATTTGCATTTTAAAGATCTGTAGTAAAGGAAACATTAAGTTCCCTAAGTGACACATTCTAGTAAAAAATTATTTTTATCATTGAACAAGGTTTCTTCATCTAAGCCTTAGAATAACCTTTTAGTGACTTCTTGAAAAGTATCTCTTATATTAGAATACAATTAAACCACCACTTAGGCTAATCTTTTTAAACCATTGCATTTATTTTTCTCTTAACCATGTCTTTTCAATGTTTTTGTGGCTTTCTCCATTTATCTTTACAGTTAGCACATTCTTCTCTTAGAAAAAAAAAACTATTTCTTAAACAGCCCCAAATTGTTCAATGAACAAACTGGTTTTGGAAAATAGGAGACTCCTTTAAACCTTTTTCATATTGGAACAATTCAGCTATCCATAAAAGTTAGTACATAGTAACTTGATCAGATTTTATTTACCATTTGTTTCAAACAGTGTCATACACATTTACATAGTAACTTGATCAGATTTTATTTACCATTTGTTTCAAACAGTGTTATACACGTTGACACAGGTCTGTGAAAAAAATGTGACACTTGGGGGACTTACCAACTACATGGGAAATTAAGAACTATACAGATGAAACTTATTAAGTCAGGAAAAGTTGTTAGTGTTTTCACATGAAGGGTAGAGTCGCTTGTTTGTGGATACTATGAATGGAAGTCAGTTTCAGCCCCTCTCCCCAAACCTCCGCCTCTCTCCCCAAACCTCCGTTTTAGTAATTCTCCCTACCATTTATTCACTTGCCAAGGCCAAATAAGCTACATCTTTGACTCTTCTTTTTCATTTCAGCCAATTGATCTGCTCTGGCCTCTTAATTTATCCGAAATCCAGTCTGTTTTTGTTTTTTTAAAAATTTATTTATTTGGAAGACAGGGAGAGAGGCTAGAGCTGGGCCGGTCAGGAGCCAGGAGCTTCTTCCAGGTCTCCTACATGAGAGCAGAGGCTCAAGTACTTGGGTCATCTTCCACTGCTTTCCCTGACTCACTAGCAGGGAGCTGGTCCGAAGTGGAGCAGCCAGGATTTGAACTGGAGCCCATATGGGATGCTGAAATCGCAGGTGGTGGCCCACCAAATCCAATCTTTTTTTCTGTAACAGTTACCATAGAGGAAGCCACTGTGTTGTTGTTGTTGTTGTTGTTTTTCTACTCATAGGTTCCTAACTAATCTTCTAGTTTGCACTCTTTGTGCCCAATTAAATCTGTGTGTTATAGCCACCCAGGCTGATCTTTTAAAAGGAAAAACCTAGGTCATTTCATTCTGTAGATTCCTACTTGACATTTGAAGCCTTGTCATTTCTGTCTCATTCTAATAGGAGGGTACTTTAAAAATTTTTTGGAAAAGTGGAATGGATAAGTTTGTTTTACTTCATAAGTTTTGAAATCCATGTGTGAGTTTTTCATAATATGCATTTTTACATGAACGACCCCATGTGTGCCTGGGTTTCAAAAATTTTGCTCCAAAATAAGCTTATGTTTTAATTCAGTTTTCTATGAGTGTTTTGAAGTGCCCTCACATTAGAATGAGACAAGTGACATGGCTTTGAATCTCAAGTAGAGAGCTAGAGAATGAAATGATCTTCCATGTTCCATTCCTAATATATTGTGTAGGAATCTTGGTAGTCTGGCTTCAAATATTAGATTTTTGCTCTGTGACCTTATCCTTCTAAACCCATCTAATGTAGTTATAACCTTTGAAAACATACTTTATTTTTACTTTTTTATTCCAGTGTCGTGCCATCCTCTTGTCTAAAGTGCACCTCTCCATCTTCATTAAATATTAATATTTTTAGTTGGTGCATCCTAACTCTTTCTTTGACCACCTTCAGCTTGATGTGATTGCTTCTCAGTCAGAATTTCCGTAGCCTCTACTTTTGAAGTAATACTGTATTTACAAATGAGAGGCATTGTAATCATTGATTGATAACTCTTTAACAAATATTTTATTGATTACATAATATATTTTAAACAATAGCTTAGGCACCTAAGAGAGTTGTAGTCCCTGCCTTACGGAGATTCTGGTATGTTAGGAGCTAGGGGCATTTAAGAATATAATCTTAGAGTGTCGTGATAAGGAGAAAATGGGCTATTTCCTAATTCAAGTGAAGGAATTTCAGAAGATTTCCAGAGAAGGTTACCTTAAGCTGAAACTTGAAAAACAGCAAAATGTGTGTTTGGGGTTTGGAAAGGATTTTCAAAGACAGTAACAAATGCCACAACATAGAGATCAGGAAGAACGTGTTCAAGGAACTGAACATTGAGAGTGGTGGAATGAAGATAGAACTTTGGATTTCAAACTTACAGACCAGTCACACAAAAAGAAATACGTTTGTGTTTATAACCCAGGACACTTACATATAAACTGCAAATTTTGTGAAATGATGTTTAATTCTCTGCACATTGCTCTGAGTTTATTATTTTTGTTTTTTGTTTTTTTTTTAATTTGACAGAGTTATAGACAGAGAGAAAGGTTTTCCTTCCATTGGTTCACTGCCCAATGGCTGCTACGGCCGGTGCTACACCGATCCGAAACCAGGAGCGAGGTGCTTCTTCCTGGTTTCCCATGCAGGTGCAGGGACCCAAGCACTTGGGCCATCCTCCACTGCCCTCCCGGGCCACAGCAGAGAGCTGGCCTGGAAAAGAGCAGCCAGGACCGGAACCGGCGCCCATATGGGATGCTGGTGCCGCAGGCAGAGGATTAACCAAGTGAGCCACGGCACCAGCCCGAGTTTGTTATTTTTGTACTTTTTTTATTAAGCTGATCTTGATTGTTTAATTTCACAAACAGTGATTTGAAAAACTCTGGGCTAGAAAAATAAGCTGCGCCTTGAAATTATTTTTTCCCTAAGGACCATAGCAAGCCTTCAGACTATTAAAGAATGAAATGATTACATTTTGAACTTTAAAATTCAGTGTGGGAGCAATGTGGAGAATGGATTAAAGAGATAGTCTCTGGGCAAGGAGACCAAATAAGTAACCCTTGCAATAATTAAGTTGAGGAATGACAGCCTGATTTAAGACATGGGCAGTGAAGGAGGGAAGTGGACAGATTCAGATGATTTAGGGGTTGAATCAAAATCATTTTGTGATTTATCTAGAGGAACAAGGACAGCAGATCTTCATGGATGACTTCTTTGTAGCTGTATAAGGATCAGGCTTGTTGAAGCATGATGATGAATAGATTGTTAAGGATCCTGTGAGTTTAATATTATTATGTGGCTTGGTAAGTGAGGATTTGTAGGAGGCAGAACACAGTGTGAATCTGATACCTAGAGAAATCTAGTCTGAAAGTGTTTGGTAGTTCATAGGCCTATGGATGGTAGTATTTGGAATATGAGAGTGAATGATGATGGGATGAGTGAGCCTAGAGCTAAATTCAGTAGTCTGTTGCTTTTCAAACTTAATTGTGCATAAGAGTCACCAGGCACCTTAAAATATACAACTGGGGTAGAGTCAAAAATCCTACTTTTCTAAGAGACTCTTCGATGGCACCAGGTCTACAGCTCATAGTGTAGAATAGGAAAATTTAAGGGACAAGCTGAAGAAGAGAAGGTTGCAAAAGAACCTAGGGAGGAGCAACCAGAGAAGAGAAAAATGAGTTGGGTATTGCTTTAGAATTCAGGGGTAGTGCTTAAGGGAGCAAAGAGGACATAGAAAATAACTGATATAGTGGCAAGCCCTGAGCAGATGTCATTACGATAAGAGCTGAGAAGAAAAATTGGGCAGGAACGTAAAGCAGTCGAGGAATTCAAGAAAGCTTTGTAGTTTTGCTGTTTTAAGGCAAAGAAGTTGGACTATGTCTGTGTACTGACTGTTCTACTTTTTGGCCCCCTTGAATGCCAGACTGTGTCAAAGTTCTGTCATCATCTCTGTGGAGGTACTTAGTTTTTTTGTTTTGTTTTAACTAAAACAACTCCTATATCTCTGTGATGTAAACTCCTGGTTCTTATCTAAGCACTCCAGAATTTCTATTATAGGTCTAAAACTTAAGATCTCTCCAGAAATCCAGTTCCATCTTTTCACCTACCTAATAATTATTACAGCTGGCATGTTACACCATTGTTCTTAATTACATAAAATCCCATCTTTGCATCCTACTTTGATAACTACCATCACACATGTACACAAAAACATTGTCACACAGCAGCTTCCTCCTGATGATTAATCTTACTACTATTCTCTCAGGACCCACCTTGACTTTCAAACAATTATCATTAGTTTTCCTTTCCTCTTGCCTTTCCCACCCTGCTAAGTCCAATGATTTATTTACTGATTTTTAAATGTATTTTTCATTCATACTTTGCCTTCCTCCTTCATTAGTTGTTTAATCATAACAGATTCTAATTGTCACTATACCTCATGTGTGTCCAGTTGCCTGTGCATTCATACACACATTATTAAGTCTAGACCTTAAAGAAGTGGAGATTTGTGGGCCCATAAGCTTTTGGGAGAATTTTTTTTTAAACTCCTGTATCAAAAAAATAAAAGTCTCCCACAGAATTAGAGTTGGCAATCATTAATTTTTACCTAAACCTGTAAACATTTCTTAGATGCATATTTAGGGCTTCTAAAAGTTTTCATAGCTCAACAAAGACCTTCTCTTTGTCATCTTTGGTGTGCTTTTTAATTCTCTCTCTAGAAAGAAGTTGCTGCATTTCTTTTATTGGATTACCAATCCATGAGTGCTGATTGATTTTTATTTGCTTTCTTCTTTTTTCTTTTTTTTTAAGATTTATTTTATTTATTTGAAAGAGTTACAGAGAGAGGTAGAGACAGAGAGAGAAGTCTTGCATACACTAGTTCACTCCCCAGATGGCCACAACGGCCAGTGCTGTGCCAATCCAGAACCAGGAGCCAGGAGCTTCTTCACGATCTCCCACGTGGGCAGGGGCCCAAGGACTTGGGCCATCTTCTACTGATTTCTCAGGCCATAGCAGAGATCTGGATCAGAAGAGGAGCCCCCAGGACTACAACCAGCACCCATATGAGATGCTGGCACTTCAGGCCAGGGCTTTAACTCACTGCGCCACAGCGCTGGCCCCCTTGCTTTCTTCTTTTTCTTTTTCTTTTTTTTTTTTTTTTTTTTTTTTTTTTTATGGACAGGCAGAGTTAGACAGTGAGAGAGAAAGAGACAGAGAGAAAGATCTTCCTTTTCCGTTGGTTCACCCTCCAAGTGGCTGCTACGGCCAGTGTGTTGTGGCCGGTGTGCTGCGCCGATCCGAAGCCAGGAGCCAGGTGTTTCTTCCTGGTCTCCCATGTGGGTGCAGGGCTCAAGGACCTGGGCCATCCTCCACTGCACTCCCAGGCCATGGCAGAGAACTGGACTGGAAGAGGCGCAACCAGGACAGAATCCGGCGCCCCAGCCGGGACTAGAACCGGTGTGCTGGCACCGCAGGCAGAGGATTAGCCTAGTGAGCTGTGGCGCTGGCCTTTCTTCTTATTACTTCTTTTTAAGATAAAACTTTGTAGATGCTCACTGTAACCAAAACACAATTTCTGTTTTTCACCTTTTTTTTTTTTTTTGGCGGAACATCTGGATTTATTTAGTTATTTATTTGAAAGGCTGAGTTACAGAGACAGAAATATCTTCCATCTGCTTGTTCAACCCCCAAATGGCTGCAATGGCCAGGGCTGGGCCAGGATGAAGATAGCCAGGAGCTTCTTCCAAGTCGCCCATGTGGGTGCAGGGGCCCAAGCACTTGGGCCATCTTACCCTGCTTTCCCAAGCACATTAGCATGGAGCTGGGTCTGAAGTGGAGCAGCAGGACAGGAAGCAGCACCCATATGGGATGCCAGCATTGCAGGCAATGGCTTAAGCCACTATGCTACAACGTTGACCTCTGAACATTTAGATTTTTTTTTTTAAGATTTATTTATTTATTTGAAAGTCAAAATTACAGAGAGAACAAAGATAGAGAGATCTTCCATCCACTGGTTCACTCCCCAGATGGCTGCGACAGCCAGTGCTAGATCAGACTGAAGTCGGAGCCTGGAGCTTCTTTCAGGTCTCCAACATGAGTGCAGGGGCCCAACACTTGGACCATCTTATGGTACTTTCCTAGGGACATTAACAGGGAGCTGGCTTGGAACTGGAGCAGCCGGAAATCGATCCAGCACCCATATAGGATGCTGGCATAATAGGCAGAAGGTTTACCCACTGCACCACAGTGCCGGCCCTGACATTTGGATTTTAATAACTGAAAATTTAAGATAGGAAAAAGTTTACAATAAGTACATGAAGCTAGGAAGAGAACCAAAGTTGTAGGGAGTGACATAAATATGCTTTCGTTGCCAATCGTATGTTGAGCTAATTTTGTAGGAAAAGGTCTACAATGATATTTGCAAAAATGTAAACAGTTATATATAGCATTTTCTTGTATGTATGTTTATTGAAGAGATATTATTTAGTCATTACTTTTTTTTTTGCTGCCAAATAATTTTTACGTGTGTTCTCATATTAATAAAAATGCTTTTTTCTTTGCACAATATAGAGAGCTGTAGTACACATGGATGAACGGCGAGAAGAACAGATTGTGCAGCTACTGAATTCTGTCCAAGCAAAGAATGATAAAGATTCAGAAACACAGATATCCTGGTTTGCTCCTGAGGATCATGGGTAAAACAAAAAGTGTTCTTTTATTTTTTTTTATTTTTGACAGGCAGAGTGGACAGTAGAGAGAGAGACAGAGAGAAAGGGCTTCCTTTTGCCATTGGTTCACCCTCCAATGGCCGCCGCAGTAGGCGCGCTGCGGCCAGCGCACCACGCTGATCCGATGGCAGGAGCCAGGTGCTTCTCCTGGTCTCCCATGGGATGCAGGGCCCAAGCACTTGGGCCATCCTCCACTATACTCCCTGGCCACAGCAGAGAGCTGGCCTGGAAGAGGGGCAACCGGGACAGGATCGGTGCCCCGACCGGGACTAGAACCCGGTGTGCCGGCGCCGCAAGGCGGAGGATTAGCCTATTGAGCCGCGGCGCTGGCTTGTTCTTTTAAAGAACAGGCAAATAGCAGTTCTTTCATAGCATTGGCTAGACCAAAAAAAAAAAAAAAAAAAAAAAAGACTCTTCAAATTAGATGAAATTTGGTCTTGAAATAGTTCTTTATTTCTGAGTATCGTGCAAATTTGGAGACAGAAATTTAGATGGCGTATTCCCACAGGAAAGCTAATGGTAGGAGCAAATATCTAGATATAAGAAATACTAAGTTATCATTGTTCTTCCTACCCTTATCTTTATATTTCTGAAAATTCTCCTGTTGGAGAAGTTTGAAGGAGTTTAAATCACTATTGTCTTAGATTGTATCATTTAGAGGAATAATACGAGATAGTTCATGGACTATATAATATCCCATTTATAGGGCAGAAAGGGTGGTGGGGAAAAAATGAAGTTGTGGAATAAATATACGGAAATCATGATATGAATCCTTATTAAGTATTACAATGGAGGAACGACCGGGATTTTTTTAACTACCATAGGACTAATTTATTTGGCAATATCTGATTTAAAGGCAGAGAAAATTTGAATTCATTGTAAGAATATTAAGTATATTATATAATTATTGTACTTAGAGGAAAGGAATAAAAGCTTTAATTTTTATGGTCTTGAACTATTTAGACAGCATTCATTATTTTGCCCCAGGGCGTGAATGGCTCTTCTGACCATTGTTAATTATTTATTTTGTCAAAATAGATATGGTACTGAAATTTCTACTGAGAACAAATCAAGCTCAGAGAAGAAACTTGATAATCAGGAAAAGAAATTGATAAACCAAGAAAAAAGGACATTTAGAATAAGGGATAAATCATACTTCGACCGAGATTCTGAGTATCTCTTGCAGTCAAATGAACCTGATGTAACCTTAGATCAACAATTATTGGAAGATTTACAGAAGAAAAAAACTGACCTTCGATATATTGAAATGCAGGTAATACAAAGCAAGATGTAGAAAAAAATTTTCATTTGCCATTGTCTCCCCACATTTGAGAAAAATGTATGGTTAGAGATAGCTTTAAGGTGTATGCCAGGAATATTTCTCAACAAAACATCCCGTATGGGAATTTTTTTTTTCTTTTTGAGTAGTAGAGAAAAGCAATGGAAATCAAAACTGTAACCTACAGTATCCTATCTCATTCAGAGAAGCTTTCATGGTGAGGAAAAAATGCTTGTGCAAATACAAAAAATTACTTTTTTGTGCCAGTTTAGTGAAATGTCATGCACCAGGTTTCTCCCAGATCATTTGGTATATCATCTTCCTCTTACAGATGACAAAATTAAATTTTTCAGAAGTTATGTGACATGTTTATATTCTACCAGCATTTAAATGCATGGCTGTGCCAAGAACTGAAATTTTCCTGATTTATTCTGTTTTCTTTACTGTGCTAAGTGATATCTTTATATATATATATATATATATATATATATACACACACACACACACACATGCACACACACACACAAAGAGAAAATACTGAGGAGATTTTGGGGGCTATATCTTTAATATATATATATAAGGGTACTTTAAAAAGTTCATGGAAAAATGAAAAGGAATTAAAAGCTTTTTATTTTGCTGTAAAATTTTTTGAAATCCATGCAGTGTTCATAATACATGTTTTTCTTTTTTTAAGAATTGTTTTTATTTATTTGAAATTGAGAGTTACAGAGAGGGAAAGAGATATCTTCTATCCGCTAGTTTACTCCCCCAAAGGGTTGCAATGGCCAGAGCTAAGCCAGGAGTCAGGAGTTTCATCTGGATCTGCCACATGGTTGACAGGGTCCCAGGCACTTAGGCCATCTTCTGCTGCTTTCCCAGGCACATTAGCAGGGAGCTGGATAGGAAGTGGAACAGGTTAGATTTGAACTGGCAGCCAAATGGGATGCCAGCATTGCAGGTAACAGCTCAACTCATTACACCACAGTGCTGGACCCATGTGTTTTTAAAATATTGCTTATGCATACCACCATTTTTGAGAAAGGCAGAATATCACATCTCCTTAAGAAAAGAAAGGATCAAATGGAGATTTCGTTACTAGAACAGATCAGCTGGGGCTGGTGCTGTGGCCTAGTGGATAAAGCCGCCAACTGTGGTGCCAGCGTCCTATATGGGTGCTGGCTCGCATCCCTGCTGCTCTATTTCTGATCCAGCCTCTGCTTTGGCCTGGGAAATGGAAGTGGAAGATAGCCTAAGTCCTTGGGCCCTTGCACCCAGATGGGAGACCTGGAAGAAGCACCAGGCTCCTTGCTCTAGATCAGCCTACCTCAGCTGTTGCAGCCATTTGGGGAATGAATCAGTGGATAGAAGACCTTTACTCGCTCACTTGCTCGCTCTCTTTCTCTCTTTCTGTCTCTATAACTCTGCCTTTCAAATATATAAATAAAATCTTTAAAAAGAAAAACAGTTGAGCTAAGATGGTGCAAGGGCCAAATTATATAGCTCTTTTGTGCCTGTTGAGTAAAATATGATTTGAGAATGGAGGAGATAGTAAAATAAATTAATTTAGATCTTGTAGTTGAAAAGAGCTGCTTTTATACGCTTAGAAACAAAGAGAGATGGGTACTACGTGTTCTTTTGCTTTGTATGGTAGATATAACGTAAATACTGAAGATGGGTGATGTAGTTCAAAGAACAAATTTGGAAAACATAGAAACAGTTAAGCTTCATATTTCCAGATACTGTTGTAAATGGTTCACATGCACTACAATATTTAAACCTCCCAACTACCTTCTGTGAGGTAATACAGCTCAGTATTCCTAATTAAAATTCTTGGTACCAAGAATGTTTTAGATTTCAGACTTTTTTAGATTTTGAAATACTTACCAATACATAATGTGATAATTTGGGAACAGGACCAAGTCTACATACAGATTTCTTTTTATTTCATATACGCATAGCCTATCAGTAGTTTCATAAAATATTTTTTAGAATTTTTTCCATGAAACAAAAGGGTAGAGAATTTTCCACCAGCAGCATCATGTTGACCCTCAAAGAGTTTGAGATTTTGGAGCATTTCTGGTTTTGAACTTGTGGATAGGGACGCTCAAACTCGATCTGCCTGTTATAAATCAGGAAAGAGAATGTCAAGCTCTGTCATCTTAAAGTGTCACAACATTGCAACCAGATCTAAAATTGAAGGTCTTTAATCCTTCCTGTATTGTGCATTTTTTTCCTTTGTTTTAATTTCATTAATAAAAATTAATTTTCTAGTTGCTAGATTCCAGATACTATGAGTATTAAGACATTCCCTGTCCTTAGCTTATAATCACATTATTTCATATCCTGATTATAACCAGAAATTAGGAACTGGACAGTTTGACTGCCTTGTCAAAGACTGATAGTGTTTACATGCATAAAACGTAAAAATGATTACTGTCAGTTTGAAATGCAATAAACTTGCTTACAGATGCTTACGTGTAATGTGAGTGTATTTGACTACATGAGGTATTAATATTTTAGCTATCATTAAGAAATGGTTTAAAGTATTGTGAAAGAAATTATTAACAGTAGTGTGGTATTACTTATATTTCAAAACACTAGAATTTATTTATATTCACTGTTATTTTATGGTACTGGTAAGAATTGCTTGACCGCAGCAAGCATGACAACAATAGATTACCTAGGACAATGCCAATTTATTTCAGTTTATTATTTTTATATTTACTTTAAGCAGTTTATTAACACTGCCTTATTTTTATGCCACTGAAGATTTTTCTTTTTTTTAAATGATTTATTTTATGTGTTTGAAAAGTAGTAGTGCATGAAAGTTTTCAGTTTTAGAAAGACACTGCCATATATAAAAAAGAAAAATCCAGAAGAATTTGTCGTTCACTTTTTAGTATTCCAATTTTAATTCAGCAAATGTGTAAAATTTGTCAAGCAGCTTATATATATCAGAAACTGCTTCTTTGTATATAAAGGTTTTTCGTTCAAATATTGTGACAGCCCTCTGAGAGAAAATGTTTCAGATATTCACATGCTAAATTTGAATTAACCAAGATCAAACTAAAATGACAGTACCAGATTTTGTGACTCCAGATATTAAATGTTTTTTGTTTTTTCTTAATGCTGAAAAGCAAGTGCCCTGAGATAATCTTTGAATCTGCTCCAGTGTCTAATACATTAGTAAATGAATCACTGATGGATGGAAAAAGAATGTGGTATAGACATCAAATCTAGCATGTATAAAACAAATTTAGAGATTTGTCAAAATGCTATTAGATAATATGCTAGACTTTAAAGAATTGTCTCCACTATTGGATGTAATAGATTTCTATTTTTTGATTGTTTTGAAAATAAAAGCAATTGGTAGACTCTTAAAGAATTAAAGTCTTTAACACTTCACACAAATCAGATAGTAAAAATACTTTTAGATTTTAGTGTATTTACCTATGAGCACATTCTGATTACCATTTGATTGCATTTCTTTTTTTTTTTTTTTTGAAAATTAAAAATTTCTTGTTTTAATTTCAGCAATTCAGGGAAAAGCTGCCTTCATATGGAATGCAAAAGGTATAAAATGATTTACAGTGTTTGATTTGATTTGTGAAATATTTTACACAGCTTTTTTTAATGTTCTATATTAAAAAGATTTTTTAAAAACCAATGAATCTTTTCCTAAAGCTTATTATTAGAAGTTAATTTTATTCTTTTAAATTAAAAGACAAAAGAAAAAAAATCATGAAACAATTTTCCTGAAGTTATCTCATATTTATGTTCATAACTGTAGTCTTTTGAGTTTATTAAGTAGGATTTTCATATATAAGTTATTTTGGCTAAGTGCCCTGTTCTTAATTTAAGACAACACTGTTATTAAAATTAAGGCATTACTAGTAATACAATACTTTCATTAATTAATGATGTGTCATCACATAATCACCCTTCATAGAATAATAGTCCCCTATCATTCTCTTTTCCCAACTTTTTTTTTTTTATTTTCATTTGTATTTTTATTTGCTTTTCATAGTTCTTATTACCACCAGACATCTGTGTTCCCCCTCCTAGGCTAATGTAAGTTCTTGAGAACCAGGTCTATTTTGTTTACTCTGTCCCTCTTTACTCAGAATAGTGGCTAGCATTTTGTAGATACTCAGTAAATAAGTTGTTGAAAGAATGAATCAAATTCTACTTCACTATACTTACCAGGTATAATTTTTAGTGTTCAAACATGACACTTGTTTTGCTATGTATAATACTGTGGAATAGATAGGGAATTTTTAAAACAGAGGCTTTCAGACTAAATTGTTTGTACATGAAAATAACCTGTAATACTGCTCTGAAGTAGTAGAATGATTTTGCTAATACAAGCAATATTAATATTAAAAAATTAATATTTAAAATGTTTAAGAAAGAAACTCTTCCCCATATACAAGATTTTTAGGTACCTAAGTTTACCCACTTAAATAATTATAAATTTGTCTTTGTTTTAACTTTTTGAAAAGAAATACTCTTAAGAATGTGTTAATACCCTTTCTTGTTCCCAAAATAGTGTACAACATTTGTACTGCCAGCAAAGCCATGTTTTGATTTGTGATTTAAATCTGTAATGTCCTCAGTGGTTATTTAGTCCAGGGATTTACTTCTGTACACAGTAGCCCCAGATGTTAGCATTCTTTTAATGTTAATTGTTATTCATGGAAACTGACCTGAACACTGCACCATAGACCACTCAGGCATCCTGAATGTTTATTCATGGAACTTGGGAACTCTTCTTGTCAGTATGCTTTTCTCTAATATTGTCATGACTTGATTCTTTATAATTTGGTACTGCTTTTCTCTTGAAAGTTGGTAGATGTATACATTCACAAAGTGCCAACATTGTGAGAAAAATTTAAAAGCATTTATATGTTTTTTAAAAATAGTTACTGTAGTTTGTAAGGATTTTGATTACTGTCTTTTCAGACTTAGCATTTGATGTTATTCACTGATTTTCCCTTTGGAAATAGGAATTGGTAAATTTAATCGATAACCATCAGGTAACAGTAATAAGTGGTGAAACTGGTTGTGGGAAAACCACCCAAGTTACTCAGTTCATTTTGGATAACTACATTGAAAGAGGAAAAGGATCTGCGTGCAGGATAGTTTGTACCCAGCCAAGAAGAATTAGTGCTATTTCAGTAAGTACTCTTACTTTTTAAAGTTCCTCTCATCTTTCTCGTTTAAGTAGTCTTGCTAGAACTTACTGATTTTCAGGCTTTAGATGATTCTTGAATAGGGTTACGGTTTGTTACTGTGAAAGCAGATATTTGTTAGTAAATATTGAAAATTTGATCACTGTGACAGATAATAGAGATTTATGAATTCACGGTAAGTTATAAACCAGGATAATTTCACTGTAAATCCAAAACAAAGAAAAACTGATGGAATCTTTTCAGAATTGATTATAATCTTCGATAATTTCCATTGTTGGAGACCTTACATTTTACTCAGTATTATTTTTCTAATTCCCTTTTTTTAGTATATAGGTATACACTTGGTGGTAAAAGTGAGAAGCTGTGTGTTTTCTTAAAGCTACATTTCTGTATTTAATGGTTTTTGAATGTAGCTATTTAATATGAGGACTTTTTTGTGAAGAAACATGTTTGTTTAAATGATGTAAGCTACCTAGTCTTTGTAAATCCAAACTTTGAAGAAAGCAAGCACAAATAAAAGTTGTAAAGTATTTTACTTCAAATTTGGGATTTTTTTTTAAGGTTCCTTTTATTTATTCGAAGGGCAGAGTTACAGAGAAATAGGGAGAGTGAGAGAGGAGGAGATGTATTCCATCCACTGGCTCACTCCCCAGATGGCCTTAATAAAGCCAGGAGCTTCATCAGGGTTTCCCACAAGGGTGCAGGGACCCAAGCACTTGGGCCATCTCCACTGCTTTCCCAGGCCATTAGCAAGGAGCTGGATCGGAAATGGAGCAACCAGGTCTCAAACCAGTGTCCATATGGGATACTGGCATTACAGGTGGAGGCTTAACCCATTATGCCACAATGTGGGCCCAAATTTGGATTTTTATAGTGCTATGTGTAACATCTTTAAGTCATTTAATACAGAATCTGTGGTTAGGAAGCATAGTAATAATTACAGCAATATTGGGATATAAATAAGTTTACATTTAAAATATAGTTTCTACAAATAACTGTAAAGCAAAGTAGAGGAAGTCATTACCCTTTTCCTGAAAATTGTATAAGATCACAGAACAGTGAATATAAATCACGTTTGTCAAAGCACAGTTACACAACTAGACTCCATTACCATTTATATTGACAGCACAAATACTAGCAAGATTGTTTTTTACCCATTGTTCTGAGATCTGTTGGAATTTGAATGGATAGATTAATGTAATCTTAAGTCAGTGTGTACTGGGTATACTAATTTGAAAGTTTCAGTTCTGAAGTGTTTTTAGAAATTAATTGTGTCATTATATTTCAGACTTCATACACAGGTATTTGGAAAAAGTTCATTAAAAAATGAAATTGAGATAAGTTCATTTTGGTGCAAAAACTTTTGAAATAGATTATAATTTTTTATAATGCATATGGTCACTGAACTTTTTGAGGACCTCTCATGTTTTCACTGTTCTGCCACAAGATGACTGTTGTTTACCATTAATTACACAAGTTATGATTGGATTATGATAACAGTATCTTCACATATCCAGAGCTTACCTTTAGCAGCCATAACTTTGAAAATACAACCAAAAACTAGAATTCAGCATACTAATTCCTGCTATAAGCAAACAAAGTATCAACATGTACTTGGCCTCAGATTATAAGTTTTACAAGTTTGGATCATGATTTCCAACTCTTTTAGAAAAGACAAAATAGAAAATAATAAGAGGTCACTATAGAAAGATAGTTTAAGAATAGTGACACAAGATAATTGGACCTTGAAGAACTTTAGAAAGGAAATAAAAAGTAACCTAAGAAGCCAGTATTCTGTAGTTCTTGAGGAAGCACACATGGTTTCAGATACTTTAGATTTCAATCTATGTATTTTTTAACTCACCAGAAAATCTTAACGGTTTTTCAAGTTTCAGCTTTTCATGAATGTTCAGGATACTTGTCCTAAGGATATTATGTTTTCTTTGTATTTTATTTGAATTAAAGGTTGCTGAGAGAGTGGCTGCAGAAAGGGCAGAATCTTGTGGCAATGGTAATAGTACTGGATACCAAATTCGTCTCCAGAGGTAAAAAACATTCACTTCTTATATATTGGTAGATTTTACTGATACTTTGAAGCTGAAGGTTTAAAAGAAAGGATATTTTTCCTGTTTTTATGCTCGCTATTACTAACGGAATAAAAAAGTAGCCCTTTTTCCTGACCACACATCAGGAGACTGTCACTCCTCCCCTGAAAGAAGTTTGTGGCCTGTGCCTTTTGGCACCACTACCTACCTCCTGACTTACTTTATTGGTTTTTGGTCTTTAATCCCCACCCCTAATATCCAACTCTGCTGCACAGTTAACCCTTCCTGTGTGTGGGTTCTACATTTGCTGATTCAAGCAGCCATGGTCAAAAATATTTGAAGAAGGAAAAAAAGATGACCTGTACTGAATATGTGCAGACTTTTTTATTTATTTCCTAAACAAGGTATGGCAACTATTCATATTCTATTATATGTAATTATCTAAGAGAGCTGAGCTTCCACTAATTTTGCTATCTATAGTGTGTCCTGCAATCAAACCCCTGCACAAACCAAAGATCAGCTGTATTCCATTAGTCTTTTTCTGCAACTCAGGTTTCAGTTTTGGTTTTTTAAATGAGTAGACTTTCCAATTATTGAATCAGAAATTTTGATTCTGTAAGTAGTTCTATCTCCTTAATGTTATTAGGTATGCTTTTAAAAAGAACTCAACATTGTTTTGTGATAAAAAGACAATGTATGATGAACTTGTTCTTGTGAGTGAAATATTCAATATGAACATTTTCATTAAAACATTTCTAAAATAGAAGGTTTCTTTTAAACTTTTGTGTTACTTAGTGAAGTTAAAAAAAAAAAAAAAACTAGAAATTATTAACTCATGTTTTGGTTTTTTCCCCCACAGTCGCTTGCCGAGGAAACAGGGTTCTATCTTATACTGTACAACAGGAATCATTCTTCAGTGGCTCCAGTCAGACCCGTGAGTATGTTTCAATGAAGCAAATGTAATTATTACCAAAAGATGTAATTACCAAATTGGATTTTACTAAGTTCTTAAAGAAAGATGGTTGTTTTTAAATTTTTTGTGTTAAATCACATACTTCACACTTCTTGTTTTAGGCATTTGTCAAGTGTTAGTCATATCGTGCTTGATGAAATCCATGAAAGAAATCTACAGTCAGATGTTTTGATGACTGTTATTAAAGATCTTCTGAATTTTCGATCTGACTTGAAAGTAATTTTGATGAGTGCAACATTGAATGCTGAGAAATTTTCAGAATATTTTGGTGAGTGAAATTTATGATTATTATTTTAGGAGAGATATCAGGAAACTGTTGAATTTAGTTTTCTAAAACTAATAGTGTCAGTTGCAAAGTCAAAAATAGACTTTTAACTATTATTGTAATATTATCATCTTACCCTCTGTTACCACAGATTAGAGAATTAGGTCTAATAGAAAATGGTGGCATTACTTCTCATTATGGGAAAGATATATAGGGGCTGGCACGATGGTGTAATGGTTCAAGCTACCGCCTGCAATGCCAGCATCCCATATGAACACCGATTCAAGTACTGGCCACTGTACTTCCAATGCAGCTCCCTGCTAATGCACCTAGGAAAGCAGTGGAAGATCGCCCAAGTGATTGGGCCCCTGCCCACCCACATGAGAGACCAGGAAGAAGCTCCTGGCTCCTAGCTTTGGCCTGGCCTAGCCTGGGCCATTGTGGCATTTGGGGAGTGAATCAGCAGATGCAAGATAATTTCTCTCTCTCTGCTTCTGCTTCTCCTTCTCTAACTCTGACTTTCAAATAAGTAAATATTTTTTTTTAAAAAAAGAAAAGACATGTAGCTTCTTGATGCTACCACTAGATAATTAAGGTAATATCATTGCCATCAACCTACAGATGTGAATAAATTTATATACTTTTTTTTCCTTTCTGTGACTTTCATATACCATCACAAGACAGAGTGGCAGTCTACTGTTAATAATACTAGAGACCACTTATGCCTTGTAGCATAAGTAGCATATTCAACAGTTTGTCTTCATTATGATCTTTTTACTGCCTTACAAGTAGATACTGTTGTTCCCATTTTTCCAGAGAAGGCAGCCTCAACAGTTATAAATAGATCACTCAGGTTTGCAAAATTAAGCATGAGAGGCACTCAAACTAGATTTGATTAGCTGCAAAGTGTATTCCTTTAATGTTGTGTCTCACTGTTTTTCTTACTTAACAGAACAGGTGGATGGAGGGAAAAGGAAGGCAATTAAAATACAATATGATTATATTTAACAGATGTTCTTATTTTCAACTTTTTAAAGTTTTTTAAAATATTTGTGCATTCCAGTTAATTTACAAATATTAAGTCTTTTTTTAATGAAGCACCTAGAACAAACAGAATAGCTTGATCAAATTCATGCTAGTCAGAAGGAAAAGAGTGGCATCAGCTAAAATATTTTGACCTCTGATGCTATGCTTCACAGCATATTGCTTGTTTTGTTTTTTATAAAATGGAAATAGAATAGCAGTACTAAGTTTTTTTTAAATAAATGAATCTGAAATAATAATGATCTAATGGTCATGTTTTGTGTTGTCCACTTTCTTCCCCTAATTCTGGGTGCCACAATGAGTGATGTTTTTTATCTAATTTCAGCTGGGATTTTGATGTTGTCTTTTTGATGAAAAGAAAGTTGGACTTCTAATTAATAGGCTTTAGGCACAACATAAAATAGTCTATGACAATGTTATTTTATAGAACTGTGAGGTATGTAGATAATTTAGTAAAGTTAAACAAAAAGTCATGACCAGAAGGGCACAGCCTGGCATAATAGGGAGTGCATTTAACATGGGAAGGTTATGGGGGGAAGGTTATGGGTGCATTACTATGAAATGAGTATCACAGTAATTAAGTAATAGGTTATTAAATGAAGAGTAGACAATTGCTTTTTATTAAAGTAGATATGGAAAAATAGAGTAGAACTATAAAAACTACAAGATCATTGGCTAATTTAAGAATATTAACAGAGTTTTTTTTTTATTTATAATGTGTTGATTTTTCTTTTTCTGAACACTTGAGTACAGATTTATAATTTTTTCATCTGCTGTAATAGGTAACTGTCCAATGATACATATACCTGGTTTTACTTTTCCTGTTGTGGAGTATCTGTTGGAAGACATAATTGAAAAAATAAGGTAAGTAAACATTGGGAAATAAAAGAAATTTAAAAGTACTAATTTGACACTTTTCTCATATGAACCTTTAGTCAGTCTCAGAAACTCACCATTGAATGCTTCCTTCCAAAACATTTTTCCAACCTACTGCATGCTAAAATAACCTGGAAATTTTTAAATCTTGATGCCCCATTCATATGCAATTACTAATTACAATGCAAAGCCTAGATGCGTAGCCAGACATTAGTATGTTTTAAAGATTGCTGGGCAGCAAAGTTTGGGAACCTCTGTCTAGTGCTTGAACTCTTCTGGTTCTCCTGCCTACTTTCAATTTTTTGGCCAACTTCCATTTCCTACCCTTTAAATATGACTTCCCTTTAGGGTTCCCAGTCTTTTTTCAGTTTTGTGTAATCAATCCTGTCTATTTTTGTGACCATGGTTGTGTATTTGCACATTAACTTAAGGACTGAAGCTCTTCTTGGACTCTAAACTCATTTTTACTTAGCAACATTTCAGTATCTTAACTTCTTGAACCTTTTTTTAAACCAAAATCATTACATTTGATTTCCCTTTTATCTTAAAGCACTTTATTGCCATGTGATTTATCTCTTTATAGTTGCCTCTTTGACAAGATTTCAGGCTTTTCAAGTTCAAAGATTTTGTCTTATCATAGTGATTAGTACATAGCACAGTGCCTGGCCTACAGTAAACATCTGAATGAATAAATTAGTGGATAGATGTAGAAACAGAGGTGATGAGATTTTTCAGGACTCTACAACTCGTTAAATGACAAAATCAAGAAATGATAATGGGAAGGTGAGAGCAAAGAATATATAGCCTATTGTAATGGGGGAAAGTCAGCTAATTTATTGAGCTTTACTCTATGCATTGTACTGTGCTAGGGTCTGAACATAAAACAAGGAAAAACTTTGTATGTTGCCTCCAAATTTGATATACAAGGGTACTTCAGAAAATTCATGAAAATGGAATTGAAAAGATAACATTTATTGTGGTGCAAATAATTTTTGAAATCCATGCCTTTTCATAATACACGTTTTTCCTGAATTACTGTTTCCAGAAAGACAGACATACACACAATGGGCAGACATGAAGCCAGAACAGGGAGCTCAGTACAGGTGTTCCACTTGAGTGGCAGGAACACAACTACTTAAGTCTATCACTTGCCTCCCACTTGCAATTTGGAACTGGAGCCTGGACTCTTACCCAGGCACTCTGATGAGGGGCAAAGACATCCAGATGGTGGTCAAACACCCAACACCTCCTGAACTTTTTGTTGTGATTTACCATGCATTGTTTTCAATTTTTTTTTTGCACCAAAATAAACTAATCTTTTAATTGTTTTTTCCATGAACTTTTTGAAATATCTTTATAAGATATTATATAAAGTCTGGAGGAAGTAGAAAGTGAGTCAGATATAAGATTATATATGAAAGGACAGACAGGGCAAATCAGGAAATCAGTGAAAGAGGAGGAAGGAGGGAAATGTATATGTTAGAGTGTGGGACATGGCAAAAATGAGAGCATAGGGTGGTCTTCCATATCCTGATTTTTGTCATCGGTTACCATAAATTTTCTGTGCACTCCCTACTCAATTCAACTTTTACCATGTGTCTCACTTCCTATCAAAGCATTTTTTTGCAGTTGCTTTCTAGGAGAATAATAGCAAAGCTTCACAACAGTAGAAATAAAATTGGAACTCTGAGAGGAATTGAAAAGGGGTAGTCCTTGATTAACGACTTTTTATCAGAAGCCCCTGACTCTTGAGTGCACACAGGGAAGTAAGAGAGAAGAAACACTGACCTGACAAAAGTAGGGCAAAATGATATGGAGGGTTGTGATTGGGCTCTGGGGGCCGGGGGTGGTTGAAGGTTACTACTGTTTTTGGAATTGCTGGGAAGGGAGCCAACTGTGGGTCCATCCTGCTGACTAGGACCAATCTCTGCCTCAGGTTGCCCTACTTCAAGTTGGTGCCTCTATTTGTTTCGAAGACTTAGGGGAATCCTGGGTCACAGGTACTGAATAGGGAAGGGGATTAACACTTTTTGGGTGTCTACTATATATCAGGCACTATGCGTTACCACTTTTTTTGGTTTTTTTGTTTGTTTTTTGTTGTGGTTTATTCATGCCAGTACTGTTGTAAGAGTATGAGGGTACTTCAAAAAGTTCATGGAAAGTCACAAGTTTATTTTGGTGCAAAAAACTTTCTTGCTGCAGAACTATTTTTCTCACAAGTGGAAATTGCGTACTGTGGATAAACTATGTATGGATTTCAAAACTTTTTATGCCAAAATAAACTCATACTTTTAATGCCATGTTTTTTTCATGGACTGTTTGAAATACCCTTATGGTAATCTCTGACCTTGTCTAAAGTCACATAACTGGTCCGTGGCAAAAGAGATATCAGTTCTGTGCGACTCCAAAACTCATGTTCCAATCACCACCTGCCCTGTGCCTCATTCCATGTAGTTGCAGTTATACTCTGAGAGACTGAGTTTAAAGTGTGGGTTCATTCTTTGTCTCTCCCCACCCCTGTGTCTCTTAAGAATTCTCAGATAAATTTGCCTTGTGTTTTAGCAGTCACTACAACATGGTAGAGTCATATGCAGCACTGGACAGCACACAGGAGACATGAATGTTGGTTCTAGATCTGCCATTATCTCTGTCTGAGCACAATTATGTTGTTTAGCAAGGGTCTGTAGGATTGTGGATATACACTATCTGTACCTTCTAGGGGCACAAATGAAAATGCTTAGAGTAACCTACTGAATCCAAATCAGAAGGGATTGGATGTAGGAACCTTTATTTTACAAACTCCCTGCAAGATTGTTGTGTGTAGTCAGGTTTGGAAAACTGTTAAAATCTGAGTCTTTCTCCTAGGCAGTCATCAACTGTTATTTTGAACTTAGATTAATGTTAATTGTTCTATAGCAAGCTTAAGCTAAAAGTTACTCTTAATATTTTTAAAATTTTGACTGCCAAAGATGGTCTAGACAGGGGTAGAGAACATCCAGCATGCAGTCTGTATAAGGCCCACAGAGTCATTTGGCCTGGCCCTGCCAAGGCAACCACAGACAGGATTCTAAATTGAATAAATCTATAGCAGGGTAATTTTTTAAGTTGATAATTTTGTATGGTCCATCAGTGGTGTTATAAATATCCAAATAGCCGTTGGCAGAAAAGCTCTCCACCCTTGGTCTAGATGTTTATGTATTTCAATAGACAAGAATGATTTTTATCTATAATGCCAGATTTTATATATTAATAAATATAATCTAGTACTTAACTTAATGCTTTAACTAGCATTCATAATAAAGTATAGTCAAAATGTTCTTTAGAATCTGATTTTTAAGTCCTAGATGTAAAAAGTCAGCAAGTTATTGGCTGAAACCAGAGTGTCAAACAAGTGAAGATATTTAAGAATATCTTTATTTTAGATATGTTCCAGAACAAAAGGAACACAGATCCCAGTTTAAGAGGGGTTTTATGCAAGGGCATGTAAACAGACAAGAAAAAGAAGAAAAAGAAGCAATCTATAAAGAACGCTGGCCAGATTATGTAAGGGAATTGCGAAGAAGGTAAGCATATTTTGTTGGAAGGTGAGAACATGCTGGCTGAATGGCTAAAACAAGTCAGGATTGTCTACTTAAATTTGTGCATACTTAAAGGAGGGCATTGTCAATCTCATTCCAGCTAAATACCATATACTGATTTGATATTTTTAACACTATTTATTACTCTAGTAATTCTCTTCTTCTCAGAAATTGTTTTGCTCCTTTTGCAGATCGAGTGAGTTTTTATAGCGAGTTCTGTTTAACTTTGATAGGTATTCTGCAAGTACTGTTGATGTCTTGGAAATGATGGATGATGATAAAGTTGATTTGAATTTGATTGCTGCCCTTATCCGATACATTGTTTTGGAAGAAGAGGTAAGGTTTGTTCTGATTTTTGGAAATGCTTTTTAAAAATTAGACTATGAGGTCAGTGTTGTGGCATAGCAGATAAAGCTGCCACCTGTGAAGCCACTGTCCCATTTGGGCACTGGTTTGTATCCCAGCTGCTCCAATTCCAATCTACCTCCCTGCTAATGGCCTGGGGAAAGCTGCAAAAGGTGACCTAAGTGTTTGGACCCCTGCCACCCACATGGGAGATCCATATGAAGCTCTTCTGGCTTTGGCCTG
The DNA here is from genome assembly GCF_033115175.1 of Lepus europaeus. Classification (NCBI taxonomy): domain Eukaryota; kingdom Metazoa; phylum Chordata; class Mammalia; order Lagomorpha; family Leporidae; genus Lepus; species Lepus europaeus. The sequence continues at coordinate 126,730,133 of NC_084828.1, forward strand.
TCCCAGCCTTGGTTGTTTTGGCCATCTGGGGAATGAACCAGTGGTTGAAAGATCTGTCTCTCTCTTTGTCTCTCTAAGTTTTTCAAATAAATAAATAAATCTTTTAAAAAAAAAAATGAAAGATCTCTGTGAGTGAGATCCCAACGGAAAGAACGGGTCATCAAAGAAGGAGGTACCTTTCTCTGAAGGGAGGAGAGAACTTCCACTTTGACTATGGCCTTGTCTACATAAGATCAGAGTTGGCGAACTCAAGAGACTTCCATAGCCTTGGCAGCTCATGACAAGAGCCTCGGGTAACTACTGACGCCATAAATAAGAGTGTCAATTGTTAAATCAACAACAAGAGTTACTGTGCACTTACTCCCCTGTAGGATCTCTGTCCTTAATGTGTTGTACTATGTGAATTAATGGCATAACTACTACTCAAACAGTACTCTATACTTTGTATGTCTGTGTGGGTGCAGTCTGTTGAAATCTTTACTTAGTGTATACTAAATTGATCTTCTGTATATAAAGATAATTGAAAATGAAAAAAATAATAATAAATTAAACTGTGAAAGAAGCTGCTTTTCATCCTGGAAATAAGACTCTCAAAATAGCAAAAAAATGTAGGCATTTGACCTATTTATAAAAAAAGACTTAGCCGGCGCCGCGGCTCAATTGGCTAATCCTCCGCCTTGTGGCGCCGGCACACCAGGTTCTAGTCCCGGTCGGGGCGCCGGATTCTGGCTCGGTTGCCCCTCTTCCAGTCCAGCTCTCTGCTGTGGCCAGGGAGTGCAGTGGAGGATGGCCCAAGTGCTTGGGCCCTGCACCCAGTGGGAGACCGGGAGAAGCACCTGGCTCCTGCCTTCAGATCAGCGCGGTGCACTGGCTGCAGCGCGTGCAGCGGCCATTGGAGGGTGAACCAACGGCAAAGGAAGACCTTTCTCTCTGTCTCTCTCTCACTGTCCTCTCTGCCTATCAAAAAAAAAAAAATAATAATAATAAAATAAAAAAAGACTAAAGAAATGAAACATCTCGGTTATAAATCTTACTTTTTAAAATGTCAGTTTGTATTTTAAATATTAGCTACAATTTTCATGCACTAGTATAATTTTAGAGAAGACATAAGTGTGCACAGCACTTTTACCATTAATGTGTTTTGTTCATTTAATCATTTATAATGATTATTTCTCCTCCGTATAGGATGGTGCAATACTGGTCTTTCTACCAGGCTGGGACAATATCAGCACTTTACATGATCTCTTGATGTCACAAGTAATGTTTAAATCAGGTATAATAGTAATGTATTTTATTTCATTTATAAGACTGGTATTTGAATCACATATAACACAAGAGTGATTTTCTTTGATTTTAATAAATACTGCTTTGGAGAATACCTCAGTGGCTTGGGTTTTTTCAGAAGATGGATCTTCAGTTCTGAATTTCAGATGAAGGTGGCAGATATATAGTGAAGCTCTTCTAAATTCGCCTAATAAATTGGCACTCTTAAAATGCTGGCATTTGAGGGTTGGTTGATCTTCTCCTTCCATGTCTTCAATTACGTGGTGGGAATGCAGTTAATGAACTTTTGCTCATTTAATTAGAAAAAATTACTTATCTTTTGAGTGCTGTTCAAGAATTTAGGGAAGATGATTTCATCAGTATGAAAAAATTTTCAGAAAATTATATGTAGTAATGTAAATTCAGAATTATGTGACTCACATCTGAATTTGTTGTTTCATCAATATTTGATGGATCTTCCCTGCAAATCCTTATTGAAAATTTTAATTTTCTTTTTAAATTTCAGATAAGTTTCTTATTATACCTTTACATTCACTGATGCCTACAGTTAACCAGACACAGGTATTTAGTTAAATTTATTCATTTTCTGTCTTTCAGACTGAGGCAAACTTTGAGGACTGCTTATTGTGTGTTTTATTTTCTTTTATTTTTTAAGGAGCATTTTCAAATAGTAATCATATAAAAATACTTCCTTGAGAGCCTTTCCATGAGTCTTCAGGGAATGATTGCACAAAATCTTGAATATCAGAGGGTAATCCACAAATCAAATTAGTTTTATCAACATTAGGGAAAAGTTTAAAGAATTGGTTTCACCAATAACTTATTTGGGTTTCCTGATTAAAAGAAAAAAAATATGTGAGTACCATTAAAAATAATTCAATCTAGAAATTATCTATAACGTACTACAACTTGATGGTTGAGATTTTGATTTAGTAATTCAGTATATAAACAGGCATGAGATTTCATGATTTACCAGTTATATTTTGTGAGTGGCTCTGTTAGGTAGAGATTTTGTAGAATAAGCGCTGCATTTGCAGAGTCAAAATAATTTTAATGGTTACAGTGTTTTCAGGTCCTGAGATAATAAAACGAATCAGAAAGTCTACCTCTCTTCCCCTTCTAGTTTCTCTACTCCTCTTTCTGTAAGATGATGTCAAGACATTTTATTGAGACCTTGTTTTGCTCGTGTGTTTATCCTCAGTAAGACTCAGCTAGTTGAATAAGATACCAAGTACATAGAAAGGAGAGGAAGGCAAATTCTTAATTCCAAAGACTGAACAGAAGGATGGATGCCTGGTGTGGAAGTACTTCCATTTTTGACACACTAACCTAATAATTTATATGTGTATATATGTGTGTATGTGTGTGTGTTTGTGTGTGTGTGTGACTGGACAGGAAAGTAATATTTTCTCTGTTGATTTTTTTATAAATGAGGGGAAATAAGTTCATGCTTTTTTTTTTCTGCATTATATCCTGTCTTCTACTTTGGTAGCATTGTTTGATATGGTATTGTTGGTAGGATTTAGCAACTGAAGATTTTCTTTTTTAGTATAGTCTGATTTCATGCTATCCAGTGGTGAAGCTAGCTGATATCTGTTCTAATTGGATGGATATTTTCTTCACTGGCTGGTATTGTTACCCATGTTGATTTGGCTATATAATTCTTAAAGTACTCTCCTTTTTTAAAAGACATGCCATAAATTTAAATAATTATATTTTATTTAAAATCTTGTTTATTATAAAATTGTGACATCCATGGTAGATTTAGTTTAGTTTACCAAGGGAGAATTTTGTAATATCAAAAACCATGTATTCTTTACAAGTAGATCTGCCACATTAGATATGTATGTCAGTGACTGAACCCAAAGCAGTAGGAATGCACATTATCTCAAGTAATTACTCCTCTAATAAAAATAATATACCAGATATTAGTGTACTTTGGGATGTTAGATATTAATTTATTTATTCTTGCAGGTATTTAAAAAAACTCCTCCTGGTGTTCGGAAAATAGTAATTGCTACCAACATTGCAGAGACTAGGTGGGTATATACAGTTTTAAATATCTACTACTGATGATTATCTAAGTTTTGAGCTCTTTGAATTACTAATATACCTTAATTTTTTTTTCTCTATGAGATACTTTATAATTTTTTGTAATGTCTTAAAAATGTATTTTTTTAACTTGCTCATGGTAATAAGCATAGTTTTCTGGTTATTTTCTAAACCTGTAGTTAATTATTCCTTTTTAGAAATAGCTTTTTAAGTGGATTTTTAAAAAGCTTTTCCAAAGAGGCATGGAAGAAGATCAGTTTAGATCTTTTTGCATGATTCTAGTTAGAGATGGTACTGTTTGGTAGTTTTATGAATATGCAGCCTTTAAAATTTCTCATATTCCTTTGGAGGTATTAATTTATCATGCAGGGACTAGAACATATTGTGTTATAGAAGCTGATATTTAACCATGTTACTAGGGGGCTCACAGAGCTAAATATTAAACAAGTTCTGAAGTTTAGCTATGAGCAATAGAGAGTTTAGCACATGGTCTGCAGAGCTGGCACTGTGCTGCCACTGTGACTACTGACACTGCCTTCTGTTAAGTGCTGGATCCCTGTAACATTGGTGCAAACGGGAAGTATGGTAGAAATGCAGAACTGTTAAAGTCAATTTGAACTAAGAAAAAAGTGTACTTAACCGTATTTGTAGGCCAGTAGTGCTTTTGATGTGTTTTTAATATCTTTTTTTATCTATTTTCTGAACAGTATTACCATAGATGATGTAGTTTATGTGATAGATGGAGGAAAAATAAAAGAAACGCACTTTGACACTCAGAACAACATCAGTACAATGACTGCTGAGTGGGTTAGTAAAGCTAATGCCAAGCAGAGGAAGGGTCGAGCTGGAAGGTAAGATGGGAACTTTGCCTGATGTCTTTGTATCACAGAAAAATTTTATGCAGCAAACTGTATTGCTGGTATTTTAAAAATATTTGTCAGAACGCCCCAAACAGCACTCTGACCTCAGAATCAGCGCTTAAGGCATTTGGATCTGGCTAAAAAGCCCATAAGAGCATTTCAGGCATGGAAAGTCAAAACACTGTGGCAAAGAATGATATACTTGAAGGATCTTTGTGAGTGGAGATCCCAGTGGAAAGAAGGGGCCATCAAAGAAGGATGTACTTTTCTCTGAAGGGAGGAGAGAACTTCCACTTTACTTATGGTCCTGTCTAAATACTGACATAAGCAAGAAAAGTGTTTGAAAGCTAAATAGACCATTTTATCAACCTTTCTTTTAAATTTGTGCTTAAAGCTCTGACACACTTGCTGTAATCATTGCAGATTATCCTAGAGTAACTTGATTTCCAGGCATGTTATTAGATTATTCAGTTTATGCTGTTAAACAAAATCATGTTTTAGTCGAAGCCAGTATACACTCCTATTTGGTTATTAGAGGATAACTTGATAAAGGGGACCCAGTCAAGATGGAGTTTTCCCAAGCAGACTTGCCTGTCTCCACTGGGTACTTATTGAGAGAGTTTTTACTGAGGGTGTTCACTGTGGTGAATGAGTGTTGAAACACATTTATATAAAAATAGTGAACACACTAAGCTTTAAGTTTGATCTCAGGGAAATATAGAAATCAGTAAATGAAGTATTACATTTTTTTAAAGATTTATTTATTTATTTATTTGAAAGGCAGAGTTACAGAGAAGCAGAGGCACAGAGAGAGGTCTTCCATCTGCTGGTTCACTCCCCAAATGGCTGCAATGGCAGAAGCTGCGCCAATCCAAAGCCAGGAGCTTCTTCCAGGTCTCCCATGGCGATGCAGGGGTCCAAGCACTTGGGCCATCTTCTGTTTCCCAATGCATAGCAAAGAGCTGAATGGGAGGAAGTGTAGCAGCCAAGACTCAAACCGGTGCCCATATAGGATGCCGGCACTGCATGCAGCGGCTTTACCTGCTATGCCACAATATCAGCCCATGAAATAATACATTTTAACTAATCCTTCATCCCACTACTATGGTGATTAACTGTGGAATTGTTTTAATTTAGGAGGAAAAGAATCTCTTGTTAGCCCCCTCAATATAAATTCCTTTAGTAGGTTGATAGTTATTTTGGAAGCCAGAAAAAGCTTTATACTTTGTGGTCCACTGGATAGGTACTCTTTTTACTGAAGAGATGCTTATGCATGTTACATAGCAAGTGTTGAATCTGTAGACTCATAGCAGGAATAGCTAAGATTACTATATACTTTATCGTTGTCCAAAAAACAGCATTTATGTCACTAGTTGAAAACATAAAAGTTTCCAGTATCTCTTTGAGAGCTCATGAAATAGAGCTTAAAATCTTTTCCTTAAGTGGTACTGGCAGGTTGACATAATGCCAGGATTTGTTACATAGTATGTTCACAAGGTATGTTTGACAACTTGGGCATAGTTGCTTACAAGTTTTATTTCACAACTCTTCACCTTAACCTAAGTAGAATGCTGTTACTGAGCATGGTAATCTGCACACTGCCAAAATAGGTAACCAAATTATTGGCAGAGAAAGAGAGTCTTATGTTTTTTTCTTACAAATGTACCATGGGATAGAGGGTTTAGGCTTTTATGAAACAGGTAGAAGTATATCACTCATAAAAGTGAAAGAATAATTATTTGAATTAGTTATGATAAGGCTTTGAAGAAATGCTTTGCTGCCCACTTTTTTTTTTTCCTTTGGAGCCCTAGAGGTCATTCATAACTCATAATTTTTTTTTAAGAGTTCAACCTGGTCATTGTTATCATTTGTATAATGGACTTAGAGCAAGTCTTCTAGATGACTATCAGCTGCCAGAAATTTTGAGAACTCCTTTGGAAGAACTTTGTTTACAGATAAAGGTAAGTTAGAATGGAGATTTATGAAACTAAATGGAGGTGGTATTCTCATATTCAACATTTAACTCCCTTCTGTGTATTCTTAAACAGTTTTTAATCATATACTGCTCTGGAGTCTGGCTGCCTATGTTTGAATCCCACCTTCTCCCTGATATAAAATTCTTAGAACCATCTCTGGCATATAGTAAGCATTCAATTAATGTTAGACACTCTGATTACATCTTCAGATGTTATCCTAATTACAGATTATTTTTTCAGCATCTTATATATTTTAATATAATTAGCATCTTTTTGAGGATAATTGGTGGTCATATGTTGAGATTTTAACTAGGTACTTTTCTTTTTAATAGAATTACTGGTGGAAAGTAGTTTATATGCTTTTAAAACTCTTTTTATGTAGAATCACAAATACAGTCTTTATTTTTGTAAAATAATTAAAAAATCGTGTATGACTTTCATGCTTTGAGTGATTTATGCAAGGAAGTGCTAAATGTGTTATGCCAATATATAATGTTTGTTTAATTGTTTTTTTTTTTCCTCCCAGATTTTAAGGCTAGGTGGAATTGCATATTTTCTGAGTAGGTTAATGGATCCGCCATCAAATGAGGCAGTGTTGCTTTCCATAAGACACCTGATGGAACTGGTAAATTTGAGTCTTTTCTAATAAATTTTGCTGGCAGGTAGAACAAATCACTCTCCTTTCATTTTTTGAGAGTGTCTTGGTCTTTCTTAATGCTTTGTATTTTCAAATACGTTTTAGAATTTTGAAATTCTGATTGAGATTTCAGGATTCTGTAAATCGATTTGGGGCAAACAGGAACATAATCCATTTATTTATTTAGATATATTAAATCTCAGTGTTGAAGAATTTTCTCTTGAGGAGTTTTATGCATCTTAATTTTTAAAAATTATTTATTTGAAAGGCAAAGTTACATGGCAGGGGGGGTCTTCAATCCACTGGTTCACTCCAGTAAGCCACAATGGCTGGAACTAGGCAATTCAGGAGCCAGGAGCTTCTTTTGGGTCTCTGACGCAAGTACAGGGGCCTGAGGACTTGGGCCATCTTCCACTGCTTTCCCAGGCCATAGCCGAGAACTGGATCGGAAATAAAGCAATCAGGACTTGAACCGGCTCCCATATAGGATGTCGGTACTGCAGGTGATGGCTTTACCTGCTGTGCCACAGCGCCAGCCTCACATCTTAATTTTAAAAGATTTATTTTTAGGTTAGTGGTATTTTGGGACTTGAATCTATCTTTAAAATTCTTCATTTTCCTGAGAATCTGATTTGCAGGAGTGAAATTAGTTTGAGTACTGTCCTTACATTAATACAGTAAATCCTACTTATCCTAATAACAAAATACAGATTTTTTTTCTCTTGCATTCACAGTCACATCTTAAATAGTTAAAATTTATTTGTTTCTTTCCAGTTCTCTAGGGCCCCTAGTACAGTGGGGAGCAGAGTGGCATAGCAGTGTTGTGCTTTGCTGTCTTGCTCATGTCTCAAAGGGAAAACTGTCAGCAATTCATTAAGGATAATGATTTTGAATATTTTTTAGTAGAAGATCTTACTAGGTTGAGGAAGTGTTCTTAGTTTGCTAAGTTTTTTTTTTTTTTATGTATATATAAATGATCAGTTTAGTCAGATACCCTTTCTGCTTCTGATGAGCCTATGCCATTGAATTACATTTTTTTCACATGTTAAGTAAAAATTTATTGCATTAATAGAGCTGCCAGGACTCTACTATTAGCTTTGTTTTTGTTAAGTAAAAGTTTTTTTAGTAGTTTTCTTTTCTTCAAATGTGCTTGTGAATTAGGTGTCAAGTTTATGCTAGGAGGTACTAGGATTTTTTTTTCCTCCATCTCTATTTTCTAAAAGAATTTTCCTAAGATTGAAGATAGTTTCCTTTCTAAATATTTGGTAGGAATCTGTGTTGGATGGGACACCTACAATTTCTGTTGCTGCCTTATACCTTCTGGTATATCTAGTTATTTTGTGTACTTGAAATTCTATTTATAAAATTCTTTTAGGTAAATATTGGGATGCTGGGAGGGTGATAACTTCCTCCAGAGAGGATTTATGTTGCTGCTACAGGAAGAGTGACCCTGATCTTTGGGCTCATGTTCCTGAATGTTTGTCCTTTTCCAAAGTCTATGCATAATTGTTAACTTCTTGGTGTCTTCAAGCAATTTTTCTATATGTCTTCAGCAGAGTAGGTGAACCAGATTACCTAGGGAATCAGAGCAGAAGTCACTCCTATTTTTCAGAGTTCTAGATAGTCCTTTATCTCTTCTAGACTCTGGGAGTTAATGCATTGCTTATCCCAAGTGTGCAGGTGTCTTCTCTCGTTTTTTACACAACTCTTAAAATTTTTTAAAAACTGTTTCTTCGGGGCACCGATCCTGTCCCGGTTGCCCCTCTTCCAGGCCAGCTCTCTGCTGTGGCCAGGGAGTGCAGTGGAGGATGGCCCAAGTGTTTGGGCTCTGCACCCCATGGGAGACCAGGATAAGCACCTGGCTCCTGCCATTGGAACAGCGCGGTGCGCCGGCCGCAGCGCGCTACCGCGGCGGCCATTAGAGGGTGAACCAATGGCAAAGGAAGACCTTTCTCTCTGTCTCTCTCTCTCTCTCACTGTCCACTCTGCCTGTCAAAAAAAAAAAAAAAAAAAAACTTTCTTTAGGCCGGCGCCACGGCTCACTAGGCTAATCCTCCGCCTGCGGCGCCGGCACCCTGGGTTCTAGTCCCGGGTGGGGCACCAGATTCTGTCCCAGTTGCTCCTCTTCTAGGCCAACTCTCTGCTGTGGCCCGGGAAGGTAGTGGAGGACGGCCCAAGTGCTTGGGCCCTGCATCCACATGGGATACCAGGAGGAAGCACCTGGTTCCTGGCTTCAGATCAGCACAGCACACCTGCCGCAACACCCCGGCCGTAGCGGCCACTTGGGGGGTGAACCAAAGGAAAAAGGAAGACTTTCTCTCTGTCTCTCTCTCACTAACTTGGCCTGTCCAAAAAAAAAAAAAGTTTCTTTAAAGGCAGGGTGATGGAGCAGGGTAGGGAGGAGGAAAGGAGGGAATGGTTCACTTCCCAAATGTCCACAACAGCCAGGGCTGGGCCAGGCTGAAGCCAAGAGACCAAACTCACTCTAGGTTTTCCTTGGGGGCAGCAAGGGCCCGAGCACTCAAGCCATTTTGTGCTTCCTCCCAGGATTCATTAGCAGGGAGCTGGATCAAAAACAGAATATCTGGGACTCAAACCTGAACTCTGATATGGGATGAGGGCTTCCCACACACTGGCTTAACTCGCTTTGGGTCACAATATCACCACCCCCCCATTTTCACTGAATTTTTGCTAGTTCGTTTCTATTTCTCTCCTAACGTTTATAGTAAAGCCAGGTTGTGAGTTAATAAGCTTCTAATGGCTTACAATGTGTCATTTAAACATAAACTCTTCCTTTATAGAATGCTTTGGATAAACAAGAAGAATTGACCCCTCTTGGAGTCCACTTAGCACGATTACCAGTTGAGCCACATATTGGGAAGATGATTCTTTTTGGAGCTCTCTTCTGTTGCTTAGACCCAGTACTCACTATTGCTGCTAGTCTCAGCTTCAAAGATCCCTTTGTCATCCCGTTGGTAAGAAAGATACAAATAAAAAGTGAGACATTTTTAGAGACAGAAAGTAGTTGTTGGTTAGGTACATTTTTCATATTTTTTAGTTAGAAAGCCATTTTCTAACATCACAGAAAATTAAATTGCCTTTATTATTTAAGGGAAAAGAAAAGATTGCAGATGCAAGAAGAAAGGAATTGGCAAAAGAAACTAGAAGTGACCACCTGACAGTTGTGAATGCATTTGAGGTATAAAAAAAATCTTGGTTGATATTGTAACAAATTAATTCAGGTGAAAAGCTGATAATGAGGCAGGAACATATTTAACCTTTTAAACTCTGTGTTAGAATAGATATTAGGAATAAGGTGTTGAGAATGTTTCAAATTAGGCTGACATTTGAAAGACTTAAAAATTCATTTTAAACTTGTAATGGCTCATTACCCTTTTGGAAAAAATGTGTTTTTGGGAGAATTGACAAAAGAACAGTTGTTATATTTTATATTAGTCCTTTGTAATTTTGTCTTATAGGCATTCATGACAGTGTTCATTAACAAATACCTTTATTCAGAGTTAATATTTTGTTAGAGTATCATAGTCATGTACACAATTCAGATCAGAGGGACATTTTCTGTTCCCCAAAGCCAAACTTACCCAGGTGTAAACATTTATCCTCTGTCTTTGCAAAATTCAAATGTAATTTGGCTTATACTGCCAATATCTCTTTACTATAGCTATAGATTCAGTTTTGTACTGCATATCATGGGAAAAGTATTTTTTTCTTTGAGCTTATTCAGCCTTTTTTCCGTATTTCTTTGTCTAGATAAAAGAAAATATGAAGTTAAATATAAATAATAGCATTGACGATTTTTTAGCAGTGCTTGTTTTGATTAGCACATTGTATATATCATGATGGTATTTTGTATAGAATATACAACTATCACTCTACAACTTCTGCATATTTCTATAAAGACCTGGAGCTTCATTGATGGTTATTGCTTAAAGACAATGATCGTGAAAGTTTTTTTTTTGTTGTTGTTTATAAATTTAGTTTACAAAAATATGAAGTCTCAGAAGATTATTACTAAATAAAAGCAAACTAGTAGCAAGCATCACTTTGGGGAACAATACAAATAAATTTCCTTTCTTTGCTCCACAGGGCTGGGAAGAAGCTAGACGACGTGGTTTCAGATATGAAAAGGACTATTGCTGGGAATATTTTCTGTCTTCAAATACACTGCAGGTAATGATGAATATGATGCAGTATTTATATATGCTAGATTAGAGACTGTATGTAGGCATTCAGTAGAGTTATCTCTGTAGCAAGAAGTTAAATGTATAGATTACATCTATTTGTATTATATACAAAATAGGGAAAATCATTAGTAAAGCAACTGCTAGAAATCAAGCAAAGATGTAATATGCATAAAGAAAAAATAATTCTGATGAAAATAACAGGGTTCTAGAGTATAATAGCAAAGCACAGGAAGGATTAATTGTTTTATCTGTCCCTACCCTCTTGCCAATTTGATTATTCAACTTGAGAATTTTCATTAATATTCCTAAAATTGAAAAGTAGGAGGTGTTGGTTTGTTTAACTCTTCTGACTTAGTGAGGTGAAAACACCACCTGACAGTGTGTATAAAACAGAAGAAAGTAAACAAATATGGGATGTGCAGATCAGATTTTAGACTACACTGAACTTGAGAAGTGACCTTTGGTAATAGGACTATCCTTGCCTTTTCCCAATCCTCATACACTCCAACCACATAGCATGAGCCCTGTCAATGAACGTTTAACAAGAATCAAAAATCCAGCATGGCAGATCAAAAGTGCCCTATTGTTAGGAAAATGAAAAAAAAGGGGGCATAATAACTCCAAAAGAACCATAACCAAGGAAGAAAAAAAATGGAACACAGTGTATTTTGATGGAAAACACTATACTGCTGTTTTAAAGAATTGACTAACTTATTAAGAATATAAATTCAGTACAACAAAGGTAAGAAAACAAACTGTTAGTGTAAGACTGCTGAACTAAGCAAACAAAATTGAAGGCCAGAAAATCATTGCTGCCAAGAAAGGCTTGAGATATTCAGCTGTATCCATTTGAAAAAAACAAAAAGCAGTAAGTAAAAAGCTTACAGACAAGGTGACAGGACTGATCCAGTAGGTATCTCTATATAGAAAACACATGTATTCACATGTTTGTACAAGACCATTTCTCTGAAATAGAAATAATGAAATGAACCATAAGTGTGAAAAGATGGCTGAGTCTAAGTGTTATGTGAGAATATTATGTCCAATCAAGATATTACATATAAAGACAAAGGGCAGACTTTGAAGAAAGCAGTCAAAGGTCAGGCGTTTTTTTTTTTTTTTTTTTTTTTTTTTTTTTTTTTTTTTTTTTTTGACAGGCAGAGTGGACAGTGAGAGAGAGACAGATAGAAAGGTCTTCCTTTGCCGTTGGTTCACCCTCCAATGGCCGCCGCGGCTGGCACGCTGCAGCCAGCGCACCGCGCTGATCCGATGGCAGGAGCCAGGTGCCTATCCTGGTCTCCCATGGGGTACAGGGCCCAAGCACTTGGGCCATCCTCTGCTGTACTCCCGGGCCACAGCAGAGAGCTGGCCTGGAAGAGGGGCAGCTGGGACAGAACCGGCACCCCGACCGGGACTAGAACCCGGTGTGCCGGCGCCGCAAGGCAGAGGATTAGGCTAGTGAGCCGTGGCGCCGGCTGAAGCGTTTTTCATAGCTGTTAAGACACCAGTTGGGACACTCACTATATCAGAGTATGTGGGTTCAAGTTCTGTCTATGTGTCCAATTCCAGTTTACTGCTATTATGCACCCTGGTAGGCAACAAGTCCAATGATTGAAGTAACTGCATTCCTGTAACCCACTTGAAAGATCTGGATTGGCTTCTGGGTGGCCTGGACTCAACCATTATAGGTGTTTTGGGAGTGAACCAGTTGTTTGGAGCACTCTTTGTGCATGTGTGTTTGTCTTTCTCTCTGTCCCCCACTTTCTTTCAAATAAATAAAATACAAATTTTTCAAAAAATAATTAAGAAATAGTCTACCCATGAACTCCTGAAAGACTCAGTGACAATGAAATAGCTGCCTATTTTCTTTAAAAATTTATTTACTTATTTGAAAGGCGGAATGACAGAACTTGCCATCTTGTTCACTCCCCAAATGGCAGCAATGGCCAGGGCTAGGTCAGGCCGAAGCCAGAAAATCATCCCACTCTCCCATTTGAGTGCAGGGACTGAAGCACTTGGGTCATATCCACTGCTTTTTCAAGTGCTTTAGCAGGGAACTGCATTGGAAGTGGAACAGCCAGGTGCCTATTAAGAGATGAATCAGGGGCCTGCATTGTGACTTCTCCTGTGAAGCCACCACCTGTGATGCTGGCATCCCATATGGGCACTGGTTTGTGTCCCCGCTGCCCCACTTTTGATCCAGTTCCTTACTGATGGCCTGAGAAAAGCAGCAGAGGATTGTCCAAGTGCTTGGGCCCTGCTACACACTTGGAATAAATGGATGAAGCTCCTGGCTCAGCTCTGGCCATTGCAACCACTTGAGTAGTGAACCAGCAGATGAATGACCTGTCTGTGTGTGTGTGTGTGTGTGTCTCAATAGATAGATAAATAGATAGATAGATAGATAAAAAAACTCTTTCAAATTAAATTAACTAATCTTAGAAATAAAATGAATCAAAGTGAAGACTTGGAGAATGGAAAGAACATGTCAGATCAGCTAGTGGTATACATTGAAATTGTTTAAAGGGCTGGTGCTGTGGCATAGTGGGTGAACCCATAGATAGATAAAAAAAACTTTCAAATTAAATTAACAAATCTTAGAAATAAAATGAATCAAAGTGAAGACTTGGAGAATGGAAAGTACATGTCAGATCAGCTAGTGGTATGCATTGAAATTATTTAAAGGGCTGGTGCTGTGGCATAGTGGGTGAACCCACTGCCTACAGTGTTGGCATCCCATATGGGTGCTGGTTCATGTCCCAGCTGCTCCACTTCTGATCCAGCTCCCTGCTGATGCGCCTGGGAAAGCAGCAGATGAAAGCCCAGGTGTTTGAGTCCCTGCACGCACATGGGAGACCTGGAAGAAGCTCCTGTATCCTGGGTTTGGATTGGCCCAGCTCTGACCATTGCAGCCATTTGGGGAGTGAACCAGTGGATTGAAGATCTTTTCTGCTTCTGTCTCTCTGTAACTCTGCCTTTCAAATAAATAAATAAATAAATCCTTTTTAACAATAAGATGGTTTAAATATAGAACTAATAACAAAATAGTCTTGAAGTATTCAAGTAGAATAAAATGTGAATATTATTATCCTGAATGTAAAGTAATTGTAGTAAAAACCAGGGGATGGCTGAGAGTTAAAAGAATAGGTAGGTGGGGAAGCTAGTCACATCTTTTATAAAAGTGATGTGTACTTGGCCGGCGCCACGGCTCACTAGGCTAATCCTCCACCTTGTGGCACCGGCACACCGGGTTCTAGTCCCGGTCGGGGCACCGATCCTGTCCCGGTTGCCCCTCTTCCAGGCCAGCTCTCTGCTGTGGCCAGGGAGTGCAGTGGAGGATGACCCAAGTGCTTGGGCCCTGCACCCCATGGGAGACCAGGAGAAGCACCTGGCTCCTGCCATCGGATCAGCGCGGTGCACCGGCCGCAGTGCGCCTACCGTGGCGGCCATTGGAGGGTGAACCAACGCCAAAAGGAAGCCCTTTCTCTCTGTCTCTCTCTCACTGTCCACTCTGCCTGTCAAAAAAAAAAAAAGTGATGTGTACTTAAAATATGACCAGAGTTTATGTTTTATAATCTCTTATTTTGAGTTTAAAGGAATTATTTGGGAAATATTTCTAATGATTATGAAAATATAAGATTCATTGGTCCTTCACTTATTTCTACTTAATCTTGTTCAGATTGAAGTAAGTTTTTTAACAATTTTGTAAAAACACAGTTTTATAAAAAAATAAGTTTTATTAAAACTGATCTCGTTGTTAGGAACATTTCTATCTACGTCTTCTGTCAGTATATATGCATTATTAGTACCTATTAACTTAGTTAATGATAGCTTCTGAAGAATATTAAGAGGGAGATTTCTGTATTGGCACATTTCTGTATTACTTGAATTCCTTATATGGAACTATGCATCATTTTTACAAAACAGTGATTTTTCTCATGAAAAAGGGGTAAAAGGCCTTAAACCTATGTGCCAATATGTTAATAGTAGTTAGTTTGGGGGAATAGAAATGAGGATTATTGGTTGTTTTTTATGCTTCTCTGTATTTTTTAATAAGTAGTGGAGAGGGATTTTAAATGATCTCATAGAAGTTGAAAGAATGGTGGTTACTAGAGGTTGAGGGGAGTAGATGTTTAGGAGAGATGGGGAAAGGTTGATAAATGGTTTGAAAGTTATAGTTAGAATAAGAAGTTCTGATATTCTGTTCACAGTAGAGTAACCTTAGATAAGGTCAGTGTATGTTGTGTGTTCCTAAAAAAAAAAATCTGAATGTTTTCACCATATGGAAATGATAAATACTTGAGTATAGGGGATATGTTTGCCCTGATTTGAACAATATATAAATGTATCAAAACATGACATTTACCTATAAATATGTTCAAGTTTTTTATGTGGGACTTTAAAAATTTAAGAAAAAAAAGTTGCATTAGTCTTTGGTAAAAGGGACTCAGTCCTTACAATTTTTTTCTGTAAAAAACCAGGTAATATTTTAAGTTGCTGGTTATATGTGCTGTGTTACAGTCAGTTGTCTCTGCTGTTACAGTGCTAAAATAGCCTTAGAAATCATGGAGATGAATAGCTGTGGCTGTGTTCCCTTAACACTTTACTGGCAAAAACAGGGTTTTTTGTAGTTTTTCAACCTCCCTTTTAAGCCCAGCATTTTTGCAAAGGCGTTCTCATAAAGCACGGAAAGCTTACACAGCTGTGTTTGTTCTTAAGTGTGTGCTCTCTAGCCTGTGAGTATGAAAGGTGTGCCATTTGCTTCTGTTGCTCCCTAGATGCTGCATAACATGAAAGGACAGTTTGCTGAACATCTTCTTGGTGCTGGATTCGTAAACAGCAGAAGTCCTAAAGATCCAAAATCTAACATAAATTCAGGTAAAGTAGAAAACACAGAGTAAGTAACTTACTGCTATTGTCCATTGTATCAGTGTTTTTATTTTTAACTTTGTTTTTTTCTGCCTTCCCATCCCTAATAGATAATGAGAAGATAATTAAAGCTGTCATCTGTGCTGGTTTATATCCCAAAGTTGCTAAAATTCGAGTAAATTTGGGTAAAAAAAGAAAAATGTAAGCATTGAAGATTATTATTAGTTGTAGTTCTCTGATTAAACTTTTGAAATCATCTAATTTAACAGTTTACATTATTTGAGCCATACAGTTCTTTCGATCATTTGGAATAAGGTAAACTGCTTAACGTAGGTATTATTTTCCCTCATATTCCTGGAAATTCCTTTCTGATTACTCGTTATTCATAATGAATGTTCATAAAATATGATACCAGTATAAATATTAGAATAGCCAGCTAGCTATCAAATACCAGTGCCCAGATAGAAATTCCTTAAGAGTAGATTTTGGCTGGCGCTGCGGCTCAATAGGCTAATCCTCCACCTGCGGCGCCGGCATACCGGGTTCTAGTCCCAGTTGGGGTGCCGGATTCTGTTCCGGTCGCCCTTCTTCCAGTCCAGCTCTCTGCTGTGGCCCGGGAGAGCAGTGGAGGATGGCCCAAGTGCTTGGGCCCTGCACCCCCATGGGACACCAGGAGAAGCACCTGGCTCCTGCCCATTGGAGGGTGAACCAACGGTAAAGGAAGACCTTTCTCTCTATCTCTCTCCCTCTCACTATCCACTCTGCCTGTCAAAAAAAAAAAAAAAAAAAGTGGATTTTGTTTAAGGACTTTTTCTCCTCTTATAAAATGGAGAATTTGATAGCCTAGCTCTTTGAATAAAATTGTGATAATTTCACTATTTTTAGAAAGTACAATGTACAAATACCCTCAATAGTAGAGGCAACAAAGAGGTATGTTTTTCTTATTAAATGAGCTCATTCTAGTAATGATACAGAGAAACTAAAAGTCACAAAAGCCTATTGAGTATTAATTGTTGCTATCCATTTGGAAGATACTCCTAAAGAGTCATTAAAAATAATCATTGGCCCAGTACAGTGATGACGGCGCCATGGGCAGCAGCAGCTTTACCCACTGTACCACAATACTGGCCCCCAAAAGAGACACTCTTGAAGACAAATGGTATTAATTTATTACCAGCTTTTATACTGTCATCTAATACAGATAATTGTCATTAACTATTTAAAAATAAACCATCAAACATCTCCTTGAGTAGTATTAATTAAAGACTTAAAAATTGAGGTAAAATTTGTATGACTGTCAAAGGAAAATCCCCTAGAAAATGAGAGACTGAACTAGAATTTTGTCAGAGCATGTATTCCAGATATTCCCTTTGAAATTGAGGAATTTAAGTGAAAATGAGACCATTTGGAACATTTTAAATAGGTTCTTTCAATCAGTTTTAACAAAAGTCACTTTTAAATAAAATTCTTGATTTATATGCACCTGAGTACATATGCTGTAAAATTATATAATAATGTCACAAAGTTACCCTGTAAGTTAAGGGTTATTTATCAGTATCATGATTATCAAAGTAAATATAGAGTTCATTCTCTTAGTTTGAATCACTTGATTATTTCAGATATTTTCTTTGGTTCTTTATCATTCAGTGGTATAAAATATACTGACATATAAATATTCTGTCATCTTTCTAACATGTACACCTGTAGCAATAGGTTTAATCATGATTTACAATATTCATTTTTAGCTGGCATTAATAAATTAAACTCAATTATGGGGTTTTTCTAGATTTTGGATTTTTGTTTTTACCAAGTCCTATCAGTTTAGAAAAACCAAAGGAATCCCCTAGAAGACTTCTAGTAACAAATTGTATTTTAACTTTTTTAAAGGGTGAAAGTTTACACAAAAACTGATGGCCTGGTTGCTCTTCATCCGAAGTCTGTTAATGTGGAGCAAACAGACTTTCACTACAACTGGCTTATCTATCACCTGAAGATGAGAACGAGTAGTGTAAGTGAATATTTACAGTAATGGTGAATCTGAATATGAGTCTTGTTGCGTTTTTATAATTATATTTTCTCTGTTTTTCCCTGTGACATGAATTACAACTTTTTTTCTCTAAGCAAATGCCTATAATTTTTTTTTAAAGATTTATTTGAAAGAGTTACACAGGGGCTAACACTGTGGCGTAGCAGGTAAAGCCACCACCTGCGGTGCCGGCATCCCATATGAACGCCAGTTCAAGACCCAGCTGCTCCACTTCTGATCCAGCTGCTCCACTTCTGATCCAGCTCTCCGCTATGGCCTGGGAAAGCAGTGGAAGATGGCCAAGACCTTGGGCTCCTGCACCCGCATGGGAGACATGGAAGAAGCTCCTGGCTTCAGATGGGCACAGCTCCGGCTATTGCGGCCATTTGGGGAGTCAACCAGCGGATGGAAGTCCTCTCTCTCTCTCTCTCTCTTTCTCTGTCTCTCTCTCTTCCTCTCTCTCTCTCTGCCTCTCCTTCTCTGTGTATGTGTAACTGACTTTCAAGTAAAATCAATCTTTAAAAAAAAAAAAGTTACACAGAGAAGGAGAGGGCTTTCCATCTACTGTTTCACTTCCCAGATGAACTGCGCCCATTGGAAGCAAGAGCCAGGAGCTTCCTCTGGGTCTCCCACGGGGGTGCAGGGGCCCAAGGACTTGGGCCATCTTCTGCTGCATTCCCGGCCCATAGCAGAGAGCTGGATTGGATGTGGAGTAGTTGGGACATGAACCAGCGCCCATATGGGATGCCAGCACTGCAAGCAGCAGCTTTACCCGCTACGCCACAGCACCAGCCTCGCCTTTAATTATATTGTGCAGATCTGTCATGATAGATCTTTTTATTTTAATTAATTAAACAGCTACTTTATTTGCATACTTTTCTTCAGAGCCTGCTTATAAGAAATACTGGCATTTTATGATGTACAGGAATTTATTCCATATAAAGATTTTATTGGCATGTCATGACTTATAAGAATTGATCAGAATATTGGGTATGATTTTGTTTATATTTTTCTCTTTAAAAAATCAGATAATTTTGAAAACACTAGATAAAAAGATAAAATAATTACAGCCACATTAGTTTTTTGAGTTTTATCACTCAGAAAATATTTTGTTCAAAAGGGTTAATATAGTTTATATTAAAATAAAAATGTAAAACCCCTGTGTTCTCTGAACTAATGAAGAATGATTCACTTGAAAGATACTTCAATTTTCATTACAGATATACTTGTATGACTGCACAGAAGTGTCTCCATATTGTCTCTTGTTTTTTGGCGGCGATATTTCCATCCAGAAGGATAACGATCAGGAAACTATTGCTGTTGATGAGTGGATTGTCTTTCAGTCTCCAGCAAGAATTGCCCATCTTGTTAAGGTGATGGATATTACCTGCTTTCTGTAAATCTACATGCAAGTAGGCATGTGCTTTTGTTAGTATTTATTTCCACTTTATTTGAAAGACAAAAAGAGATAAAGATGTTCCATCCACTTGCTTCACTCCCCCAGTACCTGCAACAGCCAGGGTTGGGCCAGGCTGAAGCCAAGAGCCCAGAACTCAGTCCAGGAGTCTCTTATGTGTATGTCAGGGACTGAAGTAATTGAACTGTCATTTGCTGCCTCGCAAGGTACATATTATCAGGAAGCTAGAGCAGAAGGAAGAGCCAGGATTCAAACCAGGCACTCTGACATGGAATGTGGCTCTCCTGAGTGGTTTCTGAACCCCTGCCCCAAACACCCATCCATGAGTTGTCTTTTGAGGTAGTGACACATCAGGTATTCTAAATGGCTCAGTATGATTAACATGTCAGTCTTTTAACTACACTAAAAAATTGCTTACAAAATATTTGTATAATAGCTTATGAAACCTATTGTACAAACCTAGTGCCACTTTTATTGATTATATTTCATAATACATCTGTGTTGAATGTGTGTAATTTTTCCAATCTTAGGAATTAAGAAAAGAACTAGATATCCTTCTGCAAGAGAAGATCGAAAGTCCTCAGCCTGTAGACTGGAAGGACACTAAATCCAGAGACTGCGCAGTACTTTCAGCTATCATAGACTTGATCAAAACACAAGAAAAAGCAGCTCCTAGGAACTTTCCAGCTCGATTCCAGGATGGGTACTACAGCTGACAGCCTTTCTGTGGTGGTCTGACAAGCCAGTTTGACACCCATTTTTCCATCACAGTTCAATTTTTGGCTAGATGCCAAACTTTGGGACACATCTAATTTGTGTGTGTAAGGTAGAAAAACCTTAAGTAGGTTGTAAAGACTTAATGTGCATGACTTAATGATGTTATCTGTAGCTATTATACCATTAAAAACATGTTCTCTGATAGTATACACTGTTGGAGTCATGTCCACACTTTGGGAGTATTCCTCTTATATATAATGAATATTGTACCACGTAAGAAATTCCTTTTATTTCTGTTATATAAAATTAATCTTTCTGCTGTAATTAGAGTATAAAACCAGTAAAATAGAATGGTTAGCCAGAAAAGCAGTGTCAAGTAAGAATTTGGATACAACTGTATTTTTAAGTGAAACTGATATCAGAAGTAAATTAATTTGTTGTAATAAACCCCAATATCTAATAAAATGTACAATGTGTAAATCGCAACTAACTTCCTAGCTTGATTTCTACATCTTCACATATCACTTTATTTGATGTTTTTACTTTTTAAAAATAATTTATATACTGCTGTGCAGCATAATGTAGCAACTGAGCATGAGCCTAGAGCCTAAAAGTTCCAGTCTCAGCTGAATTTGCTAGATGTCTTTGGCAGGTTACTTGACTCTGCTCGGTTTCCATTTCCTTAATCTGTAAAATACAGTTTTAAAATGTGAGGATTCAATATATTAAAACCCGTAAAACGTCAGACTAGTGCCTGGCACATCACATGTACATTGAATCTTAGTTGTTATTTGTCTCTGATTTTTTTTTTTTAATTGGTGGGGTGAATAACAACCTTTCATATTCTTTCTCATTGCTGCTTTATTCTCTTTGCCAATGGAAGCTGGTCTGACAACATGTACTGTACATTTTTTGCTTTGACAAATACTATCACTTGCTATCCAATAGCCATTTTGTCCCCCCTCACTTAATTTTTTTCATGCTCCCCCTTGTGCAGTGTTGTGCCCCATTGTACCCACTTCTCTAAGGATTAAGTAGATTATTCTAAACTGATTGTTTTGGTTTTAATAACCTTATAATTGGTAACACATGAGTACTTGAACCTGCCCTGAGAAGCAGTCTGCAAGAGGTTGTTGGAAGATGTTTCTCACCAATAGACTTAGGATGAAGCTCTGCTGTTCATACAGGGTCTTTTCCAAAGCTGATACTAGAAATTGCTGCAGTGAACTTATTATCTGAAGGGGACACAGAGCTGTATTCTGAGGTTGGTTCAATGGAAGAATAAAACCTACCATGGTCCTTGATAATACTGATGAGCTACAGTGACAACTCTAGAACTGCCCTAACCATGGACTTACTTTGACATAAGAAAGTTTTCATTATTATGCCACTTTAGTAGGCTATTTTTAACTTGAGAGCATATTTACTGAAACATACTATCCATCATTGAATGTTATTTGTTGAGTCCTCTATTTACACCATTTATTTGGCGATATGACAGAGCTGATCCTTATCTCTGATAAAAGATGTAAAAGTGGTAGTAGTGGACATACTGTAAAACAAAACATTGGAAAAGCATTTTGCTGTACCCTAAAGATGTAGAATTTATTGTGCCTTCCAATAAATGCAAGGAAACCAAAGGAATAGAAGTATTATGCAATGACTGGGATGTAATGATAGTGCTATGATGATCTGTTAACCATTGATTCAGAGTGAGCTGCTCACATTCTGAGAATGTTACCACCCATTATTGTTTTCCAAGGGTTTGAATGCACTCTGTGCCCTCAGTTTGTTCTCTTGACTAGTCCAAAAGTGATTTGCCTCTCACTGCATTCTGGCATTAATTCTTGTCACCATATCCTGGCATATTAATTTTGTTCTAAAGTTATTGTCAGGTCCCATTTGCTCTAAAAAATGTTTATGTCTGTGCCTTTTTTTTTTTTTATTATTATTTAAAGGTTTCCGTGAAAAAGATTGTTGGTTGATTTAATGTTTGCAAACCAATATTTAATTTCTATGGATGGGGAAAATATACCTGAAGAATTAAAGAGATGAAGTATTCACAGTCATTAGTTATTTTAATTACAGTAGTTAATACAAATTATGTCTTCTGTACTACCACTGATCAAGATAGCAATTTTAATCAAAAGTGCTGTTTATGTTCTGCAGGGTTTTTTTGTTCATAAAATAGGACATTATTGAGTGGGGAATGCAGGCCAGAATAGAAACTATTTAGTCATTTTAACTAATAAAATATTAAGAAGGAAAATCTATTTGTCTCACCATTATGAGTAATACAGAGAATAACTCTTGAAAAATACCTGAAACGAACTATGGAAGGAAAAAAAGTCACTGAATAATCTAAAAATCATTTTTGCAAAGTGAGTACATGTGACACCCCAATTCAGTAGTTTGGGCAAAAGCTGTATGTAGATTCATGTCAATTATTACAACTTATTCTCCATTCTTACTGCATTTTTAAAACAAAGTTCACCATTAGAGTTACAGAAAAAGCTTTGGAAGAAATTTATTTTAGTATTCCTTTCCCCAGAATAAATAGTGGCAAATTTCCTTCCAGTCTTACCTCTTAGCTTAAATATATTCTTAAGTAATTTGGATCATGTTATGTAATCATATGTTTGTAAAATAATTGTTTTTAAATGGCATTTTTATTCTGATTGTAAAATAATACATCCTCATTGAAGAATATTTGGGAACATTTAACATGAAGTAAATCATTACCATTGTTTGATATATTTTCATACCTTTTTTTAAGCTTTAAGGTATTATATTTGATGAAGTAACAATTTAAATGTATGATTTGGTAAATTTTTTCAAGTGTATAAACCATGTAATTATCACCACCATAGTCCTGATGTAGAACATTTCCATCACCTAAATGTTCCACCACTGTTCCCAGTTGCAGGCCATCCCCTTTCCCTATTTCTGCTCCCTGGCAAAAAAACAGCAGAACCAATAAGATGCAGTCAGTCAGGTGGTCTTTTGTGTCCAGCCTCTGACTTAACATAAAGCTTTCGAGAGACTCATGCTACTGCATGTATTAATAGCTGGTTCCTTCTTTATTGTTTCTTAGTATTGTGTCATATGGTTACACCATTTTGTTTATTCATCAGTTGGATATTTGAGTTATTTCCAGGGGTTCTTTTTTGTTTTGTTTCTGCTATTACGAATAAAGCTGCTATGAACATGTTTTGCACAAGTGTTTTGTGTTTATGTTTTCACTTCTCTGGGTTAAATACCTAGGATTTAGATTACTGTAGGGTGTTTTACATATGGAGTATTTTAAAAGAAACTTTTTGGAAGTGCCTGTCAGGCAGAGTGGATAGTGAGAGAGACAGAGAGAAAGGTCTTCCTTTTTGCCGTTGGTTCACTCTCCAGTGGCCACTGCAGCCGGCGCATCGCGCTGATCCGAAGCCAGGAGCCAGGTGCTTCTGGTCTCCCATGTGGGTGCAGGGCCCAAGGACTTGGGCCATCCTCCACTGCCTTCCTGGGCCATAGCAGAGAGCTGGCCTGGAAGAGGGGCAACCGGGATAGAATCTGGCGCCCCAACCAGGACTAGAACCCGGTGTGCCGGCACCACAAGGCGGAGGATTAGCCTGTTAAGCCAGGGCGCCGGCCAGTCATTTTTGATCCTCAAAAATGGGGAGTCTCAAGTGTTCTACATTCTTGCCAGAACTTAATATTTTTAGTTAATTTTAATGTTTGGTGGATATGGAGTAATATCTTGTGAATTTAATTTGTATTTCTAGAAATTTAAGGGTAAGTATGTTATCATATGTTTGCTTGCTACTTTGTTATTTAAATACTTTTGTGTGTTTTCATTTTCCACCTCATTATGTGGGGGTTTAGGAGAGGTAAGTAAGTGAATGAGGGGGGATTATTAATTTTAGATCTGGAGAAAGTTGTACATCTGTTGACATTGACAAGGGTTAAATGTGCTACTCTTTAAGTGGCTGGTATGGTGTAAAGAATTAAGCCACTGAAATGTAGTGCTAAGAGAAAGGAACACCAGTTTCAGGCAGTCATGATAGCAAGAGGTTATATATTTCTATAAGTTGAAAAATGGGTCATGAGAAGCAGCATTTTTTGTTGCCGGGGAAGAAAATAAGCTGACATGGAAGCAGTAAAAGGCAATCTGTGGATGAAAGACTCCAATTAGTTTCATTAAGTTAGTTTAAAAATTTTAAATTATGGAGCCGGTGCTGTGGCTTAACAGGCTAATCCTCCGCCTCGCGGCGCTGGCACACCGGGTTCTAGTCCCGGTCGGGGCGCCGGATTCTGGCTCGGTTGCCCCTCTTCCAGGCCAGCTCTCTGCTGTGGCCAGGGAGTGCAGTGGAGGATGGCCCAAGTCCTCCCATGCACCCCATGGGAGACCAGGAGAAGCACCTTGCTCCTGCCATCGGAACAGCGCGGTGCGCCAGCCGCAGCGCGCCTACCGCGGCGGCCATTGGAGGGTGAACCAACGGCAAAAAAAGGAAGACCTTTCTCTCTATCTCCCTCTACTGTCCACTCTGCCTGTCAAAAATTAAAAAAAAAAAAATTTAAATTATGACTACCCTATTTCTAGTTCTGAAGTTTGATTCGTGTCTTAATGATGTGGTATGAATTCCAAGTAATTTTTTCAAGAAGATAATGATTGGTGTTTTTGAGTCCTTGTAGAGTACATTTCCATGAATTTTTTGATCTTTCATGTGTCCTCTTGAAAAATTCACTTATGACAAAGTAAAAAATGGTATAAAACTAAACAAAGGTGCTTTTTAGCCCTGATTTCCTGAGAGATTTTCGAAGCATTTTGACTTTCTATACATTCTTTTTTACATAAATTGATATAACTCTTTTTTCCATTAGCCTAATACATTGGATCGTTGTGGTTGTTTTTCAAGTATTGAATATGCCTTGTATTTCTGGAATAAACTCCACTTGGTTTCAGTTTGTAATTCTTTATATTTTGCTAGATACAATTTAGTAATAATTTCCTCAAGAATTTTGCCTTTCTGCTCATGAGAGATACAAATCTACAGTTGTCTTTTTGTAGAGTGATGCTGACCTAAAATTAGTTGGGGAGTTTTGTCCTCCCATCAATTTTTCTGGAAGAAATTGTGTACTATTGGTTTTAAATTCTTCTTTAGTTGTTTGGTAGAATTTTCATGAAGCCACTTGCACCTAGAGACTACTTTTTGGAGAAATTTTTAAATCAAATTTACAAATTTAATATTAACAGATGATTCAGTATTTTGGCACTTTGTGACTTTCAATTCATTTATCCCTCTTGTCTAAGTCCTTTAATTTGTATGTTTGTGTTTTTGTAATAGCCCTTTATCATCCTTCTGATGTCTATCTGTAGTAATTTCCTCTTCTGATTCTTGACATTGATAATATTCTTTTTTGTCATATTTTGCTAGAAGTTACTAGCAATCGTATTAATCTTTTCAAAGAAATGGGTATTTGTTTCAATGATTTTGGAATTTTTTTTGCAGAAAAAGCCTTTATATGGAAAAAGCTACAGTAAGATCTGTGAAAGATGTTACTGAAATATTGCCTATATAGTAAAAAAGTCAAATGTGAATAGCAACAAATACAAGTTATGTATCTTCCTACTTGGCAGTGCAGTTAATTCACATTGCAATAATGTTAAGCCAAGTATAACAAAGTTAAAACATGTTTCTCCATAATCAGTATACTGGGAATTATGGTATAAAGATCATCTCAGGCTTAAGAAATTTGCCATCAATCCCCAGACTATCTTAAGACAAGGGAAGACAGCTAATCCATTTAATTATCAGCTGTTGTTTTTTTTTTTCAATGTTGTTCATAGGAAAAAAATAGTTAATTTCATATAAATAGAATATATTTAGTCTATACAGTAAAAACAAATTATGAAATGAACAAGGAATGAAATCTGAATAAGGATTTATAAAAGTGACAATATTTTAGACAACACAATATTTCTTACGTAAAAACATCTAGGTTCAGCAAAAAATAACTTGGTTGCTTTTCAGCTGCATTGTAGATCTTGTAAACTGAAGATGCAGATGTCCAAGTACCTTAAATACCATAATAAATGTCTTTCTCAATGCATACAAAATGATAAATGCTCTCATCACAGTTTTAAGGGCATTTTTGGAAGTTTGGTTTGCACAGAAAAACACATAATGTAAAAATCAAAGGGTTTCATGGTACAGTGAAACAGTATACAGTGCTCAATTTACTGCTAATGTTAAGAAAACCTAGATTTTACAGTACTCTGGTATATATGAAAAAATTGCATTATACATTGCATATCTCTGAGCCAATTCTCTTGCATGTCTCTTGTAATTTTGATTTATAGATTTGCAATATCTGGTCATCTGGATTAGGATCACATAGTAGGGAGCATAATGAACAAAACTTGATACAGTCAGAGCTGGTGACTATCATGACTTCAGGATATGGTGACAAATGTTTCCACTACTGTTTATATTTGGATGGTAAACTTTTGTTGTGAAGGCAACCTCTGGTAGTTTAAAAGGATATCAATGGGAAAATGTACAGTGAGGAAGAAGATACCACCCTGATAAGTGCTACCCAGAAGCTTCATAATAGTTATTTGCCAATGGAACAGATCATCTCCTGCAGGGCCAGTGCAACAGTGAGCAGATGGATCATGTAGTAGATCACTTAAATCTTTCTGAATCCGCTTCAGCACCATGGGCCGGTGAGGGCAGAAGGTACAACAGCCGGCAGCTGATGGCTGTGAGGCTCCTGGGCCTGGGTGGTCATAAATTGAGCTCCAAGACTGGTCAGCTGCTCAAGCCTGGTGTCTCCCTCGCTTGCTAGGGGCACTGGTGGCTGCTCCCAGTGTGCCCCAGCATGAGTGTTTCTGACTTTCTGTTTTCAATGCAAGTTTAGATTTCCTCTTTTGTAATATATATATATATATATATATATATATATATATATATATATAATCTTTATATATAATAAACACAAAATATACGCTGTAGCTGCTTCCTACATATTTTGATATATTTTGTTAGTTTGTTATTGTTCATATGACCTGAATATGATTTGTCTTGGTGAATGTTTCATAGCTCCATGAAAAGAATGAGTACTTTTCTGTTGTGTGGCATATACTGTATATATAAATTAGATTCTATTCCTTGGGGTTATGTTCTATACTCTTTGTACACTTTTCCCTATTTTTCCTTTTAGTTCTGTTAGTTTTCTTCATGTGTTTTGAAGCTCTATTATTTGGTTGCATACATATTTAAGGGTGTCTTCTTGGCAGACTGTCCCTTTTATTATTCTTTAGTGTCCTCTATGCCTAGTAATTTTAAGCCATTCTAGCTTATAATTTCTATTAATTATTGGTATTGGCTTCATGTACTTTTTTCCATTTGTTTATTCTAAGCTCACTTATACAATTGTATTTTAAATATGAGTCAATTAGACCACAATAAAATCCTTGCATTTGTCACGGCTTTTCTTTCCATGCTCCCTTGGGAGCATTTCCTTTTAGCCTCTCTTTTACCTCTACCTAGTCTGGTGTTAAATTCAATTTCATAATTTCTGGTTGGTTGGTTTCTTCTGTCACCTTTTATAATTGCTTGTTATGTACTGCATTTTAAAATTTGCTTATATCTCCGTAACATAGAAATTAAAATTATTTCCCTAGATGTATCTGATGATTTTAGTATCTAGAGCCCAGGGGCTCTAGATATTATTTTAGTATCTGAGCAGGGTGGCTAGGGGGGAGTAAGGTGAAGGGAGTATTATCAAAATGCTATGTCTCAGGTTTTGCTAGATGTTAGATAATTTGCTTTTAGAAATCACTGAGAACTAAGATGCTGCCAGTATCCTCCAGAAATAATGTTGTTTGCTTCTACCAAGATTTAAATATGCTAAATCTCAGAAAGCAAAACTTGAGGTCTTTCAGTTTCATCTTTCCATTGCAGAGTAAGCCTCTTGAGGACATAATCCACAATAAGGATTATTGCATTAGGAATTAAATTCTGAACTGCATCATTGGCACTGCCAGTCCATGGAGTAGTTCTCTGCTACTTCCCAAAGCCCACTGAAAATGCCACAGCAATTTGGAATAGGGGATGGAGCCAAGGGTAATTCATCCTATTCCTCCCCCATCTCCTTCTGCTTCTATCACTACCTTGAGTGAAAAATCCAGTAAAGATGACTTTGATTGGCATATCCGAAGACAGATGCAACTGACTGGTGTTTTCTAGGTCCAGGTCAAAGCTGTGCATTAGCTGCAAAGGATACTGAGGTCTAAAATATAAGGGTTTCATAGTTAATGTTGTTGCCAGAATTCTAGATGCCTCCCAACCCCTGATCTCCATCCCCAGTGATATTAAATATCTGATCGTTTTATGTTGCACTACAAAAGAATTTTGTAAACCGAATTAAAAAAGTACCAAATTAGTGAAATCTGAGTTCAAATCATGACGGAGATAAACCCATTAGTCTACCCTAATTACATCAGTTCTTTTTATTTTCTTGAAAAGCAGAGCAACAGAGAGAGAGAGACATAGATTGAGAAAGGAGTGCTGGTCGCTCACCTGAATGCTCGCAACAGCTGAGGCTGGGCCAAGTAGAAGAGCCTGGAACTCAATCAGGATTTCCCATGTGGGTAGCAAGAAACCTAAGTACCTGAGCCATCACCTGCTGCCTCCCAGGATGCACATTAGCAAGAAGCTGAATCAGAAGCAGTGAGGACTGGAATACAGACACTTTGATATAGGATGTAGGTATCCCAAGTGGTGTCTTAACTGCTATACCACAATACCCGCCCCAGCCCCACCATCAGTTCTTTAAAAACTGGTTTCTCCCACTGATAACAAAACAAGGAGTCAGACTCCACGTGTGAGGAGATGCCACTGCTGCCTTGAAGATGAAGGAGCCATACAGCAAGGAATACAAATGATTTCTAGAAGCTGTGAGCAGCCCCACTGATAGCAAGCAAGGAAACAGGAACTTCAGAAACAGGAACAACAGCCAAGGAAATGAATCCTACCAATAGCAGGAATGGGCTTGAAAGAAGACACCAAGCTTCAGATGGAAAAGCAGCTAGCCAACACTTCAGTTTCAGCTCTGTGAAACTCAAAGCTGCAGACACATTCCATTCTGGACTGCTGACTATAGAATTGTGAGATAATAAATGAGTGTTGTCTTAAACCATTAAGCTTGGTGTAATTTGTCATGCAGCAAGGAAAACTAATACAGGAGTCAGCATTTGCTTTCCATCATGATTCACAAGATGAAATTTCAAATGCACAAAAGTTCAGATTGTGGGTGGCCAAAATATTGAAGAGAAGCCATTCAGTCTATAGTTCTGTGGCAACTAGGGTAAGAAATAGGGCCCATCCCTTACAAAAGCTCTATAGGGGTGGGGGGAGGTTGGCAGCACTGTGACTTAGCAGGTAAAGTCACCACCTGCAGTGCCGACATCCCATATGGGCACTAGTTCGAGCCCCAGCTGCTCCACTTCTGATCCAGCTCTCTGCTATGGCCTGGGAAAGTAGTAGAAGATGGCCCAAGTCCTTGGGTCCCTGCAACCATGTGGGAAACCTGGAAGAAGCTCCTGGATCCTGGCTTCAGATCGGTGCAGCTCTGGCCATTGCAGACATTTGGAGAGTGAACCACTGGATGGAAGACCTCTCTCCGTCTATGTCTCTGCTTCTCTGTAACTCTACCTTTCAAAAAAAATAAATCTTTAAAAAAAACAAAAAACTTCTAGTCAGGGCCAGGATTGTAGTGTAGCACATTAAGCCACCATCTATAGCACTGGCATCCCATATGGGCAATGGTTCAAGTCCTGACTGCTCCACATTCTATCCAGCTCCCCGCTAATGTGCCTGCGAAAGCAGTATAAAACAACCCAAGTGCTTGGGCCCCTGCCACCCATGTGGGAGACCCAGAAGTTCCTGGCTTCAGCCTGGCCAGGCCCTGGCCATTGCAGCTATTTGGGAAGTGAAACAATGGATGGAAGATCTCTGTCTCTCCTTCTCTCTCTCTGTAACTCTGCTCTTAAAATAAATAAAATAAACATTAAAAAACAAAAACTCTAGCATTTAGGGCAGCTGATGCCCACTGGTAACCAAAGAGGAAAGATTAATCCCCTCAATGTTAGGTACACATACCTTTTGAACAGACATCTGATTGGCCATAAAAGTAAATCATTCATGTACTTAACTGAAGGCAATCTAGAGTAAATTAAATCACAGCAGCACAAAAAGACAAATATATACAAAATCTTTATAAATCCATTTTTCCAAAAGTGTACAGTCTCAATTTATTAGGACAAAAATGAACACCGTTTTCTCCCCAAACAAAATCTCTGTACAATTCAGAATAGGCATTCATAGCAACTGAATTAGGTTTGAAAAAACACTGTATCGTTAAAAACAATTCTAAATTGAAATTAAACACTTTAAATTTGTTAAATACCAGATGTATTGCAACACTTTAATAACTGTATTAATCTGCTTGCTAAATAAGGCTTTGATTTTATAAGATGCGTGTCTTTCCAAAACTGTTCAACATTTCTACTTATAAGTTAATTCACAGGATTCATATGGTTGCTTTTTAGTTTCAACAGGGTATTAGCAAAAATAATAAAAAATGATCCCCTTGCAAGCAACAAATTCAGTTTCCTTACTAAATAAAAAACGACATTAGACTAAATTACAACTTGTTAGCCCATCCTCCAAAGTTGATGACATCACTGAAGAGGAGACAGATTTCTTGTTTTATAAACCCCGAGATAGCTCTTGCTGTTGGTCTAATGCTATGAGGTCATTGACTTACTTGTTCAGACCTCAAGAAACTCAGGGCCTGGAATGTCTTCTACAATAAGAATTGTGCACAGGTGAAAAAGAGCAAGGGTGAGAAGTTCCAGTCTGGGCTTCTGTCATCACACTCATGACCTGGCTAACTGGCTATCAGCCAGTGGCTGGGACACATCACATAGAGATCTGAGTGCTCTAATTATGTACATACTCCAGGTTTTAACTGTCAAGGAGAATGGAGAAGAGAGGGAACATAGCTGCCCATGAAGATCAATTCTCCCCTCTCCATCTTCCATTCTTTCACTTTTTTTCTCTCTCCTTGCACTAGCTGAATAAGGTTCTACAGAGACTCACAATGAGAAGAGACACTGATTCCAGCAAGCAGGGCCTTTAGTGCAAATAGACTGGACCCCCACTAAGGTCAAAATGTTTCAAGTAGGTACCATGATGGCTTTCTGACACCTTTTAAGATCCAATTTTCCCTTCTTTAAGATTGTTAACCTGTGTTCCAGGCAGTTTCCTATTTGGAAGCTGGAGCAGGAACAGTGGAAAACCATGCGTTATTGAAGGCAAAGCAGCCTCACGTCAGTTTTTTATCAACTCATTCGGGATATTTTTAAAAAGTAGGACTCTTGTCCTTTATTCAAGATTTCCTCACACATATGAACCATCTAAATTCCATATTATTTAAAGCAGCTAAGATTTAATAAGGTATAGTTATCTAATGCCAATATTGACTAAAATGGATTTAAAAAAAAATCCTTAAAATAAGTCTCCTTCCTTCACTTCCCATGAGGAAAAAGGTGGCAAAAATTCAAGGGAAATTCAATTTCTCTTTCCTGGGAAGAGGTTTAGAAAAATATGACAATTCACCTTTTAAACTCTACCAGTTCCTTTTGAAATTAACATATTAGGAACCAATGTAAAAAAAAAAAAAAAAAAAAAGTAAGAGTCCGGAAAAAATTTACAAAGTGAGAAACTTCTTGAAGACAGACAATCTCACCACTACTGGAAGAATCACATAAAGGAGATGTTTAAGGAGGAGTGAAGACAGTCTTAGTGAAGTGAGGGTAGAGAAAACCAGCATATAGCATCTTAGGCACATTTTCATGCCAGAACATGGTGACACTAGAAAGAGCTAGAACCAACTGATCCCTGACGTGGACTTCTCAGTGTACCAAGAGGTTTGCAAGGGGCGGTTATGTAAAAACTGAGCTATGTGGACTAACTGCATCCAGTAGCTGTTCTCCCAAGAGAACAGAGCAACCTGGCAAGTTGAAAGGAAAGAGTTTTCATTCATTTAATTAAATAGACTGTGATGAAATTAACAATGACACCAGCCCATCAGTGGTCGTGCAAATCTTGCAGTAACAAGAGGTCATCTGAGTGAGAGGCTACACGTTGGTCTCCAAGCCTAGCAAACGTCCCATTCTCTCCACATTCTTGTCAATTGTAGCTTGACAGGTTATCTCCTTGGCACATTCCATAGGAAACCAGCCTCTTTCTCCATCTCGAAGTCTTTCCCCTTCATACCAGCCTGCAAGGAAGAGTAGAATCCACATAAAGCAACAAGAATTTGGGGATATCTTTACTGGACTTGGCTCGGAGAGGGATACGAGAACCTCCCTCCCCAGGTTGGGTACCAGGGGAGATGGGAGGTGAGAAGGGAGAGGTGGGACGGAGGAATGGTTTCCAGGGGGAATGAATGACTCACCAGGGCCAGAACCTGAGCAGAGGCCCTGCAGTGAGAAGGCTGAGAGGTGTGTGAGCGTGGACCCTGCTGTGATAGGGACTCTTCAGTAGGGGCAAGCAGGAAAGAAAATCTTTTGTTGTTGTTGTTGTTGTTGTTGTTAAAGTAATGAGGAATCTTGGAGATGAGAACTGGGTCACTAAGGGGACTGAGGAGGAAAGAAAACTTTTCAGGGTTCTTTTTCAATAATAAGTCATAAACAACATCCTTATTCAAAAACAAGGATGTAGAGACATGATCAAGTGTAGATATATTCACTAAAGAAAAGGCACATAGC
The DNA here is from genome assembly GCF_033115175.1 of Lepus europaeus. NCBI lineage: Eukaryota > Metazoa > Chordata > Mammalia > Lagomorpha > Leporidae > Lepus > Lepus europaeus. Next base: position 126,763,005 of record NC_084828.1, read on the forward strand.
CAGGCTGCTAGGACAAAAGTTTTCAAAGGTATCCAAGTCCCTAAAATACCTCTCCAAGTCACACTCAGGGCTCTGAGAAGCCACTGATCCAGGAAGTGAAGCCTTGGGTAGGAGGAAAAGGAATAAGAACAGAGAAGAAGCAAAATTGCCCTTACAGACAAAAGGCAGTACACAGGGTCTCAAACACCGATGCTTCAGCCCTGGGATCCAGGCATCAGTGACAAGGCAGGACTCCTCAGGTCTGTGGCACGCTGGGGGCCAGACCCCATGTTCCTGTAAGAACACTCCACTCACCATCGCTGACGCGCTGATAAATGAGGACCACGTCTGCCACCTGTAGCGAGAGCTCATCTGGTTGCTTGGCAGTAAAGGACCTAGTAATTTCCACCTGGGTCAGTGCTGTGGAGGGAAGAGGACATACTGAGGCTCAAGGCAGAGAAAGGAGAGAACAGGTGCAAACACACAGTATACCTTTACTCACTACTTACTCTGTGCATAAGGGTCGGCAATGACAGAAACAACTGACATTTCTATCAAGAAGCAGGAAACCTTTCTTAGGCATTCTTTTACTCAGCTGTAGATTTTTAGAAACTCAACTTCAAGATTTATGACAGAGGAATCTCCTTAATAATAGTATTGATCAGGAAGCATCAGTCACATCATACAATGGAGCAGAAAACCTCCACTGCACACTGGGGAAACTGAGGCAAGATAGCAGGCAATGTGTGAAAGCCATGTATCTGATGACAAAACCTGCACTACATCCTGTTCTCTGGCTCTCGTCCAGGGTGCTTTCACACTCTGCCAGTAGCAATGCACAAAAGCTGGCCAAAGTCAGAATCACTTATATTCAGAGATTTCAATTTTTTTTAATCTCTCTCTTCCTGTTATTAACAGAGGCACAGAGAGAGAGAAGGAGAGAGAGAGAGAGAGATTTTTTCATCTGCTGGTTCACTCCCCAAATGGCCACAATGGCCGGGGCTGGGCCAAGCTGAAGCCAGGAGCAAGGAGCTTTATCCAGGTCTCCCCTGTGGGTACAGGTGTCCAACATCTTGGGCCATCTTTCGCTGCTTCCCTAGCTGCACCAGTAGGGAGCTGGATTGGAAAGGGAGCAGATGGGACACAAACTGGGCCCATATGGGATGCCACGTTGCTGGCAGCAGTTTAACCCCTTATGCCAGACCTCCTTTTTTTTTTTTTTTTTTTAATTAATCAAAATCTTTCAACTTCATTTTCCATGAACTTTTTGAAGTACCTTCATAAAATTAAAACTCCAACCAAATGCTTAAAAGACATTTTAGGATCACCCAACACAAAGCAATTAGGATCAGTGTCTTGGTAGTAACTGACATGACTGTTCAGTTGGATAACTTTTTGAAATATAAAACTTGATTCTAAGGAACTATCAAACCAGTCACTTTGACTTTGATTTTATGCTTACAGTCAGGATTTCTGAGTGCGGCAGGATAACAAATTTTGCTGCCCCAATTATTGGATTTGGCCTTCTAACTAGAACTATGTAAAAGAACTAATAAGCACACATCACCCTTCCCTGCACCAGTTCCTAGCTCTCTGGAATAACAAAATATATTTTCTTAATATTATCACCTGGTAAGCAAGGTCAACAGGGATGGCTAAGTAAACTTCTTTAGGTCAAAACTACCAGCTTAGATTCAGATTGTTGGTACAAAGAGGGCTTAAACTTGTAACTATTGCCCATTAAATCAGCTAAAAGTTCAACCAGGGCTTTCAACATGAATTATTTAACTTAATCCTCATAACAACCCTGTGGTGTATGTAATGATGTACTTTATTTACAGAAAAAAAAAAGTTGGGAAAGCTAGGCAATGATTTGGCATGCTTACTCAACAAAGACCTGGACCTTGCATTTGAATTTAGATCCCCCACTTGCAGAGCAGGGGTCAGACCTGTTCTACCTAAGGCATAAGGGAGAGAACTTTGGAGGGAACTGTGGTATAATCGGTTAATAACCAAACATCCAGCAGGGGGCAGAGCCCCTCTATGTTCCAGAGCAGGCTGAACTTACAGGTCCGGTCAGGAGGCTGCTTCCCGCTGCTGTGTCCCAGGGCGGTTATCCAGCGGGCTCGATCGCTCCTAAACACAGACACAGAGCCACATGGGAGTCAAGGTGCTTAGACACAGAATACATCACTTTCCAGAAGGCCAGTGTGAGGCTGTTCCTAGAAAACTGAGGGGGGAGTCCCACAGGAGTCTGAGGCTGCCCTTCCAAAACCGTGAGCTACTTAAAAATGACAATCTGGGGAACCTAAAACAGTAGGAAAATTAGTCATCATTGTCCAAATACTCTGAATGAATTTGGCTAGTTATTGATTAAATGGAGTTTCTCTTATTACTATTTAACATGATAAACGGCAGAGATACTTAGTATACAATAATTGTTGTTTAACATTTCAAAAAGGTTAATTTCATTTCTAAAAAATCCTAGTAAAGGAGCATCTCCCCATTCCTTTCATTCCCACACAGAAGAAGGCAGGGCCAGGGTGGAGGGGGTACATTCTAATAGTTGTCTCATACCTCAGACAGAATTTGCAAATATGAGAGCCTTTACTGAAATACACATTCTTTGACCTTTTTAAAAATGTTCTCAAATGCTTAAAATGGTTTAATAAATACAGCAAAAACAGAAAATAAACAAGGATGGTTTTATATTAATCTGTAGTTACATAAAATAAAATAATTATTTGGTTGAACAAAAATTTCAGACGAACAAGCACTGTTCCACCAAGTGTTTTATACTGGAAGTCAAGTATGAGGATTGCGATTAAACAAGACACCTATATAAACACAATTTTAAATCTCTTAAGATTAAGCCCACTCTGCATGTCAGATACATGCATCCGACATCTATCATTTTCATGTAATCGCCTCTGAACATCTGAAGGATGACAAGACTAGATGGAAGTTCCAAGGTAAGTGACGGAAACCAAGTGGCCCTGCCACTCTACCTTCTTAAGGGACACCTTCGTGCTCAGAAAGTGTTTTACTCTTCTATGCCTGCTTCAAAGGAAGCTTGTCACTGTCACCTCATATTCACTCCCCGGCATGCATCCTTGCATCCAGGCAGAGCTGATGACTTACAGTGCTGAGCACTGCACACTGTTCCACAGCCTTTCCTGTCTGGCCTCCTTATGTTCAAACACCCACTTGCCTCTGTGTTCACCCAGCTATGTCCACTCATGATGGCTATTTAAAGTTCTTTTCATATCTTACATAAAATAAGCAAACAGCACCAGTTGTAAGTGTAGACAGCTGGGTGAGTGTGTACTTATGTACACCAAGGTACACCTGCTGCCAGGACAAGGTACGGACATGCCAAGCCCCTCTCCAATCAGGAACCCCTGTCCAAAACCAACTGCTATTTATTTATTTATTTATTTGAAAGGCAGAGTTACAGAGAGGCAGAGGCAGAGAGAGAAAGGTCTTCCATCCGTTGGTTTGCTCCCTAGATGGCCACAACAGCCACAGTTGCCCCAATCCAAAGCCAGGAGCCAGGAGCCTCTTCCAGGTCTCTCATGCGGGTGCAGAAGCCCAAGGCCCATCTTCTACTGCTTCTACTGCTTTCCCAGGCCACAACAGAGAGCTGACTTGGAAGTGGAGCAGTAGGACTCGAAGTGGCGCCCATATGGGATGCCGGGATGGCAGGCAGCAGCTTTTACCCGTTATGCCACGGTGATGGCCCCTGCTATTCTGGTAGCCATCACTACAGAATAACTTTGCCTGTTGTACTTTAGAAAACAGAAATAGTATATATTTTCTGTATTTGGCTTCTTTTTCCTTTTTTTTTTAAGGCAGACAGAAGGAGAATGGATATGGGCAGCTTAATGGACATTGACAGCTTAATCACTTTGCCAAGTGCCCACTCCTGTATTTAGCTTCTTTTGCTTATTGTGTCTACTCAATTTTGAACACACAATCCTCACCTCTTCCAGGTTGCCTCCTGTGATAGATAAACTCATACTTGTATCCTGCATCCCACATCAGTCTTCTACAGGACCCAGTCATACTTCTGGTCAATAGTAAGCCTCACCAAGACAGGCATCTGATCCTGATGTTTAACTACTTTATCTCTAGAATGCTGCCTGACATTTAATAGAGGCTCAGTCAACATCTGCTAACAAAAGCACCCACTGTATCCTGAATCCTGAACATTTACCAGCTTGTCTACTTCTCTTATAGACCATAAACTCTGGGAGGCCAGGAATTCTGTGTTGTTCTAAAAACTATCATGAAATACTGCGTATGGTGTTAATTTGCAAATACCACCTAATCTTTATAACAATATTGCAAAACAAATATTACCATTATTATTTCCACTTTTTGAGAAGATGAAGTCAGTCTGGAGTGTTCAACGCCTGCTCCCAGGCAGTCTGGGATCGAGGTGGTAGTGATCCCTAGCAAGGATTTAAAAAATCAGTGGGGCCATGTGCAGTGCTGGCATCCCATAAGGCCTTTGGTTTGAGTCCACTTCCAATCCAGCTCCCTGCTAATGCACCTAGGAAAGCAGTGGAAGATGGCCCAAGTCCTTGGGTCCCTGCACCCACATGGGAGTCCCAGAAGAAGCTCCTGGCTTCAACCTGGCTCAGCCCTGGCTGTTGCAGCTATCTGGGGAGCGAACCAGCAGATGAAAAATTTCTATCTCTGCTCTCTCTCTCTGTGGCTGTGACCTTTAAATAAACAAGTCAATCTTAAAAAAAGAATCATGTGGCCGGTGCCGTGGCTCAATAGGCTAATCCTCCGCCTTGCGGTGCCGGCACACTGGGTTCTAGTCCCGGTTGGGGCGCTGGATTCTGTCCCGGTTGCTCCTCTTTCAGGCCAGCTCTCTGCTGTGGTCCGGGAGGGAGTGCAGTGGAGGATGGCCCAAGTCCTTGGGCCTTGCACCCCATGGGAGACCAGGAGAAGCACCTGGCTCCTGCCATCGGATCAGCACGGTGCGCCGGCCGCAGCACGCTACCGCGGCGGCCATTGGAGGGTGAACCACCGGCAAAAGGAAGACCTTTCTCTCTGTCTCTCTCTCACTGTCCACTCTGCCTGTCAAAAAAAAAAAAAAAAAAAAGAATCATGCAGGAAGGCAGGGAAGGTATAAACTGCTGTGTGATGGAAGACAGACCTATTCACCACAGTACAGCAAGATGGAGCCCTGGTCAAGCCGATGTATCAAGGAGAAAAACATGCACCTCACACAGAAACCGATGACACTATCTTTCCTTTACAAACACTGCCTCTCCTTAATAGAGGGTTCACAGTGATTTGATGAAGAACAAGCAAGGCACAACTTCCTTTAAAATGACCTCCCAGGAGGATGGCCCAGGTCCTTGGGCCCTGCACCCGCATGGGAGACCAGGAGGAAGCACCTGGCTCCTGGCTTTGGATCTGTGCAGTGCGCCGGCCACACCGGCCACTTAGGGGGTGAACCAACAGAAAAAGGAAGACCTTTCTCTCTGTCTCTCTCTAACTCTGCCTGTCAAAAAAAAAAAAATGACCTCCAAGGAAACACTTACATCTTTGGTATCCTCTCTGTTGGGATAAAATCTACATTTTACTCAGGTTCAGCTGGAATTTCCAAAGTATAGAGCCAAATGAAAACCAACTATCTCAGTGAGAGAACTACTTCCATAAGAGAATGCTAAAATGATCCATTGTGTTCCTCTATACCATACCCAAACAGGTTAGACACGTCCTGGATTCACGACTGCATCATTATCAGGCCCATTCAGCTGCCTTCCCAGAGCGCAGAGCAACAGGGGCCAGGGAGGCAGCTCGCACACATCTGACTTTCCAGGCAAAGCCCATCTCTGGCACCGAGTGGCCGGGTTCAGTAGTGGCCTCATGCTGCTGTCAGTTTCCAGCAGTCCAGATGCAACCTCTCCCTCCTGTGGCATGCTGCCTGGATGCAAATGGCATCCCTTAGACACGGTGGCTGCTCACAGGGAGTCCAGAGGGCAGAACAAGACACTCCTTGTTGCCCTCCCTGAAAAGAGCCGCTCAGTTTCAATTGAGTCTGTCCCACCCCCTCTTAGATGCTGTTAAAACTGCATGACTTCCCCCCAGGGATTCCAAGAGCCCCTGCCAAGCAGTTCTCTCCCATCAGGAGGCAGGGGCATGGCATTTCTGAGTCAGGGAGGAGACTTGCTTGTTGTAAGAAATGCTAGAGACACACCCATCATTACATTCACATACGAAGCCCAGGGCTCACTCATGGGTATCTCTTTTCTCCTCTAGAAGAGAATCCAGATCAACTCACATTCTACCACACACCCAGTTCAGACTTATCCTCATGCCCAAAAAAAGCGATGGAGTAAGAAACGCAGCAAGTTGGGATGGGTCGCCTATCACCTTCCAGCGTTCAGGGGACCACTGCTTCTTTCGGCAGACATTACTGAGTACTTGCCTTGGCACAGGCCCTGTGCTAGCTTGGGGGTGCAGGCTGTATAAAGTGGGGTCCCTTATTCATGTTCCTAGCTCTCAGCATCAAGAAGCAGAGAAGAAAACAAACACACACAAACCCCAGTAAAGTACACCACGTGCAAAGGCAGTGCACTTAAAGCATGTCTGACCCAGAGAGACAAAGACGACTAAGCTGAGGGGCAAGTCTTCTAACTTCAATATGGGTAAAGCCAGTCCTTCCATAACCTCTCAATTTTCTCTGCGTGGCATACAGTGATGTCTCCACAGTTCCCCACTCCAGAATTAGTTTTGTAGCACTTGGCCCTGCCCCTCATACAATTAACAAGCACAGTAGATGTAAACTTAATTGCAAAAAGGCCAAAGACAGGGCAACGTGCAACTTGGATGTGCTAGAAAAGGCGGGTCTGTGCTGAGAAGGGGACGGAAGGCTCTGAAACAACACAGAGGCTGGGCTGAGGCTGCACAGTACCCAGCACCAGCCCCAAGGGGATTCTCACAATTTCTCCACCGACAGGAAGAGACCTCCCCGGCTCTGTAACTTGACGATCGCTCCTCAAATGCTAGTTTCCAGACACCTTTTGCTCCTTCTGACAGCCTACAAATTTACCTGTGGTTCCTTCCCACAATTCTAAACTTATGACTTCTGAAGAAAAAATAAGTCCTCTGAGACTTGTTCAGGTGTAAGATTTTTAAAATGGTTGTATTTTTCATTCCTTCACACACTCAATTCAACTGGATTAGCTGAACTAAGTGACCCATGAAAGAAAATCCACAGGGTAAAAATTTGTCACTGCCAATACCGTAAAACAAAGCCTTATGGAACTGAGAATCAGATCAATTTACCTAATTTAAAAATTCTAATCACAGCAAAAATAATAGCCCTAACCCACTAAAAAGAATGGTATCGTTAAGTTCATTATTTCTTCTTTATCATACCAAGTAGCTGATGAAATTAAACTCCATGCTGGAATCCTTAATTGAGCTGATTGGGTCAATTATCAGTTTTCTCACTGATCAAAGACCCACACCATGATGGGCTCCCTTCAGTCTGATTTAGGTTGGTGTTGAGGATTACAAAAGACCAAGTACTCTGGGAGACAGAAGATAAATGTAAGATTTTTATTGAATTCAGATTCTAGACTCAACAACAAAAAAAATACTGTGATTTGAAATAAATACATTTCTCCATGTAAACGTCTCTATATTGTGGCTTTTCTTAAAGGATGCTAAGTATCTGATTATATCAGAGCTACAATTTATAATTTCATTCCATCCCATTTACTTCCTGTTGTTAATTAAATCATTAACTGAAACAGGAAGAGCGCAGAGACTCCCTGCAAACAATGCCCCTTTATCAGGAGCCCAGAACTGGCTGTCTGGAGGGCTGACAGCACCAACCATATTCATTAGGCTTCTAGCCCTCTTTGTGAGAAACACAGTTTAAGAACGATTTTTCTTTGACTGTGGTCTAAGGTGATCATATCCTATAGCTAGTTACAAGGCGTGAAGAAAGCTTGCGTTCATCACTGAACGCGTCCTACACCCTGCTCCTCACCACAGACACTGGACCCAGATGACACCCGGAATTTTACTGCAAATGCAGAAAGCCCAGGACGCACTTGCCCAGTCGTCTGTGCCAGCGGCAGCTGTCTGTGCTTCATTTCAATGAAGGCAGACAAAGGGGCTCTCTGGCTCCCACATTCCTCTTGAAAGGCCCCAAGGGAAAAGTAATGACAGTGGTAAAACATTCTCCTTTTGTCCTTCTATAACGCATAAGCTCTTGGATTTTTCACAGACTATTGTCTCATTAGCAACACAATGACTTAAGATTTATAACCGACAAAGAGATACAAAACAGTAAACATGGCTTGGATGCACATTCTAAAAAAAGTTCAACCACATCCTTAATAGCAAAAGTTGAAAACAAAAATGGAATTTGGGGAAAGCTGAGCCCACACCAACAAAAAGAGCAGTGAATAGAGACTGACAGGAAGCAGCATTTGCCTACATGCGTATCCTACTTTGTCTCAGCTACAGAAAAGCTAATTCCATCAATTTTGGTAATCTGTTTTGTACAAAGCAACAAAAGAAAACAATAGCACTAAGAATGGGGACTAGTGTAGGACCGAGGGAAGAGGAGAAAGGCTAGGAGCCTATGGGAGGGGGGTTCGAAAGGTAAGTGACAGGGCTGCCCTAGGAAAGAGCTGCTGGAATGGCCACACGGGGAAAGGTGCAGCAGACTTTTGCACAGGAGGAACAGGCATCAAAAGTGACAACAGATCTCCAGACTGAGTAACTCAACACATTCTCAATGGCTCTATTTACAGAATCCTGCAATCCTGCGTGTTAGGAAAAACAGCCAGGATTCAGACTGGCTGCATTTCTGAAGAGAAAAGAAGAGGGAGTTACAGGGCTGGAGGCAAAGTAAGGGAGCACAGCTAGAAGGCCGATAAGGCAATCTCAAGGCAGAGTTGGAACTGTCTACGGGTTGGCAGCTTCTCTGTAACTTTAAAAGTAGTTACTAGAAAGACCATTGACTGTCAGGATGGCAGGTTCTCCCTCCAGTTGTGGCCATAACTCACTTCCTGTATGATTCAGGGCCAATCACCTTGCCTTTGTGAGTCTTATTTCCCAACAGGGAAATAATGAGGGAGTTGGACTATATGTTTATATTCATATATACATTTTATAATACTTCATAATATTAAATTTATAATAATTCATAATATTAAAATACTTCAAAATATTAAAATTATGTATTAATACATAGTTAGGATCACCACCTACTGTGTGAATTTTGAAAAAGGTGCCACTCATAATTTTGTTAGGACAACAGATATAAACTTCAATTACTGATTCTGGAAAGCCAAGATGCATGGTCACCTCACCTATACACTTCCCTCAGCTCTGAAATACTCCTTCCCTAGAAACACCCTGGGTCTCTTCTTGACATTCTGCAACTGGCTCAGGGCCTGGCACATCCCAGATGCTCACTAAGTGTCTGCCCTATTTCCTCTGGGCAAGCATTTCTGCATTCCTTATGTAATCAAAGCCATTGATCTGTTCTTCCACAATTTCACTCTTAGGAAGTTGAACTGTTCTTGTGCCAAACAGCTGCACCCCTCCCATGACTCATTTTATATTTCAAATATTCCCAGGAATATTCTCTGCTGGCAACACTTTTTTTGAAAGAAAGTAAATGTATAGGTGTGAACCCCATTCTTTTTCAGGTCAAGGAAAAAGTGGCTAAAGGCTACATATGGCTGGTCTAAAGCTCTGCATTTTCTCCAGTCCACAGTGGCAGTGAAACCCTTGTTTTCCCAACTAGACTGATGATGGACTATATCAGCCAAATAAAGCAAAAGAGAACTTAAAACACATACACTAATCTAAACATTCACAAATCTTAGATGCAGAAGATACTGTACACAGACCAAAACTCTGAATGCTCAATACCAGGTAGTCCAGAGTTGACCTGCATATTTCCAAACAGAGCAAACAGCCAATTGCTAGGCTATTAAAGAGAATTTTTTTTTATTTCAACATCAATACTGCTTTACATCGCATAAGCATTGTCCATTTGTTTACTTTTCAACTGTAACTGAAGGCAGGGGTGGGTGAACAAGGACAATGAGAGTCTCTCCTTTTGCACCACAGAGACCTCTGCTCCCCTGGCCCTTCTGGGATTTCTCTTGCTATTAAAGACCTACAAATATGAATCATACTGTGGTTTTACAGGTGACATAACTGAATAATCTAACAACATGTCTGACTGAGGAAACGAACACCCATTCAGTCCGCAGTAAGATCAAAAGGCAAGGGGGTTGAACGATGGCTACAGAGCATCCTAAGAAAAAATCTAGCCTCGGTATAGGAAGCAGTGGACATGGAGGTTCACTCCTTTGAAGAACCTAAGAAACAAGTTGTCAAGATCACATCAGTAATGAATGAGACAGTCAGGAAAAGCTCTGCTGATGTTTTGGCAAGGCCTGAATAAAAAACAAACAATTCTTGGAAACAGTGAGCAAAGGAAGAGACAAGGCAAAAGCCAACAACACTTCCACCATTTCTGAGAATTCTCTAGGGCATTTGGACAAGGACTGATCTCCCAAGTATTTAAGATTTTCTCTTCCTTAAGTTCACAGAACATCCAAAGCTCAGACATGGTAAATTCCATTTTTAAAAGGTTTATTTATTTATTTGAAATGTAGAGCAAAAGAGCAAACGAGAGAGACAGAGAAAGACAGATACTGAGACCTTCCATCTGCTGTTTCACTCCCCAAATGGCCACAACAGTCAGGTGTAGGTCAGGCCAAAGCCAGAAGCCAGGAACTCCATCCTGGTCTCCCACATGGATGGCAGTGGCCCACTTTCTTAGGCCATCATCTACTATCTTCCAAGGTACATTAGCAGGAAGCTGGATCAGAAGTGGAGCAGCCAAGACTTGAAACAGTACTCTGATACAGGATGCTGGCATCACAGGCAGCAGCCTAACCTGCTACACCATAATGCTGGCCCCATAAATTCCATTTTTGAAGAGAGGTTTTCCCAAACAAAGGAGGTTTAGGTCTATCTTCACTAGCCAAAGTGTTTAAACTACTCTGAGTTGAAGACATGCCTTCTCTCAGCCCTGGCCTTGGATGTGTGCCATGCCGGGCATCTCACAGACATGCAGAGAGATTTATGGAAGAACTCTGAGATGACAAGAAATTTAGGAGCTTCTCCTTTCCACCCACTGCCCCACCCTCTGGCTCAACACAATACCTCCCCACAATGTCAGTTCTCAAACAGATAAATCCATCACCTCTAAATGGATCAAATTCCTAGAGTGGCTTCAAAATTAAACCCTCTTCCTCTCACCCAGTGTGGGAAATGACTGTACTGTAACTGCTGGTGAAACTACCAGAACAAACAGGATGCCTGGTTTGCCTCTGTAAAAAGTCTAGATTGGAAAGAGAATTTATGAGTATGTTTCCTCAAACTGAATTTCTCATGGCAGAAATCACTGGGTTTTCTGTTTCTGGTTGAAAACAGGAGATTGAGACATGACTTCAGATGAGTCAAACTACCAGTTGAGTCATATTCCTTAAGGCTGGTGGATTTCATTTTTTTCACTCATAAGAAAAAGAAATTTAAATCACTCTACAAGCCACACCAAACACAATGTGTACAGGGACAGAAATAACAACATCCATTTCTTGTGGTACTGAGAAACTCCCAGTGAAATGAACAACACTTGGTTGAAGCACCCAGACACCATGCACGATACTCCACAGCAATAAACAGTAGCTGCTGTTTTTAGGGAGTCTGCACCAGAGGCAGCTGGGTGAAGGAGACAGACATCAGATACTCTGAAACCTTTTTTCTCCTGCAGATACTTACTGTGTCTCAGCCCCTAGCAGCATTTCCACTTTCTCATTGGCATGGTTGCTAAGGACAATGAGAGTGAAGAGGTGACTGGCAGAGCTCTGTCTTGAGTAAAGCATTGTGGAACTGTTCTTTCCTGGAGAAGAATTAAGCTCTTCATTGTCACAAGATTCCACCAACAGCTGATCTCTTAAGGAATAATCATTGACGTTGTAACTTTCTTCACTGAAAAGGAAAGGGAAAAGAACATGTCAATTACGCATAAGACTGTGACACTGTCAGTTTCAACAAATTTTCAGGGAGAAAGTGAAAGGGGAAGGAAAGGAACAGGATAGAATGACTTTAAAATATGAATTGTAATTTACTGATTATGAATTATTGTACTCTCCACCAATTAAACCAGTTAATTACTATGTTTATGTATTTAACATATGGGAACTGCATCTCGGGTACAAAAGCATATTTTAAAAAATACAAAACCCGGCTGGCACCGCGGCTCACTAGGCTAATCCTCCGCCTTGCGGCGCCGGCACACCAGGTTCTAGTCCCGGTCGGGGCACCGATCCTGTCCCGATTTCCCCTCTTCCAGGCCAGCTCTCTGCTGTGGCCAGGGAGTGCAGTGGAGGATGGCCCAAGTGCTTGGGCCCTGCACCCCATGGGAGACCAGGAGAAGCACCTGGCTCCTGCCATCAGATCAGCACAGTGCGCAGGCCGCAGCGCACCTACCGCGGCGGCCATTGGAGGGTGAACCACCAGCAAAGGAAGACCTTTCTCTCTGTCTCTCTCTCACTGTCAACTCTGCCTGTCAAAAAAAAAAAAAAAAAATACAAACCCCTCTCTGGTTCATGACGCATCATCTTGGAACTGCTGTTAAAAGTAAGACTTGCATGCATCCTGGAAGTGCTTGAACAGGCAGGTGTACACCTCCCCGGTTCCACCTCTCCACTCAGAAAATGAAGAGGAAGCTCCAGACCCAGCTCTGGGTATCAAGGCCTCACTCTCTGCCCCAGAGGACCATGCATAAAAGGGAAGAAGGCCCAACCTTTCCTCTCCCACACTCACCCAACAGCTGCAGTTGTTTCAGAAACCTCTAGGACTAATCCCATCATATTTTCTCTCCCTGTTTAATCTTAGGACCCCCAGCATCCTTCACTCCTCTGGACCCTCAGCCCCATAGCTCTGTGAACACGTCTCACCTGGCTTCAGCTGGCTCCTGACCTCTTCCACCGTGTCCGCGAGCATGCATTTCCTTAGAGAATCCAGTGAAGTCATCTAAATCCTCAGCCTCTTTGCTGAACCCTCCTTTAACCTCACCATCCAATAATGTTCTTTCTAACAGGAACTTGGCTCTTCCTGGAGGGCAACAGCTCTCTGCCTGCTTGCTTTTCATTCTGGCCTCTATACAGTGATCATTTCCTCATCCCCAAAAGACCTATCTTTGACTCTCAAGCTGTAAGTCTCTGCCTCACAATCACCATCATCCACAGAGCCCCTGGACCACTCCTCATCCTTTCATGAGTTTAGCTGCTGGCTCACCATCTCTCCAGCACAGTTTCTTTTTTATTTTTTCAAGTTTTTTTTTTTTTTAATTAATTTGAAAGTCAGAGAGAGAGAAGGAGGTATAGAGACTCTCTATCCACTGGTTCACTTTCCTGATGACTGTATGGGCCAGGCTGAAGCCAGGAGCCAGAAGCTTCATTTGGGTCTTCCACGTGAGTGTAGAGGACCAAGCATGTGGGCCATCTTCCATTGCTAACTAGGATTTCAGAACCAGCTACTTTGTTCAAGATTTCATGCTATTTCTTTTATTCCAGGCTGGAAATCTGCTTGTCAGTCACTCTCTTGTAACTCTCCTTTCTGAAATTTATTTTCACAGATCCTACCATCACAAAACAGCAAACACAGCTAACAGCAAAAAGTCGCCTCCACTTGTTTCAAGGGTAATAATATGTATTATTTGAAAATTCACAGGACAAGATAATTTCCAAACCTTTCCTAAGACTGTCCACAGACCAGCACATCCACACCCAGGATATATAAACTACTTCTCATATTCAAAATGAGACTTATCAAAGAGCACAGTAGTTTATACAAAGAGGAAGCAGGATAATACACTTCATAAACAAAAATGGTTATGTTTTAAAGAGACCACATTTACTAGAAACAAAGCAGTCATTTTTAGCACAGTAAAAAAAACGTTGATAAAGCTGAATAGATGTCTCAGATATTCAATTAACAGCCCAAGACTCTGGATAAAAACAAACAATAAAAATTAAAAAAATAAAATGAAAAGCATAACCTCAATAACAAAAACAAGAGAAAAAGAAGATTCAGGCTTCCGTGTAACTGTCCTCGCTATACCTCCTAATTACTCTTAATTCACTAGTCAAAAGAGATGACCTATTAGTCAAAGATAGCTGTTACTAGTAAATGTAATTCTGCGGCAGACTGAGAAATCTAAGTAATCTAATACTGTGAACATGGGTATTTAGGTACACTGCATAGGCACCATAGGTATTTCCAAAGAAATATATATGCTATAAAGTCATCTGGGGCTGGCACTGGGGCTCAGTGGGTGAAGCTGCTGCCTGTAGTGCCGGCACCATACTGGCGCTGGTTTGAATTCTAGCTGCTCCACTTCCAATTCAGCTCCCTGCTGATGGCCTGAGAAAGCAGCAGAAGCTGGCACAAGTCTGTGGGCCCCTGCCACCCCTATGGAAACCTGGATGAAGGTCCTGGCTTTGGCCTGGCCCAGGCCTGAGTGATGGGGCCATCTGGGGAGTGAACCTGAATATGGAAGATCTCTTTCTCAGTCTCTGTCTCTCCCTGTTTCTCTGTAACTATGCCTTTCAAATAAAATAAATAAATCTTTAAAAGAAAAGTCATATCCAAGATGACTCCAGTTCCTAAGAGTCTTCAACATAATGTGACTTTTCCTATTAAGTCATTCCCAATTCAAGAGAAAGAGTTCACAGGAAACTTTAATAAACTAATATGGATAAACTAGGTAAGTCATTTTCTTGCCTCTCTTAATTTTCAGAGGTCACAATTTCCTCCTGTGTTTCCTTAAATACAAACAACACTAGGGAGTATATTTCATCCTTGTTTTGCATCTTTGTCCTTTGTGGTAATCAAAGACGGAAGGAGTAGTTTATTACTACGATGCCACTGATGAAGGGCTAGGGCAGCCATCAGACTCAGTGTGGGCTGCTGTCCTCTCCCCAGTCCAGTTTCGATGATCAACTGTGGCCACGGTGCTCATGTGCATTCCCCTCAGGTTTCTATTTCCACACATCTGTGGAGCCATGTCATTTGGTCAAGGAACTGTGCCCACTGTCTGCAATTAAAATATGATGCAGTGAACGCATTGGCCTGTTTGTTTTTTAGGTGATTTATGATCTATCATAAAATGTCATTATTTTATCTAGGCCAGCACACTTTTGCACCATGAAATGAATCATGTAGCTGTTTAGAATCCCTTCCCTACTCTTTTACTGAATGTATGTATGTATGTGTGCATATATATATATATATATATATACACATATTACATATAGTTATATATTTGTGTATAGATATATATATACTATAGTTATACATTTGTATGTGTGTGTGTGTGTGTGTGTATATATATGTATACATAAAACTTGATTCCATTTAACAGTAGTGAGGTAAATTGATTATTTATCCCTATAAGGTACCATTCAAACCCAAAGGAACAAAACCTGAAGATTAGCTCACTCTCTCTAACTCTTGTGCCTTTTCTCTCCCACACAGACTCTCAACACTATCTCATGAAGGTTCAAAATAACCATGACTGTTTCCCCATATGAGTCTGCTAAAAACTGAATGAGACTCATTCTTCTAACGCCTGCCAGCATTCAACCATCTCTCTCATCCTGACTCAGAAGACCAACACTGTGTTAAAATATGTGCTTGAGAAGCAGCGGGGAGAATATAGCCCTAATGAGCTATTTACAGCCCATTTCCCTCCCCTCCACGCTCACCCACATCCAGTAAGGACAGGGCACGCTAACCTGGCTGGGAAAGCAACCTCTTTCCTAGGGAAGCTGATATTAATCAGACTTCCCCATGTTTGTCTCCATCATCTAACAAACATATGGTTTACATAGTCTCTGAAACAATTTGGATCATGTAATTAGGAAGTTAAACTGCTCAGAAAAAGGCAAATGGAAAAACCACCTTTCCTTGCATGGAGAAGTTTATATGGAGACTTCCTTTGATTGTCTTATATGTGCTCCAAGCTTACCAGCTGCTCATCAAGGCTGTCTGCTGTGTGCAAGCAGTGGCTCCTATCAGGTGCAGCAATCAAACCAAATCTATAGAAGTCTTGCTCCGTGGTGTAAACAATCATGGGTCTCCCTGATGGAACACACTTAAAGTCCTAGTAACCTTCGCTGTGATTTTTTTCTTTCCTTTTTCAACACAATGAAGAATTCTCAGTAGGGAACAGGATATGACGGTTAACATGCATCTCAGTTATTTTTCTCTCTGAAGATATTATTTACTATTAAGCAGCTCTAATAATGTTTGGTTCTACATTATGCAAGCCAACATCATGGGCAGAAAAACGATACACCATACTGTGAATAGTGGCTTACTTAAAAATTACTATGAAACACTTTTTCTAGCCCATAATTTCTAGAAATGTTGAAATTTCTAATATTGGGCATATTTTTTTTCTTTCATATCAGGAAAACACTTAAAAATTCCATAAGACATTCATCTATCTTTAAATGACTTGCATATACATATGCAGGAATGAGTATAGGAATAATGAGCCAACTCCAGCATGGGAGTCACTCTGAGAAGGAAGGAAATTTGGGTCATCTGCAGTATTTTGTGTATTCTTTGTCTAAAAAGCAGAAATCTAGTGGTGGACATTTGGCCTCAGAGTTATGAAACCAGTTAAGATGTCCCTGTCCCACACTAGTATGCTTGGATTCGATACCCAGCTCCAGCTGCTGACTCTAGATTCCTGTTAATGCACAGGGAAGCAGCAGCAATGCCTCAAGTGATTAGGTTCTTGTCACTCATGCAGGAGACCTGGATTGAGTTCCAGCCAGGGAGCTCTTGTGGGCATTTGGAGAATGAACCATGCGGCCGGTGCTCTGGCATAGTGGGTAAAGCCACCGCCTGAAGTGTCAGCATCCCATGTGGGTGCCAGTTCGAGTTCCGGCTGCTCCACCTCCAATCCAGCTCTCTGCTATGGCCTGGGAAGGCAGTGGAAGATGGCCCAAGTCCTTGGGCCCCTGCACCCACATGGGAGAGACTGGAGGAAGCTCCTGGCTCCTGATCTGGGCAGTTCCGGCTGTTACGGCCAATTGGGGAGTGAACCGGCGGATGGAGGACTCTCTCCGGCTCTCCTCTCTCTGTGTAACCCTGACTTTAAAATAAATAAATAAATCGTTAAAAGAGAGAGAGAGAGAGAGAGAGAGAGAGAGAGAGAACCAGAAGAAGAGAGCTCTCTTTGTTTTTTCCTCCTCTCAAATAAATATAAATAAAAACGAGAGATCTAACATTTAGATGGCAAGAAGTTATTTTCTGTTAAATTTGGATGACAGGCATGTTGGTGTCTTCACATTTGAACTATTTCACCAGTAACAGAAATACATATATATATATAAAATATATGTATTTATATATATATATAAATGTATATAAATATAAATATATATATATATAAATCATAAAAAGGATATATGTGAAAGTCAGCATCCCTATAGCTCCCTGGGATGCCCAAAGATGTGGCTGAAGTGACTCCTAAATAACGGAACATCTTTCCTGCCCCACTAACAATTATTTGCAGATAGCATCACTGAAGATACACTACAAAGTAAGAGAGAATTTTGCAAAGTGGTTGTGTAAAAAACACACACACAAAAATGGCTTTTACATACATGATTAACACCCAGTTAGAAAATATAATGGAAGAAGTCATCATATTTATAATAGACACAAAATCCATAAAAATATTTAGGATTAAATTTAATAGGCTTTTTTCTAGATGAAGATAACCTTACAACACTTTCCAAAAGGGCCTGAATTAATGGATAGGAAAGCTTAATATGATAAAGATATCATTTCTTCCTTCCTAAGTTAATATATAACTCATTTATTTGCATTTTATTTGAAAGACAGAGATAGGCAGACAGAGAGAGAGAATACCCACCCACTGGTATACTCCCTTAGGCCAGGCCAAAGTCATGAGCCTCGAGCTCAATCCAGGTCTCCCACATGGATGGCAGGGACCCAAGTACTTGAGCCATCATCTGCTCCCTGCCAGGATATACATAAGCAAGAAGTTGGATGAGAAGAAGATGTGAACCAGACACTCTGATATGGGATGAAATTATCCAAAGCGGTGTCTTAACCACTGCTCCACACACCCACCCTTAATATGTAATTCTAAGATACTCCCAAGGAAAATACAAACAAGGTCTTTGGGGGAGTAGCAAGGAGGGAGAATAGTGAAATTAATTCTAAAATATAAAATGGAATAATTATAAACATCAAGAAAGATCATGAAAAAAATTAAGCATGATCTAGCTCTACAATGTAGTTAAAATATACGGCAGAGCTGCAGTAGTTCAAGGGACCAAGGCATGAATTGATAGATGGATTAATGAAACACAACAATGGGTTCACATATTGATGCAACACATGGGAAGGTTTAGCATATGATTCAGGTAACATTTGAAATCTATGGTGAATTGATGGGTTAGTCAATAAATACTATTTGGGACACCTGAAGAAAATATCAGAAGATTTAAAAAAAATTAGATCATATACTTAATCCTGAAACTAGAACATTTCCTTGGACCAAAGATCCAGATGTGTAAGGGTCCTAGGAAGAGGTGACAGGAGGTGGGCACAGACCTATTTGGGCCTACCTTGTGATCAAGGAGGTGCTTTGAAACATGTATATTCCTCAGGGAGAGTTCTCACCTTAACCTTTTTTTTTTTTTTTTTTTTTTTTAATTTGACAGGTAGAGTTAGACAGTGAGAAAGAGACAGACAGAAAGAAAGGTCTTCCTTCTGTTGGTTCACCCTCCAAACGGCTGCTACAGCCAGCGTTGCACCGATCAGAAGCCAGGAGCCAGGTGCTTCCTCCTGGTCTCCCATGTGGGTGCAGGAGCCCAAGCACCTGGGCCATCCTCCACTGCCTTCCCGGGCCACAGCAGGGAGCTGGACTGGAAGAGGAGCAACCAGGACTAGAACCCGAAGTCCATATGGGATGCCGGTGCTGCAGGCGGAGGATTAATCAAGTGAACTACAGCGCTGGCCCCTCACCTTAATCTTTATTAGCGATCATCTTAGGTTCTTAGTAAGGAAGAGCAGGAGTAAGACACAGACTAGCTGACCAAGTTGGAGCCAAAAGGGTGAGAGGTAGGATGGTGATGGAGAGACATGGGGAAGGCTAGTAGCAAAGGCCAAGTTTCTCACAAACCACTGCTCTCAGCCCTACCACCCTATACCATTCTGGAAACCTCTTTTATAGCCCAAGCCTGACAGATAAATCAAAGCAGCCTTCCCATTTCTCCCTTTGTAAAAGAGTTAAATGTAAAGAAAAGATGCCACAGAGATTTATCCACAACAGAGCACTCCGATTTTTGGAATATGTTCTCAAGATAGTGCCATGTATTTTTGACCTTTGCTCCCTTTCCATGCACTTCATTTAAAAACATTTACACAGCCTTCCTGTCCTGAGAAAACCTTTATTAGAATCCGCTGGTGCCAAGACTAATGCCTCCTGAATGAGCAGCTGCCTGTGTTTTCTGAGACCCTCAGTTCACATGGCAGTGAAATGGGCCCTGAGGTCACCGTGGCCCACCATGGTCATCATCATTCTTCTGAATGTCTGCACAGAATCTGTGACATCCAGAACCCCTCTCTTCTTCGTCGAATGCCTTCTGTGATATTTCTGATCTTCCTCTCAGACCCTCTCATGGGGTTCACGGCTCTGCCATCCTTGCAGAAGTGCTGAGACATAGGGTTTTATGAGATCAAAAGAAATTCCTCTTACTTTCTGCTGAGAACTCTTCCTCTGCAGATTTCAACTCATTTCCCTTCTGCTTCTAAAAACATGACTTCTAAATCCTACACTAGATTCTGTGCTTAACTGGAAAAAAATACATTAGTGCAGCATGGCTGGGATGCAGGACACTGGGCTTGACTGAAATTTATTTCAAGAGGATGAACCTCTTTTTCACTCGATTGAGGTTGGATTCCATTTTAAGCCTTGGTGTTAGAATTATTCCAACAAGTTTTAAGTGGAATAAGATACAATTTTAAACTAATGAAGACAACATAGCAGGTCAGAGTACAGATATGATTTGAATGTCTATCATGCATAAAAGTTCAGGCTTTGTGAACTCTAGCAAGTTACTGATCTTGCTATGCTTCTGATTTCTCACCTGTAAAATGAGGATAATAACACTGAACTCATTGGGTTGTTGTAAGGATTAAACAAGATAACACACTTATTATCTCTTTGTGTGTACAGCTCTTACAGTCACGCCTGCATTACTATAAATACCCAGTAAATGTTAGCTATTATTTTTTATTTTCATAACAGGACACCATACATTTACATTGCCTGACATTTCGCTAAAAGCTTATAATTATATGTGCTTTGCAAATGGGCAAGTGGACCAAGCATAATTAGAGTTAAACATGTCAAGAAATCCATAATTTGGCAAGTGCACAGACCATCAAAACAAAGCACAGTATTTGTACAGAAACTGATTTCAAACACTCATACTCAGTTCCTCAAAACAATTCTGAAGACTAACAAACATGCCACACGCTTCCGACTTCATTGTCAAGAATATAACAAAGAGTAAAGGCATGGACCACATTTGTTAAGTAGTAAGATAGGGATCTGTTGTGTTCCACTGACACAAAAACAGATGACCAAAGACCCACAACAGGATCAGAAAGCCCCAAACCCTGTCTGCTGAAGCCCAAATTCCACAGCCCAGCACCTCCTGGGCTGCCTATGGGATGTCCAGGTTCCATTATCCTAGACACAAGCAGAGATGGGCAGCCCTGAGAAGCTGTTGGCGCCTTGCTGAGGCTTGCTCCTTGGGATAACCAGGACTAAGGCAGTTATGCAGAGCAAGCAGGCAGCGTCTTAACAAGATCACTCCAAATTACAGGGGAAGCCCACACCCCAGTTCAGGCTAATCAATTACTTCCTTCAATGAAAAGGAAAAATACCCTCACTCCATTATGTTCAAACACAATGTTATAGTGAATCCTATGAGGGATGTTTTAAGAAAATCTTGATGGGGCCATTTCTGTGGCGCAGCGGGTTAAACCCCTGGCATGAAGCACCAGTATCCCATATGGGCGCCGGTTCTAGTCCCAGCTGCTCCACTTCCAATCCAGCTCTCTACTAGGGCCTGGGAAAGCAGTGGAGGATGGCCCAAGTCCTTGGGCCCCTGTACCCACATGGGAGACCAGGAGGAAGCTCCTGGCACCTTGCTTTGGATTGGTGCGGCTCTGGCCATTGCGGCCTTCTAGGAGTGAACCACCGGAAGGAAGACCTCTCTCTCTGTCTCTACCTCTCTCTGTAACTCTGTTTTTCAAATAGAAGAAAATCATGATTACAAAAATATACACATGATTCACATCCATTTATAAAAGAATAAATGTAGATCAATAGTTATCCATTGTCACCCACTTGATGTCTGATGTGGTGGCTGGGGAGGGAAAGGTACAGAAGTAAAAAGTATTTAACCCAAAACTGGTCTTGTTTTGGAGGCCCCAAACTAGATATGGCCCAGAATGTGCCATGACTTTCAGCTGTGTGACAATGGCATAAAGGTTTTGAATCATGGGCTGGAATTGTGGTGCAGCAGGGTAAACTGCCACCTGTGATACCAACATCCCATATGGGAAGTAGTTCAAGTCCTCACTGCTCCACTTAATATCTAGTTCCCTGTTAATACTCCAGGAAAAGCAGTGGTAGATGGCCCAAACGCCTGGGCCCCTGCCACCCACGTGGAAGACCTGGATAGCGTTCCAGACTCCTGGAATCCACCTGGCCCAGCCCCAGCTGTTGTGGCCATTTAGGGAATGAACCAGCAAGATGGAAGATTTTTTTTCTGTCTCTCTCTGCCTCTCTCTCTGTTAACTCTTCCCTTCAAATAAATACATCTTTTTTTTTTTAAGATTCACTTATTTACTTGAAAGGCAGAGTTAGAGAGAACGAGAGGAAAAGACAGAGAGACAGAGAGATCTTCCACCCACTGGTTCACTCACCAAATGTCCACAACAGCCAGGGCTGAGCCAGGCTGAAGCCAGGAGCCTGGAACTTCTTTCAGGTCTCCCACATGGGTGCAGAGGCCCAAGCACTTGGGTCATCTTCCACTACTTTCCTAGGTACACCAGCAGGGAGCTGGATTGGAAGTGAAGCAGCTGGGATTCAAACCAGCTCCCATATGGATGCCAGTATTGCAGGAGGCAGCTAAACCTGCTATGCCACAATGCTGGCCTCAAAAATCTTTTTTTTTTTAAATAAAATAACAATAAGATAGTCTGGAAGTAGAAGGGCAAGAATTTGATTTACAGCAAGATCTTTAGAGAGAGAAAATACTAAAAATACCATTGATGACAGCTTCTAGCAGTCAACCAGCAGGGACTTTCAACATGGTAAAAGCTTTATGTGAATTAACTCAGTGTTCAGCAAAACCCCATGGTGAATATGACATTATTATTTCCCTTCAACAGATGAGAATATTGAGTATCTAAGAAATTAGAAATAACCTGCCCAAGGTCATGTGACCAATTTTTGCACTCAGTTCTGTCTGACCCAGGTGTCTATGCTCTGCTTCTCAACAGTGGCAGCTAAAATGCCATAGGCATTGTCAGCCCTCCTTATAGACTTGGGAGGAAACATCTCATGATCAGAGGAACCAAGGGCGCATGTACTAACAGAAGAAAAAAAACAAGGAAAAAAAAACAAAACAGAGCTCTCTTTTCTCTCCTACCTCATCTCACCAAACACATGCCACAATGGTTAGAAAGAACTGTTCCAGGAATAAAAGACCTCTGAAGCAGAATCGTATTTTCTTCCCTTTGTCCAAGATACTCTTAAAATTAATTTCCCGAGGAAATAATGTCACGTGACTTCAGTTTTCTATAATGGGAAAGAGCTTCCCATGACAAATTCATGATCAATCTAGGCCATGACCCTTTCAAGGAAAGTTGCACAGCCTTAAGCCACTGGGCATTCGCACTACTTGGGAAAATACAAGTTCAAAGTTAAGACACTGACCTTGTGGTCATGACCTGACAGTATTCTATTACAGAAAATCTTTTTTATAAAACCTGTGATTTCTAACATGTCACAGAGCAATTATATTGATATACAGAATACTTAAGGAACCAGGCATCAGGAAGTGGTAATTTACTACCTTAAGGTCTGCAGGAAGGAAATGTTGTGAAAGGGAAACTCTTCCCCAGATTGTGAGGCTAGATTAGCTAAAGGCAGAGAAAACTTGCCAGTACAGTTTTGTACTGGCTCTAGTTTTCTCATACATCCACCAAACCTATAAAAATACCCAACAAAAAATTTCTCTGCAAAGGCTTTTGCTCAAACAGAAAAAAAGTTTCTATAACACTTTTCCTAATGATGTTATAAGGTGAGGGAAAACGTAAAAATATTCAAGAAGTAAAAAACGCAAAGAAACTGAGTCTTTGGAATCAGATTCAGGTTAGAATCCTGCTCTGTGACAGACCTTGAGAGAGATATTTTATCTCTGCCTCAGCATCTTCATCTGTAAAATGGAAATAAAACATACCAGGTTAAATGATAATGCAGCGATATCAGTGTGCAAGTGAACAGCACGCTGCAGATGTTCAACACTACAGGCTCTTGTTATTACTCTAACTATATAAAACACATACAAAAATCACGGCTAGATTATTTGAGGGAAGAAGACTTAGAAGAAGGATAAAAAAAAATCAAGACATGACTTCATTTACTGTTACAGATAACAAAACTAGATAAGAGTACAGCAATCTCTATGTATTAGGCCTAATGCCCAGTCCAGGACCATACACCTGTACACTATAACTATGCTGAAGGAGACACCTGGATAGGAGGCACTAAAATGACACTCCCAATGAGACTCACAGGAGCCATAGCTGGATAACCAACGTTGGCCAAAGGGAAGTGGGTTCTAAATCTCCAATGACCTGGGTTTCCTTTGAAATTAACGCCTCCACCCCTTTATCCTAAAGGCAAGGTGTTAGCCAGCACTTTATAGGGCTTTTCCTGTTTCACCAACTAATCATACGTTAACAGGTGCTCTGTGGAACACAGGTTTTGTACTTGTGGCTGGAACTACCCATTATCTACTCAGCTGCTGTCCTCTCCTGCTTCCTCATCCATCAAGCCCACACGTGTCCAGCCCCAGGGAGGCATCTGGACTGAACAAAACAAGCACAGATCTTCCATTCCTCTTTGCTGCATGCCTGCTCTCCCAGTCTTCCTTATAATGAGAAGTGTACAGTCCGAGAATGCACAAGAAGACAAGGTGCAAGAAGTCTTCTGGGGACTGTCTGGGAAAGGTTTTCCTCTACTGATAAAAAAGAGAGCCAGCTAAGGAAAGCCCCCCATGGCAGCACCTTTTCCTCACCCATGTCTCCCTCCAATGTCTGGGAAGGAAATAATGATGCCCAAAACTGCAGGAGCCACCTGTAAAACAAAGC
This sequence comes from Lepus europaeus, assembly GCF_033115175.1. Classification (NCBI taxonomy): domain Eukaryota; kingdom Metazoa; phylum Chordata; class Mammalia; order Lagomorpha; family Leporidae; genus Lepus; species Lepus europaeus. Next base: position 126,787,563 of record NC_084828.1, read on the forward strand.
TCCATGCATGGGGGTAAAAGCCGAGGACAGGGCACATTGAGGCTGCAGAATGGAAAGAGACTGGGTCCTGAATGACTTGCTGGATCCGGACTCTCACTGTAGGTATTTGTGTATCATGGAGAAGTAAACATCTTTATTGTTTTTTAACCACTGTGATTTGGGAATTCTGTTACTTGCAACCAATACATTGCCTTGGTGATCCAATAATGAAACTCTCCAAAGGGAACACAGTATGATGCAGAGCTGCCCAAACTCAGTTGATGTCTTGTTTTATTGTGGGGGGTATTATATATATACATGTGTCTGGGGCGGGGACAGAGAGATATTGAGACAGAGATTTCAACATTTTTAACTTTTCACAAGTTTACCTTCTGCATGAGTATATTTTCACTTGTAGCCTCAAACATTAATTAATACATTAATACAAAACAAAATCAGGAGTAGAATATAAAAATCATATAAATTTTAAAATTAAGAAAGAATTCAAGGAAATTTTAGCATGGGGATAGAATGTGGGAGAGTCTGCCCATTGAATACTGTGCTCATTCAAACTGTTTAACCATTTATACAATTGATTGACATTAAACAAATATTTTTTAAATGATCAGTATGAACTAGGAGTATGGCCATGCACCAAAAACACAAAGGTCATTAAAGCAGCCATGGACACTCAGTTAAATCAAAGGTTATAGCAAGAAAGGTACAGGGTTCCATGGGACCCTATAGCAGCAGATACAAACCCATTTTAGAGAGTTTGATGATAACTCTCAGTGAATGTGGCGATTAATCTCAGACCTAAAGGATGAGAAGGATGTTGCTGAGTAAATGTTTGAAGTAGGGTGGGAAAACACTAGGCGCAGAGGGAGAGAAACATGCACCAGGTACTGGTGACTAAAAATGTGGTTTGAAGAAACACAAAAGGGAGCAGGCGGTGTTCAGGGAGGCATTTATGCTAAGTGCTTGTGGTAGGACTTTTTGCAAGGGACAACTTGAGTAGATTTGTCTTCTAAAGAGCATACAGGGGCCAGCACTCTGGCACAGTGGGTTCAAGCCCCAGCCTGCAGTACCAGCATCCCACATGGATCCCAGTTTGAGTCCTGCCTGCTTCTCTTCTGATCCAGCTCTCTGCTATGGCCTGCATAAGCAGTAAAAGATGGCGCAGGTTTTTGAACCCCTGCAGAGACCAAGAAGAAGCTCCAGACTCTGCCTTCGGATCAGCTCAGCTCTGGCCATGAACCAGCGGATGGAAGACCTCTCTCTCTGGCTCGTCCTGTCTCTGTAACTCTTGTCTTTCAAATAAATAAAAGTTTTTTTTTTTTTTTAAAAAGAGCATACACAGTCTTTGAAAAGTAAAATCAATGTAGATGTATTTTGCAGGCAAGGGCTCAAGGTGGCTGGAAAAAGGGTGGTAGCAATGTTAAGGAGGAGAAGAGCAATTTCATGGGATTCTCAGAGGAAGCTTACAGGATACAGGCCTGCGGTGAGGACGAGGGAGTCAGGATATGAGGGAGTCAGGGTACTTTTTGGATTTACTATGAAAGACCTGGGTGGTTAGAGTACCTTCCATTTAGGAGGGCACAAACTCTGGAGAAGGAAGGTTTGAAAGAGATCAAGACATGAAGGTAACCCATAAGACCCCTACAAAGAGCCATTCAAGTCACATGACTATAATGATATTCAGAAAGCTATATATGAAAAGGCAGCATTAAAATTTAAAACTAGAGGCCGGCACCGTGGCACAGTGGGTTAACACCCCGGCCTGAAGCGCCGGCATCCCACATGGGCACCGGTTAGAGACCAAGCTGTTCCACTTCCGATCCAGCTCTCTGCTGTGGCCTGGGAAAGTAGCAGAAGATGGTCCAAGTCCTTGTGCCCCTGCACCCACGTAGGATACCTGGAAGAAGCTCCTGTATCCTGGCTTTGGATTGGCGCAGCTCTGGCCATTGCAGTCAATTGGGGAGTGAACCATCAGATGGAAGACCTCTCTCTCTCTCTGCCTCTCCTCTCTCTGTAACTCTTTCAAATAAATAAATAAATCTTTTTAAAAAATTTAAAACTAGCTTAGTATAGCACATTTCTTTTTCTAAAAATAATTTTATTTTATTTATTTGAAAGGCAGAGATGGAGAGAAAGAGAAACAGAAAGAGATCATCTATCAATTGGTTCACTCCCCAAATGCCCACAGTAATTAAAGCCTGCAGAGGCCAAAGCTGGGAGTCAGAAACTCATTATGGGTCTCCCACATGGGTGGCAATCACTCAACTGCTTGAGCCATCGCCTATTGCCTCTCAAGGTCTGCATTAGCCAGAGGCTGGAACTGGGGATAGAGCCAGGACCCAAACCTAGGCACTTCAAGATGCAATCTAAGTTTATGTTTAAAAACTTAACGGCCAGTCAGAAAAGACAGAGTAAGACAGAGAGCTCCCATCAGCCAATTTACTCCCCAAATGCCCACAGAGGATGGAACAGGGCTGTTGAAGGCAGAAGCCAGGAGCTAGGAACTCAATCAAGGTCTCCCTCATGGTTGGCAGGGCTCAATTACTTGAGCCATCATCAATGCTTCTCAGGTCTGCACTAGTAGAAAACTAGAATTAGGAGCTAAACTCAGGTACTGAACTCAGATGTTTCTAACACTGCTTAATTCAATGTTTAAGTGAGCTAATGATAATGGGCTGGGGGAGAATAGTTATTGAATTGTGTCTTGGGGGTGCTAAACACAATAAATGATGTCCTTAAGGGGAAGGAGATTTGGAAACACACAGACACATGGGAGCCATATAAAGACACAGGCAGAGACTAGATTACTGCTGGTACAAGTCAAGGAGTGCTGGGAGCCACCAGGAGTTGAAGAGGTAAGCAGAGGAGGATCTTTCTTAGGGCCTTCTAAAGGAGGTAACCATATCAACACCGTGCCTTCCAGAACTGTGAGACTCCTATTATTTTATGCTATGCACTTTGTGATACTTTAATACAGCAGCTTGAGGGAAGAAACCTTTGCTTTAACTTCAGAAAAAGTTGGGTTGGGAGAGAAGACCTAAGTCCTAAGTCACTAAATGAGAATAAGATAGTTAACTATGATATAACATAAATCTTTCAGGAGTTTTAATCTACTCAGGTCTTAGATTCAGCTTTTGCATTTCAAAACAAGGAACAATAGTACTTAACCCATAAGGCTGCACATATAAGTATATTCTATAATTAGGTAATTATAATAAGTTACTAGGCACAAATTGGGTATTCATTAACCTCTAAGTGCAACCTGACAACTACTATTAGAATATTACTATTATTGCCATATCAGGCCTGATAAGATTTATGTGCATCTTCATACTCTGCAGGCAGTATTAAGTATACTCTGAAGGCAGCGTATGAAAGCAGGTTTAGTATGCTGTCACTCTAGTACACAGTTCTCAACTGGGGGAGATTTAACTCGAGACATTAGGCAATGTCTGGAGACATTGTTGGTTGTCACCACCAGGAGAGGTGTGACTAGGACACAGTGGGCAGAGACCAAGGATGTTGCTGAAACACCCTACAGTATACTAGAAATCCTACTCTGATCCTCAACAAAGAATCATGATGCTCCAAACGTCCACAGTGCCAAGGCAGAAAAGTCTGCTCTAGAAGTGCCCAGGTAACTCTCAGTCAAAGCTGCAAAAACCAAAGAATTCGCCTTCTCATCCTGACTAGTCAAATTAAGCATGTACCTATTTGAGATATGGTAGAACAGATCACTAGTAGAATGACTCAGGAGCAGCCTAGAATTAATGAAAACTTTGAACTTTCTTTTAACATTCTAAAAATGTGAAAACTCTTGTGCTCAAGGACTACTGTAGGGCCACTAAGCAAGCCCAGCTCTGAAAGCACTAGCATAATAAGACATGCACTGCAAAGTCAAGAAGCCCAAACTCCCCAGCAATTTCTGCAACAGGCCCAGCCTAAACCACCTGCCAGCCTGGATGGGAGGAGGAAGAGGACCTGTCCTCCCCAGCAGCCTCTCCTAGTAGCCAGAGAGCCTCCCAGAAGCTCAAAGCTGAAGGCCACTGGGCACCCAGCTGCTAAGCTCCTTGACCAAACTGAGGAATTGAAATTAGGCAGGAGGTGGCTGGATGAGTCTCAGAGAGCTGGCTCAGGTAATTATCCTTTATCTCTACCCTGTAGCCAAGCCTAAATTATTGCCTTTCTCAAAGCTGCTCTATCTCCTTCACTGATGTCTCAGGCATGCAAGGCATTTGCAGTTGCCTCCTTGAAGCTGTCATGTAAATATGGCTAAGCATACTGTACATTTTTAACCCAGTCTGTTTACCCGGCTTCTGTGGTCTGCTTGCCACCTTCACCATGTATTCGGGCTATAAACACATTGCTGGCCTCCAGTGCTGCTCCTTAAGTTAAGAGCACCCTAGAAATATGATAAATTCTCAGTTCTGCAAAAAGGTAAAGTCAGGAGCTCTCCATTATAGCTGTATATCTTGCTGCTTCTTTTATTAATAATATGAGTTCAAATATATCTGAGCAAATAAATGTGGGCAAAAACATCCATGAAGGGTAGAGTAGAATAGCAGAGACCTTAATGCTAACTTTGAAAAGTCCATATTTATGGAGTAGTTCTGTGCAAGTTCAAGAAAAGTTGTACTGTATTGATTTAAACACTCTTAACGTTTTCATCAAGTCATCAAAGTCATTATACTCAAAACAAGATTTATATTTAAAATCGGCTTGGTACTGTCAATGTATATTTTATCATTTAAATCAAAAGTTTAGTTAAAGCCTTTGGTGCACTGAGACAGAACAAATATTTCAACAGCTGGAAAATGTTAAAAGTCAAGAGTTCTGATGTTTAAAGAGACATATATAATTACTCTCCCCCAGAAAACAAAATATCTTGAAGAAAGCCAAGGGAACATGCTATCTTATTGGAAACCGACAAAATATAAAAATATAAAAATCATAAGTCATCTTCAGTCTTTATTTACAAAATCCACTTAGCTACTAGAATTATTTAGACTAGAAGTAGAAGAAATAATTTTCCTTGGAGATATGGAAACACTATTTTCCTAAGCATGAAAAATAATTATCAGCACCTTTACAGATTTATCATAGTCATATTACAGCTTTTGAGGGAAGGAAATACAAAGTTTTCATTCAGCTAGACAACCAAGTAGCTGACGTTTTTCATAATATGGTCAGATTAAAAGGAACAAAAGAGAAAAATTCAATCCCTGTTTCGATTTAGTTTGGATTTTCAAGCTACAAAGTCAGCAACTTGAAACTTGCATTTAAATATTTCATGAGAAATCTTGTCCTTATTTCTGTATTTTGGAGGGGCCTGTTTCTCTTCACCTTGCTGAAATTGTACCTTATGACGCAACCCTACTCTTATTATATGCTATAAATTCAGCCCATCATTATTTCCTATACAAGTGGAATAACACTTCAGATTTATGTTTTTACTCTAAGATATTCAGGGAAAGATGGAATATTTATGTAGGACCAACAGGAACATATTTTACAACCCTACATGAATGGGGTAGATTTAATAAAGAATGCTCCCTAGAGAAAGGCAGCACTGAAGGTGTGTGTAGGTGTGTATGCATATATGGGTGTGTGTGTGCATGAGGGTGGGAACAGTTGAAGGAACAAATACAGTAAAGCAAAGGCTTCTGCAATATTCCTCATGGACATCTCTATAGATCCAGCCATAAACACACATGCAGATCCCTGCAGGAAGAAGAACAAACGCACTGCTAATCAACTGATTTACTTTATTCATTTCAGAAGGGGGTACAAGTAACTCCTTCCTAGTCATAGAGGAGTTTTTCAAACTAACAATCATTTAATAGCAGTGGATTTTAAGCTAAATTCCAAGGAGCACTGGAGTTGCCCTATAGCCTGCTCTCAACTGGACCCACTTTGATCTGTTTTACACAAAGGTTCTAGGACAGAAGTTTGAAAAACAGTGAAGGGGAGTAATGAGAGTGCTGCCTCCCCAGGGATGTCATGAGAATGGAATGATACATATGTGCAAAATGCTTAGAACAGTGCCTTTGTACATTGGAAGAGCTCAACAGAGGTGGGCTAGAATTAAGATGCTGCTAGTGAGTCAAGTCTTGACTGTATGGGTAATTTAAAGAAAATGAAGCACAGATTTAACTATTATTCAACGAGTGGAAACTATGCATCTATTATCTCAAGTTTAGAAGGAGGTTCACCCTTGTAGGTGCTTGAATTATAGAACTGAAAAGGCAGGATATATAGCCAGCAGCACCAGACAAAACCTTACCTCTTTTTTTTGGTGATAATGAGCACGTCGTTAAAGAGAAAGAAGTAGACTTGCTGTCTGGATGTTCTTTTTGAGAAAAGCACCGTGTCTTCTACATAGGCTGTCAACTCACCTCTTTTTACCAACCACCGGGAAGAGGAGACTAAAGGAAAAGGCTACAAAAAGAGAAAAACTCAGTGCCCAAAGACAAATTAAAGACCCTTTAAAATTATCAAAAGTAAAACAAAACAAACAAGTGATATATCATGGCATGCATCAATATTTTATAAGTGAAAACTGCAAAATAGAAAAGTATAGTGCATTCTCTAAGACAAAATGAAAAAGAACAATTGATTTTCCAATATAAAAAATGTTAACTTGCCAACATGAAACTAAAATTCAATGAGGAAATGTTATTGGATCAATCAAAAAGTATGGCTGTCCATTAACTCTCAGCTGGAAAAGAATATGGAACTAAGGAGTCAGTTAAAATGAAAAGGCCTAGTAATTAAATCCACCTGTATCAATTGCGATTGTTTCAGAGATCTCAAATCAGAATCTATACATACAGGAAAAATACTGCAGATAACAAGAAACAAATATAAAAGTGCATTCTGTTTATGAACTAACAAGGTTATGTTTCAGGAGACAAAAAATCTACAAACTAATGTTTTGTCTACTGAATATCTACTTAGTCTTGAAACACCTGTTCCTATGTTTATGAAAGTTTTCCCTTATGTAAACAATAAAGCCACCTTTCTAAAAACATCATGCCACTTTCTGGCTGTCAAAGTTCTTCTAAAATAATCCATCATAATCTTGGAGAAAAGCCCGTATCCAAGGAATTACATCCTGCCTTTTCTTTATTCTGTCTTATGCAAGCCAACTGGAAAACTCTCAAAACCACAGAATAATCCTTACCCTTCAGTGCTTTTTTTTTTTTAGTTACCAGAAATACTTATTGCCAAATCTTATTTAAAAGACTATATCCATAAAATAGAGAAAGTTCTTGGATGCACAAAACATGAATGCAGTAATGTGGTACACTCAAATGTCATCATTTTTAGGGAACAATGATTAAAAACAGCTAAAGGAAATTGAGGATATTAGGGAGGAAATGAGAAAGTTAGGAAAGCATTTCATTTCTTTAAAAAGCTTTGTAGAAGGTGGCATATCATTTATGTACTGTTTTCCTGAAGGTAAAAACTGAAGATGAAAGATGAGGGCTAACCCCAAACTTTTCAAAACTGGCTATTACAGGAGACCATAGAGTTTCCAGTTCCAAAAAACTCAAATCAAACAGTTACCCAACAGGGACAGCTGAGACCAAAAAGGTCTACAGAGACTGCGTGAATAACTCTGGGGGACCCCTCAGCACATGTGAGGTCACCACAATTCATGTGTCAGCTTTGGTCCTACTGAGGAGCTGTAATTACCTGGACCACGCAACCATCCTGCTATTTTGTTACCCTACTGGATGAACCAAGGATGGTATTGTTCCAGTGGATATGCCATCCTATGGCTGCTTTTAGGGGATAGAAAATGAAAGGTTTACTTTGTTTTGTTGATTTTAAAGCATGTTTGACCTTTGAACTCTTTATACTCTACTAGGCAAAACTAAATTTTGACATAAACCCCTAAAATTGACAGTGATTCTCACTCAATATGGCTTTGTTTCTCTTGAAAGCAAAAATTGGGGGGCTTGCATTGTGGCACAGTGGGTAAACACACTGCCTGCAGCACCAGCATCCCATATAGGTACCAGTTTGAGTCCCAGCTGCTCCACTTCTGATCCAGCTCCCTGCTAATGCATCTGGGAAAACAGTGGAGAATGGCCTGTGTCCTCAGGCCCCTGCACCCTTGTGGCAGACTCTGAAGAAGCTCCTCGTTCCTGGCTTCAGTCTGGTCCAGCACTGGCCATTGTGGCCATTTGGGGAGTGAACCAGAAGACAGACGATTTGGCGCGCTCTCTCTCTCTCTCTCTCTCTGTACTCTGCCTTTCAAATAAATAAAGTAAACCTTAAGAAAAAAAAAAACTGGTGGCACCAGTGGTTTTTGTTTCAGAATCTATTGTCTAAAAATTTAACTCATTCAGACTGATTTTCTTAAACCAGTGCCTAAAAATGAGCAAGTAAAAAGAAATCAGAACTACTCAAAGTGATTCCTCTAGTAATAAAGTACTAAGATTAGAATCCAGGTGTGAACCCAAGCCTAGAAATGAAATTCATGAACAAAAATATATTCTAAACATCCAAATGACAGAAAAAAATGCCTATAGGGGCCGGCATTGTGGCACAGTGGGTTAAGCCACTGCTTGCAATGTCAGCATCTTATATGGCAGTGTTGGTGCTAGCTTTGGTTGCTCTGCTTCCAGTCCAGCTTCCTGTTAATGTGCGGGGATAGGCAATAGAAGATGGTTCAAATACTTGTGCCCCCTGCTGCCCATGTGGGAGACCTGCATGGAGTTCCAGGCTCCTGGCTTCAGCCTGGTCCAGCCCCAGCTGTTGCAGCCATTTGGGGAGTGAACCAGTGATGGCAGATCTTTTTCTCTGTCTCTTCCTCCCTTTATAACTCTGCCTTTGAAATGAATAAATAAATCTAAAAAAAATAACCCTTCCTAACTCTGTAGATGCAACTTTTAGAAAATGTTGTGGTCTAGTAGGAAAGAACACCGGGCTCATGGCATAAACTAATCTCTGATTTCTGATCTTTGCTTGGTGAGCAGCTTGTTCTCTGCAACCCTCACTTCCTTTCCTCCCATCTCAGTGATGAACATTCCTGCCTTCAACATCCGCTTTCAACTCTACAACTGTAGCCCCATCACAATTTCTCCCTCATTATTCTTATTCTCCCTCCTGGCTCCCTTTCTGCAACCTATAGAATATCCTGAAGACCATTCACTAAAAATGGCCCCTTCACTTGGTGCCTCCTCCACTTACTATCACTGGCCTGTCCTGTTTCTAACCAACTTCTCCAAGTAGAAGCCTGATGTGCTCAAACAGTTTCACCCCCCACTCACTCTTCAACATGCATGCATACCATTCCTGACAATGCATCCAAGTAATATCATTGCTTGCTTACTATGAGTCAGGCCTGCCCCTAGTCTTTAACATCTCTTAAACAATTTAATCCTCACAATAACCCATAAAGGAAAGTATTATTATCTTTTTCATCTATTATTTTTACATTCCAGAAAATCAAGACATGAAAATTTAGGTAATGCCAACAGTTGTACTGCAGGTCAATGGGGCAGCTACTCTCGCAATTCAGACAGGCTGACTTCAGGGTCCATGATGGCTTCCCAAGTGCCAATGCAGGCACATGTTCCTCCTTCACTCATACTACTTCTGTTTAGCACATGACACTCTTCTAGAAACTTCCAAATTTGAAAATGTGTATACACACATCATTTATTTCCTTCAAATTAGAAAAAATCAATTGTTACGGTTAAGAATGCAGATTTTCAGGCCGGCGCCGCGGCTCACTAGGCTAATCCTCTGCCTTGCGGCGCCGGCACACTGGGTTCTAGTCCCGGTCGGGGCGCCGGATTCTGTCCCGGTTGCCCCTCTTCCAGGCCAGCTCTCTGCTGTGGCCAGGGAGTGCAGTGGAGGATGGCCCAAGTGCTTGGGCCCTGCACCCCATGGGAGACCAGGAGAAGCACCTGGCTCCTGGCTTCGGATCAGCGCAGTGTGCCGGCTGCAGCGCGCCGGCCGCGGCGGCCATTGGAGGGTGAACCAACGGCAAAAGGAAGACCTTTCTCTCTGTCTCTCACTCTCACTGTCCACTCTGCCTGTCAAAAAAAAAAAAAAAAAAAAAAGAATGCAGACTTTCTGCCACTTCTCGGCCTTTTGGCTAAGATCAAGTGAAGAGTGCAGACTCTGGAGTCACACAAATGCGTAAATGTAGGCTTCACTGCTTGGTGCATGAGCTTGGGCAAATTACTACATCTCTAGCTTGAGATTTCTCTAAAACTGGGATAATCATAATATATTTCATGGGGCCTAACAAGAATAAAACAAGAAACTGCACATAGTAAATATTCAGTAAACATTTTCTTGGTAGTAGCAGCTATAGTTGTACCTCAAACCAAACATGAGGAAAGCAGAACTTATGACTTGCCTACAAACTTTTTTCTCCTCCTGGATCTTCATCGAGTGGACAGTCTGACTGTCCATCCAGTGAGCTGGCCTAGACCTCTGTGGCTTCTCTGCCACTGCCGGCTCCAGGCATTGTGTCTCCCCAGGTCTGCTGCCTGTCTTCTAACTGGATTTCTTTCTTGGTCTTATTACCCTAGAATTCAACCTACACATAGCTGCCACAAAAAAGCTTATAAACAATAAATTCAATTTGGAGGTGGTGGGGCATCGAGGAGGTAAGCATTAAAAAGAAAAAAGCAAGTACTACTACAAAGAATTAAGTGAAGAATCTTCCCACCCTGTTCCCCATCTACCCAATTCCCACCTACTGACCATTGTCTCCCCACAGGTAATCATTGATAGAAGGAGAGCAACATTCAAACACTGGTTCACTTTCAAAATGCCTGTAAGCGCTGGAGCTGAGCCAGGCTGGAGCTAGGCTGAAGCCAGGAATCAGGAACTCAATCTGGGTCTCCCAAACGAGTGACAGGGGCACAGTGCTTATGTAATCACTTTGCAGCCCAGGGTGCCCATCAGCAAGAGCCAGAATTGAAAGTAAAGCCAGAACTCAAACCCAGGGACCCTGATGTGGGATGTGGGAGTCCTATCTTAACAGCTAGGCCAAATGCCCTCCCCAGCATTTTTCTTTTAATGACTTCTGGGTTTGCAATGAATTAGAAAAGCCTTTCTTTCCCAAAGTAAAGTTAGCTTTACTAAACATACATCTGACTTGTCACTTTCCTGCGGAGAACTTTCCACCGGCTCTCAACGAACCTAGTGCAGCCCTTCCCTTCAGGACCCAGAGCATCCACAGGTGCTTCCGCTTATCACTATTCTGCCCTGCACCCAATTTCACACACACTAAGTGCTTGTACTCTACGAGCTACATTAGCTGAAATATGCCCTGTGCATTTATTCTTCTTTGCTCTTGGAAGGCTCTCCCTGACTCGCTTTTCAGGATTAAGCTCAAACTGACCTGTAGTCAGTCCCCAATCTCCTACTCTTTACTCTTTATCCTACATTTACAGCATTTTTAAAGAGGGTTGTCAGTAGTATCCTATCTACAGATATTTATGTTCTCATAAACCCATCATAAGTTGAAACTACGATAGGTTGAAAATGAATTTACTACATCTAACCTAGCAAACATCAGAGCTTAGCAACACAGCACACCATACAGCCATCAGTTGTTATTCCTCTGGTCGTGTGCCTGACTAGGAACCACAGCTCACTGTTTGCCCAGGATCACGTCATAGTATTTTACTATAAACAGCATGAATCCAGGAAAAGACCAACATTTTCCAGTGAATGTTTATGACTTCCACACCATCATGAAGTTGAAATATCAGAAGTCAAACCATCATTCACTTGGGAACTATTTTTACTGTAGTTATAGAGCTATAGATTTTCATGACTCCTTTGATTTTCTGGAGTTGTTCCTTAGACTGTAAGCTCCCTGAGAGCAGGGATCATGTCTTTGTTTTCCTACTGTCTTCCACAAAGAAGATGCTCAGTAAATTTGTTATTAGAATGCATGTGCTTGGACAAATCACTTAACCTATCTTTGAAAACTAGTTTTTCATCTTAAAAATCAATTGAATAAAAACGACCACTGTTATCTGTAAAGTGTTATAAGGGCCTACGATTTTATGAGTATTTCTACTTAGTACTAATTAGTATTTCCATGTTGTGTAAATTAGGTGGGCCACTACAGATCTATACTTAGAATATTTTCCTCTAGGATTGAAAATATTTTATTCATAAAACCAAAAGAGAACAAATAGACATAATTCAGATACTAAGCTGATGTTAATCACTTAGTTTTAAGGACCCTTGGGGGTATTTTTCAATTAAAAATTAATTTGGGGTTCTAGAGAGACAGAGCTTCTTAAAGAAGTCAAATTAATTGATGTTCAATGAAGGAGGAAAAAAAAGGGATTTATCACCTCTAAAAAGGAAAATGGTTAGAAATTTATCATCTTTTTTTTTTCTTTCTTTTTTTTTTATTTTTGACAGGCAGAGTGGACAGTAAGAGAGAGACAGAGAGAAAGGTCTTCCTTTGCCATTGGTTCACCCTCCAATGGCAGCTGCGGCCGGCGCTCTGTGGCCGGCGCACTGCGCTGATCCGAAGCCAGGAGCTTCTCCTGGTCTCCCATGCGGGTGCAGGGTCCAAGCACTTGGGCCATCCTCCACTGCACTCCCGGGCCACAGCAGAGAGTTGGCCTGGAAGAGGGGCAACCAGGACAGAATCCAGTGCCCCGACCGGGACTAGAACCCGGGGTGCCGGCACCGCAAGGCAGAGGATTAGCCTATTGAGCCATGGCGCCGGACCAGAAATTTATCATCTTTTAAAAATAAAATAAGAAATTTTTCATCTTTTTTTAAAAAATACATTTATTTATTTATTTGAAAGTCAGAGTTACAGAGAGGGAGGGACAGAGAAAGACAGACCTTCCATCCACTGGCCCACTCCCCAAATGGCCACAACAGCCAGGGCTAGGCCAGGCCAACGCCAGGAGCGAGGAGCTTCATCTGGGTCTCCCATATGGGTGGCAGGGGCCCAAGCTCATTCCATTTTCCCAGGCCATTAGCAGGGGGCTATATTGGAAGTGGAACAGCTGGGACATGAACTGGCACCCATATGGAATGCCGGCTTCGTAGTCAGAGACTTCACCCGCTATAACACAATGCCAGCCCCAGAAATTTTTCATCTTTTAAGAGGTAGATAAAAAAATTCTGTTGTCAGATGATGTTTTCTAAAGTATTTGAAAACAAATTAGAAACAGGAGCAAGATTCTTTTTAAGAGTCAGGAGAAAGATGTGTTATTAAATGGCTACAAATGTCTATATTAGGACATTTTAATTTTTTTTTTTATTTTTGACAGGCAGAGTGGACAGTGAGAGAGAGACAGAGAGAAAGGTCTTCCTTTGCCGTTGGTTCACCCTCCAATGGCCACCGCGGTAGGCGCACTGCGGCTGGCGCACCACGCTGATCCGATGGCAGGAGCCAGGTGCTTCTCCTGGTCTCCCATGGGGTGCAGGGCCCAAGCACTTGGGCCATCCTCCACTGCACTCCCTGGCCACAGCAGAGAGCTGGCCTGGAAGAGGGGCAACCGGGACAGGATCGGTGCCCCGCCCGGGAATAGAACCCGGTGTGCCAGCGCCGCAAGGTGGAGGATTAGCCTAGTGAGCCGCGGCGCCGGCTAGGACATTTTAATTATAAAACGTGTGCTTGCATGCACACACATGTGTATTGTTTCTATGTTATGTGTATGTATATGACATGTATATTGTCTATGTTATGGATCTAGTTTGTACACTTAAACCATTACAAACAGGATGTTATGGCAGAAGATTACACATACATTCAAGCTAGGACACCTGGACCTCATTTTGCTGTCACTATCTGAGTGACTCTCTGCGTCTCATTTCCCTTATGTATAAAATAAGAGTGTAGCTATTCTACATCAGTGGTCCTCAGACTGACATGGCACAAAGCCTGTTCTCTACAGAATGCCATGAAATGATGAGCACTAAGCTCCACTGCATGAATTAGAAACACTTTTAGTCAGAAAAAAATATAGCCAGCAATCTTAAACCGTTTAATGAAATTTATGGGTCATAAAATGAAATTGAATCACAATCATGAGCACTCACATCCATTAAGAACTCAGCTGTGGGCCAACAAAGGACTACCCATGACTTAGATGTGCTCTACTTGTCATTTTTCCTTTGTTCATCCTGTCATCTGCTCAGGAATAGTGTCACACAAGCAGTAACAGGCAGCACACATTTTAAAAAGCAGTTATGGGAGAAAAAAACTTGAAAAACATCTGTCCATTGTGATCAGGGTCATGGCACAGTGGGTGCATCTCATATGAGCACTAGTTGGGAGTCCTGGTTGCTCTACTTCTGACCCAGCTCTCTACTACTGAGCCAGGGAAAATCAGCAGAAGACGGCCCACATATCTGGGCCCCTACCACCCATGTGAGAGACCAGGATGGAGTTCTGGGTTCCCGGGAGTGAACCAGAGAGTAAAAGATCTTTTTCTGCTTCTTCCTCTTTCTCTGCAACTCTTCAAATAAATACATAAATGGGTTTTTTAAAATCTGTCCATTAACAATCTTTTTGTAAACAAAAAAGAAGTATCTTTATCTGATTTAGGAAAACACCCCAGACCAGCTCATGGGATATCACTGTTTCACAGGACATTTTGAGAATAATGACAAAATCTCCTTTTGACTCTAAAAATGTATTATTAATCTACACCAAGCTTGGTGTCCTGGGGGAGAAATATGTGTATTTTAGCTAACATTTAAATTTCATGGCCTGGAGAAAGGTCACTTTGTCTGGTGAAAGCAAGAACAGCATTGTCTAAAGCATACATATGCTATTCCCTCTGCCAGCCTCTTATCAATTTATGGCCCTTCTTTAAAAAGCAAATTTCCTGTCTACTTTATTGCTCTGAACTCTCTCCTCCTACTAAGATTTAAGTAACACCAATAATAAGCATAGATACAAGAATACCTTAATTTTAAATTCCAGCTGGGAGTTAATTGTGTACATCATCTCAGTCCTTTCCATCTTCCGGGCACCTTCATTGCACAGTCGAACCAACTGGGAACAGAGAATAATGAGGAGGGTTAAGAGGCCAAAGAAAGCAAGCTCATGTTCAAATGCAGATCTCGCCAGGAAATAATTACCACCCAGGAAGCCCCAGAGACTCACTTCTGACAGTTAAAGAGCTCACAGTTTTACACAATTACAATACTGTACTCAGCAGTGGGGTGGTTAGGATGTGAAGACACAAGGAAGGAAAGGACCTGAACATTTTTAGAGACACAAGCCACACCCTGCACACTGATGGGACTCCCTTATGGCACACTTGAGGTCTCTCTCTCTGTCCATGCTGCTCCTTGCCTCTGCCCCTCTTGTCTTTATCAAAGTGGGAATCCATCCAACCTCAAGGCAAGTTGCATCCTTCTCCTTACATCCAAATTAGAGCAGCCGGAGGTGAACTACCAATTTCAAAAGCAAACTCTAAGCAGAGTGCTATGTGCAAAGCATGTGACTAGGAAGTAGGTTGCTGAAACAGGGAAGCCTTTTGGAAGGAACCTGAGGGTCCACAATTTTCAAGGATAGCCAAGCTAAGGAAAACTCAGTTTAGTTAGAACCACTGAATTATCTGCAAAATAAATGTATTCATGGTCCTTCAACGAGTACCAAGTATATACTTGGTTCACCACTCTAAATCAAAACACATCTTCTATCTCCAGGATCACTTGCCATAAAGACAACTGTACTTGTTAAAAACAGATGCAGGGGCCAGCACTGTGGTATAGCAGGTAAAACTGCTACCTGCAGTACTGGTGTCCTATATGAGTGCCAGTTCTAGTCCCGGCTGCTCCACTTCCTATCCAGCTCTCTGATGTGGCCTCAGAAAGCAGTGGAAGACAGCCCAAGCCCTTGGGGCCCTGTACCCATGTGGGAGACCTGCAAGAAGCTCCTGCCTCCTGGCTTCGGATCAGTGCAGCTCTGGCTGTTGCGGCCAATTGGGGAGTGAACCAGCGGTTGGAAGACCTCTCTCTCTCTCTCTCTCTCTCTCTCTCTCTCTCTCTCTCTCTCTCTCTCTCTCTGTGTGTGTGTGCCTCTGCCTCTCTGTAACTATGCTTTTCAAATAAATAAATCTTTTAAAAAATGGAAAATTTATTTTTTAAAAAATATGTATTTATTTATTTGAAAGCATTACACAGATAGAGGAGAGGTAGAGAGAGAGAGAGAGGTCTTTAATCTGCTAGTTCACTCCCCAGATGGCTGCAATGGCCAGAGCTGCGCCAATCCGAAGCCAGAAGGCAGGAGCTTCTTGGCAGGTCTCCCAAGAGGGTACAAGGGCCCAAGGGCTTGGGCTGTCTTCCACTGCTTTCTGAGGCCACAGCTGAGACGGAATCAGAAGTGGAGTAGCTGGGACTCAAACCAGCGCCCATAAGGGATGGCACCACTGCAGGCAGCAGCCTTACCCACTATGCCACAGCGCCGGCCCATATTTTTAATTGTACCAAGTGGTGAGTCAGGAAGCAGGGAGACCTGGAATGGCTTCTCCTTACAGAGCTTCCATGATATGATCATAAGGGTCTCATGCCAGAAACCTCATCAATCTAATCATTTCTCAAAAGTCCCACCTGTAGACACTGTAAGTGGATTGTTTAAAACACCCTTAATCCATTAACTTGGGACACTTCCAAATGTGTTCTCATAAACAAATCACTTTCAGAATCAATTTGTAAGTCCCTCAAAAAAGGAAAACCAAAAAAGAATGACTCCTTAATAGTCATCAATTTTTAACTGAAAGGCAAAAGTGAACATTATTAAGTTCAGGATATCATCTCATTCTTTGAACTTGCAAATCACTAATCCACCCACAAAAAGATAGCATCACCCGGGAAATACTGAAAAAAACTGAAAATGCTTCAGAAAGCATGCCAGGAAATAAAGTTTCAAAAATGTCTTAAGCAATGATGCCATCAAAAGAGTCAGTTTTAACAGTTATTTTGAAGGGATAGGCACTAATTTGGATGTTTGTGCTCTGCCATTTTGATTAAAATTAGCCTTAGTATATGAAAGCCAGGCCTTCCTTCAGCATCTGTCAAAGCTTTATTAAACTTGGTTGCCTGAATTTTTTTCAATTGAGATTTAACATTAGTGGAAAAACACACTCAATGCCACTCATAAGGAAACATAAACTAAAGCAAGAATAAAGTATTTGTGATCTATTGAATTCACAAAGATATCAGAATACCTGACGCTGGGAAGTACTCAGCAAGATGGGCACTTTCAAATGCTACTGCTGGTTGTGGACATGGAAACAAACCTTTCTGCAAGGCACTTTGGCCTTTGAAACCTTCCTACTTTCTTCTTCCAGTAAACACACTGCTAGAAGTTTGCTAGAAGATACCAGTAAGCAGAATCGCTCATGTAGGATGTTGTTCAATGCAGTATTATTTAGAATATTTAATGAAATAAGTACTCTCTATATATCCATTTTTCAAGCACTAAGATTGAAATATAAACTAGAAGAATACTTAGTAGAATGACAACAAACACTTTTGAGTGTTAAAATTACTGATGCACTTAATTTTGTTTCTTATTTAAATTTTCTAAATTTCCTTAATGTTTATTCATTTAATTCACTTTTAAAATATAATTATGTAGGCCAGCGTCCCGGCTCAATAGGCTAATCCTCCACCTTGCGGCGCCGGCACACCAGGTTCTAGTCCCAGTCGGGGCACGGATCCTGTCCCAGTTGCCCCTCTTCCAGGCCAGCTCTCTGCTGTGGCCCGGGAGTGCAGTGGAGGATGGCCCAAGTCCTTGGGCCCTGCACCTGCATGGGAGACCAGGAGAAGCACCTGGCTCCTGGCTTCGGATCAGCGCGGTACGCTGGCCATGGCGGCCATTGGAGGGTGAACCAATGGCAAAAAGGAAGACCTTTGTCTCTCTCTCACTATCCACTCTGCCTGTCAAAAATAAAAAAAATTTAAAAAATTAAAAATATATATATAATTATGTAAATTTTAAGTATTATGATGATACTTAAGAGTGAAAAACTAAAAACCTTATTGTTGCCTCCCTTCCACATTCTTCTTCCTACACCACAGCTAACCATGGTTGAAGTACAAAGTGTATGATTTCTAGGACTATTCTTAGATATTGATAACATACATAAGCATATAACCAAACTTTATTACTTATTTACCTGCCAATACACTATTTGTCTTGTTCTGCAACTTAATTTTCTTCACTGAATGATATAGATATATTTTCATATTCATAGATATCTACCTACCTTTTTGTAAATGACTGAAGTACATTAGGAAAAGATAGAGTTTGACTTTTTTGCCTCCAGCAGAAAAGCTTATAATAAAATACTATCTCCAAATATAAGCATAATTTTGAAGAGGTGAGAGTTAAGGCAAATATTCTCTTTTCATGAGAGCTTAAACAGAAGAGTAGAGAAGATTTCATGTGCTTTAGAAACCATCTCTTGACTGCCATTCTTTCCACGGTTGCCATCACTCTAGACAAGCTCGAATCTCATTTTCCCAGGAATCCTCTTCCAAGCTGTTAGTTCCAGCATGTTAACATAAAATCAGGACATATTTTTCACTTAATAGAAACATCCTTCCTATTTTTAAATTGATTGATTGGGTCACTAAGTCTTTCCTAGGCTTCAAATCCAAACTGTTAGAGTCACAGTCTTTTCTGTAACACATATGAGCAATTCCACTGAAGGATTATTCACACTATGCAAATAAATTGCTTTAGCATTTTAATTACCAAAGAAGTGGCACTCATTTTTCTCCTATAGAAATTTACCCAAGAGACTTAACCAACCTAAGTGTTCTATGGGAATCTCAATTACAGCATGTTTAAAGTAGAACTCATCAATATTTCTCCTCCACCCCTATTGTAGAGGTAAGTAAGAGCATCCACCCAGTTCTGCATGCCAAAGACTATATATATATATACTATATATATATACACTATATATATATATATATGTGTGTATATATATATATACACCTTGACCCTTCAAGCCTACCCCTCTTCAGTATATCTACTTCTTTACATCTTCCTACCAGATCAGTACAAGTCATTTCTTACTTAAGCAACTATAACTGGTCCCCACACTGGACTACTAATTGGTTCCATTTCCACTGTCATCTTTGTAGCTTCCACATCATCTCAGCGTAAGGTAGCTAATTCCCTAAAATGTACCCTAAAATGTTCCCTAAAATGACTGACTCCTCAGTACTCTCCCTTTTAGATTGTGTTCAAGTCACATGAAAAACATGCTAGTTCTTCAAATCCTCCAACACTTTATGTCTCTGGATCTCTACACAAATCTGAGATACTCCCCTTCCCTTAATTCCTGGCCCATAGCTAGTCCAGCTTTCGGCCTAAGCTTTCGTAAGTATCACTCTGGACTTCCCGGTCACGTCATTCATCATCCTTTATTGCACTTTATTTAATGTCTGCCTTCTTTTTCACAGTGCACATTCCACAAGTGTGGTAACCTTATCTGTCCTATTCATCACTGTATTTGCAAGGGCACGCATTGTGCCTGGCATAGAAGGTGATACACAACAAATATTTGTTGAAAGAGAGCATGAATAAACAGCTATTCAGACACCAAAAGGAAATGAGATATATTTAGGCCCTTAAAGCAAAACTATGAAACAGTACAAATGCCAACTGTATCTGGGCAGTTTTTTAACTAACTAAAGGATGCCATGGCAAATGGCTATGAGAATCTACCAACTTTTAGCAAGAAACCAAGACACACTCTCTTCCAAGATTTCTGCATATCTCCTGTGTGATGAGCTACTCAACAGTTACCTTGCTTACTTCCTTTAAGGCTCTTTTGCAGACTTCATACTTTGGAGAGTCCTTAGGTGTTTTTTGACAGATTGTCTGTAATGAAGTAGAAGCACAAAAATTATCTCTTTTTTGTCAGTAAAAGCAAACAAAATTAGTTGGTTTATCTTATTATCTAACATAAATTCAATGCCAAGCCATATCCTCTTAGCAAATTTAGTGTTGCTAAACACAATATGATAGATGACTATGAGGAGGATACTGAAATTCAATGAAAAACTAGGAACTACTTCTTAAACACACAGAATACAAGTAAATCAAAAGAATGGTCAAGTAAAAGGATACACGTCAGAGGTAGGTAAGCCTGTTTTGAAATCCAAGGTCTGCTGCCTATTAGTTATTTAACTTTGAGCAAGTCACTGACCCTGCTGTCTTTATAAGCCTCAGTTTCCTCACCTGTAAAATGGAGTAATGCCAACTACATCATAAAATTATTGCAAGGGTCAAGTAACTAATGAAAAGCTCTTTATGAGGGCTTGGCATACAGTAGGCCCTTAGTGAATATCAGTTACTTTAATGTCACCATAATCATTATTATTCAAATTAACCCATTCATAGAAGACAGAATGTGAATAAAAAGATCAAGTGAAGGGGTCTGCTCTATGGTGTAGTTGGCCACTGCCTGTGGTACAGACACCCTATATGGGTGTCAGTTTGAGTCCCAACTGCTCCACTTCTAATCTGGCTCCCTGCTAATGTGCCTGGGAAAGCAGCAGGTGCTTGGACTCCTGTACCCACATGGGTAACCCAGAGGGAGCTCTGGCTGTTGCAGCCATTTGGGGAATGAACCAGAGGATGGAAGATCTCTCTCTCTCTCTCTCTCTCTGTTTCTCCCTCTCTCTGTAACTCTTTTTTGAGATTTATTTTTATTTTATTTGAAAGAGTTACAGAGAGGTAGAGACTGAGAGAGAAAGCTGGGTCTTCTAGCTGCTGGTTCTTCCCAAATAGCCACAACAGCCAGAACTGAGCTGATCTTATCTGAAGCCAGGAGCCAAGGGCTTCTTACAGGACTCCCACACCGGTGCAGGGGCCCAAGCACTTGAGCCATCTCCACTGCCTTCCCAGGTACATTAGAAGGGAGCAGCTGGGACTTGAACCAGTGCCCACATGGGATGGTGACACTGCAGACAGGGGCTTTGACCCACTGTGTCACAGTGCCAGCCCCTATAACTTTCTTAAAAAAATACAAAACAAAAAAGATTAAGGGGAAAAGTCTGCTAAGTTTCTTCTTGATATATTTATGCTGAAAAACTTCATCATTGATGATAAAATTGAATTCAATATAACTTTGAAACTATTTGAAGCCTGGAAACTGTAATTGTTACAAATGTTCATCTCCTTGGTGTTAAATTGGAAATTACATAGAAAAGTAATCAATCTTTTTTAAAAAATATCATGCAGGATCTCTGTCATTAATGTGCTGTACACTGTTATTTAATGCTATAACTAGTACTCCAACAGTATTTTTTCACTTTGTGTTGCTATGTGAGGGCAAACTGTTGAAATCTTTAAATATACTAAACTGATTTTCTGTATATAAAGATAATTGAAAATGAATCTTGATGTGAATGGAAGGGGAGAGTGAGTGGGAAAGGGGAGGGTTGCGGGTGGGGGGGAAGTTATGGTGGGGGGAGCCTTTGTAATCCATAAGCTGTACTTTGGAAATTTATATTCATTAAATAAAATATATATATATATATATAAACAAATGTTCATCTCAATTAGAACATTTAATGAAATTTCTAAATGAAGTAAAATTGAAAATACAGTATTTTAAGAACATTTTAGATTTTTTTAACTGACCAGATTCTTAAATAGGCATCACCCAGAGGTAAGGCAACTAGCAAGTCAGTGACCTTAAATGTGATGAGCACGGGCCTGTAAATGAGAGTCAGGGGTCAAAATTGTAATATGTGATGTGTGAGAAGCAGAGGTCATCACCTCTGGGTTTACACGAAAGGTTCTGTGTTGACTCTGACATGCTGCAACACATGCACACATAAGAAATATAACACATACACACAAATGAAGCAAGGTCTGTATGAGAAAATATTTAATCACATTGTGAGCCATGTATATTATCACATGCATGTTCTATGTCCCTTTTCAAAAACACCCTTCATGATTCAAAACTAAATTTCACAACCCACTAATGGGTATAAAAGTAACATGAAAAATATTGGTTTAAATCTGTGAGAACATGAGTGGACATTGTCCTTGCAGCGGGTTAAATTATGACTAGCAAGCCCACATCCTATATTTGAGTGTCTGGAACTGAGTCTTGCTTCTCTCTCTCTCTCTCTCTCCTCTCTCTTCTTTTTCTTCCTTCCTTCCTTCCTCCCCCCTTTCTTCTTTCCTTTTTTTAAAAAAGATTTATTCATTTTATTTGAAAGTCAGAGTTATAGAGACAGAGGGAGAGGCAGAAAGAGAGAACCTTCCATCTAATGGTTCACTGCCCAGATCATCGCAATGGCCAGTGCTGGGCCAGGCCGAAGCCAGGCTTCTCCCAAGTCTCCCATATGTGTAGCAGCCATCTTCAGATGCTTTCCCAGGCCATTAGCAGGGAGTTGGACTGGAAGTACAGCAGCTGGGACAGGCGCCCATTTGGCTATGCCCATGTGACTAGGCCACAACTCTGGCCCCTGCCTCCACTTTCAACCACCTTCCTGTTAATTCACCCAGGAGGCAGTAGGTGACGGCCCAAGTACTTGGTTCTCAGATAACCACTTGGGAGACCCACATGGAGTTCCTGGCTCCTGGCCCAGCCCTAGTTGATGTGGGTACCTGAGGACTGAATCAGCATCAGAGGTATCTCTTTCTTTCTCTGCTTCCCTCTTTCTCTTTCAAACAAACAAATAAAACCTAATAACAATTCTAAAAATATTGATGAGAGCAGGCATCTTTGTTGGAGTTCATGTGCTGAAATTTTATATAAAAATTTGTACTTACATTAATTTTCTAAGAAAGAACCTTAAAGGGGCATATGACCCAATAAAAAGTTGGATACCATTGGATGGGCAGGCATGGCATAAATCTCCAACATTGTACAAAATGATATATTAGACTTTGGAATCCCATTCTATTCAAGGAATTTTCTTAAAATTAAACAGAAAAGATATAAAAGACTAGGAGATCACAACATACTACATTTTCCCTTGTTCCCTTAGATTCTGTTTCTAAGAAAACAAGGGGGCCGGCGCCGCGGCTCAATAGGCTAATCCTCCGCTTGTGGCGCCAGCACACCGAGTTCTAGTCCTGGTCGGGGTGCCGGATTCTGTCCCAGTTGCTCCTCTTCCAGGCCAGCTCTCTGCTATGGCCCAGGAGTGCAGTGGAGGATGGCCCAAGTGCTTGGGTCCTGCACCCCATGGGAGACCAGGAGAAGCACCTGGCTCCTGGCTTCGGATCAGTGCAGTGCGCCGGCCGTGGCAGCCATCTGGGGGGGTGAACCAACAGAAGGAAGACCTCTCTCTCTCTCTCTAACTCTGCCTGTCAAAAAAATAAATAAAATAAAAATAAAAAAGATTTATTTGGGCATCAGCACTGTACACAGCGGGTTAAGCCATTGTCTGCAGTGCTGGCATCTCATGTGGGTGCCAATTTGAGTCCTGGCTGCTCCACTTCCGTTCCAAGCTCCCTGCTAATGTGTCTGTGAAATCAGCGGAGGATGGCCCAAGTCCTTGGGCCCCTACCACCCACATGGATGACCTGGATGAAGCTCTTGGCCCCTAGCTTTGGCCTGGCCCAGCTTTGGCTACTGTGGCTATATGGGGAGTGGACTAGTGGATGGACCATCTCTCTTTCTCTCTGTCACTCCCTGTCTCTCTGAAACTCTTTCAAATACATAAATAAATCTAAAAAAATAGATTTAGTTTGTTCATCTGAAAGGCAGAGTTACAGAGAAAGAGGTCTTCCATCTGCTGGTTCACTACCTAAATTGCTGCAAGAGCCAGGGTTGGGCAAGGCCGAAGCCAGGAGCCAGGAGCTTCCTCCAGGTCCTTGTGAGTACAGGGGGCTAAGTTCTTGAGCTGTCCTCCGCTACCTTCTCAGGCACATTATTAGGGAGCTAGATCACAAGTGGAGCAGCTGCGACTTGAATAGTTGTCCACATAGGATGCTGGCATTGCAGGTGGCAGCCTTACCACAACTCTGGCCTCAGTGATCCAATTTTAAAGTACAACTGTGACAATTTATTCTACTTAGATTAAGATGAGGCCACTTGGCCCACTGGCCATGTGCACCTGTGGCAGGCCACCTGGTTTTTTTCCCATTGCTGTCCCTGCTCCACCAGCGGTTGCAGATCCAACGCAACCAGAGAGCAGGCCCTCCAGTCCTCATCCTTGCTGCCTTCCCAGCTGCACTCCACACCGAACAGTCTCTGCTCGGTTCTCCCAATCATGATCTGCCATTATTCTATAGCAAACACTTGTTTTCTTCATGAGTGTTGCCTAACGCAAGAAGGACGCTGAGTTTCCGAAACACACTTTGCAAGAAACGCAACAGTGCAAGTTTATGCCTTGCAGTGTTGAACACACTCATTCCCACTCAAATGGAAGCATCAGAGCATCTTTCCAGATGAAGGGATTTGAGCATCAATCTGAAGAAACAAGGCCCAAACGGAGTGACCTGTCCAAATTCATCTGTCCAGTGGCCGATCCAGAAGAGTCCAGGCCTTCTGGACAGCAAGAAATCAGTTATTTTTTCCACTAAAAATGTGGAGTAGGTAGATAATGTAATCAAATTTCTTCAGAGTGAGCACATAAGTCTAAATTAAAGATAATTTCCAGAGACTTCAAAATTTTCCAACCAAATCTCTCCTTTTCACTTGATTAGGGGATTTTATAGAAGGGACACGCAATAATTTCAATAGAATAACAATAATTTTCTTAATCAGGTTTAAGGAGACACAGCTTATCCACAGAGGAGAAAGCCAGCAGATCATGTCTTACATCCATCAGCAGGGGGAGGCGGGTCACCCTCTGCATGGGGAGGATGAGAAAAGAGATCATAGGTAAGTTCTTACAGTCTTCGTGGGACTCGATCCTTGACAACACTTCCTTAAAGGAGGGATTGGTGGCTCTGAGGGAAAACAAAGCAAAAAGAAACTTCAAAATATATCCTCTTTAAGAAGCAGGTAAAGACATATTACAAAATACGTTCATATATTATCAATGAGTTTTTAATATATGAAAACACAAACACAATTACACAGCCAAATTGGATGGCTTATTTGCCTTTTATGAGGAT
Organism: Lepus europaeus; assembly: GCF_033115175.1. Classification (NCBI taxonomy): domain Eukaryota; kingdom Metazoa; phylum Chordata; class Mammalia; order Lagomorpha; family Leporidae; genus Lepus; species Lepus europaeus. The sequence continues at coordinate 126,812,635 of NC_084828.1, forward strand.
ACTTCAAAAAGTTCATGGAAAATGGAACTAAAAGATATCTATTTGGGTACAAAAATTTTGAAATACAGACACATTTTTTACAATATGCATTTTCCATGAAATTTCTAAAGACTTCTTGTATATTCAAGGCTGAATATAAGGTGTGAGTTTCATATAATAACATCAGTAAGATAAAAGCAAAGCATGAGTTAGAAATTTGTAGATGTGAAAAGCCAACAAAGAGGAGAGGCCAGCACCATGGCACAGTAGGCTAATCCTCTGCCTGCTGCGCCTGCATCACATATGGGTGCTGGTTCCAGCCCCGGCTGCTCCAGTTCCAGTCCAGCACTCTGCTATGGCCTAGGAAAGCAGAAGAAGATGGCCCAAGTCCTTGGGCCCCTGCACCCACGTGGGAGACCAGGAAGAAGCACCTGGCTCTTGGTTTCAGATCGGCGCAGCTCCAGCCATTGCAGCCATTTGGAGAGTGAACCAATGAAAGGAAGACCTTTCTCTCTTGTCTCTCCCTCTCACTGTCTATAACTCTCACTCTCAAATAAAATAAATAAAAACAATCTTTAAAAAAAGTAAACAAAGAGGCAATGTTATCATAATAACAAACATACCAATTAAAAATTAGTTACATACTAGATCTCCCAATTGATCATCCATAAATATATTCCATTAATAAGATATCAAATAAGCCTCTCTCTAGACCTAGACAATAAGCTAAGGAAATGTCAGACTGGCCTTATCATAGAGTTTGGCCTTTTCTAAAGTTCCTCTTTCTAAAAACAGAAAACCAGCCAAAATATTTCTCTTCCTCTCTTACTGATGTAACAATAGTGATAATACTACCATACATATTTAGAAACCCCGGATAGCTACTCTAACATATATTTTCTCTCATGTAGAGCAACCTACATATCTTTTAAGGAAAGCCAGGTAGAGATTCCAGTGAGACAATGGAGCTCAGAGAGGTCCCTAATTTGCCACAGAATAAAGACTTAGTAATTGGCAGACAGAAAAAAAATCCCACAGATATCTCATTCAGTCCCATGCTCCTCAGACTGTATCTCTCACCTTTCTTCACCCTGAGTAGCTCTGTAGAGCTCCACTGGCACTTTCCATGGAGTTGAAGGGTTTCCATGGGGTTTGAGAGGCAGAGAGAGAGAAAGAGAACTCCCACTTACTAGTTCACTCTAAACGCTACAACAGCCAGAGCTGAGCCAGGACGAAGCCAGGAACTAAAAACATAATCCAGGCATCCCTGTGGGTTCCAGAAACCCAATTACTAGAGCCAGCATCACTGCCTCCTAGAGGTTACATTAGCAGGAAGCTAATCAGAAGCCAAAGTGGGGTATGGAACCCAGGGGCTCTGGTATGGGACAAGGGCATCTACAGACATCGTCACCCCTTTCTAAATTTCTCACCCTAACAGCTTTGAAAAGATTAAAAAAGAATCCAACTCTACACTGATTATATAATTAAATCATTCAAGCACAGGTCTCCTTTCCCACCCTCTCCCCCTAAAGACTGACTGGTTAGCCAGTGACAGACTCTGGGTAGTGTTCTATTGTTCGCTCCTTTTAAAGGATTCCAGACGTTTCTAACCTGCAGCTGAAGTTGAAAGTCAATGCTCTAACCAACTGCAACAAAGCTCTGAAAACAATGCTGATTTCCATGTGAAAGCACTCCTGACAGTATCATTAAGTTAATTCAGATAAAAACCTTTGAGTCGAAACAAATGCATATAGAACTACATGTTCATTGCTTTTTTTTTTTTTAACCCTTAAAAGCAAATGAAAGCCGAACTTAGTTCTAATGCCAGGCTTCGTTTTCAAATATGAACTTGCATTCTCTATTACAGAGGGCCTCTGTCCCTGACTGAAGGGTTCCCAGCAAGATGCTGGGCTGAAGTGAGGGGGGAGGGGCTGATTTTGCCCCAGGGGACCTTCCCCCAAATCTACAAACACTTTTGGCATCTAATGCGGAGAGGCCAGGAATGCTGTTAGACATCCTGCAAGGCACAGGACAGCCCCCCACAACAAAGCCCCATCCAGACCAAAATGTCAATGGTGTGGACAAACCCTGCTTTATATTAAAAACCTCATTTGGGTTTGGCAGCTCTGGGTTCTCCACCCTGCTCGTATGAGAATTTGATGAGGATGTGGAGCAGAGAGAAGGCATAATCAACCCTTCTCAACAACCTGGGGCTGGCTCCAGCCTTTGTCTCTAAGCAGCCAGGAGGCACTCTTCAGCAACCTCTCTCCTCCCCAGGGATCACACTCATTGCACAAAAGCTGAAGGGAGTTTCATGCAAAGATCATAGAAACCACAGCTCACAGGAAGCGCAGCGAAGGAGAATGGCAAGCCAGTCCCCAGACTGGATTTAAAGCAATGTACATAACTACGTTGTAAAATAAACTGCTACCTGTGGGGCCCGGGGCCCCTGACAACATTACAATATAGACACTACTGAGAATCAGTGACTTTCAATGATAGGGATGGCCTGTATCAAGACTCAGCAACCTATAAAAGACAGGAAGATACAGGGTGTGTGTGACTGGAGGCAAAGGGATGGATTTAATGCTTGAGTCTTTTTTGTTGTATAATTAAAATCTTCAAAAACATTTTTTAATCCTATTACTTTCCTTCAGACCTTCCCTCCTCTCCTTAACTCTAACTACCCAGGAGGGGAATTATCAGTTCCTATAAACAACTTACTAACAGTTGTCAGATGGCAGGAGATTAAAACAACAGAGAAAATCCTGAACCCCAGCTTCTTGCTTAGCCTCAGGCAAAAGTCTTTTTTTTTAAAGATTTATTTATTTGAAAGTCAGAGCTACACAGAGAGAGAAGGGAAGGCAGAGAGAGAGAGAGAGAGACAGAGACAGAGAGAGACAGAGAGAGAGAGACAGAGAGAGAGAGACAGAGAGTCTTCTATCTGCTGTTTCATTCCCCAAATGACCACAAGGGCCAGAGCTGTGCCAATCTGAAGCCAGAAGCCAGAAGCTTCTTCCAGGTCTCCAAGGCGGGTGCAGGGCCCAAGGACTTGGGCCATCTACTGCTTTCCCAGGCCATAGCAGACAGGTGGATCAGAAGTGGAGCAGCCGGGACTTGAATCGGCAACCATTTGGGATGCTGGTGTGAGGAGTCAAATGAGTTTAAGGCAGTCAGGATGGTCTCCTGGAATAAATCTGAAATAGTGAGGTGCCTGCTCCCCTCAAAAGCTTATCTTTAGCAGATCAAAGTTTCTTGCTTCCTTAGACATCTCCAAATTTACAAATTTACCATGAGAATAGCAAGGGAGTGCTGGTGGCATCTGAGCTCCCAGTTGTGGTAATGGCAGGTTACCTATCCCTCTCTTCTGGATTTTTTTTTTTTTTTTCTGGTGAGCAAACCAGATAGGATAAAGGATTGTAAATCAGTCTTGATGGGTTTTGTCCCGCCTGGTAACTGACCGCCAATCTGATTGTCAAGGGTTTTTTCTTTCTAAATTGTACTTAAAAACCCGAATGCTATGGGGGTTTTTGTGTTCTTTCTGCTCCGGCTGGAGGTCTTTGCCTCCAATAAATACTTTTAAATTCCTTGGCCATCGGCTTGGAAATTCTTCTTCATGCAAGACAAAGAACAAAGGTAACGATAATTTCTCTGCCATGGTTTTCCTATAACACTGGCACTGCAGGTGGTGACTTTACAGGCCACAGTGCTGGCCCCACAAAACTCTTAATCATCAGTTACTGGCTTAGAAGGCTGGGGAGTCAGGAATCATGAGCAAGCTCCAGTCCTTCAGTAATTACAAAACAAAGCAGAGCAAACAAACAAAAACCAAAACCAAACAAACAAAAAAACAAGGAAATGGACCGGCATTTGGCATACTGTTGAGACACTACTTGGGACACACACAATCCATATCTGAGTGCTTGGGTTCAAGTCCCAGCTCCACTCCCTATTCCAGCTTCCTGTAAGTACACACCAAGGGAAGCAGGGAACAGTTCAAGTACTTGGTCCCTGTCACCCATGTGGGAGACCTGGCTGGAGTTTTCAACTCCTGCCCCAGCCCTGTCTATTGTTCGCATTTGTGGGGTGAACCAGCAGATGGGAGGTCTCTGTTTGTCTCTGTCTTTCAAATAACATGAAAACTAAATAAGAAACAACAAGGACAACAAAAACAACAAACCATCTCATAAGGGCTTTTGAGAGAAAATTCTCAAAAGGTAGATTTTTCTATTTAGACACCTTCACTCTAAACATAATCCTCTTAAACATTTCTTCACTGGAAATAACCTTCCAGGGAACATTTTCTAAATATAATTTAAGAAATCAATTAATTTCAATCAATGTGGCCTAATTAAATCTAGGTGAGCTTTAAGCTATAGCATCCAATATTGCTTACAACAATTTTTGTAGTGTTCGTTGCTGGTAGACTTCATTTGTGCAGTATTTCACATATGGGTCAAACGTGGAAGCCGTGTGTTTTTCCACAATGTCGCTTATATCATCTATGAAGATATTATTCTGGTGTCTTGCTTCCAACTCTGTAAAGAATCTGAAGAAAAAAAAACACCAAAGGAATGGAAAGCATTTACATTTCTTCCCTATCCTCAATACACAACAGTTTATTCTTAAGTAATACTATCATACAGGGTCTGAAACTATCAACCATGCAGAGTAACAAATTGAAAGATCCAAAAGCCACAGACATTTGGCCAAGTGGTCAAGCCATGGGTTGGCTGCAATGCCTATCAGAGTGCCTAGGTGTGAATCCCAGCTCTGTCTTGATTCCAGCTTCCTGCTGGTATACAATCTGGGCAGCACCAGTGATGGCTCCTTCTACACCCATGGTTTGGTCTAGCCAGGGCCATAGCAGGAATTTGAGAGGTAAACTAATGGATGAAAACACTCTTCCTCTGATACCCTCCCTACCACCCTCCTTCAAATAAATTTATTTATTAAAATCCTCTTTAAAAATAAAAAAACTTGAAAACTTTGTCCAAATTTAAATCTACCACATTAACCCCTTAACATCTTAAAGTATTTGGATTAAAACATTGATAACCTGGGGCTGTTGCTCTGGTGTAGTGGGTTAAGCTGCAGCCCACAGTGCCAGCATCCCATATGGGTGCCAGTTCAGGTCCTTGCTGCTCCACTACTGATCCAGCTCCCTGCTAGTGTGCCTGGGACAGCAGTGGAAAAAGGGCCAAGGCACTGGGATGCTGCACCTAGGCGTGAGACCCGGGAGAAGCTCCTGGCCCTTGGTTTCAACCTGGCATAGCCCTGGCCATTGTAGCCATTTAAAGAATGAACCAGCAGATGGAATATCTCTTTAAAAAAATTGATAACCCTGGGCATTTCTCTGCCTTCAAGGACATTTTAGAATGTGCAAATTTCATTGTTTTTCTATAAGCCTCTAGATGGAAGGGGAAGGAAGGTCACATTTATACATTTTATTGTATTGAAAAGAACATGAGTCCTTACCTTACACCTTACACAAAAATCCACATAAAATGGATCAAAGACCTAAGTCTATGACCCGATACCATCAAATTACTAGAGAACATTGGGGAAACTCTGCAAGACATTGGTCTAGGCAAAGACTTTTTAGAAAAGACCCAAAAACATGGGCAATCAAAGCCAAAATTGACAAATGGGATCACATCAAGCTGAGAAGCTTCTGCACTACAAAAGAAACACTCAGCAAAGTGACAGAATGGGAGAAAATATTTGCAAACTATGCAACTGATAAAGAGTTAACATCCAGAATCTATCGAGTTCAAGCAATTCAACAACAACAAAACAAACAATCCAGTTAAGAAATGGGCAAAGCACTTGAACAGGCATTTTTCAAGAGAGGAAATTCAAATGACCAACAGACATTTGACTATACATGACAGTTGTATAACTAAAATAAAATTTTAAAAAATGAAATAAAAAAGAAAAAAATTTAAAGAAAGAAAAGCACATGAGCCAAACCCTAAATAAATGCATATAAAACAAATCTGAGATGAATCTAATTCTATGTGCTCTTTCAAAACAAAAACAGTCACAGTATTTTAAATGTAATAATATGCATTGTCTTCTTAATTTATTTTAGATTAACATTTAGAGTTATCACATTTAGTATACATGGAGTGCTCAGTTGAGTGATCCATGGGAGGCAGGCACTCAACTACAATTTAGGCTTGTCAAATTCGTGTTGTGTGTATATGTCTCTACACACACATACATATACATACATGCATATAACGTGATATATAAAAGGTCTTCCAAAGATTCATGGAAAATGAGCATTATTAAAAAACTACAGGGATTTCAAGGTTTTTTGTACTAAAATAAACATTTAATTATATTTTTCCATGAACTTTTTGAAGTTCTCTCCCATGTTTTATATATATATGTGTGTGTGTATATATATATATATACATATATATACATATATACATATGGAGAGAGAGAGATATTGTTTATTATTTATGGATTCATCTGATTCATCTGTTTGTTAATAGACACATTGGAGTTTCTTTTTGCCACCATGAATAATGCTGCATTTAACATTCACATACAAATATCCAAGTCTCTGTTTTCAAATCTGTGGGTATATAACTAGAGGTGAACTCCATCCCAATAGGAGTACATATATTAAGAAATAAAAGCATAATACCAAGAACCAGTAGGAGATGCTGAGTTAATTGCCAAAGAGAGGCTATTAATTCACTAAATGGAACTTGATTAGGAAATGATCCTTCCCCTCTCCCCACTCACAGTTGAGTGATCAGCTGAGTGATCAATGGGAGGCATGGGATCAATTACAATACAGCATCTGTAAGAGGGGTGTGGTGTAGTGAAAACCAAGTATTTGGTCTTCATTCCTGGTTTTTGGAGCACAGCTCCTAAACCCTTGGAATCTCCAGACTGATAAGGCTATGGAGATGGTGACTGGGAGCTCCTGGTGGATTCAACATGAGGGCAGGTCAGCAGAAAGACCAGGCCATGATTACAGAGTTGTATTTTTCAGCTCCCAACCCCCCTCCTCAGGGAGGGAAAAGGGATGGCCATTGAGCTCAGTCTCCAAGAACCAGTGCTTCACTAAATCCTGCCCACATAAATGAAACCTCTTAACTATGGGGCTCAGTGGGGGCTGGTGAATATTAAGATGCTGGGAGAAAAATGGCTCAAGGCTAGCACGGCTACCCTCACCACCTAGTTTGACTATGCATCTCTTACATTTGCCTGTTCCTAAGCTGTATCCTTTGTAATAAACCAGTAATAATATTCTGAGAGCTATTCTAGCAGAACCTGTGAGCTTGAAAAGGGTGGAGTGTGGAAACTCTGACTTCACAGCCAATGAAGACAGAGGCATGGGTAACCTGGAGCCCTAATACCTGAAATCAACATCTGAAATGGGGCAGTATTGTAAGACTGAGCACTCAAGACTTCTGGAGTCTGATGCTGAATCCCAGCAGTTAGTGTCAGAACTGAACTGAATTGGAGGAAACCGAGTTGCTATCTGTAGAGCTGGCAAACTGTTCGGTGAGAAAAACCTCACATCTACAGTTCTAGCAGTTTGCTAAGTAAAAATAATTGAAGAGGTGGGTAATGACAACTCCAGAGGGTTTGACGAACAAGGGGAGGTTACATGTGAGCTGGATTATCAGGGCCATCAGCAGAGCACCATGTGATGTAGGCCAAAGAACCAACATGGACACAAATGTGGCTCTTGTCCAGAAAAGGTGGTAGTTTAGTGAGGCTGCAGGAGGAGTGGGGTGAGACAACAAAAACTGGAAAGCAGGTTACAGCTAGATTGCAAGGGTCTTACTATATGTTGGGGCATTTGGGCTTAATGTGTAGCAGTGAAAAAACCACCAAATGTGTGGAAACCAATAAATCAGTTGATCAGGGCAGAGGAAGGATGGATTGCCAAGTGGGGGAGGCAGACAACAAGTAGGCCAGTCACATGACTAATCCAGGCAAGTGGCAATAAAATCTGGCAGAGGGAAATCAACAAGGCAGGACACAGGTTAGAATAACAATATAGAGATTAAAATTAATAGACTCAAGAAACTCATTAGGTACAAGGTCAAGGCAGATGCTGGGCTTTTGGGTCAAGGTTTCCACCCAGGCAACAGATGTGTTATTAAACCATTACTGATGACAAGGATTTCAGAGCAAGAAGGAGACGCAGGAAGGAAGAAGCAGCTTACTTTTGCCTTGGAGATGTCTAATGGAAGCTGAAAATACACATCTGTGAGAATTCAGAGGAACTGGAATTCCATGTATTACACAAATAAAGTCAGCATGAGTACAGAGTTAACTGGCTTTCATATACATGCAAAATATGTCTGTTTCATATTGCAAATCTTAAGGAAGTATTCAAAGAAAAAATTTTAAAAACATCCATTAGGTCATTATCACATGATTCTATGCAATAAATCTGTCTCTTTTAAAAAATATGGAATGCTTCACAAATTTGCATGTCACCCTTGTACAGGGGCCATGCTAATCTCTGCATTGTTCCAATTTTAATATATGTGCTGCCAAGGTGAGCACAGAAATAAGTATCTTGAGGCACATATCTCTTACTGTTTCTTGTCTTTAGCTAACTGTTAACAGCCTGAAAGAATGCAACTACATAACCAAAAACAACAGTAACTTGGCTTTTTCCAATGAAAGGGAAAATTTCATTTATCACCATAGAAGGTTTGCCAAAGTGGAAGATTAAAAGCAAAGTACTAATGAATCCATCCATTTGTGCTACTTTACTATAACATAGATAAAGTCACCTATCTTTAATTTTGACATTGCATAATTAAGACATAATTTACAACTTTCTATGTTACATTAACTATTAAGTATTTTGGCAAATTTGTATACTTCACTAAATGAGCAGAGCTTCAAAAAGACCAAGAAAGTATTTCAGAAGAATGAGTTATTATTTTAGGAACCAAGTACGCTGGTGATTTAAATCAAATCTGAAGCAAAAATAAAAGCATGCTGGTTTCCTGGATGAAATTTGAATGAGTTTATGCAATAGTTTGGTGGAAAACTTTTTAATGGAAATATGTATTTCAGCTTTACAAATCTGCTTCTGGAACAATAGGTTCATTATTTCCTCTTTGTAGCACTACCAAGATGATCATGCTTTATGACCAGTCATGCCACAAAACTTTTCTTCTCCTTCTCCTTTCCTTCTCCCTCTTTCATTTTCCTTCTTCTTTCTATCCCCACCCACTCTCCTTCTCTCCCTCTTTCTTCTCCCCCTCTATCTTCCTTCCAAAATTTCAATCTCCTTCCTAAAGTCTGTACTTTGAGACCTCCTAAAGGCAAGAAAAGGTTGCAACGAGACACTCCCTCCTAAACCAGAAAACCAAGGTAACCCCGTTGAGTGTTTACATCCCATCAGCAGTGTAATCACATCCATCCTTCAAATGAGCACAGCCTGGCCATGTGACCAGCCGCACACTGAGCACTCTGACCAGCTAGGATAGAGTCAGCCCCCTGGGAGGCCAGCTCTGTGGGGTGGGACTTCAAGATGATTCAACTAAAGTTGTCCTATTTGAAAGAAGAACCTGATGCAGAGTTTGCATGTAGTAACCTTTCCTCTACCATCTCCTAGAGCTGAAAGCATTATACATTCTGAAGGCTTTTGTAGCTGCTTTATCAACTTAAAGGTGGTATTACATTTTTGAAGGTAAAAAAAAAAATTACAGTGAGGTAGCTAGCTGCTTCAAAGATGCTTCTCTGCTTTGCTAGCTTCTCCTTTGCCTTTGTGTAACAGGAAAGACTTACAAATGAATCAAAGACCCCCATATTATTGTTGACAGCCTTCTTAAAATTCAACCAGGAATGTAACCGGCATATCGGATGTGGGCATTCTTGATAGCTTTTGGGAAGTCTGTCCAGTAAATATCCCAGCAATTAAGGAATATGTACTCTATAGAATACTATACAGCAGTAAAAAACAATGAAATCCGGTCATTTGCAGCAAATGGAGGAATCTGGAAAACATCATGCTGAGTGAATTAAGCCAGTCCCAAAGGGACAAATATCATATGTCCTCCCTGATCAGTGACAACTAACCGAGCACCAAAAAGGAAACCTGTTAAGTGAAATGGACACTATGAGAAATGGTGACTTGATCAGCCCTTGCCCTGACTATTGATGAACAACTTAATACGTTATCCCTCTTAGTATCTTTTTCTGTTTGTTCTACTTAATACTATTGGTTGAATTCTGTAATTAATACACAATTGTTCTTAAGTGTTGAAACTTGAATGAAAAGTGATCCCTGTTAAATATAAGAGTGGGAATAAGAGAGGGAAGAGATGTACAATTTGGGACATGCTCCAGCTGACTTGCCCCAAATGGTGGAGTTAGAAACATACCAGGGGATTCCAATTCAATTCCATCAAGGTGGCATGTACCAATGCCATCTCACTAGTCCAAGTGATCAATTTCTGTTCACAACTGATCATAATGATAGGACTAAGAGCCAAAAGGGATCACATAACAAGACTAGTGTCTGAAAATACTAACTGATAGAACAAAAAAGGGAGAGAACGATCCAACATGGGAAGCGGGATACACAGCAGACTCATAGAATGGCAGATGTCCTAAACTGCACTCTGGCCTCAGAATCAGCCCTTAAGGCATTCAGATCCAGCTGAAGAGCCCATGAGAGTATTTCAGGCATGGAAAGCCAAGACACTCTGGCCAAAAAAAAAAAAAAAATGACCTAAATGAAAGATCTCCACTAGTGAGATCCCAGTGGAAAGAACAGGTCATCAAAGAAGGAGGTACATTTCTCTGAAGGGAGGAGAGAACTTCCACTTTGACTATGACCTTGTCCAAATATGATAAGAGTCGGCGAACTCAAAAGGCTTCCACAACCTTGGCAACTTATGACAAGAGCCTAGGGTGATTACTGACGCCATAAACAAGAGTGTCAACAACAGGAGTCACTGTGCACTTACTCCTCATGTAGGATCTCTGTCCTTAATGTGCTGTACATTGTGATTTAATGCTATAACTAGTACTCAAACAGTATTTTTCACTTTGTGTTTCTGTATGGGTGCAAACTGTTGAAATCTTTACTTAATATATACTAAACTGATCTTCTGTATATAAAGAGAATTGAAAATGAATCTTGATGTGAATGGAAGGGGAGAGAGAGCAGGGGGTGGGAGGGAAATTATGGGGGGGGAAAGCCACTATAACCCATAAGCTTTACTTTGGAAATTATATTCATTAAATAAAAGTTTAAAAAAAAACAATCTACAGAGGGTATTTAAACTTCTCAAACACATACCATACATCTGATTTAATCAGTCAACCAACAAAATCTCTTTTGTGTGTGCAGCATGGAGCAACAGGCTATGGTGGATGCCAAGGTACAAACAACTGATAAACATGAACACCATTCACTGGGCCAGGTCTAGTGCTATATGCTTCCTATATATGGTCTCATTTCATTTAATTCTCAAGCCTGCTTTATGAGATGCCCATTGCACCCATTTCACAGATAAGAAAACCAAAGCTAAGAATACTTAAGTCAACTCACCTGTGCCAGAACCTGCACTCCTATCGCTACACCTGCTGCTACTACTCAGGTGCAAGCTGCTCTTGCTGTTACTGCTGGGCAACTCTCATAATAACATCCAGCAAGAAGAATCACAGCAGGAACTAAGAAGAAATATGTTGCTTTCTAAGAAGACCACCTGTTAAATCATCTCAGCAAGTAAACTACACAAACTGTGAAGACCTTCACAGATTTATTCCATGTCAAGATGTGCAGGACAACAGAACAATCAGCAACCACACCAGCTGCAGCCTCTAGGAAAGTATGCAAGAGGCTCACAGCCTGCCATATGCTCTGTTCCATGTCCACTTAGCAAAGTCCCATACTGCGCTTGCAGTGCTCTGTGAAAACTCTCAAAGTGATTCATTTTGGGACTCCTTGTGCCCTTCCCTGCTGCTCTCCTCTTTTCCTAACGAACCCCAACCAGTGTTTAAACTTCAGATTAAATTTCACCACCTCCAGGGAGCTTTCTCTGACCCTACCGGCTCCCTTGTTTCCCTTGTTTTAAGTCTCTGCAAACCCCTTCATTGTTCCTTTAATAGACCTACTATGAGTGCAACTAATTATTTCATGATTGATGTTGACTGCTGTCTCTTAGCAAGGTTCAAGGACAGGAGCCATGCCTATGGTGTTACCACTCTATACCCAGGACCTGGCCATAATGCTTAAATATAATGCTTGAAAGGAGACAAGCAAATAATTGGCAAATGAACACATGGATGATTATATCAAATTTGTTCTTTTAAATGGAAAGTTATAAAAGACAGAACTCCAAGCACAGGCTTTTTTTTTTTTTTTTTTTTTTGACAGGCAGAGTGGATAGTGAGAGAGAGAGATAGAGAGAAAGGTCTTCCTTTTGCTGTTGGTTCACCCTCCAATGGCCGCCGCGGTAGGCACGCTGCAGCTGGCGCACGGCACTGATCTGATGGCAGGAGACAGGTGCTTCTCCTGATCTCCCATGGGGTGCAGGGCCCAAGCACTTGGGCCATCCTCCACTGCACTCCCTGGCCACAGCAGAGAGCTTGCCTGGAAGAGGGGCAACCGGGACAGGATTGGTGCCCTGACCGGGACTAGAACCCGGTGTGCCGGCGCCGCTAGGCGGAGGATTAGCCTATTGAGCCGCGGCGCCAGCCCAAGCACAGGCTTTTACAGTCCTGGCAGGCAGGGTCATGAACAAGAGACCCAATCCAGCCAATTTCTTCAACACCTGCTGCACTTTTTGAAAAATGTGCTAGACCAGTCTCAATTCAGAGAAAATTCCAGTAAAGCTAAGAAGCTCAGCACTTAGAATTCTATCTCTGGAAGCACAAAGAGCAGCACTCTGGTTCTATCAGCACTGTCCTGTGCCCTTCTCACCATGGCAGCCTTTCAAAGCACTCTTCCTTCATTAACAGCCATCTCCCTACAGCCAACTCAAACCACTCCTGGACTTCCTCCTCACTTGAATGAGCCGTCTGTCAACCTAAGTGGCTGCAGTATTCCTCCAGAGAGGGTCATATTCACTTAGGCTGGAGACATGCAACATACCAGGCAGGTTTCACAAGTCTAAGTTTCTGTTATATAATAAAATATCTCCGCGAGACAAAGAAATATTCCAGATAAGTGGCAGCAAAGTATGTGCTGCTGGAAATATTTTCTTAACAGAGCACCGAGAGAACATTCTGTACTCTACCAAAATGAATTTGCATTCTGCTGTGGCTAAGTGAGACTTGGGGCCTGTTTGTTTTGGTGGTCACATTGACACTGAAGATCAGCATTCACTTCTGTTAGCGCACTGGCCCACAGATAGTAAACCCAGCAGGGGTACCACATCAGTCCATGGTAGCCACCAATAAACAACTGTGGCACTCTGCCAACATGCAGAATTTGCACTCCATGCAGCCATTCTCAATCTACCAAAATTGATTATGAACAAAATGAAGTTCTCCTATGAATTCTTCACCAGTCTAACTGATTGGAAATGCGTTTATTTGACAAAAATTAAATAAATAAGGCTATTGTTGCAATCAGAATATTCTGCATCAGGGATCTAGAAAAGATCTCAAGACATTTCCTTCTCAATAGACTATACATCTCCTCACCTTCCATTTTAGCTTTTTCCTCTGAAACTTTATCTCTGGATTGATAATGAGGATAAAGGCTGAAATTCAAAGCATTTTGGAATGCAAGGAAAAAAGTTCTAAACCAAAATATCTGGTAGCTCTTTCTTCCTACGTGACAGCTCCTCCTTATGCTTTGAACTCTCTATGATAAGTTTTCTTAAAACTTCTTACCATCCTGGTAAAAGGTATAAGATCAGCCTGGACATGGGGCAGAAGAGACTGAAGTAAAAGAGATAAGTGAAGGTGATTTCCACTAGTGTGAGTCAAAGGGTGCTCTTATCCTTAATCCCACACACTCCAGAGCCTGTAAGTCCAGCTGCACACAGGCACCTCAGTTCAAGGCACAAAGCAACCCCAAGAAGGGAGGTGCTAGGGAGGTGGAGCTGGGGGCCAGGGAAATGAGGGGCAAGGAGAGACTACAGACATACCTGTCCCTGAAGACTCCTTGGCACTAGGCAAGGCTCTGCCTTCCCTCATCCTTCCCGTCACTGATAATGGACTTGCTAGAAGGAATGTACACAGAGCCATACAGAGGAGAACGGTATAAAAAAATGACTTTGAAGCTTACCAGCAGACTGCATTATTGGCTTAAAACCATGAATTTGAAGTATTTATCATCAGAACCTCTGTCACAAAGTGGAGGGGAAGGCTCTGGCCCCATGGTAAACTTTCACACGCTTTATTCTTTTGTTCCACATGTATTGTTTCAAATTGCAATTTCTCTAAGAAATGAGGATCAGCTTCTAAAGAATGACAGATACCATACACCAGCACTCTTTTCCAAATGTCCATAGAAGAAAGTCTGGGTCTGCATGGGCCTGGGAAGCCCTGGGATATCACAGATGGTTTTACAGGTTTTATTGTGTTTATTCATTCATATCTAATGGGACTTCCTCCCTCCAATTTTATCTTTGACCATGAAGACCGAGACCAAGCATGTCTGGTTCACTGCTGGATACCAAGGGCCCACCAAAGAAGTAGCACTCAACCCCTGTATTGACTGGGTCACTTCTAGTTACCTGTATGCCTCCTTACTCTGCTGTAAAGTGTCACCTGCCATGGAGAGGAACAGTGAGTGTTAACACAAAGCAAGTCTCCCAGGCATGGCTGAAGAGCTGCATTAAATGACAGGGCCCTCCTGATGGCGGTGGGCTGCAGGGAGGCCGCACTGAATGGCTGTGCCTAAAGGCAGCGCTCTCAGCTATAGGCACTGGGCTGGCAACTCTCACTGTGGATGTTTACGCTGCTTACACAGCATCAAGATGAGAGCTTATACCCTCAAGAAGGGTTTAGCTAATCCTTCGCCAGGCCAAATTCTTTGAAAGCACAAAACCTAGAAAAGGTTTACGACTTCTGAGGCACTGTTTCCTCTTAGTCGATGAAGGCTGCATAAGCAATCCAGTGACCCTTTCACTGTGGCTGCTGGGAAGGGCGGCCCTGTGTTTAATGCTTACTCAGAGGCTGGACCAGAAGCCCTAGGCATGCAGGCTCCTCTCATCTCTGCTTTGGTCTTGTCTTCTGTTCTCCACGTGAACAGCCTCACTGTGTACGTGTCTGTTATTGGAAGCTGCCTGGAGCCTTCTAAGGAGGCAGTCCGGGTATAAGGTATGAAGGGTAAACAAACTGGAGAAATGTGGATTCTTATTTGGTGCTTGAAAATGGCACCAAGAATGAATTTACAGAATACTGGGATAAAGTCAAATGAAACAGCCTTTTCATACCAAGGCCCCTTTTCTTATTGTGCATTGGTCCTTCCAGGATAAAAGAGATGCTTTCTATGGCTCTCATCAGTTTCATTTTTTCAAAATGGAACAGGGACACAGAATTTTCAGAAATTCTAGAAGTCAGTTTCCTAAGCCATAATATTCTAAGAAGAAAGGTGCTAGTCTGCAGGAGGGCAATAGAATTTCATGTCTTTTCTCACATTTTCAAACCTGCTCCAGCTTACAGAGTAGCTGATTCCAGGGTACCCCTTCACCTTTATTTTTATCAAAGGCTTTGAAAATAGCATCCTCTTAGGCAGTTCTTAGTACCGCACCTGTGAGCCAAGCATCCAAAGAACAGGATCTGTGGGGTTCCTGTCCTGATTTGAAGTGGATGTGAGAATCATCATACATTTCTATTTCTTCAATTACTAAAACAAATCTAACAAAGGAATGGAGAAGAGTGGGTCTCCACTGAGCCCAGCAGTAGACAGGGATCAGCTCAAGAAAGACCACTGGCAACCAAGTGAGGAGGGAAACGCACCAGGAAGAAGAGAGATGCAGTGGGGGAGAGGAGACGGTGCGACGGGGCAGCCTCTGAATTGCCTCCTCCACCAACGCTTTCCACCCAGGCTCTCCTGCCTGCCCTCTCTCCCACTTTTTACACTTTCCTTTTCCTTCAACACCAGTGAGATGGGTTTTTCACCTCATGATTAGATGCTATCATGAAGCCATCTCACAGTTTACCACACTAATACACTATAACAAGGCCAACTGTGCCCCCTGGGTATCATACCTTTGGAGAATGTAACCAGGGTACTGCTCTGGCTGGAGTCAGACCTCCTGGGTTCAAAACCCAGGCCTCTCTCTTACCAGCCATGGAACCTTGGGTAGCTCATTTAACAACTCCATGTCTCTATTTCCTCATTTGCAAAATGGGACAAGTAATGGTATGACCTCAGGATATTCTCATGATGAATAAATGAATTAAAACATGGTAAGTGGGGCCGGTGCTGTGGCGTAGCGGGTAAAGCCACTGCCTGCAGTGCCGGCATCCAATATAGCACCAGTTCGAGTCCCGGCTGCTCCACTTCTGATCCAGCTCTTTGCTATGGCCTGAGAAAGCAGAGGAAGATGGTGAAAACCCAGAGGAAGCTCCTGGCTCCTGGCTTTGGATCAGCGCAGCTCCAGCTGTTGCGGCCAACTGGGGAGAGAACCAGAAGATGGAAGACCTCTCTCTATATATCTGCCTCTCCTTCTCTCTGTGTGTAACTCTGACTTTCAAATAAAATAAATAAATAAATCTAATAAAAACCGTGGTAAGTGTTTAAAACATGGTCGGGCACATGGTGCACGCTCATTCACAATGATTGTCATGTGAAGCACAATCAAATGCCTTTCCCTCTTATATGAATTCACAGGATTCACATGTCTTTCAAACAGTGCTAGCAGGCTTTCTTCCTCTTCCAGAGCACTAAGTCCAAGCATGGCAAGCCCAGGTCCTGTACGTCCATCAATTAAGTCTGGGTGAACAAGTGCAATATCATCTGGCCAAACACCAGATCCACTCAAAAATCACAAACGTATCCATCCACTCGTAAACATTTAACAGGTGCCATAATACCGAAATTAGAGGAGGATCCAGCTGGAGCTTGTTTTTTAGGTCCTGTGTGTTGCTACCTCCTCAGGGAGTTAGACATGAGAAAGCAAACAGGGAAACTAACAATTCTCTGCCCCCTAGAAGAAGCAGGACATTTCCTTACACACTCAGGGCCTTGGGCTCCTAATCACTGTGAAGAAGAAGTCGTGTCACAATTAAGAGGCCCGAAGGCAGGCAAGGCACAGCCAGGCTTGGCAAGCACACAAAGTGTACCACGTTTATTTTCAGAACCCCCTGTGGCAAGCTAAATCACGGCCTCCAAAGATGTCTATGCCCGGGGAACACATTAACTTATTGGTAAAGGCAGGAGGATCAGAGCCAGAGCAGAGAAGATGCCAGGTACCCAGCTTTGAAGAGAGGAGGAAGGTTCCCAAGTCAAAGAATACTGGTGATCTGTAGAAGCTGAACAGGCAAGGAAACGAACTCTCCCTACAGCTTAAGAACCACTGGCGGGTAGAGCAAAACACCTCCTACTAAATCATATGCAAAAAGCTGGGAAGTGATTGGAAGATGGGTCAAGACTATAGATGTCAAGAGTGCCATGTCCAGTATTTTCCACTATTTTCTTATGTAACAGAGAACCATGGTAGTTTCTGTATTTCAGGGAGATAACCCTGGAGCTAGCAGGGTGAAAGGTATGAGGAAGAGCAGGGCAAGAATGCACTGAGGTGCGAGGAAGGAGACAAGGTGGCCATGGGTCTGCACATCTCATCCGCTTCAGATGCTAGCCTCTGCCATTACCCAAAGTGCTAGGCACAGTTTAATATGACCCAGCAACTCCACTCCTAAGTACATACCCAAGAGAAATGAAAACCTAAACAGAAAAGCTGGCACGCGAATGTTCACAGCAGGGTAATCTATAATAGCAAAAAGGAGAAACAGGTGGATTCTCTATACATGGAATACTGTTCAGCAATAAAAAGGAATAAAATAGTGACACATGTTACACCTTGGGTAGACCTTGCAGACATCATGTTAAGTGACAGAAGCTTGTCATAAAATACTACAGTGCGAATGACTAATGTGAAACATAGCATGCAGTCAGATCAAGAAAAACAGAAAGTAGATGGGTGGTTGCCTAGAGCTGAGGAAACGAGGAGGTTAAATGAGGAGCAGGAGGCAAGGGGTACAGCACTTATTTCTGAGATGATAAGAACATACACTTACGAGGGCTGCACAATCTATAAGTATACTACAAACCACTGAACTAAATAGTTTCAATGGGTTCTTTGTGTGGTATGAGAATTATTATCTCACTAAAGCCCTTTTAATAAGAGGGCAGCAGCCAGGGACACAGGCAGCTGCTATCAACTGTTTCTGTTGTATATGAAGTGCTCTCTTTCCTGCTTTCTGGTATAGCAGATTCTCTTTGGGTTTCAAGTCTTTCCCAGTGACTCTTACGAAAAATCCCAAGAATTAAACAATGGAGGAGAGCTGTGTTGCTCGAGGCAGGGTCAGGAGGCCCAGAGCTTGTCGGTAGTCTGGCTTCCCTGACACCCAAATTGGCTGACCTACAGTGCCTTCAGGGAATTCCAGGACCCCCAGAGCACCATCAGAAATCCCTCCACAGATCCAAGAGGCTGAGCAATGTGGGAATGTTAAGCATCTTTGCAGGGTCAGTGACAGGGAATTTAGCCAAAGTCCTTGCAGTCACAGCAGGGAATCTGAGACACAATGTTCCCACCAAAGCCAGCTCTGCTCACTGCCCAGTGTCATCTTTTAAGCACCATATAAAATATACTAGTTGGTAGGAATGATCTCTAGGAAATGTTTCTTTTTATATCCTCTCATGAGGTTGTCAGAGCAGCCTAACGGAAGGGTCAAAATATTCAGCAAATACCTTTTTCTTTTTTTAAAGCATTTTTAAAAATTTATTTTTTAAGGAATACAAATTTCATAAGTACAACTTTAGGAATATAGTTATTCTTCCCACCACACCTACCCTCCCACCTACACTCCCACCCCTCCTCCTCCTCCCTCTCCCCTTGCCAGTCCCATTCTCCATTAATTTTCAGTTAGCTTTGTACACAGAAGACCAACTCTATACTAAGTAAAGATTTCAACAATTTGCATACACATGCACACACACACAAAACTTTCAGAACTAGTTTTACAGTTAACTCTCATAATACAACTCATTGAGGACAGAGGTCCTACATGGGGTGTTAGTGCACAGTAACTCCTGTTGTTAATTTAACAATTAACACTCTTATGTATGATGTCAGTGACCACCCAGGGCTCTTGACATGAGCTGCCTAGGCTATGGAAACCATTTGAGTCCACAAACTCCATCAGTATTTGGACAAAGCCATAAGCAAGGTGCAAGTTCCACTCTTTAGAGAAAAGTACATCCTTCTTTGAGGGCCACTTCTTTCCACTGGGGTCTCACAGAGATCCTTCATGTAGAACTTTTTTTTTTGCCACAATGTCTTGCTTTCCATGCCTGAAATGCTCTCATGGGCTTTTCAGCCAGACCAGGAAGCCGTAAGGGCTGATTCTGAGGTCAGAGTGTTACTTAAAGAGTGGAAAAATCTCTTTCTCATAAAATACAAAATCTAACCTAGCATTGATTGGTGTTTGTGTTCTTTTTTTTTTTTTTAAGATTTATTTTATTTATTTGAAAGGCAGAGTTACAGAGAGAGAAGGAGAGAGAGAAATTTTTCCACTGGCCACAACAGCCAGAACTGGGCCAGACCAAACCCAGGAGCCCAGAGATTCTTCCAGGTCTTCCACTTGGATGGCAGGGTCCCAAGCACTTGGGCCATCTTCCTGCTCTTCCCAGGCCATTATCAGGGAGCTGGATAGGAAGTGGAGCAGCCAGGACTTGAACTGGCACCCATATGGGATGCCAGTAATGCAGGCAGCCCCAATGCTGGTCCCTATGCTACTTTTTTTTTTAAGATTTATTTTATTTATTTGAAAGATAGAGTTACAGAGAGAGGTCTTCCATGCACTGGTTCACTCCCCAGATGGCTGCAACAGCCAGAGATGTGCCAATCTGAAGCCAGGAGCCAGGAGCTTCTTCTGGGTCTCCCACGAGGGTACAGGGGCCCAAGGACTTAAGCCATCTTCTACTGCTATCCCAGGCCATAGCAGAGAGCTGGATCAGAAGAGGAGTGGCCAGGACTAGAACTGGCGCCCATATGGGATGCCGGTGCTTCAGGCCAGGGCTTTAATGTGCTGCGCCACAGTACCGGCCCCCTGTGCTACATTTTATACATGAACCCTTTCCTTCTTTTACTTCTGTCCCCAAACCTTGGCCCCAAAGCACACATATTCTGCAATGGGCTCTCCATGGTATTCCATCACCCCACTTTTTCCTGTTTTAACCTACTTTTAAAGAATCCACCACCCATACCCCCCAAAAAACTTCCCTTGCCCCATCACCCGCTTTCTCTGAAACCTCAAAGGATCCCAGCTTTCTAAAGCAAACTTGTAAGTACTGACTTCTTGCCACAGAACCCCCGTAAGAAAAGCCCACAGATGGACACCTTGTCTGGGTTAGCTCTCAGCTGGCCTCTCAGCAATGTTACACAGGCCTGGACCAACCTTAGTGCTGGGAAGCAATAACGTCCCTGGGCCATCGCACTGCTTGTTATGATGCTGACATAGGTCAGCATGACTGTGCCTTTTCTCCAGAGGTAATGGCTTACAAAGCTTTCAGGGAATCTCTCATATTTTAGCTTGCCTTTTTAAAATTGACTTCTTGAGTCGGCGCCGTGGCTCAATAGGCTAATCCTCTGCCTAGCGGCGCCGGCACACCGGGTTCTAGTCCTGGTCGGGGCACCGATCCTGTCCCGGTTGCCCCTCTTCCAGGCCAGCTCTCTGCTGTGGCCAGAGAGTGCAGTGGAGGATGGCCCAAGTGCTTGGGTCCTGCACCCCAAGGGAGACCAGGAGAAGCACCTGGCTCCTGCCATCAGATCAGCGCAGTGCGCCGGCCACAGCGCGCCAGCTGCGGCGGCCATTGGAGGGTGAACCAACGGCAAAAATGAAGACCTTTCTCTCTGTCTCTCTCTCTCACTGTCCACTCTGCCTGTCAAAAAATAAAAATAAATAAAAATAAAAATAAAAAAAGAACTTGTATTTAAAAAAAAATTGACTTCTTGAAACTGGTGTTGTGGTACAGCAGGTTAAGCTACCACCTGCAATGCCAGCACCCCATCTGAGCACCAGTTCAAGTGCCAGCTTGTTCCACTTCTGATCCACTTCCCAGATAATCTGTCTGAGAAAGCATAGCTGATGGCCCAAGTGCTTGGGTTCCTGTAACTGACATGAGACACCTGGATGGAGTTCCAAGCTCCTCACTTTGGCTTAATCCACCTCTGGCTGTTGTGGCCATTTGGGGAGTGAACCAGTGGCTGGAAGATCTCTCTCTCTCTCTCTCTCTCTCTCTCTCTCTCTCTTTGTTTCTCCCTCTCTAACTATGCCTTTCAAATAAATAAATAAATCTTTAAAAATAAATAAAACTGTTGCCTTAATGGTTGCAGAGGAAACTATATGAAAAAGCTAATCTGGACTGTGGCCAATATACATAAACACCTGCATTGGGTCAATTTTCCACCAGTGAGTAGCTCCCAATCATACTCTCCATCCTCACTGCCTATCACAGAAGCAGAGCTGGCTCCCAGCTAGCTGAAGGAATTTAAGAAAGATTAAAGAAACTACTTAATTTTCACTTACTCAGGGGAGGGCTACACTGTGGTCTTTTCACACGGTGATGGTCTCCAATTTACTAGGAAGGGAGGGGAGTACACCTGTGAGAGGGAAGGGAGCACTAATGGGCCGCTGGTCAGGGGACCCAGGCTGTGCAGGAGTGCATGACCTCTGAGGTTCTCAATAGCTACTCTAGTTTCTGTTAAATGTCTGAGATATTGGCACCTGTGCTAACAAAACCAGCATGAGCTTCAGCTACAGAATGATTATCTGTGATCACACCTGATAGCTAGACTGTAACTTGTAGAATGCTTTACAATTTCCAAGTGGTTTTATGTATCTTTCCATTAAACATTAGTACCATTGCCAAATGCTTTCCATAGTACTCATTATAGCCATGCAAGATAAACACCCACTGAATTTTTAAAAACAAAATAAAACATGAGTGTTAATACGTTCCTTTGTTGGGGAGAAGGGGCAGAGTCTAAAAATACCCCATTCAGCCACTAAGAATTGTCTCACAAGAACCAGACTTTGAAACAAAAAATAATTTGCCGGTTCTAGTATTAGTATTTATTAGTAATATGAATAAATACAGTATGTATTTATAAACATATAGTGATATAAATGATTCGGAGGCAGTTAGCTTTACAGAAAAGTAAATTATCTCCAAGAATTTGTCAATAATTCATGATTTTCAGAGAATATAATTTTGTAAAAGTTCACTTTTCTTTTACAAATCTGTATGCTTTGGCTTATTAATTCCTTATTTTTCTTTTTTCAAGGTTACCTTGAAGACTTGTCAGTAGAAAAAGAAAAAGGAGGCGGGGCCGGCATTGTGGTGCAGTGGGTTTACTCCAATGGCCTGAAGCGCCTCCCTTATGGGCGCCGGTTCGAGACCCG
The DNA here is from genome assembly GCF_033115175.1 of Lepus europaeus. Lineage (NCBI taxonomy): Eukaryota > Metazoa > Chordata > Mammalia > Lagomorpha > Leporidae > Lepus > Lepus europaeus. Next base: position 126,835,210 of record NC_084828.1, read on the forward strand.
GATGCTCCACTTCCAATCCAGCTCTCTGCTATGGGCTGAGAAAGCAGTAGAAGATGGCCCAAGTCCCTGGGCTCCTGCACCTGCGTGGAAAACCAGGAAGAAGCACCTGGCTCCTGGTTTCGGATCGGCGCAGCTCCAGCCAATGCGGCCAACTGGGGATTGAATTATCTGATGGAAGACCTCTCTCTCTCTCTGCCTCTCCTCTCTCTGTGTAACTGTGACTTTCAAATAAATCTTTAATAAATAAATAAATAAGATGAAAGGGATACTATCATTTTTTTCTTAGACTTTTTTGGACAGGCAGAGTTAGACAGTGAGAGAGAGAGAGAGAGAGAGACACAGAGAAAGGTCTTCCTTCCGTTGGTTCACCCCCCAAATGGCTGCCACAGCCAGCACACTGCGCTGATCTGAAGCCAGGAGCCAGGTGCTTCTCCTGGTCTCCCATGCGGGTGCAGGGCCCAAGCACTTGGGCCATCCTCCACTGCCCTCCCGAGCCACAGCAGAGAGCTGGACTGGAAGAGGAGCAACCGGGACAGAATCCGGTGCCCCAACCTGGACTAGGACCCGAGGTGCCAGCGCCGCAGGTGGAGGATTAGCCAAGTGAGCCGCGGCGCCGGCGACTTTCAAAACCTTAACTTTACCCTCTACTCTGTGTCATTGGGTGGTAAATTCAATTTTTTAAGAAGCTGAGGCTAAAAGCAGTATACGTGGAAGCTGTTTCACTAGTGAGTCGTGACTTGCATGTGGATGGTGTGTTGCCTACAGCTGGGCCCTCCTGAAACTGTCTCCTGCACTGAATTATCCTCAGAGCTTATATAAGACACATTTCTCCAGGGCCAGTGCTGTGGCATAGTAGGCTAAGCTTCTACCTGTGATCCCAGCATCCCATATGGGAGCTGATTTGTGTCCCAGCTACTCCTCTTCTGAACCAGCTCTTGGCTGTGGCCCGGGAAAGCAGTGGAAGATGGCCCAAGTGCTTGGGCCCCTGCACCCGCATGGGAGACAAGAAGCAGCTCCTGGCTCCTTAGCTTCAGATCAGCCCAGCTTTAGCCATTGTGGTCATCTGGGGAGTGAACAAGCAGAGGGAAAATCTTTCTCTGTTTGCTCTCCTCTCTCTGTTTGCTACTCTACATCCAAATAAATAAATAAAATCTTAAAAAAAAAAAGATACGTTTCTGTGACACCTATTTTCTTAGTTAAACCATTTCGCAGTTTTCTGTAATTGCCTTAACCTTCTTGAATTCAAGGTTTTTTCTTTAAACTTTTTGAAATTGCATAAAGAAATATGAGTGTGTATGTGTGCATGTGTGTACATACATATATTTCCTTGTTCTTTTAATGATGAAAGGCAACTCTGTTCTTACATCTATGTCAATATTATAAAAAAGGAAAATCTACCTGGATCCTTTTATTGCTCCAACATAAAAAAGCTTGACAAAGGAGTATTATCTAACTGCCCATTTAACTTTAACAGCAGAAAAAAACTGAAGGGAAGATTAGCATGCTTTGTCAGGGAAAGTCAACTAATCATATTTTCCTAATGCATCAAATTACATAATACCAGAGACAAAGGTAGTTGAATATCTTTAAGCTTAATTTCCCTAAATCCTGGTGATAGTAGTCACTGTAACACATTAAGGCATATTTTCTCTTCTTTTCTCCAACCCTTACTAAACTTGTGGAGAGGGTCTCTGAGGTTCTTCAAAGGTGCAACCTGGAATGTAGGCACAAGCCCTTCAGGCTCATTCAGCCCAAAAGACCAGACCAACACAATGCCTATCAGAGCTCCCAAATAGGTGGCTGGGTTGAAACTCCTAACACTTAAAAATTAAGAGATTGTGCTCATATATCCAGATTTCTCACTTTTCTGGAAATATTAGAAGGCTTAGCAGCACTGAGTTATGCTGCACTGTAGCTGGGGCTGCACTTATGCCTTGGTATGTGGTGAACCTCCATCACTGGCAGCCATCTCGCACTGACCATGCTTTACTTATCTACATGACCTGGCAGCCAGGGCAGGTATTTGAATTGTCTTCCTGTGTTCAGGGCTCTAATGTCATATCTGGGCCTGAATTCAGGCTTAACAGTTCAGATCTGACTACTTTCAACTTGGATATAATTCACTTAACCTCTCTTTTTGTCTTCTGCTAAACAAGAATAAAATCTTCAGCAGAGACTGTGTCAAGGATTAAGTTACATCCAGTGAAAAAAGAACTTATCTGAGTACTTGGCACACTGGGCTGCATAAATGGTGGAAGATCATGATATTATTATCATCATTAAATGACAAAGTATCTAAGGGATATTTGAGAAGATACTAATTTCCATTCAAGCCAAAAAAGTTTCTGAAATCACTTATTTTAACCCCCAAACTTATGTTTTATTTAGATACACACTGAGTTATTAGGGACTCATTAAATTTCTGTTTCCATTCATCAGAAACCTGCAGGTATCAACCCAACATATATGTAATAAACAAAAATAAACCAGTGCAACTTCTGGTTTTCACTCAATTGCTAAGAAATGCAATATATGGTTCATCAGCAACACACACTAATCAATCTGTTCCTTATACCTGCAAAGTTTATCATATTAATATAAAAAGGCAGGAGTGAGAACCTAAGCTTTCATTAACCTGCAGGATGTTAAACTGTGAGGGATAAATAATTGCTGCAATTAGAATCAAATTTTGACAAATGTGTGGTTGTAAAATGTTTGGCTTTCATTAGAAAGTTTACAAGGAGTTTACAAATTGCAATGATTGGTTCTCTGTCAGAACCATAGTTAAAAAAAAAAAAAAAAAAAAACCTTTCACAGTCCAATTACAGAAGGAGAAAAGGGAGAAAAAAGTATGTCCAGATACCTCTTCACAATCTTAACAAAGTCGTCTTAGTGAACTGAATTCAGGAGAAAGGTCTTGTCAACTTATATTCATGATCTGAGCCAGAATAAACTATATCAGAAGCTAAGTCCAATTATTTATACCACGCTGGCAAAAGTCCAAGACTGAAACATAATGGATTTTTAGTAGGACTAGGCTGAGGGTAGGAGTGCGGAGGATCCATGAAAGCCTTGCTAATAAATTCTCTTGAAATAGCATATTAAAGATTATGAAAATATATTAATCATGCCTGGCTGAAGACACTATATTCTGATGATAACTAAAATGTACTACAGCCTTAATAATTTCTCAGATGTCAATTTTGGCTATGCGTAAGTGAAAACTGGTACAGACAAGAGCCAAATTATGATCCTCCTAAGCATCCACTTCAAACTTGAAGTTATGAGGAGGTGATTTATGTGATTGATGCTTCTATAAAGCTAACATATTTGCAAATTAATACTCTACAAATGACCAAAAAAAGAACTTCTGGATGGTTCATTTTGCAACCAGAAAATGGTGTGGAAGATGGAAATGCTCCCCTTAGCGTGTATCAGTCCTATGTGTCTGGATCTGCATGGGCCAGCCCATCTCTAGATAGAACCTGTGCTTCCTGCATTGTGAAAACAAAGGAAACCAGGAAGAGCTGTCCACCTCCAACTGTCATGAGGAAACTTCAACAACAGCATCCACTGCCAGTTAGAGTGAAGCACTCTACCTGCACCCCACCTTTTCCTCTCTTCGCTGGAAGTGATGCCAATTACTTAGATCATCTTTCAAAGGTACACAGCCTGTGCCAAGACTCCAGGGTTCTGCAGGTGTCTTTTCACATGGATCACACCCCAAAGTGAACCTGTAGCAACAGCATCTTGTGTGAAGCCTTCCCTGTCTACAACTGCATCGCATTGACACAGTTCAAAAGATGGCTCCTCAAAAGAGTATCAAGAGAAATGAAGTCATTCTTAAGGCTTGTAAGCTTTTTCCTAGAGCCTGATGCTCTCACCTCTATTCTCTCCCCAGTAAGCTCACCTATACCATGGCTTAAAACTCCATCAATATGCTAACCACACCCCAGTATATCTCCACCATTCAAACTGCCCAAAATCAGACCAGCTTCTTTGTTTGTCCACTGGTTTCTCTTGATGTCTGCTGGCCATCTTAAAAGGTACAGGACATGGTAGACAAATGGCTACTTAAAAACTCACAGCTACCAACTGTGATGCAGGCATCCCATCTGAGCACAAGTTTGAGTCCCAGCTGCTCCTCTTCCAATCTAGCTACCTGCTAATGTGCCTGAGAAAGCAGCAAAGATGGTCAAATGCTTAGGTGCCTGCTACCCACATGGAAGACCTAGACGGAGTTTCTGGCACCTAGTTTCAGTTTGGTTCAGGCTTGGCTGCTGTGGCCATTTGGAAAGTGAATAAGCAGATGGAAGATTCATTCATTCTCATTCTCTCTCTCTTTCTCTCTCCCCCCACCCTGTAACACTGCCTCTCAAATAAAATAAATTCACCTGTTTCTAAAAAAAAAATACTAACAGTCCTGGAAAAGGAAAAACTGTGGAAACTAAAAAATCAGTGTTGAGGTGGGGTGCTGGGGAGGTATGAATAGGTCATCAAAAAGGCTTTTCAAAGAAGTGGGTAATTCTGGGCAATATTGTAAAGTTGGATGCACATCATTATACACTTCTCAAAGCCCACAGGATGGACATCCAGAGTGACTGCGAGTGTAAACTACAGCCTTTGGGTGGTGATGATGGGTTAATGTAGGTTCATCAGTGATAATAAATGAATCATTCTGGTATGGAATGTAGATGGTGAGATATAGGACTGTAGGCATGAGAGCATCAGGGACTATATAGGAACTCTACACTTTCCACCCAATTTCCATGTAACCTAAACCTGTTCCAAAAAAATCAAGTGTATATACACACACACACACACACCTAAAATTCAGCAGTGAATATGGTCATTCAATTCCCATTCCTCTGTATCAGTGTGTATTTACTACATCTCAGCTAGAGAGGTATACATGCTTTCCCTGAAGATTACCAGAAGAAAGGAGAGTCTTTGCCATTCTTAGTAGCTGTGACATCAGCCACCACTTTACACTGGCTTATATCAAATAATGTCCATAGGCATCCGGACTCTTTTCATGAAGCTAATGCTTAATGAGTTTCATGGGAACTTTCTTAACATAATTTCTGATCTCTTAGATCTCTTATTCTGCTGTCTTTACCACAAGTCTTTCCTGGTTATTGGAGAGAAACCCGGCTGGTGAGAAAGACATAATCTCTATTCCAATACCTAGAACCTGACTCTAGACCTCTCTCTTTCACAGAGCAAGAAACAAAATGCGCAGAAGTCACACAATGATGCCAGTAGCCAACCTGTCCCTCTTCAATTTTTTTCTTCACTAAGCAGCCCTCAGGGGGGAGTTTTCCAATTAATTTCTTGAAGAAGAAAAAAATCAATCATCCCAACTTGTACTTATAGAAGTAGCTAGCCACTGATTAGGTATTAACTGATAATTATTAATCACCCTCACATAATTTACCCTCCAAATTGGGATACCATCTGAAAGTGAAAGTAACTACACCCAAACAACAGAATTTATCTTGGACAAATGAGGACATGCAAATACACATGAGCACATACGACCTAGGAGGAGCTGGTCTAACTGCTCTACCTGTGCTAATGTAACTTTCACAGCAATGCAAAGAAGCAGAGACTGCTATCATCCTTATTGTACATACATAGATTCTTGAATCACAAAGATGTTAGCAGCTTGTCCAAGGCCACACAGGACAAGTGGTAGAAAAGGAATTGGAACCCAATCAGAGAGATGACATTCTGAAGATACCTTGCTATACTATAGTTTGAGTATCCTTTATCCAAAATCCTTAGGATGAGAAGTGTTTTGGGTTTTGGAATATTTACATATACATAATGAGATATTTTGGGGAGAAGACCCAACTATAGGCACAAAATTCAGCCAGAAGGTAATTGTATACAGTATTTTTAGTGTGCCTGAGTTTTGATTGCAACCTGTTTAATAACCCAGTAGCTGAGGTCAGGTATGGAATTTTCTACTTGTGACATCATGTAGGTGCTCAAAAAGCTTTGGATTTGAAGCACTTCAGATTTTGGATTTTCAGATTAGGAATGCTCAACATGTATCAGTAACTCTAAGCAACATTCTGAAAGTTTCTATCTCTATAGTGTTTTAAACTAAGCAAATAAAACCTCTTTATAGTTTTTCACAGCCCTGAGTTACCTGGTTACTGGGAAGTTGTGTTTTTATTACATCTAAATGGAATTTTTCCTGCTGGCCACTACAGGTTCTGCATTTACTGTTGATTCCATTATCTACATTTGTTATGTTCCATAAAATTGCTGTGAACACTCAATTAGTGAATACTGAACCATTCCTAGAGAAAATACAAGTTAACTTCCTACAAGTCTCTGGACACAAGATTTTCGTCAACTGACCAGTATATAACTTTGTCTTGTGTTTGTTTCAGGACACCATGTATATTTTGTTGATTAATTAACATCAAGCTCACGCCAACAGCACCACTGCACTACTATATAGCTGTAATTTATAAAAGTACTATAAGCTTATCCAACAAAGTATTTTCACCATAACGCACATCACAGCCTTCTTGTACTTAGGAACACTAGATAATCCTTGAAAACAATGTTTTGGAGTTATTTTAAACAGCAAAATCACCAGCACAAAAGCACAAGAATGCAAAAAAGATGTGGCACTAAATGACCATAGAGAGACACTTGTTTATGGTATGAGAACCGAAAGGAAAAGACCGAGGGTTGCCTTGCTCAGCCTCAGCTGGGAACATGTGTTTAGAGTGACTCAAACTTTGTGCTGCTTTGCACATGTCTCAGAATGACCCGAAGAGTGTTACAAGTACCCTGCTGGATTTACAAATAAACTTTAGCAAGTGGGCAAATTCACTAATTTGGAATTATCAAATAATATGCTATCAACTGCACCTGTGGTTAAAAAAGCTACCAGGCTGCTGCAGCAGAAGCAACATTGCAGCTCTGACACTGGCAGGCAGACGTTAAGTGCAAGACCCCTGCTCGGACACCAACTGGTAGGTGACTGTGGGTACTGTGCTTGACACCTGTCTGGATCACCCTTTTCTCATTTATAGAATAATAACACCCAAACCTTCTCATCTTTGGGTTACAAAATAGCAATTTCAACCAATTTTACCCTTGACTTTTATTTTCATTTTTAATCATTTTTCAGTACACAGTCTTTATAGAGCTGACCCACGTTTCTTTCTCATATGCTAGTCAGGCTAATTACAGCAGTGACCTAGTCCCACTGTAGCAAAAAAACTGGATCTGTACAGATGCTGATTCTCCTTAAGAACTTAAATTTAAGCTTTAGTAAGAGGGAAAAAAAAAAGAACATGTTAGTGTATTTAGTCAGGATGCTACTTTTAAATGTGGAACTGTAAGAAATTACTTAATTTGCCTATTTGTACATAAAGAAATGCTGAAAGGAAAAACAAGACAACTAAGACATTAACAGAGGGTAGCAGTATAGAAGGGGTCTTCAAAAGTTCATGGAAAATGTGCACAATGAAAACAGTATGCATGGATTTCAACAATTTCTTGCACCAGAGTAAACTTACCTCCCAATTCCATTTTTCCACAGACTTGTTAAAGTACCCTCATATAAGCACATGCCATTTGGCAGTGTGTAGATTTTTAACCTGTGTAAATACATAACTTACTAAAAGCTCAGTGAAATATCCAATTTCCTGTAAAATAATGGGTCAGAAGTCCTGACTTTAGCTCTAACTCCAATTAGCTGTAAGGCTGGGGCTACTATCTCTAAATTATAAAATGATCTCAAAACTCCCTCTCAACCCCCAAATTCCACAGGGACACTTTATTAATCACAAAACAGAAAAGAGTAAAATGAGTTCAGGGGCACTACACCATTTACCATGAGAAATAAATTAACAACAGGTGAACTGTATCTTAGTCACAGCAATGATCTCATAGTCACATGACTGATAGGTTTTATAATTTCAAATTAGTTACCAGATTTTTAAAAACACAACTGCAATCATGGGTTAGAGAAATTTTAACAAAACTAAACATTACCTAAAATATGATATAAAAGGAGTTTCTACTGAACCCAAAGCATAAATTAGATAACTTTTCCTAAAGATAGATTGATTGACAGCATCCACATCTCCAGATACATACTCGTTCAAAGGCAAGAAAATCAAAGAATTATGCACTCAAGCCAGAAGAATGCTTAGTATTTTGAACTATGACATTATCAAGGTTCTGTTTTTTAATTAAAGATCTTCATATTGTAGCTAAATGATCAATTAAATTACACTGCCTAAATGTAGATCTACTAAGCTGTTCCATATATCCTGCTTGTTCATTTGGTGCAGTTACTTGCAATTATGAAAAGATTAACATATGACTAGTAGAGTATTTCAACAAATGGTTAAGAGATTAGACTGAATTACATGTGAATTAAAATATCTATTAAAGACCACTAATCTTATGAAAGTTATCTCACTAGAGAGAAAAAGGAAAGAAGAATTATTAGGAGTAGGAGAGGTTACTTCCAGGGTTCCCCATCCCGGGAAATCACCTTGCTCCTTAGTACCTGTTCCAAGTGTGTTCACCACATCACAAGGACAGGAATTTTGCATGCCATGGTTACTATTATATTTCCAGTGCTTCCCACTGTATCTAATGGCATTATGGCCTCAAATTATTCTAAAACATTCAATCTAAAATGTTTTATCAAACAATAAGATTTAATGCTCAATAAAGATACCATATCCAGAACAATGACTATTTCCCCAAGAAAACAAATTCCATAACATATGAAGAGCTATTCATTTAAAGCTCATGAAGAGACCAAACTAGACAGATGAAGCCCTGACTGATTTTTGGAGTACAGGGAGAGAAAAAAAAAATAACAAGGTCCAGTGTTATTCTTCACTTAAAACTGGCTGTTTTATTGACTAGAAGAATAGTAGATAGTGATGACTGACACTGAGGATGGTAAGCTATCAGCATGTAAAAATGTTTATCTATGTATACAGAGACAATGTGTTTTCCTAGAAGCTATACCACAAACCTGCTGTACCAGGAGACCTACTTTTCACTGCATACACTTTGGCAGAATTCGCATTTTTCTGTTGGGTGGCAGTGGGTGACCTGATCAACCAGTTTTTTGGATTAAAGCAGAGTGGCCTCCTGCAGATGAAAAAAGAGCAAGGCAGCCCCTAGAGGTATTTTAAATGGACCAGTTCAAACATTTGCCATGGCAAACCTTGCCTACAACTCAATCCCAGCCTTTCTCAAATACATACGTTCGTGAAAATTATAAAAATACTATGGCACTGTTGCCTCAAGGAAGATGCAAAGGAGAAGGCAGCTCTGCTTGGATACCATGTTGCTCCTTCTGTTTTTCAGAGCTTGGATGTGTACTCACAATCATTTTCACACATTATCCTCCTCTTGGCAAGTTATTCATACCTTTGCTTCCTCCAGCCAATCTCTCTCATGTGAAAAAATACTGCAGCAACACATACAGCTATATTTTTTCATACCATCCTCAAAGGGCTTTCACCAGGCCCTAAAGCAAGTCAGAATTCTGAGCCTGAGAGAACACTGGCAAAGACCACCCTCCGTGAGACAGACTTTTCCAAACCCACATACCATGGGGAGAATTTACTGCTGAGAAAAAGCACTGGTAGGAATAAGTAATTCTGCAGGGCAAACTGGTGGTAACAGACTTACAGCAAGTGAAGTGCTAAGAGCCCTGATTTTAAATTATTTAGTTATTCCAATAAACATTAGTTCTGCACAATGGAAAACTGATTTAGCAGCTGACATGCAGAGGGAGAAGGCAATCTACCTAAGGGTGAGTCTAAAACACCTTAATCCAATCTCAGGAAAGAGAATTGTGATCAATAAAAGTTAGGTGCAATCCTTTGGCACAGCAGCTAAGACAGTCACATAGCATAAGGGAGTGCCTGGGTTCAAGTCCCGGCTCTGCTCCTGACTCCAGCCTTCTGCTGATGCAGACTCTCGAAGGCAGTAATGACTGTGCAAGCAGTTAGCACAAGTAGTTGGATCCCTGCTATCCACCTGGGCTCCCAGCTTCCAGCTGTTGTGGGCATTTGGGGAGTGAACTGCAAATGGGAGCTCTGTTTCTCTTTCAAATGCACACAATTAAAAAAATAAATAAATAAAAACTCGTCTTCAAATTTGAGAATTAGTTCATGCTGAGAAAGTCTGAAATAAAACAGGCAAAGGCAAGCAAAAGCTTTTCCAGCATGAGGATCTGCATTTCCAAACACAGGAGTCTCCAAGAGCCCAGATGAATATGTTTTATTGAACAGCATGCAGGGTGACAGTGTTTGAATTTTCCCCACCTGTAAGTGTAATGGATTCTTCTCAAGTAACAGAAAATCAACTTGTGTATAACAGCTCAGAAATATTAATAAAATAATATCCTGCTCTTTAATTAAAATATCTTAATATTCTAAAATAGTGACATATACCCTGATCACAAAGGCAGTTGTGTGGAAGCAAACTGGCTACTGGCCAGGAAGACTGAGTTAGAAGAGATGAGGTGAAGGTTCCAGACGAGACATTTAAGTACAGTAACACCCAGCGAAGACATAAACACAACGGAGACAAACAAACTCCCTTCCCAGACTTCATGCTTTTTTAAACTCACAAAACATGGATTTTCAAATGACTCTCTCATATGCTCCAAAACTTACAGTAACATAGTGACATCTGTGGTTTAAATTTTAAAAGCACAATCTTCTTAAAGATCTTTAACTCAATGCTACTTAGCAAAGAGAGTAATTTCAGGACCTGATTCCTCCTGCTCTCTTTTCAAGAGAATGAACTAGAGTAAAATCTCAATTTGTGAGAATGAGTTACCAGGAATGACTTGGAGAACATCTTCGCCGCGGCAGAGTTTCCAAAGTTATCTATATAACTACATAACACATCCCTAAATATGTATAACTAAATGGTGTGCACGAAACAGACGCAAAATTCAGGGGAATAAAAAAAAAAAAAAACACAGGAGCCACATAACAGATACAAACACTGCTATTGTGCCCTGTTCTGGCTGTTCATATCACTCTTCTCTGCTGGAAGAGAAATTCCAATGAACTCCCAATACAGAGACAGTTTTTCTTGTTACAAAGGGTCCTTTGTTTGAATCCCCCACAAGTGACAAGGTCAATCTTAGCCAATCTTGACATTTCCATGGACCCTTTCCACCAAATTTTTTTCCAAGTCCAAATCATTTCCCGAAACCTTTCTGAAATCCAAAGAAAACACTGCCCAGATAAAGTATCTGTTGAGGTTTATAAGAAATACCATCTCCCATATATGTATGTTCCTCAGGATATTTTTCTATAAATTATTTTCAATACCTAAAAACACAGGACTTCTATAAATTTAATCCACACCCTTAAAAATTTTTTTGACATAGAATGGTAATAATATACTGAATTAATATTTAAAACCACATCCACCTGTCTTAGTAAATAGAAAGTGATTAAAACTTTTAAATAAAATCCTATTTTTGCAGCTTTTTATGCAAAATTGGCATTGAAAAAAATGAAAATATTTTGCTGTGAGATTGTTCAGTATTTACATTACCACCTTGAGGTAAAGATTTCTTTCATTTAAATCCTAAGAAAGTCTTGCATAACCATTTACTACAAAAGTTTAGTTGGAAACATTAGATTATTTTCAGATTAAGAAGCAGAATATTACAATCTGAATTAAGTCAGCACCTTCCAAACATATATCTTCTGCCACAAGCACTCCCCAAATCAGTGTACAAGTGGTTTATGGAGTTTAATATGCCATTTGGATGACTTTTTAATCTGATAATATCTAATCTCCAGCCCACTTTTATAATCAATTTATTTCTGGAGAAGACCGCAGCACTGCAACCAAGGGAGCAGGTTCAGAAACTGCTTACAATACAGATACTAGACAAGGTCTCTCACAGGAGAACAAAGTCCACAAGGAAATGACGACACAATGATGTCAGTGCAGTGCCTCAGAAAACAAGATGCTTAAGGCCTCCACATTCTGAGACAAGAAGTCAGGAACCGAAGAGGAGATGAGTCCAATCCCCCTTTACGACCAGCTCCATGGGTGACAAACACCAAAAGGAGACAATCCAAGGAATTTTTCAGATGGTGACCCTCTAGCAGAAACCAAAACTGAAAGTTGGTACTTTAAATTGAAGCTTTAACTTCAGTGAATCCATGTGTTCTAGGTGAATGCATCCTAAAGAATCAAAAAGCTCCCTAGTTTCCATTCCATTGAAATGAATGATTTTAAGATTTATTTAATTATTGGAAAGTCAGAGTTATACAGAGGATGAAACACATACACACAGAAAGAGAGATGGAGAGAGAGATATCTTCCATCTGCTGGTTTACTCCCCAAATGACTGCAAAGACTGGGTAGGGCTGGGCCATGCTGAAGCCAGGAGTCAGGAGCTTCCTCTGGACCTCCCACATGTGTGTTGGGGCTGAAGCACTTGGGTCATCTTCTGCTACTTCCCCAGGCACATTAGTAGGGAGCTAGATCAGAAGTGGCGCAGCAGGGTTCGCACTGTGGTACAGTGGGTTGAAGTCCTGGCCTGAGGCGCTGGCATCCCATATGGGCGCCAGTTCTAGTTCCGGCTGCTCCTCTTCCGATCCAGCTCTCTGCTGTGGCCTGCGATAGCAGTGTAGGATGGCCCAGGTCCTTCGGTCCCCGCGCCTGCATGGGAGACCCAGAGGAAGCTCCTGGCTCCTGGCTTTGGATTGGCGCAGCTCCAGCCGTTGCAGCCATCTGGGGAGTGAACCAGCAAATGGAAGCTCTCTTTCTCTGTCTCTAGCTCTCTCTGTAACTCTTTCAGATAAAAAAAAAAAAAAAAAAAAAAAAAAGTGGAGCAGCTGGCACTCAGATCCAGTGCTACAGGTGGTGGCTTTACCTGCTATACCCCAACGCCGGCCCCAAATGAATGATTTTAAACAAATTCACATAATTACTTTTGGCCTCAGTTGCCTAACTTGCAAAAGGGAAATGGTAGAACTTCACAGCATTCTATACAGGATGAAATCAGATGAAATGAGAAGTGTGGGGAAAACACAAAATTTCTGCCCAGATGCTAATAACATATAGCAACTAGAGACAACATCCTGTGATATGATAAACAAGCAACTAAAAAGCTTTAAAGTCCTTGCTTTTGAAACTTAATTATCAACCATCCTCATGCTTAGATCATGTGCTAGATTTAACTTGGCTAAGATCATGAAGTTTACATTAAAATCTTTTCCATCAGCCAGAAGAACTGTGTGGTCCTGCTTGTTTTACTCACAACTGGCAGAGTAAAAAACCCATGTAATGGTTCAAAATCCACAGCTGTAAATGCAACACAGATGAAATGCACCAACTAAACCCCAGTCATTGTTTCTTTTTCCACCAAGTCCAACCCTACTTTAAGACCGATAACAGCTAATGATTAAGTTTGCTAACACTTTACTCTGTCCCAGCCAGGATCATTATCCAAGTTTAAATCTCCATGTGAGAACTCAGAATCCACAGACTGTTGGAGCTTGGAAGGTAACACAAGGAAGGAAGGAAGGAAGGAAGGAAGGAAGGAAGGAAGGAAGGAAGGAGGGAGGGAGGAAGGAAGAGGAGGAGAAGAAGAAAGAAAGAAAGAAAGAAAGAGAGAGAGAGAGAGAGAGAGAGAGAAAGAGAGAGAGAGAGAATAATACCATCTTGTATGCCCAAATGTGTGCAAAACAGGGTCAGAAAAATGGCCTAATTGGCAGCTGGCACATGCCAGGGCCTGCTCTGAAGCACGGTTCAAGGAATCCACTACTCACAAGGAAAACACTAGGCAAGTAGAAAGCAAATAGTTCAGGTTTAATCTTAATCTAAGTCATAACTAACATCTACACTTTCTGATTATGGAAGAATGCATTTACTCTGACTTCATTCTATGTCAAAATAAAGATGATTGCCAAAATGCCACAACCATCTTTAAAGACAAACTCATGAGAACTACTGTTCTAAGCTCTGTATTAAACAAAATCTGATCCTCCCTTTATTTTTAGGGATTTATTTGGCATTTATTCATACATTTTATTTTTATTACAAAAGCTGCACCAGTGCAATTTAACTTGTTTTAAAAAGCAAAAAAAAAAAAAATTGGCTCATTATGCAACTACCTCAATAAACCTAAATATTTCCTTTCTAGTCTTTACCAGTGCAAAAATAAAACATCAACATCAGATAAATATTTTTGCTTTTTTTCCAGTCAAGAATATCCAGTCTTTAATCTTGTGTTGATGGAGCTTTTTTAATTCACACACAATAGTTGTACATTTTCATGGAATACCACTGTAATTTTTCAATGCCTGTCTGTAGTAGACACTGGGTCAAACCAAGGAACTAGCATTTTAATTTATCTTTTTTATGTTTGGAGCTCACCAGCCCTACTCTTCTTGTTCTTCATATAGTAACAATCCCACATTGTGAATTCTCATTACCCTACTGTGTTATGCTATTTCTCTCTGTGTTTTGGTACCCAGTGTCCAACCTCCCTCTTTCCCCATCCCTGATACCTCTCAACTTCTAGTAATCACTATTGTAAGTTTGCATTGAGTTTTTAAAACATCTGCAGAGGGAGAACATGCAGCACTTATCTTCCTGTTTCTAGCTTATCTCACTTAACATAATGACCTCCAGCTCCATTTTGCTGCAGTTTTTTTTTCTTTTTTTAATGGCAAAATGTTATCTATTTATTGTTGAATAAAGATTTGTTCTTTTTTTAAAGATTTGTTTGTTTATTTCAAAGTTGGAGTTATACAGAGAGAAAAGGAGAGGCAGAGAGAGAGAGAGAAAGAGAGCGCACGCGAGAGAGAGGTCTTCCATCCGCTGTTCACTCCCCAAATGGCCGCAATGGCTGCAGCTGGGCCCATCCGAAGTCAGGAGCCAGGAGCTTCTTCTGGGTCTCCCACGTGCTACAGGGTTCCAAGCACTTGGGCCATCTTCTACTGCTTTCCCAGGGCATATCAGAGAGCTGAATATGAGGAAGTAGAGCAGCTGGGACTCCAACCAGTGCCCATGTGGGATGCCAGCACTGAAGGCGGCGGTTTTACCAGCTATGCCATAGCGCCGGCCCCAGAAAAGATTTGTTCTTTACCCTAGTCTTAGACCAATGCTGACAGGAGCAAATATGAAGAGGGCATACATACAAAACTTAATAATATCTAGAGATATTTCAGAAGATCAATCAAAATTATAGTAATAAAATCAAGAAAAATAACTGCTATTTGATGGTGGGCAGTGCAGCAGGTTAAGCTACTACTTAGGATGTTCATATGCTATATCAGAGTGCCTGGGCTCAAGTCCCACCTGTACTTTCAATCCAGCGGCCTGTCAATGCACCCCTTGGTGGGCAACAGGTGACGGCTCATGTCTTTGAGTCGTTGCCACCCATGTGGAGACCCAGACAGAATTCCTGTTTCCTGCCTTTTCCCTGGCCCAGTCCTGGCTATAGCAGACATTTGAGGAGTGAACCAGCAGATGGAGGATTTCGCTGTTGATCTTCTTGTCTGTTGCTCTGCTTTTCAAATAAATTCTTAAAATAAATAAACTTTAAAAAAATCATTATCTGAATGCTTACCTAGAGTGCTAAGCACCTACCCCTATGAGGTTAGGTATACTATTATTCTCATTAGATAGAGGCAGAAACTAAGTAGATGCTTAACATATTATCAAAATGGATTTTTTTTAAAGTTTGAGACTTAACATGTGTGCTTTAATCTTCAACTTGTTGCTTCCTGCAAAAGTTAATGATGATGATGATGATGTATATGTGAACATAAACGCCACTAACAAAAATTGTAAAATATTACTTAACCTATACTATGCGAACCACCATTTGACAACAAAGGACAAAGGCTACACACATGCTCGCCTGTGGGTTTCAAAAGGAGGGGCGTGCAGAAGGCTTCAGGTAACCACTGCGACTTTCTCCTAGTTTCCTGGGCAGGAGTCCCTTCCAAGCTTGGACCTAGGTTCCTGGGTCCAGTGTCTGCCCATTTTGCTCTACAGCGGGGCTGAAGGTCATTACCCACTGGTTACTGATAAGGGCTGAACAGCAGGAGCTAAATTGTCCATGTCACTGGGGTATACTTGAGGTGAAGTCAAAGGTCCTTCTTTGTTCATCTCAGGACAGAGGAAAAGGTCCAAGAATGTCATTAGAGAATGACTTCCGAATGCCACTTTCTTTCAACTGCCAGTTTTTAAAAAAACTAGTTTTAGAAAGAATAAAGTTCCTCTACTAGGTTAAAGATAATGACTGTGTTTCCCAAGGTTCCCTGGTAAATTTACATTGGATGTGAAAGAAAAATTATTTACTAACACAAAACACCAGCAACAGTCATTATTTCAGGGTAAAAAATTTAACAGGTTCTTTTTTTTTTAAAAGATTTTATTTATTTATTTGAGAGGTAGAATTATAGACAGTGAGAGTTAGAGGCAGAGAGAAAGGTCTTCCTTCTGCTGGTTCACTCCCCAAAAGGCCACAACAGCGAGAGCTGCGCAGATCCAAAGCCAGGAGCCAGGAGCTTCCTCTGGGTCTCCCATGTGGGTACAGGGGCCCAAGCACTTGGCCGTCTTTTACTGCTTTCTCAGGCCATGGCAGAGAGCTGGATAGAAAGAGGAGTAGCCGGGACTAGAACTGGCATCCAAATGGGATGAAGGCATCACAGGCAGAGGATTAATCCACTGTGGCACAACGCTGGCCCCTAACAGGTTCTACAACGTAAAGAGTCCCATATTCTCTGGACAACTCAATTTTAATGTTTTCCCTTTAAAATTTAGTTTTAATAATCAGTAAAGATGAAATGCTAATCTCAATGCTATTAAAACTCTTGAAGATTTACTATCATTTGGTTAGTGCTTTAGAATTTAGAATTTTAATCACCAAATAGAAAACCTGTTTCACAACAGATATGTGATGCCATTATTTGTCATTTTTTGTAATATGACGTCAGTTCATGAAATAATATTAAGTGTGTATGCTTAAAATAGTACTTATGTCTCCTGATATTTTAACATATCTGATTAAAATTAAGGAACAAAATGTTCTACGTGAACACTATTTTGCATGTTTATCATTATTATAACTTACCCTGGCCCACAAAGCAGAAATTGGAGAAGTTGGGAACAAATTCAGTTCCTCAGGATTAAAAAGCAAACTGACGGATATTTTCACTTTACTCTGAAGACAAACATGGTTGTAGCTTTAAATGGCTTTAAAGAAAAATATCAGTGTTTTAACTTTGTAATGTAAAGAGAAACAAGCACCATGCAAAGCAACTCATTTTTATAAGGTGCAAATAATAGCATACTGGGACTACTGTTGTGGCATAGTGGGTAAAGCTGCAGTCTGCAACACTGGCATCCCAAATGGCATCAGTTTGAAGGAGTCTAGCAGCTTCACTTCCAGCTCACTGCTAAGGCCTGGGAAAAGCAGTGTAGGATGGTTCAAGTACTTGCCCCCTGCCATGGATGTGGGAGACCTGGAAGAAGCTCCTGGCTCCTGGCTCCTGGTTTCAGACTGGCCTAACCCTGGCCGTTATGGCAATCTGGGGAGTGAACCATCTGGTGAGTGGATTTAGTCAGCTCTCATCATCCCATACAAGGAGGAGAAAATATAGAATCAGAAGGGTCCAGCTACTTCCTCACAAACACCTGTGACTGGGTTAAAAAGCATTTCCAGGGCTAGACACCAGGAAGACAACAACACAGCAAACCTTCAACAGTTAGAAGTGACTTTAGACAGGTCCACGCGTGCCATTCAGCCTTTCTTTTTCTATTGACTTCATTTCTATCCAAATCCATAGGCTCCTCAAATGGTTCTGTGTCAAAATTATGACCTATATATATATATATATTTGGGTGGGACCATTCATACTTCTGTGGGACTGTCCTACCACCACTATCACCACCACCCTCTTAAAAGTCACAGCTCCAATAACTAACATCTCACTTAAACCTACAGTGACAAGAACCACCTCTATGATTCAGATCAACAGATCTACTCAAGGTATTTCTGTTTTTCTCCTTAACTAGATGCCTTCTCCTCATGTTCTACAGTCACCCAAACTTAATTCCTCATCTCCCTCACTAAGCCTCAAACTTTTCCCTCCTGTATCCTGCCAAACAGAACCTCCATCTACAGTAAACAAGAAAACAGCCTCTGAGGTAAACTAAACTTTTCTCTCTCTCTTTAACAAGCCATCACAAGAGTCTATGTTTCTCAAACCCTTCCTCTTTGGGCCCCCTACCAGGTTCCCACCATAGCTTACTATGTGCACTGCAATTGCCGCAAATCTTTAAGCTTTTTCGCCTCCCCTCTAATGCAAACACCACACTGTTCTATCCATTGCCATCAACAGATGCCTACCTAATTGCTGAATGTTTCCACATTAGCAATAGTGAAATTCCTCAAGAGATAGTGAAACTCTTCAGAGCACACAGACTTCACCATCTGTTATCATCTCCTTTTTTATTTTGTTTTTCTCTTTTCTTTTCAGTTTTGTTTTTGGTTTTAAAACTTAATAATTTTTAACATTTTTGCCACATTCACTTCATCTGTAAACATTATATACAAACAATATATACTATTTTTCTGGAAAACAGGGGTGTTACTATCACAAAATGAGGGATTCATGATAATGATCATAACCTGGGGAAAGAAGAGCATTCTGTCATGTACACTGTATAATTCAGAGAACCAATGCTTTTAACTCTATCCCAAATGATAGGACATCCACACAAGTTTTAAACTCTCTATGTATTAACTTCCACAATTAAGAGAAAACATGTGATTTTTGTTTTTTCTTGGTCTGGTATATTTTCTATAGCATAATAAGCTACAGTTTGAAGCACTTGGTTACAAATGTCAGGATTTCATTAATTTTTATGGCTTAGTAATATCCAATCATCAGTTGATGGGTATCTCGGTCAGTTCCATATGTTAGCTATAGTGAATTGAGCTGTTATAATCATGGGGTTAGAGATAAATCTTTGACATGCTGATTTCATTTCCTTTGGGTAATTCCCAGGAGTGGGTCATACGGTAGACCTATTTTCAGATTTCTGAGGAATCTCCAGACTGTTTTCCATAATGGTTATACTAGTTTAAATTCCCACCAACAGGTATTAGGGTACCATTTTATCCATATCCTCTTAGCATTGTTTTTTCTTTGATTTTTTTTTTTTTTTTTTGGATGATAGCCATTCTACCTGGGATGAGATGAAACCTCATTGTGGTTTTTATTTGTACTTCCCTAAGGGCTAGTGATCCTGAGTATTCTGTTGGTCATTTGTATTTCTTCCAATTATGGAATTGTCAGTCATTCACTTATCTAATGTCTTTTTCTATCTTATTTTTGGCTGATATTTCTTATTATTTGATTTTCCTTTTTTGTGTTTCCTTTTCTATCAAACATTTTATTTATTGTATAAGCTGAAGCTACAGAAAAACACAAAGATAAAAATGAAAGACAATTATCCATTATGTTTGGATAAATTACTTTCCAAATAGTTAAAATATAATTCAATTTAAAATCCTACACTTCGGACCTGCTATATAATCTGAATATATTATGAAAAATAGTCAATATTATGACTATTTCTCTAAAATCTTTTATTGGTTACACAATTGGATACTGAATAAACATCATTTAACTAAACCCATGTTAGAGTACATTTCCCCATCTTTCTAGAATTTTCTAATTTCAAATCTTTCTAACCTGTTGAAGTTTTACATGTCTGCTCATCGCAAAGTTCAATCATGTGCTGCATAACTATGTTCCAGTCAATGATGGACCACATATATACCAATGGTCCCATAAAATCATAGTGGAGATGAAAAATTCCTATCACTTAGTGATAGTATAACATGATATCTCAGGGCCAGCGTCATGGCTCACTTGGTTAATCCTCCACCTGTGGCGCCAGCATCCCATATGGGCGCCGGTTCTAGTCCTGGTTGCTCCTCTTCCAGTCCAGCTCTTTGCTGTGGCCTGGGAAGGCAGTGGAGGATGGCCCAAGTGCTTGGGTCCCTGCACCCGCATGGGAGATCAGGAGGAAGTACCTGGCTCCTGGCTTTGGACTGGCACAGTGCGCCGGCTGTAGTGGCCATTTGTGGGGTGAACCAATGGAAGGAAGACCTTTCTCTCTGTCTCTCTCTCTAACTCTGCCTGTTAAATTTAAAAAAAAAAAAAAAGATAGCTCTACATATTACATGTGTGTGGTGATTTTGGTGCAAACAAACCTACTGTACTATCAGTTGAATAAAAGTATAGTACATCTAATTATGTACAACACACAATATTTGATAATGATAATAAACAGCCATATTGCTTATCTATTTATTTTACTAGACTTTTAGCCATTATTCATCTTCCACTTATTAAAAAAGTTCACTGTAAAATGGTGTATCTTGTTAGTCATATAGCAGCCTTATACATATCGTGTTTAATGCGTTTCTGGATTGCATTATTTTTTCTTGTGCTTAATCTCTTGTATCGTTCATCATGGCACTAAGAGCAACAGACTATGTTCCATATATAGCATCTAGTCCAGGTGTATAGAAGACTATACCATCTACATTTGTGTAAATATGCCCTAATGTGTTCTCACAACAACACATTTCTCAGAACTTATTCCCATAATTAAGCAAAGCATAGATGGTATATTAATACGTTTGCTATTTATCCTAAGACATCAAGAATCCTGTGTTACTTAAGAACAGCTTATTTGTTTAGCTCTATATACATACTCTATTGAAAAGGCTGTAACACAATGCTTGGTATCAAATGAAAAAAATAATGACTGACTAAATGAATGCACACTTCCTTCAAGCTTTATGGAAAAGCCCTTGATTTTAATATTTTGGAATTTCATGAATTTTATATTTTGGGATTTGATGAATTCAATTATGTTCAGCATGTCTACTTACACTATAATTTTGTCATCTTTTCACACAAGAAGCTTTTAATAGCCTCTTTCTGGACAAAAAAAAAAAATAGCTGATTTTTTTTCCTCTCCTGGTTATGCAGACAACTCCCTCTGATTAGCTAAGTTGAAATCTTACACTAACATTGCTGATATAGTCAAAGAAAGTATTTTCAGTCTTCAGCAAGCATAAGAAAACTTTAATTTCTCCACTTCTCTTGATGTTGGTACTGGCTTAAAATTTAATTCATGTATTATAGAGAAAAAACACCATTAATTTAATATTTACTGAAGAGGCATTTCAGATGACTTGCATTTATATGGAAAAGTCTGAAAGAGATACATTACCTAAAACTATACTCAGGCAATTATTCTTGCCTATTAGATTGACATAAACCTACAGATTTGTTGACACACCCTGCCTGAAAGACTGTGGGGAAGAAGGTAGTCACCCATTCTCAGTGCTGATGTAAAATGGAATAACTACTTTGAAAGGGAATTTGGCAAATCTTCCAAAACTGCATGTGCATTTACCCTTTGATCTAGCAATCCGACTTCTTGGAAAGATACAATGGTTAAAACACAGAAAGACATGAAAGCAGGACTTCTTTGTAGTAGTGAGACTGAAAACACTTTTAATGCCCCTAGATGGGGGCTGGATGGATAAACTATGACTCAGCTCCTCAGTGGAAAAAAGAATAAGGATGCTCCCTGTAAATTGCTATGCTGGACTCCTTAATATATATTGTTAAGTAAATATGGAAATGTTGAGAAAAGCCACCATGTAGAATATGCTTTCATTTACCTAAGAGAGAGGAATACAAACATACATATGCATGTGCTTACATTAAAAAACAAAGACAAACAATAATTTTTTCTTTACAATATCCAAATAAGGAGGGTAAAGGGTGGAGAACAAGGGGATAGAATCTAGGTTTCCTTTTCAAAAAACCATTTAAGCCTTTTTAAAAAACCAGTTATACCTATGGAGGTGTAATTGACAAACAAAACATTGCACATATTCAATGTATATCTGTAGATGAGTTTGGAGTACCTACATGCTGTTCTGAAAATACTTGGCTTGTAGATGTGAATTCGGAATTTTTTTCTGGCTATCTACTGAAACAGTCTAAAACCACCTTGTAGTAAGCACCCCCACCACTCACACTTGGGCCTTGAATATACTACTTAACATCAAAAGACACCAGGGCTCTTAAGGGAAATGGTGCTCATTTCATGCCTGGAGCATGGATTGTAAAACACAGCCTTTCAACATCTTAAAACATCACGTAGCAGGAAAATGATCAAAGATTATTGAGACCAAAGATGAGAAAATCTGAGCATCAATAAGCAAAATAACCTGAGCTTAATCACTAGGAGATGCACATTTCCTTTTATAAAAATATTCCAGCTAGTAAATGAATAATGAATGATAAATTAGAGGAACACTATTTTACAATCCTTAATGAGTTAATGAATCTGGCATTGATCACCAGTCACACATTGTGTGCCACCTGGGAAATGCTACAGAACAAGTGACCCAGTCTTTTCAATAAATAATGTGCAAGGAAAGAGTGTAAAAATGAATGAGGAAACTTCTAATACATGAACATGTAATGCTATCCAAAACAGAAGTGAAAAATGTAGAGGGCAGAACAGTGCATAAAGTATGCATTTATATAAATATAAGGAAAACACATATTTTCTTATATAACTAAGCCATTTCTAAAAAAAATACAAGAAAGAAAATATTTATACTGTTGACTTCAGTTAGGGAACAGTACAAAATAGTACTTTTTCTATAGAATTTTTTGTATCTTTGGAATTTTAAAACATGAACCTACTACTTACACACAAAAATGTTGAATGAAACAAAATCACAATGAAGCAATAAGTACAACCATAATACTGTGGTTATATAAAAGAATGTCCTTTATATTTATGAATAAACCACTATTTCTATACACTTGGAAATATTTAACACAAATAATAATAAACAGATATGGAAAATTTTTAACAATATAATTACATAAAATTTTAACTATAGTTATATATAAATTATATGTTATAAACATAAATTCTAAATGTAAAAAAATTTAATATACAATTTTATCTACTTTTCATGACAAATAGTAAAGCAAAAACCCCATAAAGATAATTAAAATAAAATATTATCACATTCTAGCTAGACACTGCCTATGGAAGACCAAAGCATGAGGCCTACTCTTCCTTTACTAAAATGGAAAAGCATCAAACCAAGATAAAAGAAAGAAGTGGGAGAGAGGACTGAAGACACTTTAGACAGCTGTCTGCTGTGATAATTACAAACGTTCTATCTGTCTATGATCAACAACTTGAAACATACCTTAAAACTTATTTTAAGGAATGAAGACAAAAGCCAATTGAATAGATGAGACATTATGATCCTAAGTTCCTTCTTGTTGAGATAACATATTTTTATTTGTAAGCAATGACTTGAAATGATCAAAAGCAAACTGAAGTGCACTTACTTTTTGCTGGCCTCACAGACATCTGTAATGTTGGAGAAAAGATGGTGCCTCTCAGTTTTGGTCATTGTGTCACTCAGTTCTTTAGAATTCTTAAACATTCGTATCAAGATCTCCAAGCTAAGTAAATATGAGTGTTCCGAGGATATGACTTCAAAGATAGCCTGTAAGAAGGAAAGGGAAATGATTACTAATTATTTTAATTGAAGAACTAAATCTAGCTCTCAAAATTCTGCTTTAGGAATGACATAATCTTGAAAAGTATAAAAATATAAGCATTATTAAAACTACATCACCAAACTGATGTATACTGGTACAAGACACATTACCCATATCTCAAGAAATACTCATTGTCTCAGCGTAAATATGAAAAGGTGAAGGGATCTGGATGACTCAGCATTGCATCCTGAGGTCATGCCTTTGCCTGGAGGGGGGGGGGGGCAATCTATGGAAGGAAACTAGGGCATGTCATAAAATCTCAGTATGACATTAATTAACCTTCGGGGTCATCTCCTCCTGCCCTGCTTTCAAAGCTCACTGCTTCAGAGACGGTAAGGATTTATGATGATCACTTAGGATCCAGAGACAACTTCTCATAAATAACTTCCTTCTTTCCTTTCTCACATGTGCTCTTTCTCTCCCTGTGTTTTATCTGACAAACCTGCAGTCAAAAACAGCACATTTTCTGGCATGTTGTAAAAGCTTACCTTCAAGAGCTTCTTACCAGCTACAGGAAATCTTTTATATAAACTTACACAACTGAGTTCAGCAAGCCGCCCTCTCTACCATTCTCAGAGTTGCAAGGAGCAAAGGACCCTCTGCAGAAACTCTTGGTGTCAGGCACATGGCAGTTTTCCTGATGAGTGTTAATGACGAAATGCCAGCTCACACATGTGGACAGACACTAATGGCCTAGGTAAGGAATTCATCTGGCCTCTTAAAATCAAATTCAGATCCTTTAGGAATGGCAACACAGGGAACAAGCCTCCTCCGGAACAGGTGGTGAGCAGCCTGAGAGCTCACAGCAACACTGCCTTCACCACTGGATCTTCAGGGCTCCTGCTCTTCAACCCTTGGCCCAGAGAGCACACAGGACCCAGACCGGGTGGAAGCAGAACAGGCACAGGAGGGGGGACTCCAATCACACATTGTGATTGTGTTGTACATCAGGTTGGAGGTGCTGATCTCAGTGTTCCCCTCCCTTTTCAGCATCCTCAAGGTTTTAGAGACTGAGTTTTTACTTAAAGCGAATCTCAGCTGTGCTCCAGGGAATTCAGCAATGGAAGTGCCTGAGGAGTACAGTGTAAGAACATCAAGAGTCTGCTTCACCTGTCATGTGTAAGGCTATTCAATCAATACACATATTCAATTCCCAAGAAACACAGGTAAACTAAAGAAAATTCTCCCTTCTTGTGAATAAGTAGTAGTTTAATAGGCTTAACGTAAGAAGTGTTAAAATATGCTGCAATAGAGGCACCAGTTAAAAGCATATCATGTTAGATCTGCTAAAAATTGCTATATTCTACAGAAAGGAACAATTAAGTTACATTTGGGGCTGTCCTTACTTTTCTATACCACAAATGGAAATATTTTCAGAATATAATAAATATAGACAGGATGCGAACATACAAGGCTGAGAAGAACAGAAATGGTCAAGTGGGACTAGGATTTTGGAGAAGCTCTTTGATTTGTCTGTAAGGAAACAGCGCAATGAAAACTTTATAATATTATTACAATCAGCAATTTTCCTAAACTGAATTGATTTAAACTTCAAGTGATAACACCATATTACTATTTGTTTCACTTTGTGTTCAAATAAAATGTTTATTTTGGTGTACTTTCAGATTAACAGAAAACTTGCAAAGGAGGCTCAGGGTTCGCTATATCCCTTGCTCAGCTGCCCCTAAGCAAAGTCTATTATACAACCAGAGTACAGTTGTTTGCAGAAGAGTGCATTACACGTGATGTGGATTTCGCCAGTTTGGTCATCACCATTGTTTTTCAGTTCCAATATCTAATAACATCTCTTTTATTTATCAATATATTTCATCCATTTTACATGCCTGGACTTGGTGTTTTTTGGTTTAAATTCAAATGAAGTTGGATATCTAATTTTTTTCCTGGAAGCGTATGTATAACTTTAACAGTTAGCACATAATGATTTTATAAAAAAACAAAAATAAACAGGTTTTCAAAAGACAACTCTTCACAACAGCACACAACAGGCAAAAGTGCAGATACCACATACACAATTCAGAACTCTAATGCATCCATGAAGTAGAAACATCTTACCTCTTGTCTCTTTCTCTCCTCCTGGCTTACTGTTTGATATAATCCATTTCTTTTTACCTAGAAGAAAGGCAAAATACACTTGAGCTCATTGACTTGAAGAATTCTTTATTATGTAAAGCATAAGGCATAATTCTGCACTCTTCAAAAACAAATGAAGAGAAATTATGCAAAATGATGATTTCAGCACATGTTAATTTTTGGTTCTCAAAACCACCAAATAAGACTTAATCCCTTTAATAAACTAGTATGCTAATAATACTAAATATAGTATGCTTTTATACTAAAGAACTGAAAAGTTTCTAAGACACAATCCAATTAGGTGAAGTTTTACTGTTCTAGTCTTAATTCTGGATACTCCTAAAATACATACCATCATTCATCCACCACATCATAAAAGAAGAAATACGGAAATTAAGAAAATGGAACAATTGCTAGGAGTTTGTTATCTAAACCATAGTACTTTCATAGAATACTCTGCTGTTTATAAAAATTCAATCATGCAAGAAATCAAAGCACCAGTCCCCACCCAAATTTCATCAGTCTTTTCAGGATGTGTAGATTTAACAAATGAAGGTATTAACCTAACATGCTTTTGAGAAACAACAATGCCTGCAAGAGCCACAAATACAATCCTGTCCTTGGAATGAGACAGTTGATCACCGCAATCCCTATCTCAGCTGCCACACATTTCTGTGTAATTGCTGCAGTTTCCATCATAACTCAGCTTCTAAACCGAAGAGTGGAGACTGATGAGTGAGGTCCAGGAAGGCAGCATCTGCTGTCTATTCTGGTACACCTGTTACTGAGTCTGGACCATGAATGACCTTCCTGGCTTGCAGTTAATGATTAAATTAGCAAAAGTAAACCCTACGTGAAACACAATTAAATCCTATGCTAAACAGAAAAAGCAGCAGGCAACAAGAGTGCTTTCTCTTCATGTCAGAAATTGATAGCAATGAAATATAACAAATCCTCAAACCCTTTTAGCTATCGTATATCCCCACAAAATTTAAAAACCACGCTCCCCTAGAATCATATGCCATTGACATCTAATATTGTCATCACAACTTTAAAGAAATAAAAAGATACATTTTCTTCCACCCACTGGTTCATATCCCCAAATGCCCACGACAGCTGGGGCCAAGCCAGGCTGAAGCCCAGAACTTGAATTTCATGTCTTCCACATGGGTGACAGGGAACCAACAACTTGAGCCATCACCTGCTGCCTCTCAGGGTACGCATGGGCAGGAAGCTGGAATAGGGAGTGGAGTCCGGAATCAAACTCTGGCACTCCAAAGTAGGACGCGGAGGTCCCAATGTCAGCCCCAGGGCTCATGCTTTTATTCATATTAGAAAGCCCCGATGTTCCTAAGAGGCACACACTTCTAGGCCTGGGCTATCATCAGTAAGAACCTTACTGACACCAGGTCTGCATCAAAGCTCCTGTGTGCTGCTTGTGGTGCACCAGGATTGTGGAATGTTCTTAGCCCCACCCACCACGCTGAGCCTGGGTCGGCCTGTCAGCAAGAATCCACGGTAGCGGAAAAGGCGTCTTCACACGTTTTCCTAAGGGAGGAGACTGCCAGAAGAATGCAACCCTTCAGAGCTGCTCCCTTCGGCTAACCCTGGGCAGGAATGTCACAGGATTTCCTGTGTGACACAGAGTCCTGGCAGATGGCGATGCAGGCGCCATGCCCACAGTCTCTGCAGGTGAGGTCACCAGTGTGACTTTCCACACCACGGTGTCCAAGTGGGGTCCAGGCTCAGAAATCTTAGGAGGAAGAGCCTGAAGCACCAGGGCACTGAAACCTACACAGATGACAGATGGTTTACTGAGGAGCACCCACAGTAAGTGCTCTTTGGAGGGGGGAGGGGAGGTGGTTTTGAAACAGGTAAAGTATGAATGCATACAATTATCATCTTTCACTAACAGCCCGAAATGGTGAAACATTCCTTTCAGCAAAAACTCACCCAGAAGAAATCAGCTGCCCATATAAAACCTACTGTGCTAGAGATTCCAGGAAGTGCTCTTGAACGGTGATAAAGCATATTTGGAGAAACTGAGTTTTCTCGGAAGAGCTATGACCAGGCAGCTCCCTGGGGCTGGCTGCCAGGCGTCCCTCCTTGCTCCAGGGATGCTCTCACACCCTGTACAGGACAGGCTCCCAGGACTTCCTCCAGAGGCTACAGGAATCATTTTATCTACCTTAGGCCTCCTTCCACCTTCAACTCCAAGCAGACCTGGGAGCAGATGCCTGAGGGTGAAAGTTCATGAGCATGCCAGATGATTCTGGAGATGGAGGAGCCTGGGGAGATGAGTCAAAGGGGAGGGAGAGAGATCGGAAGAGGGGCCCCAGAAAGACTTGCAGAAGGCAGACAAGACAAAATCAGGGGGGAACGAGGGCTTCAGAGCACAATACCGAGTTGAAATGAACAAGGAAAGAAAGGAAGAGGAAGGGAGGGAGAAAAGACAAAGGAAAAAGGAGAAGAACATGCACAAAGTTTTAAATGGGAAATGTTCTGGAAATTTCTTTATTCAAAAGTAGTGATCTTATCAGTAAACTTAAGTCAAAATGTTCAGGCTTTCTTTGCATGAAAAAAATGTGTATAAAAACATATATTCATACTTATAGCTTTAAAATATATACACTTTTTTTCTGTTTTCAAATTTTTGCCAAAAGAATATTTTATGTATTGTCAAGTTTATCATGTCTTCTAGTGCTCTTTTTCCCCCAATTTTGAAAAAGAAAAAATAATAAACAAGCTTTTAAAAATCCATGAGTACTATTTAGATACCTGAAGTGACAGATTAAAATTGTACATGGGGTGGATGTTTTGCCTGGTGGTTAAAATGCCAAGTAAGAAGCCTGAGTCAGGGGCTGGCTCTGTGGTTCAGTGGGTTAAGCCACAGCCTACAGTGCCGGCACCTCAAATGGATGCTGGTTCGAGTCCCGGCTGCTCTACTTCCAATCCATGTCCCTGCTAGCGCACCTGAGAAAGCAGTGGAAGATGGCTTAAGGTCTGAGGGCCCCTGTAACCATGTGGGAGACATGGAAGAAGCTTCTGGCTCTTGGCTTTGGCCTGGCCTAGTGACAGTTGTTGTAGTCACTTAGGGAGTGAACCAGCAGATGGAAGATCTCTCTCTGTCTCTCCCTGTCTCTCTCTCTGTGTGTGTGTGTGTGTGTCTTCCTACCTCTCTCTCTCTAACATCGCCTTTCAAATAAATAAATCTTGGCCGGCGCCGCAGCTCACTAGGCTAATCCTCTGCCTTGCGGCACCGGCACACTGGGTTCTAGTCCCGGTCGGGGCACCGATTCTGTCCCGGTTGCCCCTCTTCCAGGCCAGCTCTCTGCTGTGGCCAGGGAGTGCAGTGGAGGATGGCCCAAGTCCTTGGGCCCTGCACCCCATGGGAGACCAGGAGAAGCACCTGGCTCCTGCCATTGGAACAGCGCAGTGCGCCGGCTGCAGCACGCTACCGCGGTGGCCATTGGAGGGTGAACCAATGGCAAAAGGAAGACCTTTCTCTCTGTCTCTCTCTCTCACTGTCCACTCTGCCTGTCAAAAAAAATAAATAAATAAAAATAAAAAAGAAAAAGAAAAAGAAATAAATAAATCTTAAAAAAAAAAAAAGAAGAAGATGCCTGTGTTCAATATCAGAGAACCTGGGTTCAATTCCCAACTCTTCTGACTCCAACTTCCTGCCAGTGGAGACTCTGGGAAGCAGCAGTGATAGTTCAAGTATTTGGGTTCCTGCCACCCATGTGAGAATCTGGGTTGAGTTCCCAACTCCCAGACATCCAGCCCCAAACATTTAGGGGAGTAAACCAATGGATGAGAGCTCTTTCACTACCTCTCAAATGAATAAAAAAATAAAATCAGTATTGGCTCCTTTTATTTTTTTCAGGTACAAATCTCAGTGTCAACTTTCTTACT
This sequence comes from Lepus europaeus, assembly GCF_033115175.1. Lineage (NCBI taxonomy): Eukaryota > Metazoa > Chordata > Mammalia > Lagomorpha > Leporidae > Lepus > Lepus europaeus. Next base: position 126,864,912 of record NC_084828.1, read on the forward strand.
GGTATTGCTGTTTGGAGAACAGGGCTTAGATTTCCTATTCCTTCTCCTCTTGAACTGAACTTTTCCACTCATTTGCATGCTGAGCAACTGGTCTCCCAGACAAGTTTTGAACCTGTCTGGCAAGCTTCCCACAAGCTTTTTCTTTATTAAAATATACATTTCATATTAGCTCTAGCTCGGTACAAATGAGAACACATACACATGAAGACCATCAAAGCAGCTTTCCTTGAACTTTTTTTTTTTTTTTTTTTGACAGGCAGAGTGGATAGTGAGAGAGAGAGATAGAGAGAAAGGTCTTCCTTTTTGCCGTTGGTTCACCCTCCAATGGCCGCTGCGGCCAGTGCATCTCACTGATCCAAAGCCAGGAGCCAGGTGCTTCTCCTGATCTCCCTTTCGGGTGGAGGGCCCAAGGAATTGGGCCATCCTCCACTGCCTTCCAGGGCCATAGCAGAGAGCTGGCCTGGAAGAGAGGCAACCAGGATAGAATCCGGCACCCCGACCGGGACTAGAACCAAACTTTCTTATTTCTAACTGGTTTAAATTTCTTATATAAACATGTTATCAACAAATAGAATTACAATTTAATAAAGCTCTAAGAATTGAATTCAATTTGAGGTTCATGATTTTGTATCATCACAAAATTCACAAAACTCTTTAAATTTGGCCATGGCAGTCTAGACTCTAAAGAGAAGAAATCTAAACACATGCTGATATTTTCACATTCAGCATTTTAAGTGGATAAAAAGTAATTCATATAAGATAAAGCAATGCATAATACTACAGTTCTGACATGTTAAAAAAATATAAACATCAGGGTAGGCATTTGGCTTAGTGCTTAAGACACCATGACACCACTTGGGATGCTCATATACCATACAGGGTGCCTGAGTGCAAGTCCTGGCTCCATTCCTGATTCCAGCTTCCTACTAATGCACACCTAGGCAGCACATGATGACTCAAGTACTTGGGTCCCTGCCACTCATGTGAGAGACCTGGATTGAATTCGTGGCTCCTGGCTTTGGCCTGGCCCAGCCCCAGCTGTTGTGCACAATGAGGAATGAAGCACTGGATGACAGGTATCTGTCTTTCTCTGTCTCTTTCCCTCTCTGCCTTTCAAATAAATAAATTTTTAAAATTAACTAATATAAATATCTATGGCATGTCAAGATAGCCAATATCTAGAACTAATATTATAATTGTTTTAAATTATCATAAATTATATATTTCCTTTGCAATCAACAATTCTTCACCCATAATCTCTGCAACTAAACTACTTTGCATGTCTAAATGAGATCTAAATTCACAATTAGCTAAATCTAATAAAGAATAATATGAGATACCTCTAAGGATATTATATTGTCTAGTTAGACCCAAAACACAGTTTATGAAATTCATGAAAGGGTAAACATCCTAATGTATAGACCCAAAACTTAATTATTAGATACTCCACCTAAAATTCAGGCCAGGGGACACACGGTGGCCCAGTGGGTTAAGATGCCACATCCCATATGAGCATAGACTCAAGACCCACCTGCTCTACCTCCAATCCAGCTTCCTGGTAATGTACCTGGGAAAGCAGCCAAAGATGGCCTGAGTGCCTCTGCCCTGACACCCATGTAGGAGATCTAGGTGGAGCTCCAGGATCGTGGTTTCAGCCTGGCCTAGGCCAAGAAGTTGCAGCTATTTGCGGAGTGAACCAGCAGATGGAAGATCTCCCTCTCTGTAACTTTGCTTTTCAAATAGGTAAATAAATAAGTCTTAAAATAATAAATAAATAAAACTCAGGCCAGTTTCCTTCTTGATACCTTGTGTTTTTATGTGATATGAATACTTATGTCCCCTCAGCTCCCAAAAACCCTCCTATGTTGAAATCCTAACTCCAAAGGTGATAAATATTAGGAGGTGGCACCCTTCTGAATGAGGTAATGCCCTTTTTATTTTAATTTTTTTTATTTAAGCTACACAAGTTTCACGTACTTCATAGATACAGATTTAGAAACACAGTGATACTTCCCATCCTACCCTCCCTCCTGCCCACGCTCCAATCCTTCCTCCTCCTCCCTCTCTCATCCCCACTCTTTTTACAAAGATCTATTTTTAGTTTACTTAATGATCACATAATCCTACACTAAGTAAAAGAGTTCAACAAATAGTATGAAGAGAAAAAACACTGTTCCTCAACAGAAAAGACAAGGGCTGTAAATAATCATCAAATCTCAAAATGTCCATTTCACTCCAATATATCACATTTTAGGTACTCTATTAGTTACCTCGGATCAGAGAAAACATGATATCTACGTGATATCTGCCTTTTTGGGACTGACTTATTTCACCATGTATAATGTTTTCCAGTTGCGTCCAGTTTGTTGCCAAAGACAGGATTTCATTTTTTTTTTAACAGCTGAGTAGTACTCCATAATATCTTACCTAGTCAACAGCTGATAGACATCTGGGTTGATTCCATATCTTAGCTATTGTGAATTCTGCTGCAACGAACAGCTGATTTCATTTCCTTTGGGTAAATTCCCAGGAGTTTAATGGCTGCATCAGGTCTATATTCAGATTTCTGAGGTATCTCCATACTGTCTTCCACAGCGGCGGCACCAGTTTACATTTCCACCAACAGTGGATTAGGGCACCTTTTCCCCCACATCCTCACCCACATTTGTTGGTTATTGATTTCTGTATGAAAGTCAATCTAACTGGGGTGAGGTGAAACCTCATTGTGGTTTTGATTTGCATTTCCCTGACGGCTGGTGATCCTGAGAATTTTTTCAAGTGCCTGATGGATTAGTGGCCTTTTAAAAGAGGTACAGAAAGAACCCCTCTCCCAGTCCAGCACATGAAAACACAGCAAGAAGCACTGCCTACCAGCCAGACAGCAGCCCCTCAGAGTATAGTACCTGCCTTGATCTTGGACATCTCAGCCTCCAGAACTGTGAGAAAACAAATATTTGTTACTTATAAAGCACATGGTTTATGGAATTTTGTGCTGCCAGCAAACCTAAGGTACCTTGCAAGTCTGAGCTTCTCAGATCAATTTCCTATAAATGAACAGACAGGCTTCAGCAAGTGACTTGCACACAGCACTTCACACACTAGCACTAACCATTTTTTTAAATTTTTTTTAAAGATTTATTTTATTTTATTTGGAAGTCAGATTTACACAGAGAGAAGAGAGAGGCAGACAGAGAGAGAGAGAGAGAGAGAAAGAAAGAGTCTTCCATCCGATGGTTCACTCCCCAATTGGCCACAATGGCTGGAGCTGCGCCAATCCCAAGCTGGGAACCAGGAACTTCTTCCAGGTCTCCTACGTGGGTGCAAGGGCCCAAGAACCTGGGCCATCCTCCACTGCTTTCCCAGGCCACAGCAGAGAGCTGGATCAGAAGTGGAGCAGCCGGGTCTCGAACCAGCACCCATGGGTCGCTGGTGCTTCAGGCCAGGGCGTTAACCCATTGCGCCACAGCGCTGGCCCCGCACTAACCATTTTTACCTTAAAGAGAATGGTATCATAACATCCATAAACTCTGTGCAATCTGATTCCCTTGGCCTTTTTCTCCACTCACGGGAAGAGATTATAAGCCAAGTTCTCTAAGCCCCAAACAGAGGCCTGGTGTTGCCATTTACACAAAACTTATCTATGAATAGGGCCAGAATAGTACTAGTCTCAAACAGGCATTTGGTTGCAGCAGTTAAGAAACCACGCGGAATTCCTACATCTCATATGGTTGGGTTTGAGTCCCAGCTCTGCTTCTGATTCCACCTTCTTGCTAATGCAACCATGGGAGGCAGCAGGTGATTGTGCAAGTCCTTGCCACCCATGTGGGAGACCTGGACAGAATTCTGGGCTTCTGGTTTTAGCCTATCCCAACCTTAGCTATTGAGACATTTGGGGAGTGAACCAGCAAATGTGAAGTTGGTCTGTCTCTCTCCCCCTCCCCACATCTCTCTTTGCCTTTCTACATTTTTCAAAAGAGGAAATCCAAATGGTCAACAGACACATGAAAAAATGTTCAAGATCACTAGCAATCAGGGAAATGCAAATCAAAACCACAATGAGGTTTCACCTCACTCCGGTTAGAATGGCTCACATTCAGAAATCCACCAACAACAGATGCTGGCGAGGATGTGGGGAAAAGGACACTAACCCACTGTTGGTGGGAATGCAAACTGGTAAAGCCACTATGGAAGTCAGTCTGGAGATTCCTCAGAAACCTGAATATAACCCTACCATTCAACCCAGCCATCCCACTCCTTGGAATTTACCCAAAGGAAATTAAATTGGCAAACAAAAATGCTGTCTGCACATTAATGTTTATTGCTGCTCAATTCACAATAGCTAAGACCTGGAATCAACCTAAGTGCCCATCAACAGTAGACTGGATAAAGAAATTATGGGATATGTACTCTATAGAATACTATACAGCAGTAAAAAACAATGAAATCTGGTCATTTGCAACAAAATGGAGGAATCTGGAAAACATCATGCTGAGTGAAATAAGCCAGTCCCAAAGGGACAAATATCATATATTCTCCCTGATCGGTGACAACTAACCGAGCACCAAAAAGGAAACCTGTTAAAGTGAAATGGACACTATGAGAAACGGTGACTTGATCAGCCCTTGCCCTGACTATTGATGAACAACTTAATATGTTATCCCTCTTAGAACTTTTTTTCTGTTGTACTTAATACTATTGGTTTAATTCTGTAATTAATACACAGTTATTCTTAAGTGTTGAAACTTAACTGAAAAGTGATCCCTGTTAAATATAAGAGTGGGAATAAGAGAGAGAGAGATGTATAATTTGGGACATGCTCCAGCTGACTTGCCCCAAATGGTAGAGTTAGAAACATACCAGGAGATTCCAATTCAATCCCATCAAGGTGGCATGTACCAATGCCATCTCACTAGTCCATTTGATCAATTTCTGTTCACAATTGATCATAATGATAGGACTAAGAGCCAAAGGGTTCACATAAGCAAGACTAGTGTCTGAAAATACTAACCGATAGAACAAAAAAGGGAGAGAATGATCCAACATGGGAAGCAGGATACACAGCAGACTCATAGAATGGCAGATGTCCTAAACAGCACTCTGGCCTCAGAATCAGCCCTTAAGGCATTCGGATCTGGCTGAAAAGCCCATGAGAGTATTTCAGGCATGGAAAGCCAAGACACTCTGGCAAAAAAAAAAAACAAAAAAACAACAACAACAAAAAAAACAAAACCACACCTAAATGAAAGATCTCTGGGAGTGAGATCCCAGTGGAAAGAACAGGTCATCAAAGAAGGAGCCACCTTTCTCTGAAGGGAGGAGAGAACTTCCACTTTGACTATGACCTTGTCTAAATATGATAAGAGTTAGCGAACTCAAAAGGCTTCCATAGCTTTGGCAACTCATGACAAGAGCCTAGGGTGATTACTGATGCCATAAACAAGAGTGTCAATTTGTTAAGTCAACAACAGGAGTCACTGTGCACTTACTCCTCATGTAGGATCTCTGTCCTTAATGTGCTGTACATTGTGATTTAATGCTATAACTAGTACTCAAACAGTATTTTTCACTTTGTGTTTCTGTGTGGGTGTAAACTGTTGAAATCTTAATATATACTCAATTGATCTTTTGTATATAAAGAGAATTGAAAATGAATCTTGATATGAATGGAAGGGGAGAGGGAGCGGGAAAGGGGAGGGTTGTGGGTGGGAGGGAAGTTTTTTGGGGGAAAGCCACTGTAATCCATAAGGTGTACTTTGGAAATTTATATGCATTAAATAAAAGTTTAAAAAAAATGATAAATAAAACTTTGAAAAACATAGTGTCCCTGGGCTAATCAGATCATCACTTTCTGTGGGGTAAGTAGGGATATGTTCTCAAGTTCTCCGGTCTTGATATTGTTTGCAGATAAGACGGGTGTGTGTTCCTCCTGTTTTTCCTACCAACTAGGGCAAACAGTTTGGGAGGCCTCCAAAAACATGACAAACACACACACACACACACAATCCTAGAAATGTAGTGAGTTAAAAATTAATCAGCTATTTTAATCAAGAGATCTCTAAAGCATTAATTTATGCTGAATACCGACTGGAGCAAAGCCTTTACACTGCTGAAAAGCAGCTGGCTGGTTACTCCTGCTTCTTTTCTCAAAAAGCTCAAGTAGGAAGGGACACTGAAGCCCAGGACACAATCACTCACCAGTCCTTTCTTTTCTTTTTTTACTTTGTAGGATTTGTTTATTTATTTGAAAGGTAGAATTACAGAGGCAGGGAGGGATAGACAGAGAGAGATATCTTCCATCTGCTGGTTCACTCCTCAGATGGCCACAATGGCCAGGGCTGGGCCAGGCTGAAGCTAGGAGCCAGGAGCTTCATTGGGGTCTCCCACATGGGTGTTGGGGCTCAAGTACTTGGTCCATCTTCTGCTGCTTTTCTTAGGCCATTAGCAGGGAGCTGGATCAGAAGTGAACAGCTGGGACTTGAACCAGTGCCCATGGGGGATGCAACCAAGGTAGTGACTTTACCAATTATGCCAACACCGGCCCCTCTCTCATTCTTTCTATAGACTTGACATCACTCCAGCAGTCTGTGAGTTACAAGTGAGTTAGAGCTCTTTCATTGAACATACTTGTAGCAGCAATTTGAGAGTATATTTGAAGTTCCTACAATGAAAATGCAGGTCCAGAAATAGTGTCTATAACTACACCCAATAAGCCCTGCCTTAGCCAAAGGTTTGGAGACATCATTTTACTGAAGCTGCGGCTGCCACAGAACATTAATTTCAAAGGGTTCAGGAGTCATGTGACCAAAGATCAGACAAATGAAGTCAAGATAAGGAACAGTGTTGCTCGTCTAGGGAGTGGCAGGTTAACACAGAGCGTTCTAATTTTCAAAGGGGAGGTGGAAATACTGCATGTTCTCTCTACCATGTGGAAATTTAAAAAAGTCTATCTGAATTTAGAATAGTGGTTACTAGAGGCTGGAAAGGAAAGGGAAGAGACAATAGAGAGATGATGGATAGTGGATAACAAGACACAATTGGACAGAAGGAGTAAATTCTATCCAGTGTCCCACAACACAGTGGGGCACTGCGGTTCCCAAGAACTGCAAGAGGGGAGCTGGTAGACTCCAAAGGTAAAAAGAAGGACATGGAAAGGCTAATGACTTGATTTGATCAATTTATACTTGTGCTGAAATGTCACACTGCACCCCAGAAAAAGTACAAGTACTGCACGTGAATCAAGAATGTTAATAAATAAAAAATAAAAGTTTTAGAAAGTGGCAGAAGTTTAAGGCCCATTTAATAAGATCATATGCTTAATTTAAAAATATGTGTCTAGCAGCATGCCGGTGCTAGACTTCTCAATTCACTTGCAAAGCTGATCTCCTCTCTGATCTACCATTAAGCTGAACTCTACAATCCTTAGCAGAAGTCTTGTATCTCTAGAAACTGCAAGCACGAGCCCCAGAGGGGAGCAAATCAAGGCCAGGCCTTGAAGCTTGAGCTCCCTGAAAAGCCAGAGTTCCTGAATGAATTCAGATTTTTTTCAATACATAATACACAGGTGAGGTTGAGACAATAAACAATAAACAGGTAACTAATGAAATGAACAAGGATAAACTTCAGTGCTTTGTATTATTTAGGAGGTGAAGTGTGCATCCCTCCATCTGTAACAACCCCTCACTAGCTACCTCTACCCACATCTATCTAACTCTGGATTCAGACGTCTCACTGGTTCTCAATGCACTGCTCCAGTTACTGTGGTTATCAAACGCTTACCATGCACCAGGTACTGTTCTTCCCAAGCATCTAAGCCTACTAATACCTGTGCGAGGAAGGGGGTCACTAATTCCTGGTTTACAAACAGAAACCAGAGTCACAAAAGTTACATCATTCCACTAATGAGTGGTAAAACTGGGAATGCAACCCAGGCCTGGCTGCTTGTCCGCAAAGCCTGAACTTGGAACCACGACTGCCATGGCACAAATTTTCTTTTAAAAAACTTTTGAGTTGTGATTTGCAGCTACTCTTCCCCTAAATTAAGTTCCTCGCCCTGGCGGCTCCAGAAACCACAGTGAAAGCTAGCTGTCAGCAGTAGGCCTCCCTGGTCATCTGCTTGGTTGATTAGTCCTGACATTTCTCCCATTAATCAAATTCCTCTCTTTTGCTTGTGGCTGTCTCCAACCTGCATTCCCCACCACGGACTATGGAGCCTGGTACTAAATTTATTCATTCTTTATGCCCAAATGAGCGAGAGATGTGCTTCTGCTATCTCTATCAGCCATTAGGAGAGAAAACGAGGTCAACAAACCCCGAAAAGCTAATGACACAGAAGTAGAAAGAGGAGGATTTTAGGGCAAAAGGACAATTCCTCACAATTATTTAATAAAACATTATCAATTTATTTAAATGGCTTATTTAGTAAAATACTGAGGTGTGGACCACACTAATAGTGGTTAACAGTAGAGGGGTTTGGGATGGTGGTGGAGTCCAAAGTCACTTTCAGTCCTCACTGGTATGTTTAACTTTTATGAGGAGAATGTATTTGCATTACCTCTCTATTCAAAACAATTGCTTCAAAGAACCGATTTTGAACTTTAAATGCAAATACGTAATCAGTTAAAAGACTGAAACATCCACTCTGGATGAAATAATGCACAGGCTTGAAGAGGGTGTGAAAGAAACTTTCAGGACAAAGGAAATTGTTCGTAACATTGTTAAGGGAGAAAAACAGGTTACAACCAGTAAATATAATGATATGAAAAGATATTTATAATATTTCTAAAAGAAAAAAGGTAGATGACAAAACCATCACTTGCTTCAAAGACAATCTATATACATGCTTTTAAATATTTATTATTTTACTTGACAAGCATCTACTTTTTCACTTCCCAAATGTCCACAGCAGCCAGGGCTGGGCCAGGCCAAAGCCAGGAGCCAGAACTCTATCTCAGACTCCCATGTGGGTGACAGGGAACCAAGTACTTAAGCCATCACCTGCTGCCTTCTGCGATGCACATTAGCAGGAAGCTGGATCAGGAACAAAGACAAGACTTGAACTCAGACACTCTATATGGAATGTAGGCATTCCAAGCAGGTCTTAACTCCGCTGTCAGACACCCATCCCTCTATAAATATATTTTCAAAAAGAAAAGGATCTGATCTGAAAAGTTAGATATCAATAGTGATTGAGTTAGGGGACAGAGTTCAACTAAATTTTCCCTTGAATATATGATATTTTCTGATTTTTCCTAATCACCATGTCTTGACTTTCTAGACAAAGCTAAATTTTCAATAACAAAAAACTAACATCTCAATAAAGGAAAGAAAACAAGCAGAGCAGACACTAGTCACTGTAAGGATGCCAGTGATAGCAGCATTTCTCTATTTTTGCCCCAAAGGAAAGCCAGAGAAATGAGAGGGATCACTGGGAAAGAAAGGAAATAAAAAAGCAAAGGTAAAAAGAGGCAATGAGAAAGATTTTATCCAAGCCCAAAACAAGCAATGTCTTATGAAGCTGTGTTGAAAATGACTGATGACAGGTGAGAGATAAAGGAGGAGGAGGCTGGGCCAGTCAGTGTAACTGAGAATGATGTCACTAACACATAGTGAAGGTATGAGTCAAGAAGGGGTTGAGGAAGGCAGGAGTGTTCCAAGGCACTGCTCCATACAAATGATCACCTGTTTGTAAAGGTCGTGCCAACAGCTTAAGTGCTACTTTATTTTTATTTATTATTTTTGTAAAGTGGCAGGTGGATAAAAACAAACTCCAAAACAATATCTTACTTGGAGCAACACTGACTGTGAAGTTAATTTCCGAGATTTGCAATAAAGAATGTAAGCTGAGCAAAGCCCATTTTGGGAACACATGTAATAAAGTGAACTAATGTTTTACAATTGAAGTAAAAAGCATACCATGGTTTCACTGCATGGGAACTGTCTGTCATACAGAGATCTGAAAAACAGTCACAGTATGGCCAGCTTTCTCCTTCCATCAAGTCTTACTTATGCTGTTTATACTTGAATCACTTTTTAAAAAATTAATTTATTTGAAAGTCAGAGTTACACAAAGAGAGAAGGAAAAGCAGAGATAGTGGGGTCTTCCATCCACTGGTTCACTCCCCAGTTGGTCACAATAGCCTGAGCTGCACCAATCAGAAGCCAGGAGCTACTTCCAGGTCTCCCACACAGGTGCAGGGGCCCAAGGACTTAGACCATCTTTTACTGGTTTCCCAGGACATAGCAGAGAGCTGGATTGGAAGTGGAGCAGCCTGGACTCAAACAGGAGCCCATATGAGATGCTGGCATTGCAGGCGGCGGCTTTACCTGCTAGGCCACAGCGCCGGCCACTTGATTCACTTTTTTTTTTTTTTTTTTGACAGGCAGAGTGGACAGTGAGAGAGAGAGAGAGAAAGGTCTTCCTTTTTTGCTGTTGGTTCACCCTCCAATGGCCGCTGCGGCCGGCGCACCATGCTGATCCGAAGGCAGGAGCCAGGTGCTTCTCCTGGTCTCCCATGGGGTGCAGGGCCCAAGAACATGGGCCATCCTCCACTGCACTCCTGGGCCACAGCAGAGAGCTGGCCTGGAAGAGGGGCAACCGGGATAGAATCCGGCGCCCCAACCGGGACTAGAACCCGGTGTGCCGGCGCCGCAAGGTGGAGGATTAGCCTGTTGAGCCACAGCACCGGCCGCACTCTGTAATTTCTATGTCATTTCCTCTGGCCTTCTGTCCTACATTCACACTCAAACATCATTTGTGCACTTCATTTCTACTGTCTTCTTCTTTTTTTTAAGATTTATTTATTCATTTGACAGGCAGAATTACAGAGAGGCAGAGGTAGAGAGAGAGGTCTTCCTCCACTGGTTCACTCCCCAGATGGCTGCAAGGGCCAGAGCTGCGCCAATCCAAAGCCAGGAACCAGGAGCTTCCTCCAAGTCTCCCAACCTGAGTGTAGGGGCCCAAGCACTTGGGCCATCTTCTACTGCTTTCCCAGGCAATAACAAGGAGCTGGACTGGAAGTGGAGCAGCCAGGACACGAACCGGTACCCATACGTGATGCCAACCTGCAGGAGGTGGCTTTACTGGCTATGCTACAGCCCCAGCCCCTCTACTGTTTTCTAAATGAAGTTCTGAGTTCCTGGAGCAGAGCCTGGGTTTTAGACTTATTTTATTTTTCCCACCCACTAAAATGCAGTGGAATACAAAGGACTTTTGGAGACATTTTTCAAATAGTAGCTTATAAATTCTCAGTGAACACAAAGCAAAATAAGGTAATCTTGGGGACAGCATGGTGGTGTAGCAGAAAAACCCATATTCTGTGATGACAGCCCATGGGGTGCTAATTCAAGTTCCAACTGCTCCACTTCCAATCTAGCTCCCCGCTAATGGCCTGGGAAAAGCAGCTAAAGATGGCCCAAGTACTATAACCCCTGCTACCCATGTGGGGCACTTAGATGAAGCTCCTAACTCTTGGCTTTGGCCTGGCCCAGCCCAGGCTGTTGTGGCCATCAGGGAAGTGAATCAGCAGTCAGAAGTTCTCTCCCTCTCTGTAACTCTTTCAAATAAATGAATAATTTTTTTAAAAAGGCCAATCTTTTCATGGAATAATCATTATCTATTTAAATGTAACAAGAAAGAAGAAATAAAATAGAAAATAACTTTCTGCCTTGTACAACTTTTGTTTGAAACACATGCATACACATTCAGACACATACACACTAAATCACAAGGTAAGTTGTATTTCTCATTATGTTAAGTCACTAATAAAGACCATGGACTGAATGTCCAATCCATGATGTATACATCTTCCCTAGACAAATTAGCCATGTCTTTTTTTATAAAGCTTTTATTTAATGAATACAAATTTCATAGGTACAGCTTTAGGAATATAGCAGTTCTTCCCCCAATACTTGCTCTCCCACCCCATCTCCTGTCCCACCTCCTGCTTCCTCTCCCATCCCATTCTTTATTAAGAGTCATTTTTTAATTATCTTTATATACAGAAGACCAACTCTATACTAAGTAAAGCTTTCAACAGTTTGCACCCACACAGACACACAAAATATAAAGTACTGTTTGAAGACAAGTTTTATCGTTAATTCTCATAGTATAACTCATTAAGGACAGAGGTCCTACATGGGGAGTAAATGCACAGTGACTCCTGTTGTTGATTTAACAACTGACACTCTTATTTATGACGTCAGTGACCACTCGAGGCTCTAGTCATGAGCTGCCAAGGCTATGGAAGCCTTCTGAGTCCACAAACTCTGTCAGTATTTAGACAGGGCCATAAGCAAAATTAAAGTTCTCTCCTCCCTTCAGAGAAAAGTATATCCTTCTTTGATGGCCCCTTTTTTCCACTGGGATCTCACTCACCAAGATCCTACACGTAGAACATTTTTTGCCACCGTGTCTTGGCTTTCCATGCCTGAAATGCTCTTATGGACTTTTCAGCCAGATCCAAATGCCTTAAGGGCTGATTCTGAGGTCAGAGTGCTATTTAGGGCATTTGTCATTCTATGAGTGTGCTGTGTGGCCTTCTTCCCATGTTGGATCATTCTCTTTTTAATTCTATCGATTTTGTTTTAATTTTTATTTGACAGGTAGAGCCATAGACAGTGAGAGAGAGTGACAGAGAGAAAGGTCTTCCCTCCATTGGTTCACTCCCCAAATGGCCGCTATGACCAGCGCTGCGCCAATCCAAAGCCAGGAGCCAGGTGCCTCCTCCCAGTCTCCCCTGCAGGTACAAGGGCCCAAGAACTTGGGCCATCCTCCACTGCCCTCCTGGGCCACAGCAGAGAGCTGGACTGAAGAGGAGCAACTGGGACTAGAACCCGGCGCCCATATGGGATGCTGGTGCCACAGGCGGATAATTAATCTAGTGAGCCACCGCGCTGGCCTCAATTCTATCTATTGTTTTTACCAGACACTTGGTTTTATGTATTTGATCCCTTTAGCAATTAATCCTATCTATACGATCAGTTATACACTTAATATGATCACTTTAACATGTAAGATGGCATTAATACCACTCAGCTTACTGGGATTTGGAGTCCCATGGCAAGATTTTAGCTTTACCCTTTGGGGTATAAGTCAATGGGAATGTGGGCGGAACTGTACAACTCCTCCCTCTTTTATTTCCACTCTTATTTTTTACTGGAATCTATTTTCAATTGGATTTAAACACCTATGAATAATTCTGTGTTAAGTAAAAAGTTCAACCAATAGTATTAAGTAGAAAAAGAAAATAGTAAAAAAATAAAATAATAAACTATTTCTTGACAGTCAAGACAAGAGCCATGTCTTAATACTCCTACAGAGCCCAAAAGAAAAGCTATTCTACTCTCACAGCTTCACACCCAAAGTGGCTGTGGTTTGCACCATAATTGATCATAGAGGTCAAAGCTCACTGTAAGCAAGCCAGCCAAATGACAATACATGTTTAAGTGATCTCTTAAGTTGGGGACAAGAATCTGAGCTAACACAAACTTGTCACTGAACAAACTAAGCTGCCTTATTCTATATGGAGGCTGAAAGGACATGAGGATGGGACAGGGCCATGCCAGGTTATATCAAGCCAATGTTACAAGAACTCAGACATTCTGAATATGCAGGAGCTGTTAGGAGAAAGGACAGGCATTGTGAGAATCAGACAATTCATGAGAAGAGAGACAACAGGCTGAGTCACGTCACTGGCAGAGCACCACAGGGAAATGTGGTTCTACCTCTTCGAGAGCCCTGGGCACATGCAGGTATTACCTGAAGGTTCAGTTCCAGGAACCTGAAGGCTCAACTGAAACAGCAGTAGCAGGGTCAGCTAACATCCCACAGTACTGCTTACTTTGACATAAAATAGAAAATTAGTACTTTCCCTCACAGTATCATCACAAGGACTTCACGAGCTACATATGAAATCACCTAGCACAACCCTGCCACATAATAAATTCTCTACCAATATCTGGTAAATAATTTAACTGCATGTCAACTGATCAATGCTGCAATGACCAATGACAGTTACCCTGCAGGTCAGCCATTGCACCTACTGCTCATACTGAGACTTTGGACCCATGTGAATGTCAGGGCTCCCTGTTGCTCAGCTGAGCAGGCCACAACCACGCACCTTTGCACACCACTAACAGAAGCAGGGTTTCTTGCCACCCAAAGTAGAAACTGCTCTATTATTATATTATTGTCATTGGATGGGTGGCAGAATTTATTTCCTACATCGAAATAGGAAATAATCTGTAATTTTTTGTACTGAAGATTTCCTTCTGCAGAATCTCTCCACTAACTTTACAGTTATATCTCTTCAAATAATAGAAATATAAGTAGTAAACATCTTACTAATTTTAAGACATTGTCATCCACACTAATCATCTGGAAAAATCAGCAGACTCTGAGTCATCTGAATAAATCTACAAACTTTAGTAACAAACTTTTAAAGACTACTTCCATACTTCCAGAATCAACAGTGACTTTGACTGTGACACTACTCACCAGTCATGATGGAGAATGAGTACTATGTGGACACGGCCCTGAGAAACAGTCCCATCACTGGACTGAGGGAGGAGAACCCACAAAAGGACACCTTCAGGTCAAGGAAATACAAATGAAGCCTCAACCCAAAGCTCAATATTACAGAGCCCTTCCCTATAATTACCCAGAACCCCTGAGATTCCTCTTCTTCTAATACACTATATTACTACAGATTGCTGTTGAACTTAAATGTGTCTATGTGCCTTCCCCATAGAAATACCTACTTAAGAGAAAGGTGTGACTTAATCAGGTTTCTCAGTAAGTAACAGCTTGGATGTCACCTGAGTATACAATGTATTTCAGGCACAAGACTGATGACATTCCAAGTGAGTGGAGATCACAGAAGAAGTCCAAGAACTGAACCTAGTGCCCTTCCAATTCACAGAAATCAGAAAAGTAAGGAGGAACCCACAAAGTGGGTGGCTGTGTGGTGCAGCAGGTAAGTCCCCGCTTGGGGTGGCAGGCCTGCATCCCTATTAAAGCTCCTGGCTTGAGTCTGGGTCTGACTCACTCTGCTTCTACTCTAGGTTCCTGCTAATGTGCAGCCTCGAAGGTAGTAGGTGGTTGTTCAAGTAGCTGGGTCGCAACACCCCCACAGGAGATCTGGATTGAGTTCCTGTCTCCTGGCTTTGCCCTGGACATGCTCTGGCTGTTGTGGGCACTTGGGGAGTGAACCGAAGTGTAAATGATCTTTCCCTGTCTCTTATCTTTCTGTCTCTCTTCCTTTCAAATAAAATGAGGGGCTGGTGCTGTGGTGTAGAAGGTTAACCCTCCGCCTGCACTGCCAGCATCCCATATGGGTGCCAGTTCGAGTCCTAGCTGCTCTGTTTCCTATCCAGCTACCTGCTAACAGCCTGGGAAAGTGGTAGAAGATGGCCCAAGTACTTGGGTCCCTGCAACCACATGGGAGACTCAGAAGAAGTTCCTGACTCCTGGCTTTTGATTGGCCCAGCTCCAGCCATTGCGGTCATCTGGGGAACAAACCAGTGGACAGAAGACTTCTCTCTCTTTCTCTCCCTCTGTCAGTAACTCTGCTTCTCAAATAAATAATATTTTTAAATGCAAATACATAATTTTAAAAATGAAAAAGGTACCTTAGCTGTGCTAGCCTTATTTCACATTCTCTTACCCACCATACCCCCAAGGGTCCATGCACATGATGTTCTCTCTGCCTAGGACTCCCCCCAGCCTCTCCTGCTCTTCAGCTTTGCTCGGCCGCTGATCTGGACAGCTCATGTCACTCACTGCATCTGACACATTCCTTCAACAGACAGCACCTTGCCCAGGCAGGTGCTCTTCCCCATGGGATCTCACAGGAGCACCAACACGTCCTGCCTAGCTTTACCTCAGCTGTAACTACGCATTTATGTACGGGGTCACTTGATATATGATGTCCGCCTCACCACTGAGGGTGTGGGTGAGGACATGAAAGCAAGGTGGAGTCTGTTCTTACCATTGACAGTGCCACAAGGCCACAACGGGAGCAGGCCCTAGATAAAAGGCTTGATGAGTAAAGAAATCATTCAGCAACCTTTCCCACTGATTTCATATTCCATGAAAGAATGCCTTCTCTGTCTGGGTCCCAGATCTAGGCTTCTGATTGAAACATCTCTTTTCATAGTTATCATCACAATTAAATAACCCTGTGTTCATCTCCTCCCACTGTCTTAGGAACACCTGTCTCTTCTAGTCTCTGCCTCCCCCAGAGGACATGGCAGACACACACCCTGTTCCCACATCTATTGTTCTTTCAGGAGAACCAATAACATAAACATAGGCACTAGTATCAACACATTACCCCGTTGCCCCAAAGTACTTGGCTCCCAACAGAGTACTTTCCTTCTCGATTTCTGTACTTTCCAGGGGATATAGAAAGTTCCAACATTCCTACAACTCAGATAAAGAGTAGCTTCTTAAAGCTGTTAATAATTTACTTATTTTAAAAGCAAAGAGGGAGTGGAGAAAGAAAACTTAAAGAGACATATGCCATTTGCTGATTTATTCCCAAAAGACTTGCAACAGCAGGGCTACAAGATCCAAAAAGTCTCGCAAAGGGAAACTGTGTGCCTTAAGAGCTGAGCTGGTTCTGGAACCAGCATCTGAGATCAAGATTCTGGAGCTCCCATTATACCACTAGTCACACCAAGCTCAGTTCAGCAGATACTTTAATGAAAATATAAGAACTAGCCCCTGACTGAAGACTTCAACATTTTTTAACCTGAAGAAACACTCAAATGATTTCAGATCACTGATAAGGCACATGCCAGCAAGCACACGGAAGAGAACAGTAGGAGGATGCCTATATTAGGTGTGGAAACTATGCCAGTGGACGCCTGTGTCTGCCTCTGGAGCTCGGACTCCCTTTTCAAAGGTACCTGGCATTTCAAGGTGATGGAAATTACACAAACACACCCCATGGCAAATAAACGGGGTCAGGGCACGGCCAGAGAGGGTGGCTGGCTGTGGTGCTGTCACTGCACTTAACAAAGCAAACACTGGTTTTGCAACAGTCATTTCTCAGTGCATGCACAGTATGTAATACTGGAAGGGGAGGAGACGGTGTGCTGTGATCTCAAAGAAGAACAGTAAATACTTCCAGGATCCCACTGAAGAACGAACCTTAGTGAAGAGGCTAAGTGCTGGTTTTGCAGCCAGGGCTCAGCTGGCTACACATCTGGCACTAACTATAACAAGCACCCAGTGTTCTGTCTCTGACTAATACAATCAATATTTTTCTCGAAACCGATAAGCTTTTCCCAGAGATCCAAGAACTGCTGGCTTAGTCCTCACATTGCTGCTTTAGGTGAGTCACTGTGTGACTTGCTCATGTGTGGTAGGATCCACATTTCTGGGCATACTTCAGGATAATCAACTTCAGAGATCAAAAAATGACTTTTCAAGTTCAAAATCCCAAATCCCTTCCACTTACAACCAACTCAAAATTGCAAATCATAACCACATAAATTATTTCAGATGCATTCATGCTCTCAAAGTCATGAAGAGCAGCACAAAGGTATAGTCCATGGAGTAAGAAATCTTGTTCTTTCAGTTAAGAATAGGTCTGTCTACTTTGACAATCAAATCCATGAAGAATAAGCCTGTCTCCATCGTATGTGATTACACAGTCCTGCCTGCTTTCCTGACTGTAACAGAACGTCCCACTTCATCACTTCTAAATACATTCACCATTAATTCACTTTAATCCCACAGTGAAAGTCTGTGGCAGCCTAAGTGTTCACTATTCAGTTGTGGCCCAATTAGATGCCTCTCCTCTGTAGGTCCAACCGTCCCTTATTCCTAGATGACAATGGCACTACAGTTAAACCTGTCCCTGTCACCTGTGTGGTTGAGCACCACGCTACTACTGTCCAGTAAAACCAAAGGAGACATAAAAACAAACACACTCAGACAAATCACACCGCAGACAGAAGGCGTCAAGACGTTATGTAACAACCGTCAATTACTACACATTGCTGCATTTCCAATGGAGTCGGTGGCATACTGAATGCTTCTTACTGTCAACTGATAAGGAGAGTTTCATCACGCCAGAAGGCAGGCAGGTGTGTGCCACAAAGATAAAAGATTCCTGGCACACACATGCACTCACAAACTCCCTTGCTAAGCAGAGAGTGAAGGCACATGCCAAACTGAGACCCAGCCAGAAAACCCCTGGTCCTACTCTCTGGTACCAGGACTTACTCTTTTTTATATAAGATTTATTTTATTTATTTTGAAAGACAGAGTTACAGAGAGAGGTAGAGACAGAGAGAAGTCTTCCCTCCGCTGGTTCATTCCTCAGATGGCCACAACAACCAGAGCTGCACCAATCTGAAGCCAGGACCCAGGAGCTTCTTCCGAGTCTCTCATGCGGGCACAGGGGCCCAAGGACCTGGATAATCTTCCACCGCTTTCCCAGGCCACAGCAGAGAGCTGGATCATGAGATGAACAGCCAGGACTAAAACCAGCGCCCATAGGGGATGCTGGCGCTTCAGGCCTGGGCGTTAACCCGCTGCACCACAGTGCCAGCCCTGACCATGGCTTATTCTTGAAAAGGTTTTAAGTGGCACATGCAAGATTAGATTGGGGCTACCCTACTAACTTGATTTATTAAAAGTTAAGCATGGAAAGATGATGAGAAAAAGAAATTAAAAGCAGACCTCTCTTAAGATCTGCCTGAAATGCTGCAGATCCCCCACAAGGAGGGATCGGGGCACTAGGTCAGAGAAATGGAGGTGCTGATGTCTTATGAGACACATCCTGACATAGCTAATAATTCACACAGCCTCCTCTTCTTAGGGTCAAACTGCAACTTTGACATTTACTAGTGGATAGGCTTCTAAAATGGCAATAGCTTCTTTGGGTGCTAAAAACATGCACTTTCCTAAAAAGTCAGAGATGGCTGTATCTTTTTAGTGGATAGAAAAACCCCTATGGGAAGGACAGAATGATCTCCAGAACAGTCATTACCTCTGGGGAGGCAAGAAGGACAAAAGCACAGGAAGGGGGGGTGGTGGTAGCCAGATCAGATCAATCTGAAAAAACAGACTGAAACACATATGTTAAAATGTTAGCATTTGGGCAGGAAGGGGGGTGGGGCACTGGTACAGTGATTAAGTGTCACTTAGGACACTGCACACCACATCAGAGTGCCTATGTTCAAGTCCCAGCTCTGTTTCCAATTCCAGTTTCCTGCTAATGCACACCCTGGAAGGTAGCAGGTGATGGCTGAATTCATTGGGCTCCTGCCATCCATGTAGGACACCCAGACCCAGTTCTGGAACTCTTGTTTGTAACCTGGCCCAGTCCCAGCTGTTATGAGCACTTGGGGAGTGAACCATCCATCAGATAGAAAATCTCTGTCTGTCCCTTGTCTCTTTTCCAATGAGAATAAACTTTTTAAAAAAGAATGAAATGTAAACAATTAACATTTAAGTGGAAACCAGACACAAAGCCACAAAGAAAATGCAGGACAGGGCCTAAGCAATGCTAAGTGGCAAAGTCCAATCATGCTGCTTTGATTAAATATAATTTCCAAGCAACACAATAAATATACACAAGCCTCCTGGGAACACTCAAGTCCAAGATAACACACACTACAGCTGGAACTCACTTTATAGCTTTACATTTTATTGTAAGACAGTCCTTTCGTATCAATCTTGTTAACGAAAGACCCATATCAATACCTTTGTATTTGCCAAATAAAATGCAAGCCCTTATTTGAAGCTACACTGGAAGATGTGCTGTGTTATGTAAGGACATGTGCATTTGTTCCTCTGAATGAAGCCAAACTCCAGGAGGCCTAAATATGGCAGCCTGATTTTTAGTGCTAAAGCTAAGCTGGATCAGAGTGTAACTGACAAAGAAGTCCACATTTCTGTCGAGCACTCAATGATCAACAGCAGGACTTAGGCCTGAGCTAACAAATGCAGCTGCTGCCACAGAGAAAGCTCAAAAAAATTCACAGCCTTGTTCTCCCAGAGCCTCCAACAAACAGCCCATTCCAACAACTGAATCAACAGAACAACAGCATTTTAGAGCTGGTCTCTATCGCTCTTGCTATCAGTTTTAACAACTGTCTATCTTAGGCACCTATATATCTTGAGAGCATTAGATTCAGGCCACCTACAAAAAGCACACCTATATCATAGAAGCTGCAAATTGTTAGAACAGAAACCAAGTTGGTCCCAGATACTTTATTGGATTTACACAGCCTTTTGTTAAAACATGAATTAGAATAATACTCATAAAAGTATGGAGGTTCTCTTTCCTGAGTATCAGAGGTCCTAGCAACACTGAGCCATTCAACCTACCTGGTTTGAATAAAGCAGCAGTTGTTCAATGTATACAAGGCCTGTGCACTACACTTCTCACCATCCCCTAAGCTCTGTGTGCATAGCATCAGCAACTCACACTACTCGCCCCACACTGTAACTACGGCATAACACTAAGGGTGTCATGCCATGAAGGCACTGAAAATAAATAGATTCCTCTTTGAACTAAAGTAGGGGGTGGAGGAGAGACAGGGAAGAAGGGCTTGGTTTCTAAAACATTTTAAAGAGGGGAGGTAGAGCCTGAACCCAAAGCCGTCCCTCACCACTAACATACACACATTTCCAGGATCCTGACAGTATGTTGCCAACATACACAACTCCCTTACTTATACTGGTGGGTTCTCAAGATACCTGAGACTCCTGACTCTGAACAGCATTCACTGTGGCCTAAGAAGGAATCAGCTCTGCTCTGATCTTATTTAAGGACTCATGAAGGTATACTGGCTTATTCTGATGCAATGCTCCTACTATCCAAGTCAGCCATGGGAATTCCTTTCAACTTGCTAAAGCATCAGATACCCACAAATTCTGTGCCCAAACTCTTATCAAGAAAACCAAACATCACACTGTAATATTTTGGAAGCTGGAGGAAAGAAAATCATGGCTAAAAAAAAAATGCTGATGTAGAAAGGAGAAATTACTCTTAATTACTCTTCAGTAAAAAGTTATAAGTATCAGATATAAGCACACAAAAGATGCAGAAAGGGAGGTGGAAGGGAATGCCACTCATCAATCAGTTTCGAGGAAAAATAAACACATCTATACCAAATAAAATATCTGAGAAAGAACTACAACAAGCCCCTTCTTGTGCATGGATGCATAAGTATAGGTATATAGACAGACAGAGCTTCAAGAAGCTCATGCAAGATGCTATTATGAAAAAACTTGCATAGATTTGAAAGTTTTTGTGCACTGAAATAAACTTATCTATTAATTCCACCTTCGCACAAAGTTTCTGAAGTATCCTCACATATGTATATACCACCATATTATGATATAGTTTACAATACATTGAGTTACCACTGAAAATGCACTGTCATTTTTAAAATAAATAAAGAATTACAGTATGCTAAATAGGAAGAATTTATAGAGCCCATACGACATGAGTTTCAAGGTACTTTATCAAAATCTGATTTGCTCAATCAGAACTGTCAAAGTTCACATTCTCAGGAGTGCCTGCAGAGTTTCAAGCAACAATTCACCATCTAAAATGAAGAGCGCTTCTCTGTAGGGTTATAGATTCAGCATCAGATAACTTGGAAGCCATATCCATGGTAAATTTCCAAAAGCTGGTTTTCATCCACCCACAGGTAGAAAAGAGGGTAAACACTCACTGCAGAGAGCTGGCTCCATGTGGATCTCAGAGGCTTATGGTGAATCACAATTTTTTCATCCGACTTCTGCTCTTTGGGCTCTGACTCTTCATCTGAATCAATGTCAAGCGCTTTTTCTTTGTAGTTTTGATACAGGACTGCATTTTCTGCAACAAAACAAGCCCTGATGATCACTAATTTTCTTCAATCAACATGCAATTTATTATAAAGTACTTCCATACTTACACAATATTTTGTCTCTAGTTTAATAAACAATGGACAAAGGGACAAATGGATTTTGTCACTGAAAAATAATTGCAGAAAAGTGACATTCTCACTCACACAGTTGTGCCCCAACCTCATCTGCAGGGCAAGGGAGGCACCTTCTATGACATGCCGATGGAAGCAACGTTTCTGTCTTTATTCACCACTCATGAAGGACAGGCAGGTCTCTTAAGTCACTGGTTTTTAGAATAAACTGGATTTATTCCCTAACTTTCCTTCAAGACCTTGAAGGAATTGACTTGAATTTAACAAACATTTATTGCACATCTAGGAGGTGTCAAGTTCTAATAGTAAAATAGAAAACAAAAGGCACCTCCCCTGCTTTCATGAGTGAACAATATAATTCAGAAAAACAAAGTCACTCCTACATGCATCTATTGCTTCAACTGATGATGAGAAAATAGCTGCTAGATGCCAGCAACTGCTATGGGAAGACAAAAAAGAAAAAAATCTCAATGTTCAAGGAGGTAACATTAAAGTGAGAAATTACCAAAAATAAATAAGTAAATCTTATATATTTCAGGTATTGGTAAATGTCTTGGAGAAAAATAAACAGAGAAAGGGAGTGGAAAGTGCTGGAAAGAAGGTATGCAGATATTAAATAGAACAGTTTAGCAAAGCAGAACCAAGGTGACACTGAAGGAAGGAAAGGAAAGAGATAAGAAAGCCAGCTACCGATAGTTAAAAAGCATCTCATCGAGGGAACAGCTGGTTCCGGGCCCTGGAGTAGGACACTGGTTTGAGTATATGAACAAGCAGAACCCAGAAGGCCTGTATAGAATACTGTGAGGAAGGAGCAAAAATATATGAGGGTACAGAAGTTCATGGGAAAAATAGAAATAATAGGTCAGCTTATTAGGGTGCAAACATGTACCTAGAAACTACAGGACTTCTATACAGGTGTTCTGAGAAGAGAGTGTCAGCAGGGTGTGATCTTGTCTAGGGGTCAGGGAAATGTCAATAAGGAAAATTTAAGATCTGAAAGTTAAGGAGTTGCCGAGCTAAAGGAAAAAGTATTTGCCAAAGCCCTGAGGCAAGGGGAAGCATCATACCTTCTAAGAACAAAGGAAGGTCAGTGTGGCTGGAGCTTGGGTGTGATTAGCGGCCAGAGAGAGCAAGGTAGGTTAGAGAGATGAGCAGACTCTCCAAATGAGGGAGACCCCATTAAGAACCGGGTTTTCACTGCGTTTTACAGAAGGAGGCTTCATTCACACTGTAATGATTGCATTTTATGCTAAATGCAATGGGAATCCACTGAGAAAAGATTTCCTGAGATTGAAGAGCAAAACTGTGTGACTTATATGGGAGACAAATTAGGATGCTACTGGGGTGGCCAAAGAAAGGTGACTGGGTCTTAGGCCATGTGACATAGTGACTGGTGAAAGACTGCATACGGGGACAGAGAGAAGGAAGGGTGAAGGATGCTTCCCAGGCTTCAGGTACCACAGTTGGAAAGCAGGAGACAGGAACACTTGAGGAAATTCAGGTCTAGTGTGAAGGATTATCAGACTGATTTGGGACATACTGAATTTGAAATGCCTTGCCTATCTACTAGGCAAGCAAACATTTGCCTCTTGTCTTACCAACCAGAGATAGTTCTGTTTGCACCACAGCTAACATGGAATCTATGCAAGATTGTACTGATCTCTGATTGTTCTGCAGTAAAACTGAGTTTCCCCTAGTCTTTAAACTGCTTTGTGTTTGGCACCAAGTATAGGCATAACATTGGTATGATTTTTCATTCATTCTCATAACAAGGTAGACAACATTATTATTAGTCTCATTTCCCATATGATGAAACTGGGGCTCACTGAGGTTCAGGCTCTCGCTCAGTGTCACTTAACTGGTAAGTAGAAGCAGTAAGACAGGAAGCCAGGTCCTCCTGGCTCCAAGATCATGAGTTTTCACCACACAGCTACACTGCTTCCTGAGTGACTGCTATGGCTTGAATATTAGTTTTGATGTCCCCAGATCTGTGTATGAAAGGTTTGGTCCTAAAAGTTTTATGTTAATGTTATGGATGAATATTAATTTTTAACAGATTAAGGGCAGAAATCTAATCCAATTATAGTGTCTGATGGTAGGTTCTTTGATTTTGATTTTTATTTATTTGAAAAGCCAAGAGAAACAACAGGGAGATAATCCTTCTGCTGATTTTTTCCCCAAATAGAGGCTAAAACTCAGTTCAAGTTTCCCACATCAGTGGCAGGAGCTACTTGAGCTACCAGCTGCTGTCTTCCAGGATGAGCATTAGCAAGAAACTGGAATTGGAAGCAAAGCTAGGACTCAGGTCCAGGTACTCAGATGGGATACAGGCAGTTTAAGTAAAGTTTTAACCACTGAACCAAATGCCCATCCCAAAGTACAGCCTTTAGAAAGTGTTTAGACTGGGTTCGGTTCTGGAGTGCCATGATTAAAATATGGTGGCTTTACAAGGAGGCCACACTGACATAGATGGCAAGTGTGCTCCCAGTCGCTCCGCTCTTGGACGCACCATGTGATCCTTCCTCTGTACACGCTTTGCCTTCGTCATCCTCCAGCCTTACCAGATGCCAAGCCAGTGAGGTCCACCTGATCTTGAATTCCAGAACTGTGAACCCAAATATGCCTCTTTCCTTCTTAAGCAGCTTCTCTTAGGTATTTATAGTGACAAAAAAGCTAACTAACACAGGCATATTCTTGTTAGTCATTAAATGTAAGAATCATTCATTCCTGATGTATATATTTATATTTGTAAAAAAAACACTCTATGTCATATTTGAGAAAAGGAAAGAAAGAATACACAGAAAGTTATATAGTAAAAAGAAACACAAAACTAGCTCAAATGAAGGTTTGCTCTCTGACTTTTAAAAATCTCCAAAACCTTAACCCTCTGAAGCAAAGGTCACAGAATCAATGTCAAGTTCTAGGAGGTACAAAGCATCTCCCTAAGAAGGCATCAAGTTGAGGTCGTCTTCAGTGCACACTGAGATAGTACAAAGGAAACAAAAGGAACAAAGAGCCAGATCTCTGACCTAGCACTGGCTATGTTATTAGCCATGTGGCAGTGGACAAGTTACTACACCTCTCAGAGCTTCTGGTTTCCTCCATTACCAAAATTACAGAGATGAACTTAGCCTAACCAGTTAAAATATTATTTCTAGGTTTCTTCCCCATGTCCAATGGTTTTCTAAGATTAGTATAATGATAACCCAAGGTTATCTAACTCTTCAGTGGTTTTACTTACAGAGGAGCAGCGCTTCTTTATTCTTCAAAGGTTGGAAAATCTTAGCATTGCACAGCATGACAGAAAGCAAGTACACCCACTGCCACCAGGAGCCTCCAGCCCTTAGAGGATGCAGCTGGGACTGCTCCCGCGAACTCTTGGCTGACACTTGAGCCATCTATTTTCAGAATGTCTACTAATCTGATTAGGGTTTGAACACCTGGAGGAAGCTGTTTTTGTTTTTGCGAGCCTTAACAAAAATATTATACAGCTTACAAACTCTTAAGAATATGTTTCTGTCACCCAGAAAAGTTATAATTCCCCAAAGGAAACATAAGTCAGAAATTATAATAAAATGTGGAAATATGAGGAAAAGAATATTCAAAGGAAATGCAACCTAAGGAACCATGACTTAAGATCTAAACGACAAACTAAGAATTATTAACTAAAAATCTAGGGCCTACGCTTTCTTCTCCACTTTTTGAGAAAAGACTGGGATGGAGCCCAAGCAGAGAAGAATTAAAAATCCCAGGACACTGACAAGTTATCAGCTTATTGAAAATTCTATGAACTTCATTCACTGTTGATATTATTAGATGACAATTTAGCTTAGCACAGAGCTTTGCACTGTATAATTTGGGCAAAACTTGGACTTATTTCTCATTTTAAGTGTTTTTGTTACTGCAGTTGGATTTCAACTTATAATTGATATTCCACATTGAAAAAGCAATAAAAGTCTGGAAAATTACATGCTTACCTTCCCCATCAAATGTTCCTTGTCCTTTCAGCATTTTTTTCTAAGAGACAAGCAAAAAATTTCAAAAAGAGGAAAAAGCAAGGCAAATTATGCATGAATGAGCCAAACAGAAAATACATCTATTTTAAGTAAAAGTACTTTTTCTATTGTTCCATTCATTAGATTTCCAAGAGCACAACACAGTAAATACACACAGCAGTTCACTCCTATGACCACAATTCACTGAAACAGTGAAATAAAATATAAATGTCCCCCACAGCCTGTCAAAACAGATTGAAAGTCCTCAAATGACCAGCCGCTCAATTCATTTCACTACTTACAACTCACTATCACTGTTACACTGAATGTTGCTATACTTGCAGAGTTGGAAAAAACCACATAAAAAATTCTATAATGTCTTTTAAGATCATACACTCTAAAATAAAACAGGCTTGCTTGTGTATTACACATGTGACATTTATATAGACTGGTTCCAGTTCTCTGATTAATCAAGAAAAAATGTGGCTGCCAAAAGGAATCTCGGCCCTATTACTGAGATCTGCCTTGTTTCTGGGGAAGGCAGTGCATACTCTCAAATATCTCTTTCTAGTTTTCCGTAATTCTTTACGTTCTGTTTGACAGTATTTCAGAAAGTGCAGCTCCTAGGCCTGTATCAGGTAGCAATTTCTCACAGCTGAATCTATCCTGAAATTCTGGTCCAACAATTTGTTAAATGCACTAAAAGACAACTAGGTATAAAAATGGAAATGAAATGCAGAGGCCATGATGACATGAATAAGCAACAAAACAGATGACAAACTATCTTTTGGGATTCTAGTGATTGATTTTAAAATTAACACTGCCTGACATCACCTGTGTGATCACCACTTAAAAAAACAACTCCATGGGGGCCAGCAGCCAGTGCTGTGGCATAATGGGCTGGGCCACCTTTGCCTGCAGCACTGGCATACTATGTGGGCGTGGGTTCAGGTCCCTGCTGCTCCACTTCTGATCCAGCTCTCTGCTGATGGCCTGGAAACAGTGAGGGATAACCCAAGTGCTTGGGCCCCTGCTCCCGTGTGGGAGACAAGGAGGAAGCTCCTGGCTCCTGGCTTCCGATCATCAGCTTCAGCTGCTTCGGCCATTTGGGGAGTAAACCAGCGGGTGGAGGACTTTTATCTCTGGCTCTCCCTGTCTGTGGCTCTGTCTCTCAAATAAATAAATAAATCTTTAAAAAAAAAAAAAAAAGCCCCACAATGAAAGCAGAATATCATCAACAGGCTCAAAGGGGAATCAGCATTATCCTGAATTATCATCAGCTGTGGTGCTATTACCCAGACTGACCCTTCCAAACAAAGGCCAGAAAAACTGACCAACACAGTGCAGACCCGGCCTCAGACATCTGCAGTAAAAGTGCTCAGGGCTGATGCAGCCAATCCTTCATTTGCCATAACTTTTGTCTTTTGTCCCGGAAAATTAGCTGGAACTTAGCAAGCTAAAAGTGATAGGAGTTTCTCTTCCTCCCACAAAGCTGCGGACAAGCCACAGAATGTTCCAGGTGTGCACATCCAACGCAGAACTAAAACAACGACACCTGGTTTCCTCTGTGTTCCTTCCCACTCTGAAGGCATTCACTCTAGGCTCTGCAAACGGCAACGCCACACGCTTGCTTGCCCACTCTTACCTTTATCCTGCCCAGGCTGGAAAACTTCTCCTTGTCTTCCATCACTGCCTTCAGAACAGGCTGGGACATTCTGTTCTTCTTCTTCGAGCTGGTAGGGCTGTCAAAGTCACAGCCACTGACCACGGCCCTGCGGTAGGAGGTGGACCGCAGGCCCCTGCGCAGGGACCCCGGGCTGTCCAGGTCGTTGTCCAGCTCGCCCTCCTCCCCTGCAGAGCCCAGCGGCGCTCCGAGACCCTCCACCATGCTGCGCACCTTGAGCAGTCTCTTGTGGGGCTCCACATTCTGACTGTTGGATTTACTCAGTTTAATTTCCGAGGCCAGGCTCTTCGGAATGATCTGCTGCTTGCCCACTTTGAGGGCGGCAGGGCTGTTTGTACTCAAGATCACCGCAGGGTTCTCCGGGAGCTCGTTCTCCTTGGAGGGCAGCCTTTGCAGGGGCAGTTTTTGTTCCGAAGACATTTTCTGGGGAGCAGGAGAGTGCCTCGAGGGTCCCCGATCCGAGTCTTGAGCGATCTGACCGAGCTGCGCACCCAAGCCAGGGGAGTCCTTATTAGGCGCAAGGCCATTTGTGGTGGACGAAAGCACCGGGCTGGCAGTCAGTCGGGCCGGGTTCTCCTCTGGGCTGCAGGGGGCGGACGCATTAGGAGTCCGCGGGGAGCACGGCGGCAGCGGCGCAGGCGAGGTCACCGTGCCATTCGCCGGGGATTTCGCAGAGCCGCCCGACGGCGCGTCAGGCACCTCGGGTGACTTGGGCCCCCGGAGTCGAGGAGAGGCAGCCCGGTACTCCGGGGTGACGGTCCGACCGTTGGCCACAGCCCTCCGATGCGCGCACAGGAGCAGCGGGCTCCTCTGGAGCGTCCTGCCATCCGAGGCGGTGGGCACCAGGGCGGGAGTCTGCGCCGCGGGGAGAGTCCCTCGGTCCTCCACCGGGAAGTCGGTAATCAGCAACCCGCTGGGGCTCTGATAGGACTGGGGCCTCGGCTTGCTCCGGCCCAGCAACTGGGGCTGGGGGGTCGACCGCCTCCGCCACAAAGGGGTTATACTGTTGCTAGAAAAATCCACTTCGCTCTCGCCGTCCATAGCGGGGAGCCTCCGGGTTAGCCCCAGGGGGAACAGTACTCACCAAGTCTGGCCTGAAGAGGAAAGCAGTTGTGTACTGTGGGCTCCAGACGAGCCGGCACGGCTCACACAGCCGCGCGCTCGGAGCTTGGCGGTCACGCTGCGGTTGCGCGGGACGCGACTTGCGGCACTTACACGCCCTTTCTCGGGCAGCAACCGCCGCCACAGCGCTGCGCGGTCCCGGGTAGCAATCTGGGGGGCTGCTCGGGCCGAGGCATCCAGTCACCTCCGCGCCCCCTCCTGGGTCCGGAGACCACCCGCGCGTCTAGAGCCCGCCACCAAGTCGCGGATGCAAGCCAGCCGACGCACAAGAAGCTTGGGACGAGTTCAGCTTTCTGGAGAAACTCGCCGCGGAACGTTCCCCTCCGCCTCCATCCAGCCGCCCGCCCCCATAGTGGGCCCCCCCCCCGCCCCCCAAGCGCTCCAATTGCCGGGCTCCCAGTCAGATTTACCTTCCCGGGCTTGCAGAGCCCGGGGCCGAGAGGCGCCCACCAACCCGTGGGTGGCCCGGGGTCCGGACCGAAACGCCGCGGCTACAATCTCAGGAGATCATTGCTGCCGACGCGGGCGCTAGCCCTGCCCCCCCAGACTCGCCACGCCTCCGGCCTCGGCCACGCCCCCGGACTGGGCCCCGCCAGGGCGCGCCGCGCTCTCACCGCCCCCACGTGCTGGAGTCCGCTCGTGTGCGTGGAACGGAGGCGCGCACCTGAGCCGAGTGCCGGGCTCCGGGGCTCCGGGGCTCCGGGGCTCCGGGGCTCCGGGCTCCGGGAAGGGAGCTGCGGGCGCGCGGGGTCCCGGTAAGGAGCGCTGCGTGGGAAGG
Organism: Lepus europaeus; assembly: GCF_033115175.1. NCBI lineage: Eukaryota > Metazoa > Chordata > Mammalia > Lagomorpha > Leporidae > Lepus > Lepus europaeus. The sequence continues at coordinate 126,894,439 of NC_084828.1, forward strand.
GGCTTGGGAGCCCTGGTGTGACGCAGTTTACGGAGCCCGGAGCCCCGACAGTCTGGAGTGTTGCAGCTGAGTTAAGTTTGTGAACCCCGAGAGCGAGACCGCGGGGCTCCAACGCAGAGAGCCGTACCTTTCTCAGTATTGAGCTGGGATGACAAAAAACGGGTAGTCTTGCCCTCCTAAAATGCCTTATTCTGGGGGCAGACTTGCCTTTTTGAACCTGGAGTATTTCCCAATATATATACGCCAGCGGCTGTGCGGAGAACTGGGTGGCTAAGAAAACAGGAGGGAGGAAGTTTTCATTGAATTATCTTTGGACTTTGTACGTTTTGAACCTTGAAAGCGATCTATTGAAAATAAGCTCAGTGCTGAGTCTGGAGCTGTGTCGCCTGGAGTTCCAAAAGTCCTACAGAGAACCAAAATAATAAATACATACATACATACTTACATAAATACATACATAACATTTTTTAAAAAATAAGTTGCTGCCTGTACATAGAATAAAATTGAAAATCCATAGTATGGCTCATGAGGACCCGCGCCGTCCTATCCCTTTAAATGCAGTGAGCTCGGGGGTCTCCTGGCTCACCATTCTTTGGTCACACCCACTTAAAGTTTGACAGCCTCAGAACCTTCCCTTATGTTCCTTGTTGACCTTCTGACTTCTCACCTTCTGACTTCCTGTCGACTCCTGAATTAGATCACTGCCTCATTTATTTACTTTCCCAGCCACCTGTTCTCTTTTCCAAAGATGCAAGTCTGTGTGTGTGTATGTGTGTGTTTATTAGCCGTTCTTCTTTACACTTTAATCTGCAGGAGGGCAGGACCCTGCGTGTTTCCCCTCCTTATTCCAGGCACGTAGTGAACGCTTAATAAATAATCTGAATGAGTGAATGAACGAATGAGAGGAATGAAGTGAGAACAGTGGCGTTCAGTTGCCAAACAGAAAGTTGGTTTTGTCCTGGCCAGCCTCCTACCCTGTAAAAAATAATGAGGCAAACTTGAGAAGAAAATGGTTTTAGACCAAAAGGTATGCATAAGTGATTCTATTGGCAAGACTACTAGGTCCTCATTCAACAATGGTGCATTCAATGAGCACCTGTGTGCAAGCTATGCTGCTGGATTTCGCCCTAGACAATGTACATTAAATGTAATGGCCAAAAATATTAGGCCATCTCTGGGTGGTGAGATTAAGAATGTTTTTTCATGCTTCTTTGTACCTTTCTGTACTTACCACATACTTTACATGAACGTATATTATTTTGATCTGAGTCATATTTTTAAACCAGAAGAAGAAATGCTATCCAAAAATGTATAAGAAAAAAATGTTTAAAAGGAGCTTCCCAAATATTTTAGTTGATAAAAGGCACATTAGGCATGTATACACAGACCCTCTTTACCGTAGGGCATGTTCTATACCAATACATGTTACTTTTGTGCTGGAAAAACATGTAATAGATTTACTTTTAAGAATGCTTAGTGACACGCGGAGTATTTACCTAACTCGAAATGCAATCTGTGATCTATGTTATGAATCTGTAAATGGTGATGTGAGAAGCTGGCTTCTTGTCAGATTGCGTTAGTTCTGTAAACAACTGCAACTGATGTCTGTGGAGAAATCACAGCACGACATGCCTCATTCCTGAGCAGCAACATAATGCCCACCTATACATCAACGACAATGACAGAATACCAGCCTCTGTTCCTTCACTAAGGGAAGTCCAGAAGCTCACAGACCTGGTGCCTCGTTTTTTACCCCCATTCAATTTATCTTACCTGCTCAAATCCAAGATATCTTCAATTATGTGTTCTACCAAAAAACAAAAGAACTACTCAATAAACAATGTAGCATCACCAAAGGTTTTATTTTATGACTTGCTTTTAGACTTCTTTACACCTAGATCCTTTAACAATGTGCTTATGAAGAAGAATACATAAAATAGGGGCTAGCGTTTGGCTGACAGTCGAGTTGCCAGACAGGTGTCCCCTGGTGAGTGCCTGGGTTCTCCTCAAGACTGACTCTTGACTCCAGCTTCCTGCTAGTGCACACTCAGCAGGGGATGGCTCAAGTTGTTGAGTCCTTGTCACACACTTGGGAGACCTGTACTGAATTTCCAGCCATTGAGAGCATTTAGGGAGTGAACTAGCAAATGGTTGCCCTATCTCTTTGTCTCTCTGTATCTGTCTCTCACTCTTCTTTATGCCTTTCACATAACGAAGAAAATAGAGGCAAAATAAATTGATTAAAATTCTGTACACTGAGCTTAATTCTGAATTCGTTTTCACAAGGAGCATTGATGTATGTTTTTCCACACAATATCATTGATAATGCAGTATTTCTTATAAATACTTTCCATTCATGCCTCTGGAATTTGCTTACTAATTGCTGACACCCATTCTGCAAACTTGAGGTTGGCACTACCCCATTTAAATAAAACATAATTTTCTTGTTTGACTAAATTATGTGTCACTGCAGTCTCTGGGCCAGACAGAAGTTTCTTACAAATTGTGGTTCATACCTTAACTATAGTCCTGAATGCTACATGAACTGAGCACATCAACCTCTTGTTGTTTTGGATTTGCTTTCATCTATGTTGACACATCTGGCAGTTTCTCCTGCCTTCAGTTGCATTTCTTAGCATACGGCTTTGATATGTATAGTACTAAAATGCACAGAATTTACTAGAAATGATGATGATTCAGCGATTACCATGTTTAAAAATACAAGCATACTTCAAAAAGTTCGTGGATTGGGATTTAAAGATAAGTTTATTTTAGTGTAAAAAATAAATCATGCATCAATTTTTTTCATAATACACATTTTCATGAATTTTTTGAAGCTTTATATAGAGGCAATGCCAACTCTATCATCACTGTCACCTGACCAGTGGCTAGAAAGGCACATCCCAGCTTCACAGAATGTGGGACCAAGTACTTCTTAGACTTGGAAAAATAAAGTATTCTATGTTATTAGGAATGATACATTTCATTGGTGTATTCCAATAGCATATTGAACCATTAGATTTTTCAATAGCATAATGCAGAATATGTTGCTGCGTATAGGGAAACATATTTGCATTGAACACCAATTATGGGTCTTTGGTACAACATTCATGCTAAGTTGTCTCTGCAATTTGTTAACTAGTCTTATTACCTTTGCTGTTACTATTCTCTGAATCTTCTTTTCACATTTGATTACCAAGCACTAGGCCTTATGTTCCTGAAGCTTGTGCACTTCTCATTGCACTTTAGCCCTGATATCACTTCAATATGAAGAAGCTGAGGTCCAAAAACCTCTTCTCGTTCTGTTGGTAAGTGATTCAGAATTCTAACTTGGTTCTTCATCATACTCCAGAGCCCATGCACTGAACTATGCAGGAAACCAAGCTCACCAGAGCAGAGAACTTGCTTTAAAAGTGATGGAAACTTAATTTGGCCAGATATGGTGAGAATAGAATGTAGTGTGTAATGTTGACTGAGGAGTCTGGATTTTACCTAGATGCAACTGACACTTCATGAAGGACTTTAAAATTGGCTAGCTGAGGGCTGGTGCTGTGATGTAGCCACTACCTGGATTGCCAGCATCCCACATGGGCGCCAGTTCGAGTCCCAGCTGCTCCACTTCTGATCCAGCTCTCTGCTATGTCCTGGGAAAGCAGTGAAAGATGGCCCAAGTCTTTGGGCCCCTGCACCCTTGTGGGAGACCCAGAAGAAGCTCCTGGTACCGAATCAGCGCAGCTCAGGCCATCACAGCCATCTGGGGGCATGAACCAGGGAATGGAAGACCTATCTCTCTCTTTCTCTTTCTCTCTCTCTCTCTCTCCTTCCCTCTCTCTGCTTCTGGCTCTCTGTAACTCTTTCAAATAAATAAATAAATCTTTTTAAAAAACTGCTATCCGTTAAAAAATAAATCTGATGATACCAATATCAGAAACAAAAAAGCAGAGGTTGACAGATTTGACCATTTTAAAAGTAACCTTTGTGAATTGAGAAAAGATGCATAAACTCATAAAATTAAAGATTTTAGAGGGAAATTAGTAAAAATATTTAAATATCTGCATATAATAACAAGGTTAATATTTCTATCATTCACAAATAAATAAGAAAAAATGACTAAACAAACAAAAGGAAAATGAGCAGAGTGAGGATAAGCATTTTAGAGAAGATATAAATGCCCCTTATACATTAAAATATACTCGGGGAGTGGGCCTTTAGCCTAGCAGTTAAGACACCAGTGTACACATTGGAGTAGCTAGGTTCCTTTTCTGGCTCTGGCTCCTGACTGCAGCTTCCCACCAATGCAGACCCTGTGAGGTAGTGGTGATGGCTCAAATAACTGCATTCCTGCCACCCTCGTGGAGACCTGGCTTGCCTTCTCAGCTCCTGGCTCTGACTATTGGAAGGCATTTGGGGAATGAACCAGCAGATGAGAGCTTCTCTCTCTCATTCTCTCCCTTTCAAATAAATAAAAATTTATTTTTATTTTTTGACAGGCAGAATGGACAGTGAGAGAGAGAGAGAGAGAAAGGTCTTCCTTTTCCGTTGGTTCACCCCCCAATGGCTGCTGCGGCTGGCCAATCCAAAGCCAGGAGCCAGGTGCTTCTTCCTGGTCTCCCATGCAGGTGCAGGGCCCAAGCACTTGGGCCATCCTCCACTGCACTCCCCGGCCACAGCAGAGAGCTGGACTGGAAGAGAAGCAACCAGGACAGAATCCGGCACCCCGACCGGGACTAGAACCCAGTGCGCCAGTGCCGCAAGCAGAGGATTAGCCTATTGAGCCACAGCGCTGGCCCTCAAATAAATAAAAATTTAAAAACATGTATACTCAATCTGCTTCACTTCTGATCCAGTTCCCTGATAATGCACCTGGGAAGCAATGGAAGATGGCCCAAGTGTTTGAACCCCTGCCACCCATTTAGGTGACCTAGAAGAAGCTATTGGCTCCCAGCTGTGGTCTGGCCCAGCCCTGGCTGATGTGGCCATTTGGGGAGTGAACCAGTCAATGGAAGATCTGTCTCTCTCTGTCTCTGTCTCTCTCTGTGTAACTCTAACCTTCAGATAAATAATCTTTTTTTAAAAGCATATATAAATATGTGTATATATATATATATATATACTCAACCTCAATAATTAAAACAATTTAAAATAATGAGAACATAATTTTTAATTCATTGACTTGGCAAAGATAAAATAAGCTAATATACATTATTGGCAAAAGTGCAGGTAAAGGAGAATTCTGAATTAGTCATGATAAGATTGTAAATTAGTACTCCAATGGTAGTTTTTTCACTTTATGTTGCTATATGGGCAAACTGTTGAAATCTTTACCTAATATGTACTAAACTGATCTTCTGTATACAAAGAGAATTGAAAATGAATCTTTACATGAATGGAAGGGGAAAGGGAGCGGGAAAGGGGAGGGTTGCGGGTGGGAGGGAAGTTATGGGAGGGGGGAAGCCATTGTAACCCATAAGCTGTACTTTGGAAATTTATATTCATTAAATAAAAGTTTAAAAAAAAAAGGAAAAAAAAATTACCACAAACTTTCTGAAGAACAATTAACAATTAATAATACTTAACGAAAGCACTGAAATCAAGTAGATCTTCAAACTAGAAATTCCACATGCAGGAATCAATCCTGAGGAAATAATATTTGATGTGTGCAAAAAATATGTTCAATAATACTCATCAAACTATTTCTTTTATTTTTTATTTTAAATATATATTTATTTAGCAGCCTGCACAGTGGTGTAGCAGGTAAAGCCACTGCCTGCAGTGCAGGCATCCCATAACATATGCATGCCGGTTCGAGACCTGACTGTTCCACTTCTGATTCAGCTCTTTGCTGTGGCCTGGGAAAGCAGTAGAAGATAGCCCAAGTCCTTAGGCCCCTGCACCCACATGGGAGACTTGGAAGAAGCTCCTGGCTCCTGACTTCAACCTGGCCCAGCTCCAGCCTTTGTAGCCATTTGGGGAGTGAATCAGCAGATGGAAGATCTCTCTCTCTCTCTCTGCCTCTGCCTCTGCCTTTCAAATAAATAAATACATTTTTTAAAAAAGATGGATTTATTTAGTTGAAAGCAGAGTTGTACAGAGAAAGGGAGAGAGAGAGCTTCTGTCCACAGATTCACTCCCCAAAATGGCCTCAATAGCTAGGGCTGGACCAGAACAAAGCCAGGAGCCTGGAACTTTATCCAGGTCTCTCACGTGGTTGCAGGGACCCAAGGAGCTGGGCCATCTACTGCTTTCCCAGATGCATTAGCAGGAGCCAGATCACAAGCCTAGCAGGTTGGACTGGAACTGATGCTCACATGGGATGCCAGCGACTCAGGTGGTGACTTAAGGCTATAATGCTGGTGCCACATCAAACTATTTCTTATGGTGACAAAAAATTCAGAAACATACTGTTTATTGGGAAGGGATGGGTTAACCATGTTGTGCAATGCGACCATTAAAAATAATGATGTAGAGTGGGCAGAGTAATATAATCTGCCAGTTGGGACACTGCGTACCCAGGTACCTGGGTACAAGTACTGTCTTAGATTCCTATCCATGTTCCTCCTGATGTGCACCCCAGGAGATGGCAGATAGTGGATCAAATGCTTCTGTCATCTACATAGGAGACCCAGATTGAGTTCTGGGTTCTTGTTTTCAGCCTGGCCCAGTCCTGGTTGTTGTGGGCACTTGATGAGTGAACCAATGGATGGAAGATTCGCGCTCTCTCTCTCTCTCTCTCTGTCTCTCCCCTCCTCTCCTCTCTCCCCCCTCCCTTTTTAAATACATACAAAAATAAAGGAGTGAATATATAATAATTCATAAGAAAATTCAGAATATATTGTTGAATGGCCAAAAAGCTGTTTTAGAAGATATCTTGCAGAATTTCCTGTTTTGAGTGGATATAGCTATGTGTTTATACATAGTGCCTAGATTTAGAAGAGTCAACAGAAGGTTATCATATCCACCTCTGGACAGTCACATTGAAGGTAATGTTTTGGTTATATTTTGCTGTGAAACAAATCACCTCAACAAGTATTGACATGAAATAGCAATTTTTGTTATTTATTTATGTTAGTTGATGTCTTTTATTAACTCCTCATATACCATTACTTCTCTTCCGGTTGAAGCACTAACTCGGACAATATTTGCCACAATAATGTCTGTAAAAGTACCGGCCATACACATTCCAGAACCACAGTCCTCCTGAAGGGCACAACACTCCAAAGTGCATTCCCACTGAAAACACCTAATTGTGCCATTCTCAGCTACTCCTTTTTTTAATAGTAATTTGTGGCAGCCAGCTTCCTTCTCTTAGGCGAGGTGTAAGATTTCTTCCTCCTTTTCTTAGCACCACCACAAAGTCTCAACACAAAATGGAGAGGACTCATTTGGAATGTTACAGCGAGATAAAGTTAGTCCATCTTCTAGTTTGCTTGCAAAGATAAGAAGATAAGTCTTTGCTGATGAGGAACAATTCTTTCCTTATCCTGAATCTCAGCCTTTATGTTCAACTTCAAGTGCAATGGTCTTCCTCTTAAGGAAGTCCCATTACAGATGGAGATTGGAAAAGCAACTTTTGTTATTTGTGATTTCTCACCCATCTGTGGGCTGGTTTGACAGTTCTTTAGCAGGTCTCACCTAAGTTCTTGCATGGGGCTGCAGCCAATTGTGGAATTACCTGGGCCATAATCACATTGATTAGTGTTGGCTGTTACCTAGGTTTCCTTAGTTCTAATTTCTCAAATCTTGAATGTTCTGAACAGGATAATACCCTCATGATAATATCCTAAAACAATTACAAAGAAAAATTTGGATTGGGTGCTTGAAAATAGGTTTTAAAGGCTGGCGCCGCGGCTCACTTGGCTAATCCTCCGCCTGCAGCGCCAGCACACCGAGTTCTAGTCCCGGTCGGGGCGCCGGATTCTGTCCTGGTTGCCCCTCTTCCAGGCCAGCTCTCTGCTATGGCCCGGGAGTGCAGTGGAGGATGGTCCAAGTGCTTGGGCCCTGCACCCCATGGGAGACCAGGAGAAGCACCTGGCTCCTGGCTTCGGATCAGCGCAGTGCACCGGCTGCTGCGCACCGGGCACAGTGGCCATTGGAGGGTGAACCAACAGCAAAGGAAGACCTTTCTCTCTGTCTCTCTCTCTCACTGTCCACTCTGCCTGTCAAAAATAAAAATAGGTTTTAAGAATTGATTACTTCTCATTGGGAAACAAATTTTTTAAAAGAAGATTTTCTGTAGAACTTGTAACAATGATTTGTGTATTTTTTTTTTCCTACTGCTTCACAAGTGTATTTGCAAGGAACTGGATACAAAGCAGAGCAGCCAGGACTCGAAAACACTCTAAATATCTTTTGAGCACTTACAGTATACCAAGCCATCTTTGAAGTGCTTCAGTGTATTAAGCACTTCAATTCTCACAACAACCACATGAGATAACAATTTCCACTATCTCCATTTTATGGATCATGAAACTAAAACCTAGAGACAATAGCAACCCATGCCATCTGGATTCAATTTGGCTCAAAACTATTATACTATTTTGCCATGTTGTTTGTGATCCCATTGTTCATTTACATATTTTTGCAAATGAAATGTAATCACCCCAAAGTCAGAGTGGTTCTATCTCCCATAGTGCTTCTGTAATGGCAGATTGATCAACTGATGATAATGCCCAGAGTTACTGTCAGGAAGAGGAAGAGCGGCAAGCAAGAGGGGATTCTCCAAGAAGCCAGAGAAAGGAACAGTTTCCCAAAGAAAAGTCAGGTCAGTAGTCTTGTTAATTGCCCAATATTTATTCAGGGCCAGGTTGATGCCAGATCTTGACCTAGTTATAGGTACAGGAGTAAAAGAAATAGTTACCTGATCTTTGCCATGGTGTATCAGGAAAGGTTGTTAGCAGACACAAAGGATTTGTTCGCTTGGGGTGTCACCAAATAATTGGCTTCAAGCAGGAGTCACTCAACAGAAAGTTTTTATTTATTTGTGACAAGTAAGACAGTGAGAGAAGAACATGCCTCCCTGAGAAGTTATCTAGGGTTTATATAGCCAGGGTTAGGGGAGTGTCCAGGATGTAGAAAAGTGGGATCCCTTCTTGTTCCAATATTCACTTAGGATGTAGCAAGCAGGGAGTGGAAGAGTCCTTCCTACTCAAACAGCACACATCTTCATAAATTGTATGATCTAAGTTCTGTCTCCTACTGATCTCTTGCCTCTCCCTTGTTTGGGGTGACCTGGCCCTTCTGAGTACAATGGTGCAAGGTACGTTTTCCTGGCACATCATCTGAAAAACAAGCCCAAACCAGTAACCTGTTTCAGAGTCTCTGCCCATGTTCTTGTGCCCCTCTCTTGCCTAACTCCTATACTCTTTGTTGTAAGACCAACCTTGGATGGCATCTAATGCTGAAGATGCTACTCATTTATTGCCCTTGCAGCTAGACCTTCAGTCTTGGTGGGCATGCAATGCAACTTGCAGCCTTATGGAGAAAGCAATCAGAAAACAAATGCAGACACTTAACTGTAGATGTGGGAGTTTTCACAGTAAAAGGGAGGAGAAAATAGGGCAGTAGGTGGAGGGGAAGGGAGAAATAAGTAGTTTTAATTTCAAGACTGGTGACACTTGGCTGGAAATCAGGAAGCTGGGTTTCAGTTTGCATTTGCCACTTTTGAACTGTGGGAATGAGGACAAGTCATTTAATCTTGAAGACTACAGTTGTTTTCAGACACCAAATGAAGTTTTCCTCCTCTCTAGCACAGTTTGGGGAGCTCTGGTATAGATGAGAATGATTTGAATGTGGCCCAATCTGTCCAAAAGATATAGGAAGGAACACAAAAGTAAGCTTCATTTAACCAGACTGATAAAGATTCCAGGTAAACCAAGAGACAGATATGGAGAGCAATTCCAAGAATGAATTAGTCCCCACGAGTTATTGTCTCCACCTACCCCCCTCAACCCCCCCCCCCGACTTTGTGCCTCAGAAAACTGCTGTTTCTGCAAAACCACTGCCCAGAACGAGCAATAGCTGAGAATATCGATCATGGCTGCTCACCTCCTTACTGCAATGACATATACGTAATTAAAATTATCATGACTGACACCTGACACCATGACACTTCTAAGACTTCCAGAAACAGCAAAAGAATCGGTGATCCTCCAAGCCCACACCTATGAATATTTAATTAAATTCCACCTTAAATACCACCCTCTATGAATATCCAATTCCTTTAGACTATATAAAGGGATAACTCTAAATCCTGTTGGATACAGCTCTCTCTCAAGCATGGTGCACTCTCTCTCAAGTATGTGCTGTTGCATTCCCAGCCAGGAATTCTTGTTCACTAACATTTACCTATGTCTCATCCTTAAATTCTTTCCTGTGTCAGAGACAAGAGTTTGGACCCAGGCACCCGACAAGAGTTTCAGCCATAAATTATCCATAATTCTTTTTTTTTTTTTAAAGCTTTATTTATTTACAGAGTTACACACAGAGAGAAGGAGGGGCAGAGAGAGGTCTTCCATCCACTGCTTCACTCCCCAGATGGCCCCAACGGCTGCGGCTGTGCCAATCCAAAGCCAGGAGCCAGGAGCTTCTTCCAGGTCTCCCACACGGGTGCAAGGGCCCAAGGACTTGGGCCATCTTCTGCTGCTCTCCCAGGCCACAGCAGAGAGCTGGATTGGAAATGGAGCAGCTGAGGCTCAAACTGGCACCCATATGGGATGCTGGCACTTCGGCGGTGGCTTTACCTGCTGTAGCACAACGCCGGCCCCCATAATTCTTTCCTTTGTCTTCATCCCTCCATGTTTGGGACAGAGGTAGTCAAAAAAAGATGAATTAATATTCTGTTAAAAAAAAGTGAAGGTATGGTTTAATTCTACTACATTTAATTAGGAGTGGTGCTTTTAATGCAATCTTATGGTGAGATCACGTATGCACATGCTCTTAGCAAAGGTCTAGTTCATTTTGGGGAAATTGGTTACAGATGCTATGAAAACCATCACTATCACTTTTCTTTTGGTGGTTATTTTCATTGTCTATTTTCCTTCTTTTCTCTCCTTTCCTGGATCCCACTCTTTCTCTGGATGAACAAGACAGCGTGTAGAGCCACAACTCTCATTTCCTGATGTTTGCTAAGTAATTTGAACAAAGAGGTATTTGAATAGATCACACTGTTCCTTTTGTGTGAAGAATTTGATGTTTGCAAAAGGACTCAAGATAGAAAAAATTCTGTTGTGAACACTCCATTTTCTACATAAAATTGTATCAGGAATCATGTGGGGATACTTAAGACAGGCCGGTACTTTCAAGTTTTCCCCTGCCCAGATTTGTGTGGAATAAATCCAGACCTACCTCTCTCAAAACTCCAACAGGATAAAATAGCTGAAATAAATTAAACCTGTGATTACTCACTTCTGTGTTTACTTAGATATTCTGGCATCTGGCTCAAAGACAAAGCTTTTTAGACATGTTATTTAAACTCAGTTTTGTCACAGATTTTAAATTGGAAGAAAAAAATAGCAACAGAATAGAGCTCTTTAAACCATATACATTTAGGCTCACTACCAACTTACCCTTACCCGGCAATACTAATAGAATTTCAAAAATGCTTTCCAGAGTTGAGCTCTGCCACCTAGCAACCACTTTGAACTGCTTCCTACACTGGTCCAAGACTACACCAAATACCCAGTTTTGAAATTGGTGAGACGTTTTGCTGTGCATGGGCGACAGGCATTGAAGGGAGGATTAGAATTTTGTTTTTAGGGCAAAGGCATGCAGATTAGAAGGATTGTTTAACTGCTCAACTGGTTTCGGAATAGTGTTGGCCAATTAAATGCAGATGAAAGATTGCATTGGATATTCTACACTAACAAATATTCTTTGTTTATCTGAAATTCAAATTTCACTGGGCATCCAGTATTTTTATTTGATAAATCTGCAGCCCTATTGAAGAGACTTTTGTAGTGCAGAACGGAGGAATATATGTACAATATGCATCATGTATATTACCTTCATCTCTCTGAGGCCACAGAAATTAGGGACCTAAGAAAGATACGTTTCACAGCTCACTGGCTATTGGATCTGTGAAGGAGATGGAAGCCCAAGAGACCAACATTCTGGTCATACAGGAGCTAATGGAAGGGTACACTCAGAAAGCCTAAACTGAGGGACTAACAGGCAAGGGAAGGGGTTGAACGTGCCACCTCCATACGGCACCAAGCAATCCCCAGGCTGTCTGCACCAGCATGGGTAACCTGCTTGGCAGTGTAGAGGCTTTGTGTAAGCCCTGCCCTTCAATTTCACCTAGCCCAGTTCTGAGCTTGGAAGAGGCTGTCACTTTGTTTTCAATCCAAATCACAGCCTCTTATTCCCAGCCTCTGCAGCTCCTGCTGCTAACTTAACCCAGCAGTGCAAAATAACTAAGACACAGAAGGAACACATGATCCCCTTAAATTTATCCATGACTGAGCACCTACTGATGGACGCACAAGAAACTAATAATTAAGACTTCCCTTGGGGAATGGATCATGGAGGGGAACGTGCACTGCACACATCCTGTGTACTCATTGGCTTCTTTTAATATCTGTACATTACTGACTCAAAATGAAATTTATTTATAATGGTAATAGACAAACACAGTCCAGAATCTGACTCAGGTTTAAATTACCTGTATCTTTAATTTAAGATGGCTCATTGCAACAGGTTTTTTTTTTTTTTTTCACTGTCTATATGAGATATATTTGACACTAAAAGACATTTAAAAGAAGAAAATTGGGAGAAATTTCAGCTGATAAGTACAAAATAAAACATCACTATAAGATAAAATATAATTTAAGAAAAAATACCAAAAGAGACAAATGGACATAGTAAATTATGATAAAAAAAATCCATCCAACTATAGCTTTAAAATGCATACAGCAAAACTAATATAATTTAAAAGTTTCCGAATATCTACAGAAGTGTTATTTTAACTCATAAGTCAAAAGTCTGTTAAGTGTACTATGTAATCATATATGTGATTATATAGTATAATTAAGTGTATATTCAATTATACATACGTAAGATATTTTTCTGGCTTTATCCTATTTTTTATTAATTTCTTTTTTAAACTTTTATTTAGTAAATATAAATTTCCAAAGTACAGTTTATGGATTACAATGGCTTCCTGCCCCCCATAACTTCCCTCCCACCTGCAACCCTCCCATCTCCCGCTCCCTCTCCCATTCCATTCACATCAAGATTCATTTTCAATTCTCTTTATATACAGAACATCAATTTAGTATATATTAAGTAAAGATTTCAACAGTTTGCACCCACACAGAAACACAAAGTGTAAAGTACTGTTTCAGTACTAGTTATAGCATTAATTCACATTGTACAACACATTAAGCACAGAGATCCTACATGAGGAGTAAGTACACAGTGACTCCTCCAACAGGGGTTTTTAAACAATTTTTTCCCTCTGGTTTTGCATTATCTACATCTATTCAAGAAAGACCTAGGGTCTGACATTTCATTAAGCTTTTTTTTTTTTTTTTTTTTTTTAGAAAATTTGCTGCTAAACTCAGTGACAAATTGTAACATTTGACGAAAAACTTTTGCTTCTCTTTTGTAATGTTTATTCTGAATTCTGTACCATGTTGTTTTATGTACTGATATCTAAAAGTTCAAAATTAAAGTTTGGCAGAAATAGCAACCTTTCTTTTTTTGATAAATGAAATAACAGTCTTTATATTTTTAAAATAAAAGCAATATTGAATTTCCTCTTATAAATTCCATTAGGCAAGCAGTCTTTGTCTCTTGGATAATAATGGATCTGTAGGAACTAGAGCAATTCTTGGTGTATTTTGGGCAATTAAAGAATATTTGTTGAAAGAAGAGATATATGATCACTGTAAAAATTCATACAGTACAGAAACATATGGTATATAATGTGTAATCTCTAATCTCTTGTATAAATAATCATTATCTAAGTGTCTTAAAATGAAACAATAAATCATTTATTTTTTAAGAATAAAAACTTCATTATAACTATGTTATTTTTAAAAAAACAATAAACGATACCATAAATAATGAAAAGTCAAGCATCAGAATGGGAGGAAATATTTGGAACACAGATGACAAAGGACTAGTATCTAAAATATATAAAGAACTCATCACAGTCAATTAGGAACATTGACAAAACTCTTGAACACACTGCATGTACTCACATGAGTAATTCTCAAGTGCCCATAAATCTGAATTTTACAGTGCATCCAAGTGATTTTGATGTATTTGACCCTTATACCTTACTTTGAGGAAATTTTATATTGATTTAGGATAATATTAACTTTTTCAAATGCAAATGTGATTTGTTCAAAGAAAATATTAGTATTTCCACATGAATAAAGGGGATATTAATATTGAGCATCAAATTGTGCATATTAAAGCTTTCCTAAGAACATGATAAGTGGAATTTGAATAAGTAAGAAAGAGGATATTTCCCTGACTAAAACTCTGATGCACACATGTGTGTATATATGAGTTATATACACATTTTTCATGCACAAATTCTTCATATCCTTTGTGCATTTTTGTGTTGGTGATTGATGTGTTTCTAATTCAGTATAAGCACTAAATATCTAGAATAAAGTAGCCTTTTGCTCATTATGTATCTTGTGAATATTTTTCTAACTTGTTATAGTCTTTACTATATTTTTGTGCTCATTGCTCTAGAAATCCCGATTAAATGTTTCAGTACTTTATGTCATACTCTGAAATTCCTGTCCCACTCTATTATTATTAGAAGAAAATTGCCCAGGTTTTCTTAGAGACACTTATGGTGAAGAAGTATGTCTGTGTTTTGGCATTTTTAATATGGACCTTAACAGATAATGGTGTTCTTACTCCTTTCTTCTTACTGTGTATAAATCAGTTAACCAGTTGCTTTATTTTTGTCAACTCTTTTAATTTTACCTCCTCATGGGGTGTTACTGTCTTATTTCATTGTGAGACTTAGAAAGGATTTCCAAGGAGTAGGATTCTTTTCTTCTTTCTCTACCCTTTGGATCAATTTAAATAGCACAAGACTCACCTTTTTGTTTTTGCTTTTGAAAGCTAGAAAACTGTACAGAGGAACTGCCTGAGCCAGTCTGTTTTCATTAAGAGCTCTTTCAAGGTTATTTATCTATTCAAATTTTATAGCTTTTCTTGAGTTGGCTTTTATATTTTCCAAGATTCATTTAATTCTCTTAACTGCCTTAGTCATCTTGGTTTGTAAGGTCTGTATTTTTTATTAATGTGAATGTACTTCAAAATTTCTAGAGAACATTATTAAAAGATAAATTTATTTTGGTGCAAATTTGTTTTTGAAATCCATGCATACAAGGGGTCTTTAAAAAAAGCTCATAGAAGGGGCCAGTGCCTTGGTTCACTTGGTTAATCCTCCACCTGCGGCTCTGGCATCCCATATGGGCACTGGGTTCCAGTCCCGGATGCTCCTCTTCCAGTCCAGCTCTCTGCTGTGGCCCAGGAGGGCAGTGGAGGATGGCCCAGGTGCTTGGGCCCCTGCACCCACGTGGGAGACCAGGAGGAGACATCTGGCTCCTTGCTTCAGATCAGTGTATCTCCGGCTGTAGTGGCCATTTGTGGGGTGAACCCACGGAAGGAAGACCTTTCTCTCTGTCTCTCTCTCTCTCTCTCTCTCTTACTGTATAACTCTGTCAAACAAATTAAAAAAAAAAAAAAAGCTCATAGAAAATGTGTATTATGACAAACCAATGCCTGTCTTTCAAAATTGTTGAAGTATCTCTGTATTCAATTAACTGCTTTAATCACCTCTGTTTCTAAAGTCAGTTACATTTTCTATCCTATATTTAACAAACAACATTTGTATACTCTCTCTTTAAGATTTATTTATTTGAAAGGTAGAGTTACAGAGAGAGGACACACAGAGAGAGAGAGAGAGAGAGAGAGAGAGAGAGCTTCCGTTCTCTAGTTTACTCCCCGGATGGCCACAATGGCAAGGGCTGAGTCAGGCTGAAGCCAGGAGCCAGGATTTTCATCTGGGTCTCCTACATGGAATAGCAGGGGCCCAAACTTTCAGCCATCTTCTGTGTTTTTTTCAGGCCTTCAGCTGGGAGCTGGATTTTAAGTGGAGCAGCAGGGACATGAACTGGCACCCACATGAGAAGCCAGTATGACAGGTGGTGGCTTTAACTGCTGTGCCACAAGGCTGGCTCCTGCATTTGTGTACTCTTATTTATTTAATGTTGCCATACAAATGTGTGTATTAAATTTGGGATTGAGTCTCAAATGCTTCTCCTAAGTATTTATTAATTTTCCTTTTTCTAACTTACTTGTTTCTGCTTTTATCTTTAGTAAATATCTTCTTTATTTTTTTAAAAAAAGAGTTATTTTATTTATTTGAAAGACAGAATTACAGAGAGAAGTAGAAAGAGAGAGAGGTCTTCCATCCGCTGGTTCACTCCCCAGATGGCTGCAATGGCTGGAGCTGCGCCAATCCAAAGCCAGGAGCCGGGAGCTTCCTTCAGGTCTCCACTGTGAGTGCAGGGGCCATCATTTACTGCTTTCCCAGGCCTTAGCAGAGAGCTGGATTGGAAGAGGAGCAGCCGGGACTAGAACTGGCGCCCACATGGGATGCCAGCATTTCAGGCCAGGGCTTTAACCCGCTGCGCCACAGCACTGGCCCCAGTAAATATCTTCTATTTTCTCTTTGCATGTTTTAACCTTTTTCTTAAAAAAGAAATTTGAATTCAATTATTTGTATCAGTCTGGATCTAATAAAGAGATAAACTACACAATAATTTGAACAGGGAAAATTTGATATAAAAAAATTGTTAACCAATACAAGGAATTAAAGTAATTCAGGAGGCCGGCACCATGGCGCAGTAGGTTAATCCTCCACCTGCAGTGCCAGCATCCCATATGGGCACCGGCTCTAGTCCTGGCTGCTCCTTTTCCAATCCAGCTTTTTGCTATGGCCTGAGAAAGCAGTGGAAGATGGCCCAAGTCCTTGGGCCCCTGCACCCACCTGGGAGACCCGGAAGAACTTCTGGCTCTTGGCTTTGGTTCGGCGCAGCTCTGGCCATTGCGGCCAATTGGGGAGTGAACAATCAGATGGAAATCTCTCTCTCTCTCTCTCTCTCTCTCCCTCTCTCTCCTCTCTTTGTGTAACTCTTTCAAATAAATAAATAAATTTTTTTAAAAGTAATTTAGGATTAGCTAGTAAGGAAAATAAGGAGAACAAGAAACAAAGGAACAGGAAATATAAGGAGCAGTCACCCCTCTTGGGATTGAAATGGAGCATCCAAGCAAGAAGACCCCACCCCTGTGGTGCTCCACTCCAGTCCTGAGGGCCAGACCTTGTTGAAGAGACTCCCCTTTAACTCATTGAGTGGTAGCTTCTGGGTCTGCATTGGTGGAAATCACCAGCAATGTGTCCAGAAGTAAGGCTTTTATATAGAAGGATAAGGGCATGTTCAAGATACAGAAATTGGGCAGCCACAGAGCCCTTCCTGCTTGCAATATACATCCGTATACCTTGTGGGGCCAAAACTCTGACTCAGACTGGTTTCTCCCCGCTCTCCTTGGTTTGTGATGATCTGGCCCAATCCGAGTGCAATGTGGCAAGACGAGCTTTCCTGGAACAGTGCCTGAAAAACAAGTTCCAACAAGTGAACTGTTTGAGATTCTTTGCCTATGTTCCAGTGCTCCCCTTTTGCCTGGATTCTATACTCTTGTTTACATTGTCACTGACCATGGTGCAGGGAGGAGCTGAGCACTGAAGAAGCTGAGGGTACTTCAGGAGCCTGGCATTAGAGGAGCCACAAGCACTGCCCAAGAGGCAGGCTGCACAACTCCGGGTGCTTCTGGATTCCATGCATGAGGGCTGCAGAAGCCTAGTACTACATAAAACCACCCATTCAGTTGCAGAAGCCTGCCAAGTAAGTACACCAGGACCAGGATGCAAAACAACTTTCCTGCTGTAATATGTCTCAGGCACTCTACCGATAAACTGTCAGTGCTGGCTAGGAAAAAAAGAAAAAGAAACCAAAGGGCCCAGATCTGTTTCAACAGAGCAATAAAAAAGGGTGAATTCGGTGGCATGGAGAGGCAATAATAGATATTTGGTGCACACATGTTCAGTAATTCTTATTGAATAATGAAAATAATTGAAGCTGTGCGTCTTGTTCTGAGGACAGATGTATACTTCTCATGTGTTGTCCTGCTTATAGGTTACTGCTGTTTTATAATTCGTTTGTTATTAATGCTTGGATATTGTGACTCAATAGTTATATACATTTTACTTTTAGTTAATACATGAGCTTGTATGGTTTATTGCATTTTTTTGCTTTGCAAATATTTACTTTTCTTCTATTGCACTCACAAAAGTGTGTCTTTACTAGTTGGCACTGTTTGGAACTTTCTAAGACTTCTTTTACATTTTGAAAAATGTTTCATGGATTTTTGAAAAGAATGTGACTATAAACTGTGGTAAAAAGCTCAAAACATATTTATTAAACCTTCAAATTGTGTAATTGTTTCTAACTATATTTATTCACTAACTTGCTTTGTAGAAGAGAGAAATTAATGTTTTTGATTTTAGATATGTTACTATAATCCTTGACCAGATTTTATTACATATATATTTTTCTAAAGTTTTTTTTTATTTATTTGAAAGGCAGGGTTACACACAGAGAGAAGGATAGGCAAAGAGAGAGGTATTCCATCCGCTCATTTGCTCCCCAATTGGCCGCAACGGCCAGAGCTGTGCTGATCAGAGGCCAGGAACCAGGAGCTTCCTCCGGGTCTCCCATGTGGGTGCAGGGGCCTGAGGACTTGGGACATCCTCTACTGCTTTCCCAGACCATAGCAGAGAGCTGGATCAGAAGTGGAGCAGCCGGGTCTTGAATCGGCACCCATATGGGATACTGGCACTATAGGCAGTGGCTTTACCCGCTACACCACAGTGCCGGCTCCATTATATATATTTTTATGGCATGTTATTTACCACAGAAATTAAATTACTCGTTAATGTTGTTTGGAGACTATATTCAACTTGTATCATAGTATATTTTCCTAGATGCTTTATATATAGCAGACATTTAGCAAAAACATACTCAATGACCTTGAATTTTTAAAAAATCATTTTGGATACCATTTATCAGTATCAAAATACCATTTATACTTTTGGAATATGTATTTTTTTTTGACAGGCAGAGTGGACAGTGAGAGAGAGAGACAGAGAGAAAGGTTTTCCTTTGCCGTTGGTTCACCCTCCAATGGCTGCCACGGCTGGCGCGCTGCGCTGATCCGAAGGCAGGAGCCAGGCGCTTCTCCTGGTCTCCCATGGGGTGCAGGGCCATCCTCCACTGCACTTCCGGGCCACAGCAGAGAGCTGGCCTGGAAGAGGGGCAACCGGGACAGAATCCGGTGCCCCGACCGGGACTAGAACCCGGTGTGCCCACACCGCAAGGCAGAGGATTAGCCTATTGAGCCGCGGCGCCGGCCAGAATATGTGTTTTTAACCAAGAAAGAGAACAGTTGACATGTGATTGACAAAAATGTTGATAATTATCAAAACTGAATGATGACATGTGAGGGGTAATAACATTATTCTCCTTTTATGTTTGTTTATGCTTGAAATCTTGCACAATAAAGCCTTAAAAATTATACATATATAATCAAGTATTATTTCTCCCTCTGTAGGATACAAGTTATTGCAATAGTGTTAGGTTGTTACTCATAATTTAATAAAATTATTTTCATATTATTTTCTCCTTAGATGACTACTTTTATACTTTTTACATTATTGAAGAGCAGCAGCTATTTAGGCACGACTTCTAAGCAAAGTTGCAGAGAAGTTCTGGAGTCCAGAACTTACTGAGTCAGCATTGCCAGATGTGATGTGAAATATTCAGCTACTGCTTCAGTGCTTCTTAGCCAGTGAGTCCACATGGCAAGGAGCTGTTTGCTGGAGGCTGCTGGTCTACAGCTCCTGGGGGAACGGAGGCCCTCAGTCCAATGGCACGCAATACACTGAATCCTGCCAACGACCGTCTGGGAGAGCTTAGAACTTGATCCAGACCCAGTTGAACCTTAGAAGGACCACAGCCCCAGGGGTCATCTTGATGGCAGCCCCAGAAAAGACACAGAGCTGGAAGGTCTGCCAAGCAATGCCTGCCTATAACTGTGAGCTAAATGTTGTTTTAAATCACCAAGATTTGGTGGTGGCATGGCAGGTTGCTTAACCTGCTGTGCCAGTCCCTAAACAACACCAGCTCCTAGGCACTTTTATACTGCTATTCTATTCTACTTAAAAATAAATGCTGGGTGCAATCTACTGAATTGTTTTTATGACTCACTAATGGACCAGCGTTTAAAAAGCAACTGTAGAAATTGCCCCTATTTTTTTGTGGGGGCACTTGGAATAGTGGAAGACGCATTTAAGGTCAGTTCCCTCCCCTCCCCTCCCCTCCCCTCCCCTCCTCTTCCCTTCCCTTTTTTTTTTCCCCCAAACCCACCCCCACATTTCATAAGGAATAACCTTTTTTTTCTCTCCACTTGAATGTTTTAGGAATTTTTTCTTTATTCTTGAAATTAATTTAATTTTCCAAGAACTCTGTGTGCCTTTGCACTTTGATGAATGACAAGCTTTCTGTGTTCAAGGATAGTTTTTTCTACTACTATTTTTTTTTTTTTTGACAGGCAGAGTGGACAGTGAGAGAAAGAAACAGGGAGAAAGGTCTTTCTTCCATTGGTTCACCCCGCAATGGCCGCTGCGGCTGGCGCACCGTGCTGATCCAAAGCCAGGAGCTAGGTGCTTCCTCCTGGTCTCCCATGTTGGTGCAGGGCCCAAGGACTTGGGCCATTCTCCACTGCACTCCCAGGCCACAGCAGAGAGCTGGACTGAAAGAGGAGCAACCAGGACAGAATCCGGTGCCCCAATCGGGACTAGAACCCGGGGTGCCAGCGCCACAGGCGGAGGATTAACCTATTGAGCTGGCCCTTCTACTACTATTAATTTAATTATAAATCTAAGTTTCTTATCTTTTGTTCCCAGTGCCAGGCCTTAGTCCTTCCACTTTAAGGTCTAGGAGAGTTTCTTGAAAAACTTTCTAAATCATTGTTTTCTATTAGATACTAATAGGTTTCTTTTTTTTTTTTAAAGATTTGTTTATTTATTTGAAAGGCAGAGTTACAAAGAGGCAGAGGCAGAAACAGAGAGAGAGGTCTTCCATCCATTGGTTCACTCCCCAGATGGCCCCAGTGGCCGGAGCTGTGCCGATTCAAAGCCAGGAGCCAGGAGCTTCTTCCAGGTCTCCCACGTGAGTGCAGGAGCCCAAGGACTTGGGCCATCTTTCACTGCATTCCCAGGCCTCAGCAGAGAGCTGGATTGGGAGTAGAGCAGCCGGGACTCCTACCTGCGCCCATATGGGATGCTGGTACTGCAAGTGGCAGCCTTACCTGCTAAGCCACAGTGCCAGCCCCAATAGATTTTTCATTACTGCTAATGCAATTTAAAATTTTGTGATTGGGGACAGTGTTGTGGTGCAATGGGTTATGCCTCTGTCTTGGATGCTGGCATCCCGTATGGTTACTGGTTCAAGAACTGGCTGCTCCACTCCTCATCCAGTTCCCTGCTAATGCACCTGGGAAAGCAATGGAAAATGGCTCAAGTCCTTGAGCCCCTGCACCCACGTGGGAGACCTGAAAGAAGCTCCTGGCTTCTGGCTTTGACCTGGTCTAGTTCCAGACATTATGGTCATTTGGGGGAGTGAACCAGTAGGTGGAAGATCTCTCTCTCTCTCTCTCTCTCTCTCTCTCTCTGTAACTCTGCCATTCAAATAAGTAAAATAAATCTTAAAAAAAAATTTCTGGCTGCTTTTGAATCTGTTCAAAACTGTTTATGCTATGAGATTATACCGATACACATTTGCAAAACAATATTTAATGAGGGACATTTATCCAGAATGTATAAATTAATTGATATATAAAGATACTTCAGAAATATGGGCAACAATTTTGAATAGACATAACAAAAAAAAAAGAAATACGTTGGAAAATAATACACAAAAAATTGTTCTACACCATTAGTCAGAGAAATTCAAATGAGAACCACACTGAAGTACCACTACATACCGACTGGAATGGCAGACTGACAATGCTAAGTACTGACAAAGCTGTGAGCAATTGAACTGTCCTAAATTGCTGGTGGAAAGCAATATGACAGTTTCTTGTAAAGTTCAGCACACACTATATGACTCAGCAATATTGCTCCTAAGCATTAAATCAAGAGAAATAAATGCACAATCCCAAGAAGACATGTACATAAATATTTATAATAGTTTTATTCATAATAGTCCCAAACTGGAAGTAATTCAAATTTCCATCAGTGGGTGAGTGGGTAAACAAATCATAGCAATTCATTCAACACAATAGAACAAACTTCTTGTACATGCAACCACTCAGATGAATATGAGAAGTGATTTGTAAGTAAAAGAAGCCAAATACAAAAGGGTATATGAGTATATTGTGGAAAAGGCAACACTAGAGTGATAGTAAAAGGTCAGTGATTTCTAGGGGTCTGGATCTGGGGAGAGGAGACTGATTGCAGTTGGGATAAAGGGAGCAGTTTGGGGCGATGTGTTCTGGATTGTGGTGCTTACATAACTGTAAGCATAACTTGTTATGGAGACTGTACACTAAAATGGGTGAATTTTACTCTAAGTGAATCATACCTCAGTAAATCTGACTTTAAAAACAGATCAAGGGGCTGACGCTGTGTGGCACAGTAGGTTAATCTTCTGCCTGCAGTGCTGGTATCTGATGTGGGAGCTGGTTCTAGTCCCAGAAGCTCCTCTTCTGATCCAGCTCTCTGCTATGGCCTGGGAAAGCAGTAGAAGATGGCTCAAGTACTTGGGACCCTGCACCTGCGTGGGAGACCTGGAAGAAGCTCCTGGTTCCTGGCTGTGGATCGGCACAGCTCTGGCCATTGTGGCCATCTGGGGAGTGAACCAGCAGATGGAAGACCTTTCTCTCTGTTGCTCCCTCTCGCTGTCTGTAACTCTACGTTTCAAGTAAATAAATAAAATATTTTTAAAAAAGGATCAAGATAATTCCACAGCTGTTTTTCCATGTGTTAAAATATTTTCTGGGACCAGTGCTATGACACAGAGGGTTAAAGCCCCAGCCTGTAGTGCTGGCATCCCATATGGGTGCCAGTATGAGTCCCAACTACTCCACTTCCAATCCAGCTCCCTGCTAATGTGCCTGGGAAAACAGAGGAGGATGACTGAAGTCCTTGGGTCCCTGCACCCATGTGGGAGACCCAGAAGAAGCTCCTGGCTCCCTGCTTCAGATCAGCTCAGCTCCAACCATTGTGGCCATTTGGGAAGTGAACCACTGGTTGGAAGACCTCCCTCCCTTTCTCTCTCTCTCTCTCTCTCTCTCTCTCTCTCTCTCTCTCTCCCTCTCTCTGTAACCCTTTTAAATAATAAAATAAGGCATGGGAAGCACCCAACCGCCCCTTATCTGTAGGTCCCGGCAGATGGCAAAAGTATGCAAGGTATTTTCTGCATGCCCCCACCCCATTGTCTTATTGAAACCCTGTAACCACGTTTTTTTCTGCTTCTGTATCCCCCGCCCTGCTTGCTTAAGAAACTGTCCGCACTACCCCCTTCCCTAGCCCCTTACCCAGTAACCATTAACATATCCAATGAAATTGTAACACGACTAGATATGCTAATGTTGTGGTTTTAAGCTTTAAATACCCTGTAAAACTGATGTTCGGGGCCGCTCTCTCTGCACTACACTAGAGGGTGCTGTTGAGACGGCCCATTTGCAAATGAAATAAACTTCCTCTTGCTATTGCAAAATAAATAAATAAATAAATAAATAAAATAAATCTTTAAAAAAGATAAAATGTTTTCTGGCCTTGGAATGTACTCATCTAATAGAAACAAATATCTTTTTCAAATTTATAGAGATTAAGACAGAAAGTTTCGGTTTCTTGGAGTGAGCTTACTCCCTGGAATACTTTTTATGGTCCTTCAGAATAATCCCTTTCCTTTGAACTTTTCTTCCTTTTATTTATTGACTTTTTTCTACTCATATTTAATGAGGCCATGATTAGAATTTGCCCTTTTAAAAAAGTTCTTACTGAATCTTTTAATCCTTAATGAAGGAGAAAGAGGAATTTTCCGTTTTCTGTGCTACATTGAATATTCAGTTGACTCTGCAGAAGAGATTTCTGGGAAGTAGCTCTTGACTAAGCAATTACTTCTTACAATTTACAGCTGTTTTGCCATATGGAGTCCAGGGTTGGTGAACTCAATTGTTACCATATTCTGTGCATGAGCATAGTGGGTGGCAAGTTCATAACCAGGCCCTAAGACAATAGTCACAAGCTCTCCAGTCTCTGGAGGCAAAAGATAACCTACATGTGCAAACTCGTCTACACAGGCTGCAGAAATGTGGAAATTGCATATCATGTCTGAATGAAGCACCTGATGCTCAGCTCCAGTCCATTGTGGCCATGTGGGAATGTGTGCTCAGCTGTTGCCAGAGAGAGCTTCTGATTCAAGAGAAACCAGAAATCCAGATCCTTAAATGTAGAAATCTCCTAATATTTTAAACATTCGCAACTAATTTGAGCTTTTTAAAATATTTTGTGTACCAACAATGTATGGTCCTAACAAAATCAATCTGTGCTTACAAAGTATGAGACTTGTGTCCTAAGAGTTGCTCCAGAGGGGCTCAGATATTCAGAAGGGATGGAAGTGTGTAAAGCTCTAGTAACCCATATCCTAGATTAATTTTATGAAATGTTCATTGGCTTCATCAACCATTAAAATGGTGATATTGGGGCAAACACAGATGTCCTTTAAAATCATTGTGGTCATTGTAGGTGTGTTTTATATATCTATTTTGTCATTCTCTCTCTATCTCTCTCTCTCTCTTTTTTTTTTGGACAGGCAGAGTTAGACAGTGAGAGAGAGAGAGAGAAGAGAGAAAGGTCTTCCTTTCATTGTTTTACCCCCCAAATGGCCACCACGGCCAGCGCGTTGTGCTGATCCGAAGCCAGGAGCCAGGTACTTCCTCCTGGTCTCCCCTGCGGGTGCAGGGCCCAAACACCTGGGCCATCATCCACTGCCTTCCTGGGCCACAGCAGAGAGCTAGACTGGAAGAGGAGCAACTGGAACAGAATCTGGTGCCCCAACCGGGACTAGAACCTGGGGTGCCGGTGCTGCAGGTGGAGGATTAGCCAAGTGAGCCACAGCACCAGCCATCTCTCTCTCTTTTTTAAAAAATTTATTTATTTATTTGAAAGTCAGAGTTACACACAGAGAGAAGGAGAGGTAGAGAGAGGTCTTCCATCTGCTGGTTCACTCCCCAATTGTCCACGATGGCCGGAGCTGCGCAGATCCGAAGCCAGGAACCAGGAAATTCTTTCAGATTTCCCACGCAGGTGTGGGGGCCCAAGGACTTGGCCATCTACTGTTTCCCAGGCCAGAGCATAGAGCTGGATGGGAAGAGAAGCAGCCAGGATGCGGACTGGCGCCCATACGGGCTGCCAGCACTGCAGGCGGTGGCTTTACCTGCTATGCCCCTGTCATTCTCTAATGTGTAATTACCATGTGGTTTGGGTGGAACTAATTCCACTTCCACCTGCAGTGTAATATTCCCTTTGCCTACTTCAGTAAACAGTAATCCAGGCCTAAACCAATCAGCAAACAGCTTTTCTTAGACACACAGATTCGAGTACAATACCTTTTTTGGGTGAAACTCGTATATTCTAGAGCTGCAAGGGGGGCTAGAATCAAACTAACTAAGCTATTTATTTTTAGATGAGGAAATGAGATTCCCAAAGAAATGATGTGGTTTGGTTATGGTAGGTGGCTGTCTCATTCTGCCTCTTTTATTTAAAATCATTATGTTACCTTTAAAAATAAACAAGTTTCTGAGAAGCATTTTGCCGTGATCATCTTCTTGTGACTATTATTATTTACATACTTTTGTAACTCAGCCTGATTCCTGCCCTGTTACTGTATAATATTCCTTTGCTTTATGACTCCCTCCTCTGAGCTCAACTGAATATTATTAATATTGCTCATTTTACAACTGTGCCAATCAAGATGTCTAATTAATACAGGCAGAAAAAATCTAATTTTACATAATCAGAAACCTTTTTTTAGTTTTTCCCTCAGGAGTCCATTGGTTATTACCGTTTTGAAATCAGAAGTCCATCGGTGGCATTGACGTCAAGCACTATGAGATGGAGGTCTCAGTGACATCATCAACTCTCTTGATCTGCTTATTTCTGTTTGTTTGGCGTAATAGCCTCCTTCTCTTGTGGAGCAAAGACTTCTGTGCAGAT
The DNA here is from genome assembly GCF_033115175.1 of Lepus europaeus. NCBI lineage: Eukaryota > Metazoa > Chordata > Mammalia > Lagomorpha > Leporidae > Lepus > Lepus europaeus. Next base: position 126,920,810 of record NC_084828.1, read on the forward strand.
GGAGCAGATGAATGTCAGCAGCACCAGGTATCTTAACAGTAATTTAGTAATCACATGACTAATTCTCTGAAAATCTACATATTCGTCTCAGAGAGAGACTCAGATTGTCTCTTGTTACCTGTTTCTGATTTTTGGACCAGTTTCTATGTCTGGAAGAATATGGTGCTAATGTAAGTCCTGATTAGATCTTGTTTCCAACTATTAAGGGAAAAATGAGTTATGTTGATGAGTTACCATGATGGAGGACCCTCAGTTGAACCTCGCAGAGTTGGGGAGATGTATCCCAAAAGAAAGGAATGAGAAATAGAGGGATGCAGTTAAAAGAAAAAAGATAACGGGAAAGAGTATTGGATACTTGCAACTAATATCAGATTCTGCTAAAGCAATCATCATTATTGTACCCTGGTATGATTGTGTTTGGAGAACAGAATAGGATCCTGCTGAACTTCTGTGCATCAGGAGATAGACCTGATTAGGGTTCAGGGGAATGCATCCATGACTGGCAAAAATAGTTATTTATGTGAGGAAATAGACTGCTCTGGAAAAATAAAACAGAGACAAAGGGAGGAATGAGAGGAGAAAGGGAATTGAGGAACAGACATGGGGATACTCTGATGAGGTTTGCATGAGGCCAGCATTGCTGTTTTTTGGTCATACCATGACAGCAGTAACTTGCCCTACAAATGGATTTTTAAGTTAGTGTACAACTGACAAATAATGCTTCATTTTAATTGATGCCAGTCTTAGAGAAATTGCTGGGAAAGTTTAAATTAGTATAAACTTGCTGAAGGTTACAATATGTATACCTTTTGACTTGGCTATTCCCCTTCTCAGAATTTAATCTATGGAAATATTTATGTGTGGATTTTGCCATAAGCTGTTAAATGCTATTTTAAGTAGTAAAATGAGATGTAAATAACCTAAATGTCTCACAGTATAAGATTGTGTAAGCAATAAGTAATTGCAAACACAAGCAAAAGAATACATTATAGCCATTTAAACTGTATTGTAAAAGATTATTTAAGGAAATAGAAATCTGCCCATAATGTACGGTTGCATGGAAAAATGACTTACAAAGTTACTTAATATTCTTTTGTTATGCTCTACTACATACTGAGCAATTACATTATCTGACTTAATCCTTACAATTCTATATGGCAGGAATTATCATTTTGCCCATATTCTCTGAATTTCATTTCCTTATCTCTAAGTGGCATATGGTTTTGACCATAAGCTGACAATCAGATAGGTCTACTACTATGACTTTGGACAAATTATTCTTTTCATCAAAACCCCTATTTTAAAATAGGCTTCATAATGCAAATAAGTACTTACGTTTATACCTGGACACACATTGCAAATGGAAGTAGAAATTTGCAAACCAGTAAATATTTTTGCAATCTTGGATGCATTCTGATATGTTCTTTTTAATTACCTGCCTTTCTAATCTCTTACATTATTTTCCATTGTATTTCATTTTTAAAAAATAATTGGAGCCCACTAAATACAACCCATTAAAGGTGCAGATACTTAGTAGATTTTTAATAAATTCTATCCATTATTGTTCCTGTTATTACCATTAGTGGTAATACATTGAGATTGTGAGAGGAAGCACTTCAGTGCCTTTCAAAAGTAGTAGGGAAATGGAGGAGTCTATGTATCTGAATCCACATGCTTCAGGGCATGGAAATAATCATGAAGCACAGGGTACATTGTCACAATTATCATCGATGTAACAAATTTAAGAAGGTAGGTGGGTTCATACTGGACCTCATAATAATCTCAATTATTCATGCTTACAATAAAGCTGGAACTTTTGTTTAGGGAGGTAATCAGAACTAAATGACATTTGTCAGAAGACTGGATTGGCTGGCAAACTTTGCAGGTATTGGAACTCTTTCAGTTGTGGGAGTTAGAAAAACCAAAAAAGACTCAAGGAGAAATGAATTTATTGGCTTAAATACGGAAATATGCAGTAGTAGGTCTACTGGTTCTGGGTATTGGATCTAGATGATCAAAAAAGTCCTCAGAAAGGTGATTTTTGTTATTGTCTTTTTTTTTTTTAAATTATTTGACAGGTAGAGTTATAGACAGTGAGAGAGAGAGAGACAGAGAGAAAGGTCTTCCTTCCGTTGATTCACTCCCCTAATTGCCGCCATGGCCGGTGCTGTGCTGATCTGAAGCCAGGAGTCAGGTGCTTCCTCCCAGTCTCCCAAGCGGGTGCAGGAACCTAAGCACTTGAGCTATCCACAGGCCACAGCAGAGAGCTGGACTGGAAGAGGAACAACCGAGACTAGTACCTGGCTCCCCAACTGGGACTAGAACCCGGTGTGCCGGCGCTGCAGGAGGAGGATTAGCCAAGTGAGCCACGGCGCCGGCCCAGTTATTGTCTTTTGATTATACAAGATACAACAAGTTCATGGAGAAATGGAGTTAATAGGTGAGTTTTATTATGGTGCCAAAAATTTTTGAAATTCATACATAGTTTTTTCACAATACACATTTTCCACAAACTTTATGAAGACCCCTTGTGCTTGAATGCACTGAGTTCATTCTAAGCCAGGAACTTCAGTAATAACAGCCTGGGGCTTCCTTAATGGTGGCTTCTGGCAACTTCAGCTCACTCACATTGTGTGAAGGTACCTCAAAGAGTTTGCAGAAAATGGAATTAAAAGATATTCTAGTGCAATTTTTTTTTTTTTAAATCTAAGCATGTGTACACCATCCTAGACCCAATGGCTTCAACCAAGACAATGAGTTGCTGTGACCGACCAGGGTCCCTCAAACCATAAGGACTGAACGGGCAATACATGGGTTGGCAAGGAAATGCAAGATGATGCTACCAGGTGTAGGGAGAATCAGAAGTAGGGAATTGTGCGTGTACAAAAACAGAAATGCCCACTCTAGGTAGTGATAATTCAGAGCCACGCAAAGAATCAGAAGTGCAGGAAGGCAGATAGCAAGTCTCAGAAACCCATAAAAAATGAGTGGTCATAAGGGGCTAAGATCCAAGCATGAACCACAGATGCATTTTGAGCAGCACTCACAAAATAATTAAACACTCAAGTAACCCTTATGTGCTTCACAGATCTGGTGTGTGCAGAGAGATACAACCAGAAGCATTCTCTTGAGACAGAAGGGGAAAGGAAAGACCTAGAGCAAGAAAACTGCCTGCGTTAATGAGAGCTATCTTGTTTAATTTTTAAAAATGTCCTCAAGCGATCTTGGAGTAAATTATAATATTTCCATACACAGACATGAGGAAACTGAGTACACATAGGGAGAAAGTGATGGAGCCAGTATTTCAACACAGCTTTATCTTAACCAAATCCCACACCCATTATCTTTGACTGAAATTTTGTTCTTGTGTTTTCCTGATTGGTGAATCCCTAATTATATTTAAGACTGTGAAGATTTATTATAAATCGTGGAGTTCCCTTAACACTTCATTCACACCATCACTGCAAAATCTTTTACCACAATATGGTATAGATCTACCAAGGGTCTCTAAACATTGTTTGTCGATCATGTACCTCAAAGGGTCAAAAATTTGAGGGTAGCCTTCTCTCTATGTATTTTTATTTACTTAAGCTTATAAATGTTTATGATATAAATATAAATATATGATATAAATATTGTTATACTATTAATATTAGTGTTAATGTTAGATGGTAAGTCCGTTTAGGGTAACACAAATGTGTCCCATCTTTATCCAATGCCTAGCACACACAATACCTGATGTGTAGCCATGTGATGAGATTCTCCAATTAAAAAAAAAAAAACTGAGGGCCATCATTGTGGCACAGTGGGTAAAGTCGCTGCCTGTGATGCCGGCACCCTTATGGGTGCTTATTCATGTCCCAACTGCTCCACTTCTGATCCAGGTCTCTGCTGGTGGCCTGAGAAAGACAGCAGAGGATGGCTCAAGTGTTTGGGCCCCTGCCACCCACATGGGAGTCCCAGATGGGGCTCCTGGGTCCTGGCTTTGGCCTGGCCTACCCTTGGCTGTTGAGTGAGACTAGGGGATGGAAGCTCTCACTCACCAAGGAAATGGTGTTTGCAGTGCTGTCTGGCTGTTATGAAAAGCAAAGAGGGGTAGGCGCTGTGGCATAGCCAGTAAAGCTGCTGCCTGCAGTACTGGCCATAGGGGTGCCGGTTCGAGTCCTGGCTGCTCCACTTCCATCCAGCTCCCTATTATGGTCTGGGAAAGCAGTAGAAAATGACCCAAGTTCTTGGGCCCCTGCACCCGCATGGGAGACCTGGAAGAAGCTCCTGGCTCCTGCCTTCAGATCGGTGCAGCTCCGACCATTGCGGTCATCTGGTGAGTGAACCAGCAGATGGAAGACCTCTCTCTCTCTCTCTCTCTCTCTCTGCCTGGCCTTGCCTCTCTGTAACTCTGCCTTTCAAATAAAATAAATCTTTTAAAAAAAGACTAGAACATAACAGACATGACCTGAAAGAAAAATGTAGATAAATTGTGATCCAGAAATGAGAAAGTGTCCTTTTGCTTTTAGTATTTTTTCCCCCATCTCTAAATCTCGTCTCAGAAAAGGCACTGCACCTTTCTGGAAATGAAGTCATTCATCTATTGTGTTTCAAAGTGAAAAGAGAGTATAAACTCCTTTTTAAATGTAGAAGAGAAGAAAATTTCCTTGTATAGACATGTATGAGAATAACCCAGCTGTGCCCTCTAGTGCTCACTTCATTCTGTTGCTTTATTAGGAGTCTTGAGAAATCCTAACAGACCAGGATGCCCCTTTATCTTAGAAATTAGCTTTCTGTTGGAATGATAGTTACTCTAGAAAATAAATGCTATCTGGAATCAGATATAGTGAGTGTGAAACAGAGTTCTCTAGTTTTTGTTCTCTGGAGTTCCATTTTTCTTCACTTACAAATTCCTTTAATAAGTATTTTCTTGGGTGGGCCGTGATTAAAACTGGTATCTTCAATTGCAATCAAGACAGTTACCAGGAGACTGGATTTAAATATAAAGAATTCTTCATAGATCCAGTATTTCAGATAAGGTGGGTCAAATTGGGGCAATTATTTTTTAAGGGGCATTAACCTTCCTTAATGCATATTGTGATGTATTATATAGCAAGAATTGTTAGGAATTTTCAGTGAAATTTGGGGTCAATTTGATTTACCAGGTATGTATGTGATATGTCTTAACTTAGCCGGGTTATAAATTACTTATATATAGCTCTTATAACTTCTAAAGCTTGGGATTTTCTAACAGATCTCAAAGTCTATTTCCTTATAGAGAAGGTTAAAAGTGTTTTTTAATAATCACAAATAAAATTGCTGAAAGTATAAGGATTATTTTTTTCTGGACCATTTTAGAGAAAGTTGGTAGAGTATCTCAATGCATATTTCTCATATTGATAGATTATGAACCTTTAAATTTCAACCTAATTCAAGTCTTGCCAATTGCCCAATAACTGTGAAGTCTTTTCAACTTCACAGTCTCATGTTGCATTTAGTTGAGTATATCTTTAGGCTCCTTCATTCTGGAACAAGTTTTCAGTCCCTCTCCCACTTTCATGACCTTGGTACACTGGAAAACGACCAGCCGGTTATTTTGTAGGATGTTCCTCAGTTTGGGCTTGTCTAGTGTTTCTTCATGATTAGATCTAGAATCAATGGCCTGAATGCTAGATATGATACTACATTCTTTTTATTGCATCCTATCAGGTGACACATGATTTCAACATCTGTAATTCAGGGTGTCTGCTAGGCTTCTTCCCTGTAAAGTTATGCTTTTTAACTTTGTAATTTATCCACCTTTTAAGTGGGAATTCTTTAAGACTGTAAAGTCTTTATTGCAGTCCTTTCAATTTATTTGTTAATATATCTCTTTGGACTCATTTCTGTTTTATTCAATGAGCTATAATTTGGTAACATTATTATATTAAAAATTGCCCCATTTTAGCCAGTGGGAGGCCCTGTAATTTGACTTCTGTGTCCTTGATATGTTCCTAACATATTTGAGCACCTTTTTAAAATGGATCATCTTATGCTTTCCCTCTCCCAATCCTAGCATCTACTGTTTTCCAAGGAGTTCTGCCCTTTTCAATAGAGAAAAGAATATGGAAACAATATCTGGGTACTGGGTGTTCGTGTTGCCCTCTATGAGAGCTGAGGTAAAGAACAGATGCACATATGTGCACACACGTTTACATCTATATTGATTTCTATGTCTGTATTTATTCAAATTCTTAAGTTCATCTGGATATCTCCATCTCATTGTTTATTCAAGTTGTCTTTTTTCCTTTGTTTTAATCCCCTATTGAAACTTGGCCCTTTCCCTTAATATACTTACTAAATCACCTTGCCTAAATGTTGCCAATTCGTAATCCTTTGCCATGATATGCAGGCTCTGACTCTACCCATCCGGTGGCCCCCATGCATGTTCACCCTCTCACTCCAGCTCTAAAAGCCTGCAACGCAGGGTTTCCTCAATGGTTGGATGCTGCCATCCTCCATACCCAGGTGGGACTGTGACCTCTCTGGTGGAGCTGCCTCCTCAAGAGCAAGCCCTGCTCACTTTAACTGATTCTGACCCTGTTCCAATCTGTCTCTGTGCAGGGATGCCCTCCTTACTCTTCTTGGGATCCTACATTCTGTGATTGGTGGGGGGAGCAGCAGCTGTCCCTAGAACTTTGTAACTAAAAGCCAGAAAAGGAAAGAAGGGAAATAGCTTTTAAAAAGTGTATTTGGCCTTTGACATTGTGGCATAACAGGTTAAGCCACTGCCTGTGATACTAGCATCCATAAGGGCACCAGTTCCTGTCCCAGCTGCTCCACTCCCAATTCAGTTTTCTGCTAAATGGCCTGGGAAAAGCAGCAGATGACCTAAATGCTTGGGACCCTGCCTCCCATGTGGGAGACACAGATGAAGCTTCTGGCTGCTGGCTTCGATCTGACCAACTCTGGATATTGTAGTCATTTGGGGAGTAAACCAGCAAATAGAAGATCTTTCTCTCTCTTTTTCTCTCTGTAACTCTAACTCTCAAATAAATTAATAAACCTTTAAAATATACATATATATGTATTTGAATCAACTTATGAATGATGTATTCCTTTCCTGGGACTGTCATAAAAATTGCCACAAACTAACTGACCTAAAACAATAGAAAATGTATTGTTTCATTGTTCGAAGTGTTGTCAGGGCATTGCTCTTTCTAATGGTTCTACAGGATGACCTTTCTTTGTTTCTTCTTAGCTTCTATGGGTTACCAGCAATATCCTTGATGTTTTTTGGCTTTCAGGCACAAAATTCTAGTCTCTGACTGGATCATCAAATGGCATTCTCCCTGTGTGTCTGCATCTCTTCTTATAAAGACATCATTCGTATTGGACTAAGCATCCATACTGCTTATTAACTTTATTAATTATAGCCAATCAACAAATTAATTAAGGAATGAATGGCATTTAGAAACCAGCATCTGGATGCTAGGCACACCTGTTGCTTGAACACTTTTTGGAAAAATCACACCTATCAAGTCTGTCGATGCTTAAGTCCTTAGGGCTGTGTCCTGGGTCCTTTTTTCTCTTTACCTTAGATTCTTTGATCTGTCTCCATGATTTCATACAACGTATATTTAACAACTTTCAATGCTATACTACTTCCAAACTCGACCTGACTCCAAAGGTTCAGCTTTTATAGCATATGCTACCTAAATACCTCTACTTGGTTGTTTTACATATTCAGAACCAAATTTCCCCCTTCTCACCTATCTGTACTCAAAACTATATCTTCTCTCATCTTTCCTGTGATAGGTAGATTAAGTCAGATACCCAGAAACCCAATACTTAATATAATTGTTGGCTATTTGTAATCCTTTTGAGAACTGTCTGTTGAGGTCATTTACCTAATTTAAATATCAGATTTTTTTTTTTTGCTGTTGAGTTCAGCTGCCAGGGTGCTCCATCTTTCTCTGAATATTGCTTTTCAATTCAGCAATTCCCCTTTTTACTATAATCAGTGAAGGAGCAAATTGCTTTGTTTTCATTTAGTGATTATATTTGTATTTACCATATATTTATTTTTTTCTTATCACCTGTTCTTATTTCATTTGTGCTTACTTTTACTTCAGTATTTCTTATTCATTTCAAATGGATATTATTTCTTCATTTCTATAAAAATTCTGAGCATACTTTCGGGCTTTCCTATATAGCCCATCTTTGTAAATTTATATTTCTGGTTATTGATTTGTTGTGCCTGATAGTGACATTTCAGTCAATGATAATAGGAATACAATTGTGGTCCCATAAGAATCTATTATCTTGTTACATCTTAACTCTCTCAGTTTTTTTTTTTTTTTTTTTTTTTTTTAAGATTACTCTGTGATGTTTGGACAAGGACAGAATTACTTAACACATTTCTCAGGATGCCTTTCTGTCATTAGGTCAGATTCATGGGCTCAATTTGAGTGGGTAGTGTTGTTTGTTTATTTTCTACTTTTCATTCCTATTTTGCTTTGCAGGCATATCTGCACAGAGCTTATGTCTTAGTTCAGAACAGGTTTTTACAGTGGTGATTTAGGGCTCCTCTTCTGTACTATTGACAAGACATCTTAAGTCCAACCGCAGAAATTGTCAGTGGCTTGGTTTACTTCCAGGTCATAAAGCTATGCCTGTGTTGATTTTCCTCCCTGGTCCTCTCTAAGCTGTAGTCTTAGCAGAACAACTTTCTAAAAGCCTCCTTTTACACGTAAGAGGACTCTATTCATGGCACTTACTCAAGTAGCGGGACTGTTGTTGCACCCCCAGTTCATCACTCATGTGCAACTGTTCAAGTTGACGTTCTCCAGCAGGGGCCAAACTCTCTGCAGTCTCTGCCTGATGCAGTCTCTGGAGCCTAGGCAATTTTTTATTTTTAAATTTTTAAAATGTGTTAAAAGTAATTTTAATGTTTTAGCATTTCATTTAAAATTTTTTTATTTATATAAAGGGGACAAATTTCATATATACAGGTTTTTTTTTTTTTTTTTTTTTTTTTTGATAGGCAGAGTTAGACAGTGAGGGAGAGAGACAGAGAGAATGTTCTTCCTTCTGTTGGTTCATCCCCCAAATGGCCGCCACTGCCAGCGTGCTGCGCCTATCCGAAGCCAGGAGCCAGGTGCTTCTCCTGGTCTCCCATGGGGTGCAGGGCCCAAGGACCTGGGCCATCCTCCACTGCACTCCTGGGCCACAGCTGAGAGCTAGAATGGAAGAGGAGCAACCGGGACAGAATCCGGCACCCTGACCGGGACTAGAACCTGGGGTGCCAGCGCCGCAGGCGGAGGATTAGCCTAGTGAGCCGTGGCGCCGGCCAATATATACAGCTTTAAGAGCATAATGCTACTTTCCCACCCTTTCTTCCCTCCCTCTCATACTCCCAACCTTCATCCTCCTTCCTTTCTGATTCTGCTTTTAGTTTTCGCAATGACAGATTTTCAGTTTACTTTATATTCATAAGCTTAACCCTCCACTAAATAAAGAATTAAACAAGTAAGTAGAAAAACCACTGTTCCTCAGGAGTATAGACAAAGGGTATAAACACTAATCAAATCTCAAAATGTTAATTTTGTTCATATTGAGGACACTCACTACTTTTCATTTTGGCTTCATTTCTGGTCCAAGGTCACATTTACTTGATGATTCAGAATCAGATTCTTCATTTACTCATGTATTCATTTACTCTTCTTCTGAACAAATATTTAAAAAGTGCATAACAAATGCTATATACTTGGCTGGGAAGAGCATATTGGGCTTGGATTCTACTCTAAAGACACAGGGTCTGCGAGGAAAGATAACATAGGTAAATTCATTCATAATGAGCATTCTAGAATGTTTACTGTATGTGAAGCACTTTGCATATGTTAATTTATCTAATTCCTATAGCAACAAGATGAGATAAATATAATTATTATACTCTCCTGCTGTTTCCAATTATTTCAGGTAGTGTGGCTGAATCGACTGGATTGACTCAACTTGGTCATGGAGGAACCAGGAGGCCGGCTGGCTGAGAGATCTAAAGAAAGCAAAAGGAACTCAGTTTGAGGTCAGATAAGTGAATGTCAGGACAATGTACTTGGCTCTGATGCAATGGATGATAAAGAATTTTGAAGGAATTTGGCAAGGGTGTGATCAGAGGTTAAGAATGTTAGTCTTATCTTAGCCTACAAACCAAGGTGCATCAGAGTGGAAGAGATTCCAAGGAGGAGATTATGAGGCTTTGGTGGCCTGGTTAGCAGGGTGTTCATGAGAATGGAGCAGAAAGCTCTGCATAACAGCATTTAGTGACAGATTAGAAACAGATGGAAAGGGGAAAGCACTCTATAGGGAAGGGGGTCAGAGGTGCCTGAATGAAGGTTTGGAAGATCTGACGCTTATCAGTGTTTTGCCATTAACTAGCTGGGTGCACACTTGGGCACCACCATTTTCTTCTGTGTTTTGTTTTCTTGGTTTCAAATAAGGTGCTAAGAGATTAGAGGCTCTAAAGTAAAAGTTGCTACATTCCTCCCCCACACCCCTTTTAAACCAGCAAAGCATTTTCTGGAAGTTTGATTGTCAACATTTGTATATTGGGGTTTATATACACAATTTGCATTCTGGCTTCTCTTGAAAAACTGGAAGATCTGGTAATATCAGCCTCCTGATCTCAGATGACAGCACTATGCTTAATCTTCAGTAACAGCTAGAATGACCTGATTTGACACTGTAGGCATTTGAATATTTGTAACCCTGGCCCAGCTGATTGTCAGTTTTCTTCCATTTGCAAGTCATGTGAATCTGTAACTCTCACACATTCTAAGCAAATGGAGTGAGAGGGATGGTAAAAGTAAGAAGTTAAGAGTTTATTATGCGTACTATTGTTCCAATCCTTAACATATATTATCTTATTTGATCATCATGATAATCCTTCAACATCAATATTATTTTTCATCATCATCCCCATATTTTAAGTGAGGAACAAAGGCCAATGGTGGTGGTAGAATCAGGATTTGGACTCTACATTTTAACTCCAAGGTTCGATGCTTCTAACAATTAAGCTTTGAGTGGAAAGTTCAGAAAATTTTGGAGAAAAGTAATTGTTCCAGCTGTATGAGAGAATGATGATCAGAATATTGTTCAGGTGGTGATGGGATGAAGATTATCAGGTACTCACTACTCCAGGCAGAAGCGGGGAATCATCAGCTGTTAGGATTACCTAAATCAACAGTCAAATCACTGGAAGAAGGCACCCAAAACAGCCATAGGATAATGAAGCATTGAAAACAAGAAAGTCCTTGAAAAGAACTGAAGAATTAACTGGGAAACAGAAGTGAGTTTGGGGAAGTAGGGTGGGTGGTGTAGAAAAGCCAGACAGGTGCTAGCACTTGTCTTCTGCCAGAAAGCTGAGTACAAACTCAGGATCTGGACTGAAGGTCAGGCAGGTGAGTGGTTGCCGCACATTGATTAAATCAAGTTTGCAGTCTGTGGTCGGTAAACTGTTCTTAAACTGATCATCCCGATCACCTCTGGGCTAGGAAGCTACATGGAGGGCTTAATGACTTTTAAATTGCTGACACAGTAACTATGAATATCGAAATCATGTATTGTGTTTTAATAAAATATGAGAAAATTTACCTAAGTCTTCAGGACCTTATAACTTGAAAAACCTTCAATGTGAAACTGTAAGTATGTATTTTTTTCTAAAATATATGTCTAAGCATTATTCTTTTTTGATTATCATAATGTTCATTTCCTTCTTTTCTTTCTTTCATGGTTCCCTTATGTATTGGCAAGAAATAATTACAGAAAATTATAAAAGTTACAAAAGTTATAAAAAATGGAGCAGATAGATTTCCATAAATGAAAAATTAGTCTTTTATAATAACTGGACCAATTGAGGTAAGACAAAAGAAATGGCTTACTTGCTATGATTTGGTTTTGGAAAAGTTAATAATAAACTATGTTCAAACTCTATTTGATTTTTCCATTTAGGAAACATTCATTAATGTTTATTTATAATTTTTTGTGATTTGGATGGGAAGTAGAAGGGAGAAACAAATATGAATAAGACTCAGCACAGGCATCAATGAGTTTATAATTGACTCCAGTTACTCAGGCCTGCTGACTGACGGTTTGACTATTTTGAGGTGCATTATACCTACTCCAAAGTGTGAATTGATCCACTCCCCCAAAACGTCTTCTCCTGTTTACCTGATGCGAGTATAGGTTGTATGTTAGATGGAATTAGGCAGAATCTAGGACTAATATCAGATCTCTCGTCTGATAGAGCAAACAACACTTTTCACTCCCTTCTTCCAAAATGGGCAAGATACTTCTTAAATTATATTATAAAATTTCTGTTTTTCTAATCAGTTCTTCAATTGGAAAGTGGTTGAATCAGCTCTGCATAAACTGACCCTATTCTCTACTTCTGCTACAACTGCTTTTATAAGTATACACTGTGGAGTGCTTGTAGGGGAGTACTCATGGCTTTGTGCGATGTATTTTTTATGGCAGGAAAAGGTTAAAACAACTGTGCCCAGGATCTGGAGAGCAGAAATTTGTGAGACAGTGAGCTAACATTTTGGATTATCTCCTTAGACCAAACATTTCTAATTGTGAAAAACACTAGAATAAGTTGATGGCTTAGTTTCTATCGTTGTCCTCGAAGCCACTCCAAATGAATTTCCTCTAAAATCTCTGTAAAAACAATTGGTTTGGTAGGCAAATGCAGCTTCACAACTAGCCCCACAGTACCCTCTCCCAACCAGAATGACTCCTCTAAATGCCCTAACATAAAAATTCTGAAGCAGTCACCGACTAAAATTCATTTCACTGAGGTTTGAAAGCTGTGCTAAGCCCCAGCCTGATCCTTTCCTGGCACTATCATTTGAATTTGTCAGGATAAGCAAAACTCTTTATAAGCAAACCTCTTGCAAAGCTCGTATTGGTGAAGTGCAGTGAAGGATGGATTGGTTGAACTAATATGGCTGTGAAGATGAGAAAATGTAAATCTCTGATGGTGGAAATGGAAGAGTATGAATCTCTACTCACTCTCTGGTAAAGCTGGACTCACATGTGAATACTCAGGGAGAGGTGGAGCCCAAACTCCAAAATATCTTTTCTTCATTTTGGAGTTTTGCTTTGAGTGAGCGGTGACAATAAACCAGATGTAGCTGGCTCTTACAGGTCAGTAGGTCCCTCTCTTAATTCAGGTTATTTCTTCATTCTTGTAGGCTCCTTTCCTGGACCATGTACTTTGGACAAATAGTTCATTTCCATGCACATCTTGCCAGAGCTTTTTGCTCACCTGTGGAAGGAAAGTCCTGGACTCTTTGATTTTTTTTTTAACTTTTATTTAATGAATATAAATTTCAAGTGTACAGCTTATGGATTACAATGGCTTCCCCCTCACATAACTTCCCTCCCACCTGCAACCCTCCCCTCTCCCGCTCCCTCTCCCCTTCCATTCGCATCAAGATTCATTTTCAATTCTCTTTATATACAGAAGATCAATTTAGTATAAAGATTTCAACAGTTTGCACCCACATAGAAACACAAAGTGAAACATACTGTTTGAGTACTAGTTATAGCATTAAATCAAAATGTTTCTGTCCCGGTTGCCCCTCTTCCAGGCCAGCTCTCTGCTGTGGCCAGGGAGTGCAGTGGAGGATGGCCCAAGTGCTTGGGCCCTGTACCCCATGGGAGACCGGGATAAGCACCTGGCTCCTGCCATCGGATCAGCTCAGTGCGCCGGCCGCGGCAGCCATTTGAGAGTGAACCAACGGCAAAAGGAAGACCTTTCTCTCTGTCTCTCTCTCTCTCTCACTGTCCACTCTGCCTGTCAAAAATTAAAAAAAAAAAAAAAAAGGACTCTTTGATTTTGAAGGCTTCTTCCAGCTTTCCAAGTACATGTTTCTGGGTGGGATCCTTCATTAGGTTAGTGAGGTCTAAGGGGATCTGCTGGTGTCCAGAATCAGACGTTTGGATTAGTTATGTTTATCAGAAATGGTGAAAGGCTGTCCTGATAAAGGAAAGGAGGCAAATAGGGGACTGGACTGATGTTCCTACTTTAAAGCACCCTTCACATTGTGGTACACAGAGTGAGGCTCCTTTTGTTGAAGGTGTTCAGAGGGCGTGGGCACCTTTATTTCAAGGGGAACCTTCAATTACACAAGACTAGCAAAGTTGTGGTAAACCCATCATAAGAATCAAAGAAAGTGTGGTTTAAGTCTTAAAGGGTGAAATAGACTGTAACAGATTGATGTGTTTCTTTTAGACAGACTGAAAGAGTCAGCTTTGTCATTCTTACTTAAAATATGAGTTTTTTCAAGTATTAATTTATTTTACTTTTAAAGATTAAAAATGTTTTCTGATGAATGGTTAATTGCACATATTTATGGGGTTCAGTGTGACATTTCCATACTTGTATATAATGTGTATTGATTAAATCAGGATAATTAGCATTTCCTTCTCTCTGTTGTTACTTTATGATTGGAAACTTGAGGCACCCATCTGTTCAGAAAATATATAATAAGTTATTAGGAGGTATAGTCACTGCCCCCTAACCCATGCTATGAAACACAAGGTACCCATTCCTTGTATTTAACTGTGACTTGTTACTTATTCTCCAACTTCTTCCATTCCCATTCCTATCCCTCCCAGCCTCTCCCAATTGCGATTCTATGTTCAGATTGAGGTTTATTAGCTTCTACATATGTGGGATAATGTAATATTTGTCTTTGTGTGTCTGCCTTATTTCATTCAAAATAACATCCATTAGTTCCATCTATTTTGCTGCAAATGACAGGATTTCATTCTTTTTATGGCAGAATAATATTCCATTGTATATCTATACCATATTTTCTTTAGATATTCATCTGTTGGTAGAGCAAGATCTTTCACCTCTTTTGTCAAATTTACTTCTAAATATTTTTTATTGGCTATTGTGAATAGTGCTGCAATAAACATGATGGTGTACATATCTTTTGATGTAATGATTTGTTTCTTTTTAATGCATATACTCAGCAGTGGGATTTCTGAATTATATGCCAGGTCTAGCTCTAGTTTTTAAAAGCATATCCATATTGTACTAATTTACATTTCCATCAGTAATTCTGTACAGAGTGTCATAGGTATTTTGGTGGCATTCCATTAAGTATGTAGCTTGGGGCAGTATAGAGATTTTTGGTTGTTGTTCCCAAGTTTTATTCAAGAACTCGTACAAAATATTCTGTACAAATGAGTTTTAATCTTCTTCTTTGTCCTGTTTAATCTGGTAATATAATTTGTAACTCTACTGTTAACAACTACATGCAGCCAGTCACATAAATTATTATTCTTTAAATACTTTTTGGTTAGATATTTCAAATACCTGTTAGAAAAAGGCACCTCAGAAGCTGTTGCTCCTTTTGATGGTCATAATCCCTCCACTGAGATCCCCAACTCTTCCATTCATTTTGATTCTTCCTTGGAGAAACTGTTCAAAATTGGCAATATCTATAATCCCATCTTTTACAGTGTAGGTGCAGTCAAGTGTGAGCTTCAGACACTGCTTCTTCCTTCCCCCTTCACCACAGGTTTCTTCGTGGGCACCATGATGGCAACAAAGGCAGAAAGGGTAGTGGACACGGTATGGACATTTTAACAATATTCCTTCTTTCAATCTACAAACATGGAATATCTTTGATTTTTTTGTGTCCTCTGATTTCTTTCATCAGTGCTATAATTTTCATTGTAAATGTCTTTCCCTTCTTTTGTTAAAGTTATTCCTAAATGTTTTAACTTTTGTTGCTGCTGTGAATAGGATTTCTTTCTTGATTTCTCTTTCATCAAGTTCATTACTGGTGTCTAAAAATACTACTTTTTTGTATATTGATTTTGTATCCTAAAACATTACTGAAATTTGTTAATCAGTTCTAACAGATTTTTGGCAGAATATGTAGGCTTTCCAACATATAAAATTATGTCATCTGTAGACATAAAAATTTTGACTTCCAACTTTCCATTTGAATGACCTTTATTTCTCTTTCTTAATTGCTCTTGCTAATATTTCTAATACTGTACCGAGCAAGAGTGGTGAAAGTGAACCTCCTTGACTGGTTCCAGGTCTTAATATGATATTGGATGTTAATTTGTCCTATATATCCTTTATTTCTTATTCTTTCTATATCTAAATAGTTGAGAGTTTATCATGAAGGCATGTTGAATCATAAAATGCTTTCATTGCATCTATTCAGATGGTCATATTTTTATCTTCTTCAATCTATTGATGTGGCTTATCATGTTTATTTTGTTTTCAAATATTATCTATCTATGCATTGCTGAGATTGATCCCACTTGATCGTGGTTTATGATCTTTAAAGCGCTGTTGAATTCAGTTTGTTAATATTTCCTTATGGAGAGAATAAGATGGCGGAGTAGGGAGGAAGCTTGCTGCTCAAGTTTAGGAGATGATAGTTTATAAAAAAGTGGAAAGAGTGCGGTCTCAGAGAAGAGTTAGGGAGAAAACAGCAGAGAAAACTCTACGTAAATTGGAGGAACACAGTGGACCTACGTGGAGGGTGAAGATGTGAACAATGTAGGACCCCACCAGTTGAGAACCTCTGCACAGCAAGGTGAGGTCAGACTGCAGTGGCCTGAGGCAGTGGAGAAAAAGTTGCAGGAAGAACCTAGAGGGAATCTGGCTTGGAGCCCCGTGGGGGATAGTGTACCTACCAAACTAGAGGAGAAGAAATAAAGAGGGGGGCACATTTTCTCTCCCCCCAATCATCCCGCAGAGGTGTCCTGTAACAAGCTGACAGAAAGCAGGTGCCATTTGGGATATATTTAACAGCTGCACCAGCTCATGTTTGTACCCAGCAACCAGCCAGGCAGAGATTCCTGAGTCTGGTGGGGAGAATAGATGGGGTTTGGTGCTTGTGACTGTGGGAGGCTTGTGTACCAGGACTGTGAGAACACTGAGGCTGTGTGAGAGGATACAGGGTGTGGCTGGGATATTGGGCAGTCACTGTGGGAGGCTCCACATGGTCAGGGCTTACTGGTTACCTGGCAAGAGACATTGCTAGCGAATCTGAGCTTATAGTGAGGACCACACAGATCCTTTGTGTGGTCCTTGTCACAGAGTGGATGAATAATATACTCACCGGGGTTAGCCCCCAGGCGTGGGTCTCCTTTGAGGAGAGGAGGTCAGCTGAGTCTATGCCAACAGACAAAAATAAAACTCTCCTCTGATTAAAAAAAAAAAAAGATTTACCACACCAAACCTGGGTGTGTCACTTCAGACACACCCTTCACCCTGGAACACTGAACAGAATTCCCTGGCCACTCCTACCACATGCTTCCAGTTATTAACCTGAAGGCAGACACTCCACTAATCCATTCAGACATAGTCCAAAGATAAAAGCTGCCACAGCAAAAAATCAAAGAAGAAACCAACGAGTATCCCCACAAATGCTGAATAACAAATGCACCAATTCAAGAAACAAGAACAAGGAAGAAAACATGACACCCCCAAAAGAACACAATACCTCAATACTAGATTATGAAGATGATGAGATTGAAGAAATGCCAGAAATGGAATTCAAAAAATTGGTCATAGGATTACTTAGACGTAATCAGAAGCAAATGCACGAGCTAATGAAATCCATACTTGACATAAAAGAAAATTTCTCCCACAAAATTGAGATCCTAAAGATAAATAAAAATGAAATCTTGGAAATAAAGAATTCAATAGAACACATAAAAATACCATGGAGAGCCTTAACAACAGAATCAGTGAAGCAGGAGAAAGAATATCTAACTTAGAAGACAAAGCACAGGAAATTATACAGTCAGACCCAACATAAGATGAAGAAATTAGGAAACTAAAAAACACTGTTGGAAATCTACAGGATACTATCAAACAACCCAACATACAGGTTCTAGGAGTTCCTGAAGGCATGGAAAGAGAGAAAGGATTAGAAATCTTTTTTTAGTGAAATAATAACAGAAAATTTCTCCAATTTGGAGAAAGAAAGGGGTATCCAAGTACAGGAAGCACATAGAACTCCTAATAGACATGACCAGAAAAAATCTTCACCATGACACATTGTGATCAAACTCTCCACAATAAAACATAAAGAAAAGATTCTAAAATGTGTACAAGAGAAATGCCAGATTACCTTCAGAGGATCTCCAATTAGAATCATAGTGGACTTCTCAGTAGAAACCCTACAGGCTCGGAGAGAATGACTAGATATAGTCCAAATTTTAAAATTAAAGAACTGTCAACCCAGAATACTATACCTTGCAAAACTCTTATTTATGAATGAAGGTGAAATAAAGACCTTCCATGACAAACAGAATCTGAAAGAATTTGTCATCACTTGTCCAGGCCCACAGAAGGTGCTTAAGGATGTGCTGTACACAGAAACACAGAAGCATGGTCATCATTACAGGAGAAGGTAAAGGAAGGAAAGCTCAGTAAAAGTACAAAGGAAATCCAAAGTAAAAAATAGGAATATTTTTGGAAAAATGGCAGGGCAAAATCATTACTTATCAATGCTCACTTTGAATGTAAATGGTTTTAAATTTCCAGTTAAAAGACACAGACTCACTGAATGGATTAAAAACAAACAAAACCCAAGTACTTGGGCCATCTTCTACTGCTTTCCCAGGGCTCACTAGCAGGTTGCTGAATTGGAAGCAGAGCAATTGCGGCTTGAAGTGGTGCCCATATGGGATGACGGCATCATGGGTGGCGCATCTACCTGCCAGCTTACAATGCCAGCCCCCTAATGGTCATACTTTTGCCTCTTTTATAAGACTCTTTAAAACATTGTGGTTTTTTTTGTTTTTTTTTTTTTTGTTGTTGTTGTTTTTTTATTTGAAAGGCAGAGTTTCAGAGTCAGTGAGAGCTTGAACTCACATTCACTGGTTCACTCCTACAACAGTGAGGGCTGGAACTCCACACTTGAACCAGCACTCATTTGGGATGCCAATGTTGCAGGCAGCAGCTTAAACTGCTAAGCCACAAACAAGCCACTATTTTTTTTTAAAGGTTTATTTATTTATTTGAAAGTCAGAGTTACAAAGAGAGAGAAGGAGAGGCAGTGAGAGAGAAGTCTTCTATCCACTGGTTCACTCCCCAATTGGCCACAATGGCCAGAGCTGCGCTGATCTGAAACCAGGAGCCAGGAGCTTCTTCTGGGTCTCCTACGAGGGTACAGGGGCCCAAGGACTTGTGCCATCTTCCGCTGCTTTCCCAGGCCATAGTAGAGAGCTGGATCGGAAGTGTAGCAGCTGGGTCTAAAACCGGCGCCCATATGGGATGCTGGCACTGCAGGCGCCTTTACCCACTATGTCACAGTGCCGGTCCCACAAGCCACTTTTGTAAGATTCTCTATAATATTGCCTGTAGCTGCAGGATAAGGAGGGTACCTTATCTAGGTCTTATCAAGAGAACACAGGTGACATTTAAACCTCAAAAAAACTCTAAAAACACAGGTTGTTTTTAATTCCTTTTCAGGCATTTCATAGATTTCCTTCAAATTAGGCTTTCTGGAGAGCTCTTATGTCCTTTTGGAGGTATCATTCTTTTTTTTTTTTTTTAATTAGAGTTAGACAGTGAGAAACAGAAAGGTCTTCCTTCCGTTGGTTCACCCCACAAATGGCCGCTACGGCTGGCACAGTGCCCATCCCAAGCCAGGAGCCAGGTGCTTCCTCCTGGTCTCCCATGCAGGTGCAGGGGCTCAAGCACTTGGGCCATCTTCCACTGCCCTCCCAGGCCACAGCAGAGAGCTGGACTGGAACAGGAGCAACCAGGACTAGAACCTGGCTCCCATATGGGATGCTGGCGCCACAGGTGGAGGATTAACCAAGTGAGCCATGGTGCCGGCCCCATCATTCTTTCTTGCTTCTTCATGTATCTTGTGTTGCTATGTTGATGTCTGCACATATGGTGTGGCAGTTCCTTCTTCTTTAAGAGTTGCATTATTTGGGAAATACTTTTTAGATGTGAGGTGGGGACTTACTTGCTTTGGCTTCAGTTTTAGGTGAGCTCAGAATTATTGTCTTCATGTGATTTCTTCAGCTGTAATCAATGTCAGCAATGTCTACATGTGCTGCAATTGTGGAGACTACAACAATTCATGGCTATTGAGTCTGGGAGTCTTTGGTGACAACTGGAGCTGCCTAGTGACTCCTAAGACAGAATGGAATCTAGCAGCGGCTGTGCTTTCGCAGCTTAGGTTCTTGAAGCTCAGTGTGTGTGTGTGTGTGTGTGTGTGTGGAGGGGGAGTGTGGTTTCCTTATTTGGTGCAGAGCAGTCACTTGGACAGCAGTCAGCTTTCCAGGCTGGATTTAAAGCCTGTGAGGACGGTGGAATTCTTACCGCTATTCTGCAGCGACGGTGGGGGTTGTTGAGCTTTCCTGCTTACCTTTTCCTGGCCAGGTGGAGCTCTGCCAAGGTGGAGAGCGGGTGCAGGAGTTACAGTTTGCATTGTTCATCTCTCTGTGCTGGTTTTCTGAGTCTCTTTACCCTCTAGGGTTTGGTCACTTCTTTGTTGTTGCTCTCCGTCACTCAATCTCCTGCAAATTTGATCCTTTTTTTAAATTTTATTTTCTTGATTCTTCTCTGTGGCAGAGGAGTGCAGAGCACCTTCATTCAGCCATCCTGGATCTTCCCACAAATATAAGTTTTTAAAATTGTTCATATAAGCAAGCTTTCTTTTTAAAATTTCTGAGAAATAAGAAATTTCATACATAAAATCCTGAAAATTAATGTGGTTAAAGCCCCTCATTTACATCTTGAATGTTTCTGTACTCCAGTTATGTTAAATCAAGGATATGTAACTAAGATTGTGAGAATATGGGAATGGGATGGAGGAGGAAATTATATATAAATTTTAGAGGCATTGTAATTAATAGAAGGAAATACACAAGCCATTTTCGTGTAATCAAATACACATGAACAGTTTCCACTTGCATCATGGGTATGGATCTGAAGGCAACATGGAACAGCAAAGGAGCCAAATTTAAAGTTTTTTTTCTTTTTCGCATATGAGGAACATGTGGAATTAACTATATAGAATGTACATTTGAAAATTAAATAACTATCTCAATAAGTCAATATTCAACTCTTGGAGGGCAAAGGAAGTTTTATTCATTTTTGTTATTAGTATTTCCAACAGTACTTTCTTCTTAGGACATCTGGTTCATTTTGAGAGAGGAAACAAAAGTTTTTCCTCATACAACAGTTGGGAAAGGCTTACCTTTGCTTGAATTTGAGGAAGAATTCATCATTTTTAGAAGGTAGCAATAAACCACAAATGAAAACCAGATCATTTTATGGAGTGTAGTTGAAGTTACTCTTTTAACAAATATTTATTCTTCCATTCCAATATGTTGGATATAACACCAGAGCTAAGATAGCTAAGAAGAGAAGACATTCTTACCCAAAGGGAATATTTCGTCAAGTAGGGGAGATTCAAAAAACAAACAAACAAACAAACAAATGGTGACAAAGACAAAGAGTAATGCAAAGATTTTCTGTGTCATGTAAATTGTCCAGGGCGATATTATTTTTGGCTGATGGAATTAATTGAATCCCTATTACATGGTAAGTACTTTAAAAATCATTTTTCTCATATGGTGGCATTATTATTCCTGCCATAGGATGGAAGTTAGGCCCAGAAAGGTCTGCATGTGAAGAATGAAGAACTGCCACTTTGTGCTAGACACGAGGTAGGCATTTGTCTTCCTTCAAGGTCTGCAATATTTTAATAGCCACATGATACCTTTCAAGATGAGTGGAGGCTCAGGCGTGCGGTAACACTGGAGCTGGACCCTGACAGCATTTATACTGCTGGGATCCTATAAAGATCTCTCTTGGAGTGAGTCCCTGAGGCTATATCAGTATTCTTCCTTCCCCCATCTCCTCATTGACCCATCCCAAGCCAGATCACTTGGAGTCCTCTCTTGGGAATTCTCAAACAGTATTTTAAGGAGTAGAAATGATTAGTCTTAAGGTGTGGGAACCATGGAAACTGTGCTGGGAAATCATCTACCACATCCCTCCCATAACACATGGAAAAAGCTGGACTATAGTAGAGAAAATAATGCTTATGTGCCAAGAAGAACACAGATAAGAATGAAAATAAAAGAACTAGACAGCACTGTTTCCAGGTTTTCAGATGGCCCAACTCTATTCCTTTCACTGCTCCCATGGGAAATATCACAGAATCCTTCCAATGCCTAACTTGTGATCAAAAAGTGAATAATATGATGAAGTGGCCTTTGAAGGTCATATAGATAATATAAATAAAACAAATGACGGGGAGGGGAAAGGAGATATACAGGAGAAAGTCTCAGTTTGGATTTCCCAGGAGGTGAAGCCTAAGGCAAATATGTAGGCAATAACACTATTAGAGAGTGCAAGTCTAGGAAGCAGGATAAGGGGGAAGGGAAGTGAGAAAGGAAGGGGGTATGGACATCTTGAGAAGGTATTATTGAGCTAGCCAGCCTTCACAGTTAAATACAAGAGGTTTCTCCAACAGTGGGAGGGGAGGAATTTACCTCTTGATTCTCATCTCCTCATGATCAAAGCTTTGCCTGGGAAGATATGAATTCCCTTGTCCTCTGAGCTGTCCCACATGGTTGGTTGGGGGATCCTATATTAGCAGCAACAGGGAAGCCTTGAGCAGGAGAAGAGAGATGCACGATGCAAGGCAGAAGTAAGGTGCCATTGTGTTGTGTCTTCATGGAACTGGTCAGAGTTCATTCAGAATTGTTAACAGTACAAGAATTACATGTTAATTCAAGTAAGGTACATAGAAAAAGGGCAGCTAGTTATCATTAACATTAGGAAGACAGTAACTATTGTTGCTACTATTACTACTACTACTATTAAAGGTCTTAGAAGGGGCAGGTGCTGTGGCTCACTTGTTTAATCCTCTGCCTGCGGCACTGGCATCCCATATGGGTGCAGGGTTCTAGTCCCGGTTGCTCCTCTTCCAGTTCATCTCTCTGCTGTGGCCCGGGAGTGCAGTGGAGGATGGCCCAAGTGCTTGGGCCCTGCATCCGCATGGGATACCAGGAGGATGCACCTGGCTCCTGGCTTCGGATCAGCGCAGTGCCAGCCATTTGGGGGTGAACCAACGGAAGGAAGACTTTTCTCTCTGTTTCTCTCTCTCACTGTCTAACTCTATTTGTCAATAAAAAAAAAAAAGGTCTTAGAAAAAGAGTAATGACTTCATAAGGGTATGTGGAATAGGTAAGAATGGAAAAGGAAGTGGAGTTTGGGTGACCAGTTGGGTCCTGAAGCACACATTGGAGTTTGCTGGCTCTGTAAAGCAGGTTGGCATATTCTAAAAAAACATATGACTCTCTAAGTCTGCCTTTTGTCTCTCTAAGTCTGTCTTTTGTCTCCCCCCTCCTTATTTGAGGTAAAAATCCTCCTATGGGTTTAGAAAACAATTTTTTTAGGATTTATTATTATTTATTTATTTGAAAGGCAGAGTTACAGAGATAGAGGCAGAAATCTTCCATCTACTGATTTACTCCCCAAATAACTGCAATGGCCAGGGCTGGGCCATGCCAAGGACAAGAGTCCAGAACTTCCTTTGGATCTCCCATGTGGGTACAGGGGCCCAACCACTTGGGCCATCCCCTGCTGCTTTCACAGACACATTAGCAGAGAACTGGTTTGGAAGTGGAGCAGCCGGGTCTCAAACCAGCACCCAAATGGGATACCAGCATCACAGGTAGCAGCTGAACCCGCAACTCTACCACACTGGTCCCATAAAACTTTTTATACCCAAAGAAGAGTAGAGCAAATATAAATGGCAACTGATTCTTGGTGTGGGTGTCAAGAAGACAATAGAGAGAAGTAGGGTCTGAGTGCAAAGTCACAACTATTCCTCTGCTGTGGTTGATTGATAATATAAGAGAAATCAGGCCAAATGTTGCTAGATCTTCTGACTTTTGAAGAGCAGCTGAAATTCTGAGACTGTATGTAATCATCCACATTTTAAATAATCAATTTTTATCTGAAACTTAAGTGAATCAAAGACAAAATAGTATAGTCCTCTTCTAAGCCAAGATTGCTCATTTGCCATCTCAGAAGCCAGAGTAGAATGTCCCAGAATGCAGAGCCATAGCTTATTGGTATTTGTATACTTCAAATTAATAATAGTACTTCACTTGCCTAGATATCAATAAAATGATCCTTCCCTTACAACCTAAGTAGGAGATAGGCACATGAACATAATGCAATGTGATAACTACAGTGACAGAGCTGTGTCCAAAGTATGAGAGCCTACATCCAATAGGACTTCTTGGAGGAGATGACATAGCATTGTTAGGTGGTAGTTGAAGCAATCCCAAGAAGGTCAGGCATTTTTTAAATTCAATATTTGCTTTAACTATCATTGAGCACAGTTAAAACATGTTTAAAATTAAGAAAAACATAGTAAATTTTGCCCTATTCAGTTTCATCATATGAAAAACAGGGAATGCATACATATTGCCACTTTGGAGTGAAAGCATTTGGGGAAACAGAGAAAGCTTGCTTGCCAAAAGGAGAAATATTTTATTTCCTTAGAAATATCCCACAGGAACATTTTTTCAAAGTTACAAGAGTGCATATTCAACCAAAATTAAGTGACATCAAGATTGTATTTATTCTCTTCTTTGCTACTCAGCTTTGGAAAATGGGGCTGGTGTTTACCATCAGATAAGACTGCTTTTTCTTTAGTAAGAGACACAGATTTTATCTTCTAGAGACAAGAAAGAACTTTGATATGCATATTCAACAGTGAACTAATTACATCTTATAAAAACACCCTTGAAAATCTTTCAGAGGTATGGCTGCCTTTGAGGATCTTCAAAATCTTTCAGGGATCTGAAATTCTACTTTCCTTTTCTTTTCTATGTAAAAGGCAATATTTTGTTCTTCATGCAGATATTTTCCATTGAAAAGGAACTTGAATAAATGTGTATTGACAGATTAATTTCCTGAGCATTTTATCAGTTACTAACATGTGCAACATGGAGAATCAGAAATGCAAGGATCACCCTGTGTTGAAAAAGCTCATCAGGATAGTATATTTTAAGAGGAGCCACTTGCCTTGATGGGAAGACATGATCTCAAGGACTGGGAAGCTGCCTCGTGTGTTCCTCAGTCCCTCGCATAATTCGGCTCCAACGGCTAGTAATTGATACCATGTAATATTAATGGTTCTGGCTTTGGACAACTCATAATTATAATAAACCAGATGGGACATGGGGTGAAGTTAGTTTTGAACCATTTAGAAGGGTAAAAGGATTTTAAAGCAGCTTGATGTTATAAATGAGTCTACAGATGAGATGTTTAAGATGATAAAAAAGGAGGAACAATCTGTTCTCAAACAGTTTAGAAGTATGGGCTTAAATAAACAGATGAGCTGTGTGCAAATTATTTAAACCTGTTCTGAATGCTGTCCTATCTTGAGCAAATCAGTAAGGTTATTCAGTGGCGTTCTGCTTTTATCGCCGTATACATCTTTATTTGAAAATACTTGGCTTAAAATGTCACTAGTAAATAATAAAATTACTTTTAATAAAGCACTCTTTAATCTTTTCTATTCTTTCATCAAAAGAATCTAAAGCAGTTTGTTTTCAAAATTGTATTTGTAAATTACTTTGAATAGCTTTATTTATCTTTTTACTAGATTTACCTCTTTCTAAATGTATGATTTTGAGGATTTATTTTTTAATTTAATATGTTTAGGATCCAGCCCAGCAGCCTCTGACAAACTATGGCCAAGTAGAATAGAGGAGGGTATGGAGCTGGAATCAGACCAAACATTTGGCCTCCGCAAATAGCTGGTGGCAGGGACTGTGTCATATCAATCTGACAAGCAAGTTAGAGCAGCCAAAACAGCATGGCAGAGGAAAACTGAAGCACAAGATGTTCAAGAGGACATCGTGGGAGATTTGTAGGGCAAAGAAAAAGGAAATCAAAGGATGTTTGATGGTCAGAATCTCACACAATTTAGCTTCTGAGAAGCTAGTCAATAGACCCTAAGACCCAGATCTCCAGTAAAGAATGGGAAAAAATAAGGCAAGAATCAGTGCTAAATTGGACAAGTAAGAAGTGTGCTAAGATGAAAGACTAAGGAAGCTGAAACAAGGCAGAAAATGTAGAGCTATGGAGCTATGACACATGTAGAGTAAATGTTTGTGCTCCTCAGTTTTCCATACCCTTTTTTCCCCTACCTCAGGTCTTCATTTGGAACTGACACATAGTGATCATCGAATTGATTCTACCCACCTCTGGGTGAGCCATACAAGGTATTGGCCAATTAATCTATTGCCCATGACTTAAGTGGATCAATCATCAGGGACCTCAAGACTTCTGCTAAGGCTTCTGAAATGAGAATGCTTTCTTTTGTCTAATAGTACTGAAACCAGTTTTGCTATCAGAAGGGGAACCATTTTGAGGAACAAGCTGACCCAAAGAAGATGGGCAAGATTGGAAATCGATAGTGAAATGAAGACAATACCCTGAGGATTTAATAAACCATGGAATATGATGCCTGCAAACAGCATTACCTCTGGATTTTTACCTTGACTGCCAATGTATTCTTTATATTTTATGCAGCCATTTGCTCTGGGTTTTCTGTCATTCGTGTTTGAAATCAACTTATATGTTAGATGTTGCTTAGAAATAATGAAGAAGCTCAGTTGTTGAAAGATGATTTGTGGGGGCCAGCACTGTGGCATAGTGGGTAAAGCCTCCACCTGCAGTGCCGGTATCCATATGGGCGCAGGTTCAAGTCCTGGATGCTCCACTTCCAATCCAGCTCTTTGTGATGGCCGGGGAAAGCAGTAAAAGATAGCCCAAGTCCTTGGGCCCCTGCACCCACGTGGGAAACCAGGAGGAAGCTTCTGGCTCCTGGCTTCAGAACAGCACAGCTCTCCGGCCATTGCAGCCAATTGGAGAGTGAACTAATGGATTGAAGACCTCTCTCTCTCTCTCTGCCTCTCCTTCTCTCTCTGTGTAACTCTTTCAAATAAATAAATAAATCTTTAAAAAAAAAGAATGGAAATGCACAGCAAAGTACTATTTACATATGTTATAAAATGGAAGACCTCTCTCTCTCTGCCTCCTCTCTCTGTGTAACCTTGACTTTCAAATAAAATAAATCTTTTTAAAAAAGTATTTATTCTACTCTCTCAAAGAGATGGTACTTGGTTTTGTTTATTCTTATATAATAAACATATATTTATATTTTATAATTAAATATACTTATAAATGCATAATATATTAATATTTTCATATACTAATATATAATCATAATTATTTATATATTCATATATAGTACTTTATATATCAAATAAATACATAATATATTTAAATATTAATATATATTTATAAATATATTTAATTATATATAATATGTATATATTATGTATTATATAATATTTATATATTAAATATATTATATTTTATAATAAAATATATATTTTAATGCAAAGTATTAAATTTAATAATATAAGTATTAAATTTAATACAAGTGTTTAATACAAGTATTATTTGGTAAACTGAATAGTTAAGCTGGTTGTCTTGCTTTGGGTTCTCCCAAAGTGGCTTTGATACAAGGACATGGGTGAAAATAGTTTATTTGGGTTGTGAATTTAGGCAGTCACCTGAGGTACTAGGGTTGGAGTTCAGGAAATGGAGAAGCAATAAGAGTTATGTTAATAATCCAGTTACCACTGTAGGCAGCTGGAATTCAATCCTGTCGGGGACATTCTGAGAAATCATGTTCAACATGCCTCGGAATTGTCCGGCTGGCCAATGGGAAGGCTAGGATTTAATCTACCATGTCCCACCTCCTTGAGTGAGAATTGACTCCGTCTTGGCAGGTTTACTTGCCCACACTTTGTGTCATGCTTGTCTGTAGTTGTACACGCTCCCCTTGTATGGAGTCCTCAGATGGAAAAGCTGGGAGAGCCAAGAACCCGAGGTAAGAAGCTATCAATGGTGCCAGGAACAACTTACCACAGTGACAGGTGAGTTCAGAGGCAGGACAGGAGTGGGGCACACATCAAAATTATTCACCATATGGTAGTCAGGACATCTGCTGTTCTTACCTGGCCATCATCTCTCGCTTCCTTGAGTCATGGCATGTCCTCTTGTTTTTGGTGACCTGATACTTTCTGACTCAATGGGAATTTCAGCCCCCTAGAAAATAAATGGTTGTTCTATGTCAACTATGAGTCACAATGTATAAACTATATGAAATATAAGCTGTATACAAACTGTATATGAAAGCAAGTATATTGGTTAATATTATTTTGGTTTTAAATGAGAGAATACACTTTACCATAGGCAAAGAAAAAAAAAAATGGATTGGGGGTGGATACTTTCTGACTCAATGGAGTGTCTGCAAGTCAAAAACTAGATTCTATCAGACTTCCTTAGGATTTCATACTGGAGAAAGAGAAGATACCTCTTTTCTCTGAGTTCAATTTACTGAAAGGATATAAACTTGGAGTTGTCTGAAGTCATGCTTCTCCTTCTCACGTGACAAAAAGGAAGCATACACAGTAGAAGAGAATTAAGCCAAGACATGCAGAGAGAAGCAAAACCAAGGAATGGTGAAAACCATAAAGACTGGGTTGGAGTTTTAGAGGCAGTTTTTCCTGAAGGCTCATTCACTGAGTCTCAGGAGGAAATCTACCCCCAACCCAATTTTTTTTTCTTTGCCTATGGTAAAGTGTATTCTCTCATTTAAAACCAAAATAATATTAACCAATATACTTGCTTTCATATACAGTGTGTATACAGCTTATATTTCATATAGTTTATACATTGTGACTCATAGTTGACAGAGAACAACCATTATTTTTAGGGGGCTGAAATTCCCAAATAAACCATAGATACCTCATCTACACTAATGGACAAGTAACAGTTGGGGAGAACATAATGATCTTATCTTTGTTCTAGGAATAGAAGAAAAGTGATACAAATAGTATATTTGTCTAGAGAAGTCTAGAGAAGAGCAAAATCTCTCTTTTAAAAATGTTTTATTTACTTATTTGAGAGGCAAAGCTACAAACAGAGAGGGAGAGACAGAGAGAAAGGTCTTCCACCCATTGGTTCATTCCCCAAATGTCTGCAAAGGCCAGAGCTGGGCTGAACTGAAACCAGGAGCCAGGAGCTTCTTTCAAGTCTCCAAGGTGCAGGGGCCCAAGCCGTGGGCCATCTTCCAATGGTCTCCCAGGCCGTAAGCATAGAGCTGGATCAGAAGAGGAGCAGCAGTGCCCATATGGGATGCCAGTACAAGTGGAGGCTTAGCCTATTACCCCACAGTACCAGCCCTGAGCAAAATCTTTTTTAAATATCCTAATTCTGGGGGCCAGCAGTATGGCGTAGCCAGTAAAGCTGCTACCTGTAGTGCCAGCATCCCACATGGGTGCCAGTTCAAGTCCTGGCTGCTCCACTTCTGATCTAGCTCAACTATGGCCTGGACCTGCACCCATGTGGAAGACCTGGATGAAACTCCTGGCTCCTAGCTTTGGATTGGCGCAGCTCTGGACATTGCAGCCATTTGGGGAGTGGGTCAGTGGATGGAAGACCTCTCTTTTATCTCTCTGCCTCTACCTTTGTAATTCTGCCTTTCAGGTAAATTTAAAAAAAAAAAACCTTTTTTTTAAAAAAATTCCAATTCTAGTGCATATAACGGTAGGTTTTAAGCACAAGTTTTATTTCAAACATCAAAGCACACAGCGATTGTAGCAGGAGGAGTTCATCATTATAAGCTGTGTCCTTGACCTTTTCTGTTATACATATTTTTTTTAAAAGTTCTATTATGTATTTATTATCTTCATTATTAAGTAGTACTTTACAATGACATCTTAAACATTCCTGTTTGTTTCCCTCTCAATCTCTCTTTGCTTCAACCACTAGAAACAAATCAAAAAGAGCTTGATGACATTATTACCTACTTTTTATTATTTGTCTTAGAAAATTCCTATACTCCTTTCTATCTGCCCCAGTAGAAACCCTGTTTCTTTACTGCTTGATTTTCTCTTTGCTACTTTCAGGATACTTAGTAATATTTAAAAAACAAATCAGCTTCAAATGACTTGTGTTTGTATGTACCATCAGGATATGTTTTAATGTAAAAACAACAAATAAGTTCCTATGAAAAAGCTTAAAAAATGACTTATGAACAATTCTGATAAGGAAGTCTGGTATTAAACACAAAATTTTTAGTAGCTTACATGGGCCAGGGACTGTGTGAACCCCTAGTGGGTTGTACATCCAAGTCTCATGTAAAGTCCAGCAGATGATTCTTTTTGTTTTAGAAGTGTTTCTAAGAAGTTACTGTATGGCTCAGCTGTCTTTGCAGCAACCAGGTTCCAAGAGGGAAGGTCCGGAACCATGGGAAACACTGCCATGGGTGGGTTGTGCCAAGGTTGGGTCATAGGAGAAATGTTTATTTGGCACAAGTGGGACTAGTGAGCTGAAGGGAGAGCATAAACATTGGTTAAGAAGAGAAAGGAAGGTCCTAGCGGTGCTGAGTAGCTTAGAGCAGTAGACAGGAAAGGAGTTAGGAGATGTGATGGAAAGGCTTGGGAAGAGATTGGGCCAAGGGACCGTTTGCTGAGTGAAGAGTGAGAGCACTGAAGGCCCAGTAGGCTGGGGTGGAGCAGGAGTGAAGGAGTCACTCAGAACCAGATGCTGTCTGCCAATCTAACCACTGAAAATCAAAACCATAAGGGTAATCTATCAATTTACTTCCAAAATGCCAAATAATGTTAGGTTGAATTGTTTTTCTTGAAGTTCTTGTACCAATTTACATTCCTACTTGCTACATATGGAATTCCAGTTCCTCCACATCCTCACTAGTAATTACTATTGTTAGTGTTCTGTATTTTTGGGCAATCAATATTTAAAAACAAAATCTTTTGTATCTCATAGAAGCAGGGCTGAGAACCAATTTTCTATAATCTGAGACAATCATGATGGATGAGAATAGGGACTGACATTTACAATAATCATGTGGAAGAATTTGTTAACCTCTTTATGTTAATTAATTTTCATAGGTAAAATTAGGATAGCATTTCTTTGTTTTTTAAAGATTTATTTATCTTATTTGAAAGTCAGAGTTACACAGAGAGAGGAGACAGAGAGAGAGAGAGAGAGAGAGAGAGAGAGAGAGAGGTCTTCCATCTGCTGGTTCACTTTCCAATTGGCTGCAATGGCTGGAGCTGCACTGATCTGAAGCCAGGAGCCAAGAGCTTCCTCCAGGTCTCCCATGTGGGTGCAGGTCTTGGGCTTCTTCTGCTGCTTTCCCAGGCCACAGCAGAGAGCTGGATTGGAAGTAGAGCAGCTGGGACTTGAACCGGCGCCCAAATGGGATGCCGACACCACAGGCGGTGGCTTTACCTACTATGCCACAGCGCCGGCCCCAGGATAACATTTCAATAAGGTTATTATAAGGATTTAAATATGTCAGGTCATGCAAAGCACATTGTGTTTGCAATATTAACTACTGTTATTATACCTTTGCCAAGGAGTCAACCAAATAGAGAACATTCCTGGGAACATTCTTCCATGAGTTGTGCTAAGGAAGAACAAGTACTCCTGGTCTTTACAGTCAAGCTAGTCACTGAGTCATTTGTCAGGCATGAAGATCAAAAAAGACACTTTTTTGGTCATGATGTGGCAATTCCAGATAAAAAAAGATTATGAGGAAAAATAATTGTATAGGAGGTGAGAGAGAATGAGAATGGATTATTTCTTCATTTCCATCATTATAAGTGTTTTAACAGGAACCACGAGTAGCCAAAGATAGTTGTGTGGGTTTTCTTAAAGATTTATTTTTTTATTGGAAACGCAGAGTTACAGAGAAGCAGAGGCGGGGCGGGGGAGAGAGAGAAAGAAAGAGAAAGAGAGAGAGAGAGATTCCACCTGCTGGTTCACTCCCCAGATGGCTGCAATGGCCAGGGCTGTGCTCATCCAAAGCCAGGAGCCAGGAGCTTCTTCTGGGTCTCTCACATGGGTGCAAGGGCCCAAGGACTTGGGCCATCTTCTACTGATTTCCCAGGCCATAGCAGAGAGCTGGATTGGAAGTGGAGCAGCCAGGACTTGAACTGGCGCCCATATGGGATGCCAGCACTGCAGGCGGCGGCTTTACCTGCTACACCACAGTGCTGGCCCTGAGTTGTGTTGTCTTCCCAAATTCAAGTCTTTGGCTTAAGAAAGTATTTATCATTATGATCTAAGTGTAAAAGCAAGAAGGAAGGAAGAAAAGAAAGAGGGAGAAAACAGAGGAAATGAAGTATTATATTCTTAGAATTGTATATAGGAACTACATTGAAACTTTTTGTAGTAATCACATTAACATGAGAGTTTATATGAATCATGTTGTAATTATCATGCATTTGTTGTGATTCTTAAGAATCTAATGTATTAATAAATTTGTTTAAAAATAAAAAAAAATTGGAGATGGCACTGTGGAGTAGAAGGTTGGGCTGCTGCCTGAAGTGCCATCATCCCATATGGGTACTGGTTCAAGTCCCAGCTGCTCCACTTCCAAGCCAGCTGCCTGCTAATGCACCTGGGAAGGCATTGGAGAATGGCCCAAGTCCCTGGGGCTCTGCTGCCCATGTGGGATACCCAGAGGAGGCTCCTGGCTCCTGGCTCCTGGCCCCTGGCTCCTGGCTTTGGTCTGGTCCAGCCCTGGCTATTGTAGCCATTTGGCGAGTGAATCAGCAGATGGAATATCTCTGTCCCTCTGTATCTTTGCCTTTCAGATAAATAAAGCAAGTATTTAAAAAAATTATTAATGCAAAAATAGATAAATAAATAAAACAAAAAGAAAACACTTTGAGTCAGAAATAAACAAAAAATAAGAAAGTAAAATTTAAAAATAATTTAGCATTGTACACATAAAATAGATTCCAGCACCTTATACAAATTCAGAAATGTTATAATTTCAAGAGTAAGGAGAGATGGAAGATGCTGTCAGTGGACTCAGTGTATATTGGAGATTAAATTTATGAAAACAAATTGTTTTGTCAATTCAAGGCATTGAAAAAATAAAAACATAAAATATTTATAATTAGAAGCCACAGTAAAACACCCAAATTTACTTTTTATCAATTACACTTCTAAGCCAAAAGTATAATCTGTTACTTGTTTTTATTCAGCATTTATGAGTAAATAAGTCAAGTTTATTTTACTTTTGAGGCAAGGCTAGAAGTCCACAGTTTTCATTTGCTACTACTACCTAACCAGGACAAAGTATTTTTACATGTCAGAGTCAAATGCACATTGTAACATTGTTTACACTGATTATTTAAATATTATTTTATAATTTTTTATTAGTAGGATTTATTTGAACAAAGTGAACCAAAACCAAATCCAGATCCATCAAGTTCTGAGAACTCCAACCAACACTGTGATCAGACAGCATTTGTGGGGAAACAGGGAGGCACAGGAAACAGAAGTGATGCAGAGAGAACAACTTAATTGGTTACAGCCTGGTCAGTCAGCCAATCAGTTGGTTATAGTTTAGCTAGTTAGTTGTTTACAGCTTAGTTAATTGGCCAACAGGCTTCCTGCAAGCAATTGATGCTTGGTTACTGTGATTGAATTCTGCGTTGGTTTGCTGTGTTGGGGTCAGTGCAGGTGCCTATAAATAATTTTGTGAATACAGGATATATAACAGTGATAGACATATCCTGAAATCTAACACCATCAATGATTTGGCATTCATATTTGAATGTTTAATTAACTCTAAACATTTAGATTTCTGTTTAGTGGCTGATGGGGCTTGCAATTAGTTGGACTCAGGCACAATACCTTAGAATAGCCAGTACAGTGTGTTCATTGTTGGCTGCTTCATTCCTTCCTTCCTCTTTTCTAAAAATACTTCAGATTTTCAACCATGTGTGGATTGTGTGGCCTTGGGCCCCTTTAAGTCGTTGAGCACATTAGCCCTGGTGGAACAGATAAATTAGGGCAGTCAGGACTGATAAGACTATGTTCTAGGTTTCCAATTATAGGAAGTAAATTTTCTCTCCTCTTCTGGCAAGAGGTAGCCTGGAGACCTCCTTGACATCTCCAGCTAAATGCCTGCTAGGGAGGGAGCGACCACGATGGAAATGTTGAGAAACAAGGAGCAGCAATTGCATTCCAGTCTCCTTGTATGAGTAGCCAGATTGATCTTCTGGAGCAATAACTAGTTTAGTTTTTCCAGTTATTTTATGTGAGTTAATAAATTCTCTGTATTGTTTAATCCAGATTGAGTTGAGTTTGTAGTTACTTTTAACCAATTTCTTCCAACTTCCTCCAATTTCAACCAATTTGACAAATATGCCAAGCTACTGGCAGTTGTAGTTTTTCATGACCCTCAGTTCCATGAGGTAACTGGAAGCATTGTGATCTCCTGCACATACTTTCTGCTTTTTCATGGGAACCATTACTTTTGTTTTCTAAGATTTATTTATTTATTTGAAAGGCAGAGCTACAGAGAGAGTGGGGGAGAGACAGAGAACTTTTCTATGCAGTGGTTCACTCCCCAGATGGCCACAATGGCCAGGGCTGGGCCAGACTGAAACCAGAGGTCAGGAGCTTCATCTGAGTCGCCCATTTGAGTGGCAGGGGCTCAAGCACTTGGGCCATGCTTTGCTGCTTTTCCAGGCCATTAGCAGGGAGTTGTGTAGTAAACTGAGCAGCTATGACTCAGCCAGTGCTCCTATGGGAT
Organism: Lepus europaeus; assembly: GCF_033115175.1. NCBI lineage: Eukaryota > Metazoa > Chordata > Mammalia > Lagomorpha > Leporidae > Lepus > Lepus europaeus. The sequence goes on from NC_084828.1 coordinate 126,955,537, forward strand.
GCCAGTGCTGCAGGTGGTAGCTTTACCCACTATTCCACAACACTGGCCCCTATAACCACTACTTCTGAAGTGTAGAATGTGACATATCTAGACCACTGGGCTCAGTGTTAGAGGAAGAAAAGTTCAGTCTTGTTCTAACATGTTTTTGATTTAGTAAATTCTATAATTTGCTTAACCTCAATTTATCTATAAAATGAAGACGTGGACTCTCAGTGTGTTTATCTACCTGTTGATTTATCTATCAAAGCAGAACTCTTTTTCAGAAAAAATATTATGTAGCATCCCCAGAAATAAAATACATATAATTGTGAATTATAAGAAGGACAAGGATTTTCTAATGTCTGTATCTTTAGTACATTTGTGAATCTGGCAAGATACGCATACTCAGCAAGCCGTTGCCAAGTGAATGAACGAAAGCAGAGCTCCTCTGCTAGAGGATGACATGGTGTCTGGACCCCCTCTTGCTTGACCTTATTTTCACCCCCTCCAGAATATTTGAAATCACACTAAGGAACTCCAGGACATAGCAGTCCACAACTAGAAAGCCATTGACTCAATTATCTCTAAAGTCTTTTCAGTTCTAGCATTGTGTAGTCTAACCTCGTGATTTTCGGGTGCAGTGATAGGGGAGTGCAGGATGTTGATTGTGTCTTCAGAATCTGAGACATCAAATGATTGTTCCTATTCTAATGATATTTTTCCCGTCACATTTATAAATTAATTACTTCTGTTAATTAATCAGGTGCTATGTTGGTTCATAATCATTTGATTTTTTGTCAAATATATATAAAATTATGTATATAAATTATAGCTGTACATACTTATGAGGTACAAAGTAATGTTATGATTTTTTAATGTAATGTAGAATGACCAAACCAAGTACACCAACCTATTTATCTCTTCAAACATTTGACATCTTCTATGACTAGAACACTCAACATCTACTGGCTCAGCAACCTTAAAATATACATTATTCGACTGTTAGCTCTATTGGTTATGCTCTGCAACAGATTGCAAAAAACAAATCCAATTTATTGCTTCTATCTAAGGCTTTGCACCCTTTGATGATCATCATCTATTCCCCCAATGCCATTTACCAGAAAGATTTTAAATCAGTGTATTAAAGAGATGTCTGCATGCCATATGCAGTGCATCACTATTCATAGTAGCTAAGTTACAGAATTAACCTAAGAGTGCATCAGTGGATGAATGAAGAAAAATGTGGTATATATATACACAGTGGAATATTATTTAGTCTTTACAAAGCAAGAAATTCTTTCATTTGTGACAGCATGGGTGAAATTGGAGAACTTATTATACTAAGTGAAATAAGCCAAACACAGAAGGACAAGTACTGCATGTCCTCATTCATATTGTGGAATCCAAAACAACTGAACTCATAGAAGCAGAGAATAGAATGGTAATTAATCATTTTTGAAAGAGCCTAACATTCCCAAGTGCTGTGCTGGGGACTAGTGGTAGAGCAATGAACAAACAAGATAGACGTGCTCCCATTCTCCTGATGCTTTCCTGGATGCATATTAGAAACTCCTCAAGAGCTGTGAAATCCTGATGCCTTGGGTCACACTCCCAGAGAATCTGATTTTAAAATAACAAGTAAGATATCTAAATGAGTATTATAATTTGTTAAATGACAGTTAACTTGGTAAATTAGTTCTGAAAAAGGCCTATATGCTGAATTCTCTATTTCTTACTTAATCTAAGAGATTGGACAGCCCTTTGCTTGTTTTGAATGTACATATTTTTGGAATAGTTCATGGGGGATTTTTTTTTTTTACTTTTTAAAAAAGACTAATTTATTTGAAAAGCAGAGTTACAGAGAGAGCAAGGGAAAGACAGAGAGAGAGAGAGAGAGAGAGAGAGAGAGAGAGAGAGAGATCTTCCATCCACTGATTCATTCTCCAGATGGCTGCAACAACTAGGACTGGGTCAGGCCGAAGCTGAGAACTTCATCTGGGTCTTCCATGTTGGTGGCAGGGGACCAAACACTTGGGCCATCTTCCACTGATTTTCCCAGGCAATTAGCAGGGAGCTGGATTAGAAGTGGAGCAGCCAGAACATGAACTGGTGTCTATATGGAGTGCCAGCATTGCAGGTGGTGGCATCACCCTCTCTGTCACCATTTGGCTCCTATGGGGGAATTTTATAAGTCCAGGCTTAACACACACTCCTTCCTAACAATGAATTTTCCTATGACTTTCAAAGCATAGCTTCATAAAAACAAGGAGGTATTATGGTCAGTGTTTATTTTTCCTTCCACGGTGTGTGTGTGTGTGTGTGTAAGAAAGATATGGTGGGAAGAGAAGAATAGTTCTTTCTTTTTAAAAAAGATTTATTTATTTGTTTGAAAAGCAGAGTTACAGAGAGGCAGAGGCAGAGAGGGAGAGAAGTCTTCCATCTGATAGTTCATTCCCCAAATGGCTCCAAGGGCTGGAGCGGAGCCGATCTGAAGCCAAGGTCTTCTTCAGGGTCCCCCACGTGGGTGCAGGAGCCTAAGCACTTTGGCCATCTTCTACTGCTTTCCCAGGATTGGAAGTGCAGCAGCCAGGACCCGAACTGTGCCTATACTTTACCCGCAATGCCACAGTGTCAGCCTCAGGAGAAACGGTTCTGAGAGTTATCAGGTCTGGAGGCAGGTAGAGACGAAGTACTTGAGTTGTTGGAATGGTGGAAACAGATGAAAACTTGATATACAAAACTTTGAAACTAGCATTTTTTGAGTCTGATTTAATCCTTATATGGGGTTAAAATGTGCTACTGTGGCTGTGAAACTGAAGAGAAAACAAAACCAAACCAGTCTTTCTCCTTGTCTTGAAGGAAGGAAACTCATGCACTAGTTTAGATGATTGACAGAGTTCTTTCAGTTAGAACCAATTCTGGTACTAAATAAATAAGTAAAGTTTAAAACACTTAGAAAGGCTGCTTCCTACTTTCCAAATGGATTCTTTGATCAATGTTTTAGTGTGATTTCAGTCTAGAGCAGACCATGTGGCGTCTGTGCCTCTTGCTTCTATACGTTTGTTCATTTCTTTCCAGGCTCAGCTCAAATGACATTTTCTCCCAAGAAGTCGTCTGTGATCCTGTCAGCATAAAGGAATGTGTGACAATCTTAAGAAATGCAAAATAGTCACTGTTGCATTATTTATTATTTTTAACAGCAAAATTCTTAATTGGTTGCAAACTCACAGAGGTAGAACTTTGGTTCATTTCTCCCCCATTGGCCAAATGTTGTGTCTTGGCATCACAGGTCCTCAGAAAAACTTTGTTGAATGGGATAGTTTGTTTTTTTTCCCTAACTCTATAATGAGATACTATGATACAATCTTTTTTTTCCTTTTTTTCTTTTGGCTCTGATTGTAAGAAGCGACCACAACAAATTCTTCTCCAAACCTCATCACTGGATGCAGCCAGATTCAGTGTTCAACCTCTGAAACCAAACCAGGAAAGGACATTATGTATTGATGTTAGGAAATCCACAAATGCTTCAGTTTCAAATACTTTCCACTGTTTTTTTTCCTCCATCAAATGAAATCTTTCCATGTTTCAGCTCTAAAAGAGATTAAGCACATTCAATTTAATTATGCAACCTACTGGCAAAAGCAATCTAAATGTGAAACACTCTGCTGGTTGTATTTCACTGTTGCCACTGGAAACAGAGGCAAGTTTAGAAAACTGCAAAGTCAAGTCTGAGCCTTGGCATTATCCTGCCTTTGAGGGAAGACATTTCCTGGGTCGGCTCTTTTCTTCCCATCGCTCTGTATGCTGCCTGTGTCTAGTGAGACTTTCCCCCCAACTGAAAATAGGTGGGAGCACCATAGACATTCAGAAAGGAAGAAAAGCTCTAAAAGTTACCCCAAAACTACAAACAAATAAAACTGAACTTGCCAGTGAGTCAGAGGCTTCCTATTTTCTATAGGTAGATAAAAACAATTCATCTGATCTTAGAGAATATCAGTTGTCATGGTATTTTAAAAATATCCTAATTTCATATATCTGCGGAAGCTTCTTGGGCTAACAGTTGAGCCTTACAAATTATAGTCGTTAGCTGAAGGTTTTCTTTTTTACTAGGGTGGTGTGCTATATTCAGTTACAGAGGAGGCATTATACTATTCCCAAAATAAGTTTCTTAATTATTTCTATTCAGTTTAAGTTAAAAGATAAAACAGTGTGGTGGTTTTTTTTTGTAAAAATAAGTCTGTTGATTATTTTGAATTCTAGGCTGGGTTTACATGCCAGCTCCAAAACATTTTGAAAGTGCAAAAAGAACGCTGGCATTTTGTGTGAGGGAACATTAAGATGTACAAAATGGTTTCCCTGAAATGAGAGCACTCAGCTATGCAAAGACAGCCTGTGTGACCAGTTTCATATTCCACTTCTCTTCAGGCTCTCATGTGTTATCTGATTGAAGTCTTCACAGCTGCTGGGCAGGTACGGCAGACCCTGCAGCAAAGCCCTTTGGAACATAGCCTGAGCTCTGTGTTAACCTCTCCATCAACTCCGAGCACTCAAGCATTCAGCTCAGCAGGCTGGACTATTTTCCTGTGCTTCTCGCCTCACAGTAGACCTTGCAGCAAGGTGTGCCATAGACTGTAGGCCAGGCAAAGTTCTCTCAAGTCCCTGATTCTTCCCCCTTTCCTTCTGGCCTGAGATGCTGAGGTCCCAGTATGCTTGGAGGCAGGGCCCACCCAAGGGGTTGCTTGAATAGACTTTCTAATTTGCACAAATCTTGAAGTCATTAGGAATTTGGTTTCTACATTCTACTTCGTGTCTCAGTCTTAAACTCCACCCAAGACCTCCCAGCAAGAATGACAGTGCTTTCCAGCTGTGGGATTAGTGTTGACGACTTCCATTCACTCACTCACCTATTCACTCATCCACTCATCTAGTCCCACCTCCACTTAGCAAATCTGACTGTTGATTACATCACATCTGATAGGTACAGGGCTGTTAATACAGTGGTTGGGAGAAGTAGGCATAAACCTGCTCATATGCATCTTGCATATGAAAGGTAGGGGGTATTAACTAAATAACCATCCTTTATACATTTGAAGTGTGAATTGAGGTCAGTTCTACAAAGGAAGGGCCCATAGTGCTATGTAAGAGCATCTCAGGCTAGGGAAAGGGATCAGGAAAGCTTTTTCTCTGTTTCCAGCTTGTCTGGGCCGAGGTCTGGAGATTGAATTGGAATTGTGTTGCCAAAGCAGTGAGGCAGGAGTGAGGAGAGCATCTCACACAGAGGGAGTCATGCCCAGAGCTCTTCTGGCAGGAGGAGACTCAGCATTTCCCGGGGATTAAGTAAGTCCAGTGTGAAAAGAGAATTGTGAATGAGAAGGAATTGGGTGGGAGACATTGGCGGAGGCCTTGTGGTTCATGATGAGGATTCTGCTCAGGGAGTGAGAAATGTCTGACAGTGTTAAAGCTTGGCAGTGAAATGACTAGATTTAGGATTATTTTTAAAATTCACGTTGGCTACCTACTAAGTTGAAAGCAGATTAGAGTGAGTTTAGGAGTAAGGAAGAAGTAGTTCTTGTGCAGATGAAACTCCTGAGTTTTGATTGTCAGTGGGTGAATCTGAGAGATTTTCCAAAGCAGATCCATTGGGCCTAGTACTCTGTTTCACACATTGAATGAGACTGAGAACTTCAAACTATGCAGTCCCCCAGGGAGGGTGAGACCGTTGGAAGAGGGTTCCCTTTGTATGTGAGAATATGAAGGCAGTTGTGGACATTTGGAGTTTGAGACATTTAGCTGGCAGTATCAGGAAGGCACTTGGATATTTAAGTTTCAGATTCAGGGGAGAGATCTGGGCAGGAATCACACACTTGTGGGTCATTGGTATCGAGGCGGTCATTGCAATCCTACTTGTGGAGGAGCTGTCCTGAGGGTGAGTGTGGAGTAAGAAGACAGGAGGGCCTAGAACAAGGTACTGTGACAGTCCAACACTCAATGGCCAGATAGGAGAAAATGACATTATCACCGAGAAGGGTAGTCAGACAATTCTCGAGGAAACGGCGAGAATAGTGGATATTCTGTTTGCTCACACCACTCGGTATCCTGGGAAGCTAATTTCTATGAACTACATCACTCAGACTGCCTTGCTTTTGGCTTGATATTGGGTTCAAGCAATGAAAGAATACAGATATCAGATACATACACAAGTAATACAAAAAGTTTATGAGAAAAGGGAATTAAAGGATAAACTTATTTTGGTGCAAAAGGTTTTAAATCCATGCATAGTTATTTCCTAATACACATTTCCATGAAAGTTTTGAACACCCCTTATGATTCTCTCCCTGTTATGCTGTGGTTTGTTATCAGCTTTATTCTTTCAAAGTCTATGATTTCTATTTTAGAGTAAGGAGTATATAAAATTGAGAAAAAAATGAGAGGGGCTGGCATTGTTGTGAAGTAGGTTTAGCCACTGCCTGTGATGCCGACATCCCATGTGGGTGATGGTTTGAGTCCTGACTTCTCCACTTCTGATCCAGCTCCCTGCTAATGTGCCTTGGAAAGCAGCAGAGAATGGCCCAAGTCCTTGGGTCCCTGCACCCATGTGGGAGAAGCTCCTGGCTCCGGGCTTTGGATTGGCTCAGCTCCAGCCATTGCAACCATTTGGGGAGTGAACCAGCAGATGGAATATTTCTCTCTTTCTCTGTCTCTCCCTCTCTGTAATTCTACCTTTCAAATAAATAAAGTAAAATCTTTAAAAATTTTTTTTAAAGAGGAGTGTGTCAATGAGTCCCCAGAGACATTTTGTGTGGCCTCACGCAGAAGCATGTAGCCACTGTCACATCATAGCATAGAAGGCCCTCTTCATAGAATGTCTGGTGAGACTTGTCTATACTCTTTATCATTCTTTTCATAACCCATATGCTCTTCAACTTACTCCAACCTGGCAACTTACCAACATTTTGCAAAAAGGAAAACAGCCAGAGGAAAATAGCTGGAGGGAGGCTCAAAGGAGAGGTTTTTTGTTTTGTTTCTTTAAAAATTCAGGATTAGCATTTGGTAGAGATGAGATTACGCATAGCTGCTTTCAGTCTGGGATCTGGTGTGCAATTAGGAGGGCCTTGCATACATACCTGGATAACCTGAAGTGTGCTGCTCTTCTCTGTTCTCCATTCTGATGGTGCAATGTGCATGATTAGGCCTCTGCTCGCTTACTTGTCTCTAGGCAAAAATATCTTGTTCAAAAACATGAAGGGGGCTCATTTAGTCCTAATCACTGTTTGTACCCATCATTGGAGATGTTGTTCATTTGAAGGATTTCAGAAACAAAAAGAGAAATTAATTGAAAGTGACTAAGCTTATATTTCAAAATGAGGACTATATAAAATATTCTGTGGCTTTTATAATAAAAGATGACAATGCATCAATACTGAAATTAATATTAACATTCTTCCCTTTACCAGTAATACTTTTCACCAAGTGAAACTGAAGACACCTCTGATCATGTTTTCTTTTTTGAGTTGTCTGTGTGCTGCACATCTCCTGTTTTGATCCTGTCTGGTAGAACAGTTATATCCTTGGGTCTATGCCTTAATGACCCATTACAAAAGAATTTTTAAAATTTATCATTACTTTGAGTATACTGTGGGTACGGAAGTATTATCAATTTAAAGGAGATCTAGTGCTTTCGTTAAATGCCTTCTGCTTAATGTATTTATTCCTTTGGAAATGGTTTCCCTTTCCACTTGTTGGATTGCAGGTTCTAATTTCTTTTTGAATACTCTGTGTTTCTTGCCTCTGTGTTTTATATACATGTTGTAAAGTGAGGGAATTTATTTCACTTATTTTGTGATGGGAAGGTAATTTGCAGTTTGAGCCTGAACTGAAAAAGATCCCCCAATGGGCAAGAACAGTACTGCCATGGTAATTTCTAAATCTGTTAAACATCTTTTCAAGGTATGCAGAAGCTCAACAGCTTATTTAACTGCTTTAGAAAGAATATCATGTGAGTTATGTAGCTATCAAAAGTTGGATACATACAAAGGAGTTTTAACAAGTAGGAGTGCAGAAATAGAGTTTATAATCAGACTGAGAATTTAAAATCTGACAGATTTCAAACTCAAACTCTTTAGTTTCCAAGTATTTTATGCTTGAGGGTAAAATAATCCTAGTAATAATTATGTTGTCAGGATTTCTTATGACAGTGAAAGCCTTTAGACCCAAGTCCACCTACACAGAGTGGGAACAAAATGCTCCATGGATTTGGGTCAAAATTATCATCCTCACTTAATAATTCTATTCTTGCTCAGCCCATGGCCATGAACTTTAGCCTTTCCCAGGTGTTTACTCTTGACCGTCCAGCATTAGCTGAAACTCCCTGGATTCTGTTCTTGGCCTACCCTAAATTCTATCAGGTTTCCTGTGAATTACTTAAATTCCCAGTCTGGGATTTTTGTAACCAGACTGACCCTGGCCACACTCTGTCTGACACTAACAGGTACATAGGAAAGCCATAGAAAGGCACTGAGTTTGGGAAGAAATTATAAGGTTCATAGTACATTAAAACTGATTAATAAATATGATTGTTTTATTCACAATAGTTGATAGCCCTTCTATCCTCACCTACATATATAATCCCTATCAGCATTAATATTGTAAGCAAATTAGCATAAAACTTTGTCTAAAATTGCTCAGCCATGACTTAAAATGATCAAGTAGGAGACCAGGACATACATTATTTTAGTTCATAAAGATGATCTCATTGTAACCATCATGAGCTACAAACATATGTTTGTTGTTAAAATAAAAAAAAAAAAGAGGGGGTAAATATGCCTTGCAGGATGTTCCTATAATGAAATAAATAAATAAAAACTTTGTAATCTTTTGGAGATTTTTGGCAAACTGTGGACCTTTTTTTCTTGAAAATCATTGTGTGGTGGGAATAGATTGCACTATAATTATAAATTTGAGATCCAAGATTATGAATTTGGAATCTTTCTCATAGTTTAAGATTTTTATGTGTGTTGGTTTAATGTTACTAAAGTTATAGAAGATTAGTTTTTGACCAATTTTGATAAGCTGCATTTTATCAAAACTGTTGTTTTATTGTTTTGAGGCCTTTTATAGGTTCATGAAATTAGAATTGCATTATTTTGTGAATTGAAATCTTTTTTACTATGAAAATCCCTCTTCATCTCTAATAATCTTTCTTGCCTTACAACCTACACTGTGTTTACCTTTTTGTTAATATTTTCATAATATACACTTTTCCATTTTTTCCAGTTTTCTGTAACTTTATATATAAGATGAATTTCTTGGAGGTTGTTTACAGTGTTATGCTTTTTAGTACACTATGGCAATCAAAGAATGTATTTTTTGTTAAATTTACTATCTTTTACTCTGCTTTATTCTCTTTTAGTCTCACATCTTTTTTTGCTTTCTTTTAGACTAATCATTATTATTCCATTTATTCCTTCATCTTTATATGTATAAATTTTCTATTTTTTGGAAATTAGGGATCACAGCATGCATTAACAAATTATTAATTATAATTACTAATAGTTATAAATTGTTACTTTTGCCACTTAACAGACAATATGAAGATTTCAGAAAACTCTAACGTCCTTTTCTGCTTTCCTAGTTTATATGCTATTATTTTTGTGTGTAAGTTTCTATATACTTTGAGTATCATAAAGCATTATTTTTATTATATCTGTTATTACTTAGGCAGTTTATATTTATTGATTTAGATGCATATTTACTCTGTGTATGCCTCTTTTTTTCTTTCTACATTTTCAAGTTTCCTTCTGGAATCACTTTTCTTTGAGCAGGGCTTCCTTTAGAATTTTCTTTTGTATGGTTTAGTTGTAATCAGTCTGTGTGAAAATCTTTATTTTTCTCCTCATTTTTGAGGAATATTTTTGTTGAGCATCAAATTCCATGTGGCTAAGTTTTTAAAAATAACTTTAAAGATATGATTCCAGCATTTCTAAGATACCACTGCTTTAATTGGGAAACCAGTTGTCAGTCGTCAGCTTCTTACCGTCAATACTTCTTTGAAGGTAGCCTGACTTTATTGCCATGCCTAGGATTTTCATGTTGTCTATATTTTCTGGTGGTTTTATACAGATGTATCTGTGTGCAGTTTTCTTTTTCTTTGTTTCTACTTGGGATTGGTAGGGATTAAAAAATCTGGCTTCATGTATTTTGTCAATCTTGGACAATTTTTAGCCATGACATTTTTAAATATTCCTCTGCTGGATGATTTCCCTTTTTTCTGGAATTGCAGATAATCCTTTTCTCATATGATACACACACACACATGGAATCTTGAAAAAGTTAATGGAAAATGTGTACTATAAAAACTTATGCATGGGCCGGTGCTGCGGCTCACTAGGCTAATCCTCCACCTGCGGTGCCAGCACCCTGGGTTCTAGTCCCGGCCGGGGTGCCGGATCCTGTCCCGGTTGCCCCTCTTCCAGGCCAGCTCTGCTGTGGCCTGGGAGTACAGTGGAGGATGGCCCAAGTCCTTGGGCCCTGTACCCGCATGGGAGACCAGGAGAAGCACCTGGCTCCTGGCTTCAGATCGGCGCAGCACGCCGGCGGTAGCGGCCATTTGCAGGGTGAACCAACAGAAGGAAGACTTTTTTTCTCTCTCTCTCACTGTCTACTCTGCCTGTAAACAAAACAAAACAAAACAAAAAACAAACAAACTATGCATGGATTTCAAAATTTCTTTGAACTAAGAAATCTTATCTTTTATTCTACTTTTCCACAGACTTTTTGAAGTACTCTCAAATATTCTCTATATAAAATTATAAAAACATTTTACTTACTTTTTAGTTCACTAATTCTCCATTCACCTTTGTGTAATTGGCTATTAAATTCATCCATTAGATTCTGGAATTTATTTTTAAATATTTATTTATTTGGAAGGCAGAGTTACAGAGAGGCAGAGGCAGAGGGAGAGAGGTCTTCCATCCAATGTTCCACTCCCCAGATGGCCGCGCTGGCTGAAGTTGCACCAATCTGAAGCCAGGAATCTGGAGCTTCTTCTGGGTCTCCCATGTAGGTGCAGAGGCCCAAGGACTTGGGCCATCTTCCACTGTTTTCCCAGGCCATAGCAGAGAGCTGGATTGGAAGTGGAACAGCCAGGATTTGAACTGATGCCCATATGGGATGCCAGCACTGCAGGTGGTGGCTTAACCTGCTATGCCACAGTGCCAACCCCCGCCCCCCCGCCACTAAAATCTTAGCCTTGTCTGATTCTTTGAAAACATTAGTTGTACTTGTTTTAAATTATATCATGTAACTATATTATCTGAAATCTTTCTTTTCTTTCTTGTGGCGTCCTCATTGTCTTCTCATACAGCCCGCTGTTTTTTATCGAGTGAAAGACAGTATATGTGAATGTTCTTAGAGCTGTTTTAAAGTTATGGAGACTTATCTTTGCTTCTAAGAAGCAGTTATTTCATAAACATTTGCAATGCCAGATAGACTTTTAATCAAAGAGGGAAATGATGATTTGGAACTGGCTTTCAGTCTCTTTGAGGGCTGGTCTAATTTCTTATTCTTCCCAGATGCAGCCCTTACATGTCTCAGTGAAATTCCTGGGTATCTGTCATGGTGAATATCTAAATACTAAGTTTTGTCCTGGTAGCCTCTGGAGTAGGTTCAAAGCCATACTCAGCTTCGCAGAGTCTTTGCTGTCACTTCAGAAAGCAGCAGGCTCCTGTAAAGAAAAAGCAGTCTCACATGTCAGATTCACCTCCGATCCCTAACGTTGGCCCTGCAGCTTCTCACTGGCTCAACAGTTGTTTGATGCTTCAGAAACATAGTATATGCTTAGTTTAGCTTTTCCAGTTGTTCTCAATGGACAGATTGCTAAAAAAATAACTTGGTTAGTCATTGCTGTATGTGGAACTTTTCAAAAAGCAATTGTATTAAACTGTTAGACCTTGGATCTGCAAAGAATACACCAGTCATCCTAAAATAAATATTATAATTTGAGATTAATATTTAATATTGGTCAATTATTTGGCAATTTGTCATTTATTAAAGTAAAAGTGGCTAGTCCAATGCCAATTGGATTTGTTGTTTTCCAAATATTTTTCCAAACTATATATGCAGATGATTATGATGGATAAAGCAATGTGGAGCAAATGTGCTATGAGAAGGAGAATATTTGAGAAGATAATGTATTTTCAGGGAATGAATATATAAAATTATTAAAATACTTTGTATTGTAGTGACAGACTAATGAAACTTTAAAAAAGAACTGAAACACAACTTAGTCTATTTTCTACTTATCATTTTCTGCTGTAAAAACAAAATGGTATTTCTGCTAAGAACAGTAAATAATATTTTTATTTCTTTTTATATAGATAGAAAATAATCTTGAATGCTACATTATTGGTGAGGCTAAGTTTGATTATTGGCTTATGGTGGTGACTGCCATTCTCTTCCCATTTTAAAGATACATTCTTTCTATTGTTAAGAAATTTGTAGGGATGATACTTTTGAGATTTCTGAGTCTTCTCTAACTAGATCACAGCAAATGGTTTAGGATCAACTGATGATGCTTGCCTGTGTCAGTTTACAAACCATAGTATTTTCTGTGATTTCTTCTCTGTTAACTAGCATTCACTAAAGAAGAGTAAATTCCCCTTCCGCCATGCCTCTGTGGCTCCTGCAGAAGGCTTTGTCTTATCCTGCCACTCTGTGTGAGTAGCCTCCTTGCAGGGTCTGGTTGCAGGTACCTTTCACATGCATCTTTCATCCTTGCATAATCCTGTGTATTTCACATAGAACAGCCCTTCAGTAGATCAATTATCCCTTCAACAATGAGCCCTTTAATCCTTCCTTTGCCAAAGTTAATCAGAGGAATTCCTGATACCTGCAATCCAAATGATCATTATTAACAAAAATTGGAAAATTGCTTTTTAAAAGTTGCTACCAATTTATAAAACCACTATTGATGTTTGAAGATACTACATTGCACTATATAGTGTTTTTCTCTGTCAAATACTAAGCTAACCTTAATTATACTCAGTCTGGTAAAAATATTTTGACCTAGTGGAATACAGATATTAATCATAAACAGAATTTTTGTTCCTTTTTAAACATTTAGTTAATGTCTTCATTCTTAGAACACGAAGTAAAATCTGATTGGACATTACCACAAATACCCATTGAGAATGGATTATGTGTTGGAGATTGGAGTTATTATGATGATTATGATGAAAGAGAAAGATAAAGTTGTATGTTTTTTCTTTCTTTTTTTAGGGGGGAATTGGGGGCTTTATGCAGTTTTTAAAAAACAATTAATTTATTTTAAACATAAAGTTTACAGAGAGAAGGAGACAGAGAGAGATAGAGAGAGAGAGAGAGAGAATCTTCCAGCCGCTGGTTTACTGCACTCCCCCCACCAAATGGTGGCAACAGCTAAAGCTGGTCAGTTCCAAAGCCAGGAGCTTCTTTTGGGTCTTCCACATGGATGCAGGGACCTGAGTTCTTGAACCATTTTCCACTGCTTTCACAGGTCCATTTTCAGGGAACTGGATTGGAAGCGAAGCAGCCGGGACTCAAACCAGCACCCACATGGGATGCTGGCATTGCAGGCAGTGTATTGACCTGCTATGCCACAATGTCCACCCCAAAGGTTGTAAGTTAATATATAGTCTGGAAGAAGAGACAAATGTTTGATTTATATTATGAAGAGCTTGCATTTCAATGAATCTCAGAATCTATCATGCTTTTTGGTTTTGCCTGAAGCTCCCAGCATAGAGGTTTCTCACAACTGTGTCATGACTGCCATCTGGCTGGCAACATCAATTATAAGCTAAATTCTCATGTCAGAAATATTACAGTATGAAAAAAATGTATGTCTAGGAATTGATGAACTTTAGCAACAAGACAAAGAAGTTGGGAAAGATGCAAGAATAGTCACAGCAGTGGACATCTAAATTGAGAAAAAAATATTTCTGAAGGAAGTGAGGTCTAGTTTGGGAATTGAAGGGTAAGGATGAACTGGAGTTTGTGAAGAGAGTGGGCAAGAAGATTCTAGGCAGAAGTCACTCTTCCTGACATTGTCTTCATTTCTGAAATCAGGGGCTTGGGGACCTGTTTAGAAAATACACATTTTAGTATTTTATTTTGTTTTAGCAACAATAATCTTTAACAGAAATTCTCTCTGAAATTCTATCAGCCTGGCCTGTAGAGTGGAGTTGTGCTGGAGTTCCAAGCACTTATCAGATCTTTTCTCCCCTTGAGGGGCTGCCAGGAACAGGATTTTTAAACCACTAGACTAGATAATCCTGGTATCTCTCTTTTTTTAAAGATTTATTTTTATTTATCTGTTAGAGTTAAAGAGAGAGAGAGAGTGAGAGCAAGAGCGAGAGAGAGAGAGAAAGATATCACCATTCACTGGTTAACTCCCCAAATGGCTGCAATGGCAGGAGCTGAGCCAATCTGAAGTCAGGAGCTTCTTCCAGGTTTATCAACATGGGTGCAGGGATCCAAGGACTTGAGCCATCCTCTGTGTTCCCAAGCATATTAATAGGGAGCTGAATTGGAAACAGAGCAGCCAGAACTCAAACCAGTGCCCATATGGAATGACATTGCTTTGGGGTGGGGGAGGGCTTTAACCTGCTGTGCCACAATGCCAGCCCCAATTCTTTGTATTTTTAATGGCATAGAATTAAATGTTCCAGGCTCATTTGGACACCATGTAAAGTTCTGTTCCTCTTTGGAAGGTTATACAATGAGTAAGTGTTGAAGGTAGGCATTGATACCAGTAGTCTGATTGTATATCCCATGTATACTGACTTCACAATGTTGTTTCTACTGTCTACAAAATGGAAAGATTACTCTATTACATCTATAACATGAGGACAATACTCTAAGATCAAGTGAGCTTCATCTATTTGTGCATGAATGGTGTACTTTTGGCTGTACTCAAACTCTTGCTCCTTCCTCTATTACTGTATAACAACCTCAAAACTCTGTGGCTGCAGGAAATAAAAATTCTATTTAGGTGTCTTCATGGATTAAGAATTTAGGCAAGTGGCTGGGTGTTCTGTCTGTTCCACATGACATTGATGGGGTTACTCAGTGTTATGCAGTTGGTGGCTGATTGTCTGAATGCTGTGGCCTTCATAAGCATGAAGCTGGCGCCGTGGCTCACTTGGTTAATCCTCTGCCTGTGGCGCCAGCATCCCATATAGGCACCAGGTTCTAGTCCCGGAAGCTCCTCTTCCAGTCCAGCTCTATGCTGTGGCCTGGGAAGGCAGTGGAGGATGGCCCAAGTGCTTGGGCACTTGCACCCGCGTGGGAGACCAGTAAAGGCACGTGGCTCCTTGGCACAGAGCCGGCTGTAGCGACCATTTGGTGAGGTGAACCAATGGCAGGAAGACCTTTCTCTCTGTTTCTCTCTCTCTCACTAACTCTGCCTGTCAATAAAAAGAAAAAAAGAATTTCATTCATTACTAAGCTTATGGCAATGGAAGTCTGTATCGTTTCAATTTGTCAGTTAACTACATAAAGTTTTCCAGCAGAAAAGAAGTGTGTCATTTCAAGGGAAAGGAAAATATGCAGATGAGGAACAAAAACAACTCCTATTCTCCACAACATGAAGATGAAGGTCATTGATCTGGTCATCAGTGGTTCTTGGAAGGTGAAGAAGGTAGAGAAGGAGGATAGGGTGGGTAAAATGTGTCCACCAAGGGCTTTTAAAAATTCTGTTCTGAGGAATGAGAAAATGGTATATGGGAATCACCATAATTGGGTGAAGACTGTACTAAACATGATTCTGTGGAAAATGAAAATAATTTGCACACACATAGGGTAAGGGAAATTTGAGGGTGCTTTGAAAGCTTCACAGAAAATGGAATCGAAAGTATGAATTTATTTTGGTGTAAAAGCAACTTTAAATCTATGTGTAGTTTTTAAAATAATATACATTTTCTACAGGGTATGAAAAGTTTTTTGCACCAAACCTTTTTGCATCAAAATAAATTTACACTGTTATTCTATTTTTCACCATACTTTTGAAGTAGCATTTTATATGTGCCTAGAGGTATGTGCATGTGCGTGCACTTTTGAGTGTGTGTGAGTTTGGTGCATGTGTGTATGTGTGTCTTATAAGAAAGTGATAGAATACAAAAAAATGTACAGGAACGAAATGGACATTTTAGGTTATGACTGTCATTCTTAGTTTTTATTTATACATCTATAGAACTATGATCTTCCTTCTTTTTACTTGCTGAATATTATGATTAATGGCAAATTAAGCCTGTGTATAGAGTGGATTAAAATTATGTCATTGCAAAAACTGATGAAGAAAAAGGAGAAAAGGAGGAGATGGGAGAACAAAGGAGTGTGGGAAATGAGCTTGTCTTCTTGGAACTGTATCTATGGAATGCATAAAATTTGTTCTCTTTATATTAATAAAAATTAGAAAAGAAAGTAATAGATAATTTGAAATTTTTCTGTTTGAAAGATAAATTGTTGATATATACCCTATGTAATATTAATTTTTAAGTCACATAATCAGGTCTGTAGGAAATAATACATTACTTTATTTCCTTTAAATCAACCTAAGCTCTAACCTGGTTTCTCTATTCTGAGAAGTGGATGAGAAGTGCAGCATTAGTCCTGATTACAACTCTTTCCCCTCTCTAGGATTAACTAGGAATCCAGAAGTTGCATGCAGTGCTTAGAAAGTGAAGACAAGATCTCAAATCTCTAGTCTTTTGTGGTTGCTTCTCAAGGCATAAGATCACATAAACTCATGATCCAGTAGTTCTGTGTTTTAGCCCCAAATGTAGAGCAAAACTCCTTTTCAGGCTTGCCTCATACCCTGTGGCTTTGCCAAGGAGAATGATGTAGGTCTTCTGGAACTGTCTCTGTTCCACATTGGCTCAATCTGTGTCTCACTCCCTGACACAGACATTAACCCATATGTATACCTCAAAGGGACTCCTGGATAATTAGTACAGTATCTATGAGCACTAACTTCCAGAAAGATTACTTTTGAGCAGTTTTTGCTTTAGGCAGTACAAACATTCATGAAATGACAGAGTCTGTTTTGGGGATGGGAGAAGGCTATAACTTAACTTACATTCTGTTTACTCCTGATGGAGCATAAAAGCAGAGCAAAAATGACAGAGATAAAGACAAAGATGCAAGTATGAGGACTCTTCAAGGAACAGATAACAGAAATTAATATACACATTTACAACCAATTTGCCTTTGACAAACAAGCAAAAAACACCACTCCCTGGAGAAAGGACAGTCTTTTCAACAAATAGCAAAACATGAAGAAGTATGAAACAAGATTCCTACCTTACACTCTATATAAGAATCAGCTCACAACAGGTCAGGGATCTAAATCTAAGACTTGAAACTGTCTAATTAATAGAGGAAAGCATAGGGGAAATACTGCAAGACATTGGCATAGGCAAAGACTTCTTGGATAAAACCCCAGAAGCACAGGCAATAAACGCAAAAATAGACAAATGGGATTACATGAAGCTAAGAAGCTTTTGCATAGCAAAGAAAACGCTCAATAAAGCAAAGAGACAACTAACAGAAGGGGAGAAAATAATCACACACATATATGTATATATATGATAAAGGATTAATATACAGAATATGTAAGGAGCTCAAGAAACTCAACAACAACAAAACAAACAATCTATTTAAGAAATGGGCTAAGGATATGAACAAGCATTTTCCATTGAAATGGCCAACAGAAACATGAAAAGATGCTCAGGGTCACTAGCAATCAGAGAAATGCAAATAAAAATCATAATGCAGTTGCATCTCATCCCAGTTGGAATGGTTGTCATCCAAAAATCAAAAAATAACAAATGCTGGTGAGGATGTGGAGAAAAAGATATCCTAATACACTGTGGTGTATATTAGTTTTTAAAAACCTAGTATAACCATTATGGAAGATGGTAGAGATTCCTCAGAAATAAGAAAATAGATCTACCATATGACCCAGCCATTCCATTCCTGGGAATATACTCAAAGAAAATGAAAACAGCATATGAGACTTATCTGTACTCCCATGCTTATAGAAGCTCACCTCATATAATAACCAAGATACGGGATCAATCCATTTATCCATCAGCTGATGACTGGAAAAAGAAGTTGTGACATACATACATGATGGAATACTGCTCAGCTGTAAAAAAGAATGAAATCTTGT
This sequence comes from Lepus europaeus, assembly GCF_033115175.1. Classification (NCBI taxonomy): domain Eukaryota; kingdom Metazoa; phylum Chordata; class Mammalia; order Lagomorpha; family Leporidae; genus Lepus; species Lepus europaeus. Next base: position 126,973,721 of record NC_084828.1, read on the forward strand.
TTTTTGCAACACAGTGGTTGCAACGGGAGACCATTACGTTTAGGGAAATAAACCAGTATGCAATGACAGATTTAAGTTTTCCCTGATTTGTGGTAACTGATATACCAAGTACAAAAAATGTAATGTATATAAGTGAAATTAACACTTTGGGATTTGATTATTGTTTATAGTCCTTGACTATACATTTGAGGAACAGTAGTTTTTCTACTTACTGCTTGTGGAATTCTTTGTTTAGTGGAGGGTTAAGCTTGTAATTATAAAGTAAATTGATAGTATGCCATTGTAAAAGTTAAAATAAAACTAATAAAGGAAAGAGGAAGGATGGGGGAATGAGGGAGGGAGGGAGAGTAGGGTGAGAAGTATCATTATGCTCTTAAAACTGTATATATGGGGGCCAGCACTGTGGCATAGTGGGTTAATCTGCCATTTGTTGTGCTAGAATACCATATGGGCACCCACCTGAGTCCTGGCTGCTCAGCTTCCAATCCAGCTCACTGCTAATGCCCCTGGAAAAGGTAGAAGATGGCCCAGAAACTTGGGCCCCTGAACCTACTCCTGGCTCCAGCCATTGCAGCCATTTGAGGAGTGAACCAGCGGATGGAAGATCTCTCAGTCTGTCTGTCTGTCTGTCTCTCTCTCTCTCTGTAACTCTGCCTTTCAAATAAATAAATAAATAAGTAAATAAGTAAATAAATAAATCTTTGAAAGAACTGTATGTATGGAACACAAGAAATTTGTTCTCCTTATATGAATAAAAAGTTTTTAAAAACTTTCAAAGCGTTCATGGAAAATAAGTATTATGAAAAAAAGTGTATAGATTTCACAATATTTTTCACCAAAGCAGTTGTGTTTTAGTTCTATTTTTTTGACAAACACTTTGGAGGCCCTTTGTATGATGATGCAGTTCCTCGCTGCCTCCTCTGTATCTGACAGGGGTCTTGGCAGCCTGTGAGAAGGGAAGTATCTAACAGTTTGGAGGTGTGCTTCCTGTCTTTGTATTTCCAGCCACATCAGCATGCAAAAATAAGATATCACCATAAATGGCAATAAATAACTGGGAAGCTATGTGAACCAGACTGAAAATCTGGGTTCCAGGCCTTGAAATCATTGCCTTGCCCACTCAGGGACAGTCTCCTTATCTGAGTTTCCCATTTAAATCTACCAAGGGAATTTCTGTGGGCAGGCCTGGCAGTGGCCACCACAGCAAGGGAAGGATATGAAAAAAAGCCCACTTACCTTCTTGGAAAAAGAGAAGGAAAAATATAGAAGACAAACACACATTAATATACTAATAACTTCTGCCAAACATCTGTAAATATCTTTTATTGTGTAGAGGGAGAAAATTGAAGCTATGTATGTGGAAATGTTCTGATAAATGAACCATAGCCCACAGAATACTTGATTTCTGTTTTTCAAATTACAGTTTCCAAATATCCTGAGTGAGTTTTATGACAAAGACACAATTTTCGTTTAGACAGTTGGATTTGTAGTGGTTTCTTTTAATCCTCTATTTAGGAATTCATTGCTGGCATAATGAATAAGATAATATCTTTTTTTAAAATACATTTTTTAATTTTTAACTTCTTTTATTTTTTGATAGGCAGAGTGGACAGTGAGAGAGAGAGACAGAGAGAAAGGTCTTCCTTTGCCGTTGGTTCACCCTCCAATGGCTGCTGCGGCCTGTGTGCTGTGGCCGGCGCACCGCGCTGATCCGAAGGCAGGAGCCAGGTGCTTCTCCTGGTCTCCCATGGGGTGCAGGTCCCAAGCACTTGGGCCATCCTCCACTGCATTCCTGGGCCATAGCAGAGAGCTGGCCTGGAAGAGGGGCAACCAGGATAGAATCCGGCACCCCAACCGGGGACTAGAACCTGGTGTGCCGGCGCCACTAGGCGGAGGATTAGCCTGTTGAGCCACGGCCCCGGCTTAAGATAATATCTTACTCTGAGATTATTTTGTTCCCTGAAAGGGAAATATTATTAAAAAACACAATTAACTGGCAATAATTAACTGGAATTATGTACTTGGATATTGGCAATAATGATTTCTTGATTGATATCTGTGATTTCTGTGAAAGTAGTATATGATTGATGAGACAACTGAAACATTTTTACCCGGGAACACTTAGGGAGATAATCAACACAGATCAGTTGCCAAACTCAAATGATTATCCATAGGCCAAGCAATATTTCCAGTCCTCTTTTAGAGTGATCCCACTTCTCTTTGTTTATAAGATAGCAATACACAGTCCTTAATATGAAAAGATGGCTTTGTGTATGCAACATTTTCAGTAAGGCTTGAGCTTTGAACTTCCATTAGATGGCATGGAAATGGTTTACACTGAGGAAGTCCTGTTTCTCCGTAGCTCCTTCTGTGACTAATTGCATGTATCTGTGAGTTGGCTGAGTGTCAGTCACAGTGCTGTTAAGAAAAGCTCCTTCACGTACCTTTCTCTGAAGGGAAGAGAGAACTTCCACTTTGACTATGACCCTGTCGGAATAAGATCAAAGTTGGCGAACTCAAAAGGCTTCCATGGCCCTGGCAACTCATGACTAGAGCCTAGGGAGATTACTGACGCCATAAACAAGAGTGTCAAATTGTTAAGTCAACAACAGGAATCACTGTGTACTTACTTCTCATGTGGGATCTGTCCTTAATGTGTTGTCCAATGTGAAGTGAAATACTGAAACAGTATTTTTCACTTTGTGTTTCTGTGTGGGTGCAAACTGATGCAATCTTTACTTAATATATACTAAATCGATCTTCTGTATATAAAGATAATTGAAAACGAATCTTGATGTGAATGGAACGGGAGAGGGAGCGGGAGATGGGAGGGGTGCGAGTGGGAGGGAAGTTATGGGGGGGAAAAGCCATTGTAATCCATAAACTGTACTTTCGAAATTTATATTTACTAAATAAAAAAATCTGTAGAAAAAAATTAAAAAATGATAAAAAAAAAGAAAGAAAAGCTCCTTCACCAAAAATGAGACAGTAACAGATACTTGCTGTGCTATCTAGAAGCCCTTTTCTCCTCTAAAGTATATCTACAGGTGGAGGTAGAAAGGATGAAGCAGAGGCAATTTTTGAATGCATAACAGCTTATAATATTTATAATTTGATGAAATATGCAAATCTAAAGAATCAATAATTACAATGAATTCTAATCATATTTGGATATGGCATGGTGGAACTACAGAAGTCCAAGTATAAACAGAAGTTTTTGAAAATAGTTAGAAGGGGCCGGCGCCGTGGCTCAATAGGCTAATCCTCTGCCTAGCGGCGCCGGCACACAGGGTTCTAGTCCTGGTCGGGGCGCCGGATTCTGTCCCGGTTGCCCCTCTTCCAGGCCAGCTCTCTGCTGTGGCCCCGGAGGGCAGTGGAGGATGGCCCTGCACCCCATGGGAGACCAGGAGAAGCACCTGGCTCCTGCCTTCGGATCAGCGCGATGCGCTGGCCGCAGTGCGCCAACTGCGGTGGCCATTGGAGGGTGAACCCATGGCAAAAGGAAGACCTTTCTCTCTGTCTCTGTCTCTCACTGTCCACTCTGCCTGTCAAAAAAAAAAAAAAAAAAAAAGAAAGAAAAGAGTTGGAAGGACAGATGCCATGAGGAAATGACAAATAAACTGATAAACAACATCTACATCTCAACAACAATAACAGGCCCAAAAAATCATTGAATAATTTATTTTTACTTTGAGAGAAAATAAATGCCTATCTAGAATTCTAAACTATTTAATTTTTGAGGAGTAATGCTTCAACATATTCATCCAGACATTAAAAAGGGAAAAGAATTGCAATCACTTTTAATAGATGTATTTAGGAGTACAGGTTTCCTTTGGAAAGTGATGAAGATATTTTTGAAGCTGACTGTGGAGATACTTGCCATCTTTGAATATATTAAAAACCGCTGGGATGTGCAGTTTATCATATACAAATGAGTAAACTATATGGTATATGTAGAGGATTGGATAGTGCAGTCCTGGAATTCATGTCCACCTGGAACCTCAGAATGTGTCCTTATTTGAAAATAGGATAGGTGTAATGAAATGAAGATAGCAAGATGAAATCATTCTGGATTTAGGATGAACTTTCAAGTTCAATGACTGATCCTTCTAAAAAGATAAGACATAGAGAGAAGTGCATGTGAAGATGGAGGCAGAGGTCGGAGTCATGCTGCTATAAACCAAGGAAAGCCAGAAACCACCAAAAGCTGGCCAATGCACGCACGAAGTCTCCCCTAGATCCTTTGGAGAGAGTAACTGTGGTCCTGCCCACACATTGACTTCAGCCTTGTGGGGCTCTGTAACTGAGAGAATGAATTTCTATTGTTTGAAGTCACCATATGTGCAGTAATTTGTTGCAGTATTACTAGGAAACTAATATAGTACGTGAATTATACATGAATCAAGCTGATATATATCTTGTTCTTGTAGAAGGAATAAATTATCAAAGAAGGAATTCTAAGTTACAAGAAGAAATGATGAGCAAGACTGAGAAATTTGTGGGTAAATTGGGAAAACAATAAATTGGATGGTATAAATATTAATATTTGATTTGGGTCATTAAACTAAGATAGCATAAATATTTAGTAAAATTCACATGTGAGAAGTGGGTATTTGAAAGGAGTTAAATGTAAAACATATTTAGGTTTGGGGAGAAAAGTTTTAGATGCTAAAATAAGTTTGCATAATGAAGTCCGAAAGTTACCTGTTAATGATAGAAATTGTGGGTGTAATTTTCAGAACCACAGAAAGGAAAAAAATGGAATTGAAAACTTAAAAAAGACGAAAAGGGAAGGGGCCAGCCTTGTGGTGCAGCGGATTAAGCTGCCACCTGCAATGCTGGCATCTCATATGAGCATCTGTTTGAATCCCAGTGGCTCTGCTTCCAATCTAGCTCCTGCTTATGCTCCTGCAAAAACAGAAGAAGATGGTCTGAGTGTTTGTCCCCTGAAATCATGTGGGAGACCTGGATGGAATTCCAGGCTCCTGACTTCAGCCTGCTCTAGTCCTGGCTATTGCAGCCATTTGGGGACTGAACCAATGGATGGAAGATCTCATTTTCTCTCTGTCTCTGTCTCTCTCTCTCTCTGCCTTTCAAATAAATAAATGTTTTTTAAAAAGGTAAAAAAAAATTAAATGAGAAAAGTCAGTCTTAACTCTCCAGGCAGAACACAGAGATAGATTTAGTTAAAAAATAGGATGTAAGTGACGGTGGTTGACCAAGTGGTTGAGATATGAATTGGGACACCTGCATTCCACATTGCAGTTTCTGGATTCAAGTCTCAACTCTGCTCCTGATTCCAGCTTCTTGCTAATGTGCACCTTGGTAGGCAGCAAATGAGGTGCAGAGTTAGGTCACTGCCGCCCTGGGCTATCAGCTCCTAGCTTTAGCCTTGCCCAGCCATGGCTGTTGAAGGCATTTGAGAAGTGAGCCCATGGATGGGAGCTTTCTCTGTCTGTCTTTCTGTGTTTTTGCCTCTCAAATAAATGAAAAAAAAAAAAAATATCAGGGCATAGTATCTTGTCTCCAGGAGGAATCTCAGAAGCAAGCACATAAAGTCATAATGGAAACATTAAAATAGTTATACAGGGACTTACTATCCTAGTTTGCAGTAATCTCTCTGCTTTAGGTTATATTTGAAAATGCCCATAATAAAATGTCAAGTCAAAGAAAACATTATCATTGGGGAATTGAAAGATATTTAAAATATAGCATGAGATCTCAGTGAACAAATTTATAACAATGAATAAAAAATCTGACAAATAACTTCACAAAACTCAATTATAAAAATCTTTAGTGTGCATATAACTATTAAAGAAATTAAAACAATTGTAAAGAACTCTATTACCAGTGGGTTCTGTCAAACCTTCACATGGGAGTGAATTCCAATGCTTTAAGATTTTTTCTGGAGAATATAAAAAAAAGGAAGTACTATGAATTCATTTTATGAGGCTAGTAAATCAGAAAATAAAATCAGATTTTGATTATTATAATAAAAGTATATGATAATCTTTCTCAAGAACATGTATTCAAAAAAATCTTGAGCAAAATGTTAGCAAATAAAGTCCAACCAAGTGTAGAACACAATGTAAAATATAAGTGTCCTAGAATTATCCTGTACTAAAAACTGGGCTCCTGCCTTTTTTCATTTGCTGAAATATCTGCTCAAGACCATTAACAAATCTCTACTTGAATTAGACTTTGTTCTCAGTTCATAGTAGGACTTTGCAATGCATGTAAGAGGAACTCTTTCTTTTAAATTAAAAAAAACAAAAACAAAAACATCATTTAGTTATTTAACAGACAGAATGCACTCCCTTCTGCTGTTTCCCTTCCTAAAACCTACAATGCCTAGGGCCAAAACCAAGAGCCAGGAACTCAATTCTGTCCTCCCACATGGGTGAGTGGGACCCAAGCTTGAGCTGTCACCACTTGCTCCCAGGGTCTGCATTAGCAGGGAGCTGGAATCAGGATCCAGAGACAGGAATCAAATTCAGGCACTGCTATGTGGGACACAGGTGTTGTTTAATTGCAAAACTGAATGCCTGATCTAGAAGGGACTCTTCTCTTTGGAATTTTAGATCATCTAATCTACTTAGTTTCTACCATTCTTCATTTTCATTGCATTTTAATATTCAGTTGAATGAGATACTTATTTTTATGGACCTTTATAGTTTCCAGTTTTTGGAATTATGAACAATGTTGCTATGAATATTTGGTTCAAGTCTCCTGATACACACACAGAAGACATAACCTAGGAGTGAAATTACTGAGTGATAGCACAGCTGTAGGTTCAATTTTGGCCATCCATAGCAAATGATTTTCTCAGCTTTTGACCAATTTATTATTCCCTTTATCAGTGTAAGTATTTTTAGTGTTTTAATTTAGCCTTTTTGATAAATATGTAGTGAGAGTTCATTATGTCTTTAATTTGCATTTCCTAGATTGCTAATGAGGTTTTTCTGTTTAGATGTTTGGATGTCTTTTTTTATTTTCTATATAAGTGTTATGTTTATTTTTCTACTGTAATGCTCTCCCTTTCATTTTTTTCACCTGTTTCTTTTAAAACCTTTGTTTATTTATTTTCATTTATTTTAAAAGGCAGAGAAAGAGAGAGAGAGACACACAGTGAGAGAGAGGGAGGGAGGGAGGGAGGGGAATTTTCCATCTGCTGGATCACTCCCTTACTCCAATATCCAGCACTAGGTCATGCCAAAACAAAGAGCCTGGAATTCCATCCAGGTCTCCTATGTGGGTGGCAGGCACCCAGGTGCTTGAGTCATCATTTGCTGTCTCCCAGGGTGTGCATTAGTGATATGGATGCAGGCATCCCAGGCAGCATTTTCATCACTGCACCAAATGCCTGTCCAGATTTGCAGAAGTTTTTCATGTAGTCTTAATATGAGCCCTTTGTTAGATTTATTTTTAAAAATTATTTTATGACCTACATTTTCACTTTTCAGTGGTGTTTTTATTAAACAAATTCTTCATGTTAAAGTAGTTTAATTTATCAATTATAGCCCTTTAATTTTATCTTCTTTACTTATTTAACTGATTAAGTCAATCATTGTATTGCTGCGTCAATGAGATGATAGCAGACATCTTTGTTTTGTTCTCAGTTTCAAAAAGAAAGCTTACAATATTTCACCATTACATGAGAAAGTTTGTCACATGAGATTAAAGATATCCCCTTCTAATCCTAATTTGCAAAGCTTAAGAAAAGATTTAAATGAATGCTCAATTTTGTTGACTTCAGAGAGGAGAAATGTTGTGTCTTCACATAGCAGAAGAGCCAGAGAGAGAGAACTAATTCTTGCAAGACCTTTTAATAGGAGCATTACTCTACTCACCAAGGAAGACTTCATGATCCTAAACACCTTCACTTAGGCCTCACCACCCCTTTTGCATTGGGGAGCATGCTCCAAACACATGAATTTGAGGTAGACACATTTGAACCATAGCACTGACAAATGCATATTGCTATGGTCTTATTTTTTCCTTTGCAAATAGTATATCTAGTATTTTATATATTTTAATTTTCATCTTATTAGAAACCTTTCTTTCACTTATAATGCAAACTCCATGAGAGCAGGGATTTTTATCTCTTTGATCATTGCTCTATTCTGTATACAAAAAGAGCAGAGGCTGTCACAAAGTAAAGATTCAGTAAATATTTGTTGAATGGATGAAAAAGGAACCTCTGCCTGTGTTCCTGAGTTAGGCCAGATATATGTTGAACCCTGACTAAGGAATACTTTTCTTATGGGACATAGAGAATACTGATCATGCATTGTCTTTACTAGGATTCAAATATAAAGGGAGAAAATCACTAGAACTAGTGAATAAGACAATTATCTACACATTTACTGAATGAACAGGAATGCAATAGTTCTTAATGTTCAGCTTGGTTAAGAATTATGTGGGATGCTTATTAAATTGAGGATTCCTGGGGTGATTCTTCCTCTAGAGATATTAAGCCAGCAAGGATGGGTGGATACCTGGTAACGTGCCTTTCACACTAACATATCAAATTTGGAGAAATATCTGTCTAAAGAACCATGATTTGCTTCCTGGAGCATGGGGATGGGTAGTTAGTAGCTGAACTTGGAAAAACATTTACTTCTCTGGCATTGAACTACATTGAACAGTGAACACCCTTCTTTATCTTCCTTTAGTTTCTGGCCTCAGTGGGAATTTACCAGAATTTCCAGAAAGACGAAGAATTTCCAAATTCTTCATGCCCCAGTAAATTAATGATGGACCTATTCAAACTTTCTATTTCGTGTTTATAAAGTGCTGAAAGTATGTGCATTCCTGGAGCACAACTGAATACATTGAAACATCTGATAAACAGAGATTACACAGGAGAGGAGCTCATGGGATCATGCTTCAGTCTTTTGGACTTGATATTAAAATGCTTCCCAGCTGTGTTCAATCAATATTTGTTTTCTTTTTACATTTGAATGTATTCCTAACTTGGAGACAAAGGGCTAAGAAATATATTTTAAAATTGATCAGAGAAAGAATAAACTTCCTTCCTTTTCTTTGACCTGTTTTCTTCAGGAACCATTTCAGTAATCCACAAATACTTGCTATCACCTAATCCTAGAATATAAAGCATTAAAATGTCCATTACAATGATTTTGTTTACAAAGGTTAGAGAAGGGATATGGCTTCCTGGGTCTGGATTTCATTCTTTTCTGGGCTTCCTGTGTAATTTAATGCTTGTCCATCTGCACTGGTCCTGTTGGAATAAAAGAGATTTCAGTTGCTTTCTTGCATTGGTATGTTACCAATAGCAACCATCCAGTAGAGGTGCAGATGCTTCTGTGAAGAAAGGTCGTTCTTGCTAGATCTGAATGAATTTGGAACAATGTGTTTAGGAGAACATACTTTACATTTTCATCTGATATATCTTCTTATCATCAATGTAGAAAGAACTAAGTCTTCCAAAGATATGAGATTTCCTCTACTAATCTATTGAATTGATACATTTACTTTTGATGAATCTATGGGGATGGTGACATAATTATGTGGTAGCAATTGCTTTTTTTTTTTTTTTTTTTTGACAGGCAGAGTGGACAGTGAGAGAGAGAGAGAGACAGAGACAGGTCTTCCTTTGCCATTGGTTCACCCTCCAATGGCCGCCGCGGCTGGCACGTTGCTGCTGGCGTACCGTGCTGATCCGATGGCAGGAGCCAGGTGCTTCTCCTGGTCTCCCATGCGGGTGCAGGGCCCAAACACTTGGGCCATCTTCCACTGCACTCCCAGGCCACAGCAGAGAGCTGGCCTGGAAGAGGGGCAACCGGGACAGAATCCGGCGCCCCGACCAGGACTAGAACCCGGTGTGCCTGTGCTGAAAGGCAGAGGATTAGCCTATTGAGCCGCAGCGCCGGCCAGCAATTGCTTTTAGCTATACAAGTGTTCTTATGTGTTGCTCCCAAGTTTGTATAACAAGCCCCTTCTTTTTAAAATGTTTTTAAATTCATTATTTTTTCAATTTTATTTAAGATATACAGTTTCATGTATTTCATATATACAAATTTAGGAACATAGTGATACTTCCTACCCTACACTCCCTTCCACCCATGCTCCAACCCTTCTTCCTCCTCTCTCTTCCATTTCCACTCATAATGTTTACAGGGATCTACTTTTTTGTTTTAAGATTTATTTATTTATTTGAAAGGCAGAGCTACACAGAGAGAAGAGGCAGAGAGAGAGAGAGAGAGAGAGGGAGTGAGCTTCTATCCACTGGTTCACTCCCCAAATGACTGTAATGGCTGGAACTGTGCTAAGCCAAAGCCAGGAACCAGGAGCTTCTTCCAGATCTCCCATGCAGGTGCAGGGGCCCAAGGACTTGGGCCATCTTCTACTGCTTTCCCAGGCCATAGCAGAGAGCTGGATTGGAAGAGGAGCAGCCGGGACTCAAACTGGTGCACATATGGGACGCCAGCATTTCAGGCGGCAGTTTTACCTGCTACGCCAAAGCACTAACCCCAGAGCTTCAACTCCAAGGATCTACTTTCAGTTTACTTAATGATCATAAGGTTAACCCTACACTAAGCAAAAGAGTTTAACAAATAGTATGATGGGGGAAAAAAAAACAACACTATTTGTCAACAAAAGAGACAAGAGCTGTAAACAATCATCGAATCTCAAAATGTCCATTTCACTCCAATACATTACATTTTAGGTACTTTATTAGTTACCCTGGTCAGGGAAAACATAAAGTAACTGTCTTTTTGGGACTGGTTCATTTCACTAAGTATAATGGGTTCCAGTTACATCCATTTTGTTACAAATGGCAGGTTTTCTTTTTTTTTATAGCTGGGTAGTACTCCGCAGTGTATATAGACCATAATTTCTGGATCCAGTGTTCAGCTGATGGACACCAGGGTTGATTCCATATCTTAGCTATTGTGAATTGAGCTGCAAGGAACATGGAGGTACAGATAACTCTTTCATGTAACAAGCCCATTCTTTATACAACCCAATATTGGTGGATGGGAATAAGACTCAAGTTTGACCAATAGGGACATCCATCTTCTTGGCCACATAGATTAGTATAGAGTACCTAAATGATATCAACCAACCAATTGGACTTCTTAGGCTATGTCTGTTGTTACAAGGTAGAAAATTGCCTCTTGCCTCTGTGCTCTTCTTGCTGGAAGGCCATGAATCTAAGGCTACTGGTCAATATCTTACTCATGATGTGTATAGAGTGTTTCAATAGTAGCAGAGAATGAGGCTCACAGATGGAAGTAGAGCTGATGTGTGGTGGGAAACATCTTGCTGTTCTAGTCCTGTACAAATTTATGCTTGACACTGGGATCATTTTCTTCCCTTCTTAGTTATGTAGTCACCATTTTTTTTTCTTTTACCTTAAGCGTAAATTGGGTTCCAGTTATTTGCAACTGAAAATGTATTGACTAAAACAAGGAACAATTACAACAACTAGAAATAGAGATTTAAAAGAAGCACGCAGGATTTTAGAAAACCCTGGATATGTTACAGGCCTAGGAATTTTTCTTGATAACTTAGTTTTGCATTTGGATTCCTTTTTTTCCCCTGTGTCTCACAATTAATAAATTGCTATTTCTTGACTAGGGAAATGAGAAACTCATAATATTAAATTTAGACAGATCTAAGAAAAGAGCCTTCCCCAAGTCTTTCACAACCTGTCTACGTTGTCACCTTAAATGTAGGAAGCCAAAAATCTGGTTAGAGATGGGAATGTCTCTTTATCAAGAGGAGAAATCTACACTAGTTGAACAGTTTTATTCTTTTTTGGGCTCCATGGCTCAAAGCTCTAACTTTTTAACACTTCAGAGGAAAATTTACATTTTCCATTGGAGGTGTTATTCAGATTAAAGATTGGAGAGACACCGACGCTGTGGTGTAGTGTGCTAAGCCTCGGCCTGCGGTGCTGACATCCCATATGGGTGCTGGTTCATGCCCTGCCTGCTCCTATTCTGATTCAGCTCTCTGATAATGGCCTGAGAAATCAGTGGAAGATGGCCTAAGTGCTTGAGCTCCTGCACCAGTGTGGGAGACCCAGAAGAAGCTCCTGTCTCCTGGCTTTGGATCAACTAAGCTCCAGCTGTTGTGGCCATTTGGGGAGTGAACCAGTGGATGGAAGACCTTTCTTTCTGTCTCTCCCTCTCTCTGTCTGTAAATCTACCTTTTAAGTAAATAAATACATCTTTAAAAAATGATAGGAGGGGACACTTTTGAGAGTCAAATAAGCTTTATTGATTAGAACTGGGACAATAGGTGTACACCAAGAATATGATGAGGAAGTGATTTACAATCATCATAGGTAAATAAGTATGACTTTTTTCCCCAAACTAATTGTTTTTAAATTACTTCCTCATTAGAATTGCCTAGAAACCTTAAAATATTATAGAAGCTAGGTCTCAACCACATCCCAAATATTTTGATTGAATATCTAGAGTGGGATTTGGAATTTCACTTCAAAATCTTCTCTGTGATTCCAATACATAACTAAGTTTGAGAACCATAACAGCCTCCCCTGAGTTTAACTATTTCAATCAAGTATACTTGCACAAGCATGTAAATTTGATACTTAAAAGACCTTCAAAAGGAGGTCTTTTTCTTTCATTAGGTACCTATGTAATTTTGGACAAATAGTCTTTTATTTGTCAGTGGCTTCATCCATAAAAAGAATGGATTCATTAAAAAAAAAAAAACCCTAAAATATTGACCTCTGATATTCTGTAAGCTTGATCCTCTTGAAGAATTCTTTCAGGGATTAAAAACTCTTGAAATCAAAACCTACTTTCTCCATACTTGGATCATGGCAGGACATTACTTGCGGGAAGAATAAATCAAATTTGTTATTTAAAAGCCAAATCTTGTGGTATGAATGAAGTGATAGAACATACCCACACAAGAACCTCAGAGCTATTTGAGAGAACTTAGCTGCTTTCCTGCCAACTGGGAGGATGAATGGTCCGTGACCCTCCAAGAGATTGCATAATCTAATCCGACACAGCATCCAGCAGCTGAAATGTTGAAGGACAAGGTTACTTGTCCCAGAAAGAATTTTTATGGTTGCTTGTAGTGAGCCACTGCATTGGGTGTGTCTTGTTAATGACCTAATTCCGTGTGTTCTTCTGTCTATAAAAGGGGAAAAAATGAAGGATATACAACTTGTCTAAAATAGCCTAATACAGAGTGTCAAATGTATTTTGTTAAGTCATTTACATCTTGGTTTCTTACTCCTTTTAAGAACAAATTCCTGGGGCCAGCACTGTGGCTCAGCAGGTTAACACCCTGGCCTGGAGCGCCGGCATCCCATATGGACACTGGTTCTAGTCCCGGCTGCTCCTCTTCCAATACAACTCTCTGCTGTGGCCTGGGAAAGCAGTGGAAGATGGCCCAAGTCCTTGGGCCCCAGCACTCACATGGGAGACCTGAAAGAAGCTCCTAGCTCCTAGTTTCAGATTGGCCCAGCTCCGGCCGTTGCAGCCATTTGGGGAGTGGACCATCGGATGGAAGACTTCTCTCTCTCTCTCTCTCTCTCTCTGCCTCTCCTCTCTCTGTGTAGCTCTGACTTTCAAATAAATAAATTAATTAAAAAAAAAAAAGTTCCTTTAAGGTCTTTAAGAAATACAACCCTATGAAATAACTCTCACCTCTGTCCATTACTTTTGTCCTGGCTTGGTTAAAGTATCAGGAAGGATGTGCTAGGCCTGCCCTCTGTCACACCATTCTGTGGGACCTTCTCCTCAAGTGCACCCACCAGTGATACTCTTTCCTCTCCATCCATAGAGTAGCCCCCAATCAATAATATTGAAGAGCACCATCTCCACAGTTAATTTTATTTCCTGGTTTAATTATACACAGCCTATTTGTCCAAAGGCATTTTGGAGTTCCTATTGGGCCTTCAATATTTTCTTTCTATGAAATCCCTAAATGTGATCAGTGCACAAAATAATGGTTTTTTTTTTTCTACTTGGGTTTCAAATTGGCTTCCCCCCAGCCCCCAAACTAACTCACGTTCTTGGCAATGGTATCAACTAAGAATGAGATAAAAGCACACAGATTTAATTAATTCATATTACTATATGACTGATCAATAGACCATATTGTTTCAGTAGGGCAGTCAGACATGTATTTTATTTAGGTACCTATAATTACCCTTCCTTCCTTTCTTCACGTTTCCTTAAAAATCGTGATATTTCTTATATGTATTTCTTAGAATAAATAAAGTTCATTTCATATGAAGTGGAACTGTCAATGAAGCTAACCTATCAACCAGTCTAAAAATATTCATTTAACTCTTGAAGTTAATTTTAATTAAATTAAAAATTTAATTTTGTTTACTCTCCAAACTCCCACAGTAGCAAGGGCTAGACCACAAAGGCTGGACCACAAAGCCAAGAGCCCCAGACTCCAACTGGGCCTCCCATGTGGGTAACAGGGATACATGTTCCTGAGCCATCATCTGTATCTTTATCTTCCAAATTAGCAAGAAGCTTGAATGGGAAGAGGAGCTCAATTCAAACCTAGGCAGTCTAATACAGGATGCAGGCATCCCAAGCAAAGGGCTTAATTGCTGTGCCAAATGCACACCTCCCCAAATAACTCTTATAATTCATAAACAGCAGGCTGTTAATAAATGTCGCATAACTGAATTGATTCTAGGCAGGGAGGAGGATTCTAGGCAGAGAATATCTGAGGATGTTATTCAATGCCAGAAAGCCTTTTCTTTTCTTCCTGGTTAAAACAATGACCCAGGGAAAACCACAATGCTCACAAAATGCCTTTCCATCTTACTTTCCTCTCTTTTTTGTTAAGATTTGTTTATTTATTTGAAGGGCAGAGTTACAGAGGGAAAAGGAGAGAAAGATAGATAGAGATAGAGAGAGAGAGAGAGAGAGAGAGAGAGAGAGAGAAATATGAATCTTCCATTTGGTAGTTTGCTCCCCAAATGGCTATAACAGCCAGGGCTGGGCTAGGCTGAAGTCAGACGCTTGGAACTTCATCAGGGTCCCCCATGTGGGTATGTGGGTACAGGCCCAAATCCTTGGGCCACCTTCTGCTGCTTTCCTAGGTGCATTAGCAGGAAGCTGGATTGGAAGTGGAGTAACTAGGACTAGAACCAGCACACATATGGGATGCTGGCATTGCAAATAGTGGTTTAACTCACTACACCACAACATTGTCCTGCACTTTCCTTTTTATACTCCTTTTCAACCTCCTCAGGACTTCTGTCCGTATAGTATAGTATTTGACCTTGCCTTTCTCATACAGAGTCTCCTTGATCTAGTATTACCTACTCCTTCCATATCCATGCCCTTCATGCCTAAGTAAAAACCTGTCTTGTCTGAAACTCTTCCTAATCCCACTTTAGTATGAAAACAGTCTGATTTATGGACTGGTGCTGTGGTGTGGAGGTTAAGCCTCCATCTGTGGTGCCGGCATTCATATGGGGGTTTGTTTGTGTTCCTGCTCCTTCTCTTCTGATCCAGCTCTCTACTTATGGCCTAGGAAAGCAGTGGAAGATGGCCCAAGTACTTGGGCCTCTGCATACACATGGGAGACCCAGAGGAAACTCCTGGCTCCTGGCTTTGGATCAGCCCAGCTCTGGCCGTTGTGGCCATTTGGGGGATGAACCAGTGGATGGAAGGCTTTTCTCTCTCTCTCTCTCCCTCTCTTGTCTGTCACTCTGCCTCTCAAATAAATGAACTAAATCTTTTTTTAAAAAAGTCCAATTTAAACATAAAACTCCAAAATTGTTGTGCTTTAAAAGAAGATATGTATTAAGCCAAAAACATTTCCAATCTTAGAGTTTTATGTAATCTGG
Organism: Lepus europaeus; assembly: GCF_033115175.1. Lineage (NCBI taxonomy): Eukaryota > Metazoa > Chordata > Mammalia > Lagomorpha > Leporidae > Lepus > Lepus europaeus. The sequence goes on from NC_084828.1 coordinate 126,989,553, forward strand.
CTAATTAAATGAGTCAGTTCAGGCAGAGTGAGAGTATATTTTGGTCAAGGGGCCGATCTGTAGAATGTCTTCACTGTACATCTCTTCAGAGCCTTTCCTTCTCCTTTAAAAAAAAAAATTATTGAGCTTATTTGCATATATCATTTATCTAGAAGTAGGCATCTGAACAATGGAATTAAAATTTATACTTTTTTTTTTTTTTTTTTTTTTTTTTTTTTTTACAAAGAGCAGGAAAGAGAAAAAGAGAGATTCCATCTACTAGCTCACTCCTCAAATGCCTAAGACAGCTAGGATTGGGTTGGGCCAGGTAGAATCCAGAAGGCAGGACTCAATGCAGATCTTCTATGTAGGTAGTAGGAACCCAATCACTTGAGTCACTACCTGCTGCTTCCCAGGGCACAGGTTAGTAGGAAGCTGGAATCAGGAGCAGAGCTGGAACTCAACCCCAGGCACTCTGACATGGTAGGTTAGCATCCCCAGTGGGGTCCTCACTGCTGGGTTACGTATCGCCTGCTCTCCTCTTTTTGTCAATGTAAGAGTGATTTGTCATTTGCTCTGGTACAGCAGTGAACCAGTTGGAGACCAAGGTCCAGAAGGCTGAGAAATACACAAGGTGCACCCTCACCTTTAAGACTCAGGTGTGACCAGGTAGATCATTGTGGGCAGCTCAGAAACTACAGCAAGAAGGCATTTCATGACACGAAAGTGATTTGCCACCGGGCAGGAGATATCCCAGTTATGGAAGTTAGCAGAAAAATTTTCTGAGCCGGAATGAGGAGATGCAAATGGCTGGCACTGAAGGCTCTTTCCAAGTACTATTTCCAAAATGTTGAAGGTACTAAGTAAATAATACTTTTAAATGAAATGCCATTATGATATTCATATTAACATGGTGATGCTGTGTATTTGCCCAGTACATTCTTGTCTTTATAGCAAGATGGCGAGTCAGATCACCATTTCAAGAGGTCTGCATGTCATGATATTGACAAATAATTGGAGAAAGTGGAGTAGCCCTTTTTGGGCCATATTTTCTCATTTGCAATAATAGCATTGAATTATATTTCTATGATTCAATTGTTTTCTAGTAATACATTGTGTAGAGTTGAGAACTTGAAGAGTTTTCTTCATTTAGCAGAGAATTAGTTTTAAATAGAAACGCCCTTTGTGTTATGACATATTGTATATGACAGTAGTCTAATATTTTTTCTTAGATATCTGCTAAAAGAACCTTGGAAAAGTTGTATATCCTCTTGTATATTTAAATGAATGTTTAAATTCTCTTATCATAATTATGAATAATTATAAGGCATATAATTTTTAATGTAATATAAATATAAACTCTTTAAAAAGCATTCCATATAACTAGAAAACCATAGCAAAATGTTATATAGCAAGATGTTTTCTTTTATGTTTCTATTTCAACTTCCCTGTCACATAATTTTATCCCAACTTAACATGTTTTTATACTTTAAAATTTTTTATTGGTCATCATATTACTCCATAATGAAACTATGTTTACCCATTTGGAAGCTAATTTTTTTTTAAATTTAGCTATAGTGCCCAAGAATACAAATATTTCAAATGATCGAGTTTTCATGACCTTATTTGTATAATTAGAACTAAATGGCATAAATATATTATAAATTTTGATAAATAATTATTAAGTAAATGCATTTCTTAGGTGTGAAGATGGAAATTTTCTACCAGTTAACTTATGTAGATATGGATGAATATAATTTATTGCTAGACAGGGTTGTGTACCAATTCTGATTTATTTTTCATCTTTACAGGTGGAAAGGTTATATTTATTTAACAAGTAGAAGGGAATAGAAATTTTGCTATAGAAATGTCATTCTCTTCTTTGGATTCTTGAGCCATATTCAAACAATCATAGTTGATTTTTGTGATGGTGAACTTTCTGAGTCACCTTGGCTATGAAGCTAAGTTATTTGGTCAAGCACTAGTACAGATTTTGCTGTAAGGTATTTATGGAAGTGATTAATGTTGGCCTACTCTATAGATTTTAGATTCAAAATTGCAACATTAACTCTTGTTGAATTTCTAGCCCATCAGTCAGCTTTTCAAATTTCAGACTTATTAACTCCATTGTGTGAGTCAATTCTTTACAATAAGTCACTATCACCTCTCTCTCTATCTCTCTCACTCTCTATCTCTATATCTCTATCTATCTCTAAGAAAAAGGGTGCATTGTAGAGAAGAGACAGAATACAAACTCAGCCAGTTCAGATTTATTCAAAGAAAGCAAACTTGCAGAAGTCAACCAACTGCCAGTGTGCACACAGACCTAACATGTGGCAGAGGCCTCAGACCCCATCAGGGTCTGGGGGTGGGAGGCAGTAGGTGGAGGTGAGCTTCTCCATACAGGTTTTTCAAGTTTGTCAAGGGCTGTCAAACCTGGAGAAGAATGCAGGGGTGGGGTGGGAAACAATAGGGTGTGAGACTCAATTGGTCTCTTGAAAGAAGTCAGGGGTAACAAGAACCTAAAATGGCTGAGGCTTATGTCTGTTCCATCAATTGCTATTATCTATGTATCTCTAGCTCTAGCTCTATCATCTCTAGCTCTCTTTTTGGTTCTGTTTTTCTGGAGAATTCTGATTAATATAATCTCTTGAAAGTATTTTTGATAATTTATCATTTGACAATTGTATTAGTCCTTTAAAATATATTTTTTTTAAACTTAAAGAAAGAATTTTGAGTGTTTCACCACCAGGACATTTAAATGAGCAGATAGAAGTGTTTGTACTGATTGGACACTACACAATGTACCCATGTATTAAAACATCACATGGTAAGTACTCCATAAATACTTATACAACTTTTATATGTCAGTTCAAGAGTTAAATTTTTTTGAGAAAAAAACTGAACATTCCTTGATGTAGAAAAAGGATTTGTTATCTACACTGAACTGGTGCCCCAGAGGTTTTTCCATACCTGTGGCTAGTTCCTTTATTTTGTGAAGCTGGAGAAGAGCAATGGTGAAAGGCAATCATTTGAATGGATTTAATTCCTTAAAGCTCTCTTAGTCCCTATGCTTCAGGGAAAGTGTTAGGTAGCCTCAGGGTTATATCCCAGTTTGGAAACTGCTGAGGTAAACTACCATGCTATGTACATACTTATATATTTTTTCTGTTGTTTATTTATGAACAGAATTTTGACTATGGTAAAAATAAAATGCACTAAGTGGTTAAGCTCCGATATAAGGGAAAAATTTACTGATAGTCACTGACTTGGAAACTGTAATATTTTAATGATATTAATTATATTATTGACATTCAGTTAAATATGTTCCAGCAAAACTGAGAACTTTAAACCCTATGATCTATTTGCAACTTAATCATATATTTTGACATGCTGAATATTTCTAGTTAATATATCAAGCTTAACTGGGCAATTGATATTCATTGCTTATTTTGTACTAAGAGAACATACTGATTTGGTGCAATAACTCTCTCTTAGGTCACACATGAGGAAAATGGAGTATAACATTCATAATACCTAACCCAAGGATCATTGAGACCCAGGATTTCTTCCAAGATTAGCATATCACAGGGATTTTGTTAAGGGGTGTTGAATTGATTGAATAGACTCTCAAGTATTTAGCACACTGCAATTATACCTACTTTAAAGTAAAGCAATTATTTTCATGAAAATTAATCTTTTTATGGCAATTTGATGATAAACTGGTTGAATAAGAGTCTACTAAAGCAGAAAGAATGACACCCACTAGCTATAAGTTCTTTTACTTTGTTTAATTAATTGTACAAATACAGATTTCTTACTAGCAAAGCTTAACCTTAATTGATTAACTTAAAATTTTAAATTTAAAAGTCCTATATGAATTAATATATGTAAATATTCAGTAAGTATTAGGCATTGTTATTGCGACTGTTATCCATAGATTTGCTTTGTTCTTTCCATGGGCTGAATATTGTCTTCATGATAAAAATCTCATGGCAGTGCGAGTTGAATTGGCAGTGTCAGTTGATGTTTGAGGTAGCATCTGAATTCCTTTCCTTCTTAACTTCTACATTTAATAGCTCAAATTTCTTTGGAGGATTAATGTGAATAGAGATTTCTAACATTATTCTATTTGTGGCTGTGTATTTTGTTCCATGCAAAATATAAAATTAAGTGGAACAATTACCGAATTTTAGAAAATAATGTTTTATTTCAACAGCTTGAATATCAATTAGATGGTAAAGTAAATTCCAGAAAAAATGAGGTTTCATGCCCTCTAGTTTCCCAATCAAAAGGAGCCCATTTCCAGGTTGTCAGAAAATGTCAGTAAGATCATTTCTCCTATTTGAAAATCATACAAAGCTTTTTTGGACTCCCACAGGCTGGGCGTGCGGTTGATGGATGTCTCACATCTGTAAAAGCTGTTGTTTGCTTTAAAAAGAAAAAGTGCCAGCCTGACTTCAATAATGCCTTTCTGGAGTACAGTGTGAAAGGCTCATCTTGTGAGTAACCAAGAATGAAGATAATAGTTATTAGCTATCTCACCTTTAAAAACATGAAACCAACACAAAGACCTAGTTACTGTCTTTAGGCCCTGCTTTCAAAAGATCTCTTAAAATGCATCTTTGAAATCTGCTAGAGTAATGTACTACTGGATCATTTAAAAAAAATTCTAAGTGCTATATATTAGAATGATTAAAGAGAAAATTTACCTTTTAAGAATTGCTTCTACTTAACAGTTTTTTCAAAATTTATTCATTTGAAAGGCACAATTACAGAGAGGGAGAGATAGAGACAGAGACAGAGAGAGAAAGAGAGAGAGAGTGAGGTCTTCCATTCCCTGGTTCACTCCACAAATGGCTGCAGCAGCCGGGGGTCAGTGATCTGAAGCCAGGAGCCTGGAGCTGCTTCCGGGCCTCCCACCTGGGTTCAGGGGCCATCTCATGTGAGCGCAAGGACCTCAGGATTTGGACCATCTTCTGCTGCTTTCCCAGGCACAGGAATTGGGAGGGAAGTGGAGTTGGATTGGAAGTTGGAAGCAGGGAGTTGGATTGGAAGTGGAGCAGCTGGGACTTCAACTGGTGCCCATATGGGATGCCTGCACTGCAGGAGGTGGCTTTACCCACTATGCCAGTGTTGGCCGCGACTACGTACAGTTTTTTGTTTAAAAATTTTTTTATTTAATGTAAACAAATTTCATGTATTTCGTATATATAGATTAAAAACATAGTGATATTTCCCACCCTACCCTCCCTCCTGCCTATGCTACCACCCTCCTTTCTTTCTCCTTTCTCTCTTATTCCCTCTCTAAATTTTTACAATGATCTACTTTCAGTTTACTTTATACTCATAATATTAACCCTACACTAAGAGTTCAACAAATAGTATGAAGAAAAAAATCCGCTGTTCCTCAACAGTAGAGACAAAAGCTGTAAATAATCATCCAATTTCAAAATAGGAATTTCAGTCTTACACATTTTAATTTTGGTACTTTATTAGTTACCACAGATCAGGGAAAACATATGGTATTTGTCTTTTGGGGACTGGCTTATTTCACAAGTTTAATGGGTTTCCAGTTATATCCATTTTGTTGGAAAAAACAGGATTTTGTTCTTTTTAGTGGCAGAGTAGTATTTCACACACACATACACACACACAATATACACAATTTCTTTATAAAGTCATCAGTTAATGGACATCTGGGTTGATTCCATATCTTAGCTATTGGGAATTGAGCTGCAGTAAACATGGGGGTACAGATCACTCTTCCGTATGCTGATTTCATTTCATTTGGGTAAATTCCCAGGAGTGGGATTGCTGGGGCATATGGTAGATCTTTCTTCAGCATTCTGAGGCATGTCCATACTGTCTTTCACAATGGCTGTACTAGTTTACATTCCCACCAACAGTGAGAGTGAGTTGGAATACTTTTTCCCCACTACTAGATCATTGATGTTTTTCTTAATTAAGACCTTCTGAAGGCTGATAGTATAAGAGGATGATACTAGTGCTGCAGATTTTTTTTGCCTAAGTAAAAAAAAAAAATTTTGAAGTAGAATATGATTAAAGTGACCATAAATCGTATCTCTGTCTTGCTCTGGCTCTGTAGCTCTGCCTTTCAATAAATAAATCAGTCTTTTTTCTTTTTTTTAACCCTATGACTTCACTATTCTTCCCCACAAACCTCACCATCAATTTCACGTTTGTTCTTGCCTCAATCTGAGCAGAATTCATGTTGCTTTGATAGGAACTGTTCTCAACCTGGTTATCTTAACCTTCTTAGTGCCTCAAAGTAGATCCCATTCAGATATGCTATAACAAGTTAGTGTAAGTTAATTTTAGAGAAAAAATTTTGACAGCCATGCATAGTTTTTTGTAGTATACACTTTCCATGAATTTTATTTTATAAAAAGATAAGTCCAGATTCAAAACAGCTTGTGAGTGTTAAAATGATTCTCTCACTTGGAGGAATGCTTAAACTTTCCTCTATAAAAATAGTTAGCTCTTTGTGTAATCATGTCATTTGAGGGGAAGACTATCTTTGAGAAGAAACGCATTTAAATTATATCAGAGTCATGAAGTATGTTCAGAATTATGTTTCTAAATTCTTTCTTTTCAAAATGTCAAAAGTTCTTGATAAATGAAAGGTCATGTTAATTCTTTTGGCATTTAAATCAGCACCCTTAACAGGATTAATTGGTTTGGCATTTAATATATGATTGTACTTGTGTTTCACTGTTATTATATGGAAATACAATTTGGAGCTAACTGAATATTAAAACAATTATTAATTGGTTCTAATTGTGCTAATCTCTGCATTTAATTCTCTCATCTGCCTAATGAAATGAAATGGATTTTCTTTTATAAAATGTAACCCACTTTGCATTTTAGCTTATGCTTCTGTAAAATAAAGGTTCAGAAATAGTTGTATGATACATTTGAGATAATCATAATGCAATTTCCAGTGTGAAAGTAGGTGGTTATTCTATGTTTAAGGTGGATAGCTTTAAAAATAATATTTCACTTTCAAGGAAGAACAATTTCAGAAACATAACTTTTATTCGTTTGCTCTCTAGAGATGGTTTATACTAATATAAAAGCAGAAGTTTTCTTATATGTCTCATTTCCTAATCCTTTCCATTAGGAGGAATAAAGTACTTTGTTGAATAGATTGAAAGCTCTGTTTTGGCTCTGGTTCTTGCTGTAATATTTCATTACCCTTATTGGGAAATGGGTTGTCCTAGAGACAAACTCTGAGGCTTTGTAATTTTATCACTATTATGAACATTTATTGACTTTGCCCAGTGTTCATAGCCTGTAACTTCTGAAACAAGTTTTAAATTTTCTCTGAGAGGCCTCTCAATCCCTTTGCTCGTACCTTAGCCTTCCCTTAGGCCTTGGATGCTTTCTTCCTGGACAAAAATCAGTTGAGATCGATTTATTTTTAGTGCTGGTATGTTCAAGAAACAACCTATTAATTACTGCTACTAGGATCCCTGGAACTTACCAGGTCTCTCTTCTTGATGTCTTCCTCATTATCTTTTCCTCTAATAATTTGAAACTGTATCAATTTCCAGAACATTTTTCTCCCTCTCAAGTTACCAAGAATTACTTGTCATTGCCTGAAGCCAAAGAAATCCGATTAATACATGCTAATACATTCATTTAACTATATCCACTAACTTTGTATTTATATGTTATTGTCCTCAGAGGCCCCAGTGTCTCAAATCAATAAGAAATCAGATGGGATTTGCTAAGATTTTCCTCTTTGTTGGTTTAGTTTAGTTGGTCAGACATTCAAATGCTAACAGTGGAAATATGAGGAGCCTTCAAAAAGTCTGTGGAAAATGTATATTATGAAGAAGCTGTACATGGATTTCAATTTTTTGCACCAAAATAGACTTAGGCTTTAATTGCACTCTCTATGAACTTTTTGAGCGATCCTCATTCAATAATTGTTTCCTTTGGTATTGATGTAATACCAGACACTAAATTTGAACAACAAAAGGATATGGAGATCAAATCTATGTTTTTTTCTGCGGTAAACATTTTTGGAGAGAATATTATAAAATATTATGGCAGGCTGGAGAACTAGTGTAGCTTTTTTTAAAGATTTTATTTATTTGAGAGGTAGAATTATAGCCAGTGAGAGGGATAGACAGAGAGAAAAGTCTTCCTTCCACTGGTTCACTCCCTAAATGACCACAACAGCTGGAGCTGAGCTGATCCAAGGCCAGGAGCCAGAAGCTTCTTCCAGGTCTCCCACATGGGTGCAGGGGCCCAAGTGCTTGGACCATCTGCTGCTGCTTTCCTAGGCCAGAGCAGAGAGCTGGATTGGAAGTGGAGCAGTCTGGAGTAGAATCTGCACCCACATGGGATGCTGCTGCTGCAGGAGGAGGGTTAACCTACTGTGCCAGAGGGCTGGTCCCTATTATAGGTTTTGAAAGGCAAAACTTTTTGTCCAATACACCCTGACAAGCCAGTTCCATTAAAATATTTCATCAAATGGGTGGGTATGACTTCACTTTGAATGCCATAAATTGTGGCCTTTCTCCAATATTTGTCATATTTGACTTTTATTTTCACATATTCATACCACATTAGTGATTCCATTTTTTTTCTTTGAAAGGCAGAGAGAAAATGAGATACAGAAGACACACATATATAGGGTCAAAAATATATATAATAAATAAAATACATAAAAGAGAAATATATAAAAATATGTATATTTATATATAATTAGCCCTGGTACAGTCAGAAATTTGCCAAGTAAAAGGCAGGATTCTGGAACTCAGTCCAGGTCCCTCACATGAATGGCAGAGGCCCAAGTACTTGGGCCATCACCTACTTCCTTCCATGATGCACACATTAGAAGGTAGCTATAACTGGTAGCACACCTGGGACTTGAAGTCAGGCACTCCAAAATGAGATGTAGGCCTCCCAAGCAACTTTTTAACCCCTGCACCGGAAGCCCAGCTCCAGGTGGTTTCTTAGACTGTTTTGAGATACTCAGAACTAGGCCAGCGCCATGGCTCACTTGGCTAATCCTCCACCTGTTGTGCCAGCACCCTGGGTTCTAGCCCCGGTTGGGGTGCCGGGTACTAGTCCCGGTTGCTCCTCTTCCAGTCCAGCTCTCTGCTGTGGCCCAGGAGGGCAGCGGAGGATGGCCCAAGTGCTTGGGTTCCTGAACCCGCATGGGAGACCGGGAGGAAGTACCCTGCTCCTGGCATTGGATCGGCACAGCACCGGCCCTAGCGTCCATTAGGGGAGTGAACCACCGGAAGCAAGACCTATTCCTTTGTGTTATATGTTATAGAAGGATTTTAGGTGAGATTTTAGCTGGTTTGGAAAAGAACCCATTTTCTCTTTGGTTTCTTTGATGTTATCCACTTTATACAATTTATCATAAATGATAAAAATTATCAAAAATTTATCATAAAAATGTGCTATGCCATATCTGTACAACTTTAAATACATTTGTAAAATTTATATTTCATAGCACAAAGGGTGTATTCAACAATGTTCCTGGGCCTATTCCAAAAAACAGAATGAGGTGAAAGCAATGCCAAATCAAAAGGATATGGATACCAAAAGAAAAAGGGAAGACAACTGGAATAAAAAAGTAATTACATGTGTATAAATTAAAAATATTATTGAACTATAAAAAAGGAATAAAATACTCTCATTTGCAGCAAAATGGATGGTATTTTAGGGCATCAGGCTGAGTGAGATAAGGCAGACAAATATCGCATGTTCTCCCTTGTATGTGGGAGCTAAAATTAAAAACAACAACAGCAACTCAATCTGGACACAGAATGTTGATTACAGGAGGCTTGGGAAGAGGATAAAATGTTTTTTGGATAAAAAGTATAAGTGAAGCTTAATATGGTACATTAGCTGTGACAAAGATACCAACAGGAGGTGCTAATAGGGGGAATGAGATAAAAAATGTATAAGAACTCTTTGTATTAGTACTCCACAATTTTTGCTTCTTAAATGTAAAACCATTATGAAATAAAATGCTTTTAAAAGGGAAAGAAGAGTGTTAGAAATAGAAGACTAATGCTATGTTTTGAAAAAGAAAATGGAAAAAGTTGAAACTCTGAACAGTCTAGGGACCTAAAATATGTAACCAACATATAAAATTAAACCCTATTTGTTAACATGATTATTTATTTGAGTCTCCATCTCTATGTGATTCCAGACACTTGCATTTAACACTTTTCCTTCTCTGAGTTCCAGCGTATCCCCCACAAACTGGAAATGAACTCCAGGTATTGACAGTGAACTTTCATCAGGTCCCCTCTGCTCCTTGTTCTGTCCTTTGCTCCTGGTTTCCATTAGCTGGCCTCTTTCCATTTATTGCTACCATATGCCACATTACAGAAATTGAGTTTTGCTCATATCAATGATAATTTTCACTATGTATAACAGAAATTCTGGATACATTGGCTCAAAAATTCAGTTTATGTGTTGTCCCACATAGCTTCATGCTATGGTCAGAGATCCAGGCATTTTCCATTTTCTGTCCCATCATCTTTAGCATCTTTACTTATATTCACTGGGTTATAAGGTGCAGTTACAGCTTCAGTTATTAAGTCTGAGCTTAAGGTAGGGTAAAGAGGAGTAATTGAGTATTGATGTTTCAGGGAAACAGACTTTCTCAATGTGTTTCTCACCTCTGCCATTAGATTACCAATTTATATCTCATTGGTAAGTGCATTAGTTAGTATAGGTGTGAGGTAGGCTAGAAATAGGACTCACAAAATCAAGCCCTCCCAATCTGACCATGTATTCATCTCCTACCACACTCTGCTCCATCAGCTTCAGGGCAATTAGAAGGAGCAAGGAGCATCCAGACCCTAACTGCAAAAGACCCCTTCCCACCTGTCAGGGACTTTTCAAATCCATGTGCATTCCCATAATATCCAAGTGCAACCAACATGTGATCTTCCTGGGTGTTGCAGTTGATTTTTCAACAATGTGCAGTGGATTTGTTTCTGAGAGGAGGAGCATGTGGGGGCAAGAGGTGCGGAGTCACCACATAGACCCCGGGAGTCGGGTGAAAGCAGGCCTGAGGCGAGCAGCCCGCAGACTCGTTTATTTCAGTTAGTACAACAGCTTACATAGCCAAGACCAGCCAATCCGGTCAAGGGGCAGTCTATGCCCCAACCAATCACTGCCTGTTGCCAGGCAGTTTCCAAAGCCATCCAATCACAGCCTGTTGCCAGTCAGGTTCTTGTCGCCAGGCAGTTTCTGAAACCATCCAATCACGACCTTCTGTCAGTCAGGCTCTGTTGTCATGTGGTTTCCTCTGTTGACGTGTGGTTTCCAAAGCCATCCAATCACGGCTTGTTGCCAGGCAGTTTCTGTTGTCAGCGGCCATCTTGGCATGAACTTTTCACCTCAGTGGCCATCTTGATATGACCCTTTCACCTCATTCCACCACACCTGGGGAGGTGGTACTGTGCAACAGTTCCATTTTGAGAGTGTTGGGTGCAAATAAAACAACAATATCTCCACAGAATGCCAAGCCAGGGGCAAACCATAGTGCTGAGTGCCAAGAAGGATGAGCCAGAGTCCTTCCTATAGGGCATGGCCATATCTCCCCAGCATGATAAAAATTCCTATTTAGCTCCTGTTAGAGAAATCGTTTATGGAACCTCTCTTTACTATGCTGTCTCCCTTGTGCTTGAGCATAATAAGGCCCTCAAAACTAGTCTTGGTTGAATGTTGATCTCTTGTTTGGGATGGTAACAGATACATAATGAATAACTATAAAACCTCAATGGTATACAACAATAAACACTTATATATCATGCTTTAGGGCTCAGTTGATCAAGGTTGGACTCACTTGATTGGTAAGCTAAGTTCTGCTGGGCTCATTCAGGCATGTGCACCTTACTTGGACACTTTGCTGTAGGCTGGACTAGGCTGGGCTTGATTAAGGCACCTTGGCTGAGGTGGCTTTGCACTATCAGTTTCTTTTTCTTGTTTGTGAAACTAGAGGACTAATTCGGACAGAGCAAAAGTACAAGAATAGATAAAGAGAAATGTGCAAGGCCTCTTGAGACCAAGGGTGGGATTGCCAAGGATCATTCTGCTGGCCAAAGCAAATCAGATGGATTAGCATGGAGTCAGAGTAGGGGAACACAGCAAAATCGCATGGCAAATCACATGGCCATGGAAGAGTGAAGAATTGAGACTTTTAATGCAATTTACTACAGACAGAATGGTGTCACATCACCATTCCTAGCTATGAGAGAGATTGTAAAGCAAATGTTTTTAAGTGAGGACATTGATATAAAAAAATAATTCTTTCCTTCCTTTCTTCTTCCTATTTTCACTTCTTTCTCCTTCTTCTCCTACTCCCTTTCCTCTTCCTACTGTTACTTCTCTTCATTCTTCTTTCTTTAAAGAAAGGGAGGTGGAAATAAGTATCAAATAGTAAACACTGGCAATCATTCTGTAAATAGTATTCTCATGCATTGGTGTAGTTGCTAAGAATCTTCCTTGACAAGTGTTTTTTTCCCTATTCTCTGCTCCTGAAACCCTAATACTGAATCTTACCTACTTGCTGAATTTCCCACCTGTTGCCTCCTGCCACATGCCCTTGATGTTTCTCCCTGCCCTCTGCAAGGAGATCCCCAATTCCCTGCCGCAAATTTAGGCTGTGTGGTCTTTTTCAGTATCTCTGTTTAATTTTGACCAATATTAAGTAAAAGAAAACTGGAAAGAAAAAATTAGCAGTATTTTTGTGGTTGTAAAATACAGTTTATCAAAATTACAATATCATTTGGCTAAATGTGATAATCAAGAAGTAAGATTAAGAAAAAGATTAGATTAATTAAGGCTAGAGATGCAAACACAGAAATGAGAATCTAAAATCGGTAACTATTACTGCCTGTCTAATGTGGGCAGGGTTCTTTGAATGCTGTGGAGATGGATTAGGATCAGCAGGGAAAGGCGAGTGGAAAGCACAGTAGGAGAGTGTGAGGACTGATGAGGGCCAGGAAGAACAAGACTGGAAGCAAGGACGCAAAGTCCCAGTTGGGCAGGAAAACTTGGTAAGCAAGGCTTGTTTCTGACATGTTAGAGACAATTTTTGAAGAAACGTAAAAATTTGTCATGAACTAGGTTCTGATATTCTTGCTTATGTATTTCTTGTTTATGCATTCCGTAAAGAATCAAACTGTCCATCAAATATTTACTAATATGCTCCATGCTGTTGCCACTACTTCGGAGTATTTATAGGACTCATTTTTCAATATGAATGTTAAAGCCAAGGCAGGATTCTTGCTCTCAAATACAGCATTATGGAAATATGCCTTAAAACTAATTTTTAAAACAAATGAATTAGTTTCCTCCCTTAATTTTCAAGATTTTTAGATCCAGGCCATATACAGTTGAGTATGTTTTTATTTATAGTATAGACAGATAGGTATATAGGTATATATATATATAGGTATATATATATATATAGGTATATATATATAGGTATATATATATAGGTATATATATATATATAGATAGGTATATAGGATAGATAAACAGAAAAATGTAAACAAAAACAACATAGACAAAGAAAAGCATTTAGAGAACACAACACTGAAATACTGAAGACCTACATTCTACTACTGGCTCAGGCATTAATTTGGCATATGAATTTATATGTTATATAATGTCTCTGGATTCAGTTGTATATCTGGAGACTTGATTATGATACTATCATTTTATTACTTTATTTTAAATAGGGATGTGTTGTTAATTATTATCAACTAATGTAAATTCACAGTGATAAAATTGAGTATAACCAAAGCTTGCAAAAATAAAATACTTGACTCTTTTCTGTATTCCCTAGTTCTTACCTTTCATTCATTTATAATCTCTTTACCTTTATTGTAGACCTTCAATTATTTTTCATGCATGAATAATATAAAAGTTCTTAGACAAATGAAAAAAAGGGAGCTGATCCTGTGCTGAGCAACCCCAACCCAGCACATAGCAAGGCCCTCAGTAAAGATATGGGTGACATTTGACAAGTGATTGAAAACTTTGATTTCTGCACATTGGTCTTGCCCTACAAATTGGTTGGAACTCAATTTCTTTTTTTCCTGTGTCCTGGAAATTTTCTTCTCTGGGTTCTTTATCCCTAGAGATTTGGACTTTGTTCTTGAACCTGATAGTATTTTTTTTTCCCCTGAAACCAAGATCTTCTTCCCATCTGGTAGCAGCCTGGCACCACTAGGCATACCCAGTTCTTGTCTCAACCCAAACCAATCTCCTCTTGGCAACATGGTTGGCTCTTCCAAGTGTGGTGGCTGTGTCATAAGAAAACACATAACAGTGTGGGTATTTTTAGGCTTGCGGTGTTGTCTCATATGTCTCTTGTACAGTTGGACTGTAAATGGGCACCTCAGGCCAATGCAATCATCTGGAGGCCAGGACATGAGGACAGCGACGCTGCAATTTATTGGCTCTGAGCTTTCCCATCATGACCTCAAACTATTACTTGTGTCTTTATAAAAGCAAACAGATTGTTGGCTGCTTATAGGTTCTAGCACAGAGGTCTAAAGGAGTGGCTTAAAATATGTTGCAGATGAACTCTCTAGAGGGACTACATGTGGAATTTGAAACCATCAGAATACCCATGTACTTTCCCAAAATAACTTTTCTGGAAGTGATGCTTCTGTGTCAGCTAACCTGCTTGTCTAGAAGACTATTGTAATAAATTTACAGGGCCATGAAAAGACTTTGCCTATGTCATATTCAAATTTAAAATTCCACTAAATATTCTGTAGACTAAAGACAATCTATAGATTATAGACTCATGAATACGTATTGACATTCCAATCAAAACACAAGTAATATATAAAAAATTAAGAAAATGTCTTCTACTTGGATTTATCTGTATTAATTATTTATTTTATCAGATTTAATATATTACTTAAGGCTGGGCTAAGTCCAATATGATGCACTGTTCATTGACTAAATATTTTGGGGCAGGCTGAAAACTGAAACAACTATGAGCCCAAATGATCTTCTAACTTTTGTCAGTTCAGCTATCTAAGTTCTGTAGACTTTTTTTTATAGTTATTTATCATAAAGAAGTTATTGTAATAACAGCAATAGAAATTCAAAGGACAGAAATATAACAGTTTATATTTCTCAAATTCTTTTAAAATTCTTTCTATCTGTATAGGTTTTTAATGTTTTAGTTTAGGGTGTGATCACTTTTTTAAAAAAATTAGGACATATTTCAAATATAGATAATAATATGAATTGTCCATGTAGACAATTGTATTGTCAGCAGATAAGGAATGTTTTGTCTATTTTTCTTGCTATTGTCTTTCATTTGTTTTTTGAGGCCATTGAATAGCAATGGTGATTAATGTATTCTTGGCTTGATTTTGACATTAAGGAATGCCTTTAAAGTTTATTTGGCTTTTTGGTAGATAACTTTTATCAGATATGCTTATCATTTATCTCTTTGCTCTTTAATCTCTGCCCCTTTTCCTAGAAACTACCTCTCCCAGACATTCCCAACTGGGAGACCAGATTGGAAGAAAGGGAGAAGTCAGGGCATTTCTCCCCCAATCATGATACTTTAGGTTAACATATGGCAGTAGTTCTATTTCCTCCATGATTCTGTCTCCTACTATGTAGTCCTTCATTTCATGGTCCTAACTCATCTCAGACAACATTAAGTTCATGCCAGGTGGTCGTACATCTTGGGTTCTTTTTCTCCCTCTACTTAGTATGTAACAACTTCCTTCTTCATTAAGCTTATCATGTTTTGGCTTTTAATTCTATACCCACTTTTGGAACCAGTTCCTTACGTTTAATTTTTTCAATAAGACTATGGAACAATAGGATTGATCTCTGTTGAGCTTGCTCTCCTCTCTCTCTCTCTCTATCTTTCATATAAATAACTTAAAAAGGTATTTATGGTTGTCCTAGGAACCATAATCTGAATCTTTAATAATTCTACCTTACATTAATATTATAACACTTCCCATATAAGAACCTACATTTATCCTCTCATCGCCTTTCCTTTATGTTTTTCTTCCACATATGTTGTAAACTTCATTATAAAGTCTTATCTTTAAGCAATTATTTCTGAAAGAATTAACAGAACATTTTTAATTTGCTTACATATTTACCATTTCTATGCTTTTTAACTTTTCCCCTGTAAGTCCAACTTTGCATTTAGTATCACTTCCCTGCAAATTGTAGAATACTAATAAGTAGTTTTTATAGAATGTATATATTGGCAAAAATTATCTCAACATTAATTTACATGAAAAAACCCTTATTTCACTTTGATTTTTAGCATATACTTTTGATAAATATGGAATTTTAGTCCATTTCCCCTTAGTGCTTTAAAGATGTTATTATTTTTTCTTCTACTTTCATTGTTTCTATGAGAAGTCATGGGGTATTCTTATCATTGTGTGTATGCACTTTGGCTTTCTTCTTTAGTAGCTTTTAAACTTCAATTTTGGCATTTAGAATTTGATTGTGATGTTTATAGGTGTGGTTTCTGTTAAATATTTATTGTACTTGAGATTTATTCAGCTTTCTGCATCTATGACTTTTTGTCCATCAAACTTGCAAAATAGTTAATTTCCTCCAAATATTTTTCTGTTGTATGTTTTCTCCTCTTTCTGTAACTTCAATTACATATATACAAGTCTAATATCTGTCTTACAGAATACAAATATTTTGTTTATTGTTTTTACAAACTATTTTTTATTTTCTCCTTCAGTTTACATCATTTTCATTGGCTTATCTTCAAGTTCACTTGTCCTTTCATCTGCAGTATTCAATTTGATGTTACTCTCATCCATTGATTTTGAAATTTATAATGTAGTACATTTTATTGGTTGCAGAAGTCTATATGGTTCTCTCCTAAAATATTTTCTTTGCCTACTACACTATTCTTTATCATCTTTACAATAGTTGTTTTAAAGTCCTGGTTGCTCTTTAACTAATTCATCTGTAGTTCTGTTTTCATTACATGTTTATATTCCAGATTGTGATAAAAAGAGAAAGTGGTTGCTTAAATTCCTTAGAGTTTCAGATTGAGCCACAACATTAATTACAGTGAGTTTACCTGGGATTAGTCCGAGTCCTGACATCTAGTATAGTACAGCCGCTCTTTTGAGCTTATTTGTGTCTGAATTGCAGCTTTTAATTTTTCTTTCTTTCTTCATCTTTTGTTGCAGTCAGACTAGGTTCCAGGAATCCAGTCACAGGTTTGGATTCCAGACCATTCTAAACTGGTGTTCATGATTAAGTGAAAGAGGTGAACTTTTTGGCCAGTGAAATTGTGTGTGTGTGTGTGAAAGAGAGAGAGAGAGAGAGCGAGAGTGAGAGCGAGAGCGAGAGAGAGAGAGAGAGAACAGGAAGAAGAAGGAGGAGAAGGAAGAGGAGGAGGAAGTGGAAGAGGAGGATAGGAAGAGATGGACACAGAGAGGAGGAGGGAGAGAGGAAGAGGAGGAGAGGGAGGGGGAGGGAGAGGGAGACTTCCAGTTTCCAAACTGTCCTTCTGGCCCACACAGTTTTGTAGGACCTATGAGGACCCTGTTTTCCAGAACATAAACCAAATGCTAATCTCCAGTTGTGACAATTTCTGGTTTCTGTTCTCTTAAGAAAGGGTTTGGTTGGAATGTCTTTCACCAAACCACAAATAATCATGAATACTTTTATCCACTAATTCTTTTAATTAGAACTTAATTCTTTTAATTGGAACTTTCTCCATGTGAATTATCTTTATATCTCTTTAAAAGGAATTTTTAATAATTTTGCACAAAGCTTAGAGTGAGCTTTACCTTCTTTACATTGTGTTAAATATATTTTTTGTTAGTCTCTCAGTTGTGTCCAGGGATTATGCTCTTTATTTTATAGAAAGATGGAAGCAATTTCTTCAGCTCATGGACTTCATTGCTGCAAAGAATTTTATAATGCTCATTTCATAAACTATTTCAAATATTCACATAGTGAGTATTATAGGGAGGCTGTAGGGAAGTAAGAGCAATTTATTTTTACCTCTGAATCACCAAAAAGTTTCTTGAATACAAATGTATTAAAATATGAGGTTGGGGCATGGTAAGAACTGTAGCACCAGTGTCCCACATAGGAGCTGATTGGTGTTCCAGCTGCTCCACTTCTGATCCAACTCTCTGCTATGGCCTGGCAGGAGAAGATGGTCCACGTGCTTGGGTTCCCTGCACCCGCCTGGGAAATCCGGAAGAAACTCCTTGCTCCTGGCTTCAGATTGGCTCAAATCTGGCCCTAGCGGCCATTTGGAGAGTGAACTACTGGATGGAAGAACCTTCTCTCTGTCTCTACCCCTTTCTGTTACTTTATCTCTCAAATAAATAAATAAATAAATAAGTAAATAAAATTTAAAAAAATGAGGTGGGAGTTTCTCTTTTACTGGAATTGTCACTAAACTATCCAAGTTGAAAATAACTGGCTGATGTTCAGTCCCATTCCTTTTTTTTTTTTTTTTTTTAAAGATTTATTCAGGGCCGGTGCTGTGGCCTGAGGCACTGGCATCCCATATGGTGCTGGTTCTTGTCCTGGCTGCTCCTTTTCTGATCCAGCTCTCTGCTACGGCCTGGGAAAGCAGTAGGAGATGGCCCAAGTCCTTGGGCCCCTGCACCCACATGGGAGACCCGAAAGAAGCTCCTGGCTCCTGGCTCCTGGCTTTGGATCGGCGCAGCTCCGGCTGTTGCGGCCAATTGGGGAGTGAACCAGCAGATGGAAGACCTCTCTCTTTGTCTCTACCTCTCTCTGTAACTCTAACTTTCAAATATTTGAAATATGATTCTATGATTTCAAATATTTGAAAGTCAGAGTTACAAAGAGAGATAAGGAGAGGCAGTGAGAGAGAGGTCCTCCATCCACCAGTTCACTTCCCAGTTGGCTGCAATGGCTGGAGCTGTGCCAATCCGAAGCCAGGAGCTAGGAGCTTCTTCTGGGTCTCCCATGCAGGTGCAGGGGCCCAAGGACTTGGGCCATCCTCTACCACTTTTCCAGGCCATAGCAGAGAGCTGGATTGGAAGTGGAGCAGTCAGGTCTTGAACGGTGCCCATATGGGATGCAGGTGTCTCAGGCCAGGGCGTTAACCTGCTACGCCACAGTACTGGCCCCTAGTCTCATTCCTTTATCACATAATAAATGCTTGTGTAGGAATGGGACTATTTTGAGACTCTCTCTGTTTCACTGCTTTATTTTTTATCTTTATAGCAGTTTTCTTCAGATGTATATTTATTTTTAATTATACTAGTTGATAATCACTATATGTGAGGATTATCTTTTCTGTAATTTAGGGACATTATCAACATTGTATATTCTTCATGTATGGGACACTTATTAGTCTAATGTTAGAGCATTTTATACTCTAAGACTCTTAAACTCTACAAGTTTAACAAGATTTTTGTATATCGTACTAATTCTAGTTCGATATTTCCATACTATCTTTCAGTTTATTAATATTCTTTTTGGCTAGGATTTACTTATGTTGTTAATTTTTAAAGGAATGACATAATTTAATTTCTAGGATTAATTAATAATAAGGATTCAAATTTGATTCTATGATTTCTAAAACTAGTGCCCATATGGATGCTGGCATTGTAGGTTGTAGCTTTAACTGCTATTCCGCAATACTGGCCTTGATTCTGTGATTTCTTCTCTTCTCCTTCTCTTTCCTCCTCCTCCTCCTCTTCTCCTTCTCCTCCTCTTTCTTCTTCTTTATTCATTTATTTGAAAGGCAGAGTTATAGAGAGAGAAAGAAGGAGAGACAGAGAGATCTTCCATCGGCTGATTTACTCCCCAAATGGCCACAATGGCTGGAGCTGGGCAGATCTGAAGCCAGCATGCAGGAACTTCTTTCAGGTCTCCCACATGGATTCAGAGCAAGTATTTGGGCCATCTGCTGCTGCTTTCCCAGGCGCATTAGCAGGGAGCTGAATCGGAAGTGAAGCAGCTAGGACTTTAAACGGTATGCATATGGGATGCCGGTGCTGCAGAGTGGCAGCTTTACCCGCTACGCCACAAAGCCAACTTCTGATTCTGTGATTTCTAAGTTTTGCTTCTCCCCCATTCTTATAATTCTCTTCTCCTTTTCTTCCTCCATATTTTTTTTCCAAAAATATCTATTGTATTTGACACATAGCTACTTATTTCATTATGTAGTTAAAATTTTGGCTTTTTTGGATGTTATTCCTTTTTAACAGATTTTTTTTTTAAGATTTATTTATTTATTTGAAAAGCAGAACTACAGATAGGTAGAGGCAGAGGGAGAGAGAGAAAGAGATCTTCCATCTGCTGGTTCACTCCCCAGATGGCAGCAATGGCAAGAGCTGAACTGATCCAAAGCCAGGAGCCAGGAGCTTCTTCTGTGTCTCCCAAGTGATTGCAAGGGTTCAAGGACTTGGGCCATCTTCTACTGCTTTCCCAGGCCATAGCAGGGAGCTGGATCAGAAGTGGAGCAGCTGGGACTCGAACTGGCATCCATATGGGATGCCAGCACTGCAGATGGTGGCTTTACCCCTAGGCCACAGAGCTGGCGCCTCCCTTTTAAAGTTTTGAAAGTTTTAGGAACATATACTTTTCTAGAAGACATTACTGTTATTCAAATTTATTTGGAATAGTGTCTTCCCCTTTTGTGAGCAGTTTTAAGCTATTTTGGGTATTTTCATCTTTGTGTACCATGGAATTTCAGCATGCAGGTTCAACTCATGTAGAAGTTTCTTGTGTGTCCTTCTCTCCTTCCCCTTGCTACATCATCTTCCTGCCTCTTGGTGTCTGGGGCTTCTACTGATCTCATATTAAAAAAAAAGTTTTATTGGTGGAGCAGGTCTTTTTTTTGACAATTATTGAAGATCAGTGGCTAAGAAATTTGATCTAGACCTTGTTTCTCCTTCCTGTCCACTCTAGCCAATGGCTTTGTCAAGGCCTCTGCAGCTTAATGGGTGTGCTGGGGAGAAGCTCCCATGGCAGCCAATGCTTGGCAAATTGGGCCTGGCTGCTCTCTTTCCCAACAATGACTGGGGGCTTCGCTCTTTGCTCTCTCACTAGAGGTGAAAATTCCCTGCCAGTCCTAGAATTTGTTTTTCTTCAAAGATTTATTTTGTTTGAAAGTCAGAGGTATAGAGACACAGGAAAGACAGAGAGAGAGAGAGAGAGAGAGAGAGAGAGAGAGAGAGAATCTTCCCATCTGCTGGTTCACTCTCTAGATGGCCACAATAGCCAGGGCTGAGCCAAGCAGGAGCCAGGAGCTTCATCCAGGTCTCCCATGTGCGTTACAGGAGTCTAAACACTTGGGCCATATCCCAGGCTATTAGAAAAGAGCTGGATGGAAGTAGAGCAGCCAGGACACAAACCAACATCTACATGTGGTATTGGTGTTACAGATAGCAGTCTTATCCACTATACAATGCTGTCCCCCAACTTGGATTTTACAACGACTACTTACATTGTTCTGTTATTGTCTATGTTTTTCTTTCTTCTAGAATCATTTGTTTGTTAGATGAGTACATGTTTGATTATTTTCTTGTATTATATCTTTGTTATTTTGGTGTGGAAGTGGTAAGTGGAAGGGTGATTTTTCCATGTGAAATCATACCAACTGGATCAGATGTTCACATTTATATTTTAGAAAATAAGTGTGCAATAAATATGTTGTACATAAAAGGACAATGAGTTCTTCCTGAGAAATTCCTACAAAAATGATAAAGAAATATTTGTGATGGGAATAATGCAGGAGAGAGAAAAATCCCAGAGATTTAGAATGCAATATCTAAGTAATGATGAAACAATGGTTCTCCACAGGGCTACACTGCCCCCCAGGGAGTGTTTTGGAAATTGTTCATAGTAGTTTTTGTTGCCATTAGGGGAGAGCTTCTGATATTCAGTAGGTGGGGACCAGGCCTGGTTAATTTCCAACATTATTCAGGAGTCTCATATGTTCTGAATGGCTTTCAAATGTCCAAAACAGACACTCGTGTTAGTGAAACAACAATCTAAAATAGTCTAAGGGAAGAATAGACTGAATTTTCCAGAAATGCAATTACTATATATTTTTTGTGCAGATTACATTTTATTTTGGGAAGTCACTGGGGATTACTCACCATTTCAAAAAATCAATTCACTAACAGCAACAGTGCTCGTAGCATTTAAATCACTGAAACCATACATCTGGACTATTTTGTCATCAAGGACTTTCTGTCCAGTAGAGAAAATGAAGGGTTTTTTTGAATGAGTTGGCATCAAATGTCACTTGATGAAATCACATGAAGTATAAGGCTCTTATTGAATTTTATTAATAAATTGGTTTTTAGATGAGTTTCATACTATAAGTCATCATTGATGGGATTGTATTGGAATCCCCTGGCACGTTTCTAACTCTACCATTTGGGGCAAGTCCGATTGAGCATGTCCCAAATTGTACATCTCCTCCCTCTCTTTTTCCCACTCTTATATTTAACAGAGATCACTTTTCAGTTAAAATTTAAACACCTAAGAATAATTGTGTGTTAATTACAGAGTTCAACCACTAGTACTAGAACAACAACAACAACAAAAAATACTAAAAAGGATAAAGTATTATATTGTACATCAACAGTCAGGACAAGAGCTGATCAGGTCATTGTTTCTTATAGTGTCCATTTCACTTCAACAGGTTTCCCCTTTGGTGCTCAGTTAGTTGTCACCGATCAGGGAAAACAAATGATATTTTTCTCTTTGGGACTGGCTTATTTCACTCAGCATGATGTTTTCCAGATTCCTCCATCTTGTTGCAAATGACCGGGTTTCATTGTTTCTTACTGCTGTATAGTATTCTATAGAGAACATGTCCCGTAATTTCTTTATCCAGTCTACTGTTGATGGACATTTAGGTTGATTCCAGGTCTTAGCTATTGTGAATTGAGCTGCAATAAACATTAAGGTGCAGACAGCTTTTGTGTTTGCCAAATTAATTTCCTTTGGGTAAATTCCAAGGAGTGGGATGGCTGGGTTGTATGGTAGGGTTATATTCAGGTTTCTGTGGAATCTCCAAACTGACTTCCATAGTGGCTTAACCAGTTTGCATTCCCACCAACAGTGGGCTCGTGTCCCTTTTTCCCCACATCCTCTCCAGCATCTGTTGTTGGTAGATTTCTGAATGTGAGACAGTGAAGTTCCTTTTAAAAAGCCATCCTAGGGGCCAACGCTGTGGTATAGCAGGTAAAGCTGCTGCCTGCAGTGCAGACATCCCGTATGGCTGCTCCACTTCTGATCCAGCTCTCTACTATGGCCTGGGAAAGTGGTAGAAGATGGCCCAAGTGCTTGGGCCCATGCACCTGCATGGGAGACTTGAAGAAGCTCCTGGCTCCTGACTTCAGATTGGTTTAGCCCTGCCCATTGTGGCCATCTAGGGTATGAACCATGGGATGGAAGATCTCTTTCTCTCTCTCTCTCTCACTCTGCCTCTGCCTCTCTGTAACTCTGCCTTTCTAATAAATAAATCTTTAAAAAATTAAAAATAAAAAGCCATCTTCTACCATACACAACATATCAAAAACTATGGTTTCTAGAGCTTTTGTAAATTCTGAGATTAAATCTTTGCTTCAACATGCAGGAGAATTTCAGGAGAAAGGATAATATTTTTGTGGTACCTCATCACATGCCATAAAAATGATTATTTTAACACTACTCTTATAAGTACATGTAGCTCATTTGGGAGAGTATCTTACTTTCACTCCTTCCTTCTTGGGAAGTATGTAATTTTGGCATTTATCCCTACATCACCCAAAGTTATTTTTCTTTTTCTGTTATCTTATACAAATAATTCTGATTGCCATTACTTACCTTAATTGGGTTTATTCTAGTGTAACTCATGCCGCGGTCCTTTTTTCTCTACTTATATTGCATGATTGGCTTCTGATTCCTTTTTTTTTTCCTTAAAGCTGTGTGTTTTCATAATAAATCGATGCAAGCACCTGAGGATTTTAAAATGTCTTCTATTATACTAATGGCTAAGAACTTACACATTGAAATATACAGGATTTCCCTTTCTAGAACGCTGTACTCAGTTCACCTCTTTTTTTTCCATCTTGCTGAATGGCATCAATAGCACCCAGGGCACATAATTAATGTTGTCTTTTCTAACATATTCTGCCTCTTCGTAACATAGGTCACCACCCTTGCCCCCTACTATCTGACAGTGCTGCCAATGACACGTGTTTTGGTTTTGTCATGGCAGTTTCCTTTTTCCTCAAACAAATTTTGTATCACCAGTTTATTTATTCATTTAATTTTTAAAAGTTCATTTATTTGAAAGAACTAGGGGGAGAGAGAGAGAGAGAAAGAGAGAGAGAGAGAGAGAGAGAGAGAGAGAGAGGATAAGAGAGAGAGAGCGCGAGATCTTCCTTTCACTGATTCATCACCAAATGGTCACAATGGCTAGAGATGGGCCAGGGCAAAATCAGGAGCCAGGAGCTTCATCTGTATCTCCCACATGGATGCAGAGGCTATCTTCTGCTGCTTTCCCAGGCACATTAATAGGGAGCTGGATCAGAAATGGAGCAGCCGAGACTCAAACTGGTGCCCACATGGGATGTCGGTGTTGCAGGCCCCAGCTTAACTCACCATACCACAATCCCACCCCATCACCAGTTTAGCAATACATGTTGCTATTTTAACAAGTTAACTTGTGACCCCAAGAAAGGTATATTTCTCACACAATGCCCCATTTTGCAATCCTCCAGAACAGCTGTCTCAGATATCAAGCTTCATCATAAATTTGCTTCTTTTTATTTTCCTTTCATATTACAGTTAGAATATTATACTGATCATTTTGATATTGCGGACTGAACTCCTCCTAAAATTCTTATGTTGATTTCAGATTTTAAATGTAAGAAATAGTTAAACAATTTACTCAGAAATAAATGACTTGAGAATGTTCCAAGTAACTAAAATCTTCAGGGTAAAGATTAGATTCAGATTATGGTCTCCTCATAGTAACCCATCAACTTCAAAGTATCAGGTGTTAAGTAAAAAACAAAGAAAAACAACAACAACAAACTCACAAGAGTGAGAGAAAATAATTAAAAGATTGATGACACCTCCGTAAGATCTGAGGTTGCAGTTTCTAGAATATTGTTTTCAAAAGAAACAGATGGAAAATCCAATGAGTTGTTTACAGAGTTATACTACCAATGAAACATGACCCTTATATAAAAAAGCTGTGACCATTGGAGACTTAGTACCATGCTTGCTACAATAAAGTCTTGGTGGTTTAATACAACAATTTTTTTTTTCTTATTTATCCAAATGATGTAAGTTTAGCAACTTTCCAACTGAACTGTCTTGATAAGTTGAACTTATTTATCCAGCCTATTTCCTTCTTGTGATTCTACCACTTCTATGTGTAAGTTTTAAAATCACCACTACTGGGTTGCACATGAATCTGGCAGCTTACACAGGTTTAAATACCTCAGTCTAGAGTTGGCACAAGCAATTCACGGCATATCGAGAAATGGCCTGTTGCTACTTTATTTTGTTTCTGAATTTCCTTTATTACTAGTGATGTCAAGCATACTTTCATGCTTAATGGCCATTTGAATTTCCTCTTCTGTATATGAACTATTTCTATTTTTTGTTCATTTCCCCCTTCAGTATTTGATTTTCAACTGGTTTGTGCACTGTGGATATTAATTTTTTGCCTCCATAGGTGCTCCAACTATTTCCCATGTTGCCCAGTCATTTTTTAACTTTATGTCTTCTTTTTTTATTCACTTAAAATTTACTTTTTTTCCTGTGGTACAAATCTGTCAAAGCTTTATTTTATGGCCATCTTAAGTTTTCTTAGCGTTCATTTCTATATAGAAAACACCATTTTTCTTGTCTAGTTCGGCTAGGCCCTCCAAGACAATGTCAAAGAGTGGCAGGGAAAATGGGCATCATTGTCTTATTCTTGACTTTAATTGGGAATGTTTCTAACGTTTCACTCCACAATAATATACTTACTTTAGGACTGATTTGCTTTGAGTATTAGATAAGGTCCCCAGCTCATACATGATAAATAATAGCTATTATTTATTATTTGGCAAATCATTTAAATCTGTCTTTATAGATAAGTGATTGGAGCAGAATAATCTTTAAGGTTCTTTCCAGCACAGTAGGTCTTGAAATGCCGGGTTCAATTTGCAGAAAGTCTGTTATTGAGTAAACATAAATAAACAACACTCTTACCTGTGAAATAAAACACAGAAGCACTGGAACCCCTTGGTCTTCACTATTTAGATGTGTGTAGCAGTTCAAGGCAGAAGATGAACTTCATTTGCATATATTTCTAGCTACTTTATGAAGTTGTTTGGCAACTTCCATTAAAGGAAAAAAACGAAGTTGAGAGGAAATGACAGTGGAGCAGCGACTGGAAAATTGCTGGTGAATATGGCAATACCCCAGCCTCAAGAGTCAGCTGTAATCTACTCAGTGTTGGAGGAAAAGAAGTTTTATTGTTAGTATAATTTCCCCCCCTCCAATGGAGTGGAGAGTCAGTGTCTGGGAGGTAGAGTTAGAGAAAGCGCCGACACTGGGAGTAAATGATTCATTCCCTATGTCCCATAAAGATGTAAGAAACAAAGAGAGAAGGTAAATGCTCATGGGTATCAGTAATTGAAATTGCTAAAGAATGAGAATGGAGCAGCAGCCAGAACGTATGCTGAGGGGAGAGGCAAAGACTACAAGAAATTGGCAGGCGGTCACCACAGATGAAGCCAGAAAAGAACACACAAAGGGCCTGAAATGAGTCAGACTTTCTAAAAGGAGTTAGAGGGGAGGGAGCAAGGAGCATGAATGAGGGCACCCGTCTAGGACCGAGGAGGCTAAGGAGAGTATGGAAAAGGTCAGATTCCAGCTTTAAAAAGGCAAGTTTAGAGCTAATTAGAGAAGCCACCTAGAGCTGTTTAGCAGAATTTTAGAGAGCAAATTGCAAATGAAAAGTACCAACACATTGTGATACACATCATTGTCCGTATTTCAAGAGGCAGGGAAACCTTAACTATGGGGATTCTTCGAGCAAAACCACCTCCACTGAACCAGACTTGACAAAGGCTACGATGGAAGCAGGACAGGATGAGAAGCAACTGTCACATTGTTTATATGGGAACGATGACAAATGGAAGCCTATGTACCACACTGTTAATATTTTAAAAGTTATAAATCAAGCTACTCGATGAAACAAACTGTTCTCTCCACCTTGACAAAATGCCTTCATAAAGACATAGAAGGCCAGGTTCACCCTTAGAATTCTTTGAATTTTTAGAGTTTGCCAGAATACGGCAGTGCTCAAAGAGCTGACTTGTGGTCCCAGGGCCTTAGTCTCTCCCCTTCTTCCCTCTCAGCCCTTCTCTTCTATCCCTTGCTCAGTCCTGCACCATGAGGACTTGACCTGCTAAGTATGGACACTCTCCTGAGCTTGTATACCTAAATGCCATTCCATATGTCCGTCCCTCCACATAACTGCCCATTGTTTACTCATTAGGCCTGGGTGCTTCATGGGGGGAAAAATAGCAGAATCTAGGAATGGCTTCTGTAGTCATGGGAAGCGTGTTTGGGGTTGTTTGAATGAGGAATTTAGGAGCAACAAGAGCATGGTATATGAGCAGGTTGGAAGTTCTTCTAGCCCTGGCGGCTCCTCATCCCTTGGAGTGGGATGACCAGAGGAGGTTCAGGGTAGATGCATCAAGAGCAGGAAGACCATGGCAGCATGTATCCTTGCCCAGGTATTTGGGTAGTTCTTGCTTCTGAGCCCTAACAATGGAACTAGAAATAGGAGTTCTTAACGTCTTTTCTATTGCAAGCACAGGTACTTCCATTTGTTGACTCAACTTTTTTGGCTATTTTGACTTGTATTGGGTTCCCAGGGCTTGCTTTCTGACTGTCTATCCATTGATCATCAGATTCAATGCTTACTGTGTCCAGAGAAGAGAAGGAGTCAAATATTGACAACCTCACTAGCTTATTTAAAAAGGTAATTGAAGGTACTCTGACATACATGGAGCCTGGGTAGCAGCACTCTTTAGAATATAAAGATGTAATTTATATAATTGAACACATATTTCAGCATGTTTCTATGCTAAATGCCTATTTGCTTAATTCCCATTAATACTTGTCTCCCTCCTATTCATTTTCACATCTCTTTCCCTCTTTGATGGTATTCATATTTCTGAAATACTTCTCAAGCTCAAGGCTGATTGATGCTGTGGTTTCTGAGCCCTGCATGGCATAAGAATAATGGTAGAGAGTTGATTGTGAATTCCAGAAGAAAAGGGGACAATGGGAAGGGCAATACACCCAGGAGCTTATTGTTCAGTGATGATATTGTGAAATGACATTTCTCCACTCCTGACTGAGGGTGATGGGCACTAGTTAACACCTGCACAGTTTAGGGGAGTGTGTGTCTCCTCAAATCAAGAACAGGCACCAAATTAAGTGTTTTGATCCTTTATTTTCTTTTGTAGAAATCTTATGATTTGAGTACAATCCCACAGTTTCCATATGCCCTTAGAACTGGGATGGATTGATTTATAGAATTTTTAGCACCCTGCAAGGCAATATAAAATATAGGATAAAGAAAGTTATACCTCTGGTGATTTGGCAGAGTTCTATTTTAAACTGTCAGAAAAGCGAGCTTTTCATTTCTGAACAAAATCGGAATTGAGAAGACTTTGAACTAGGTTTCATCAGTTCAAGTTTAAATTTAGGTCCATGAATCCTCAGAGTGCTGACAGCCTGGCAAAGAACAAAGCACCTGTGCACAGATCAGTTAGTCTGGGTCTCTGCTGGGGAGGGTCACCATGGGGACCAGTTACTTACAGCCCCAGCTTTCACAGCCTCTGCATAAGTCCTGGGGAAGGCTGTCCCACGCATCCTGGTAGGGACAGTCAGCAGCAGCCCTGACCTCTACCCACTAGATGGCATCATCCTACACCCCACTTTCTATGTGACAGTGAAAGAGTGTCTCCAGATGGTGCCAAGTGTGCCCTTGGGGTCAAAATCATCCCTGCTTGAGAACTTCCAGTAGCTGATTCATTTTCTATTCCCATCCCTGTGTTTCTGGCAGGAAGAGGGAGAGTGAAACCTGTAGAAGGTGAAATGAAAGCTGCTTTTGGCTTCTGAGAAAGCGGGAGGAGAAGGGAGGGGTTAGGAAGAAGAGTACTTCCCCAGCATCTGTTGCCTGCGAGATGAACTCTATTTGTGCTTTCACATAGATTTGAGCTTCTCAACTAGGCCAGGGCTACACAAAACCAGAAGGGAAACATTATAGCATCATTTTTTTTTCTGATGGTAGATACTATAACACACACAGAGAGTAGAAAATAAAGTACATGTTAATACTGAGGTTAAACATAAAATTACAAATAGATCTTACACAGGGGCTGGGTGACCTTAGGACTGATCCTGCCCCTAGAATCTCACAGGCGTGGATGTACTCTCTGGCTGGGGTTCTTTGGCAGAAGCATGTGAGAAGCGTGATGCATATTAACTACTTTACTTTTATGTGGATTAAGTAGATATATACTTCTTTTTAAAAAATATTTTAAAGATTTATTTGAAAGTCAGAGATACACAGAGAGAGGAAAGGCAGAGAGAGAGAGAGAGAGAGAGAGAGAGAGAGAGAGAGAGAAAGAGAGGTCTTCCATCCCATGGTTTACTCCCCAATTGTCTGCAATGGCCAGAGCTGTGCTGATCCGAAGCCAGGAGCCAGGAGCTTTCTCTGGTTCTCCCATGCGGGTGCAGGGGCCCAAGGACTTGGGCCATCTTCTACTGCTTTCCCAGGCCACAGCAGAGAGCTGGATCGGAAGTGGAGCATCTGGGTCTCGAGCCGGTGCTTCAGACCAGGGCATTAACCCACTGCACCACAGCACTGGCCCCAATATATACTTCTAATTTAATTTTTAAAAAGAATTTAAAGCTCAGAGAGGATAAGTAAATTATTCAAGCTCACACAGCTATTACACATAAATAATTTGAAAATTTACAAGTCTTAATTCTTTTTATTGTTTAGTAATAAGTTGATGGAAAGGTTAACCCTGGGCAGATTTTTGAGGACGTTGACATTTTGTTTGTTCAGTCTCACGTTCATTTCTGTGCTGTTTGTATTCTCTCTCCTTGTAATCCTCATCCCAGAAGCTCAAGCATTCGGTTCTCTTGCTCAGTTTAGATGTGAACATCCAGCAGCACATCTGTTAACCACCTCAGGGATGCCCATTTCTTAATGGCAGAAGTGACTGATACTTCAGACAGCGTGCAGGGGCTGGATGTGGCATGGTGATGGAGGTAGCAGCAGCAGTAACTGCAGAAATTTTCCTGAAATCTTGTAGTCAAATGTTCTCATGTTGAGGACTTATCTTGGGAGGCAGAGGTTGAAACCAAATAGCACCTCTGGTTGCCTTTGAAGACTGTTTTGTCCCTGACTCCAGGGGTCTGGAGGTTGGAGGATCCTTCCCTTTATTTGGTAGGAAATATAAAATTTTCTTCGGCTTTCTAGAAATCCCCATGTGAGAAAAAAATGAGTCACAGAGAACCACCACCAACTGTACTTTCTGTGACTTTGCAAGATTCTCCCCACCTCCTTCGTTTTTCTTTCCCCTGCTCAGTACTGCGCTGTTACCAGAGAAGGGGGAGACCCAGCTGCCTGGTTTGCTTTGGGGTCTCCTCATCATTGTAGTCTGTTTGATTAGCCCTCTCCTTGCCTGACCTCAGCAATGCTTAGTTTGGCTGTGTGAAAGTAATGTTAATCTCAGGCATTTAAGTAATCATTTGCCATTTATGCCAAATTGCTGTGTAATACTGCAGTGATTATGCATATCATTAAATATGTGTCACATTAGCCATGTGGTGAATTTGCTTGATTATAACACTAACGCATGCCCAGGATTTTGAGACTTCTTGGCTTGTGGCTTATGTGATATTATGGTCATTTGATAACTTAAAAACTTAGAGAGAATATTGTCATCAAGAGAAAATTTGATAAGAAGATATCTTTTTTCTCTGTAGCCTCAGTATAATCATGAAACAGACAGCATTTGTATGATTGACATCTTTTGTGTCTCCAAATTTTCCTTTTTGATCTTACAATGCAGAGTTTGCCAACAAATTCATTCTTTTCATACATTTTAAAATAATTTGGTTTAAATTGTGCTTCAAAAAAGATGACTTTTCATAATGGATCAGCTTCTTTTTCCTATATTCACCATGAATCTGCATCCATGTGCATAATATTAATGCATACAAAAGAATATTGCTTTTGGGGCTGGTGCTTTGGCGTAACGGGTAAAGCTGTTGTCTGCAGTGCTGGCGTCCCATATGGGCAACCGGTTCAAGTCCTGGCTGCTTCACTTCTGATTCAACTCTCTGCTATGGCCTGGGAAAGCAGTGGAAGATGGCCCAAGTCCTTGAACCCCTGTACCTGTGTGGTGACCTGGAATAAGTTCCTGGCTCCTGGCATTGGATTGGCGCAGTTCTGGCCTTTGTGGCCAATTGGGGAGAGAGCCAGCGGATGGAAGGAAGACCTCTCTCTCTCTCTGCCTCTGCCTCTCTGTAACTCTGCCTTTCAAATAAATAAATCTTTTAAAAAAAGAATAATTGCTTTCCTCAGGATGTAAACAGTTATTTTTCTATAGAAACAAAATCTTAAAGGAGATATCTGAAATATTAGCATTGCTTTTCTGTAGATCTTACATAATTTTTAAAACAACAAGCATGTTATTATACGTATTTTTAGAAATGAAACATTTCTTTACCATTGAAATATTTTTTGAATATATTAATTTCTGATTGGATTCTTCAATTTCAGCTACACTTATCTTTAGCAAACACATGTAGTATTTTAACCTTTTGGTCATTTTACTTAAGGGGTAGCCATATGGTTTTAACACCTTGTAACTATGATGTGTTAAAAAGCAAATGAATTCACTTTCTCCCCATCCAATCAGTTTTAATTCAGTTTAGCAAATATCCTTTTAAATCTCATGTCCAAAAATACCCTGGGGCACAGTCTCAGCCTTCATTGGGATTCCTTTTGTCTTGTTTTTTGATTTTACTTGCTCTTTTATTGTAAAGATGCTTCATGGGATATAGTTAAGTTTTAGCAGAGCTTGCAAGAAAAGAACCATTGCATTCTGAGCATTTCAAGATGGAATCGGGAAGAGACAGCTGCTGTTAGTGTTTTCCTGCATAGTATTCCAGCCACACTCCCGGGGCGCTCTGCGGAAACAGATGTCAAAGGCAGGGAACCCCAGCTGCCGTGGGTGCCTTATCTCTGCTATATGAAAAATGACACGATTCTGACTTTCAGTTCAGTTCCAGAATTCCCTTTAAGGCAGTAGAGGGGAATGGGGACAAAAAGAAAGGAGGGCAGAGACTTAAGCAGACTGCGGTATGTACATATGTTTTGTGGAAAGCATTATTTGAAAAGCATATTTCACAAATAAAAATATTTCCCCCTTTAAATCACTAAGTTTGGTTTTGCACCTGTCTCCTTTTATAGCTGAGAAAAGTCCCAAATGGGGATAACATGACCAATGGCTTTAAGCATTTATCCATTGTGTCTCTGAGCAGGAACTAAAACACCCACCCCTGTCAGGCTTGCTTGCCAAGTTTTAGACAGATTTTTAAAAAGGATCTGATTTGAGAATTATTCTTGATACGGTTGCAATGATCACATTTGCCACTAGACAGAGCTGTTTGTCTTATTTTTAACCATGGCAGAGTTCAGGATTTGCAAGAGAATTGCAGCCAATGAAAAGGGAAAACCAGAAATGATAATATTGCTTGTGAGATCACATTTTTAGTGCCCTTTTACTGCTAGAGATACATAATTTCCAGGTTGTTAGTATTGTTATCACTTGGGAGACTGTAACTCAGCCCTCAGACTTTCACTTATCACTATGAAGATTTCAAAAGCCAATAAAGAGTAATTAGCAGAGCCAGCCTTGTGACATAATGTAAAGCTGCTGCCTGTGATGCTGGCATCCCATAAGGGTGCTAGTTCATATTCTGGCTGCTCCATTTCTGATCCAGCTCCCTGTTAATGGCCTGGAAAAAGCAGTGGAAGATGACTTAACTGCTTGGTACCCTGCATACACATGGGAGACCTTGAAGAAGCTCCATTGCGGCCATCCTAGAGTGAACCAGCAGATAGAAGACCTTTCTCTCTCTCCCTTTCTCTCTCTCTCTCTCTCTCTCTCTCTGTCTCACTCAACTCTTTCAAATAAAATTTAAAAAGAATAATTAGCATGTGTTATACAATTTGTTCATTCTTTTATATTTCAATAGTTAAGAGGTGAAACCCTAATTCTAAGCTTTTTCTGGAGACTTCCTGGTAAATTATTCTTTGTTCTTTTCTCTGAAAACAGTCTATTTTACAAGCACAACTTTTGGAATTATGATAGTGTTATACTATAAAATATATAAATATTTTATATATTTTAGTTGCACAGCAATTTTGTACCAAGATGTGGAAAATGTTGAAAAACTTTACTACCATCCAAACTGAGTCCATCATGAGCCCCATACAGAAAAACCTGAGTTCTGGGGTTTGGGTAGAACATGGCCTGGGGAAATGTCTGGGCTGGAACTACTGATGTCGGTCCTTCATCTTGACACATATGCAGCACCTTTGCCATTCAAGTGACACAACCCCACAATACCCAAACAGTGGTCCTCAAATGGTCTCTGAACAGGTAGCATCAGCATCCCTTGGGAACTTAGTAGAAATGCAAATAATCTGACCTCCCCAGATGGAGTCTGGAAATGGAGTTCAGGTGATTTACATTCAGGTGATTCTGAAGCAGGCTAACGTTTGAGATTCCCTGATATAGCTTCCAAATGAAAGAAAAAAATTAAATCATGGAAAAAAATCCTACCCAGGTGAAAAAGAATATATGGAGTACAAAGATGTACAAGAATTCTATGAAAGAGAATAAGAAACAATCTCTGGGAACCAAAAAACAAAAACCTAAATAATTGCTTAATGCAATTAAATTAACTTTTACATAAAATAAAAATAAATAAAAATTCCATGGATGGTTTTAAAAATAAAGCTGTAGAAAGCATATATCAACGAAAAAGAACAAAGAAATGGGAAGGAAAGACTAGGTGAGAAATTTAAAAGATTAACACAAAACCTCTAAGGCCTACTTAATAGGTTTTCCAACAGAGGAAATTAGCAAACAGCAGAAGACAATTTCTGAGTTGAAGATTACGAGTGCATTTACTGAAATGGCCCCTACATATCCAGTCCATGAGAAAAGGCCCACAAGACATATCAACACGAACATTAAGAATACCTGGTAACAGAAAAGATTCTAAAACTTTTGAATAGTTAAAAAAATTAAAATGGGATCTGAATTCTTACTAGCAACACTGGAAGTTAGAAAATAATAAAGCAAAGCCTTTAAAAACTGAAGTGAAAACAAATTTGAGTCTAAAATATTATAATTAGCTACTCAATATTCTAGGATTTTTCATTCATGCAATGATTCACTTGTCTCCATTCTTGCCATGCAAGCAGAATGTGCTTCAGTAGTGAAAGAGAGTAAAGAATAATAATTAAAAACCCAGAAAGATCAGGAAGTGGTGGGTCCAATACAGGAAACTGACAATGATTGTTCTAGGATAGCATTTGTGTGGTAAGTCCAACTATTAAGTTTTGGAGAAAAAATTATATAAGAAGGGAAAGATAATATAATGCTTAGCTGAACAATCAACAACATTTACCCAATCAAAAATATGAGATCTTCCAAAAGTTCGTGGAAATGTATAGTATGAAAAATTATGCATGGATTTCATTGTTTTTGTACCAAAATAACTTTTAGGTCAATTTCCCACAAACTTTTAAAAGTATATTTATATGAAGTCTCTGTTTCCATTTTATTCAAAAAGTACAAAACATTATTGTTTAAAAATTGTCTTGTGTGTGAAAGATGAAAGAATTAAACTACATTAAATAAAAGAAAGTTAAGTATAAATTGAGTTAACTTCACACCATTTGATAGTTGTGTACTCAGATATTTAATTCGACCAACTTCAGTTGGGAGCGAAGGAAGAGCCCTGCTGAGAAAGTCAAGCTGGTCACATAAGAAAGTGTGATTCTTGGACCTGCAGAGTTAATGTCACCTGGGAAACTGTTAGAAATGCAGACCTGCTGAGTCTCCCATTCTGTGCTGGAGTTAGTAATCTTTCAGCAGGGCTTGCTTCCAGGTGATTGTGATGCCTGTTGAAGTATGAGAAGTACAGATTTATGAAAGCTTGTTCCTAATTTGGGTTACAAAATACTATTGTGTAGTAGAATTTCACAGTTGTTACAGAGATAAAATTAAATAAATTCAGGTACTAAGAATTTAATTGTACTTTACTACCACTTTCTCTGATTTATCTTTCATTGCCTATCTCTTATCTGACCTCGATTTACAGTTTTGGAAGAAAGTGTTAATCATTGCTAGATGACAAATTGAGCAATTTACTTCAACTATATATGATGATTATTTGCCAATCTTTTCTCTCAATGTGCTATCCACACATGCATATACACACATATATATAAGTGTCCTCAAAAGGAATCCCCAAACATCTTTGTTTCTGAGTATCTATATCACTTCATGTTATGTATCATGAAGAACTATACAGAGATACTGTTATCTCCCTGATGTAGACTGGTACAGTTTTAGCTTCAGCACCCAAGTGACTTGCAGGAAATCAAAGCAGGTGCTCTGTCAGTGACAGCAGCTCTTTTTTTTTTTTTTTCTATTACACAGGCAGAGTTAGACTGTGAGAGAGAGAGACAGAGAAAAAAGTCTTCCCTTCGGTGGTTCACCCCCCAAATGGCTGCCAACGGCTCGTGCGCTGTGCAGATCCGAAGCCAGGAGCCAGGTGCTTCCTCCTGTTCTCCCATGCGGGTGCAGGGCCCAAGCACTTGGGCCATCCTCCACTGCCCTCCCGGGCCACAACAGACAGCTGGACTGGAAGAGGAGCAACCGGGACTAGAACCCAGTGCCCATATGGAATGCCGGTGCCACAGGCGGAGGATTAACCAAGTGAGCTACAGCGCCGGCCCCAGCTCTTTAATTCTGAATGGAATCACTTAGAGAATAATTTGGCTTCTGCCAATTTAGGAAAAGTTGCTGCTTCTCAAGTGTTTTTACTTACATAAAAGTATCACACTTATAGTATTACAGCTTTTCTATTGGGAAACCTGATTCTCCAAGTGATCCCAAACTGAACTCATAACCTACGCTAGTAAACTTCCCCCACTTCTCTTATTTCCTGTCTCAGTAGTTGAAATTATGAGCTGACTGATTGGTTAGGCCAAAGACATGGGGTTTAATTATTAATTCCATTCAATTAGTACTGAATGTCTACTACTTCCCAGACACTGTTCTAGGAATTGGGAAAACAGCAGTGAACAAAACAAGACAAAAATTCCTGCCTTCAAGGAATTTATATCCTAGTAGCAGGAGAAAGCCAAACTAAATAGTTTCATATTTGTAATTAAAAAAAAAGATAGACATAAAGAATACCTGGGACTATGTTTACAGAGGATGACATATTTGGTAAAATGATTAGGGGCAGCCTCACTGAAAGAATGATGTTTAAATAAAGACTCAAAGAAGGAGGAGTATAAACCATTTTGTTGTCTGGGAAGAGTGAAAATTAAGAACAAGGGTCCTACGACAACAATACGCCAGGGATTGCTTGAGCAGCGTATGTTGAATACGTGAGGTCCTCTTTTGCTTCGAAACTTCATGGAATAATGTACTTCAGAGAGCCTTCCTTTTTTTTTTTTTTCCTAAATTTGGATTTGTGTACCTTCTTTCTTCTCTTATACTACCCCTTACGTCCACAGTCTACTCAGTTATACTGAACTTGTCATTTTATGTTTCAACTGTTTCATTACCTAGTTCCCCATTCCTCCCTTAGCCTTGGTGAGGTTGATATCACTCCTTTTATGTATAGTATTGCATTGACTGTGACAAATAGAAAGCACTCAGCATAGACAGGAGGAATGAAGAATGGATGCCAAACTCTACAGACACCAGAATTTTAATGAGAGATTAATGAATTCTTTGGTCACTGCCAGGAAAAACTACAATATTTGTTGAATGCATGAAAGAGGGAATCAATAAAGAAAACATATTTTGATTCTTTGTATTCTGTTCTTTTCCCCTCCGTTGTCTCAGTGCTCATTAATAGTGGTGACTTGTAGCCACCCCTGCCCCTGCACATATGTAGAGCAGATACCGATCCAGGGTGGAGAGCCGCTTTTCTGCCAAGGGACATTTGGGTATTTATAATGCCATTTTCAAGCAATACAAAATTATCAACTCAAAAATTAACCTGTGATTGATTTATTGAATTCCAGGTCCCATCAGCAGTTGTGTTGGCAGACTCAGACCAAGTGATTTCATGGGCCTTATATGACCTGCAGGCCAGATGTTCCTCCCTCCTGGAGAGTACTTCATTGTTTTTGGAAGAATTCCTCACTGTGGGTCCTTTCCAACTTCAGTCCTATAGAAGCAGTGATCAGAGCAGTACTGGTTTTGTCTAGCTTAGCACATATGATCATTTCTAGAAGGCTGACAGTAATGTCCCAAATGGTGGATGGCAGGGTCAGTGACTTTTTGGCTGTCAACAATATCCACAGCCAAAGGAGAAACTTAATACTGGGTTACAATTACTGTGATGTTTCCTTTATTTCAGTTTGAATGCATCAGAAGCCTCAACAGTGAGTGGAGAAGACACCTGCTATCTTTGAGAAATAAGTTGGAAGTTTAGGAGAATATGGTTACTCAGTTATGTCTATATGATATATTTGAATCCATCTTTGCCAGTAACCATTCAGAGAAATATTATTCCTTAAAAGTTGTATTCCTGGGGTGGGCATTTGGTCTTGCAGTTAAATTGCCAGTTGGGGCGCCTGTGTCCCAAATCAAAGGCCTGGGTTTGAGCCCCCGAGTCCTGGCTGTATTTCTTGAGTCCAGCTTTCTGCTAATGCAAAGTATGGTAGGCAGCAGGTGATGGCTCAAGTAGTTGAGTCCTTGCCACCCGTCTGGGAGACGTGGATTGGATTCCTGACTCCCAGCTTCAGCCTGCCTGCGCTGTTGCAGGTATTTGGAGAGTGAACCAATGGACTGTCACCCAGACAACTGGGAGCTTTCTCTGTTTCTCTTTGTTTCTCTCTCAAAGAAAAAAACATTGTATTCCCAGGCTTCTGTGACCTAGAGAATTAATTAATTAGAGGTTACATAATTTTACTTATATAGTACTTGTTGGAGTTTATGTCAAAACAAAATTAAAAAATCTATTAAGTTTTATTAACAAAATAAGATAAAACATAAATTGAAATCAATTTTAATAATTAATAAAGTGACATTTACTAGAAAACTCACTGTGGGTAGGGAGACCACCATCTTGGCAAGTCCTACCAAGTGTCTCAGAAGAAGGAAGTTGGGCATGGTAAAAGCTTATAGCTTTGGGGTTCCTGGTTAAAACGGTTTGATACAGCTCTTTCAAGACAAGCAATTGATTGAGATTGGCATAATTTGTGATGTAACAGTTTAGAACTGGCGGAACTGAGCCTTGGTAAGTAAACTTCATATGATAAAAATATGTTTTTCCAGGTGAGTAGATTCTTGGTTCTGATAATTGATCTGTGGAAATTTACTGAATCAAATGAGATTTTTTAAAAAAAATTAGTTTACAACTTTACCTTTATTAGACAAATTTTCTTGGAAGAAATCATAAATTCATATTGACAATGCTGGTCTATATACTTAAGCCATGTCAACATGGATGTCTCAGCACTTATGATTTTTTCAAACTGTTTTTACTCTTGAGCACATTGGGATTTTTATGTGTCTTGATGGCTTCTAAGAACAGGTATTAAAAAGCAGAGAGAGGCCGAAGCCGAGGCTCAGTAGGCCAATCCTCCGCCTGCGGCGCCGGCACACTGGGTTGGGGCACCGGATCCTGTCCCGGTTGCCCCTCTTCCAGGCCAGCTCTCTGCTGTGGCCTGGGAGGGCAGTGGAGGATGGCCCAAGTGCTTGGGCCCTGCACCCACATAGGAGACCAGGAGAAGCACCTGGCTCCTGGCTTTGGATCAGCGAGGTGTGCTGGCCGCGGCAGCCATTGGAGGATGAAACAACGGCAAAGGAAGACCTTTCTCTCTGTCTCTCTCTCTCTCACTGTCCACTCTGCCTGTCAAAAAATATGAAAAAAATAAAAAAAAAGAAAAGCAAAGAGAATAGGGGTATAAAGACTGCAAAGGAGGAAGAAGTACTCCTGAAGGATGAGATTTTGAGTGGAAGTGAGAAAATGAGAGTGAAAAGAATAAGCTTACTTTTGTGCAACTGTGTTAAGACTTTGGCCAATAGAATAATCAAATACATATCTGGTCTTCTCTCCTGCAGAAAACCCAATAAACCTACAACAACCTGTAAACTTGAAAAACCTGTTCAAGTGAACCATCATTTATAAGTAACTTAGATTGAGGTCTCCTGCCCTAGTCCAGATAGTTTCAACCCATTGAAATAGATGTTCCACGAGTGTTTGCTTGTGGTGCTTTCTCATCTACTCTCCTTTCACAGTTCAGATGTGAGTATCATGATGGCAAGTAAAAGAGTACCATGGGGAAAGGATGATGTAGTCCTAGGGCCAAAAGGGACCATGTTCTGAAATCAAAATAGTTGTGGATGCTTGGGTGATCTATGCTCAGTTCTCTGCAACTGCCTCTAGTCAGTAGCTTAGCAAGATACTCTGTCACTCACTGATATAACATGAGCGAATTTATAGTGACAATGAATGTTTGCAAAGCTGTAGATTGTAGCTATCAATAAACAGCCCAAGCTCTAGAGTGAGATAGAATTGGATGCGAACCTCAATGGTAAAACATTTCAGTTTTATGATCTTAGATAAATTGCTACTTATTCGCATTCATTTTTAAAATATATGCATCTCAGCCTCATTTTTTCCCATGTATAAGTTGGGGATAAACAGTAGCTACCTGAAAAGATTGTGGTGGCTGATTTTACAGCTATATATAACTTTCAGTCTACTTCACAATGGCAGCCTTTATCATCATGATGATTATTGCAGTCGGTATGCGATGCTGCTCATTTTCAGATGAGATGTGGAAACACAGAATCAGACAACAATAGAGTTGGAAATGACCATAGAGCTGTTATACTCTAGCAACTTTATTTTCTAGGAAAGAGAAATGAAGAGCAAAGGGAGCAAATCATAGCCAGAGAGAAATAGCAGGTAAAGAAAAGGAGGCATCCTGTTTCCATCACTTGTCTTGTGGGCCAATGTTTAACCAGTAAGAACAGCTGTGAGAAATGTGTTTCCTAGGGTTCTGTTGATAACTCCTTGTATAGGGCATGTTAGAATCCTGCTCTAGCTTGCAGTATTTCCAGTTGAGAATAGAAAGTGGCCTTTTATCTCTTGGAGCCCAGACCCTGAAGTTTTCTGGGCACTGTTTTCATTACTTGGCAATAACTGATATCTTTCGAATGTGGAATAAATATTTGGGATTAATAAACCCTATGTGAATGCTAAGCTCATCATCTGTTGACACATTCTTCCCATACCCAGCAACTACTCCCAGCAGTTTCTCTTGTCAACAAAATACCAAATATTGCTGAAAGAACAAACAGCTGCAAATATCAAAGACCTGCCTTTTAAAGAGTTTTCCACAATAAATGATTGGAAATCTGGAAAGAGATTTTACTGTGAAATTAACCTTTAAGACACTATTTCTTGTTTCAAATCAACAAAATTTTATTGAGTATTTGCTTTGAACAAGGTACCATAAGTGACTCAAGGAAAATTTTTTTTTTTTTTTTTTGCTTTTGAGGCACTTTCACTGTAATAGGAAAGATAAAATGTAAGTAGATTCATCAAAACTTGAGTAATAAAATGCAATAAAATAACAGCTGAGAACATAAGCCAGGGAACACTGGTAGGCAGAGCCTGATGAATTGCCAAATGCATGGGGCAGTGGCCATTTGCCCGATAAGCATCCAACCACTTTGATATGTGACATTGCCCTACTCAGTTTGTGGAATTATCGTTGTCTGGAGTAGGCTATCCATTCACATGCTTTGTATTTCCCTAGCCAAGGAGTCATCTTATGAACTAGGCCATGCCTACTAAACTGTCTTCCAGACTGATTCAGTATTGAAATACATAGTTCATGTAGCTGATTAAAGTGCTGACCCCTTTGGTTATCTGGTTTCTGATTGCTGTCAGTTATGAGTTTTTAGCAATTCCTACTAAGCTCCTCAGTGAGTTTGGAATATACTCCTTGTCCACGTGAGTTGGTCAGGCTTGGAATACAGATAGTGGCAGATGGAGGGCAACAAAGCCTCTTTTCAATGTGGTTGTCCAAGAGGAGAGGAGGT
Organism: Lepus europaeus; assembly: GCF_033115175.1. Taxonomy (NCBI): domain Eukaryota; kingdom Metazoa; phylum Chordata; class Mammalia; order Lagomorpha; family Leporidae; genus Lepus; species Lepus europaeus. The sequence goes on from NC_084828.1 coordinate 127,030,994, forward strand.
GACATGAGTTTGGATCTGGACAGGGGATGCGGATAAGCGAATGTCAAGATTTTCAGTGCTGGAGCCTCCTATTACATCTAATGCTGGGACACTGATGGAACCATTTCCATAGATTGTCAGAAAGGTTGCTCACAAGTCTTGAGGATTTGATGTTTCGCTAAATGAAAAAGCAAGGCAATAGAACTCACAAAGATTTCAAATTGTTAAGTTAAAAAATATGAAAGGAGGGCATTTGTCCCAGCAGTTAAGATGCTGGTTAAGATACCACCATCCCATGTCAGAGGGCCTGGGTTCAGTAGCTGCCTCTAGCTCCTGACTGGAATTTCCTGCCAGTGCAGACACTGGGAGGCAATTGTAAAAGTGCAAGTCATTAGATCCCAGCCATTGGCCGGCGCCGTGGCTTAACAGGCTAATCCTCCACCTTGCGGCACCGGCACACCAGGTTCTAGTCCCAGCTGGGCCGCCGGATTCTGTCCCAGTTGCCCCTCTTCCAGGCCAGCTCTCTGCTGTGGCCCGGGAAGGCAGTGGAGGATGGCCCAAGTGCTTGGGCCCTGCACCTGCATGGGAGACCAGGAAAAGCACCTGGTTCCTGGCTTCGGATCAGCGAGATGTGCCATCTGCAGCGGCCGTTGGAAGGTGAACCAATGGCAAAAAGGAAGCCCTTTCTCTCTGTCTCTCTCTCACTATCCACTCTGCCTGTAAAAAAAAAAAAAAAAAAAAAAAAAATCCCACACGGGAGACCTTAATTGTCTTCTCATTTCCTAGCTTTGGCCTAACCCAACCTTGGCTATTGTGGGCATTTGGGAAGTGAACCATGGATGGGAATTCTCTCTCTCTGTCTCTCAAATAATAATAATGGTAATAATAATAATTGTGAAAATATAGGGCTACTGATGCAGTTACAGCTAAGATAATATTTATTTTCACTCTGAAAATATCTTTGGGGATTTTTTTAAATCATTGTGATGTCTCTCTTTCTGACCTAGGTTCTATAATGACCTTCTTTTAATAAATTCATTTCTTAATCTATCTATACACAGTAAATCTAATGTATATGATTGGATATTTGGAAGGCATATTATCCACATTTGACAGTTCTTGTTAATATTAGAAACTACATATGGTGCTGAGAAAGAACTTTCAGGCAACAGTGAATCTAACTCCTTAAATTTAATTTAAATGTGAAACAGTTGTATTTGATTAAATAATGTGGGTTATATTTTGTCTGGAGATACACATGTACTTCCCGAGCCAGAAGGAGAGAAATACCAAGATTGGGGTCTGGAATTTGGTCCAATGTATACTTTAAAAAGATAAACAATTTGTTATTGGCAACATGAAAATGTGCTAAAGATCTGGGAACTGGAAAATGGAGAGGTTAGCAAGGCCCATCCACCCCTTCCTCTTCTCAATGTGTTACTTTCTCTCTTTAATTTTAATTTAAAGCCAGGCTCTCTTTACTTCTGAAGAAGAAAATGTATTTTCTTAAAGTGATTCTTCAAGGGGGAATTAGTGCATTTGTCCTTGCAAGTGTAATGAAAACATTTCTTACCTTCATTTTTACAGCAAACGTAATACTTACATCTGAATTTGTGGCAGGCAATAGAATAGAACACTATACTTGCTTTGTATTTATTCCTCACTGGCTGGACAAATTTTTAAAATATGAGGTAAATCAAGCAGGAAGATTAAAATCAGATTGTTTTGCATAGACTACTAGTAATGAGGAGAGAACTGGCATTTTCCCATGTGCTTATTTGACTATATATTTTATACTTATTTTAAACACCAAACCAGAAGAGTTGCAAAGTATTGAAGTCCAAAATGGTAAGCATTGCTTAGTCATTTTTATAATGAATTTTGAGTCTTTTAAAATGCTCATGGCCAAACTATGCTGGAATATGATCAGGTAGATTTTTCTCTTCGTAAATAGTTTATTCAAAAAATTGTGGCATTTAGCATATCTGTGAGAGATCTTTGGGAATTTTACCCTTGTCTGTTTGTGTTGCCATGGGAATGTCCATTTTTATATCTTCAAAGAGAAACTGCTTTTCAGTGTGGTGGAGCAGAAAGCACAGTTAGGAAATAATGTATCTGTATCTAGCTTCAATGCCTACCATGCAGGTATGAGTAAAGGATTTCAGTTCTCTAAGTGTCAGTTTTAAACAATTTTTATTTTAAAATTTATATCTATTTGACAGGCAAGGAGGCAGAGACAGAGACATATCACTTGCTATTTCACTCCCCAAATGCCCACAATAGCTGGGCCTGGGCCACACAAAAGTTGGGAGCCAGGAAATAGGACACAGTCTAGGTCTCCCGTGTGGGTGGCAGGAACACAATTACCACCCAAAAGGAACACAAAAATACTTCACTATTAGAATGTGAAGGTGAAGAGACTGATGGAATGCCTGAAAAGGAATTCAAACGAATGATCATAATATTACTCAAAAACACAGAGAAACAAATATAGAACTCCATATATGACATGGATGAAAAATTGTGATAGGAGATTAATACATTGAAGAGAAATCCTTTGACATCAGAGATGAAACTCTTGAGTGTCTTTGTTCAGATGCTTGTCATACATACCTTGGTGACATCCTGAGTCCAGGCAAGGTTTTGGTGCAGTCATGAATGCCATGGTTCTTCCAGAATTGCATCAGTGTCTTCCAGCCTGGGACAGTTCCGCTTCAGAAAGTAGGCTTTAAAAACTGCTCTAACTTCTTGACCCATTGCTTGGGGTTTGGAGGAAGAAACACACTTTGATATTGGGGTGAAGATCACCATCAAAGCGAGGATGTGTAGGATCATTATCAATAGTAAGCAAAATCTTGGCCGGCGCCGTGGCTTAACAGGCTAATCCTCCACCTTGCGGCGCCGGCACACCGGGTTCTAGTCCCGGTTGGGGCACCAGACTATCCCGGTTGCCCCTCTTCCAGGCTAGCTCTCTGCTATGGCCCGGGAAGGCAGTGGAAGATGGCCCAAGTGCTTGGGCCCTGCACCCGCAAGGGAGACCAGGAGAAGCACCTGGCTCCTGGCTTCGGATCAGCGAGATGCGCCGTCCGCAGCGGCCATTGGAGGGTGAACCAACGGCAAAAAGGAAGCCCTTTCTCTCTGTCTCTCTCTCTCTCACTATCCACTCTGCCTGTCAAAAAAAAAAAAAAATAGTAAGCAAAATCTTGAAAGGTGTGCTTTTTTCCCAATGTTACCTTTCCATTTCCCTGGTGTAGCAATTTAGGAGGGCATCTTTGAAGAGGAGCTGGACCATTCACATGTTCTTACTGCTCCTGTAGTTCACTGGTTGGGTGTGGTTATTGATGTGCTCAACAGCCCTGGGTTTTTACTGTGGCAGATCATGGGTTTCAGTTGTAGCCTGTAACATAGCTTTCAGACAAAACTGCTACCTTCTCTGGCCAATCTTTGAAATCCGCCATTGGCTTCTTCCTGTGGATGACACTTCTTTCAGACACCTGTTTTCAAAATAGGGAGGGTTCATCTGTATCGAAGATTTGCTCTGGCATGTGATCCTCCCCCACAATCAGCTTATCTTGAAGTTCCAAAAATTCTGTAGCCACCTTCATGTCAGCACTAACAGACTCAGCATTCACTTTCACATTATATGATGAAGAACGAATTTTGAATATTTTAAACCATTTGCCACCAGAGGTAGATTCAACATCATTGTCGGGTCCCTCACAAACTTCTTGTTTTGGTCATGATAAACTTGGTGTGGAGAAGGATGTGCTTCTATGTCTGGCCTTCAATCTATCATTAGAAGTTTCTCTATGTCTGTATTAAGGCCTTCTTGGACTTCTTTTAATCTTGTTGTCTTCATAGGATCACTGCTTTATTTTTTTATTTAATTCTTATTTAATAAATATAAATTTCCAAAGTACAAATTTTGGATTATACTGGCTTTTTCTCCCTTCACCTCCCTCCCACCCACAACCATCCCATCTCCCACTCCCTCTTTCATCCCATTCTCCATCAAGAGTCATTTTCAATTATCTTTATATACAGAAGATCAATTTAGTATATTCTAAGTAAAGATTTCAACAGTTTGCACCCACACAGAAACACAAAGTATCAAGTACTGTTTGGGTACTAGTTATACCATTAATTTGCATACTACAACACATTAAAGACAGAACTCCTACATGGGGACTAAGTGCACAGTGACTCCTGTTGTTGATTTAACAATTGACACTATTATTTATGACTTTAGTAATCACCTGAGGCTCTTGTCATGAGCTGACAAGGTGAACGGAAGCCTCTTGAGTTCGCCAACTCTGATCTTATTTAGACAAGGCCATAATCAAAGTGGAAGTTCTCTACTCCCTTTAGAGAAAGGTTTCTTCTTCTTTGATGGCCCGTTCTTTCCGCTGGGATCTCACTCATAGAGATCTTTCATTTAGGCCAATTTTTTTTTTTTGCCAGAATGTCTTGGATTTCCATGCCTAAAATACTCTCATGAGCTTTTTAGCCAGATCTGAATGCCTTAAGGGCTGATTCTGAGGCCAGAGTGCTATTTAGGACATCTGCCATTCTATGAGTCTGCTGTGTATCCCGCTTCCCATGTTGGATCGTTTTTTCCCTTTTTGATTCTATCAGTTAGTATTAGCAGACACTAGTCTTGTTTGTATGATCCTTTTGACTCTTAGACCTATCAGAGTGATCAATTGTGAACTGAAATTGATCACTTTGACTAGTGAGATGGAATTGGTACATGTCACCTTGATGGGATTAAATTGGAATCCCCTGGCACGTTTCTAACTCTACCATTAGAGGTAAGTCAGATTGAGCATATGCCAAACTGTACATTTCCTCCGTCTCTTATTCCCACTCTTATATTTAACAGGAATCACTTTTCAGTTATATAGAATAATTGTGTGTTAATTACAGAGTTCAACGAATGGTATTAAGTAGAACAAAAAAATATTAAAAGGAATAAAGTAGCAAGTTGTTCCTCGACATTCAGGACAAGGGCTGATCAAGTCAATGTTTCTTATAGTGTTCATTTCATTTCAAAAGGTTTCAGTTAGTTGTCACCGATCAGGGAGAACATATGATATTTTTGGCTTTGGGACTGGCTTATTTCATTCAGCACGATGTTTTCCAGATTCCTCCATGTTGTTGCAAATGACTGGATTTCATTGTTTTTTACTGCTTTATAGTGTTCTATAGAGTACATCCTATAATTTCTTTATCCAGTCTTCTGTTGATGGGCATTTAGGTTGATTGCAGGTCTTAGCTATTGCGAATTGAGCAGCAATAAACATTAAGGTGCAGACAGCTTTTGTGTTTGCCAAATTAATTTCCTTTGGGTAAATTCCAAGGAGTGGTATGGCTGGGTTGAATGGTAGGGTTATATTCAGGTTTCTGAGGAATCTCCAAACTGACTTCCATAGTGGCTTAACCAGTTTGCATTCCCACCAACAGTGGGTTTCTGTCCCTTTTTCCCCACATCCTCTCCAGCATCTGTTGTTGGTAGACTTCTGTATGTAAGCCATTATAACCTGGGTGAGGTGAAACCTCATTGTGGTTTTGATTTACATTTCCCTGATTGCTAGTGATCCTGAACATTTTTTCATGTGTCTGTTGGCCATTTGTATTTCCTCTTGTGAAAAATGTCTCTTGAGGTCCTTGGCCCATCTCTTAAGTGGGTTGTTTGTTTTGATGTTGTGGAGTTTCTTGATCTCTTTGTATATTCTGGTTATTAATCCCCTATCAGTTGCATAGTTTGCAAATATTTTTTCCCATTCTGTCGGTTGCCTCTTCACTTTCCAGACTGTTTCTTTTGAAGTACAGAAACTTCTCAATTTGATGTGATCCCAATTGTTAATTTTGGCTTTGATTGTCTGTTCCTCTGGGGTCTTTTCCAAGAAGTCTTTGCCTGTGCCTATATCTTGCAGGGTTTCTCCGATGTTCTCTAATAATTTGATGGTGTCAGGTTGTAGATTTATAACTTTAATCCATGTTGAGTGGATTTTTGTATAAGATGTCAGATAGGGGTCTTGCTTCATGCGTCTGCACATGGAAATCCAGTTTTTCCAGCACCATTTGTTGAATAGACTGTCCTTGCTCCAGGAATTGACTTTTAGATCCTTGATCAAATATAAGTTGGCTGTAGGTGTTTGAATTGATTTCTGATGTTTCTATTCTGTTCCATTGGTCTATCCAATGGTACTGTTTCTGTACCAGTACCATGCTGTTTTGATTATAACTGCCCTGTAGTATGCCCTGAAATCTGGTATTGTGATGCCTCCGGCTTTGTTTTTGTTGTACAAGATTGCTTTAGCTATTTGAGGTCTCCTGTGCCTCCATATGAATTTCAGGATCATTTTTTCCAGAGCTGAGAAGAATGTCTTTGGTATTTTGATTGGTATTGCATTGAATCTCTAAATTGCTTTTGAGAGAATGGACATTTTGATGATATTGATTCTTCCAATCCATGAGCATGGAAGATTTTTCCATTTTTTGGTATCCTTTTCTATTTCCTACTTTAGATTTTGTAATTCTCATCATAGAGATCTTTGACATGCTTGGTTAAGTTTGTTCCCAGGTATTTGATGGTTTTTTGGCTATTGTGAATGGGATTGATCTTAGAAGTTCTTTCTCAGCCATGGCACTGCCTATGTATGCAAAGGCTGTTGATTTTTGTGCATTGATTTTATATCCTGCTACTTTGCCAAACTCTTCGATGAGTTCCAGTAGTCTCTTAGTAGAGTTCTTTGTGTTCCCTAAATAAAGAATGATATCATCTGTAAAGAGGGGTAGTTTGAGTTCTTCCTTCCTTCCCAATTTGTATCCCTTTAATTTCTTTTTCTTGCCTAATAGCTCTGGCTAAAACTTCCAGTACTATATTGAATAGCAGTGGTGAGAGTGGGCATTCCTCTCTGGTACCAGATCTCAGTGGAAATGCTTCCAACTTTGCCCCATTCATTATGATGCTGCCCGTGGGTTTTTCATAAATTACTTTGATTGTATTGAGGAACGTTCCTTCTATACCCAATTTGCTTAGCATTTTCATCATGAAAGGGTGCTGTATTTTATCAAATGCTTTCTCTGCATCTATTAAGATAATCATATGGTTTTCCTTCTGCAGTCTGTTAATGTGGTATTTTACATTGATTGATTTGTGAAAGTTGAACCATCCCTGCATACCAGGGATAAATCCCACTTGGTCTGGGTGGATGATCTTTCTGATGTGTTGTTGCATTCTATTGGCCAGAATTTTATTGAGAATTTTTGCATCTATCTTCATCAGGGGGATTGGTCTGTAATTCTCTTTCTCTGCTGCATCTTTTTAAGGTTTAGGAATTAAGGTGATGTTGGTTTCATAGAGAGAATTTGAGAGGATTCCCTCTTTTTTGATTGTTCTGAATAGCTTGTGAAAAATTCAGTTACTTCTTCTTTAAATATCTGGTAGAATTCAGCAGTGAATCCATCCCATCCAGGGCTTTTCTTTGTTGGGAGGGCATTTATTACTGATTCAATTTCTGACTCAGTTATGGGTCTTTTTAGGTTTTCTATGTCTTCATGGTTCAATTTAGGTAGGTTGTATGTGTCCAGGAATCTATCCATTTCTGATAGATTTCCCTGTTTGCTGGCATACAACTCTTTGTACGAATTTTTGATGACTCTTTTTATTTCTGTAGTGTGTGTTGTTACGTTTCCTTTTTCATCTCTGATTTTATTGATTTGGGTCTTTTCGTTTTTTAGATAGTTGGGCCAATGGGGTGTCAATTTTGTTTATTTATTTTTTTTAAACCAGGCCTTCATTTTGCTGATCCTTTGTAATTTTTTTTTTTTGGATTCAATTCTGCTGATTTCTTCTCTAATTTTAATTATTTCTCTTCTCCTACTAGATTTGGGTCTGGTTTGCTGCAGTTTTTCTAGATCCCTGAGATGCATTGATAGCTCATTTATTTGGTGCCTTTCCAATTTCTTGATGTAGGCACCTATTGCTATAAACTTTCCTCTTAACACTGCTTTTGCTGTATCCTATAAGTTTTGGTATGTTGTGCTGTTGTCCTCATTTACATCCAGAAAATTTTTGATTTTTCTTTTGATTTCTTCTTTGACCCAGTGTTCATTCAGGAGCATGTTGTTCGGTCTCCATGTGTTTGCATATGCTCTAGGGATTCCTGAGTTGCTAATTTCCAGCTTCATTCTACTGTGCATGGTATGATTTCAATTCATTTGAATTTGCTGAGACTTGCTTTATGGCCTAGTATGTGGTCAATCCTAGAGTAGGTTCATGTACTGTTGACAAGAATGTGTATTCTTAAAGTGTAGAATGAAAAGTTCTATAGATACATTGATCCATGTGATCTATAGTGTTGATTAAATCTGTTGTTTCCTTGTTGATCTTCTGTCTGGTTGATCTGTCTTTTGCTGAAAGTGGAGTATTGAAGTCCCCCATACTATTGTATTAGAGTCTAAGTCTCCCTTTAAGTTCCTTAACATATCTTTTAAATAACCCAGTGCCCTGTAATTAGGTGCATATATGTTTATAATAGTTACATCTTCCTGTTGAATTGATCCCTTAATCATTACATAGTGCCCCTATTTGTCTCTCTTAACAGATTTTATGTTAAAGTTTATTTTGTCTGATATTAAGATGGCTACGCCAGTTCTTTTTTGGTTTCTGTTGGCATGGAATATATTTTTCCAACCTTTCACTTTCAATCTGCATGCATCTTTGTTGGAAAGATGTGTTTCTTGTAAGCAGCCAATAGATGGGTTTTGTTCCTTAACCCTTTCAGCCAGTCTATGCCTTTTAACTGGAGCATTAAAGGCATTTACATTCAATGTGACTATTGATAAATAGTGACTTTGCCCTGCCATTTTTCCAAAGATATTTCTAATATAGGCTTTGAACTTCCTGTGATCTTTTACTGGGAGATTTTCTTTTTAACTTTCTTTCGTATTGATGGCCATGATTCTGTATTTTTGTGTGTAACACATCTTTAATCATCTTTTCAGGGCTGGAAGAGTGTTGACAAATTCTTTCAACTTCTGTTTGCTATGAAAGGTCTTTATTTCACCTTAATTCACAAATGAGAGTTTTGCAGGATATAATACTCTGGGCTGGCAGTTTTTTTCTCTTAATACTTAGCTATATCTTGCCCTTCCCTCCTAGCCTGTAGGGTTTCTGATGAAAAGTCTGCTGTGAGTCTAATTGGAGATCCTCTGAGAGTAATCTGACGTTTCTCTCTTGCACAGTTTAGAATCTTTTCTTTATGTTTCACTGTGGTGAGTTTGATTACAATGTATCGTGGTGAGGATCTCTTTTGACCATGTTTATTGGGGTTTCTATGTGCTTCCCGTACTTGGACGTCTCTGTCCTTCTCCAAACCCAGGAAGTTTTCTGCTAGTATCTCACTAAAAAGGCCTTCTAATCCTTTCTCTCTCTCCATGCCTTCAGGAACTCTTAGAACCCTAATGTTGGTTTTTTTAATAGTATCCTGTAGAGTCCCATCAATATTTTTTAGCTTTCTAATTTCCTCTTCTTTTCTTTGGTTTGTCCATATACTTTCCTGTGCTCTGTCTTCTAAGTCTAATATTCTCTTATACCTCACTGATTCTGTTTTTAAGGCTCTGAAATGTGTTTTTCATTTGTTCTATTGAATTCTTCATTTCATTTGATTTTTCTTCAATATCTCAATTTCATGTTCTACTAAATTCCTCATTTCATTTTGATTCTTCCTTAAGATTTCATTTTCTGACAGAGAGTTTCTCTCCTGTCCTGTATGGATTTCTGTAGTTCATGCATTTGGTTTTGAGAACTTGTAAATGTTCTTATCATAAATGTTTTGAAATCCGTATCTTGCATTTCTTCTATCTCATCATCTTTGTAATCTTGTATTGGAGTGTCGTGTTCATTTGGGAGCATCATGATGTCTTCCTTGTTCTTGTTTCCTCAGTTTCTGTGTTTGTTGTTTGGCATTGTAGAGATATTCTTTGGTTTCTCCTTTTTTTTTTTTTTTCCCTCGCTGTGGTGGCTTTTCTCATTATACTATGACTCTAGTATTAAGTGGACTGTCTGCTTTTGGTGAATCTCTAGAGGCTTGTGGTGGGTGTGGTCAGAGAGCTCTGTTCAGTTCTTCAGGGTTAAGGGTGTTTCAAAGGTGACACACCCAAGTTTGATGTGGTAAATCTTCTCTCTCTCTCTCTCTCTCTCTTTTTTTTTATTCAGAAGGGAAGTAATTCCGCTCAGCTGAGCCCTTCTGCTTGGCAATCAGTGCCTGAGTGCTAGCCCCAGTGGGTATTACATTTGACTGCACTGTCCCAAGGACCTCACAAAGGGTCTGTGCAGTCCTCAGTGTAAGGTCAGATTCCCCTGCAATGTCTCTCACCGGGTAGCCAAAGTTGTCCGAATTTGTGGCATCTCGCTCCAAGACTGCTCATGTCTCAGCCATACCATAAGTTCTCCCACACACCCTCAGTTTTTTTTCACAATCCTGGTTCATAAACTCAGCTTATGGTGCAGCTGTTACATATGTCCAAAATGGTCTATTGTCTTGCTCACCTCTGTAAGGTGAGTGGAGAGAGAGAATCATGTCCGTACATTCGCTTTTATTTATTTTTTTTCTCCTCTAGTTAGGCTGGTGTACTTTCCCCCGTGGGGCTTCAAGCCTCGTTCCCTCTAGGGTCTTCCTGTCACTTTTCTGCCACTGTCTCAGGCTACTGCGGTTTCACCTCACTTTCCTTTCCAGCACTGGTGTGTAGACTCGGCAGCTGGGGTCTTGAGCCGTGGGCATCCGTGCCTTCCATGTAGATCCACCGTGTCCCTCTAATTCTGGGAGAGTTTCCTCTGCAGTTTTTCCCCTAACTCTTCCCTTAGACTACACCATCTCCACTTTTATTAAAGTTTCTTTTCCTGGACTATCAGTGAGCTCCCTCCCTATTCTGCCATCTTGGAGCCCTCTCCAAGATTGATTGATTTATTTGAAAGGCAGAGTTGCTGAGAGGGAGAGGCAGAAGCAGAGAGAGAGAGAGAGAGAGAGAGAGAGAGATGTCTTCCATCCACTGGTTTACTCCCCAAATATCCGCATCAGCCAGGGCTGGGCCAGGCTGAAGTTGGGAGCCAGAAGTTTCTTCCAGGTCTCCCAAGGTGGTGCAAGGGCCCCCATGTTTGTCCATCCTCTGCTTTCTTTCCCAGGCACATTAGCAGGGAGCTGGATTGGAAGTGGAACAGCTGGGACTTTGCCCATATGGAATGCTGGCACTGCAGGCGGCAGCTTTACTCGCTACATTACAGCACTGACTCTTAGATACATCTGAATTCCTACAAAGTGGGCATTAGAAAACATGTAAGCTTTCAATAGCAAGCAATAAAATTGTTTATTTAATTTTTAGCTAATTTGACAGCCAAAATGGAATGCTGTTTTGTTTGGATGAAGACTGTCATTGAATGTATATGCTCATTCACCAATCATGATTTTTTCCAAGGATCTTTTGTTTTGTTCTTGTTCTCTTCATTTTTAAAGAATTCATGATTTTTTCATCAATTTTTGTGAGCTCACTAAAAAATATAGGTGCTAGTTTTTCCATTCTTTTTTTAAATAAAGATTTATTTATTTATTTATTTGAAAATCAGAGTTACACAGAGAGAGGAGAGGCAGAGAGAGAGAGGTCTTCATTCCCTGGTTCACTCTCCAATTGGCTGCAACCACTGGAGCTGTGCCAATCGGAAGTCAGGAGCTAGGAGTTTCTTTTGGGTCTCCCATGTAGGTACAGGAGCCCAAGGACTTGGGCCATCTTCTAGTGCTTTCCCAGGCCATAGCAGAGAGCTGGATCAGAAGAGGAGCAGCCAGGACTAGAACCAGTACCCATATGGGATACTGGAGCTTCAGGCCAGGGCGTTAACCCACTGCACCACAGCACCGGCCCCAGTTTTTCCACTCTTAATGCTTATGTGTTGGATTTTTTTAGACTATAGAATTTTAAGATATGCATCTTTGCATTTAAAACATTTAGATTGTGAACTATGATATGAAAAATTATACAAAAACTTATGAACATTTTAAAGTTGAACTCCAGACAATTTGACACAGATCCTTGATTTATCATAGTCATTCTTATTTACCCAAATATTTACTTTTTTGGTTTTCATTACTTTTTGTGTCTTCTTTTAGCTAAAATTATTTTTTTCTTCTCTATTTTTATCATTATACAAATGTGATTCTTATAGCAAGTTTTCTGTTTCTTTTATTTCTCTGAACATATTGTTACTTCAGATTCATTCTCTTTTAAAACCAAAATTATTTGAGAAGTATGGAGAGAGAGAGAGAGAGAGAGAGAGAAAAGAGACAGAGAGAAAGGGAGAGAGAGAGAGAGAGAGGGAGAGAGAGAAATCTTCTATCTGCTACTTCACTCCCCAAATGCTCGTAAGGACAGAGGCTGAGCTTGAGTGAAACCAAAATCCGGGAGCTCAATCCAGGTCTTCCAGATAGGCGGCAGGAACTCAACTACTTGAACCATCACCACTGCTTGCCAGGGTCTGCGTTAGCAGGAAGCTAGAGTCATGAGCCAGAGTTGAGCGTCCAACCCATTTACTCTCAAATGGAATGAAGGCATCATAACTGGTAGGCTGAAAGTCCTCTCTCTTAGATTCATTCTTCCAGGATAATTTTGCTGAGTATAAAATTCTAGTTTTGCAATTGCATACTTTTTGCACATTAAGAGAACATTTTATTGTCTTCTGACTTCCATACCGCCTCATAAGAGAACTATCAAATCTGATTGTTCCTTTGACAGTCATGTTTTTCTTTGGCTAATATATTAGCTGCAACTACTGTGTAACACATTTATTATTTCAAAACAACACACATTTATAAACTCACAGACTCAGGGTCAAACGTGGATAACCAGGATAGTCTGAGCAGCAATCCAGGTGTCAGCTAGGTCTTCAAGCCTATGTGAGTCTCAGAATCACCTTCTAAGGTCATTTACGTTTGCAGAATATATTTGTAGAATTCAGTTCTTTGCTGTTCTAGGACTGAGGTGCCTGTTTTCTTTCTGGCTTTTGACTGTGGATTGTTCTCAGTTGTTGGACACCACCAGATCCTAAACATGTAGCCACCTCACAGCATGGCAGATTAATTCTTCCAATCCTGCAGGAGAATCTCTCCAGCCTGCTACTAGTGACTCACATAATAGTCATAGCAGTGGCCACCCCATCCTTTTTATGGTATAATGTTACTTAATCAATGAAGGACTATCCCATCATACTCATAGTTCTCATTAAAGGGAGGGGACTACACAGGGTATGTGTACAAGGTAGTAGGAATCTTTGGAGCCATGTCAGAATTCTGCCTACCACAGCTACTTTTAAGATTTCTTCCTTGCATTTTGTTATCATTGATTTTATTATGATGTATTTAGGGGTGGACTTTTTTTTGTCAGCTCAATTTATAGCTCATTGATCTTTAATATGTGGATCAAATGGTTTCATTTACTTGAAAAATTCTTAGTCATTATCTTCAAATATAGTTTCTGATTCATTCAATGATTTCCTTTGATTACATTAGTTACTCATACATTTCCTAAGGGACAACTTAATTTATTATTCCATTAAAATCCAAAATATCCTTTATTTTCATTAATTATCATTGCAACTAATTAAATCAGATGAGAGTAAGTTATTTAGGTTAATTGAGGGATTACTACCAGAAAATAAAGTATGTCGTCTCATTAATGGCTAGGTCAATGCCTACAACAGTGGCTGAAAAATTATGCTCATTTTTTGATATATATATTTATTTATTTTTATAAAGAATAACATAAGATATGTTGTAAGTGCAGCATTCCTATAGGTTATGGGCACTAATTTCAAAATTGATGAGCCAGGAACAAAAATAAGTATCATCTGATGTTTTAGCTCAATATCCTGTTTAATTAATGTTTATCAGATTGAACGTGTTTTTGTTTCTTCTCCGTTGCTGTCTTAAGCAAAAATAATTTGAAGAGAAAAATATTTTTGGTAATTAAAAAGTGAGTTAAGTATATAGGGGTTAATGACTTTGTGTGTGGGTGTAGAGATTTCTCGAAATGAAATAAAATGTTCCATTATCCCTATAAAAATCTAAACTGAAACACAAAAATCTTATTTTATAAGGATTGCTATATCAAATATCACCAAGTAGCTTAAGAGAGAACCAATATATATGTTTTATCCAGAATTATATATGGGTATGTTGTGTGCACATGAGCCTATGTGTTTAGGTACATCCCCTATGTGATGCACAGGGGAAGGCAGCCTATGGGGAGATCTGGTGATAGGATTGGCAAAGGGGCCAGAGATAGCTGGAGACAAAAATATTCTTCCTGTTTTTTTGTGACTGAATAATTCATAACTAAAGTTACTGCTGAGCCTTCCGGGATTTTCTGAAGTGAACTGAGTTTAACATTTGGGATAATTTGTTTTCTGCATTCCTCTGACCTCTGATTTAGATGTCATTCAGAGTAGTTTAAGTCAGCTTTGGCTTTTCACCTCAACTCTCTTGCTTTCTCTTGAATGACCTCAGGAAAGTTGTGCAACTTCTCTGTGCCTTAATTTTCTTGTTTGTAAAATGTCAGTAGTAATCGTGCTTATGACACAGAGTTGTCAGGGAGATTGAGTGAGGTACAGGTTGCTAAGTGCTGAGAGAATGCTTAGCACTCATAATGTAAATAATTATTGTCATGATCAAATCTTAAATACTAAAACTGGAAGGAACCTTGAAGATACATTAGTCTAGTTCATTATTTCTACAGATTACTTACTGAGACATTCAGGACTATTTCAAAAGTCATATAGCCAAACACAGTAGAACTCTAGCGGGTCTATTGATGCCTGGAAGTGAATAATTTTTCCACTGAAAAAATGGTTACACAGAAGCATAAATAAGCAAGTGAGCATTATTAGTAAAATTTTAAGATAATATTCAAGTACTTTTTAGGTATAATTGTGATTCCAAAATATAGAGAATATTTCAATTTTTTTTGCAAGTTTAAGAATATATAAGCGGTTTAGGTAGGGTTTTAGAGTACATGATATTTACAGTGTCTGAAGGAAAAAAGGGAGCAGGAGAGCAGATAGTACATGATAATTTAAATGAAGTGCTGAAATTGTATGATCATGAAGGAGGAGTACCATGATTCACTGTCCTTTATGTTATGGTAAACTTTGAAAAAGAATTCAAAAGAGAAAAGGGAACCTGGTCATTCAATTAAGTGCACATTGAATCAGTCTTCTATTATAACTAATAGGCCACTATCTCCAATTTCAAGAGCTACATGATTATGTAGAGTTATCATTGCTGACTTATGATATGGTTGCCTTTTTAAAAAATATTTATTTATTTATTTATTTGAAAGGCAGAGTTACAGAGAGACAGAAGCAGAGAGAGAGAGAGAGAGAGAGAGAGAGAGGTCTTCTATCTGCTGGTTCACTCCCCAGATGACCAGAGCAGCACCTATTCCAATCCAAGAGCCAGGAGCTTCTTCCAGTCTCCCACGCAGGTGCAAATGCCCAAGAACCTGGGTTATCTTCCTTCTTCTTCTTCTTCTTCTTCTTCTTCTTCTTCTTCTTCTTCTTCTTCTTCTTCTTCTTTAAGATTTTATTTATTTATTTGACAGGTAGAGTTACAGAGAGAGAGAGAGAGAGAGAGACAGAGAGAAAGGTCTTCCCTCCGTTGGTTCACTCCCCAAATGGCTGCAACGGCCGGAACTATGTCGATCTGAAGCCAGAAGCCAGATGCTTCCTCCTGGTCTCCCATGTGGGTGCAGGAGCCCAAGGACTTGGGCCATCCTCCACAGCTTTCCTAGGCCACAGCAGAGAGCTGGACTGGAAGAGGGGTAACCGGGACTAGAACTGGTGCCCATATGGGATGCCAGCACTGCAGGTGGAGGATTAACCTAGTGCACCACGGTGCCAGCCTCTTGGGTTATCTTCTACTGCTTTCCCAGGCCATAACAAAGAGCTGGATCAAAAGTGGAGCAGCCAGGACTTGAACCGGTGCTCATATGGGATCCTGGCATCACAGGTGGTGGCTTCAACCACTATGCCACAGTGCTGGCCCCCACATTTGTTTTTGCTGGTGCCACTGGATTCCAGGATAGACAGCTCCCCACAACTGCCCTTGCAACCCCTTTGACTGCCTTCTCTAAGCAGCTAATGTAGTGAATGGGCAAGTCCTTATTGCTTAGAAGGTGGCAGAGGTTTTGGGAGGAAGAATTCGGGAGTGGTTCTAGGAAGAGAAAAGAATGTAGTCTTGAGCTTTCCTTCATTGGGCAAAACAATGAAGAAGAGAATCCCAAGTTGGAGAAAAGCCTTTTTTTTTTTTAAAAGCAAAATTAATAAAATATGAAGAAAGACTGGATTAAGGCAGAAGCGGAGGGAAAAGGGGAGTCTGTATTTAATACCTAACTTTATGAACTTGGAGATACAGGGCTGGCTTTATGGTACAGTGGGTTAAACCACTGCCTGAAATGTCAGCATCCCCTACGAGTGCTTGTTCCACTCCTGGTTGCTCCACATTAAATCCAGTTCCCTGTTGATGTGCCTAGAAAAGCAGTGGAAGATGGCTTAAGTGCTTGGGCCCTGCTACCCACAAAGGAAACTTGGATGGAGTTGTTTTTGGTTTCCACCTGGCCCAGTCCTAGTCATGAGGCCATTTGGAGATCAAATCAGCAGATGGAATATCTCATCTCTCTCTCTCCTTATAACTCTTTTAAATAAATAAAATAAACCTTAATAGAAAAGAACTTGGAGATAATAGCAGTTATTTGGCCTACTGGTTAAGTCACCTTTATCCGATGTTGGAAGTCCTGGGTTTGATTCCTGTTTCTGGCTCCTGACTGCAGCTTCTGGGTAATGCAGGCCATGAGAGGCAGTAGTGACAGCTCACATAATTGGGTTTTTGCCACCTCCAGGGGAGACCTAGACTGTGGTGCTGGCTCCTAACTTCAACTCAGATGTAACTCTGGACATTAAGGGCATTTAGGGAGTGAGGCTGCAGATCTGAGCTTTCTCTCCCTCTATTTGCTTCTGTCTGGCTGCCTGACTGCCCCTCAACGGAATATAAATTTTAAAAGTTCACCATAATAAATGGACTAATCAAGATCTAGGAGGAGGGCCTATGTTGTATCACGTGGGTGTTCAGTGCACGAAGACCTTGGTAGAGTCACACCAGGAGAAGGCCCGGCAGTCTCATGTCTGCCTCAGCCATCTCATTTCTCTCAAGTCTTCCTCTTAGGGATTCATTACTTCCATTCCCACATACCAGTTATGACTCAAGTTCCTGATATAACATGAGTGTGTTTTAATGATGTGTACGGTGGTAAACCTTTAGATGTGGAAAAAAACCTGCTACTATATATCAGAAGCTCTATAAAAAGTGTTTAGAAAAAATAATTCAACTGAGTTTTATATACATATTGCAAAAGCAAAGTTAGGGTGGTTTGTTTTGTGTCTCAAAAAGCATCAAAACTGTTCTTTTCCTTCTTCTCCTTCCCTAGAGGAGATGCATCCATCCCACCGTGTCCATCCCAGGCTTTCTGCTGCTGTTTCATTGCTACATTTATTCATTTATTCGCTGATTTCTGCTTAAAATCTGCTACAAATTCGGGGACTGTGATGATTTGTTAGATGTTGATGAAAGACAACTGCTAATCTCTAAGACAGGCGAATATAAAATCAGTTATGATATATGCTCTATGGGCCTAGACAGAGAGCAGAGTCCACAGACATGCAACTCCTCTGAGACCATGTCAGGTAAGGTTTCTCAGAGGCAGTGATATATGAGCCGAGATCTGAGATGTGATAAGCAAGTATTCACAGAACGTTGAGCAACTGGAAGGGCTGGGGGCAGAAATGCAGAGGAGCAGGGCTGTTTTAGTTGGGATAAGCTTGAGTTTGCGTTGCTTACTGGGAAAACTGTGTGGCCGACTGTACAGTGCTAGTGAGCAAAATGTCCTGATCCAGTGCCATCAGGTCATTCAAGTATGTGACTTCCTATGGGCATGGAAACATTTTTTTCTAGAGTTTCTCCCAAAGATGTAATATACTCCTGCTGTACCATCACTTTTCTTCTTGTCTTAGCTCAACTCAATATTCTTATTTTTTTCCCCCCCTTAACCACATGTACAAAGAAGAGCGTAACACAAAGATTTAACTGAATTGTATGATCTTAGATTGCTGATGTTTGGCAGGATTCCATGCCACTCAAGGTATTTTCATATCATAGGATTTAGAATTAACTTCTTTTCAATCATTAGTTCTTTGGCACCAGAGATGTACATCATGTCCCTGCAGTACCATTGGTACAGAAAATTAAACATCGAAATTGTTGCTACCCTCAAAAAATAAACACTTTAATTTTTTTTTATCAAACAGCTCTTAAAAGCATGACCTAGAATTTCTTCCCCTGCTGTTTTTTCCCCCTGTTTCTTTTGTACATTTCAACCATTTCTAAGCTGGCTACAGAACTGGAAGTAACAAGTGGGAACACTTTTGTGAATCTCAGTTAAGAGCTCATGAACTATTATGTGGCTCAGCAAGGAAGTGTGTGACTGAGAGCTACAATTACCTTTCCATTTGCCTCCTCCCTACCTCCAGGTGAAGGTAAAACGGCTCTCGAGGTCATCAAATGAAAGCGCTTTCTCTCTCAAAAGACTGACACATGTTCTCAGCAAATCAAAATGTTCTGATGAAAGAAAGCCCTTTCTAGGGAAAATTGCTTGGAAATGCTGCCCTGTGTTTCATATTTGGTTCAGATTCTGCCAAGATAGCATTGTTTTTCAGAAGGCCGGGAGGCAAACATGTTGGAGCTAGAAAAGCAAGAACCCCTGCTGGAACCACACTGCAAATCCTGCCGCGTAATGACGCTGTTTCCCTTTTATTACTGCTCGAGCTGCAATAAAGCTGGCATTTTCAAAACACAGAAGCCAGGTTCCTGCTGTGACTTCCCAAAGTGTTTCTCAAAATACCCATGCAGCAGCTGACACATAAAAACATGCACATGAATGTCTGGATGGCTTCCTGGACCTGTTTGAAGCACACAGACCCGAGCTTTCAGGTAGGTTTAATTTCTGATGCTCTGCAGTCTAATGCTCAAAGAGTCGTGATGTTCCCACCTAGCTTGACATTGTGCTCTGGCCTGACTCACGGAGTCAGGCATATCCTTAAGAAAATCCATCCCTGATTTGTTCAGGATGCTTCCTTATTCTGCAGTCAACAGGAAACCTGGGCAGAGTCCTCAGAGGCTGTGAAAGCCCAGGGTTCTAGTATAGCTCTGCTACTAGGTTGATATTTAACACTGATCTTTTACTGGATGTTAGTTTCTCATCTGTGAAATGAATAGAGGAGACAGAATGACTCTTGTAGGCAAAAAGTGATTGCAGCAGGACCAGCTAGAAACCTACCTGTTCGATGCCAGAGGCATCTGGCACCAAGGATTTATTCAGCTCAAATTTCTATCAGTTTCAATACCTGAAGGAATCTTTCAATAAAAACTTAAAAAATACGTCTTAAAGAATAGCTACTGTTCCATATCATCTAATACAATGCCGTAAGAAAACGTTCCCTTGTGCAATAAAAAATTATCCTTTAAAGAACACAAACAAAAATAATTTATTTTTATTTTTTTATTTTTATTTTTTTTTATTTTTGACAGGCAGAGTGGACAGTAAGAGAGAGACAGAGAGAAAGGTCTTCCTTTTGCCGTTGGTTCACCCTCCAATGGCCGCCGCGGTAGCGCGCTGTGGCCGGCGCACCGCGCTGATCCGAAGGCAGGAGCCAGGTGCTTCTCCTGGTCTCCCATGGGGTGCAGGGCCCAAGCACTTGGGCCATCCTCCACTGCACTCCCTGGCCACAGCAGAGAGCTGGCCTGGAAGAGGGGCAACCGGGACAGGATCGGTGCCCCGACCGGGACTAGAACCCAGTGTGCCGGCGCCGCAAGGCGGAGGATTAGCCTAGTGAGCCGCGGCGCCGGCTAACAAAAATAATTTGTATCACAACTACACTGAGAAAGCAAAGAGGGCAAATCCGCAGGAAGAAACACGGAATGCTTCAAAGACCACAGGTTAACTCTGGAAGATAGCTCTGCTCTCTGGTTCCAGAACCAGACTTGCTGCTGTATATTAGCTACAAGATCCTGACCAAGTCATTCAACATCTCTGAGCCTTGGTTCACAAGTCTGTAAAATGGAGATAATTATCAGATGTAGTTAGTGGAGCTGTGATCACTAAGTGCAGAAGCCCTGTGGATGTTAGCCATTTACGTAGAGTGGCAGCACTGAGGAAAACCTTGAGATCTTTTGCCCATTTCTTAAGTGGATTGGTTGTTTTTCTGTTGAGTTTTCTGAGTTTTTGATATATCCTGTATATTAATACCTTATCAGATAAGCAGCTTCCACATTTTTTTTTTTTTTACCATTCTGTCAATGTCTCTGCACTCTATTCATTGTTTCGATTTGAAAAAACTTCTGAGTTTGTGATAGTAATTATTAAAACTATTTTGGTGCAAAATATAACTTCCTGATTAGGGGAGCAAGTGAAAATAAATCTTCCCTATTGAGGTCCCATGGCAGCCATTGTACATCCTGTGCAACATCATAAAATCTCCTCCCTTGCCGTAGCAGTAGCTGAAGATAGTACTAGTCAATCTTTCAGTTCCCATAAACCTGAAGGCAAAAAACCCCCATTTTTAACAAAATTCATTCGTATACAAGTATTATTATAGTGTTATTTAAAGTGGCATTAGATTCTACCATAGACTTTCCATACGTATGTTTCTCTTTGATTTACTAAGCACCAACCACCCTAAAATTTAGGACTAAATTAAGATTAAACACTATCGTCTGGGTTGAGCCCCTGTGACTCAGGGGAGTATGCATCATTAAGTGTTGATGCAGAAGAAGATTAAGAATTCCTGGTACATTGCAAACCTTACCTTCACTTTCAGCATGACATACAGACCTTCCCATAGTCTACAAAAAGAGTCTGCTTATTTATTGGACTTTATGAACACAGTGCCAAAGCCCTTTTATGGGCTGGGCATTTGGTCTTGCTGCTTGGGATGCTCACATCTGATACTAGTGTCCTGGATTCAAATCCCAGCTCTGCTCATGATTCCAGCTTCCTGCCAATGCACACCTTGGAAGGCAGCAGGTGAACACTTAAGTAGTTGGGTCTCTGCCACCCAGGTAAGAGATCTGGATCAAGTTCTAGGCTCCTGGGTTTGGCCTGGCCCATCCCAGACTATTGTGGAATTTGGGGAGTGAGCAAACAGAGGAGATATCTTCCTCCCTCCCCACCCCCTACCTCTCAAATAAGTAAAATGAATTTAAAAATTTAAAAATGTTTGTGAGTAGAGAAAGCAGATATTTGTTCCATACCATAAAAACATCCTGCAAAATGGGAAAGAATGGATGCTTAAGTATCTGTACACTGAAACATGTTGGCCTCATTACATTTTTAAATCTACTCATAAATAATGAATTGTATATGAAAACAATTTGTACCTTGTAAGATAGAATTTTTCTTGGTATGTAAAATGATTGCTGAGAAATCATAACTTGTTAGTTGAATTACTTAATTACCATCTCTGAAATTATTTTTTTTCTCTTGCATATTATCAGTCTCCTTTGCCTAGAGTACAAGCTCTATGGGAGCAGAGATCTTTATTTTTGTAGGTTCATTGCCTAAAATATGTCTAGGATATTTATTTATTTTATTTTATTTTTTTTTAAATTAAACTTTTATTTAATGAATATAAATTTCCAAAGTACTGCTTATGGGTTACAATGGCTTCCCCCTCCCATAACTTCCCTCCCACCCGCAACTTTCCCCTTTCCCGCTCCCTCTCCCCTTCCAATCACATCATGATTCATTTTCAATTCTCTTTATATACAGAAGATCAGTTTAGTATATATTAGGTAGCGATTTCAACAGTTTGCCGCCATATAGCAACAGATAGTGAAAAAAAAAATACCGTTGGAGTACTAGTTATAGCATTAAATAAGAGAGTACAGCACATTAAAGACAGAGATCCTACATAATATTTTTTTTTAAAAAATTAATTAATTTTCTATGCCATTTCCAATTTAACACCAGGGTTTTTTTTTTTTTCATTTCCAATTATCTTTATTTACAGAAGATCGATTCAGTATATAATTAGTAAAGATCACATCAGTTTGTACCCACGCAGAAACACAAAGTGTGAAAATACTGTTTCAGTACTAGTTATAGCATCACTGCACATTAGATAACACATTAAGGACAGATCCCACATGGGATGTAAGTACACAGTGACTCCTGTTGCTGACTTAACAATTTGACACTCCTGTTCATGGCGTCAGTAATCTCCCTAGGCTCTAGTCATGAGTTGCCAGGGCTATGGAAGCCTTTAGAGTTCGCTGCCTTTGATCTTATTCCGATAGGGTCATAGTCAAAGTGGAAGTTCTCTTCTCCCTTCAGAGAAAGGTACTTCCTTCTTTGATGGCCCTGTTCTTTCCACTGGGATCTCACTCACAGAGATCTTTCATTTAGGTCTTCTTCTTCTTTTTTTCTTTTCCATGGTGTCTTGGCTTTCCATGCCTACAATACTCTCATGGGCTCTTGAGCCAGATCCGAATGCCTTAAGGGCTGATTCTGAGGCCAGAGTGTTGTTTAGGACGCCTGCCATTCTGTGAGTCTGCTGTGTATCCCATTTCCCATGTTGGATCTTTCTCTCCCTTTTTGATTCTATCAGTTAGTATTAGCAGACACTTGTCTTGTTTGTGTGATCCCTTTGATTCTTAGACCTATGAGAGCCATCGGTTGTGAACTGAAATTAATCACTTGGACTAGTGAGATGGCATTGGTACATGCCACTTTGATGGGATTGTATTGGAATCCCCTGGTACATTTCTAACTCCATCATTTGCGGCAAGTCAGATTGTGCATGTCGCAAATTGTACATCTCCTCCCTCTCTTATTCCCACTCTTATATTTAACAGGGATCACTTTTCAGTTAAAATTTAAACACCTAAGAATAATTGTGTGTTAATTACAGAGTTCAACCACTAGTACTAGAACAACAACAACAACAAATACTAAAAAGGATAAAGTATTACATTGTACAGCTAGAGCCAGGACAAGAGCTGATCAGGTCATAGTTTCTTATAGTGTCCATTTCACTTCCACAGGTTTCCCCTTTGGTGCTCAGTTGTCACCGATCAGGGAAAACAAATGAAATTTGTCTCTTTGGGACTGGCTTAATTTACTCAGCATGATGTTTTCCAGATTCCTCCATCTTGTTGCAAATGACTGGGTTTCATTGTTTCTTACTGCTGTATAGTATTCTATGGAGTACATGTCCTATAATTTCTTTATCCAGTCTACTGTTGATGGGCATTTGGGTTGATTTCAGGTCTTACCTATTGTGAATTGAGCTGCAATAAACATTAATGTGCAGATGGCTTTTTTATTAGCCAAATTAATTTCCTTTGGGTAAATTCCAAGGAGTGGGATGGCTGGGTTGTATGGTAGGGTTATGTTCAGGTTTCTGAGGAATCTCCAGACTGACTTCCATAGTGGCCTAACCAGTTTGCATTCCCACCAACAGTGGGTTAGTGTCCCTTTTTCCCCACATCCTCTCCAGCATCTGTTGTTGGTAGATTTCTGAATGTGAGCCATTCTCACCGGGGTGAGATGGAACCTCATTGTGGTTTTGATTTGCATTTCTCTGATGGCTAGTGATCTTGAACATTTTTTCATGTGTCTGTTGGCCATTTGGATTTCCTCTTTCGAAAAATGTCTATTGAGGTCCTTGGCCCATCTCTTAAGTGGGTTGTTTGTTCTGTTGTTGTGGATTTTCTTGATTTCTTTGTAGATTCTGGTTATCAACCCTTTATCTGTAGTATAGTTTGCAAATATTTTTTCCCATTCTGTCGGTTGCCTCTTCACTTCCCTGACTGTTTCTTTTGAAGTACAGAAACTTCTCAATTTGATGCAATCCCAAATGTTAATTTTGGTTTTTACTGCCTGTGCTCCTGGGGTCTTTTCCAAGAAGTCTTTGCCTGTACCTATATCTTGCAGGGTTTCTCCAATGCTCTCTAATAATTTGATGGTTTCGGTTCATAGATTTAAGTCTTTAATCCATGTTGAGTGAATTTTTGTGTAAGGTGAAATGTATGGGTCTTGCTTCAAGCTTCTGCACGTGGAAATCCAATTTTCCCAGCACCATTTATTGAATAGACTGTCCTTATTCCAGGGATTAGTTTTGGATCTTTGATCAAATATAAGTTGGCTGTAGATGTTTGGATTGATTTCTGGTGTTTCTATTCTGTTCCATTGGTCTATCCTTCTGTTTCTGTACCAGTACCATGCTGTTTTGATAACAACTGCCCTGTAGTATGTCCTAAAATCTGGTAATGTGATGCCTCTGGCTTTGTTTTTGTTGTACAAGATTGCTTTAGCTATTCGAGGTCTTTTGTGTCTCCATATGAATTTCAGCATCATTTTTTTAGATCTGAGAAGAAGGTCTTTGGTATCTTGATTGGTATTGCATTGAATGTATAAATTGCTTTTGAGAAAATGGACATTTTGATGATATTGATTCTTCCAATCCATGAGCATGGAAGATTTCTCCATTTTTTGGTATCCTCTTCTATTTCTTTCTTTAAGGTTTTGTAGTTTTCATCGTAGAGATCTTTAACATCCTTGGTTAAGTTTATTCCAAGGTATTTGATTGTTTTTGTAGCTATTGTGAATGGGATTGATCTTAGAAGTTCTTCCTCAGCCGTGGCATTGCCTGTGTATACAAAGGCTGTTGATTTTTGTGGATTGATTTTATATCCTGCTACTTTGCCAAACTCTTCAATGAGTTCCAGTAGTCTCTTAGTAGAGTTCTTTGGGTCCCCTAAATAAAGAATCATATCATCTGCAAAGAGGGATAGTTTGAGTTCTTCCTTCCCAATTTGTATCCCTTTAATTTCTTTTTCTTGCCTAATAGCTCTGGCTAGAACTTCCAGAACTATATTGAAGAGCAGTGGTGAGAGTGGGCATCCCTGTCTGGTACCAGCTCTCAGCGGAAATGCTTCCAACTTTTCCCCATTCAATAGGATGTTGGCCGTGGGTTTTTCATATATTGCTTTGATTGTATTGAGGAATGTTCCTTCCATACCCAGTTTGCTTAGAGTTTTCATCATGAAAGGGTGTTGTATTTTATCAAATGCTTTCTCTGCATCTATTGAGAGAATCATATGGTTTTTCTTCTGCAGTCTGTTAATGTAGTGTATTACATTGATTGTTTTGCAAACGTTGAACCATCCCTGCATACCAGGGATAAAT
Source organism: Lepus europaeus (assembly GCF_033115175.1). Taxonomy (NCBI): domain Eukaryota; kingdom Metazoa; phylum Chordata; class Mammalia; order Lagomorpha; family Leporidae; genus Lepus; species Lepus europaeus. The sequence continues at coordinate 127,056,320 of NC_084828.1, forward strand.
CCCACTTGGTCTGGGTGGATGATTTTTGTGATGTGTTGTTGCATTCTATTGGCCAGAATTTTATTGAGTATTTTTGCATCTATGTTCATCAGGGATATTGGTCTGTAATTCTCTTTCAATGCTGCATCTTTTTCCGGCTTAGGAATTAAGGTGAAAGAATTTGGGAGGATTCCCTCTTTTTTGATTGTTTTGAATAGTTTGAGAAGAATTGGAGTTAGTTCTTCTCTAAATGTCTGGTAGAACTCAGCAGTGAATCCATCTGGTCCTGGGCTTTTCTTTGTTGGGAGGGCCTTTATTACTGTTTCAATTTCTGTGTCAGTTATGGGTCTGGTTAGGTTTTCTATGTCTTCCTGGCTCAATTTAGGTAGGTTGTATGTGTCCAAGAATCTGTCCATTTCTGATAGATTTCCCTGTTTGCTGGCATACAACTCTTTGTAGTAATTTCTGATGATTTTTTTATTTCTGTGGTGTCTGTTGTTACGTTTCCCTTTTCATCTCTGATCCTATTGATTTGGGTCTTTTCTCTTCTTTTTTTAGTGAGTTGGGCCAATGGGGTGTCAATTTTGTTTATTTTTTCAAAAAACCAGCTCCTCGTTTGGCTGATTTTTTGTAATTTTTTTTGGATTCAACCCTGTTGATTTCTTCTTTGATTTTAATTATTTCTCTTCTCCTACTGGGTTTGGGTTTGGTTTGCTGCAGATTTTCTAGATCTTTGAGATGACTTGAAAGCTCATCTATTTGGTGCCTTTCCAATTTCTTGATGTAGGCACCTATTGATATAAACTTTCCTCTTAACACTGCTTTTGTTGTATCCCATAGGTTTTGGTATGTTGTGCTTTTATCCTCATTTACTTCCAGAAAATTTTTGATTTTTCTTTTGATTTCTTCTTTGACCCAGTGTTCATTCAGGAGCATGTTGTTCAACCTCCATGTGTTTGCATATGCTCTAGGGATTCCCGAGTTGCTAATTTCCAATTTCATTCCTTTGTGGTCTGAAAAGCTGCATGGTATGATTCTAATTCTTTTGAATTTGCTGAGACTTGCTTTATGGCCTAGTATGTGGTCAATCCTAGAGAAGGTTCCATGTACTGCTGAGAAGAATGTAAAGTCCTTAGATGTAGAATGAAATGTTCTGTAGATATCTGTTAGATCCATTTGGGCTATAGTGTCATTTAAATCTACTGTCTCCTTGTTGATCTTCTGTCCTGTTGATCTGTCTATCTCTGAGAGTGGAGTATTGAAGTCCCCCAGTACTATTGTATTGGGGTCTAAGTCTCCCTTTAAGTCCCTTAACAAGTCTTTTAAATAAGCTGGTGCCCTGTAATTAGGTGCATATACATTGATAATCGTTATATCTTCCTGTTGAATGGATCCCTTAATCATTATATAGTGCCCCTCTTTGTCTCTCCTAACAGTTTTTGTGGTAAAGTTTATGTTGTCCGATATTAAGATGGCTACGCCCGCTCTTTTTTCATTTCTGTTGGCATGGTATATCTTTTTCCAGCCTTTCACTTTCAGCCTGTATGGATCATTATTGGAAAGATGAGTTTCTTGTAAGCAGCAAAAAGATGGGTTTTGTTCTTTAACCCAATCAGCCAATTGGTGTCTTTTAACTGGACAGTTCAAGCCATTAACATTCAATGTGACTATTGAGAAGGAGTAAGTTTGCCCTGTCATTTGCCAAAGATTTTTTCTAATATATGATTTGAGACTCCTGTGATCTTTTGCTGTGAGGTTTCCTTCCTTTATCTTCTTTCATATTGGTTACCGTGTTTCTGTGTTTCTGTATGTAAGACATCTTTAAGCATCTTTTGCAGGGCTGGACGAGTGTCGACAAATTCTTTCAGTTTCTGTTTGCTGTGAAAGGTCTTTATTTCACCTTCATTCACAAATGAGAGCTTTGCAGGATATAATATTCTGGGCTGGCGGTTTTTCTCTCTTAGTACCTGGGCTATATCTCGCCATTCTCTCCTAGCTTGTAGGGTTTCTGATGAGAAGTCAGCTGTGAGTCTAATTGGAGATCCTCTGAGAGTAATCTGGCGTTTCTCTCTTGCACATTTTAGGATCTTTTCTTTGTGTTTCACTGTGGTGAGTTTGATTACAACATGTCGCGGTGAGGATCTCTTTTGGTCATGTTTATTAGGGGTTCTATAAGCTTCCTGTACTAAGATGCCTCTGTCCTTCTCCAAACCTGGGAAATTTTCTGCTAGTATGTCACTGAAAATGCCTTCTAATCCTTTCTCCCTCTCCATGCCTTCAGGAACTCCTAGAACCGGAATGTTGGGTTTTTTAAGAGTATCCTGTAGATTCCTGACAGTATTTTTTAGATTTCTGATTTCTTCTTCTTTTCTTTGATTTGACTGTTTACTTTCCTGTTCTCTGTCTTCTAATTCTGATATTCTCTCTTCTGCTTCACCCATTCTGTTTTTAAGGCTTTCTAATGTGTTTGTCATTTGATCTATTGAGTTCCTCATTTCATTGTGGTTTTTTGTCACTATCACAGTTTCATGTTCTACTAGTTGTTTCATTTCATTTTGATTCCTCCTTAATATTTCATTTTCATGAGAGAGATTTTCTATCTTGTCCATTAAGGATTTCTGTAGTTCAAGAATTTGTTTTTGAGAACTTCTTAATGTTCTTATCAATTTTTTGAGATCTGCTTCTTGTATTTCCTCTATCTCTTCATCTTCATAATCTTGCATTGGCGTGTCTTGTTCATTTGGAGGCATCATAGTGTCTTCCTTGCTCTTGTTACCTCGGCTTCTATGTTTGTTGTTTGGCATGTTGGAGATAATTTATGTTTTTTTTTTTTTTTTTTTTTTGCTGTGGTGTTTTTTTCTTGTTATACTATGCCTCTAAGTGGGCTGTCTGCTTTGATGGATCCTTAGGGGCTGTGATGGGTGTGGCCAGAGAGCTCTGCTTTATTCTTCAGGTTTAAGGCTGTGCAAAAAGCGACTCACCCAGATTGTTCACTCCCTTGCTCCTTTCTGCATTGCTTTCTCTCTCTCTTTTTTTTTTTTTGACTCAGTTGGGAAGTAATCCCGAATGGCTGAGTGAAATTGAGGGTAGTTGAAATCTGGCCTCTGTGAGTATTCCTTTGATTTACTTTGGGACCACACAAAGAGTTTATGCAGCCCTCAAGGTGTTCTCAAGATTCACCAAATTCCGAAGTTACTGAGTTTGTGGCTGCGCTTTAGATATGTAAAATGGCGCTCTTTGTTTTGCTCGTTGAGTGACAAGAGAGGCCTCTGCTTTTCCCCCCCAATGTCTCGGGTTTCTGCTGTCTTTGTCTTACCTCCCTCCCGTTCCCGCGCTGGCGAGAGTCTGTGGCTCCTCTCCCGCAGTTGAGTTTCCACGTGGTGGGCTCCCTGTAGGTGCTCTGTGTCACATCACTAGATCCGGAAGCGTTTCCTCTGCAGCTTTTTTCTTGAGTCTTTTCCTGAGGCTACAGTAATTCCACTTTTATGAAACTTTATTTTCCCAAACTACGGCGCACGTCCTCACTATCCTGTCTAGGATATTTATATTCAGTAAATATTTGTTGATTAATGAAACAGATACACATACTTACATGTGATTCATTACTGTAAGGAATCCTATGCTGAGGAGGAAAAGGTGCCTGAATAAAGGAGGTGGAGAGTGGATTAGCTGGTCCAAGACAGGAGCACCATGAAGAGAATAGAGAAGAGATGTATGAGGAGCTTTGGGCAGTCTTCTCTCTCTGTACTCTCCCTGCCCCAATCACAATGTCATGTTAACTCCTCAGTGCCATATATTGCAAAGGCACAGGAGGGAAAGTGATGGGTAGTCAACAGTTCCTTTTCCATGTACATAGATACTAATGTGTTGCACTAGTAATTCGTGTAGATTGTATGTAAATGAGCTCACTCACAGAGGTACATAAAGAGGAAGATTTTACCATGGAACAGACTGAGTGAACTTGAAGCAGTTCAATGGGAGCAGTGATTTTTTAAAAATAAGGAACACAGTCATTTTTGCAGTGACAATGCAGATCCTAGAAAAATATCTTATTCCTGAGATGCCCAGTCCACCACATGGCAACCTCTCTGAAATCTTGCCTTTTCTTCCTCACAAAGGAGGAAACAGAGGCACTTTTATGCAGCTTTTCCTGAATAACTGAAATCCCTTTCAAGTGCATATTCTGAACCACATCTTTTATCATGGCATATTCATTGAATCAAACCTCCAGGTGACTCAGAACATTCATGGTTTGTCCTCTGCTTCCTCTTCCATCTTCAGCTCTAGGATACCATCTACTACCCAGGAACAGTTATATACAGAGAAATTGTTCTCTAGAAATGATCTTAGCTGGCAGATGTAATGGTCTTCAAAATTCATGGAAAATACATATCATGAAAAAAATTATGCAGTGATTTCAAATTGGTTTTGCACCAAAATAAACTCATATTAACTTGGTATAACATGGGTATTTATGACATCATAGACTACATTCTGCTTTTGACTTTGTAAAAGAAAGAATGAGTTTTAGAGTATTTGTATTAGCTAAGTTTTCTTTTCTTTTCTTTTCTTTTTTGACAGGCAGAGTGGACAGTAAGAGAGAGAGACAGAGAGAAAGGTCTTCCTTTGCCGTTGGTTCACCCTCCAATGGCCACCGCGGCCAGCACCCTGCGGCCGGGCGCACCGCGCTGATCCGAAGCCAGGAGCCAGGTGCTTCTCCTGGTCTCCCATGGGGTGCAGGGCCCAAGCACTTGGGCCATCCTCCACTGCCTTCCCGGGCCACAGCAGAGAGCTGGCCTGGAAGCGGGGTAACCGGGACAGAATCTGGCGCCCCGACTGGGACTAGAACCCGGTGTGCTGGCGCCGCAGGCGGAGGATTAGCCTATTGAGCCACAGTGTCAGCCTATTAGCTAGGTTTTCACGCTGTTAACTAAAATACCTCAGGAAAGCAACTTGAGAGGCAGAAGGCAAATATCACCAGGAAGCAGTATGTCATAAGTCTGGCTTCTGATGGAGGTTGGCAATAGCACAGCAGGTGCATGGGAATGATCACATGGTGATTCAGGAAATAGACACCTCTACCATCAGGAGTGGGGAGTGTCTGGGCTGCAGGCCATATAAGGAACACAGAATTATTTGGTCTGGCCCTGCCAAAGCAACTGTAGACAAGACTCGAAATTCAATACATCTTCAATAGGCTAATTTTTAGTTGATAATTTTGTATGGCCTATGAATGATGTTATCAATATCCAAATGGTCATTGGCAGAAAAAACTTCCCCATCTCTGTAAAAGTCTTTCCTTATTACACCATCATGATCTGATCATGGAGCACCATTCTAGCAATCTAGTACAATCTAACCACTTCCCAAATTTCCCATGTTGAAATGCCATAACCTTAATGCATCATCCATTAACATTAATCCATGAACCATTAATAAAAGACTTTGGGTTTAAACATTTCTATGATTCTGGGGAGCCAAATTTCATACAATCCATAACAGTATACTAAGGAAATACTATATCTATTTCAAGTTGGCCCCCAAAAATATAATATAGAAATAATATAAAATTTGATTTCTCACATTTATAAGAAAAGTCAATTTTGAAAACTTTAGGTTAGAATTTGGCAATATTCATTTATTTATTTAAAGATTTATTTTTTAAATTTGAGAGAATGGCAGAGATAGGGTGGGAGACAGAGAGAAATTGATCTTCCATGCCTTTGTTCACTTGTTAAATGGCTACAATGATTGTGTCTGGGCCAGGCCAAATCCAGGAACCAAGAACTCTATCCAGGTATCCCATGTGTTTCAGGTCTCCACATGAGTATCTGGAGCCCAAGTATTTAAGTCAAATACCACTGCTACTTTCCTAGTCACATTAGTGGGACATCGGATCAGAAGAGAGCAGCTGGGACTTGAACTGCTATTCCGATATGGGCTGCTGACATCTCAAGTGGCACCTTAACAATTGTACCACAATGTTGGCCCCAGAGTTTTACAATATTTAGATATAACTTAAAACCTTAACTCAAGGTTTGGGGAAATTTAGTTCAAGTGATTACCAATTTAAATATTTGAAAGTAAAAGTAGCTCACAATTGAAGTAACAGGTAAAGAAATGCTAATTATTCTAGATTTATCTGACTTTTTAATCCTAGAAAGATTTTAGTTAGATTTTTATTTTTACTTCAATTAACTTTAATCAGATTTTTGGATGAAAATAATTTTTGTCCCATTAAAAACTAAATTTCTTCCTGAAAATCTGGATGTCATTGAGAGTAATTGCTCCATATGAATATGATTTTTCATACAGAAAAAAGTAATATCAAGAATGCTTCTGGAAAAATGCTTAAGTTGTTTATGGCTTGAAGGAATACTTTCTGTAAATTAATTCCAGTTGCCTATGGGCAAGAAATAAAATTGGGCAGTTGAAAATTTCCCAGAGGACAGGTATGGAGATTTTACAATGCAATTTTTGAAATCACTAAGTATGTGGATGGATAATAACAAACCAAGGGTCTTGGTACTATATTTTAAAAAAAAGATTCCAACTTTCAACAGGGGAATTGTAAGGTTTGTTGGGATTTAGGGCCTTTGGCCTATTCAACAGTTTGAATAATAATTTGGATTTGATGCTTCATTGTTGATTATTCTAAATTAAAATAAGCTTTATCAGTGCTTAAAATGCATCTTGGCCTATCAGCTTTTAAAGTGACAGGCATCATTTTCAGCTTGAATACACATACTCTGATCATCATTAGTGGAGCATTTGTATTATTTGTAAGACTGTTGGAAAACATGGTGAAAGGAACTATGTGAGGCAACTGTTGGTTTTAATCTTGGTCCTCTCTGCAATGTTGGAAAACCTTGGGAAGTCACTTGACTTCTCTGGGCTTTATACATAAAATAAAGAAATTCCCAGTCTTAACCTACTTCATAGTAATAACTGGACACTATATATCTAAATGCCTTGAAAAATACAAAAAATAGAAGCATGCTTCAAAAAGTTCATGAAAAAAGGAATTAAGAAATAAGCTTATTTTAGTTCAAAAGTCTTTGGAATCCATGCATACACAAGATCTTGAAAAATGTCATGCAAATGTGTATTATGAAAAAAACTATGCATGGATAAATTTATTTTTAATTACTTTTTCCATGAATTTTTGAAGTGCAGTCATAAATGCTATAAAACCAAATTAAGTTGTGAAGTTGAATAACATATAATTGGCATTTTTCCTGGTGAAAATGATAAAAAAGAGGAAATTCTGTAAAGTTTTAGAGTTTGTCAGAAGCATAATACATTCTTTGTAAAAGCTCTTATTTAATGAGTGCATTTTTTCATAGATACAACTTTATGAATATAGTGGTTCTTTCCCCCATACCCACCCTCCCACCCCAACTCCCATCCCACCTTCCTCTCCCTCTCCCTCTCCTATCTCCTTCTTCATTATGGTTAATTTTTAGTTTGATTTTATATACAGAGGACCAATTCCATGTTAAGCATAGATTTCAACAGTGCACCCATGCACCCACACAACATATAGAGTATGGTTTGAGAAAAAGATTTGCAGTTGATTCTCATAGCACAACTCATTAAGGATGGAGGTCCTACATGGGGAGTAAGTGCACAGCGACTTCTGTTGTTCCTTTAACAATTAACACTCTTATTTATGATGTCAGTGATCACCTGAGGCTCTTGCCATGGGCTGCTAAGGCTATGGAAGCCTTTTGTGACCATAGACTCCATCAGTATTTGGACACGGCCATAAGCAAAGTAGATGTTCTTTGCTCCCGTCAGAGAGGAGTATATGCTTCTTTGATGACCTTTTCTTTCCTCTGACGTCTCACAGAGATCCTCCGAGAAGGATATTTTTTGCCAAAGAGTCTTGTCTTTCCATACTTGAAATGCTCTCTCAGGCATTTCAGTCAGACCAGGAAGCCTTAAGGGTTGATTCTGAGGTCAGGGTGTTATTTACAGCGAATGTCATTCTAGGAGTCTGCTGTGTAGACTGCTTCCCATATTGGACTTTCCTTCCTTTTTAATTATATTATTATTACCAGGCACTTGATGTTATTTATATGATCACTTTTATGCTTAAACCTATCTATATGTTGAATTAAACATTTAAGCATAATATATTCTTAATATGGTATGCATGCATTGATATCATATTCTGTAAAATAATGGAACAGTGAAACTGAGTAGAATATTCTGTTTAGGGATTTGGTAAAATGCTTTAATAACTGATCTATCAACAGCAATATGTAGCATCTTTGCGAGATCCTCTGAGGGATACTGAAGATATAGAATGAATGAGACAAGGTTTCTGCCCTCAAAGAATCTGAATAAGTGAAAATATATGACCTGGACATCTTACTCCTGGGAAATCACCCAAATGATTGAATTGCATATGGAGGAGTTATCTTTACTCCCATGTCCATTGCAGCTCAATTCACAATAGCTAAGATATGGAATCAATTCCGATATCCATCAACTGATGACGGCATAAAGAGAATGTGGTATTTATACACAATGGAATACTATTCACCCATAAAAATAATAAAATCCTGTCTTTTACAATAAAATCGGCGACTTGAAGACCATTATGCTTAGTGAAATAAGATAAATATGTTTTCTCTGATTTGTGGTAACTAATACATAGAGTATAGGTAACTAATATATAAAAAATGTTGACCAGCACCGTGGCTTAACAGGCTAATCCTCCGCCTTGTGGCGCCGGCACACCGGGTTCTAGTCCCGGTTGGGGCACCGGATTCTATCCCGGTTGTCCCTCTTCCAGGCCAGCTCTCTGCTGTGGCCTGGGAAGGCAGTGGAGGATGGCCCAAGTGCTTGGGCCCTGCACCTCATGGGAGACCAGGAGAAGCACCTGGCTCCTGGCTTTGGATCAGCGCGATGAGCCGGCCTCAGTGGCCATTGGAGGGTGAACCAACGGCAAAGGAAGACCTTTCTCTCTGTCTCTCTCTCACTATCCACTCTGCCTGTCAAAAAATAAATAAATAAAAATGTAATGTATATGAGTGAAATTGACATCTTGAGATTTAGTTACTGTTTATAGGCCTTATCTAAAGTTAAGGAACAGTAGTCTGTCTACTTACTACATGTTAAACTCTTTATTTAGTGGAGAATTAAGGTTGTGATTATAAAGTAAATTGAAAATATGTCATCACAAAATTAAAAATAGGAGATATGAAGGTGGGAAATATCATTATTTTCTGAAAATTATATATATGAAATTCATAAAATCTGATCTTTTTATATAAATAAATTAAAATAAATTTATAAATACTAAAATATATCAAAACTGCTTTTAACCAAGCTGAAGATGGCTTACTAAAAGACCTGAGGTTTTAACATGAATTTGAAGAACTAATTCTAATTCTTCTTAAGCTATTTAAAACAATTGAATTCTCCCAAACTATGAGGCCAGCATCACCTTAATTCCAAAACCAGAGAAAGATACAAAAAAAGATAACTGTAGAACAATATCACTGGTTTTGGAATTAAAGGTACCCCATATCACTTGTGAAAATCCTCAAGAAAATACTAATTAATCAAACTCAACAATACATCAGAAATATCATTCAACCAGACCCAGTGGGATGTATCACATCAGCAAGCTGAAGAGCAAAAACCATATGATTATCTCAATCGATGTAGAGAAAGTATTTGATAAAATACATCTTTTCATGAAGAATTTGCAAGTCAATTGTGTCAGCAATCAAACAGCTATCTGATTGTTTTCCAACATATCTATCACCTGCTGGTACTGGAGCTTGCAAGGATTTCTAGAAGTCTATTGATGATGTAATTCTTATTAGTTCTAAAAAAAGAAGCACTTGAGTATTTTCAAAAAGATTGATATATTTGATCCCCTTTGATTCACATTCACAAAAAATGACTTAAAGAGAGACCTAAGATTTGTTAAATGGGGGCTTATTTTCTATTTGCATTATACTGAGAGGCAGAAGTTTATAACGTTTATTCTCGAACTCACCACAATGTGGCACTCTAGTAATTTCTTTATCTCTGAATGTTTTTCATTGACAGAGATGCCTTCAAAATATTGGAAATCTAGTGAGAGTTCTCTGCCTGAAAGTGTGAGTCATTCTACAAGATCTCCATTTGTGAAATCATGGAAGGTACAGTTAATGAAATACGTATGTTCTACTGACATGGGAGTTTCCCTGTGTTTTGCTGGAAACACAAAAGCAAAAACAAAACACATATTTATTGATTCTTTCATAATTATCTTTTTTTCCTGGAAGGCATTCCAGAAAAATAAGCATTAAAATCTTACTTTCCAGGCAGGCGTTGTAGTGCAGCAGCTTAAGCTACTCCTTGGAATTCCTGCATCCCATTTTGGAACATCAGTTTGGGTCCTGGTTTCTCTGCTTCTGATCCAGCTTCCAGTCAATCCTGTAAGGCAGCAGATAATGGCCTAAGTGCTTGGGCTCCTGCCACCCATGTGGGAGATCCAGATGGAGTTCTAGTCTCCTGATTTCAGGAGAAATCAGATTTCAGGAGAACTCCATCCTTGGCTATTGTAAGCATTTGGAGAACAAACCAATGGATGAATGAACTCTCTCCTCTTTCCCATCTCCTTTCTCTTTTCTCTCTTCTCTCTCTTTTCCGCTTCCTCTTCTCTGCTCCATCCTCCTTCCTCCCTCCTCTCTTCTGTCTCTCTTTATTGCTCCACCTTTCAATGACATGAAAATAAATAAATACTTAAAAAACATTGTTATGACAATGGAAACAAAACTATAAATTAGTAAATATATGACTGTGGAGGTGAAGTATGGAGTGAGCCTTCTGATTCATGGAAGACACTAAAGTAGATATCAGAAAATAATTTTTATTTCACTTATGGGAAGAAACAGCAATATTACTCCAAGAATGCTATTGGGTCCTCATCAGATGACTAATATCCAGATGTGGTTGTGCAGGCTCTGAGTAACAGTTTTCTTGTGATCACCAGACTTAAGAAAAATAAGAGAGGAAGTAGGAGGAAAGTTGAGAGTGAGTGAGGGAGGGAGGATGGGCTAGGAAGCGTCATTATGTTCTTAAAACTGTATGTATGAGATACATGAAATTTGTTCCATTTCTATAATTAAAAAGTTTTAATAAGAAAAAAGAAAATAGATATAAAAATTTCAGCTCTACTACTAATTATAGTAGCTCTTTACTCTCAAATATTTAACTTTTCTATTCCTATCACCTCCTCTAAAACATAGACAGTAATGCCTTCTTCAGAGTGATATAAAATCTATATGAAAAGACACATGGGAGTGGTATTATACTAGACACTTATGTTGGGCTTTTTCCTCTACTTCAATGCTGAGATGCTGAAGGACAGCTTTAGAAAAACTATAGATTTAAGCCCATGCTAAATTTTTGTCCTCTCATCATAAATTAGGCTGTTACTTATTCTTCACTTATTCCTGTTACAGCCAGGGCTTCTGGTTGCCAGCAACAGAATTCACTTTGGCCAATCTTCCTTCCTTCCCTCATCACATCTCTTCCTTTCTTCTTCTCTTGCTCTTTGTTTCTCCCTTTCTCCCTAACTCTCTTCCTTCCTATGTCTATGCCTTTCCTCCTCCCTTTTCCTTTCTTTTTTGATAAACTGAAACACAAATGCAACTTAACAAAGTTTTACACATATGTGTATATTGTGTGTGTGTGTGTATTGTGAATCTAGTACTCTAATCAAGACAGAGAACATTTTCAGTACGTCTGTTCTTTGCCCCATTCCATTGCATGCCCCTCTTAATACCTCTCCTGAGGCAGCCACCGTTCTAACACTTCTGTCACTACAGATTAGCTTTGTTTTTACTTCACACACATGGACTTACATGGTAAACACTCTTCTGTTTCTGGCCTCTTTTACTAATGATGTTGGTGAGATTCTTCCATGCTATGTTTGGTGGCCATTTGTTCTTTCTTTTCTTTATTGGTGTGTGGTATTCCATTCTGTGACTGCATTACAAGGTATCTATTCTAGTTTTGCTGATGGACATTTTGTTTCTGATCATTAATAGATTGCGCTAAACATTTTTACAAATCTTTTGATGGATATATATGTGACCATTTCCATTGTGTGTATACGTATTATTGTGAAATTGCTAGGTCATAGGTTAGGCATATTTTAATTTTAGTAGATACTCCTACTTTAACTAATTTATCTAAGAAGGGAATTATTGAGGGATATCAGATAGTTCACATATTTGATGAACAAATAATTTCTTTGGATGAATTTTCAGGAATACTTCCAGAGTCACATTATAGAGCTGGCTTGTTATGGACATTATTGCTTCAGCTTACCTTGAATATGCTGCCTCTGATGTAATAAGAGTACCCATCATTGTCACCCACCCTGGAGACCCACTGCCAGGTTGAGGAGGAACACCTTGCCTGTGGGACAGAGAGAGCATATGGTCAGCCAAGTCCTTTGTAAAACGACTTCTTTCCAAACTTCCTTCTTTTATGCTCACCTATACCTCTATCTGTAAGTATCAGATACTTAAAATTCCTAAGATTTATTGTAACAAAACACCACTAGACCTTCTATTTCCACTATTGCAAGAATGTTTCAACTTTATCAAGATTTTTAAGTCAGTTCCTGATTATTCATCTTCTTCCTAGCTGCCAAACATTTTTTAACCTTCACTCTTCTTGTTATCCTCCTCTCTATTTAAGTTTGTTCTTGTGAGTTATTGCCTTTATCTCATCCTCTTATTGTCATTTGGTAGGAATTTGAGATAGAAATATCCTGTATATGGTTCACATGTATGTATGTATGTATGTATGTATTTGAAAGTCAGAGTTACACAGAGAGAGAAGAGAGAGAGAGAGAGAGAGAGAGAGAGAGAGAGAGAGAGAGAGAGAGAGAGAGGTCTTCCATCGCTGGTTCACTCCCCAGATGGCCGCAACGGGCAGATGTGCACCAATCCGAAGCCAGGAGCCAGGAACTTCTTCCGGGTCACCCTCATGGGTGCAGGGGCCCAAAGACATGGGCCATCCTCCACTGCTTTCCCGGGCATTAGAAGAGAGCTGGAACAGAATGGAGCAGCCAGGACTTGACCAGCACCCATATGGGATGCCAGCGCTTCATGCCATAGTGTTAACTCACTGCACCACAGCATCGGCCCAAGGTTCACATGTTTTAAAGCAGAAATTCCCTTAATACATTCATATAAATGTTGCTTCTAAATGAATCTACTCTTCCCAAACCTCTTCCTAGTCCTTCCAATATTCAATGTCCTCAGTTTCTGTAATCTCAGTTTACTTCTCTCTGTCTCAAAATTCTTTGTTGTGATATATTTTGATGGTGTGAGAAGTTAGGAGGGCATATCTTCCTAGAGGTCTAGTTCTATCCCACAAACACTTGTTTTAGCCTGAGATCTGCATTCTTGGAATTGAGAGAACAATTGAAACTAAACATCTGGACTGCCTGGAGTCCTTGTGGTATAGTGGTTTTGGAAGTTGTGCCTAGAATCCTCCATTGGTAAAGTATCTTTGCTTTCTTCAAGCTCCTTGAATGCACAGCTGGCCATTAGCCACAGTTTCTTCCAACCAAAATGTCAACTGTTTCTGGCTACAGTGAAATTTATGAAGACTTGTTTGTTTGTTAATGGTAGCCATCAACTGACTTGTCTACTGACCATTACTCTATGTCAACGTTACCAGTTCTTCAATGGTGTTTGAAACAATCATAAATCTTTTATGTCCACATCCACAATGCTTTTATTTCCCTTGTTTCTCTGTGGCAGTTCAAGCCACATTACATTTTTGTCAGCCATTATTAATAAAAACTGAGGGCAGTCACTTGCTCTATGGAACATAAAATAATTGTCAGAGAGGAAGGTTGTAGTAATAAAATAACCACAACTCAGAACAATAGGGTAACTGAGACATCTTACATTTTGAAGCATTAAATCTTTTTGGCTGGAGTATACAGTAGCTGCCATTTGGAATGCCTGCATCCCTCAGTGTGCTTGATTCAAGTCCTGCCTCCTCTGTTTCAAATCCAACTTCCTGCTAATGTATCCTAGGAGGCAGTAAGTGATGAATCAAGAAGTTGGGTCTCTGCCACATAGATAGGAGACCTTTACGGAGTCCCAGATTCCTTTCTTCAGCGTGGGATGGCCCTGATTATTGTGGGCATATGGGGAGTGAACCAGCAGATGGGAGATTTCTCTCTCTCCCTCTCTTCCTCCCTTCCATCTTCCCTCCCTCCCTCCCTCCTTCTCTCTCACTCTGCCTTTCGAATAAATAATTAAGCAGATTTAAAAAAGAGAGAAAGCTCCTATCTTCATCTCATTCTCCAAATGTCCACAATGGCTGGGACTGGATCAAGCTGAAGCCGGGAGTTCTAAATTCAACCCAGGCTTCCCACATGGATGGCAACAATTCAACTACTCTAGTTATCACTGTTACTTCCCAGAGTGCATTAATAGGAAACTAGAATCAGGAACTAGAGCCATATATTGAATCCAGGAACTATGACGAAGGATGTAGTCATCCTAAATATTAGCCTAGATGTCTGTGCCTATATTTGACATTTTTAAAGTATGACGAAACCCCTGTGAAATTCACCATCTGAAAGTTCTTCTCACACTGTGCTGGCAAGGATAGCATCAACTGTGGCTCATTAAATAGCTCTTTGGCAAGGTCTGGGATTACAACGATTGTTGTAGAATAATGAGAATTTGTCTCCAGATTCCTACAAGGTATATTCTGGTACAAACTTAGAGTTTTGTTAAAAAGAAGAAGAATGCAATGGATGTGAATGGAAAATAAAACTGTTTAAATTGCCACACATATAGATAAAGAGAGAAAGAGAAAGAGAAAGAGAAAGAGAGAGAGAGAGAGAGAGAGAGAGAGAGACCCATCTTTAACTCACTGACTCACTCTGCAAATGGCCAAAATAGCTTGACTGTGTCAGACCAAAACTAAAAGCCTGGGATTCCATCCAGGTCTCCAGTGGGTAACAGGGACCCAATAATTGAACCATCTTCTACTGCTTTCCCAGGCATGTTAGCAGGGAACTCTATTGGAGATGGAGCAGCCAGTACCCAAACCAGCACTTTGATACCTGACGCCAGCATCACACGTGCAGACTTAATTCACTGCACCACAACATCAGTCCTTTCTTTTTTCCTAAGTCTGCACTGCACCTCTGGTTACATCCAAATTTTCTAATCTGTGAGAAGTTTCATAGAGAAGGATGTGGTAATTAATTTTGTGTTAACTTGACTGTCTGTGGGATGTTGAGATATCTGATGAAACATTATTTTTCACATTATTTTGTGACTTTGAGAGTACTTATGGATGAGACTAACATTTGAATTAGTAGACTGAATAAAGCAGATAGCCTTCTCCAATGTAGGAGAGCATCATCTGACGCACTGAGTGCCTGAATAGAACAAAAACATGGTGGAAGGATGACTTACCCCTACCTGACTGACAGCGATGGATCATTGACTTTATCCTGCTCTCTGCCCTGCTGCTTTTTAGGCCTCCAAACTCAGAGAGAAATCTATACCTTTGGGGCTCTGGGTCTCAGGACGTTGAGCTGTACCATTGTGTTTCTCCTGAGTCTCTAGTTTGTAGATGGCAGATCCTGGGATTTCTCAGGATCCATAATCATATCAGCTGATTTTTTTAGAACAATATTTATTTATTTTTACCTAGAGACCTTTTACTTCAGATATTCAAACTTCATACATTTCATATATACAAATTTAGGAACATAGTGATTCTTCCAACCCTACCCTCTGACCCACCCTTCTTCCTCCTCCCTCTCCTATATCCATTCTTATTTTTTACTAGGATCTATTTTCAATTAACTTTATAAACTTAAGATTAATCCTGCACTAAGTGAAGAGTTCAACAAATAGTATGAAAAAAAAAAAAACTGGTTACTCAACAGTTGAGACTGCATCTCAAAGTGTCAATTTTACTTCTATAAATTACATTTTAGGTACTATATTACTGACCATAGATCAGGGAGAACGTATGGTATTTATCTTTTTGGGGCTGGATTATTTCACAAAGTATATATTTTCCAATTTCATCCATTTTGTTTCAAAAGACAGTATTTCGTTGGTTACTGCTATGTAGTATTCCATGGTGCACATGGACTGTAATTTCTTTATCCAAACTTCAGTTGATGGACATCTGGGGTGATTCCATATCTTACTATTGTGAATTGAGCTTCACTGAACATGGGGGCCAGATAACTCTTTCATATGCTGATTTCATTTTGTTTGGTAAATTCTTAGGAATGGGATGACTGGATCATATGGTAGGTCTATATTCAGATTTCTGAGGTATCTCCATACTGTTTTCCACAATGACTGTACCTGTTTACATTCTCACCAACAGTGGATTAGGGTACCTTTTCCCCCACATCCTCACCAGCATTTGCTGTTTGTTGATTTCTGGATGAAAGCTATTCTAACTGTATACACATTGCCTGCATATTCAAAGGCTATTGATTTTTGTATGCTAATTTAATATCCTGACACTCTTAGTGGAGTATTTTGGATCACCTATCTATAGAGTCATGTCATCTGCAAATAGGGTTAGTTTGGCTTCCTCCTTCCCAATTTGTATCCCTTTAATTTCTTTTTCTTGCCTAATGGCTCTGGCTAAAACTTCCAGAACTATATTGGTAGCAACAGTGAGAGTGGGCATTCTTGTCTGGTCCTGGATCTCGGTGGGAATGCTTCTAGCTTTTCCCTATTCAATAAGATGCTGGCCATGTGTTTGTTATAAATTATTTTGATTGTATTGTGGAATGTTCCTTCTATATCCAATTTGCTTAAGATTTTCATCATGAAATGATGTTGTTTTTATCCAATGCTTTCCTTGCATCTATTGAGATAATCTTTTCATTTTTGTTCTTCAGTTTGTTAATGTGATATATCCCAGTTATTGGTTTGTGAATGTTGAACTATCCCTGCATATCAGGGATAAATCCCACTTAGTCTGCAATATTGATCTTTCTAATATGTTGTTGAATTCAATTGGCTAGTATTTTGTTTAGGATGTTTGTGTATATGCTTATCAGGGTAATTTGTCTATAGTATTCTTTGTTTTATCTTTTTCTAGTGTATGAATTAAGGTGATGCTGACTTCATGGAAGGAGTTTGGGAGGATTCCCTCCCTTTCAATTATTTTGAATAGCTTGAGAAGAATTGGAATTAGTTCTTTAGATGCCTGGTGGAATTTAGCAGTGAAGCCATCTGGTCCTGGCTTTTCTTTGTTGGGAGGGTCTTTATTATTGATTCAATCTCCATCTGAGTTATTGGTCTGTTTAGGTTTTTTCTGTCTTCATGAGTCATCTTTCTAGGCATCTATCTATTTCTTTCAGGCTTCCCAATTTGTTGGCATAGAGCTCTTTGTAGTAATTCCTGATGATTTTTTTTTTTAAATTTCTGTGGTACCTGTTGTTACATTTCCTTTTTCATCTCTGATTTTATTGATTTAGGTTACCTCCTTCTTTTTTGTAATTAGTTGGGTCAATGAACAAGACCTATATTTTGTTGGTCTTTTGTATTGCTTTCTTGGTTTCAATTTTATTTCTTCTCTAATTTTAATTATTTATTTTCTACTACTAATTTTTGTTTTGGTTTGTTGTTGTTTTTCTAGATGCATTTATTTGATGCCTTTCCAAATTCTTGATGTAGGCACCAATTGCTATAAAATTCCCTCTTAACACTGCCCTGGTTGTATCCCATAATTTGATATGATATGTTGTTTTAGTGTCTTCGTTCGTTTTTAGAGATTTTTCAATTTTTCTTTTGATTTCTCCTATGACCCACTGTTCATTCAGGAGCATGTTGTTCAATCTCCATGTGTTTGCATATGTTCTAGAGATTCTTGAGTTGTTTATTTCCAGCTTCATTACATTGTGACCAGAGAAGATGCATGGTATGATTTCCATTTTTTTGAATTTGCTGAGACTTGCTTTATGAACTAGCATGTGGTCTATCTTAGAGAAAGTTCCATGCACTGATGAGAAGATTGTGTATTTTGTAACTGTAGAATGAAAAGTTCTAAAGATATCAGTTAGGTCCATTTGTTCTATATTGTCGATTAATTCTGTTGTTTTCTTACTGATTCTCTGTTCATCTGTCCATTGCTGAAAGTGGGGTATTGCACTCCTCTGTTACTGTTGTATGGTGTCTGTGTCTCCCTTTAATGTAATTTTTATGTAATTGGGTGCATATAAATTTATTATAGTCATATGTTCCTGTCAAATTGGTCCTTTAATATAATGCCCTTCTTTGTCTCTTTTAACAGTTTTTGTGTTATAGTCTATTTTGTCTGATATTAGGATGGGTATACCAGCTCTTTTTTGCTTTATTTTAAAATGGAATAACTTTGTCCATCATTTCACTTTCAGTATGTGGGCATCTTTGTTCATAAGATGTGTTTCTTGCAGGGTACAATTAGATTGGTCTTGTTTTTTAATCCATTCAGCCAGTCTGTATCTTTTAACTGGAGAGTTGATGCCATTTACATTCAAAATGACTATTGCTAAGTAACAACTTGGTCTTGCCGCTTTTCCATAAATATTCCTATTTTTTATATTGGATTTCCCCTGTACTTTTACTGGGAGATTTTCTGCCTTCACATTCTTTCATAGTGATGACCATGTTTCTGTGTGTAGTGCGTCTCTAAACATCTTTTGTAAGGCTGGACAATGGTGACAAATGATTCCAATTTCTGTTAGTTATGGAAGGTCTTTATTTCACCTTCATTCATAAATGAGAGCTTTGCAGGGTACAGTATTCTTGGTTCACAGTTTCTTTCTCTTAAGACTGGGATATATCTAACCATCCACTTCTATCCTGCAGGGTTTCTGATGAGAAGCCAGCTGTAAGTTTAATTGCAGATCCTCTGAAAGTAAACTGGAGTTTCTCTTACATACATTTTAGAACCTTTTCTTTATGTTTTACTGAAGAAAGTTTGACTACAATGTATTGTGGTGAAGATCTTTTCTGGTAATGTCTATTAGAAGTTTTATGTTCTTCCTGTACTTTGACTTCCCTTTATTTTTCTAAATTAGGGAAGTTTTCTGTAATTATTTCACTAACAAGGCCTTCTTTTTTTTTTTAAAGCTTTTATTTAAAGAATGCATTTTCAGGGGCCAGCGCTGTGGCTCACTTGGTTAATCCTCCACCTGTGGCGCTGGCATCCCATATTGGCGCCGGGTTCTAGTCTCAGTTGCTCCTCTTCCAGTCCAGCTCTCTGCTGTGTCCTGGAAAGGCAATGGAGGATGGTCCAAGTACTTGGGCCCCTGCACCCGCATGGGAGACCAGGAAGAAGCATCTGGCTCCTGGCTTTGGATTGGCATAGCTCTGGCTGTACCGTAGTGGCCATTTGGGGGGTGAACCAACGGAAGGAAGACCTTTCTCTCTCTCACTGTCTATAATTCTGTCAAATAAATAAAAAAAATGCATATATTCTAAGTATAAGGGCTTCTAATCTATTCTCTCTTTCCATGCCTTCAGGAATGCCTAAGACCTATATGTTGGGTGATTTGATAGCATTCCATAAATCTCCAGCACTGTTTTTAATTTCTCAATTTCTTCCTTCATTTTTTTCTTTTGGTATGACTATAAAATTTCCAAAGATTTGTCTTCTAACTCAGATAATGTTTATTCTGCCCCACTGAGTCTGTTGTTAAGGATTTCTATCACATTTTTTAATGTGGTCTATTTAATTTTTCATTTCTGATATTTCATTTTGATTTCTCTTTAAATCTTAATTTCATGGGAAAATATTAATGGGATATATGGATTTCTTTAATTCATGTATTTGCTTCTGATTGCTTCTAAGTAATCCTATGATTAATTTTTTGAATTTCATTTCCAACATTTCTTCAATCTCTCCTCTTCACATTGTAGTATTGAAAAGTTACTGTGTTCCTTTGGGGAGGCATCATGTTATCTTCCTTATTCTTGTTTCTTGAATTTCTGCGATTAATTTTAGACATTTTTGGAGATACTTGTTGATTTTGTTTTGCCTTTGATGGATTTCAGCTTCGGACTATGCCTCTGTGTCTTGGTGGGGTGTCTCCTCTTACAGTAAGTACTTGGAGACGTTTGCTGGGTGTGGCCAAGGAGCTCTGTTCAGTTTCCAGGATTAGGGGAGTATCCAAGGTGACACCCAAATTGTGCATGATAGATAACTTCTTCTTCTTCTTTTTTTTTTTTTAAATCAAGAATGATTTGATGAACTCTGTTGGCATATTCTCACTATCATCTCCTCTCCTTCAAGGCGACTGCTGCACTCTTGTATCAACTCACTCTCCAAAGCTGGTGCTGAGGCTCTCAGCTGCTGTGGTCCTGTGTTTTTTGTGCTCAAGCTGCATATCCACGCCAACCACACAGATCCACATTGTCCCTCTAACTTCTGTCAAGTTTCCATTGCAGTTTTCTCCCTGACTCTTCCCTTCCTTCCTTCCTTCCTTCCTTCCTTCCTTCCTTCCTTCCTTCCTTTGTTCCTTCCAAATTTATTTATGTATTTGAAAGAGAGAGAGAGAGAGAGAGAGAGTTCATCACTGGTTCATTCCCCAAATAGCTGCAATATCCAGGACTGATCCTGGGCTGATCCATCCCAAAGCCAGCAGCCTGAAGCTCCATCCAGATTTCCCACTTGGGTGTCAGGTACCCAAGCACTTGGGTCAACCTCTGGTGCTTTCTCAGGTGCATTAGTAAAGAGCTAAATTGGAAGTGGAGCAGCTGGGACTCCAGCCAGCACCCATATATGCTGCCAGATTTTCAGGTGGTAGCTTAAGACAATGAGACATAACACTAGTCCCAAGTCTCTTTCTTTCAAAGAGTGTAAGATTGAAGTGGGCGTATGTAAAATGAACCAGCAGCATACTGCAGTGCCTATGCCTTAATGGAAACAATGACATGTGAAGTCCAAATGGACTACAGCACCTTCTCCTCTTTTAGAGAGGCAGTAAGCAAGAAAGTTGTATCAGTGAGATAATAATTCTGTATCTCTGAATCTCTTAGTGATTAAAAGAGAAAAATTGTAGACTCTTTGAGAGCAGGTGATCTTAGGAGAGTTTTAGTGGAGTCAAGCAACATGACTGGATAATGGAACTTGGATGAAAGTGGGAAAATGAGTTGTTCCTAGCAGCAGGGTGGCTAAAGGTGTTTTCTTTAATTAAATTTATTTGAGGAGAGAGAAAAAGAGAGGGAGAGGGAAAGGGAGAGGAAGAGGAAGAGGGAGAGAGAGAAATAGGAATCTCTCATCCTCTGATTCACTTACTCAAATACCTGAAATGGGTGGGCCTGGTTTCAGTCATAGCCTACAACCAGGAACTCAGTCCAGGTCTCCCAACTACTTACACTATGTCTGCAGCCTCCAAAATGCACATTAGCAGGAAGCTGGAATTGGGAATGGAGTTGAGACTTTCAACCACTAGGCTAAACACTTACTTCTAAGGGTGTTTTGAGACCAAAAAATTGAAAGTTAAGTGTTAATTTGTGTTCCTATGACTTAAACATCATCTATTTATCCAAGTCTGAAGGAGAATCTTCTTATGTCTATGTTTTAGAGATAAAATAGAACAGTCCCATGTATGAATGAATATGGGGGGAAAATCAAGGGTGAGGAAAAGACTAAAGAATGAGGTTGACAGTTCCAGCAAGAAACAAAAGTAGAAGCCAAGACATGATACTAGAACTCTAAGCCAGAGTTGTCCAAAAGAAAATACAGTCCCAAGAACACACTTGCTTTTCTGCAAGATGTAGGACAAAGGTTCTGGAAAATTTAATTTCTGGAATGATAGAGTAATCTCAGCTGATACTAGGTAACACATATAGGTACCCAGTTAGTTGGAAAAGTGTGGGGCCAGATTAGGGTCTGTGTAAAGGAAAGAAACCTATATATATAATTTGTATTCTGTTTTGCTATACAACTGAGGGGAATGTGTTGTAATAAAAAACAAAAATATGTACCCCTCCTTAGCCTGAACTATCTTATTAAAGTCTTGGCACTGTCTCTCAGTGAGTATGTGACATTTGTAAATTTCCTACCATTCAAGACTGTAGTTTCCTCAGGAGTAAAATAATCATAATAATATCTGCTTGCAAGGTTATACAGGGCACAACATCTGGATGATAGTAAGTGCTTAATTAATTGTAACCATTGTCATTATTTCTGCTAATAAAAGAGAACAGTCATTATGTACTTAATATGTGCTGGGCACTGCTCCTAGCATTTTACTTGATTTAGCTCACTTAATCATTACAACATAAGGTAAACAAAAATATCTTTATTTTACAGATGAGAAAATGTAGACAACATGGTTGGTAACTTTCCCAAGGGCACATTGTCAGAGTCCCAGGCAGTATGTGAAGCCAAAAAGAGCCCATTCTTCCTCCCCTGTAAGTTATGCCAGAGATTAACAGGTCTCAGGATCATGCAAGTAGACTTCCCTGATATGTTGGACTTTAGCTTGGCATGGAAGGATATAAAGGTTTGCTGAATCACACTTCACTCCTAACCAACTGTGCAAAGGTAAGAATACTGTAGTGGACATGGAGAGAAGGGAGGAAATAAGAATGGATGAAACCATGAAGGCTTATACAAGGAAGTAGTGGAAGTAAGGTAGGGAAGTAGGTGTAATGGGGCTGAGGTTGCCGAAAGGTTTATTGTTTTGAACTTGTAGAATACCAACAGGCTGTGGGTATGTTGAATGAAGTAACTGACAAAAGCCAGCTAAAAATGGTACAGCTAAGATCCCATGAGGCCAAACCTTAGCAGCATGATGATCCAGTCCTTATGTTGTTCACACTGAGCATCAGTTCCTGAGGATCTGCATCAGACGGGTCATGCAGATAATTGGCAGGAAGCAATCTGGAACAAAGACTAACTGATTCAGGCTTATTCTACCTACCCCTTCATACGATCAGGTGAATTGATAGATAAGAGAACAGGGAGAGGGAAAGATGGGAGGAGGGACCCAGTGCAGCATATCTATTGGTCTAAAAAAAAAAGCCATGTACACTTCAATGTCTCTAGCTTTGTCCATGTAGCCCTGCCTGACCATCATTCTTTCTTACCACGGCTGCTTTACTTTTCTGTATGGTATCAGTGTATCAAGTCCAATAAGTTCTGTCCTTCTCCAAACTTTTGGGCTCCAGTACCAATAATAGTAAACATCAAACAATGCGTTGCCTGTTATTATGGATGGAGACTTAGAAGTCCCACAGTTGAGCTGAATGAGGCAGACAAGTGTGTCCATTTATCCCCATTTCCAGTTGCAATTATGGAACACACCAAGCCTAGTTCTTTGACATCATGGTACTGTCTTTGATCTTAGATGAACTACTGAATTGGAACATCGTGCTTTGACATTGTGTTGTGCTTACCTCTTCATCTGACTATTTCTCTCATTGTTTGCCGTGGCTGCAAAATCCAGC
Organism: Lepus europaeus; assembly: GCF_033115175.1. NCBI lineage: Eukaryota > Metazoa > Chordata > Mammalia > Lagomorpha > Leporidae > Lepus > Lepus europaeus. Next base: position 127,079,776 of record NC_084828.1, read on the forward strand.
ACATTTGTGACTGATACAAAGGAAGGAATTTGTAAATCCTTTGAGCTGCATAAAAAGTGAATGTAAGTTGTAACAAGATAAAATGTTCAGAAATACTCCTGACCTAGACATCAGGAGCATTTATCTTATCTACATAAGTTTGTACCATTTTTGTCCTTAGAATTATTTTCTTTTGATTCTCTCACCTCTTGATTTCACTTACATACTTGACATTTCTTTCCACTAAATCTATGCCCTGACTTTTGCTGCATTGTTATACCAGGAAGTGTTTGTGAATTTGGTACCATGAGCAGTGCAATGTGCAGCAGGAATAATGCGGGGATGGGAAGCTGAATTTTTAGACTGTATCCTATTTTGAAAAAGATTAATTTTGAATCAGATTAATGAACAAATCTTAAATAGAAGCTATAGTCATTAAACTATGATTCTTCCTTTCCTAAAAGAACTGTATTCTTTAGTAAAAGAATTTTGATTTGGAGGAATCCTTAGAAATAATTTAGTCCTGTGATGAAAAAGCTCATTTTTTTTTTAGTGTTAAATTCTACTCTGAAATGTTATGATGAAGTTAATAGTAAGTCATTATTTCATGAAAAAATAATATCTTGGCTTATAAGGTTATATAATTTATTGATCATGTGTTACAATTAAGAATGACATAAAGATTTTCCTTTCCCAAAAATTGCCACTCTCTTCTCTCTAAATGACAACTTAAGTAGACATTATTTTTCACCTAAATGTGTCTAACATAACTTTTAAACACTGAGTTCTTTTGTAAAGTGATTATAGATGACATAGTAGATTAGCAAGTTATCATTTTGTTTTTACTCTTTCTGACAAGTTATATATGTTGTATGATTATTTCAGAGCAGAGACAATCCAAAGAGAATCATATACGCTAGTAACTGTTGAGCTGGTGACCTGGAAAGAGATGCATGTTTAGGTAGTGAGACTTCTCAGTGCTCAGAGGATGTTATTTGGTTACAGCCTGCTGATCCCTCAGATCACTTCTCAGCCGGCCTGTGACATATCTTTGCTCTTTCTAATATTCAAAGGAATCCCAGGGATTAAACTGTGTTTCATTTTTCTTAAATCTGCCTTGAGGCTTCTCTTCCCTCCATACACGTATGTCAGATTCAGAGTTTTCCCATCTTTTCCACTTTTTTTTTTTCATCACAATGTAAAGTGTAGAGGATCTTTCATTTAAGGATCTTATTATTAATTATTAAAAGAAAAGAGGGAGCTGGTGCTGTGGTGCAGCAGGTTAAAGCCCTGGCCTGAAGTGCCAGCATCCCATATGGACGCCGGTTCTCACTCTGGCTGTGCTACTTCCCATCCAGCTCTCTGCTATGGCCTGGGAGAGCAGTAGAAGATAGCCCAAGTGCTTGGGCCCCTGCACCCTGTGGGAGACCGGGAAGAAGCTCCTGGCTCCTGGCTTCAGATTGGCACAGCTCCAGCTGTGGTGGCCATCTGGGGGGTGAACCAGCAGATGGAAGACTTCTCTCTCTATCTCTACCTCTCTCTATAACTCTGTCTTTCAAATAACTCTTAAAAAAAAGAAAAGAGATCCAAGATAACAAAAATCACACTCATTGTACCCTCATACAAATATACATTTTTCAGTCATTCACATGAAATACAAAAAAAAAATTATAGGGCATCTGATGAAAACAAGCCTTGTTAAATTGTAAAGGAAGTATGCCTTGTTTTGTATTTGGAGAAGTAAATCTTGAATCCAATAAATAATAAAATAATATCCATCTGATTCTGGGATATGTAATCAATAGTAATTGAAGTAGTTCTTTGATTCTGGAGTTGTGAAAAAAGAATTAGTTAAGGATAAAAAAATCCACACACTGTAGCAAAACATGTATTCCATTTAATAGTTATAGTTGCACTATGAACTGCTAAGAGTATGTCTCATAATAATAGTCATTATTTAATGTTTCTTCATTATTGTATGAATTACACTAGCTGATAATGGTCTTACACACAATCGTCAACACAGTAACTTCACCCCAACTTTTAGTAGACGACCTTACTACATTCCAAAAAGGGAAAATAAAAGCCCATCTTGATTTTCTACAACTACTTTATTCATTTTTGTGAATCTGCACTCATTTTTTCCTTCCTATTACAGGGAAGAAATTTTCCTTTCAGGGTTAACACAGTAGTGTTCAGGTGGATGCTCAACAACCTGCTTTCTGTCAAAAAGAACAAAACCCCCAAACCAGCCCTGTTTTGTAGCATTAGCTGGCTTTTGTAGTGTACATAGGGAACTTAAAGTTCATTAGAATGGAATTATTTTGTTTCATTTTGGTGTGAAAAATTTTGAAACCCACGCATATAAGGGTTCTTCAGAAAGTTCACGAGATGCATATTTTGGTAAACTGCATGGATTTCAAATATTTTTTGCAACAAAATAAGCATCTTTTCATTGCATTTTCCATGAACTTTTTGCTTCAACCAAGCCAATTTCAAATTACCCATATCACATCACTGAACAAAGCATGGAAAGGGAGGTACACATGGGATTTGCAGGCCAGTGTAGGCCAGCTCCAGCACACCACCCAGTCATTCACTCTGTTTACAGAAGAAGCAATGGAGGATAGGGTAGTTATGTACAGACTCCACATTCAGATTTGCCTGAGTTTTATATTCAGGTTCTAAATATTAATACTCATTCCTAAGGTGTGGAGCAAGTTACGATTTTTCCATACATCAACTACATAATTTTAAAATAATGGTGAATAAATTTGTATTTCATAGAAAAAGCAGTATTATGTATCAAATCTATAACAAAAGGATACATTTCTTTGACGTATGATAGATTTACTAATCTCCATTTTACTAATGAAGACATTAAGGAACTTTATTCTCCAGTTACTGCTCTAAATCTTTCCTTTTGATCAGTGATCTTTGTGATAGGAAATAATTTCAAGAGTTTTTACAATTCAGAGCTCTTACCGTACATATCAAGGAATCAGTGTGAGGTTTCTGCACACTACCAAGTATGTATATTGTGTTCCTACATTTGGATTCTGGGGAAATGATCATGAACAGAGTGGACTCACTCTGACCCGTACTTAGAGAAGTATTCTATTTTTTGTGGATCCCCATGAACTTCTTACTTTAATATGGAAGTTAAGATAATACTTTGGCCTCCTGGATATTGATATCAATTCAAACTCTTTTCAGTATTCTCAAAAGATCCTGCTTGTATCTTCTCCTATCCAAATAAATGGTCTTAGGTCCCTTGCAGAAGGACTATAGAGAATCCTTACCCATATCATCTTACTGTAGAGATAGATTGACTTATGAGAACCTAATCTTTTTTTGCCCAGTTTATAGGTTTCAAGAATATCTGGCTTTGGTATGGACTTGGGTACAGCTTTTTTGGGTCATCTGCCCTTAACTATCCTATTACTATATTCAATTTCTTTGGATTACATAAATCACACTTAATTTTTGCTTGTTCTCCATCTATCTTTACCACAAAGTATCACATTCTATTAAATATCTTTGCAGACCAAGACTGGAAGACTAACCCATCACTCATTCCAATATTGTACCTGTTTCTGACATACAGTTTCTGTTATTCTGGGTCCTATTATCCTTAGTTTTTATAACATCATATCCTCCCTTCAACCTTGGGTCACACAGGACAGCCATCACTGAGTTTCTCAGTTACCAACATGCTGTTTATTGCTTTGGTAAATCAAATGTCCCCTGTGCCGTCCCATGGCTCACAAAGAGTTGATGGGTTTCTGGGTTAAATAGTACATTCCCTCTGGATGAGCACTTCTCTGATCCTTTTGCTCTTTTCCACCAATGCAGTGCTAGCATTACTGCTTAACTTTTTCAGCAGTGTTTCTTAGTGTGTTTGCCAGCATGTTACGTTTTGTATTATATGAAAGGTTTGATTCAATACTCTAGTTATTGAAATTGATGTTCTGTTCTCTCACCTCCACCTTGATTTAGCACTCTCAGAATCCTATGTTTACTGTCATGACTGTTGACAGTTCAGAGTAAGGTTTTAGAGCTCTGTAGGTGTACAGATATACTTCTAAATACATGGAAATTTGAGTTAAAATAGTACATTTTAAAAAAGATTTTATTTATTTATTTGAGAGTTAGAATTATAGACAGTGAGAGGGAGAGACAGAGAGAAAGGTCTTCTCTCCATTGGTTTACTCCCCAAAAAGGCCACAACAGCCGGAATTGCGCCTATCTGAAGCCAGGAGCCAGGAGCTTCTTCCTGGTCTTCCATGCGAGCACAGGGGCCCAAGGACTTGGGCCATCTTCTACTGCCCTCCCAGACCATAGCAAAGAGCTGTATTGGAAGAGGAGCAGCTGGGACTAGAACCAGTACCCATATGGAATGCTGGCTCTTCAGGCCAGGGCTTTAACCTGCTGTGCCACAGCGCCAGCCCCCCAGTAGTACATTTATTTTGATGCAAAAAAATTTTGAAAGCCATATATAGCTGTTAAATAATATACATTTCACATCAACAATTTTAAGGCCCCTTATGTGTAATCCTTTTTATCTTTTACAGCACTTTTTGAAAACGTTTATTTATTCAGTTTCATCTTCTTGAAAGGGAGAGCAAGAGTGAGTGAAAGAGAGATTGAGAATCTATCTGCTGCTTCACTCTTCAAATGCCCTCAACAGCCAGGCCTGGGTCATATCAAAATCAGGAGCCTGAAGCTGCATTTGGGTCTCCAACATTGGTATCGGGACATAAGAACTCAAGCCATCTTCTGCTGCTTCCCAGACTATTAGCAGGAAACTGGATCAGAAGCAGAATTGTAGGATCTTAAACATGGACACTCTGATGGGATGCAGATATCCCAAGCAGCAATTTAATCCTCTAAGCCACCATTCATACCCCCTTTACAGCACTTTGTCTCCTGGATATGTTATAAATTATTCATTGTTGTTGGCCTGGAGCTCAAGAAGAGATATGGGAATGAATTCTGATGGACATGCATGCTGTCTTGTGTGAAGATTGGTTTAATGTGCCAACTCAGGCTACAGTCTTCAGTTATTCAAGCAATCACTATTTCAGGTGATCTTTCTACATGAACTGTGTGATCCTGCTTCACTGAGTTGAAAGGCCAGAAGATCTGCACTGACACTTCCCATAAGAGGAAATTCTGCCATGGCTTTCACCTTCAGTGTTGCCCGGCAGTTCCAATCTACTTTTCCTAATAGGTGCACTATGGATTTCCGCTTTACCTAGTCTAGCTAGTTCTCACAGCTGCTTACGCTACTCTCTTGCAATCAATCTTTTAATATATGTTTTCTACTGGCCTTGTTTCTCTGGTAGGATCCTGACTGATATAATTTTAAGGTACAGACATCACATCTTCAAGGAAGCATGCATTGCTAGCCTTAAACAGAGACAACTTGTCCAATCCTATAGTTCTAAAGGGTTCAAAGACTTTAGGGATTCAGAATTTTCAAGTGCATGCACCATATGTACTCATCCCAAGTCACAGGATCCCACTCTTCCCCAAATAATCTTGGCATTGAGATTTTAGAGATTGGAGAATTCAACTTCTTCTGCATTTACTCCATTGTCACAATTAAGTCTTGGACCTAATCTTCAGTACAGCTGTCCGTAGATGAAGAGAATGGAAATCTCTTTATATGGCACCATACTATTCTTGATATCCTAAGGATACTTAACCTTATCATTTCTGAATACTGATATTCCCCTCCAGACCAGACTTTCTTTCATTATTTTATAGCTCTATGACTAACATTACCATCTTTCCAATTTTGTAATCTGGAGAAATGAGTTATTCTGGATAAAGCCTCATTTTATTACCTTTATTTACCAACTTCTGAGTGCTGTCAGTTTTGTTTTTCCAGTATTTCTTTCCTCCATCAATTTTCTTTCACTTCAACTGCAACACTTTAGTGTTAGTTATATCACCTCCATGACAGATTATAACCTTCTAGCTGATCTTTTGCATCCACACTTCATTCTACGTCAGTTGGGGTGGTCTTCAGGAAGTTCAATTTTGTTTATGTTGCTCTCTTACTTGAAACTCTATGGTGGCTTCTCTTGGGCCTTAAGATATTGAGCAAAGCCTTAACCTAGCCAAGGTTCTGTTGTGAGCTCTGGTTTCATCTTACCATGCATTGCCCCTCACTACTTCTGTGCCAGCTACTGCATGTGCAGTTCTTCCTTTCGCCACTAAGCCTTTGTGTGTGTTGTATTCTCTCCTTGGAATGCTTGCCCACACACATACTCCTTTTTCTTAGTTTCAGTAATATTTTACATGTCAATATTTTTTTAATACTGATGGAAATATTCTCATTGAGAAGATTAATAGATAAGGATTGGGAGTCATGAAGTATGGTTTCCTACTTGGAGTCAAGTGAAAATGTATCCCTTATTTGGGAACCGCCCTACTAGCTGTTGCTGGTGTCATACCATTGAACATCTCGAGATAACCATAGAAAAGCGCTTTGCTGTTTCATCACTTCCTGATATTATGAAGATTATAAACACACTCCAAAATGCCAGACACATACTAATTTTGACTAATCCTCATCTTGCATGATATGAATTTCTAATTCCTATGTGAATAATTATTATTAACTGCTAATGGTAAAATGAGGTGGAGGTTGTTATTCTTGCTTTGACACTTATCCCTTGCCTTCAGACTGTGATGTGTTCAAATAGCTACTGTCCTGAGTGTTCTGTGTCCTGCTGGACCCATGTTGTTTCCTCTGCCTGGGAGGCTCCCTGTTCTGGGCCCCTCTGAACATCTTGAATTTTATAATCCTTTCTGTTTCACTTTACATGATTTCTTTTTCTCATTCCATGTCCTAAGCATTCTGTCATCCCAGCAATCTCTCTTATCTCACAACTCATATTTTCTGCCACTCTCTTTGGGTAAATTCACACATCCTTGTATTTTGGTCTTATGGGCACATACCTTATCTTTATCCTATTTTGAGATCCTTGAAGATATTTATGTTTGGTAATTTAAAAACCAAATTCCCCCACTCTACCTGGTAAAGGGCCTTGCTCAAAGAATGTAATGAATAGTTCTTGAATAAATCATTCAATTTAAAGAATTTTGGTGACGAGTAAAGAATTAAGAACCAGGCTTTTTTTTTTTTTTTTTTTTTTTTTTTTTTTTTTTTTTTGACAGGCAGAGTTAGACAGTGAGAGAGAGAGAGAGAGAGACAGAAAGAAAGGTTTTCCTTCCATTGGTTCACCTCCCCAAATGGCTGCCATGACCGGAACTGCACTGATCCGAAGCCAAGAGCCAGGTGCTTCCTCCTGGTCTCCCATGTGGCTGTAGGGCCCAAGCACTTGGGCCATCCTCCACTACACTCCCAGGCCACAGCAGAGAGCTGGACTGGAAGAGGAACAACCGGGGCAGAACTGGTGCCCCAACCAGGACTAAAACCTGGAGTGTCGGCGCTGCAGGCGGAGGATTAGCCTATTGAGCCGTGGCTCTGGCCAGAACCATGTTTTTGGTTACCCAAGATTTTGGTCAATATGCAAATGGCTATGAGAAACCATAGAAGAATTTCAAGATCCAGAGGTTAAAAAACAAATAAAATAAGGCAGTGGGTGCAAAGCATGATAAGATCCCAGAGGCTGAGAACGGAGACAATTCTTGAAGAAAAGAAAATTGAGACAAAAGCTTAATACTGGATGACTCAATTGAAATGGCTAAAATTGCACAAATTTGAAAATCATGGGCAAGTTAAAAGTGTGTGAAATCATGTAAACCTCTCTGCTTGGAAGAATTGTTCCTTTCCTAAAGTCAGAAAAGAAAATACCTGATTTGAGTGGGAAGATACAAAGCAAAAGGATATTTCAGTAATATAATCAGTCTTGGGAAGTAGAATGACAAACTTAAAGAAAAGAAATGTGGAGTAAGAACTTTGTCAGACTGCTCAAGGGAAAATGGGAATGCAGCCAAAAACAGGAGGTTAAAAACTCAGGGAATGGTTTTTGATGGAAGAAGGGGAGTCGGGAGTGAGGATAAGAAATAAGACATAAAAGAAGTTCTCAAGGTTGGAGTGTTAGCTTGAATCACTGTCTGGGATGCCAGCACCCCAAATCAGAATGTTTGGTTTGAGTCCTGACTAAGCTTCTTCTTATTTATTTCCTGCTGATGTGCACACTGGGAGGCAGCAGATGATGACTCAATTACTTGAGTCTCTGTCATCCAGGTGGGAGACCTAGACTGAGTTCCGGACTACTGGCTTTGGCTTAGTCCAATTCTGGTTGTTGTGGATACTTGGGGAAATGAACTAGGATATAGAAGGTATTTATCTCTTCTCTCTCTCTGTCTCTCCTTCTTTTAAACAAAAACACAAGTAAGTAAATAAAAAATTTTAAAAGATTTCTGTGAAGCTTTAGGATTTATATTTTGTTTTCTTTCTATTGTATTTTTGCCTTAATGTAGTAATAACTTTCTGGTTGACTGCATTCAATTTTCATTCTGATGTGATATTATGTAGGTACATTTTATAGTGAGAATAATACCAAATATATCTTCAAAAAGCACTGAATGATTCTTCTTTGTTTTCTTTTGATTACACTAGTCACTTTGAACAAAAGGTATTAAAAGTTAGAAAATCTAGAGGTCATAAAACTGTAACCACATCATTCAATCTCACAGTCCTTACATTCAAAGAGTCAAGAAAGATAAAGATCTTTAGTTGACATCAAGGCATACCAATTTTCAATACCTCACTTCACGCTAATACATTTTATGCATGAGCTCATCTCTTCTTTCATATTATATGCATTCCTTTGTGCTTATAAAAGTTTCTCAACACAAGACTCATTGTATTCTATCACTCTTACATTCTGGAATGCCAGCGCTCAAATAGTAATGATCTCATAGTTAATGAATCAAGGCTTAGATGTAGTATGAAAAGGACAGATTATTGCTAGGAGAATCAGGGACATGAAATGTATTTTGAATTTTGAATTAAACATGCACAAACAAAAGAGGGGCTCAATTTTGTGCAATATTCATGATTATACATAAGAATGTCTTTCCTTTTCCTTGAAGGGAGATTTAATAGCACACATATTATTTACTTATTGAAGTAAAAATTAAAAGCATTAAATGTAAGCCAAATAGCTGCAGTGAAAATGTATCTTAACTTGCAAAGTATTCTTCAGGATACAAGAAAGCTTTGGTTGTAGCTTGACATTCAGGATTGTTGGGTAGAATATTGTATGAGTCTGTTAAATGTCAGAAGAGAATGAAAATAGCTCCAGCAAATACTTTCCTTGGTCTATAATGTACATATTGCTTTTATGTAGTATTTAAAAATTTCCTGCATTTAAAAATACTTGGCATCAAAGAATTCTTATTTATCCTTTCTCTCAATAATAATCTAAGGATACGTGAGTATTCATCTCTCTCTCTCTCTCTCTCTCTCTCATTCTCTCAACCTGTCTCTCACTTTATAGGCAGAGGAGCTGAAACAGAAACATTAGCTTTGTCAACAGTAATAAATACCAGAATTATCTGAGAGATCATGGAGAAATATTCCCAGAATGCCTATGATATTGAAAATCCCGTCTCATCAGTGGGACTTAACTGGTATTATATAACAATAAATGTTTTTCATTAGAGTTCTATGATCATGTGAATTAGTCATTTTGGATAATTGTTCTAACCATGTGTTAGTGGCAGAATTGAATGCATATGGGTAGCACATTCTCCAGGACTGAAAACTTTCTGAAATGCCTGCTGATGTTCTATCAATGATTTTATGTTGTGTCAGGCCAAACATTTTGTTTTCAGTTTTAATTTAATTTTTTTTTCAAAATCACATGTGTACATAATTTGAGTCAGAGTATTGTACAAGGTTTGTTACCCAAACAGTATCAACTGTCTTCTTCCTTTCTTCTCCTGGGAGGTCACTACTTTTACCTCCTTTAGCTGACTTTCTTGGTATCATGAATCTGAACCTGTTTTTAATTGTTACTCTGTGATTTTTTTTAACTTTTAACTATTAAATGTTGAATTTCTGTTGTATATGACAAGGACTGAGTTCTAGTATCTCTTTGAGGTCTTCCTACCCTTTCCAATTCTTATAATTTTGCATACAGGAATAGTAAATATTTATATTATTACCACTATAAAATGCAATTCACAGCTGAGCCATGTAGCAAGCTCTTATTTTTTTATGTTCTGTACAACTATTTGTTTTCACTGCAGTCATTTGTCATTCTTTATCTTCTATTGTTTAGTTTCCTAATGTGTTTATAGTTAATTCAACCTCAAACCTTTCAGCAAACTTTTGATAAAAAGAGCAGTAAATCTTTTAGACTTTTAATTTTTTAGACCTTGTGGTCTCTGTCACAGCCACTCAACTTTGCTATTTTAGGTCTGGCACCCAGACTGTAGTTTGCAGGCGTGGTCTAAATTATCCATCAAGATGTCCAGTGGTTCAAATATTCTATTATTTTTTTTTATTTGTTTGTCTCCTTTAGAGAAGTTTCTCATTGAGAACCCCTGGGTTGCTATCTCACCTTTGTCATAGATGCCTTTCTTGGGTCCCCACCATGATTCTGGGATGGTCTTTGCCTCTTTTCTTTTGGTGACCCTCTCGTTTTCTATATCCTGTATCTTACTTGGCTAACTTCCTCATTTTTGTTGAAATCATTTTCCAGAAAGTTTTACAGAGAAAGGCTGCATAGGAGATAATGTGAATTCTTTCTTAATCTGTGGTTTTGCAAGAATCAAATATGATATGAGGTGCTTTGTTTGCATTTTTGCTATTTCCATTAGACTAGCAGAATTTGACTAGCAAAAACTAATAAAAGCTAAGTGAATTTCATGTAAAACATTATTTTATCCTGCTATTTCTAAGTAGATAAGGAAACAATGAAGAGTCAAATGGAGGGTTTGGTGTTGTGGTGCATTGAGCTAACTTGTTGCCTATAATGTTGGCATCCCATAGCAGAGCGCCGGTTCAAGTCCTGGCTGCTCTGCTTCCAACTTAGCTCCCTGCTAATGTGTCTTTGAAGTCAGGGCAAGATGGTCCAAATACTTCAGTCTCTGCTACAAGTGGGAGACCCTAGATGGAGTTTCAGGCTCCTGGCTTCAGCTGGGCTCGGTCCATCCTTGGTTGATAAGTCATTTGAGAGTAAACCAGCAAATAGAAGTCTCTCTCTCTCTCTCTCTCTCTATCTCCTTATGTTTCCTTTCAAGTAAATAAAATACATCTTTAAAAAACAAGAGTCAAACAGATGTCTGGTGCTTGTGACCGCAGTACTCTGCTGATTTATCATAGTTTCCTTCTTCAAGTAAAACCACCCAGGAGATGGAGGAAGCCGGCTGGCAGGGAATATATGGGTGCCAGTGTACAAAATAGGATGGAGTTAAATTCACAGGCATTTGTTCTCTTAATCCTGATAGCTCTAGAGTAACTTTCATTGAGATTTCCATCATAATGGTTGACTAACTGGTCCATAGGATACTTGCGCTAGGAAATTTCAGGGAATTCACGTTGATGCCTCAGACAAATGTTTCCCCTGAGCAGAGGGGACTGGCTGTGCATTTTGGGGTCTTTCTCAAGAAATAACAAATTGTATAATACTGAAATTTGTGTATAACACTTATTGCAGTTGATTGTAGTATTAAATATATTTTAAATATTTGATTTTCCTGTGTGTAGAAAATCAAATGCTTTAATATATATTCAAATAAGCATGTTTTAAAAATAATTTTTGGCATTCCATTCCTCTAACTTGAATCTGTAGAATTCTTCTTCAAAATATGAATTTGCTAAGTCACTATTTCTTAAAGTTGTGTTTACAGATTTCTTCACTAAGTTAAACCTCAATCAGCTTCAAAAGACGGGGGGCTGCGCATGCGTGAAAAGGGTGAAAAGGGAAAGTTTGATCTAGGATAACATCCAGAACTGAAGTCCCGCCTCCCAACTTCCAACCCCCGCCCCTGAACTAAAAGAAAATAAATGAAAATAGGAGGGTGGGATAGCTTTAGGAAATGAGGGATTTGACATTACAAGTGTCCTGACTGGACACTTCTTCCTACTCTTCCACACAGGTTGTGTTGTGGGCCACACCAACCAGAAATTGCCCTATCATATATTTCTGCCTGGCTTCTGTTTTCTAACCCAGTAGATCCTACCAAACCTCTGGATCAAGTAGACAGGTTTGAACCTTCCTTTCTATCTCCTGGCTGACAGACCTCTCAAATAAAGCCCTTTTTTTTTTTTTTTTTCCAAAAAGCTTTTGCCGGAGTAATTGGCTTCTATGAGGGGCAGTGAGCACTTGCCTCTATCAACCTTTTTCATGGTTAAGAAAGCGATGAACCTTTTGACACCGTCATTGTTCAGAATCTGCCTTCCAGTATTTGATTCTGTCTTTGGAAAACTTCTCTGCAAGTACTATTTTTAACACCACTCTTCCTTTTAGGTGTAAGTAATCCAATTCCTCGATTCTATTTTAGAATGTTACTGAACCCTTCATAACCAGCAAGTTAAGGATTCTTCCTTTTTCAAAGTATATCTTTAATTACTTTTGGGTGAACAATTCTCATATTCAGCGAATTATTAGCAAAGTGGATCTCATTTATAGGGGAGTTTTTAATTGACTTATGGAGGGCAAGATAAAGAAATACGTTGTGAGCAAGCATTTGGCATACCAGTTAGGATGTAGATGGGATGGATGCCCACATCCCATATTGGAATTCTGGTCTGAGTCTGATTCTAGCTTCTTGCTTGTGCTCTCCTTGGGAGGCAGCAGATCATGGCTCAGGTAATTGGGTTCCTGCCACCCTCTTGGGAGAACTGGAGTGAATTCCCAGAGCTTGGTTTGGAGAGGCAGCTGTGAAATCGCAGGCAAAAAAAGATCTCCCTCCCCTTGCTTAATAGCAATCCTCCTGAGGCTGTCTGATATAGCCCATAATAGCTCTGCATTTACCTAGTGCATAGTAACTTGCAATCCCATGAGAGTTGCTTCTGCAAAAAAAGCTTTTCTGAGCTGTCATCAGGGCCACTGTTACAGCTGAACAGAACTGGCTGTAGCTAGCCTTATAACTGGAGCCTGTGCAGATCAGCTCAGACTTGGGGTTACCTTATACTTCACAGTAATGTTAAATGATGCACTTCTGATGGCATTTTAGTACCCATTTTGAACAGAAAAAGTATGTAAAGACAGGATTTGTCAAGGTGGGTGCTCAGAGAACTTTCCTCACCCATTTCCTCTGAACCTGCCATATTCTGTAGTTTTGTTTCACTCAGTTCTACCTCAATTACCCTAACTCCATAAATCCTGAACCTCTCTCTATGGGAGCATATGTCTGTTTATCTTATAGATCTGTTGTAAAAATAGATGTTCTCTTTCTCAGAAGTTTGAATCCAATGATCTTATAACTAACAGAGTGCAGAGTGCTCATGAGCAGGGGACCCTGTCCGAGAACAATTGCCAGCATTTGGGAAATGAACCAGCCTTTGGAAGCTCTCTGACTCTCTTTCTGCCTTTCGAATGAATGCATGAATCAATGAATGAGTAAGACATTTTCAAACAATGGATAAAAATATTAAAATATTGATAAAATATTTGAAAGAATGTAGTCTGCTCCCAAGTGTGGAAATAATGACCACTCAAATAAGAACAAGCAAGGGCTATTTATTTAGAACTTGCTATAGCAAGGAAGCCAGCCACTGTCTTTTGTGTTTGGTAGAAATTTAAAGGCAGGCAAAGATTGGGACTGCTTTTTGGAAGGAAAATGACCAGACTTCAGCTATGCCCCAACAGGAAGCTGTTGGGTGGGGAAGTTGGAGGTTGGCTAACTAAAGGTGAGACATTGGTTAGACTGGCGAGGGAGTATATTTGGCTTTCTCTATTGGTCCTAGCTGGAAGTAGGGGCCAATATTAGGAAAGCTGTCCATTATTTATGAAGTCTTTATCATTTAGGGGCAAATTGCTACAGGGCTTGTAGTTTGTTTTCCTGGAATGATTGCTAGAGATTGTGGGTCAGAACTGTATTTTAATACATGGTCTGGCTGTTAGGTGTCTGTACATTCAGTTTCTGAACAGAAATCAGAAATGTCTGTCATAAAAAAATTAAAATAATTCTCAAGTACTAACTTAAACTTCAGGACAGTTTTTCAATCATTATATTGATCTTGGTATTTTTATTCTGCCTATCAATAAAAGGTTGATTTGCTCCTCTTCCAGTTAGGGAGACTTTTTAATGATAAACTCCAGTAATTATGGAGTAGAAATCATTTGATTCAGTAAAATCGTGAATCAGTAAAATGACATAATCACACAAGACTTTTCCCTGCTTCTGAGACAGCATGAGGATACTTGTTCTTATCTGTTGCAAGGGTTGTAAGCACAGGATGCTTAGAATTCCTAATAAGAAAATTTCTATTGAACAGAGCCAAGCAAAGGCCATCCTATGACACTTTTATCATTTAGTTGAGCTCAAAGTTACCACAGTAATTTTGAAAACCACAAACATCTGCAGTGTAAAAATGACCCCACTCTTGTTTGTGGACCTGAAAATCTGTTGTGCTTGATATGGGAGGAATAAGTAATTTTTTTAAAATAACAAAGAAAAAGATAATACAAAACAAATGCAAATTATATATATAGGCTAATTCCACTTGTGGTAGTTTCCCTTTCTTGAAACAGAATACTCTGACATGGTAATTATCAATAATTAATAAGTAATAAGCAAAACAACAAAATGTCAGTCTTCATGTAACCTTGGCAGACTCCTGATGTTGCTTTGACCCTCATCAATCAGTCGAGCTAATTAGGAGAATCTGACAGCCATTAATATCCTTATGCCTGTGAGACAAGTGGCATGTTATAAATGCTGAAGAGTTAAAGGAGTTGTACTGTGGTGTGAATATACCATGGGCAGAAACCAACAGCGAAAGAGAAAATCTTCTTCAGTTGTTTCCTCCTGGGCTGCTATTTGCACCTCTTTCTAATAATGTGCTCATTCAGATTTTATTGTATTAGTAGCTCAGTGGAAGCATCATATATAAATAGTACAATTACCCGATTATATCTTTTAAATTGGAAGAATATATTGTATGTGCAATATATCTATATCTTTATGTTTTCCCAGGTATTCATTTAGACAACTTATCATTGTCAATAATACTAGCATCTACATTACTTTTGTAGCCTCTCACTTTAGCCACAAAGAAGCAAACAATGTGTGTGTGTTAGTTTTCTTAGACTTTTCCCCATGTAAATCATCAGCAATAAGAAATCACAAACACATTCTACCAAGTAAAATATGGCGGATCCATAATTAATAACTAGAAAACATAACTTTCCAGTACATTTTTGAGAACAATAATGGGATGCTATCATAGATATTCATTTCCATTTTGAATGTAGAAAATTCACATTAAAGACATTACATATGTTCTTGGCATCACCTCCCAACTCTGAGCTTTTGCTATAAATAGAGACAAGGTGTTAATTAAGCAAACTGCCAATCCAAATGAATAATGGGGTGCTGGAAATAGCATGGGTGAGGGCTTGACCTTTTGTGTTGAAGAAGTGCTCTAATGCTGAAATCTCAATTTTGGAGCTACGATTACAGAATAATGAGTATATGGGAGGGAAAAAAGGATGGTGGGATTTTCATGAATTCGTCCAGATCCTCCTAATTGGTTTTTAAATACTGTTGGAAAGCTTTAATTAAAGACTTTGTAAGGATATAAAATGAGTAAAGGTCATAGTGTTGTGGGAAACTTGCCCCCTTTCTGGGTTTGCTCCAGATTCTTTCCTTCATGTGAGAAAAGAATTCAAAGAGGAAGCATAAAGGTGTATAGGAAAGCAAGATTCTTTGAAAGGGATAGTACACACTCAGAGATGAGTTCAGGCTACCTCATTTCATGAGGAAGGAGGTTCTGCTGTCCCCATCAAGACTGGGGTTGTCCTTTGTTGGGGTAGTACCTGGAGCAGGGCCTGGCTGAAATTTCAAAGGAGATAGAGTTTGGGTGGGGCTTGAATACCCCTCACTTCTGTGACCTTTTGTTGGGGATCTTGAAAAAGTCATGGTGTAGGGTACATGTGGGGCTGGAGTACACATGGGTTATCTCTAGGAAGGTGTAACGGTGTCTTGTGTATAGGGAAGTGAGGGTCAGGCACATGCTGGGGAATGGTTGTGCCAAGTCTACAATCATGTCGGATCTTTCCAGTTCAAGTGCACAGAAGATGTTGGGGTTTGGGTGCAGGCATTTGGAGTGGGTGCTCACAGTGCTTCAGCTCTTCTTCATTTACTAGCCTCATAGCTGCCCACATCAATAGTATTTCTCCAATTCTATTCAATTCTTCAATAGCTATTTCTTCAATTCAAAAGTTACAAGTGAACATTAACAGAACTGATCCTTTTAAAGGCCCTTCTTAAATAATCTACATTAAGCAACAGCATTAAAAATAGGACCTCTTTCTTGCTGAATCTCATCCAGGACAAGTTAACAGAGCCACTTCAGCTCACAGGCAAGGAGTGGGGTGGGAGCATAGGGAGGCTTGTGGGAGGTGGTGCCCATGGTCAGTGCAAATCAGCCACCTTTTTTTGTATGTCCTGCAGAGAGTCATGTCTAGCTCGGTTACCTAGTTCAGGGTATTCCAAAACCTGCATCAAGCAATTCTACTATGGATTCTAACTGACACAATTAAGTTGGGAAAGTTTTTCTTGTCTACACATTTGTTCCTATTTGCATGAATGACCCATTCACCAGTTAGGACACTGGGTTATAAGTACCTGAGGTTTTGAAAATGTTGAGAAAACAAAATTATTATCTATGAAGATTCTTCTGATGTACCCAAAGACCTCAGCCCATGAGAATGGGAAACAGTTCAGTGAAGCCAATATATTACAAAGTTGTTTTTTTTTTTTTTTTACCTTAATAAAGTAGTTCTGAGCTTGAACAATTTGATTCTTTTTTTTTTTGGGAAAGCTTCAGGTTGAACAGAGAACAAGACCAAGGGAAATCTTACTATGTACTTGTATGACAGTTTTTTGATAGCCTACAATGGATAGGCTATATAAGGCATATTAAATCTTTGTGACACCTTTATGAAGCAAGTGCCATAATGGACATAAATGTCCATCTTGTAGATGAGGAGGCTGAAGCATAAGAAGTGATTTGCCAAAACACATTATTCTATTTAAAGGTTTATCGTATACAGGACTCAGTGTCCAAGATATCTTAACGATTCATTGTGATCACTTGTTTTCAACTGGGCTCCAGAAACTGTGACTTTCATTTCTTCAGGATATTCTGTTCAGCTTCAGTCTTAGCCTATGTCCAGAACAATAAAACCATGTGGCTCTTTCCATCGAACTCCAGCACATCTATGTGGATAAACTGAGTATTCATATATTCATTGCCAAAGCAGGAGTATGTTTATCGTGGTTAGGAATAAGCCAGCGCCTTTTCTCCATGGTGTGTCAATGATGAGGATTTTAATAAGTGGGCCTCCCTCTCCTAAACTGATTGTTGTTTAATCCATTTTGTGTTTCCATATCAATAGCTGAGATTGGATAATTTATATTATGCATAAATGAATTGCTCACAGCTCTGATAGCTGGGAATTCCAAGACTGAACAGCTGACATTGTTTGGCTTTCTTGGTCAGCCATTCAAAGGCAGAGATGAGAAGGAAACACACATACACACACAATGTGGTCAGGAGGGAGAGAAGATGAACTTGTCCTTTTACAATGAAGCCCCTTCCACAATAGTGAATCAATTTTCACATTAACAAAACCACTCCTGTGATAATGACATTAATCCATCCATATGGCAGTGCCCACAACCGAAACATCTGTTGAAGGTCCCACCTCCCAAGACCTTGGCATTGGGATTAGCTTTATAGCATATGAACTTTGAGAAACACATTAAAAAATAGCATTTTTCAGTGGAAATTAAAGTAGTGAGGACCACCGTTTAGTCATTACTGGGTTCTTGGCAAAGATTTTGTTCTGATAGTGTTAAATTTGATTTTAAGGTTTTGTCTAAAAATTGCTTTTCTGAACCTTAATCAGTGACTAGGAATTAGCAAGAATAAAGTCTATTTTCTTATTTCTAGGATGAATTGTCCAATTATTTAATTGTTCTCCTCAAAGATGTCCTATGAACTTGGGGACTCATTTCTATTTTTTGTTTCTTATTTATGTAAATATGTATTTATGTTACACAAATTGAGAGTAAGTGTTGTGATACTTCAATTTTAAAGGCTTCATACCATGTTACGGGAATTTATACTTTTTCTGAAATTTTTATTTTAAAAATTTAGCAGACAAAAAACCTGCATATTTAAGGATTACTATGTTATGTGTTGGGTGTTTACATTGTGTAACAGTCAAATCAGGCTAAATATATTGATCCTTTCAAATGTTTAAACATTTCTGTATAATGAAAGCATCAAAAAATCTTGTCTTCTATTTTTTAGAAATAGGGAAATATATGGCATATTAAGATTATCTATAATCATCCTGTTGTGCTATAGGACCCAGCAATATTTACTGCTGCCTACCCATAATCCATTACCCATTAGTCACTCTTTTTCTGGTGCCTTCCTCTATACTTCTTTCCTGATCCTCTGGTGAACACCACTATGTAATTTTGTAAGATTTTATTTGTTTATTTCCACTCTGTGGGCCTCTTAAGTGGTGGCTTAACCTGCTGTACCACAACATCTGCCCTTATCATTACATTTTTTTAACTTCTATGAGGTAACAATTTTTTGAACCTGTATATGAGTGAGACCATGTTCTTGGCTTAGTTCACTTAACATAATGACCTCCAGTTCCATCCACATTGTTACAAATAATGATTATATCCTCTTTTATGGCTGACTAATTCTCCATTGTTTCTATATACCATATTTTATTTATCCAGTAATTAGTACATGGACACTTAAGTTGTTTCAATTTCTTGGCTATTGAGAATAGAGCTTCAATAAACATGGGAGTACATGGGAGTACAGATGTTTCTTCATTTTCTTTGGAGCTATATCTAGGAGTGGGATTGCTGGATCACATGATAGTTCTAGTTTTAGTTTTCAAAGAACATCCATGCTGTTTTCCACAATAGCTATATTAATTTACATTTCCACCAACAGTGTTCAATGATTCTCTCTTATCCATATCCTTGTCAGCACTTACTTTTGTCTTTTTGATAATAGTCAATATGATTGGAGTGAGGTGATACTTCACTATAGTCTTGATTTGCATTTTCCCAGGAACTAGTGATGCTGAATACTTTTTTATGCATTTGTTGGTCATTTGTACGTCTTCCTTTGAGAAATGTTTGTTAGAATCTTTTGCCCATTTTTAATTGATTTAATTGATTTTTTTGCTATTGAATTTAATTTCTTATATATTCTGGGTATTAGCCTCTTGTCAGATGTATGGTTTGCAAATATTTTCTCCCATTCTATAGCTTGAATCTTCACTTTATTGTTTCCTTTGCTATTTGAAAGCACTTTAGCTAGATGATATCTCATTTTTCTATTTTTACTTTTATTTCCTGTGCTTTTGAGGGCTGATCTAGACAATCTTGCTCCTTCCAATGTACTGAAGTACTTTTCCTATTTCTTCTAATATTTCAAAATTACAGGTCCTGTGTTTATATCTTTAATCTGTTTTGACTTGATCTTGTACCTCCAGTTCCATCCATGTTGTTGCAAACAACATTATATCCTCTTTTATGGCTGACTAATACTCCATTGTCTTTATATACCATATTTTTATCCACTAATTATTACATAGACAGTTGT
Organism: Lepus europaeus; assembly: GCF_033115175.1. Classification (NCBI taxonomy): domain Eukaryota; kingdom Metazoa; phylum Chordata; class Mammalia; order Lagomorpha; family Leporidae; genus Lepus; species Lepus europaeus. The sequence continues at coordinate 127,099,568 of NC_084828.1, forward strand.
TTTAAATTCTCGACTATTGAGAATAGAGCTTCAATAAACATGAGAGTACATGATGTGCTTGAGGAAAGGTGGGGCCTAATTTCTTGATTGTGCAGTGAACATCCAGCTTTCCCAGCATCTCTTACTGAAAAAAATCTTTTCTTTTTCCAGTGTATATTCTTAGCGACTTTTTCAAAGATCAGTTGGCTGTAGATGTGTAGGTTTACTTCTAGGGTCTCTATTCTTTTCCATTGGTTGATGGATCTAATTTAATACAATTCCATGCTGCTTTAATTACTATAGTTTTGTAATACATTTAAAATCCAGTAATGTAATGCCTCCAGCTTTGTCCTTTTTGCTTAAGAATGCTTTGGGCATTTGCTTTTGTGGTTCCATACAAATTTCAGTAGTGTCTTTTGCTACTTCTGTGAAAAACAGTATTGCATTTCGATAGCAATTGCATTGAATCTGTATATCACTTTGGGTAGTATGTACATTTTGGCAATATTTATTCTTCCAATTCATGAATATGGGGTGTCTCCCCATTTCCATGTGTCCTGTTCAATTTTTTTCATTAATTATTTATAGTTTTCATTGCAGAGATCTTTCTCATCTTTGAATAAATTTTTCCCAGGCATTTTAATTTTTGTAGCAATTGGAGATAGGATTGCTTTCTTGCTTTTATTTTCACATGACTTACAATTGATAATAACAATGTTACTTATTTTGTACATTGACTTTGGATCCTACAACTTTGCTGAATTTTTGTTGTTGCTGTTGTTCAACAGCTCTGATGGAATCATTGGAGTTTTCTATATATAAGCTCATGCCATTTGCAAGTACTGACTATTTGACTTCTTCCTTTCTAGTTTAGATTGTCCTTTATTTCTTTCTTTTGTCTAAATGCTCTAGTTAGGACTTCCAGTACTATGTTGAATAAAAGTAGTGAAAGCAGGTATCCTCATCTTGTTACAGATCTTACAGAGGAAAGTCTTCAGCTTTTCACCATTTAATATGATATTAGCTGTTGACTTGCTAAATATGGCCTTTATTGTGTTGAGTTATGTTCATTCTGTACCTAATTTTGATTGGAATTTTTTCATCACATAGCAATGCAAATTTTATCAAATTCCATCTGCATCTAGTGGGATGGCCCTATTAATTTTTTCTGCATTCTTTTCATGTGGTGTAGTACATTTTTGATCTACATATGTTGAAACTTCCTTGTTGCCTTGGAATAATACCACTTGTTCATGGTGAATGATTTGTTAAAATGTACTGTGGATTTTATTTTCTAGTATTTTGTTGAGTATTTTTACATTATGTTCATCAAGGATATTGGCCCACTGTGTCCTTGTTTGGTTTGGTTTGAGTATCAAGGTTATGCTGGCTTTACAGAATGGATTGGTAAGGATTCCCTCCTCTTCAATTTTTTTGAAATCAAGAATGACAGGTGTTAACTCTTTGAAATTTTCTTAGAATTCAGCAGCAAAACCATCTGTTCTAGGTTTCACTTTGATGGGAGAGTTTTTTTTTTTTTGTTCCTATTCTCAAAGTTTTAATCAATTTCATAGTGCCACATTTTCTGATCTATATTATAACCATCCCCTCTACATAAAAATACCATAGACTAGGAACTAGGAACTAGTAAAATATTTTAAGATACTCAAAAGATCTCTTTAAAAATATTCAAGATTTCTTAAATGTATACTTTTTAAATTTTTTCTTAATTTTCCTTTAATCCTTTTTAAAGAAATCTTTCATTTAAGGAATATACTTTATTCATTTCTTATATAAAAATTGAGAAACATAGTTCTTCCCACCTTTTCGTCCCTCCTGCCAGCACCCTTCTTCCTCCTCCCTCTCCTATTCTGATTCTTATTTTATGCAAACATCTATTTTGAATTAATTTTATACTCATAAAATTAACCCTACACAAAGTAAAGAGTTCAACAAATAGTAGGAAAAATTGAATTGTATTTCTATATTCTCTTCTATCAGGTAGGGTTTCTGATGAGAAGTCAGCTGTGAGTTTAATTGGAGATCCACTGAAAGTAAGCTGGCGTTTCTCTTGTACACATTTTAGAATCTTTTATGTTTTATTGTGGAAAGTTTGACTAAAATGTGTTGTGGTGAAGATATTTTCTGATTATATCTATTAGGAATTCTATGTTCTTTCTGTACTTGGACTTCCATTTCTTTTTCCATATTTGGGAAGTTTTCTGTAATTATTTCACTAAAAAGGCCTTCTAATCTATTGACTCCTTCAATGCTTTCAGGCACTCCTAAGACCCAAATATTGGGTTATTTGATAGTGTCCCATAAATTTTCAGCATTGTTTTTAATTTTTCTAATTTCTTCTTCTTGTTTTTTGTTTTTGATCTGACTATAAAATTTCCAGAGAATTATCTTCTACATCTGATATTCTTTCTTCTATCTCACCGAGTTGTTGTTAACACTTACCACTGCATTGTTTATTTGATCTATTGAATCCTTCATTTTTAATATTTCATTTTGATTTCTCTTTAAAATATCAATTCCATGGGAAAAATTTCATTCATGTCATATATGGGTTTCTTTAATTCATAGATGTGCTTCTCATTGCTTCTGAATAATCCTATGATTAATCTTTTGAATTCTGTTTCTGGCATTTCATCATATTTCATCAATCTCTTCATCTTCACATTCTTTTTTTTTTTTTGACAGGCAGAGTGGACAGTAAGAGAGAGAGACAGAGAGAAAGGTCTTCCCTTTGCCGTTGGTTCACCCTCCAATGGCCACCGTGGTGGCGCACCATGTTGATCCGAAAGCAGGAGCCAGGTGCTTCTCCTGGTCTCCCATGTGGGTGCAGGTCCCAAGCACCTGGGCCATCCTCTACTGCACTCCCGGGCCACAGCAGAGAGCTGGCCTGGAAGAGGGGCAACCGGGACAGAATCCGGTGCCCCGACAAGGACTAGAACCTGGTGTGCCAGCGCCGCAGGTGGAGGATTAACCTATTGAGCCGTAGCACCGGCCTTCATCTTCACATTCTAATGTTGAAATGTTGTGTTGTTCCTTTGCAGGCATCATGTTTTCTTCCTTATTATTTTTTCTTGAATTTCTGCATGTATTTTTATGCATTTGTGGAGATACTTGTTTTTTTTTTTGTTTTGTTTTGTTTTTTTTGTTTTTGTTTTTTTTTCCTTTGATGGCTTTTATTTTTGGATTATTCCCCTGTGGCTTAGTGGAGTGTCTGCTCTTTCAGAGAATACCCAGAGGCATGTGCTGGGTGTATCCAGGTAGCTCTGTTCAGTGCTCCACAGTGGGGGAAGTATCCAGGATGACACCCAAGTTGGGCATGGTAGATCTCTTTTTTATCAGAAAGGAGGGTTTGCTCAGCTCTTTTGGTGTAGTCATTCCCTCATCTCCTCTCTTCTAAAGTGAGCAACACCCTGCCCAGGTGTTAGCCCACGGTGGGTGCCATGCTCATCTGTGTTGCTGTAATAACCATATAAAGGATCTGTGCAGTCCTCAGTGTGAGCAATGATTCCCCACCCTCACCAAGGCAGTCAGGGAGTTCAGGACATGTGAAGCTGTTCACAGTGATTGCCCAGAGACGCAGCTATACCTTGCACCCTTTCCTGAAATCACCATGTTCTCATATTCTCAGCACAGATGCTCTCTGAGCCAGCTGCCTGTTGGGGCTACACCTAGACAGTTTGAGCTTCTGAGCTTGTGATGTGTTGGGAGCCTAGGGACACTACACATTCCTACATGGGTGCCCAGCCTCCTGTCAGTCCTCCCAACCAGATGCAGATGTCTCCTCTCCACTGGTCTCCACACGTGGACATAAGCTGGCGTAGCTGTTACACGTGTCCAAATGGCACCTGCCCTCCTAGCTGGTTGCTGGTCACCATAATGGCATGAGAGAAACATGCCCTTTTTTCCTTTCGGTTGGCTGGTATCGTCTCCCCCACAGGGCTCCAGACTAGACTCACGCCTGGCTTTCCCCTCAGCTATATCACCAGTGGCAAGGGCAGCTGCAATCTGGTCTCACCTCACTGTCCAAAGCTGGCACTCAGGTTCTCAGCTGCTCGGGTCCTGTGTTATATCCATGCTTGTGCTACGCCTCCACACCCTTCCCACAGGTCCACAGTGTCCCTCTTCCTTCCATGGGATTTCCACCAAGGCACAGTGCACAGTCCTAAGCTCTTTCTTTCGGTGGCTTCTCTGAATGGCTGAAGTTTTGCTTTCTGTTGGCAGTTGGGAGAATGTAGTTTAGACTTCCAGGTGGTAGAGATTCTGTGTAGTCACTCTACATGTATAGCCTAGGATCTGGGCCTGGGGAGCACAATTTGATTAAATATTTCCCAGTAGATCTGGCACTAGATTTAGTTTGCTGGTTCCCAGGTGTGAGGGAGGTATCTCTCCACTATGTGCTTTTTGAGTTTGTGGTAGTAGTGACATGAGCAACTCCTTTCTTCTTTCTTCAATGTGACTTTCCTTATGATTATAGTAAGACAAGGCACTGTGGTTTCTCAACTGGCGTCCACAGTTCTTGTGAAGCTGACTTAGTGTGTTTATAGTTATTCACTTTGATGTCTCTGTTGGGAAGTAATTGCACAAGCCTCTTACTAAGCCACCATTTTGGTTTCTGGGACCTCTCTACAGATTTTTATGTCCATAGCATATTTTAGATCTATGGTTATGTAATCTAGCATCATTTATGACTATCCCTCTGGCTATGGTAATGTTGACAGATAAAATCATGTCACCCTATTTAATTTAATTTTTGAAGAATTTGAGAGAACTAAAAATCTAAATGGCCATAATATATTTCTGTGTGCTGAATCTAGCTATTTTGTTCTGTAGCTAACTCATTAGAAGTGAGGGGGAGGAGTGAACTGCTTCTCGGGTAGATAATCTTGTTTTGTGTTAATCAGTTCATTAACTGATTTAGAAGCTAAAATATTCTTATGGTTATATCCACAGACAGATGGAAAGTTTTCTTTAACGCATTTAAAGCTGTATATGCTAAGGTAATTTTATTCAAATTCTAAATCTTAATATAGTATGATTCTTTTTCTGGGGTAAGATAATCAGTATAATCCATTCACTTTTTTTTTGAATCATTTGGGATTTAGATGTCCTGTAAAGATGAATTTTCTCAAGCACCAGCACTTTGAAATTTTCAGTTTATATACAAATGTTGCTGAAGTATATTTCGTTCTACCTTCTCTACCTGGAGGTGATGTGTTGAATAGCACTCTGGGAAAAAATGTCATTATTAATATAAATTCTCTTGACCTTTAATACATGATATCCCCTCCAAGTGCACTGGTGCACATAGAACAGCTTTTCCTGTGTGTGAACAGCCTCTCCGCGCTGTGCCCCTGGGACTGTCTGCAGCTGCCTCTTGCTGTCCTCTCTCTCTACCTCTGTGAGATAGGCCTTTGCCTCCAGTGGGCCTCAACTGCTGAGCTGGAACCTTCATTTAAAAAGAGCCATGTGAGTGAGGAGCTGAGAGGTACTCATTTACAGATTCAAATGCGTTTGCTTTGTGCCAATTGTTTTTCTTATGGATACTTCAGAGGCCTGCTTGGACTTTGAGGTCTGTGCTTTGTCTGTAATAGGTGAACATTGTTGGGTATAAGAAATGCATCTATTTGTCTGTCACTTTGACTTCCCAAGTTGTGTTTTTTGGATATAAGTTGTATACAATGTCAATAGGTGTCTCAAGAAAAAAATTCCATGCTTGAATGGTTTGGGACACACCGGACTGAAAAAAAAGTTAAGTCTGTAAAAGTTAAAGTCTTCTTTACAGAGACTTTCATGAGTTCATATGGATTAAAAAGCTCTAGGGGTTTAACATCATATGTAGTAAATTTTGATCTTATCTGTGCATGACATCAATTTGGTGGAAGATCTCATTGGATACATTGTGAAATTCTGTTGTGACTTATAGTTGCCATGTTAACATGGGAGTTGTATGCAGACATAAAAATCTAAAACATGATGTAACTTCTATTCTAAAAACTCAGGGGAGAAAGGAATGAATGTAATGAAATGATTTATAATAGAGATAAATTTAATGTCCTCTATGTATTCAAGTTGTTACTCATTGGAGAATGTTCCTTGAAAATACTACACAGTGAGTCTACAAATCTTCAGGACATTAATTGGAGGACATGTTTCTCATTTTCAAGTAGAGTTAAGTTTCTTAATGCAAATGCAGTAAAGAGGAGTAACATGTCAGATTTAGAACTCACAAAAAAATCAGAATTCCTTCTTGCTCTGCAGAAAAATTCACTGAGGTGATAAAACTAAATCTTAATAGAATTCAATATTCAAATGGAAACTTCAAGAAATAACACAAATAATAAACTTGCTTCTTTTTTTCTTTTTGGAACTGGCCCTGTTCTCCATTCTGCTCTCAAAAATATATATTTTAGATGAATATTATTGCTTTTAATCAAGTGTTTTGACATTAGCCTGACACATTTTTGGAAGTCATTACAACTAAGTATTGAAGGGGAGAAGTTATTGTTGAAAGGAGCAAATTAATTCTTGGCCTAAATATGTGTGCCAGCTGCCTTTGCCTGAACACACACACACACACACACATTGTATTTAAATATTACAAAACAGCTAGTAATATATAATAATCCCCTTTGTTCTGTTTCATGGCCTTGCATCAATGATAAATATAGTTCCATTGTTTAGTATAACTTGGGTATTTAATCTAATCTATGTTCACACATCTGTTACAAGGAAAAATTCATAGCTGCCTACAGCTATTTTGGCACTTATTGGACCCTGCATCTTTGATTATTTGTATGAAAAGCTTAATATTAATAACAGCTAACATATATGCCAGCCAAGCTTTAATTCTCACAGTAGGATGGGGTGAACACTTTCATGATTTTTGTGTCACAAAAAAGAAAATCAAGGTGTACTTGGTCAAAGTGCCAGAGCTGGGAAATGCATATGAGTAATCTGGTTTCAGACCTTTCTTTTAATATCATGAACAATGGAAAGAAGGTAATGGTGCTTTTGTTCTGCCATAAGACTGAATAATCTATAAATATTAATAATATATAACCATTTAATTGGCTATCTCTTCATTCTGTTGATTGGTTCCTTGCTGTTCAGAGTTTCTTTGTTTGATATCCATTTGCTGATTTTTTCTTTTGTTGACTAAGCTTTCGAGGCCTTATAAAAAAGTTGTTGCCTATGTCAACATCTTCAAGTATTTCTCCTATGTTTCATTCTAATAGTTTTATCATTTCAAGTTTTTAAAAAATATTTATATATGTATGTATGTATGTATGTATGTGAAAGGCAGAAAGTGAGATATCTTCCATCTGCCGGCTCACTTCCCAAAGGGCCAAAACAGCCAGGTGGTCCTAGTGGAAGCCAAGAAGCAGGAACCTTATCCAGGTCTCTCATATGGGTAGCAGGGGCCCACCTACTTGGATCCTCATTTGATGCCTCCTCAGTCGTATTAGCAGGAAGCTGGATTGGAAGAGTAGTAGCTGAGACTCAGTGGGCACTCTGATATGAGATGCCAGTATCACATGTGGCAACTTAACCTGTGGAGCCACAACACTGACCACCAGTTTCAGGTCTCACATATAGACTTGGATCCTTTTCACATTGACTTTTGTATGGGGTGAGGAGTGTGGTGAGGGCACCTTGCTTCAGTTTTTTGCTTATGAATACTGAGTTCTCAACTGCATTTATTGAATAGACTATCTCTCCTCCAGGGTATATTTTTAGATTGTCGAACATAAGTTGGCTGTATATATATGGATTTATTTCTCAATTTCTATTCTGCCCATTGGTCTATGTATCTGTTTTTATGCTAATGCTATACTATTTTGGTTATCAAAGCTCTATAGTATGTCTAGATATCTAGTGTTATGATGTCTCTAGCTTTGTTCTTTTTATCTGAGATTGCTTTGGGTATTTGAGATATTTGATATTTCCAAATGAACTTTAGGGTTGTTTTTCTAGTTCTGTGAAACATGCCATGGTATTTTGATAAGGATTGTGTTGACTCTTTGTAGTGAATCTTTCACTCTGGGAAATATGTACCTTTTCACAATATGAATTTTTACAGTTCATGAACATGGGAAGTCTTTCCATTTTGTGTGTGTCTTGCTCAATTTCTTTCAGAAGTGTTTGGTCATTTTCATTGTAGAGATATTTCTCATACATTGTATATATATGACAAAATATTTTTGGTTTTATATTTTGCAAGAAATTACTTATAATTTATATCTCAGTAAGTTTATTTTTGCATATTGCAGCTTTTAGAGAATTTGTTTTTCAGTTCTATATTGTTTTATTTTTTAAAAAAACATGTATTTTTTTTAAAGCAAGAAAGAGGAGAGAAAGAAAAAGAGAGAGAGAGAAAGAGGGAGAGAGAGAGAGAGTAAGAGGGAGAGAGAGAGAAAAAGAGAGAGAGAGAAAAAGAAAGGGGAAGAGAAAGAGAAAGAAAGAGAAATCTTCCATTTGGTGAGTTACTCCCAAAATGCTCACCTCAGCAAGGGCCCTGTCAGACCAAAGCTAGGAGCCCAGAACTCTATTCAGATCTCCCATGTGAGTGGCAGAGACCCAACAACTTGAGCCATCACTGTCTCCTCCCAGAGTGCGGGTAGGCAGGAAGCTGGATATGGAAGTAGAGATGGGACTTGAACCCAGGTGCTTGAGATGTGAGCATAAAATAAAATCATACATAAAATCTACATAAAATCATGTTGTATACAATCAGGCATAATATAAATTTTTCTTTCTTATTTTGATGCCTTTTGTTTCTTTCTCTTGATTAACGGATCTTGCTAAAATTTCAGTACTATAATGAATAAGAGTGGTGAGAGTGGATATCCTTGCTTGGTTCCAGATCTTACAGGATTTCCCCATTCTATATGATATTGACTGTGGGTTTGTCAAAAATCATCTTTATTATGTTGATGTGTATTTTTTCCAAACCTAATTTGCTCAGTGTTTTTTTTTTTTTTCTTTTATCATGCGTGGGAGTTTAATTTTATCAAATGCTTTTTCTTGCATCTATTTTAATAATATGATGCTTATGCTTCATTCTGTTGATGTGATGTGTTATATTAATTGCTTGCATATGGTAAATCATTTCTGCTTCTCTGGAATAAATTCTGGTTATTCAGGGTGAAAGGTCATTCTGATATATTCTTGGATCTGATTGCTACTGTTTGTTGAGAGTTTTTGCATTGTGTTCCTTGTCTATTTTTGGAATTAAGGTAATGATGGCTTCACAGAATTAGTTGAAAGGATTTGCTCCTTTTCAGCTTTTTGGAATATCTTAAGAAATGGTGTTAGCACTTCCTTAAAACTTTCTTAGAATTTGGTGGTGAAGCCTTCTACATCTAGGATTTTTGAGTTGGTAGACTTTGTTATATATTCCATTTCATTACGTATTACTGGTCTCTTCATGTATTCATGATTGAATTTTAGTTCTAAGTATCCAGGAACTTATCCATTTTTCTAAAAAGATTTTATTTTTTATTTGAGAAGTAGAGTCACAGACAGTGAGAGGAAGAGGTAGAGAGAAAGGTCTTCCTTCCATTGGTTCACTCCCCAGATGGCCACAATGGCCAGAGCTGAGCCCATCCGAAGCCAGGAGCCAGGTGCTTCCTCCCAGTGTCCCATGCGTGCGCAAGGACCCAAGGACTTGGGCCATTCTCCACTCTTTCCCAGGCCATAGCAGAGAGCTGGATTGGAAGAGGGGTAGCCCGGATTAGAATAGGCACCCGTATGGAATGCTGGCGCCGCCGTCGGAGGATTAACCTACTATGCCACGGCGCCAGCCCCAAGGAACTTATCCATTTCCTCTGGGTTTCTCCTTAGCCATCTGTGATTTTACAAATTAGAGTCTCTCTCTCTCCCCTCCAGCTAAATATTTATCAATTTTGTTTATCTTTTAAAAAACAGCTCTTCATTTCATTAATCTTTTGTACTCCTTTTTTAGTTTCTATATTGGTAAATTCTGCTCTAAGTTTTATTCTCTCTTGCTTTGGGTTGGTTTGTTTTTGTTGTTTTCTAGGTCTTTGAGATGCATCATTAGGTTGATTATTTGATTTCTGTTGTTTTTTGATGCATGCTTATTTCTATAAAACTCTTTCTTAATACAGTTTTTTCTCTATCCAATAAGGTTTGGTATGTTGGTATTCATTTTCATTAGTTCAAGAAATTTTATAGTTTCTTTTTGACTTCTTCAGTGACTCCTTGTTCATTCAGAAGCATGATGTTCCATCGCCATGTATTTGTATAATTCCTAAAATTTCATTTGTGGTTGACATAATTTTATCCCATTGTGGTAAGGAAAAATGCAAGATATAATTTCAATATTTTTGTTTATTAGACTTGTTTTGGGGCCCAATATGTAATTAGTTACCTTGAATATTTCATGTGCTGATCCAAAGACTGTATATGCTGCAGCTGTTGGATGAAGTGTTTGAAAATGTCTATTAGTTCTGTTTGGCTTATAGTATAATTTAGTTCACTTTTTTGGTGTTGATTTTGTCTGGATGATCTGTCTGTTGATAGTGAGATGTTGACATATCTTACTTTTTTTTAAGTATTTTTAAAATTATTTTTATTTTTCACAAATAAACCTTTTATTTAAGGAATACAAACTTTATGCATTTCATAAGTACAACTTTAGGAATATAGTGATTCTTCCCACCATACCCAACCTACCACACACTCTGTCACCCCTCTACCTCTTCCCTCTCCCATTCCCAGTCCCATTCTCCGCGAAGATCCATTTTCAATTAACTTTATACACAGAAAACCAACTCTATACTAAATAGTTATTTATTTATTTGAAAGGCAGAGTTACAGGATGAGAGAGAAGGATAGACAGAAAGAGGGAGAGATTGATCTTCCATCCACTGGTTCACCCCCTACATGGCTGCAACTGCCAGGGCTGTTCCAGGCAGATGCCAGGATCCAGGATCTTCTTCCAGGTCTCCCACTTGCAGGGACCCAGAGACTTGGGCCATGTTACACTGCTTTACCAGGCACATTAACATGGGACTGGATTAGAAGTAGAGCAGCCAGGATTCGAACTGGCACGCATACGGGATGCAGGCACTGCAGGCAGTGGTTTAACCTACTGTGCTTCAGTGGTGGCCCCAGATCTTACTATTTTTTAATTGGAGTTGATCTCTCCATTTAGATCTAATAGTTTCTTTATAAAACTGAGTATTACAGCACTAGAATCATGTACATTTAATACCATCATATATTTTTGTTGAATAAATCCCTTATTATTATACAATGATCATTTTGTGTCTTTTTACATATTTTGTCTTAAAGTCTATATTTTTAAGATTTATTTATTTATTTGAAAGGTAGAGTTATGGAGAGGGAGAGGGAGAGGGAGAGGGAGAGGTAGTGGGAGAGGGAGAGGGAGAGTGAGAGGGAGGGGGAGAGGGAGGTCTTCTATCTGCTGGCTCACTCCCCAGATGGCCTCAATGGCTGGACCTGGGCCTATCCAAAGCCAGGAGCCAGGAGCTTCTTCCAGGTCTCCCATGTGGGTGCAGGGCCTAAGGACTTGGGCCTTCTTTACTGCTTTCCCAGGCCATAGCAGAGAGCTGTATTGGAAGTGGAGCAACCGGGACTCAAACTGGTGCCCATATGGGATGCCAACACTGCAGGCAGCAGCTGTACCAGTGGATGGAAGATCTGCTAGCCCCAGAATATATCATTTCATCCCCTCATGGTCTTTAAGATTCCAAACTGATGAAATCCTTACTTAGTATATACTGAATCTATCTTCCATATATAGAGATAATTGAAAATGAAAAAAAAAAACACCTGGTTTTAAATTGGAAATTGCATAGAAAATTAATCAATCTTTAAAAAATATCATGTAGGATCTCTGTCCTTAATGTGCTGTACATTGTGATTTAATGCTATAACTAGTACTCAAACAGTATTTTTTACTTTATGTTGCTATGTGGGTGCAAACTGTTGAAATCTTTACTTAATATATACTAAACTGATCTTCTGTGTATAAGGATAATTGAAAATGAATCTTGATGTGAATGGAAGGGGAGAGGGAGCGGGAAAGGGGAGGGTTGTGGGTGGGAGGGAAGTTTGGGGGAGGGGAAGCATTGTAATCCATAAGCTGTACTTTGGAAATTTATATTCATTAAATAAAAGTTAAAAAAAAAGATTTCTAATGAAAAATATGCTGTTATTCTAATGGTGTTTCTGCTAAAAGTGGCCTCACATTTTTCTCTTGAAATTTTAGAATTCTTTCTTTGTGTCATACATTGGAGCATTTGATTAAAATGCACTGTGGTGAGGATCTTTTCTGATAATTTATATTATGGGTCCGATGGTTTGCTATACTTGGGTGTCCGCATCTTTCTCCAGGTTGGGGAGTTTCAGCTCTTATTTCATTGAATAGGTACTTTCACTCTTCTCCTCTCCCTCTGGAATTCCCATTATTTGAATATTAGTGTATTTAAATGTGTCCCAAAGATCATGGTGGCTGTATACATTCTTTTCTTTTCTTTTTGTTTTACTTTCCTTTTTCTCTTTCTCTCTCCTTCCTTTCCTCTACCCTCCCTCCCTCCCTTCCTTCTTTCCTTCACCTTCCTTTTGTTTGTTTGTTTCTTTTTCATTTTTTTCTGCGTGGGATATTTCAACACCTTTCTTCAAGTTCTGTTTTATCTACTATGTTGTTAAAGCTTTAACTATATTTATATTTGATTTACTGAACTCTTCACTTCTGAGGGTTCTGCTTCATTCTTTTTCAAAATCACTGTTTGCCAACTTTCTCATTCATATCATGCATTTATTTCCTAATTTCTTTTTACTGTTGATACTCTTTGATCTTTGAGTTTTCTTTTAAAATCATTGTTTTGAATTCTTCATTTGGCATCTTGTCATTCTTTCTTTCTTTGTAGTCTGTGACTGAAATATCATTGTCTGAGAAGGCAGATGATTTTATCTCCAGGGTCCTGTGGACAGGCTCACTGTGAAACTCTGTATACCCTGTCAAACACATGTGCAAAGCCTGACACCAGTTAGAATGCTGGGTTCACCTTTTATTTGACGGGTCTAGGTGGGTTCATGAAGTCTTGTTTGCTAGTATGTGGAATGTCCATGGGGCCTATGTATGGGTATATGAAACAGACTTTGTCCTTTAGGATAATGTGGATTCTAACAGTGAATGCTTTCTCAAGACGGTGTCACAATGCCATTGGAGGTTGTGGGGGATATAATGTGAGTTCCCAAAAAAACCATTAGACAATTTCCTAGTCCAAAGGGAAAAAAATAGATGCTAGGGTAAATGATAAGGTATTTTAGACTTTTGCTGGCTATCTTCTGACCTACTTATGTTTATTCTCAATTAATAAAATGAAATAAAATGAAAAAAACAAAAGGGTCTAAAAAACACCTGACCTTGAAAAGCCCCTTTTCTTTCTATATAGGGTGACTATATTTTCCAAACAAATGTCACTAAGTATAATGAAACAAAGATTTTGCCTCTGGGTGTGATTAGGAGTCTCAGAAGCAGCATACTGCATACTTGAAGCATGTCTAAGTTTTATGGTGGTCATTTTCATACTTCTTCTGGGGAGAGCCAGGAATCTGAGAGGCCTATTAAAGTCACTACAACGAGAAGCCCCAGTTTACTTTTCTACTAACAATATGTGGTGAGTTGAAGGTCAACAAAATTTGGAAAATAGAAGTAAGGACACTGTTAAAAAATTCCCCTAATTTACGGATGAAAATGGGAAATTATTTGAAGTCAGAATGATCTAGTAATAATGTCTGGGACATAAGTTCAACAACTTTTAATCATTGGTTTTAGGGCATTTTATGGTAGTGATGCCTAACTTTGTTGTATATGAACTACATCTCAGGTTGAGTGTAGCAGTAGTTGAAATTCCATAGGTGAGTTACTAGGTCTGTCCTCTCTACCTGCCCCAGTTCTGTTTTTTTTTTTTTTCCTACTCCATGAATGCCATATAATTCTGTTTATTGTAGGGTTCAGCTTAGATGTAATTAAAGTTTATCTTGACTAACGAAACTTCTGGTAAAAATAACTCTTGTCTACCTGGTTCTCACAACTATTTGACATTAAGCATAGTGTCTAGTGTTGACTATTTTGTTCAAGAGTTGACTCAGATACGGTTGGTCTTAATAGTTCCCAGGACAGCTTTTTTTCCCCCAACATATAGATTTTGATATTTTTATCACTGTGTGTTCCATAATAATAAGATGATTGGCTTATAAGAATATTTTTAAACAATGAACAGGGAGTTACCACTTTTTGAGTACTTCTTGTGTGCTAGTTCTAAATCAGAGGATTATCAATTAATCCTCATCACAATTTTGGGAACTAGCTATTGATATTCTTTGTTATTGAGGAGAAATTGAAACTTAGACAGATTTTTATCAAGTCACATGGACAGTAAATGACAGAGGAAGAATTTGAATCCAGGTCTGGCTCAACCATGTTATTGAAATTGATTACATTTTAAAGTTTCTATCAAAAACTATTTAGAAATGCTCTTTAAAAAAAGATTTATTTATTTTAAAAGCACAGACACAGAGAGAGGAGAGAGAGACAGAGATTCCTCTATCTCCTGGTTCACTCCCAAAATGGTTACAATGGCCGAGCCTGGGCCAGGCCAAAGCCAGGAGCCAGGAGCTATTCCAGATCTCCCATGTGGATGCAAGGGCCCAAGTACTTGGGCCGTCTTCTGATAGTTTCCCAGGCACATCAGCATGGAGTGCCCACATGGGGTGCCTACACTGCAGGTGGAGGCTCAACCATGTATGCCACAGCATGGGTCCCTAGAGAAGCTCTTTAAAGTATACTAGAATCTTATGTATCTGGAGTAGGTTAAAAATAGGATCCCCAGAAATAGGGGAAACAGCTATGTAGATTTTTGAGGTTCTTTTCAATCTTTAGGATCTGATTTTTTTTTCAACCTTAGAATCTGATGCTAAGTTCTCTTTTTCCTGAACAGACGTTACTGTATTTTTCTCTGTAAGATGTGATTTGGAATGCTGACATAATTGAAGCTTCTAAATAACTTTTAAAATATCCTTTACAAAATAACAAAACCTTCGGATCAGCATTTAAAAAAATGTAGTTAGTATGTGTGCTATAAAGCCTATCTACTGCAGGATTAAGTACAGTTTTCTAAGTGACCAAAGATAATTTTCCTGTGTTATTAAAAGTATATTTATGGTGGCTTGCATATTACCTTTGGTTTATAATCATCACTCAGGAAAGTATTGACATGTGAACACATTATATGAACATAGTTCACACATTTATGATCTTTGAAGAACAAAGCAATCACCCTATAATTATAGAAACAGTATTTACCTAGAGGAGGGGGTGCTGAGCTTTTTCATATTGCTGCAAGTTTGGGTAACCATTTAAGTGTCTCTAGTGCCTAGCCTCTCCTGTTATAAAATTGGAGCACTGGACCAGGTGATCTATAGGGTCCTTCCAATTTTAAGGTTAATGAACATTATAATGAGGGAATCCTAAAGAACAAACATTGAACTGAAAAGATTTTACATGCTCTGAGCTGGCTTTCAGAAAATTGGTAATAGCCTTTAAGTCAGTCATAAACCAAAAAATAGATCTGCAATGTGTAAAGTGCTTCTTTCCCTTAATTTTGGGGTGTGTTTCTGGCATTTCAGGTTGTTTAAAGGGCTTTGTGTGCCCTAATGCTACACAAAGCTCACATCACTCTAATCATTATGAAACCTTCACAGATGTGCACTGGAGAGATTTTCCGTGGAAGTTGGAAAAATGAAACTGTAAATGCCTTCCAGCTGGCACGCTTAAATGTTCTTTATCTCATTGGAGACATGTTCAGGTTAATTTCAGTTGATGACTGATAGTTCATCCAAATGTGACTCAAGGTAATGTGAGGCAATTTTTCTCCCCTAGTGATGAACTCAGATAAGAGGGTGACTATTGAAAATCAAATAGCGAATATTCTCAACTGGAAAAAAAGATATCATTATAAAAATATAAAACTAAATTTTGTCATCTTTTAAGAAGAACAAAAAGCCCTAAGGTTGAGTATAGAATGCATAAGACCAATTACATACATGCATATGGTGTACATTTTAGCTAACTACTGAGGGAGTTAACACATTCATGCCCAGTTATCTTAGGTCATGCCATTTATATACTGCTGTTCCATAATGATGGTGAGAAATTAGATGCTTTCTAATGCTAAATGGCAGATAGAGCAGATGGCAGCAAGACAATGTGAAATAAAAAAAATTAATAAGTTAACTCAAGATCTAACAGACTTGATTGTTTAAGACATGCAATCTATTGTGCATTTAAAAAAAGTCTCTAAACCCCTGAACTAGTTCTGACATTGATACTGGCTACATTTCAGTTGTGCAATGTGAATGTGAAAAAAAAAAGCAAAGGACATGATAACAAAATCACATATCTTAGTATCAATATTCATTCTTT
Organism: Lepus europaeus; assembly: GCF_033115175.1. Classification (NCBI taxonomy): domain Eukaryota; kingdom Metazoa; phylum Chordata; class Mammalia; order Lagomorpha; family Leporidae; genus Lepus; species Lepus europaeus. Next base: position 127,116,045 of record NC_084828.1, read on the forward strand.
TACAATTTCCTTTTAAAAATGATAGCTAATCTTTTTATAGATTGCAGAATTACAGAAAGAAAAACACAAAGAGGGGTAGTAAGTTAGTCACATAGATGCATAGAGACAGGTGAATATAATATAAAGTGTTTTCAGAAAAGTGGAAATAAAATTTATAGGATGTTAAATCTTGAAAGGATCACAAAGTTCTTTAGACTCACTCTCGTTTTGCAGAAGAGAAAATGAGACAGAATTGTGTTACATTGTTTGTTAAAGAGCATGTGGGCGTTTTGACAGAAATGAGTCTGCCATGTAGGCCTCTAGGCTTTCATCACAGTGCTTTTTAAGCATCTATGTCACACGTTGATTAAAAATAAGATCTTGGGGCCACCGTTGTGGTGTAATGTGTAAAGCCACCACCTGTGATGCCAGTATCCCATAAGGGTGCTGGTTTGTGTCCCAGCTGCCACACTTCCAATCCATCTCCTTGCTAATGACCTGGAAAAATCAGCAGAGGATGGCCCAAGTTCTTGGGCCTCTGCCACCCATGTGGGAGAGCCTGATGAAGCTCCTGGCTCCTGGCCTTGACCTGGCTCAGCCTTGGCTGTTGTGGCAACTTGGGGAATGAACCAGGGGATGGAAGCCATCTCCCACCTTCTCTCTCTCTCTCTCTCTTTCTCTCTCTGTCTCTGTCTCTCTCTCCCTCCCTCCCTCTCTCTCTATGTCTCTCTGTCTCTCTCTCTCTCTCTTTGTGTGTGTAACTCTGCCTTTCAAATAAATAAATCTTTTAAAACATAAGATTTAAAAATGTAATTATGATGATTGGTTGAGAAATTATTTCAGTATGTAGGAGATAAGCAGTCTTGTAACTTAGTGATAAATGCAATACATATTTCAAAGAAAAAATAGAATACTTCTTTAATATGATTTTATCTGTTAATTGAATTACTGGTTGTCTTAATCACTCCACTTCTCGTTTTTTAAATATTGAATTTTTTTTTTTTTTTTGTGACAGGCAGAGTGGACAGTAAGAGAGACAGAGAGAAAGTTCTTTCTTTACCGTTGGTTCATCCTCTAATGGCCGCTGCGGGAGGCCCGCTGCGGCCGGTGCACCACACTGATCCAAAGCCAGGAGCCAGGTGCTTCTCCTGGTCTCCCATGCGGGTGCAGGGCCCAAGCAGTTGGGCCATCCTCCATTGCACTCCCGGGCCACAGCAGAGAGCTGGCCTGGAAGAGGGGCAACCGGGACAGAATCCAGCGCCCCAACCGGGACTAGAACCCGGTGTGCTGGTGCCGCAGGCGGAGGATTAGCCTATTGAGCCACAGCGCCGGCCAAAAATTGATTTCATAGTCATTCTTTACAAAGCAAAAATAGCACTTTTCACATGACCTGACTGGTAATTTTCTCTTCTATAAAACAAGCCCTGTGTGATTCAGAGGTCCTTCCGGGTCCAGCAGATTGTTGTTCTAAAGTATCCTGTTTGCAATGGAGCAGAGCACTGAAATTGAAAGAATTCAACTAATTTTTATAATTTTTAAAAAAAATTCCAGGTACCTTTTGAAGCCGTGATCATTTGACTTCAAGATAGTTCCAGATTTAGCTTTTGCAGTTTTTTAAAAAATAGAATTACTATTTACTCATATAGTATTGATTAAAATTAATTTCTTGTTGAAAATTTTAAAACTCAAATTACATTAAGATATAGCAGAGCGTCATTCTCAGGATAGAAGATTTCTACATTCTATTGGTGGAAATATTATTTACTGATGTTTTCCTGCAACTCTCACTTAACTGTGTGAAATAGGGGGCCTTTGAATATTTGCTTCTGAGCAAATATCTTTTGTACTGTTTTGTATGTGAGGAGTAAATGTACTTTTAAAAACACTTTAGGGCCGGTGCCGTGGCTCACTTGGTTAATCCTCTGCCTGTGGTGCCAGCATCCTATATGGGCTCCGGGTTCTAGTCTCAGTTGCTCCTCTTCCAGATCAGCTCTCTGCTGTAGTCTGGGAAGACAGTGGAGGATGGCCCAAGTGCTTGGGCCTCTCCACCTGCATGGGAGACCAGGAAGAAGCACCTGGCTCCTGGCTTCGGATCGACACAGTGCTGGCCATAGAGGTCATTGTGGGGGGTGACCCAATGGAAAGAAGACCTTTCTCTCTGTTTCTCTCTCACTGTACCTGTCAAACACACACACACACACACTTTAACTATATTATTGAGATTGTATAACTTTTTGTATCTCTTTATATTTCCGTATTTAAACTTCCTGATTGAGGCAGGCATTTGGCTTAGTGGTTCAGTCACTTGTTGAGATGTTAGTGCTCATATTGGAGTGCCTGGGTTTGATACTAATATCTGGTTTCTTACTCTAGCTTCCTACTAATGCACATGCTGGGAGGCAGTGATGATGGCACAAGTAACTGAGTTCCTGCCACCTGTGTGGGAGACCTGGAGTGGGTTCCCATCACCCAGCTTTTGTTTTGGTCCAGCCCCAGATATCAGAAACATTTGGGGAATGAATAAGCAGATGGATTTCTCTGTGTGTGTCTCTCTGTCTTTTTGCCTCTCAAATAAAGAATTAAAAATATTTAAATTTCACAATTAAAACAAATCTCAGAATAAGAACATTAGCTAGACATTTTAATTAAAGAGGTGGCAACCCTGGGTGACAGAAATTTTAGTTATAAACAGATTTAAAAATTGAGTTTAGAAGCTTAACTTGTTAGAGTTAACTGATTTATTGAAAAGGGTTTTTGTTAATCTTGATTTGGTTGTAATCAAGCACTTCGAAGGATAAGAGCAATGATTATTTAAGAACACAGGAGGAATTATGACACATCATGAATTCCAAGGAAGTCATGACTCATTTCAACTTTGGTCAACGTCTCTAGAGCATGTTAGGGTAGGTGTTGCAATTGTGTCAATGAATACCACTGCCAATAAATAAACATGTTTTGGATCACAAAAATAAATGAATTTTTGAAATATCATTCTCCAGTAAAAAAAAAAAAATGGCACTTGTGAGAATTGATTGATCTGGGGCCTCAGCAAGGAACATAAAAGAGTAGTTTATAGCATCTTATGACCCCAGAACCTGAAAAAAAATACTGCTAAAAAGCCCAAAACCATACCAGTCCGTCAAAGGGATATGGGACTCAAATGAACTGAGCTTCCAATGGCCAATGCTAAACAAGTTGAGTAATAAACAATATAATATTGAATTTATAATCCAATATATAAAACAAATATCCATGAGTAATACTTCTTTCCATAAATAAATGCGGCAGAGATTAGTCTCCTGTGTAGACCGAGTCTAACTAATTTATGTACACTACCTTCTTCAAGAAGGAGAATCTCTCCCTGCTACCTTATGCATGTGCTGTGCTCAGTGACTTTCTTTCAGGGACTAGGGTACGGGGAGATTGAAAACAATTCAAGTTTACAGGGAGGAAACCTAGCAAATACTTTTTCAGTCAAGTGATCAATAGTAATATCACTAGTAAAGACATGTTTCCAGCATGCTCCTCTTAATATGATATGTTAGCAGCAATGATACATCATCTATGTGGTCTTCCCAAATCCATAATTTCAGCCTAAGAGAGAAAACATGAGACAAACTCAAACATGGAAAAATCTGACAAACTTCCCAGATGAGAAAAAAAGGAACCATGATGACTAAATGGAATATGTATCCTGCATTGGGTTCTGTAACGTAAGCAAGAAAAGGACAATCTAGGAAAGGAATGAATGAAGTCTGAATTAAGTACAGAGTTGAATAATAATCTGTCATTATTGGTTTATTAGTTGGGGCAAAAGAATGACAAACAATAAGTGAATAAGCAAAAAAGAAGTGAAACTGGATACAGGTACAAGGGAACTCTTAGTTTTATAAATTTTTGTAATCTAAGGCTATTCTAAAATAACATTTATTTAAAAATAAGGGAAATTGATTATGTTATTCCAAAGTTTCCAAAAGGTATTTTTTGGCATTTTCTATTTCATTGCATTTTGTTTTCAAATAACCCAGATGATAGGAGACTGCATAATTGTAAGTTTTTTAAAAAAGATTTATTTATTTATTTGAACATCAGAGTTACACAGAAAGAGAAGGAGAGGCACAGAGAGAGAGAGAGGTCTTTCATCTGCTGGTTCACTCCCCAATTGACCACAACGGCCGGAGCTGCGCCAATTCAAAGCAAGGAGCCAGGACTTTCTTGCAGGTCTTCCAGGTGGGTGCAGTGGCCCAAGGACTTGGGCCATCTTCTACTGCTTTCCCAGGCCATAGCAGAGAGCTGGATTTGAAGTGGAGCAGCCAGGTCTTGAATCAGCATCCATATGGGATGCCAGCACTGCAGGTGGCGGCTTAACCAGCTACACCACAGTGTCGGCCCTATGAATTTTCAAATTATTTCAAATTCTGCCACAAAAATTTCAAATTCTGCCACAAAGCACAAAGCACTTTATGGAGTTGTCATTCATTCTCTAATATGATAAAACTTATGATAATATGTTGTTAATTATAAAAGACTATAAAACCTATGTCATCATTACTTTTACTTTGAGTTTACTATCATCATTATCTTTTGAGTGATCAATAATGCATTGATTACTTGGATTGGGCTTCTGTAAGTTAGAGAACCTTATCTTCATGAAGTTAATGTAAAAAATGGTCACATGTATTCTCATAACACGTAATGTGATTTTAATTATATAAATGTGACCTTGGGAAAATTTGGCATCATTTTTCAGTTTGGTTGGTTTCTCTTGCTTGATCCAACCAAAGTTTCTTGTACTGAGTGATGCGAATTTTATTTGAGAAACCACTTTAATGAATAAACTCAACAAGACTTACAATATCTTTCATATGCATGTGATTTGACCTTGAAGCATACAGACCCAGACTGATCACACTTGGTTAAGCAAAGCATCAGACAGTAAAGAAACTTGGTGAATATTTATATTCCTACATGCATACGTTTTGAGTATGAGAGGGATAGAACATTTCTTATGAGTTTGAACTTTAGCCATTTTTTTAGATAAATCAGTGGTGGAAGTGAGAGGGAAACCAAAGTTAAAATGAAATACACTGGTGAGACAAATTGACAAATCAGAATGGTTGTGTATTTTTCTCTGTGGATAAAGTAGAAATAAAAGTTGACATATTGTTGATGTCTAAAAGACTGAACATATTTAAGCCTCCTATTACCTGGTTATTTCACAAGTCTTTGTAAACAAAATGCAGTGAGATAGAAAGTGCCCAAAAATGTACATTTTAATAATTCTCAAAATATGAGTTCAACAATAAAAGTCACCAAGATCAATATAATAACTCTATATCTATCATTCTAAATTTTCCTTTTACCCAGTTGTAATTTCTCTATCTTACTCCTTTCCACACCACCTCCATTCTTTTTCTCCCTCAGCTTTATTGGTATACTTGACAAGTAAAATTGCCCAAGGTAAAGAAGTAGGAACTGATGGAAATACAAATGTGTGTATTAAATATATAGTGAAATTATTACCATAACCAAGTTAGTTAATATATCTCTAGATAAATCTCAAAGCAGCAAAGAATAAGATGAGTACCAAAGGGCTGGGGAGTGGGGGAGATGGTCAGATGTTAGTGAAAGGGTACAAAAATTTGCTTATACAAGAAGAATAAGTTCTGGCTATCTAACATACAGGATGTTTGACTATAGTTAATATTATATTGTTTATTTATTGTTAACAAAATAATAGATTATCAATATTCTCATCACAAAACTAAAGATAACTGGGGCTGGTGTTGTGGTGCAGCAAATTAAGCTACCTCCTGTAGTTCCGGCAACCCATGTGAGCACTAGTTTATGTCCTAGCTGCTCTGCTTCTGAGCCAGCTCCCTGCTAATACACCTAGGAAAGCATCAAAGACAACCCAAGTGTGCCATCCATATGGGAGACATGAATGGAGTTCCAGACTCCCGGTTTTGACCTGTCCCAGCCCTAGTCATTGCAGCCATTTGGGTTGTGAACAAGCAGATGGACTCTCTCTCTTTCTCTCTCTAATTAACTATGTTAATTAACTTCATTGGGGAAATCGTTTCACAACATTTATTAAAACCCCATGTTGTATCTTTAGTATATATGTACAGTTTTTGTCAATTACACCTTAATACAGCTGAATACGGGAGAAAATTAGTCCTTCTGTCTTAGTCTATTCCTGCCACTCTAACAAAATGCCTTAGACTGTATAGTTTTTAAGCAACTGAAATGTATTTCCTTTATAGAGTCGTCATTCATTCTCTAATATGATAAAACTTATGATAATATGTTGTTAATTATAAAAGACTATAAAACCTATGTCATCATTACTTTTACTTTGAATTTACTATCATCATTATCTTTTGAGTGATCAATAATGCATTGATTACTTGGATTGGGCTTCTGTAAGTTAGAGAACCTTATCTTCATGAAGTTAATGTAAAAAATGGTCACATGTATTCTCATAACACATAATGTGATTTTAATTATATAAATGTGACCTTGGGAAAATTTGGCATCATTTTTCAGTTTGGTTGGTTTCTCTTGCTTGATCCAACCAAAGTTTCTTGTACTGAGTGATGCTAGGAAGCCAAAGATCAAAGTTCAGCTGATGCAGTGTCTGATGAGGGCTGCTCTATGCTCTGATGATAGTGCTTGTTGCTGCAACCTCCAGAGGGGACAAACACTGTGCCCTCATGTGATCAGTGATACAGGTGGGCCAGAGGGATAAAAGGATTAGGGGATGCCCTTTCACATCCATTAATTAATTAGTCAATTAATTAATATTTAAGCTCTTTTAAGCACTTTTAACCTCATTTCCTATCATTTGCTAATAAAAATTAGCTCAGATTTGCTATTACAGGTAGATTTCCTCATGAGTTCACTTAAAGAAAAGATAAATATGTTCCCACCAAAACTGAAGATCCAGGTTTGACCCATTCCTACTGATGCACTGCATGGACCTGCATACATATATTGAGCTGAAGCATTCATGGGCTTACTTAAAAAAGTTAGAGGGAACATTAACCATTTTTGAGTAATAAAATTGTTTGAAAATATTGTAATTTTCCAATGTTTTATTGAATTGTGATATTAATCCTACATATAAAGCAATTTAAATAAGAATTTCTATTGTTTTTGAGAGGTTTGAAATTAGTTTCTGTGGTTTGTAATAAACAATTTACTTTTTTTCCCATAAATTGAAAGGAGGTATGTTCATGAGCAGAGTAAATTTTGAAATATAGCTGCTGTCATTCATATTCTAGGGCAAGATATTCCTAGAAACATACCAGGCCATCTACAACAGAGCATTTTGCATTCTAGGGATACCCAGATTCTATAAGGCTTGAAACAAAGTTGTATGTTTGCCTCTAAATACATTATTTTTGAGAGGTTTTGATTTTATGTTTTTATTTTTTAACTTTTTAAAAAATTTTTGTTCCCCAAAGAAAACTTTTATTTAAGGAATACAAAATTCATGCATTAACTAAGTACAATTTTAGGAATATAGTAATTTTTCCTATCATACCCTCCCTCTCACCCACATTCCCAGACCTCCTCATCCTCCCTCTCCCATTCCCACTCCCATTCTCCACTAAGATCCATTTTCAATTAAGTTTATACTCAGAAGACCAGCTCTGTGCTAAGTAACAAGTTTAATAATTTGCAGGAAATAAAACTGTTCCTCAACAGTTGAGACAAGGGCTGTTCACAGTCATTGCATCTTGTGTGTGTGTTTTTTTTTTTTTTTTTTTGACAGGCAGAGTGGACAGTGAGACAGAGAGACAGAGAGAAAGGTCTTCCTTTTCCATTGGTTCACTCTCCAATGGCCACTGCAGCCAGCATGCTGCGGCCAGTGCACCGCGCTGATCTGAAGCCAGGAGCCAGATGCTTCTCCTGGTCTGCTATGGGGTGCAGGGCCCAAGCATTTGGGCCATCCTCCACTGCACTCCTGGGCCACAGCAGAGAGCTGGCCTGGAAGAGGGGCAACCGGGACAGAATCCGGTGCCCCGACCGGGACTAGAACCTGGTGTGCCAGCGCGGCAAGCAGAGAATTAGCCTATTGAGCTGCAGCACCGGTGTCATTGCATCTTAAAGGTAATTTCACTTCATTTTTTTTCTAAAACTTAATTAACTTTAAAGAAGCACCCAGCAACAGGAGTCACTGTGTACTTACACCCCATGTGGGATCTGTCTAAGGACATTAAGATGTGTTGTCTAATGTGAAGTGATGCTATAACTAGTACTGAAACAGTATTTTTACACTTTGTGTTTCTGTGTGGGTACAAACTGATGAGATCTTTACTAATTATATACTGAATTGATCTTCTGTATATAAAGAGAATTGGAAATGAAAAAAAAACAACCTGGTGTTAAATTGGAAATGGCATAGAAAATTAATTAATTTTAAAAAATATTATGTAGGATCTCTGTCTTCAATGTGCTGTACATTGTTATTTAATGCTATAATTAGTACTCCAATGGTAGTTTTTTCACTTTATGTTGCTAGATGGGCAAACTTTTGAAATCTTTTCCTAATATATACTAAACTGATCTTCTGTATATAAAGAGAATTGAAAATGAATCTTTATGTGAATGGAAGGGGAAAGGGAGTGGGAAAGGGGAGGGTTGCGGGTGGGAGGGAAGTTATGGGAGGGGGGAAGCCATTGTAACCCATAAGCTGTACTTTGGAAATTTATATTCATTAAATAAAAGTTTAATAAAAAAAAAAAGAAGCACCCAAGAGTGCACATCTTTTGCAAGCACTTAGACATAATTATAATACAATTCTTGGAGGACAGAAGTCCTGCATAGGAAGTTAGTGCAAAGTGACTCCTGTTGTAAATTTTTAATAAATTTTTTTTAATTTTTAATTTTTTTTTAACAGGCAGAGTGGACAGTGAGAGAGAGAGAGAGGTTTTCCTTTGCCATTGGTCACCCTCCAATGGCTGCCATGGCTGGTGCACTGTGAGGATCTGAAGGCAGGAGCCAGACTTATCCTGGTCTCCCATGGGGTGCAGGGCCCAAGCACTTGGGCCATCCTCCACTGCACTCCCGGGCCACAGCAGAGAGCTGGCCTGGAAGAAGGGCAACTGGGACAGAATCCAGTGCCCCACCAGGACTAGAACCCGGTGTGCTGGCGCCGCAGGTGGAGGATTAGCCTATTGAGCCGTAGCGCCAGCCATCCTGTTGTAAATTTAACAATTAGCACTCTTCTGTGTGAATCAGTGATCACCTGAGGCTCTTGACATGTGCTGCCTAGGCCAAGCAAGCCTTTTGAATCCACAAACTTCATCAGTATTTAGACAAGGCCATAAGCAAAGTAGAAGTTCTCTCCTTCCTTCAGAGAAAAGTACGTCCTTCTTTGATGGCCACTTCTTTCCAAAGGGGTCTCACCCACAGAGGTCCTTCACGTAGGACATTTTTTGCCACAATGTCTTGGCTTTCCATGCCTGAAATGCTCTCATGAGTTTTCAGCCAGACCAGGAAGACTTACAGGCTGATTCTGAGGTTGGAATGTTACTTTTTTTGTTTGTTTGTGCTTCTTTTTTTTTCTTTTCATTTTTTATTTAATAAATATAAACTTCCAAAGTACAACTTTTGAATTATAGCAGCTTTCCCCCCATAACCTCCCTCCCACCCGCAACCATCCCATTGCCCACTCCCTCTCCCATCCCATTATTCATCACGATTCATTTTCGGCCGTTGCCACGCTCAATAGGCTAATCCTCCGCCTGTGGTGTCGGCACACCGGGTTCTAGTCCTGGTTGGGGCGCTGGATTCTGTCTCGGTTGCCCCTCTTCCAGGCCAGCTCTCTGCTGTGGCCCAGGAGTGCAGTGGAGGATAGCCCAAGTGCTTGGGCCCTGCACCTGCATGGGAGACCAGGAGAAACACTGGCTCCTGGCTTCAGATCAGTGCGATGCACCGGCCACAGTGTGCCGGCTGTGGCAGCCATTGGAGGGTGAACAAAAGGCAAAAAGGAAGACCTTTCTCTCTGTCTCTCTCTCTCACTGTCCACTCTGACTGTCCAAAAAAAAAATTCATTTTCAATTATTTTTATATATGGAAGATCAACTTAGTATATACTAAGTAAAGATTTTAACAGATTGCACCCACACAGACACACAAAGTATAGAGTACTGTCTGAGTCATAGTTTTACCATTAATTCGCATAAACAACACATTAAGGACAGAGGTCCTACATGGGGAGCAGGTGCACAGTGACTCCCGTTGTTGAATTAAAAATTGACACTCTGATTTATGTTGTCAGTAATCACCCGAGGCTCTTGTCATGAGCTGCCAAGGCTATGGAAGCCTCTTGAGTTCACCATTGGAGTGTTACTTCAAGCAATTGTCATTCTATGAGTGTGCTATTGTGCACCACTTCCCATATTGAAACATTCACTTCTTTTTAATTATATCATTATTATTACCAGATCGTTAATATCCATATGATCACTTTAACACTTAAGGTGGTATTTTTACCATCCAGCTTAAGGGGATTTGGGGTCAGGTTTTTGAATTATACCCTTAGAAGTAAGCACATAGGTATGTATGCAGAACTATCTAGTTTTACAGTTATAAACTTCATACACTTCATAATTACAACTTTAGGAACCTGGTGATTCTTCTCACAGTGCCTGCCCTCCCACTCATACTCCCATACCCCTTCCTCCTCCCTCTCTTATTCACGCTCTTATTTTATTTTTTTACTGAGATCTGTTTTCAATTGATTTGTACACATGTTTAACTCTATGTTAAGTAAAGAGTTCAACAATAGTATGTAAAAAAGCTGTTCCTCAAAAGTTAAAACAAGGGCTATTCACATCATTGCTTCTTAAAATTCAATTTCACTTCTACAGATTGCCTTTTAGGTACTCTATTAGTTATCACAAGTCAGGGAGAACATGTGGTATTTACTCCTTTGGGACTGGATTATTTCACTAACTAAGATGTTTTCCAGATTCATCCATTTTGTTGCAAATGACCAGATTTCATTTTTTTTACCACTGTGTAGTATTTGATGTTATGCATATCCCATAATTTCTTTATCCAGTCTTGAGTTAACAGGCATTTGGGTTGATTTCATGTCTTAGCTATTGTGAATTGAGCTGCAATAAACATGAGAGTACAGATAACTCTTTTATTTATGGATTTCATTTCCCTTGGGAGAATTCCCAAGAATGGGATGGTTGAATCATATGGTAGGTCTCTTTTTAGATTTTTGAGATATCTCCATACTGTCTTCCATAGTGACTGTATCAGTTTATATTCCCACCAACAGTGGATTAAGGTACGTTTTCCCCCACATCCTCAACAGCATTTGTGATTTGTTGATTTCTATATGAAAGCCATTCTAAATGGAGTGAGGTGAAACCTCATTGTGGTTTTGATTTGCATTTCCCTGACAGCTAGTGTTCCTAAGCACTTTTTCATGTACCTGTTGGTCATTTGGATTTTGCCTGAACAATGTCTGTTTAATTCTTTGCCCATCTCTTAACTGGGTTGTTTGATTTGTTGTTGTAGAATTTCTTGATCTCTTTGTAGATTCTGATTCTTAATCCTTTATCAGTTGTATAGTTCACAAATAATTTTTCCCATTGGTTGCCTCTTCATTTTGTTGAATGTTTCTTTTGCAGTACAAAAGCCTCTCAATTTGATGTAATCTCATTTGTTAATTTTGGATTTGATTTCTTATGCCTGTGGGGTCCTTTCCAAGAACTTTTTCCCTGTGTCAATGTCTTGCAGGGGATCTCTAATAATTTGATGGTATCAAGTCGTAGATTTAGATCTTTAATCCATTTTGAGTGGATTATTGTGTAAGGCATAAGTTAGAGATCTTGCTTCACGCTTTTGCATGTGTAAATCCAGTTTTCCCAGCACCATTTGTTGAAGACATTGTCCTTGCTCCAGATATTGATTTTAGCCTTTTTGTTACATATAAGTTGGTCATAGATGCTCGGATTGATTTCTAGCATTTCTATTTTGTCCCATTGGTCTATCCATCTGTTTTCAAACTAGTGTCAGACTTTTTTGATTATAACTGCCCTGTAGTATGTCTTGAAATCTGGTATTGTGATGCCTCCAGCTTTGTTTTTGTTGTATAAGATTTCTTTAGTTATTTGAGGTTTCCTGTGTTTCTATATGAATTGTAGCATCATTTTTTCTATATCTGAGAAGAAAGTTCTTGGTAGTTTGATTAGTATCACATTGTATCTGTAAATTGCTTTCAGAAGTATGAACATTTTGATGATATTAATTCTTCAAATCCATGAACATGGAGGATGTTTTTATTTATTTGTATCTACTTCTGTTTCTTTAATGTTATGTAATTCTCATCATAGAGATCTTTGACATTCTTGGTTAAATTTACTACAAGGTATTTGATATTTTTTGTAGCTACTGTGAATATGATTGATCTTAGAAGTTCCTTCTCAGCTGTGGCATTGTCTGTGTATTCAAAGGCTGTTGGTTTTTGTGCACTGATTTTATATCCTGCTACTTTGCCAAACTCTTCTATGAGTTCCAATAAATAGTCTCTTCACTCTTTTGGATCCCCTATATATAGAATCATGTCATCTGCAAATAGGGATAGTTTGACTACCCTCCTTCCCAATTTTCCCAATTTGTATCCTCTTGTTTTTTTTTTTTTTTCCTAATGGCTCTGACTAAAACTTCATGGACTATTTTGAATAGCAATAATTGAGAGTGGACATCCTTGTCTGGTTCTGGATCTCAGTGTGAATGCTGCTATCATTTCCCCATTCAATATGATGCTGGCTATGGGTTTGTCATAAATTGCCTTGATTGTGTTGAGCAATGTTTCTTCTATACCCAATTTGCTTAGAGTTTTTTTTTTATCATGAAAGGGTTGTATTTTCTCAAATGCTTTCTCTGCATCTATTGAGATAATCATATGGCTTTTGTATTTTAGTTTATTAATGTGATTTATCACATTGATTGATGTGGGAATGTTGAACCATCCCTGTATACTAGGGCTAAACCCCACTTGGTCTGGGTGGATGATCTTTCTGATGTGTTGTTGGATTCAACTGGTTAGAATTTTGTGGAGGATTTTTGCATCTATGTTCATCAAGGAAATTGGTCTGTAGTTCTCTTTCTCTGTTGCATCTTTTTCAGGCTAAGGAATTAAGGTGATGCTGGCTTCATAGAATGAATTTGGGAGGATTCCCTCCCTTTCAATTGTTCTGAATAGCTTGAGAAGAATTAGAGTTTTTTCTTCTTTAAAAGTCTGATGGAGGCCGGCGCTGTGGCTCAATAGGCTAATCCTCTGCTTGCAGCGCCAGCACACTGAGTTCTAGTCCCGGTTGGGGTGCCTGATTCTGTCCCAGTTGCCCCTCTTCCAGGCCAGCTCTCTGCTGTGGCCTGGGAGTGCAGTGGAGGATGGCCCAAGTGCTTGGGCCCTGCACCCTCAAGGGAGACCAGGAGAAGCACCTGGCTCCTGGCTTTGGATCAGCGTGGTGCGCCGGCCGTGGCAGCCATTGGAGGGTGAACCAACGGCAAGGGAAGACCATTCTCTCTGTCTCTCTCTCTCACTGTCCACTCTGCCTGTCAAAAAAAAAAAAAAAAAAAGATTAAAAAAAAAAAGTCCTGTGGAATGCAGCAGTGAAGCCATCCAGTCCTGAGCTTTTCTTTGTTGAGAGGGACTTTAGTACTGATTCAATTTACCTCTTGGTTATGGGTCTGTTTAGGCTTTCTATGTCCTGATGGATCAATTTATATAGGCTGTACATGTCCAGGAATCTATCCCCTTTTTTTAGATTTCCTGGTTTGTTGACATACAGCTCTTTTTAGTAATTTCTGATGGTTCTTTTTATTTCTGTGGTGTCGTTACATTTCCTTTTTCATCTCTAATTATTGATTTGGGTCTTCTCTCTCCTTTTTTTGGTTAGTTGGGCCAATGGTGTGTCAATTTTTTTTTTCAAAAAGACAGCTCTCCATTTCACTGATTTTTCATATTTTTTCAATTTTGTTTATTTCTTCTCTAATTTTACTTATTTCTTTCATCCTTCTAATTTTGCATTTGGTTTGTTGTTGTTTTTATAGGTCCTTTAAATGCACTGATAACTCATTTATTTGTTTCCATTCCAATTTCTTGTTGTAGGATCAGTTCTATAATCTTTCCCCTTAACCCTGCTTTTGCTGTATCTCATAAGTTTTGATATGTTTTACTGTCATCTTATTTTGTTTCCAGAAACTTTTGATTTCTCTTTTGATTTATTCAATGACCCATGTTCATTCAGGAGCATGTTGTTCAGTCTCCAGGTGTTTGCATATGTTCTAGAGATTCTTGAATTGTTGATTTCCAGCTTCATTTCATTGTGGTCAGAGAATATGCTTGGCATGATTTTAATTTTTCTGAATTTGCTGAGACTTGCTTTTATGGCCTAGCATATCATCTATCCTAGAGAAATTTGCATACACTGATTAAAAGAATATGCATTTTGCCACTGTGGGATGAAAAGTTCTGTAGATATTCATTAAGTCCACTTCGCCTATAGTATCTATTAGCTCTGTTGTTTCTTTGTTGATTTTCTGTCTGGTTGATCTGTCCATTGATTAAAGTGGGGTGTTGAAGCCTCCCCTTACTATTGTGTTGGAGTCTGTGTCTCCCTTTAGATCCAATAACATTTCATTTAAATAGGCAGGTGCCCTCTAATTGGGTGATATGCATTTATTACAGTCCTATCTTCACATTGAATTGATTTCTTAATCATTACAATGTGCCCCTCTCTGTCTCTTTTAACAGTGTTTGTGTTAAAATCTATTTTGTCTGATATTAGGATAAGTACACCAGCTCGTTTTTGCTTCCTATTGTCATGGAGGATATTTTTCCATCCTTTTACTTTCAGTCTGCATGTATGTTTTGTTGGTGAGGTATGTTTCTTGGAGACAACAAATAGGTGGATCTTCTTTTTTAATTCTTTCAGAAAGTCTGTGTCTTTTTACTGGAGAGTTGAGGCCATTTACATTCAAGGTTACTATTGATAAGTAATGACCTAGCCCTGCCATTTTTCCATAGATATTCCTATTGCTTACTTTGGATTTTCTTTATTCTTTTCCTGGGAGATTTTCTGCCCTCACTTCCTTTTGTCATGATGACTATCTTTCTGTGTTTTTGTGTGTAGCACATCCCTAAGTATCTTTTGTAAGATTGGGTGATTAGTGACAAAGTCTTTCAATTTCTATTTCTTATGAGAAGTCTGTATTTTACCTTCATTAATAATTAAGAGCTTGCAGGGTATAGGATTCTGGGTTGATAGTTTTTTTTTTTTCTCTTAAGACTTGGACTATATGTCTTCATTCTCCTCTAGCCTGTAGAGTTTCTGATGAGAAGTCACCTATGAGTCTAACTGGAGATCTTCTGAATGTAATCTGGTATTTCTTTTGTGTATATTTTACAATCTTTTCTATTTATCTTACTGTAGAAGGTTTGACTCTAATGTGTTGTGGTGAAGGCCTTTTTCATCATGTCTGCTAGGAGTTCTATGTGCTTCCCGTACTTGAATGCCCCTTTCTTTTTCCAGATTCAGGAAGTTTTCTGTAATTATTTCAATAAATCAGGTTCTAATCCATTCTGTCTTTCTATACCTTCAGGAACTTCTGGAACTCATATGTTGGTTTGTTTGACAGTTTCCCATAAATGTCCAACACTGTTTTTCATTTTTCTAATTCTTTCCTTTATTTGTCTGATGTAAAATTTCCAGAGATTTGTCTTCTAAGTCACTTATTCTTTCTTCTGCCTCACTGAGTCTGTTGTTAAAGCTTTCCACCACATATTTAGTTGATTCATTAAATTATTCTTCATTTCTAGTATTTCACTTTTATTTCTCTTTAAAATCTTAATTTCATGGGGAATATGTTCACTCATGTCATGTGTGAATTTTCTTAATTTGTGGATTTACTTATTGTTCTGAGTAATCTTATGATTATATTTTTAATTCCTTCAGGCATTTAATCTCATCTTCACTTTCTAATATGGAGTTTTTTTATGTTCCTTTTTGGTGGGATCATGTCATCTTCCTTATTTTTGTTTCTTGAATTTCTGCATTTTTCTTTTAGTCATTTGTAGAGATATTTGTTGTTTTTTTCTTCTGATGGCTTTTTTCTCTGAACTATGTCTCTGTTGCTCAGTGGAGTTTCTGCTCTTTCAGTGAGTACCCAGAGATGTGTACTGGGTGTGGTCAATGAGCTTTGGTCAGTGCCTCAGTGTTGGGCTAATATCCAGGTGACACCAAGATGGGCTTGGTCTCTCTCTCTCTCTCTCTCTCTCTCTCTTCATCAGAAGGGATTGTTTGAGCACATTTGTTAGCATAATCAATCTCTCACCTCTTCTCTTCCAAGGTGATCAATGATGGGGTGTTCGCTCATGGTAGGTGCAATTTTCATCCGCACTGCCATAAGAACTACACAAAAGATCTATGTAGTCCTCAGTGTGAGCACAGATCCTGTTGCAATGACCCACTCCAGGTAACCAGGGAGCTCTGAGCATGTGGAGCAGCTCACAGTGATTGCCCAGAGACCCAGCTACATCCTGTACCCTCATGAGTTAGAATCCTACAGTTAGAATCCTATCAGCACACAAGCTCCCGCTGTCATAGGGTACAGATGGTCCATTATGCTCTACTAGACTGTCCCATCCACAGAGAGGGAGAGTCATTCCCAGAGCCAGTTGCCTGTGTGTTCCCTGCCTAGGCAGTTTGAGCACCAGAACCTGTGATATGTGGAGATGCAGGGAGCACCTCAAAGTCCTACATAGTGTCCAGCCCCCTGTCTAAACCCTCAGTCAAATTCAGTCAGTGGAGTACATGAATTTTTCCCTCTGGTAAAAATCACTGGATCACACACAAACACAAGAGCCACAGGTCACAGCCTCCAGTTGTTTCACAGTGGTGCTTCCTCACTGCTGGTTGCTGGGACCCGAACCACTCCCATAGCTCCTGACAAGATGGTATCTGTCTGGTCTTGGCCATTTGCTGGATGTGTGCACAGGAGCTGGCAAGCTGTTATGTATATCAAAAATGGCACCTGCCCTCTCTCAGCTGGTTGCCAGACATTGTTGTTGAGGTTACAGGGAAGGAGAAACATGATGCTTTTTCCCCCCACTATTTTAGCAGGTATCCTAACCCTCACAGGACTCCAGGCCAGATTCACATGAGGCTTTCCCCCTAGCTATATCGCCAGTGGCATAGGCTGCTGTAGTCTGATCTCTCCTCACTCTCCAAAGCTGGCATTCTCTCAGGCTCTTGGCTGCTGGGGTCCAGTGTTGCATTCCTGCTTGTGCTGAGCATCCACACCCTCCACCTAGGTCTGCATGTCCCTCTTCCTTCCATGGAATTTCTGCTGCAGTTTTCTCCCTAACTCTCCCCAACTCTCCCCTGAGGATCAGAGCAATTAAATATAGGAATAACCAGTTTCAACTTCAAATCCTCTTGGTTAATTAACTCTCCTACATAATTAAATTCTCTTTAAAATACATTTTTGGAAAGATTGTAAGTTGACATACCTGTGGCTGCCAAATCTTTGTTTTTATCCCCTTAGTGTGCCCTGCTTAAACTTTTTTTTTTCCTATTGTATGGTAACTGAGTTTATGATTCTCGAGAAACATGTTGAAAATTTTATTTACTTGTCCATCACCTAAATCTGTTCTGTATAGCTTGTGGTCATTTGCACAATTCTCTGCCTGCCTGCGGGTGACCAGCTGGCTGGTTCAGGGAGACCCAGATCACTGATGCAGGCATGTGACAAACATAATGTTGCCGTATTTTCCTTTCGCTTCCAAAAGAGAGCAGCTCCTCGTTACCACTATTGATTCTGTAAACACATCACTGATGATAAATACCTTTCTGACAATGTCCGCCTAATGAAAATCTGAGAGCAATGACAAGCCTGTCATTAACCTTTGGAACCACTGACAGGGATAGAACAAAAATTTATCATTTACAAAAATTATTTGTCAGTTTTTTATGGATCATTTGTCTAAGGGAGAACTCTTAATGAAATAAGGTTGAACCTTGAAGAGTGAAGCTTTCTGAAGGTAAGTTGCTGAAATAATTAAGTAGACACATCATTAATTCTAATATGAGAAAAGCATAAAGAATTGTTATCAGAATTCAAAAAAATTTCATGGGTCCAAACACAGGGACACAAAAAACAGAACAACAGCAATAAAAATGATAACAACATTTTGTCTTAATTGTGGAAAGAAACTCTACTATAAAAGAAATAAATATTTATTTAGCATTTTATTGTGTACTTCTTATAAAAAGATATTTATTTTGTCCTTTTAGAATAGTCTAGGCAGAGGCAGATATTTGATCTAGTGATTAAGATATACTTGGGATACCCATATTCCATACCATAGTTCCTCACTGCAGGTCCTTGATCTGCTCCTGGTTCCAACTTCCTCCTTATTGCACACCCTGGGAAATAGCAGGTGACAACTCAAGTAGTTAGCTTCCTGCCACCCACATGGGATACCTGGAATAAGTTCCTGCATTCCAGCTTTGACCTGCCTTAGAACTATCTATTGTGAGCATTTGGGGAATGAACCAGATGTGAAATCTCTCTTTCTCATTACCTCTCATAGAAAAAAGATAGAGAATATCATAAAATCTGATTATGTAGAATTTAATATTTACCACACCTTTCTAATAACTAAGGTGTAAGCACTATAGAAACCTCTGTAAGATGCTGAAAGCCTCCAAAGCATTACATATGGTTTTTAAGAGTACTTAATAATCTTATTAATAATCATGAACTTTTCATCCCTTCCCAAGCCCCTCCCTGAGTGGATTTCAACCATCTGAGAGATTTTGGAAGCTCCTGCATTGATTAAATGTGTTGCCAGAGTTAGGGCTGAGGTCAATTGTTATCCAAAAATGTGCTCCCAAAATTATCTGTCTCAGAATCACCTGGGGTCATGTTAAAAATGTAGATTCTTGGTGTCTGCCCTGAGCCTATTAAAATCAGAATCTTTGGGGCTCATCTTGAAATTTATGTTTTTAAATGGTGCCTGTTTTAAAGTTACTTCAAGGTTAAGTAAAAATATCATAATAAGTCCTCTGTTTTATTCTCTTTTATGAAGACTTCTAAAGAATGAATAATATTCCTAGCAGCTTGTCATCAAAATTTGTTTATTTACTATTTATTATTTTTCTAAAAAGAAATGTATTTGTTTGAAAGGCAAAGAGAGAGAGAAAGATCTTCCATCCACTGGTTCACTTCTCAATGGCCACAGCAGCCTGAGCTATGCCAGACTAAAGCCAGGAGCCAGTGACTTCTTCCAGGTCTTCCACGTATGTGCAGGGGCCCAGGCACTTGGGCCATCTTCATCTGCTTTCCCAGGCACAATACCAGGGAGCTGGATTGGAAGTGGAATAGCTGGGACTCGAACCAATGCCCACATGGGATGCTGACATCACAGGTAGTGGCTTTATACATTGCAGCACAAGGTTGGCTCCAGTTAATTTCTCAATTCATCAGAGAAATATATCACTTATATTTTTTACTTTCTATTAGCATGATGACAATTCTAGAAAAAATATTTTGGAGAAAAAATTTGTAAGGTTTATTAGAATTTGGTAAAATGGCAGCCCCCTGAACTACTAATAGGACTGTAACTTGGTGAAGTGTTTTTGGAACACTTTTCATCTCAGAAAACCCAGGGAGAGTGTACTGGACTTCTACAGGAGAGAATGCTGCCTCCGTGTGATGTAGCCTTGCTCCCCTCCCTGCATTCCCCACTGGACTGCAGATTCTGGGAATCCTCAATCCCTATTTACTTCTACCTCCTGCCTGAATCAGTATGAACCTAGATTATCCCTACCAGGGAAAGTGAATCTGGTTACCTGTTGTTTCAGATTCCTGGCACTGGCTGGCAGTGGGTACTAGCATAGCTTACATAATTCCATTTTTGTAGTTTCTTCCAATTACTTTGCACATGCTGCTATAAATATAACCAGTAAGCATATCTCTGCAACTTTACATAATCGTAAATTCACTGAAATACACACTGTTATAAATGGGGAAGATATTTTCTTTTACTTTCTTTTTCTTTCAAAAAGATTCATTTATTTGAAAGAGAGAGGGAGAGGGAAAGAGAGAGAGGGAGGGATAGAGAGAGAGAGAGAGAGAGAGAGAGAGAAAGAGAGAGAGAGAATCTTCCATCTACTGGTTCATTCCCCAGATGGCTGCGATGACCAAGCCTGGGTCAAGTCTGGGCCAAGACAAAGCCAGGAACTGCAAGATTCTTTCTGGTCTTCCATGTGGGTGGCAAGGGCCCAAGCAATTTGACCATCTTCTGCTGCTTTCCCAGGTCCATTAGCAGGGAGTTGGGTGAGAAATGGAATTGCTGGGACATGAACCAGTGCCCATGTGGGATGCCAACGTCGTAGGTACAGGCTTTACTTGCTATGCCTAAGTGCTGCCCCACACACTTTTTTTCTTATTGAATAGTGTATGCAGATATGAAACAAAATGAAAAAATAGCTTGTGAATTAAATGTAGTAGCCACAACCTATTGGTGACTATTGTACAACAGGCACTATTTTGGACATTTCAAGTATATTTTTTCTAATATTCTTATAAAAACTGCAAAGTAGATAATATTGTTCCCATCTTACAAGTAAGGAAATGGATGCTGGGAGAGTTGAGTGCAATATAGTACAACAAATAATGGGTAGAAGCTAAATTTTTTATTTATTTATAGTTGAAATTTTTACATAAATATGTATAAAATTATACATAGATATGGGAACTATGTGTTGTTTCAATACCTGCATGCATTGTGTAATATCCCTTCAGGATAAATATACCTGTCTCCAAACATTTAGTATTTCTTTGTGTTGAAAACATCCAGAATTCTATTTTTTTTCTTTTTTTGAAGATTTTACTTATTTATTTGAAAGGTAGAGTTTTAGACAGAGAGAAGGAGAGACAGAGAGAAAGGTCTTCCATCCACTGGTTCACTTTCCAAATGGCCCCAATGGCCGGAGCCATGCCAATCTGAAGCCAGGAGCCAGGGGCTTCTTCCAGGCTGTCCATGTGAGCACAGGAGCCCAAACACTGGGGCCATCTTCCACTGCTTTCCCAGACCACAAGTAGAGAGCTGGATCAGAAGTTGAGCAGCGGGACATGGACCAGTGCCCATATGGGATGCCAGCCCGACTGGTGGAGGCTTAACCTACTACGCCACAGCATCAGCCCCTATCTTCTTATTTTTAAACATAGAAACATAGAGTACATAAGCATTTTATAAATTCACTTTACTATGCAAGAGAATTCCAGGCTATCTTACTCCTCTGTAATTATAATGTAGTACTCATTAATCAGCCTTCCTCCATCCTACTTTCCCACCTCTGATAGATTTTAATTCAGAATTCAGATGTAAGCCCAGGAGTTTAAAGTATTACACCCATTCCACTTTTGCTGTGCTGTAAGTGAATAATGGTTAACAATGCCTGTTACATCTGGTAACTTTAAGATTAAATCTGAAGTCAGTTCACCACTGCTGATCTGAATCTGAGAAATACTCAATCTCTCTGAGATTAAGTTTTCACAACTACAAGAAGAGTAGAATCTAAATTTTTCTAGCTGTGATTGAGGACTACATAGGAACAGGGCTGCCAAGAGATTGGCCCATAAGCGGCCTTCATAATCTCTATTCACCTGTCCTTACTCATGTCCAATTTAATGTTTGCATTCTCCACAATTTTGTTACACAGGATGTCAGAATTTGAGAATAAAACTCTTAGCTTTATGAAATTTCATGTGAAATTGAGATTAACAGGTTTGGTTTATACCTATTTTTAGAAAAAAATAATTATGGTATAACCTCACACCAAATCTCCAATATGAATCTAGGCTTACATAGTTGCATCTCTATATTTAGATAATCACAAATAGGTACATGAAGAAGGATGTATTCTTCTCCTCCAGTTCTTCCAGAAAAATTCGATTATCACTTTGCCGAAAGACTGTGGCACTTTAAGAAGACTGGAAAATGCAAATGGATGACAATACTCTGATCTGAAGGAAACAGATACCTAGAGGATTTTCACTGTCCATTTTTCTTCATATACCTTGTTGTTTAGCCCACTGTTCAATTCTCAGAAATTGTAGATGTGCTTGGAGGCCAGTTCAAAGGAAACTAAAAATGAAGTGAAAAACGAAAGAAGCTCACGAAAAAGTGCTTTATTTTAATATGTTATGATTAAAGTAAGCAGCCACAGTTACATGCAATATTTATACATCCCAAATAAAATCAGTGAGAATTATCCAATCTTCAGCAATTTTAGAGTAAACGCCCCGAGCCTTGACTCACTCCACTGCAGGGTGCACAGCCAGCTTCGGGTGCTCATTACAAATACAGCGATTACTCTTTACAAATTCACTAGATTCTTTTCTCTGCTCCCCTCTAAAGAGAATATAGTAGCATAATTCACATCCATAAAAATGACAGGATCATTGGTTCCCTATAAGCCAGTATATTAGGACAGAGTTTCAAACAGGTTTATAGAAGGCCTTCTATGTTCATTTAGAAGAAAATGTTGTGAAGGGTTTATGTGGATGGGGGTTGAACAATGGACTCTAAACCAGACTTGGGCAGCCCTGCCACTTGCTGAGTGTGTGGCTTTGGGGAGGCTGCTTCAGCTTTTCTGTGCCTCTGCTTCTATATCTGAAAAAATGAGAAAAATAAAAAGGCCTATCTCATACATACATATGAAGTGTTAAAACGTTGACAACAGTACCAGGTGCATATCTGAGGCCATTCAAAATATCTTACCTTTCTATAAGCATTTTTTTTCAGAGCATTACCTTGTTTTGAAATAAAAACGCCCAAGTAAGCTAATTTTCTGCAACTGATTTTCTTAAACCTTAAAGTGGGGGATCTATGGTATCCTACTACAGAGTGAGGATTAGGGTCAGAAACATGGTCTCACATAACCAATACAGTTGCTCATTGCATTGTAACTTCTCTTTACATTGCAGCTCTTCATCTGTATCTTTTATAACTCTTACTATCTCCCACCTTATAATAAAATTGTATGGGTGTGTATGTACCCTGCTCTAGATTATTAGTTTCTTTAGAAATGGAAGGAAAATATGTTTATACTCAATGGCACATAGGACAGTCTCTTAAATGTCATGGGCACCCATAAATTGGCTAGCTAAAATAATTTTTAAAAAGATTTATTTATTTTTATTTGAAAGAGTTACAGAGACAGGCAGGGAGAGACAGAAAGAGAGAGAGAGAGCAAGCTACCACTTGCTGGTTCACTCTGCAAATGGTCATAATGGTTAGAGCAGGGCTGATCTGAAGCCAGGAGCCAGCAGCCAGGAGCTCCTTCTGGGTCTCACACGTGGGTCCAGGGGTTTAAGTGTGTGTGCCATCTTCCACTGCTTTTCCTGGTACATTAACAGGGAGCTGGACTGGAAGTGGAATAGCTGGGACTCAAACCGGTCCCCATATGGGGTTCATTGGCTTTATCTGCTATGCCACAGTGCTGGCACTGCTGAAATAAATTTAATATTAGTTTAATTTTAGTACTTTGAGGTATTCTATGGTCTAGGTCAGTCATTTTAGCTTTACATTACAGATTATAAAATGTTCTCCACCTCCTTGGGAAATAAACAGAAATATTTTCTATATCATAATAATATAAGAATAGGGTAGAAGTAGGCAAAAATATGAAAAACTAACGCCTTTCCCCTTGATACACTAATATCATTTTTACTTTCATAAGCTCATATTCCTCTAGAAACTAGATCCATTATTTCCGTGATCAAATAAAACTATGCATATTAATTTTAGTCATGTACTCAGG
This sequence comes from Lepus europaeus, assembly GCF_033115175.1. Taxonomy (NCBI): domain Eukaryota; kingdom Metazoa; phylum Chordata; class Mammalia; order Lagomorpha; family Leporidae; genus Lepus; species Lepus europaeus. The sequence continues at coordinate 127,139,894 of NC_084828.1, forward strand.
TAACTAAACTGCTAACATGGGTAGTGATAGCTGCTCTTATACTTTCAGTCAACATTCCGAGTGCTATTTTTCCAATGCTGTCACCCGCTCACACATGCTGATTTCTCACTATAGAGTGGTCCTGGCTCAAATATAGCTCTGAACTCACAAGGCCACAGATCTTCAATATTTGCTCAGTGTTATCTTTTAGAGGCATATGAGTTCCGTTCTTGCTGTAACAAATGACCACAAGGGTTTTAAGATGACACAAATCTATAGGTTAGCAACAAGGCAGAGGGGATTCACCCAGCTGAGGCAGGGAGTCGGCAGGCCTATGCTCCTCCTAGAGGCTCTGGGGGAGAATTTGTTTCCATGGTCTCCTAGCCGTAGAGGCCACTCACCCTGCAGAGTTCCTGGGCTTCCTCCATGTCTTCAGAGTGAGCAGCAGCAAGTTGAGCCTTTCTCACATCACACCACTGGGACCTTTCCTCCTGCCTTCTTCTTCCTCATTTAGGGACTCTTATGATTATGTCTGTTTTGCTTTTTCATAAGTTTTCTTGCTTTATATTTCTAACTTCATATTTATTTTTGAGATAACACATTTTTAATTTACATTATAGTCAGACTTAATGGTGCTACTAAATAAAGAGTTGAACAAATAAAAAAAGTAAAAAGGCTATAATTCAGCAGGAAAATAGCAAGGGCTATAAACAAAAATAAAATTAGAAGTCAACTCTGCTCATATAAAGTAAATTTTAAAATAGTCACAAAATCATGAAAACGTTGGTAGTATACAGTTCCTATCGATTTGTTTGGCAAATATTTAGAACAAAGTTTGATAAAATGTTGTATTAGCAACACTCGTAATTGTATTCATCTACACTGACAATCCAAAAATGGTTTATCTGTTTTTGGGTCAGCTGATCACCAACTTTAACTCCAACTGCAAGCTCAATTCTACATTGTGATGCAAGGTGACATATTCAGGCACTAGGAACTAGGACACAGACATTTTTAGAGGTCCATTATTCTGCCTATACATGCGGTTAAAAATATGTCAGACATGCTTAAAAACTGCAGATTTTATGTTACAATGGAAGTTAAGACATTTTGGGAAATCTGACCTCCACAAGGGAAAGAGAGTCAGGGAGTGGGAGTGCGCTCCGTGTCTGTGCTGGGAGAGCAGGTCCTCTCCTCCCAGAAGTGTGGTTTCCCCGGTGATCAGCATGGCGTTGTCTGGTATTTTGCAGCCTGCCTCACAGGGCATCCACCCTGATTCCAGCATGAGCAAACAAGTGACAGAACACAGAGCTTTTCTGGCAAACACTCTTTATCTGAGGGTCCACAGGCTGCAGAGTTTGTTGCATAATTGAGTCTCTCGATCTTAGTCGGATTCCTGAGTGTGCCTGACAACAAGCTGGACTGAATAGAAAGACATTCTTCATGTTGGACGCTTTCCCCTGAGAAACCAGCTTATTGCAAAGGGAAATGTCTGGCCGCAGAGAACACCTCAATTTCACTTCAGACTCTCAGAGGGCTTAGCACTATGATGAGCTACAAGGTGAATGTGGATGTTTCCTTTATGTGGAAGGCAACTTTCCAGTTTCCATCTTTGGTAGCATCAGTGGCATGGATTTTGAACCAGATACCTAGGTATAAAGTCCAGCTCTGTCCTTTAGGAGATTTGTCATCGTAGATTTTTACTTGGTCGTTTAGACCTCAGCATCCACTACTGTAAAATGAAGGGAATTATTGTTATCACACAACATGATCATAGGGGACAGTGAGGAAATGTATTAAAATTCTGCTTCTGTTCTGGGCATAGTGTCAGTCCTCAAGAGAGTGCAGCTACTTTTATTTTATTTTTCTTCTAATCTGCTAGACTTTATTGTATGAAATGCCATCTAAAATATTGAAGAAAGGTCATATCTTTCTCCTATGGCAAAAAAAGTTATTGAGTTTGCATTCCCTTGGTATTCTATTTGTTACAATATTTTATTTGACAATACCTTATTAGAACAAAATATTTTTGCTTTATGTTTAAAATTTTTATTTAGTTTTTAACAGATTTAATATAGTAAACAGATAAAATTCTAAGAATACAATTATATTCCCTTTCTCCCTCCCACTTCCTTCCTTCCTTTCTTTTGTTAGTTTTTGAGGTAACATATTTTAAATTTACATAATGATAAAAAGGTTAATACTTCACCAAAAAGAAGTTTAACATGTAAACAGCAAAAAGACCCTGGTTTGGTGGGAATATAAATATAAGCTATAAACATCAATTTAATGGAAAAATGACTTTTTCACCCATATACAGTAAATGTTAAAGTAATCATAAATCATTAAAATTATAATAGTAGAGCATTCTTAAGCATTGGTTTGACAAAGGTATAAAACAAAGTTTTAAAAATCTTTGCAGCAATACTGATACACTCATAGGCTTTTTTTTGTTTTTGTTTTTTGATTTTTTTTCCTTGTTTTTTCATTTTAGTTCCCACATTTAAGGGAGAATGTGTGGTATTTGTCTTTCTGTGTCTGGCTTATTTTATTCAGCATGATGTCCTCTGGTTGCATTCATTTTTAGGCAAATGGTAGAATCCCTTTCATTCTTTTTCATAGTTTAATAATATTCCATTGTGTATATAATATCACATTTTCTTTATTCACTCATCTGATGATAGACACATTGGTTGATTCCAAATTTTGGCTATTGTGAACAGTGCTGCTAAAACCAATCTACAGATTCAATGCAATCCCCATCAAAACACCAATGACATTCTTTACAGAATTAGAAAAAACAATCCTAAGATTCATATGTAATCACAAAAGACCCAGTATAGCCAAGGAGATTCTGAGCAAGAAAAATAAAACTGGAGATGTCACAATACCTGACTTCCAAACTACAAAACTAAATTAACTAAGATAACATGGTACTGTAATAAAAACAGCTACATAAATCAATGGAACAGAACACAGAGCCCAGAAATTAATCCATGCAAACACAGCTAACTGATTTTTGACAAAAATGCTCAGACCATACAATGGAGTAAGGCTAATCTCTTCAACAAATTGTGCTGGTAAAACTGGGTGTATATATGCAGAAGAACAAAAATGATCCATACCTTATATAAAAATCAACTCAACATGGATCAAAGACCTAACATTTTTTGAAAGATTTATTTATTTATTTGAAAGGCAAAGTTACAGAGAGGCAGAGGCAGAGAGAGAGAGAGATATAGAGAGAGGTTTTCCATCTGGTGGTTTATTTCCCAAATGGGCCGATCCGAAGCCAAGAGCCTGGAGCTACTTCTGATCTCCCACATGGGTGCAGGGGACCAAGGACTTGGGTCTTCTGCTGCTGTTTCCCAGGCGTATTAGCAGGGAGCTAGATCATAAGTGGAGAAGCTGGGACACAAACCGGTGCCCATATGGGATACCCGCACTGTAGGTAGCAGTTTTACCCACTACGCCACAGTACTGGACCCCCTTAAATATCTAAATTTAACCTGATACTATGAAGTTGCTGGAAGAAAATGTAGGGAAAACACTCAAGACATTGCTGTGAGGTTTGACTTCTTGTACAAGACTCGCAAAGCAGAGACAACAAAAGCAACAAAAATCTAATATAAACATATCAGATTATATCAACTCAGAAGCTTCTGCACAGTAAAGAAAGTGAGCAATAGAATCAAGAGACACCCAACAGAATGGGAAATATATTTGCAATTTACTTATCTGAAAAAGGATTAATATCCAGAATATATCAGCAAATTTTAAAAAACTCGACAAAATGAAGCCAGTTAAGAAACGGGCAAGGAGTTGGTGCTGTGGTGCAGTGGGTTAAAGCTCTGGCCTAAAGCACTGTCATCTATATGGGCACTGGTTCTAGTCCCGGCTGTTCCTCTTCTGATACAGCCCTCTGCTATGGCCTGGGAAAGCAGTAGAAGATGGCTCAAGTCCTTGGGCCCCTGCACCCAGGTGGGAGACCTGGAGGAAGCTCCTGGCTGCTGGCTTCAGATCGGCTAAGCTCTGGCCGTTGCGGTCATTTGGGGAGTAAACCAGTGGATGTAAGACCTCTCCCTCTCTGGCTCTACCTTTCTCTGAAACTCTGTTCTTTCAAATGAATAAAATAAATCTAAAAAAAAAGAGAAATTTGCAAAGGACCTCAGCAGGGAGTATTCAAAAGAAGAAATACAAATGGCCAACAAATCTATGAAAAAATGCTTCACATCACTAGCCATCAGGGAAATACAAATCAAAACCACAACGAGAGATCACCTCATTCCTATAAGAATGGCTAAAATATGATGTTGAGGATGTGGAGAAAGGGGAACACTTATATACTGTTGATAGGAATGCAAATTAGTGAAGCCAGTGTGGAAAACAGTATGGAAATTTCTTAAAAATGAAAAATAGACTTGCCGCATGATCCAGCAACCCCACTACTAGGTATATACCCAATGACATGAACATATTGTATCAAAGGGACACCTGCACCATCATGTTTATAATAGCACTGAACAAAATATTAAATAGGTAAAAGTAAAAAATTTAGTTGAAATTACTTTCCAGAAACAGAGAGATCAAAATTTTCATTGTCTTGATGCCATACATGTCCCTGATGTAGTGCAATGGGTTAATCCACTACTTGCAATGCCAGCATCCCTGCTTTGTGGCTTCAGTCAAGCTCCATGCTAATATCCATGGGAATACAGAAGAATATGAACCAAGTCCTTGGGCCACTGCCAATTGCCTGGGAAACACTGATAGAGTTCTTAGCTCCTGGCTTCTGCCTGGTCCAGATCTGGCTTTTGCAGCCATTTAGGGAGTGAACCAGAGAATGGATGCTTATTTTTTCTTTGTTTGCCTCCCCACATCACTCTGTCATTCAAATATATATATATATATATATATATATATATATATATATATTAAAAAAGAGATGATATAAAAGGGTAGCCATAAACTTCATCCATTGCTTGCACTCCCTTGTGAGCAAGCCCACATTCCTTCTTGAATGTATACTTTCATGCTGCAAATAAATCTTATTCCTTCATTGGGCTGTACCTTGTGTCTCATTCTTGAATCCGTCCTGATTTGGAGACAAGAACCTAGACCCAGCTATCCAACAACACTATGACTTTGCCATGAGGCAAGTGGTTATTTATTAAAGCAGATTATGTAACAAGCAACATTAAATGCCTATTTTTAATTTGTCAGCCAATTTATAAAATGTTATAATAAAATAAGAGTAATATAAATTTCAGGGCTGGCATTGTGGCATAATGGATTGAGCTGACATCTGCAATGCTGGCATCTTATAGATGCCAGTTCTAGTCCTGGCTGCTCCATTTCCAATTCAGTTCCCTGCTAATGAAACTGAGAAAACAGCATATGATGGCCTAAGTGCTTAGGCCCCTGCACTCATGTGGAAGACCTATATGAAGCTCCTGGTCTTTCTCTGCTAGCTTCAATCTGGCCCAGCCTTGGCTATAGCAACCACTGAGGAGTGGTTAGAAAATCTCTCTCTCTCTCCCCAACTCTCCCAGTAACTCTGCCTTTCAAATAAATCTTAAAAAAATTATTTTAAAATTGCTTAGTTAACCCTCAATGTTTATCTTAAATGTTAATAACTCTACCTATAAAATCATCCATTAAAAATTGTTATTTCAGTCTTCAATATTTTCCTTCTTCCTCTTGTCTTTCTTCTGCCAAATACATTCAATGTCTGTGGTGCTAATATGTGCTGGTTTGTAGAGTAGAGGAAATTGATTGTTGTCATCAAGACTCATAACCTAATGGAGGAAACAGATATTTCAGATAATTTGACCCAGTACAGTAAAGTTGCAAGGAGGTGTGTATGTAGCTGTGTGGCTACAGAGGATGACTAACTTAGTCTGTGAGTTCCAGGAAGATTCTCAAAGTAGAAATCTTGAAATATGAATAGAATTTTTACAGGAAGTCCAGGAAGCTAAGGGCATTTCAAACAGAAGAAATACGTCCCTGACACTGTTGATTTTCCCTTCAGCCACCATTTTCTCTTCATTTTCTTCTTTGCTATGAGAACCTTGATCTCGTTTGGACTATAGTGGCCTCATTGGTCACTCTTGGCTTGGTGCCCCCCAGCCCCAGGGCTTAAATCTTGATTAGTCTAGCTCAGTAGAAATAGATCTGTTGCCCTTGCCTTGGTAGGTTTAGGAAAGGTCACAAGATTCAATCCCAGCACCTAAAACAGATGAGATGGAAATTTGCCGTGGGGATTCTGAGACTCCCATAGCAGAAGGAATGGTCTCTTTTGGCTTTTGTAGGTGCTCAGGATATGAAATTTGAAACTGAGAGAGACATTTGCACAGGGGAGACAAGTGTGAGGAACAGGGCCAGGGCACTGAGGATGGCATTGGACAACAAATTAAAAATCTAACACTCACTGATTAGAACTAACTCTGAATTCTTGCTTTGTCTGGTAGTGAATATCATTTTACTTTGTAAGTACATTGCGTTACAAAAGCATCTCACTAGTAAATAATTGGAAAGCAAAGTTTCAGAAGCATAAATTATCATGGTTCCACTTTCTGCACACATCTATAAAGGGCCTGACCAATGTTTTCTGATGTTTACCTTCCATTTTTATAAGTTAAGTTTGAATAAGCAGCAATTTTCATGAGGGTAAGGATGGAGGGCAGATCCATCTCTTACTAGACTGAGATTGTGTTTCATATCTTATAGCTATGTCTTTAATATTCTTAAAAATCCACCTCATCTTGTTTATTTTTTTGCTCATAGCATTGATATTTTTGAAGAATTCATAACTATTTTCTTATAAAATGTTCAATAATTTAGATTGCTGTGAATGACTTTTAATTGTTAAATTCAAGTTAAAAATTTTGAGGCCGGCGCCGTGGCTCAACAGGCTAATCCTCCGCCTAGTGGCGCCAGCACACCGGGTTCTAGTCCTGGTCGGGGCACCGATTCTGTCCCGGTTGCCCCTCTTCCAGGCCAGCTCTCTGCTGTGGCCCAGGAGTGTAGTGGAGGATGGCCCAAGTGCTTGGGCCCTGCACCCCATGGGAGACCAGGAGAAGCACCTGGCTCCTGCCATCGGATCAGCGCGGTGCGCCGGCTGCAGCGTGCCGGCCGTGGTGGCCATTGGAGGGTGAACCAATGGCAAAGGAAGACCTTTCTCTCTGTCTCTCTCTCTCTCACTGTCCACTCTGCCTGTCAAAAATAAAAAAAAATTGATAAGAATACTAAATAAGTACTGATAAGAATACTACATATTACATAGGTAATATTGTATCTTCCCTGTGTCACATCAGATCGTGTGTGATACCATATTGTCCCATTAACTGTGACAAATATTTTGATGTTCCCAAATTTCCACTTTATAGAAGTCAGTCTGCTCCTTAGATACAAAATGTGAGTGGTAACACTTTATTTAAAAAATATTTATTTGAAAGCAAAGAGAAGGAAGAGAGAGAGAGAGAGAGAGAGAGAGAGAGAGAGAGAGAGAGAGAGAGAGAGACTTCTGGTATTGATCCCTAAATGCTTGCAACAGCCAGAGATGGGCCGGGCTGAAGTCCGGAGCCAGGTACTCAATCCAGGTCTTCCACGTAGGTGACAGGGACCCAAGTGTTTGAGCCATCACCAGCTGCCTCCCAGAGTGTGTATCAGCAAGAACCTGGAGTCAGAAATAGTAGCTGGGTTTCGATCTCAGTTCTCTGATATATGGTGCAGGTATCCCAAACAGCATCTCAACCATTGTAACGAATACCCTTCTCTGTAGGAGAATACTTCAAGACAATATTAAGTACCCTGTACACCAACAATTTATACCTATGGTTTTTGCATTTTTGATGATCCTTGCCTTCATTGATTATCACTGGTGATTGCCACGTTTATAATTTTATTCCTTTCATTTGTATTATCTGGCCTTCTTCTATAAAAAGCCTTTTGTACAAGTTCTGACTTTGGTCTAGATATTATACTCAGTAATGCAGCCTGTTATTGCAGTGAATTGTTTTTCACAGTCAGGTCACACAGTTTACTCATTCGAAGAGCAAATTGTAGCTCTACTTGCACATGTAAAATTGTAAATTGTGCATAGTATATTGGCGCATCTGTGTGTTAGAATTAATTAGAACTATGTATGTAATTCATAAAGGAGCTTTCTATTTCTTCAGCATCCTAACAAATTTATTTAGTTTTAATGTTTCAAAGCTTTCATGTATCTTCCTGGTCTCTCATTCTACTTCCTAACAGAGGCTGATCTACCATCTGTCACTCAGTATAGCAATAAAAATGATCACATAACATTGATGAAAATTATTATAATACTATCCAGAACTACAGAGTCATCTGTCAGTTAATTTTCTCTGTATCAGTACTGTATGCAAATGTGCCAGGGCATAAATATTTTTATTACATGCCAAAATTAGATGAGAATTATAAGCCCTATACATAGGAATTAAATGACATAACACTTTTCTGTAGAAAACCCTTGAGAGTCTGCTAATATTTAAGCATATTAATTAAGTAGAAAATGGACTAAAGAGTTTGAAATTAGAATCATCTGGCCCACTCTTCAAAGAATAAAGCACACACTGGAGAAACTAAAAATCAAAGACAGGCTGATTGGTTTTTTTGTTTTGTTTGGTTCATAAAAAATCAGATAAATTCATGGACTGGTGTTTCTCTCATGAGTATAATCATTTCTCAAACAAGCTTACAGAAGAAGCAGATGTGGCTTTTCTTCCCATAAAGACCATACGATATAGCAGCAGTTAAACATACTTCTCAGCTGCATCTCCATAACCGCAATTTGGTATTGCTTTTTAATTTATCAAATTGAAAAAAACATGATAAAAATTATGAGTCATTTCTCTAGTTAGTGTACTGATTACACAGATTCAGCAAGAACAAGACAGATGCTAATTTGTGCATAAAGTGTATTCCTTTTGACAGGAAAATATACATAAGTTGTGGTTGAAAAAAGACAACAAGGGTATGGTTGCAAACCAATTTTGGATGTATGTGGGAAGTTTCCAGTGGAAGACATGAGCTCTTGTTTTATCATATTAACAATAATACCTAGAAATAGAGTGTCAGTAAAGGCAACCAAACAAAACTCCTCCCATGGAGCCAGATGGCTCAGCAAAGGGAATTCTTTAGTGGTAAACTCAAATAAATCAAGGAGAGTGGGTGTGGTGGAGAGAAAACAGCTTGCTCAAATATGGTCCCCATTTCCAGTGTCCTTTCTACTACAAAAAAAAAAAATGTGACCTTGAGCAATACCCTTGACACCTTTGGCTTTTTCCCCCTTCTTTCTAAATTATAGATATTTAGGATTTTTTGTACTCGTTTGCCTTTTAGCTATCTCATCTGATATATGGGTTCTATTTCTTGAGCTATATAGAATGATTTTGTGATCTAAGCATCTATGCACCAATGTAAATTTAGAGTCCAACCACCTCTGTGAAAAGTGGATTTTCCTTGAATTCCACTATAACTTAGAATAGTTGATGTTAAAACTAGCTTACCTCCTGATAACCTTATGAGTATCTAAGTGTCATAAATGTAGCACTCAGCTAGAGGAACCAAGATGATGTCTGCCAAGAATGATGGCAACGCTGAATTCTAGAGAAGACTGACTTTAAAGGTGAAAGATGGATAATTTCTCCTATTTAACCTGTAATAAAACCACACTCTTTTTTCAATGCCTAGTCAAAATACTACTTACCTCACACAGCTAGTTTGTGATGTATTATGATTTGCATTTCTGATTGTACAAAAGTAGCACAACCATTCTTTCACTTTGAGCACAGTATTCGATAAATTATACAATTTACTCAATACCTTGTTGCAAATAGGATTTGTGATTTTGTTCAATTCTCGGCTAATAGAAGTATTCCGATCATGTTTAAGAGAGTCTAGGCTAAGCTATGATGTTCTGTAGGTTAGGTATGTTAAATACAGGTTCAGTTTATGATATTTTCAGTGTGCAAATGCATTCTTATGGATGTAACCCCAAGGCTTGTAAAACCTTTCCGGTCATCCTTCCCCGATCCTATTTTCCATTCTTTTTCCACACCACTAGGCTATTTGTTTTTTATTTGATCTTTTATTACAGTTAACTGTTTACGTGTTATTCCCTCCCACTGTTTTATCAGTTTCCTGAGTCCTCAGACATATCTCCTTTACTTTTGTGTTCATTATTTCTTCCTTTATCTTCTCCCACTATTTTCTCATCTCTACTTCCAGAACTCATGGTCTAAATAAAATATATACTCAATATTTATTTGTCAACTTAAATATTATTCCTGTTGACTAATGTGAATATATATGATAGTACATCAAAATTATTGAATCTGATTATTTTCTTGATGTAAAAAATGACATTAGCCAGTTGTCTTGGTGTTCTGCAGTTGAAATCACTGAGTATTACCTTCATTACTCAAAGTAAATGATTAGGGGGCTGGTGCTGTGGCATAGAAGGTTAAGCCTCTGCCTCTGTGTCAGCATACCATATGGGCACAGGTTCAAGTCCCAGCTACTCCACTTCCAATACAGCTCCATGCTAATGCCCCTGAGAAAGCAGCATAAGATGGCCTAAGTGCTAGGGCCCCTACACCCATGTGAGAGACCCAGAAGAAGCTCTTGGCTCCTGGCCTTGGCCCACCCTGGCCATTGTGACCATTTGGGGAATGAACCAGTGGGTGGAAGATATTCTCTCTCTCTCTCTCTCTCTCTCTCTCTCTCTCCCCCTCTCTCTCTCTCTCTCTCTGTCTCTGCCTCTCTCTCTCTCTGTCACTCTGCCTTTCAAATAAATAAATAAATCTTATAAAAAAGTAAATGAATAACACAATTTATAAAAATTAACTCATCATTGCTGGAATTGCTGTTGATTAATAGTAACTGCTATATACTTATCATTCTGTTTTCATCATGATCACAAATAGTTATGGACCTTAAATTCTGGCACACTCATGATAAGATTTATGTGAATATGAGCTTCTTGAAATCAGTGACCATGTATTTTCCAGGTTTGAAAACGAATCATCTGGCACAAAATCCAGTAAAAAATACAGGATGTATTAAGGCCTATTGACTAGAGCCACCCCGACCTATGAGCAAGATTAGAATTTAGCAAAGAATTATGTACAGAAAGCAATAAATTAATTTTTTTTCAAGAAAATTGTTAAGGGATCTAAACTCTCTATAAATAATAACATTTATAACATTTTCATAGTAACTAATCTCTACTTAGTTCCTCTTTAAAAGTAAATAATTTTTTAATCAGCTCATATCAAGGAAGTGTGAGGCTCAGTAGGAAACAAAGGGAATCATGTTAATGTTTTTATTGAATCAAGTACTTGACTAAGGTTTTATTCCATTTTCAGATTTGTCTAAGGTGCTGGAGAATAAGCTTACAGTTTTTTTTTTTTTCTGCTTTCTAGCTTGTAACTGAGGTTTTCTAATGTTTAAGAATCTGTTAACTGTATAAGAGTTTATTTCAGCAGGTATTTTTCAGTTTATAACATTCATTCTTAAGTGTTCCCACTAGATGTTAATAAAGCAAATAAAGAAGTAGCATTACTTTTCTCTACAGGAGGAAAATTGAAGAAGCTCAAACTGCCTCAGTAAAACTTGAGCAAACATCAATCTCTAGAGTTAAGACTTTGGGTAAGGGCTTTAATAATTAATGTGGGGCCTGCGCCGTGGCTGAATAGGCTAATCCTCCGCCTGCGGCGCCGGCACACCGGGTTCTAGTCCCAGTCAGGGCGCCGATTCTGTCTCAGTTGCTCCTCTTCCAGTCCAGCTCTCTCCTGTGGCCCAGGAGTGCGGTGGAGGATAGCCCAAGTCCTTGGGCCCTGCACCTCCATGGGAGACCAGCAGAAGCACCTGGATCCTGGATCCTGGCTTCTGCAGCGGCCATTGTGGGGTGAACCAACCGAAAAGGAAGACCTTTCTCTCTATCTCTCTCTCTGTCCACTCTGCCTGTCAAAAAAAAATAATGTGGATCTCAAGGTGTAGGTGGGAAGTTCATCTGTCCAGTAGACTTCCACTATGCTCCTCCTTTTCTAGGAAATGAATATCAATTATACTCTCCCCCTAAGTAACGTCTACCTTACAGGAGGCCTCTCTCAGGCAGCACTTGAGAGAGAATGTGGGAAACCAGGCTGTGGTACTGCTGGCTGTTCATTTATCAAATGTCTACTGTAGACCAATGATACCTGTGGTGATTGTAGAGATATTCAGTGCATCAGTTGGTCAGAGTTTCCTGTTGTGTCATCTCTAGGGAAGTATAAGAATAATTTCTGTTTGTATTCTATATGATAAAATTATAAAAGACGTATCTCCGCAAGTACGCTAGGACGCTGCAGTCCGATGAAGTTCAGATGAATTTAGAAATGCTACATGCTTTGTGGTCTTTTCTCTTGGAGATTTTTTTTTTTATTTTTAAGAGAGAAAGGGGGAGATGGAATTAAAAAAATGAGAGATTAATGAAGAGAAAATTCCTGACTCCTAGTTCACTACCGAAATATCTGCCACGGTGGGACCATAGCCAGAAGCCAGGACCCCAGTCCAGGTCTCTCCTGTGGGTGGCAGGAATCTCACCACTTTAACCACCACCTGATGTCTCTCAGGGTCTGCATTTAGCAGGGAACTATAATAAGAAGCAGAACTAGGACTTGAACTCACATATTACAGTTCGGGATGGGAATATCCCTATTAAATGTCTTGACTGCTAAATGTCCATCATTCTTGAACATTCTTAATACACATCAGCATTTGAAGACACTTTGAGAAGTTGTGTAATACTGCTAACTGCCATTCCCTAAATGTGTCTGACTGCTCTAAAATTATTTCTTCCTTGACCTTCTTACCACTCTTTCTCCTCCTTCCGATTTTTGGCAGAGCATCAACTATTAACTCAACGTTTTAATCTTTAAAGCATGCATTAGGAAAATCTCCACTAGATAGGATGGAATTTATTTTGAAATAAAGCCAAACTAGCAGAAAAATGTACTCCTTTTTCTAGATTATACATATACTCTTGATAGTTCTCATTGAGTTGCTTTTTTGTCTAGGTCCTCATACAATTCTTACAAAATCTATTTTTAAAGATTTATTCATTGGGGCCAGTGCTGTGGTGCAGTGGGTTAAAGCCCTGGCCTGAAATGCCGGCATCCCATATGGGCGCCAGTTCTAATCCCGGCTGCTCCTCTTCTGATCCAGCTCTCTGCTATGGCCTGGGAAAGCAGTAGAAGATGGCCCAGGTCCTTGGGCCCCTGCACCCATGTGGGAGATCGGAAGAAGCTCCTGGCTCCTGGCTTTGCTCCGGCCATCTGGGGAGTAAACCGACGGATGGAAGACCTCTCTCTTTGTCTCTACTTCTCCCTGTAACTCTGTCTTTCAAACAAATAAAATAAATATTTTTTAAAAAAGATTTATTTATTTATTTGGGAGACAGAGTTGCTGACAGAGAAAGGGAGAGACAGACACACAGACACACAGTGAACCAACTGTTCACTCCCCAAATGGCCACAACAGCTGGAGCTGTGTAATGACACATGATAACATTTGTAAGAAAATTTTCTATTGATTATCAGAGAAACATGCTTCTCTCTCAGATATAAAGTTTTATATATAGTACCATCTCCAATAATTCACACAATAGGTGCAGTTGGCTAAGCTACCATACTGGGATGCTGGCATCCCATATAAGTACCAGTTCATTTGAGGTCCTGGCTGCTGTACTTCTAATCCAGCTGTCTGCTCATGTGCCTGGGAATCAACAGAAGATGGTGCTAGAGACCCTGACTCCGTGGGGAGACCTGGGTGGAGTGACTGGCTCCTGGCTTCCAGTTAGCCCAATCTTGACTCTTGTGGTCACTTGGGGAGTGAACCATTGGATAGACGATCTCTCTCTCTCCGTCCCTCCTTCCCTTCCCCCCCATAACTCTTTCAAATAAATTAATTTTTTTTTAAAAAAAAAACAATAAACATATACTCTTAGCTAACTAGATGTCAAGTATAGTTACACTTAGCGTACAATTAATTCAGAAGTTTAGTGGCATTCACAACACCCATGGTTCTCCTTTTTGTTTAATCTGCCACCTCCAATTTCAAGCTTGTTTGAGACTGACTTCAGTCACAGATGTATGATAACTGCAGTAGCACAAACTTCAACACATGGGTTATGGGGAGATACAAACTTCCAACCCCTAGCACCTTGACTTAGATTAATTAGAATTTACTCTCAATCTGTAGAGTTACTTGAAGAGATAGGATTTTGTTATAAGGAAAAAGGAGAAATACATCTTGAATAGGAACCAACAATGTCTAGTAAAAATATTAGAGTAGTTCAAAAAGTTCATGGAAGGTGGAATTAAAAAGGTAAGCTTATTTTGGTTCAAAGAAATCTGAAATCCATGCATGTTTCTCACAATATGCATTTTTGTGAAATTTTTTTTTGACAGTAAGAGTTAGAGAGAGAGAGACAGAGAGAAAGGTCTTCCTTCCACTACGGCCGGCGCACTGTGCTGATCCGAAGCCAGGAGCCAGGTGCTTCCTCCTGGTCTCCCATGCGGGTGCAGGGCCCAAGCACCTGGGCCATCCTCCACTGACTTCCTGGGCCACAGCAGCGAGCTGGACTGGAAGAGGAGCAACCGAGGCAGAACCGGCGCCCCGACCAGTACTAGAACCCGGGGTGCCGTCACCTCAGGTGGAGGATTAATTAGCCTAGTAAGCAGTGGCGCCAGCCCATTTTTGTGAAATTTTGAAGAACCTCTCATATGCATGGATTTGAAAAAATTGGTACCATTATAAAATTTTTATATGAACTTTTTGAAGGCTCCTGGTAGTTAGAGGATCGCCTTTTAATTTTAAGATAATTTCTTTATGACTTTTCTATGTTCTGTGTTCTTTCAGTGTTGCTATCAATCTAAATTCATTTTTCCTGCTCATAATTTCTTTATAGCATTTTCAGTCTGTATTACTGACGTTCCATAACTTAGATGTTTTAACGAATAATAGGTAAGAAAATTAAAGTTAATATAGCAGGTTCTCAATCAGGGGATAAAAGGTGACTAGGTAATTGCTCTGGCTTTAGACAGTCAGGATTCATTGGTATTCCAACAGAATAGTTAAAACTTGTCAGTTCAAAGTGACTTTGGCCTAAGCCTTCAAAAACACGACTGTCATAATCAACTTCCCAAGCATGGTAACACTGAATGTTCTCATATAATTAATATTTCTAATTTATAGACAAGCAGTGGTGGCATTTACTGTCACAGGTAGAATTTAATTAGCCAAGACAAATAAATTAGGTTTCACACTTCCATCAGGATGGTGGAATTACAGAGGCTGATCCGGAAATTTCAAATTATTGACAATGCCATTTGACCTCTCATACAAATTAACTTTTCCAACTGCCATTCTGAAAATTTCTATGTATATTAAGTCATATCACTATTGCTTATTGACTTGTTACAATGGATGACACATAGTCTACTTTCTTAGAATTCTGGAAAATCCTTGAAATGTCTGTTTTCTTTATGTACAAGTACATGACAAATGAACTGAAAGGCACAGAGGACTTGAACAATATGCAATTGGGCTATATATAGAGAAATTTGTAGGGACTAATCATACAACCCCAATATACTTAATTTGTTCTTGTCATATGAAGGACTTAATTTGTATTACATTTTCATTTGTACAAGAGTCTTATGAAATATAGAATGCATGGTTCAATGTATAGGAAGAGCAATCAGCCCGTTTCGTAATGAGAAGTATTGAAGAGGATAGATAATTGTTGGGAAGGCAAATGCAGACTCATTTTATAAGAAAATAAATGAAAAGTGGAAATGTATAAAAGTGATCTGGAAGGAAATGTTTAAATCAAATAATGTATATATGAAATTGTATATTAGGTTTTATGGGTAAAAGGTATAATTAATTATGGGATAATGTAAACTTGGAACATTTCATATATTTGGTTGCTTAAAACATATTAAGATAGGCTGGCGCCACAGCTCAATAGGCTAATCCTCTGCCTGCGGCGCCGGCACACCGGGTTCTAGTCCCGGTCGGGGCGCCGGATTCTGTCCCGGTTGCCCCTCTTCCAGGCCAGCTTTCTGCTGTGGCCTGGGAGTGCAGTGGAGGATGGCCCAGGTCCTTGGGCCCTGCACCCCATGGGAGACCAGGAGAAGCACCTGGCTCCTGCCTTCGGATCAGCACGGTGCGCTGGCCACAGTGTGCCAGCCGCAGTGGCCATTAGGGGGTAAACCAACGGAAAAAGGAAGTCCTTTCTCTCTGTCTCTCTCTCTCACTGTCCACTCTGTCAAAAAACAAAACAAAACATATTAAGATAACTAAACAGAAAGTAAGAAGGACATGGTCGAATAAGCAAGAATTTGGTGACACAGACATATTAAAGATGAAGAGGAAAAATTGATACTTTTTCAGTCATAAAAGAGGGAAGAAACTGGAAGAGGGTGTTTGGGAAAGAGCACTTAATGTAATGTGTGATAGTTGCTAAATTATTCCTATATGATGTGTGATGTGTGTTTCCTCGGGCTCCCTATGAAATAATTGATAAAGGCTGAAATTTCTGACTAATACTTCATGGAGTGGCTCCTGCATTAGGAGAGTAACGAAGACTGAGTCCATGCTCAGGTTAGTTCCGTGCAGCAGGAGAGGACGATATCAGTGTGCTCCATTAGTTGAATTTTGTTCTGTAAGGAGATTATTGTTATGTTCATAGTTATTTCACTTTGAAAGGGGATTATACTGTTTTTTAGTTTCTTCATTGCAGTGCTCTGCTTCTCTTTCTAGTCCCAGTTCCCATGCAAAGGGCACATTCCTGCTTCTCACCATAGAGCCAATGTCCTTTGGAAAACGGCTTCCTATTTTGGCTTAATACTAAATGACCCAAGGCATTGTGAGTGAAGTCGAGTGGCAGGACACAACTGGCTCAGAAGCTCGAGCGTCTTCTGATAAATTACCTTGATTATTTTGAATTTGGATAACCTCTACTCTCAGGTGACGTCCTGTGGATTTCAATCTGGAAGTTTCCATGGGAAGTCTAGGAATACATAGTTTTATCTTTGTGATAGTGCTATCTTTTGGATGTGTGTGTGTGTGTGTGTGTGTCTATGTGTGAGTACATGTATGAGTCACTGTGTTTTAAGAATTGACTTCTCTCTTACTGTTTTGAGTTTTCTTTCAGAAATTGTGTAAAAAATTGCCCTTCAAAGTAGTCTTTACTGTTTTCTGTGTATTCATTTTGATTTCAGTTGAATTTTGGAAAGGAAGAGAAGCATATGCAATTAGTCAAGTTAGCCATTGTTAACCAAAATCACAGGTATATATTTTATACTTTTAAGTGATTATATTCAATGTGTACTTTTGTAGCTAACCCATAATTGCCATCTGATTTTTCCTAATAATTACTGATCCCATAGTATAGTCAGTTTTCCACACATCACAGCTTCATGATAATGGAAAATATCAATTTGCCCATTAAACTTCTTCCTAAAATGAAATGCAGTTTACCAATTTATATATAATCCAATTCATGCAATTCATATCTTGGCCATTACTTGAGTTTAAAGGGAGGTTCCAATTTAATAAGCAACAATTGTTAAACCTTTTGTGGTTATTGACTTGTGACATTTGTCCATAATGTAGAAGCCATGAAAGGGAAGATTGATCGAATCTGAGATAGTACTGTATTTCCCTCCTGCTGCTATGTTTTTCCTTCTTTTAGAGCTAAAATATTAAAGTTTGACTCATTAATGAGTATTACTAAATGCACTTTCAGCTGATAAAGAAATTTCAAGAAGGCTTAGTGAGGAATCAATTTTCTAAATGTTGTTATCAACATAGGTCATGTAGAGTGGAACAAATTTTGAGCTTGAAATTAAAATACATGGATGTAAATATTGACATTAACTTTTTGTGACTTTTTTCAAACTTAGACTTCTATCCTTCTCCAAGTTTCTTTCCCTGTAAAAGAGAAGTCATATCATCCTTCATTGTTATTGAGCAAATCAGAGCACCCCTAGTACTTAAAAGTACCCAATAAATGTAGCTTAAATCTATTATTGCTATTTTATCATCCCACCCTCTTATTCCAGCCTTCCTTCTCCCACACTTGCCACCTCTCTTCCACTGCATTAGGGGTCCCCATGCATTGAAAGATACCACAGCCTCATGTCCTTCTGTCACTTCTATTCTTACATTCACTCTTATTCATCTTTTCCTTGACTTAATGATAACTATTAATCAATCATGAAGCCATAATTTTATTCCTCTGTAACTGTTTACTCTTTGCGTCTCAAATCCCTAAATGATAACATTTGTTTCCTTTCTTTTTTTTTTAAAATATTTATTTATTTACTTGAAAGTCAGAGTTACACAGAGAGAGAAGGAGAGAGAGAGAGAGAGGTCTTCCATCTGCTGGTTCACTCCCCAGATGGCCGCAATGGCCGGAGCTGCAACCATCCAAAGCCAGGAGCTAAGAGCTTCCTCTGGGTCTCCCACGTGACTGTAGGAGCCCAAGGATCTGAACCATCTTCTACTGCTTTCCAAGGCCATAGCAGAGAGCTGGATCAGAAGTGGAGCAGCCGGGACTAGAACCGGCACCCATATAGGATGCCTGCACTGCAGGCGGCGGCTTTACCCACTACGCCACAGCGCCGGCCCCTAACATTTGTTTGCTAAGTTCTCCTGCAATAGCTTCTATGTGATCAAGCTGCAAATGCTGGATAACAGAATAACAGAGCATGACTTAAACAAAACTGCCCTAGTATTTAAATGACTCATAAAGCTAAAATATTAATGTGAAAAATACACTATCCTTAATCTTCTGTGTAGTCACATACTAATGAACTTGGTAAAATATTAACTTAAAAGCAACTCAATTCTTCATTTTATAGAAATCACAAGGCTATCACTTTAATAAAACAGATGTTACAGGTATATGAAATACTGCATTTACATATATTCCTCCTTAAACCTACCCAGAGCTAGGCAAACTATATAGTTAGAGGGAATAATCCTTATCAGGCTGCTTTAATTTCAGGTACCAGCTGTCTGCTTGGGCCCCCCAGGGCCCTCGCTTCAGATAAGGTGGCTGAAAAGTTGGGTAGAAGTTCCCTTGATTACCTTTAGGTTTCATGTTTGCTTAAACAATGTAACAAAATTACTGAAAGCTATTTTACTTGCGAAGGGTATATAGATAACAGAAATATATTTAATTAGACATGGGGCAGAGTCTGGGAGTCTGAATCTTCTGGATGCCCTTTTCTTTCCCTCATTGAGACCCACACAGTGTTCCTCCTCCTGGCTATGACAACTGACAATGGCCAACCACAGGGTTGCTTGTCTGTGCTTTTGGTGTCTTGAGTTTTTGTTGAAGCTCAATCACACGCAGCCTCCATAGCTGACTTTTAGTACCCAGTCCCTTTGGATGATTAGTCTTTAATTTGATTACTCCTGTGGTCAAAAAATGAAGCAACATGACTCAAAGCCCACATTGAAAATCACATTGAAAAATCACAGACTCTGGTGACCAAAGACCTCCTCAAGCAAACAAAGACACTGCTATCAGGTAGGACATTCCACAGGCCCAGAAATCACCTCCCAAAAGCTGAGATGAAGGCCAGACCTCTGGGGTAAAGGTAATTCTTCATTACACATTCCCATCCCTTTCTTTGTCTTAGATTATCCTAAACATCTCTAACTGATGCTAGATCCTCATGGGTTGGAAAGATGCTTTTCTCTGTGGAAGGCGATCACTCTTTCAGCAATTTATTTTTCCTTTGAACTTTTCTGCTGGTATGAATCTGGGCTATGGGTAACCCAGGCCACTGTCCTTAAGACAACTATAGTTATTAACTTGTCACCTGAGAACATTCTATATTCGGGCAAATCTGAAATTGGATTGATATTTAGATGTATACCTTGAATTCTCTGTGAGTAAACATTCTTGGATTCTGGAAAATAACTTATAATGCTGGTCATATTAGTGACTTCTTACAGAGAGAATTAGTAAATCCTCATCTACTGCAGTAACTATGAGTGAATTTCTTCTAAACTCACTTAGCCGTTGCAGTATGGACATAAAGAATGATACTATGAGCCAATCCTACAACATAATATGATATAATTTTGAGATACTCTGCTTTTTGAAAAAATTTGGAATTATTTCTAATGATCATGGTGACAGCATGCAGTTATGATTATACGCTTAAAACAAAGGGAACTACTGTTTGTATGGACACTGCAGCGACACTTAAGCACACAGTGATACAAGCCCTGTCCTGATAGCTGCATCACATCATTTGAGGTGTTTTGTTGACAATACAGCAGATGTCACCAGCTAGCAAACTCCAACTGCAGGGGAACTTTGCCTTTGTGTTCAGGGTTTATATATACTTATTTGGCCTCTTATACTTCAGAAGCCAATTGTAGCATGGCTCATTACTTCATAAATTGGCATATACCTCTCTTTTCCCCAAGAAAAATGGTTTCCTAAAATTAAACAATGAGATTTTAAATGTTATATCTTTTAATTACATATCCCTAGTTTCAAATTCCACTGAAGGAAATCCAAGTACAAAAAATAATGTAGGGCTTATATCAAATAATAACTAGTTAATAGTGTTTTATATTTATAAAGAAAATGCATAAGATTTAACAATTTGACACTCCTGTTCATGGCGTCAGTAATCTCCCTAGGCTCTAGTCATGAGTTGCCAGGGCTATGGAAGCCTTTAGAGTTCGCTGACTTTGATCTTATTCCGATAGGGTCATAGTCAAAGTGGAGGTTCTCTCCTCCCTTCGGAGAAGGGTACCTCCTTCTTTGATGAGTCACTGTGTACTTACACCCCATGTGGGATCTGTCCCTAATGTGTCATCTAAAGCCAAGTGATGCTATGACTGGTACTGAAACAGTATTTTTATACTTTGCGTTTCTGTGTGGGCACAGACTGATGAGGTCTTTTCTAATTATATACTGAAGTGATCTTCTGTATATAAAGAGAATTGGAAATGAAAAAAAAAAACAACCTGGTGTTAAAATGGAAATGGCATAGAAAATTAATTAATTTGAAAAAAAATTATGTAGGATCTCTGTCTTTAATGTGCTGTACATTGCTATTTAATGCTATAATTAGTAATCCAATGGTAGTTTTTTCACTTTATGTTGCTATATGGGCAAAATGTTGAAATCTTTACCTAATATATACTAAACTGATCTTCTGTATACAAAGAGAATTGAAAATGAATCTTTACATGAATGGAAGGGGAGAGGGAGCGGGAGGGGGGAGGGTTGCGGGCGGGAGGGAAGCTATGGGAGGGGGGAAGCCATTGTAACCCATGAGCTATACTTTGGAAATTTATATTCATTAAATAAAAGTTTAATAAAAAAATGCATAAGATTACAAAGAAAGCCACTTATATGTGAATACAGACATAAACATATTTATAATATTTAGTCTCTATTAAAACATTAAGTAATGAGAACTAGAGTCTAGTAGCTACTTTAATTTCTAAGTAAAAATGAATATTAAATGGTATTTACAACCATCATGAAATAATGATGTGCTAATAAATAAATGTTAAAATTTACTTAGAGGTTTGTGAAGACACACATTTCATATTTTTTTATAATCCAAGTCCAAAAAACTCAGTCTTCAGAACTAAGAACTCCAGGCTTAGAGATCACCAAGATCAAGTATGTGTGTGTGTGCGTGCGCGCGCGCGCGTCTTGGGAGAACATGATGCTGGCCAAAAGACTGATTCTAGCTAAATTAGTTTCAGAAATGCAAACTCTCTCTTTGAACAGGTGGCCATTTAAATGGAGTTCGAAAATGTCCATGCTTTGCAATTTCTCCCACTTCATCTCCATTTGTTATTCTCAGTCCTAGGGCTCTTGGGGGAACTAAAGAAGATTACATTTGCTGCTCTAGATACAGTCTTAGTAGTGGTGGAGAAAGTCAACAGGCTGGACAGGATCTTGGCAGCTTCAAATAGGAACTATTTTCTGAAAGGGCAGCAAAAACAAACTGAATGCCTGGAATTTGTAATGGGAGAGAAAGGAGTATTTGAAAAACCGATCCTTGGGGCTGGTGCTGTAGCGCAGTAGGTTAGTCCTCCACCTGTGGTGCTGGCATCCCATATGGGCACTGGTTCTAGTCCCGGCTGCTCCATTTCCCATCCAGCTCTCTGCTATGACCTGGGAAGGCAGTGGAGGATGGCCCAGGTCCTTGGGCCCCTGCACCTGTGTGGGAGACCCAGAAGAAGCTCCTGGTTCCTGGCTTCAGATTGGCACAGCTCCAGCCATTGCGGCCATTTGGAGAGTGATCCAGCGGACCTTTCTCTCTGTCTCTTCCTCTCACTGTCTGTAACTCTACCTCTTAAATAAATAAATAAAATCTTTAAAAAAAGTTGATCCTGGGAGATGAACAATGGGAGGGCCTGTGGTATCTGACCACAACTTAGAATTTAGTGATGATTGTTGATTGCCAGCAGTCATCAAACATGTGAATTTTGTCTACCATCATAGGTTTTGTTTGTGAATATGTACATATGATAATGTGTTGTTATGTCAGTACTTGTTTAATCTCATAAAAACTTACATGGTATATAGTCTAATTTTAGAGATAAGGAAACAAAAGCCCAGCTATTTTAATTGTTTGCCCAATGGCACATAGTGAACAGCAGAATCAGATTTCAAAGCTATTCTATGATTTGACCCTTTTCCATATGTGCACACTGAGTATCTAGGCTGATCAAGCTTGGTTTTCACTAAAGTGGTTACATGTATCCTCCAAAATTTCCTGATATGTGTTTCGTAGTCTGTTAAATTTTCACTGGCTTACAGGTATCTTATGCTATAATTCACAGAAAACATGGAATTCGATAAATGAACATTTCCTGAAGTTACCTGATATGTGGATTTACCCCTTACTAACATTTCACATGCTTTTGAAAGGTTCCAAGCCTTTAGTATTTTAGCCATCCACAGGTTTCTTTAGGTTACCTGCTTAGTCTCACTTGAAGCTGGATGCTGAGCTACTGGTGCATGAACAAGTTTATTAGCAAAAGAAATTCGATTTAATTATTTTTTCTAAACACTGATTGACTAAGTCCATTTTGCTAACACTTATATTGCAGAAAAGTTTAATTATGAATTATTTTGCCATAAGGCAAACGAGACTGACATAAAAGTGAGTATGAAAATTTACAATGCAATATAAATATCTATTTCTAATTTCCTGCTGATTGCTTTTCTATTTTATTTAGGCTTTCAGCACACACTTTTACAAGCACATAGAACTATGTTCCCTGAATGAAACATTAAGGAAACTCATAAAGAAATAATCATAAGAGATATATAAACAGTATCCAAATCGACAACTTCTATACATACACATTAATGTTACTATGCCAATTTGATGTTAATGGTCAAGTCAGTTAAAAAAAATAGATGAACCAATATTCCATCTGATGTAGCTGTTGTGATATAGTAATTTTCTTCTTGCACATTATTGGGTTGTATAAGTGGTAGGACTTTTTAACCTACAAAGCACTATCCTAATAACAGTCTTTAATCTAGAGGGTTTTTTTTTAACTTTTATTTAATGAATATAATTTCCCAAAATGCAGCTTATGGATTACAATGGCTTCCCCCCAAAAAACTTCCCTCCCACCCTCAATCCTCCCCTTTCCCACTCCCTCTCCCCTTCCATTCACATCAAGATTCATTTTCAATTCTCTTTATATACAGAAGATCAGTTTATTATATATTAAGTAAAGATTTCAACAGTTTGCCCTCACATAGCAACACAAAGTGAAAGATACTGTTGGAGTACTAGTTATAGCATTACTTCACATTGGACAACACATTAAGGACAGATCCCACATGGGACGTAAGTACACAGTGACTCCTGATGTTGATTTAACACTTTAACACTCTTGTTTATGGCGTCAGTAAACTCCCTAGGCTCTAGTCATGAGTTACCGAGGCTATGGAAGCCTTTAGGGTTCGCTGACTTCGATCTTATTCCGACAGGGTCATAGTCAAAGTGGAAGTTCTCTCCTCCCTTAAGAGAAAGGTACCTATCTAGAGGGTTTTTTTAAAAACAAATTCCTGCATTTATTTGCTTTTAAAAGTCATTGCAAGGGCCGGTGCAGCGGCTCAATAGGCTAATCCTCCGCCTTGCGGCAACGCTGGCACGCCGGGTTCTAGTCCCAGTCGGGGCACCGGATTCTGTCCCGGTTGCCCCTCTTCCAGGCCAGCTCTCTGCTGTGGCCTGGGAGTGCAGTGGAGGATGGCCCAAGTGCTTGGGTCCTGCACCCCATGGGAAACCAGGAGAAGCACCTGGCTCCTGCCTTCGGATCAGCAAGATGCGCTGGCCACAGCGGCCATTGGAGGGTGAACCAATGGCAAAGGAAGACCTTTCTCTCTGTCTCTCTCTCTCACTGTCCACTCTGCCTGTCAAAAAAGAAAGTCATTACAAGAATATGAATACTGGTTTGGAGTTAGCTAGTCCAAGATAATTCCTGTTAGTTAGAGGACACATCTGTAGCTTGAAAAGCAATTCAGTATTAAAAAGTGATTGGATAAAGGAGGGAGATACTGAGGAAAATATTTATATTTGCGATTAAAAGTTCAAATTTTAGTTGTGTCTCCTGAATTTCCTGTATTCATGTTTGGTAACTGCTTTCTAGGTTGGTTTCTGACACTTGCAGATGTGTACAAATGTGCCAATCAAAAAGGAAGATAAGACAAACATAGAACAGGAAACCTATATACATCAGTGTTAGTTCAAAGAACAATTTTGCCTTCTGAGCTACCTTGGGTGCCAGGCCATGTAGAATATAAAAGAATTAGAAGGGGTATTAACTGTGAATCTGAAATTCTCATATTTAAACCAGATCTTAGTCTTCTTTGATTACCAAGATCAATATAATAAGACATTTGAGGAAAGACAATAAGTTCAGTCCATTATAATTAGCATGGAGTTTATAGCTCACTTATAAATTTTCCCATATAAAAGAAGAAAAAGAAATTACCTAGCTGATCAAAACAGTAAGGGCATGTATGGGTCATACAGAGACCGCAGTAAGGAAGGCATTAGAATTTTGATTGTGAATGCTATTTAGAATCAATGAAGTCCAAAAATCTGTGTACAACTGTATATATATATATATATATATATATATATATATATATATAGTCCTTTACAAGATAACAAAAGCAACAGTGGGGAACAGCTAAATCTGCATTATGCAAATGAACCACGTTGTGTAATTCATCAGTTAAATTAGATGCAGGTAATAAGTAGCTCAAATTAGGATGCCTGCAGACGAGGGTCCATTTTTAACTCCCAGTTGCTTTCTTTAGGGAATAATCTCATAGGCTTCTATTCTGATACGTTTGACTGTTCCACAATGTCATTATGCTTTGTCTTCTTCATCAGAGCTATGATTTCCTTGTGCCTAGACTTAAAATCAATTGAGATAAAATTTTCAGTCTTTCTGCTTGTAATTAACCTCAGTTCAGAGTATGTAGAAATTGTGTTCTTTTTCTCTATAGTACCAGTTCTCTTTGTTCCTTTTCTGTGCAAAACTTAAAAGAGCTCCTTCTCTCTCTCAATACTCTCTGAACTGTCCCTGCAGTGACTGCTCATTTCCTGGTTTAGGAGTTGTCTAAACTGTATGCAATATCTGTTTTTGAATGATCAGAGTGCCAAGGCAAGAAATAAGAAAGGTTTTCTGTATTCTTAGTTTCTGGCAGGAGGACATTAACTTAAAGGTTGAGAATAGCCTATGGCAGGAAAGTTTTCCCAGGCATAGAATCTTTGTATTCTTTGATGATATTTCATAGGCATCTCCCCCAAACCCATGTTTTGCCAGCACAAAGCAGACTTTATCGTTTTGCCTAATTCACATTCATTTAGACTATGGAAAAATCCAGGATGAAGAATGAAAAAAGATGGCATAGAAATGGTTGTCACTTTCTCTGTTACTATTTTCTTTTCATTAGTTATTATGCTACAGTCTAAAACACTGAATGAAGGCTTACATAATGAACACTCACACTTTAAATTTTGTTTAACTCTTGTTTTACTACTTAAAAAATGCCAGTTTGTTCTAGAATAGAATCAATAAATAATTAAAACAAGAGTAAGGAAACAATAGCCTATAATCCCTTCTCCTCTCTTCATTGCACCCGAGATAATAATTGTTAACATTTTGGTCTATTTCCTGCCAAACACAAATGTAAAAGTGTATATCCTTACAGATATATGCATATGTTTCTGATGCCAGTTATTCAGTATCCACAAAGCAAACAAAATATTGTATCTTTTAGATTTTTAGTTCAAATGAATTTTCCTAATCTGTCATTAAGCTTGCACACAAGTGTACAATTAAGTTCATGTTTCCTCTTATTTTGTGCAAAGAAAGATGTTTCAATTCCTTCTTAATTTTCCTCAGTCCAGGTTAATAAATTTAAATATATACAGGAAAAGCTTACAAGGTTAGAAATGAATTAAGGACTGAAAGTGATAACAAAGTTTAAATATTGATCACTCTCTGTAAGTTGATTCCAAGATGCCTTAGGGATTAAAAAAATGAACGTATGACTGAAAGAGAAGTTAATGTAATGGGAAAAGGAGAAGGGACAAGCACTGGGAATTAAAGAAGCCTGTGAAAATGTTCCATGGCTGGAAGGAGGCTGCTAGACTTCCAAAATTCAAACTGAGCAAAGAAGGGAAGCCCTGTCAGTTAAGAGTGAGCTTGGCACAGCCGACCTTCATAAAGCAGAGGATGAACAGTGTGAAAAGGTGGTTGTGAAGTTTAACAGAGGAGGTTGCATAAAATGTAATCATGGTTAGTTCGCAGCATTTTGATTTAAACTGGTGTTGTGTTCACCCAAATGACATGACCATGATGTTCTGCCTCATCAAATACTTGTATATGTCTTTACATCCAACTTCTTTTTAGCCCTAGAGGCAAATTTTAAGTGCCTCCTGATATCTTCCACATCTTTCAAATCAAATATGTTGCACAACACACTGTACTTGTTATATTTCCTCTATTAAGTTCACAGAGAAACTTTTTTTTTTTGACAGGCAGAGTGGATAGTGAGAAAGAGAGAGACAGAGAGAAAGGTCTTCCTTTGCCATTGGTTCACCCTCCAATGGCTGCCATGGCTGTCGCGCTGCGGCCAGCGCACCACGCTGATCCGAAGCCAGGAGCCAGGTGCTTCTCCTGGTCTCCCATGGGGTGCAGGGCCCAAGGACTTGGGCCATCCTCCACTGCACTCCCGGGCCACAGCAGAGAGCTGGCCTGGAAGAGGGGCAACCGGGACAGAATCCGGCGCCCCGACTGGGACTAGAAACCGGTGTGCCGGCGCCACAAGGCGGAAGATTAGCCTATTGAGCCGCGGCACCGGCCCACAGAGAAACTTTTAACAAAACAAAATTTAAGGGAGAATACTGACTTGACCTTAGTCTTAGTGGTATCTCAGAACTGAAACCAGAAGCTGAATATTTACCAGTGTTTGACAATCAGGATCAAGTGTTTAAGGCAGGTCCATCAGGATGGGAGCACACTGGAAGTACACAGAGTCTTTTGAAGAAAGTCTTGATAAGAAAAGTTTTGTTTGTAAGTGGGCTGTTTTCTCAGATGGACACATTCCTTAATAAATTTATCAGTAGGAATTCCCTGAAACAATTAGCAGGATGTTTGTTTGTTTATTTATTTATTTTTCGATTTGCAGTCTTATCTTTCCCTGAGAAAATTTTCCTAGAACAAAGCACTGAGTCATGTTGACAAAGCTGGTCTGCTGATTTATCTAACTCATGTGGACACAGATGGTCTTAGTCCTCACTTCCATTAACTAGGTCCGTCTAAGATGTTTCCTGCTTTGGTCACTGGTAACACTCACCACTCACCATCTCAGGGGAAAGAGCCTGCTATTATAACTTCTCCATCCTTTTATTCAATCTCTTACCCTCAATCCCTAGACATTTCTGTTGCTTCCCAACTGCTTTTTTAGAAGCTCTCCTGCTCTAGTTTTTCTTCATGTAAACTTTGGAGTTGTATTTCTGAAATAAACACCAAATATGTAACTTTCCCCCAAATGACTTACATGTTTCTCAGTACAAAAGAATAAAGCCTGAGATACTAGAATTGACTTCGAGACTTTGCTGGATGAAACTTCTTAATTCACTTGAAATTACATTGTAAATGCATGAATAACTTCTGTAACACAGCATGGAACTATCAGTCTTCTGATATACTGCTGTCCTTACTCAAAGGCCAATTTTCTGGTCTTCTGTAATGTTACTCTTTCTTTTTTTTTAACTTCCTGATTCTCTTTGCCTTCCTTCTATATTCTTTGATCACTAATGATTTTGTTTTAATTTTTTAAATTAATAATAATTTTTGCAAATGTGTACTGTACAGTGTGACATTTCAATACATGCAGAAAATGTGTAATGACCAAAATCAGGATAATCAAGCTTTCCCCCTTTGTGGTATTATTTTGTAAGAGGGAGCTTGGAGATACTTCTAATTGTGCATAAAATACAAGTTTTTTTTGAACTTTAGTCATTCTGCTATGTTGTGTAACACTAGAAACTTATGAATTCTATCTAAATATGATTTGCTACACATTACCCAACTATTTTAGTAAATGATTTCAGAGTTATGTTCTTGGCTTGCCACAATCAGTACTTTCTTCTGTTCAGATAATCTATTATTTTAATAGAGAAATACTTCATATTTGACAGCACCTTAATCTTCCCTTAACTATCCTCTAAGATACAGGTACGGATTTACCTTTGTTACACATCACACACCC
Source organism: Lepus europaeus (assembly GCF_033115175.1). NCBI lineage: Eukaryota > Metazoa > Chordata > Mammalia > Lagomorpha > Leporidae > Lepus > Lepus europaeus. The sequence goes on from NC_084828.1 coordinate 127,168,761, forward strand.
ACCCCAACACACATACACACATACATATTCCTTATTTCCTATTAGTATCTCAAGTTCAAAATGCCCCAACCCAACTTGTTCTTCTTCCTATAATCCGTATAACACTATCACTCAGAGAATAAATGTGGGTGTTATCCTGCTCATACTCAGTGTCTTACCTTTCCTTGCCAATTTTAATTCCTTAGAGGTGGTCAGAACTTTCCTATTACTCCCATTTTGTCACAGCCTCCTGACTGCTCTCTCTGACACAAACCATGGCATTTTCAAGTAAAATTTCCATGGAGCCACCTGTTTCTAACCAAAGTTGCTGTTGCTTAAAAACCTTCTATGATTCCTAAGAATCTTCAGAATAAAACTCAAACTGCTTAATGTTTGATATAAAAACTTCCATGAAGCCTTCTCTCTCTCTCAATCCATTAACTTCTATGAGATTCTATTTGTGAAGTTTTCATTTGCTTAGAGTTGATGTATTCCTCAATATTTCTGAATAACTGTTTCTTCAAGATCCCACAGAGGCATCATTCTAAGTTGTGTTATCTAACTTTCTAAGGAATTTATCTACTCTTCCTTTTCTCTATATTCCCACATTACCAGTGACATACTATTCAAGACATTACAAATAAGTTGTGATCAGTCACTCCTTGGTGGATTCTTTAGGACACAGATCACATTTGATTTTATCTATTTCATTTGTTCTTAAAAATGATACAGAAATATATATATATATGAGAATTTTAAGTTCATGAAATTTAATAATTTGTATGTCATTCATATTATTTGTCTATATACTTTCCAGGTTATCTTTGAATATAGAGGTGCTCAAAATGTTAATAAGATTAGATTATTGAAGTATAATTTACATACATGAAGTTTCATAGACTTTAAAAATACAGTGAATGATATGACAAATGCATATAGGTGAAGTCTTTAAAACGTTCATGGAAATACAGACAAGTATCATGCAAAAATATTTATGGATTTCACAATTCATTTATTCTAAATCAGCCCTTAAGGCATTCAGATCTGGCTCAAGAGCCCATGAGAATATTTTAGGCATGGAAAGCTAAGACACTCTGTCAAAAAAAAAAAAAAAAAAAGACCTAAATGAAATATCTCTGCGAGTGAGATCCCAGTGGAAAGAATGGGGCCATCAAAGAAGAAGGTACCTTTCTCTGAAGGGAGGAGAGAACTTCCACTTTGACTATGACCCTATTGGAATAAGATCGAAGTCGGCAAACCCTAAAGGCTTCCATAGCCTTGGCAACTCATGACTAGAGCCTATGGAGATTACTGACACCATAAACAAGAGTGTCAAATTGTTAAATCAACATCAGGAGTCACTGTGTACTTACATCCCATGTGGGATCTGTCCTTAATGTGTTGTCCAATGTGAAGTAATGCTATAACTAGTACTGAAACAGTATTTTTACACTTTGTGTTTCTGTGTGGGTGCAAACTGATGAAATCTTTACTTAGTATATACTGAATCAATCTTCTGTATATAAAGATAATTGAAAATGAAAGAAAAAAAACCTTGGTGTTAAATCGGAAATTGCATAGAAAATTAATCAATTTTTTAAAAATATCATGTAGCATCTCTGTCCTTAATGTGTTGTACATTGTGATTTAATGCTATAACTAGTACTCCAACAGTATTTTTCACTTTATATTGCTATGTGGGTGCAAACTGTTGAAATCTTTACTTAATATATAATAAACATCTTCTGTATATAAAGAGAATTGAAAATGAATCTTGATGTGAATGGAAGGGGAGAGGGAGCGGGAAAGGGGAGGGTTGCGGGTGGGAGGGAAGTTTTTTGGGGGGGAAGCCATTGTAACCCATAAGCTGTACTTTGGAAATCTATATTCATTAAATAAAAGTTTAAAAAAATAAAATAAATTTGTCTTTTAATATCACTTTTTCAAAGATTTTCAAGTGCCATTGTATTTACTTCATTAAGAAACAGAACATTGTCATTATCCCTAAAAATCTGTTATGCCCTTTCCTATTCATTAATTTCATTTTCTTCTTTTTTTAAAGATAAACAATTATTTATTTATTTGAGAGGTAGAGTTACAGACAGTGAGAAGGAGAGACCGAGAGAAATGTCTTCCTTCCATTGATTCACTCCCCAAATGGCTGCAACGGCTGGAGCTGCACTGATCTGAAGTCAGGAGCCAGGTGTTTCTTCCTGGTCTCCCATGTGGGTGCAGGGGCCCAAGTACTTGGGCCATCATTTCATTTTCATTATGCAACAAGTGCTATTTTAATTTTTGTCATCATAAAGACATAAATTTGTATTTTTTAGAGTTGTATATGTGAAATTAAACTTTGATTCTGGTCTTTTTTGATCAGCTTAGCATTTTGATATTTATCCATATTTTGTGGTGTCAGTAGTTTGAAATATTTCATTGCTGAGTAGCATTGCGTTTTATGACTATGTAACAATGTGTTTGTCTTCTTCTTGATGAACTTTTTTGGTTATTTCTAGTTTTTTACTGTTATGATTGAAGCTACTCTAGACATTCTAAGAAGACACAAAATATTGAAGAATCTTCTGTGTTGATGGTTTGGAAGAATTAATGTCATCAAAATGTCCATACTACTGAAAGCAATTTTTAGATGCAATGCAATCCCAATCAAAATACTAAGGATGTTCTACTCAGACCTAGCAAAAACAATGCTAAAATTCATATGGAATCTTAAGAGACCCCTAATAGCTAAAGCAATCATGAACAACAAAAACTAAAACAAAACCAGAGGCATCACAATGCCATATTTCAAGACATGTCATAGGCCAATTTTAACCAAAACAGCCTGGTACTGGCAGAAAAATAGGCATGTAGACAAATGGAACAGAATATAAACCCCAGAAAAAATCCGCACAGCTACAACCTATCAATCTTTGAGAAAAGAGCTACAATGAATCCCTGGAAAAGCACAGTCTCTTCAACAAATGATGTTGGGAAAATTGAATCTATGCATGGAGAAGTATGAAATAAACCCCTATATTACAGAATATACATAAATCAATTCACAATGTATAAGGATCTAAATCTATAATCTGATAACATCAAATTACCAGAGGAAAACACTGGGAAAATTCTGTAAGACATTGGCATGGACAAAGGCTTCTTGGAAAAGTCCCCAGAAGCATAGTTAATAAAAGAATAAAAAATAAGTGTGCTTGGGCCCTGCACCCGCATGGGAGACCAGGAGGAATCACCTGGCTCCTGGATCAGCACAGCACGCCGGCCATAGCAGCCATTTGGAGGGTGAACCAACAGAAGGAAGACCTTTCTCTCTGTCTCTCTCTCTCACTAACTCTGCCAGTCAGTAAAAAAAATAAAAGAAAAATAGGCAAATGGGATTACATCAAGCTAGGAAGCTTCTACACAGTGGAGTAAACACTCAACAAAGAGGCAACTAACAGAATCAGGGAAAATATTTGCAAACTATGCAACTGATAAAGGATTAATATCTCAAATCTATAAAGAGTTCAAGAAACTCAAAACAACAAAAAGAAACAAGAAACAACGAAACAATAAAGTTAAGAAATGGACAAGGACATGAACAGGCATTTTTCAAAGAATTCAATCCAAATGGCCAATAGACACATGAAAAAATGCTCAGGATCACTAGCTGTCAGGGAAATGCAAAAAAAAAAAAAAATGAGATTTAACCTTATCCTGGTTATAATGGCTATCATCAAAAATCAACAAACAATAAATGCTGGTGAGCATGTGGGTACAAAAGTACCCTAATTCACAGATCATGGGAATGTAAACTAGTGCAATGATTTTGGAACAGTGTGCAGATACCTCAGAGATCTGAAAATGACCCAGCCATCCCACTCCTGGGAATTTACCCAAAGGAAATGAAATAAGCATCTGAAAGAGTTTTCTATACCCCCTATTGCAGTTCAGTTCACAATAGCTAATATGTCCAACTGATGACTGGATAAAGAAAATGTGATATATATATATATATATATATATATATATATATATATATATATATTATGAAGTCTGCATACATACCATGCATGGCATACTCCTGAGCCATAAAAAAGAATGAAATCCTGTCTTTTGCACAAAAATGGATGTAACTGGAAACCATTATGTTTAGTGAAATAAGCTGGTCCTGAATACACAAATATCATGTTTCCTCTGATATATGGCAAATATGATAAAATACAAAAATATATAGGAACTGCGTGGACATCTTATGATTTGATTTTTGGTTTTAAGCCCTTTTTTATACTCTTGTGGAACTGTGGCATTTCTACTTTTTACTTGTTAAATATTATGGTTAGTGGTGAATAAATCCTATGATGAAGAGTGGACTTAAGTTATATTTTTGCAAAAATTAAAGAAAAAATGGAAAGGAAGGAAGGGTATTGAGAGAGGGAGAAAGGACATTATAGTTATCTTTTTGAAACTGAACCTATGAAATACATGAAATGGGTTCTCTTTATATTAAACAAAAATCTAAAACTAAACACAGGCACTGTGGCTCACTTGGTTAATCCTCCGCCTGCGGTGCTGGCATCCCATATGGGCGCCAGGTTCTAGTCCCTGTTGCTCCTGTTCCAGTCCAGCTCTCTGCTGTGGCCTGGGAGGGACAGTGGAGGATGGCCCAAGTGCTTGGGCGCCTGCACCCACATGGGAGACCAGGAAGAAGCACCTGGCTCTTGGTTTTGGATTGGCGCAGCACTGGCCATGGTGGCCATTTGGGGAGTGAACCAGCGGAAGTAAGACCTTTCTCTCTGTCTCTCTCTCTCTCTCACTGTCTGTACCTCTACCTGTCAAATAACTAATATATTAAAAAAAATGTTGTGTGCATTTTTTAAAATTTATTTTTATTTATTTGAAAGCCAGAGTCACAGAGAGAAAGAGTGAGAGTGAGAGCAAGAGAGAGAGAGACAGAGAGACAGAGAGAGAGAGAGAGAGACAGAGATGTTCCATATGCTGGTTCACTGACTAGATGGCCATGACAGACAGCCAGCATAGGGCCAGACTGAAGCCAGGAGCCAGGAGCTTCATCCAGGACTCCCAGGGGCTTGAGCACTAGGGTCATTCTTTGCTGCTTTTCCCAGGCCATTATCAGGGAGCTGTGGTTGGAATTGGAGCAGCTGAACATGAACCAGTGCCCATATGGGATGCAGGTGTGAAAGGCAACAGCTGTACCCACTGTGCCACAAAACTAACCCCTAAAAACAATTTCTCAAATACATGTGGGGGGCTATTTACAGTTTTTATTTCTTCTTAATTTTTTGTTTTAAAGATTTTGTTCATTTCATCTAAGTTGTTGATTTTATGGTATAAAACTTCCTATCATTTCACATTAATCATTTTAAATTCTATAACATCTCTTGTTATAACATCTTTTATTTCTAATATTTTTATTTACCCCTAGCGGTAGTTTTATGTCTTTTTGATCAGTGTAACTTCTGCCTTTTCAATTTATTTTTTTTTAAAGAACTACTATTTTATTCCATTAATTTTGTTCCTTGTTACCTAATTTATTTCTGTTTTTTAAATTAATTTTTTACCTGAAATTACTGTGGATATATTTGCTTCTTGAGGTTTTTTATAGATGCCTAGATTATTAACCTAAACCTTTCTTCTTTTTAAACCAGCTCTAAAACCATAATGTTCTCTCTGCTCAGTTTTTTCCACAAACTTTTATATGCCATTTCTTTAATATCATGACTTTGAAATATTTTCAAAATATCTTTGTGATTTCTTCTATGACAGATGGGTTGTAAAAGCATTTTTGCTTAAATTTACAGTTAATTTTGAGTTTCCAGATTTACTATTATTGATTTCTAATTTAGTACATTTGTGGTCAGAGAATATACTTTGAATAATTTAGATAATTTAAATTTTTAGTCTAGAAGTATGATTTATTTTGATGCATAAACTATACTCTTTTAAATGAATATTATTGGATCTGGTGACTGACAAATATCAATTCAATCAACTTGGTTATAGGGATGCTCAAGTCTTGTACATCCTTAGGGATTTTTGGTCTGCTTTATAAAACAAATTTAACAATTTTTTAATTAATATAAAGATAATATATTTCGTGTGTTTCATAGGTACAGTTCTAAGAAGATAATATGGTTCACTTCTTTAATCAATTAGTGAGAGAGGAGCTTTAACATTTCCAACTATAATTGTGGATTTGTCAATTTATCCAAATTCTTTTAGTTTTTTAAAATATGTTTATTGTGGCCGGCGCCGTGGCTTAACAGGCTAATCCTCCGCCTTGCGGCGCTGGCACACCGGGTTCTTGTCCCGGTTGGGGCACCGGATTCTATCCCGGTTGCCTCTCTTCCAGGCCCGGAAAGGCAGTAGAGGATGGCCCAAGTGCTTGGGCCCTGCATCCGCGTGGGAGACCAGGAGAAGCACCTGGCTCCTGGCTTCGGATCAGCAAGATGCGCTGGCCACAGCGGCCATTGGAGGGTGAACCAACGGCAAAAAGGAAGACCTTTCTCTCTGTCTCTCTCTCTCACTATCCACTCTGCCTGTCAAAAAATTAAAAAAAAATAAAATAAAATAAAAATTATGTTTATTGTTAAAATAAAGAGATCACTGGGGCTGGCACCCTCGTACAGTAGGTTAATCCTCTGCCTGAACTGCTGGCATCCCATAGGGGCTCCAGTTCTAGTCCTGGCTTCTCCTCTTCCAATCCAGCTCTCTGCTATGGCCTTGGAAAGCAGAAGATGGCCCAAGTCTTTGGGCCCCTGCACCCACAGTATGCTTTGAAGTCAGGAATTGTGATGCTTCCAGCTTGGTTTTTTTTTTTTTTTCTGGGAATAATTTTGTCTATTCTGAGTATTCTGTGATTCTGTATGAATTCCAGGATTGTTTTTTCTAGTTCTGTAAGGAATGTCATTGGTATTTTTGTAGGGGTTGCATTGAATCTGCAGATTGCATTAGGTATTATAGACACCTTAATGAAATTGATTCTTCCAATCTATGAGTAAGGAATATCTTTCCAATTTTTTGTGCCCTTGCTGATTCTTTCACCAATTTTTTAGTTTTTGTTGTAGAGATTTTTCACTTCTTGGTTAAATTTATTCCTAAATATTTGATTTTTTGTGGCTATTGTGAATGGGATTTCTTTCTTGATTTTTCTTTCAGTGAGTTCATCATTAACATATAAAAAGCCATATTTTTTAAAAATATGTTTATTTTATAATCTGTAACATTAATGACTTGATTTATCAGTTCTAACAGCTTTTTTGTGGAGTGTTTAGTTTTCTCCATACACAACATCTTGTCATCATTTGATGCCCTACATTTGTTTTTCTTCCCTAATTGCTCTGACTAATCTTCCTAGTAGTATCATGAATAAGAGTGGTAAAATTAGACATTCTTTTGTCTAATTGTGTGTGTGTGTGAGAGAGAGAGAGAGAGAGAGAGAGAGAGAGAAAGATCTTCCTTCCGTTGGTTCACCCCCACAAATGGCCACTACAGCCGGCACGCTGCATTGATCCAAAGCCAGGAGCTAGGTGCTTCTCCTGGTCTCCCATGCAGGTGCAGGGCCCAAGCACTTGGGCCATCCTCCACTGCACTCCCAGGCAACAGCAGAAAACTGGACTGGAAGAGGAGTAACCGGACAAAATCTGGCGCCCCAACCGGGACTAGAACCCCGGGGTACCAGTGCCGCAGGTGGAGGATGAGCCTAGTGAGCCGCGGCGCCAGCTGATTTTTTGTATTTTTTAAGTTTCAAGTTCATATATTTCTGCTTTGATCATTATCATTTTGATTTTGAGTTTAATTTGTTCTTGTTTTTCTAACTGTTCAAGATGTATCATTAGATCATTTGTTTGAGACATTACTCTTTATTTAATGTAAGCACTTCATGCTACAAATTTCCTTTCTAATACTGATTTTGCTATATCCCATAGGTTTTTGATGTGTTGTGTTTAATTTTCTTTTTTTTAAGATTTATTTATTTGAAAATCAGAGTTACACAGAGAGAGGAGAAGCAGAAAGAGGGGGGAGAGAGAGAGAGAGAGAGAGAGAGAGAGAGAGAGAGTCTTCCATTGACTGGTTTACTTCCCAATTGGCTGCAACGGCCAGTCGTGCTGATCTGAAGCCAGGAGCCAAGAGCTTACCCCAGGTCTCCCACGTGGGTGCAGGAGCCCCCATGGCCATCTTCTACTGCTTTCCCAGGCCATAGCAGAGAGCTGGATTGGAAGTGGAGTAGCCAGGACTCTAACTGGCACCCATATGGGATGCTGGAGCTTCAGGCCAGGGCGTTAACCCACTGCGCCACAGCGCCGACTCCGTGTTTCATTTTCATTTATTTCAAGGGACTTTGTTATTTCACTTTAATTTCTTCTATGACACATTAGTCATTAGGTAGCATGTTGATTACTTTCTATGTATTTATTAGTGTTTTATTGTTTTTCTTTTTGTTGACTTCGAATTTTATTCCTTTTTTAGTCTGAGAAGACATGTGGTCTGTTTTCAATGTTTTAAAATTTATTAAAACTTGATTTGTGACCTAAAATATGAACTATCTAGAAAATATTCCATGTGTCGATGAGAAGAATGTATATTCTATAGCTGTTTGGTGAAATGTCCTATTGATTTCTGTTAAATCCATTTGCTCAATAGTGTGATTTGACTGTGATGCATTTCTGTTCATTTTTCTGTCTGGACTTTCTGTCTGTCTGTTGAAGTCACCCATTATTATTGCATTGGGATCTATCTCTCCCACTAGGTATAATAGTATTTCCTTTATATAGCTGAGTGGTCTTATGTTGAATGTATGTATATATATATATATATATATATATATATATATATATGTATTTATGATCATTATATCGTCTTGCTAAATTTAACCTTTTGTAAAAATATGATGTCCTTTGCCTCTTCTTACAGTTTTTGATTTAAAGTCTGTTTATTTGATTCGAGGATAGCTTCTCCTGTTAATTTCTGTGTCCAGTTACCTGTTACGTCTTTTTCTCATTCTTCACGTTCAGTCTATGTGTATGTTTTGTGAGGTAATTTTTCTTCCTGGCAGCACATAGTGGGGTCTTGGTTTTTAAACCATTCAGCCAATCTAAGTCTTTTGGCTGGAGAATTCAATCCATTCACATTCAAGGTTAATATTGATAGATAAGAGCTAACATCTGTCATTTTGTTGATTGAATACCCATTATACTTGCTGTATAAGCACATTTGATGGACTACATGTTTTCATGATGTTTACTTCTAATACAGGACTTTCTTCAGTATAACTTATAAGGTTGGTCTGGTGGGAGTGAATTATTTCAGTTTTTGTTTATCTGGAAAATATTTCTCTTTCATTTCTGGAGGATAGCTTTGTTGGATATAATATCCTTGGTTGGAAGTTTTTTTCTTTTAAGACCTTGAATATACTATCCCACTTTCTTTTGGTCTGTAGAGTTTCTGCTCTGATGTTAGTCTAGTTGGTTTTCCTTTTTATGTAACTTGATGCTTTTTCATTATTGTCTTTAGGATTCCCTCCTTGTCCTTAACTTTTGGCAATTTGACTACAATATGCCTTGAAGATCTTGCTTGGTGCCTTTCAAGCTTCCTGTATTTGGACATCCATGTCTCTTTGAACACCTGGGAAAGTTTCAAATATTATTTCATTTAGCAGATTCCTCATTATCTTTTTCCTTCTCTTCTCCTTCAGGCATACCTAAAATATGAATATTTGGTTGTTTAATCATATCACAAAGCTCATGGAAACTTTCTTAAGTCTTTTTCCTTTAATTTTGTCTGATTGAGTTATCTCAAAAGTTGTCCTTGAGTTCAGAAACTCTTTCCTTCATGTGGTCTATTCTTTTAAAACTCTCAATCAGTATCATTGTGTAGTGGGTTAGGCCACTGCCTTCAACACTGGCATCCAGATGGACACTGTTTTTTTTTTTTTTTTTTCTGACAGGCAGAGTGGACAGTGAGAGAGAGAGAGACAGAGAGAAAGGTCTTCCTTTGCCGTTGGTTCACCCCTCAATGGCCGCTGCAGCCAGCACGCTGCGGCCGGCGCATTGCATTGATCCGAAGGCAGGAGCCAGGTGCTTCTCCTGGTATCCCATGCGGGTGCAGGGCCCAAGCATTTGGGCCATCCTCCACTGCACTCCCGGGCCACAGCAGAGAGCTGGCCTGGAAGAGGGGCAACCGGGACAGAATCCGGCGCCCCAACCGGGATTAGAACCTGGTGTGCCAGTGCCACAAGGCGGAGGATTAGCCTATTGAACCGCGGCGCTGGCTAGACACTGGTTTTTGTCCTGGCTGCTACTCTTCTCATCCAGCTTCTTGCTAATGCATTTGGGGAAGCATCAAAAGATGTCCCAATTGTTTGGGCTTTTTCATTCAGGAGACCTGGAGAGAACTCCTGATAACTGGCTTCAGCATGGCTTAGCACTGTCTGTTGCAGCTATTTGAAGAGTGAACCAGTGTGAATAGTCTCTCTTCCTCTCTCTCTCCATCCTCCCTCCCTCTCCCTTTGTCTCTGTAACTTTACTTTTCACTTGAATAAATCTTTTACAAAAAGCTCTAAGTCATAGTTTTTATTTCACTGATTAAAGATTTCATCTATGAAATTTCTATTTGGTTTTTCTTAATGATTTATATCTCCTTAGTAATATTTTCATTCATGTTACTCATTGATTTCCTCATTTCTTTAATCTATCTGAATTTTCTTGCATCTTATTGAGTTTCCTTACAATCATTATTTTTAATTCTATTTGTGGCATTTCATAGATTTCTTATGAAATCTAGAATCTAATTCTCGAGAACTACTGAGTTCCTTTGAAGGTGTCATGCCACCTTGCTTCTTCATGTCTTGTGTCCCTACGTTGATGTCTTCTTGTTTATGGAGTAGGTTTTCTCAGAAAAGCTTATGATTAAGATGGAATTCAGGGTATCACTTGGCTTGTTGCTTTGGACTTTGTTCTAGATGAACCCATCTGCAGGATGAGTACAAGTTACATAGGAGATTTTGCTCTGGGAAGTATGGGTCCAGAGATATGGAATTGAAATAGGATTTTTGCTAGATCTGCCAGATAGATTCCAGTGGGATTGAGGAAATTCGGACTGATTGCTTTAGTCCTGGTATTGACAAGTACAATGGGGTCATTGCACAGATCTCCCAGCTTGAGAGCAGATTTTTTTATGAGCTAAGGGGAACATGTAGAGTAAGAATAGCTCTATGGCTAATGCCCCCAAACTACAACAGTTTGAGAATTCAGGGGATTTGTTCTCTGCCCATAAATTGCTCTAACTGAGCACTTTAGATCTGTTGCATGTCTTCATGGCAGAGCAGTGTTCTGTGGGGGTTGGGGAAAGGGAGGCAGGCAATGTGGCTTCCCTTCTTGGAGCCCAGGCGTTGCTGAGACCACAGTCAGCTTTCAGGCTGAAGTTACAGTCAGTGAATAGCCATGGAATTCTCTCTCAGCTAAGGTTGCATGTGGCAGATTGCATGGCAAGTTCTTCTTACCTTGATTGGTAAGATGGCAACTCCTAGCTGGCAGCTGACTTCCATGCTCCAGGCTTCAGTCATGTCTCTGTCCTCTTTGCTTACTGTCCCTCAGAGTCTTCGTTCCTTCTGTTACTACTTACCGAAAATTTTTGTCAGTCAGAGCCCTGGAAATCTGATCATTTTTTTTTTTCTTTCGCTTCCTGTGATGGCTTAAATCAGGGTGGTTTCACCATATTCAGCCATCTTGGACTGTCAATAGACCTCTTCATTATTGCTTTAATTTCATTATAATCTGTATGGCATTAGTGTAATTTTTATTATGTTAATTTCACTTTTGACCTTTGAAATCCTTAAATTTTCACATTTATATTTCATATCAAATTTTGAAATTCTAAGCCATTGGTTCTTCAAATGTTTCTCTCTCTCTCTCTCTCTCTCTCTCTTCTCTTTTCCTGGGGCTCTGATTATATACTCGCTATACTAATGTTATCTCAGAGATCTCTAAGTCTCTATGAAGTTTTAATGGCTTGTATTTGTTCTCTATTATTTCAACTGATCTTAAAATTTACTGATCTTTTCTTCTGTAGCATCTGATCTTCTGGTAAGCTCACATAATGAAATTTTCATTTAATTATGTTTTTAGGTACAGAATTTCCATTTGGTCCCTTTGTAAGGTTTTCATTTAATGAAATTTCTTTCTTCATTATATTCATATCTTGATTTAAATCCTTGAACATGAACATAGTTCTAATGCTGTTTTTCAGTGCCTTCATCTGTTGATGGAACCATGTCTATAATTTCTAATTTTGTTTTATTTACTGATTTTTCTCCTAATTAGCTATCATCTTGTCCACTTTTTTGTACATCTAGATATCCTAGATAGCGGGAATGCTGTGTTTGTGAAGGTCCGAAGTTTCTTTCCTTTGAAGTGCATTTGGTTTTATTATGTCAGGCATTTAACATATTTGAAAATCAACTTGATTCTATTATGACTTTTGGAATCTGTATTATGACACATTAAAGTAGGCTTTGCTGAGCTGATCTTTCTCCTCAATCTTTGGGTTCTGTAGTCTCTAGATGTCTTGAGTATTCACCAAGGTCTCTCTGCTATTGCTGGTCAGAATTCCAGAGCCTCTCAGTCTTGTGCCAGCTCTGGTGGTTCTTGTGGTTATGGTTTCAGGCAGCCATTTCTTTCCCCAGTAGTTGTCCTTCACCTGGTCTCACCTTACATATAAGCAACTGACTATTGCAAAAATGCAAGGGAACTCTAGGTTGATATCTGTGTGGCTCTCTTTGCCTTTCTTTCTTTCTTTCTTTCTTTCTTTCTTTCTTTCTTTCTTTCTTTCTTTCTTTCTTTCTTTCTTTCTTTTTTTCTGACAGGCAGAATTAGACAGTGAGAGAGAGAGAGACAAAGGTCTTCCTTTCATTGGCTCACCCCCCAAATGGCCACTATGGCCGGCACACTGTGCCGATCCAAAGCCAGGAGCCAGGTACCTCCTCCTGGTCTCCCATGTGGGTGCAGGGCCCAATGACCTGGCCATCCTCCACTGCCTTCCCAGGCCACAGCAGAGAGCTGGACTGGAAGAGGAGCAACCGGAACAGAATCCGGCACCCCAACTGGGACTAGAACCCCGGGGTTCCGGCGCCTCAGGTGAAGGATTAGCCTAGTGAGCCGCGGTGCTGGTCATTGCCTTTCAAATTATAAGTGTCTTCACTTCTCTTACTTCTGATCTTTGTCCCCTAACTGTAAGTGGAGTTTTGTGCTCTGTTTCATCTCTGCCTTATGCAGAGCGCCCTCAGGAAGCAATCAGGGTCAACTGTGGAGCTCCTCACCTGTTTCCTTCATAGAACTTTGTTCAGTTTCTGAAAGTATTGATTCATACACGTCTGTCAGTTTTCTAGTTGTTATGTAGGAGAGATAATCCAAGATCAGTCAAATCTTTCATGGATGAAATTGGGGATCTGGTTTAAATGAAAGCAGAAAGAATACTTTTAGAAATGTACAGGCTAAATACAAATTTGTGATGGGTTAGCAAATCAAGGTCTTATTTATTACAGGATGTTTTAAGGCTATTTTGATAATTTGATTCTTATTAATGGGATTTTATAGCAGTTATTTGTCTTGTTCTCCTATTACATAATAATTTCAACTCCTGTGGTATCTGTTTTTCTCTCCTAAGTGAGTTATTCCTTGATCACAAAGCTGCTGAGGCATATTGCTCATTGATGAGAAAGACGGCTTTCTGCAGTTCTTATTTATGCTGAATCTATTTCCCATTAATCATGGAAAAAGGGTTTATGCCTAAAAGCAACCAGAAAGAGTAGATGTGCAAGATGTTGATGGACAGGATGTATCTTCTTAAACTCACCCAGTCCACTGAACTGTGATGAGCATTTCCCTTCACCAAAACTGTTCTCAGAAATTTAGAGAAGCATGAAGCCATGGTTTAATAATGTCTTTTGACAACAATCTACCTATAAGAATGGGCAGGAATTGGCTAAAGGAAGACCTTTGCAGAAGTCTTTTTTCAAAAAAGAATGTTTATTTATTTTCATTTTATTTGAAAGGCTGACAGACAGGGTTGTGCCAAGTGGAAGCCAGGAGCCAGGATCTCAGTCGTGGTCTTTCATGTGGTTGGTGGGGACCCAGCTACTTAGACCATCATCTACGGACTCTCAAGGTACACATTAGCCAGAAACTGGAATCAGAGGGGGAGGGAATTGGGATTTGAACCAGGCACTCTGATATTGGACGTGGGTGTCCCAAGTCGCATCTTAACTGCTGTGCCAAACATTCACTCTATTGGAAAAGGATTTGTGGAAGACCCAGAGGGAGTTCCTGGCTGTCAGTTTTGCCGTGGTGCAGCCCCGGCCTTTGCAACCATTTGGGGAGTGAACCATCAGATGGAGGATCTCTCTTTCTGTCTCTGTCTCTGTCTCTGTCTCTGTCTCTGTCTCTCCTCTCTCTGTCACTGTCTTTCAAAATAAAATATTTATTTATTTATTTATTTGAAAGGCAAAGGGGTGGAGGGGGGGAATCTTCCATCTTCCAAATGGCTGCAATGGCCAAGACTGGCCAGGCCAAAGATAGGAGTAAAGAGCCTCTGGGTCTCCCACACGGCTGCAGAGGCCCAAACACATGGACCATCTTCTACTGCTTTCTCAGGTGCATTATCAGGGAGCTGGATCGGAAGAGGAGCAGCTGGGCCCTGAACCAGTCCTCATATAGGATGCCGGCACTGCAGGTGGTGGCTTTACCTGATGTACCACAGCGTTGGCCCCAATAAATAAAGCTTTTAAAAATATTGGTGTTGCAAAATCATTAGCCCTAGTCAACAGATCATTTATAATATTCCTGCCTCTAATGCAGAACTGAGAAGGTAGCCAGGAGATCAAATATGTGACACAGAAAGTGTTAAGCCACGGCGCCATGGCTTAACAGGCTAATCCTCCGCCTTGCGGTGCCGACACACCAGGTTCTACTCCCGGTTGGGGCGCCGGATTCTATCCCGGTTGCCCCTCTTCCAGTCCAGCTCTCTGCTGTGGCCCAGGAGTGCAGTGGAGGATGGCCCAAGTCCTTTGGCCCTGCACCCGCATGGGAGACCAGGAGAAGCACCTGGCTCCTGGCTTCGGATCAGCGAGATGCGCTGGCCGCAGCGGCCATTGGAGGGTGAACCAACAGCAAAAAGGAAGACCTTTCTCTCTGTCTCTCTCTCTCACTGTCCACTCTGCCTGTCAAAAAAAAAAAAAAAAAAGTGAACAGCTTGTATTATTTGTTCCATACTCTGACCCTTATTGAGCATTTTATAATTGAGGAAAAGAAGCTTTTGGATTCTAGAAAAAGTATGGAGTCATAAAAGTTTTGGAAACATAATGTGTGAGGATTGGTTTTATTGTCTGAGGTTGCTTGAGAACACAAGCCTTAGGGGAGAATAAAATTTTGGTCTTACTAATTGGCTTTGGAGGTGAAATGGTGGACACTATGCAAAGGCAGGTCTTCAGTATACCAGAAAAACAGAAACTAGAGAGTAGAGTTGGTGCCACCGGCATAATTTCCTTACTTTTTAAATTTGTCGATGGCTTCCTTTAACAGACTATTGAGGAGACAAATTATTTGAGCTCTTTTGAACCAAACTCGGAGTGAAGAAATTCTTGGAATCTTTTTACTATGTCTAGTGATGTGCTTGTAAACCAGCTCTCCTGGCTGGTAAAAGGTGGCAGGGGGTAGCCTTATTTGCAATCCTTGCTAATTTCCATGGCAAAAATATTCCATGACCAGGTTAAAATGACCAGATTTTAACAACCAGCTTGCAAAATTGTTGAATATTCAGTACAATAAGAGCTCCCGTAAAGAGCTCCAGCATACTGATGGCTATGCAGTACAGCAGAGGTCGTGTTGCTGGTTCTTTACACCAACATGGTGGGTCTTTGATCTCAGAATCCTGTCCATCCTACTTTAGAATTCTGGATCCACTTTTTAGGAAGTGTAACTTTATGAAATATAGCTTTTCTGACTGTATCCAATAATGTATGATTTATTAATGCATATAATTGCTGTCAAAATTAAATGAGATAATAATTGTCTAGCATAACTCCTGAAATATAATAAACATTAAATAATTGGTAGCTATCATTGTCTACATTTAGATTTGAGCTTGTCTAGTATAGTTAAATGAAAGTAATTACTTTTTAAATTTTATGATTAAGGAAATTGATTTAAAAATCTATGAGTTCTATACCTGTTGAAATCTTCTATTTTAATAGCCAATTCCATTTCCCTTTGAAAAATTACTTTATGGTAAATTATTTATTCTGACTACATGCAACGTGTGGCTGAATATTGTTTTTTAGACATGTTTTTACAAATTCATGGCATCCCAATAGTCAAAGATTTATAGTTTGGAATCACCATGATAGTAATTTTACAGCAGAAAGTTGATTGAGAGGGACAAGTCAATACCCACAGAGATTGATAAATTAATAAATTGATTAAAATCTTGGGCCTACTCCCATTTTTCTTTTTTTAAAGATTATTTATTTATTTATTTGAAAGTCAGAGTTACACAGAGAGAGTAGAGGCAGAGAGAGAGAGGTCTTCCATCTGATGGTTCACTCCCCAATTGGCTGCAATGGCTGGAGCTGTGCTGATCTGAAGCCAGGAGCCAGGAGCTTCTTCCAGGTCTCCCATGTGGGTGTAGGGGCTCAAGGACTTGGGCCATCTTCTACCGCTATCCCAGGCCATAGCAGAGAGCTGGATGGTAAGTGGAGTGGCTGGGTCTCGAACCGGCACCAATATGGGATGCCGGTTGTTCAGGCCAGGGTGTTAACCTGCTGTGCCACAGCACCAGCCCCCGCCTACTCCCATTTTCATAAATATACTTCTCCAGGCCAGCGATGTGGCTCACTAGGTTAATCCTCCGCCTGAGGCACAGGCACCCAGGGTTCTAGTCCCATCGTGGAGCCAGATTCTGTCCTGGTTGCTCCTCTTCCAGTCCAGCTCTCTGCTGTGGCCTGGGAAGGCAGTGGAGGATGGCCCAAGTGCTTGGGCCCTGCACCCCATGGGAGACCAGGAGAAGCTCCTGGCTCCTGGCTTCAGATCAGCACAGCACGCTGGCCGTAGTGGCCCTTTTGGAGGTGAACCAACAGAAGGAAGACCTTTCTGTCTCTCTCACTGTCTAACTCCACCTGTCAAAAAAAAAAAAAATATATATATATATATATATATTTCTCCAATCAAAATGTCCAAATATCCAAGCTCTTTTTTAGACTTGATAATGGAATTTATTTATTTTTATTTATTTGAAAGGCAGAACAAGAAAGAGAGGTCTGCCATTTGCTGCTTTTCTCTTCAGAAGACTGTAATAGCTGAGGCTGGGCCAGGCCAAAGCTGCAGGATTCCCATGTGGTGGTAGACCCAACTCCTAAGCCACCTTCCTGCATTAGCAGGAAGCTGGTTTGGAACTGAAGGTGAGACGTGATCCCAAGCACTCTGGTATGGGATGCAGGTAAATCAAATAGCTGCTTAACTCCTTGTGTCACAATGTCTGCCCTCTAATAGTGAAATTTAGAGTAAGATAAAATTGTAAGTAAATTACGTGGAACTGATTTTATTGTTTAAAAGGTGCACCATATTTTCATAAAGAATAAATTCTATTTTTCAGAACTCTGTTATTTTGGGAAGTATATCAAAACATTTTGACTCTTGAGGACAATACTGATAGTGCTTTTTGTAGCAGCTCTCTTAGAATGGAAATGTCTCTTTGTCACAACCTTTCTAGAGCTTTGAATGTTGAAGTTCATTCAATAATTACATCTAGATCATTCATTCCTATAAGGTTTAACGGAAAGAATTCTGACTATTTATCTTTAAACAGCTAATGTTTTGCTCTTTTCTTGGTTGTATTTTTTGTTCTTTCAATCATTTAAACATGAGTTTTTTATAAAACATATTTAAATAAATAGCCTGATAATATTTTTAAATATTTTAATGCTCTTTTTGTGTATATTTTGGTAGAAATAACAAGATCACTTTTTTATGCTATTGTGCCAAACCATCAAAATACATATACTACAGCATCACTATTCATACTAAACAAATGGCTCTGATTATATCTGAGTTCAGGCCGCATGTTGGTTATATGACTGCAGCTACAATAATTCAAAACATGATAGGCAGCATTCACAGCTTGTCTAGCCTTCCACTTTTGTGTAATCTTAGAGCTTCCCAATTACACTATTGGAAAAATCAGTGAAAAATGCAAATGGGTAAGAGGTTGTCAAGCAGTCATGTGAACTGGCAAGAATAATAATGTTGGCAGTTCTGTAATCACTGAGCAGACAAAAGCTGACAGAACGAACGCTTTCTTTCCACCAATTGACTAAATGTATATTATTGCTGCATGCTTTAAAAAACACAGGTGAAAACACACCATTTCTTTCTGAGCTGGCCTTTCTTATCATGGCTTGCTGACTTGCAGAAAGAAAGAATGCTTAATACAGAATTAATTATTCCATACTCAACTGTGTTGAATCCACTATAAGGACACAGTGCTTTTCAGCCAAGGAGCAAATGGAGGCCAAAATCTCCTATCACAAATGTCCAGTGTTAGACTCAATCTAAGCTTATCCTTCTATTGGACATTGTCCAAGGGGCCACCAGGCTGGTGCTGCATCTGGGAAGCTTTGGTAGTGTGGTGAGCCAGGTGCAGGGCTTGGACAGGCTCCACAGCTGGCTCATTTCTCAGAGTGCCTGCGCTTCCAGTGAATTGAGTCTCATGGATGAGGGGAGAAAAGGCAAGAAAGATCATAGTGTGACAGAGATGATTCTACAGTCTCTCCCCTTGCCTAGGTTCTCAGTATATCTGTCTCTGAATGCCTTTTTTTCCCTTAAAGGGTCTGCTTTATTTTCTTGGGACTGTTGTACCAATGCATTACAAACTGAGTGTTTTAAATCATGCAAATATGTTTGTTCACAGTTCTGGAGGCTAAAAGTCGAGATGTTGGCAAGGCTCTGCTCCTTCTGAATCCCCTAGGGGAAGGGTCTTCCCTGCCTGTTTCAATCCATTCCTTGGCTTGTGGCTGCCTAACTCCAGTGTTTGCCTCTTCATGAGGCCATACTTCCTCTGCATTTTATCCTCATGTGACATTCTATGTAGGTGTTACATCCAAATTTACCTATAATAAAGACATCAGATGTTTCATTGGAGCTCAGCCTAATGATCTCATCAGAACCTGAGTACATCCACAAAGACTATTCCCAAATAAAGCTACATTTATGGGACTAGGTGTTTAGGACCTCAACTTATCTTCCTGGGTATGAATTCAATCAGTTAAAAGGACCTAAGGATGCAAATTACTTCTCTAGCACCACCAAAGTGGGAGAGGTCAGTTACAATAGTATGTAGGCTGAGTGCTCAAGAGTTTAAGACAAAAAAATTAATTAATGAAGAGTGAGATCTGACTCTATTTGCTCATTCATTCATTGAACATTATATTTTGTCTATGTAACATATGCTAGATATGCACCAGATTGACAAGCCAATGTGAAAAAGACAGTGTGGTAACTGCCCTCATGCAGATTGGAGTTTGGTAAAATATTATAAATAAGATTCAATTAATCATAGTTGAGTGAAATCTAGTGGAGGCTAAGTCTGAGATGTTACAAAAGCATATCCTGAGAGAAATTCATATAGTATGGGGGATCACAGGAGACCTTTCTAAAAAGCAAGATGATACTGACAATGATAGTAACAATAACAAAAGTAGTGATAACATTTTTGAAGCTAGACTATATCCCAAGTTCCCTTGTAATTGTTTTGCTTGTATTAACTCTTACTATCTTCACAACTCCCCCACTTTTCAAACGAGGAAACTAAGGCAAAATTGCCAAAGATTGTACAAGATTTAAGGTTTCTACTGACAGCAGTAGGTGAGAAGGCTGTGAGGCAGGCTGGGTACTTCATAACTGACGTCAAGTAAGCAAGGAGGAAGGTGTGCAGAGAGAATGGGAAAAGCCTCAGGGGCTTTATCCTGCAGATGATGCAGGGCATGTAAGCCAGGCTAAAACACTTGATTTTTATCCTCAAACTAATGCGAAGCAGTTGATGAGCTTATAAGATTCATTGACTTAAGGAAATTTGTCTTTCAAAGGGAATTACTCTAGAAGGATAAAGGAGTAGAGGAGGAGAGGTAGATAAGAATTTCCAGGAAGTCTCCCAAGAAACTTCAGGAAGAAGTTAACAGTGATGTATTGTCTTTTTAAATTTTTTTTGGCAGTTCTAGAATTATCTTTTTTAACTTTTATTTAATAAATATAAATTACAAAGTACAGCTTTTGGATTATAGCGGCTTTTTCACCCATAACCTCCCTCCCACACGCAACCCTCCCATCTCCCACTCCCTCTTCCATCTCATTCACATCAAGATTCATTTTCAATTATCTTTATATACAGAAGATCAATTTAGTATATATTAAGTAAAGATTTCAACAGTTTGCACCCACACATAAACACAAAGTATAAAGTACTGTTTGAGTACTAGTTATAGCATTAATTCACATAGTACAACAAACACATTAAGGACAGAGATCCTACTTGAGGAGTAAGTGCACAGTGACTCCTGTTGCTGACTTAACAAATTTACACTCTTGTTTATGGCATCGGTAATCACCCGAGACTCTTGTCATGAGCTGCCAAGGCTATGGTAGCCTTTAGAGTTCACCACTCCAATCTTATTTAGACAAAGCCATAGTCAAACTGGAAGTTCTCGTCTACCTTCAGAGAAAGGTACCTCCTTCTTTGATGGCCCATTCTTTCCACTGGGATCTCACTAGCAGAGAACCTTCATATAGTTGGTTTTTTTTTTTTGTTTTTTGTTTTTTTTGTTTTTTTTTTTTTTTTTTTGCCAGAGTGGCTTGGCTTTCCATGCCTAAAATACTCTCATGGGCTTTTTAACCAGATCTGAATGCCTTAAGGGCTGATTCTGAGGCCAGAGTGCTGTTTAGGACATCTGCCGTTTTATGAGTCTGCTGTGTATCCCACTTCCTGTGTTGGATCATTCTCTCCTTTTTAATTCTATCGGTTAGTATTACAGACACTAGTCTTGTTTATGTGATCCCTTTGACTCTTAATCCTATCATTATGATCAGTTGTGAACTCAAACTGATCCCTTTGACTAGTGAGATGGCATTGGTAGATGCCACGTTGATGGGATTGAATTGGAATCCCCTGGCACATTTCTAACTCTACCATTAGGGGCAAGTCTGATTGAACATGTGCCGAACTGTACATCTCTTCCCTCTCTTATTCCCACTCTTATATTTAACTGGGATCTCTTTTCAGTTAAATTTAAACACCTAAGAATAATTGTGTGTTAATTAAAGAGTTCAACCAATGGTATTAAGTAGATGTGTTATCTTTTAACAACTGGGTTGGACAGTTATGTATGTATTTGTGACTGGTAGGAGGTTTAATTGAAAGGCCAGAGCCATCCGCTAGGATATTGTCATGATTAACTGAGTAGATGGCAATGCCATTTGCTTCAGGGGAATTGAATGAAGAGCAGATTTTGGAGAAAAGTTTATGGCTTTGGTTTAAAAACATTGAGTTTGAGGGATCAGGTGACATTAGGCGGCAATGTATAGTACATTACTGTGATTCAGAGAGTGTACCTGAATAAAAACTATAATTTTTTGAGTTCATTATAAAATGAAGGGTCATCAAAAAGTTCATTTAAACTATCAACAAAACTACACATGGATCTCAAAATTTCATACCATAATAAGATTTTGAAACTCTGTGAGTGGATGAGCTTGACTAGATGTAGGGAGAAGAGTCTAAATTGTATAAGAGGATTTGTCTGAGTTCTTTATTTTTATTTTTATTATTATTTTTTGACAGGCAGAGTTAGACAGTGGGAGAGAGAGAGACAGAGAGAAAGGTCTTCCTTCCGTTGGTTCACCCCCCAAGTGGCCACCATGGGCGGCGTGCTGTGCCGGTCTGAAGCCAGGAGCCAGGTGCTTCCTCCTGGTCTCCCATGCAGGTACAGGGCCCAAGGACTTGGGCCATCTGACACTGCCTTCCCTGGGCCACAGCAGAGAGCTGGACTGGAAGAGGAGCAACCAGGACAGAATTCGGCACCTCAACCAGAACTAGAACCCAGGGTGCCGTCACTGCAGGCGGAGGATTAGCCAAGTGAGCCGCAGCGCCAGCCCTGTCTGAGTTCTGAGGGTCACTAGTATTTAAAGACCAGGAAAAGAAAATGAATCAGATTGGCAGGGTGGCTGAGAAGGAGAAGGTGGTGAATTAGAAGAATAAGAGGTGACAGAAGCCAATGGAAGAGAGAAATTCAAAACAGTGTATCTGTTAAGTACTCCGAGTTAGATAACAAGTAAATAGTGTTCATTAAACTTGGTAGCATAAAATTCAGTGATGATGCTATTAAAAATAACTTTAGAGGTGGACATTTGATACAACAGTTATTATGTCACTTTGGTTGCCAGCTCCCCATATCAGAGTGCCTGGATTTCCTTTGTAGCCCTTTGTAGCTCTTTCTTTCTTTCTTTCTTTGACAGGCAGAGTGGATAGTGAGAGAGACAGAGAGAAAGGTCTTCCTTTTTGCCATTGGTTCACCCTCCAATGGCCGCTGCAGCCGGCACACCGTGTTGACCCAAAGCCAGGAGCCAGGCGCTTCTCCCGGTCTCCCATGTGGGTGCAGGGCCCAAGCACTTGGGCCATCCTCCACTGCCTTCCCGGGCCATAGCAGAGAGCTGGCCTGGAAGAGGGGCAACTGGGATAGAATCCGGCGCCCCGACCGGGACTAGAACCCGGTGTGCCGGCACCGCAAGGCGGAGGATTAGCCTGTTAAGCCACGGCGCTGGCCTGTAGCTCTGCTTTCTATACAACTTTATGATAAAGTGCACCCTTGGAGGTAAAATATGATGGCTCTAGTATTTTTGTCCCTGCTATCCATGTAAAACAACTGCATTGAGTCCCAGGCTCCTGGCTTTGGCTTGGCCCAGTCTAGGCTGTTACATGTGTTTGGGGAATGAACCATCAAATGGAAGATTCTCTCTCTCTCTCAATCTCTCTCTCTCTCTCTCTCTCTCTCTGTGTGTCTTTTAAATACAATGAAAATAAATAAACATTTAAAAATTTAGTGGAGAGAACAAAGAGTGTATTTAAATGAATGGACTGGTGAAATAAGTAAACTGAAAAGTAAGATGTTTGTTCTTTAAGAGAACTTTGATGGAAGATAGCAGTGACTGAAGATGATGTGGGGTATTGGCTGTGTGTTTGTGTATGTGTGTGTGTGTGTTAATGTTTAAAGTGGGGGATTTCAGTTTAGATGAAATATATGTACTCATTGGAAGGACTCGAGAGAGGGAGGTAGAGAGAGAGGGAAGGAGAGAGGAAGAGGGAGAGAGAGAGAAAGAGATGTGGAATAGATGTTGAGGGGAAATTGATAGCATAAAATCTAGGCAGTTTGCAAGGAATGGGGTTCCTAAGGGGTGGTGAGGCCGAGAGTGGGAAGGACCATGCAAAAATGCTGAGGGGAAGCAAAGTGTTGAGGGATCTGTGTCATTTTGTTTTTGAAATGTCTTTCTCAAGACCTGGTACATAGTAAATTCTTAGCACATTTTTGTTGAAAGAATATTAGATGAATTTGAGAGGACGCATTAATCGTTGCCTTAAGGCCAATGCATAGGGAGCAGGATTCCCTCTTTCTTTACATTTGACCTTGACAGAAATTGAAGATAGTTCTTAGCAGGCTCAAAAGGACCTACTGGCTTTATGGATTTGAGATGATATGAAGATGTAGACAATTTTTCTACATCCATAAGGAAAATGACACCCATTATTATCCTAGTTCTTTTAAAAGCCAATCAATTTTCTATCTGTCCACATGTTCTTTCAGACCATTTTTCTTTTCCTGTAAGATGTTGAAAAGGGAACTTCTATAGGTTGGATGTTTTGCCAAAGATTATCATTTCCTTTGAAGAAATCATCCTGCTTAAAAGAGATTTGTCGTGAAATGGGTGGCAATTATTCCATGTGTAAATTAGTAATGCCTTTGTAAGAGACAATGCCAAGTGTCTTTCATGCTTCCACCATCTGGTCTCTACCATGGACCAAGTGACTTGAGTCAATCTTGACAGCTTGTGTCACTACTGAAGGAAACCTGACACTTAATATGACAATATTCATTTTTACCTAGGTTATTGATAATGTTTAGCAACTGGATTTTTAGTTCTGTATAAATAGCCTTACATTACCACACTTTCTTCACACTCTCTAGTGTTATTGTTTAGGCTTCTCTTTCAAATACTCATATTCTATTTTAGAGTCAAGATAATCAGCATGTTTTAGTGTTTCTCATTCTTGATAACTTCTTAATATTTTGGATTCACTTAGAGAAAAATCTACTCAAATTACTCCAGGAGCATGTAAGAGGACAATCCAAAAAATGGAAAATTATACAAAAAATTAGGAGTTTTTGTGGTACAAAAATTGGTGATACCCACACACATATTTCTCTCAGAATATACATTTTTTATGAGCTTTTTGCAGATATCTTGAATGTAAATACATTTCTTTTGTTTACTTCCTGCATTCTTCCTTTTCCTTTGTTCAGCTTGTTTGTGTTCCTTCTTTTTTTTTTTTTTACAATGGCTTCCCCCCTCCCAAAACTTCCCTCCCACCCACAACCCTCCCCTTTCTTGCTCCCTCTCCCCTTCCAATCACATTAAGATTCATTTTCAATTCTCTTTATATACAGAAGATCAATTTAGTATATATTAGGTAAAGATTTCAACAGTTTGCCCCCATATAGAACACAAAGTGAAAAAAAAATACTGTTGGAGTACTAGTTATAGCATTAAATAAGAGTGTACAGCATATTAAAGACAGAGATCCTACATAATATTTTTTTTAAAAAAATTAATTAATTTTCTATGCCATTTCCAATTTAACACCAGGTTTTTTTTTTTTCATTTCCAATTATCTTTATATACAGAAGATGGATTCAGTATATAATTATTAAAGATCTCATCAGTTTGTATCCATGCAGAAACACAAAGTGTAAAAATACTGTTTCAGTACTAGTTATAGCATTACTTCACATTAGACAACACATTAAGGACAGATCCCACATGGGGTGTAAGTACACAGTGACTCCTGTTGCTGACTTAACAATTTGACACTCCTGTTCATGGCGTCAGTAATCTCCCTAGGCTCTAGTCATGAGTTGCCAGGGCTATGGAAGCCTTTAGAGTTCGCTGACTTTGATCTTATTCCGATAGGGTCATAGTCAAAGTGGGAGTTCTCTCCTCCCTTCAGAGAAAGGTACCTCCTTCTTTGATGGCCCATTCTTTCCACTGAGATCTCACTCACAGAGATCTTTCATTTAGGTCTTCTTTTTTTTCTTTTCCATGGTATCTTGGCTTTCCATGCCTACAATACTCTCATGGGCTCTTCAGCCAGATCCGAATGCCTTAAGGGCTGATTCTGAGGCCAGAGTGTTGCTTAGGACATCTGCCATTCTATGAGTCTGTTGTGTATCCTGCTTCCCATGTTGGATCTTTCTCTCCCTTTTTGATTCTATCAGTTAGTATTAGCAGACACTTGTCTTGTTTGTGTGATTCCTTTGACTCTTAGACCTATCACAGCCATCTGTGAACAGAAATTGATCACTTGGACTAGTGAGATGGCATTGGTACATGCCACCTTGATGGGATTGTGTTGGAATCCCCTGGCACATTTCTAACTCCACCATTTGGGGCAAGTCCGATTGAGCATGTCCCAAATTGTACATCTCCTCCCTCTCTTTTTCCACTCTTAAATTTAACAGGGATCACTTTTCAGTTAAAATTTCAACACCTAAGAATAATTGTGTGTTAATTACAGAGTTCAACCACTAGTACTAGAACAAAAAAAACAAGTATTATAATGGATAAAGCATTGCATTGTACATCTAGAGTCAGGATAAGAGCTGATCAGTTCATTGTTTCTTATAGTGTCCATTTCACTTCAACAGGTTTCCCCTTTGGTGCTCAGTTAGTTGTCACCGATCAGGGAAAACAAATGATATTTGTCTCTTTGGGACTGGCTTAATTCACTCAGCATGATGTTTTCCAGATTCCTCCATCTTGTTGCAAATGACCAGGTTTCATTGTTTCTTACTGCTGTATAGTATTCTATGGAGTACATCTGCACATTAATGTTGATTGCAGCTCAGTTCACAATAGCTAAGACCTGGAACCAACCCAAATGCCCATCAACAGTAGACTGGATAAAGAAATTATGGGACATGTTTGTGTTCCTTCTAATAGTAATTGTGATACTTACTTTGATAATATGTATACAAATCATAGTACTTTATTTTTCAGGTTGCATTATTGGAAAATAATCATTATTATTTTACAGTTTAAAAGGTGATATTCGTTCATTTACACAGAGGGTATTCTCAATATGATATAATGTACCATTGATGATAAAATATTCTGAATATGACTCAAATATATTCAAACATGAGAACCATGGTTCTAACAACATAATGGATTTAATTTAATAGTTTGGAAAATACTACTCATCATCTAACATTATCAGCTCTTAGAAATTTCAGTGCAGTTTGCTTTTGCCAAGGAATGAATTGTACCTCCAATATGTTCCAGAATAGAGCCTAATACACCATGAATGGCTTGAATATAAGTGAGTCATTATGTCCTAAATGACAATTAATTAATTTTCATCATTCATCAATTCATTTCAACTTTAGTTAGGCAAATTAACCACCTGAGGTGCACCTGTTTGAATGCATATATTAGGACTGCATATGAAATAACCACAGGAAAAAATAACCTATTTCTACATCCTACAGGAACATGCAGAGCTCACTGTATGTGGCAAATGCTTGCTAAACAGTTACTAAATACATGAAAAGTTGCTTGGATGATCACTGTTACTCATTTGAGATAAAGTGCATATCTCTTATATAATTAAAGTTTTTATTAGTTTATTTTATTCATTTGAAAGACTAACAGAGATTTTCAATCCCCTTGTTCCCTCCCCAAATGCCCACAACTGCAAGGGCTGAGCCAGGCCCAAGCTGGAAATCAGAACTCTGTGTCTCTCATGAGTGTCAGAGATTTGAGCATACCTCCTATCTCCCTGGGTGCATGTTAGCAAGAAGCTGGAATAAAAAGTGTAGCTGGGACTCAAATCCAGGCACTCCATTATGGGACATAGGCAACCCAAGCAGTGTAACCAGTACACCAAGTGCCATCCATGTATTTCATAAATATTTGTACTTACTTTCATGCTATTAAATATCTGTATTGCAATGATTTTTGCTAAAATATTCTGTGATTAAGTGTCTATTGTGGAATTAGAATAGACAAGATCTTCAAGTATTTCAAATAAGTGAAAGAAGCCTGAATTTCCTATTCACAGGAAAACAACTTTGAGATTCCAAAATCCTCAGTGCCTACAAGTCTGTAGTATCTACCCTAAGGTTGTTGCATCTTCCAGTGATCAAAATGGAGGCCCTGAAATCTTTTGAAAGAAACACATATTCTAAAAAGGACATCAGTGGGGCTGGTTTGTGGTGTAGTAGGTTAAGCCCTGATTGCAACACCAGCATTGCATATGTGAGTGCCAGTCCTATGCCTGGCTATTCTGCTTCTGATCCGGCTCCCTGATTATGTGCCTAGGAAAGCAGCAGACGATGGCTCAAATGTTTGTCTCCCTGCCGCCCAAAGGGGAAACCAGGACAGAATTCTGGGATCCTGGCTTAGACGTGACCCAGCCTTGGCCAGTGTGGCCATTTGGGGAGTGAACCAACAGATGGAAGATTCCTCTCTCTCTCTCTCTTGCTCACTGTGTGTGTGTATGTGTGTGTGTGTCCTTCTCTCTGTTGCTCTACCTTTCCAATGAGTAAATAAACAAGTCTTTAAAAATCATCTTAAAAACAGCAATTGCAGCCACTCTACAGATACAGGCTAAGTCATCCAACATTTGGTTCAGATGCCAAAACCTACAATGCAACATACCTTCATAAAACACATAATGAGCTTTCTTGTTAACCTCTCAGGCAAGACCCAAATGACTTGAGAGAATGTAGAGAGTTGCTGGGAGTTTCCATGGTGGTGGAAATATAGAGCCAATGTGAGGGTTCCTTCGTGGTTTCAATTTCCTATTGGTGCTAAGGGAAGGAACACCTGGGCTTTCATATCAGCTTTCCCAGGTGAGGGGTGGGAAGGAAGAGGGAGGGGTGAGACTTTAAAAAATGTCTGCAGCCATGCACAAAAAATGGAGTCAGAATCCTTACTACTGAAACCATCATGGAAAAATATCAGAGTTTCACACAGTGTGTTTTATCGTTTTAATTACCTATTTCATGGTGAATGCATAATCATTTCCTTTTGAATGTTTAAGGCTTAAAGATTTTAATTGGCCTTGGGCTTTGTTTTGTATTCTTCACCTTCTTGGAACCAAACTTCTAGCCACATGAACTATTGACTTCAACTCTTTGTGTATCTTTGCTTATGCTTTTCTCTTGTTCTGGAAGTTCCTCCCCACCTTATTTGCAAGCGTTTAATCCATTGTTTAAATCCAGTTCAAGCGGTTGAACATTTTCTGATTTGCCTCTTGGAAGTAACTGCAGCTGCTTTTAAAGTCCCATCACGTGTATTTTTGTTTTTGTAATACTTGGAATTGTCTAGATAGCCTCTGAAAATAGCTGTAGTGACTGATCTATTTTTCCCCATGTGATCTTATTTTTAAATATTTATTAATTTATTTGAAAGTCAGAGCTACAGAGGGGCAGAGGCAGAGAGAGAGAGAGAGAGAGAGAGGTTTTCCATCCATTGGTTCACTCCCTAGATGGCTTCAATGGGCAGAGCTGGGCCAATCCAAAGCCAGGATCTAGGAGCTTCTTCTGGGGTTCCCATGTGGGAACAAGGGCCCAAAGACTTGGGCCATCTTCTACTGCTTTCCCAGGCCATAGCAGAGAGCTGGACTGGAAGTCGAGCAGCCAGGACTTGAACTGCAGCTTTACCGGCTATGCCACAGTGCAGCCCCCACTCCCATGTGGTCTTTTAAATAGGATGTAAGCTCCAATAGGGCAGGAACTTCATTATGCACAGTATGGTTCTATTACCACATTGAGCAGAGTTTGACACATAATAAATGCTTACTAGATGCCCTTTTAAATAAATAATAAGCAAATATTTGTTTAATAAATGAGAAGTAAGTTAATAAGGTTATCTAGTTCAAACTTGCATTTGTTTCTTAAATTTCTTTTCTGTATTGCATACATGAAAGGAAATTTGTTTATTTTTTTAAGGTTTTCTTTTCAACTGTTTGAATTGACAATCGAAGTAATTTAAAGGGTAAATCAATGCTGGATAAAGCATTTACAACTGGGAGTCTCTGATGAGGTTCTATAACAGAGGAGCTAGCATTTTCAGAAATCGGGATGGGCTGATTTAAAACAGGGAACATTCAACAATCTGCAGATCATGATGAAAGTACTTGACAAGCATAGATATTTTGCCTTTGCTCTGTACCTGGTTTTCAGAATTTGTATTGAATGTATTCTTTTATCACAGCTATAAGCAAAATGAGCAGATATTGAGAAGCTGGCTTCATCATGCTGTGAACAAATTTTCCTTGGCTATATTTGTGGATAAGATTTTTTGAAGGTCAACTTAAAACTATATGTAAAACAAGAAGTAAATTCAGTTACTGATCCTTGTGAACAGATAATAGTATCAGGTTGGTCAGTCTACATGAGCATGGCCTCACAGAAATTAGAAATCAGGAGTAAATACTTCCAAAGATAAAGTTTTTGCCTTAATACTCAAAGCATTTTTTCCCCTCCACCTGAATATAAATCAAACATGGCCTGTAAAAATCAACAGCATTGGAGCTCAGATATGCACTTCTTAAATGAAGGACATCAGACATTTCCAGATAAACCACTTTCAATTAATGTCTGTTAAGAAACAAAACAACAACAAAAAAATCATATTTTCCTATTTCTTTGTGCCTCTTCACATTCAAGAATTTCCCTGGACCTCATCCTTATATTACAGATGCCACGGCAGAAAGAAGAAAGAATACTTGACTAGAGAAGGGAATGATCAGTAAAATTAATAGGATTAATAAGCTGATGAATGGGGAGCCTGGGGTAGAGTGTATTTTCTACTCCTAGAGTTTGGGCTGAATTTATGGTTTGCTCTGAAATGTCATTGTGTGTATTTCAGAGCCCAGGCACCAAAAGGTCTTGTAGAAGCTACTTCTGTTTTCTTGGAAGCTGCTCTGAAACCTCCATGTTTCAGAGCCAGTCTAGCTTATTGGAAGATGAAGGGCCACATGGAGCTGAGTTGAGCACCCCAGACAACTAACACTAACTGACAGGCACGTAAGAGTGGCCTTCTTGGACATTTTCTTTCAGATGAACTGTGTGCACTGCTCAGAGGAAATCAGTAGAAGGGGACATCCATCTGACTAACAGATTCATAAAAATAACAATAACATTGATTATTTTTTGACAGGCAGAGTTAGACAGTGAGAGAGAAACAGAGAGAAAAGTCTTCCTTCCATTGGTTCACTACCTAAATGGCCGCTACGGCTGGTGCCCTGTGCCGATCCGAAGCCAGGTGCTTCCTCATGGTCTCCCATGTGGGTGCAGGGCCCAAGGACTTGGGCCATCTTCTACTGCCTCCCTGGGCCACAGCAGAGAGCTGGACTGGAAGAGGAGCAACCGGGACAGAACCAGCACCCCAACCGGGACTAGAACCCAGGGTGCTGGTGCTGCAGGTGGAGGATTAGCCTAGTGAGCTGCCGTGCTGGCCAAATAACATTGTTTTTAACCACTAAGTTTGTGAGATTTGTAACATAGCTAATGATAGCTCATATACAGCTTGATGGTTAGTTTTATATTTATTTATTCTATGAGGTCATAATCATTCATTCCATTTTGTAGCTTCTCACATTTTTCAAAGCAATCCAATTTCAGTATCTTTAATG
This sequence comes from Lepus europaeus, assembly GCF_033115175.1. Classification (NCBI taxonomy): domain Eukaryota; kingdom Metazoa; phylum Chordata; class Mammalia; order Lagomorpha; family Leporidae; genus Lepus; species Lepus europaeus. The sequence goes on from NC_084828.1 coordinate 127,199,766, forward strand.
TTATTTCTCTGAAGTGTCACGAATTTATTTCTTTACTCAGTCTGGTTTTGCCTGAGTATTAGGTATGCATTGGGAAGCAGTGAGATGGAACTTAAGAGGTGGGCTGACACAGGCTGAGAGCTTTTTGTTGACAATTAAAAACAACGAAATAGAATAGAATGGAAATCAGTATCATGCTTTGTAAAAACATACATTGTTTCAGTTATTTAAATGTATATGTACTGAGTCATAATATAAATGTCTCTCTTACTGTGGGTTCTTATTTTTTGGAAAATTTTCTTATTTTTAAGAAAACAGTATGAAAGCCACTGGGCTTGATAATAGAGTGCTTCCTAAACTATCCCAAACAAATGTGGGTTTCTCCACTGGTGCAAGTGGTTTCACAAATAGAAGTCAGAAGTTTAGGCTGAAGCGTGGGTAAGCAGAGATACTTCCTTTTAATGAGGTTTTACAAAGTTTGGAAAGGAACAGACTGCGGAGTGTTCACAGATTCATTTATGGAAGCTCTGAGGTCAGTTGGATGTGGGTATGAAGAGGATTGAAGGGTCAAGGACGTAATCGATATTAGCAGGTACTCATAGACCTTTGGTGGGAGGTATTTTTAAGGGAGGCATCCAGGACAATTTGCAGATTTCTGTGTGGATGGCATAGCCATCACCAGGGTTAAGCCATGTAGTCTAATAGTAGCTTTGTATTGTGGACTGTATTGACCTGGTTTGGGACACAGCAAGACTGTTCTGTTTTCAGGGCATTCAAATCTCAGGCAGCTGGATAGGTAAGGTACTACAAAAAGTTCATGGAAAAGTAATTAAAAGATAAGTATATATTTTAAATCTGGAATACATGCAGTTTTTTTTTCCACAATGTATAATTCCCATGAGCTCTTTCTTTCTTTCTTTCTTTTTTTTTTTTTTTTTTGGACAGGCAGAGTTTAGATAGTGAGAGAGAGAGAGAGACAGAGAAAAAGGTCTTCCTTTTCCGTTGGTTCACTCACCAAGTGGCCACCACGGCCGGCACGCTGTGCTGATCCGAAGCCAGGAGCCAGGTGCTTCCTCCTGGTCTCCCATGCGGGTGCAGGGCCCAAGCACTTGGTCCATCCTTTACTGCCTTCCCGGGCCATAGCAGAGAGCTGGATTGGAAGAAGAGCAACCGGGACAGAATCCGGCGCCCCAACCAGGACTAGAACCCAGAGTGCTGGCACCGCAGGCGAAGGATTAGCCTAGTGAGCCGCAGCGCAGGCCTCCATGAGCTTTTTAAAGATCCCTCATATGAATCTGAAGCTCAATAAACGGATGTGGGTGGATATTATTAGGTGGAGATTGAAACCAAAATGGTAGATGTGCAATGAGTCTGCATGAAGAGAATAGTTGGCGCAAGGGATGAGCACTTAAGTGTTGGGGAAATCCTTAAACGGTTGAAGAAAAAGGAGCCCACAATGATGGTAGAGGAGGAAGGGCAGGACCCTCAGCGACCAGAAATCAAGACAAAAGCTATTTTCAAGGAGCCTGGGATAAGTTGTTTCAAATGTAGCAGGAAGATATGGGAGTAAAGACTAAAAATTACTCTACAGGTTTAGCACTTAGGTGGCCACTTGTGGGCATGTCAGTGGAATGGCTGGAGCAGGAGTCAGTTGGCAATGGGTTGAAGATCAGCAGAAATATCTTTGTACTCCTACATACTCTTTCAGGATGTTTGTGGAATTCAAGGTGTTTTTCAAATTTGGGGTTGGCTTGTTTTAAGTGGGTACTATTTGAGCCTAGGAAGTAGGAACCAGTAGAAGAGTAGGAGAATGTGAGCAGAGAGACAAGAAGGAATGGCTCCGCCTGAGGTGCAGGTGCCCCGAGTTCTAGTCTTGGTTGGGGCACCAGATTCTGTCCTGGTTGCTCCTCTTCCAGTCCAGCTCTCTGCTGTGGCCCAGGAAGGCAGTGGAGGATGGCCCAAGTGCTTGGGCCCTGCACCTGCATGGGTGACCAGGAGACACCTGGCTCCTGGCTTCGGATCAGCGTGGTGCACCGGCCACAGCGGGCCAGCCTTAGCGGCCATTTGGGGGGTGAACCAATGGAAAAAGGAAGACCTTTCTCTCTGCCTCTCTCTCTCTCTCACTGTCCACTCTGCCTGTCAAAAAAAAAAAAAAAAAGAAGAAGAAGCAATGGCAAAAACGATCCATCACCTTCCAAAGGTTGTGGCCGAATACCATTGCTTGTTACTTCCTCAACCTTGCCTGCAGATGTCCCTTCCATTGATTGTTGTTGCCCGTACATATTTCAGGCCTCAACTACCTCTTGTTGTATAGACCTGGTATTGATTTATTCTTTCTCTCTCTCTCTCTTCCTTCCTTTCCCTCTTCCTTCCTTCCTTCCTTCCTTCTTTCCTTCCTTCCTTCCTTCCTTCCTTCCTTCCTTCCTTCCTTCCTTCCTTCCTTCTTAATTCCTAATGTGTTTTCTTTTTCTTTTAAAGAAGCTTTTATTTAATGAGTGTGTATTTCATGGGTACAACTTTAGGAATATAGTGGTTCTTTCCCACCCTTATGGTTCATTTTTAGTTTAACTTTATATACAGAGGACCAACTTTATGCTATGTAAAGATTTCAACAGTTTGCACCCACACACGTACACAACATATAAAGTACAGTTTGAGAAAAGTTTTGCAGCTAATTCTCAGAGTACAACTCATTAAGGACAGAGGTCCTACATGGAGAGTAAGTGCACAGTGATTTCTGTTATTGATTTAACAATTAACACTCATTTATGGCATCACTGATCACCTGAGACTATTGCCGTGAGCTGCCAAGGCTATGGAAGCCTTTTGTGACCACAGACTCCATCTGTATTTGGACAAGGCCATTCATAGTAGAAGCACTCACCTCCCTTCAGAGAAAGGTATGTCCTTCTTTGGTGGCCTCTTCTTCCCACTGGAGTCTCACTCATAGAGATCCTTCATGTTGGATAATTTTTGCCACAGTGTCTTGTCTTTCCATGCCTGAAATGCTCTCACGGGCCTTTCAGCCAGATCAGGAAGACTTAAGGGTTGATTCTGAGGTCAGAGTGTTACTTAGAGTGAATGTCATTCTAAGAATCTGCTGTGTGGACTGCCTCTCATGTTGGATATTCCTTCCTTTTTAATTCTATTATTATTACCAGGCACTTGATGATATTTATATGATCTCTTTAACACTTAATCCTATCTGTATGTTCACTTTTTTTAATCTTTTATTTAGTAAATATAAATTTCCAAAGTACAGTTTATGGATTACAATGGCTTCCCCCTCCCATAATTTCCCTCCTACATTCACCCCTCCCATCTCCCACTCCCTCTTCCATCTCATTCACATCAAGATTCATTATCAATTATCTTTATATACAGAAGATCGATTGAGTATATATTAAGTAAAGATTTCATCAGTTTGCACCCACACAGAACATAAAGTATAAAATACTGTTTCAGTACTAGTTATAGTATTACTTCACATTGGACAACACATTAAGGACAGAGATCCCACATGAGGAGTAAGTACACCGTGACTCCTGTTGTTGACTTAACAATTTGACACTCTTGTTTATGGCGTCAGTAATCACCCTAGGCTCTAGTCATGAGTTGCCAAGGCTATGGAGGCCTTTTGAGTTCACTGACTTTGATCTTATTCAGACAAGGTCATAGTCAAAGTAGAAGTTCTCTCCTACTACCTTCAGAGAAAGGAATGCCTTAAGGGCTGATTCTGAGGCCAGAGTGTTGTTTAGGACATCTGCCACTCTATGAGTCTGCTGTGTATCCCGCTTCCCATGTTGGATCGTTCTCTCCCTTTTTGATTCTATCAGTTAGTATTAGCAGACACTAGTCTTGTTTGTATGATCCCTTTGACTCTTAGACCTATCAGTGTGATCAATTGTGAACTGAAATTGATCACTTGGACTAGTGAGATGGCATTGGTACATGCCACCTTGATGGGATTGTATTGGAATCCTCTGGCACATTTCTAACTCCACCATTTGTCTATATGTTCACTTTAACACTTAATATGATCACTTTAACATTAAGATGGAATTTTTACCACCAATTTTAATGGGATTGGAGTCCCATGTCGAGTTTTTAAATTCTACCCTTAGAAGTAAGTTTGTAGGACTTTATGCAGAACTATATAGATTTAAAGTTAAGAACTCCCCCCCCCCCTTATTCCTCTCTTATTTTTTACTGGAATCTATTTTCAATTGACATTATATATATATATATATATACATATATATATATCTTATTAACTCTATGTTAAGAGTTCAACATATAGTATAAAGAAGTGAAAAGAAAAAATAAAAATAAAAAACTGTTCCTCGATAGTCAGGACAAGAAGTATTCAAGTCATTGTTTCTCAAAGTGTCAATTTCACTCCTAAAACTTTTATTTTAGGTGCACTATTCTCACAGATCAAGGAGAATATGGAATTTGTCCCTTTGGGACTGGCTTATTTCACTAAGTATGAAGTTTTCCAGTTTGATCCATTTTGTTGCAAATAACTGGATTTCATTTTTTTTTTTACTGCTTTGTGGTATTTCATAGTGCACATATCCCATAATTTCTTTATCCAGTCTTTGGTTGATGGGCAATTAGGTTGATTTCAGATCTTATCTATTGTGAATTGAGCTGCAATAAACACAGAGGTGCAGATAGCTCTTTTGTTTACTGATGTCATTTCCCTTGGGTAAATTCCCAGGAGTGGGATGGTTGGGTTCTATGGTAGGTCTATTTTCAGATTTTTGAAGTATCTCCATACTGTCTTCCACAGTGGCTTTACCAGTTTACGTTCCCACCAACAGTGGATTAGGGTGCCCTTTCCCCCACAATCTCTCCAGCATTTGTTGTTTGTTGATTTATATATGTAAGCCATTCTAACTGGGCTAAGGTGAAATATCATTGTGGTTTTGATTTGCATTTCCCTGACAGCTAGTGATCCTGAACATTTTTTCATGTGTCTGTTGGCCATTTGGATTTCCTTTTTTGAAAAATGTCTAAGTCCTTTGCCCATATTTTAACTGGGTTCTTTGTTTTGTTGTTGTAGATTTTCTTGATCTCTTTGAAGATTCTGGTTATTAATCCTTTATCAGTTGCATAGTTTGCAAATTTCTCCCATTCTGTTGGTTGCCTCTTCACTTTCCTGACTGTTTCTTTTGCTGCTCAGAAGCTTCTCAATTTGAAATATTCTCAGTTGTTAATTTTCGATTTGACTGCCTGTGTCTCTGGGTAGACCTAGGATTTAACATTTTAAAAGCAGCACAGTATTGTGGTGAGTATAGATGAATAATACATGAGTTGTCTGTATAGTACTAAGTACTAGTACTCTCTCAATGTACTACAAGGCCAGTGCTAGTGTGGTGACAGTAATATTCAGCATTTCCTGGGAGAGTTAAACAACTTCCTGATGAATGTGATGTTTGAATTGAATCCTTAAAGATTTTCCAGAAGAGCAGGACATTGAAGTAGAGGGGATGTCACAAGGAAGAACATTAATCCCAATGACCAGAGAGTAGGCTGGCATGGATGGGCCCATGGGGAGTGAGGGTGCATGGATAGGCCCTTAGGGTTTTTGTTCTTTGTTGTCTCAGCTAATAAGAGAGCATTTAAAGATTCTTTAGCAGCAAAAACACAGAATCAGAGTTATTTTTGTCATTTTAAAATGAATATTAATGATGGAGGTCTAAATATCTTCAGAAATTCACATAAACCCAGCAATTTGATTAAGACAGAATGACAGTCTAGCTCTAGATTCTCATCCTGGCTCCAGTTCTGACTATTTGTGTGTTTGGCAGGTCCCTTAAACTCATCACAGTTTTCTCATTTGCAACATGGAAATTACCCAGGGCTATTGTGTGGATTAATTGCTATTGTGCCTAAAGTAATAACTTTCCCTTCAATATTAGCTCTCCTACCCAATTGTTGGACATTATGAGCCTAGATCTTTTATTATCTTTTCATGATTTAACAGTATAGAGACCACATGTTAAAGAATCATATTTCTGCATATAAAATTCATTGATAGAAGGTAAGTGAATTGATTTATACTTTATTATGATACATTTTAAGCATATACAGAAAAATAGTTCTTGTATAATTTACATGTATACATATATATCTCACCCCTAATTAATAATTATAAAGATTTGGGACATTAGCTACATTAATTCCTTTTGGTGAAATATTTTAAGGCACTCAGATATCGTGCATCTCTAAAAATATGAGTATACTGCTAATTAAAATGTGTTATTATGCCTAATAATACCCAGTAAATATTCACATATCCAATAATCATGATAGTTCTGTCTGCATTTAGAGCCATTCATATTATAGGGATTTTGTTAAGTGCATAGGAATCAGTGGAAAAAGAAATAATTAATTTAGCACACCCAAATGGGTGTATGATTTTAAGTGTACAAATAAATATTGTCCAGTTTGGTTGACATGGATTCAAAATATAGATTTTATTGTGAGTTAATTATATTCACAAAAATGCTCCTGCTGTTGATTGTGGTGACAGTTTAAACGAATGCAGCATAGATATGGTTTGCTTCAAACATTATTACTTCAAAACATTATCCACAAGCTATCTTTGTATTCTCTAAAAAACTTATGTTTTATCTGAATTAAAAGCCCTTGACATTCAATGCATGATTAGTTTATGAATGTGTGTGTGTGTGCGTGTGTACAGAGAGAAAGACAAAAAGAGAGAGAGAGAGAGAGAGAGAGAGAGAGAGAGAGAGAGAAGACATCTATCTTCCTTCTTTTTAAGTTACTAGAGAGCAATGGCTTTCTTCATAAATTAGACATACAATAACAAAGGCTTATTGTTGAAATTGTTTTTATGCAAGTGTAACAGACTATTCAATTTAAAAATGTCTTTATCCTTGAAACTGACCTTATCCTAGTCATGGATTGTTGGCATTTAATATTCAAGCTTCCTACTTCTTTTTTTGAGAGGCTGTCGCAGGAGAATTGCATGCAGAATATATAATGATTTATTTAGTCTTGCAGTTCTTGGTGTCTGGAAACCAAAGAAGAGAGAAAGAAGACAAGCTGATCCTTCCACACTAATGGAAACAGTTGTCTATGAATTGATGTTTTAGAATTGATAGGGAAAAATTTTAAATAACATAAGTATATGGTTCATAAAAACATTTCTGTTACTCATACCATTGATCCATATTTGAAGCATCTGCATTTAAATATAAGCTAAGAAGATGTTTTAAAGCCCTGCTGTGTTTCCATGAAATTAACTTCACCCTCCCAGAGTCCCAAAACCTTGCCATTCTTTCATTCTCCACACTGAATTTCAGTGAGCTTGTCTCAGGAAACCAATATTCACAAACTTAGAGGAAGATGGTTGTGAAATGGAAGGATATTGAGGGCACAGGTAATGCTCATAGATCATTTTTCCAAATATACCTAACAAAGCAAAATGAACCTCATCTAAAAATTTAGCCAAACAGCTATTTAGCTGGAAAGAAAACTGATTTAATTCAAGTAACTTACTAGTTAAACTTGAACTCATTTTACATGATTTTTGTGTTTGTGGTTAAGTAGGCAGTAGGTAGGATCTGACTTCTGACATTAGCAAGACAATTGACAAATGAATTTCAGCCATATTCCTTATTTCTAAGTGCACATTGGTTACGTTAGAGATCCATTTTGAACTTCTGAGGTTACCTGAAAACCAGCAGTGTCCATGAGAAATTAGTGCTACAAGTACCCAGGTTATCTCTCATATGAGTGTGAGGAGATATTGGTGGCAAAAAGCCCATGGGCCACTTGACACTTCCGTTAGGATGGCAACAATCAGAAAAAAACCCATCTCCACTAAATATACTCCTCCCAGGGTTCCCTCTTTTTCAATTGCTCTGGTTAGTAAGCTCTGTTTAGATTCATTCTTTATTCTCCTCTCTCTCTTAGAGTCCACCTCCAGTATGTCAGATACTTCTGTTAGTTCTGCCTTTAAAACATATCCAGAATCCTGCAATCTCATAATCTCCAACACGTCTCCCCTGTTCCCAGCCTCCTCATCTGTCCTCTGGATTACTGTCACAGCTGCCCGATGGGTGCCCGTGTCTCTTTGATCTCTCTACAGTCTAGTCTCAATGCAGAAGGCGGGATGATAGGTTTTAAAATACAGAGTCCTTACTTGATACCCTCCTAAGGTTTCCATGTCTCTTTAATGCGCACAGATTGCATTATGGACTACAATGCACAACTTGACATACTCTTGTTATTCCTTTGACACACCAGGACAGTGCTACCCCAGGGCTTTTGCACTTGCTGTTTTCTCTGACTGGAATATTGTTTCCCCAGATATTCACACAGCTAGCATTCTCATTTTCTATACTTTACTTAAATATTACCTTCTTAGAGAAGACTTCCTCCTTGCTTAAAATTGCACTCATTATGGTGGTACTTCAAAATGTTCATTAAAAATTGAATTAAAAAGTAAGTTTAATTTTGGTGCAAAACTTGTTGAAATTCATGTATAGTATTTTTTTCATCATACACATTTTTCGTGTACTTCCTGAAAACCCCTAATATTCCTTTATCTAATTTTCTATTCTTCATTAGCACTTATCACCACTAAAGCCATCACATGTTTTACTTACTTATTTTTCATTATCTGTCTTTTTAGCTAGAAGACCCCTCTGGCAAAGAACTTGTTTGTTTGTTTATTTCTTTGTTTATTGCTGTGTTCTTTCCGCTTAGATGACTACCAGGCACATAATAGGTGATGAATACATGTTAAATAAATGAACAAATGTACCGAAGGAAATATTTAGTACAATCTGTGTTATTTGTGTTTTAAAAATGTGCTAACCTACTATAATATAACTGCTTCCATGTTGATAAATACCTCAGTTTCAGTAGCTGGAATTGCAATGTGTCTTATATGGTTATAGCTCAGGTATAAAGGGATCTTTGAATAATTTCTAACTTTTCATAAATGCTTCATAACCTTCATATCTGTATCTACCTCCTGGGACATCTGAGTGTGTTTCTCTAGGGTAGTATGAATGATTTTGTCTCAGCTTTGCTAAACTGGAATCCTATTTCCCAGAAACCCATTTCCTCTAGTTTCCACATAGTGTGAGCTCTAAGAAACATAGTATAGGAGATTTAGAAGGTGGAAGTTGGCAGGAATCTGATCCTTTTATGTTTGTAAGGGCAGCACTAGGCTTCCAGGCACTGCTGTAGCTCATACACATACCATCAGCTTATCTGCTGGTTCCTGCTGGTTCCTGCTGTAGCAGGAAAGGATGAGGCAGAAGCTTGGCCACAGCTGAGACAGATCCAGCTGCAGGTCCAGCCCCAGATCCCCCTCCCTCTGGGGAAAGCTGCTCCTTTAGCTCCCTGATGACAGATGCCAGCTTCTCCCATGAGACACCCCAATCGCCTGATGATAGAAACTAATGAAGATTTTCATCTTTTTGTGCTTGCAGGTTTAGCCTCCAGGTTCCAATTCATTCTTTCTTCCCCTGTGTCACTTCTATTTCCCTTCCTGACATCAGCCTCCCACATGAGATGAAGACACAGTAGCTTCACACAGACTGGGAAACCAGCTGCCACAATTGTAAAACGTCAAATCCTAGTGACTGCCTCCGTGATGAAAAGCTGGTTAAGTAGGTAGCTACTGAGAAGCAAATTTGCTGTGTCACAGGACCTGTACACTTTTCTTCTTAATAGCTTAAAACTTTATTCTATGAAATGTTGGACGTCTTTTCCCCCTGGGTCTGTGAATCATGAATCTTAGGAATCGGTCTCATGATTTTCACCGCCACGGCACTGAGTAGATAGTGTGTGTTTGCCTGTGTGCTGGAGGGAGCCTTTGGAGGGACTCTGGGAAGGGAAAGAAGCAGAAAGTGAGAACAAATGATAGCTAGTCCTGTCTGCACAGCTGGCTTCAGTTAACAGGACCACTGTGAACCAATTTACATTTTAAATACTCCTTTTGTAATGCCCAGAATAAAAACCATAATTTCAACAAAATAAAAGCTTAGTTGTTTTTTTTTTTTCTGCCGACTGTCTTGAAAGGTTTGTTGTTCATGCACAAAAGCAATTTTTCCTCAATGCGTGCAATCTTACTTTTGGCAGATGTTGGACAGATGTTTGTACCAAAGACACATGAGGGCTTTTGGGAAAAACACCCTCCTAATTACACAAAGCAGCCAAAAATTGTGTTGCATAACTTAGTGATGGAATTAAAAATATGTCTCACAGCTTAAAACACTCATATTAAGATGGCATAACCGTTTTTTTTTTTTTTTTTTACTCCATCTACATCCTAAGAGTAAGCTCCTTAGACAATAGTTACAGAGGCCCTGTAAGATGTTTTAATTTCTTGCTTGTTCATTAATACTAATCAAAATAGGCTCTAGAAGACATGGTCCTCTTTAAATCCCCCAGTTTTCCAGTAACAAAATTTTCATGGAACAGGAATCCCCTAATGATGTCAATAGCAAGAGGTCATTTCAAAGAAATGTCTCCGTTTGGAAGAACATGTGGTTGGAGGGATACTCTTGACAGAAACAGAGCTCCCTGACTCAAACCATGTGCAATGTGGGTCCAAAGCCCAGCTTCACAGTGGCAAAGGGACTGTGACCAGCCCAAAGTTCCTGAAGTAGAACCCATGTATACCTTTAATAAAAATCACATTCCTATATGACAACAGATTCAGCAACTAGGAAGGGCAAAATTTTATGTAATGTGTGACTTGCTTTGCAAGAATTAAATGAGTCCATTCACTAAGTCAGGAGTTCATAGTTATCTCCTTCAAAGCTGAACTTCCTGTGGCAAAGCACAGCAATTCTGTGGGTTCGTGCCAGTTGGGGAAGTTCTCTGTTTCTTTTCTCTCTGCTGGCAGCCAAGTGCCTGGACACAGCTGAGAAAGAGCAGGGATTTAAGTTGCTGTGCGGTGAGATTCACTAAATGGTTTTGCTTATATTACACAGAGCTTCTCTTTTCTTTTTTTTTTTTCAGGATTTATTTACTTATTTTAAATGCAGAGTTACAGAGAGGCAGAGGCAGAGAGAGAGATAAAGGTCTCTCATATGCTTGTTTACTCCCCAAATGGCTGCTATAGCCGGAGATGGGCGGATCTGAAGCCAGGATCCAGGAGCTTCTTCTGCATAGGTGCAGGAGCTCAAGGGCTTGGGCCATCTTCTCTTGCTTTCTCAGGTCTTAACAAAGACCTGGATCAGAAGTGGAGCAGCCAGGACATGAAAGGGCACCCATATAGGATGGCCAGCACTGCAGGTGATCGCTTTACCCACTATGACACAATGCTGGACCCCCAGAGAGCTTCTGTTATATATTCTGAAACCATTCTGCAAGGACTCTTGGAACATGCTCTAGCCCCCTCCAGTGGGGATTAGAGATGGATTCTAGCTATGCTATAGCTTTACTGATAATGTATAAAATCTGAACATATTTCACTGGCCTGCATTGCTGTCATCATTAATAAGAAGATTCTTTGAAATAGGATTTTCATTTCTTTTAAATTCTTTTTTTTTTTGTTTTGTAAACATTATCAAGCTCCCTGGAGTTGAGAAATACCTTTATTTCAGATTTGTTCTTCATTCCTCTACTTTTTCTATTAGTAGGGGTACACTCAGCATGGCTATTCCTAGTTGGCTCTAGAATATTTTCTGTTGTTGGAGCTCCTGTGATCTTGTTTTTCTGATCTTGGATAAGTGCACTTCCCAGCCCTGTTTCTCATGTCATTTCCTCCCTTATACTACAGAGGGTCCCCATTCTGGGAGGCTTTATTTATAACTCCTCTTATGGAGATAAGGTGTATAACATTTATCACACATACACAGGCGTATTTCATTTTTTCATGCCTCACTTTATTGTAGTTTGCAGATAGAGTGCTTTTAGAAGTTGACAGTTTGTGGACAACTTTGTGATGAGCATGTCTCTTGATTTATTTTTGTGGTAATTCTCACAATATTGTGAACTTTTTCAACACTACCAAATCTGTTATGGTGAGCTGTGATCAGCGATCTTTGATTTTACCATTGTAATTATTTTGGGACATAATGAGAATTAAGATGGGAAACTTAATTGACATACGTTGTGTGTGTTCTGATTGCTCTACTGAATACAGTTCCCCTGGCTCTCTCCATATTTTCCAAGACATAACATTGAAAGCAGGCCAACTAAAAACCTATAATGGTATACTAGTTAGCTTTTCACCAATACAATAAAATATGTATGACAAGCTACTTAAGAAGGAAAATGGCTTGTGTTGGCTCATGGTTTTGGAGATTCATAGTCCCAGACTGGGTGGCACCATTGATTTGTAATCTGGTAATGGTGTGGGATGTTGGCACCACAAGCGGTAGCTTAACCTGCTATAGCACAACACTGGACCTTGGTAATGGTGCTCTTTCTGGTGTTGTTTCAAGGCAGCACAGAGCATCACACAGAAAGAGAGAGCATGGGTGTACATTTTATCTACCTATGCCTCTCTTTATAAAACCACTTTGATTTCATCTTGGTGGTTTAGCCCCAGATGTGATACAATCAAATCACTTCTCAAGCCCTACCTCTATCTACACACCATAATTGAATTGAATTTCAACCCTCTTAGTACTGTCAACATAAAACTTTTGAGAAAGGATAGAAGGAGGGCTCATTAAAATCAGACTCCTCCTGACCTTACATGTATCCAGCTTCAGCTCCAGCTCCAAACCAATCAGGACCAAGAGGCATCCAGATCCTATCCACAAAGAATGCCATACTACCCTCTTAGGGAATTCCCCAACCTGCACGCATGCCAAAAATATCCCCAAGTGACATTCCTGGGGTAGTGGTAATGAGCAGTTACCATTTTGAAAATGTTGTGTACAAAGAATTGAAGAGAACCTGTTCAGATCATAGAGCAAAGAGAAAAGCACAGTTGTATGCTGAGAGGGATGAGCCAGGACTGCAGGCTGGGTGCTGATCAAAGTGCCTCTGTGTATGTAGGAGAAACTGCCATGCATTTCAGCACCTTTCAGCATCTGATGGAGGGCCATTCTACCGTGCTGCCTCTGTGTTCAAGTATAAGTCCCCAATAAACATTGTCTGAGTTGTATGTTGGCCTCTTTCAATTTCTTTCTGCAAGTGAGTCAGCAATATTTTAGGGATGAAGTGTTTGACACATAGGACTTTGGGGAACCCAAACCAGTATATAAACCATAGCAAATTGCTTCTAAATATCCGAGTGAAAGGAAAGGACACATATCTCTCATTTTAAACCAAAAGCTAAAAGTGATTAAGCTTATTAAGGAAGGTATATAAAAATTGACAGGCCAAAGCTAGAATTTTTGCACCATAATCTGCTAGGATTTTTTTTTTTTAAAGATTTATTTATTTGAAAGCTGGAGTTACGCAGAGAGAGGAAGAGAAAGAAAGAGATCTTCCATCTGCTGGTTATCGCCCCAAATGGCTATTGTGGATGGGGCTGGGCCAGGCCTAAGACAATAGCTTGGAGCTTCATTTGTGTTGCCTAGGTAGGTGGGAGGGGCCAAAGCACTTGGGCCATCTTCTGCTGCTGTCTCAAGCACATTTACTGGGAGCTGGATCATATATGGAGCAGCTAGGACTTGAACCAGTGCTCATATGGGATGCCGGTTTGCAGGCGGTGACTTTATCTCTTGCACCACAATGATGGCTCCAGTCACATTGTTAAGCAAATGAAAAGTTCTTAAGTAAAAGTGGGGGCCTGCGCTGTGGCATAGCAGGTAAAGCCGTGGCCTGCAGTGCCAGCATCCCATATGGGCACCAGTTCGAGTCCTGGCTGCTCCACTTCCAATCCAGCTCTCTGCTATGGCTTGGGAATACAGTGGAAGATGGCCCAAGGCCTTGGGCTCCTGTACCCATGTGGGAGATCCAGAAGAAGCTCCTTGCTCCTGGCTTTGGATCTGTACAGGTCCAGTGATTGTGGACATCTGGGGAGTGAACCAGTGGATAGAAGACTCTCTTTCTCTCTCTCTCATTCTCTGCCTCTCCTTTCTATCTCTGTGTAACTTTCAAATAATAAATAAATCTTTGAAAAAAAGAAAATAAATCGTTCTCTCCCTTTTTGATTCTATCAGTTAGTATTAGCAGACACTAGTTTTGTTTGTGTGATCCCTTTGACTGTTAGACCTATCAGTGTGATCAATTGTGAACTGAAATTGAACACTTGGACTAGTGAGATGGCATTGGTACATGCCACCTTGGTGGGATTTTATTGGAATCCCTTGGCACGTTTCTAACTCTACCATTTGGGGTAACTCCGATTGAGCATGTCCCAAATTGTACATCTCCTCCCTCTCTTTTTCCCACTCTTATATTTAACAGGGATCACTTTTCAGTTAAAATTTCAACACCTAAGAATAATTGTGTGTTAATTACAGAGTTCAACCACTAGTACTAGAACAAAAAAAAAGTATTATAATGGATAAAGCATTGCATTGTACATCAACAGTCAGGACAAGAGCTGATCAAGTCACTGTTTCTCATAGTGTCCAATTCACTTCAACATGTTTCCCCTTTGGTGCTCAGTTAGTTGTCGCCAATCAGGGAAAACAAATGATATTTGTCTCTTTGGGACTGGCTTAATTCACTCAGCATGATGTTTTCCAGATTCCTCCATCTTGTTGCAAATGACCGGGTTTCATTGTTCCTTACTGCTGTATAGTATTCTATGGAGTACATGTCCCATAATTTCTTTATCCAGTCTACTGTTGATGGGCATTTGGGTTGGTTCCAGGTCTTAGCTATTGTGAATTGAGCTGCAATAAACATTAAGGTGCAGACTGCTTTTGTGTTTGCCAATTTAATTTCCTTTGGGTAAATTCCAAGGAGTGGGATGGCTGGGTTGTATGGGAGGGTTATATTCAGGTTTCTGAGGAATCTCCAGACTGACTTCCATAGTGGCTTAACCAGTTTGCATTCCCACCAACAGTGGGTTAGTGTCCCTTTTTCCCCACATCCTCTCCAGCATCTATTGTTGGTAGATTTCTGAATGTGAGCCATTCTAACCAGGGTGAGGTGAAACCTCATTGTGGTTTTGATTTGCATTTCCCTGATTGCTAGTGATCTTGAACATGTTTTCATGTGTCTGTTGGCCATTTGGATTTCCTCTTTTGAAAAATGTCTATTGAGGTCTTTGGCCCATCTCTTAAGTGGGTTGTTTGTTTTGTTGTTGTGGAGTTTCTTGATTTCTTTGTAGATTCTGGTTACATGGGAAGCAGGATACACAGCAGACTCATAGAATGACAGATGTCCTACACAGCACTCTGGCCTCAGAATCAGCTCTTAAGGCATTCGGATCTGGCTGAAGAGCCCATGAGAGTATTGTAGGCATGGAAAGCCAAGACACCATGGGAAAAAAAATGACCTAAATGAAAGATCTCTGTGAGGGAGATCCCAGTGGAAAGAACGGGGCCATCAAAGAAGGAGGTACCTTTCTCTGAAGGGAGGAGAGAACTTCCACTTTGACTATGACCCTGTAGGAATAAGTTCGAAGTCAGCGAACTCAAAAGGCTTCCAAAGCCTTGGCAACTCATGACTAGAGCCTATGGAGATTACTGACGCCATAAACAAGAGTGTCAAATTGTTAAGTCAGCAACAGGAGTCGCTGTGTACTTACTTCTCATGTGGGATCTGTCCTTAATGTGTTGTCCAATGTGAAGTAATGCTATAACTAGTACTGAAACAGTATTTTACACTTTGTATTTCTGTGTGGGTGCAAACTGATGAAATCTTTACTTAGTATATACTGAATCGATCTTCTGTATATGAAGATAATTGAAAATGATAAAAAAACCTTGGTTTTAAATTGGAAATTGCATAGAAAATTAATCAGTTTTTTAAAAATATCATGTAGCATCTCTGTCCTTAATGTGTTGTACATTGTGATTTAATGCTATAACTAGTACTCCAACAGTATTTTTCACTTTATATTGCTATGTGGGTGCAAACTGTTGAAATCTTTACTTAATATATACTAAACTGATCTTCTGTATATAAAGAGAATTGAAAATGAATCTTGATGTGAATGGAAGGGGAGAGGGAGTGGGAAAGGGGAGGGTTGTGGGTAGGAGGGAAGTTATGGCTGGTGGGGGGAGCCATTGTAATCCATAAGCTGTACTTTGGAAATTTATATTCATTAAATAAAAGTTTAAAAAAATAAAATAAAATAATAATAAAATAATAATAAAATAAATAAAATAAAAGTGTCACTCTAGTGAACACATGAATAATAAGAAAGTGAACAACCTTATTGCTAATTTGGAGAAAGTTTTAGGGGTATGGATACAAGATCAAACCAGGCACATCAATCCCTTAAACCAAAAGCTAATCTAGAACAAGGGCCTGACTAACCAAGTATGTGACTACTGAAAGATGTGAGGATGCTGTAGAAGAAAATTTTGAAGCCAGCAGAGTTTGATTCATGAAGTTTCAGGAAAAAAATCCTTCCCCATAACATCAGGAAGTGCTGATGTGGAATCTGCAACAAATTATCCAGGACTTCAATCAAAGATAGCAGATGTATGTAGCTACATGCACCAGAGATTTATTTATTCTTTTATTTTTTGGGGGGAGATTTTTGTTTGTTTTAATTACAAGTATAAGGGAGGGAAGTACCATGTTTTTCATAGTAATATGAAAATAGAAAACTAGGGAAATTTTAGAGATTTATAATACAGATGAAACATCCTTTCACAGGAACAAGATGCCATCTTGGACTTTCATAGCTAGAGAAGAAAAGTCATAGCCTGGCTTCAAAGTCTAAAGAAGAGGCTGAATCTCTTGTTAGGATTTAATGCAGCCGGTGATTTTAAGTTGAAGCGATTGCCGATTTACCATTCTGAAATTCCTACTACTCTTAAGCATTATACTAAGTCACTCTTCCTGTGTACTACGAATGGAACAACAAAGCCTACATGACAACACATCTGCTTATGATATATTTAGTGCATATTTTAAGCCCATTGTTGGGAACACTGCTCAGAAAAATTCCCTTCAAAATTTTACTTCTCATTGATAATGCACCGAGTCACCCAAGAGGTCTGATGGAGCACTATGAGATTAATGTTTTTAATGCCTGCCAACACAACATCTATTCTGCAGTCCGTGGGTCAAGGAGTCAAGTAGAATTTCAAGTCTTATTTAAAAAATACACATCATAAGACTACAGATTCCATAGTTGCTGATTCTTCTGATGGATCTGAGAAAAGCACACTGGAAAACTTCTGAAAAGGAGTCCTCCTTCTAGGTAGCATTAAGAACATTCATGACCCATGGAAGGAGAGCAAATATCAACCTTAGCTTGAATTTGGGAAAAGTCAATTCCAGCCCTCGTAGATGACTTTGAGGGGCTCAAGATTTCAGTGGCAGAAGTAACTTCAGGTATAGTAGAATTAAGAAGAGAAGTACAATTAGAAGTGGAGCCTGAAGAGGTGACTGAATTGCTGCAGTCTCAGAATAAAACTTCAGCAGACAAGGAGTTGTTTCTTATGGGTGAGCAAAGGAAGTGGTTTCTGGAGATAGAATCTACTCTTGGTGAGGATGCTGTGAATGGTTTTGAAATGGCAACAAAGGATTTGTAATATTGGAATATTATGAATTTAGCTGATGACGCAGTGGTAAGATTTGAGAGAATTGACTCCATGTTTGAAAAAAGTTTTGCTGTGGGCAAAATGGTGTCAGCGTTACATGCTACAAGGAAATCTCTCATGAAAGGAAGAGTTAAGGGGGCTGTACTGTAGTAGGCTAAGCGTCTGCCTGAGCTGCTGGCATCCCATATGGGCTGCAGTTCATGTCTGAGCTGCTCCACTTTTGATCCAGCTCTGTGTTTATGACTTAGGAAAGCAGTGAAAGGTGGTCCAGGTGCTTGTGCCCTTGTACTCACGCGGGAGACCCAGAAGACGCTCCTGGCTTTGGATTGGCTCAGCTCTGGCCGTATGGTCATCAGGGAAGTGAACCAGTGGATAGAAGACCTCTCTGTCTCTCCCTCTCTCTGTCTGTAACTCTGCCTCTTAAATAAATAAATAAATGATTTTTTTTTGACAGGCAGCATTAGAGAGAGAGAGAGAGACAGAGAGAAAGGTCTTCCTTATTCCATTGGTTCACCCACCAAATGGCTGCTACGGCCACTATGCCGATCCGAAGCCAGGAGCCAGGTGCTTCCTCCTGGTCTCCCATGCGGGTGCAGGGCCCAAGCACTTGGGCCATCCTCCACTGCCTTCCCGGGCCACAGCAGAGACCTGGACTGGAAGAGGAGCAACCAGGACAGAATCCGGTGCCCCAACCGAGACTAGAACCGGGGTGCCGGCATAGCAGGCAGAGGATTAGCCTAGTGAGCCGTGGCACTGGCAGGTGATTTTTTTTTTTTTAAAGGAAGAATTAATGCAGTCAATGTCATTGTTGTTTGACTTAAAAAACTGCCACTGGGGCTTGTGCTGTGGTGTAGTGGGAAAAGCCACTGCCTGTGGTGCCAACATCCCATATGGGTGCTAGTTCAAGCCCGGGCTGATCCACTGTTGATCCAATTCACTGCTAATATGCCTGGGAAAGCAGTGAAAGATGGCCCAAATACTTGGGCTCCTGAACCCACCTGGGAGATCTGGGAGAAGCTCCTGGCTCCTGGCTTCACAGAGGCTCAGCTATGGCAGATTCAGCCATCTGTGAAGTGAAGCAGAGGACAGAAGACCTCTCTCTCTGTCATTTCCTTTCTCTCTGTCAACTCTGCCTTTCAAATAAATAAATACATTTTTTAAAAAGAGACATTGTCACAGCAACCCCAGCCTTGAGCAGCTAACACCCTAAGCAGTCAGTGGTAAGTAACATAAAGGCAAGACCCTCCACTAGCAAAAAGATAATGACTGGATGAAGGCTTAGATGATTATTAGCATTTTTTTTTCAGTAAAACATTTTATTAAGTTACATACACATTTTTTAGAAGTAATGTTATTGTACACTTAATAGACTACAGTATAGTATAAGTTTTTTTTCAAATATTTATTCATATATTTGAAAGGCAGAGTTACAGAGGGATGGGGAGAGATGGAGAAAGAGAGATCTTCCATCTACTGGGTCACTGTTCTGGGCTTGGCTAGGCAGAAGCCAGGAGCCTTGAACTCCAACAACATCTGCCATGAGCTATCTTCTGTTGCTTTCACATATAAGCAAGGAGCTGGATTGGAAGTAGAGCAGACAGGACTTGGTGCACCCATATTGGATTCCCATATTACTGGCAGTGACTTAACCCATTGTGCCACAACACAGGCCAAATCATAATTTTTTTATGTACCAAACAAACAACAGTTCATGTGACTCACTTTACTGATATGTTCATTTTATTGTCACAGTCTGGAAATAAACTCACAAAACCACTGCAATATAGCTGTATAACTGGTTAGGTTAGACTGTTGGCACAGAAGTAACTTCTAATTCATACCTAATAGCAAACAGCTTATTTTCACTTACCTGTTTTCTCTACCAGGTAGCATTGCTGTAAATATTGACTGAATTAATGTATGCCTATTTTCCCAAATAGTGTGCTGGGCCCATAGTAAGTACTTTGTAAATGTAGGTTGCAATTTTCTGACCTATGTGTTTGAAATACAGCATAGTCCCAAGATATTTGTTTTCTTATGAAAAGTATGATTCTAGCTTTTTGGTCTTTTAAGCTGAAAGATATTCAAAAATCTTCAATTCTCCCTTTCTCTTCTGCCTTTCCATTTAATTATTGGTTTCCTCATAGGTAGGAAAAGCAGAAAATAAGTTCACATTGCAGAGTTTCAGTGAAAAGGGCTCCTTGGGTAGCACTCTGGGAACTTTGATGATAATATGGTAAGTCTCCTGAGGCATCCCAAAGCCTGTAAAACAACAGAGCTTTCTTCATACAACAATGGCAATGACAACATGCAAGCAGGAGTGACTGCTGACCATGGAATAGACCCTGCGATAGCTAGCTATACCTCAGGCTTGTGTCTTTAAAAAAGTCATCTTTAATTTTAGAAATATGGTGGTAATGCCAGATACAACAACTAAAAGTATGGAACTGGTTTCTTGTGAGAAGGAAAGATTGAGGCTGGTAATGGTTGGGGTAGAAGACTACAGTTGTGTTGTCATTGTATAGTTTGCAGTATAATTGGAGCTTTACTTCCTCTGGTGTTTATCATCATCATAAAAAAACCAATCTTTTGAGACTGGAGTTATGGCATAATGGATTAAATTGCCACTTGCAGCCCTGACATCCCTTAATGGAGTGTGGATTTGAGTTTTGGCCGCTCTGTTTCCTACCTAGCTTCTTGCCAATATGCCTGGAAAAGCAGCAGATGATGGCTCAACTATTTATGCCCCTCCCACCCATGGGAGAGACTCAGTTGGAGCTCTGGACATCTGGCTTTTGCCTGGCCCAGTGCTGGCTACTATGGGCATTTGGTGGGTATGTATGTATGTATGTATGTATCTAATCTTCCTCTCTCTCTGTCACTCTACCTTGACCTAAAGAACCTCCAAAAACAGTGCTTATTCCATTTCTTTGTTATTTCAGTTTTTTGTGTTATGTAATGACTTGCTGCTTCAGGGAGGTGAGGATTTATCTCTAGCCCTCCTTCCATCATCACAGTATAGTTGGGTTAGTCCAACACTGTAGTTAGACAGTGTGCTGACTGTAAATATGCACAGCAGAGCCATGTGGCATATGTCTATTTTATACCCTTTTATAGCACCATGTTAAATATCCTTGGAAATGACAGATTTTTTTTTTAACTTCTCTATGTACCAATCACTTGTTTATGCCTTCTTAATATCTTCAAAAACCTTATGTTTGTTTTTTTAGCCATATGTTTCCTCAACCCCTCTATTCTCCTACTCTAATAAGGGAATATTTTGGAATTTCTTTTTTTTTTTTTTTTGACAGGTAGAGTTATAGACAGTGAGAGAGAGAGACAGAGAGAAAGGTCTTCTTTCCATTGGTTCACTCCCCATATGGCCGCTACGGCTGAAGCTACGCCGATCTGAAGCCAGGAGCTTCTTCCTGGTCTCTCATGTGGGTACAGGGGCCCAAGCACTTGGGCCATCCTCCACTGCCCTCCCCCCCCAGGCCACAGCAGAGAGCTGGATTGGAAGAGGAGCAACCAAGACTAGAACCTGACACCTGTATGAGATGCTGGCGCCACAGGCGGAGGATTAACCAAGTGAGCCACAGCGCTGGCCCCTTGGAATCTCTTTTTACCATCACTGGGAACAAGATGGGAATCTGTTGCTTCTTTTCTTCTTGGACCTCTTGTTTCTTGAGTCTCATATTTTCCTTTTCTTTTTTTTTTTTTTTTAGATTTATTTATTTATTTGAAAGTCAGAGTTACACAGAGAGAGAAGGAAAGGCAGAGAGCGAGAGAGGATTTCTTTTTGCTGGTTCACTCTCCAGTTGGCCTCAACGGCCTGAGCTGCACTGATATGAAGTCAGGAGCCAGGAGCTTCTTCTGGGTGTGCCACGTGGGTGCAGGGGACCAAGGACTTGGTCCATCTTCCACTTCTTTCCCAGGCCATAACAGGGAGCTGGGTCAGAAGTGGAGCATCTGGGACTCGAACTGACACCCATATGGTATGCTGGTACTGCAGGTAGCGACTTTACCCACTATGCCACAGTGCTGGCCCCTTCCTTTTCTTGGTCAGGTAAAGCACACATTCCTCCAGAGTCTTGATAAACAAAAAAGAGGATATTCTTCTGAGGTTTACCATGTGTAAATTTATTGCTATTTATGCTGATAATAAATTGCAACATAACATTTCTGTGCCCACCAAGGTCTAAAGAAGCTTTAAAACTCTACTCAAAATCCTCCTATAGCTATTATGAAGTATGACTGAGACAGGGATTAGTGTATATGGAACTCTGCCATATGCAATTCTGCCAATATGTGTCTGTGTGTGTGCATGTGTTTAATACAGAATTGGCTAGGATCACTTATCATCACTTATCACTAATTAATTTTATCTTCATAGAAACAAGTTTTAGAGAATTAATCTAAAACAGTATAATTTTTCTTTTCTTCACTTAGCCCTCTTTTCCCCTTTTTAGTTTTGCCTTGCAAATTAATTACATGCTCTTTTTAAATAATACTAGAATAAAAAGAATTTGCTGTAATTAGAATATTAGCCTGAAGATTAAATGACAATAACAGAGAAATTTTAAAGATCTAAACATTGTGTTTAATATAATATACTATAGGAATGTTAGTTTTGATACTGAAGATTTTTTCCCCTGGGTATAATACAAATATCAATAGGCCTATTGGGGTTTATAACTGCTGAGTAACTAATCAACACATCTTAGGAATATTGACCAGGGTTCATATTAGAGAAGCGAGACTTCATCTCTGATTCTTTATTGTATTATTTGTTAGCTGAACCTGAAGGACAGGCAATGTCTGTCATCTTCAGTTATTGCCTTTCGTGACACAAGAGCTTCATATAAAATTGATGTACTGGTATAAAATGACAGATCAGTGTTTAGTTTCTGCATAAATGTTTGTTCTCCTGTGCATTCCTATGTTGAAGCCCTAACACCCAATACAAGTGGAGCCTCTTCTAAATGGTGAGGTCCTGATGGTAGGAACTCAGTGATGGAATTAATGTCCTCTTAAGAAAAGAGAGACCAGAGCCTCATTCTCACTCTCACGCTTGCTCTTGCTCACTTTCTCCCTGCCCTAAGAGAACTCAGCAAGAAAGCAGCCTCTACAAATCAAAAAGCAGCCCTCACTGGGAACCAAAGGGGCCAACGAATTTATCCTGAATTTCCTACCCTCCCAAAGTGTGAGAAATATGTGTCTGTTGTTTAAGTTACTCAGCACGTGGTATTTTTTATAGCAGCCCAGCAGACTGAAACACTAACCCATTTGTTATTAAAATTTGGGAGAAACTACTTGGAATGAGCAATGAGGAAAGTAGAGTTACACTACAGCCAAGAGAAAACTTTCTTCTCAAGTTTCCTTCCAGGGTCCTCCACTGACAAGAATTGGTGTACTTTTGCTGACAAAAGAGAAATATTTTCAAGGCCCATTTCTATTAATGCAAAACATGTAAAAAGGTGAATTTGCAATTGCATCATAATACATCAATAACCAGTGCCATGGCATAATAAAAAACACACCTAAGAAGATTTCGACAAATCATGATAGCTTTCCCAGTAGCTTGGTGCTGTGTGCTCTAAAGAGATCAAACATATGCAGCTCTGCTAGGGAACTGCAGGTTATATGCACCATACCTGGTGTCTGATGCAACATACTTAGTGCTTTGCATCTAAGAAAGGAACTCAAAATCTGATCTTTGTGGAACTTAATGGATAGAGGAAAAAACAGGCCTACAACCCAAGAAACAATTAGAAACAAACAATAATACACTCTGAAGTGTTAGGTAAAATGGTACAAGCTTTTTTGCTGAGAAACTACATAGATTTTTATTGCTGTTTTGTGTTCTGTGGCTCCCTAGTTCTCCAACACACAATCAAAACAGTTTCCTGTGTATTTATTCAGTTCCAGAATAAATTATATTTCCTTACAAGTTCTATAAACTATTAGTAAAAATTACTTTAAAATCATAAAACATTCCACATGCACTAGTTCTGAATTTCTCAAAGTCCGAAAACTGTTACTTTGTAGATTGAGCAAAACTCAATTTCGTTAAATCACTTTCTTTCTTCCATCACAATGTCTTCATATTTGTAGCTAATTTACCACTTTTTTCCCTTGTTGTTTGTCTTAAGAACTGCATCTTGGGGCTGGTATTTTGGCATAGCAGGTAAGGCCACTGCCTGTGATGCTGAGATCCCATACGGGCACCAGTTAGAATACCAGCTACTCCACTTCTGATGCAGTTCCCTGCTAATGGCCTGAGAAAAGCAGCAGAGGATGGCCTAAGTGTTTGGGCTCCTGACCCATGTGGGAGTACGTGTATGAAGCTACCGGCTTCAGCCTTGCCAAGCCCCAGCCATTGTGGCCATCTAAGGAATGAACCAATAGATGGAAGAATTCTCTCTCTCTCTCTCTGTCACTCCCTCTCTGAAACTTT
Source organism: Lepus europaeus (assembly GCF_033115175.1). Classification (NCBI taxonomy): domain Eukaryota; kingdom Metazoa; phylum Chordata; class Mammalia; order Lagomorpha; family Leporidae; genus Lepus; species Lepus europaeus. The sequence goes on from NC_084828.1 coordinate 127,223,835, forward strand.
TTCAAATAAATAAATAAATCTTAAAAAAAAATAAGAAATGTATCTTGGGAGTGAAACGAGCATGTTGAAACCAATAGATGTGCTTTGAAACTCAGCTCTGCCCCTTGTCAGTTTTGTGGACTTGGCCTGCTTTCCTATCTCGAGGACTTCAGTTTCTCCATCTTGGAAGGGGAAGATAAGTACATATATTTATATATTCACACATATATATGTAAAATGAAATTTTTATATGGATTCAATGTATAACTTATGTATATATACACACTGGTATCTATAGATTTTAACATATACAAATGTTAGTTTTTCTTTCAAGAGTTAACTAGCATAAGGAGGAGAAAAACGCTAATAATTCTATTCCCCACTTGATAATATCTGTGAAATAGAAACAATAGGGAATTCTGAAACTTACAAGGAAAGGCAATTTAGTTGTTTTGCACTGGGGACATCAGCATTCAGCTCTTTCATATATTGAAAGGGACACAGACTTGACCCTACTAACCAGAAACTCTTAACCAACCAACCAATAAGTGTAGGTGTTTATTCATTTCATTAATTTATACATCTCATTCCTTCTTCAAGGACTACGGTTGCTTTGATGCCTTCAGAAATGGCATAGCAGGAAAGTTAGAAATTCTGTGCATGTTTGGATATTGGGAGTGCATGGAAAGTTTCATTCAGTTTACTTAGCACCACCCAAAGTCAACTGAACTAAGCCATGCATTTCAGACTATATCATGACAAACCAGCAGAAACTAGTGTTGTACTATTGCTCCTTGCCACATGGTGTAATACGTGTAACTGTCCATTAGCTTCTTGATTAAACAAAGCTTCATCTTCTGTCCCAGCCAAAATTCCAACTTCAAGAATCATCTAATTCTACTCTTTCTTTGCCCCACATTACCCCAACTGCATCACATGCCTTAAACTTTACAAATGCCAGGGAACAACTGTTAACAATCTCATGGAAGAAAACAGAGCTCCTCAAAGACAGTAAACTCATTTGCTTTCATTTTTGTCATTAATTAGAATAATGTAAAAGCTGTCACTCATGGGAATAACATTGCTAAGAAGGAGTTGGGGCTCCAAATACATAAGGAGCTAAAAATTGAGCAAAAATCTGCATTGAACTATTGCTGATCTCAGGTCTGGATTAATATTTTTTTTTTCCTCAACAGTAAGCTGTGGGGAGGAATCATAAAAATTATTCTGAAAAAATAATGGAAAACAGTAGAAAGAAGACCCAAATTTTGAAATTCTGGATAAGTTGGAGTCCACAAACTTTATAGGAGAGGATTCACCTCAGTTTGTGAAGATGCTGCAATGGATTCTTAAATGGAAGCTACCGAGCTCTTAGGAGTACAGCTCTCTGGAGATCAGCGTTTGTCCTTTACTATTAAATCATGACGTATTAACAATGTTTCCCTTGCTGGTGTGGGTTTTGAACTGGAAGATCAACAAAATGCTTTAGAAATGGTATCTTAGTTTCAAAAGAGATATATACTAAAGTATCTACTAATATGATTTGCAATACTTACTAACTTATAGGTTTGCTTCTATAATTTCACCATGCATAACAGAATATAGTATTGGTGATGATAAAGCTGGATAGATGAAAAGCTTTCTAAAACCTGCACTCACAAAGTGCACTTCATCCCAAAGGGGAAGAAGGCTAACAGTAGCCCTAAAAACGTGAGAATCCTTGCTACACTAAATTTTTGTGAACTACCTAGAAGGACAAGAGATGTCTTAATAGGGTGATGCAATGAGTTAAAACAGTCAAGGAAAACTTAGTTAAAAATGACAAACTTGCACTTCATATCAACAAATCAACAGCACAGGTTAAAGAAAGATACTCACATGCAAACATCTCAGCCTTTGTATTTTACTATGAATTACTGTGTGACCTCTTTACCAAAACGTTAATGTAATTTGAGAAACCTTCCAGGCAGTTAGGACCAAAAGAAACAGAATAAGGGCTCTACATTATGCTTTTGAGACTATTTTCACCATATTGTGCTTGGTATTGTGTACTGAATTTAATGAGGACTATTCTCGACTTCATGCCACATTGAAGGCAATGAGTATAGCATATGTTCTGGAAATCTTTTCATAGAAAGCCAATTGAAGTAATCATAGAATATTGACTGAAACAAAACCCTCAGGGGAACTGAAATAATTATCTTCACATATTGAAATTTAATTAATTTTGTAAGATTATGGCCTTCAGAGACTTGGGATGCACGGAGACTGAGTGGTCTTGCTTGCCATCTGGGAACCGGGAATGTGAAGTGGAGAAAGGCAACGAAGGAGAACTGAGAGAAAACCTGTAGAATAAAAAGGATAAAAACTATCTAATGTGATGGAGCAAATGCTTTCAGATCAGGTACATCTGGGTTCAAATGTTTGTTTTGAATTCATAGTGTGGTACTGGAAATGTTGTCTAACATCAGTTTTATCACTTGTAAAGCTGGAATAATAATAGAGTCCACCCAGAGGGTTGCTGTGATAGTGAAAGTGTATTGTGCACCTGCACGGAGACCTGCATATCATGTAATCCATTCATACTACATTGTCTTTCTTCTTTTTTCTATTATACAGTGGAGGTATTATACACACCTTTATGTCTCACCATAAACCTGAGTTGACCACTCAGCTGCGGAAAAAAAAATCATTTTTTGGTAACAAAATGGTTACATCTGGAAACCATTATACTTAGTGAAATAAGCCAATCCCAAAAAGACAGATATCATGTTTTCCCTGATCTGGAGTAACTAATAGAGTAGCCAAAATGTAATGTATTGTAGTGAAATGGACATTTTGAGATTCATTGGCTGTTTACAACCCTTGTGTCTTCCATTGAGGAACAGTGTTTTTGTCTTCATACTATTTGTTGAATTAGTTACTTAGTGTAAGGTTAACCTTGCAAGTATTAAGTAAACTGAAAATAGATCTTCATAAAAATTAAGAATAGGGCAGGGGTGGGGGAAGGAAGAAGGACTGGAGCATGGATGGGCGGCAGGGCAGAGTGAGAAGCATCACTATGCTCCTAAGTCTATATATGAAATACATGAATATCTTAAATAAAATTTTAAAAATTTTCTTTTAATAAATATATGGTACATAGAGAGCAGAAAAAAGAAAAGAAAAAAATACACAGATATAGCTATATCATAATTTTGGATAAAATCAATATTTATTGTACAATGACTATAAATGTTCACAACTAAACTGTGTAGTTAATTACAATGCTGTTTTATTTTTGTATATAATTTTTATTTCATTGAAGGTTATAATTATCAATATTTTTATTGCACATTTTAATGTCTAGTGTACTTAGCTTTACTTTGTATCCAACTATATTGCAAAGTGGTAAATATACAAAACTCTCTGTGACACGATCATACTCACATATGAGTTTCATTTTCCAGGAGGATATTCTACCTGGAGGTCTCTGCATACCTGCTTTCCTTAGGACTCTTTGCTCTCTTGGCACGCTGTGCAAATGTCAGAATGCAGTCTCTCTGTGTGTGCTCTCTACTCCCCCTCCCCCTTGTTTTGATTCCCCAATCCTTACTTTTCTGTGTTGGTTTAATTCCTCATTTTGTTGGAACAGTTCCTCCAGTAGCTTCCTGAGATGATGTATTGAGGAGATAAGTACAGGAAAGTTCTCTTGGAGCAACCTAGTTCTCCCCCATTTTCTTGCTTGTGGTTTTCAAGAGTAACTGTAGGAAATGCTGGGAATTCAGTATCCTGAGATAAGTGAAAAACAGGCTGGAGCAGCCTGGGATCTGTTCTAGCCTCTCTCCCTATTCCTATTCCAGAAACAGGAAGTCTTTCACTGTTTTAGCCCAATGTGTCACCCTTCCTTGGAGGGTAAAGCCCAAGGCAGGGTGCTTTCTGGAGTCCCTCAGCTTCAGTACAAGTGGAACAAATGTGGAAGAATCTTTATCTGTCCAGGACAGCTTTCCTCAGCCTTGAAGAGCTGGCTTACGATGACTTCTGGGCTGCTGTTGTGTTGTCCCTTTCTGCCTTTCAATATATAACAGCAAAATAACTTCATGTAACCTGTTTGTGAGTGTTTTGTTTCACAAGACTCAGTGAACCTGTTTCATAGTAAATATCTATGGAATATTTATATTTTACCCACACTCTTGATAGATTAACATGGCATGGATTTCTAGGGTAGAAATTATTTTTCCTTTAGAATTTTAAGGTTTTTTCATTGCCTTCCAGTTGTTACTGATGTTTTTGAAAAGTCCAAAGATCATGTTAATTCTTGATCTTATGTATATGATCTTATTTTTTCTTTCTTTGAAAGTTTTTAGAATTTTTTTCACAGTGTTTTAAAACATGATCAAGTGTTATGTATTGAGTTTTTTACTCCCTTGTGCTGTCATTCAGTAAACGTTTTCAATTAGGAAATGCATATGTTTAATATTGGGGAAAATTTCCTTGTTTTTTTTGTTTTGACAATTTCTTTTCAATTTTTTTCCTGTGGGTTTTTATGGACTTCTTTTCTCTCTTGTTTAACTTTTTTTCCACTGATTTTTTTCGGTCTTTGAATTTTTTTCTTCTACTTTCTGGAAGATTTCCTCAACTTCCATCATTCTTTTGAGATTTACATTGGTACTTAAATTTTTTTTTTTCAAGAATACCTTTTTTGTTGCCTTTGTTTGATATTCTTCTCTTAGAATATCCATTCTTTCTCATTAAGGTTGTGGTCTCAGCTGTGGTTTGCATGCCGCACCTCCAAAACTCAGGTGCTGAAACTTAATGGCCAGTGTGATGGTATTAAGAGCTAAGATCTGTAACAGGTGGTTAAGTCATGAGGTACCCTCCCTGCTGAATGGGATTAGGTGCCTTTACATGGCAGGACTTACCTGAGGAAGTTTTTCTCTTTTCCTCTCCAACCTTCTGCCATGTGAGTACGCAGTGTTCCTCCCTCTAGAGGACACAGCATCAGTGTGCTATCTTGGAGGAGAAGGGCAGCCCTCACCAAAGAACTCAACCTGCTGGTGCCCTGATCTTGGACTTCCCAGCCTCCACTACTGTGAGGAGGTGAGTCTCTGTTCTTTGTAACCTACCCACTTTCAGGGTGTGTTGTTATGTTGCACAAAACAGAATAAGACACCTTCTATGCTATTTTTTAAGCCACTTATCAGAGGTTTAATACCTTCTATAATTCAGAAAGAAGCATTAAAAAGTTGATTGTAAATTGAGACTATTTTTCTTTCTCTGGAAGGTTTTAGAGTTTTCTCCCCCCCCGCCCCGTGTCTTCATTGTCATAGTGTCTTGATATCCATGTGTTAAGTAAGCTACTCAAGTATTAACAAATACATTAATTTAGCTGTTTTGTTGGGGAAGATATAAAATACTAGCACCTGGGTCTTTTCTCGTCAGTTTCTCTAGAGGGAAATCTTCTTTTGCCTTTCTTAGGAGTGCCTGTTTGACTGGGGGGTGGGATCATAGGAATCCCAAGAGGAAGCAGGCTGAGATTCTCAAATTTCAATATCGAGAGTTCCATTTTTGGTATAATACTCTCATTTGAGCCTTTTTTCATATTTTATCATTGTTAGCCATCATATTGTGCAAGAAATTTGGAGCTTCAAGGCATTACACATACATTATATTCAGTCATATAATTTATAGTTTATCTTGTACAGTTAGTGACTTCAGATTATTCCTTTTACTATTTTAAATAATTTCAATTAATATAAAGAGAACAGATGTCATGTATTTCATAGAAGATGAAAGATACCTTCTAAGATAGCTTCTGAGAAAATACCATTACTTCCGTCTCTCCCTTCCTTCCTTCCTTCCTTCCTTCCTTCCTTCCTTCCTTCCTTTTTTCCCATTTAATTTACTATTCCATATAATTTGACAAATATTTCTGGTGCCTTCAATATACATCAAGCTCCATGTGACTTAATATTCCTAGTTGCTTTAATATGTATTAGGATTTTGTTTTTTTAGGAGTAAATGTGATGAAAGACCCAGAGATGACTACTTTAAGATAAGAATTTTTATACCAGTTCCTGACAGGAGCAGGTGTACCATATACATGGCAGTACTAAGGTCAGGTGGTGGTGGAGGGAGTGAGAGGAAAGCATGGGTCTGAGTCTTTATTGTGGCTTTTGAGGGAAGGAACACGTAAGGCAGGGTAGCCAAGCAAAGAAAGTTTAAGACTGGATACTTTGAATATTTCCAATGAGTTCCTGGCTATAGGAATGGTGTAACATTGTTTGGTACCTGGAGGAAATAATGTCCTGAACTTCAGGAGCCTGATCAAAGAAGATGTACAGAGACTGGAGTTGGGATGTGTTGGGTTACATATCACAGGTGTGCACAGGCCAGTTTGATGTCTCTGAGAGTTGCCTAATCCTGGGAGGAACAATATCTTCCAGGCATGATCTCAAATGTTAAACATACTTCTGGGGAAGGGCGAGTAGTTCTAATGTCATAATGCACAAAGGGGCAACCACAGTCTCCAACAGTTTAGTGTACACTTGAAAATAGCTAAAGGGAAGAGTTTACAGGTTCCCTACTTATGAAAGTGATAATATTTGAGGAGGTAGAATGGCTAAATACTCTGAGTTGATTGTTGCAAATTGAAAACACATATTGAAATACAACACTATACGTCATAAATAAGTACAACTATGTCAAGCAAAAAGAATAAAAATAAAAATGTAAAATATAGAATATTGGAAAATATAAAGAATGCACTACACTTGAGGATTTCTCATCTAGCAAGGAGAAATGAAGTGTAAACAAATGATTGAAAAGAAATAGAATATTATTCACCCATTAAAAACGAAGGAACTTCTGTCATTTGTGACAATATGGTTGGAAGTGGGGTTCATTATGTAAGTGAAATAACCAAGGCATGGAAAGACACATACCATGTGATTTCACTCATATGTGTAGTGTATAAATGATTTCACAGAAGTAGAGAGTAGACTGACTGCTGGTTATGAGAGGTAGGTGTGGTTAATGTGGGTTGCAGCGATGTTGGTCAAAATACTAGGTACAAATATTTTATCAAATATATGTTCTGTTAGTATTTCCACCAGTCTTTGGTGTGTCTTTTTGTATTATTCTTTTATAGCTCACACTTGCGTTAAAGAATGTAAGGAATGTTTGATGAATCAAAGTCCAAAATTTTTTCTTTGATGTGTTCTTTCAAGAATTTTTTATTTGTGCTTGAAGACTTAATGTGGAATGATCTATTCTGAGTGATTTGACAATTTCAGGTGGCTTAGAACAGATGTGATTATAGTCCCCTATGTGTAAAGAGGGGATGAATAAGTAAGAGTGTTGTCTTGCTTCAGATCTTATGAAAGCCATAAATCTACAGAACACTATATCAAGGATAATTGTTTATAGCCATTTTCTATGTCCCCATGAAATGATGTTCTTTCTACTTTTTACTTGTTGAACATTCTGGTTAGTGGTACATTAAGCCTGTGATTATAAAGTAAATTGAAAATAAGTCATTGCAACAATTAAAGAAAAAGATAAAGGAGGGAGGGATTGAGGGAGAGAGAAAAGGCAGAATAATTATCTTATAATTGTATTCTTTGAAATACATGAAAACTATTCTCTCTGTATTAACAAAAATGTAAATTAAAAAAGAAAACAATTTATAGATGTGAACACCAGTGTAACAGAAAGGTCAGAATTATCTGGCAGAAATTTTAGACCAATCATGATAAAAGTGGTTCAATGAGCGATTATGAAAATGCTTGAAATAAAAGAAGCTTTAGAAAGCTTCAGAAAAGAAATTCTTAAAAAAGAAATAGATGTAAACAGAAATAAGTAGAAATTATAGAGTGGATGAATACAATAACCAAAATGAAAAATCCAGTGTAAGGACTGACAAGCATAACAGAGACAACAGGAGAAATACCAGAAAACTAGAAGACAGAATAGCACAAATTTCACCATTCTAGGTAACAGAGCAAAGAGACTGAAAAAATATGAAAGACCTTCAGGAACCTATGGAACAATAACAAAAGATTTAATATTCATGTCACCAAATTCACAGAAGGAAATGATAAAGAGGGAGGGCTAAAAAAAATACTTAAATAATGCTGAAGACTTTCTGAATTTCGCAGTAGAAATATACCTACAGGTTCAAGTAACTTAGTGAATTCAACATAGGAGAAACTCAAAGAAATCCACACCAAGATATATCATAATGAAATAGCTGAAAACTAAAGACAAAGTTGGCAGGAGAGAGAAAAAAATGACATCCAACCTAAAATGAAAAGGCAATTCAAAATGAAACCAGATTTGTCATCATTAACAATGGAGGCAAAATGTTCAGTGTTTCGGCTGGCACCGTGGCTCACTTGGCTAATCCTCCACCTGCGGCACCAGCACCCCGGGTTCTTGTCCCGGTTGGGGCGCCGGGTTCTATCCCAGTTGCTCCTCTTCCAGTCCAGCTCTCTGCTGTGGCCCGGGAAGGCAGTGGAGGATGGCCCAAGTGTTTGGGTCCTGCACCCGCATGGGAAACCAGCAGGAAGCACCTGGCTCCTGGCTTCAGATCGGCGCAGTGCGCCGGCCATAGCGGCCATTTTGGGGGGTGAATCAATGGAAAGAAGACCTTTTTCTCTGTCTCTCTCTCTCACTGTCTAACTCTGCCTGTCAAAAAAAAATGTTCAGCGTTTCTCAAGTCTTAAAATAAAGAAAACAACTGTCAACTCAGAATCTTATGCCCAGTGCAATTATTCTTTAGAAAAGGAGGAGAAATCAAGGCATCCTCAGATGAAAGACAAATAGAATGTTACCATCAGACCAAACCTAACAGAATGATTAAAGGAAATGCATAAAACAGGAAGGCAATGAGAGAAGAAGGAACCTTCGAACATCAAATTTTCAACATACCATGCTAAACTGCGGATGTCATCTGTTTCCTGGACATCCATGAATCTAGGGAAATATTAGAGGCTTTTGATCAGAATGGGTGATGTAATCTGACAAATGAAGGATCCTTCTACAATTGTTCTAAAGTAGGTAGGCAGGGGATTGAGGGGACAAGGTTGGAAGGGACTAGTTAGGAAGCTGTTACTATAACCCAGGTGATGAAAGAATGAACTTATAAGCAAAAGCATAGCACAAACAATAGGTTTTCCTTCTCTACTTTTTAAAAATATATTAGTGGTTGAAACAAAAATTATAATACTGTTGTGATTCAAAATGCATATAGAGGGGTTGGCACTAGTGTCAAGCATCTGGCTGCAGTGCCAGCGTGCCATATGGATGCTAGTTAAAATTCCAGCTGCTCCACTTCCCATCCAGCTTCCTGCTGATGGTCTGGGAAAGCAGTAGAAGATGGCCCAAGTGCCAGGGCCCCTGAACCCACATGGGAGACCTGGGAGAAGCACACGGCTCCTGTCTTTGGATCGGCCCTGCTCTGGCTATTGTGGTCTTTTGAGTTGTGAACCAGCAGATGGAAAACCTCTCCCTCAGTCTCTCTCTGTAACTCTACCTCTCAAGTAAATAAACAAATCTTTAAAAAATGCATATAGAGGAAATGTTTAAGACAACTATATTATAAGTAGGGAAGAGTAAAAACACATGAAGAGATATAGGATTTTTATCCTCCTTTTTCACAGGTAAAATGACAACTTTCATGATCTGTGGTTAAGTTGTTGATATACAATGTATACCTAGAACACCCAGTAAAAAACATGTGCAGAGAATGTACTTAAAACACCATAAATAAAAACAGAATTATAAAAAGGTCTAAATAATCCGTAGGCAGGCATAAAAAAGAAAAGACATAAATGAATAAGAGAAAGAACAAAAAAACACAAGGAAAAATAAAATTGCAAACTTCAGCCCTAATATATCAATAACTACATTAAATATAAATGGTATAAATGAACTAATTAAAATATAAAATTTGGGAAATTGGATTACAAACATCTTGCAAGAAAATAGAAGAGGCAACCGACAGAATGGGAAAAAATATTTGCAAACTATGCAATAGATAAAGAATTAATAACCGGAATCTACAAAGAGATCAAGAAACTCCACAACAACAAAACAAACAACCCACTTAAGAGATGGGCCAGGATCTCAATAGATGTTTTTCAAAAGAGGAAATCCAAATGGCCAACAGGCACATGAAAACATGTTCAAGATCACTAGCAATCAGGGAAATGCAAATCAAAACCACAATGAGGTTTTACCTCACCCTGGTTAGAATGGCTCACATTCAGAAATCTACCAACAATAGATGCTGGAGAGGATGTGGGGAAAAAGGGACACTAACCCACTGTTGGTGGGAATGCAAACTGGTTAAGCCACTATGGAAGTCAGTCTGGAGATTCCTCAGAAACCTGAATATAACCCTACCATTCAACCCAGCCATCCCACTCCTTGGAATTTACCCAAAGGAAATTAAATTGGCAAACAAAAAAGTGGTCTGCACCTTAATGTTTATTGCAGCTCAATTCACTATAGCTAAGAGCTAAAATCAACCTAAATGCCCATCAACATTAGACTGGGTAAAGAAATTATGGGACATGTATTCTATAGAATACTATACAGCAGTCAAAAACAATGAAACCCGGTCATTTGCAACAAGATGGAGGAATCTGGAAAACATCATGCTGAGTGAAATAAGCCAGACCCAAAGGGGCAAATATCATATGTTCTCCCTGATCAGTGACAACTAACTGAGCCCCTAAAAGGAAACCTGTTGAAGTGAAATGGACACTGTGAGAAACAGTGACTTGATCAGCCCTTGCCCTGACTGTTGATGAACAACTTATTACTTTATCCCTTTTAGTATTTTTTTTCTACTTAATACTATTTGTTGAACTCTGTAATTAATAGCCAATTATTCTTAGGTGTTTAAATTTTAACTGAAAAGTGATCCCTGTTACATATAAGAGTGGGATTAAGAGAGGGAAGAGATGTACAATTTGGGACATGCTCAATCTGACTTGCCCCAAATGCAGAGTTAGAAACGTGCCAGGGGATTCCAATTCAATCCCACCAAGGTGGCATGTACCAATGCCATCTCACTAGTCCAAGTGATCAATTTCTGTTCACAACTGATCATAATGATAGGACTAAGAGTCAAAGGGATCACACAAACGAGACTAGTGTCTGCTAATACTAACTGATAGAATAAAAAAGGGAGAGAATGATCCAACAAGGGAAACGGGATACACAGCAGACTTATAGAATGGCAGATGTCCTAAATAGCACTCTGGCCTCAGAATCAGCTCTTAAGGCTTTTGGATCTGGCTGAAAAGCCCATGACAGTATTTTAGGCATAGAAAGCCAAGACACTGTAGCAAAAACAAACAAACAAACAAACAAAAAACTAAATGAAAGATCTCTGGGAGTGAGATCCCAGTGGAAAGAATGGGGCCATCAAAGATGGAGGTACCTTTCTCTGATAGGAGGAGAGAACTTGCACTTTGACTATGACCCTGTCAGAATAAGATCGAAGTCAACGAACTCAAAAGGCCTCCATAGCCTTGGCAACTCATGACTAGAGCCTAGGGTGATTACTGACGCCATAAACAAGAGTGTCAATTTGTTAAGTCAACAATAGGAGTCATTGTGCACTTACTCCTCATGTAGGATCTCTGTCCTTACTGTGCTATACATTGTGATTTAATGCTATAGCTAGTACTCAAACAGTATTTTTCACTTTGTGTTTCTGTGTGGGTGCAAACTGTTGAAAGCTTTACTTAATATATGCTAAATTGATCTTCTGTATATGAAGATAATTGAAAATGAATCTTGATGTGAATGGAAAGGGAGAGGGAGCAGGAAAGGGGAGGGTTGCGGGTGGGAGGGAAGTTATGGGTGGGGGGGAAAGCCATTGTAATCCATAAACTGTGCTTTGGAAATTTATATTCATTAAATAAAAGGTAAAAAAAAAAATCCCATGGGAGAAAGAGCATCAGAAGTTATTATTAAAGCATTAAGCCAATAATAACCTCTTGGAAAGATGGTGACCAATGTAAACTTATGACCTCAAATTGATTTTAAAAACACAGTAAATAATGTCCCAAAGTGGCACAAAATCTGTCTTATACAAGGAAGTGGCAATTCCTAAGCTAGTCCAGGAAAATCCATTCAGTTCATCATTATCTTACAGTAAGTTCTACTACAGTATACTGAACTATAATTACGTGCAGTAATTGGTATTTGGAAGAGATTTGTAATAAAGTATCAAATAGTAAAAAAAAGATATATATATATTGGAAATATGTTGAATCATTACAATATTTACTTATTTATCAAATTAATAAATAAATGTCTTGTAATGATCTTCTTATAAAATATTTGGGTAGGAAATATTTTGTTTTACTACTCATTTTGAATTATTTGAACACAAAGAACTAATAAAACCAAAGCAGTGTCTTTTGTTAAAAAAAAATCTTGCAACTATAATACTATCTACAGCTGTATCAATTCAAATATTTTGATATAGGTGATTTTAAAATGAAAATAGTAAAATATTATCTCCCCGAATAAACTATTAAATATCACCCTAAAATTAAATAGAGAATAGCTGGAGTGGTGATATTAAATTCATTAAAGATTTATTTTTATTTATTTGAAAGACATTGTGACAGAAAACAGAGACAGAGAGAGAGTGAGAGCGAGAGAGAGAGAAAGAGAGAGATCTCCCATCTGCTGGTTCACTCCCCAAATGCCTGCAAAGGATGGGGCTGGGCCAGGCTGAAGCCAGGAGCCAGACTCCATTAAGGTCTCCCATGTGGGTAGTAGGGGGCAAAGGACTTGGGCCATCCTCTGCTGCTTTACCAGGTGCATTAGCAGGGAGCCTGGTCAGAGGTGGAGCAGCTGGGACTCCTGTGCATTGATATGGGATGACAGTGTTGCAGGCAGTAGCTTAACATGCTGTGCCACATCCTTGAGCCTAGTGGTGCTGCTAATATCAGACCAAGTAGACTTCAGGGCAAACACAAACAAATTACAAGACACAGGGAGAAACATTAAATAATGATAAAATAGGGAATCCACCAACAAGGTAAGCAATCTATTTTTTTTTTTAAAGATTATTTATTTGAGAAGCAGAGTTAGAGACAGATAGAGATCTTCCATTTGCTGGTTCACTCCCCAAATGGCCTCAATGGCCAGAGCTAAGCTGAACTGAAGCCAGGATCCAGAAGCTTCTTTCAGATCTCCCAAATGGGTACAGGGACATTTGCACTTGGGCCATCTTCTGCTGCTTTCCCAGCCCATAAGCAGAAAGCTGGATTGGAAGAGGAGCAGCTGTGACATGAACTGGCACACATATGAGATGCTGGTTCTTCAGGCTGAGGCTTAACCTACTACTCCACAGCACCAGCCCCGATAAGCAATCTTAATATATATTTGTACCACATAACAAAGTTGTTAGTTATGTGAGATAAACACTAGAAGAATTAAATATAAAATTCCACAATTATTGTTGGGAACTTCAACTTACTTCTCTCAACAACTGATAAAACAACTAAATAGAAAATCAAAGAGAATAGACTAACTCATTAGCATTTTCAACCAATAGAATCTAATCAATGTCAATAGAATAAATAATAGGAAAATATGCATCCTGTTCAAATCAAATGTCAGTGGAACATATAGCAAGATAAATCAAATCTAGGATATCAAAGAAGCCTCATTAATTTAAAGTAATTGAAAAAATAATTTGTTCTTTGATCAAAAGGAATCAGAATAGAATCGGTAATAGAATGATAATTGGAATTTTTATAAACACTTGGAAATGAAGCAACACACTTTTCAAAATCCTTGGGTTAAAGAGGAAGTCTGAAGAGGGGAAAGCTCAGCATTGAACTGAATAAATGTGCAAATATAATATGTCAATAATTTGTATGAAACAGCTAGAACAGTACTGAGAGGGAAATTTAATACATTTACTAAATGTATACATCAGAAAAGAGGAAATACTTCAAGTAACTAAGTTACCAATTTAAGAACACGAAAAAAGAAGCACAAAAGAAACTCAAAGCAGACAATATGAAGGAAATAATATAGATTAAATCAGAAATTAATGAAATGGAAAACAGAAAAATAATAGAGAAAAATAATGAGTGGAAGGTGTTTGGTGCCCTGGAATACCATTTGGGATGCCTGCTTTGCCCTGTATTGGAGTTCCTGTTGTGAGCTAAACTCCTCTGGTTCTGATAATTTCTTGCTAATGCACACCCTGAGAGGTACCAGGCTCTAGTACTTAGGTCTCTGCCACCCAAGAGAAACCCTATTTGAATTCCCTCTTCCGGGCTTTGGCCTGAGCTGGTTCTTGTAGCATTTGGAGACTGAATAAATGGATGGAAGATCTCTCTCTCTCTCTCTCTCTCTCTCTCTCTCTCTCTCTTTCTCTCTCTCTCTCACGCACGCACACACACACACACGTAAAATGAAAATAAAACAATGAAACAAAGAGATGGTCCTTTGAAAAGATTTACAGACTTGTTACACCTCTAGCAAAATTAACAGAGGAAAACAGGAGAGGACACAAGTTATCAGTGACAGGAATGAAACAGGATTCCACTACTGAGTCTGCAGACATCAAAGAATAATAAAGAAATATTATAAATAAGTCTACATGCACAATTGTAACAATTTTGACAAAATGTCTGAGATTCTCAAAAAAAAAAAAAAAACCAACTTCAAACTACCACAGTTCATCCAGAATAAAGGAGATAGTTTGAATAAGTTTATGACTATTAAAGGAAATCTAATTTGTAATTTAAAATTTTTCTGTAGAAATCTCCAGATCCACATGGTTTTAAGATCAATACTATAATTATTGGTGAAAGACTGAATACTTTCCTCCTGAAAGCAATAACACAAGGTTATCCACCTTCCCCTCTTTTAATTTTTATTTATTTATTTTTATTTATTTATTTTTATTTATTTCAAAGTTATTTCAGAGATGCAGACACACACACACACAGAGAAACAGAAATGCACACACATGGGGGGCAGGGGCAGTGAGAGAGAGACTGAGATAGCTTCCATTTACTGATGCCTTCAACAGCTGGGACTGGTCAATGCCAAAACCAGGAGCCCAGAATCCAACCTGGGACTCCCACATGCATGGTAATAACCCAAATACTTGAAGAATGACATGCTGCCTCCCAGGGCTGGCATTAACAGGAAACTGGATTTGGAATTGGAGCCATGATTCAAACAAAGAAACTCTAATGTGGAAAGTGGGCATTCCAAGCTATGTCTTAACCACTGTGTCAAACCCTCTTCTCTTGGTCAACATAGATCTTGAGGTTCTGGTCCATTCAGTAATGCCAGAAAAGGGAACATAAAGCCTACAGACTGAGGGGAGAAATAAAACTGTCCCAACTTTTGACATTACATGATTTGTAGAAAATCCTAAGGAATCTATAAAAAAATCCTGTTTTGATGAATGAGTATGTTTACCAAGATCACAATTTACAGTATAAGCATGAAAAATTAAATTGTACTTCTCTATATAAATAATGCCTGAGGTTTTAAAAATATATTATTTTCAATCATTAAAAAGAAAACTAAAAATATTTCCATGTAAATCTAATCAACATGTACAATTCTTGTATGATCAACATTAAATACTGATGAAAGAACTCATAAAAGGTCTAAAAAAGTTTACATACATACTGTATTCAAAAGCCAGAAGAATGAATAAAGGTGTCAATTCTCCCCAAATTGCTATAGACGTTTTGACACAATTTGCATCAAATTCTAGCAATATTTTTGTATATACAGACAAGATAATTATAAAATTTCTATGAAAAGGTAAAAGAATTACAGTAGTTAAAATACCTAGTGAGAAAGAAAAATGAAGAGGGAATATGTCTATTCATTTTAAGTCTTAGAGAAGATCTACAGTAGTTCAATGTAAAATTATGAAACTTTACAAAAAATGAATGGGAAAATCATCCAGGTTTTGAGTTCAGCATGTGTTCTTAGACTTGAAACCATTAGAACAAACTATAAATGAAAAACATGATATATTGTTTTTCATCACAATTAAAATGTTTTATTTCATAAAGGCCCTGATTAGAGAATGAAAGGAAAAACTAATGAGTAGAGGAAAATACATGCAAAAAACGTATCCAAGTAAGGACACATATCTATACTATGTAAAGAATTCTCAAAATTCATCACTACAAAGGGAAGTAATTAACTAGAAAAGTAGGTAAAGAATGAACAAATATTTCATTAAAGAGAACATAAAGATAGAAAACCAGCAAGTGAAATTGTGTTCACCACTGCTAATCAATGAGATTCTACTATAAATCTATCAGAATGCTAAAATTAAAAAAAGTAACATCACCAAATGGTGGTGAGTATGTGCAGAAACTGCATTACTCATGCATTACTGGTGAGAGTATAGAAAGGTGTAGCCTCTCTGGAAACACTTTAGAACTTTCTCAAAAATCTAAACTCTGACTTTAAATTCCATTTTCCTACAGCCTTTCTGAAAGATCCATATATGTATACATATATTATATATACATAAATATAATATATAAATTTGTACATACATATTCATAAGAACTGCTGTGTTTATATGAATAAGCCTCAATACAATTGTGATAATGTTTCAGTCAATAGCAAACTGTATATACAGTGATGGTCTCTCCTTATGTCTTTACCATCATAGTATTCATAGCACAAGGTATTAGTCATGCATTTGTGGTGATGTTAATGTAGACAAACTTACTGTACTACCAGTTATATAAAGATACAGAAGAACAAGTATATTCGGTACCTAGTACTTCATAGTTATAATACATGGCTGTTACTAATTTTCATTACTGTATTATACCTTTTATCACTTTGAGTATACCCTTTATACTTATTAAGCATGTACGGTAAAGCAGTATACTATTTACTCCAGCAACAGCCTCAGACTCTAGTGCTTATTGCATCTCTTGACTGCATCAAGAGTCCATGTTGAATGATCAGTCTATACCATGTAGAATTGTGGAACTATATTCCATATTTGTGAAACAACAAACTTTCCTGATGTACTTTTCAAACATGTCCATTTATTAATCAACTCATGACTTTAGTTACTATAGTTACTAGATATTTATTTTAAGGTGTCTTTTTTTTTTTTTTTTGGACAGGCAGAGTGGACAGTGAGAGAGAGACAGAGAGAAAGGTCTTCCTTTTGCCGTTGGTTCACCCTCCAATGGCTGCCGCGGTAGGCGCGCTGCGGCCGGCACACTGCGCTGATCCGATGGCAGGAGCCAGGTGCTTCTCCTGGTCTCCCATGGGGTGCAGGGCCCAAGCACTTGGGCCATCCTCCACTGCACTCCAGGGCCACAGCAGAGAGCTGGCCTGGAAGAGGGGCAACCGGGACAGGATCGGTGCCCCGACTGGGACTAGAACCCGGTGTGCCGGCGCCGCAAGGCGGAGGATTAGCCTAGTGAGCCGCGGTGCCAGCCTAGATATTTATTTTAAAAAAGGTTTGTTGCCCTGTGGTTTATATACATTCAGATACATGTGGTAAATTTTTGATATTTGAAGATTCATCATTCACAGTATCTACTAGGACCTAAGAAATCCAGGGCATATATGACTTTAGTTTGGCGAATTCATGGATTTTATTTGTGCTTTGCAATTCTGGTATGTCTTAAAATGTTTCTGGCAAGTAAGCAATCACAACACAGTCTTATGGATTGTCACTCTATATATTTTATATTACATGTATTCTTATTCCACATACATCTTTGTATTCTATATCATTTATATTAACATTAACATTTTATAACAAAGTTTTCTTCTTTTGAAAAATGGTCATTAAATAAGAAAAAGATGCTAAAATGTTAGTTTTCAATGCTAGCATATACAAGGAGAGACAAAATATTAATAAAGGAGCAAATCAGGAGGCTGTAAAAATGCTTTTATGTTTATAAAGTTTGGAGGATTTATCCTGGCATTGAGATATATGCCTTGAAAATGTAACTGGTACAGAATTTGAGACATGCTCAATTGGACTTGCCCCAAATGGTGGAGTTAGAAATGTGCCAGGGGATTCCAATATAATCCCATCAAGGTGGCATGTACCAATGCCATCTCACTAGTCGAAGTGATCAATTTCTGTTCACAATTGATCACACTGATAGGTCTAAGAGTCAAAGGGATCACACAAACAAGACTAGTGTCTGCTAATACTAACTGATAGAATCAAAAAGGGAGAGAAGGATCCAACATGGGAAGCGGGATACACAACAGACTCATAGAATGGCAGATGTCCTAAACAACACTCTGTCCTCAGAATCAGCCCTTAAGGCATTCAGATCTGGCTGAAGAGCCCATGAGAGTATTGTAGGCATGGAAAGCCAAGATACCATGGAAAAGAAAAAAAAAGAAGAAGACCTAAATGAAAGATATCTGCGAGTGAGATCCCAGTGGAAAGAACGGGGCCATCAAAGAAGGAGGTACCTTTCTCCAAAGGGAGGAGAGAACTTCCACTTTGACTATGACCCTATCGGAATAAGATCAAAGTCGGCGAACTCTAAAGGCTTCCATAGCCTTGGCAACTCATGACTAGAGCCTAGGGAGATTACTGACTCCATAAACAAGAGTGTGAAATTGTTAAGTCAGCAACAGGAGTCACTGTGTACTTACATCTCATGTGGGATCTGTCCTTAATGTGTTGTCTAATGTGAAGTGATGCTATAACTAGTACTGAAACAGTATTTTTACACTTTGTGTTTCTGTGTGGGTGCAAACTGATGAAATCTTTACTAAGTATATGCAGAATCGATCTTCTGTATATAAAGATAATTGGAAATGAAAAAAAAAAAAAAACCCTGGTGTTAAATTGGAAATGGCATAGAAAATTAATTAATTTTTAAAAAATATTATGTAGGATCTCTGTCTTTAATATGCTGTACACTGTTATTTAATGCTATAACTAGTATTCCAACAGTATTTTTTCACTTTGTGTTGCTATGTGAGGGCAAACTGTTGAAATCTTTACTCAATATATACTAAACTGATCTTCTGTATATAAAGAGAATTGAAAATGAATCTTGATGTGAATGGATGGGAAGAGGGAGCAGGAAAGGGGAGGGTTGTGGGTGGGAGGGAAGTTATGGGAGGGGGGAAGCCATTGTAATCCATAAGCTGTACTTTGGAAATTTATATTCATTAAATAAAAGTTTTTAATAAGAAAAGAAATAAAATGTAACTGGTATAGAAATAAATATAAAATGTGAATTTTAGAATATGAAATAATTTTCATAGCAGAAGACATAATGTGTTATATGAGAATTTTCAGTAATATAAAGATAAATCCTAATAATTAGTTTTAACATTACTAAGGTAAGCCAATGACATTGAAATAATACAAACTTGATGTTAGTATTTTTAATATACCATATCAATACAGAAGTATTGTCCGAGACATTATTTCTGTATACTTTGTAGTCGGTTTCTCCCTTTTCTTTCTCCTGTGTGTAATGTTTTGTCATTAAGGCTATAGCTTTGATTACAGAGAATTTCTTTCAGTTGCATGCATGTTAAGCAAGCTTTGCTGTCAGATGCTGCAGATGCTCTCTATTCCCTCCCCCAATCATCATGAAGAGCAGTTTAGTACTCTGATTATATTTAGAGGAAGTAATAGTGATGTATTAATAAGTGCCATGGGCAAAAATAATCAATATAACTTTGACTTTAAAGGTAATACATTGTAGAGATGCTTTAAACATTCACACAAATGATAGAAGAAAATAAATATTATATTTGTTTTACTTTTTAGTGTATTTAAGAGTATATCCTTCAAACACTTATAGATTCCAATTCTATTGAGTTTGACTATCATAAGTATATAACTTGGAAAATATATTTTCAGAGATTCTTTCATTGAAATTTTGTACAATTTTTACTTCAAATTTAGTCTAGCTTGAGCATGTCACATAGAAAGTTGTGGTTCAACAATCGTGTTTAATGTGAATGTTCAGTAGCATATCATGATGCTTGCTTGGATAAAGGCCGGCACATGCTAAGGAATCTCTGGGCATTTCAACACACAATCAGATACCCACATATAAGTGATGTGAAATTTATACTTAACCCTGACAATGTTTGGTATGATTTTTATTTTCATCATCTGGGGATATATAAAGTTGAGAAAAGCATGAGAATGACTTCTGGAACTTTCTAATTCCTTCAGGGAATAATTAAATGGTGTGCTACTCAGATTTTTAGAGTGAATTTCCCAGACCACAGTCAACTTTTTTCAATGTTCAAAAAGGGCCATTTCACTTTTCTTCAAAATGTGTTTAACTGATTCTGTATCCAAATAGGAAAGGATTACAGTTTTTCTGAGGGAAGTTAGAGAGTGAAGGGAGGGGATGAAATTATATGCACTGCTGAATTCATTTTATATTTATTGTTTTCAGTCTCAGAAAGCTGGACTATAATTTTTCATCATTTATTCCACAAAAACAGAGTGTCTTCAGAGACCTTTAAGGTCGTGATTAATTTGTGTGCCTTTCTTATGCTCATCATGTAGGGAAGGGGAAATCATAATTGTGAAAAACTAACCGTAGGCTTAAGTTTTGGTTCTTGGCAGTGTTTTTATGCTCAGCCAAAAATGGGAAACATTATTAGTTGTAAGGCAGAGATATAGTCGTCTTTTGTTAAAGATTTATTCATCTGAAGGCAGAGTTACAGAGAGGCAGAGGAAGAGAAAGAGAGAGAGGTCTTCTATCCGCTTGTTCACTCCCCAGATGGCCGCAATGGCCAGGGCTGTGCCAATCCGAAGCCAGGAGCTTCTTCTAGATCTCCCATGGGGGTGCAGGGGCCCAAGGTGTTGGGCCATCTTCTACAGCGTTCCTAGGCCATAGCAGAGAGCTAGATTGGAAGTGGAGCAGCCAGGACTAGAACCGGCACCTAACTGGGATACCAGCACCCCAGGTGGTGGCTTTACCCACTATGCCACAGTGCCGACCAGAGATACTGTCTTTCTTACCTACCTCAGAGCCATGCATGTTTGTAAAATATTTACTACCATTGTACATTTGTGGAGCTATAAGTTTAATTTTTTTTAATTTTTAAACATATTCTACAGTTAGTCTCCAGCTTTAACTTTGTTTTTCCTGCTGGATTCATCAATACTTTTGAAAACTAGGTACTGTAAATTTACCTATTTCTGTTTGGAAATTAGACATTTTTCTTTATACATTTGGTTATATTATTAAACACATATTGGTTCACAATTACATCATCAGGCAATACCAAGTTATTCATTTTTTTTTTTTTTTGACAGGCAGAGTGGACAGTAAGTGAGAGAGAGACAGAGAGAAAGGTCTTCCTTTACCGTTGGTTCACCCTCCAATGGCCGCCGAGGCCGGCGCACTGCGGCTGGCGCACCATGCTGATCCGAAGCCAGGAGCCAGGTGCTTCTCCTGGTCTCCCATGCGGGTGCAGGGCCCAAGCACTTGGGCCATCCTCCACTGCCTTCCCGGGCCACAACAGAGAGCTGGCCTGGAAGAGGAGCAACCGGGACAGAATCCGGCACCCCGACTGGGACTAGAACCCGGTGTGCCGGCGCCACAGGCGGAGGATTAGCCTATTTAGCTGCAGCACCGGCCAATGTCAAGTTATTCATAACAATGCTTTACCTCTGTAAACCTTTTGATCTAATGGTTATATTGTTTGCTATACTGCCCTTGACATTTTCCAGTCTTCCGTTTTAAAACTTCCTATGCTGTTAAGTCCTCATGTATCTTTCTTTTATTTATTTGACAGGTAGAGCCACAGACAGTGAGAGAGGGAGACAGAAAGAAAAGTCTTCCCTCCATTGGTTCACTCCCCAAATGGCCAGAGCTGTGCCGATCTGAGGCCAGGAGCCAGGTACCTCCTCCCGGTCTCCCACACGGGTGCAGGGGCCCAAGCTCCTGCGCCCTCCTCTACTGCTTTCCCAGGCCACAGCTGGACTGGAAAAGGAGCAACTGGGACCAGAACCAGCACCCACATGGGATGCCGGCACCGCAGGTGAAGGATTAACCTCGAGTGCCATGGCGCCAGCCCCCTCATGTATCTTTAATTTGAGAGAATGTCTACCTTTGAACAATTTATTTTGTTTATGCTGCTGATGATTTCACTTCCCTCATCTTATTTCTTAATCAAGTAAGTCTTTACTTGTTTGGACTCATGGAGTTATTTTCACCTTTTTTACTGCTTATTTAAAAGTTACACTTTCTGGACTATTAATTCGTCTTCTGCTGCATTGCAGCATCCCTGACCTGTATTCGTCACATGCCAGCAGCACACCACTCCTTTCCAGTTTGGACAATCAAAAATGTTTGCAGACTTGGCCAAATAGGGAAAGTTTTATTCCATAGGGGAAATATTATTCCTAGTTGGGAGCCAATGTTTTAAAGATTACCTGTAAATGGTTAAATGGACATGTAACTTATCAAAGCTTAAAATTTTTTTTGTTTACTTATTGAATGGTTTACTTATTTGAAAGCCAGAGTGAGAGTAAGTATGAGTGAGTGATAGAAAGAGAGCTTTCACCATTGGTTCACTTCCCAAATGTTTACAATAGACAATACTGGGTCGTGCCAAAGCAAGGAGCCAAGGAACAAGGAACTTCATCCAGGTCTCCCATGTGGGTCCCAAGGACCCAAGTACTTGAGTCATTGTCTGCCATCTGCTGTCTCCTGGGATGCATAAGCAGAAAGTTGAACCAGAAACAGAGTAGCCAGGACTCAACCCAGCACTCATACGGAATGTGGGCAACTCAAGATGCAGCTTAACCTGTGTTACAGCGCCGGCCCCAAAACCTACTGTCGTGATCTATTATATATTCTGCCCAGATAAAATGAGAACCTTAAAACACTAAGTCTGAACTCCTCCATTTGAATTCAATTTCCTTTTTGGTAATTTTTTTTTTAAATGATGCTTCCTGTAAGTACTTAGTTTCCTACTACATACGGGTATCTTAAAACATGTTGATTTTACCCTAACATCTAAATGAAAATTGAGATTCTCTGAAGCAATTAGAAGATATTGCTGTATGTAGTTTAGTGAACAGTATTGCTCATGCAATGTCAGCTGACAGTCTGGTGATCATTACTTGGAACTAATTTATATTCTCTTAAGTCTTTATTATTTTCTAGCTATTTTTGATGCTGTCTGGTATCATTATAATTTCCCTACTCTATTTGGGGATTTGTTTTAAAATTATCCTTCTCAGAACAAGTATTTTTAACCTGAGTATATATTCTTTCTTAACTCTGAAAAATTCTCCAATATTAGCTAATGAAGTTTTACTTTTCTCTCATTTTTCAGAATCTCTCCTAGAAACATATTAGCAATAAATTGGTTGGAACATTTCATTCCTTTTTTTAAAAGATTTATTTTATTTACTTGAAAGACAGAATTACAGGAAGAGGTATGGAGATATATAGAGAGAGACAGAGAAAGAAGTCTTCCATCCGCTGATTCACTCCCCAATTGGCTGCAGCGGCCGGAGCTATGCCAAACTGAAGCCACGAGCCAGGAGCTTTCTCCTGGATTCCCAAGAGCTGGTGCTTCCAGTGTTTTCTATGTCCCTCAGGTTACAATTATTCCTCCAGAGAACCAGAGCCTTTTGGCCTATATATCAAAACCAGTGTGCAGTCTCACTTGTGCTTCGGAACAAACAAATTAATTCTAAAAATTTTTTATATTTATTTGCAGAGCTCACTTCCATTTTCTACACATCAGGCACATAACTATCATGAGTGGCTCAGTGAAGCTATCAAAAATCCAACCCTTTTAACATAGCAAATTCAGATGCTCTGTATGATATTTGTTTCAGTTCTTACCCAATATTTCTTTATTTTTCTTACCTCCTGACACCAGGGATAATGGATTTTTATTTTTACAGTTTACCTTGAATTTAAATTTTATTGTTTTTTTTAATATAATTTTAATACATTTTCTATATTTGAATTAGGAAGAAAAATTGTCCACATGAGTTTTCCATGTTCACTAGAACTCATTTGATTTTTTTGTTGAAAAAAAGATATAATATTTTTCACGATAACATTTTAATTTACATTATAGTCAAAGGCTTAATACTCCACTAAGAGTTCAATAAGTAAAAATTTAAAAAAAACATAATTCAGCAGGAATACAAGCAAGAGCTATAAACAATAGTCAAATGAAAAAACACCATCTCACTCATGTACAGTGAATTTTAAAATAATCAATGATCATTAAAACTATAGCAGTATATCTCTCCTAACAATTGGTTTGACCAAGATATAAAACAAAGTTTGATAAAACTGTATTTGTAGCAATATTGATGCACAAAGGCATTTAATTTTTTTTGTTAATTGATTTTTTTCTCTTTTTAAAGTTTAGCCCCCATATATAAGGGAGAATATGCAGTATTTGCCTTTCTGTGTCTGGCTTATTTCACTGAACGTGATGTCCTACAGTTATATACACTTTGATACAAATGGTAGAACTATCTTCTTTTTATAGCTGAATGATATTCTACTTTTCATTTTCCTTCCCCCTTGTTACCCTGTTAGGCTAAATATGTGGATTTTACCAAATGACTGCAGAATAGTCCGGCTTCCGATAGGGCTCAGTAGGAGACTGGAGGACATGGGAGGGCAGGTAAAGTAGGAGATTGGAATATGTGTTTCCCTGTCTCCATTTTTCACAGCTGATTGAATCTTGGCAGAGCTCCTATGAGGCAGCTTCATAGCAGTAACCTCTGTAGATTCCAGGAAACTCTTAGTAGACCTTGTCCTTTTTGCAGGTTTTGGGGAAGAAATGGTTCTCTATTGTTGCTAATCGTGGAGATCTGAACTGTCTTTGGTTTTTCTAAACCCTGCCCACACTTTTTGCAAAACACTACTTATAGTATTTTCTTGTGTACAATTTTATTATTTATTATCATTAATTTTTTTGCTAAGTCCTTGATTAATAAATATTTTTACCAAAGGTGCTGTTTCTTTTTCCCTGTGTTTCTTCACTGTTGGTAGGGAGATGACCTATCTAATGCAGCAAAAATGTGTGTGGAGTGTCCTTAACTATTGTTTGTTAAAAATGTGCTAGTCAATTCTGTTTTTCAAGATCTTAGCTTAAATTCAGACAATTCATGTTATATGGCTTTGTGAAAGCAATGTTTCTATAATATTCAGTGCCACTTGCAATGCACATATTTAGCTAACCAAGTCACATTTTGTGTAAGAAGAGGTTAGAATGTCAATTAGAGGATACATGGATTCAAAAATGTTCTATTCATATAAATGAGTTATGAATATGATTATTTGAAGATGTACTTGAGATGTTAAAACCAAGGGAAGGACTTAATACTGAGAAAGTTAGACTATAAAAAGACTTGCAGAAGCATTTTGCTTCCAGTAGGACCAATGCTTTTTGGATGGATAAAACCCACCAGCCTTTGAAGAAGCATAAATAAAATAACTATCTATGGCATTCATGAGTGCAAAAAAGCAGCCAGAAATCACAGGGAGGGGGCAATTGAAAGAAGGAAACAGAACGGTAAGATTCTTGTTTTAAAAACTCCTTTTCTAGGAGCAGTTCCAGTTTGTAGCTCCAGGGACTGATAAAATCCTAATGAAAAACCATCAACATATGTGCTTGAAGAATCTGAAAACAAGGTTCTACAGGTAACTCTAATCACTGGAAATTGAGGAAAGAAAATACTAGATAAGGAGAGAGCTAGAGAAGAGGAACCCAGATTCTGTGTTTAAACTCAAACCAAATTCTCCAGCAACCTTGCCAGGCTAAAAAAAATTGAAATGAGATTTGAGTTGCTATGCAGAGCAGGGAGACTGAAATGTGCAGTATGTGTTCAGCCAAACTAAATGCTTGCTTTGAATTGTAATGATAATAAAATAAAAATAAATATTTGCAATTTTCTTACTGAACTTTGCAGTTTAGGGTGGTGGTTGCTTTTCTTTAATTCCAGTTTTTTTTTAACCTCTCTAGTTCTTTAAGATGTTTTCTTGAATCTCCATTTCATCTTTGTACACTCCGGATATCATGTCTTACCTCTTTTCACACCATGTATTACATTCTGTCATTATTTGCAAAGAACAGAAGTACTCTGAATATAGCTCAGCAGAAAAAAAGATATGTCACTCAATTCATAGATATAGAAGACAGAAGAAAACAGGTACATTTTATGCAGACTAAGCCTAAGTATTAGAAATCCAGGAGAACTAAAATGATTAATATCTTTCTTTTTGTCAAGCTACATGGTATTTGCTCCTCTTTGCAATCCTATTTAGAGACCACCACCTTGAGTCTATGTGATGCTAGGCCTGCACAATAATGTGATTCATTTTCTGAGACAAATGATCTGGGAAAAAAATAAAAATCAGGGAAGGCGACTTTATGTATTGGACAGCTTTGGTTCCATTAGCAGTGACTGGTGAGATACACATAAGGTTGGGGGCAGTTGAAGGGAATGGATGAGTGCATTCCCTGGCCCCTATAGCAGGGCATTGGGCTGGAAAAGATTTTCAAGAAGAAGGGGAGAAAATTGTCAAGTATGGATAGTGTAATCTATGAAATCAGAGACTTTTGAAGCTAAAATATTCTATTTTCCATCCCCAAAAGCATATTTGTATAGTTCTAGCTAGTGGCCTATTTGCTTGCTAAAGAACTTAATTCATGAGTTTGCTCATCCTCAGATTTCATAGCATCTGATTTGATTCATAGTCCTGTTTTCTAATTGTGGTAACAAATAGCATTTATATTATCACTAAATAAATTCTCCATATTGTTTTATCTCAACTTCTGAATATTATTTTGTTAATTACATCAGGGAATAAATAGGGAGGATATATGAGAGAGAGAGAGAGAGAGAGAGAATGAATGTGAGTAAAAACAGAGAGAGAGAAAGCAAGAGGACCTTATCCAGTTGAGAAGAGGAATTCACATCAAAGAAAAAACTCTAGTGGGATATATGAAAATGTTAATAATGCTTATCTGTAGGTGTAATTTTTATGAGTTCTTTTTGTACTTAAAAATACCCACTATGGGTGGGTATGTGGTGCAGCAGTTAAGTTGTACTTGGAACACCTGCATCCCATATCAGAGTACCAGGTTCGAGTCCCAGATATGCAGGTCAGATCTAGCTTGCTACCAATACAAAGTCTGTGAGATGACAGGTGATGGCTCAAATACCTGAGGCTCTGCCACCCATTTGAGAGATCCTGATTGGGTTCCCACCTTTGAGCTTCATCTTGGTCCAGCCATTGCTGGGAAATTGGGAATGAGCTAGCAGATGGAAGATCTCTCTGCTTCTGTCTCCCAGCCTTTCAGTTAATATGAAAATAAAATTTAAAAACATGTTGAAAAATGCTATTCTTAATTGGTATTGCTTTAGTAATAGAAAAATCAACTTTATAGAAGTATCTAATCCTAAGGACACAGGAAAAATAATTTTCTGAATGATAATGGGGTAGAAATAAGTGACCAAAGTCATAAAAGCAAATTTCTTATTTGTAAATGAGGTGAAATAAAGACCTTTCAAAACAAACAGAAGTTGAAAGAATTTTTTACTACTTGTTCAGCCTTACAAGTGATTCTTAAGGATGTGCTACACACGGAAACAGAAAATAATAATCAATATTATGAACGAATGTGAAGGCAGTACATTTCCTAATAAACATATAAAGGAAATACGAGGAATATTTATGAAAAAAATGATAGGATCAAGTCATTACTTACCAATAATAACCTTGAATGTAAGTTGCTCAAGTTCTCCAGTTAAAAGATACAGACTGGCTGAATACATTAAGAAATAAGACCTATCTAGTTGCTGACTACAAGAAACACACCTCACCAACAAAGATACACACGGACTGAAAGTGAAAGGATGGAAAAAGTTATTCCATGCTAATGGGGGACAAAAAAAAGAGGAGGTATAGCCATCCTAATATCAGACAAAATAGACTTTCACACAAAAATTGTTATGAGACAAAGAGAGAATTATGTAACAAATAAGTGATCAATTCAAAAGGAATATGTGACTATAATAAATATATATGTACCCAATGCCATGGAACCAGGGTATTTAAAACAAATATTAGTGGATCTAAAGTGAGGCATAGACTCAAATACAATAGTAATGAGGAAATTCAACACCCCACTTTCATCAATGGACACATCAACTAGTCCCAAAATCAACAGAGGCAATAGACCTAAACTACACTATGGACCAAATGGACCTAGTTGATATCTACAAACATTTCATACCATAGTTGACAAAGAGTATCAGTGCATGGAGCTTCCTCTAGGTAGACCATATGTGAAGCCATAGGGCAAGTCTCAACAAGTTCAAAAATACTGAAATCATACCATGTATCTTTTCTGACTACAATGGAAAGAAGCTGAAAATTAACAACTTAAGAAACTCTAGAAAATATGCAAGCACATGAACACTGAACAATATGCTCCTGAATGAACAAAGGGCCATAGAAAAAAATTCCTAAAAAAGAATGAAGATGACTACATAACATAGCAAAACTTATAGAATACAGAAAAAGCAGTTTGAAGAAGGAAGTTTGTAGAAATTAGGGACTACATCAAGAAATTGGAAAGGCATAAAATAAATGAGCTATCAATACATCTCAAGGACCTAGAAAAACAACAACCCAAAATTAGTAGGAGAAAAGAAATAATTAAAATTAGAGAATAAATAAAATTGAAATGAAAAAATGAAACATCAGTGAAATGAAGAGCTTTTTTTTTTTTGAATAAACAAAATCAATGCACCCTTGGCCTAATTAAAAAAAAAAAAAAGACGGAGAAGACCCAAATAGATAAAATATGAGGTGAAAAGGAGATGTAACAATGGATACTATAGAAATAAAAAAAATTATCTGCCAGCACTGTGGCTCAATAGGCTAATCCTCTGCCTTGCAGCGCCGGCACACCCGATTCTAGTCCTGGTCAGGGCGCCAGATTCTGTCCCGGTTGCTCCTCTTCCAGGCCAGCTCTCTGCTGTGGCCTGGGAGTGCAGTGGAGGATGGCCCAAGTCCTTGGGCCCTGCACCCCATGGGAGACCAGGAGAAGCACCTGGCTCCTGCCTTCAGATCAGCGCAGCACACCGGCCGCAGCGGCCATTGGAGGGTGAACCAACGGCAAAGGAAGACCTTTCTCTCTGTCTCACTGTCTACTCTATCTGTCAAAAAAAAAAAAAATCATCAGGCATTACCACATACTGCAAAAACCAAAAAACTAGACCAATCTAGAAGCAATGGATAGAATCTCGGATACATAGAATCTACCAATATAGAGTCATGAAGACAAAGAAAACCTAAACAGACCAATAACTAGGACACAGATTGAACCAATAAAAAAGACTTTCCCAAAAGAGAAAACCAAGGACCAGAAGGCTTCACTGCTGAATTCTACCAGACTTTTAAATAACTAATTCTCAAAATATTCAAAACACCTTCTGAGAGACCAACATCACCTCAATTGCAAACTCTGGAAAAGACACAACAAAGAAAGAGAACTGCAGACCAATTTCCCTGATGAACGTGGAGCAAAAATCCTCAACAAAATCCTAGCTAATTGAATCCAACAACCCTTCAGAAAGATCATCCACCCAGACCAAGTGGGATTTATCCCTGGTATGAAGGGATCATTCAACATATGCAAATCAATAAATGTGATGCATCACATTAACAAATTGAAGAATAAAAATCATAGGATTATCTCAATACATGCAGAGAAAGTATTTGATAAAATACAATATCCTTTCAAGATAAAAGCTTTAAGCAAATTAGATATAGAAGGACCATTCCTCAATATAATCAAAGAAAGATATTACAAAACCACAGACAGCATCACATAAAGTGGGGGAAATTTAGAAGCATTTCCACTAAGATTCAGAATGAGATAAGTATGCTCACTTTCACCATTGCTATTCAATACAGTCCTGGAAGTTTTAGCCAGAGCCAATAAACAAGAAAAGGAAATTGAAGGGGTACAAATTGGAAAGGGGGAAACCAAATTATCCCTGTTTGCATATGATGTGATTGTATATACAGAGAAACCAAAAGACTCCACTTGAGCATTGAAACTCATAAATGTTTGGTAAAGTGGCAAGATATAAAAACACAAAATAAATAGCTTTGTATATACAGACAATGCCCTGTCTGAGAAAGAATTGGTAAGATCAGTCCCATTCACTATTGCTACAAAAATTTTAAATACATTGTATTTAATTTAACCAAGGAGGTAAAAGATCTCTACAATGAAACTTTCAAAGCATTAAAGAAAGAAATAGAAGAAATAAAAAAAGGGAAAATCTTCCAAGTTTGTAGATAGGAAGAATTAATATCATCAAAATATCTGTACTATTAAAAGTAATTTACAGATTCAATGTGATCCCAATCAGAATAACAAGGACATTCTTTCTACATCTAGAAAAAAATGTTGCTAAAATTCATATGCAAACACAAGAGACACCGAATAACTAAAGTGATCTTAAATGACAAAAATGAAGCTGGTCTCATCACAATATTAATTTAAGACACACTGTAGAGCAGTTATAATCAAAACATCCTGGTACTAGCACAAAAATAGACATGTAGACTAATTGAACAGAAAAGAAACCAAAGAAATTAATTCATGCATCTACCACCAAATAATCTTTGACAAAAAGCTAAGCAAGGACTATCTCTTCAGCAAATGGTTCTGGGTACATTAGAAACCTGCATGCAGAAGTATGGAGCAAGACCCCTGTTTTACAGCTTAGACAAAAATCAGCTCAAAATGGACCAAGGATCTAAATCTACGTCCTGATACCATAAAATTACTAGAGGAAAACACTGTGGAAAATCTGCATTTGGTGCAGGCAAAGACATCTTGGAAAAGGCCCCAGAAGCACAGCCAATAAAAGCAAAAATAGACAAATGGATTACTTCTAGTTAAGAAAATTTTGCACTGCAAAGAAACCACTCAGCAAACAGAAGAGGCAACCGACCAAATGGGAGGAAATATTTGCAAACTAAGCAACTGATAAAGGATTAATATTCAGAATTTTTAAAGAGCTCAAACTCCACAACAATAAAACAAACAATTCAGTGAAGAAATGAGCACCCGTTTTTAAAAAATGAAACGCGAATATCAACAGACACGTGAAAAAAATGTTCAGCGGGGCCAGTGCTGTGGTATAGAGGGTAAAGCCACAACGTGCAGTTCTGGCATCCCACATCGATGCCAATTCTAGATCCGGCTGTTCTGCTTCTGATGTAGCGCTCTGCCCAATTCCTTGAGCCCCTGCACCCAGGTGGCTCCTGGCTTTAGATAGGCTCAGCTCTGGCTGTTGCAGCCATCTAGGGAGTGAACAAGCAGATGGAAGACCTCTCTCTCTCTTTCTCCCCAGTCCTCTCTCTCTGCCTCCTCCTCTCTGTGGCTCTGCCTTTCAAATAAATAAATAATTTTTAGAAAAGAAGATGAAAGATGCCTTTTTTAAAAAAAAATGCTCAGCATCGCTCACCATCAGGGAAATGTGAATAAAATCCATGATGAAATTTCATCTCACCCCAGTAAGAAAGACTATCATCCAAAAATTTAAAAAATAACAAATGCCAGCAAGGATGTGGAGGAATAGGTACAGTAGTCCACTTTTTCTGTGAATGTAAACTAGTACAACCATTATGGGAGACAGTATTGAAATTCCTCAGATATCTGAAAATAGATCTACCTTATAACCCAGCCGTCCCACTCCTGGGAATCTACCCAAAGGAAATAAAATCAACATATGAAAGTGTTATTTGTTCCCCCATGTTTATTGCAGCTCAATTCACAATAGCTAAGAGAGGAGTCTACCTAGTTGTCCATCAACTGATGATTGGATAAAGAAAATCGTATGTACACATACACTCTGTAATGCTACTCAGCCATAAAAAAGAACTAAATCCTGTCTTTTGCAACAAAACGCCTTCAACTAGAGACTTATAGTTTGTGAAAATAGTCTTTTCAAAAAACAAATCTCATATATATATATATATATATATATATAGACAGGCAGAGTGGACAGTGAGAGAGAGAGACAGAGAGAAAGGTCTTCTTTTTCCATTGGTTCCCCCCTCAATGGCCGCTGCAGCTGGCCATTGTCTATTCATAGAATAGCAGTAGAGAAGGGCGCTGGCCATAAATCTCATATATTTTCCCTGGTATGTGAGCTAATAATAGAATATAAAAATGTATAGGAATGAAATGTTCACTTTTGTGAACATTTTGTGATGATTGTCATTTTTAGTTTGTGTTTATATTCTCATGGAACTGTGATCTTCCTATTTTTACTTGTTGAATATTATGATTAGTGGTGAATTAAACCTGTGAATATGGAATGAAATAAAATTACGTCCTTGCAAAAACTAATTAAGGGAGGGGAGACCCTGGGGTTGGGGGCCATAGGGAAGTGAGAAAAATGCAGTTGTCTTCTTGGAACTGCATCCATGGAATGCATAAAGTCTGTCTCTTTATATTAAAAAAAACTTAAAAATGCATCTAAGTATAGAAGATAAATGTACTGAAGTAAAAATGAGACCAACATAGGAATGGTAAATAAATTTGGAGTGACAATAAAAAGAAAAAATGCAGTTCAACACAGAGTACAATAAATAAAACATAGAAATTGACTTTGAAAACAACTTTAAATATGTGTGGTAGATTTGAAAATAAAAACTGTCTCTGCAACAAGGAGTCACAAATGCTTTCACCTAAAATTTCCAAAAAGGCAAAATATTTTTGCATTGTTAACCTATATCCAAAAAACTTGCAATGATCTATGTGTTCAAAATGATCTATATGCTCAAAAAATCCTCAAGGCCTTGCTGTGGTGAGCACAATGAGAAAATGTGGGGAAATAAAGATGATTGTGATCTGATTACTGAATGACCATTCAAATACTTATTTTATTAACTGCAAGTCTGGGGCAGAAAAGAGGTGAAACAAATTAATAGTAGAGCTGTGATTTTTGTTATATGCTGGCCTAGAAGCAACTAGAACTGTCATTTGGCAAAGATTTCATTAGTTATTTTGGTAAAGTGAGAAAAATAAGAACAACATAGTGAACTTTATAGTGAGCTTCATATTAAGGTGAATTTTTTAAATATCCATGATATTATGTCCATATCAGATCTTCAATATTCAAATATTCTTTCTTTCATAAAATGAAATAGATAATAGATGGTTGGATATTTAATGTATTTCTGCAAAAAAGAGAAGAAGGTACATTATTACTATGAATTTTGCAAATCTGTTAGATGCAAGTCAGAAATACAACTTTAACCATTGCCATTTTACATATCCTTTCAGAGATAACAGTTCAACTAAGCAACAAGAGACAGACCCATAAATACAGACAACATGAGGCATTAAGTGGATGTGTGACATTGTGGCACATCACGGGCTGGTACGATAAGGAAAGGTTATAAAGCAGAGGTGAACGCAACCCGTGATTCATGCCATGGGTCAAATTTTCAGTGATGATAGCAGAAAGCATATTATGGAAGAAGACAAAGCAGAAGATTGAGTTTAGACTCCAAAGGCATGCAGAGTTTGATAATATGAGTAGACTTGGAAGAAATATAAGGTTAGACAGGGTTAGTGCAGTAGAGAAAAGTCACCCATCCCAGGATGAGTATATGGTTTCTATCTGTTAAGTAATGGCAATCATTCAGAAATGTTTTTAAAAAGATAAAAGGGCCAGCACCGCGGCTCAATAGGCTAATCCTCCGCCTGCGGCGCCGGCACACTGGGTTCTAGTCCCAGTCAGGGCACTGGATTCTGTCCCGGTTGCCCCTCTTCCAGGACAGCTCTCTGCTGTGGCCCGGGAGTGCAGTGGAGGATGGTCCAAGTGCTTGGGCCCTGCACCCCATGGGAGACCAGGAGAAGCACCTGGCTCCTGGCTTCGGATTAGCATGGTGCACCGGCCACAGCGGCCATTGGGGGGTGAACCAACGGAAAAAGAAGACCTTTCTCTCTGTCTCTCTCTCACTGTCCAATCTGCCTGTCAAAAAAAAAAAAAAAAGATAAAAGACAATTTGAAATTATTATTATGATCTTTTTTTTTTTTTTTTGACAGGCAGAGTTAGACAGTGAAAGAGAGAGACAGAGAGAAAGGTCTTCCTCCCGTTGGCTCACCCCCCAGTGGCCGCTACGTTATTTAAATTTATAACAACATTTTTGTCAATTTCTTCATTTGACAAACAGTTTAAATTTGCATCTATAAACTGCATGGAGAACAGCACTGTGGTTATAAGACCTGGGCAGGAGGGTGGGGGCAGGGAGAGAGTGTTTCCACTCCATTCTCCCCTGTTATCTTTCATGAGGTAAGCTAATTTCTTTATTACGTCCTGTCAATGGTGTTTCCACTTTTTTTTTTTAATGCATCCTTTAATCTTTAGGAAAGAATATTAGTTATTAGGGCTGTCATAACATAAATTGACAGACTATCTGGCTTAATAATAATTTTTTTTCCCCATAATCCTAAGAGTTTGGACATCCAAGCCTGAGGAACTGGAGGGTTGAGTGTCTTCTGTAGGCTCTCCCCTTGGCTTGCAGATGGCCAACTTCTCACTGTGTCCTCCCGTGGCCTTTACATGTACATGCCTTGCTGTCTTTGCGTGTCCACATTTCCTCTTCCTTTAGGACTCCAGTCAGATTGGATTAAGGCAGACCCTGCTGGCCTCATTTTAACTTATCCACCTTTCTAGGGGCCCTGTCTATGAATGCACTCATCTTTTGAGGCAATGGGTGTAAGTGCTTCAACATACTAATTGAAGGGGACTACAATCCAGCCTGTAACAGGGAAAGAGCTGGTGGTGGTGGGAATCTTAGCTCTATTTAAATGTTTTATGCCTTATAACTGCTCTGGCCTTGCTTTAAAAAAATCCCTCATTGTTATGACTAATCAAACTCTATACCTGCAACTTAACCTCACTGTTTATCATTCTGGTTTGCTGTTAGCTCTTCATTTTATGTTTCTGAAGATTTTTTATATTATTTCTATGATCTTTTACATTTCTAAGTGTCTTGGAGGAAGACTATTCTTTTAAAAAAACTGTATAATCTACTCCATCCTGGAAATGAAAATTAAAGTTGGATTGTTAAAAATAATAATGGACAATAGTATAAAGCAAAAATAGAAAGATGACAACTCAGTAGTTTTCCAATTAGAAGGCTAGTTCAATGAACATTTTTGACAACAGTTTTTATGCTTAGTCAGAAATTAAGAAATATTTAACAAGTTTAAATGTTGTGAACATATCCAGTGGATATGAGGGAAAATGATTGAGGAAATATTTTCACTTTGTTGGAAAATGAGAATGAAATAGAAGAATTTGGGGGAGTGGTGGTGAGGAATAGTTAGTTGAAAAGAGATTATTAGTCTGTTACCAGACAAAGCAAATACATAGCTTTGCTTTTCACAGAAGACAACAAAAGGAAGAGGTTTTAACCAAACTTAAAAGACCAAAAGATGATAAATATATCCTGTTAAGATCTCCTTAGATAAAATATGTCCACTTTATAAACATTAAATTAAATAATAGAGTAATCTAATAACATGGTATTAAGAAAATGTGAATATACACCAATGATATGCCACTGCTGGCAGCATCAGGTTCAAGGAACAGCGGGTCACTCTTAATAACTTAGAAGATTACACATCCTGAGCAGTGATAAAACTTATAAGGAATGACATATTTTCATCAGCACAAATTTCATGCCCATGTTTAAAGTTCTATTAATCCATAAACTGAACAGGTGATTTTATGCCTTAAGTCACCAAAGAGTGACAGATTACCTAAGGAAATTTGTTTCTAAAGTGTTAAATGTGTAAAAGAATCCTGAAGCTAGATTGTATGAGAGCTGTTTTAGGAAAAGCTTTACAACAACATTCTAAAGTTGTGAAATGGAAACAATCCATTTTTTCTGTTTTTTTTTAAATGTTTTCATAAAACAATAAATAAGCAGACATCACCATGACATGCCATTTAGAGCTGAAAGATGACCTCCTCCTGCATAAATGAAATGTTGAAAGTCGAGATGGCAGGTGGGATTTCTCCATGATTTTTCTTTGAGATTGCATGATCTGATCAACAAATTTAAAAATTGGTAGCATATTGCATGTAAATAGACTACTAAAGTTATTAGAAACCAATCAATAAGTTAACACACTATGAGGCTAAGAGAAAGTTCAAGAGATTTTCGTGTTTGGGCCATGCGTTTGGGAGAGAAGCACTTAAATTAAAAATGCCAACTAGCTGGTGGGATAAATTTGTGAATCACATAGTTAAGATGGTACCATGTGGCAAAGTCAAAGATTACATCTACAACCAATGGGTTGGAGATTTGGCTGGAAATTACTGCCATATACCTCACTTTAATTACAGACTTTTTGAACCATCAGTTTTCTGTTTTTCAGATTTATGTTATAAGTAATCCTCAATAGTAATTTGGGACTTCACCTTTTGGATATGAAAGAGGGATTTAGAACAGACTAACACTAACCCTGGCACAAATCAGAAAATGGGTGCATTGCACATACACACACCTATTATATCAGTCTGCCTGCAAATGCTTTAGTGCTTTTCAGAAGTCAGGACTCAATCACAAATCTTAATAGATGAAAAACTCATTGAAGAGAGTCTAACATTCTGCTCATTTACTCCTATACTAATTCTTACACATGGTTGAATGAGAGGCTGAAGGTACATGTTAGGGAGCAAAATGCCACAGAACTTTTAACAATCTCATGAGAATTAGAACATAACTTGAGATATATTTATGAGGTCAGTCAGTTCTTGAGGTCCAAGATTCTAAAGATAAATGAGGTACCGGAAAATGGGAAAAAAATAAGTGGGCTAAGTATTTTCCAAACAATTGTAGATTAGTAAGATACACAGAGCGAGAAACCCAAAGCTCAATAAAAAGTGAAAATCAAGCCAATGATTTCATCAGTATTTCTTTGTCAGTGAGGTGAAACACTGGACCAAAGAATACCCCAAAAAGAGAAGCCCTGGTAAACATCCCAGGACCTCAGTAAGGAATCCCTGGAGCGAGGAGTGGTGGCTCTACAAATTATGAGATATATTCCAAGCCTTACAGTATCTGAAACACAGCCTCAAGTCACTGATATTGAGATAGTATGCCAGCATCTGGCTCTTTGCCAGGAAATGAGGTCAGTGTTCCCTAGAGGCAGATAATATCTTTCAGAGCCCCTCAAATTTTTCATGCAGGATGACTAGAACTCATAAAAAATTATCAGACCTACATGTCCAAGAGTAAAAGACAATAGAATTAGCCTAAAGGCATTTGCAGACTACAGCAGGAGACAAACCAGGACTTAAAAATTAGTGATAATTGCTATGCGCAAGATAATAAAGGGTAAGACCTGGTATCTGCAAACAGAAATTGTAGAACTAAAATTGTAACTTAAAAACTCAATAGATGTGTTTATGAGCACATTGACACTGAAAAAAGGATTTATGTCAAGAAAGACTTTATAGAAAGTAAAAGAATGGCAAATACAAAAAAAATCATAAAAGATACATAGTAACAGTAAACATTCCCTTCATACGTAATTGAAATAACAGATGAGGAAAGAGTGAAAGACTGAATGCAGCAGGAGTGATATTTGAACACAGGAAGGTGGAGGATAGTTCAAAACTGGTGTGAGTAACCAACCTAAAATTTCATGAAGAGCTGTGACCCTCAGCAGTGATAAATTAGAATCACAAACAACCAAAGCCATCTAACTGCGTCATAGTATAACTGTTTCCAACAAAAGACAAGGGAATAAAATGCAAAAAAAAAAAAAAAAAAAAAAAAAAGAGCAGCCCAAGACAAAAAGGTATTGTATCTTTCCCAATGTCAACAATAAAACTGAGTGTCTTCTCTAAGGGAATCTGTAGAGATCAGACAATGGAATGGCATCTTTAAAGTATTAAAATAAATTGTCAATCTAAAATGCATTATTTTGTGAAATGTTTCTTTAAAAGTAGAAATGAAAAAAATATTTACAAGCAGAGAATCTAAGAATTTTTCACTGGGAGACTAGCACTGCAAGAAACACTCAAAGGAGTTCTTCAAGAAGAAGAGAAAGTATTGCAAATGGAAACATGGAAATGCAGGTGACAATGAACATCATAGCAGCTATTGTGGCAGTAAGTTTGAGCAATAAATCACCATATAAAGTAACCATGATATTGATTTCCCAAGAAGCCTTTTTTTTATTTTAATAGGTTAAATTCTTTTCAGAAGTATGTCTTTTCCAACTACTGTCTAATGTTCCTTTTCCCTTGGGCTACAGAACATCTTCTATTTTTTGTGAAAATTAAGATATCACCTAGGTTTATTTCAGCTAACATGTATGGTGGCAGCAGTAACCCAACCCTGTATCCTCTGGAAAACTGGTAGAATCCCTTTGTCAGAGATAGACCTGGAGGAGCTGTAATTGTGCATAGCCGAACTTCCTGTTATTTCTGGAATCTTGATTATATTTACTTCGTTTTTGTCTTACTGATCTTATTTTTTAATTGCTTGTTTTACATTTTCATAGTGATAATTGCTCTACTCAAGTGCCTCCAGGAAAAGCCAAAAGAAGCTTCTAGAACTCCCTTTTTCTTTCTGCCTTTGTTTATCTACTTATTTCAAAGTAACTCTGTATCCCAGGTTAAAATTTGTTGCAACCTTCATCAGACGTGTATGCTGGGGCTTGCAGGCTAGTAAATTTGAATGACAAGTTTAAAAAACATTTCCCTTATAGGAAAGAAGGTGCTTTATTGGATTTGTGACTTGAGCAACTGAAGGAGCCCTGAACTAGAGCAGGACACTGAATTCAAGGCAAGGTCTTGGTGTTTTATTGACTGTTAAGATGGATATATTTTATTTCTCTTTTAGCTGTTATGCTAGTATAGAAGTTTGGAAAAGCTTGGTCCAGAATTATACAAAATCTACCTAAACATTGGAACTGCATGGCATAGTTTAATGATTTAATACCATTTCAAATAGATTTTCTTTAATCTCTATATTTATTAATTGGGAACAGGAATGGGCTTACTTTTTGAATTAATAAACTGCCTATTTATGTATGTTCAGACTCCGTATTTATTTTACTGACTGAACATGTGGAAGCATTTTATTTACAATTACCTTTTATTTTACATTCTTTCTGTTACAGATAGTTAATTGTATGTTGGTCACTCTAAATCCCTAAAGATACAGGTAATTTTTATATAATTATAGTTTGGTTTAAAAGTTCTTTTTTGCTTGATTTCATGGTAGAAAAAGTTTCCTGATTTCTCAGTATTCATTGTTCTCTCTGTTTTCTTTCTCTCTCTCTTTTTTTTAAGTCCTTGAACCAGTTGCCTTTTTGGAAGGCACATTAAATGTTTAAAACTTGGATGATAAAACCCGCCACTCATTCCTGGTCATTGTGCTGTGTGTGCATGGTTTTGGTACAAAATTTCTGCTGACAACAACTATTTGATGTTGGCTGGCTCTCAGCTGGCTGATCTCTGAGTTGAGGGTGGGCTTGCCAGCAGTTACACTGTGTGCACACCAAACTTGATCTGTGAACTGCAGAATTACTCAAGCAAGATAGGACAGGGCCAATGAAGAGTGCTTTGAAACCAGTGTCCACTTGAGGGCACTGTCTACTTCATTGGAAGTACATACGAACAAAACATTTCTGCAGTTATATAAGGAATTCTATAATGAAAGCCCACTAAATTGGCACCAATGTCTGGTTTATAGCAATAGTACTTCAGCATTTCTCGTTAACGTAGCTCCCAATGACTTGTGACTCTATTGTTTTCAAGTCCAACCTCACTGAAATGCAACTAGTAGAACTCTCCACCCCACTCTCAAAAACATTTTCTGTAACCTTTATTTTGTGAGATTTCAAACACTTTTTTTCCGATTTAGAATATCATTATGAGTGTTTTAAGTTGAATGATGAGAGAGGTTCAGATCATACCTCCATGTAAAATTGTCCTAAGTGTAACTGTCATTCCAGCGCTATCGATGCTTCTGCTACTGTTTTTAACATAGCAACATTCTGTCTGGATAACTAAAGATCACTATATCCATCAACTAAATTTCAAAATCTGTAACCCAAAAGTAAGTTGAAATTATACTTGCAGATCATTTTGCAATTTATAAGCAGCTTTTCCATTGTGGAACCAAGCCAGCCCCATGAATGGCAACAAGGGAAGAATGGGTTTGAATATAGACATTGATTGGCTTTCTTAAGAATCTAAAATTATACAGGATTTGAAAAACAAAGACTAGTTTATATTTTTCTTTGTCTAGTTTATGTGTTCTTCATAGGGTTGTATGTTTTATATTCTGTGTGTGTGTATACATGTTTTTGTGACTCCAAAGTACATATAAAATAACCACTTTAGATTTATTGGGTATTTTATTTTTTCTCTTTTCTGTTTTGTGCTACATTTTAGTATTTCCTAGCAATAATTGATAATACAAATGGGATTAGGCCACTAATTGCTTCTTTTTGGTTCCTGAGTTATTTCCTTGACCACATGGATAGGAGAAAGATGAGATAAAGACAAAATAAATTTCAATTCACACCAACATATTTAAAATATTTACCAATATAAATCAGGTTTATTAAACTTACAATATTTTATTAAGATGATAATATAATTTATTTATTTAATCCCTGACTATTTCTGTTTATGAACACATAAAAACATTAGCTAATTTGAAATATTTCATTACTGAAGGGTTAAAGATGTTTCAGGGTTGCAGCTCATGAAATTTGATTAAAATGTTTTCAATTTATTCCAAGGAGAGCCATTGAGTTAAGAAATATAACACAATTCATAGGAAAATCCATAACTGAGCTGCACCAAGATTGTCCATGGCATGATTGATTTTAATAATGACACTATTATTGGCTGGAATTGATTGCTACCTTTTGCAATCAAACAAGTTTGGTTCCTCTCTAATTAGGTGCTAACTTATTCACAAACAAATATAATGTTAAGGGACATCAAGAAAGAAATATTTCCCTCTTTCCAAGAATCTTCCAAATTTAATATTTATTAGATATAAAAAATTAAGACAAATGTATTCAGCGAACTACTTAATTAAATACTAAATATGTTGCGTATATAGACACAACATATAAACATTAACACTTTCTACTCTGAACACCTATAAATGTGTTAGAGGGTGAAATGTTTCTGAATAGTTTGTGTGAATTTATATATCTGCAGATAAATTTCATGTTAGATTTAGAAATGTCTAAATATCTCTGAAAATGTAAAAGTAAAATACTTCTTTTGAATGCACACAAACAGAATGATAAAGCAGTTTGAAAATTTAGAAAATTTCCTTTAGTCAAAGGGATTTTAGATAAAGTATCTTTAGGAAATATGATCTATTTCTGTGACTGTAATGTCCACATTTCTAAATCTACCATGGACATGG
Organism: Lepus europaeus; assembly: GCF_033115175.1. Taxonomy (NCBI): domain Eukaryota; kingdom Metazoa; phylum Chordata; class Mammalia; order Lagomorpha; family Leporidae; genus Lepus; species Lepus europaeus. The sequence goes on from NC_084828.1 coordinate 127,265,319, forward strand.
AAAGCCAAGACACTCTGGCAAAAACAAACAAAAAAAATGACCTAAATGAAAGATCTCCGCGAGTGATATCCCAGTGGAAAGAATGGGTCATCAAAGAAGGAGGTACCTTTCTCTGAAGGGAGGAGAGAACTTCCACTTTGACTATGACCTTGTTTAAATATGATCAGAGTCGGTGAACTCAAAAGGCTTTCATAGCCTTGGCAACTCATGACAAGAGCCTAGGGTGATTACTGACGCCATAAACAAGAGTGTCAAATTGTTAAGTCAACAACAGGAGTCACTGTGCACTTACTCCTCATGTAGGATCTCTGTCCTTAATGTGCTATACATTGTGATTTAATGCTATAACTAGTACTGAAACAGTATTTTACACTTTGTGTTTCTCTGTGGGTGCAAACTGATGAAATCTTTACTTAATATATAATAAACTGATCTTCTGTATATAAAGAGAATTGAAAATGAATCTTGATGTGAATAGAAGGGGAGAGGGAGCGGGAGAGGGGAGGGTTGCGGGTGGGAGGGAAGTTATGGGGAGGGGAGCCATTGTAATCCATAAGCTGTACTTTGGAAATTATATTCATTAAATAAAAGTTAAAAAAATAAATAAATTTAACATGAAATTTATTTGTAGATATGTAAATTCAAACAAACTATTCAGAAACATTTCACCCTCTAACACATTTATAGGTGTTCAGAGTAGAAAGTGTTAACGTTTCTACGCTGTGTCTATATACACAAACACTGGTTAATTTTGCCACAATAGTGTGCTGCAGGCAGCTGGCGTAAGGGGACCCTCTGCTCACCTTGGCTGGTTCTCTAATACCTTTCTGATGGACTGATGTTGCTGATGCAGGAGGACTTTATCCAGACTGACTGCATGCATTGTTCCTGCTCCATAAGCCTTCCCCATCACCTTCCCCATCACCATCATCACCCCAGCAGGCTGTCCTGGCCATGCTCACAGAGCAGGAGCTGTGGCAGACATGAAAAATCAAAATATTCCACCAACTTGGGGGGACGTAATACAAAGATGTATGACAGAGCATGGGTGCAGAGAATTGGAGACTTTAATGTATTCAATCTACTATAACTTTTATATTTAGATTTTTAAGTGATGCAGCTTAATAAGAGTAGGAGGCTTTAACAGAATAAAGCTCAGGCACTCACTATCTATAATTAAAAAATGAAAGGCCTTGACATTTCCCTAGTAGGCAATGATGAAAATAATTTTGTTTTGACAGTTTATTATTGTATTTTCCTTTAATTATAAATGAAATTCAATTAATAAAACTGAAACTGGCAATATACTAAAAGGATTGAAAGGTAAATGATAAAATATGAAGAGGAAAATATTGGGCATGGCGTGTGGGATGGCTCTCTGTTATTCCATGACATTAACTGTTCCCTCTCCACTTGTAACACACTTTATACTTTTCTTCCCTTATGTTCAGACATTATAGAAACATTTAATGACACTTAAGCTGCACCAAGCCGAAGACAACTGAGCAAGCTAAAACAAATGGGCTTTACTTCCACATTCAAAGCATGAGATAGAAAAGAATTTAAGGATTTGGAACTAATCTTGGTTGTCAGCCATTTAAAGCGGGTAATTTATGTCCATATAAGATATACCAGAGTAAGAGAGAAACAAAAGTATAGATCAAAGTTGTATAATTCAAATTATGAAATTGCAGAGAGGGCAAACAATAAAGCTGGTAGCAAATGAGAGAAATAGGCTTGGTTTCTCAGAACACTGAGGATTGTGTCTCGTTCTTGTACTGCAAGTGTCTCTGACTGTGTGTGGGGCTGCAGGTGATGCTGGAGCTATACCAGACAGTTATCATATCCACTCTGCATTAAGACAACTTGTAAAAGTCTCAGGTGCTGAAGTTACTTCCCCCTGGAAAAGCATTATTATCACCTTAATGCCAGCCTGAGAAAGAATGAAAATAAGAAATAGTATTTATGGAGACTGCGTCCCCCCCCCCCCCCCGACCTGAAAAGATCAAAGAACCCAATTACTTGAGTCATCACCATTGCCTCCCGGGATCTTCGTTGTCAGGAAGCCAGAGTAAGAAGCCAGAAACGGGAGCAGAACCCAGGTACTCCCAAGTGTGGCCTATATTTTAACTGCTACTCTAGACAACTACCCCATGAAACATAATTCTAGAAATGGTATCTTAAAGAGAAAACAAGTAACTATCAAAACCAAATGAAAAACCTGTTATAAATTGTAAACATGTGGCTGGTGCCGCGGCTCACTAGGCTAATCCTCTGCCTGTGGTGCTGGCAGGGGCGCCGGATTCTGTCCCGGTTGCCCCTCTTCCATTCTAGCTCTCTGCTGTGGCCCGGGAGTGCAGTGGAGGATGGCCCAGGTCTTTGGGCTCTGCACCTGCATGGGAGACCAGAAGGAAGCACCTGGCTCCTGGCTTTGGATCGAATTGGCGCAGTGCGCTGGCTGCAATGCACTGGCCATAGCGGCCACTTGGGGGGTGAACCAACGGAAAAAGGAAGACCTTTCTCTCTGTCTCTCTCTCTCACTGTCTAACATTGCCTGTCAAAAAAATTAATTAATTAATTAATTAAATAAAAAAATTGTAAACATGTGCAATATTTTAAAAACTCTATCTTGAAAGCTGGTATACTTTTCTCTCAAATTGTAACCATGTGAGACAGGTTATAATTAATTCATTTGAATCATCTAAAGTTGGCATTCTTCTTAGTTTGGTGCAGTTATTTTTGGAAAGAGAGAAAGTTCAAGGGACCTAGAGATAACATTAATCTGACTTTGCTGGCACATGTTTTTAAAATCATAGCATCTGTGATTTAAAACCTACTTTTCACAACTAATTAGGCAATTCTTTCCAGTATCAGTGGTCCTTAAAACTTCTGATATAAAGGTCTTTTAACAGATTGATCCAAACTTTCCTCCCATGGAACATTCAGAGACCAGAATTTTAGATTTACTCTGTAGAAAGAAGTGATTTGTAGAATTTATGATTTTTTGTTTTAGTGAAAAACTCTATAATCCTCTTGAGTTTAAAGATTTAAAAGCCATTCACAATATTGCTAATTATAGGGGCTGGCATGGTGGTGTAGTGGGTAAAGCCACCACCCTCAGTGCTGACATCCCATACGGGTGCTGGTTTGAGTCTGGCTGCTTCACTTCCAATCCAGCTTCCTGATAATGTGACTGAGAAAGCAGTGGAAGACAGCCAAAGTGCATGGGTTTCTGCACCCATGTGGGAGACCTAGAAGAAACTCTTGGCTTCTTTGGCCTGGTCCGTCTTTGGCTATTGTGGCCATCTGGGGAGTGAACCAGCATATGGAAGATTCTTTCTCCCTCTCTCTCACTAACTCTGCCTTTCAAATGAATCAATATTAAAAAAATTGCTAAATATAAATGAGATGACTAAATATTGAATTTTTATAATCTAATAATAATAATATTGATCAGTTATATAATGCTTTATATTTAAAACATTTTGTGCACTTTATATGAGTAATATTCAAAACAGTTTAAATAACTTACTTAAAATAACACAGAATGGCAGAGTTGGAATGTGAATCTAGGCTTTCTATTTCAGGAACTAGCATTTATTGCTGTATACTATTCTGCAAAATGCACATAATTTTTCTCATCTCTAAAATGTGCTAAGATACTTTGACTATTATTCAGTAATACTAGTACCTACCTTATAAAGAAATGAAGAGAATTAATTGAGATAGTATGTATAAACATTTAAAATAATATATGGAATATTGCAAACCTTGATAAATGTGTTATTATTTAATATTTATTTAATAATAAATATTATAATGAATATGTCTTTAGTTAGAATTCAAACGTAAATAAACAAAAGCTTGATATATAAAAACATCTTTAGAGTGAATTTATTTAAAAGCCAAAAAAATTTCCAATTTGAACAGAATTTTGAAATTCCAGAATCAACAAATAGTTTCTCTGGTAACTATTACTGTGAGATCAGTAATAACTGGTGTTTGAAATCATGTGGGTTAAACCACAGGTTGAGCCATATTAAACCATGGTGAGTATATTTGGTAACACTAGTGATCCACTTCATTCTGGAACCTGAGTTCATTGGAATTTATTTCTCTTAAGCCCTGGAGGCAATCAGTAGGAGAATGTGCTCTGGAAAACTCACATGGCTGGGGGTACCTTTTCCTCTTGGAACGAGCCCTCAGGATCAGTATCTGAGAAAGCTCACAGGATACAGCAACAAACATACAGGTGGTCTTTGTAAGCATCTCCACTCTGAGCCCTATAGGTCTTCACGTGTTTCCTGAATCTTAACAAAGTGTGACTTCTAAACTCTAGCTGAAGATACTTCTCTGCTTTGTCATCTTTGAAGTTCATAGGCACATCAAGGACTTTCTAGAGCTAAAAGACATACTTCTGCTAAAATGACAGAATGAACAGTAAGTCAAAGAGCCACGTCAGGATTTCTGTTTCACATTTGTACTGTTACTTATCTCAACACTTGTTTAGCTTAGCCTTAAAGCGGAATTCACATTCATCATTAGTCTTTTCTGTAACTGTGTCTTTTATTTCTTGGGTGACTGCAGCTTGAGTAGTTTCTTCAAGAATAATTCAGAGGCACTGTGTACCCTCAGATCTTGCATGTTTTAAAAAACTTGTTGCTGGCCGGCCTCGCGGCTCAATAGGCTAATCCTCCGCCTGTGGTGCTGGCACCCCAGGTTCTAGTCCCAGCTGGGGCGCCGGATTCTGTCCCGGTTGCTCCTCTTCTAGTCCAGCTCTCTGCTCTGGCCCAGGAAGGCAGTGGAGGATGGCCCAAGTGCTTGGGCCCTGCACCCACATGGGAGACCAGGAGAAGCACCTGGCTCCTGGATTCAGATCGGCGCAGCGCGCCGGCCTTAGCTGCCATTTGGGGGGTGAACAAACGGGAGGAAGACCTTTCTCTCTGTCTCTCTCTCTCACTGTCTAACTCTGCCTGTCAAAAAAAAAAAAAAAAAAATTGTTGCTTTGGCTCTTGCATGTATATTTGGGTGGGTGTAAAATTGAGTGTCACAATTTTTTTTCAGAACTTTATAGGCATTTTTCTCTTTCTTTGAGTGTTCTGTTGGAATTTTTAGAGTACTCTAATGTTCCAATTTCTAGGTATCTTGATGTTTATACTTGTACACTTAAAGGACTCTTTGAAGGCTAATGGTTTTGTTATTCTTATTTTTGGTCATTCTACATCCTTCTTCCCCTCAAGACAGATTGTGCTCTTCCTGTTGCTGGATTTGTCATTATCATTTGTTTAAACTTCTGGAAAGTTTTCTTCAATATATTTTAAAATATTTGTTGTTTCAGTATTTTGAGTCTCGTCTTTAGAACTGTTTTTATGTTTGCTGGTTTGCAGTCCCTTGAAGTTTGTTTCCATTTCATTTGCTTGCTATGTTTAGATTATCCTCACGTTCCTTGTAGTACTTTCTCCTATAATTCTGCCACTGTTTCCCTCATTTCTGTAGTGGTTTTACTTCGTCCTCTACTTCTTTCTCAAGCTCTTTCACTTCACATTTCACTTTTTTGTTGTGAAGTCTCATGTCTCCTTATTCTTTGTGCCTTTCCTTTGAATGGATGGTTTACATAGGCAATCTTTTCATTTAGTATTTTATGGTGATTCGTCATCTGTTCTACAGTGAGACTATTTTGATGAATGTTCTTTGCCATTTCTTTTCCAATTCTTTTCTCATTCATGTGTTATTATATTGGTACAGAAACAATATTGTTTAGGATTTGACTATGTGTTATCTGTGAGGGAGGCATTTAACGTGCATTAGTTATTGATAGTAGTTCATTACAGGAATAAATATATTACAGTGTTGCTGCATTCTCTTTTCTCCCTACAACATAAATGAGCAGCTGTAGATTTATCTGCACTTATGTCGCTATCTTTTGCTTTGCCTCACTGACCAAATGTTTCCCCAAAAGATGGCATGACAGTGGGATTCTTTGTTCAGCTTTATCAGCCTGGATTTGTTGTTGCCATTTTTGTTCATGGAAGCTCCCATAATCAGCCCAGCCCTTATAGATAGATAATCAAATCACAGTTTGTTGCAGGGCAGGCATTTGGCATAGTGGTTAATACGTCCATTTGGATGCCCTCATTCCATACCAGAGTGCCTGGGTTCAAGTCTTGACCCCACTGGTGATTACAGCTTCCTGTTAATGTACACCCTGGGAAGCATCAGGTGGGGTTCAAGTTCCTGGGTCCCTGCCACTTACATGGGAGGTCCTGATTGAGTTCCTGCCTCTTGATTACATCCTGGCCCAATCTGGGCTATTGCAGGCATTTGGAGAGTGAACCAGCTATTAAGAGATCTCTCATCACCTTGCAAAAAAATAAAAAAGAAAATTGAGAGAAATATTGCATTGTGTTACTTGTCTTGGAAAATTCTTCCAGATTAGCCTGAGACATGCAACCATAAAAATACATACATACACACACACACACACACATGTCATTGCCATTTATTTTTGATTTATTCTTTCTAAATTTGGAAGTCTTTGTACATATTACTTTTATTTTGACTCACATATTAATGGCCTAGGTTTATTAAAAGTATGCTTTTATGTTGCTGTTTCTGTTTATTTTATATTTTTTAGGACCACTTATACTCCGTGTTTTAAAAACCAGGGATATGTCTGGCGCCGTGGCTTAACAGGCTAATCCTCCGCCTTGCGGCGCTGGTACACCGGGTTCTAGTCCCGGTTGGGGTGCCGGATTCTATCCCCGTTGCCCCTCTTCCAGGCCAGCTCTCTGCTATGGCCCAGGAAGGCAGTGGAGGATGACCCAAGTGCTTGGGCCCTGCACCCGCATGGGAGACCAGGAGAAGCACCTGGCTCCTGGCTTCGGATCAGCGAGATGCGCTGGCCGCAGCAGCCATTGGAGGGTGAACCAACGGCAAAAAGCAAGACCTTTCTCTCTGTCTCTCTCTCTCACTATCCACTCTGCCTGTCAAAAAAACAAACAAACAAAAAAAAAACAAACAAACAAACAAAAAAACAAAAACAGGGATATAAACATGTGGCTTTAAAAAACAATTTAAAGGCATTATCCAATAGCATAACAAACTCCTTGTACATTTGAATTAATTTTCAGTATAAATTATATTATTGTTACTCTTAAAAACATAAGACTTCAGTAATAGGAAATGTCACAAAGTACACTTGTAAAGCTTAAGCTCCCATGTTATAACCTAAATCCATTTGTTACTTATCAAAGGAGAATTTTATCTAGAAAGCTCTGAATGGATTATGATATATATGATTATAATTTAAGGAAATTAATAAACTAGTATAATCTTGCCTGATGTGGCTAACAATGGAAGAATCTTCTCAACATTAGCTGTACTGGACTCAGACTTCTAGTGTTTATAAAGATTTGTGGTAACACAGGGCTTTATTCTAGTGTGCAAAGACTGCATGCAAGTCTTTGATGATGGATGCATGATGAATACTCAGTTTTTGCATAGAGAGAAACACAACTTTTTCCTGCATCATTAAAGTTATGCCTAAGAATAAAATCCTCTTAAAAGAATATTTGAAGAATGAAGTTGTAAAGTGAAAAGTGGAGAGGTTCTTAGTTATAAATGTATGCTTCCAGAAGAAGGACCTGTATGAATATAAGTCAATGGGAACACAGGGTGAGTCAGCCTATATGAAGATTAGAGTCTGCACCTTCAAGGTTTTGCAGCCCAGAGCTCTTCCTATTTCTCTCAGTAGAAATATATAGATGCCTATTTGAATGCTTATTGTGATATTCAAAGGAGGTTATGAAACTGAAATGTTATGTACTATATAATACATAATCAAACCATACTATAATTATGCTTGAAATTATTGTTTATTCAGCCATCCTATGATCAGGAATATTTTCCCATACCAGTCTGGTCATAACAGATCTGTTTTTGAAAGGATATATATATATATATATATATATGCACACACATACACACACCCACACACATACATATATAATATATGGTAAAGTTAAATGATTAATATTATAAAAGATAGGCATTTTTATAAAAAAAAACTCAGGGTTTTCAAAATAGACATTTACACAGTATTCTGTCTTCTTCATACAAGTTAAGCATAGATTTGTGACTTAATTTTCTGTCTCTCAGATTTTTATGCTCTGTGGGTTAGTTTTACCAAACCATACTTTTCAGATTCAATATGTTATCTTATGCTCTGGAAAGGCTACCAGTATAACTTATTCTCCAATTGTCAGATACTTCAGCATTATAAAAATATATTTTTAGGTTATTCAGTGCCTCAATAATGCTTTCAATTAAATAGAGTTTAAAAGAGGATAAAAGGATGCCTATATTTAGTAAGAATAACAAAAAGACCAACCTATTATATGTAAGGTTTCTATATTTCAAGAACACTTCATCTTTTCTATCGTTTGAAGTTCATTTTTTTCTGACCTTACTGTGATGAAATTTTATTTTCTATTTTTACTCCTTCTTTGTCACCTGCCCTACTTTGCCATGCCTTCTTGTCTGCTCTTCAGTCAGCTGAGCCATCATTCTCGAGAGCAGATGGAATAGTACCTGCAGTGCTTAGAATGTGTTAAATCAAAGAAAGTGCTTTGTAAACATATATGTGCTTTTGGTCACTTGGTTATAATGTCCCCAGATATCAGAACTTCTTAATAAGTTCATGTTACTGATGTATTTTTTTTCTTCCACCCACCCAGCTTTTATTACACACAGAATTCACTCTTATTTTTATTTTTTTTAACTCTTTTCATTTGAAATTACTTTGTGTTGCCTACCCAGCTGTTTGGAACAATTTACCCCAACTCAGCCTCATAGATTCTTCTTCCACAAGGTCCCAAGACTACCAATGTCTGAATTAAAGACTTTTTTACATGCTATTGTTTCTTTTTCTGACATTATTCACATTTCATTTTTTTAAAATTTTTTTTTTTATTTATTTATTTTGACAGGCAGAGTGGATAGTGAGAGAGACAGAGAGAAAGGTCTTCCTTTTTGCCGTTGGTTCACCCTCCAATGGCCGCTGCGGCCGGCGCATAGCGTCGATCCAAAGCCAGGAGCCAGGTACTTCTGGTCTCTCATGCGGGTGCAGGGCCCAAGCACTTGGGCCATCCTCCACTGCCTTCCCGGACCATAGCAGAGAGCTGGCCTGGAAGAGGGGCAACGGGGATAGAATCCGGCACCCCAACCGGGACTAGAACCCTGTGTGCCGGCGCCGCAAGGCGGAGGATTAGCCTATTAAGCCATGGCGCCGGCCCACATTTCATTTTTATACAGAGTGTTTTTAGATTTTATAAACTCATATTCTCTGACAACCCTCACCACCTGCAGAATCCTTACATACATAGGTATTTGAAAAATTTGAAAACTGGAGTTAAATGATATGGGTTTCTTGGTGCAAAATATTTTTGAAATCCATACAAAATGGTTTCAAAAATCTGTGGAAATGTATAATATGAAAAATCTGTGCATGGATTTCATTTTTTCACCAAGTTAAGCCTATCTTTTAATTCCATTTCCATAAACCATATGAAGCACCCTCCTGCAATTAGTGGTTTGCTTTGATTGGCCCATGCATCCTTTTTCTCCTTTTCTCCAGTTTTCCTCCAGTCATAGTGGTGATAGCGCCTCCTTTTGCTAATGCCAAAGTAGCAGCTTTACCAACCACGATCACTACAGATGCTGCTGCTGTTCCTGGTCTGTTCTGAAGCTCCATGTCAATGATTCTAATGCCAGCACCATGGCTACTCTCTCCCATCCCTGATGAAGCATTGGTAGATTTTCCTGTTGTTGCCTCAGTGGTTTCCTATCTCCCATTGCTGTACAAACTAGCACTGTGGTAGTAAATGACTTGTATGCTCAGCCTGATTTTTACTTCTGAGTTTCACTTACTCTTTTATGGCAATCTCTAGGAACCAGTGCCTTAGCGACAAATTGAGCAATAAGTACAGAATTATGCTATGTTCAGAATTATGACCCTGAAAATTTCTGTTTCTAGTCTAATTATACATTATAATTAACTACTGAAAGACTCATGACTTAAATATAAACTGATCTTGGAGTCTATGGAAGTGGTATTTAAGACCAGGAACATTGTCACTCTGACCTAAAATAAGATTCTTTGGTGAGGATGTTGGGGAACATGGATATTGGGAGGCAAATGCCATCATTCTTCATGTAGCATTTTCTACCTCATTTTTCAATGGTCTATCCTGAGATTTAATGGATTATTTAATAGGAAATATAAGATATAATAATTCTAGTCTAATTCTACAGCTATACATTAAAAATATCTGAAACTCAAACTCATGAAAAGAATTGTGTGAAGTCACTCTGTCCACTTGTTTAATTTCTTCATAAAATTAATAAGAATTTGGGGTAAATATCCAATGAAATAGCAAATACATAAAATACTTATGTCTAAACAGGTTTGTAAGCATCTCTTTTGGATTTTACTCTGTTAGCCACTTTAGATCTCTTTATTTTGTTTCCTAATTCTGAGTTGAAAAAATTATGTTTGCATTTATATTCAGTTGCAAATTGAAAGGTTTAAATATTTAGATCATCACACAAATGAACAATTTTAGAACTTTGAGCAGACATTTTTAATGCAGGCCACTTGTTTCTCATATAAATTTTATCTGATTACTTTATTGAATAAGTATGCTAGAAGTGACAGATAGCTTTAATATAACTATGATTAATAGAATATTTTTCTTAGATTCTCCTGCAGAGAAGAATATTATGATTATAGTTCTTCTAAGAAGAGTAAAATTGTTGTGATACTTAAGTAAGTCTTTTTTTTTTTTTTTTGACAGGCAGAGCAGATAGTGAGAGAGAGACAAAGAGAAAGGTCTTCCTTTTTGCCGTTGGTTCACCCTCCAATGGCCGCTGCGGCCGGCGCATCTCGCTGATCCAAAGCCAGGAGCCAGGTGCTTCTCCTGGTCTCCCATGGGGTGCAGGGCCCAAGGACTTGGGCCATCCTCCACTGCCTTCCCGGACCATAGCAGAGAGCTGGCCTGGAAGAGGGGCAACCGGGATAGAATCCGGTGCCCCGACCGGGACTAGAACCCGGTGTGCCAGCTCTGCAAGGAGGAGGATTAGCCTGTTAAGCCACGGCACCGATCTTAAGTAAGTCTTTATAACTAAGATTGTATTTTCGCTAAACTGGTAAGGTAATTTAAAGCTAAAATTCCAAATACTTCATTGGTATTGTTATAAAAAACATATGATATTTCCTTCTTTAGTAATAAAGAGTCTTTCAAATGACTTTGGTCCTTATGAAATTAGGTCATAGTTGACTGACATTAAATTTATCAATCACATTAAATTTGAGAATTATTAACTTAGAAATTAATATTAAACTCAATTTTTTGCACTAACTTGAAGTTATAGTAGGAGAACATTTAATGGAAACAAGTAGAGTGCACTTTATGTAAGGGAGGAAAATTGATAAAAATGATAGTGTTTCTTAAATCTCTACATAAATTTGCTTTCATTTTAATAGAAAAAATATTAAGGAAATTAAAGAGTAGAAGAACATGTGTTTTAGAATTATATGAGGGTACTACAAAAGGTTCATGGAAAATAGAATTTAAAGGTATATTAATTTTGGTCAAAAATTTCTGAACTCCAGGTGTATAAAGGATATTTTTAGAATTAATAGTAATACGTATGATGAAAAAATGCATATATTTCAATTTTTGACATAAAAATAAACTTATCTTTTAATTCTATTTTTCTTTTTTACTTTTTTTAAAGATTTATTTATTTATTCGAAAGTCAGAGTTATACAGAGAGAGGAGAAGCAGAGAGAGAGAGAGAGAGAGAGAGAGAGGTCTTCCATCCACTTGTTCACTCCCCAGATGGCCGCAATGGCCGGAACTGCACTGATCCGAAGCCAGGAGCCAGGAGCTTCTTCCGGGTCTCCCATGCGGGTGCAGGGGCCTAAGGACTTGGGCCATCTTCTACTGCTTTCCCAGGCCACAGCAGAGAGTTGGATTGGAAGTGGAGCAGCCAGTACTAGAACCAGCGCCCATATGGGATGCCAGCACTTCAGGCCAGGACGTTAACCCACTGTGCCACAGCGCTGGCCCCTTAATTCTATTTTTCATAAAATTTAAAAATATGTTTACTTGAGAGACAGAGAGTTTCCATCTTCTAGTTCACTTTCCAAATGTCTGTAGTGTCTGGAGCTTGGCAAGAACAAAGCTAAAACTGGAAACTCAATCTAAATCTTCCTTGTAGGTGACAGAGACTCAGGTACTTGAAACATCACCTGCTATATCTCAGAATGTACATTAGCAGGATGCTGGAATGGGGAGTAGAGCCAGCACTCTAACCAAGTACTTTAATACAGAATGAACTTTTTGAAGTACTTTACTTGTATAAAAATCATTATTGACAGATAGCTGCTGTACACACAGGGCATGATAGCAGTAAACTGAAAGAGTGGCTCACTAGGACTAAACTGTTTCTTCAAACAATGTGATTTATACTGAATTACTAAATATTTGCTTTCCTTTGGGAGTCTGGAATTTTGGTTTGTGCCAGGAAGAGGTTACCTATATGATCAGCCCCTATAAAAACCCTGAGTGGTAAGTTCCTAGTGAGTTTCTCTGACTGGCAACATTTTGCATGGGTTGTCCTAACTGAAAGTTGAGGGAAATTGAATGTATTGTGTGTGACTGCAATGGGACAGGACACTTAAGAACTTGTACTTTACTTACCATGAACTTTACCTCATGTTCCTTTTCCTTTTGTTCCATTTTCTCTGTATACTTTTGCCTTAATAAATCTTAGCCATGGTCATGAACACTTGTTGCGTCTTTTGCGTCCTTCTAGTGAATCACTGGTCCTGGCAGTTGCATAGGGTTCTCATCCCCCTAGGCCATTGTAGTTTTCTCCAAAGTGCTGTTGACTGTCTTAGCTGTCTCTTTTGAGCCCCTTTGTGAGTAGTCACATCTGGCCTCTCTCTCTGATGTGAGGAATTGAGACTTGCCAGAGGCCTGACACCTGGCATTGTTTGTCTGTTTTGAGTGAGGACCAGACGTTCATGAAAGGGACTGGACTTTTAGCAAAGTAGTATCAGTTACCTTGGAGGCACAGCTTAACTGCAAGAGAAATAAATTATCTGTGCTTACATAATGAATCCCAAATAAAAACTCTGGACTTAGAAGCTTGGGTAAGATGTTTGAGTTAGCAACATTCCATATATATTGTTATATGTGAATCCTGGAAGAGTAATCTTCCCCCACCACCAAATAAATAGTAAGATTTCTTTAAAAATCATCCAAGGAAGAGTCATATATAGTAGAGTTTTGGAGATTCTAGACATGAAGCTTCTGCTCTCCTCTCATGTGGAGAGAAAGAGAGAACCCTTCCACCTGCTGTTCACCCCCTAAATGCCCTCAATCGCTAGGCTGGACCAGGGCTAAAGCCAGGATTCAGGAAATCATTCCAAGTCTCTCACGTGGGTGGCAGGCGCCTAATTACTCGAGCCATCACCAGTCATCCAGTGTCTACACCTGAGGGAAGGTGAAGATTTTATACCTGAGTATCAAACTCAGGTCCTCCAGTGTGGTATGCAAGCATCTTAACCAGTCTTAACTGATTGAATAAATGTCTGTCCTTTTTTGGCTGATTTATTTATTTATTTAAAAAACAGAGTAACAGAGAGAAAGAAAACTTCCACTCCCCAAATGGCCTCAAATGGCTGGGGCTGGTTCAGACCAGAGCTGGTAGCTCCATTGGAAGCAGAGCACCTGGGACTCTAACTGATCCTTTTATATGGGATGCTGCTATTACTTGATCCACTGCACCATAATGCCGGCCACTGATGGCTGATTTTTATCTGTATCCTTTCCTTACAGTTGACTGTGATTATAATAGCTTTCAGTGTGTCACTTTAGCAAATAATCAAATTAGATGATGATTTGGGAATTCCCTGAAAGGGAAGTTGATGTTAAAAGTGAGGGAAGTCCTGGGGAGTGTCCCTTCTCACATCACAGTTTGGCTAACTCTGAGTACTCCTTCTACTTTCCCTCACTGTTGTTCTGGAAGTTGCCAGCATAGCCTGTCAGTGACAACTGCTTAGGCCAACTTGATCTACTTGCTGTTTTTTAATGTTTCCCTATGCAATCCAGATGGTTTACAAGGTATCATGAAGGTGAGGCAGCATTAGATTACGGTAGGATCGTAAGAAGCCTGTGAACTGCTCATAAATAACTGGCAGCTAACGGGGTACATAGGCATAAACAAGAACTTGGGTTATGGATGGTGTTACCCTGGAGTGGAAAGCAGTTTGAGGAACAGTAAACACATATTACACCAGAGTATTTTTCTTGTTTTCTCAATGTTTTAATAATAGTGGAACCCTACATGCCTGGTACATGTTGATTCATCTATGGCAGAGATGAATCCAAATTCTAAGGGTAAATTTTTGAATCTCCCATATCACTGGGAAACCATGGTTTATTTCCTTGTGCTTGGTCTCCTTATAGATACTTGTGATGACTGTGTAGAATATTTCATGCCCACTGAAGAAGCATCATGCTAGCACAGTGCCCTAAGGGCATCAGTGAAATAGTATCTTCTATCAAAATTTGGTTTAGATCAAAATTATTTTGAGGTGTGTGGGATGTGATAATATGAACCCTTTTGTGTGAGCCAGTTCTTGCCCTAATCCTAAATGTCCTTGGGAGTGTTTATTTTCTAAAGAAAACACTAAAGCAACACTACTTACAAAGCAATGTACTGGGCCGGTGCCGTGGCTCACCAGGCTAATCCTCCGCCTGCGGCACAGGCACCCCGGGTTCTAGTCCTGGTTGGGGCGCCAGATTCTGTCCCGGTTGCTCCTCTTCCAGTCCAGCTCTCTGCTGTGGCCCGGGAAGGCAGTGGAGGATGGCCCAGGTCCTTGCCTTGGGCCCTGCACCCGCAAGGGAGACCAGGAGGAAGCACCGGCTCCTGGCTTCAGATCAGTGCAGCACGCCAGCCGCAATGCACCAGACATAACGGCCACTTGGGGGGTGAACCAACGGAAAAAGGAAGATCTTTCTCTCTCTGTCTCACTGTCTAACTCTGCCTGTCAAAAAAATTTTAAAAAAAGCAATATACTGGAGTAAAACTAGAAATCTAGTTTTTTTTTCTAACATCTCTTAAAAAATTTCATGAGAGAATTTCATGAATTTGTCTTCTTTGTCCATGTTCTAGAATTTAAAAGTTTGTAACACATAAGAAATAAATAGTTTGATTCTGTCCCTGTATCATACTCTGAAGTAACTAAATCTAGGCTCTAAATTTCTTGATTCTATCTATCATATAATACAAAATAGTCATTATATATAATCATCATATATCATAATACATATTTTATATATAGATGACTATATGTAAAAGATCAGATGTTTAGAAATGATTATTCTCTAAATAATTCCAGCTTCTAGAGTTTTCTTAAACTTCTGAGTAGAATACCCTTCAGGAAGTTTGAACATGTATGCAAGAGGAGATCTGAGAATGAGCTCAAAAGAAATGATGGTATCCCTTCTTCTGTTTTTTCAGGAAAGAAAGGATTATGGATGAATAGAAAGAAGAGAGAAGGGATGAAAGTGGAGAGATATTTCTCCTAGGGCTAGCATAGATAGAAGCCACTAATTCTGCACAAAGATGGAGGGCACTAGATAAACTATGCTTTATTTTTGTTTTTGCTTTTGTTTACTTGTTTGTTTCAGTTTGTTTGTTTCTGAGAAGCCAATTGGATCAATGTATTTCTTAGTAATTTAACTTTAATCTTACAGATCGACTCCATATATCATGAGATCATGGTTATTGTAGATTTAATCTTTTTCTCTTCTGTTTGCCCTACAATCTCTGTGGTGCAGTGAGAGCAATGGGAAGGCAGTCAACTTTCAACTCAAGCTCATTAACTTTTCCTAAGGTTTTAACGTTCTTTGGCTGCCAGGGACAATTTACTTGCTACATTTCTCCGTATTCCCCTGACTTTTTCCAGATCTGACCCAATTTACCATTCAGAAACCTGTGCAATGTCCTTTCTCATTTTAAATCCTCATGTCCAGGTGAACAGTGTAAGCTCCTTAAAAGTAAAGATTGTCTTGCCATATTTTCTTGTCATATTCATTGCCATTTTTCATTTCCCAGAATAGCATCTGTCTTATGATAGAATATTAAAAATTATTTCATTAATGATTATTTCCTCTAATAATTAAAAATAAACAAAGATATAATATCTCTGATCTTCAGTATCACAAAGCAAAGTGATTATTATAATGGTTATTTCACTCTTCAAGTAGTGTCAACTGATATGAATTGAGGTCTGTTAACCTCTGATTTTGGAAAAGAACTTTACAAAACACCTTTACAGAATAGATTTAATATTCCAAATATAATAACAATTTGGAGATATCCTTTAAAGAGACTTTCTTTTCCAGACATTGAATTTTCAAAACCACCTTTCTAAAGCACTTATTTTTCTTATAGATCCTCCATTAATTAAAGAGAACCCCTTACCTCATTGCTAGAAAGTTGGATATGTTGGAATGAAGAATAGCATATTCTCCTTAGTATACTATAATAGGCTATCAAAGCAACAAGCATGTTTACACTTTAAATATGTATGTGTAGGATAATTTGACCAAATCAATATCTTGGCATTATGGGAGTCCCTCAGGAGACCCTCTGTTAACTTAATGATGTGATATTTTCCATTTCTCTTAGGAATAATATGCTGCTAATAAAGTATGACTAATAACCAAACTGCAAAAAGACCACTGTGTCCTTTTCCCATTCATTTCCCACAAGATAAATTGTGCATACTGTAACAGGGATAGAAGACAAATAGCACATATTATAAATTCCTGTGAGAAATACTTCTCTGTGGCAATTAAATACATTTGCTACTTGTAATTTTTTAGAGAAAAAAATCTTTTCTTTTAGTACCCAAATAAGGTTAAGGATGTTGTGATTCAATGTCAACATTGAATATACTTCAACTGAACTAAGGACTATAATTGGATGTCACTTGGGTTCTTAGGTTTCTGCTCCAAGGAAGGTAATAAAACATGTTGGAACATATTTCTCCACTGATATAATTGCTTGGTAATGCCCAGTGAGTGTCTCTAAGGCAAAGCCCTCTCTGCACCGACCAAATAAGCTAGATAAATGTAGCTATACAGGCTGTGTGCACTTTTGAAGAAATATCACATTTACCACAGGAATATTAAGTATTGCATCTAATGTCTGGCTATTGCTTAGGATTTTAATAGTAGTAAAATCTTTTTTGATTAGTCTCCGTCTCAATACTCTGCAACTTTTGTCCCCTTGAAATAGAACTAAACAAAGTAAGGTCTGATAAGAGAAATATCAGCCCCTAATGTGTTGTAGGTCCTTGAAGGACCCTAATCCCCGCTGGGCCCTTTAGATTGCGACCCCAGACTCAAAAATCCTCAGACCAGACGATGCAAATGCAAGAGGTGGCTTTATTTCACGAGCGCTCGCGGACGCCGTCTCCAGACCCAACTCAACGGGAGGCAGGAGAGAGGCGTGCGTAGTAGTGTCTGGGGGGCGCTTATATACCTGGGAGATAGCAGAAGCGGGTGATACAGAAGCAGAAAAAAGCGTGGTTACAGGGTTTCAATAAGACAATGGGGTGGGGGCATGCAGAAAATACCTTGCATACTTTTGCCGGGTGCGGTTGGGTGCTTCCCATGCCTTTATCTCAAACCACCGCAGCTGCCTGCCCTTGACTTATGGTTTCGGCCCAATTTCCAGGGAATGTTTTACTAGAGTTCCCTAAGATGGTGCTGGGGTAGTTAAAATGGCGTGACCATTGTCAGGGTTGTTCAGTCCTAACACACTAAACTACCTTAGCATCTAACCTTGTATGCCATGTGTCCAACTGGAAGCATTACATGTAGGTTGAACATCATGTGCTGTTCTGAGCATCATGTGCTGTAGGCTGCCTACCTAAAAATATCCTGTGCTGATATCTCAATCTTAACAAACAATAAACACATAATAAGCTCTCACCTTGAAGGATGAGGTCAGGCAGTCTTGACAAATATAATCTTGTTACCAGCTTATTTCTTACCAAGTTCATCTCTATGGTTTCTAAAGTTTAAGCACAAAAGGATTATTAAAGATTTCTGTTGTTTCTCATTTATTTCAAGTTATTTCCTACATCCTGTTATGTGCTTGAGAAAAAATATGAAGGCACAGGATGAAAAAAGCCTTTTATTTTTACTCTTTGTTTTCATTATTTAGAAATGAATTAGAGATGTGCAATGACTGTGAATAATGAGTAGATTTGTCAAAACTTCAGTTATTTTATGCGAGGAGAGTCATTCATGCAATAAATGCTTATTGAGCCTCTGTTGGGTGCCAAGTACCTTTGTAGACACTGAGCACACACAGGGGAACAATAGTGATGAGGCCCCATGATTTGGGAACTTACAGTCTGGAGTAATTCTATTTTGCAAAATGTTAATTATTTAATATTAATATTAATAATGTAATTACTTAAAATACATGATTGCTCTCAAAATATATATTTTATAAATAGTTTTTAGATTTTATAAGTAGCTTTTAGAATACTTGTTTTAAAGTTTCTAAACAACGGGATTTGTTTTATTTGGGAGACAATCATACTTTCTGATAAGAAAAAAAATCAGGACAAGCAAGCTTTTGGCACAGAACTTAAGTCACCACTTAAGATGCCCACATCATATATCAGAATATCAGGGTTTGTGTCACAGCTGCTCTTCTGATCTGGCTTCCTGCTAATGTGCAGCTTGGAAGGTAGCAGATGGTGCATTAAATCCCAGCTGAATGCATGCATTTGGTGAATGAACTACTGGATGGGATAGTGTGTTCTCTTTTACTAGTTCTTTCTGTTTTTTTTTTGTTTTTCAATTAAATAAAATAAATCAGGAATTTCACTTTGATTTGCAGCTATTCTACTTCCAATTGAGCTCCCTGCTAATGTGCTTGAGAAGACAATGGATGATGATATGCGGGTTCCTGCCCCCTACAGAGGAAATCCGAATGGAATTCCAGGTTCCTGGCCCTGGCCTGGCCTAATCCTAGCCCTTGAGGGCATTTGGGAAGTCAACCAGGAGATGGCATATCTCTCAATCTGGCTCTCATCTCTTCATCTGTATCATTCGACCTTTCAAATTAATAAATAACTAAATACATCTTTAAAACACTCAGTTAAGCAAAAAGAGAAAATGTTTAAATTAAAAGAACTCATACCCCCAGCGTTAATAATGGATAGTATTTTGACTAATTTTCCAATATACTTAAATTCACATTTCATTAAATTATATTTCTATAAACTAGGTCAACAAAACATTTTTGTTTTAAAATATACATTCAGTTGTTAAATTATGCTACTTTGGTACAAGCAAAACATGCACTGCTATATTAAAAAGTAGAATCTCCAAGTGCTGGATGATAAAATGAATATTTGAACACCATGATGCCTTCAAGGATTTGATCAAGGGATCAGAAGGTAGGTATAACCCAGAATTAGAGACAAGCATTGGAGATGAGGTAAGAGAGGGAAAGGGACAGTCATATTGTGCTGAGATTTGAAAGTCATGGGAAATTTTGAGTGATATGGGGCCAAGTGAGAATTTAAACAGGGGAGTTTATGGTTTGAATTTTGTCGTAATAGACTCACCACTTCAGTTTTATTATGCAGGTATATGGTATATTTTCTGTTAGAATTATAATTCAATTGTTTTAATCAAATTATATCTTCATGCTATCCTAATGTGTACACATGGAGTAGGTAGACGTTACAAAAATTAATTTATCATACTTGTGACTGAGACGCCAAAAGTGGAAAACAGATCAAGTTAAAACAGATACAGAATTATAATAATCTCTTATCTCAGTGATATAAGTAGATGGAAGAATAGGAGCAGGAACACCACTTAAGACTCTATTAATAAAGGTAGGTCTTGGGCTCACTCATGATGCATGCCCCTTATCTGTTGTGTGGTAGGTCTGAGTTCCAGCTCCGCTTTTGATTCCAGTTTCCTGCTATTAAGCAACCTGGATAGCAGCCGGTAGAAGCTCAAGTAATTGGGTCACTGCACGTGGGAGACTCAGATTGGGCTCCTGGCTACAGCCAGTTCAGCCTTGGCTATTACAGGAATTTGGGGAGTGAACAAGCAGTTGTGAGATCTCTGTCTCTGTTGCTATTTCTCTCTTTCTCTCTATGCCTTTCATATGAAAATAAAATTTACAATTCAATGTTTAAAAATTATTTACCAAAATTCTATCTTATTAATAATTCAGGCACCAGGAGATCTTGGCTGGATCAGGGTGATGGCAGGAGAATGATGTTGCTAAATTCTAATCCTCTGTTTTCAACAAAACTGATGGTGGCTATTATTGATAAAGAATAAAAAACTTGTTTCTTCCCTCTGCTTATTTTCATAAAAAGGATCTCCAGAACTTACTCTCTAAAAATTGAATGCACAGAATGGAATTCCTGCTGAAATCCAACCCCATTCTACCAACGCATTTTATATATCCATGGATAGAAGAACTAATTAAACATCTTCAGCAATCTCATTAAGAGGCATTTTTTTCTACAAATTTTATTGAAACATTTAATGTATTTTCATCACCTGTATATTATAATCATTATAATAAAACTCAGTTCATAAAAATATTTTTAACATGTAAAGCCTTATGGTCACAAGAATAAAAAATTGCTTTCAATTTGCATGTTTTTTTTTCTGTAATACAGAAAGATGGGTAATTAATACAGGCTTTCAAATATAAGTACAATTATGAGGAATAGCAAATTAAGATAGTCATCTATAGGGAAGTGAAACAGACGTTTGAGTACAAAGATTAAATGGAACAAAGAAAGTTTTTGACTCTTCAAGGAAAATGTTATGTTTAAATTTTAAAATAAATAAGAATGGTAGAGTCAATCATTCTATAATGTATATATATTCTGCAATATATACATTTTTTAAAACAACATGTAGGGTCCAGTGCTATGGCATAGCGGGTAAAGCTGCTGCCTGCAGTGCCGGCATCCCATACGGGCACCAGTTCGAGTCCCAGCCACCCCACTTCTGTCCAGCTCTCTGCTATGGCCTGGGAAAGCAGTAGAGGATGTCCCAAGTCCTTGGGCCCCTGCACCTGCATGGGAGACCCAGAAGCAGCTCCTGGCTCTTGGCTTAGCTTTGGCGCAGCTCTGGCCGTTTGCGGCCATCTGGGAAGTGAACCAGTGGATGGAGGACCTTTCTCTCTCTCTCTCTCTCTGTCTCTCCCTCTCTCTCTGCCTCTGCCTCTCTGTAACTCTGTCTTTCAAATAAATAAATAAATCTTTAAAAAAATGTGTGGCACATGATGCAGATATAAAAGTTTACTTTCTCAAATGAATCAGTTAATACATAAAACTATTAAATCACTATAGGTTTTCTTGTTTGTTTCATTAGATACATTCAAATGATACTGCTCTTAAAACAGTCCTAGAGCATGAGTATCAGTGAGGCCCACTTTCCATGTGCTTAATTATTTAAGAGTTGTAACTCAAGCCAACAAATTGTTAAGTAAAATATGCTCTATTTATCCTTGAAAACCGAAAAAAATGGGTGAATTTTGGTTTTTAAGCGTCTTAAACTTGGCAAGCTGCTAAGTACTGAATTTATTAGTATGTATGTTTGGATTTTCAATTGGTTAATTAGCTGTGTTTAAATAAAGAAAAACAGGTCTTACATGATATACATTGTTATATTTTTATAAATCTAAATTTCATCGGTATTTCATGAATAATGAGGCTTTCATAATCAAAAATTTCAGACAATTTGTATTTTTTTTTTTAATTTTTTGACAGGCAGAGTGGATAGTGAGAGAGAGAGACAGAGAGAAAGGTCTTTCTTTTTGCCGTTGGTTCACCCTCCAATGGCCACCGCGGTAGGCGCGCTGCGGCCGGCGCACCGCGCTGATCCGATGGCAGGAGCCAGGTGCTTCTCCTGGTCTCCCATGGGGTGCAGGGCCCAAGGACTTGGGCCATCCTCCACTGCACTCCCGGGCCACAGCAGAGAGCTGGCCTGGAAGAGGGGCAACCGGGACAGGATTGGTGCCCCGACCGGGACTAGAACCCGGTGTGCCGGCGCCGCAAGGCGGAGGATTAGCCTACTGAGCCGCGGTGCCGGCCACAATTTGTGTTTTATTGAAAGTAATAATCTAAAGAATTGAGTTAATAATTTTCAAAGTGAATAAATTTTGAAAATATGTTTATAAAGAAATATAATACATACAAAAATAATTTTACAATTTTTTAAAAAGTTATTTTACTAATTTATTCAACATTTTTCATTAAAACTGAAAAGTATAACACAAATTATCACAAAGAACATTAAATGTTTTAATCAAAATCACTTATTATTTGAACATGAATTAAACATTATTAAACACATTTTAAAGAAAATTATCTGCAACTCTATATTCAAGTTCCATCTACCCATCAGTACAATGAAGTAGTCTAGATGTTCATATATACAAATGTTATAATTATATGTAGTGTTTATTATTATAAATAATCTCCAGCTACCATGTATAGTTCTGCAAATATCACTTTAATCAGAAATCAGTGAGGCAAGAAAATGGGCATTTGACCTGATAAGAAGTGTAATATGCTGCATTTATGCCATCTGGTATGGGGATTTGATGAGTTAATTAACTGGTTTGCCTTTTAAGTACTTCAGATCTACCCTGACCTCCCAAAAATGTTTGACTCAGACCTCAGTAGTAGCACATCTTACAAGAATTTATAACTTTTAAATGCAGTTTATTTTTTCTTTTTTTAAGATTTATTTTATTTATTTGAAATACAGACTTACAGAGAGAGGTAGACAGAGAGAAAGGTCTTCCATCCACTGGTTCACGCCCCAGATGCTGCAACGGCCAGAGCTGCGCAATCCGAAGCCAGGAGCCTGGAGTTTCTTCTGGGTCCCCAACATGGGTGTGGAGTTCCAAAGACTTGGGCCATCTTCTACTGCTTTCCCAGGCCACAGCAGAGAGCTGGATCGGAAGAGGAGCAGCCAGGATTCAAACCAGCGCCCATATGGGATGCCGGCACTGCAGATGGTGGCTTTACCCACTACGCCACAGCACAGGCCCCAAGGATGGGGAATCTTAACTCTAGGTTAACCCATTTCTCTGCTTTTATTTTCAAATCTTTCAAATTCATATATGTTTTATATATGTATATATATATATATATATAATTTATTTTAAAAGATTTATTTACTTATTTGAAAGTCAGAGTTACAGAGAAGGAGAAGGAGAGACAGAAACAGAGAGAGATATTCCATCCAGTTATTTCACTCCACTAATGTCTGCAATGACCAGGGCTGGGCTGGGCTGAAGCCAGGAGCTAGGAGTCTCATCCAGGTTTCCCACGTGGGTGGAAGGGTCCTGTGTTGTTTTCCCAGACACATTGGTAGAGAGCTCGAAGGGAGTAGAACAGCTAAAACTCTCAATCAGAGCCCCTCCATGATGCTGGCATCACAGGCAGAAGCTTAACCTGCTATACCACAATTCCAGAAAATTTTTTTTGCATATTAAAATTTATGATAGAGTTGGGGCATGCATTGTGGCACAATGGGTAAGCTGCTGCTTGCTCTGCCAGCACTGAATACACAAGTGCTAGTTTGAGTCCTGGCTGCTCCACTTCTGAAACAGCTTCCTCTCAGTGTACCTGGGAAGGCAGTAGACGATGACTGGGATGCTTGGGCTCATGTCACTCACGTGGGTGATGAGTCCAATGGAGTTCCTGGTTCCTGGCTTTGGCCTGGCTTGTCTCTGGCCACTGTTGCCATTTGCGAAGTGAATCAGTGCATGGGAGATTGTGTGTTTGTGTGTGTGTGTGTGTGTGTGTGTGTCACTGTGCATTTCAAGTATTTCAAAAATAAACCTTTACAAAATCATTTTCTTTGCTTTATACGGTTTCATCTTTTAAAACTCTTTTTTAAAATGCAAACACAGAAAAGTACTAAACATCAAATACTAACTCATTCCTAAAACTGAAACAACTCCACCATCATTTGCCAATACTAACACTATCTCTGTAATACTCCCATGGATATTCAGAAATTATATGCATTTGGGAATGGATTGTGCATTCATTCATG
Source organism: Lepus europaeus (assembly GCF_033115175.1). Classification (NCBI taxonomy): domain Eukaryota; kingdom Metazoa; phylum Chordata; class Mammalia; order Lagomorpha; family Leporidae; genus Lepus; species Lepus europaeus. Next base: position 127,289,534 of record NC_084828.1, read on the forward strand.
TCACATAGTTACTTGCTATTTGTATGGATGCCCTGTTGAACAGAAAACAGTAAGAATTTGTATAGTACAATGAAGCAATTATAGTTCTTAAGTTTAAATTGAAAAGACATATGTGGTTTAGTAAAGCAATACTAAAAACAACATGGGTTCATTTATTAGCAGCAATTTCCATGTGTGCCTTGCTAGAATTATTACTCAATAGTCTTGTTTTATGATCCAAAGTGGGAAATTAAGGATATTTCAATAATGCTAAGCTTTTATTTTAATTTGAGAAAAAAATCATATGTTTCAATCACAGAAGACACCATATGTTACTGTGCACATGTGAACACACACACAGAGACATATACACAGATTTAAAAGCCAGGCCACAAATTTTTTTCAATGATAAGCTTAAAGATTTAATTGTTTTTTAAGAATGTTTGTTAAATGTACTTTATATTGCATTATCCTTGTATACCTCAAGAAACAGTTAGGAGGTCTTTAAAAAACTATATAAATAAAATAGAAGAAATCATAGTTCGAATGTAAGCAATTTTAGAGCTGCTATACTCCATTGCCAGGGATTTGGTTTATAAATAGTTATAATCACTCAAAGTGTTTTTAGTCAAATTGTTATATTTCTGACAGATATGACAATATAGTAATTTGCACTTAGATTCTTTTTTAAGGCAGATGAATAGTTATTACTACTTAACAAATGCAGAGAGAGACATGAGAGAATTGAAATATCCTGAAATGATTTATCACAGTCTACTAAAATGTTACTGTGGAAATTGAACAACTAGATATAGCCTTGATCTCTGAACTTCAAGAATGGATTTACTTCTAACTCTCTTTTTTTGGCAATCCCAAACTTCTTAAAATTAACACAAGGCCCGAGCTCCAAGGCTGTGGCTGCACAACAGATTGGAAACAGAGCTCTATAATGAGGCAGAATTCCACCATCAAGGTGGAATCCCTACTGACTGGGGTTCAAATCCCGGCTCTGTCCTATTTTAGATGAACAAATACTTCAACCTTTTTTATTTTTGCAATATTTCCCAATAAAATGGGAGTAAATATATATGATTTAGTGGTCTAGTGATGACTAAGGAAATCAATGCATATGCTTCACACTGCATCTGCCACATAGCAAGCACTTCATTAATGTGATCTACTGTTGTTATAATTGTACTCTTGTTGTACATTGGCAACTTGTTCCTATCGGAGCTGTGGAGTTGGGGCAAAGACAAAGATGTTCTTACAGGGCCAAGAATTGTGCCAATTAGTTTCTTTGAATCACAAACTTAAGTCCATCTGACCTAGCGACCTAATGGACAATCTTCCAGGAAGTGGGCAGACTACTGTATAAGGAAATTTCGTCAGTGGCAAGCAACTCACATTAGGGAGATGCATCAGCAGATATCAACAGCTAGTCATGGAGACTTGGAATCAATGACAGGATTCTCATCACTATACAACCTAAGAAATTTCTTAAGTCAATTTGGGAAATGTTACTGTTAGTTGCACCAACATCAAAACCAGGATGACACTTATTTTACGAAATTAATTACATTTGACAAACCTATTTTCTTGGAGCCCTAGGCTCCTGGAGAAAATCATCTTTGTATCAACTTGCAATCATCATGAAGCATTGATGTTCATAGCAGTACTCAATATACATTTGCTGAATGAATGAGTGAGTGAGTGATGTGATTAATGGTATAAATGTTCATAGCTAATTGGATGCTGTATCACTTAAGGATTTAGGAAAGAGGTTAATATACTATGGCTTGTGGATCCTATTTGACCTGTAGTCTGTTTTTGTAGATAAAGTTTATTGGAGCAAGCTATTCCTATTCATTTACATATTGTCTCTGCTATTTTTGTGTAACAACAGCAGAGCTGACTACTACAACAGAGACTATATGTCTCAGAAAGCCAAAAATATTCAGTATCTGCCCTTTACAGAAACAATTTGTTAACCCCTGATCTAGGGAGACTTTACTTTCTATACCCATGGTCAAGGTCAAGTTTAGTCCTAACACAGGACTAGATGGATGATGAAACAAGGGAACAAGCACGGCAATGGTTTTCCGTAGCATGTCTCTGAACAGATACATATTTCAAGAAGGGATATAATATTACTACCTATCATTTTACTTGAAATGACCTTAATATATTTTTCTTCATTACAGATAGGTGGAATCCCAAGGGCATTGTGTATGTGTGTGTGTGTGTGTGTGTGTGTGTGAGAGAGAGAGAGAGAGAGAGAGAGAACAAAACAGCTTTATTTTGCTGCATAAAGTGCCTAAGTAGGAAAATGGGAGGGAAAGATATTGGGAAGAGGGTGAAGAAAATGGAGACTGAGTTGCAGGAGACAAACTCTTTTCTTGCTGTACAAAATTACTTAAGGCTGACTCATTCTTCTAGCGGCTTTTTTTTTTAATTAAAAAAAATCTTTAAATTCTTTTCTTCAAAATTGATTAATTTAGTTTAGAGGCAAAGCTGCAGAGAGGCGCAGGCAGAGGCAGAGAGAACTGTCTTCCATTGGCCGGATCACTCCCCAGATGCCTGTAATGGCTGGAGCCACACCAATCTGAAGCCAGGAGCCAGGAGCTCCTCCAGGTCTCCCATGTGGATTCAGGGGCCCAGGAACTTGGGCCATCCTCCAGTCCCTTCCCAGGCCATAGCAGAGAGCTGGATTGGAAGTGGAGCAGCTGGGACTTGAACCAGCTCCCATATGGAATGCCAGCACCACAGCCGGCAGCAATACCCACCATGCCACAGCACCAGCTCCATTCTCGTAAGTTTTAATACATAGTCTATCTTCTGGAAGCTATATTCATCTTCTCAGGATATTGATAGAAATTTTCAATGAGGCATATGGAACAAATATGCAAAAATTCAGAAAATGGTTCTTCTTATTAGCTAGGTCAATGGACAGTTTGTGTTGATAAAATGGATGGAGCATTTTGTGACTATTTTATTTTAAAAATGATAGAAATGTGCTAAGAAAAAGAACATACAGTTCTAAAAATTTTTTCCATTTGAAATTTAAAAAATACTGTCACTAGGATTCTAGGACCACAAATTTGTAAAAACCCTCATTTATGAATTATGAATGCTTTCCCATCTCAAATAATAGAGATCTTGTGAAATGATCTCTGGCATTTTCAAAATATTAAATGGGAGCCAAAAAATGAAAATGAACAAAACCCAGGTATTTAGAAATCCGCATCTACAAAAATGCAAGGATATCTCTGCACTGAAACAAAGAACTTCCAAGCATTTTTATTTTCTTTTGATTCTCTGGAGAAATACAGTTGAAAATAGCTTGGAGGACTAGTTTCAGTATAACAGTTTAAATTTATTTAACCTTTAGTCTACTAGCAAAACATACACAGCATGCTAAATCCACAGAGTTGCTCTTGCTACCAGAATTAGCAACAGGAAGGTTTGACTTTTCAGCACTCCTTTTCTTTTTATTACATTTTGTATGTTAATGTGCCCTTTAATTCTTTCCAATTTTCATTGACAGAAGAACACATTTGTTTTAGCGAGAGATTTAGCATAACCCAAAGACTCCCTAAAATAATTTTCCCAAATGAGGTCATTTAGTAAGAAATGTGAAGGCTACCATTGCAACAACTTCCAGACTATTGCTTTACCAAATATGAAATTAAAGCTGATGAAGTCTAAGTTTATTGCTCAATTTTTTTAACTTATGACTGTCTGTTGTGCATATAATCAAAGAATAAATATCTTGTCTTTGGCTTGAAATCATCTCTTGTTGAATGATATGTTTTGCCTGTAGGCAGAAAAAAGAAGTAATTGTAAGGACATTTATCTACAGTAACTTCTCAGATAGTCTTAATCACCAGGAATAAACTTAAAAACTAAGAATAAGTATAGAAAAATACAGTAGTAACATTGCCTGCAATGTGTATACTGGGAATATTATCCAGAATTTATGAATTTCTAACCAACAAGTAATCAACAGGAAATGGCAATAAAACTGATAGAAAACGGGCAAAGAAGGGGAAAGGTCCATTAATTCACTGAAGAATAAAAATAACCACAGATAATGTGAGAAGGTACACAGCCTTACCAAAAACAAAGCCAGAGGCAGATTTCAAGACATACTACAGGGCAGTTATAATCAAAACAGCCTGGTAATGTCGGAAAACCAGACATGCAGACCAATGGAACAGAATAGCAACTCCAGAAACCAATCCATGCATCTACCACCAACTTACCTATGGCAAAGAAACTAAAATCAATCTATGGAGCAAGGATAATTTCTTCAAAAAATTGTGCTGGGAAAACTGGATCTCCACATGCAGAAGTATGAAACAAGATCCCTACCTTACACCTTACACAATAATATGCTCAAAATGTATCAAAGACCTAATTCTATGACCCAATATTATCAAATTACTAGAGGACATTGGGGAAACTCTGCATGACATTGGATAGACAAAGACTTTTTAGAAAAGACCCCAGAAGCAGAGGCTATCAAAGCCAAAATGGACAAATGGGATAACTACATCAAGCTTAGAAGATTCTTCACAGCAAAGGAATCACTCAGCAAAATGAACAGGCAACCAACAGAATGGGAGAAGATATTTGCAAATTATGATATTGATAAAGGATTAATATCCAGAATCTGTGATGAGTTCAAGAAACTCAACAAAGAATACAGGTAATAAATAGGCAAAGGACTTAAACAGGCATTTTTCAAGAGAGGAAATTGAAACGGCTAACAGACACATAAAAAAATGCTCAGGACACTATCTATCAGGGAAATGAAAATTAAAACCACAATGCAGTTTCATCTTACCCCAGTTAGAGTGGCTATCAAACAGAAATCAACAAAAAACAAATGCTGGTGAGGATGTGGAAAAAAGTACCTGAATCCACTGTTGGCAGGATTGTAAACTTGTGCAGCCACTGTGGAAGATGATGTGGAGAAACCTCAGAAATTTGAATATGGAACTGCCATATAACCCAGCAATCCCATTCTTGGAAATTTACCCACATGAAATTAAATCAGCATATGAAAGAATTAACCATACTCCCATGTTCGTTTCAGCTCAATTCACAATAGCTGAGATATGGAATCAACCCAGATCTTCATCAGCTGATAACTGGATCAAGAAATTATGGTGCATATGCACCATGGAGTACTACTCAGTGATAAGACAAATTGAAAACATGTCTGCAACAAAATAGATGTAAATGGAAACCATTACATGGTGAAATAAGCCAGTCCCAAAAAGACAGATAACATATGTTTTCCCTGTTCTGTGGTAATAGAGTACCAATAATGTAATGTGCTGGAGTGAAACTGACATTTGAAATTTGATGATTTTTTACAGTACTTGTCTCTACTGTCGAGAAACAGTGTTATTTTCATGCTATCTGTTGAACTCTTTACTTAGCTTAGGTCTAATCTTATGAGTATAAAGTTAACTAAAAATAGATCCTTGTAAGAGTGTGAATAGGAGAGGGATGAGGAAAAAGGGTTGGAGCATGAGCTGGAGGGAGGTTATGGTGGCAAATATCACTATGTCCCTAAATTTGTATATACGAATTACGAGAAACTGTATTCCTTAAATAAAATTTAAAAATAAAAGTAAATTAAAACACAAATACAGTTTCAATTGAAATTAAGGTCTGCAATATTTTATTGGACTGAATAGTTTTATGGGTTAAAGGAAATGACAGACTGCTTGTAAGAATATATATAAATTGTTGGGCCAGTGTTATGGCACAACAGGTTAAAGCCCAGTCTGAAGCTCTGGCATCCCATATGGGTGCTGGTTCGAGTCCTGGCTGCTCCACTTCCTGTCCAGCTCTCAGCTATAGCCTGGGAAAGCAGTAAAAGATGGCCCAAGTCCTTGGGCCCCTGCACCCATGTGGGAGAACTGGAAGAAGCTCCTGGCTCCTGGCTTTGGATCAGTGCAGCTCTGGCTATTGTGACCATCTGGGGAGTGAACCAGCGGATGGCAGACCTCTCTCTCTGTCTCTACCTCTCTCTGTAATTCTGTATTTCAAATAAATAAAATAAATCTTAAAAAAATATATATAAATTGTCACTTTTCAGAACATTAGATAGCTTCTTTTTCTTTTACAAATATATCTTTAACATAATTTTTTCAAAAACAAATATACATTATTGATTAACAATAATTACACGTATTTTAGAGTAGAGTATAACATAACAATCCACGATACAATGTATTCTGATTAAATCAGGACAATCAATGCCTCCCTGAGAAGATGGGCACATATTTTCCACCTCTATCATCCCCCCAGATCCATTTAGACCTAGTGCTCATACACAAAACATGGAAGGGTACTGTGGCTGCAAGACTCAGGTACAATTCACTTCATGTCAGACAGCAAAACACAAACAATAATTGTCTGCATGAAAGAAGAAATTGTAAATGGATATCAATACATCACATAGAAACTAGTGTCTGGTGCTATGGGAACATGAACACCCCTGCCGTGTACTACCACTGTGGATATTGCTCTATGATTCTGATCCAGTGCACCCATGATGCTAGCCAGTGCAAACTGAAAATAACTTCCCCCCAACCACAGTCCTGTGTCTAGGCCAGCACCAGAATCATACATCCCTGTGGTGATTGATTAGCAAATCTGCTGCTGCCATTGATTACAGCAGAAGATAAAGGGAGACTCCACTGCAATATGCAACTGGCAACAAAATCAAAATATCTCCATATTTTCAAGAAGGAGAAAGAAAGCCTATTTTACTAAGAAAGCCACATTTTATAAATGATAGACAATTGATTTACCTATGTGCAAATATCAATTCAGGGACACAGAAAGTATGAAAAACAAAAGCAATATGGTAGCCCCTAAGGACCACAGCTACAGTTTAGTAACAGATTATGCTCCCTCCTCATGGTTAGTGATAAAATACCTGCTAAAGAATTCAAAATAATAATTTAAAAATATTCAAAGATACAAGAGATTACAGATGGACAGTTTAACAAAATTAGAAAAATAATGCATGATATGAATGAGAAATTCAACAAAGAGAAGTTTTGAAAAAGAATCAATCAAAAATCTTGGAAATGAAGAACTCAATAAGTAAATTTAAAAATACAGTTGAAAACCTAAACAACAGACTAGATCAAGTAGAAACAAGAATATTTGAATTTCCACATAAATCTTTTGAAATATCCTGATCAGATAAAAGAACAGAAAACACAAAAAATAATGAAGACAACCTCTAAGATCCTAGGGGTGCCTTTAAATGAACAAATATTTGAATTTTTGGTTTCCTACAGGATTGAAGAAAACTAAAATTATAGAAAAGTATTTTAAAGGAATGACAGCTGAACACTTCTCTAATATAGACAAAGGTATTGGTATCGAAGTACAGGAACATCATATGATCTTGAAATAGACATAACATTAAAAGACCACATGATGGCACATTGCAGTCAAATCTCAAAAGCACAACATGGGGCCGGCGCCGTGGCTTAACAGGCTAATCCTCCACCTTGTGGCACCGGCACACCGGGTTCTAGTCCCGGTTGGGGCACCGGATTCTATCCCGGTCACCCCTCTTCCAGGCCAGCTCTCTGCTATGGCCCAGGAAGGCAGTGGAGGATGGCCCAAGTCCTTGGGCCCTGCACCTGCATGGGAGACCAGGAGAAGCACCTGGCTCCTGCCTTCGGATCAGCATGATGCGCTGGCCACAGTGGCCATTGGAGAGTGAACCAATGGCAAAAAGGAAGACCTTTCTCTCTGTCTCTCTCTCTCACTATCCACTCTGCCTGTCAAAAAAAAAAAAAAAAACCACAACATGAAGAAATAATTCTAAAATCTAGAAGGGGAAGGCACTGCAGATTTAAATGAGCCTCCATTATCCAACATCATTTATTTCAATGGAAGCCTTATAAGCTTTGGGGGCATGAAAGGACATAGCCCATGTTCTAAATGCGAAACAAAACTAACCAAGAACATTATATCAAGTAAAGCTATTTTTCATAAATGATGGCTAACGCTTTGTAAGACATGTAAAAACTGAGGGAATTCATCATTTTATCATTACCAGACCAGCCTTTTAAAGAATCATAATGGGGTCATATATAGAGAAACAAACCAAAGTTAACTACCATCATGGAAACATGGGAATGCATAGTGCATAATAGAAGGGCAGAAACACAAAAAAGAAATGGAAAACCAATAGGCATTAGCAATATAGCAAACAACCAAATGACAAAGATTTACAACAAAGAGAGTAATATAAGAAGAAAAGTATTAAAAGCAGTTTTTTTGTTTTGTTTTGTTTTTTGACAGGCAGAGTGGACAGTGAGAGAGAGACAGACAGAAAGGTCTTCCTTTTTGCCATTGGTTCACCCTCCAATGGCCGCCGCGGTAGGCGCGCTGCAGCTGGCGCACCGCGCTGATCTGATGGCAGGAGCCAGGTGCTTCTCCTGGTCTCCCATGGGGTGCAGGACCCAAGGACTTGGGCCATCCTCCACTGCACTCCCTGGCCACAGCAGAGAGCTGGCCTGGAAGAGGGGCAACCGGGACAGGATTGGTGCCCCGACCGGGACTAGAACCCGGTGTGCCGGCGCCGCAAGGCGGAGGATTAGCCTAGTGAGCCGCAGCACCGGCTAAAAGCAGTTTTTTAAACTGACAGAACTGAATTTCATCAAAATAACCTTGAAAGCAAATTGGTGAAATCCCCCAATGAAAAGATATAGACTGAATAGTTGAGAGTCTCAACTGTGAGGAAAAATTTTTTTCATACTATTTGTTGAACTCTATATGGTTCATCTTTTTTGTATAGGGTTAATCTTATGTGTATAAAGTCAATTGAAAATAGATCTTAGTAAAAAGTAAGAGTCGGAATAGGAGAGGGAGGAAGAGGAAGACTGAGAGTATAGGTGGGAGGGGAGGTAGTGTGGGAAGAATCACCATGTTCCTAAATTTGTATTTATGAAATGAATAAAGTGTGTCTTCTGATAATGCAATAAATACATGCTTTTTGTGGTAAGTTAGGAATAAGTGAAAGGAATAAGAAGAAAAATTTTAAAAAACTATTCATATCCTTTGGACTTGCCCCAAATGGTGGAGTTAGAAATGTGCCAGGGGATTGCAATACAATCCCATCAAGGTGGCATGTACCAATGCCATCTCACTAGTCCAAGTGATTAATTTCAGTTCACAACCGATGGAGCAACTGGGACAGAATCCAGTGTCCCAACCGGAACTAGAACCTGGTGTGCTGGCGCCGCAGGCAGAGGATTAGACTATTGAGCCACAACGCTGGCAATATGGAAGCCTTTTGAGTCCACAAACTCTGTCAGTGTTTAGACAAGGCCATAAGCAAAATGAAAGTTCTCTCCTCCCTTCAGAGAAAAGTACATCCTTCTTTGATGCTGCCTTCTGTCCACTGGGATCTCAACAAGATCGTTCATGTAGAACACGTTTTTTTGAAACAGTGTCTTGCCTTTCCATGCCTCAAATGCTCTCACTGGATTTTCAGCCAAACCAGAGTGCCTTAAGGGCTAATTCTGAGGTCGGATTGCTATTTAAAGGGATTGTCATTCTATGAGTCTACTGTGTTGTCTGCTTCTCATGTTGGAACATCCTCTCCTTTTTAATTCTATTATTATTATTATAAGGCACTTGATCTTATTTATATGAATACTTTAACACTTAATCCTATCTATATGTTCACTTTAACACTTAATGTGATCACTTTAACACTTAAGATGGCATTTTGCCATCCATCTTAAGGAGATTTGGAGTCTAATGACAAGTTTTTAGCTGTACCCTTAGAAATGTGTCCATAAGAAAGTATGCAGAAACATAGAGCTCCCCCCTCTCTTAGTCCCACTCTTATTTTCTAAGGGGGTATATTTTCACTTGACTTTATACACATATGATTAATTCTATGTTAAGAGTTCAACCAATGGTGTTAAGATGGAAGAGAAAAAAAAAAAAAACTTGATTGTTCCTTGACAGTCCAGACAAGGCTGTTTGATCATTGCTTCTCAAAGTGCCAATTTTGCTTCTACAGGTTTCTATTTTGGTGGTCTATTAGTTATCACAGATCAGAGAGAGCATATGGTATTTGTCCCTTTGGGACTGGCTAATTTCACTAAATATGCAGTTTCCAGATTCTTCCATCTTGTTGAAATGACTGGTTTTCATTTTTTTTTTTTTACCACTGTGTGGTATTTCATAGTGTACCTAGATTGATTCCATGTTTTAGATATTGAGAATTCGTCTGCAATAAACATGAGGTTGCAGATAACTTTTTTATTTGCTAATTTTATTTCTCTTGGATAAATTCTCAAAAGTGGGATGGCTGGGTCATATGGTAGAACTATATAGATTCCTGAGATATCTCCAAATTATCTTCCATATTGGTTTTGCCAGTTTACATTCCCACCAAAGATGGATTAAGGTAACTTTCCCCCCACATTCTTGACAGCATTTGTTGTTTTATGATTTCTGTATAAAAGCCATTCTAACTAGGGTGAAGTGAAACCTTATTGTGATTTTAATTTGCATTTTCTGAACTGTTAATGATCCTGAGCATTTTTTCATGTGTTTGTTGTTCATTTGGATTTCCTCTTTTGTAAAATGTCTGTTTAAGTCCTTTGGTCATCTCTTAACTGGGTTGTTTTGTTGTGGAATTTCTTGATCTCTTTGAATATTTTAGTTATTAATCCTTTATCAGTTGCATAGTTTGCAAATAATTTCTCCCATTCTATCAGTTGCCTCTTCATTTTCCTTTCTTTTGCAGTACAGAAACTTCTCAATTTGATGTAATCCCATTTGTTAACTTTGGTTTTGATTGCCTGTGTCTCTGGGGTCTTTTCCAGGAAATTTTTCCCTGTGCCAATGTCTTGCAGGGTTTCCCCAATGCTCTCTATTTAATTAATTAATTAATTAATTATTTTTTGATAGGCAGAGTGGACAGTGAGAGAGAGAGAGACAGAGAAAGGTCTTCCTTTGCCGTTGGTTCACCCTCCAATGGCTGCTGTGGCTGGTGCACTGTGGCTGGCGCACCGCGCTGATCTGAAGGCAGGAGCCAGGTGCTTCTCCTGGTCTCCCATGGGGTGCAGGGCCCAAGTACTTGGGCCATCCTCCACTGCCTTCCCGGGCCATAGCAGAGAGCTGGCCTGGAAGAGGGGCAACCGGGACAGAATCCGGCACCCAGACTGGGACTAGAACCTGGTGTGCCGGCGCCACTAGGCGGCGGATTAGCCTGTTGAGCCACAGCATCGGCCTTATTTATTTATTTTTTTGACAGGCAGAGTGTACAGTGAGTGAGAGAGAGAGAGAGGAGAGAAAGGTCTTCCTTTACTGTTGGTTCACCCTCCAATGGCTGCTGCGGCCGGCGCACCGCGCTGATCCGAAGCCAGGAGCCAGGTACTTCTCCTAGTCTCCCATGAGGGTGCAGAGCCCAAGGACCTGGGTCACCCTCGACTGCACTCCCGGGCCACAGCAGAGAGCTGGCCTGGAAGAGGGGCAACTGGGACAGAATCTAGTGCCCCAACTGGGACTAGAACCCTGTGTGCCGGTGCCACAAGGTGGAGGATTAGCCTATTGAGCCGCGGCACTGGCCCCCAATGCTCTCTAATAATTTGATGGTATCAGGTCATAGATTTAGGTCTTTAACCCATTTTGAATGGACTTTAGTGTAAGGTGTAAGGAAGGGGTACTGCTTCATACTTCAGCATGTGGAAATTCAGTTTACACAGCACCATTTGTTGTAGAAAGTGTCCTTGCTCTAGGGATTGGTTTTAGCTCCTTGGTCAAATATAAGTTGGCTGTAGATACTTGGATTGATTTTTGGTGTTTCTATTCTGTTCCATTGGTCTGTCCATCCATTGTTGTACCAGTACTAGGCTGTTTTGATTGTAACTGCCTTGTAGTATGTCTTGAAATCTGGTATTGTGATGCCTCTGGCTTTGTTTTTGTTGTATAAAATTGCTTTAGCTATTTGAGGTCTCCTGTATTTCCAAATAAATCTCAGCATAATTTTTTCTAGAAATGAGAAGAATGTTTTTGGTATTTTGATTGATATTGCATTGAATCTGTAAATTGCTTTTGGGAGAATGGATGTTTTGATAATATTGATTCCTCCAATGCATAAAGATTGAAGTTTTTTCTAATTTTGTGACTTTCTAAACCCAATTTGCTTAGTTTTCATCATGAAAGGGTGTTGTATTTTATAAAATTCTTTCTGTGCATTTATTGAGATAATCATATGGCTTTTGTTCTTCATATTATTAATGTGATGCATCACATTGATTGATTTGTGAATATTGAACCATTCCTGCATACCGGGGATAAATCCCACTTGGTCTAGTGAATAATCTTTCTGATGTGTTGTTGGATTCTATTGGCCAGAATTTTGTTGAGAGTTTTTGTGTCTATGTTCATCAGGGAAATTGGTCTGTAGTTCTTCTTCTGTTGTGTCTTTTCTGAGTTTAGGAATTAAAGCAATGCTGGCTTCATAGAAAGAATTTAGTCAGATAACCTCATTTTCACTGGTTTTGAATAGCTTGAGAGAAATTACAGTTAGTTCTTCTTTAAATGTCTAATAGAATTCGGCAGTGAAGCCATCTGGTCCTGAGATTTTCTTTGTTGGGGGGTCTTTATTACTGATTAAATTTATTCTTGGTAACGGGTCAATTTAGGGTTCCTATGTTTTCATGTCTCAATTTGTGTATGTTGTATGTGTTCATGAATTTATCCATTTCTTCTCGGTTTCTTAGTTTATTAGCATACAGCTCTTTGTAGTAGGTTCTGATGGTTCTTTTTATTTCTGTGGTATCTGTTGTTATGTTTCCTTTTTTATCTCTAATTTTATTAATTTGGGTCTTCTTGCTCCTTTTTTTGGTTAGTTAGGCCAACGGTGTGTCAGTTTTGTTTATTGTTTCAAAAAGCCAGCTCTTCGTTTTGCTGATCTTTCACATTTTTTGTATATATCTTTTCTTTTACTAGTTTTTGTTTGGTTTGCTGTTGTTTTCCTATATCTTTGAGTGCCTTGATAGTTCATTGATTTGGAGCCTTTCCAATTTCTTGATGTAGGCAATACTTGCTATAAACTTTCCTCTTAACACTGCTTTTGCTGCATCCCATAAGTTTTGATATGTTGTATTATCATCTTCATTTGTTTCCAGAAATTGTTTTATTTCTCTTTTAATTTCTTCCGTGACTCCTGTTCATTCAGGAGTGTGTTGTTCAGTCTCCATGTGTTTGGGTAAGTTCTGGAGATTCTTGATTTGCTGATTTCCAGCTTCACTTCATTGCAGTCTGAAATGCATGGTATAATTTTCATTTTTTTTTGAATTCTCTGAGACTTGCTTTATGGTCTAACACTTGTTGAATCCTAGAGAAAATTCCATGCACTGGTGAGAAAAATCTATATTCTGTGGCTGTCAGGTGGGAGGTTCTGTAGATATCTGCTAGGTCTACTTGGTTTAGAATGTCAATTAACTCTTTTGTTTCCTTTATGATTTTCTGGTTTATCTGTCCATTGCTGAAAGTGGGGTATTTAAGTCCCCCATTACTATTGTATTGGAGTTTACATCTCCCTTTAAATCCCTAATCATTTCTTTTAGATAGCCAGGTGCCCTATAATTAGTTGCATATACATTTATAATTATCAACTTCCTGTTGAATTGATCCTTTTATTATTATATGGTGTTCTTCTTTGTCTCTTTTAATATTTTTTTCTGTTAAAGTCTATTTTGTGTTATATTAGGATGGCCACACCAGCTCTTTTTCGGATTCTGTTTGCATGGATTATCTTTTTCCATCTTTTAACTTTCAGTCTGCATGCATCTTCATTGGTTAGATGTGTTTCTTGTAGGCGGTAAGTAGATGTGTTTTGTTTCTTAACATTCAGCCAGTCTGTGTCTTTTAACTGAGTTGAGACCATTTACATTCAGGCTGACTATTGTTAAGTTCCAATTTTGCCCTTCCATGTTTTCGTAAATAATCTTCTTTTTGTATTTTGGGTTTCCTTTGTACTTTTGCTGGGTCATTTTCTGCATTCCTCTTCTTCAGTAGTGATGTTCTTGTTTCTGTGATTCTGTGTGTAGCACATCCTTGAGTATTTTTGTAGGGTTGGTGAGTAGTTACAAATTCTTTCAATTTCTGTTTGTTGTGGAAGATTTTATTTCTCCATAAGTGAGAGCTTTGCAGAGTATTGTATTCTGGGTTGAAACTTTTTTTCTCTTATGGTTTGGAATATATCTCACCATTCTCTTCTTACTGTAGAGTAACTTGTTATTGTAGAGAAACTCTGTAGAGTTTCTGATGAGAAGTCTTCAGTGAGTCTAATTGGATTTTCTCTGAATGTGATTTGGCATTTCCCTCATGCACATTGTGAGATCTTTTCTTTATGTTTTACTGTGGAGAGCCTTACTACAATGTGTCATTTTAAGATCTTCTCTGGTTTTGTCTTTTGGAAATTCTTTGTGCTTCTTGTACTTGGATGCCTCTTTCTTCAGATTGGGAAAGTTTTTTGTTATTATTTCATTAAGAAGAATTTTTAATGCTTTCTCTCTTTCCATACATTTGGAATTCCTAGGATCCATATATTGGGTTGTTTAATAGAATCTTGTAAATCTCCAACCATGTTTTTTAGTTTTCTAATTTCTTCTTTCATTTGGTCTCATATAATAATATTTCCATAAACTTGTCTTCTAGTTCTGATATTCTTTCTACTGTCTCACCTATTCTGTTGTTAAGGCTTTCCATTGCATTTTTTATTTGATCTATTGAATTCTTCATTTCTAGTATTTCTTTCTGGCTTCTCTTTATATCTCAATTTCTTGGTAACACTTTTCATTTAGAGCGTGAATTTGCTTCTGATTGCTTCTAAGTAATCTTATGATTAAATTTCTGAATTCTGTTTCTGGTATATCCTAGATCTCTTCATCTTTACCTTCTATTATTTGAGAGTTGTAGTGTTCCTTTTCGGAGGCTTATGGTGTCTTCCTTATTCTTATTTAGGGTTTTTCTTTGTTTATTGATACTTGTGCATTTTTTCTTTTTTGTTTGTTTGCTTTTCTCTTTAATTTGTGTCTTTGTGCTTGTGATGAGCTTTCCCTCTGATATGAGTTGCTATATGTCTGTGTATTGCTAAATGAAAGCACATAGCCCTGCCTACTGGAGCCCAGATTACTTCTCAATTGTGGTGGGTGCAGGTATGAGCTCTGATGCACTGAGCTCCATCTACTGGGGCCTGGAATGAGCTCTAGTTTTTGATATTCAGGACTTTTCCTTGTTGTACAGTTTGCATGGTTGGGAAGAAATTACTCTGAAATGTGGTCCTTGTTCCTGGGTGAGGGGAGTGGTGAGGTGACTACCACAATTGATGGGTGTGTGCACATGAGGCAATGGTGGCAGTCCCCCGCTTACATTTGAAAATGTAAACAAGTCCGGTTAGGGAGAGGGTGGGTAAGTAGATGGTCAGGGAGGTGCCCAACCTTTCTGTTTGTTTCTGTATACCTTCTCTTTTTTCCCATATGGAACTTCAAGCATAGTTGATCAAGCTCCCCCTCCCACTTCTCTCTGCAGCTCTGTGGAACCACAATTTCCTATCTAAGCTGGTGTGCTGAGGGCTTCTGCCAGCCTCCCCATTCTGCACTTCCACCATGCCTCTGTTGCTTCCCTTTCTTATTTGTTTGCCATTTTCCTAATTTAAAACATTTGGAAGTTTAAATTTGGGTATTATTATAAACAATGCATTTAGAAATTATTTTACAGAGAAATAGTACTTTTCATTATTTTAATTGTCCATAGTTATGAAGTACAGTGTGATAATTTGATACATGTGTTCAATATGTGATGATATTTTTTTACTCTGAACTTTGAGCAGTAGAATTAATAAGGCAAAAGCCATGACTATTTTAGGATTCTTGAAATATGTGGGGTCTTCAGAAAATTTATAGAAAATTAATATTATGAAAAAGTCCACATGAATTTAAAAATTTTTACACTCAGACTTATCTTTTGATTCCATTCCACAAACTTTAAAGTACCCTTATGTATTAGTATTTGCTTAAGTTAAATCTCTGTTAAAGTAGTAAAGACTTGCTGATAGCCTCACAGAAAAATTTAAAAAAAAAATTCCCCTCAGGAAGTAGAGGGATATGAGTAAATATAACTAAACCTACTATTCTTGTTTTGAATTTTTAATGTTAATATTTAATTAGTTTTTAACTAATGTATTTAGTTTATTTAACTGATGTATTTAGTTTTGCTTTTGTTGCCTGTGTTTTAGAAGTCACCCTCTATAACAATGTTTTGGAGTGTTTCTCCTCTATTTTCTTCCAGCAATTTCATAGTCTCAGGTCTTAAATTTAGGTCAATGGTACATCTTGAGTTGCTTGCTTTTTTATATGGTGAGAGGTATGGATCTAATTTCATTCTTCTACACATACAAATCCAGTTTTGCCACCACCATTTGTTGAAGAGATTACCCTTCCTACACTGTATGATCTGAGCACTTTTGCCTATATGTACACACACTAATCACTGGGCTCTCTATTGTATCAGCTTTTATGCCAGTACCATGCTGTTTTTATTCCAATAGCTTTTTAGTATGTTTTGAAGTCATGCGTTGTGATGCCTCCAACTTGACTTATCTTGTTAAGGATCACTTTGGCTATCTGGGTCTTTGTGATTCCATATAAATTTTAGGATTGCTCTTTCTAGTTCTGTAAAGAATGCCATCGATATTTTGATGAGGATTGCAATGAACCTGTACATTGCTTTAGGTAGTAGTATAGACATTTCAATGCTATCAATTCCTTTGATCCATTTGTAAGGAACATCTATTCATTTTTTGTGTCCTTAATGGGTTCTTTCATCAGTGTTTGATAATTTTCATTGTACAAATCTTTGACTTGTTTGGTTAAATTTGTTCCTAAGTATTTGATTTTTTTTAGGTGGCTATTGGGAATGGGATTTCTCTTTCTGTGAGTTTATTTTTAGCATACAAAAAAGTTTTTGTATTTTCTATGCTTGCATTGTAACCTGTAACTTTACTGAATTGGTTTATCAGTTCTTAATAGCTTTTTGGTGGAGTGTTTAGGTTTTTCTAGATAGAACATAGTGTCATATGCAAACATGGATAATTTGACTTCGTCTTTTCCAATTTTGATGCCCTTTATTTTTTTCTCCTCCATAAAACTTTCAGTGCTACATTGAGTAAGAGTGGTAAATGTGGTCAACCTACTTTTTTTATTTTTTAGATTTATTTATTTATTTGAAAGACACAGAGAGAAGGAGAGAGGGAAACATAAAAAGAGATATACAGAGATCTTCCATCAGCTAGTTCACTCCCCAAGTGGCTGCAACTGCTGAGGCTGGTACAGCTGAAATAGGGAGCCAGGAACCTCTTCCAGTTCTCTCATGTGGATGCAGGGGACAAGCATCTGGGCCATCCTGCACCACCTTTGCAGGCACATTAGCAGGGAGCAGGATCAGAAGTAGAGCACCTGAAATTTGAACTGACACCCACATGGGATGCTAGGTCAAGGCCCAAACATGTAAGCCACTGCACTAGGTCAAGGCCCAAACATGTAAGCCACTGCACTAGCCCCCATCCTATTATTTTTTAGTAATTATCCATTAAACCCCCCCCCCCTTTTCCCAATATAAGTCTCACTGATAAGAGAAATAATTCATCTTTTCTTCTGATGGAAAATACGGTAAACTGGTATAGCCAACTACTTCAACCTTGCTATAGTATGCTTTTCTGAGTAAAACATAGTTATTCTATACAGAACTCTTGTGAATTATAGGTGTTCTATTTGTTAGATCTTGCATATTGGTTTTCATATCTAAAATATATTTCACTAGCTAAATGCTATTGTATGGAATTTTGGAAGACCAAATTGAGATGAATTCCACCTTCCTTTTGCTCTGCCATTGATATTCTTCTGCATGGTTATGTAGCTGTTAATGGTTTTTGTAGATATGCAATAACTAGCAGTTTTATTGATAGTTTCTTGGTTACCAAAGTTGAACATATGCTAGGCTGTAAAGAAAGCCTCAAAAGGTAAAAAGAAAAAAGACTAAAAGTACTCAAATTGTTCTTTGAACAAAGTGGAACTACATTATAAATGAATATAAAGGAGATCACTATAAAATCTTATTTTGCATGCAAACTAACAACATTCCCTTAAGTATTCCACAGATCAAGCAATTATAATAAATATTTGAAAATATTTTAATCTATATTGTAGTGAAGATATAGAATCAAAACATATGGGTTGTTGCTAAATTGAAACTCAAAGGGAATTTCAAAACATGAAATGAATCTATTAGAGAGTAGAAATGACCAATGTTTCAAGTTTCCTTCACATGTTACTAGACAAAGAAAGAAAATTAAATTTTAAAAAGTTGAAGTAAATAAATAAATGAAAGATCAGTACAATAGAAATCAACTATTCCATTAAAATCAATGAATCGAGAAATTTGTCTTTGATAAACTCAAAATAAGACTGGGAAAACAAACAAAACAAAACAAAAAATATGCAATATCAAGACTAAAAAGGAAACAAAACTATAGCTAGTAAATACATTAAGAGAAAATAAGCTCATATGAATACATTTACAAAAATAAGTTTGACAATATGAATGCCATGAAAAGATATTTTAAAAATGTAAATAGTCAAATTTACTAAAGAAATTGAAGCTATTATTATTTTTTTACTTTTATTTAATGAATATAAATTTTCAAAGTACAGCTTATGGATTACAATGGCTTCCCCCCTCCCATAACTTCCCTCCCACACGCAACCCTCCCCTTTCCCGCTCCCTCTCCCCTTCCATTCACATCAAGATTCATTTTCAATTCTCTTTATATACAGAAGATCAGTTTAGTATATATTAAGCAAAGATTTCAACAGTTTGCCCCCACATAGCAACACAAAGTGAAAAATACTGTTGGAGTACTAGTTATAGCATTAAATAACAGTGTACACCACATTAAAGACAGAGATCCTACATAATACTTTTAAAATTAATTAATTTTCTATGCAATTTCCAATTTAACACCGGGTTGGTTTTTTTTTTTTTCATTTTCAATTATCTTTATATACAGAAGATCAATTCAGTATATACTAAGTAAAGATTTCATCAGTTTGCACCCACACAGAAACACAAAGTAAAAAATACTGTTTTAGTACTAGTTATAGCATCACTTCACATTAGACAACACATTAAGGACAGATCCCACCTGAGGAGTAAATACACAGTGACTCCTGTTGCTGACTTAACAATTTGACACTCTTGTTTATGGCGTCACTAATCTCCCTAGGCGCTAGTCATGAGTTGCCCAGGCTATGGAAGCCTTTAGGGTTCACCGACTTTGATCTTATTCCGATTGGGTCATAGTCAAACTGGAAGTTCTCTCCTCCCTTCAGAGAAAGGTCCCTCCTTCTTTGATGGCCCTGTTCTTTCCACTGGGATCTCACTCACAGAGATCTTTCATTTAGGTCTTTTTTTTTTTTTTTTTTTTTTTTATCCAGGTGTCTTGGCTTTCCATGCCAAAATTACTCTCATGGGCTCTTCAGGCAGATCCGAATGCCTTAAGGGCTGATTCTGAGGCCAGAGCGCTGTTTAGGACATCTGCTATTCTATGAGTCTGCTTTGTATCCCGCTTCCCATGTTGGGTCATTTTTTTTCCCTTTTTGATTCTATCAGTTAGTATTAGCAGACACTAGTCTTGTTTGTGTGATCCCTTTGACTCTTAGACCTTTCAGAGTCATCAATTGTGAACAGAGTTTGATCACTTGAGATGGCATTGGTACATGCCACCTTGATGGGATTGTATTGGAATCCCTTGGCACGTTTCTAACTCCACCATTTGGGGCAAGTCTGATTGAGCATGTCCCAAGTTGTACATCTCCTCCCTCTCTTTTTCCTACTCTTATATTTAACAGGGATCACTTTTCAGTTAAAATTTAAACACCTAAGAATAATTGTGTGTTAATTACAGAGTTCAACCACTAGTACTAGAACAACAACAACAACAACAAATACTAAAAAGGATAAAGTATTACATTGTACATCTATAGTCAGGACAAGAGCGGATCAGGTCATTGTTTCTTATAGTGTCCATTTCACTTCAATAATTTTCTCCTTTGGTGCTCAGTTAGTTGTCATTGATCAGGGAAAACAAATCATATTTTTCTCTTTGGGACTGGCTTAATTCACTCAGCATGATGTTTTCCAGATTCCTCCATCTTGTTGCAAATGACCGGGTTTCATTGTTTCTTACTACTGTATAGTATTCTGTGGAGTACATGTCTCATAATTTCTTTATCCAGTCTACTGTTGATGGGCATTTGGGTTGATTCCAGGTCTTAGCTATTGTGAATTGAGCTGCAATAAACATTAATGTGCAGATGGCTTTTTTGTTTCCCAAATTAATTTCCTTTGGGTAAATTCCAAGGAGTGGGATGGCTGGGTTGTATGGTAGGGTTATGTTCAGGTTTCTGAGGAATCTCCAGACTGACTTCCATAGTGGCTTAACCAGTTTGCATTCCCACCAACAGTGGGTTAGTGTCCCTTTTTCCCCACATCCTCTCCAGCATCTATTGTTGGTAGATTTCTGAATGTGAGCCATTCTAACCGGGGTTAGGTGAAACCTCATTGTGGTTTTGATTTGCATTTCCCTGATTGCTAGTGATCTTGAACATTTTTTCATGTGTCTGTTGGCCATTTGGATTTCCTCTTTTGAAAAATGTCTATTGAGGTCCCTGGCCCATCTCTTAAGTGGGTTTTTTGTTTTGTGTTTGTGGAGTTTCTTGATTTCTTTGTAGATTCTGGTTATCAACCCTTTATCTGTAGTATAGTTTGCAAATATTTTTTCCCATTCTGTCGGTTGCCTATTCACTTTCCTGACTGTTAGTTTTGAAGTACAGAAATTTCTCAATTTGATGCAATCCCAAATGTTAATTTTGGTTTTGACTGCCTGTGCTGCTGGGGTCTTTTCCAAGAAGTCTTTGCCTGTACCTATATCTTACAGGGTTTCTCCAATGCTCTCTAATAATTTGATGGTGTCAGGTCATAGATTTAAGTCTTTAATCCATGTTGAGTGAATTTTTGTGTAAGGTGAAAGTTAGGGGTCTTGCTTCATGCTTCTGCACGTGGAAATACAATTTTCCCAGCACCATTTATTGAATAGACTGTCCTTATTCCAGGGATTGGTTTTGGATCTTTGATCTAATATAAGTTGGCTGTAGATGTTTGGATTGATTTCTGGTGTTTCTATTCTGTTCCATTGGTCTATCCATCTGTTTCTGTACCAGTTCCATGCTGTTTTGATAACAACTTCCCTGTAGTATGCCCTGAAATCTGGTATTGTGATGCCTCCGGCTTTGTTTTTGTTGTACAAGATTGCTTTGGCTATTCAAGGTCTTCTGTGTCTCCATATGAATTTCAGCTTCATTTTTTCCAGATCTGAGAAGAATGTCTTCGGTATCTTGGTTGGTATTGCATTGAATGTATAAATTGCTTTTGGGAGAATAGACATTTTGATGATATTGATTCTTCCAATCCATGAGCATGGAAGATTTTTCCATTTTTTGGTATCCTCTTCTATTTCTTTCTGTAAGGTTTTGTAGTTTTCATCGTAGAGATCTTTAACGTCCTTGGTTAAGTTTATTCCAAGGTATTTGATTGTTTTTGTAGCTATTGTGAATGGGATTGATCTTAGAAGTTCTTACTCAGCCATGGCATTGCCTGTGTATACAAAGGCTGTTGATTTTTGTGCATTGATTTTATATCCTGCTACTTTGCCAAACTCTTCGATGAGTTCCAGTAGTCTCTTAGTAGAGTTCTTTGGGCCCCCTAAATAAAGAATCATATCATCTGCAAAGAGGGATAGTTTGAGTTCTTCCTTCCCAATTTGTATCCCTTTAATTTCTTTTTCTTGCCTTATAGCTCTGGCTAAAACTTCCAGAACTATATTGAATAGCAGTGGTGAGAGTGGGCATCCCTGTCTGGTACCAGATCTCAGTGGAAATGCTTCCAACTTTTCCCCATTTAATAGGATGTTGGCCGTGGGTTTTTCATATATTGCTTTGATTGTATTGAGGAATGTTCCTTCCATACCCAGTTTGCTTAGAGTTTTCATCATGAAAGGGTGTTGTATTTTATCAAATGCTTTCTCTGCATCTATTGAGAGAATCATATGGTTTTTCTTCTGCAGTCTATTAATGTGGTGTATCACGTTGATTGTTTTGCGAATATTGAACCATCCTTGCATACCAGGGATAATTCCCATTTGGTGTGCGTGGATGATCTTTCTGATGTGTTGTTGCATTCTATAGGCCAGAATTTTATTGAGGATTTTTGCATCTATGTTCATCAGGGATATTGGTCTGTAATTCTTTCAATGCTGCATCTTTTTCTGGCTAAGGAATTAAGGTGATGTTGGCTTCATAGAAAGAATTTGGGAGGATTCCCTCTTTTTCAATTGTTCTGAATAGTTTGAGAAGAATTGGAGTTAGTTCTTCTTTAAATGTCTGGTAGAATTCAGTGGTGAATCCATCTGGTCATGGGCTTTTCTTTGTTGGGAAGGCCTTTATTACTTTTCAATTTCTGTCTCAGTTATGGGTCTCTTTAGGTTTTCTATGTCTTCCTGGCTCAATTTGGGTAGGTTGTGTGTATCCAGGAATCTTTCCATTTCTGATAGATTTCCCTGTTTGCTGGCATACAAGCCCTTGTAATAATTTCTGATGATTCTTTTTATTTCTGTGGCGCCTGTTGTTACATTTCCTTTTTCATCTCTGATCTTGTTGATTTGGGTCTTTTCTCTTCTTTTTTTAGTTAGTTGGGCCAATGGGGTGTCAATTTTGTTTATTTTTTCAAAAAACCAGCTCCTCAGCCTGCACCGTGGCTCACTAGGCTAATCCTCTGCCTTGCAGCACTGGCACACCGGGTTCTAGTCCCGGTCAGGGCACCGGATTCTGTCCCAGTTGCCCCTCTTCCAGGCCAGCTCTCTGCTGTGGCCAGGGAGTACAGTCGAGGATGGCCCAAGTGCTTGGGCCCTGGACCCCATGGGAGACCAGGATAAGCACCTGGCTCCTGCCATCGGATCAGTGCGGTGCACCGGTCGCAGCATGCCAATCGCGGCGGCCATTGGAGGGTGAACCTATGGCAAAGGAAGACCTTTCTCTCTGTCTCTCTCTCTCACTGTCCACTCTGCTTGTCAAAAACAAATAAACAAACAAACAAACAAAACAAATAAACAAAAAAAAAACAAACCAGCTCCTCGTTTGGCTGATTTTTTGTAATTTTTTTTTTTTTTTGGATTCAATCCTGTTGATTTCTTCTCTGATTTTAATTATTTCTCTTCTCCTACTGGGTTTGGGTTTGGTTTGCTGCAGATTTTTTAGATCCTTGAGATGACTTGAAAGCTCATCTATTTGGTGCCCTTCCAATTTCTTGATGTAGGCACCTATTGATATAAACTTTCCTCTTAACACTGCTTTTGTTGTATCCCATAGGTTTTGGTATGTTGTGCTGTTATCCTCATTTACTTCCAGAAATTTTTTGATTTCTCTTTTAATTTCTTCTATGACCCATTGTTCATTCAGGAGTATGTTGTTCAATCTCCATGTGTTTGCATATGCTCTAGGGATTCCCGAGTTGCTAATTTCCAATTTCATTCCTTTGTGGTCTGAGAAGCTGCATGGTATGATTCTAATTCTTTTGAATTTGCTGAGACTTGCTTTATGGCCTAGTATGTGGTCAATCCTAGAGAAGGTTCCATGCTGAGAAGAATGTAAATGCTTTCTGTGTAGGATGAAAAGTTCTGTAGATATCTGTTAGATCCATTTGGGCTATAGTATGATTTAAATCTACTGTCTCCTTGTTGATCTTCTGTCCTGTTGATCTGTCTATCTCTGAGAGTGGAGTATTGAAGTCCCCCTGTACTGTTGTATTGGTGTCTAAGTCTCCCTTTAAGTCCGTTAACACATCTTTTAAATAAACCGGTGCCCTGTAATTACATGCATATACATTGATAATCATTATATCTTCCTGTTGAATGGATCTCTTCATCACTATACAGTGCCCCTCTTTGTCTCTCCTAACAGATTTTGTGGTTAAGTTTATGTTGTCTGATATTAAGATGGCTACACCCGCTCTTTTTTCATTTCTGTTGGCATGGTATATATTTTTCCAGCCTTTCACTTTCAGTCTGTATGCATCATTGTTGGAAAGATGTGTTTCTTGTAAGCAGCAAAAGGATAGGTTTTGTTCCTTAACCCAATCAGCCAATTGGTGTCTTTTAACTGGACAGTTCAGGCCATTAACATTCAATGTGACTATTGAGAAGGAGTAACTTTGCCCTGCCATTTGCCAAAGATATTTTCTAGTATATGGTTTGAGATTCTTGTGATCTTTTGCTGTGAGGTTTCATTCCTTTACCTTCTTTCATATTGATGACCGTGTTTCTGTGTTTCTGTATGTAACACATCTTTAAGCATCTTTTGCAGGGCTGGACGAGTGGCGACAAATTCTTTCAATGTCTGTTTGCTGTGAAAAGTCTTTATTTCACCTTCATTCGAGAGCTTTGCAGGATATAATATTCTGGGCTGGCAATTTTTCTCTCTTTGTACCTGGGCTATATCTCGCCATTCCCTCCTAGCCTGTAAGGTTTCTGCTGAGAAGTCAGCTGTGAGTCTAATTGGAGATCCTCTGAGAGTAATCTGATGTTTCTCTCTTGCGCATTTTAAGATCTTTTCTTTATGTTTATCTGTGGTGAGTTTGATTACAACATGTCGTGTTGAGGATCTCTTTTGTTCATGTTTATTAGGGGTTCTATAAGCTTCCTGTACTAGGATGTCTCTGTCATTCTCCAAACCTGGGAAATTTTCTGCTAGTATCTCACTAAAAAGGCCTTCTAATCCTTTCTCCCTCTCCATGCCTTCAGAATCTCCTAGGACCCGAATGTTCGGTTTTTTAATAGTATTCTGTAGATTCCCGACAATATTTTTTAGATTTCTGATTTCCTCTTCTTTTCTTTGGTTTGCCTGTTTCCTTTCCTGTTCTCTGTCTTCTAAGTCCGATATTCTCTCTTCTGCTTCGCCCATTCTGTTTTTAAGGCTCTCTAATGTGTTTGTCATTTGATCTATTGAGTTCTTCATTTCATTATGGTTTCTTGTCACTATCACAGTTTCATGTTCTACTAGTTGTTTCATTTCATTTTGATTCCTCCTTAATATTTCATTTTTGCGCGAGAGATTTTCTATCTTGTCCATTAAGGATTTCTGTAGTTCAAGAATTTGTTTTTGGGAACTTATTAATGTTCTTATCAATTTTCTGAGATCTGCTTCTTGCATTTCCTCTATCTCTTCATCTTCATAATCTTGCATTGGAGTGTCTTTTTCATTTGGGGGCATCATAGTGACTTCCTTGCTCTTGTTACCTTGGTTTCTGTGTTTGTTGTTTGGCATATTGTAGATAATTTATGTTTTTTTAGTTTTGCTGTGGTGTTTTTTTCTCATTATACAATGCCTCTAGAGTAAGTGGGCTGTCTGCTTTGATGGATCCTTAGAGGCTGTGATGGGTGTGGCCAGAGAGCTTTGTTTGATTCTTCAGGTTTAAGAGTGTGCCAAAGATGACTCACCCAGACTGTTCTCTCCCTCGCTTGCTCTCTCTTTTTCTTTCTTTCTTTCTTTTTTTTTTTGACTCAGTTGGGAAGTAATTCCGCACAGCTGAGTGGAATTGAGGGTAGCTGAAATCTAACCTCTGTGGGTATTCATTTGATCTAGCCCTGGGACCACACAAAGAGTTCATGCAGCCCTCAATGTGTTCTCAAATTTCTCCACAGTCCCAAGGTTACAGAGTTTGTGTACTCGGTGAGTTCGCTCACCCCCGCCCCCCTCGGATTTTCACAGTCTCAGATCGTTAGCTCCACCTACTTTCACTAGACTCTAACCTCCTGTTATTTCCCCTGACCAGAGTCAAGTTTTCTGCTTGGCTTCTGGTGGTTGCCACTTTACATATGTAAAATGGCCCTGCTCTTTGTCTTGCTCGGCTTTGTAAGGTGAGTGGAGAGAGAGGCTAATGTCCGTGCTGGTTCTCCTTATTAATTGTTTTTTTTTTCTCTCCTCAAGTCAGCCTGGTGAAATTTCCCCAGTGGGGTCTCAGGCCTCTGCCTTTCCCATCAATGTCTCGGATTTCTTAGGTTTTTGTCTTACCTCCCATTCCCGCGCTGGCGAGATTCTGCGGCTCGTCTCCCGTGGCTGGGCTTCCATGCGGTGGGCTCCCTGTAGGTGCTCTTGTCACATCCACAAGATCCTGAAGCGTTTCCTCTGCAGTGTTTTTCTTGGGTGTTTTCCTGAGGCTACAGTAACTCCACTTTTATTAAACTATCTTTTTCTGGACTATTGGTGCGCACCCTCACTATCCACCATCTTGGCTCCACCCGCTATTATTATTTTTTAAAATATTTTTTAGCTGGTGCCTCGGCTCACTAGGCTAATCCTCTGCCTGCTGCACTGGCACCCCGGGTTCTAGTCCTGGTTGGGGTGCCGGATTCTGTCCCAGTTGCTCCTCTTTCAGTCTAGCTCTCTGCTGTGGCCCGGGAGTGCAGTGAAGGATGGCCCAAGTGCTTGGGCCCTGCGCCTGCATGGGAGACCAGGAGGAAGCATCTGGCTCCTGGCTTTGGACTGGTGCAGCACGCTGCCATAGCGGCAATTTGAGGGGGTGAACCAATGGAAGGAAGACCTTTCTCTCTGTCTCTCTCCCTCTCACTGTCTAACTCTGGCTGTCAAAAAAAATTTTTTTAAAAGTGTTTTAAAGAAAATATTAAAATACCCATAACTTCACTCATAAGCTCATTCAAATATTTAAGAAACAAAATAAATATCCCCAAAGTCTTCCAGAAAATACAAATAGAATATATCCCAATACGTTTCTTAAGATTGAACAAAATTTGATATAAAATCCTTACAAAGATTTTATAAGGAAGAAAAGTTGCAGAATAACCTGTCTTTTCAGCAAACGTCCTAAATGAAATAATAAAGAGAGAAGGTAATTCTTCATGAATCTCTGAGGTTTCTGCATGTCATGCAAGTGAATTTTGTTCTGAATTATCATTTTTTCTGGATGCTTATTTAATGGATAGTCTTAGGACATAATCATATTTCTTTACTAAGCAAAGGAAGAGTAGGTTTGCCAGACCAAAACATTGGTCTCTAGCTTTTATCGAGAGAGAGAGAGAGACAGAGAGGAAGGTCTTCCTTTTTCCGTTGGTTCACCCCCCAAGTTGCCACTATGGCCGGCACGCAGCACCGATCCGAAGCCAGGAGCCAGGTGCTTCCTCCTGGTCTCCCATGCGGGTGCAGGGCCCAAGGACTTTGGCCATCCTCCACTGCCCTCCTGGGCCACAGCAGAGAGCTGGACTGGAAGAGGAGCAACCAGGACAGAATCCGGTGCCCCAACCGGGACTAGAACCCAGTGTGCCGGAGCTGCAGGTGGAGGATTAGCCTAGTGAGCCGCGGTGCCGGCCCCCACACCCAGCCCTTTTACATTGAAGGAATAGGGTATGTGAATGGGGAATTACTGACAAAAAGGATGAAAATGCAATTTCTGGAATGGAGCACATTAATTTTGTGGTACTGACAGAAGAGCAACAACTCTTGTATCTGGGCCAGGGATTCCTTAGACTCTTGGAAGTCTGAGAGACAGGGGGGCATTAATGATCTTTTGTCTTTTAGAGACACCCCTGGAGCTTCTCTTATGGAGGAAAACACCCTGTTAAGTATCTTCTAAATTTTGCAAGCATCTTCAGTGTTACTACATATGGGTATGCTAACACTGCCACAAGATTCCAACCACAACGTGATCACTGTTCTTAGCCTTATTGAGAAGGTCTATCAGAGACAGCAGGACATTGTGCACCTTCTGTATACCTCTTTTGAGTAACATTTCAACACAGATGTCATCCCTCACCTCCAATCTCATAGCCATTGCTCAATCATTTCATGGGAAAGAAATTCACCTGGCTTGTGCGTTAGACAGGCAAGCCAAGATGGACCAATCACCTTGGCAATCCTCTGACAATGAGGACTTGTCTCACTGATACATACTGAACTAGGAGCTCTAAGGTTTACCAACTGGAGGAGTAGCCATGTAGGTGTTGCTATGAAACTGTGGGTCCAGTGAATATTGTTCCTACTCCCGATGCCTCAACCTTTGTAACAACACTTTGCTTCCAAAGGCATGAGCTACCCTTTCAGACCTGAACTTCTTACATGGAAGCCAGGCATTAGTTTGACTCTTCCAAAACGGAGTAATTCGTAAAGAAACATCCATTAGAAGCTTTCAAATATTAGCAGATATACCACCAGCAGATCCTGTGACCCTCATGTTACTGTGGAGATCTCCATGAAATGAAACTAGCCTAAGTTAATAGAGGGGGCTCCCAAGAAGTTTATGTAGATCATTATGTATAGCTTTGTGGGGATTTATTCCTGTAATGGGGGTCTTGCAATTAAAATACAAGACATGAAATTTGTTCCTGACATCATGAGAAAAAAAAAGATACCTCCTCAGTTCTGGAAGACATTCAGGTGGTCCTCAGCCAACCAGACAGGTGTTTAACAGATAATATAATTGTCCCAGGCTTTCCATGTTCAAACTAGGACAGAGTATCTATTAAGCTAACACATAGTATGGTACCTAGATTTATGCCTGTGTTCAAGGGAAAAGTTAAATCTTCTAGTTAAAGAGAAAATGACCTGGATTTCTAAAGTAGACTCTCGTGGTTTATGAGATTTGTTCACCTGGTTGGGTCTGGAAATAAGGGAAGTATGGCTAGGGTGAATAGTTAAGTTGGCCTCATTTGGCTGCTTGAAGTCCCACTGGTAGTACCCTTATTTAAATGTAAAATGAAACAAATTGAGCGTATTTGTTCCCAGCCTTTGTTAGTGAGATTAATAAGAGTGAAATTCTCATGGAAAAATTTGCCAAAAGCCAAGACTTTGTAGCAATTACAGCTGAATAGTATTGGGAGAAAATTTTCCATACATCTTTTGCAGTTTTACACATCTCATGCATGAAGTATTAATTGACTTTTTGTTTGGCATTCTGTTTTCAAGGATATTTGCCTTAGAGGCCAGAGATCATATTATTCTATAGAGCAAAGTGTAACTTGCCTTCTACTCATTGTAAAGTATTTGAGTTCTGTTAATTTAGGGCTCCTCTTGCAATTCTCTCCACTTCACGTGTGCTTATCATCTACTCTGTTTGAACTACCCTGTGGTAATAGGAGCCAGAGTATCAAGGTGAATGCTGTTATTGTGAATAAAAAACATGCATTTACTAAGACCCAGACACCTCCTATTCAGACAGCAGGCTAACATCTTAGTCTAGAAAAGTAAAATCTCAGACATCTAACATCCCATGATAATTAAAAAATTCAATCTAGCAGTCTACTAAAACAGTAATCTATTAGAATAAAAAAGTTTTAGTATATCACCTCACCCCGGTTAGGATGGCTTACATACAGAAATCTACCAACATCAAATGCTGACGAGGATGTGGGGGAAAAGGAACACTAACCCACTGTTGGTGGGAATGCAAACTGGTTAAGCCACAATGGAAGTCAGTTTGGAGATTCCTCAGAAACCTGAATATAACCCTACCATACAACCCAGCCATCTCACTCCTTGGAATTTACCCAAGGGAAATTAAATTGGCAAACAAAAGAGCTGCCTGCACCTCCATGTTTATTGCAGCTCAATTCACAATAGCTAAGACCTGGAATCAACCTAAATGCCCATCAACAGTAGGCTGGATAAAGAAATTATGGGACATGTACTCTATAGAATACTATACAGCAGTAAAAAACAATGAAATCTGGTCATTTGCAACAAGATAGAGAAATCTGGAAAACATTATGCTGAGTGAAATAAGCCAGTCCCAAAGGAACAAATATATGTTCTCCCTGATCAGTGACAACTAACTGAGCACCTAAAAGGAAACCTGTTGAAGTGAAATGGACACTATGAGAAATAATGACTTGATCAGCCCTTGTCCTGAATGTCGAGGAATAACTTACTACTTTATTCCTTTTTGTATTTTTTCTACTTAATACCATTGGTTGAACTCTTTATTAACACACAGTTATTCTTAGGTGTTTAAATTTAACTGAAAAGTGATCCCTGTTACATATAAGAGTGGGAATAAGAGAGGGAGGGGATGTATAATTGGGCACATGCTCAATCGGACTTACCCCTAATGGTAGAGTTAGAAATGTGTCAGCGGATTCCAATTCAATCCCATCAAGGTGGCACGTACCAATGCCATCTCACTAGTCAAAGTGATCAGTTTCAGTTCATAATTGATCATAATGATAGGATTAAGAGTCAAAGGGATCACATAAACAAGACTAGTGGCTGCAAATACTAACTGATAGAATTAAGAAGGAGAGAACTATCCAACATGGGAAGCGGGATACACAGCAGACTCATAGAATGGCAGATGTCCTTAATAGCAATGTGGCCTCAGAATCAGCCCTTAAGGCATTTGGATCTGGCTAAAAAGCCCTTGGGAGTATTTCAGGTATGGAAAGCCAAAATACTCTGTCAAAAAAAGAAAAGTGACCTAAATGAAAGATCTCTGCAAGTGAGATCCCAGTGGAAAGAATGGGCCATGGAAGAAGGAGGTACCTTTCTCTGAAGGGAGGAGAGAACTTCCACTTTAACTATGGCTTTGTCTAAATAAGATCAGAGTTGGCGAACTCAAGAGGCATCCATAGCCTTGGCAGCTCATGATAAGAGCCTATGGAGATTACTGACGCCATAAATAGAATGTCAATTGTTGAATCAACAACAGCAGTCACTGTGCACTTACTCCCCATGTAGGATCTCTGTCCTTAATGTGTTGTACTATGTGAATTAATGGCATAGCTAGTACTCAAACAGTACTTTATACTTTGTGTTTCTGTGTGGGTGCAAACTGTTGAAATCTTTACTTAATTATACTAAATTGATCTTCTGTATATAAAGATAATTGAAAATGAATCTTGATGTGAATGGGATGGGAGAGGGAGTGGGAGATGGATGGTTGCAGTGGGAGGGAGGTTTTGGGGGGAAAAACCCCTATATTCCAGAAGTTGTACTTTGGACATTTATATTTATTAAATAAAAGTTTAAAAAGTTTAGTGTAGTAATATAAGGATTATTTACCACTCAAAAGTCAGTATAATTCATCACATTAGAGGATAAGTGTAGATAAACATGACTAGATGGATGTACTAAAATATTTGATGAAATTCAATACTCATTCGTAATGAAAAACCACAAATACCTTTAGTAAACTGTAAGTAGAATAAGACCTATTTTACATGATGGGTATCTACAAAAGACTTAAATAAAAAATTTTTATGGTGAAATGTTGAAAGTTTTGTAAGTGAGACTAGGTCCTTCCAGCTACTGTTAATGATATTAAGCATTATGTTGAAGGCCCTGGAAGATGTAATATAGCCAAAGGAACAAAAACAAAAAGAGAACAAAGAAGAATTAAATATGTAGATAAAAAGTATGAAGAGTAGAGGGAATGAATAAAGCTATTATTATTTGCAAAAGACTTGTTAGTGTTAGCCGAAAAACTCAGAAGCAGTAATAAACTATTAGAATTGATAAGTGAATTTAGCAATTTGGTTGCATGCTGGTCCATATACAAATATCTATAGTATTCCCATATGCCAGAATTAAAAAGCAGGAAATACAAATCTTAAAGTGATGACACTGACAATAGCACACCAAAAAAATCAAATACCTGAGAACCTATTCAAGGAAAATAAATTAAATGCGTTACTATTCTCTAAAATATGTGAAATTAATAAGACATAATGCCTTCTGTTGGAAAGGGTTTTGAACCACAAGAACTCCTGCACACTGCTTGATGGAGTGTAAATTTGTATAATTCTTTTGAAATGCTTTTTGATAGTGTCTGCCACTTCTGAGCAAATATGTACACTAGAAATGCACACCTAATTTCAGAAAAGGAAATACATGAGAGTATTCGTCATTGCACCATCTGTAATGTTCCCAAAGTGGAAAGTACCCAGTTGCTTCTTAATAGTCATATAGATAAATTTTGATACATTTATATAGAGCAGGGTTTGCCAGTTTTTTTTCCTATAGAAGAATGGATAGTAAGTAGGTGTTGTGGGCAATGGAGTTTCATATATTAAAACTCCACAACTCTACTATTGTAGCACAAAAAGAGCCATGGGCAATATAAATATGAAGGAGTATGGGAATATTCCAATTGAAAAGTTATAGATGCTGACATTTGAATTTCATATAACTTCCACATGTCATAAAGCTGTATCTTCTTTTGTTTTTATTATAATCCATTAAAAATATAGAGGGGCAGAACTGTGATACAGTGGGTTAAGCCACTTCTTAGTTCCCTCATATCCCAGATAGGAGTGCCTGTTCAAGTACCAGCTGCTCTGCTTCCAATCCATCTTTTTGTGAATGCATCCTAGGAGGCAGGGGATGATGGCTCAAGTACCTGGGACCAGCCCAACCACATGGGACACACAAATTAGGTCAGGGCTCCTGGCTTCAGCCTGGCACAGCCCTGGTTTTGTGGGCATTTACAGAAAGAACCAGAGGATGGAAAATCTTTCTCTGTCTCTTCCCTTTCCCTTCTCCCTTTATCTCTCTGCCTTTAAAGTAGATGAAAAAAAAAAACCATAAAACAATAAAAATGTAGAAATCATCTTTTAAGTGATACGAATACAGATAGTGAGTTGATTGTGCCAACTTTTGACCTAAAAGAATTCTGCATAGTGATGAGAATGAAGAAAACTGCAACTTTAGTCAACAATATGGAAAAATCTATAAACGATGCTCAGTGAACGAAATTTATACAAAAGAGAACAAAACTGTATGATTCCTTTTATATAAACTTCATAATAGGCAATACTAATTTACTTTGTTAGAAATTACATTAAGGGGCTGGTGTTGTGGCATAGCGGTAAAGCCACCACCTACAATTCTGGTATCCTGTATGTATGGACGCCTGTTCAAGTCCCTCTTGCTCCACTTAGAATCCAGCTTCGTGCTAATGGACCTGGGAAAAACAATGAAGAATGGCCCAAGTGTTTGAGCCCCTGCCACCCACATAGGAAACCTGGAAGAAACACCTGGCTTCAGCCTGGCCCAGCCCTAGCTGCTGTGACCTCTTAGGGAAGGAACCAGCAGATAGAAGATTGATCTCTCTCTCTCTGACTTCAAATATAAATAAATCATTTTTAATAAAGAAATTTACACTAATAGTTACACCTGGCAGCAGCAGTTCAAAGGTGACATGAATGGGGCTTTGGTAATGTATCATGAAATGTATGCTGGTTACGAGGAGTGGTGACCTTGGGAAAACTTATACTACTCTGAGTTATTAATTATGTGTTCATATATTTGTTATGATTTAATTAAAGTTCAAAATACATACTATATATAAATGTATATGCTTTAAAATTTCTATCATCTTATTTTTCTTTTCTTTAGGGAAAATGTTTTCCCTTTCACTGGTTAAAAACTCTGAGAGCCCTGTGATTTTTCTACTCTCTCTTGGGTAGTAGATAGTGCTGTGCCAATTGCAGATTTTATTCACAAACTGTCATATATTAATAACACATCCATCTGTATGAATGTAAGCTTCTTTCATCCCAACCACTAAGTA
The DNA here is from genome assembly GCF_033115175.1 of Lepus europaeus. NCBI lineage: Eukaryota > Metazoa > Chordata > Mammalia > Lagomorpha > Leporidae > Lepus > Lepus europaeus. Next base: position 127,323,272 of record NC_084828.1, read on the forward strand.
TACTCTACAGAGAATCACTATCTGGTTTCAGCCACCAAAATGTTTAGTTTATTTCTTTTATTACTTCCATTCCTCCCATTTGCCAGTAATTCTTAAGGATCATTTGAGTTGAAGCACAGAAGGATAGAGAATGAAGCACAGGAAGTTCTGATTTGGCAGGCATTGTTATATGGCTTTGGGCTGTGGAAACCAAACCGAGCTGCTTCCACAAGTGCCCTGGACAGGTTTTGCAAACTCTGCTGCTAGGATCTCCCAGCTTCAATTCTGTTGCTGGTGGTTAACTCTCTTTCTCTGGCCTTTGTTCTACTTTTGGCCTCTGGTTCTTCAGTTGTCTATTTTGAACCACTTTCTCCATTGAACTTTAACACAGCTTTGTGATCTTGGGAAGAAGTCAAACAGCCCAAGGTTTGCTCTCTTCCTGGCCTGGCCTACCTAGGCTCCACAATCAACTTGCATGTTTATTTTGCTCAAATTCACACTGGGAGCACAAGCACAGGTAAACCCAAAATAGCACCTCCCTTTCTTCATTCTGCTTGGCAGTCTGGCTTTCTTTCCCTCCAGTCTGATGAAAGTCAGACACCAGTTCCCTATCCTTTACAGATTCTAGAAGAGTCATCAAACTTGGGTAATGTTCCCGTTAGTACCATAGCTATAGGCTTGAGGAGGAAGAGAGCATTCCCTGTCTTCTTCACTCCCCTTCTCTCTCTCACTCTGTTTCTGTGTGTAATTTTGTGTATGTGGGCGAGTGGGGACTCACACATGGTGTCAGTTCTCTACAAAGAAATCTCTCTTTTTTTATCTTTTATTTAATGAATATAAATTTCCAAAGTACAGCTTATGGATTACAATGGCTTCCCCCCCCCCATAACTTCCCTCCCACCCACAACCCTCCCTTTTCCCACTCCCTCTCCCCTTCCATTCACATCAAGATTCATTTTCAGTTCTCTTTATATACAGAAGATCAGTTTAGCACATATCAAGCAAAGATTTCAACAGTTTGCCCTCACATAGCAACACAAAGTGAAAAATACTGTTGGAGTACTAGTTATAGCATTAAATCACAGTGTACAGCACATAAATGACAGAGATCCTACATGATATTTTTAGAAAAAAAAATTGATTAATTTTCTATGTAATTTCCAATTTAACACCAAGAAATCTCTTTGTATATTGTCACCTCTCCAGCTCCTGACCCTTTTCATACACCCTTAACAGAAGGGACGTTTTAGAGTTGTGCAACCAGTTTCTAAAGGTTCCTTTGAAAGTCTACAGCTGTACATGTTGGGTTATTTCACAACTCACTTGGTACAATTCCTTTAAATATTCTGTTATAAAAATAAAACAGAGCCAAAAAAGAGAAGTTATCTACACTGTTAGAAAGTTATTAGGATAATTCCACTGATTTCTAAAATACTATATAAAATAAAATATTTATTTAATTATACTAAGTTAAATTCTCAAGATATTTGACAATTCTAATTTCAACAGAGCTATTATTTTCAACATATTCTTGTTTGGTAGTTCAGATTAGTATCTTATTTTTGTTTCAGATTACACTTATTTGATGTTAGTGAGGTTGAACAGGCTGTTCATGTTCACCTAAGATAACTTGGTTGAAAAAAATAGCTTGATTGTTCTGATCCTGAAGATTTGGCTATCTGTATCTGCAGATCTTCACAATGAAATTGGCTAAAAATACAGGGTAAAAGGCTTTTTAAAAACCCATGTTGTTAGACTTATTGCATTATAATAGTGTAACAAATTATTCTTGTGAATTCAAACATTCTTTTTGATCTCATAAACTATCTCAGGGCCCTAAATTCTATTCAGAATAAAAAGAATTTTGATCTAATACTTGGAGGTAATATCTACCACAAATATCTAAATCAATTCCATAAATTAAGTGAATCACTGAAATTGTGTGTTTGAGCCTCTTGGAGAGATTTCATAATCATAGCGGCTACCTTAGCTTCTAATTTGCAAGAAGCCTAAACAGTTGAGGCCAGGGGCACACAATGGTTACCTACTTTAAGAGTGGCAAATATCTTAACAGATGCCATTTCAAGATTTAATATTTCTCCATATATAAAAATGATACTACATTAAAGTCAAAAAATGCAGCACTTTTTTTGTCAGGTAATGTGCTACTTATCACAGTATTTCCTTGACACTTTTATCCTTACACCCTTTAATTTCTAAATTGATGTATGTTCATTGGAAATATTCAAACAACAATTTTAAAACTTTAATATCTTAGGAAGATAGTTAATTTTTGATTAGTTAAAATAAATTCTAGAAAACATGCTGAAGTGAAGGGTAAGCATGGAATTCAGGAATTGAGAGGGGGTTGGGGATTTCCTAGTGAAATGGAAGAGTGCTAAGTCTTGCTGTGAAGTTAAAGCTCACCAGAAGTATTTAGGATAGTTGATCTTTTCCTAAGTTATTATTTATTTTGCTTTCTTTCTTGCTTTATCAGACTTTTTGAAGTATTTGTGATCATTGTCAATATTATGTTATAACAGGATTAGTTCTGGAAACTTTGAAAATATTCATTATCCTTATACTTCAAAGTTATGTTAGCCGAGTAAAAATTCTTGGCTAACCTGGATAGTCTCTCTCCTCACCCCCCGCCATTTCCCACTATCTATTATTTTCCCGTATCCTGATTTATGCCCTGGAAGTAGATATCTCTAGTGTACAATACCCCAGGTTCTTGTGTTTTGGCTTCTGGTTGATTGGTTTAGTGAGAGGAACCAGCAGAAGACTCAAGGGCAGAAAGCAGAGTTGAGGGATTTGTTGCTTGCCCACCTTCACATCCTTGGCAACCTCTATGCTAAGATATGTCTTTGAAAGTATCTGTTTTCTTCTATGGACATAGCACCTGTTATGTGGTCCTTCTCATTGTCTTAAGTTATATTCTTTCTTCTTCTCACCATGTGAAGTTTACAGATAGCAATATCTTCCCACTGCTGCTATTCACTGGGGGTTTTATTATTCCTTGCTGATTAACCATGCACATCTCCTTTTATTTTGATTTTCTACATAACCCCCCTTGATATTTCTTGGAATTTCTTTTGTTTATCATGTTTTTCATGCTGGGGACTTGGAAAAATTTTCAGTTGCACTACTCCTTTCCCTTAGAATTTTGTAAATCTTATTCTGTTGTCTTCAGGCTTTATTGTTTCTATGAAGAAATCTTCTGTGCTTCCTCCCCCAAGCCCTTGTTAATATTTTAATGTTTATGTATTTATACGTGAATAATTATTCATTCTAGAACTTCACCAAAAATTCCATAGTGTTGATAAATTGAAGTTAATATTTTCTGCAAATGCCCTTATAGTCTTCAGAATACTATCCATTGTATACATTTTTGTATTGTTAATAATCTTCTCAACTTCAAACTCAGTTCTCTTAGACTGCTTTTCTCAATGGGTTTGCCACCAGAACACAGATACAATGAAAACCAATGCTAAATCAAAGCCAAAATGGGAAAGGAAAACATTCATATCAACATTATCGCACTGAATATGTAGATTCAGGCAAGTCTACCAGTACTGGCCTTCTGATCTCCAAATGTGGTGAGGTTGAGAAAAGAGACAGCAAAAAAATGTGAAAAGATAACTTGTGATATGAGAAAGGGCTCTTTCAAGTAGATCTGGGTCCTGAATAAACTGAAAACTGTGAGTGTGATGTTACCATAGACATCTCCCAGTAGAAACTGAGACCAGTGAGTATTGTATGACTATCACTGATGCCTCAGAACATAGACTTTTTTTTCATTTTTTAAAAAAATTATTTGACAGATAAAGTTAGACAGAGAGAGATAGAGACAGAGAGAAAGATCTTTCTTCCGTTGGTTCACCCCCAAATGGCCGCTATGGCTGGAGCTACTCTGATCCGAAGCCAGGAGCCAGGAGCCAGGTGCTTCCTCCTGGTCTCCCATACAGGTGCAGGGCCCAAGCACTTGGGCCATCCTCCACTGCCTTCCCGGGCCACAGCAGAGAGCAGGACTGGAAGAGGAGCAACCGGGACTAGAACCCAGTGCCCATATGGGATGCCGGCACTGCAGGTGAAGGATTAACCAAGTGAGCCATGGAGCTGGCCCCAGAGACTTTGTTAAAAACATGATTTATTCATGCTTCAGGATGACTGTGCTGTCCTAATTGTTGCTGCTGGTATCAGTTAAGCTGGCAACTCCAAAAATGGAAAATCCATGAGCATAGCATTCTGGTTTATATACTGGGTATGAAGCAACTAATTGTTGGTGTTAACAAAGTGGATTCCACTGAGCCGTGCTATAGCTGGGAGAGATATGAAGAAACCATTAAGATGCACCTCCATTAAGAAAATTGACCATAACCTTGACATGGTAACATTTGTGCAAATTTCTGATTAAAGTGGGGATACCATGCAGGAGCCAAGTGCTGATATGCCTTCATTGGAGGAGTGGGAAGTCACCTGCAAAGATGAGAATGCCAGTGAGGCCACACTATTTGTAACCCTGGATTATTTCCATGTGTTCTACTGCCAACTTGTCCAACAGACAAGCCCTCTTTTCTACAACTACACGTCTATAGAATTGATGACACAGGTACTTTCTCTGTAAGTTGGCACGGTGGTCACCTTTGCTCCAGGAAACATTACTACTGAAGGAAAAGTTGATGGAAATGCACTATGAGACTTCAAGTGAAGCTCTTTCTGGGGATAATGTGAGATGCAATGTCAAGAACATGTCAATCAAAGATTCTCATTGTGGTAATGTTGCTCATGTCAACAAAAAGGACTCAGCCATGGAAACAGCTGGATGCACTGTTCAGGTGGTTATCCTGAACTATCTCGGCCAAATCAGTGCTGACTGGACCCCTGGGTTGGCACACAGTTCATATTGCTTCCACATTTGCTGAACTGAAGGGAACGATGGCTGTTCTGGTGAGAACCTGGAAGGTGCCCTAAATTCTGGAAATTTGGTGACAGTACATTGGTTTGGTTGATTTGGTTCCCAGGGAGGCTGTCTGTAATGAGATCACCTCTGACCATCCTCCTCTGTTGTTTTGCTGTGCATGGTATGAGACAGACAGTTGCTGTGAATGCCATCAGAGTAGTGGGTGAGAAATCTGCCCAGAAATCTCAGGAGTCTAAATGAATATTATTAGTAGTACCTACCACCCCATCTGAATTAATGATGGAAGACCAGTCTTAGGATGATTGGTCACAAATGACCATTGAAGTAAAATAGTAAAAGAACTGGTTAATGATAATGTTACATCATAAAACCTTCAGAAGTAAAGGAGAAGTTTTTGTGTATCATTTCTCTGTTTCTGGGGGAAAGTTTTAAGTAAGAAGTTTTTATAAATTAGTAGTTTTTACTGGCAACAATGTGGCAAAAAGATCTGTCACAGAATTTTTTAGACCCATTAAAACAAAGTTTAATGTGAAAAAATACTCTTAATCTCTATTTATTGTTTCCCATCCATCCATTTTCATTCTCAAATGGAATTGTATAATTCTTATTCTTTTCTTCTCTGTTACTATCTTGAACACTTTCCTTCATGTTCCCAATTAGGTTTCAGCCATGACTGTTCCTTTCTTCTTTAAATTTATATATTGGTTCTTCAGTAGAGTAGTGTTTTGTCCTTAATTGAATTACTTGGCTCAGTATTATTCATTATGTTGCCTTGGGGTAATGTCTCATTTTGTTGCATTGACTTCATTTTCTTTATAGTTTTTTTTTTTCTATTAACAAAACAAATTGTTACAGAATGTTTTCTTCTTTGGCCCATACTTCATTGTTTATTTATGTTTTACAATTGAATTTTTTCCTTCATCTCCCGCTCCACATTTTACAATGTTACACTATTTCTTTTAATCTTATCATATGTATTAAGGGCAATTATATTTATACTTTCTATTTGCCCCTGTACAGAAGAAGTGACTTGCTCTACGCTGGCCTTTACTTATCTGGGGTCAATTGGATTTCCATTCAGAGTGCCTGATGTTGTATCATGTGTTCTTATAGTCTATCTGTCACTTGAGGGTTCAGAGGACTAGGATTCAGCTGAGGACATGCCCTGCAGCTATTGATGGACGAGGTCTTTGATAGTTTTGATAAAATTTTGCAGTGACATTCATCCCAGTTTCATATATTTTAAGATTTGTTTATTTGTGAAGCAGAGTTACAGAGAGAGGGAGAGACAAAGAGAGAAGTCTTCCATCTCCTGATTCACTCCACAAATGGCTGCAATGGTGGGAGCTGGGCTGATCCAAAGCCAGGAGCAAGGAGTTTTTCCTGAATCTCCCTTGTAGGATCAGGGGCCCAAGCACTTGGCACATTCTGCCTTCCCAGGCCATTAGCATGGAGTTGGATCAGAAGAGGAGAAGCTAGAACTCAAACCAGTGTCCATGTGGGATGGGCTTAACTGCAGGTAAAGGCTTAACCTACTATGACATAGTGCTGGCCTCACCATTTTCATATTTCTGAAGGCTCACTGTATCACTCAGAGTTCAACCAGAGAAGCATAATCCTTAAGATAAACGCTTACAAGGTACTTCAAAATATACATCGGAAATGCGATTTTTAATGTTCATTTTCCATGTGCCACTTGAGGACCCCTTATATGTATACACATCTAGCCTCATGTGGCTGGTTAAGCACTTTCTCCAAAGCTGTTTTCCATACCTGATGCTACAGCTTAGAATGTTCAGAGCAATCAGTTAGGGAGGGAACATGGATGCAAATTGGTGGAGAATAAGAGCAAACTGGAATCCAAAAATAAAGGATGAGACTACATGAGAAGAACTAAAACCTGTATCATTTCTAGTTGCCTTTGGTTTTGGTGTCATGGGTGTCTGTAGAAGCCAAGTTCTTCCTCCCAGAACGAAACACACTCATGTGGCCCATTTGTCAGAGAATCTGGAAGAGATTAAAGAAAGCAAGGCATTTGCAGGTTCAGTTTCACAGCAAGATGAGTCAGCAAATTTGCAACATATCTGGGTATTATAAAATGGCTTCTGCTTCCCTTTTCCCTTTAAATATCTTAATATCTCCCTCTTGGAGCTCCTGACTAGAAGTACATAAGGAAGGGAATTCTAGAAAATATACCCTTGGATATTGGAATATTACCATCAAATAAAGTAGAACTTTTCCTTTACTGTTGATGAAATACAAATTTTATTTCCTATTTCATTTATTTTATCCTACAAGCCAATCAAGATAGCAACAAAACCTAAGCCACTGTGTTGCAAATTAAGTCATATTTGCATTTACAATGAGAAAGTAAAGAGAACAATAGCTCTATGATTTATTACTCTCCATATTTTAACTTTGCATTCAGATCCATGTATATCCACTCTAATATTTATTATTTTGTTCAGGGCTTTCTATGAAACTGGCCTTAATAAAGCTGTATTTCCTGGGTGCAAAGTAAGTGAAAACAGTTTTGGCCAACCTTAGCTTCCCTGGGTCTTTTTTTTCCCTTTTCTTTTATATAATCTTAAACAGTGAAGTCCTCAACAATGGGCTTCCCTGGAATTAACCTAATCTACCAAAAGCATTTGTGCTCAATGAAAAGCTTTGAAATTACTCAGATTAATTAGACTGGTATTTCAAAAACTACAATTAACATCCAACTGTGAAAAACACAATAGTGACTTAAAATGAAATCTAACTATTTATGTGAAAGCATAAGCAACATTCTGTTATGAAAAAAAATATTGCTGTTAAATGACTAAATAGTAAAGAAATATAAGGGAGGGCCAGTGCTGCGGTGTGGCTGGTAAAGCCACCATCTGAAGTGACGGCATCCCATATGGGCACCAGCACCAGTCTCAGCTGCTCCACTTCCGATCCAGCTGTGTGCTATGGCCTGGGAAAGCAGTAGAAGATAGTACTGATGTTGGAGACCCCAAGGAATCTCCTGGCTCTTGGCTTCAGATTGGCCCAGCTTCTGCCATTGGGGCCATTTGGGGAGTGAAGCAGTGGGTGGAAGATCTCTCTCTCTCTCTGCTTCTGCCTCTCTGTAACTCTGCCTTGCAGATAAATAAATAAATCTTCAAAAATAAAAGAAATATAAGGGAGTGAGCATTTGACTCTGAAGCTGTCACCTCTTTGGATGCCCATATATCACATCCAAGTGCCTGGTTGCAGTCCTGGCTCCTCTGCTTCTGCTCCAGCTCCCTGCTAGCGTATATCCTAGGAAGTAACAGTTGATTTCTCAGGTACTCCCTACCACCCATGTGGGAGGCCTAGTTAGAATTCTCCACTCCTGGCTTCAAACTTGCCCACTCCAGAATGTTGTAGGCATTCGGGGAGTGAACCAGGAAATGAAGATTTCTTTTCATCTGTCTCTTTGTTTTCCAAATAAAATGAAGAAAAACACATATGTGTGTGTGAATAATATATTATATATTATATACATATATTATATATATATATATTTCCTTTATTTAGCATCAGACTGAAGATTGATATTTCTGTAAGTAGCCAAGAACTTGCTCCATGGCAGGTCTATAAAGGAGACCTGGGTATGTTCCTGGCCTCTGGCTTCGAGCTAACCTGTTCCTGGCTGTTGCAGGCATTTGGGGGAGTGACCCAGTGTATGGAAGATCTCTCTCTATGTCTGTCTTGCTGCCTTTCAAACAATAAATAAATAAATTTTAAAACCAAATACATGAATCAAGCATCTTAAATCACCTATTTTTTTTTATCTGCCAGAATTGGCAATTGTCAGTTGTTAGTTGAATGTAATCAGAAAATAAAAAAATTAGGGACTTAATTGTAGCTTAAATCTTGGTCATATGATGCTGATCCTTGTACATAAACTAGCTGCAAAGCTTTTTATCTTCTGAGGGATTTAAAACTATTTTCTGTTCTTCAAATAAACAGTCTACTCTCTTTTCTGCATTTTGTAGACAGTAACACAGTCAAACCAATCAAAACAACCCAGTATAGAATGTGAAGTTTACCAAGATAAAGCCTTGGGCCTTCATTTTCTTATCGTGACTGAAGATAATAATACTACTGTCTGATTATCTCACAAGATTGTCAGAGTTCTCCAAAGTGATATATTTCAAAACTGCTTTGTAAAAATGAGCAAAGAACTATAATGTAATGCCATAGCTAACTCTGGGCCAGAAGAGTTTATTAAAGCTTTTTTTTAAGAGACCATAAAAAGTCCTTAAAATTGAAGTAGTTATCTTTCGCTCTCTGAGAAACAAAGGTTTGAATTTATATCTTCAGAGACTGAATTAAACTAGTAAAAACATCTTGACAAATAGATGCATACATGCTAAAAATGGCAATCTTCTGTCAATCAACCCACATATTAAAAGGTATTGAAATGGAAATTACAATAAACCTAGTTTTGGAGATTTTTAAAAAAAAATATTTAATTTGGAAGATAGAGTTACAGAGATGGAGAGACAGATCTTCCATTTGCTGGTTCACTCCCCAGATGCCTACAACAGCCAGGGCTGGTTCAGCCTGAGGCCAGGAGTCAGCAGCTTCATCCCCATCTCCCACAAGAGTGGCAGGGACTCAAACACTTGAGTAATCTTCTGCAGCTCTTTTCAGGCCCTTAGCAGAAGTTAGATAAGAAGTTGATCCACTGGGACTTGAACTGACACCCATATGGGATGCCAGGGTTACAGGCAGTGACTTTACCCACTATGCCACAATACTGGCCCCTAGGTTTTTTTTTTTTTAAGATTTATTTATTTATTTGCAAGCCAGAGTTACACAGAGAGAGGAGAGGTAGCGAGAGAGAGAGAAAGAGAGAGAGAGAGAGAGAGAGAGAGAGAGTTTTCCATCCGATGGTTCACTCCCCAGATGGCTGCAATGGCCAGAGCTGTGCTGATCTGAAGCCAGGAGCTTCTTCCGGGTCTCGCACACGGGTGCAGGGGCCCAAGGACTTGGACCATCTTGCACTGTTCTCCTAAGCCATAGCAGAGAGCTGGATGGGAAGTGGAACAGCCAGGACTAGAACCGGTGCCCATATGGGATGCCGGTGCTTCAGGGCAGGGTGGTAACCAGCTGCGCCACAGCGCCGGCTCCAGGGCCCCTAGTTTTTGCAGATCTTCATTGTCTTTATTTATAATTCTAGAATAAATCAACAGTTCAGAACCCACATTGTTCAGAATTCTCCTCTCCACTATATGGGCATATTATATTTATAGTTAGAGAAAAGGCAGTGACATACAGAGTATCAGAGTGAGCTACAAGCGATCTGATTGGTTACAACTTGGCACCTACCTTATTGTAGCACAATTTGAATAAGTGGCCATTTATGACTGGCTGAGACTCAAGTTATTGTAATAAAAACTGATTATGGTCCATTTGCACATGAAGTTCAGTTACAGTTCACTATTTATGGAGAAATCTTCTGTCCTGACTTACAATATGATAAAAACTAGAGATAGTTTTAGACCAATCTTGTCAGAGGCAATGAAATCTTACTCTACAAAATCAAGTTGGTGAGTTTTGGACATTCAGCTATTTATCAATATGGAAATTATATTTTACTTGGCCTACCCTTTCCATTTGCTTGAGATCGACTGTCACTGCTGTAACCTTCTGGGTTGTCCTCTTAAAGCAGTCTAAACTGAAGTAGTGTTGTATTTTTCCAGTGACTACAAAACTCAAGTTCTTCATTCACATGATAGAAAGATAGCTTAATAATTGTTGTGAAAGGCAATTGGCATCAACTGTTAAAGCATAATTTTCAAGATGTTTAAAATCATGGCTGTTTATGAAGATAAAAAGTAAGCATGTGTCAAAAATTTTATTTAAATGATCAATTTTTTAACTCATCAGTTAATGAGGGAACCAATGAAATATTAAAATCGGTTCAATTGGCTCTCCAGGAAACAAACAAGCAAAAGTTCTGATTTGTAGTGTCTGCTGATTTTTGCAATACATGTATGCCGACCATGTCTAATTTAAGCTATCAGCATGAGGTCAACTAACTATCCAAATTTCTGAAAACTAAATGATTGCTTTTTATAAGCCAGTCTGAGCTGGTTCCAGCACACCACTGTCACAGATATTTGTGCAATTTTTAAAAAGAATGCTAAAATATATAGGTTATGAGAGTAATTTAGGCATGGAAAGCCAAGACACTCTGGAAAAAAAAAAAGAAGAAGAAGAAGAAGAAGACCTAAATGAAGGATCTCAGCGAGTGTGATCCCAGTGGAAAGAACGGGGCCATCAAGGTAGGAGGTATCTTTCTCTGAAGGGAGGGGAGAACTTCCACTTTGACTATCACCCTATTGGAATAAGATCGAAGTCGGCGAACCCTAAAGGCTTCCATAGCTTTGGCAACTCATGACTAGAGCCTAGGGAGATTACTGACGCCATAAACAAGAGTGTCAAATTGTTAAGTCAACAACAGGAGTCACTGTGTACTTACATCCCATGTGGGATCTGTCCTTAATGTGTTGTCTAATGTGAAGTGATGCTATAACTAGTACTGAAACAGTATTTTACACTTTGTGTTTCTGTGTGGGTACAAACTGATGAAATCTTTACTTAGTACATACTGAATCGATCTTCTGTATATAAAGATAATTGAAAATGAAAAAAAAACTGGTGTTAAATTGTAAATTACATAGAAAATTAATCAATTTTAAAAAAATATCATGTAGGATCTCTGTCATTAATGTGCTGTACACTGTGATTTAATGCTATAACTAGTACTCCAACAGTATTTCTTTCACTTTGTGTTGCTATGTGAGGGCAAACTGTTGAAATCTTTACATATACTAAACTGATTTTCGGTATATAAAGAGAATTGAAAATGAATCTTGATGTGAATGGAAGGGGAGAGGGAGCGGGAAAGGGGAGGGTTGCGGGTGGGAGGGAAGTTATGGAGGGGGGAAGCCATTGTAATCCATAAGCTGTACTTTTGAAATTTATATTCATTAAATAAAAGATTAAAAAAAAGAAAAAAAAAGAAATTTGTTAATGTCTAAAGGAGAAAAAAAGTTGTTATTTTGCCAAAAGAGAGAATCTTCTTAATGATGGATTTATTTATTTTGAAAGTCAAAGTTACAGAGAGAGAGAGAGAGAGAGATCTTTCATCTGCTGGTTTACAACAGATGGTCACAATAGCCAGTGCTGGGTGAGGCTGAAGCAAGAAGCCAGGAGCCAGGAGTTTCATCTCGGTCTCCCACATGGGTGGCAAGGGCCCAAATGATTGGACCAGCTTCTGATGCTTTCCCCAGGTGGCTAGCAGGGAGCTGGATAGGGATTGGAGTAGCTGGGACTCGAACTGGCGCCAGTATGGGATGCTGGGATCATAAGCAACTGCTTTATTTGCTATACCACAACACTGGGCCCCAGAAATTCTTTTTATCTCTGTCACACAAAATCCATCAGTGAACTTCTGCCCTTATAAGGTTCTAAAATAATCCAATTAATAGAATTAAATCCAGAATTTCATTGAAAGAATGTCTAATAATCTATCTTTTTCCAATTATCAATATTTTCTGACAGAATTGTGTAGGCTTATAATAAATTAATGTTCCTCTGGCTACATCTTTATAAAATGAAGTTCTCTTGTTAGGCTGTGGAAGCAGGACTTATTTTGTAGTTTCCTTAGCTCTTCACAAGTATGAGACGTGGTAGGTGCTCAAAAGATGTTTGGTAAATTGATGAGTGTAATTTTGTAATGGGAAAGTAGAATTTCTCAACATGGACAATTTCTTTATTATTTTCTCACCTTTTCAATGTTTTTGCCAAGAAACAGGACTGTGCTCAATTAAGGAAAATATGCTTATTGGCCTCAAGGGAAAGTCTAAAGGCAATGAAAGCAAAAACTTTAAAGGCAATGAAAAATCTAGCATAAATGGTTGGAAACAGGGCAGGTCGTAAGATTATATAACAATTGAAACCTATTATTAGATAATTCTTTGGACTTTGATCTTCATTAATTATGAGAGTATGATATAGTATGTGATGAAAATATAAGTGATAATTTCTTATGGTGCAAGGCAGTTGAGGATGAAATTAATAAGATAAGACCGTATCTTGCCCCAGTGTTGACACATAGTGGACACTAGATATGTTTATTGTAACTGCAAAGTAGACAGAGAAACAGAAAGAGAACCAAGTTGAGTGTCCTCTTAGAAGCTAAACACAGGAGTGTTTCCCAGGAGAGGGTGTGACCACCGAGCTCTGTGTTATGCAGTTAACAGATTACATAAGAAGGACTGAAAAGTGAGAAATTGTATTTAATAATACAGAACTACTCGATAAATGGACAAAAGCAGTTTCAGTGGAGCCATGATGAAAGGCTTTTGTAATGAGTCAGAAAATGGAAGGAACAATGGAGAGAGAACATTTAGACAATTCTCTAAAGTTTTACTTTGAAGTAAAATAGAAAATCAAAGTTTCTTAGTCTTTTCATGCTTCTATAATAAAATCCTCTTTTTAAAATTTATTTGACAGGTAGAGCTACAGACAGTGAGAGAGAGAGAGACAGAGAGAAAGGTCTTCCTTCTGTTGGTTCACCCCTCAGCTGGCGTGCTGCACTGATCCAAAGCCAGGAGCCAGGTGCTTCCTCCTTGTCTCCCATGCAGGTGCAGGGCCCAAGCACTTGGGCCATCCTCCACTGCCTTCCCTGGCTACAGCAGAGAGCTGGACTGGAAGAGGAGCAATTGGGACTAGAACCTGGAGCCCATAAGGGATGCCGGCACCGCAGGCAGAGGATTAACCAAGCGAGCCATGGCGCCGGCCCCAAATCCTCTTTTAAAAAATTATTTATACAAAGGGAACAAATTTCATATGTACATTTTAAAAAAAAGATTTATTTATTTATTTGAAAGGTGAAGTTAGAGAGAGAGAGAGAAATAGAGAGACAGAGAGAGAGAGAGAGGTCTTCCATCTGCTAGTTCCCTCCTCAAATGGCTGCAGTGGCCAGAGATGGGCCAATCTGAAGCCAGGAGCCTGCAGCTTCTTCCAAGTCTCTCACATGGGTGCAGGGGCCCAAGCACCTAGGCCATCTTCCACTGCTTCCCCAAGCAATAGCAGAGAGCTAGATCAGATGTGGAGCAGCTGGAACTCAAACTGGTGCTCATATGGGATGCTGGCACAGCAGGCAGCAGCTTTTCCCACTATGCCACAGTGCTGGCCCCCTTTTATACAGTTTTTTTTTTTATTAAACTTTTATTAAATGAATATAAATTTCCAAAGTATAGCTTATGGGTTACAATGGCTTCCCCCCTCCCATAACTTCCCTCCCGCCCGCAACCCTCCCCTTTCCCGCTCCCTTTCCCCTTCCATTCATGTAAAGATTCATTTTCAATTCTCTTTATATACAGTTTTAAAAACATGATACTTCCCACACTACCCTCCCTTCTTATTTCGTTCCCACCCTTCCTCCACCTTCCTTTCGTATTTTTCTTTGAATTTTTTTAATTACATATTTCAATGTACTTTATTTATTTATTTATTTGACAGGCAGAGTGGATAGTGAGAGAGAGAGAGAGACAGAGAGAAAGGTCTTCCTTTGCCGTTGGTTCACCCTCCAATGGCCGCTGCGGCCAGCGCGCTGTGGCCAACGCACCGCACTGATAGGAGCCAGGTGCTTCTCCTGGTCTCCCATGGGGTGCAGGGCCCAAGCACTTGGGCCATCCTCCACTGCACTCCTGGGCCACAGCAGAGAGCTGGTCTGGAAGAGGGGCAACCGGGACAGAATCTGGCACCCCGACCGGGACTAGAACCTGGGGTGCCAGCGCCTAGAACCCGGGGTGCCGGCGTCACAGGCAGAGGATTAGCCTATTGAGCCCTGGCGCTGGCCTCAATGTACTTTATAATCACAAGCTTAGCCCTCCACTAAATAAAGAATTCAACAAGTAGTTAAGTAGAAAAATCACCTTTCCTCAGGGGTATAGACCAGGGCTATAAACAACAGTCAAATCTCAAATTTTCAATTTCATTCATAAACATAACATTTTTTTGTGCTCTGTATGTTAATTATCAAAAACCATGGAATAAAATTCTTATAAGTAACAAAATTTATGTCTAACAATTCTAGAGTCTGGGACTAAGATCAGGACCCCAGAAGACTCGGTGCCTGGTCAGGACCTGTTCCTCATAGTAGAGCCTTGTGTGTATCTTCACATGCCAGATGGGACATAGCAGCTCCTTTTAGCTGTTCTATGTGGGCATTAGCCCCATTAGTAACGTTCCCAAAGGACTTTACCGCCTAACACTGGGTTTTCAGGGCTAGCATATGAGTCTGTGAGTGGAGCAGTGGGAGGAGCACAAGCATTCAGACCACAAGCAGCAGGTTATCAGGAAAACGACTCCAGATCTGCAAATCATACTGAAGCTGTTAAAATTAATTAAAAATAAAATGAGAAGTGAAAAAAAAAAAGAAAGTTATAATATATCTACATTTTTGGACAATAGTCATTCACTGTGAATTCTGAAGCTTGAATAATTTTATTGTTTTTGTTATCAAAGAATAGAATGGTGGAGTTCATTGATTCATTACCACACAGGCCACCTGGCAGCAACCACAAATACACATTGTACACCTTTCCAATCATTTTAGCTCTTGCTCTCCACTCTTTCCCCAAGAGTAAACACTTTCCTTCCTTCAATGTTCATCACTTCCTCACATTTCTTTATAGTTTTACCTCTTGTATGAATCACTAAACACTATAATTTAGTTTTGACTTGCTTTTTAAATTTTAAATAAATGGAATTATACACATGTATTTATGTATATGTGGTTTCCCAAACTCCTTTTATGTTTTAAGGATTAATCCATTTTGTTCCTCTAGATTTTTCATTGGCATGTTTTTTGGTGTTTTTTTTTTTTTTTTTTGACAGGCAGAGTGGACAGTGAGAGAGAGAGAGAGACAGAGAGAAAGGTCTTCCTTTGCTGTTGGTTCACCCTCCAATGGCCACCGCGGCTAGTGCGCTACGGCCGGCGCACCGCGCTGATCTGATGGCAGGAGCCAGGTGCTTCTCCTGGTCTCCCATGGGGTGCAGGGCCCAAGCACTTGGGGCATCCTCCACTGCACTCCCTGACCACAGCAGAGAGCTGGCCTGGAAGAGGGGCAACCGGGACAGAATCCGGTGCCCCGACCGGGACTAGAACCTGGTGTGCCAGCGCCACAAGGCGGAGGATTAGCCTGTTGAGCCACGGCACCGGCCACGTTTTTTGTTTTTAAGTATCTCTTTGTATACCATAATTATTTTCTCCTACGTATCACTGAAGGATATTCAAATACTTATTGTTACACACTCATTCTTCTGAAACATGTATTTGTGCTTTGGTCTAGTAGATACGAATGTGTAGACTTTACAGGTCACCAAGTATATGCATCTCCTACTTTGATAAATAATGCTTGCCAGAGTGTTGTTCAGAATGGGTGCATCCAATTTCACTTCATCACAATGTGTGAGAGTTCCCATTGTTGCATACTCTCTCAAAAATGTATTGTTAGTCTTTTTATTTTTATTTATTCTGGTGAATGGGGACTGGTATCTCAATGTAATTTTGTTTTAATATATTACTATCTTCTCATATGTTTACCACTTTATCTCACTTGAAGAACAGCATTTTTTGTCTCTTAATAGTGTTATATGAAAAGAAGTTTGTAATGTTAATACAACCCAATTTATCAATATTTTCCTTTATAATAAATTTTGTGTTTTCTAAAATGTCTTTTCCAATCCAGATACATTAGAAGGTATTCTGTTTTCCTTTGAGAGCCTCTGTGTTGTCTTTTACATTTCAATCTTTACTCCATCTAAAGTTATAAATAATGGACTTACAGTGTGTATACCATGGCAAGCACTAGTCAAATTTCATTTTTCTATATGGATATTAAATCTAGTAAATACCATTTACTGCATTTCTTTACTACTTTTTCCATACTTGCAGTGATATTTTTGCTTATTCATTGCAGGTGTAGATGTATTTCTGGATTTCCTTTTCTATTTCACTGGTCTATTTATCAATTATTTCACAGAAATTGTAATCTCTTAGTTACTACCTTTGTTACTCTACCTTAGTTTCTCTATCTTAACATCAACAAATGTTGATGTTCAGTATAGGAAAACTTTTCATCAAGGATTTTTTTAAAATAACTCAGTTATGTGGTATATTTATTTAATGTGGTTCTATTTGTTTTACTATCTTAATTATTTTTACTATTAAAATATCTTTAATTATTTGCTATCCTGATAGCATACTGATAATTCAAAATGTTTAAGCATATATATCCATGGCCAAGTATTTCATTTGTTGTCATCAGAAGGATTCGTCCTATTTCAGTGATACCACAAATTCAGGTTTTTATTATCACACATATAATAAGCATATATAACATATAATAAATATCCATAGCATAAGTAACCGATTTTTTCATATTCAGAAAACTTCAGATATCATAAGTAAACACGGTAACTTTCTTTTAATTTCAAATTATGGTTTAGCATATACAAATAAAAAAACAAGATCTCATTTTTTTCTTGAGCAAATTCTCTGTTATTTCCTTGTCCATAAAAATGCTATGCTTAAGAAAAAAATAGGCATTTTACTGTTTATATTAAAGGGTAGGATCTAGTAATGATAATCTGTCTGTGTAGAAATGAAAGGACAAAGCAAATGCAATGACTGAATATACCTCTTTATTGGCAGGATGTTGAGCACTTCTTATCTTGATTTAGAAACTTGTGGTCAGGGCACAAAAGGTGTTTTTTAGTGTGTGTGAACTTTCCTCTATGAATTGTTGATCTCCTCAATGTTTCGTTCTCTGTCTCATAGACAGATATACATAGTATAGAAAGAGTGAATTTTGTGAGTTTGGTGGCTTGACTTCAGTGCTTTATTCTATGATCAGTTTCATCCTTCTTTTACCGATTCACTTCATTTATTTAGTCTAAAACATGCTATAAGCCCCAGCATTTACTCTAGAACCTGATCCAAGTCTTTTTGCCTCCACCCTTTTCTTTCTCACTAATTGTTAACCAGAGTACATTTGCTGTGATAAGAACATCCTGTCAATTCTTGTACGCTTATATCAGGTATAAGTCTCAGCACTTGGCCTTTTATGTCTATTCTGACTGTGCTTGCATGTGTAGCAACTGAAAGGAATATAAAAGAAGTGATACCTACCTGCCTTTGTAAATCTGTTTCTTTTAAAATTCCCTACTATATCATATTTAGTAGGTGAATCACATTATTGACTACAGTAAAATGGCATCTAAAATGTGAACCAGATGGGATCTTCATTAAGCAAGTATATTTTGCATTATATTATTTACTTGGTCTGCAATCTTTCACTTTTTCTGGATACAGGAGATTTGGGCTTCTAAGTGGATTGTTTCTGAATAGGTGACGTATTAACCTGCTAGACATTGAGCATCAATTTCTTAGTGCTCTGGAATCTGATTTGTAAACCAAATAAAAAAGATATTCCTATTCACAAAAAACAAGCTTTAAAAAAATAATTCATACTAAAAATAGGTTTAAAAAGTCATTTCTTGGTAATTCATATCAGAGGTTTGAAGAGATTTACATGTCATTATAAAATCTGATTTCAACAACCATTACAAAGTATAGTTTGTCTTTAATTATTGGATGTAGAAACAAGCATATAGCCTAGGAGTTAAGATATCACCATCCTGTATTGAAGTACCTGGATTCAGTTCCTAGCTTTGACTCTTGGTTCCAGCTTTCTACCAATGTAGACCTTGTGAAGTACCAGTAATGGCTTGAGTAATTGCATTCATTTCACCCAAATGGAAGACCTGAATTGAGTTCCTGTCTCCTAGCTCCAGCCTTAGCCTGCTCTCAACTGTTGTGTTTAGGGTGAACAAGCAGATGAATGTTCTGTCTGTCTCTTCCTCTCAATTTTTTTTTTTCAATTATTGAAGTAATAGGTATTATCATTCTAGGTATATTTCTATCAAAATTAAAATTAAATGTTTTATTATCAGAAAAACCCTAAAGCCATCTAAATTTAATGAGACTCGATCAATATTCATGTTAGTTTTGCCAGGAATTTTTGGTTTCCTTGCTTGTAGCTAGTTTATTCTATAGTTAACAAAGGATGAAGCTAAACAAAAGAGAATAGTATCTTCATGATAGTTCTACATGAAATGTAAAAATGATTAAATCTTATATTTTTAAGGTGTAGATCTTTGAAAAGTGTGCACACAATACATAAAAAAGCTACCTTATTCAAAATAAGTTCAAATTTCTATTATTGACCTAGCTGGCTGATAGGACCATTTTTATATCATCTTCTGACTGAAGCTCAGTTTCATGCATTTGATGTTGTTTGTTTTGAGAATCACCTGAAAATGATACTTTCCTTTCAGAATTGGAAAATAAATCAGCTGGGATAATGTTGTAATGGCTGAGATCTATGATCTGGTTGAACCTGAGAAGGAACTGAGGCCTAACAAAGAAATGGCTATGCTTCACTCCTTCAAGGCTTCATAGAACTAAGTCCCTTGTGATGTGAAGAAAATGTCTCATTTGGAAGAAAATGTCTCATTTTTTATAGAAATACATTCTAAAATTAACATTTTATCACTAGCAAGGTAGTGATAAAATTCAGGACATTCTTTTACCTTTCAAAGTTTTGCCTTTTTTCATCATAATGTGGGGTATTATTACATAAGTCATAGAAAAGCCATGAGGATATAGCACCACAACACACTTTAAATAGAAAGGAAGCAAGGACATTCCTTTTGAATTGAATTTAGGAAAAATGTTTGAGAATGATTTCTTCTGCTAGCAGGGAGTCCAAAGAATAAAAGTTGTTTTATTGGGCTCTTAAAAGCTGCCTAGTTACAGTTCAATCTTTTTTAAAGATTTATTTATTATTTTATAAGAAATGCAGAGTCATAGAGAAAAATGGAGAGACACAGAGATATTCCATCCACTAGTTCACTCCTCAAATGGCCACAACAGCCAGCCTGAAGCTAGGAACCAGGAGCTTCTTCCAAGTCTCCCATGTGGGTGCAGGATCCCAAGCACTTGGGCCATCTTCCACTGCTTTCTCAGGCTCGTAAGCAAGGAGCTGGATCAGAAGTGGAGCAACTGGGATCAAACTGTGCCCATATGGGATGCCAGTGCTACAGGCAGTGGCTTAACCCACTATGTCACAGTGCCTGCCCCAATACAGTTCAGTCTTACATGATTCTATTTGTAGTAACAGCAATACACCTCCCCAAGCATTGCATCTACTTCCTTTTAGTTCCTGGCATCTTCACAGTCATGCAGAGCCTTGTGATGGGTCCTGGCCAATGAGATGTTAGTGATGATGACCTGTGTGACTTCAGGGCTGAACATCTATGAAAGAACTCCAGTATCTCTTTGCTTTGCTACTGAAGCAAGGTTAGCTTCAAGTAGTGCAGTTACAAGATGGTAGATACTTCCCTAGCCTGAATCTCTTTCTGGCAAAGTAGGCTGCTCTATACTTTATGATGGGCAAGAAATCATCTATTGTTTCATTGATATATTGGGATTCAACATTTAATTTATTACCATGCCATAAAGAAGGAGATATGAGCAGCAGCCTGGTTTAGAATGGCCACATTTTCAAATATATATTTCTTTTATGAGTTGCTAAATATACTGATTTGATTTTGTTAAGAATTAAAATTAAATATAATGGGATTTCTAGATCAAAAAATTATGGAATAATTATTAAAGATTATCCTAGTTAACAACTTTCATATAATTTAACATCAGTTATCAACATCAGTTGATAAGATCAGGAAAGCTTAGGAGTAAGGCACTAAAGCACACACACACTTAACACTGAAGAAATAGGCCACTTACTAAAACTGATAGCAGTTATATTTTAACCTTGCATAGCATTTTGTAAAATATCAGATTCACCACTCATCTTTGATCCAGGTGATGCTGAACGCAATGGGAGATGTTTCTAAGTATAGCATATTGAACTGTTAATGGACTTGAGCTTCAGTTGTAAGCAGTCAAAATCCCCTTCAAGGCAGGTGAGAATTCTATCACTGGGGAAAGAAAAAGTCTTCATGGAAGCACAAATGGCCTTCAAAATACCCATATTTTATAGAATATTATTTCCATTAACACCTAAAGTAGGCTTCAAAGTAGTCTAGAAACATGAACTGAAGATGCCTATGAAGTAGAAAAGGACTGTTTGCATTTTTCACCATTTTTTTTCAGGACAAGAAAATTCAAAGGGTTGAAACTAGTTCACCTGAAGATGATTAATTAAGTGGTAAGATGAAGAGTCTTTTTATTTCTAGAAATTAGACCACAGGGGTCCTACAGCTGTGACTACAGATATTTATAGCACAGAGGATAAGATCAGTGATTCTTGCCTCAGAGAAATCTGGTCTCAAATCCCAATCCTGATAAGTTATTTTCACTTGAACAAATTTACTTTGTAAATGGAAATAACCATATCAGAAAAGGTAACATAATTAAATGACAAGGTGGGTGAATCATTTTACAGAGTGGGCTATTATAGGAAAATAATAAATGTAATATTTTATTTTTATTCAGTATCATTCATTCCATTAGAAAAGATAGTCTGCTTCTAAAAATGCCAAAAATAATTTTTAAATTAAATTTAGGTGAAAAAATGATGCTTTCCTCACATCCATCAGGTAATCCTCCATGGGCACCACTCTGAATGTACATATGGATCATTTACTTAACAAAAAGTATTATTTTAGAGTTCACTGGGTCTTGCCATTCCTCTTCTTACATGTTTGTAAGTCTCAACAAAAAGGAATCGTCTTCAATTTATTGAAAACTAAGACAGAATCCTGATTTGAATGCAGCATTCACACTGCCAAAGATGCTTTAAAAATTGTCATTCAAATGACTTTGTATAACTCTTTTTTGTTTAAAGAATCCCATTATCTGTCTGCACCTTAATGTTTATTGCAGCTCAATTCACAATAGCTAAGACCTGGAATCAACCCAAATGCCCATCAACAGTAGACTGGATAAAGAAATTATGGGACATGTACTCTATAGAATACTATACAGCAGTCAAAAAAATGAAACCCGGTCATTTGCAACAAGATGGAGGAATCTGGAAAACATTATGCTGAGTGGATTAAGCCAGTCCCAAAGGGACAAATATCATATGTTCTCCCTGATCAGTGACAACTAACTGAACACCAAAGGGGAAACCTGTTGAAGTGAAATGGACACTATGAGAAACAGTGACTTGATCAGTTCTTGTCCTGACTGTTGATGTACAATGTAATACTTTATCCATTTAGTATTTTTTTTTGTTCTAGTACTATTGGTTGAGCTCTGTAATTAACACACAATTATTCTTAGGTGTTTAAATTTTAACTGAAAAGTGATCCCTGTTAGAAATCTGGAAAACATTATGCTGAGTGAAATAAGCCAGTCCCAAAGGGACAAATATCATATGTTCTCCCTGATCAGCGACAACTAACTGAGCCCCTAAAAGGAAACCTGTTAAAGTGAAATGAACACTATGAGAAACTTGATCAGCCCTTGCCCTGACTGTTGATGAACAACTTAATATGTTATCCCTCTTAGTACATTTTTTGTTTGTTCTACTTAATACTTTTGGTTGAATTCTGTAATCAATACACAGTTATTCTTAAGTGTTGAAAATTAACTGAAAAGTGATCACTGTTAACTATAAGAGTGGGAATAAGAGAGGGAAGAGATGTATAATTTGGGACATGCTCAAGCTGACTTGTCCCAAACGGTAGAGTTAGAAACATAACAGGGGATTCCAATTCAATCCTATCAAAGTGGCATGTACCAATGCCATCTCACTAGCCCAAGTGATCAATTTCTGTTCACAGTTGATCATAATGATAGGACTAAGAGTCAAAGGGGTCACATAAACAAGACTAGTGTCTGCAAATACTAACCGATAGAATAAAAAAGGAAGAGAACGATCCAACATGGGAAGCGAGATACACAGCAGACTCATAGAATGGCAGATGTCCTAAATAGCACTCTGGCCTCAGAATCAGCCCTTAAGGCATGCAGATCCAGCTGAAAAGCCCATGAGAGTATTTCAGGCATGGAAAGCCAAGACACTCTGGCAAAAAAAAAAAAAAAATGACCTAAATGAAAGATGAGATCCCAGTGGAAAGAACGGGGCCATCAAAGAAGGAGGTACCTTTCTCTGAAGGGAGGAGAGAACTTCCACTTTCACTATGATCTTGTCTGAATATAATCAGAGTCGGTGAACTCAAAAGGCTTCCATAGCCTTGGCGACTCATGACAAGAGCCTCGGGTGATTACTGATGCCATAAACAAGAGTGTCAATTTGTTAAGTCAACAATAGGAGTCACTGTGCACTTACTCCTCATGTAGGATCTGTGTCCTTGGTGTGCTGTACATTGCGATATAATGCTATAACTAGTACTCACACAGTATTTTTCACTTTGTGTTTCTATGTGGGTACAAACTGTTGAAATCTTTACTTAATATATGCTAAACTGATCTTCTGTATGTAAAAAGAATTGAAAATGAATCTTGATGTGAATGGAAGGGGAGAGGGAGCAGGAAAGGGGAGGGTTGCAGGTGGGAGGGAAGTTATGGGGGGGGGAGCCATTGTAATCCATAAGCTGTACTTTGGAAATTTATATTCATTAAATAAAAGTTAAAAAAAAAAGAATCCCATTATCAAATCAACATCTCTACAAAAAGAATTTGCAAAAGTCTAACTCAAGGCAGGCCTTATTGCACAGTGGGTAAGCTGCTTGGGACATCTGCATTCCATCTCAGAGTGTCTGAGACCAAGTTCCATGTCCACTTCTGATCCAGCTTCCTGTTTATGAGCATGCTGGGAGGAATGATGGCTCACTATTTAGGTCCTTGCCACCCACACAGGAGACCTGGATGGAGTTCCTAGCTCTCAGTTTTGGGCCAGTTTAGCCCCAGCTGTTGTGGGCAATTGGGGACTGAACCATCAGATGAAAGATCTCTCTTTCTCTCTCTCTCTCCCCCCCCCCCGCCACTCTCTCTCCCTTCTCTCTCTCTCTCTCTCGTTCTCTGTTTCTCTACCTTTTAAAAATCCAATTCTTTATTTTCTACATTGCTCTTAATTTATGTAATTATGCTTTTGAAAGGGAGAGAGGAAGAAGGAGAGAGGGAGGGAGGGAGGAAGGGAGGTAGAGAGAGAGATTTTCTGTATGCTGGTTCTCTCCATAAATGGTCAGTCACAATAGTTAAGGTTGGGCCAGGTGAAACCTGGGAGCCTGGAACTCCTTCTGGGTCTCCTACGCAGGTGGGTGTCAGGAACTCAAGTACTTGGGCTATCACCTATTGCCTCTCACACTACACATTAGCAGGAAGCTGGAATCAGAAGTAGAGCTGGGACATGAACCTGAAGACTCAGATATGGGATTTGGTGTCTCAAGAAACAGCTTAACTGCTCTTCTTATTTTACTGCTGTTATAAACATACAAACTAAATTAAACAAGTTTATGGGAGTCCATTTTTGTGGACTAGCTGCCTTCTCTAAGCCCCAGACAACAAAATCAAACCAAAAATGGAGTCAAACATGCTCAATGAAGCAGATCAATTCCTAATTAGACCAGGTTTTCTTGAAGACAGGAGGTTCACAGCAAAGATGAGACAGAGGCCAGTCTATTTGCACCAGTGCCATGAGAAATCCCTCTGCTTTAACCTTTACAAGATAAGTTCTATTTAGTAACCTGTTATTCAATCAACTTTAAAAAATTATTGTTTCTTTGTTTCATTCTACAAAAACCAAACATTTGTTGTGCCCAGTGAAATATCCATTCTGTTTTATAGAAAGAAGTTTTGCTCCAGATCTCAAATAAAAGCCAACAAGATCCTTAAACTAAATTTATTATTATTTTATCATCTGTTACTCACATTTCTAAAATTATATTTTCAGGATTGACTAGGAAGCCGGGATGTAGAAAGAAAAGCTTTTTTTTATATATATAAAATTCATTTACCTAAGAAATAATATATTAAATAAATAATGTAGTGGCATTTTTCTGTTAAGCTCTGTGAAATTTGAAGGTGATTGTAATGTAATTTGTATTTGAAGGGAAATTCTTATATTTCTTTCTGTTCTTCATATGCTTATTCTTATGAAAATTGGTTTTGCTTTATTTCCTATAATTACTATAACATAGATCAAATTTAAAGTTTTTAATATAAAAACTCTACATTAAAGAGGAAGATCAGAATTATATTCTTTCCTAAATAAGAGTTGTAATTTATGTATTTTCTGCTGTTGTGGCTTCTGTCTAATCATATACCCTCTTGACCTACTTCAAATTCTTTCTCTTTCTTCCTTTACCCTGTTATTCTCTAATACATGTCTTCACCCTCCCTATAAAAGGAAAGGCAAACAATACAGACTCCAGCGGTCATCTGCAAAACCCTTATTTTGTACACAATGAAATTGAGACACAATCATAACCTTATCCAAAGAGCAATAGTCATTGAGGGAAAAAGCTAGGATTTGAATTATTTTGACTTTTGGAACAAGAAACAGAAAGCATTTATGCTAAACTGTGTTTTAGTTAATAAAACTAGTTATCATTGAATGATTTAGTTTGCTCGAACTGGGCACTCAGCACTCAGTAATTAGATATTTAATCGTAGATCTCCCCCACACTGATTATATGTACTCTGTCTTTATGCAGAATTTTTTCAAAGATTTATTTATTTATTTGAAAGGCAGAGTAACACAGAGGCAGAGAGAGAGAGAGAAAGAGAGAGAGAAAGAGAGAGAGAGAGAGAGAGAGAGAGAGAGAGAGAGAGAGAGAGAATAGAAAGAAAGTCTTCCATCTGCTGGTTCACTCTCCAAATGGCAGCTAAGTCCAGAGCTGGGCTGATCTGAAGCCAGAAGCCAGGAGCTTCCTCCTGGTCTCCCACATGGATGCAGGGGCTCAAGGACTTGGGCTATCTTCTACTGTTTTCCAGGCCATAGCAGGGAGCTGGATTGTAAGTGGAGCAGCTAGGACCTGAACTGGTGCCCATATGGGATGTTGACACTGCAGGTGGAAACTTTACCTGCTACATCATAGTGCCAGCCCCTTTTGTGCAGATTTTAGGAATTCCAATGAATGTAAAAGGTAAATACCCCATTCTCTTTAGTAACCTCTTTTAACATTCAGGTGCATTCTTGCTCTTGTAATATTCTCAGTTGAACCTGATAAGAAAAAACAGTACTGGGATAGCTCAAGTATTCGTAGTGAATATACTGTAATGTGGGTCCAACTGATAAGAGAAGGTTCCAATTTGCTTTGTGAAAAAGTTTGTGTGCAATTAGCTCAGTATAGAAAAGTGTCCATTCAAACAGTTGATTCTGTATTTTTCTTACCTGCCACTAAGAACTGCTTGAATTTTCAAAGGTTATTTCTGAAGACTGAATGTATCTTGCAGAGAGTTCATGTCTAACATTTGGCAAATTTTATGAGACACTAACCTGGAAAAAGTCTCTAATTTAGTCCTCAAATCTTAGTGCTTGCAATTCCTTTCTTCTGATAATCAGTTAAATTGTCAAATGGAATTTTGAGCATGCAGGAAATGTCTGATAGACATTCTTCTGACATGAAAGAGGGACTAAATCTATGTTTGAAACAGAAACTATGTTATTTTCATAGTAGGTTTTCAAGAAACAAATCATCACTGCCTTACATTTTAAATTATTTGAAAATCCTCCCTTCCTAAAGTGAAATGTTTCCCAATCTTGAACTAAAAATCAGATACTCATTAGTGGCAAGGCAAGAAACACAAATTAATTCAGTGTTGCCAGTGGGAGGTTTTATTTAAACCTGATAATGCCTTGTGGCTATCTCAAACAGCAATAGTTTGAACCACAAAATAAAAGATTCATTTTCAGGCCATGAGATCCTTTTGTAATAAAGTATTTTCTTCTTCACTTCCATTTACCATTCTAGAAAACATGATTTAAATTGACAGGCAAGTAGTTAAATATAAAGTGAATTATGTCTACAGATTATCCTCAATGGGTTTTATCAATGGAAAATCGCGCTTTTGGTTTCTGGTAAACATTACCAGATCTCTGCTCTGTTTGCTCTGGTTATTCCTGCAGCTGGGAACCTGGTTGTTTGCTATAGTTGAGCCCTTTCTTCAGATTCATTCCAGAAATGTGATTTTTATGTTTGTTTGCTTTGTTTTCTCTCTGCCCCAGGATCCTTAATTTGGTCGTTGAGTGACTAGACTCCTAACTATTTCCAATAACAACAGACACTATTTCTAAGCCTCTCTTCCCAAATCAGGGTGCTCTGCTATTTTCAACAGTCCCTGGAGCTATCTCAGCTCCCCTCCTAACATTTACCTGCTCTTACAGCTAATTCCAGAATCTCAAGCAGGAAGGGCCAGCACATCCATTATATTGCTTTGAGTCCTGCTTCCGAATTCTGCACAGATCAATCCCTGGCCTAACGCTGTGGTAAATCGCACAGAGCTTAGCTGGTTGAAATTTCATATATGTGAACCTCTGATTTTTGACAGTGAAATCTGTAGCAGCACAAAGGATTGGTCAGGATATGAGGTGATGGATATGTTAATTCACTTGATTTTTTCATTCCAGAATAATACATGTATCAAAACATCACCTTGTACCCCATATATTTATATAATTATCTATCAAGTAAGATAAAAATTTTAAAGAAGATATCTGTGGTAGAAAGAACTTACTATTTTTACTATATTCATGAAAGATTGAAAGTTTAAGAAAAGGCAGGACTTCAGCCTTTTTAGAAACTGTGTCTCCTCATCCCCCATTGCTATGTGCAGCAAGTGCAGGTATGGATGAGTTTAGGAATAGGAAGTGGTAGGGATGGTCCCTCACTCCCTTCTAGGAGTGTGTTTTTGGGCTTAGTTCATCGACATGTCTCTCACTTATGTATCCCAGATTCCTCATCTCTCCCTTCCCCTCCCCAACCTCCAGTTTATACCTGATGTCAGGCAAATATCTGTACCTTACTCACATTATTCCTTCATTATTTGGAGAAAGTCTTTTCTTCTTTATTAGGAAACTCTCCACACAGAAATAGTGGCACTTGTGAAAGTTGTCATAAACCATGGTGAAATGACCACCACCTGTCCACACACCACATAGTTTTTATTTAAAAAAAAAAAAGATTTATTTATTTATTTGAAAGGAAGTGTTAGAGAGAGGGAGAAACAGCCAGAGAGAGAGAGAGAGAGAAGGAGAGAGAGAGATCTTCTACCCACTGGTTCACTCCTTAGATGGTCACAATGGCCAGGGCTAGGCCAGACCAAGGCTAAGGGCATCATCCAGATCTCCCACTTGGGCTGCAGGGGACCAAACACTTGGGCCATCTTCTGCTGCATTTCCCAGGCCATGAGCAGGGAGCTGGACTGGAAGTGGAGTAGCAGGGACATGAACCAGAGCCCATATGGGATGCCGCTCTCATAGACAATGGCTTTGCCTGCTATGCCACAATGCCAGCCCCCTCACCACATAGTCTTTAGTCATAAAATATTTCCTTCTTTGGACATAAAATTCAAAACACACTTAACCATACCTGGTTTCAAAATATTAATATAATTAAAATGAAAATAAAGGGGGAGAATCAAAAGAAAGCAAAATCTAACAACATAAAATGTGCTTTAATATGTTAACATTTAGTTACATGTGCACTGGAGATCTTGCAGTAGTTATATTTCTTCTTAAATCCTTATAATACATTTGTTTTGATAGAGGAAACTTAAGATGAAAAGCCATTCCTTATGGAAGCAGAGTTATGTATGAACTTTCACATTAAATAAATACAACCTAGGGTTAGAGTAAGCCATCACAGCCCAGATTTACAAATACAAGGTAAAGGACATTGTGAAACAGCAAGAGCGGATAACAGACCAAGGCGAAGAAAGATCTATAGGCAGAGAAAATGAGGAGGCTGCTTGGTTTCTCCAGTGATCTTCTGAGCCATATTTGAAGCAGTGGTGTCAAAATTATCCCTTTTGATGCAACCCAGGATGCTACCATAGTGTGCCATACACTGAAAATCTTTCATTACTCATGTAGTTGGAAATGCTAGAACATATCAAGTGACAAAATGTGCATTGTATAACATTGAAAGGTTTCAAGATGTTGTCTTAAGTAAGGTTTCTTCTCAATTAGATCTCCTGCATCACTTAAACTTTACAGTATTTTCTTACAAAAGTATGTCAGTATTATTATGTCTTAAAATACTGCCCATGGAGGATTTAATTCTGTAAGGCCTTTTCAAGTTCCACCCACGATGCCAATAGTCTACTCCTAATCATGAATTTCTGAAAATGATCCAAAGTATTGTACCAGATTTCTCTAGAGAAAAAGAACCAAGATGAGGGGTGTGACAAGAAAGAGGGAGAGAGAGAGAGAGATACAAAGAGAGAGAGTGAGAGAAATTAACTGGTTTACCATAAGGCACTGGCTTAAGTGAAGAGGGAGGCTGAGATGTGCCATAATTCACTGTTTGCAAGCTGAGGGTGTAATTTGAAGGCCTGAGAGCCAGAGAGCTGATGAGCCAAGTATGAAGACCTAAGAACAAGAGCTCCAAGGACACAAGAAGATGGGTGGCAGTTGGAGAGCAAATTCAATCTTCCTCTGCATTTTTATTCTATTCAGGCCCTGGACAGATTGAATGACATCCATCCAATATTGGGGAGGGCTATCCATTTCACTTATTCACCAATTCAAATGCAAACCTCTTCCTTCATAGGCCGTCCCACCCCCAGAAATAACAGACACTCCTAGCTATCTGGGCATCCAATGGTTCAATCAAATGCACATGTTAACTTCACATGGGTAACTACCAATGTTGAGAACTGTGAAGTCCCTGTTATTTTTCCCCAAAACTCAGTTGCCTGCATCACTACCACCTGCTGCCCTGGACATCATGTTTGAAATTCATTTTACTTTCATTTAGTTTGAACATGTATGCATGGATTCCTAAAAATATAAATAAATTGTTGTGGATATTTATGAGTTTGAATTTATGTACTGTCCTACTACATGTTACTTTCCCAAATTTTGCTTTATGTCACTCGGTTTTTTGTGATGATCCTCCATGTTGATGTAGGTTGCTCTAGCTCATTAATTTTGAAGTACAGTTTTCTGTGGAATGTACAGATCATATATATATTTTATCCATTCAATGGATACTTTACTTATTTGCAAGATTTTGGTTTATTTCTCATGTTGTAAGAGTATTGTGATTAACATCCTTTTACATGTCTCCTAATGCTTATACGTGAGAGCTTCTAGGGTGTATATCTACAAATAGAATGCATGCATTATGGAGTAGCCAGGGACATAAACCAGAGCACATATGGGATGCGGTCATGTGTGTATGAGTGTCTTTAACTTCAGTAATAATATCAAATAATTTTTCAAAGTTATTGTATTATTTTTTAAATTTTATTTAAGTTGTACAAGTAAGTATCAGGCATTTCATATATATAGATTTAGGAACATAGTGACACCACTCCCCTACTCCACCTTCCCTCCTGCCCCTGCTCCAACTCTTCCTCCTCCTCCCTCTCACATTCCCACTCTTAATTTTTACAAATATCTATTTTCAGTTTACTTAATTATCGTATAGTTATCCCTACACTCCCTTATCTTTACTATAGAGGAATAGAGGTTTTTTCCTCTTCATACTATTTGTGATTGTATTATTTATGATCCCACCAGCTATTTCCGTATGTCCTTATTTCTATACATCTTCACTAACACCAGGTATTGTAAAAGTTTTGTTTTTGGTAAAATATGGTGGGAATTTGTATCTTGTGAGTGTTTGTTTTGCAGGGTACTCAGAACATTGAGTGTCTTTTAAAATGGATATGAGCTTTTTGAGCTTTATCCTGGTTTTGAAATGCCTATTCATTATTTTCCTCATAGTTATATTTTCTTGCTGAATTGGGAACCTTTATTTGTTCTGAATATGGATTCTTTATTGTTTACGTGTGTTACTAAGATCTTTTCCCAGTTTGTGGCATGTCTTGCTAAACAGAAATTCAACGAAATTCATTGAACTTCTGAAAAATGATTGTGTTTTTGTGTCTGAATAAGAAATCATTTCTTTCTTCAATGTTGTATATTTATCCTTTCATTTATACAAAAGTCTTAAGATTTTGGCTTTCTTATTTAAATGATGAATCCATCAATAACCAATTTTTATGCATGGTATAAAGTAATCAGAGGCCTCCTCAACATGTACTGAATAGGATGTTTTCCCTCTGGTGTGAAATTCATCTTTTTCCTGCTAAGAAATTACCCATGAGTAGAGTAGACAGAAATCTCTTGTATTAACCTATTTGTGTCATTCTGTAACAGTGCCTTACATTTTATATACTGGAGCTTTTTAATGTGCTTTATGCTTTTTAAGTCCCCCACATATTCTACTTGAGTCTCTGTGAGTTTGGAACTTTTGTGCTTCTCTTTACATTTTACCATCCACTTATCAAGCTCCATATTAATATATTTTTATTTATATAAGTTTAACTTTTTCAGGTGCATACAGTCATACATAATAGTACATTGTTCCTAACTCATACTTGAAATTTTTCAGTTTACCTCCTTAAATGTATTAAGTTCCTTAAAGAAAATTTTGGGGGTGATTCCAGTATCTGAGATATCTCTCAATCTGATTCTTTGTTTCCATACTTACGTTAAAGTTCATTTCTTTACTTACTATGCTTTGTATACATGTAATTTGGGATATGGCCTCACTCTAGCACAAAGTGGGTGAAAGTCATTGAAATCATATTCTAGAACTTCTTGGCTACTGGGTCTAACTTCCATGGAAGATTTTCTAGGTTGTCATTTTTCTGTGGTGGGGGGTAGTCGGGCATCATTTGCTCACATTTTTACATGTCAATATGATTTCAAAATTACAAACAATTAGATATTTTATCTTTTTTTCTCCTTATAATGACTGCAGAGTATTGGTTAAGACCACAGACTATTACTTTAGTAAGTTCAAATTTGAACTTAGCTTATTACTAGATATGTGAAGTAAAATTTATCTATCTGAGCATGAGTTTCTCAGCATTATGTTAATAAAAAATTTATTCAAAGATATATTAGGCTACTGGCTGTATTAGCTGAATTAATGAATGTGAAGTATCTAACATAGAGCCAACTTGATAATATGTAATTATGTTTGTTAATCCTCTTCCAATTTCCAGCATTGTGTATTTCACATACCTGGAATCGGTAAGAATAAGAATGATTTACAGGTGTTGGAAGTCTACTGTAGACTACTGGTACATGTAACCCACGTGAATGATGGGTTACATCATGATGGGATGATGAGGGAAAAGCTGAAGACACACAGTGGAGGCAAAGAAAGGTTACACTTTTCCAGCAAGAAACACACTAGAGCATGAAGGCTGCCTCCAGGCTGTCTTGTGCGCTTGCTGCTGGTGCTGTCCTGCACTGCCAGTCTGAGATATCAGGACAGTAGAGAAGGCAGCAGTGGAAGAGGGAATCATTAGGTCCTCTGGAAGTATATTCTTTTGGTAATTTCCACCATGATTTACCCTTAGGTTCAATCTCTGAAGTGCAGACAAATAGTCATAATTACCTTTTCCTCCCTTTACTTCCAGAGAAATAAACTTTGAGGCACTTCCAGTGATAGGTCCAGACAGAAATCTGGGAGGGGCCGGCATTGTGCCATAGTGGGTAAAGCTGCTGCTTGTGATACTGGCGTCCCACACGGGTGCCAGTTTGAGTCCTGGCTGCTCCTTTTCTGATCCATCTCCCTGCTAATGGCCTGGGATAAACAGCTGATGATGGCACAGTACTTGGGCCCTTGTCACTCAAGTGGGAGACCCAGATGAAGCTCTTGACTCCTGACTCCTTGCTTCAGCCTGGCCCAGTGCTAGCTATTGCCACCATATGGGGAGTGAACCAGAGGGTGGAAGATCCTCTCTCTCTCTGTGTGTGTATGTGTGTGCATGTGTGTCTTCCTCCCTCCTTCTGTCCCTTTCTTCAACTCTGACTTTCAAATAAATAAATAAATCTTTTAAAAAATAAATCATTGGGAAACATCAACACAACGATAAACAGTTTCTAGATGTAAGTTATTTTCTTGAAAGACTGAGTAGGTATAATTTAAATGTAATAAAAAGATGCCATTTTCCCCTCAGCCTGAATTTAAACATTTTAGATGAATTTCAACTTGAAAATATAAACTTTAAAAAAATCTGTGTTTGCTTTCGAGTGTGTCATTCTCCTGATATCCCCTCTGGTCCTTTAGCAGGTACTTACATTGCTGCTACCCAGTTCCTGTGGTGTTTTGAAACTGTAGGTCCCCACAAGAGCAAAAAGATTTCCCAGGTCTCATTTCCTTTCAGAGCTCAGCTCCACTGCTAATTTTCTTGGAGATTATCATATACTACTACTGCTAAAATAGTCATTAACACATTGAATCAGACTTCTCAGTATAAAATTATTCTAATGTACTAATTACTGAAGGTGAGATATTTAGTACTGTAAATTACATTTACTTGGTTTGATTATTGTTAATGATTCAGATTACTATGCCTGAACAATTTTAGATTCACTAAAGAAAACCTCTACAGTTCCTTAAGAATCTACTTAAATGTCCAATCTTAAACTTATTATTCTTGGGCCAGTGTTGTGACACAGTGGATCAAGCTGCCACCTACAACACTGTACCTTATATCAGAGGGCTCCTTCGAGTCCTGACTGGGAATGTGGCTGGGAAAGCAGTGCACGATGGCCCAAAAACTTGGGTCCCTGCCACTCATGTAGGAGACAGATGGAATTCGAATGGAAAACATCTGTGTGTGTGTGTGTGTGTCTGTGCCTCTCTGCCTTTTGGATAGATAGATAGATAGAACTTTCTGGTCTGGTTCGCTTTTTAAATAATTTTGTTAAATTGTTTTTTATTCCAGAGGAGTGAGGGAAGTATGATTGTCTTCTTGGAATGACCTGTGGAATGCAAAAACATGCATTCTCTATATTAAAAACATTACAAAAATGAACACATAAAATGATATATATTTATGGGGTTGATGGGGTGTATTGTGATGTTTCAATACATTGTACATTGAATAGTGTCCAATCACATTAAACGTATCTAACTTTTCACATTATTTATAGTGAAATAATACAAAAACATCTCTTCCAGTATTTTTTAAGAAAAATGTGGAGTGTATTATCATTTATAGTCACCCAACTGTGCAATAGAATATCATAACTTCTTACTCTTACCTAACTTTAGCACAATACCTGCTAAATATTCTTTCCTCATCCCTCTCTCATCATTCTACCCCTCAACTTCTGGTAACCACCATTCTACTCTCAACTTCCATGAAAACAAATTTTTAGATTCAACATATTAGTGAGATCATGAGATAATTATCTTTTTGTGTTTGGCTTACTTATCCATAACCTCATTTCCACCTGTGTTATAGCAAATGAAATATCCCTTCCATTTTGATAACAAAACATTATTCCATGTATGTATGTCCCACATTTTCTTCTTATTGTTTAAATTTTTAATATTCTTTCTTTTAAATTTACTTGACAGACTTAGTGAAAAAGAGAGACAGAGAGAAAGGTCTTCCTTCTGCTAGTTCACCCCCAAATGGCCGCTATGGCCAGCGCTGCACAAATCCATAGCCAGGAGCCAGGTGCTTCCTCCTGGTCTCCCATGCTGGTGCAGGGCCCAAGCACTTGAGCCATCCTCCACTGCCTTCCTGGGCCACAGCAGAGAGCTGGTCTGGAAGAGGAGCAACTGGGACTAGAGCCCAGTGCCCACATGGAATGCTGGCACCGCAGGCGGAGGATTAACCTAGTGAGCCATGGTGCTGGCCCCTAATATTCTTAAAATTATGGCTTTGTTGCCCATTTAAATTTTGCAGAAAAATAATCCAAGTTAGGATGAAATGATTCAATGAAAAATTTTATAAAATTACTTAAATACATTTAATGTAATCAATTAGCACTTTTATATTTAACTTTTTAAAAAAAAACTTTTATTTAATGAATATAAATTTCCAAAGTACAGCTTATGGATTACAATGGCTTCCCCCCTCCCATAACTTCCCTCCCACCTGCAACCCTCCCCTTTTCCGCTCCCTCTCCCCTTCCATTCACATCAAGATTCATTTTCAATTCTCTTTATATACAGAAGATCGATTCTGTATATACTTAGTAAAGATTTCATCAGTTTGCACCCACACAGAAACACAAAGTGTAAAAATACTGTTTCAGTACTAGTTATAACATCACTGCACATTAGACAACACATTAAGGACAGATCCCACATGAGATGTAAGTACACAGTGACTCCTGTTGTTGACTTAACAATTTGACACTCTTGTTTATGGCGTCAGTAATCTCCCTAGGCTCTAGTCATGAGTTGCCAAGGCTATGGAAGCCTTTAGGGTTCGCCGACTTTGATCTTATTCTGATAGGGTCATAGTCAAAGTGGAAGTTCTCTCCTCCCTTCAGAGAAAGGTACCTCCATCTTTGATGGCCCCGTTCTTTCCACTGGGATCTCACTCGCCGAGATCTTTCATTTAGATCTTCTTCTTCTTCTTTTTTTTTTCCCATGGTGTCTTGGCTTTCCATGGCTACAATATTCTCATGGGCTCTTCAGCCAGATTCGAATGCCTTAAGGGCTGATTCTGAGGCCAGAGTGCTGTTTAGGACATCTGCCATTCTATGAGTCTGCTGTGTATCCCGCTTCCCATGTTGGATCGTTCTCTCCCTTTTTGATTCTATCAGTTAGTATTAGCAGACACTAGTCTTGTTTGTGTGATCCCTTTGACTCTTAGACCTATCAGAGTCATCAATTGTGAACTGAAATTGATCGCTTGGACTAGTGAGATGGCATTGGTACATGCCAGGGGATTCCAATACAATTCCAATACATTTAACTTTTAAATTAATTTTTTCTTAACATGAAAGAATAAATGTCATGAGATTTTTGAGGAGAAATTGCATCAGGGAGAAAAAACTATTTTTCTATAATGATACATTTTTAAATTTTTTTATTTTATTATTTTTCCAAATGGCTACACAATTGTGGTCCTAATAATATTGAAACAATCTTTTCACCTTGATTTGAAATTCCATGTTAATTATAAACTATATACACATATGCAATTGTCATTTTCCATCTCACACCAATTTTCAAAATATCTTATTCATGGATAAATTAATCATATTCTAGAACTTATTATATCTATAGAATTTGATTTAATATTTAATAGTTTTATTCCACATGTTATACCTTTCTTTTACTGGGGATTCCTGGTTATTGTTCATCAGATGGCAGATACTTTAATTGTTTCCATTTTCTGTCTCTTGTGAATAGGACTGTAATAAACATGGGAATGTAGATGTTTCTTCAAATGATTGATATAATTTCCCTACTATAGACACCCACTAGTGTGTGTGTGTGTGTCCCTACTATAGACACCCACTAGTGTGTGTGTGTGTGTGTGTGTAGTTATATATTCAGTAAACTTTATACTCATAAGAATAATCCCATACTGAGAGTTCAACAAACAGTATGATGAGGAGGCTGGCATTGTGGCGCAATAGGTTGGCTGCAGCGCCAGCATCCCAGATGGGAGCCGGTTGTAGTCCCAGCTGTCCCTTTTCCAGTCCAGCTCTCTGCTGTGGCCCAGGAAGGCAGTGGATGATGGCCCAAGTCCTTGGGCTCCTGCACCCACGTGGGAGACCAAGAGGAGGCACCTGGCTCCTGGCTTCGGATTGGCATAGTTCTGGCCGTTGCGGCCATTTGGAGAGTGAACCAACAGAAGGAAGACCTTTCTCTCTGTCTCTCCTTCTCACTGTCTGTAACTCTAACTCTCAAAATAAATAAAATCTTAAAAAAAAAAAAGTAAGAAGAAAAAAAAAAAACTGTTCCTCAACAGTAGAGACAAAAGCTGTATACAGTCATCAGATTTCAAAATGTCAATTTCACCCCTATTGATTACCTTTTACATACTCTGTTACTTACCACACATCAATGAATGCATATGGTATTTGTCTTTCCTGGACAGGCTAATTTCAGTAAGTATAATGATTTTTTTCAAGTTGCATTTATTTTGTTGCAAATGACAGGATTCCATTTTTCACTGCTGTGCAGTATTCTACACTATATATATATATATATATATATATATATATATATATAATATAATTTCTTTATCCTGTCATCAGTTGATGGATATCTGGGTTGGTTACATATCTTAGCTATTGTGAATTGAGCTGCAATAAATATGAAGTACAGATGATTCTTTCCATACGTTGATTTCATTTCCTTTGGGTAAATTCCTAGGAGTGGGATGGCTGTGTAATATGATAGTTCTATATTCAGATTTCTGAGGTATCTCCTACTGTCTTCCACAGTGGCTGAACCAGTTTACATTCCCACTAACAGCGGATTAGGGTACTTTTTTCCCAACTTCCTCACCAGCAGATGGAAGACTTCTCCCTCTCTTTCT
The DNA here is from genome assembly GCF_033115175.1 of Lepus europaeus. Taxonomy (NCBI): domain Eukaryota; kingdom Metazoa; phylum Chordata; class Mammalia; order Lagomorpha; family Leporidae; genus Lepus; species Lepus europaeus. The sequence continues at coordinate 127,360,753 of NC_084828.1, forward strand.
CTTTCTTTCTCTCTCTCTCTCTCTTTCTCTCTATCTCTTTCTCTCTCTCTGCCTCTGCCTCTCTGTAACTCTGATTTCAAATAAATAAATAAATCTTCTTAAAAAAATATAGTTGATTACTAATTTCTTTCTTATTTTTCTTAATTAGAAATTATACTGTTGACAATCAGAACATGAGATAACAAATGTTACCACACACAGGTGATAAAAACTCAAAATATCAAAAACTCTCATTTTCATTTCTGTTTTGCTCTATGAAATAATAAGATCAACTTACTGACCTAATATTCTCCCTCCAGACCTCAAATTTGAACTATCTCTGAACAGGTTGTGAATAAAGAACATGATGTATCTTCTTATGGTTGGAAAAATATATGTGCCAAATGTTTATAATTGACTTGTTGCTTTGTAAGCCTGTGTGAAAGAGCTGCTGACATTCAGCTATAATGCACAAAAGGAGAAAAATGAAGCCTTCCCAGACACCAAAAAGGAAAAGATAAACTCCTTGCACTTACATTGTGTCGCTCTTCTAAGTTGTAATGAAGAGAAAAATGTTAATCCATCTACTGCGTGTTTTTGAAGGAGGAGCTTCTGATGATTTGCCAGTACTCGGTAGAGGAGTGCTGATATCAGCAGTCAGACTCAGTTCCTGCCTGCTTTGTGTATGTTCTGTAGCTAGGGGACATGCTTCTCAGAATTGGCTCACAGGGTTGGAAAAAAGGAGAAGCTATTGTACAACTTCTCATCTTGTAGCTCATTCAAGTATTCCAGAACATAAGGCAGGGAGAAAGAAATTGTAATGGAGAAAGCAGAGTTCATAGAGGAGGAAAGACATTACTTTGAAGATGATGGGAAGGGCCATGGCCAGGCAAGGGGACCATATCCCCACCCCAGAGCCTCCCAAAGGATAGCATTCCTGTGCTCACATTAATTTTAGCCAAGTGAAGCTTATTTTGAGTTTCTGGCCACAGAAACTGTCATTTGTTATAAGATTGTGTTGTTTTAAGCCTCCAAGTTCCTGTGATTTGTCATAGCACAAATAGGAAAGTAATGCATCATTAGTCTTCAAACTTTGTGACTACAAATTTCCTGCTATGAAGTTTATGACATCTACATATACACCATTATATTCCCAATTTCTTGACATAATCATGGAAGACATTGGCACCTGATGGATGCTTCTGTCCTGTTTGCCTTTGCATCATCCCAAAGTCCCTTACATCTTTTCCCAATATTGATTTTGTCACCAAAATTCCTGCATTATTTCTCTTACTTTTGTTCTCTACTCATCCTGGAACCCATGGTTGAACATCTGAATGTCTTTTAATTCCATTGGATCATTGTCCTCATGTTAAAACCATCAGTTCAGTCCTCAGCCTAGAGTTAATCTCACTGGCTGCCATTTTGGCTGTTACATATGATCTGTTCAGAATTGATTGAATCAAGTTATCAGATTATATAGAGTGTCCAGTACAAGTTCATTCTCCACACTTAACTAGATTCATAAAACTTATCATCATTAATTTCACATAACTTCTCATGCAGGTGCAGGGGCCCAAAGACTTGGGCCATCTTCTACAGCTTTCTCAGGCTGTAGCAGAGAGCTGGATCAGAAGCGGAATAGCTAGGACTCACATGAGGTACCCATATGAGGTACTGGCATTGCAGGGTTGGTTTTACCTGCTACACCACAGCACTGCCCCCTTGAATGGTGTTTAAGACCCTTATAAAAGAGGGTTTGTGCAGCATTCAACTAGTTTGCCCTTCTACCCCAGTCCTGCAAGGACACAACCTTCCTCCCTTCTGGAGGACACAACAAGGTGCCATTTTTGAAGAATAGAGCAACTTTTGCCAGAAGATTCCAGTGCCTTGATTTTGGACTTCTCAGCCTCTAGAGCTGTGAGAAAATAGTTTATGTTCTTTACCATTTCAGTTATTCTGCCATGGAATGCAAATGCACTAAGTCAGCTAGTCATTTTATTCAGATTGTTTCACATAAGTATGAATCAAATATCTTCAGAGCATACCTTACCTGAAACATTTTAGGCTACAATCAGTTCATTCCAAGTATGTAGTCTGTTTCAGTATTGACCATGGTTCTGCTTTTTATACATCATCACAAATGGAAAGGATAAGTGAATATCTGTTGGGTGAAACAAGTAGGGCAATTTATTTCATGTCTTTTCCCCTGGACAACTTAAGACTGAGGACTGTGCAATGTTACTGCGTCAAAGAGAGAGGCAAGAAAAGACTTTACTGGAAGCAGTCTTTGTTATGAAGGAGAAATGATCATGAAAGTCTCTAAAGGACATGAATGTAAGGTGCATGTAATCTCCCAGGGCTGTGTTAGGCATGGTGCATTGGTTGCCATCACTGGAAGCCATATAGAGGAGAGGATCTCTGACATTGCCTTGAAAACCTTTGTTGCTGATTGCTGAAGGCTACAAGTAGAACCATAAGCAGAATGTAAATAGGTCCACGGTTCAAGCACATATAATGATGGTGGACCATCACCCCTAGTATCTCAGAGCTCTGAACTTGATCTCTGTATAGTGAGAATATCACCAAAATTACCACGCTAGTTCCATATTAGCAGCACCTTATCACATGGTCTTATAAAAGAAAATTATTATTCAATTCAATAAACACACTGTGTTCACTAGGCTACTTTCTGATAATAACTACATGGCCTAGGACAACACCATTGGCACAGATACCAAAGCTCCTAGGAGATTTTGGAAAACCTCATGCAACTGGTACAGTGTCAGAGGGTGTCCTGAAGGGGAGAACTAGGACCTAAGTTCCCTATCCTTCCAGATGGCACTGGCATCTGGTACCCAAGGAGACTTAGACAAATTTGAGGAAGGTAGTTCTGCTAAGAATAATGTGGAATTTGGTCAAGATACCTTCCTTGATGCTATCACTGCTGTCCCATTCAATTCCAAATATTTGGGAAGGATTTGGGAAATTTTGAAATCATATGCCAAAGTTTGGGATAGAGGCTGAGGTTGCCACTTTCCATTTGCCCAGGTCAGTGGTGATACTTCCTCCAGTACCATTTTCTCATTTCAAAGTCACTTGTTCCTGTTTCCCTTTTCATCACATCACTGCCTGTAAATATCAGAAGGTGAGGCATTCTTTTCACCTTCATGATCGATTTCTCCATCTGTGTTCTATGTGTCATTTCTTCATGGCTTCTCCAAACATTCACTTCAGTTATGCTCCTCTTTGTTATAACTTTTCCCATTATATCCATTTTGCCTGTTAATACACCCGATTTCCATCCCAGACAAAACTCATTTGCCAATCACCTGTACCCTGCATTTCTCTCTTCTTAAACAATCTTTATGAAAGAGATGTTTACATTCATATATCTCCCATCTATTTTGCAATTTTTCTCAAGTTGAACTTCCTCTACCCTAGCAGCTCTAACAGAGTTATTAGTGATCAGTGGATCATTGAATTCAATTATTTTACTTCTTCAGACATTACCCTTGTGGCTTTCTCTGCTGTAAATCAAATTATTAGAAGCATTCTCCTTGGAACTCACTTATTTCCTTTTTTTTTTTTTTTGCAATGCTTTCATGACTGCCCTTTTTTTAAAAAACGTTATTTTTCATGGAATACTTTACCATTATGACTTTGAGCCCATGCATTTGCTACATTTTCTACTTGAATCTACTTAAAGTAGTTTTATATTCCTACTAACAAATGACCACACACTTAGCTTACAATTGCAGTTTCCTAGGTCAGAAGTCTGGACATGGGTTGGTTAGCTGAGTCCTGTCTCAGTTTTCTCAAAGGCTAAAATCGGAACATTTTCAGGGCCGTATTTTTTCTGGAGAACCTAGGGAAGAACATGTCCTCAAGTTCATTCAGATTGTGAAGGAATTTCAGTGATTTTTGGGCAGAGATCCCTGTTTCCTCACTAGTTGTCAGCTGTGGCCACTCAGCTCCCAGAGGCTATGTGCATTCCTTGCCACGTGATTTTATTATCTCAAAGTCAATGATAGAGTCTGGGCTACCTCAAAATTCAAATCTATTTTACTAGAAAGAGTCCAGGGAATTTGAAGAGTTCACCTGATTAGGTTATCTTCCAGTTAGATAAACCCCTAATTTAAAATCAACTGTCTTGGAGTCTTAATTACATCTCTAAAATCTCAGCTGCCTTGTAACTTATCACTAGAGTGATAGCTCATCATATTCATAGGTTTTCAACATAGTTAATGGAAGATAATTATTGAGGAAAAAGAGAGAGAGGGAGAGAGAGAGAGTGAGATAGAGAGAGGGAGAGACACTGCTTAATGGTCTTAGAATTCTGCCTACACACTGCTCTTCACATTTGCCTGATCTTGATAACAACTTCAATTACCACACACAAACTGCTGCATTCTAATCTGTAGACTCAACCCTGAGATCTCCACTGATGTCTAGGCTTGCACATACTACCAGACCTTTAGATACCAGCTGTTTCCAAGACAATATCATAGCTACTGAAATTTAACATGTTCTAGAATGAATGCCTTCTATTTCTCTTTTATTCTCTTCTGCTGTGTTTTGTGTCTCACTAAATTTATCACATCACTAAAACCATAAATATTAATATGAGAGAGATACTTTGTTTCTGTTTACCTCACATATTTAATAATAAGCTTTTTTCTTTTTTAATTTAACTTTTACAGTTTTTACCAATCTCTCTTTTCCATATCTATAACATTTGCCCTCATTTAGTTTCTTATTACCTCTTACCTTGAATATTATAATGCCTTTTTATTAAAATCTATTTTACAGAAAAGTGCACAAATCAGTAACAACACAATGAATTTTACCAAATGAACACACTCATATAACTACTACTTATGGGCATAATGTTATATGATGGATGCAATGTAGACTATGTCTAGATTCCAAGGCCTTCTCTGGAATAGTTGCTTGTATGCACATATCCACTGTAAAATTTAAAAGAAAACTACAGCAACCAAATAAGTGCAGAATCAAGCATATTACACCCTTCAGGTGTCACATATTTTTATGACACAGGTCATTATGTTTCACAAGTGAATTTGCCCATGCAGACACCACTACAATCAAGCTATGTAGTATTTCTAGTTCCTCAATAAGTTTTTATGTTTTCTGAGTAAATCCACATCCACATCAAACCCTAGGCAATCCTTGACATTTTTGTTGCTATGGTATATTAGCTTTGTATTTGTATGAAAATTGAATCATATATTATGCATCATTATTTGTGTTTTAAAAATGCTTATTTTATTTATTTTAATCTACTTGAAAAGCAACAGCCAGGACTGGGGCAGGCCATAGCCAGGAGCCCAGAACTGCATCCAGATCTTCCACATGGATGACAGGGGCCCAAGCACTTGAGCCATCATCTCCTGACTTTCAGGCATGGCAAAGAAGCTGGATTGGAAATAGAGGAGCTGGCCTCCAACTGGCAGTTGTGGGCACCTCAAGCAGCAGCTTAAATACTGCACCACAATGCCCTCCTCGTGTCTGACATTTCTTTATCTTGCTAATGCTTTAGAGATTTATTCATGTATTATACTTAATATAATTTATTCCTTTCTAATTGATGAGTGCCATTTCATTAAATAAATCTGCCTTAATCTATTTATGTATTCACCTATTAATGGACACATTCACATTTGTATTGTTGTTTATGAGTCGTTATGAATAAAATCACTGTAAGTATTTGTACTGAAATGTTTTATATACATTAAGATAGTGAATGTTTTCACCTTAGCTCAATTATCAATTTTGAGTTTTTTCTCCTGTGTGGTGAGAGTTAGAAGTTCAATTGATTGCTTTTCTAATGGATATCAAGTTGTTTTAACATTATTTAAAAAGCACTGTCTTTTCTCATTGATTTACCTCAGTATTTGTTAAAAACCAGTTGATAGTATATGTGTGAGTTTATTATGGGCTATTTATTATTTTCCATTGATCTGCATGCCTATCCTATGCCAATGCCACTTGTCCAATTACTATAGATATACAATAGATTTTATTATCAGGTAACATTAATCTTCTAAATTTGCTCTTCTTTTTTTAATCACTGTATTGACTATTCTAGATTATTTACACATCCATATAAAGTTCAGATCCAGCTTATCAATCTCTATTAAAAATAAACTTGGTTTTTTATGTGTGATCATATGAAATATAGAGGCTAATAAGGTGCAAAATGACAATACTGCATCTTCCAATTCAAGGGCATGGCATATTTTGTTTTTTAATTTTTTGAAACAACACAATTTTTTAAATGTTTTAAAAATCGTATTTAAGTTATACAAATTTCATGTACTCCACATATACAGATTTAGGAACATAGCAATACTTACTGCTCTCTCCTGCCTCCCATCATGCTCCAACCCTTCTTCCTCCTCCCTCTTCTATTTGCACTCTTAATTTTTGCAAAGATCTATTTTTAGTTTACTTACTGATCATATAGTTAACCCTACACTAAGTAAACGAGTTCAACCAATAATATGAAGAAAAAAAATCACTGTTCCTCAACAGTAGAGATGACGGCTGTAAACAATCATTGAATTGTACTTAGTGAAATAAGCTAGTCCTAAAAAGACAAATATCATATGTTTTGCCTGATCTGAGGTAACTAATAGAGTGACTAAGATGTAATGTATTAGAGATAACACAATTTAATATGCATTGTATTCAAAGGCTTACTGGCTCCTTAAAAAAAAAAAATCAACAAATAAAATGTAAAAATACCATAGTCCAGTAGAAAAGGTAGGCAAGAGTTATAAATAATAATCAAATGAAAAGATGTTCAAATTCTCTCCTATAAAGTAAATTTTAAGAGTCACAGAATCATTAAAACTACGGTAGCATATAATTTCTATCAATTTGCCTGAACAGATGTTTAAAATTTGATGAAACACTGTTTGCAGCAAAACTGATATAATGGGCATTTCTTTTTTTATTTATTTTAGCCCCTACAGGTAAGGTAGATGGGTATGATATATTTCCGTTTATTTGGTTCTGTTTTATTTTCTTTCAACAATGTTTAGTTTATGTTGTATAAGTTTTGTACATTTTTGTTAAAATTCTTATACATTTCATGTTTTTCATGCTTCTATCATGTAATTTGTCTTGCTTACTTATTAATTCTACTAGCTTCCTCAACCCTTTGCAGATCTTTAGAGATTTTCTACTTACATGAACATATTGTTTGCAATTTAAATTTTTAATTTAATATGTTCAATCTGTATGCCTTTATTATTTTTTTCTTATTGCAGTGGATAGGACTTCCAGTACAGTGTTAAATAGAAGCAATTGAAGTAGACACCTTTGCTTATTTCCCAATCTTAGGGAAAACATGTTTATATATTAACCATTATATGTGACGTTAACTGTAGATTTTTCATGCATTGCTGTATTATTTTCCTAGAGCTACTGGGAAACTAACAAGCACAAACTGAGTGGCCTAAAAAACAATAATTTATTCTGTCAAATTCTGAAGGCCAGGAGTCTGAAATCAAGGTGTGGACAGGGTCTGAAAGCTCTAGGGGGAAGATCTAGCTCGTCCCTGACTAGTTTTTGGTGATTGTTGGCAAGTCTTCCTATTCCGATTTCTGCCTCTGTCTTCAGTTGGCCTTTTTTTCTCTATGTGTGTATCTGCAAAGATCTTACAGCAACATCAGTGGCTGGATTTAGAGCCCACCCCAACCCATTACGATTTCGTTTTGACTTAGTTACATATTCAGAAACCCTATTAGAATTGAAAATGAATCTTGATGTTATTGGAAGGGGAGAGGGAGCGGGAAAGGGGAGGGTTGTGGGTGGGAGGGAAGTTTTGGGAGGGGGGAAGCCATTGTAACCCATAAGCTGTACTTTGGAAATTTATATTCATTAAATAAAAGTTTAATAATAAAAAAAAAAGATGAAAAAAAAAAGATCACATTCATCAGTCCTGGCTATAAAGACTCTTTTGGGGGGACAAAATCCAACCCACAACCGTATTTTTTTTTTTTTTAATTAAGTGGCAAGGGTTTTGTTCTAGCCCTAGTTTGTTAGGAGTTTGTGTTGTAAATAGATATTGGATCTTGTGAAATGACTTATCTGATTATACTGGAAGGACTGCACCAATTTTCTTAAATGGAGGGTGGGCATTATGGCACAACAGACTAAACTTCTGTTTCAGAGTGCTGTTCAAGTCCCAGTTACCTTGCTTCCATTCCAGCCATTGAAAATGTACCTAGAAGTCAGCAGATGAAGGTGCAATTACTTTGGTCCCTGCCACCCATGTGAGAGCCTTGCATGGAATTCCAGGCTCCTGGCTTTGATCTGATCAAGCTTTGACTGTATGGGCATTTGGGGAGTGAACCAGTGGATTGTAAACTCTCTCTCTCTCTCTCTCCCCACTTCTCTCTGTTGCTCTGCTTTTCTAATAAATAGGCAAATGTAAAAAAAAAAAAGTTTTATTTTTAATACAGTAAAACACATTGATTCATATACCTTATTATGTTGGCAATTTCAAACATCCAGCAAAAAAGAAAGAATTGGCGAATACTAGTGCAGTTGATATCTACTACTTTTTATTTATTTATTTATTTGAAGGCAGAGTTACAAAGAGGCAGAGATGGGGGGGGGGGTCTTCCATCCACTGGTTCACTGCCCAGATGACCACAACAGCCAAATCTGCACTGATTCAAAGCCAGGAGCCAGAAGCTTCTTCCAGGTCTCCCACATGGGTGCAGGGGCCCAAGGATTGGGGCCATTTTCTACTGCTTTCCTAGGCCAGAGCAGAGAGCTGAATCAGAAGTGGAACAGCTGGCCCTCAAACTGGCATGCATATGGAATGCTGGCACTGCAGGCGGTGGTGGCTTTACCTGCTATGCCACAGAGCCGGCCCCTGGTATCTACTTCTACAATCATTGTTTACCATATTTGTTTTATTATATCTCACAATTTATTCCTCCACCTTTATCAATACCTATTTTTGATGTATTTCAAAGTAAATGGCAGACAACAGTACACATTTTCATAAATACTCCAACATGTGTGTAACAACTAAGTTTTCACATTTTTAATTAGTTTTCTTTGAAGAGAGAATTTGAATACACAAAAATTATTTACAAGTAGATTGTAAATCTAAAGATGAGATTTTGGCTACTGCAGTAAAATATTTGGATGTAGTAAAAGAGATTAGCTTCATAATATTGGGATGAACAATCATTTCTTAATAGGACACAAGAAGCTTTAAATATAGTGGAACCATATATAGCCAGAACCATAGCCAGGAGCCAGAAGCCTCCTCCTGGTCTCCTGCATGGATTCAGGGCCCAAAGCACTCCACTGCCCTCTCAGACCATGAGCATAGAGCTGAATTGGAAGAGGAGCAGCTGGGACATGAACTGGTGCCCGTATGGAATGCCAGCATGGCAGGCGGTGGCTTAACCCACTATGCCACAGCGCAAGCCCTAAAGATTTATTTCTAATAATTAAATGATATCATTGACTAAATAATGGTAGAGTGAAAGAAGATACCTGTAATAAGGAGAACTGTCATATACTGCAAATTGAAGTGTAACTTTGTATAAACACTTGGAAAATTCATTTATTTAATTATCCATCAACATTGAACATATATATACCCTATGACATATTTTTTTACATTTAAATACATATCTTCTGCTTATGATATGAACATTTCCTTCACACTTGAAAATCTTGAGTGTTTATTAATAGCAGATTAAATAAATTATATGTTTCTATACAATAGTATATTACACATAAATAGAATGAAATTAACATAGCTATAAGAAACAGCACAGATGAATATGACATACACAATTCAGTAAGAGGAGATGTATAGAAAATAACATATTTTGTATAGTTACTTTCATAAAAAGGCTCAATGCTTCTCAATGTTTGAGAAGTAGGCAGGATGAGGATTGGGACAGTATACAGGAGAAGTTTCTGGGGTGGCTACTCATGTTATATTCTTTAATCTGGTTGTGGTTGCATGGCTTATATTGCAACAATTCATTGAGCTGTTCCAAGATGATTTATGCAGATTAATGTAGCTATTTTGTTATTTTTTAAAAAATATTTATTTATTTATGAATAAATATTTAGTTATTTAGGCATAGGCCTAAATATTATTAGGCCTAATATTTAGACATAGTTACAGAGAGAGAGAGGCAGAAGCAGAGAGAAAGAAGCCTTCCATTTGCTGGTTCACTCCCTACATGGCTTTGATGTCTAGAACTGTCCCAGTCCAAAGCCAGGGGCCAGTAGCTTCTTCTGGGTCTCCCACGTGTGTACAGAGCCCAAGGACTTGGGCATCTTCTACTGCTTTCTCAGGAGCATCATCAGGGAGCTGGATCAGAAGTGGAGTCGTCGGGACCAAACTGGTGTCCATAGGGGATGCCAGTGCCACAGGTGGCACATTAGCCCACTATGCCACAGTGCTGGCCTGCTATTTCATTAAACAAGATTTTTGTTGTTGTTGTTTGTTTTTGTTTTTAATCACTGGCTATACATACCTTTTGTCCTCTTCAACATTCTTGTCTTTCATGACTTTTCACAATGTGAACCTACATTTTATTTCTTCTCTCTTGGTTCCTTATACTATAATCACACTGAGCAACTTTTTATTGAATCCACACAAAAGTTTTCCACATCTCCGGCCTTGCTTGTCTTTTCTCTTTTCCTTCAAATACTCTCCAAACCACTTCCGAACAGCTTTTCTTTCTTTCTTTTTTTTTTTAAGATTTATTTATTTATTTGAATGTCAGAGTTACACACAGAAGGAGAGGCAGAGAGAAAGAGAGAGGTTTTCCATCCGATGGTTCACTCCCAAGATGGCTGCAACAGCCAGAGCTGTGCTGATCCAAAACCGGGAGCCAGAAGCTTCTTTCGGGTCTCATGCAGGTGCAGGGGCCTGAATACTTTGGGCCATCTTGTACCGCCTTCCCAGGCATGCAGAGAGCTGGATCAGAAGAGGAGCAGCCAGGACTAGAACCGGTGCCATATGGGATGCCGGCACTTCAGGCCAGGGTGTTAACCCACTGCACCACAGCACCAGCCCCCTGAACAGCTTTTCAATCAGGTACCAAATGTCACTTCTTGTTAAAAGTTTTCCTGATTTTTCCATTTTATTCTCTTTTTTTCTGAAATCCATGACATTTTCTACTTTTCTTTCAATCATTATACTTTTCCTAAAACAATGATTTGAGTATTTGCCCTCTCCTATCATCCATCCACACCCCAATTAAGGGATGAAATGTAAATCGCTAATGTATGAAATGTAAAAAAAAATGTGAATTTAAAACTTAGACTGATTTTAATGACAAATGATTATGAAAAAATTGAAGCATACAGAAAAGTAGAAAGAACAGTGAAATAAATCCCATATATCCATTACCCAATCTCAAAATAGACTAAAAAGATTTATTAAATTCAGTTTACATTCCTTTATTAACTGAGTGACTCTGGTCAATTGAGATGAAAATTTAGCTACTGCCTATAGCATGGGCATGAAATATGTAAAAACAAATCTAGATTTAGACCCAGGTATGGTTATATATTTAACAACATCCCCTTGGTGACATAAGTTGCAGGTGACACTTTATAGGTTTTTAATTTTCATGTTGTTAACATTTGATTATAATGTTTCCAGCTGGTTGAACCAGACTTCCTAACGGGATGGTCTCTACTTTAAGATCGAGTAGTTTTCATCCTTTCTCCCTACCTTGACCTTTCTTCATACCCTCACTTCTTCCATCTCTTTTACACGTTTTCTAGGGGTGTATTTTTAGGCCACTTAACTCAGATTAAAAGAACACCAAGCGAGTCTCCAGAATATTAAAGGAAAGGTACAGCAGAACAAGAAGATAGGTTTCCCCACTTCCATCCCTTCAATTTTGTGTGTGTGTATGTGTGTGTGTTTATATGGTGAACAGCAAGTGCAAAATGTATATCACAAAGTTGGAAGGGAGTCACGTGAGATTCTGTAGTAAGAAGCTTTATCATATGAATGAAACGGTGGTCTTGTTTTGTTACCTTATTAAAGACTGTTTCTAGTGAAAAGAAACAAATAATAACAGTCTTTAATAAGACTGTAGTGAAGAGAAAAAAATCAAGAGCCATATTACTTTAGCACTGAGGAGCTCAGATGTATCAGAATGGACAGAGAATACTGTGTCATTGTGAGGTCCCATGTTTCTTGTGAGCATTCCTCAGATATTTCATTTGTTAATATTCAGCCCACACAGAGCAGCCTGTCTTTTCAAAGGCTTTTCAGCACAACATACATTTTTTTTCCTTCAAATCATTTCCATTTTTCTGCAGAATCTTGCTAAGAAGTTGACATTTTATGCTCTCCAGCCAGTAACTCATTCACACATTCTGTTTTGTCTACACTGGTTCAGTGACTCTTGCCATTCCTACTAACACAGTTAATATTCTGGCTTATGCTTACATTGAATGATTAGTGTCTAATCCCTCCCATCTATAGTAAAGCAAAATCTGTAGTAATGCAAAAATATTTGCCAAATCATTTTAACAACCAAATAGCAGATCATAAAAATAACAAAAATATTAATGCAATTTTTGGTACAGAGCAGGAGAAGATAGGCCAAGAGTCAAGATAGCAAAGCAACTGGAAGTGAGAATTAAATGATGTTTAGTAAAGCATTTTCAAAATAACATTTTTAAAAACATTAGATACAATAATTTTGCATTTAGCACATCTTAGTTTCAATTTGTTGTTTGTAATGTCCTGTTCCAAGATTTATTTACGGGTGCTTTGCATATTAAGGGCCTTCAAATATTTGTGAAAAATGAATATTATGAAAAAAACTATGCATGGATTTCAAAACATTTTTGCCTCAAAATAAACTTATCTTTTTACCCTTGTGTGTGTATGTGTGTGTATATATATATATATTTATATATAATATATGTATGTGTGTGTGTATATATATATATATATCTCCTTTACTCTGAGCCCTGAAAATATATAGAATGTCAATACAAGAACAAATAAATGGTAAACCTTATGACCTCGTGATCAGTTATGTTAATGAGGTGATAGATGAATTATCATCTCACATCACTTTTAATCATTTTGACAGAAGATATGGCTCCTCATTCAGGGCTAATATATTTTAGTAATCCAGAATACAACATTTTTTTGGTCTTCCATACCTCTCTAATTACAACAAATAGATTTATCCCCAAATAATGTAAATGAACATAATATTACATCTCACTAGTATTAGTTGCTACTAGCGCAGTTAGGCAAGGTAGTATTTATATGATCATAATTTAGAAAAAAAAAACACTTCATATTTTAATCACTTCTTCCCTCCTCTAAACTACAGGAAATAATTTCATGTGAATGAAGTTTCAGAGGTGGCAGGGTTGGAAAGATGCACCTTTCATTCAAATTAAATACAGACAACCTGTAGTACAAAAGCCAAAATGAGAAAGTTCAACACCATATAAAACACCCTGAGATTAGCCGTAATGAAATAGTATGAGACCAAAAATTAAGTCATTAAATAGATAATAAAATTAATCTGAAAGTTTTCCAGCCTGCCAGAAAGAGCAAATGATAAGAGTGAGAACTAGATGGAAACATGCCAAGTGAAAAAGGAATATGCAATTAGGACTGAAATTGTTTTTCCAAACAGATTGCTAAGTAAAGTTGGCATTCTCCAGTTAGCCTTTATCACATGCTATTACTTCTTTATTCTACATAATCAACTTACATCATTTTCATTTCATTTGTTTATGTTATAATCCAAATAAAAAGTGCTATTCATTATTGTGACTATTATAAATGTTTGTTATTTACTTAATAATCCATCTTTCCACATATTTCAGATATGTTCTTAAAGTTCTGCCTCTTGGGGCCAGCATTGTGTCATAGCAGGTAAAGCTGCCGCCTACAATGCTAGCATCCCGTATGGGCACCAATTCGTGTTTTTGCTGCTCCACTTCCAATTCAGCTCCCTGCTAATGGGGAAAAGCAGAAGAAGATGACCCAAGCGCTTGAAACCCTGCCACCCATGAGGGAGACCTGGAAAAAGCTCCTGGTTCCTGGTTTAGGCTTATCCCAGCCCTGGCCATTGTGGCCATCCAGGGAGTGAATAAACCAAGGGAAGAGCTCGCTTGCTCGCTTGCGCTCTCCTCCCCCTCTCTCTGTTCTCTAACTTTCAAATAAATAAGTAAATCTTATTTTTTTTTAAAAAGCTCCACTTCTTGCTTCAAAAGATTTTTTTATTTGAGGCAAAAAGTCAGTAACAAGATTAACCCTTGATAAGGACCTGTTCTAAATGTTTTGTGCCAAATCTATGCAATTTTATCTTATAATTCATTGGGTAAGAACTTTGGTTTTAGTTAATAAAGGAATATTTTTGCTAATGGCTTTGCTTTGCAGGACAAGTCAGTGCAGAGAAAGGCAAATAAATGGAAACAATACCCCCTACCATCAGAAGACACTGAAGGTTAATGAAAATTGTGTGAGCAGGCAGGGGACACTCAGCATTGTTAAAGCTGTGTATCCAAGTGCCACATACTACATTTCGCTGTTGAAGATGTCCAATGAGTGACAGTATATTAAAGGTTTGGACACTTAACTTTCCAAATTCATCTGGCTATAAAATACTTTCTTTGCAACATGCACTTCTTAATATGTTAAAGATCTGTGTTCCACCCACATTTCAGGACAGGGCACATTTTTCAAGGCACATTGTTTTGACCCTTGATTATACTATGGGGGAGGAGAAAGCAAAGCCTGTAGAGCGGAAGGGTGAGCAAAGGAACGGAAGTCTTCTGTAGAATTTCTCCAGACAGAATTTAGGAGGGATACTTACTGCTCATACAACTGTACACCAATTGTAACGTTTCTTCATTAAAGAAATTATGGAATCTGCCATCCAATCACCTCTAAGGCAAGTAAGCTTCTTGGAGAATCCCCATTTAGCATTGTGTCATCTCCATTGGGAGAGTGAGTCTGTGTAGGAAGAACAGGCGCTTTAGGATTAGACCTGTTTGGTTTGAATTATGATCACAGTTTACTAACTGCATGATCTTCGCCAAAATCTTTAATTTCTCTTACATGTTTTTCTTTAAGTGTGAATAATACTACACACATCACCCAGGGTATATTTTATCCATATTTGCTTGCCCCTAGTCAGAATCCATGGTTGCATTATGCTGAGTGTATGTATGTGTGTGTGTGCGTGTATGTATAAGTCTTGCAATAACACTGTGAGGTAGATATTGCCGTTATTCCCATTGTATAGAGGAGAAAAATGATACACAGTGACATTCCCAAGGTCATATAGATATTAAATGATAAAGCTAGGATTTTAGTTTAATTATGAAAATACTTTGAAGCACTATGCTATACTGCCTAGATATGTAATAGCAGAAGGAAGATGAACTGTAGTATTAACATATCAGTTAAGCTGGTTCTGATAGCTCTAAGTCTAATTACTTAACTAAGTAACTGCTTAATTAATTAACTACCTAACTAGGCTTTAAGTCTCTAACTGCAGTCCCCATCAAAGCCATTTCTAAGTATTCAGTCATTTCCTCCTGATCATTCAGATTGCCAGCTCTTTCCACAGACCATTAAGGAGAGTGGCTCTCCCACACCTAACCCACACCTGCCAAAAAGCTGCCTTACATAGTTAGTATGCCTTCGAATATTTACTGCTTAGTTTAGTGATGCAAAGCATTTAGCTTGTGCTTTCCTTCCCCCTCCTCCCAGATATCAGCTGGATCTAGTTAACTTTCCTTATCTACTATCAATCTGAACTCAGAGGTAACAGCAGTAGGAATCTCTGACTCAGGGCTTCCTGCTCTATTTGGCTCATAATAGAAGCCCTTTCTTTAGATGGTATTTTCACCAAAGGCACTAAAATATGACTTCTGTTATTCTTTTTCTAACTGAATTTTTACATTTTATTTATTTATTTGTTTTTAACATAATTGTTGATAAAACATGGTTGAAAGATTTCCTACCTGAGAACATATCCTCAAGTCCATGGAAAGTCAAAATTTTCAAACTGATACTTGTTTGGAGGTGTGTCAGGTAATGTTTGATGTAAGAAAACACCAGTTCTTACCAAGCCAACACTCTGATACACAAACATGTTGATAATTTCAAAGTGGAGTGCTGGAACTGGCTTACATTGGCTCAGGAACTTGTTTAAATGTTCAAGATGTGTCACGTCAGTTGTGAAAGCACGGGATACCTTGAAATCAGCCCTGATGGGAATACATATTCCATGGAAATCAGCAAGTTTTACAAATCAAGACTCTTTCCACTGCAGACCATCTCATCCAAAAATTGGTTAAACACTTTTCAGCACTCCATTTTTCCATCTTGTTTTGTTGAATGATAATGGAAGTGGGATATGGGACTCACTCAAAACTTTTAGTGAAGAGGGATGTCAAGGTAGGACCAATAAGGAAGGAATCTTCCCTTTGTGAATGTAGCTGGGGAGTTTCTTGAGCACTGCAATTATCTCTCTCTCTCTCTCAAAGATTTATTTATTTCTTTGAGTTACAGAGAGGCAGAGCCAGAGAGAGAGAGAGAGGGAGAGAGAGAGAGAGGTCTTCCATCAGCTGGTTCACTTCCCAGATGTCCACAACACCTGGAGCTGCGCCGATCTAAAGCCAGGAGCTAGGAGCTTCTGCCAGGTCTCCCACACAGGTGCAGAAGCCCAAGCACTTAGGCTATCTTCTATTGCTTTCCCAGGCCATAGCAGTGAGGTGGGGGTGGGGAATCAGAACTGTAGCAGCCAGGTTTTGAACCGGCACCCATACTAGATGCTGGCACTGTAGGTCGCAGCTTTACCTGCTATGTCACAGCACTGGCCCCTGCGATTCCCTTTTAACTCATCTCCTCTGACTTTTCATTCTTTTCATTAGAGTGAGAATGTTTTTGAATGTTTTCCAAATCATTTAACATATCAGCAAAAAAGAGTCTGAAATTAAGGGTAACTGCTTTAGCGATTTCAGTCACTAACCTTCAGAAAAGCTTGTTTCTAATGGAAAAATTTGTAGTTGATGTTAGAGAAATTAAGTCGAAGGTGTCTCAATTTAAATTACATATATTTTAGGTTTAGAGCAATGGTTTTCAGCTTTGAGTGATGTTAGAATCACATTGAGCACATTCCGTGGCCAAGGCTCCTCCCCATATCAATTAACTTGATTGTAGAAGTAGGTCATAGGCTAATGTTTAAAACTTTATCCAGGTGATTCCAATGCACTCAGGATTGCGTGTCTCTTAGGAATCCTCACACTTTTTAAAGGTAGTGGGAATTTAAGGCAGGATAAGGATTGATTCTCTGCAGTGCTTACAGTTCCTTAGAAATTGGAGGTGAACACAGAACTGTGAGTAGATTAAATTTTGTGGCTTTTGGAGGTTTTTAATAGTGTATTCTAATGTTGGCACATCTTGAAGTTGTATTCCTGAGAAAAGTTGGGAGAGGAATAGAAACTTTAGGGAATCATTTGCCAATCAAATTTACTTGTTGACTGCACAAATAAATTCCAAGTGAGGAGTGGGCAGAATTTCTCTGACTGCATGTCCTGGATCGTTCTCCATCCCTGATATTTGTTCATTTAGAGACATTACTGTAGAGATTATAAAATAGTCTTTTCTATATTTGCATTTTACAATTTGGAAAGTTTTTATTTGAAAATTTTTGTCTCTAGGTGGGTTGTAGAGAAGCATACACTCATTGTCAGGAAGTCATTAAAACCACCTCTGATTATTCTCTCATTTAGACCTCAACGGTGGGGAAAAATGATAGTGTTCCCACCTCAAATATATTTAAATTTAAAAAAGGTAAACACACTTGAAAGTTTATTATAATTATGAAGGTATCCAAAGAAGGTCTTATTTTATTCCCCATAATATATTAACCGCTTTTAAAAACAAATATAACATTTTTCTGAAAATATTTTTGGTGCCAATCTATCAAGGGAGCCAGTACTGAATTCAAAATGGTGTTTCTGTTTTTTGCTGACTTGTTTCCTCAGAGACTTATTAATCATTATATTCCAGCTTTCAATATTATGATGCAATAACTGAGACTGCAGCCTGAAGATGATAAATTATTACATGAAAGTGATAGATGTTGAAAAGACTGAAAAGTCAGAATAATATAGAAATCTGGCCCAGGTAATGAATGTTGAAGTAAGAGGCAGCTTTGCCAGTTAATCGTATTTATTCGAAAAACAATAGAGAGGATTTATTTATCAAAGCTTTCTATTTTTAAAAGAAAATATTAAACAATTACATGAAATTCAGTCATTTATGGTCTTAACAATTCAAGTTTCAAGAGTATGTTGAATTTTATTTGACGAATTTTCATTAGAACTGACCTTTGTTTCTGCTTTATCCCCATATATGGGCAAAAACTACTTAACTGTCAAAGATAAGAGCCTCACAATAATAATTATAGAGGCAAATGTATTTTAGTGCAATTATCACATTCATTAATTATATACCTAGGAGGTGAATGCCAACTTAGCTTCACAGTGTTTGAGACTAAGTAAGTTTCTATTATGAAATTGGAAAAACATTAAAATGCAATCACACTTAACATAAATGAGTCAGAGTATTTTTCAGAAGGATAATAAAAAGTAAAATAATAATTTTCTATGTCTAATAGAACATGATTTCCAAATTCATAAAGAATGTAAATAAACAAAGGCAATGTGTGTTAGAAATGAATAAGGATTTAGTTTTAATATTTGCAGATTTCTTCTCGTATCTAATATTGAATTCATCTGGAATGCAAATAATTATATTTTCTCTTATAAAATTATTTAGTGAGGCTAACATTCATGTAACAATTATTAGTTTTGTGTTGCTACAGATATTCTTGTACATATCATTTGGTGTACACGCAAGTGTATTTGTGTAGACACGGCTTTCAGGTATATACCTAGGAGTGGAATCCTGAGTAGACATAAGATAGGTACATGTAGAACTATTTATATACTGACAGTTTTTTTGATGGAATTGTACTAACTTAGACTGACAATTTGCGTGACTTTCAGGAATAAAGTTAGGTGAAAACTTGTGTATGTATAACCAGAGTTGACCCTATCTGTTTTACCAAAATATATGTAAGTACTGGGGCAGCAGATGTGTATTTAAGACATGTATGCTCCTTTGGGTGGGAGCTAAGAAAGCAAAGAATCCCTAGAACAGATCTTTAGAAAATGGTTAACTTTAGAGGGAAGTGAAAGCAGAGGAAATAATACAGAGAAAGGTCAGATTTGAAGCAAAGACAATTCAGTGTTAAAATGAACTACAGAGAACAATGTATGGGAAGAGTAAGGGCTGACACATTGAAGAGAAAATATTTGAAGTGAAAAAACATTGATAAATTGCTACTAGATTTGGTATTCAGGATGTCCTGGGTGAATTAACAGAAACATATAAAAAATTGAAAGGGAATAGAAGCAGATATCTTATGAATATAAATTTAAGTGAAAAATAGATCTTTGTAAAAAAAAGTAAGAATGGCAATAGGAGATGGGGGAGAAAGAAGTTTGGGAGGTGGACAGAAGAGAGGGTAGGGTGGAAAGTATCACTGTGTTCCTGAATCTGAATATATGATATACATGAAATTTGTATACCTTAAATAAAATTTTAAAAAGACATTGAAAATAATTAGTAAATCAAGAAATAATCTTTTCAAGCTATCAATTCCAGAAAGATTGAACAACGGAAGAGATGGGGAGAGGGCCCAGGACTTAATCTAATTGGAGGTTTCATTTAGGAAATTTGTAGAAGATGAACTTTAACATCTGGAATGAACAATTTCTGGAGATACTGGAATATCAAACCAATATGCCTATGTGTGTACTTTGAGCTGTAGTGGTCTCTGATGAGCTGAGATAAAAGAATAGTATTACTCACTAGGGAATTTCACAACATCCCTTCTGCTTTTGCTAAGGGTACTTTGATAAAATATTTCTGAAAAAGCAAACACTTGAAATTCAGCAAAAATGTGGATTGGTTGGTAAGGAAGCACAGAAGTGATTCAAATCTTCCACAGGCTTCACTTGAAGACTCATTTCCTAGTATTCTTCTGCACATTCTATATTTTAAGCCAGGGTTTCTCAACAGCAATGCTATTGATATCTTGGGTGGGATGATTCTTCATTTTAGAAGTGCTGTCTTGTGCAATGTAGGATGTTTGGTTGTCTCCCTGAACTCCATCCACTGCATGGCAGGAACCCTATTTTCTTTTCAGCCATGGCAATCAAAAATGTCTCCAGATTTGCCAAATGTTTCTTAGATGCCAAATTTTCTGCCTTTCTCCCCACTGGTAAGATGTTACTGACCAGTGAGATGATCATACATATTAGGAAGAATAATCAGCCTGAAACTATTTATAACCCTCTATCTGATATATCAGAGGAATTACTGTATGTTTTCTCAAAGAGATAGAAGAGGGTACAAATAGTTGAAGTGAAATGGACACTAGGAGAAACAATGTCTTGATCAGCCCTTGTCCTGACTGTTGTGGAATAACTTACTATTCTATTCCTTTTAGTATTTTTTGTTCTACTTAATACCATTGGTTGAACTCTTAAATAACACGCAACTATTCTTAGTCATTTAAATTTAACTGAAAAGTGATCCCTGTTAAATATAAGAGTGGGAATAAGAGAGGAAAGAGATGTACATACAGTTCACCACATGCTCAATCAGACTTACCCTTAACAGCAGAGTTAGAAAAGTGCCAGGGGATTCCAATTCAATCCCGTCAAGGTGGCATGTACCAATGCCATCTCACTAGTCAAAGTGATCAGTTTCAGTTCATAATTGATTATAATGATAGGATTAAGTGTCAAAGGGATTACATAAATAAGACCAGTGTCTGCAAATAATAATTGATAGAATTAAAAAGGAGAGAATGATCCTACGTGGGATTCCGGATATACAGCAGACTCATAGAATGGCAAATACCCTAAATAGCACTCTGGCCTCAGATCAGTCCTTAAGGCATTCGGATCTGGTTATAAGGCCCATGAAAATTCCTCAGGCATGTTAAGCCAAGACACTGTGGCAAAAAAAAAAATGACCTAAATGAAAGATCTCTGTGAGTGAGATCCCAGCAGAAAGAATGGGCCATGGAAGAAGGAGATACCTTTCTCTGAAGGGAGGAGAGAACTTCCACTTTGAATATGGCCTTGTCTAAACAAGATCAGAGTTGGTGAACTCAAGAGGCATCCATAGCCTTGGCAGCTCATGACAAGAGCCTCAGCCAAATTACTGACGTCATAAATAAGAATGTAAATTATTAAATCAACAATGGGAGTCACTGTGCACCTGCTCTCCATGTAAGACCTCTGTCCTTAATGTGTTGCACTATGTGAATTAATGGTAAAACTACTACCCAAACAGTACTCTATACTTTGTGTGTCTTTGTGGGTGCAGTCTGTTGAAATCTTTATTTAGCATATACTAAGTTGATCTTCTGTATATAAAGATAATTAAAAATGAATCATGAGGAAGAATGTGATGGGAGAGGGAGTGGGAGATGGGATGGTTGCTGGTGGGAGCAAGGTTATGGGGGGAAAAGCTGCTATAATTCCAAAGTTGTACTTTGGAAATTTATATGTATTAAATAAAAAAAGTTAAAAAGAGGGTACAAATAAGCAGTTAAATAAAGTTAGGAAACCAGTCCATGACATGGATGACAAATGGAGCAAAGATATAGATATATTTGGGAAAAATAGAAATATTATAAATAAAGAACTCAATAAGTCAAATAAAAATACAATAGAAAGTCTTAAAAACAGACTAGACTTGATGAGGCAGAATAAAGAATATCTGATCTAGAAAGTGGGTCTTCTGAAATATAGCTGATAAAAAAGAAAAGAAAATTCAAAAGAATGAAATCAATGTCCAGGATCTCTGGAGTACTATCAAGTAGTACAGATTATAAGCCTTGAGAATTTCTGAAGGAATGGGGAAATGGTTTAGAAACCTATTCAATGAAATAATAGCAGGAAACTTTCCCTGTTTGGAGAAAGATATGAACTTTCAAAGGTAGGAATCACATATAACCTAAAATAGGCATGATCACAAAATACTCTCACTATGACACATTATAGTCAAACTTCTAAATGTAATCGAGTATCCTGGGGGCTAGCATTGTGACACAGTGGGGGACAAGCTGCCACCTATAACACAGGCATCTCATATCGGAGTACCAGTTTGTGTCCTGGGTGCTTTGATTCTGATCCAGTTTCCTGCTAATGCACCTGGGAAAGCAATGAAAGATGGCCCAAATGGGCCCCTCCCACCCATGTGGGAGACATGATGGTCTTTTTGGCTCCTGGCATGGGCCTGGCCCAGCTCTGGGTATTGTAGCCATTTGGGGAGTAAAGCAGTAGATGGGAGCTCTCTCCCCACCCCCATCTCTGCTTTTCAAATAAATAAATAAATATTTAAAAATAGACAAAGAATACCATAAAGTTTACAAAAGAGAAGTGTGAGGTCACTTTTAAAGTAACTTCCACCAGATCGCTGATTTATCAACAGAAACTTACAGAACAGGAGAAAATGGAGATAGTCCAAGTTCTGAAAAATAAAAGCCTGCCAACCCAGAATACTCTAGCCAGAGAAGTTCTCAATCATGAATAAATATGAAATAATGACCTTTCAAAAAAAAATTCAAAGAATTCATTACCAACTGTCCAGCCTTACATATGGTACTTATAGATGTATTACATACAGAAAGAAAGCAAGGGAATCGGCATCACAAAACAATGTGAAGATAGAACCTAGTAAAAGAAAAAAAGATGTTCAGAATGAATAGAAAATTGTATGGAAAAATAGCAGAACCAATAGCTGAATGAATAAAAAAAAAAGATTCAACTATATGCTGACTATAACAAACTTCCTTCACCAGTAAAGACATACAATACTGAAAGTGAAGGGATGGAAAAATACCTCTTGCAAATACAAATCAGACGAAAGCAAGAGTAACTATACTTTTATCAGACAAAATAGACTAAGACAAACAAAAAATGAAAATTTATCCATTAGACTGAATATATTGACTATTAACAGGATCAGCATTTCTAAGGCATAGTCTCTCAGAATAAAAAAGAGTACTGAATTTATAAACAGCTTTGGAAATTGTGGAGTCTGAGAATTGACAGACTTTTGGAATCAGAACGTGTTGAAGCATCAATGTTAGAGCCTTAGTGGTGGAAGTAGTGTTAATTTCATAGACAGTAATTACACTGACTTTTCAACAATATGTGGTTAGTGAAGGGAGTATTACTGACATATTAAAACTAGTTTGTAATGGTGCTCTAGTGGTTGCTTTATAACCAAAGGATAATCAATAATTTCCAAGGAGGTAACAGATTTCTTATTTTCATCAGTCTTATGCCCTACAGCTTATTAAGAAACTTCAAAGGACAGAACAAATATTTCACCTCATAATCTTCTTAATAGTATCTATGCAGATTGATTACATAGGGCCTCCCAAAATTTCTCATGCTTTTTTTAGTTTTCCATTAGTGGCATTATTAATCTGTTAATTGAGTTACTCAATATATTAAAATGTAATGAAATTACTGCTTATAAAAGAAACAAGATCTGATTATTTTAATGGTTGAAATTCTATGTGGAACCCATTCTTCTAATTCCAATTCAAGTCAGGGTTATACGAGGTGAGGCATTCTTTGATGTTGACCATTTTATCTTATGACATGCCTAGTGTATTACAATAATCAAATGGAAAGAATGAATATTTCATATTTTTTACTCCCTGACTTATCTTTGTTGAACAACATCCCATTTTAATGATAAGAAATATTTTCATATCTCAGTGAGAGGGATGTTAATGGTGTGGATGAAAGATAGTGGTCTGTCAAACTCTCTTGAGTAATAAGAGGCAATTAGACGTAATTCTTAGCACAGATTTTTCTCAAACAAAATGATCAAGAGTTCTTTCCTTAGGCTAGCATTTTTCAAAATGTGATCTTTGTGCCAGAAGTATCAAGATTACCTGGGAACATGTTAGAAATGGAAATTCACAGTCTGACTTCATTCCCCTCACCCATCAGAACTCCCCATCCAGATGATTCTAATTTTTGAGAACCACTATCTAACACTGCAGAGAAGCCCAAGGAGCCTATCATTTCTTCATTTCTGACCATTTTATTAATCATTCCAGCACTGAAATATGAAAACTTAGAAAACATATACCTCTTTCCTGTAAACTTATCTGGTCTGTGCTGTGAAGCTTTGATGCACATAAATAACTGTCAGTTATCTGGATGGTGATTTATTTGGCTGGTAAATTACAAATCTGACAGCAGCCTGTTCTTGCTGTGAATACTGCTAAAAGTAAAATCAAAATCTGTTTCTTTACTATTGTTACCTTTCCTCTGCTTGCCATTATAAACCTGAAACATAATCTCACTCTAGTTCTACATACTTCATTGTCTTTAGTTTTGTTCCTCATTATTCTCTAGCCCAATTCATATAATATCACTTGTGATGGATTTGGCTTAGATTATTTCCTAACAATATCATGTTGCTTTCTAATTCTATGGCTGCATTCCTATCCATATTTCCAGAAAGCCATTTTTTATAGTTTTTTATTATTTAATAAATGTGAATTTACAAAGTGCAACTTTTATATTGTTGTGGCTCCCCCCCCAACCTCCCTCCCTCCCGCGGCCCTCCCCTCTCCCACTCCCTCTCCCATTCCACCCTTCATCGAGTTTCATTTTCAATTACCTTCATATACAGAAGATCAACTTAGTATATACTAAGCAAGGATTTCAACAGGCTGCCTTCACACAACTGCACAAGGTATAGGGCATTGTTCGACTAGTAGTGTTGTTTTTAAGTTTCATAGTAAAACACATTAAGGACAGAGATCCTACGTGGGGAGCATGTACCTATTGACACCCGTTGTTGATTTAACAATTGGCACTCTTATTTATGACGTCAGCAATCACCCGAGGCTCTTGCTATGAGCTGTCTAGGCTATGGAAGCCCCTTGAGTTCACCAACTCTGAATTTGTTTAGTTAAGGCCATATCACAGTGGAGGTTCCTTCCTCCCTTCGGAGAAAGGCGCCTCCCTCCTTGATGGCCTGTTCCTTCTGCTGGGGTCTTGTTCACCAGGATCTTTCATTTAGATTGTTTTTTTGCCACCGTGTTGTGGCTCTCCATGCCTGTGAGACTCTCATGGGCCTTTTAGCCAGATCTGAATGCCCTAAGGGTTGATTCTGAGGCCAGAGTGTTGTTTTGGGCGTTTGCCATTCTATTGAGTCTGCTGTGTATCCTGCTTCCCCCGCAGGATCATTCTCTCCCTTTTAATTCTATCCTTCATTATTTGCTTACACTGGTCTTATTTGTAAAATCTCTTCGACACTTACCCTATCTTTTTGATCGGTTTTGTATTTTACTTATCACTTTACCAAGTGCACTGGCATTGGTACATGCCTCCTTGATAAGACTGAATTGAAATCCCCTGGCACATTTCTAGTTCCACCATTGGAGGTAAGTCCGAGTGAGCTTGTGCCGACCTATATATCTCCTCCAGAAAGCCCTTTATTCCTCTCCCCTATAACTCACTTATTTTTCCCCTGTGTCCATTGAGAACTCTGAATGTACATTCCCAAATAAATGAGGAAATCAAGTTAAGATAGATAAGAATACAAAATTTCAAGTATGGGCATTTTTTTTTTAATTTTTATTTTTTAACAGGCAGAGTGGACAGTGAGAGAGAGAGAGAGACGGAGAGAAAGGTCTTCCTTTGCCGTTGGTTCACCCTCCAATGGAGGCCGCGGCTGGCGTGCTGTGGCCAGCGCACCACGCTGATCCGATGGCAGGAGCCAGGTGCTTCTCCTGGTCTCCCATGGGGTGCAGGGCCCAAACACTTGGGCCATCCTCCACTGCCTTCCCGGGCCATAGCAGAGAGCTGGCCTGGAAGAGGGGCAACCGGGACAGAATCCGGCGCCCTGACTGGGACTAGAACCCGGTGTGCCGGCACCGCAAGGCAGAGGATTAGCCTGTTGAGCCACGGCGCTGGCAAAATTTCAAGTATGAGAACCAGCTCATTGGGTAAGGGTTATAATCAGATGACAGAGTGGTTGACGTGAAGGACAGTAAGTGGAGGAGAAAAGAGCTGGTTCCCTTGTGGCTTGTCCTATAAGAACCAATCCCATCATGGCATCCCTACCTTCATTATCTCAGGTAAATCTAATTACCTGTAAAGGTGCCATCTCCAAATACCATCACATTGGTAGTAGAGCTTCAGCATAAGAATTAAAAGGAACATAATCTAGTTCATGGTCATTTTGAAGAGTTATACACATTTTAAAATATTTATTTGAAATATATCAGACATGGAAGGTGAGACAGAGAATCTACCATCTTCTAATTTACTCTCCAAGTGGCCACAACACTCAGGGCCATTTCAGGTCAAAGCGAGGAGTCAGGAACTCCATCCGGGTCTTCCATATAGGTGGGAGGTGCTGAAGCACTTCAGTCATCATCTGCTACCTTCCTGGGCACATTATCAGGAGGCTGGATTGGAAGCAGAGTAACCAGGACTCAACCAGTGCTCTAATATGGGATGTGAGATGATATCTCAATGGATTAATATATATGTTTTTACATTCCCATTGAGCTTTTATGATGTTAAATACAGAGCAGGCAGTCAGTTATATTTTCAGATTGATACCCATGTCCTATATATAATTGATAGGCATACATTTTTAAAACATTGAATAAATGCTTTTCTATATGTTTAGACAAATTGCCTGTTAGTTTCTGCTAAATTAAGAATTTACTTATCCCCATATACCATAAATTTTAAAATAATCACATATCATAAAACTTCAGTAGTATACCATAATTAACCATTGGTTTGACAAAGATATAAAACGAGGTTTGACAAGAATATATTTGCAGCAATAGTGATACACACAGGCATTTTTATCTTTTTAGCTTTTGTTTCTTATTTTCTTGGAATTTTATTTTTAATCTTTTTCAAATTTTAATCTCCCACATACAAGGAGAACATGTGATGTTTGTTTTTCTATGCCTGGCTTATTTCACTCAATATCATGCCCTCCAGTTGCATTCCATTTTGATGCAAATGGTAGAATTTAATTCTTTTTGTAACTGAATAACTGTATATATTACAGCTCTTGCCCATATCGCTACTGAACGAGGGTCTCTTACATTTTACTGGTTGACCTCTTTATTTATTAGAGCATTAAGCCCTTGACTATAATGTTGACTAAAAATATGCTATCTGGAAAACTAAAAAGGAAGGAAAGGGAAAGGGAAGGAACAGGCAGGAGGAAAGAGGGCGGAAGGAAGAGTAGGAGGGAGAACCGGACATCTTTATATTCTCATAATTGTATCTGTGAACTATATTCTCCTTGTATTAACGTGACATTAGCATGGACAAAATTATAAAAAAAATACAAATGGAAAATAAAAAAAAAACCAATTACTCATCTTTGGGGCTGGTCTGCTGGCACAGTGGGTTAAGCCACCTCCAGCAATGCCTACATTTCATATGGGCATCGATTCCAGTCCCAGCTGCTCCACTTCCTATCCAGCTTCCTGATAATGTCCTAGGAAAACAGAAGATGGCCCAGGTCTTTGGGACCCTGCAACTATGCAGGAGATTCAGATGCAGTTCTTTTTTTAAGATTTTTAAAAAAATTTATTTGAGAGGTCGAGTTACAGACAGTGAGAGGAAGAGACAGAGAGAAAGGTCTCCCCTCCGTCGATTCACTCCCCAAGTGGCCGCAATGGCCAGAGCTGCGCCGATCCAAAGACAGGAGCCAGGAGCTTCTTCCAGGTCTCCCACGCAGGTGCAGGGGCCCAAGCACTTGGGCCATCTTCTACTGCTTTCCCAGGCCATAGCAGAGAGCTGGATTGGAAAAGAAGCTGCCGGGACTAGAACCGACGCCCATATGGGATACTGGCACTGCAGGCAGAGGATTAACCTACTGTGCCAGCCCCATCAGATGGAGTTCTTAACTCCTTTCTTCTACCTGACCCCAGGCCCAACAGTTGTGGCCATTTGTGGAGTGAACAAGCAGTTGGAAGGGTTTTTCTCCCCTCTCTCTCTGTTTCCCTCTTTCTGTCTCTCCCTCTCTGTGTAAATCTGCTTTCAGATAAATAAATAGATCTTAAAGAAATTACTTGTAATCAATGTTATTCAAATTAGCTTCAGGAGAAAACAGGGCTACGCCACTTCAGCAAGTGACGTTGTTGTAAAGGGCAGAGATTGCACGTAGTTACCTACGATTTGCTAGCAAATCTGAAATTAAAAGTACATTTGTTGAAGGTTGCTGAATTTTTTTCATGGAAAGTAATTCCTCCTTTCTGTGCCTAATTCACTCATGATCTAACCTTATTGCTGGTAACATATCCTATAGATAAACATGTCAGTTGAAAAGCAGCATCTATTGAGCAAATCCTTGATGCCTTAATATGTACAATACCCAGCTGGAATTACATTCTTCAGGAAATCCAGTCAAATCCACATTTGATTCAGGGACAGGTAAGTTTGGGAGTTATTTTCAGATATATGGATCAAACCACACCACATGCAAAGAGAAATAAACTGCAAAAGATCATACATTTTTCTCTTCACCTGCTTCTGTATTTCAAGAGGAAAACACAAACTCTCTCTCTCTCTCTCTCTCTCTCTCTCTCTCTCTCTCATTGTATTCCACACGTCCTTTTAGCTCATCACACAATGGGGCTCTGCTTTTTCTTTAAGCATGAACTTTGGATTCCTGAACAACAGTCATAAAAATCCTACCAGATTAATTCAGAAGTTTAGATTTTCTCCCCACAGGCCTTTCCTGATTTATTTTTATCAGCATGCAATCCTCTTGAGAATATGGTGAGCTCGATTTCCTAGAGGAGATATCGCAGCCTGGAGTCTGGCAGCATTTCCACCACCTACCACCCACAGAGCTTGATTTTCAGTCGTTTTCCTCAGTACAACAAGACCAGTGATTTATAACAGCAGTCACATCCAAGTTTTCTTGGACTTGTCAGCTATGTATCTTAGTGTTACATGCTATTTTCCTGCTGTTTTTCTTTATTTTTTAAGCATTTTACTTTGAAGTAAATTCACAGAAGAGTTTCAAAGATAGAATAGAGAGATTTGTTTTGCATATTTTTACCCAGTTTTTTTGTAATCTTAGTTTTATGTTACTGTGGTATATTTATTAAAATTAAGACATTAACACTATACTAATACTATAATTACACCCTACATTTTGTTTGGTTTTCCCAGTTTTTTCACTACTGTTTTTGTCTGTTCCAGGACCAAGTCTCGGATGCACGTTGCACTTAGACATCATGTCTCCTCAGATTCCAGTCTATAGTGTTGTTCAGGCTTTCCTTGTCTTTGCTGACTGGACACAGCTTTCTTCTGTTTTTAGACTTCTTTCCAAACATACCCTTTTACACGTGCAAGAGATCTTATAGGCACTGATTTGGATACCTGATTTGTATTTTATTAAATAAATCATTGTAACTGCTCTTGTTTCCTAAGAGGTAACTGTTAAAGTATAAATATGTTAATGTGCCTCACTAGAGTAACCATTTTATTATCTCTAATATCATTGTAAACCTCAAACATACACAATGAAATTTATTTTTTTAAAAAGCTGGCATTACATGTAATGAAAAATAGCTTCCACCAGTGTTTTGTTGTCACTCAAAACAATCTTAAAAAGTAGGAACAAAATTATTTATTTATTTACGGGATTAAAAAAATGAACTGCCATGTATGACCTCACCCTTTGGTACCTTTCCTGCTTCTAGTATCACCATAAACTATTCCAATGGACTTATCTCTTCTTCTTCTTTTTTTTTTTTTTTTTGACAGGCAGAGTAGACAGAGAGTCAGAGAGAAAGGTCTTCCTTTGCTATTGGTTCACCCTCCAATGGCCGCCGTGGCTGGCGCGCTGCGGCCAGCGCACTGCGCTGATCCGAAGCCAGGAGCCAGGTGCTTCTCCTGGTCTCCCTTGCTGGTGCAGGGCCCAAGCACTTGGGCCATCCTCCACTGCACTCCCGGGCCACAGCAGAGAGCTGGCCTGGAAGAGGGGCAACCGGGACAGAATCTGGTGCCCCAACCAGGACTAGAACCCGGGGTGCCAGTGCGGCAGGCGGAGGATTAGCCTATTGAGCCGGGGCGCAGGTCCCAATGGGCTTATCTCAAATGGTCTTAAACATTCAAAATAATCTTTATAAAGTGTGAGCTTATTGTATGATAATTGTGTTGACAGTTCCATGATCATTTGTATACAGTCCAGAGTTTTAAACATGATGCAAAAGTGGTCCTTCTCATGAGATATCTCTAACTGTTCCTAGCTATATATCAGTCCTCTGTGGTGATTTCCCTGCAACAACAGCCACGTGTCCGATCAGAAACAGACCCTTCTCTGAAGCCTGGAGACAGTGGCAGCCATGGCCCACTGTTTGATTCCAGCTTTATGAGAGACCTTGTGGGAGAGGACATAAGTGAGTCAGGCCCAACTTCTTAACTCATAGATATGAGAGCTAAGTGTTTGTTTTAAACTGCTGAGTTTGTAGGGGTAATTAGTGATAGTTAACAAATATACATTCCCTCCAACTTGTCTACGTAGAATATCTTACATTGACTATATTTTCTTATTCTTTGGGGTCCAGGTGTAGTCAATTATTTTACAATTAATAAATCAATGGAATGCATGTGAGGTGCTCGGTTAAAGGTCATTAAATATGGTTAATGAAACTACAGTTTAGTAGAAAAGACTATGATGTTGGTTAATAAGAATGATGTGATATGTAATGTGGTTGAAGAATAAATATATCTCTAGGAACTTGGAGAGAAGAGTGTTATGTTTGACCTGAGAAGCAGATGGATACCACGAAATTGTTGAACTGGATTTTGAGGGTCAGGGGCATTTCATCAAGTAGGAAAGGCAGCAAAGGGTAGAATGGGGACAAAAGAGTGAATGTGGGAGTTCGTGCTGTGACTGAGGATGGCAAATGTGATGGAGGTGTGTGGGATGAATGCAGAGGTGAGGGAAATACATGTCTGCATTCCCTTCTCTGCCTCTTCAATTCTTGTCCATTCCTCAAGACCCAGTCCAAATTCCACTGTTCTCTGGAAACCATCTCTGCTTATCCCTGCTATTGGTGATCGTATTATTTTCTAATTGCTGTCCTTCCTTTGGAACAGCAAACAGTGACACTTCTCCTGTGTATCTGTGTACATATCCAGAACATTGCTGAGCATGTGAAGCTAGATAAATCCTTGCTTATTAATTAAAGATGATATTTAACTTCTGTTTCTTAAAATCTAACTTAAAGTGATGAAGCTTATATACATATATAACCATATATTGGATGTGGGTGTCCCAAGTTGTGGCTTAACCCCCTGTACCATAATGCCAGCTCCTAGCCTTTATAATTTTGAGGTATGTGCCTTCTATATCTAATTTTGAGGGTTCTTGTCATGAAGAGGTGATGAATCTTATCAAATGTTCCTTCTGCATCTATTAAGGTAAATCTATGGGTTTTGTTTTTCATCCCGTTATGACATGACCATTTTGATGTAGTGTCAGATTCAATTTGTTAACATTTTATTGAGAATTTCCTCATCTGTGTTCATCAAGGATATGAGTCTGTAGTTTGTGTGTGTGTGTTTGTGTGTGTGTGTTTGGTTTTGGTATCAGTATTACTGGTCTCATGAAAGGAATTTGGCAGTAGTCCATCCTTTTCAATACTTTGGAATTGTTTGACTATTAAGGGTAGTTCCTCTTTAAATGTTTTTTTTTTTTATTCAAATGTATACCATCAGTCCTGGGCTTTTTCTTTGATTTAAGATTTTTAATTATTGCTTTGGTATTGTTACTTGATATGGATTTGTTTATATTTTCTATATCTTCTTGATTAAATCTTGATAAGTTATATATCCAGAAATTTATACAAAATGTTAATTTAGAAAACAGTAGTTAAACATAAGTATGAAATATGTTTAGATGATTGCAAGCAGGAAGATAATTACAAAATCATTGAAGTAGTACAGACATGGAGTGAGAGTGATGGACATGTTTATTGATTTGCTTGCCTTCCTTGGTACTTACAAAGGAGATGCTGCTGCTAAAACCAAAATGTAAAGATAGCACTTGCCCCGAGAATGAAACAATGATTTGCGAGATATGGTAGTAACATCCCATGTCTGCTGGGTATGCTCAGGAAGTTGATACAGGGCCTCTTCTCTGAGATAGATCATCTTACCCTGCATGAATCCTAAACTTCTAATAAAATAATCTCAGCACATGACACTCTCTGCAGGTATCATTGGCAAAAAGGGAAAAAAGTATGCCTTTACTGTAAAAATAGGACTAAACTTTTGGTACAAGCCTTCTCCCTGCCCCCAGATTATGGCTTCCACAGGCTAATATTATGAAACAACTAATCCAAAAATGTGAGTTTTTTTTTTTTTTGGGGGGGGGGTGTATATAGAGTTACATGTAAGTTATTTAGCATCTACCCTGAGTGAGAAAAAGATAGTTGATAAAAATTTCCAAGCTTCCAAAGCTTTAGAATATGTAATATGAATTTAGATTTGGGGTTTTAACACATTTTTTTTTGACAGGCAGAGTGGACAGTGAGAGAGAGAAAAAGAGAGAAAGGTCTTCCTTTTCCGTTGGTTCACCCTCCAATGGCCACCGCGGCCAGCACGCTGTGGCTGGCGCACTGTGCTGATCCGAAGCCAGGAGCCAGGTGCTTATCCTGGTCTCCCATGGGGTTCAGGGCCCAAGCACTTGGGCCATCCTCCACTGCACTCCCGGGCCACAGCAGAGAGCTGGCCTGGAAGAGGAGCAACCGGGACAGAATCCGGTGCCGCTACCGGGACTAGAACCCGGTGTGCCAGCCCCGCAGGCGGAGGATTAGCTATTGAGCCGCGGCGCCGGCGCACATTTTATTTTTTATCAAAATAGTATTTACAATGTAGTTGCTATATACTAGGTCATAAAGTAAACTCTTTGCAATTGTTATCTCAATTAGTCCTCATAGAAGCCCTAGAGAAGGAATTGCTGCTTGAATTCCCTGTTCTGGGCTTTCACAGCTGAAGTAACCCACCTAGGGCTGCATAGGCTGTAAGTGGTGGTGTCACCCGCTGGAGCCAGACTTGTCTGACATCGCATCACGCACTCCACCGTGCAAACGGTCTTCATTGATTAAATCATATTAAGAGCCAAACTTTCCCTAATCATGAGTTGTTGAAAATAAAATGTGATTATATATATGACAAATATTTTATAAACTGCGAGACAGTTGCTGGGGTAGTTGGTATTTACCAAACACCTACGAAGGAGTTGTTAAGTGTTTTCACTTTCAAAGAGTATAACTGTTACTATATTTTACAACTCTACCTGTAATTGTTACCCACTGCCTCCATTCAAAAAGAAGGCTCCTTTTCCCCAGGATGTTTTCCTAGTCATTGCCTATATTTTTATGATCCCACTTCAGCTACACGGGACCTGCTGGGAATGAAGATGAGAAGACACTCAGCCCATCTGCAGTACCTGTTCGTTGAATGATTGCTTTAATGCTGCTCCAGGAGCCCAGTGCTGGAGAATTTTCTTCCTGAACAGTGAACATTTTCCCCAATGCTTTTTCAAGTAAAAAATTGTGATCCACTGCTGAGAGAGTATCAGGAAACAGTTTGCTAAAAACCACAGGAAGAACTTTTGCAGAAAGTGGAAATTTTGTCCTAATATAAATTTATCTGAAATTTCATATTCTTTTACTCTCTAGGGGAGAAAAAGAAAAGAAACAAATGAGGTAAGAGGAATGGATATGAAGAGAAACCCAGCCAAGTAGGTTGCTACACAGAAACACAGAAACACAAAGTGATTTCCACCAGTCACATAAGTCTGTTGTAGGCCGAGGGATCATGAAGCTAGACCTGAAGACAAGTACTGTGTTCAATAAAAAAAAAAAAAAAAAAAAAGAATTACTGTGGGAGTGAGAAAAGGAATGAAGTGGTCAGGCATATAGGTTAAAATCGATTAGGTTTGTGAGCTGGAAGACCACGCCTTTGCCACGCCCCTGTGGGACCTCATGCCCCTACCTGGCCACACCTGGGTGCCCACCAGCCAATCAGGTTAATTAACTACTCCCCTTTGGAAGTGGGTTAAAAGCCTAGGACACAATGTGTCCAGGCGGCTCTTCTCCCCTGGCCTCTTGTCAGGAGGGGGCTTGCTGTAGCCCCGTGCCTCCAGGGTCCATGGCCTTCGGGGCATGTGCTCTAGGCTTCCTGGCCCAGATATAGGCCTAGACGCTCTTCCACATGGCTGGTTCCTGGTGCTTGGTATGAACCCCTATTTACCTCTCTCTCTTAAATAAAGCTCTCACTCTCCTATGCATCTTTCTCACGAAATAAAAGCTTAAAACGTACCATGCTGCCTCGTTTATCTGTGCCGGTATTTAGAATTCTTCTCTAAATATTAGGCAAGAACCCTCTTGGGCTTATTAATATTGGAGATTTAGTAACAAGCCCGTGTGAAATTGTATGGCACCCCAAATTCCGGTAGCACATGTGGCACCTCAGATAGCATTCCTATGGAACTTTAAGGGGCCACATTTCAGTGTAAATTTTAGGGGATCTTTTCCGATTTCAATAGCACACATTCTTTTCCCTTCCTATGTGGCTTGGAACTACATTTGGCTGGCAGTAGGGAGAGGGAAAAGAAGAAAAAATGCTTCTAGTATTGGTCAGTACAGTGATACCAAGTCCATAGAAAATCTCTCTTCTCTTCATCTTCTCTCTGATAATTTAAGGAAGAAAATCAATACCAGAGAAAGAAGAAAAGAAATGTCCATGGCAACAAAGACCTATTTATTTTAGTCTGATTTCATACTTAACTTTTAAATACTATAGAAATTATTTTAAAATATTTAAACTTGACTGATGAAAATAGTTCAGTATAGCAGACCCAGGAGTAGCTACTAGTTGGTGAATCTCACAATTAATAAAGTACCCTCTTAGAAATTATAAATATGATAGGTAATAT
Source organism: Lepus europaeus (assembly GCF_033115175.1). NCBI lineage: Eukaryota > Metazoa > Chordata > Mammalia > Lagomorpha > Leporidae > Lepus > Lepus europaeus. The sequence goes on from NC_084828.1 coordinate 127,395,878, forward strand.
TTCTTTTGGATTTTAAGAATTATTTTAATTGTGCACATTTATGGGTTGCAGTTTGATAATGTTATATATGTATTCAATGTGTGATGAGTAAATCCGATTAGTTAGCATTTCCATCTCCTTAAACAATACTTTAAATTTTTGAGTAATATTTAGTGATTGTACAGATTTATGTGGAATAGTGCACAATAAATTGCAGTTTCCCTCTCTTTGTCAGTGCTTTGAAACCTTCAAACTCCTCTCTTCTAGTTATTCATAAAATATGTAGTAGGTTATTGTGAACTACAGCCATCCCACTGTGCTACAGAACACCAAAACTGCTCTCAGAGTGTTTCCTACCTGCCATCTAACTTCCATTCACTTCCTTCCCACATACTTCCAGACCTCTAGTAAACACAATTCGGCACTCACTTCCACACTTTTTTTCTGATAGCTCCCACAAAGAAGAGAGAACTTGTATATTTGTCTTTGTGAGTGTTACATTTCACAATGTGTTTTCCAGTTTCTTCTGTTCATCTGCATATCATAGGATATTATTTGTTTTGTGGCTGAATAATATTCTATTAAATGCACATTCCACATTCTTAACCATTCCTCAGTTAGTCGGCATCTGAGTTGATTCCACATATTAACTATTGTGAAACACAGAATTACAGGTATCTGTCTGATATGCTGATTTCATTTCCTTTGTAAATATTATATATATATATGTGTGTGTGTGTGTGTCATCTGTCTGGATATCTGGATGATATGGAAGATCTATTTCTAGTTTATTTAGGAATATTCAGAATATTCTCCATAATTACTGAGTTAATTTATATTTCCACAGCAATTTATAAGACTTTTCTTTTCTCCACCTTCTCAACAATGTTTGTTATTTTTGCCTTTTTATGATAAATATTTTAATTTGCATTTCCATCATAGTAGAGTATTTTAATTTTATCATTTTAATTGGACTTTTTGGCTTTTTGTTACTAATTTTTAAATGTGTATTATATAATCTGGATGTTAATCATTTGTCAGATGAATAGGAACTATTTTTGTAAGCTATTCTCTAGGTTGTCTCGTCACTCTGTTAATTGTTTCTTTTGCTGTGTAATACTTCCTAGTTTGTAATATTTTATGTTGCCTAAAGTTTTGGACTCTTATCCAAAAAAATTCATTGCCTAAACCAACATTTTAAAGTGTTTTTTGTTTCCCTAGTGGATTTATAGTTTCTAGTCTTTGAACAATTTATGTATTGGGTGGATGATAGGGGTTGATGTTTGATCTGCAAATGTATATCCAGCTTCCTAGAAAGTATTTATTTCAAAGATTCTCCTTTCTTTGGTTTGCTTTTGAAATCATTGTTGGAAATCAGATGCTTGAAACTGTGTGGATTTATTTCTGAGTTCTGTACTCTGTTCCAACAGTCTCTTTCTGTTTCTATACCAGTACCATGCTGTTTTGTTTACTATAGCTCTGTGGTGTATCTTGGATCAGGTAATGTGATTCCTCTAACTTGGTTTATTTGCTCAAAATTTCTTTCACAGCGGGGATTCCATATAAATTTTGAATTGTTCTGTTGTTCTGTGAAGAATATCATGGGTATTTTGATAGAGATTATATTGAATCTGTAAAACAATTGTGGTATTATGGACACTTTGATATCAATTCTAATTTATACCTGCAGATGCTATTTCTACTCTTTTATAGTGTCATCTTTATTTTTTGTCAATATTTTATAGTTTTTACTGTTGAGGTATTTTGCATCCTACTTAAATTTGTCACTAGGTAGGTTTTATTTATTTGGAGCTGTTGTGAATAGAACTGTTTTCAAATTTCTTTTCCAGTAAATTTGCTTCTAGTGTCTAAGAATCATATTGATTTTTAGTCATTGATTTTTGAATGCTGCAGTTTTATTGACTTCTGTGTCAGTTGTTAAGATTTTTGGTAGAGTGTTTAGGTTTTTCTATAAGAGTAATCTGTAAACAGGGATAATTGTACTTCTTTCTTTCCTATTTGTATACCTCTTATTTCTTTCTATTGCCTAATTTCTCTGGCTAAAACATCCCATAATATATTGAATAAGAGCCAGATCTTAAAATAAATATTTCTGCTTTTCCCCATTCTATATGATTTTGGTTGTCAGTTTATCATATATAGACATTAAAAAAGATTTATGTATTTATTTGAGAGAGAGAGAGAGAGAGAGAGAGAGAGAGAGATTGATTCTATCACTCCCCAAATGGCTGCAATAGCCAGGTCTGAGTGTGGTCAATGCCAGGAACTGCATCCTTGTCTCCCACAGGGGTGGCAGGTGCCCAAATTCTGGGCTCATCTTCTGATGACTCCCCAGGAAGATTAGCAGGAAGCTGAATCAAAAGCAGAGTATCCTGTACTGGAATTGGCACTCTGATTCACGATGCTGGTGCCACCAACCAGTGGCCAACACACTGTACCACAACCCTTTATTTCATGAAGTAATGTCTTACTATATCTACTTAGTTCAAAATTTTAATCATGAATGGATGTTGATTTTTATCAAATACTTTTTCTGTATCTATTGAGATAATCATACAATTCTTATTCTTAATTCTGTTGATGTGGTGTATTACATTTACGAATTTGCATGTGTTAAACCATCCCTGCATTCCTGCTATAAGTCCCACTTTGGATCATGGTGAATGATCTTTTTGATGTGTTTTGAATTTGATTTACCAGCATTGTGTTGAGAATATTAATATCTATATTTATCAGGGAGATAAAATTTATTTTTATTCTTCTGTGTCTTTTTCTGATAATGCTGACCACATAAAAAAGAGTTTGAAATTTTCCATCTTTTAATTTTTTTAAGTAATTTCAGAATAGTTCTGTTAGTTTTTCCTTAAAAGTTTGTTGGATCCTAGCTGTGAAGCCATCTGGTCCTGGACTTTTCTTTGTTGGGAGACATTTTATTACTGTTTCAGACTTGTTGCTGACTTTTGCAGGTTTTCTATTTTCATAGTTCAATTTCAGTAGGTTATATGTATCTATATACTTATTGATTCTTCCCAGGTTTCTAAATTGTTGGCAAATAATTTCTTATAACCATCCCTACTAATTTGTTTTGTTTCTTGTTATCTATTGTAATCTCTCTTTTTATGTCTGATTTTATACAGCTGAATCTTCTCTCTTTTTTTTTTTAACTTTTATTTAATGAATATAAATTTCCAGTGTACAGCTTATGGATTACAATGGCTTCCCCCTCCCATAACTTCCCTCCCACCCGCAACCCTCCCCTCTCCCGCTCCCTCTCCCCTTCCATTTGCATCAAGATTCATTTTCAATTCTCTTTATATACAGAAGATCAATTTAGTATAAAGATTTCAAGTTTGCACCCACATAGAAACACAAAGTGAAACATACTGTTTGAGTACTAGTTATAGCATTAAATCACAATGTACAGCACATTAAGGACAGAGATCCCACATGAGGAGCAAGTGCACAGTGGCTCCTGTTGTTGACCCAACAAATTGACACTCTAGTTTATGGCGCCAGTAACCATCCTAGGCTGTCGTCATGAGTTGCCAAGGCTATGGAAGCCTTCCAAGTTTGCCAACTCTGATCATATTTAGACAAGGTCATAAAAGACAGAGTGAGGATAGTAACCAATGATCCTAAGAGTGGCATTTATCAGGTTTGAACAATTATACAGCATTAAGTGGGGAAGAGGACCATCAGTACACACAGGTTGGGAGTAGAGCCATTGGTGGTAGAGTAGAGGTTATGATTACAAAGGAATGAGGCCCAAGTGCACTAGACAGGGCCTAGAACAAAGGACAGAGTCATTATTAGAGGAGCTAAGAAAGGTGCTGTCTAAGCTACAAGTAATTTTTCTGATTGAGAGGCAAATAGAACCTGATAGAAGGGGCTTGATAATAATCTGTTGGGCTTTAGGCCTTGTAAATTCAGAGGCCCAGGCCTATCTATCTCTTCACATGGGGTATATCCTAAGGGAGGTGTGAACCTCCTAGGGGAAGGCACTCTGTTGACTTTCATTACTTGGCTGGCCTGGGAGGAGAGCTGGCCAGGTAAAGGCAGGTGGCATCTCTAACAAGAAATTTACAGTTCTGCCTGCAATGTTTCTGACCCTACTTGACCATCCCCTCAGCTGCAGTGGTCACTTTGGAAGTTGGGCTGAGTGAAGGGCTTTTCAGCTTAGAGCCAATAAGATCTGTGGCTCTGACCTGGGCATCCTTCGACTCCAGGGCAGGTTCATTTCCAGTGATACAACTCTTGGCAGAGCTGCCAGGGCTCTTCACAAGCTGACTTCTGCTGAAGCCCAGGCTTACCACATTGAAAGCCACTGCAGTGGACTGGCCTGTTGGGTCTCCTTGAGGGCAGATCACTGTACAGATCAGCCATTAATAGGCCTGCCACCCATTGCTTCTGATGCCGAGCTTGCTTTTCCTCCTGGTTTGTGTTAAAGCAGACCAGAGGATGCAAGTCAAGGGAGTGCCCGTGTCCCATCTCTAATCTTCGGTGGCCTGAACTACAAGTCTATAGTCACAGGCATGTTCTGTAGTAGTTTTTCTAAGGTAGATAATGCCCATGAGGAAAATTATATTCTAACTTTAAAACTTTCTTTCCCTTTCGTCTGAAAGGGAGGTTTTTTCTACTTACTGTATACTTCGCTGATGGCAAAGTGAATCTAGCTATGAGATTATTATTTAAGTTCTTATTTTGGCTATGCTATTGCAGAAAAATGTTAGCCATCTCTTTTATAAGGTCTAAGATTAAATTGTGCATCCTACAGATTCCTTCATAATAGAATTAGTTTCCTACCTTGAAGAGAATAGAGAAATGAAAGAACAAGTTGGGCTTAGAATAGAGAAATGAGAGATCAAGTCCTAGATCGCTTAGGGAGTGTCATCTTTGACACACCCTCAACCCTGAGGAACCAAACACAGCTCTCAGTCCACACTCATCTCAAGCCTCGAAGGCTCCAGTGAAAGCAGACAGTCCACTTAATATAGAGCCATAGTGTAACAAGAAAAAACACCACAGTGAAGAAACCAAATATCTCCAACATGCCAAACAACAAACGCAAAAACCAAGCTAACAAGAACAAGGAAGAAACTATGACGCCCCCAAATGAAAAAGACACCCCAATTCAAGACTATGAAGATGATGAGATAGAAGAAATGCAAGAGGCAGATCTCAAAAAATTGATAAGAACATTAAGAAGTTCTCAAAAATAAATTCTTGAACTACAGAAATCCTTAATGGACAAGATAGAAAATCTCTCTCGTGAAAATGAAATATTAAGGAGGATCAAAATGAAATGAAACAACTAGTAGAACAAGAAACTGTGATAGTGATGAGAAATCATAATGAAATGAAGAATTCAATAGATCAAATGACAAACACATTAGAGAGCCTTAAAAACAGAATGGGCAAAGCAGAAGAGAGAATATCGGACTTAGAAGACAGAGAACAGGAATTGAAACAGGCAAACCAAAGAAAAGAAGAAGAAATTAGAAATCTAAAAAATATTGTCGGGAATCTACAGGATACTATTAAAAAACCCAACATTCGGGTTCTAGGAGTTCCTGAAGGCATGGAGATAGAGAAAGGATTAGAAGGCATTTTCAGTGAGATACTAGCAGAAAATTTCCCAGGTTCGGAGAAGGACAGAGGCGTCTTAGTACAGGAAGCTTATAGAACCCCTAATAAACATGACCAAAAGAGATCCTCACCACGACACGTTGTAATCAAACTCACCACAGTGAAACACAAAGAAAAGATCCTAAAATGTGCAAGAGAGAAACGTCAGATTACTCTTAGAGGATCTCCAATTAGACTCACAGCAGACTTCTCATCAGAAACCCTACAAGCTAGAAGGGAATGGCGAGACATAGCCCAGGTACTAAGAGAGAAAAACTGCCAGCCCAGAATATTATATCCTGCAAAGCTCTCATTTGTGAATGAAGGTGAAATAAAGACTTTTCATAGCAAACAGAAATTGAAAGAATTTGTCGCCACTCATCCTGCCCTGCAAAAGATGCTTAAAGATGTGTTACACACAGAAACACAGAAACATGGTCACCAATATGAAAGAAGGTAAAGGAAGGAAACCTCACAGCAAAAGATCACAGGAAGCTCAATTTCTCTTTGACATAGAATTAAACTCTGATGCTCTGTTAAAGCAATGTGTTAAAGTAATCTATTATGTTCTCTTGATGTCTGTTCAATTCTAATTGTTCAAAAACAGCTGAATTTTTATTAAGAGCTATGGGTTATTTAAATATGTGCTTATTTTCAAAAATTTGAATAATCACCTTGTAACAATGATCAAATTTGGTCTGTTATGTCATGATTTTAAGAAATCTTATTTCAACCAGATATTTTGGATTGTGAGCCTTCTTGGCATTCTTGACAGGCATTCAAAAAATCAAAGTTTCAAACAGTCTGGTCTCTAAAATTTCCAGTAAATCCTGGACTTTGGTTTTTCCAGTTTGGGCCCAACTGAAAAAATCGAAGGACCTATGTCTCTCATCTTATAGAGACACCAACAATTCAGTCTATTTGGAGTATATTAGAAGGACTGTCAAGATGTGATGTGGTACCAGACTTTAAGTTTCTATAATGGAAAATGCTATTAATACAAATGTTTGAGAATTAAAAAGTCTAATGATCTTGTGTTACTAGACATGATAGTTATCTTAATGAGAAAGCCCCAGAGGCCTAAAGGGTTAACTACTTGTAAAATCCTATAGGTGCTTTCAAAAATACTATGAAGTAAGCAAGTGCCTCTTGTTGGTTGATGAGTTTATAATTTTAAACATGGCGACTTAAAGTCTTTTGTCATCCACAGTTATATATGATGTGCTGCTCATAAAACTAAAGCGTTGTTGGTTCTGTGTTTAGCTGTCCTCCTATAGGTTCCTATGGACTTTTTCCAGCCACTTTTATTGTATTCAGTACTTTGGGATGGCTCTGTAAACAGATGAAGCCAATAATGTATTAACAGTACCAACTGAGAGAAAGTATGGTTAACTGAGGTTACTAAAAACAAAAAGCAATTCAAATCAATTGGCAATCTACAAAAAGAGTTAAAGATTTTAAAAGCTATTATTAAAATTGCTATATTGGTCTATTATGCTATATTATATGTGTGTACATATTGTATGTCCACATGGGGAAATTTTATTAAGAGTTTTATTTTAAATGGCTTATAGATAAGATTGTCCATAAATTTAAGCTGCTAAAATCAATCAAAGATACATTTTAATTTGTGTGACCTGAATCTGTGTATCATATGTTTTAGACTTGTTGGTAGAAAGAAACTAAAAACATTTTAGATGGTTGTGCTTAAGTTTACTGGCTAAACAAACTACACCATGTTAGATATTTAAGAGGTGTTTTCAAATACATGATTCTTAAAATTTATAGAAGGCATTGGACCTTCTGGTAAATGTTTTCTTAAGTTGTTATCTAATGGTTGAAACGGTTTGCTAAGTATTCTTCTCTCTTTTTTCATGGTTTTATTGTTGCTACAAACTTACCTCTTAGTTCTCTGTGTCTCCTAAGTTTTGGTGTGTAATGTTTTTATTTTCCTTTTCTTCAAGAAATTTACTTTATATTGCTTCAGTGACTCATTGTTCAGGAGGATGCTATTCAGTCTCCATATATCTGAACAATTTCAGAAATTTCTTTGGTTTATTTATAGTTTTTTACTTTGATTAAGAAAACATAATATGATTTTGAATTTTTTAATTTATTGAGATTTGCAGGCTAAGATATGGTTTATTTTTGAGACTATTCCATTTACTAATGAGAAAATCTGTATTCTGCAGGTGTTAGATGAAATGTTTGTTAGTTCTATCTGTTTTCTAGTATAGTTCAACACTTATGTTTCTTTGCTGATTTTTGTCTGGAGAATGTGTTCAGTGCTGAAGATGGGGTGTTGAAGTGCTCTTCTATTTTTCTGTTGGAGTCTATCTCTTTCTTTTGATCTGATGATGTTTGTTGTATAAAATTGGGTGCTCTAGCTTTAGGTGCATATACATCATAATCATATCTTCTTATTGAATTGATCTCTTGGACATTATATAGTGACATACTTTGTTTCTTTTTGAAGTATTTGTCTCAAAGTCTATTTTATGTGAAGTACTTCTAGCTATTTCAGTTTGATTTTGGTTTCTATTTGCATGGAATGCTTTTTTCTATTCTTTCACTTTCATTGTGTGTGTGTGTGCTGGCAAAATGAGTTTCCTATAAGCAGCATACTATTAGGCTTTGCTTTTTTTATCCATTTTGCAGGTCTGTGTATTTTAATTGAGGAATATAGCCCTTTTATCTTAAAGGTTAGTCATGGTTAATGACTATATCCTGACATATAAAAAATTCTTCTTAAGTTTAATGAATTCCAGTTGCATACAATTTGTTGCAAATGACAGTATTTCATTTTTTGAAATATTTATTTTTTTGGAAAGACAGAGTTATAGAGAGGTAGAATGAGAGCAAGAGAGAGAGAGAGGTCTTCCATCCGGTGTTTCACTCCCCAGATGACTGCAACATCCAGAGTTGAGCTGACCCAAAGCGAGGAGCCAGGAGCTTCTTCCAGGTCTCCCACATGAGTGCCGGGGCCCACGGACTTGGACCATCTTCCACTGCTTTCCCAGGACATAGCTGAGAGCTGAATCAGAAGTAGAACAGCTGGGACTCGAACCAGCACCTATAGAGCATGCCAGTCCTACAGTCTGGGGCTTTAACCCACTGTGCCACAGTGCTGGCCCCAGGATTTCATTTTTTATACTGCTGTGGAGTATTCCATAGTGTATATAATTTCTTTATCCAGTCTTCAGTTGATGGACATCTGGGTTCATTTCATATCTTAGCTATTGTGAACTGAGCTGCAATAAATATGGATGATCATGCTTTCATATGCTGATTTGTTTTCATCTGAGTAAATTTCCAGGAGTGGGATGGCTGGGTCATATGATAAGTCCATTATACTTGGTGAAATAAACAAGTCCCCAAAAGACAAATAGCATACATTCTCTCTGATCTGTGGTAACTAAAATGTAATCTATAGTAGTGAAATTGACACTTTGAGGTGCAATGATTTTTTTAAAAGATTTATTTATTTATTTGAAATGTAGAGTTAGAGAGAGAGAGAGAGAAAGAAAAAGAGAGAGAAAGAGACATAGAGAAAAGTCGTCAATCTACTAGTTCATTCTCCAAGTGGCCACAAAATCCAGATCTGAAGCCATAAGCCAGGAGCTTCCTCTGGGTCTCCCATGTAGGTTTATGGGTCCAAGCACTTGGGTCATCTCCTACTGCTTTCCTAGGCCATCAGGAGAGAGCTGCATCAGAAGAGGAGCAGCAGGGACATGGACCAGCACCCATATGGGATGCCAGCACCACAGGTGAAGGCTCAACCTGCTATGCCACAGCACAAGCCCCAATGTGATGATTTTTAAAAGCCTTTGTCCCCAATGTTGAGGAACTGTGTTTTTTTTTATTTTTTTTCTTTATACTATTTTTGGAACTCTTTACTTAGGGTAGAGTTAATCTTAAGGGTATAAAGTTAACTGAAAAATAAATCTTTGTAAAAAATAAGTATGGGACTAGGAGAGGGAAGAGGAAGAATGGTGGGCGCATGGATTGGAGAGAGGATAGGGTGGAAAGTATCACTATGTTCCTGAATCTGTATATTTGAAATACATGAAATTGACATACCTTAAATAAATTTTTTAAAAGTCTTCCTTTTTATTTTGCATACCCTTTGCTGTTTTCTTCCTCTCTTGTTTCTCATTGTGGTTCGGTGGTTTACTGTAGTGGTACAGTTTGATTCTTTTCTATGTATGTATCTTCTTTTTAATGGATTGTAACTTTCATGTGTTTCCATGATGTAGTTATCCTTAATTTATTTCTATTTGTAAAACTCCCTTAAATATTGTGGTAGTGCCAATCTGGCGATGATGCATTCCTCAGCTTTCACAAGTCTTAGAAAGTCTCTATTTCTCTATTTGTGATGATGGATTTTCTGGTCAGAATATTCTTTTTTTATATTCTAGCTTTTCTTAAAAAATAGCTAATATGTCAACATTATCTATAGTCACCATACTGTGCAATAGAACCTCAGAATTTCTTACTCCTATCTAGCTATAACCTAGATCTCATCAATCAGCTATTTTCCTTGCTCCAACCCACATCCCTTCCTAGTGCCTGTTAACCAACACAATATACATTTGAAAAATTTATTTATTTACTTGAAAATCAGAGATACAGAGATAGAAGGAGAGACAGAAAGGGAGAGATAGAGATCTTCCATCTGAGTTTACTCTCTAAATGGCCACAACAGCCAGGGCTGGTCCAGTATGAAGACAGGAGCCAAGAACTTCTTACAGGTCTCCCATGTGGGCGACAGGGGCCCAAACATGTGGACCATTTTCCACTGCTTTTTCCAAGCTATTAGCATTGAGCTGGATTGGATGTGGAGCAGCTGGAAATGAACTGGTGCCCATATGGGATGTCTGCATTGCAGGCAGTGGCTTTATTGCAGTAACACCAGCCCTCTACATATTTTTTAACTTCTATGAGATCATCTATATTTCCCATATATTAAAGAGATCATGTGGCATTTATCTTCGTGTTCTTGGCCAGCTTCATTTAACTTAATGACTCCCAGTCCCATCCAATGATTTCATCATTGAGATGGCTAAGTAATAGTCTACTAATTGCATATACCTTGGTTTTTTCACCCATTTGTCAGTTAAAGGACATTGAGGTTATTTCCACTTCCTGGCTATTGTGAATAGTGCTGCAATAAAAATAGGTCTACAAAAATATCTCTTTTAAAGATGAATTTCATCTTCCTGGATATGTAAACAGGAGTCATATTTCTGGATGGTGAGTAATTTCTACAAAAATGCAGTATATATGGGTGAAATTAATCTCTATATTTAGTTTTTTGAAGAAATTCAATACTGTTTCCCATAAAGGCTATACTAATTTATTCCCACCAACAGTGTGCAAAAGTTCCTGTTGCTGCACATAATCCCCAATACTTATTATCTATTGTCATTTTTTTTTTTTTTGAGAGGCAGAGTGGATAGTGAGAGAGAGAGACAGAGAGAAAGGTCTTCCTTTTTGCCGTTGGTTCACCCTCCAATGGCCGCTGCGGCCGGCTCATCACGCTGATCTGAAGCCAGGAGCCAGGTGCTTCTTCTGGTCTCCCACGCGGGTGCAGGGGCCCAAGCACTTGGGTCATCCTCCACTGCCTTCCCGGGCCATAGCAGAGAGCTGGCCTGGAAGAGGGACAACCGGGATAGAATCTGGCTCCCTAACCGGGACTAGAACCCAGTGTGCCGGTGCCGCAAGGTGGAGGATTAGCCTGTTAAGCCATGGCGCCGGCCTATCTTTTGTCATTTTTATAAGAACCAATCTAACTGGAGTGAGTTAATATCTCATTGTGATTTTCATTTGCACCTCCCTGATGATTAGTGGTGTTGAGTTCATTTTTTTACTTCTTTATTTATATAAGAGGAACAAACATCATGTATTTCATATATACAGTTTTAAGAGCATATTGAGGCCGGCACCGTGGCTTAACAGGCTAATCCTCCACCTTGCGGCACCGGCACACCGGGTTCTAGTCCCAGTTGGGGCACCAGATTCTATCCCGGTTGCCCCTCTTCCAGGCCAACTCTCTGCTATGGCCCGGGAAGGCAGTGGAGGATGGCCCAAGTCCTTGGGCCCTGCACCCGCATGGGAGACCAGGAGAAGCACCTGGCTCCTGGCTTCGGATCAGCGAGATGCGCTGGCCGCAGCAGCCATTGAAAGGTGAACCAACAGCAAAAAGTAAGACCTTTCTCTCTGTCTCTCTCTCTCTCTCACTATCCACTCTGCCTGTCAAAAAAAAAAAAAAAAAAAGCGCATATTGATACTCCCTGCACTATTTTCCCTTCCTTCCTCACTCTCACCTTCCCTCCTTTTCTTATTTTTCTTTTAATATTTATAATGTCATATTTTTAATTTTCTTTATAACCACAAGCTTAACCCTCCACTAAATTAATATTTCAACAAGTAGTAAGTAGAAACACCACTGTTCCTCAACAGTATAGATAAGGGCTATAAACAATAATCAAATCCAAAATGTCATTTTCACCCATATATATTGTATTTTTGTACTCTGTATATTAATTGCCACAACTCATAGAAAACATTTGATATTTGTATTTTGGGGACTGGCTTATTTTACTAAGCATAATGGTTTACAGTTGCACACATTTTGTTGCAAAAGGCAGGATTTCATTCTTTTTCAGAGATCAGTTGTATTCCATATGTTAGCTATCATGAGTTGAGCCACAATAAATATAGCAGTACAGATAACTCTTTCATATGCTGATTTCATTTCCTTGCAGTAAATTCCCAGGAGTGGAATGGCTGTGTCATATGGTAGATCTATTTTTATATTTCTGAGAAATCTCCATATTGTTTTCCATAATGGCTTTACTAGTTTACATTCCCTACAACATTGCATTGGGGTGCATGTCCCCCAACGTCCTCACCAGTATATGTCACTTTTTTGATTTTTGGATAATAGACATTGTACCTTGGGTGAGGTTAAACTTCATTATGGTTTTTATTTGCATTTCCCTGATGACTTGTAATCCTGAGCATTTTCTCATGTGTTTGTTGGGTATTTGCATTTCATTCTTTGAAAAATACCTATCCATGTCCTTTGCCCACTTCTTGACCATTTTGTTGTTGAGTTTCTTGAACTTCTTATATATTTTGGATATTAATATTTTAATAAATGTATAGTTTGGAAATATTTTTCCCATTCTGTTGGTTGCCTCTTTACTTTGATGAGTGTTTCCTTTGCTGAGCAGGAAGTTTCTTAGCTTGATTTAATCCCATTTGTCTATTTTTGCTTTTATTGACTGTGCTTCTGGGATCTTATCCAAAAAGTCTTTTCCCATGCAAATGTATTTCTGTGTTTCCCATATGTTTTTCTCCAGTAATTTTATGGTTTCAGGTCTTAGGTTTAGATCTTTAATCAATTGTGAGTTGATTTTTGTATAATGTGTAAGGTAGTGCTCTTGTTTCATATTTTGGCATGCAAAGATCCAATTTTCCCAGCACCATTTGTTTAAAAGATGTCCTTTTCCCAGGGAGTGATTTTAATTCATTTGTCAAAGATTAGTTGGTTGTAGATATATGGATTACTTTCTGGGGTCCCTAGTCAGTTCCATTGGTCCACATCTCTCTCTCTGTCTCCTTCTCTCTCTCTTTCAAATAAATAAGTAAATCTTTTTTTAAAAATCCAAAAATAAAACTATGTTCCTGGGCTTTGTGGACCTTATCCAAAAAATTCTTACCCATTTCAATGTCCAGAAGCATTTTCACTATAGTTTCTTCTTATTTATTCAAAGCTTCATATTTTACATTTAACTCTTTAATCCAATTGAGGTGATTATTTTAACTTTCTAGTTTCAACTTTTTGTAGGTGGATACCCAATTTACTCAGCACCATTCATTAAAATATTTAGGATTTTTCAATGTATGCTTTTAGCATATTTTTCAAAGATCAATTGGTTGTAGATGTGTAGGTTTACTTCTAGGATCTCTATTCTATCACATTGGTCTATGGATTTGTTTTTATACCTATATCATTCTGTTTTCATTACTGTAGCTTTATACAGTTAGTGTACTGCTTGCTCCATTTTTATCTTTTTGCTTAAGATAACTTTGGCTATTTGGGATCTTCTGTGCTTTCATATACATTTTAATAGTATTTTTTCTAGTTCTGTCAAATATGTCATTAGAATTTCAATAGGTATTGCATTGAATCAATGAATCATTTTGGATACTCTACATAGTTTGACAATATTGGTTTTTCCAATCTGTGAACACACATGTCTTCATTCTTTGTGTTCTCTTCAGTTGCTTTCATCATTCATTTATAGTTTTCATTGTAGATATATTTTACCTTTTAGGCTAAATAGGCTCCAGGTGATTTATAAATGTCTGGAGCTATTGGAAATATGATTACTTACTTGATTTATTTTTCACATGATTCACTATTTGTGCTATTGATTCTTGTACATTAATTTTGTATCCTACAACTTTGATGAATTTGTTTAGTTCTAGTTGATTTTTTATGAAGTCCTTAGGGTTTTCTATTCCTAAAGTTAGGCCATCTGTGACAAGCGGCAATTTGACCTCCTCTTTTCTAATTTGGATAGCCTTTATTTCTTTTTCTTGCCTAATTGCTCTAGCTAGGACTTCCATTAAATTATATTGAATAAAATTGGTGAAAATGGGTATCCTTTTTCTCATTCCGGATCTTAGAGAGAAAGCCTACAACTCTTCCTCATATAATAGGATACTAGTATTTGGCTTGTTACATATGGCATTCATTATGTTGACATATTTTCCTTGTATTCCTAATTTTCTGCATTTTAAAAATTTTATTTTATTATTATTTTTTGACAGGCAGAGTTAGTGAGAGAGAGAGAGAGAGAGACAGAGAGAAAGGTCTTCCTTCCGTTGGTTCACCCCCAAAATGGCTGCTAATATCTGGAATGAGAAAACCCTGATATGGTCATATGGATCCCAGCAGTGGCCCTCAGTGGTGGGGCACAGCTGATGTCATTGCAGGTAGTGTCCACAGTCCCAGTGGTGGTTTGTAGTGGTGAGAGCAGTACTAGGGTCATAGGAGAACTGGGCTATAAGCCTGTGAAGATGGTGGATCCCTCCTGGAGCTAAGGTTACCAACATCAACCATCTCTTGAGATGAAATCTGCTGGCACTCTTCAGTTTACCCCTCCCCTGCAATGGGTATTCTCCTTGCTATGAAGTCAGGGTCATGATTTCCAGTTGCGAGTTGGTTTGCTTCCTCTCTCTCTGCACCAACTGTAGCCCTTTGTTCAAATATCAGGTTCCTATATCTCCCTTGAGGAGTTTTGGTGTTCCTCCTGGGATACTCAACTCAAAATGAAGCTAGTTTTTTTGTTCCTAATTGTGTAAGTAAAAGCAAATACTGGACAGCTCTATTGAGCCATCTTAAAACTACATTTGGTATTATTTCTTCATTTCATTGCTTTGCATCAGTTAGCCACATCTTTAAGATGTAAATGGTATCTTGAATGTAAAATATATAGACCTGAAATATGGAGTTCCTATCCCTAATGTACATAATACACATACTGCACACTAAGGCACATAACACATAGGGCACCTTTCCTAATTCAAATCATATCCTTTATTTATAAACTTTCAGTGAAAGTTTAGAATGAAATCCAGACTTTCATGAGGATATTCCAGGCCCCATATGATCTGGCCTTGATTCCTGTCCCACACACCTTTCCTACTTTTTTCCTGCTGACTGCTTTCCAGCCACCCTGGCTTTCTTACATTCCAATCTTTTTGGCACTTTAGGTCCTTTTTATTTGTTGTGTTTTCTGCCTAGAATATTGGCTTTTTCTTTAGTATTTTTAATGGGGGGCTCCCTCCTACTCTTCAAATAACAGTTTAATGTTAAATCCTAGAAAGGTCCTCTTTTATTCTTTTCAAAGTTGCCATCATCATTGACATCACTGATGACTCTACTACAAATATCATTAGTAAATTTGTCATACTCTGCTACTTCCTTGTTTTGTTTTTCTTTCCCAACTATATTGTGCATTCCATGAGGGCAAGGACCTGGTCATTCTTCATCTCTATTATACCAAATCTAGGAATGATGTGTGGCAAAGTAAATATATACAACTTACTTACTAAGTGAATACATGAATGTGGGAATGAAAGCTAACACTTGTAGAATTCCACTTTATGGCAAATTTTTATTAAGTGCCATTATGTATGTTAGTTTAGATAATTGTCATGAGATAAATACTAGTTTCTTACTCTCAGCTATGAGAAAAGTGGGAACTTAAGTTTTATAATGCTGTATGAGCCCTGCAAGAGCTCCCAGACTGATATATCACTACATGGTGAGCTCATTATACTCATAAAAG
Organism: Lepus europaeus; assembly: GCF_033115175.1. Taxonomy (NCBI): domain Eukaryota; kingdom Metazoa; phylum Chordata; class Mammalia; order Lagomorpha; family Leporidae; genus Lepus; species Lepus europaeus. Next base: position 127,411,870 of record NC_084828.1, read on the forward strand.
GGATCCAGGTTTTGTGTTCTTCCACAACAGCATGTAGGAAGCTCATATAGCATGCTTAAATTAACTTGATGGATTTAGCTCTGCTCTTCACTCTGGTGAATTATGCATGTCTTTGTGGATATGAATATGTGTTGCTGAAATAAATATATTTTAGAGAGCAGACGTGGTTATAAAAGTAAAATGTCCATTCTATCAATATTGTGACCTTTTAATTATAATCCTTTACAATCATACGCAGAGAATTTTCTGAGATGTGAACTCCTTACTTTTCCTTTCACATCTTGCCTCCAGTAGGCAGACAGGGCAGGTGTTGCTTTTCCTTATCTTCCTGCCACAGATGCTGCTGCTGAAGCTTTGTTATCTTAAGTGGCTTGTTCAAGGTCACACAGTGAGATCATGGAAGAGAGGTCTCTTGGCCCAGTCTTCTGTCCCCAGAGTGCGATTCTGTTGTGAGAAAAAAACAAAAAACAAACAAACAAACAAACAAAAACCTCTGAAAAACCTCTCTCCCTGCTTCTGCTGCCTGTCCTCCCTGCTCCAATTATGCTTTTCTCTTCTTCGAGCACTTCCTGAAAGTCAGCACTGTGGCACGTTGAAACCTTTAGGTGGAGGTGAGAATTAAGGAGTTCTTGGTAGGGAAAATAGAAGAAAAAACACCTTTGCATCCCTGTTGCCTATCCCTCCCTTGTCCCTCACCTTCATAGAAAGAAACACAGAGCATTTTTAAGGAGCCCTTACTTCAGATCACTGCCCTATATTTTATAGTGGACAGTGTAGATGTAAATATTCTTTTTCTGCCCATTTGGCCAGTTAAGCTACTAAAGAATGTCCCAAAATATGCCTGAAATAGTTCCCTCCTCTCCTTTCTTCCTAGTACTTATCACGTTTCAGACATCATCACCTCTCAGTTGTTTTCCAATATGCTTCTAATTGTTTCCTTTCTCTCAGCCTAACATAAGTTCCACTTGCTAAGAATTTCCACTCTCTAGTACAGATCTTACCATATTTTTCCTTACAAGTAATCAGTGACTCCCTTTTGCTTTTAAGTCCACACTCTGATATGTCATCCAAAGCCCTTGACGATTGAATCGCTTGTTATTACAGCTTCCCTCCTGGTATATACTGTACTCTCCTCAGTGAAGACTTCTGGCTATTATTTCTGCACACCGTGCAGTCTCATACTCCATGCATGGTGGCTCTGTGTCCCAGAGTGCCTGTTCTTGCTTCTCTCTAAAGTTCAGCTCACAAATCTCCTCCCACTGAGGCTTTCCCGAATTCTCCTTTATTATCCTTTTCCCTGAAGATGATGATTTTCCAGACTTGCACCGGGCAATTTGCTTAGATATGTCTTGGGACTAGAGTTACTATATTTTCTGGGTTTTTATTTTTTTTTTAATTAGAGAGAGAGTATGCCCATCTGCTGATTCACTTCCTAGATGCCCACAACAGTGGAGACTGCAGCCAGGCCAAAGTTGGAAGCCAGGAATTCAATTTAGCTTTCCCATGTGAGTGGCAGAGACCCATCCAACTGAACCAACAGCCATCACCTGCTGTTTCCTAGGGTGTGCATTTATGAGAAACTGGAGTCAGGAGTGGGACTGCGCTGAAACCCAGGAAGTGCACTGGAACCCAGGCACTCCAGTATGCTTTATGGACATCCTAACCTGTCTTAATCACTAGAACAAACACTTGCCATTGCTTTCTGTTTTTAAGATCACTACTACATGATTTGGCATAGAATATTTCAAGTGATAATGAAGATTTTTTTTATCATGTTCCATTCAGTGCTTTTCATTCATAGACTTTGGTCTTATTGACATCAGAAAAGTTACTTGTTCTTCTTTAGGGTTAGTACGGTACCTGACATATAATAATAATCATTGTCTGTTGGACTCCAGGCATTCTAATGAGCTCTTGAAAGATTTTCATTTTCCCTGCAATGAGAATTCTTATTTTTCATTGCTGTGAAATAGCGATGATGTTGCCTTTTTGTAGATAAGAGAATGAAGTTAAAATATTTTTCCCACAGGAGTGGCATTTGGTCTAACATGTGAGCCCTACTCTATAAAGTATGCTCTTTTGCATTATATGGGAGATATCTGTTCACCTAAACTGATCACATATCATCCTCCCTTTAGTATTTAGGAAAAAAAATTAGTTCAGTTGCTTCCTACGAAAGCTATTAAAATCATATAAAAATTTAGTACTTAAATAGAATGATGGAACATGAAAGCCAAGAAAATGAGTTTGGGGGAAAGCAGTTATAGGAGGAATGGGATAAGTAGACAGGGATTACATGGGATATATTAACAGATATGTTACTTCCCTTATGGGAAAGTCAACACAGCCATGATGTACTTATTAGGTGTGGGGAATGCTCCAGTCCCTAGGTCATAGTAGACCCATGAAATCATTTTCTCTGGCCCTGTCAAGGGATATACAGACAGGACTTGAAATTTAACAAATCTATATCAGGTTAACTTGTAAATTAATAATTATATATGGCTCTGGGTGATTTTATAAATATACAAATAGCCCTTAACAGAAAAAGGATTCCACACCGCTGAGTGAAAACTGACTTCCAGTAAGAATCATGGTTTTCAGAAATGTAAATTTTTGGGGCTTACATTGTGGCACAGTGACCTGAGCTGTTACCTACAATGTAAGCATCCAATATTGGAGCTCCCATTTGAGTTCTGGCTATTTTGCTTCTGACCCAGCTCCTTGCTCATGTGCCTGAGAAAGTAGCAGAAGATGGTCCAAGTGACTGGACCATGCCACTCACATAGGGGCCCCAAGTGGAACTCCAGGCTTCTGAACCAGTCCTGGCCATTGTGTCGATTTGGAGTGAACAAGCTGATGATATTCTCTCTCTTTCTCTCTTTCTGTAACTTTGCTGGTCACTTAAATACATAAAATCTTAAAAACAAAAGAGAAATTAAAACTGTTGCAGGTAACAAAGACGTGAAGCATTTTACAAGTGCTTTATCGTGTCACACTTTGGAGTACCAGTCTTAGTGACAAGGCTGGCAGAGATGGAAGGCTTCCCTGGGCTCCTGACCTGTTGCCTGTGATTTGTATTCATTCTCTACGATCTCCAAATAATGCACTATTTGGCAAACTCAACAAATACTTCCCATGTCCAATTATAGCACTTCCCATTGAACATCTGGAGTGATCTTATTTGGCACTGGGAAATGCAACAATACCAAGTGAGACCTTGGATGAGAGGTCATAAAAAATCCTAATAAATTCTTTCATGGAGACATAGTTAGAAAAGGTTATTGTGAGATACTTCCAGGTTGGCCTGAGGGTTTTCAGAATTTTCAGTATTTCAAAAAGAACAATACGTTTCCGTTTTGCACGAAGGACATTTCTGACCAAGGAAGCTGCAGTGACACACTTTTCCGTTAATGAGAAAAAGGCACACATGCATTCCAGAATCATTTTAGAAAAATGAATGAGTCCAGGGCAAAGGCTGTGCTCTACACTGAGAGTGGGCATAAAGGGAATGGAAAGGGCCCTGTGTCTTTAAAGGAAGCAATTTAATTGCAGGCAGCCTCCAAGTTGAAGAAACATCTGGATATGCCGATAGTAGACTGACTTCCTGAAATGTAGGTTTGGCAATAATGACTTCAGACAGGAAGTTAAGTTTGTTATTGTAACACTGGAAAAGCACATGAAATTGTAAATTAAGACTGCTCAACTGCATATAGCATTTTAATTCTTTAATAAACATTATACTTTGTAAAGTTACAGAGGTTTGAAATTGTTATCTTCACAAAGAACTGAAAGTTCTCAGACATTTTAATGTCCTTCATAGGACATATTTAAATATTTGAATATGTGTACTTGTGCCTATCAAGTCCAAAGTCTATACTCTGATCTTCAAATTACTGTGCTCAAAAGCAATTTTAATAGAAATGACATTTCATTCCTCCAGACCAGAAATTTCATATGGAAAAAGTTTTGGATATGATAAAGTTTAAAGTACAAATAAGGATAAAAATTAGTAATTGGCAAAAACATTAACCATGTTTTTCTAATGATAGAGGTAGCGACCTTTCTCAGGCCTTAAGGCAGGGCTGCACAGAAGTCATCCTGGGAACTCTAAAAGATTTGTGAAATATTTTTAGATTTTACATATAATATAAATTAATATAAATTATTTAGCACAGCATCTCACAAGATAAAGAAAATCCTTTAGCGCCGTATTTTGTCCATCTGGTTTTTCTCAACGCTATGGAATTACATGATCCCATAATTCTGAATGACACTCTACTTAAAAGGCAGTACTTTCATTTTTAATGATTTATTTATTTAAGAAATAGTGCCACAGACAGAGAGAGGGAGAGACAGAGAGAAAGGCCCTCTATCCACTGGTTCACTCCCCAAATGGCTGCAATGGCTTGAACTGGGCTGATCTGAAACCATGAGACCGGAACCTCCTCTGGGGGTCTCCTGCAGGTACAGAGGCCCAACCCCTCCGGACCATCCTTTCCTGCTTTCCCAGGCCACAGGAGAAAGCTGAATCAGAAGAGGAGCAGCCAAGAGATGAACTGATGCCCATGTGGCCGGCACTGCAGATGGAGACGCATCCCACTACACCACAGCACCAGCCCCAAGGCGGCACTCTTCTTCTGTGTTAAAGGAATATGTGTATTTAAAAAGCCTACACTCTTCGGTCATTTCCATATATATATGACATGTAAAGCAGTTTAACTTTCATGTTGAGATAATAAAAGATAACAAAGTTTGCCATGTCTATCCTCTTTTCAGGAGACATGTAGTTTCTGGTCTTTGACTGCAAGTGGCATACAACTGGGAAAACTGCAACTCTTCACTCAGTAGCTGTTAATCAGGAAGAACAGCTTCCATGAACGCACAGAGTTCAATGTCCATTTAAATATGCCTGTGGACATATGCACTTGAGTATAATGCAAAGCTTTTTCATCACTTGGCCAGCCATATGTTAAATGGGATTGAAAATTGAAGGTTTAATGTTCTGTATTTGTTACGTTTTTCTACATGTACTTTATGTCAGGCTAAATGAACTTCTGATCTACCCCTGACGGTTTCACTATCTGGTGTGTGTGTGCATATGCACACCTACGTTGGTTCCTTTCCCTGGAATATGCTTTCTCATTTCTCTACTTCTCAAAGTCATTCCTATTTTTCTAGGACTGACTTGCTCAAATGCAACCTCTTGCTTAAAGATGTGACTGTCACCTCTGCAATAATGCATTATTCTCTTCTCCAGCTGAACCTCTATGAACCTCTATTATTTTATTTAGAACACAGAAATCAGAAAACCCTTATTGAGAGACTGTCCTTTGCAAGGTATAGTCCTATGTACCATGGGAGTTGGGGAAGGAGGAATAAAACCTAACCTCCATCATTAGAAAAGCAAATAATGTGTGTACAACATAATCGTAATACAACTGACACTCATATTTAATATCTAATTTTTAGGAGAATTGAATGATGTTAGTCACTCACACAAACACACACATACATGTATAGAAGCTACCTAATAGTAACCCTAGACTGATGAAAAAGGAATTTAGTGGCATTGAGGAGATCTCATGGCATCCTTGCTTTTTTTTTTTTTGTTTGTTTGACAGATAGAATTAGACAGTGAGAGAGAGAGGGACAGAGAGAAAGATCTTCCTTCCATTGGTTCACCTCACAAATGGCAGCTAAGGCCGAAGCTTTGCTGATCTGAAGCCAGGAGCCAAGTGTTTCTTCCTGGTCTCCCATGTGGGTACAGGGGCCCAAGCACCTGGGCCATCCTCCACTGCCCTCCCGGGGCACAGCAGAGAGCTGGACTGGAAGAGGAGTAACCGGGACTAGAACCCAGAGCCCATATGGGATGCCGGTACTGCAGGCGGAGGATTAACCAAGTGAGCCACTGCGCCAGCCCCGGCATCCTTGCTTTTGTCTTGTACAAGATTCACTTATCTCTTTAGCTCTCAAATGATTCTTTGTCTTGCAAAGGAATTAAACTGTTTCAAAGGAATTAAAAACCTGTTGTTAGCAACAGAAAGTAACAAATGTATATTGTAAAATGACTAAAATACAGAAGCTGGGGCAGGTGCTGTGGTGCAGCGGGTAAAGCCACTGCTTGCAGTGCCGGCATCCCATATGGACACCAGTTTGAGTCCTGGCTGCTCCACTTCCAATCCAGCTCTCTGCTATGGCCTGGGAAAGCCATAGAAGATGACCCAAGTGCTTGGGTGCCTGTACCTGGTGGGAGTCCTGGAAGAAGCTCCTGACTCCTGGCTTTGGATCTGCCCAGCTCCAGCCATTGCAGCCATTTGGGGAGTGAAATACAGTTCAAAATAATACAGAAGCTTATAATTTAAAATGTAAAAGTTATTTTATTCCCATTTCCCTTCCTCAAATGTAAACAAGTAATGAGGTCAGATATCTTTCTGGGTTTTTCATTATTCATAGTATATGAGTATACATAAGTGCATATATAAAATGATGTATATAGTAAAACACATGAAAACACAGAAAATATTAGTACACACATGCAAATGTATTTCAAGTGGCAGAGCTGAGATTTGAACAGAAGCAATCTTTGGTAAGCACTACCTTATGTGGTATCCTATATAATTTTTTTAAAATTTATTGCTTAAAATTTAGATAGTTCCCATTCACAAATTCCAGTTCCATCATCCTAGAAATCCTTTTGTCCTTTCAATACAACTTTGAGAACAGATAAAACAAGTTGTTTTAAAGGTTTATTTTATTTATTTGAAAGGCAGAATTATAGACAGAGAGAGGGAGAGACACAGAGAGAGGTCTTCTATCTACTGGCTCACTCTCCAAATGGCCAAAATGGTCGGAGCTAGGCCAGTCCAAATCCAGGAGCCAAGAGCTTCTTCCAGGTCTCCCACACGGGTGCAGGGGCCCAAGCATTTGGGTCATCTTCTACTGCTTTCCCAGGCCATAGCAGAGAGCTGGATGATAATTGAATGGAACAGCTGGGATTAGAACAGGCACCAATAGGGGATGAGGGCTCGTCAGCTAGACGCTTAGCCCACTATGCCACAGAGTCCAAGGCCTTTGCCATGGCCCCAACAACTTTTCTTAGGGAAAAATTCTACTTGTGTTTTCCCTAGCTATATTCTATTGATTATAAAAACTGTTTTAATGGAGAGATAGCCAAGTTTGCATACAGTCTGTGCCTTTCCCAGTGCCATTTCCAGATGTACTTACAAATACATCCCCAGCTGCTGCCTGAACCTCACAGGCCTAATGTAAGAATCAAAACAGCATCCGCCGGCACCGTGGCTCAATAGGCTAATCCTCCACCTGCGGCGCCGGCACACCGGGTTCTAGTCCTGGTCGGGGCACCGGATTCTGTCCCGGTTGCCCCTCTTCCAGGCCAGCTCTCTGCTGTGGCCTGGGAGTGCAGTGGAGGATGACCCAAGTGCTTGGGCCCTGCACCCGCATGGGAGACCAGGAGAAGCACCTGGCTCCTGGCTTCGGATCAGCGAGATGCGCCGGCCGCAGCAGCCATTGGAGGGTGAACCAATGGCAAAAAGCAAGACCTTTCTCTCTGTCTCTCTCTCTCTCACTGTTCACTCTGCCTGTCAAAAAAACAAAAACAAACAAACAAAAAACAGCATCCAACCTTTTTCTTTGAGTTCATTTTTCTGCTCTAGTTTAGGCATTAAGAGCCAAGGGATATCCTTCTAAATTCTTTATGTGCAGAAACATACCATATGTAGCTTTTTTTCCCCATTAGAGGGGCGGAAGGTAGAAGAGACTGGCAGAAGGGGCAGCTGTTGGAATTCAGAGCTACCTGGAGACCTTTGCCTTACATACTATTTAACACCCTTAATCTGCAGTGGATCTACAACCCAGTGGTTATAAGGTTATATTTTCAAGTACATTTTGGGTATTTGTAGACTAGTCGAACGTTATGCTATGGCAAATGGGCTTGAAGTTCCAAGCAAATGACCTTCACACAAAACTTTACACATAGCCTTTATCTAGATATCTGTAGCTCACTAAAGTAGTAATGCATATATGTACTAAGTGTAGGCACAATTCAGACACCCAACTTCATTTCACAAATACTTTTGTAGTCAAAGGAATGAATGCACATGAACAGTAAGTTTAATGTTCGAATAGCACAAAATGTTTTTGTGGAGACAGTTGTTGAATTCTGACTGAGTTTTAAATGGAACTGAGGAAAAAGCAATTAGAATATAAGAATACTTCTAAAACACTTCATCTCTCAGTGTCTAAAACAGAATACTGCTAGTACTTACATCATGAGGTTGACACGTGAACAAAATAACTTATGCAAAATAATTATAAAGCCAAACATTTAGCAGGTACTTGGTGTTCTTCCATATTAGCACTAATCAGTCATTCACAAACTGTATGGACAAACACTCTGTATAGGAGACAACTTAAAACACACAGGGCAAACTCAGGCTGCCAACCATAAAAATCTCTTTTGCTGCTGTGTCTAAACAACTAAGCAATTTTGACACTCTTCCATTTTTTTAAGGGAAGAGGGAAAACTATCAAGGCAGAAGTTTAACTTTGAGGGGAAACAAGGTGTTCTTAAATTACACTGTGGTGATTTTTGCATAACTCTGTTCACAGATTGAAACCATTGAACTCATACTTTAAAGGAATTATATCTAAAGTTCTTAGTAACAATAGTTTAAAAAGTTGGATTATTAGAATTAATGGTAAAACTTATCTTCAAACTGTACTTTATACTTTGTGTGTCTGTGGGTGAAAATAGTTGAAATCTCTCCTTAGTAAAGAGTTGGTCTTCTGTGTATAAAGTCAGTTAAAAATGAATCTTAATGGGAAATAAAATGGGAGAAGGAGTGGGATGGGAGTGCGGGTTGGAGGGGAAGAAACACTATAGCCCTAAAAGCTATACACATGAAAATGTGTATTCATTAAATAAAAACCTTCAAAAAAAAAGTTGGGCACTTAATTCTTTCCAGGCTCTGGGAACTTTGCCCTGACTGTAAATAAATTTTTATTTGTGAAAAGATACATGCAAATTATTCCAATTTCCAGTTTTCTAAATCAAACAACTTTGTATCTACTTAATTTTAGAATTAGAAATTGACTTTTAAACCAATAATTTCATTAAAATCTCTCACTTTTGTGTTTCTAACGCTAATAATATTAGGTTATTCTTATTTTATTGCAGTGTTAAAGTTTATAGAAACTTGAATCAGCAGTCATCATATTCTGAAGGCAGAAACAATGAAACTATACCTGATCAACATGGCTCCTCACTAAGACATTGAACCATTACAATTTTTTTAAAGATTTGATTATTTACTTGAAAGTCAGAGTTACACACACAGAGAGAGAGAGAGAGAGAGAGAGAGAGATATCTTCCATCTTATGGTTCACTTCCAAATTGGCGCAGTGGCTAGAGCTGCGCCAATCTGAAGCCAGGAGCCAGGAGCTTCCTCCCAGTCTCCCACGTGGGTGCAGGGGCCCAAGGACATGAGCCATCTTCTACTGCCTTCCCAGGCCACAGCAGAGAGCTGGATCAGAAGTGGAGCAGCCAGGTCTCGAACAGGCACCCATATGGGATGCCAGCACTTCATGCCAGGGCGTTAACCCTCTGCATCACGGCGCCAGCCCCACCATTACTATCTTTAAGTGAGGAACTGACTTCTTCTGCACATACTCACGAGGTTAAACCTTAAGAAGGTATGTTTCAGATCTACTGTGCCCATCTGTTTGAAGATAAAATTCCCCCATTGTGGCTATAGTGAAAGTTCGATTTATTTTTATCATGTACATATTTAGCTGGCAATGATTGGGCTGACATAAACCCCATGGAAAACGTAGAATTCTTAGCATCCTTGTCAGCAACACCAGCTCTGTGGAGGCTGTAACTGTTCTTTGAGCAGAGATACCAGGTGGGCTCTGCTGTCCACTTTGTGAGTCTGCTCACCAGAAATGCCAGTCATTGCCTTCTGATGATAAAACTTGTGGGAAAGTGTGCTTCAGCTTATTTGACTACTTCCTGTTTTTAACCTCTACTTATGCTTTTAATAGTTCTTCAGTTTCCAAGTCTAATAAGAAATCTGACATCACTTCCTATAGACATTTCTTTGTATGTTGAAGTCAAAGACAACGGAACCTAAAAAAATAGTGACTGATTCTGTAAGTTGCCTATGAAATTCAATGAACAGTTTCAGAATATCTCAACTGATGCCACTGATGAGTAAATTTAGCTTATAGCTATAAATCAAAATCTCCAACTACATAAAAAATTTAGTCATCCTCTACGCAAATCAACATAATTGTCTGACTGCACCTTCACAGAACACATCCTCAAATGAAGTTTTGGTTTTGGGCTTTGCCAACTTCTCTGCTAAAGTCCTACTCTGGGTTCATCTGTGTCCCTGAGAGAGGAAGGAGGACTATGCTGGCGGAGGGAGCTGTGCCCTATGTGTCACTTAGTAGGAACAGAAAGCTATCTGTGCTGACCTGGGGAGTCTGGCATTCCTCCTATGTTTGTTCATCCCCATTAGGCACAGTTGCTGGGATTATGATTTAAATTACTATCACCAAATAAACCTCATTAGTACTCTAATGCAGTCACTGTGAAGGAAAAGGAAACAATTCTGAGAGCTGATCCCACAGAGTACAATTCTTAATTTCTAATCAATTTTCAATTATTTTGAAATCCATATTTAATCTACATAATTATGCTTTTCTAAATATTATTCACAGCTGAAACATGTATCTATAATTGCTATGATAATTCTTCCTTTCATGTCCAGCTTTAAATTTTTACTGAAATTAATAACTTTCCCTTTTTTGGTTATTTCTGTGTTCAGCTTTCTATTTACCAGAAACCCAAATCTTAACTTTTTTGTTGATAATGAAAGTGTAATTTTTGGAACTTCAAACATCCAGAAATTTCTTTTTCTCTGTATGTTTGAATGTTTATCTGTTTATTTATTTCTGTCTTCCTCTATCCCATCTTCCCTCTTCCCTCCCTTCATCTATCTCTCTCACAATTCATCTTAAAGTTCTGTGTTCTGCTGCAAAGTAAGCTTATTTCTCTCTACACCTGCTATACCACCGTTGACTATGAAATTTTCTATGGCCATCCTCCAGGGAATTCTCTTAATTCTCTGACGCTGAATTTCCTGTTTCTCAAATCTCATGTCTTTTTTATTTTACTCCTGCATTTAGATAGATTATATCTTCCAATGGCTTCCTGAAAAAGATATTTTTTGAGACATGGAAAGTCTGAAAGGGCCTTAATTCTACTCTTAATTGTATCATTTGCCTCAATACAGAACACTATACGAGAAGTAAGTTTCCCTCAGAATTTTGTTAGCAATGCTCCATTTCCTTCTAAATTCCAGATGTACCAGAAGAAATCTGATGGCATTCTTATATTTACTATGCTATCTGTAACCTGGGTTTTTAAAATATCCTTCTAAATAAGTTTCTAAGATCTTTCCATTATCCCTGATACTCAGAAATTTCACAGTATAGTGGCGTTTAAAGGGAGAGGGAAGGAGAGAATGAATGGGAAGGGGAGAAGTGGAGAAAGGGAAAGAGGGAGAAAGGAAATACGATTACATTGTTAGAATTGTTTCCATGCAGTATATTGAGTCCTATTAGAACTAAAAAATTAAAAAAAAAGTTTATCTACATTTAAACTAGAAATTCACGTATTCTCAATACTTTTACATTTTTTAAAGAAAGACATATTTATTTAAAAGGCAGGCAAAAAGAGGGAGAGAGAGATCTTCTGTCTGCTGACTCGCTCCCCAAATGGCCGCAACTGCCAGGGATGGGCCAGGCTGAAGCCAGGAGCCTGGAATTCTATCTGCGTCTCCCACATAGGTGCAGGAGCTCAGACATTTTTGCTGTCTTTCACTGCTTTCCCATAGGCATTAATGGGAAGCTGGATGGGAAGTGGAGAGTATCCAGGACTTGAGCTGGTGCTCATCTCGGATGCTGGCATCCCAGGTAGTGACTTAACCCACTGCCCCACAACACCAGCCCAACAATGTATTTTTTCTTATGCTGGCCTTAAATAAAGTCTGCAATAATTTCTTGGATATGGTCTTTACCTTCCTCCACATTCTTTTCTCCTTTTTACAAGAAATTGTTATTTCATGTTAGAGCTCATGTATTGATACTCCTTGTCCCTTGGTCTACTCTCTGGTAGATTTTATTTATCTCCCCTTTTTACTGTTTTTAAAATTCTGCTGCCATATTTTTAATACATAATTGCTTTTCTAATTCACTAATTGTTACTTTTCTTTTCTTGCATATTTTACAATTCTTCCTGTTCCTCAGCTTAAAAAAAAAAAATCTTTTCCTTGATGAGTATAAGTTAGAGTTTGAAGTTTCTCTCCTGCTTAGTCTCATTCCTCTGATTCTCTCCCCTCTTCTGTTTAATGTAAAGGTTTCTTCAGATGATTTATGATCTTTCTCCAGAGGCTTCTATTAAAGATAAAGGCAATAAAATCCCAATTGGGAGATCTGTTACTCGGGGAAGATAGTTGAGCACTGGTTTCCTAGATAAGTGATCAGAGGACTGATCCTTCCTTATTTGGGAAACTAGCATTCTACTGAACTGATTATTTTTTTTAGATTTATTTATTTACTTGAAAGAGTTACATAGAGAAGGAGAGGCAGAGAGAGAGAGAGAGAGGTCTTCCATCTGCTTGTTCACTCCCCAATTGGCTGCAATGGCTGGAGCTGCGCCGATCCGAAGCCAGGGGCCAGGAGCCTCCTCCCGGTCTTCCACGCTGGTGTAGGGTCCCAGAGACTTGGGCCATCCTCCACTGCTTTCCCAGGCCACAGCACAGAGCTGGATTGGAAGTAGAGCAGCTGGGACTGGACCTGGCGCCCACATGGAATGCCGGCACTGCAGGCAGCAGCTCCACCTGCTACGCCACAGCTCCAGCCCCACTGAATCAATTCTTTTTTTTTATATATACTTTTTTTTTGTTTGACAGGAAGAGTTACAGACAGTGACAGAGAGAGAGAGAAAGAGAGGGAGGGAGGGAGGGAGAGAGAGAGAAAGGTCTTCCTTCCGTTGGTTCACTCCCCAAATGGCCCCTACGGCCGGTGCTGCACAGATCCAAAGCCAGGAGCCAGGTGCTTCTTCCTGGTCTCCCATGCAGGTGCAGAGCTCAAACACCTGGGCCATCCTCCACTGCCTTCCCGGGCCACAGCAGAAAGCTTGACTGGAAGAGGAGCAGCTGGGACTAGAACCCGGCGCCCATATGTGATGCCGGCGCCATAAATGAAGGATTAACCAAGTGAGCCACGGCGCCAGCCCCTGAATCAAGTCTTGATGAGGTCATTTTACCCAGAATCTTTCAATAATCTTTCTTTTGGAGGAGAAACTGGTTTAGAGACTTTCGGTAGTGGAAGAAGGAAAGGAACCTTAGATTCACCATATAAATGTTCCCTTGATAGGGCATTTTCTCAACTCCAACCTCATCTATGCCTCCACAGAGTGAGCATACTTATTTGTTTCAGCACAGAAGATAGGAAATGGGACTTACCCATTGTGTTTTCAGCTCTAGCCTGTACCACTGCATTGAGAAAATTCTGGTGGCCAAAGTTGTTGATCTTTTAGGGGTTCTGTGATATGAATCAGCTTCCTGGGTTTGGCTTCATCTCCTATAAAGTCAGCTACTACCCTACTACATTTGCTTGTCCACATCCAAATCTGTGTTCCTACTTCTCACCTGCTGTGATCGTGTCTCTCATCCTGTTTGACTTTGTTAATTTATGTCTTTTTAAAATTCCTTAACTGTTGGCTGGCTCACTTGGCTAATCCTCCACCTGCGGCACCAGCACCCCGGGTTCTAGTCCCGGTTGGGGTGCCAGTTCTGTCCTGGTTGCTCCTCTTCCAGTCCAGCTCTCTGCTGTGGCCCGGGAGTACAGTGGAGGATGGCCCAGGTGCTTGGGCCCTGCACCTGCATGGAAGACCAAGAGGAGGCACCTGGCTTCAGATCGGTGCAGCAATCATCATTATAGTGAAGTAGGGGGAAAGAGAGTAAATAAATGCAGGTGTTCAGACTGGCCCATTTAACTGAAACTTCAGAATTTATATTTAGTTCTGTTATATGCAATCTTGGTGGTTCTAGCCATCAGTCTGGCTTGTCAGATCTTCCAGATCATAGTACTGTCATCCATCAAACTGCTTGTATCACCAAGTTTTGTGTAAAGCTATCCTGCAGAGTCCAGGATGCTGAACAGCTGTTTGGTAAGTCTTTGAAGCTTTAAGCACAGAAGATACTCAGCTCTGTTTCCTTATACAGATTTGGCTGTTTTGTTTTAAATTTCCACCCAGGCAGTATATGTCACCTTTTGTTCTTGAATTATGATAAAATTTCTCAAAGTTTATTAGAATATCTGAAGGAAATATTGAGATCTTGCTCTCTTTTTCTCTCTCTCTTTTATTTTCATGCAGTAATCGCTCATCTACAACCAAAGACATCAATAACTTCTGTATTTTGAAAAGCATTGTGGGACTCTGATCCTAACCAATATGAATAACCAGAATTCAAGGAGTTGGATATTTTGACTCTGTACCATTGCCTCACACGTTTTTGACCCTCTACTACATGCCTGCTTATCACCTCTATTTACTAGGGACTGTAAGGAATATGTGGAATTTCTATTTCCATGCTATTTTTAAAATAGGGAATAGGACTTACATCAATTTTGTGGAAGATGTTAGCATATTCTAATAAGATTCAAGACCTCCTCACCAATATGAAAAGGGTAAATTGAGCAAAAAAGAGAAAGTTGTGAATGTGATATCAGATTGCATCACGTTTAAATTTCTAAAATGTAATTATATTTGTATAATATGCTAGAGTTAACACTTAGCTCTAGGAATTTTCCTTGCTGTAGATTATTTTTACTCATCCAAATACATCTTTCAATGAAGAAAATTTAATAATTTTTTGATTGTTATTTGAAGTCATTGTAAATATGTCATCCACTCTCTTACTGTTTTAGTTGAAACTATTTATTTATTGATAGGAAGGCCTAACAAATAATAATTGAATACCATAAATTATCAGAAGTGTTATACTTCACTTTCATGTTACAAAAACATATGCCCAATTAAGCTATAGTCTGAAAGACTTAAAATTCTCCTTTTCCATCATCTGTTCCTAACAGAAAAAACAATAACTCCATCAAAGCTAGTTTCTTGTTAAGTAGAAATTATGTATATTTTATTTCACTTAAGAATTCTTAATTTTGTCCAGCGCCGCGGCTCACTAGGCTAATCCTCTGCCTGAGGCGCTGGCACACCGGGTTCTAGTCCTGGTTGGGGCGCTGAATTCCGTCCCAGTTGCTCCTCTTCCAGTCCAGCTCTCTGCTGTGGGCCGGGAAGGTAGTGGAGGATGGCCCAAGTCCTGGGGCCCTGCACCTGCATGGGAGACTAGGAGAAGCACCCGGCTCCTGGCTTTGGATCAGCGCAGCACGCTGGTTTTAACGGCCATTTGGGGGGTGAACCGATGGAAGGAAGACCTTTCTCTCTGTCTCTCTCTCTCACTGTCTAACTCTGCCTGTTAAAAAAAAAAAGAATTCTTAATTTTGAAAATCATAAACAGGCTGATCTTTATACAGACCATTGGAAAAGCACCCAGAAAGATTCAAACAGTACTGAAGACGTGATTGGAGGGGGAATGAAATGTGATACATTAATTTAAACCCTAAATATCCATGAAGGTAAGTACAGCATTCCATAGTGCTCCTTTAGACTTTCTTAGTTCTATTAACTGCTAACATAACATCCCAGAAGACCCGGGTGACAAGCAGGCCCACCAGCCAATTGCTGTGAGTCTGCCGGAGAGTAATTTGCCCTGTTGACATCTAGTAGTTTCTCTGAATAAGCACCCTGCTTTGTATCGTAGCTTAACTTTGCTCTGGATTTTTTTTTTATTAAACTTTTATTTAATGAATATAAATTTCCAAAGTACAGCTTATGGGTTACAATGGCTTCCCCCCTCCCATAACTTCCCTCCCGCCCGCAACCCTCCCCTTTCCCGCTCCCTCTCCCCTTCCATCACATAAAGATTCATTTTCAATTCTCTTTATATACAGAAGATCAGTTTAGTATATATTAGGTAAAGATTTCAACAGTTTGCCCCATTTAGCAACACAAAGTGGAAAAACTACCGTTGGCGTACTAGTTATAGCATTAAATAACAGTATACAGCACATTAAAGACAGAGATCCTACATAATATTTTTTTAAAATTAATTAATTTTCTATGCCATTTCCAACTTAACACCAGGTTGTTTTTTTTTTCATTTCCAATTATCTTTATATACAGAAGATCAATTCAGTATATAATTAGTAAAGACCTCATCAGTTTGTACCCACACAGAAACACAAAGTACAAAAATACTGTTTCAGTACTAGTTATAGCATCACTTCACATTGCTCTTGGATTTAAACAGAGAGGACTGACTGTGTGACATGACATCAGAAGCGAATGTGGGTGTTTCTTAGCAGGGACAGTGAGGCAGGCTCATCAGAATGCTTGACGATGCACTGGGAAGATCGTGCTACAACTATCACTGCTATAATTGTAAAGATTTGCCTACCATTTCTTAATAATAATAGCTTATGAAAGGAAGAAAGAAATACTATACTTACTCTAACCCTGTGAGAGGCATTAGGTACTTAGACATGTGGAGGCATTATTAAAACAAAATCTTTCTAATTGTATAGCAACCTGTAATTACAAACTGCAATGAGGCCAGGGCAGTTCAGGTGTGATTCATTATTTCACAAATGCTTCTTTGTTATGTTTTCTATCATAGTGGGAACTCCTCCAGTAATGGCAGAAGAGAGGAAGGGGGAGAAGAAATCCCTGAGAACTTTTCTTTGATCAAACAATTTAAATACACAGAATACCTTTAAAGCAAAAGCTTAAAATAAGTTTTAGCAATACTAGATTAAGCTAATCTGAACAGAAGTATTTGTGCAGCAATTAAAACATTATTAGTATAACCAAAGAACAGCAGACATTCCAATTAGCACTCAGAGAGTACAATAAATATGTGTTAATAGTCAGAGATTTTATAAATAGAGACATAAGAAAGAATTTTTCCTCTGAAATTGTGTGCAATAATAACTGGGTTATATTGGAAGGGTGCAGTGTAGTATTTCTAAAGATAGGAAAGTTTAGCTTTATACTTCTAAATGGAGGCAATGAGTAGAGTGAGGGATTTGGTTTATGAGGCTTGAGATGTGATTTTTGTCATGGCTGAGGGGAGGGCCACAGACCTATGGATACTCACAACTGTTGAATTCCTGGTTCCTCTCCATTTGGATGCGATGCCATCAACAATGTATCACAGCATATCTGCACTGACAGTGGATAATATATTGTGGGATTATCTTTGTGATTATTCTTCTACTTGTTGAAATTTCCTGTGTAAAAGTTTGTCTGCTGGCGCTTTTGCCATGGATCAAATTACATTTCATTGTAATTGTAAAACTGCTTTGAAGCATCCTTATTTCTTTTCCTTTTTACATCACCATTGACTGTTTTTCAAGAGATGTTCTTAGCATAAGTAGCAGTAGATAAATGAGCATCTCTGTCCAATGATACCCTAATTTTGGAAATTGTGAGATTCTACTTTCCTTGTATAGAATACCTCTTCCTCCTTGACTATTTCCAGAAAGATGTGAAAACCAACATGAATGTTTCACAAAATGGAAAATTATGAAATTATAGTTTTAGCATTTCTTA
Organism: Lepus europaeus; assembly: GCF_033115175.1. Classification (NCBI taxonomy): domain Eukaryota; kingdom Metazoa; phylum Chordata; class Mammalia; order Lagomorpha; family Leporidae; genus Lepus; species Lepus europaeus. The sequence continues at coordinate 127,429,649 of NC_084828.1, forward strand.
GCATCTGCTATAAAGTCATCATCAGAATCACTGAGTTACATTCTTACTTCTGGGATTTAGATCATTCAGACGCCTACAAGGATACTTCAAAAAGTTTGTAATGAAATGGGATTAAAAGATACATTTATTTTGGAGCATAAGATTTTTTGCAATCCAAGCACAGTTTTCTTTCATGCTATGAATTTTCTATGAGGAAACTTCAGAAGGTCTGTGGAAAACATACATTACCTTTTAATTCCATTTTTCCACAAACTCTTTGAAGTAATCTTGTGTTTAATCAGAAAATTATGAGCTCAGGTGTTGGAACATCAGGAGAAAGGTAAAAGTGATTATCCTTAAAATAAGCACATAGCGTGTGGGTTTATAATGTGGGTAGGGTAGAGCCCTGATATGAGAAATGGTGCTAGAGCAGCCGGGTTGTGTGAAGGAGATCCAAATACCAGGATATAATCAGCTTGGATGTGATGCCAGAACCAAAGCGATCAGTCATCGCTTCAAGCCTGGTGATGAACTGAGCCTCCAGAGTAAGTTGCTGGCTGTCTCCAGGGGACTGTCAGTACACTTCTGCACTACGCAGGCAGTGTTGCTTTTTCCGTAGTTAGAAACTTCATTACAAGAATGACATAATTGAATGTTTCATGACTTAGCAGTTAACATCATTGCCCATATTCTTATCTAACTAAAATAAATATATTTTTCAAGAAGTAGGATTATCTGGGGCTAGATGTTCAGTACAGTGGTCAAAACCACTACTTGGGTTGCCAGTAACTGATTCTGGAGTGCCTGACTTGAATTCTGGTTTGAGTCCCAATTCCCATTCTAGCTTCTTGCTAATATGCATCCTGGAGGGGGCAGCAAGTGATGGCTCAAATGGTGGGGTCCCTGCTACCCATGAGGGAGACTCAGATTGAGGTCAAACCTCCTAACTTCCACTTGGCTCAGCTTTGGCTGTTGCGAGCATTTGGGGAATGAAGCAAAGAATGGGGATTGATTCATTTGAAACATATTCTCTCTCTCTCTCTCTCTCTCTCTCTCTCTCTCTCTCTGTAATAAAAAAAAATTAAAGAAATAGGAAAAAGTCTGTGTATGTTTGTCAAATGTCAATCATTGTTGTTTGCTTTTGATCCTTGTTTTATAAAACATGTTTGTTCCCAGAGCCGTTTGTACTAGGAAAGAAGGTAGTGCAAAGGACACAGAGGCATGAATATTAAAGCAAAAAGAGATTGAAAGAATTAAATAGGAAATGTTTAAAATATTATTTTAATAGAATGTTGACCTCCCCACACATGGGAAATGGGATACCAGCTTTGCTACTTCTTAATTCCAGAGCTCCTTCTAATATCAGAGCTGCTTTCCTTGTGTTTTTTTGTCACAGCAAACTCTACATTTTGGAGAATGTCCGACTCAGGGACAGCCAATGTGTTTCATCTGAATCAGATGTGACTTGGGTTTCTGAGGACTCTAGTGACTCTTTAGAGCAGAGCAGAACCTGCAACCACTTCTGGTGATCTCCAGGCTATAACAATGTGCTGTACACAGATCTATCTCCAAAACCAAGAAGCTAAGTATCTATGTCATCTTTCCACCCAGAAATTTTAATTCCAACTTGTATTTTTCTCCTTTAGAGTCATAATAGAACATCTTGAGGGGGAAACATGGCACTATTGCAAATCTATAAGGTACATACAGCTTTGTATAGTTCCATTTCCTGGAAAATTTATTAATAGAACTGTTTCTGTTATTTTGCATCAAATTTTTATTCATATTAACCAAGGTTACTTTCCCACCTGTGTGTTATGCCAACAAATGGGGCCAGGTTCTTTTTTTTAAGATTTATTTATTTTTTTTAAGATTTATTTATGGAGCAGGCACCGTGACTCCAGCATCCACTAGCATTGTGGTGCCAGTGTCCCATATGGGTGCCGGGTTCTAGTCCCAGTTGCTCCTCTTCCAGTCCAGCTCTCTGCAGTGGCCCGGGAAGGCAGTGGACGATGGTCCAGGTGCTTGGGCCCCTGCACCCGCATGGGACACCAAGAGGAAGCACCTGGCTCCTGGCTTTGGATTGATGTAGCTCCAGCCGTGGTGGCCATTTTGGGGGTGAACCAATGGAAGGAAGGCCTTTCTCTCTGTCTTTCTCTCTCTCACTAACTCTACCTGTCAAGTAAATTAAAAAAAAAAAGATTTATTTATTTACTTGAAAGACAGAATTATAGAGAGGCAGAGAGAGAGAGAGAGAGAGAGAGAGAGAGAGAGAAAGGTCTTCCATCCAATGATTCACTCCCTTAATTGACTGCAATGGCTGGAGCTGCACCTATCTGTAGTCAGGAGCCAGGAACTTCTTCCAGGTTTCCCCTGTGGGTTCAGGGGCCCAAAGACTTCGGCCATCTTCCACTGCTTTCCCAGGCCATAGCAGAGAGCTGGATTGGAAGTGGGGCAGCCGAGTCTCAAACTGGCACCCATACGGGATGCTGGATCTGCAGACAATGGCTTTACCCACTATGCCACAGGGCCTGCCCCCAGATTATTTTCTTTTGGGCTACTTTATTTGACTGATGCTTCTCACAAGCAGGACTTTATCCTGTTCTTTGAATTCTTTGGCCTTTGTTACCTGACAGAGCTCTATGAATAAGTTTTAAAATGAAATTTGAATGCCTTTAAAAAAAATTTGTCAAAAGCAAGTAGATTGTTTCCCTCTTTAAACTTCTCCATGGGTTAAGACTAGTTTTTTCAGTGCCTTGTGAAAGGATTGGTTGTTCATCTTTGATTGTAAACTCATCAGAACTTTAATAAATTTGTTAGCATCAGAGCTGAATTATTTTCATTTTAAAACATCCTACATTTCCTTTACTAAATAGTTCTTTCAGTTTTCCAATATGAAGGAAGCATGCAATAGAGTCTGATGACCTACTTATTAGGAATCCTCACTATTAGCTTAAGCTTGGCAAGGTATTTTATGTTGGGTTTTCTTTAAAGAAAATACCATGTTGTTAGCCTGAAGGTGATTTGACTGTGAAACATTGAAACAGATGGCACCCAACCAGTGGTAATGACACTCACTGGTGCATCTTTCTGTGGAAATCACAGATAAACTCCCCTCTATATAGAACCTAATAAAATATAATTTTATTGCTCTAAGTGATTCTCTTAATAGTGCTAAATTTATATAGAATTTATCAAACAACATTGACAACAAGGGTAGTATAATATAGTCAAGTAGAAATCTGGATATTGCCTCACTTTTTATTTCCTCCAGCAGCCTCAACACCTCTAGAAGATCTGTCCGTGTTGAGACATTATCTACTAGGCAACAGTGAACAAGGGAGGCCTCTAATAGGACCTGGACTTGAATCTCAATTCCATTGCTTCCTGCAAGGAGAGATGTGGGAATGTTATTCACTTCTCTTAGTCAGTGTTCTCATCTGTTAAATAGAAAAAAATACATAGGCTAAATAAAATGTGAATTTCTAGAATAATTCCTGTCAAGAGAGGCTTATTGAATATTAATTAGTTCCTCCAAACCTAATTGGGATCTATTTAAACATTTTCAATTGAGAGTTATTTCATGGGAAAGAAAATGTAAAATAATTTTATGTAATGATACTGTTGATTCCTGATGAATTTGTCAAAATTCTAAGCATATTAAATAATTTGTCTTCTAGAAATGTAAGTAAAATGAAAATGAAAAGTTTATTGGTGGAAATCATGACAGAATAATGGAGAGAATCTTTGACAGTACAAAGATCTATTTTCCTAGTTCCACCTCACTCCAAAACATAATATATCACACATACAATTCATCTTCTCTGCTTCACATTTTCTGCTCAACTCTCCCTGTTAGGCAATCTTAGACACTCATATTAAATATAATTGGATTGTTTTCCTCCTGTGCCTCATAAATCATTAATTTTGTTATATTTTGCTTCTTATTGGCATTGTCATCTACTCCTTCTCTTTATTCCTATTACCAGACCTTAATTTAACCCTTGTCATCGTGTTTTATAATCTAAATAGTCACCCAATTCAGCATCCTATTCCATACTCTTTTACATGAAAAAGCAGAAAACCTGATTGCTTTAAATATGTTTTTTCAAATTATTGAAAATTTCAACAAATGTATAACTGGTTGCACATTGTCCCCAAATATCTGATTAGAAAAACCAAATTATAAGCATAGGCTTTAATAATATGCCATGAATTGCAGTATTACTAGTAAGTTATGAAATTGTGCAGAGTATAGACTTTGTGCTAAAATTTTCTGTATAATTTATTCAAATCAGTCATGTAAACAATTCCTAGGCTCTCTAACCCTTTACTGATTGTCAGTGTTCACACCATAAAGACCATGGAGTCAGAGGCCTGAGTTTTGCTGTCTTTATAACACAGGCTGCCATGCCTTCCTAAACCTGGCTCCTACTGTGTCCTGATGAGAATCTTCCATGCTACCCAGACAGTTCATGCATGACTCTCACCCATAACAGACAAATCTGGAGGCTAATTATGGAGCAAGGTATAGAAAGGGGAGTGAAGTTGGCATCGAGAAATAATTAGGAGTAGGAGACATAGTTTGAGAGTTCGGGGAAAAAAAAGGAGGACTAGGGAACAAAAACCAGAAATTTGATAGAATTTCTATACCATAAATTCATTGACTCGGAAAGACCAATGAATGGAGAGTTGAATGCTTTAACTGTTTGAGAAGACCCTTGCTAGACATGAGAGAAGAATCTGACATTTTGACTGTTACATACTTAAAGCTAGTCTCATGACTAAAGCTCTGTGAATGATCACTAAGAATGGTAAAATAAGAACCTTATTTTCATAAGGATGAGATAAGGTAAGTCATTGACTTGGTTTCCAGGGTCATCATAATTAATGAAACCTGTTTGTGGTTGCAGAAAAGTAAAATGATTAATACAATTAAAACAACTGGAGACCCTTTGTTAACCTGATTCCTGTCATGCCGTTCCTCTCATTTTCTTATGCTCAATCTCATATTCTTGTCAGAATTCAGGCAAAAGTATTTTATATCTCAGATGGTGTGCTGGGAGATTAATGAAACACATTCTGGAACAGAGGGAGGGTGAAAAAATAGCACTAAGGCTCCTGCATCTGTTCTATGAGCTGCCACAAGCCATCATCCTGTAGCTAAATTCTTTCCTTCCCTCCTAGAATCCCTCTCCCCCCACTCCAGGATGTCTATCACATCTTGCTACCTATTCTTAAATGAGCTTCTCATCTTGAGTTATGAAGATAGCAATATTGCTCTTCAGAAAGCCTCTGCATTCCCCAAAGATGTATATATACATATATAGATATGCATATATATATCTTTGTATATGTATCCTTGTATGTGTATATGTATATATATCTTTGTATATGTATCCTTGTATGTGTATATGTATATATATATATATCTTTGTATATCTATCCTTGTATGTCTGTGTATGTGTGTATATATATATATATATATATTTATTTATGTCCCTATACATAAGGTAAGGTGCATATATATTTACATATATATATATATATATATATTCCTATCCTTGATGGAAAGTTTACTCATTTGCTTTGTGTGTGATATTTATTTACAACTTTGATAGGCCTTATAGTCATCCTGGTAAAATATAGTTAGTCCTTATCATATACTTAATGTTATGGTAGCATTACTTTACTGATTTACCTTAATTCAAATATTGTGAAGAAACAAGAGGTAGGCAATGAATTGTCAGCACAAAAGGAAAAATCAAAAACATTAAATAAGAAGGGGAATAGAATTTGTTACTGCTGCTGTTTCCAGAGTGGGTAACTCCCAGACTGACTTAGTGAAAAGAGTGGGGCACACTTTCAGATACTGTTATTTTGGAAGTTCATCTATTCCTAAGGATAAGAAGAGGTATTTATTAAACTAATATCATATACTGAAGCAGAGATCAAAGAATTTTCCCAAATAGTAGTCATCTAAAGACTATGCTTTATAAAATAGAATAATAATTGCAGTTCCAGCATTTGAATGCTCTGTGCTGTGATAAATAGGAACAGAAATATCTAAAATTAAGGTACAGATGAATAGAAATTTGTAATTTAGAGTATAAATGTTGTTGAAGTAAGACACAGAATCTCATTCTCCTTTTATATCAGCTCTGTGCAAGGGTGTGATGAGTTCAAACAGAACCAATAATTTCAAAAAGTAAATTGAGGAAGTTTCATGGAGCTATTGAAAATTATTTTGCTTCTAGAGTTATAGATATTATAATGCAATAATTTTAGGAGTAGAAATGATGTCATATTGAAAGACTTCATAGGATTTTCTTAATATTTATCAGTAGTTTAAGTTTTAGTTAACTGAACGTTCATTATTTCGTGGTTTGAACCAGTTGTTGATTTTTGCCAGTGTTCATATTTGGAAAAGTTCTGTGACAAAGAATTCCCTTATGTATTATAGCAATTTATTTGTACTCTGACCACATCAGATTATTACTTTGAGTATTTCATATAAAAATGGACAACTGACAGAATATATCTCAGCTTGTTCCATTCTATGTGTTCCTTTTTTAAAAATTTTTATTTAGGATATACAAGTTTCATGTATTTCATATATACAGATTAAGAAACATAGTGATACTTCCACCTTACTATCCCCCTACCCATGCTCTAAACATTTTTCTCCTCCCTCTTATATTCCCACTCTTAATTTTTACAAAGGTCTATTTTCAGTTTACTTAGTGATCATATAGTTAACCCTACACTATGTGAAAGAGTTCAGCAGATAGTATGAAGAAAATACTGTTCCTCAAAGAAAAAGTAAAGGACTGTAAACAATCATCAAATCTTAAAAAGTCCATGTCATTCCAATACATTCTATTTTAAAAACGTTATTAGTTACCTCTGTTCAGGAAAAATTATGATATCTATATTTTTGGGACTGGCTTACTTTGCTAAATATAATGGTTTCCAGTTGTTTGCATCTTGTTGCAAAAGACAGGATTTCATTTTTTTTAAAGCTGAGTGGTACTCCATAGTGTGTGTGTGTGTATACACACATACATACGTACATACCATAATTTCTTTATCCAGTCAACAGTTGATGGACATCTGGGCTGATTCCATAGTTTAGCTATTGTGAATTGTGCTACGATGAATGTGGGGATATAACTCTTCCAGATGCTGCTTACTTATGATTGGGGTAAATTCCCAGGAGTGAGATGATGGATCATACATATGGTAGGTCTATATTCAGATTTCTGAGGTATCTCCATAGTGTCTTCCAGAGTGGCTGTACCAGTTTACATTACCACCAGCATTAATTAGGATACCTTTTTCCCCATATCCTCACCAGCATTTGTTGTTTGTTGATTTCTGGATGAGAGCCATTCTAACTGGAGTGAAGGGAAAACTCCTTGTGGTTTCGATTAGCATTTTCATGATGGCTAGTGATCCTGAGCATTTTTTCAAGTGTAGGCTGGCCATTTGAATTTTCTCTCTTGAAAAATGCCTGAACAAGTCCTTTGCCCATTTCTTAACTGAATTGTTTGTTTTGTTGTTGTTGAATTTCTTGAACTCTTTATAGATTCTGGGTGTTAACCCTTTATCAATTCCATAGTTTGCAAATATTTTCTCCCATTCTATTGGTTGCCTCTTAACTTTCCTGAGTGTGTGTTTTGCAGTGTAGAAGCTTCTCAGCTTTAAATACTTCAATTTGTCGATTTTAGCTTTGATTGCCTGTGCTGCCAGGTTCTTTTCCAAGATTTCTTTTCTCTGTTGTTTCATTTTCTGGTTTAGGAATTACGGTGATGCAGGCTTCATTGAAAGAATTTGGCAGGATTTCCTCCCTTTCAATTGTTTTTGAATAACTTAAGAAGAATTGTTTTGAATTGGAATTAGTTCTTCTGTAAATGTCTGGTAGAATTCATCAGTGAAGCCATCCAGTCCTCCTGGGCTTTTTTTGTTGGGAGGGGCTTTATTACTGATTCAATTGTCATCTTGTTTATTGGTCTGTTTAGATTTTCTATGTCTTCATGCTTCAGTTTTGGTTGATTGGATGTGTCTAGAATATAGCTCTTTCTTCTGGGTTACCCAATTCATTTACATAGAACTCTCTGTAGTAATTCCTGATGACTCTTTTTATTTCCATGTTATCTTTTGTTACATTTCCTTTTCCATCTCTGATTTTATTTCTTTCAGTCATCTCCCACTTTATTAAGGTTAGTTGCACCAATGGTATATCAATTTTATTATTTTTTTCAAAAAAACAGCTCTTCATTTCACTGTTCTTTTGAACTGTTTTTGCTTTCAATTTTGTTTATATCTTCTATAATTGTAATTATTTCTTTCCTCTTACTAATTTGGGATTTGGCTTATTGTTGTTTTCTAGGTCCTTGAGATATAATGATAGCTCATTTATTTCATACCTTTCCAATTTCTTCATGCAGGCACCAGTTGCTAAAAACTTCCCTCTTAACACTGCTTTTCCTGTATCCTATAACTTTTGGTGTGATGTTTGTTGTATTCATTCATTTCCAGAATTTTTTTTTATTTCTCTATGATCCACCCTTCATTCAGGAACATATTGTTCAGTCTCTATGGTTTTGTAGATGATCTAGAGATCTTGAGTTGTTGATTTCCAGATTCATTCCATTATGGTCAGAGAAGAAGCATGACATGATTTTGATATTTTTAATTTTCTGAAATTTGCTTCATGGCCTAGCATGTGGTCTATCCTATAGAAAGTTCAATGCACTGATGAAAAGAATGTATATTCTGCAATGGTGGGTGAAAAGTTCTGTAGATATCTGTGAGGTCCATTGGTACACAGTGTCAATCACTTCTGTTGTTTCTTTGCTGATTTTCTGTTTAGCTGATCTGTCCACTGATGAAAATGGGGTGTTACAGTCCCCCATTAATATTGTACTGGAGACTATGTCTCACTTCAGATCCATTAACATTCTTTTAAATAGCCAGGCACCCTGTAATGGGTGCTTATACAGTTATTATAGTCACATTTTCCTGTTGAATTGATCTCTTAATCATTACATAGTGCTCTTCTTTGTCTTTTTTAATGTTTTTTTTTTTGTGTTTAAGTCATTCGTCTGATATTAGGATGGCAACACCAGCCCTTTTTACTCTCTGTTAGCATGAAATATCTTATCCTGTCCTTTCACTTTCATTCTGAATGTATCTTTGTTGATGAGATGTGGTTCTTGTAGGTAGCAAATAAATGGGTCTTTTTTATTTTTTTTAATACATTCAGGCAGCCTATATCTTTTAACTGGAGAGTTGAGGCCATTTACATTCAATGTGACTATTGATACATAATGATTTGGCCCTACAATTATTCCATAAATATTCCCATTGTTTACTTTGGATTTCTTTTGTACACTTGGAGATTTTCTGCCTTCACATTCTTTCATAATGATGGCAACAAATATTTATTTTCTAGTAAATTTTCTTTTTACAATTTCTATGATACTTTATAATTTTTATTTATATAAGTTGAACAAATTTCAAGTATTACATATATACAGATTTAGTGCTGTAATGATGCTTCTTGCCTTATACTACCTCTCATGCATTCACCCTCAGCCCTCCTTCCTTTCTTATTTTTTCTTTTATTTCTATAATAACATACTTTCAGTTTATTTTATAATCATCCTCCCTTAAGTAAAGAATTCAGGCTGGTGCCGTGGCTCACTAGGCTAATCCTCCACCTGCAGTGCCGGCACCCCGGGGTTCTAGTCCCAGTTGGGGCGCCAGATTCTGTCCAGGTTGCTCCTCTTCCAGTCCAGCTCTCTGCTATGGCCCGGGAAGGCAGTGGAAGATGGCCCAAATGCTTGGGCCCAGTACCCGCATGGGAGACCAGGAAGATGCACCTGGCTTCTGGCTTCGGATCAGTGCAGGCACCGGCCGTGACAACCATTTGGGAGGTGAACCAATGGAAGGAAGACCTTTATCTCTGTCTCTCTCTCTCTCACTAACTCTGTCAGTCAAAAAAAAAAATTTAAAAAAAGAATTCAACAAACAGTAGAAATTTAAAAATATCGTTCCTTAACAGTAGAGACAAGGGCTATAAACAATAATCAAATCTCAAAATATCAATTTTGTTCATATATATTACATTTTTATACTCCATACAAATCAGGGTAAATGTATGATATTTGTCTTTTGGGGACTGGCTTATTTCACTAACATATAATGGTTTCCAGTTGCATCCATTTTGTTGTGAGGCACTATTTCATTCTTTTGTATAGCTGAGCAGTATTCCATAAAGTATACCACATTTTATTTACTAAGTCATTGGTTAATTGACATCTGGAATGATTTAATACCTTAGCTATTGTGAATTGAGCTGCAATAAACCTGGGGTAGCAAATAACACTTTCATATGCTGATTTCATTTCCTTTGGGAAACTTCCCAGTAGTGAAATGACTATATCTATTTTCAGCTTTCTGAGATCTTTCCTTACTATCTTCCACAATGGCTGTATTAGCATACATTCCCACCAACAATGAATTAGGGTACCTCCCCCCCCATATCCTTACCAGCATTTATTGTTTTTTGATTACCGTATGGCAACCTTTCTAATTGGGGAACTCTGTCCTCAATGTGTTGTACTATGTGAACTAACGGTATAATTAGTAACCAAACAATACGTTATACTTTGTGTTTCTGTGTGGGTAAAAACTATTGAAATCTTCACTTAGAATATACTAAATTGATATTCTGTATGTAAAGATAATTGAAAATGAATCTTGATGTGAATGGGATGGGAGAGTGAGTGGGAGATGGAATGGTTGTGGGTGGGAGGGAGGTTATGGGGTAAAAAAGCTGCTATAATCCAAAAGTTGTATTTTGGAAATTTACATTTATTAAATAAAAGTTAAAAAATAAAAAAACCTGAAAGTAATTATGCAAGTTGAAGAGTTAAAAATTTCAAGTTTATAAAGTTAAAAACTTACTGTAAATTAATATGAATTTATTATTGAAGAAAAAATGTATTTTTTATAAATTTTATAAATTTCTTTCTTTTCTTTTTTTTTTTTTTGACAGGCAGAGTGGACAGTGAGAGAGAGAGACAGAGAGAAAGGTCTTCCTTTTGCCGTTGGTTCACCCTCCAATGGCCGCCGCGGTAGCGCGCTGCGGCCAGCACACCGCGCTGTTCCGATGGCAGGAGCCAGGTGCTTATCCTGGTCTCCCATGGGGTGCAGAGCCCAAACACTTGGGCCATCCTCCACTGCACTCCCTGGCCACAGCAGAGAGCTGGCCTGGAAGAGGGGCAACCGGGACAGGATCGGTGCCCCGACCGGGACTGGAACCCGGTGTGCCGGCGCCGCAAGGCAGAGGATTAGCCTGTTGAGCCACGGCGCCGGCCCAAATTTTATAAATTTAGCACAGTGTAAGTGTAAAGTCTATGCAAAACATATAGTAATGGCCGGCGCCGTGGCTCAATAGGCTAATCCTCCGCTTTGCAGCGCCGGCACACCAGGTTCTAGTCCCAGTCGGGGCACCGGATTCTGTCCCGGTTGCCCCTCTTCCTTCCAGCTCTCTGCTATGGCCTAGCAGTGCAGTAGAGGATGGCCCAAGTCCTTGTCCCTGCACTGGCAAGGGAGACCAGGAGAAGCACCTGGCTCCTGGCTTTGGATCAGCGTGATGCACCGGCTGCAGCGTGCCGGCCATTGAAGGGTGAACCAACGGCAAAAGGAAGACCTTTCTCTCTGTCTCTCTCTCTCACTGTCCACTGTCAAAAAATAAAAAAAATTTAAAAAAGCATATAGTAATGTGTGATAATGACCTTCTGAACACCACCCAGAGCAACTTCCAGTCCTGAAGGTTGCATGCATGCTGTGTGCCTACATTAGAGTAACTTTTAAAAAAATCTCCTATACTATATTGTGTACTTTAACTTTTATGTTTAGATAAACAATGGTGTTGCAATTGCCTACAATATTAAATATAACAACATGATGTACAGCTATGTAGAATAGGGGCAATGTAGAATAGAAGCAGTAGGCTACTCCATGTAGTCTATATGTGCAATAGGCTATACTATCTAGATTTGTTTGAGTTCACTCTATTATGTTTGCACAATTGCAAAATTGTGTAGTGGCACATTCCTTAGAATGCATCCCCACTATTAACCAACACGTAGCTGTACTGTTGCCTTTGAAAATTATGTAATGTTGTGTTTTTATATTATAATTTTTCTTTACTAAATCATATTTGAAATATTTGTAATGATGAATTGAATGCTTAGTTCAAGTTGTTTTATCATAATTTGTCTATTTTCTGTTGATATTCATATTTCCACTTAAAAAATTATTATTTCAAATGTTTTTAGAAATATCTTTCATCTCTGTCCCCTGGTGCTCATGTGAGATTTTTTCTCAAGTATATGTATGTATCCAGGAAAGGGATTGCTGGATCACAGGATTATACCAATTTACATGCCTTCCAGTGAATGTATACATTCTAGTCATTCCACATAACTGTCAACACTTGTATTATCAGACTTTTAAAACTGTTGCCAGTCTGATGGGAAATATGGTGAAAATGACTATTTTTACATGAGTTTATCAGCCATTTTGGATTCCTTCTTTTTGAATTGTTCATTTAGATTTGTTTTTTTTTCTATTGATTTGTTTGTCTTTTTTATTATTAATTTGTAGGTTTTATGTACTCTAGATGCAAATTCTTTGCTAGTGATATAACCTAATTTTCCCCTCTGTTGTTTATAGTTTTTGAATGTTCTTAATAAATATTTCTGTACCACAAGGTTCTAAAGATAATGTCAATTTCCTGCTAAACATCAGGTTTTGCTTCTTTGCATTTAAGTTTTAATACACTTAATACACTTCAGACTGACTTCATGTAAGGAATGAGGTAAATATCCAGCTTTTCAACATAGGGACTGCACTTAGGCCCCACCTTTTAGTGAACCATTTATTTCTCAACTGAATTGCAATGTAGTTTCTATCACTTGCCTTCCATTCTAAGTGAGTTTCTAGATTCTTCATTCTACTCTACCCATCTGAATATTTCTCCCTTACTCAACAGAACACAATAAATTACAAGGCTAGTAGGACAAATCTTTATAGCTTGAAAAGTTGTGGTAGATGATGATGTTAGACTTTTTGCTAAAGAGCATATATAGCTAGAATTTATGCAAATAATATTGTGTATACCCACATACATTTTATATTTAAACTGTCATTTCCTGACTTTAGTGTTGTCATCCTTAATATTCAGACAGGAGATGGGATATGAAGATTTTTTTCTGTGACTCCCTGTGAATAACAAAATGCTGTAGTCTACAATGTGGCATATTTGCATATAACCTATGTATATATCCTCATATATACTTTATCTCTGAATTGCTTATAATATATAATATATATTATAAATATTATGTAAGTATATGTTATACTACATTGCTTAAGGAATGATGATAAAACAAAAATGATCTTTTCATGTTCAGTACATATAATTTGTTAAATTTTCTAATTTTCCTTGTTTTTTTCTTTTTAAAGAATTGCCCTGGCTCAATAGGCTAATTCTCCGCCTACGGCACTGGCACACCAGGTTCTAGTCCCGTTCAGGGCACTAGATTCTGTCCACCGTCGCTCCTCTTCCAGTCCAGCTCTCTGCTATGGCCCGGGAGTGAAGTGGAGGATGGCCCAAGTCCTTGGGCCCGGCACCCACCTGGGAGACCAGGAGAAGCACCTGGCTCCTGGCTTCAGATCACCGCGGTGCGCCGGCCACAGCACTCCGAACACAGTGGCCATTGGAGGATGAACCAATGGAAATGGAAGACCTTTCTCTCTGTCTCTCTCTCTCTCTCACTGTCCACTCTGCCTGTCCAAAAAAAAAAAAAAAAAAAAAAAAAAAAAAAAAAAAAAGAATTGCTTATTTTATTTGAAAGGCAGAGTTATAGAGAGAGAGGGAAAGACAGAGATCCATCTGCTGGTTCACTCCCTAAATGGCTGCAATGGCTGGGGCTTGGCTGGTCCAAAGTCAAGAGCCAGGAGCTTCTTCCAGATCTCCCACGCAGATGCAGGGACCCAAGCCTTTGAGCCATTCTCTGCTATTTTCCCAGACCACTAGCAGGGAGTTGGATCAGAAGTGGTGCAACTGGGACTCCAACTGTTGTCCATATGGTATGCCAGAGCTGCAGGCCATGACCCCATTTTTTTTTTTTATTTTCAATCTGTGATTGGTTGAAACCCTGGATATGAAGCCCTAAATACAGAGGACCAAATATATTTTAAAAATGCAATTGATCTTTCTATATTTATCTTATCAATAATATTATCCTATTTTGTCATAATTTATCTGTTGATGTTATTGGGTATTCTTTATGAACTAACCTATATCTCAGGTTAATGGGTATGTGATTAGGCTATTAGTTGAGACAACCACATCCCATTTGGAGTGCCTGATTTCAGGTCCTGTCTCGGATTCTGATCATAGCTTCCTGCTAAAACACATCTAGGAGATAGCAGATGACCTAAATCTTTGGGTCTCTGTCAGCATGGGGTGCAGGCATCCCAAGGGATGATTTAACTGCAGTATCACACATCTATCCCTCCATACATTTTTTCCCGTCTTCTTACTTTATATTTTTTCTGATGATCCTGGCTGAAGAATTATCTATTTTATTAGTTGTTTCAAAGAAATGGCATTCAGCTTTTAAATACTTTATCATTTTGTTTTCTACCCCCATTCAGTTCTATGTTTTTTCCCTTTGTCTCCACATTTTTACTGTGAATTTTTCTAAAACTTCTCAACATAGCTGATTAAGTCATTACTTTTTAGCATTTCTTTTGTCTATATATTCATTTAAACTATCTGGCTTCTTCTCTAAGACTTATTTATTTATTTGAAGGCAGAGTTACAGAGAAAGAGAGAAAGAGAAAGAGACAGAGAGAGAAAGGGGAGGGGGCAGAGAGAAAGATCTTTTATTGGCTAATTGACCTCTCAAGTGGCCACAACAATTGGGGCTGAGCTATGCTGAAGACAGGAGCCTAGAACACCATCTACATGTTCCTTATGGATACCACGGGCCCAAATATTTCAGCCTTCTCCCTCTGCTGTCCAAGGCGCATTAGCAGTGAGCTGGATCAGAAGTGGAGCAGATAAGACTTGAATCAGTGCTCATTAGATGCCATCATTGCAGGAGCGGCTTAACCAGAGACACAATACCACTGGCCCCAGAGCTACAGTTTTTGAAAATTTGTTTTCATTGCATTCCCCAAATTTTATTGTATGTAATTGTCATCATTGCTCTCTTATGACATTTCCATTATGATTTTCTCTTCAATTAATAGTTATTTAAACTGTATTTTTAAACTTCAAAACATATGTTTCAGTTATCTTTTTGTTATCGATTTCTATTGAACTGTGTTTAAATTTATGTTCCATATGTTGTCAATCATTAAAATCTATTGATATTTGCTTTCAGGAACAGAACCCTGGAAATTTCAGTAAATATTTCCAGTGTGTTTGAGAAGAATCTATTTTCCTTAATTTTTTTTCTGTAGAGGTCTACATATGCTCATTAAATCCATCTTGTCAATGATATCATTCCTCATTATTTTTGTATCTACTTAACATGTCAATAGTTGAAGGTAGAGTATTGAAAGTTTCTATTCTAATGGGGAAATTTGCCAATATCTCCATGTATTTTGATGTAAAAAGTTCTAAAACTATATAAACAACTTTGCGATTTTATATATAACAATATATATTTGTATGTTTACATTGTTAGAAATATATCTAATTGAACATGAACATTTATCATTATACAATTCTCTTTATCAGTAATAAGTTTTTACCTTAAAGTCTCTTTTCTCTGGTGTTACACAGCCAAAAGTGACTTTTTCCTTGTTATTGTTAATATTTGCTTGATGTGTCTTTTCTCATCCTTTTTATTTTCTTATAGACATCTTTACTGAGATATGATTGAAACGGAATTAACAGCGCCTATTCAGGCTGTATAATGTGATAGATTTTACATAGTTATATACCATGAAACCATCCATACAATAATGATTAACATGTACATTGCACCCAAAGTTTTCTAATGGCCTTCTCCATCTTTCTTTTCAACTATATTTTGTATATGTTTTTCCACAAACAGCACAAGACCACATTTTGTGTGCCTGCCTATTCAATGTTTCTCTTTTAATAGGTTGGGGTCATTGTTTTGTTCATGAAGCACTTACTTCCTGAGATACTTTTCTTTCTAAGTATATGTTGGGGAAGCCCCTCTCTTTTGAAATTGGATTTATTTTGCTCTCACTCTTGAAAAGCTTCATGGTTTCTAGGAGACAAAATTCTAGGTTGACAGTTCTCTTATCTAATTATTTTGAAGATGACACCTCATTCTAGCTTCAGTTATTGCAGATAGAATGGTTTCTGTCAATTTAATTGTCCTTTCTGTCCTTTTATCTTTTTGAAATTCCTATTTGAACATATGTTAGGCCTTATTATTTGGTGGCTTGTATCTTAATCTTCTCGTAAATCACTAGGTTTGTCTTGCAGCTCAACAATTTTCCCTTCAACAGTGTCTAATCTGTTATTTTGCCCAACAGTAATTTTTTTTAAAGGTTACATGAAAGGGCTTCAATAAATTCATGGAAATGCTTATTATGAAGAACAAAAACTGTGCATGTATTGAAAGGATTTTTTTGCCCCAAAATACACTTGCTTTTCAATCATTTTTCTTAAACTTTTTGTAGTTACCTCATATTCATAATTTCTAAAGGTATTTTCCAAATCTGTTTGAAAATTTTCAATAAATTCTTGCTCTATTCTCATTATCACTACCCCTCTAAAATGTTACAAATTGTTATTGTATATTCATTATCCCAGTTAATTAGGTAACAGTTGAAACTATGACAGTTTTTGTTTTGTAGATTTTTATTTGTAAGAGCTTGTGGAGTACCTTCTTCCAGTGAAGGTTCCTATTTGCCTTTGCTTTGAGTCAGGAGGTGTTACTGCTATGGTCACATTTAACATTTTTGATTATTTAAATTAGTATGTTTTTTTAAGGTAGTTTTATAGATGGCTACAGCCTGAGATTTATTCTGCTAACCCCAGAGCTGGTAACAAACATTTGCTCCCCACTTCCTCTTAGGCAACCAGAACTCACCTTTGCTCAGTTTTATGTTAGCTTAGAGTTATTTTCAATGTTTCTCTCCTTGAGTAGATTGTATTTTGCTTTGGGGTATCTCTAATATCAATGAGATACCAAACTATCCATCTGCTACATTATCCATAATATAATTTAGATTTTTGGGAGTAAACTTTCAGAAATAGTTTTTGGATGTAGAAATCTCATCCCTTTATATTTAATATCTAATTTCCTTAATTATAAAAATATAGTGTAGAAATAACACATCACAGTATTTATTTTTCAGCACAATCTGTAAACATATTTTTGAAAAAATATTTGAATTGATTCATATGTTCTTATGTGTGAATGTACTTCTACTGCCTATTTGTGTTTTCTATTTACATATTTACATTTTTTCCTTCACTTATCTTTACAGCTTTAATTAGATTAGTTTGGTTTTACTTATTTATGTTGTGTCCAGATTGAAAGTTTTTATTGTATCTTATTTTAGTAGCAGTTACTGAATTTGTAAAAATGTACTTTAAATTTTAGATTAATATCTTTACTTTCCTCTTAAAGTATATCTGGAAACCAGAGTTTTTATCACATATCTGTAGCCTCCAGTTATCTGTGTTTTTTTGTTTTTGATCTGTAACAGGCATTGCTATAAATCAGACCACTGCAAAATATAGCAGGTTAAAACAAAAATCCTTTAAAAATGATTTATTATTGTGTGTTCTTATTTATTTATTACTGTATATTTCAATAGGGTAATTCTGCTTATCTGGGCCAGGTAAGGCTACTGATGCCTGGACACCTTCATTTACCTGTGTATGACCACAGGTTAGTTAAACATTTCAGCTAGGGGCTGGCTGGTCTTGCTTAGCCTTTGTCACATTCTGACAATTGAGTCAGTACTGCTAAGGTACAGAGGACTTTTCTATGTGTCTCTCATAATTCAACAGACTAGACTGTGCTTGTTCAGATGGCAGCCACGTTCCATAAGAACAAATGAAAACATTCTTGGCTTTTTGAGGCTCACACTTAAAACTGGAAGCATATCACATTTACCACATCCTTTGGCCAAACAAATGCCAATGCAAGCTTAGATACAAGTGATGAGGGAAGAAATTGCAGAAAAAGATAAAGCAACTATGCTTGCAATCATACTACATTTTAGTGCTTCAACTCAAAAACCAATTTCTAAAAACACTTAAAAAAGGAATTTAGGTATTTTCATAAAGCTATCTTTGGTTATTACTGTTTATGTTTGCATTCTCTCTGATACAGATGCTCTATTAATTATATTTGTGTCCCTGAATATTCATATTTCTGTAAATAATTCTTATTATTTCAAGTAACAATTTAGCTGTATAAAAAGATTTATGTTGCCATTTTCTCCCTAAACATTTTGAAGACATTATACCATTACGTTCTAGCATTTCTTTTTTCTGATAAGTCTGTTATCAATTGAGTTTATCTTTAGAGTCTACTTTTCCTTTATGATTAGTTGTATTTATTATTTTCCTATTAGCTTTTATGATGTTTTCCCACAATGTGTCTAGACATGTATTTATTTATGTGTGTATATTTGTTTTGCTCTGAACTTATTGGTCTTCATTAACATGAAAGCTCAATTTTTTGTAGATATTGATATATTCATCATTATTTATTCATATACAGTTTCTTATTATTTTCCCCTGGAATTCCTATTAGACCTATATTGGGCTTTCTTATTCTGTTTTGAACATTTCATAGCAATTTTATTTTCCACTGTTTCCTTGGGGCATTCTGAAATTATTTTATCAGAGTATTCGTCTAGTTTGGATCTCTTCAACAATTTAATTAACTTTTTGATGCATCCACTTTTTTAAAGGATTGTCAAATGTAATTTTATCACTTAAATAACTACTGAGGTTTATACACTTATAATCAATAGCCATTTTAGTATAAATACAGGAACTCTTCATGAACATGATACATACAAAATCTTTGATTATCTTCAGGTATTATGATCAGTGGATCAGTGTTTATATGTTTCCCAGTACTTAAGATGTTTATTTGTTGTTTTGTTTATTTTTGGAATTGAGATGCAAATAAACTCAATAAATACAATTAATTGATTTAATCTATAAATATTCTCTCTCTCTCCCTAGTTCTTGTTTCCCTTTATCATTTTTGATGAAATCTGGTCATTCCTTTGTTCTGTAGAGATTCAAAAATTCTTGCTTTTATGATTTTATCTCTATTGTGTCCTTTAATAGACTTATTTCTCCCCTGTATGTCATGTAAATTGAATTAGATAGAATTGTCAAATGACGTTTCCATTTTTAGAGGTGAGACTCTCCTTCATAGTTGGTAACATAAACTCTCATCAGCTATTGATAATGCCTGATTATCTCTGACGTTTATGATTTTATCAGCCATTGATGATCATAGATAGCTACATTAATTCAATAGCGGTTCCAAATATTCCAATTTACTAGTTCCAACATTTCATTTTTTTTTAATCAGAGTGTTTCTATGAAGTCAAACTACTTCTTCAACTATTTATTTGCCTTGAGACATAGTTGACCAAGGCAAGGTAGTTAAAATGCCTGACTTTCCTTTATTATCACTTCTCTAAATGATCAGTTTGTTCCTGATCATCCTCCAAAGTCAAAAAAAATGAGGTCTTTGTTTTACTGTTTATTGTCATGTTTTAAAGGTTAGTTTTACTTGTACCTGAATTGTCCCATTTTTGCCCAATAGAAAGTTAATAAAATTAGTTCATGATTCAGTTCTCTATTTTTTCACCTGTCCCTTCGCACATGAATATGTATTTTTTTTAACTTTCTCAATTTGTAGTATGACAAGAGTTTCCAGGTTTATCTTTTTGTTTCTTTCTCCTTTCTAGAATTTACTAATTCTACAAGGATCTCTCCTTTATTATAGAAATCACAATTTGGATTCTAGGTGTATCTATGATTATTGATTTATTTCTAGATTTTTTTCTATGAGCACAGCTAGAAATTATGCATTTTCAACAAAAATAATGATAAATGATAAATTTATAATACTAATTTAAATTCAAACTCAGAACTATTCATGGTTTTTACATAAACTCAGGGATCTTATGTCTGTCCTTCCTCTTTTCTTTTGAAAAAATCTCAGATTTTGAAACAGTTACTCATTTCCTTTATCTTTCTATTCACATGCAATAGTTGTGGAATAACAATGGCAGTACTACCCCTGACAAAATGAGCTTTGAAACAGCATAATTTTGTTTTCATTTCTTTTAGTTCTTAAATTACCTCTAGAGACACAGACAAATTACTGTGATTTAACGACACCTGGAAAAGCTATTTTATGTATTGGTATATCATCAGCCAAATAACCTTCTAAGAGCAATTATTTTTACTTCCTCTTTCAGGAATTGCTTTGTTACATATTTGACCTATTTTCAGGCTATTCTACCAAATTTTCTCATGACTACCTATTGGTAATTTTGTGTAATCTGTTTGCTGGTCCACCATAGATGTGGTTCCTTCCTTCAATTTGTTCCTATACAGATGATTATTCCACATGAGTCTTGTAGATATTGATGCTTTTTAAATTATTCTACTTTTTTGTTTGGGGGATACATTGTTACCTAATTATAATATATAAGAGTACTTCAATAAATTCATGGAAAGCCAAAGATAATGTGCATTTTTTGTTAACTTTTTGAAAACCACTCATATTATTGTGTGTGGACTGTCTGCTTCCAATTCCAGCTTTCTGTTAATGTTGCCTTAGGAGGTATCAGCTGATGGCTCAAGCAGTTGGGTCCCTGCCACCCATATGGGAGACTTGAATTGGGACTGGGCTTCTGGATTCAGCCTGGCCCAGGTCCGGTTTTTGCAGGCACTTGGGAGGCAAACCAGTTATGGAAGATCTCTCTGTATTTCTCTGTTTTCATATAAAGAAGTAATTTTGTAAAAAATATTAATTGTGATTGGAATAGGGAAGCAATAATTATGGCAGGAACCATCCCCTACTAATGCTATAATTAGTGTATAAAAACTTTGAGGAGAAATAGAAGAATGACATAGTTTGAAGGGATTTCCACAAGATATTTACTAGTTAGAGAGGGACAAATACAATCTTTATAATAGATAAATGGATAGCTAGCAATTTGACCAAGAAATAACATTAGCAATCATGAGATGCATTGCTATTATATGCTCCTTGTTATGAGAAAGGATGTTCCTTCTATGGTATTTTTCCTAGTTATGAGCTAATATTAAACAATCCAAATTGAGGAATATTCTATAAAATATTGGCCATTATTCTTCAGCAGTGTCAATTTTGTGAAAAAATAAGGAAGGACTGTAGACCTATCACAGATTAGGGAAGACCTAAGAAAATCTGGAAATTAAATAATGTTCTATAAAATATTGGCCATTATTCTTCAGCAATGTCAATTTTATGAAAAAATAAGAAAGCACTGTAGACCTATCACAGATTAGGGAAGACCTAAGAAAATCTGGAAATTAAATTCAAAGTGGTAGTGAGTCCTGGAACAGAAAAGGCATTACTGGAAAAGCTAATCACATTTTATTAAAATCTACACAAATGTTGATAGTATTCTACTGATGTTTATTTCTTAACTTTATAGGTTTATACTGTGGCTATGCAATATGTTAGTGAGAATTAGGTAGTGATATATGGAAATTTTCTGTATTATTTTTACAAACTTTCCCTAAGTATGAAATTACTTCAAAACACAAAGTTTAAATAAAAAGAAAACTTATGATATCACCACAATCCAGAACTCATCCCTGATCTTGCATTTGATTTCTAGTTTTTCATTTCCATCTAGTGTGTCTGATTATTTTTAAAGCTATCTATTGACTTGTTAGATTGCCTTTACCTGTTATTACGTTTTGATTATTTATTGTTTTCTACAAATTAAATTTTTGGTCCTTTCATATTAGTTTTATTCTCAGTGACTGATTGTGCTGATTTCCTGTCAGTTGTGTCTGCTGATTCTCTTTCATAATGTTTGGCATCCTTCTGCAGTTTGCAACCTAGAGGACTTCAATTCACACCCCTTTCCAAATCCAAGGGAAACAATTGTCCAACCAGTGATGAATAGAGAAAGTTTTATTCTAGGCCCTAGAGTTTTCAGTAGCCTCAGATTTTGTCATTCTCTAGGTTCAAGTTTCAGACCCATCCTTAATCCTTTCCCAGAACTCTAAGAGAAGGGCCAGTGAGGGAAAGTTTCTTAGTTTCCTCTTAGAGGACTGGAGGACTTTCTGTAACAGCCTCTACAAGGCCCATGTCCTGAGATGCAGTTGATATCACTGTGTGAACACTGGAAACTTAGCTCCAGAACTCAGAATAGAAAGACAACAAAATTCCCTGTGGTCACCACAGCCTTAGACAAGATTGAACTTTGGGCTTTACTTTCTTTCTTCACTTCTGACAGCTTGGGGTTTTCCTGTAATTTGAGCTTTGGTCTCTTTAAAAAAAAATCACTTTGCTCATTATTTTTGTGTTTAGAGATGGAATGTAGTTTTGTTTCACCATCCTAGTCTGCCATATTGCCCAAAGTCTTTCAGTTTATTTCTTAAAATAGACCCCTCCATAACCTATGAAAAATATGAATGCTAAAAATTTTGTTATTGGAAGGCAAATAAAGAGACATCTAAGAGCAAAAAGCACATAGAACTCCTAATAGACATGACCAGAAAAGATCATCTTCACAACACATTTCAGTCAAACTTTGAACAGTAAAAACTAAAAAAAAAAAAAATTCTAAAATGTGCACAAGAGAAACACCAGATTCCATTCAGAGGAACTCCAATTAGATTCACAGCTGAATTCTCTTCAGAAACTCTACAGGATAGGAGAGAATAGTGAGATATAGGCCAAGTATTAAGAGGAAAAAAAATGACATTCCAAAATTCTGTGCCCTATGAAGCTCTCATTTATGTCTGAAGGTGAAAGATACAGACTGGATGAACAGATTAAAAATGAAAACCCATCTACATGCTGCCTAAAAGAAACACATCTCACCAACAAAGACAACATGAGAATGAATGTGAAAGGATGGAAAAAGATATTCCAAGCTAATGGAAAGCAAAAAAGGGCTGGTGTGGCCATCCTAATAGCAGACAAAATAGACTTTAACACAAAAACTGTTAAAAGAGGAGAAGAAGGACACTATGTAATGATTAAGGGATCAGTTCAACAGGAAGATATGGCTATGATAAATGTGTATGCACCCAATTACAGGGCATGTTAATGGATGTCAATGGATGGATGTTAATGGATCTAAAAGTATACATGGACTCCAACAGTAACAAGAGATTTCAACACCCCTCTTTGATCAGTGGACAGATCAATTAGACAGAAAATCAACAAAGAAACAACAGCACTAATTGACATTATGGATCAAATGGACCTAACTCGTATCTACAGAACTTTTCATCACACAGTTGCAGAATACACATTTTCTAACCAGTGCATGGAACTTTCTCTATGATAGACCATATGCTAGGCCATAAAGCAAATCTCAGCAAATTCAAAAAGATTTAAATCATACCATACATCTTCTCTGAGCACAATGGAATGAAGCAGAAAATCAACAACTTAAGAATCTCTAGATCATATGGAAACACATGGATACTGAACAACATGCTCCTGATGAACAATGGATCATAGAAGAAATCAAAAAAATTTCTGAAAATAAATAAAGATGACAATACCTCCATCAACTGTTGACTGGATAACAAAATTATGGTATGTATATGTATATATATGTATGTATATATATATGCATACATATGCACATACCATGGATGAGTACTCAGGTGAAAGAAAGAAAGAAAGAAAGAAAGAAAGAAAGAGAAAAGAAAAGAAACGAATCCTGTCTTTCACAACAAAATGGATACAACTGGAAACCATTATACTTAATGAAAAAAGCCAGTCCAAAAAAACAAAACAAAACAGTTGCCATGTATTTTCCCTGGTCCTAGATAACTAATAGAGTACTCAACATGGAGTCAAATAGATATTTTGAGATTTGATGATTGTTTACAGCCCTTTTCTCTTCTGTGGGGGAACATTATTTTTTCTTCATACTATTTGTTGAATTCTTTTAGTATATGCTCAACCTTATGGTTTTAAGTAAACTGAAAAGTAAACTGAAAGTAGATCTTTGTAAAAATAATTAAGAGTGGAATAGGAGAGGGAGAAGGAAGAAGAGTTAGATCATGGTTGGGTGGGAGGGTAGGGTGGAAAGTATCATCATGTTCCTAAATCTGTGTATATGAAAATAAGTGAAACTAATAGAAATTAAATAAAATTTTAAGGGAGAGGAAGAGAGAGAGAGAGATCAGCTGATTCATTCACCAAATAGCTACAATGGCTGGAGCTGGGTCCAGCTGAAGCCAGGAATTAGGAGCAAGGAGATTCTCCTAGTGTATCCTGTGAGTTCAGGGGCCAAAGGATTTGGGGCCATCTTCGGCTGCTTTCCTAGGCACATTAGCATAGAGCTGGATTGGAAGTGGTGCAGCTGGGACTTAAAAAAAGCACCCATATGGGATGCCAGCACTGCAGGAGGATACTTAACCTTCTACTCCTCAGTGAGGGCTCCAATATAAATGAATTTAACATATTAGTGTTATTTAAGTATTATTCAAGGTATTCCTCAAAACTATAAAATGTTTCTTGTATAAGTAATTTGTACATCTTTGTCTATAATTCTGAATTGAAATGTAAATTTCCCTGGAAATTATTCTCAATAGTGTCTAGAAGAGTCAACCATTTTAGCAGGCAAAGTCTTTAGTTGGAAATACTATGATTCCAAGACTCTGTGGTCCTTGGACACGTTTTACTATTTAGGGGGTTTGAGGGAACTTTGTTATCTTTATTTGAAAAATATATTTTTCCCTCTAACACATTTAAGGTTTCTTTTACCAAATCCTGCAGATTGATACTTTATCTTCTACCATGCAGGTCATGAAATACATTATTTTATTCCACAGCAAACTGTAGAATGGGTCACATTTATGTTCATAAATAGATTTTCTCAGGATTTTCCTCAGTGAAAATTGTGTGTGTGTGTGTAACTGTAATGATTTTGAATAACTCAGACAATGCCAAGTACTTCTAGGAGGGCTATTTGGTTTCCTTATGATTGGAAAGTAAAACAGATTTACAATCTAGTAGCAAGTGCTTGTGGGGCCCTGTCTGCTGACTATTGACAGAGCTAAAGTCTCTCACTAAGAACTCCCTGCCATTGCATCTCACAGTGTGAGGAAAAAAGATTAGATAAAGAGATACTTTTCAGTTTGTTAAATATAAGAGTGGGAAAAAGAGAGGGAAGAGATGTACAATTTGGGACATGCTCAACCAGACTTGCCCAAAATGGTAGAGTTAGAAACATTCCAGGGGATTCCAATACAATCCCATCAAGGTGGCATATACCAATGCCATCTCACTAGTCCAAGTGATCAATTTCAGTTCACAATTGATCACTCTGATAGGTCTAAGAGTCAAAGGGATCACACAAACAAGACTAGTGTCTGCTAATACTAACTGATAGAATCAAAAAGGGGGAGAAGGATCCAACATGGGAAGTGGGATACACAGCAGACTTATAGAATGGCGGATGTCCTAAATAGCACTCTGGCCTCAGAATCAGCCCTTAAGGCATTCGGATCTGGCTGAAGAGCCCATGAGAGTATTGTAGGCATGGAAAGCCAAGACACCCTGGAAAAGAAAAAAAAAAAAAGAAGAAGAAGACCTAAATGAAAGATCTCTGTGAGTGAGATCCCAGTGGAAAGAACGGGGCCATCAAAGAAGGAGGTACCTTGCTCTGAAGGGAAGAGAGAACTTCCACTTTGACTATGACCCTATCGGTATAAGATCAAAGTCGGCGAACCCTAAAGGCTTCCATAGCCTTGGCAACTCATGACTACAGCCTAGGGAGATTACTGACGCCATAAACAAGAGTGTCAAATTGTTAAGTCAACAACAGGAGCCACTGTGTACTTACATCTCATGTGGGATCTGTCCTTAATGTGTTGTCCAATGTGAAGTCATGCTATAACTAGTACTAAAACAGTATTTTTCACTTTGTGTTTCTGTGTGGGTACAAACTGATGTAATCTTTACTTAGCATATACTGAATCAATCTTCTGTATATATATTATAAAGATAATTGAAGATGAAAAAAAAAAACCTGGTGTTAAATTGGAAATGGCATAGAAAATTAATTAATTTTTAAAAAATATCATGTGGGATCTCTGTCTTTAATGTGCTGTACACTGTTATTTAATGTTATAACTAGTACTCCAACAGTATTTTTCACTTTGTGTTGCTATGTGAGGGCAAACTGTTGAAATCTTTACTTAATATATACTAAACTGATTTTCAGTATATAAAGAGAATTGAAAACGAATCTTGATGTGAATGGAAGGGGAGAGGGAGCAGGAAAGGGGAGGGTTGTGGGTGGAAGGGAAGTTATGGGGGGGAAGCCATTGTAATCCATAAGCTGTACTTTGGAAATTTATATTCATTAAATAAAAGTTAAAAAAATTTAAAAAAAGAGATATTTGTTTGAGAGCCAATACCACCAGTTTACATGTGGTGTGCATTATTAGCACCTGTGCAGGGCCTGAGGGAAATGAGCAATACATTTTCAGAATTTTAGCATGAAGATTGAACAACTTGTCTCCAGAAATTTTTCTTATCAATGGAAAAACACTTGTTTGTCAGATACTTGAAACTCTGCCTGACAAATCTAGTTTAAGAAACAAAAGCAGACAATAGAAAAAGATTTTGTCTATCACAGAGAATTCTAGGAATAGGGACTGAAACTGTATTCTCAGTTCAATGAGATACTGAACAGTTGCTACAGGGAGAGTTGATCTGGGAAGAGTTGGATACTTTTAGAGGTCAAAGAATTGGTATGACTCAGAAACAATTTGTTTAAATCCACCTAATCAAATATCACTTTAAAAACTATCCAATTTAATGGGGTATCCTATTTTATATATTTATATATTATATTATATAAATGTATGTTTATATACATATTTTATATACATATATTTGAGAGGATGGTTTGCTCTCCAAATATCCTCAACAGTCATGCCTGGGCTGGGCTGTATCCAGGAGCTAAGAACTCAGTCAAGATCTCCCATGTGAGTGGCAGGTACTCAAGTACTTAAGCCATCACCACTGCCTTTCAGAGTACTCATAAGCCATAGGCTGGCACTAGGAGCAGAGCCAGCAATCAAAAGCAGACTAGCTTCTGCTTTCTCATCCTTGGTTGGGTGTTTTAGATACGGTGGATAAATGTTTGGATGTATGTGTTTGGGATGTTAAAGGGAAAAATAATTTTAAGGGTTTTTTATACAAAAAAAATTTAATTCTTACAATTATTGAATGAAACTTCCACTGTTATTTCTATTTTACCAAATGAAGAAAATAAGACTCAGTGGCCTAAACAAGTGGCTCTCACAGTGAGTGATGGAGCTGGCATGCTGCTCTCTAGTGTCAAAGTCTCAGTGTCACAGGGGAGGAAAAGAGTACAGCATCTTCCCCAGATTCCTAAGTGGCGGAGGTCAGCATTGTCTGAGACGTTTGTAGCAAAGCATAGAGAAACCAATACACAGAAGACATTTCCACCCCCCAAGCTTTGTGTCCTCTTTCCCCTGCTTATTTAACTTATTTTTTTTCAATTGTCTGGATAGAATACAAACAAAGCATACTATATCATTATGAGTACTCTGGGTCAGTCTTATCAGGAAAAAAAAACAAAAAACTACTTTGTGTCAGAACTGGAATCATTTAAATTCTCCTTTGTGCCTTGTGGGCCACACTGCACATAATAGAACATAGCTATTTAATCTTGAGTCTCTCCTGACCTCTCTGTATCACTAAGTTTCCTTACTAATCAAAGCTTGGGCTGCTTTATAATGAAAAAAAAAAAAAAGAATAATCAAGGCATTGACTGCTTTTAAAAATTATGTGAAAAGTTTTAAATGATTATTTACTTAAATGATTATTTATTTGAAAAGCAGAGAGACACAGAAGTATCTTTTATCTGCTGGTTCACTTTCCAAATGCCCACAACATCCAGATATGGGCCAAGCCAAAGCCAGGAGCTAGAAACTCCATCTGTGTCTCTAACATGGGTGGGAAGGGCAAAAGCAGCAATGTCCATCTTCCCTTGCCTTCCCAGACATATTAGCAGGAAGTTAGATCAGAAGCAGAAGAGCTGGGACCCAAATTCAGGCTCTAATGTGAGACGGTAGTGTCATAAGCAGTGGCCTAACACACTGTACCACAATGATGGCTCCACATGCAAATTTTCTGTTTTATCATAATGAGAACTCACTGATTCTCTGATTTCAATAACAAATATCTTTTGAACCTAGAAATAAGGCTTTGCCTTACCTCTGTGGCAAAACAAAATTACAGGATTCTGTGTTACTTTTTTTTTCCTACAGGTGCCGTACTATGTTATAGCCATAAACTAGATTTTGATTCTGATCGAAAGTCATGTCATGGATCACACACACACACACACACATCTCAGTTTCATTTTAATAACTATATTTATGAAATTAATAGTTAGAATATTTTTGTTATATTGATATATAAGCTCTATCAACTATCTCCATTCCTTTGGGTTAATTTTGACACCAGATCTAGTATAGCCCTTTTCTATGTGAAAGTCTGTTTAGATATTCTAAATTAGATATGAAGCAACCTCCTGTCAGTTATTTTCTATTTTCAAGAAATCATCCCCATTTTCTCCAGTCTTTCTTCAAAATGTGATTTACTTACACTTCTTGCTGCTAATTACTTCTCAATCCATCATTTCTTTGCCAACAGCTCTCTAAGGTACATCTCGGGTGCAGCACATTCTGCAGATGGGGTCTAACCTGCCAGGGTGTACGACAACACAACTTACTCTGGGTATTTTCCTTCCATGATGGCATTTACTAAGCCAGGAAATCTTTAGTAGGATAATTTCTGTAAGAAAATCATGTAAAAAGTGGCCCCATGGAGTGACAGGGAAATGAAACTGACCTGTATATGAGGGTTCTGCAAAAACTTCATGAAAGTGAGTATTATGAAAAAGTAAGCTTGGGTTTTAATTCCATTTTGCCCTAAGCTTTTTGAAGTACATATATATATATATATATATATATACATAAACTTATTATATATATAAATATAAAATATGCTATATATTATATTTATGTAAATTTATATTATATATATAAATATATATAAACTTATATATATATATAAACTTTTTTTTACTAGTAGAGACAGTCAACAAGAAGAAAGTTGTTCTAGGAATTAGATATTTAGCAATTACATTTGCATGGTGTTCTTTGGCTAGGATGTTCTTCATGTCTCCTACTTACTTGGCTAACATCTGCTAATTTTCCAGATTCTCTTGTGTGAAGAGTTCCTGCCTCTGTACACCCTGTTCTAAGTAAATATACCCTGGAAACAGCACTAAGGGGTGCATAGTTCTGTTCTGTCTCCAGACACATTTGATTGGACAAAGAGGTGAGACACCTAGCAATGCTATGCATGGCGTGATCCACCTCAGTAAATTGAGTGGCATCTGATAGACTTCTTTTTTGGGGAATGTAGAAAACAGGGGGACTGGGCCTCTAGCTCTAGCCAGGACATGAGTTGTAATGAATGGCTGTGACTCTTGTGCCATGAAGTCTCAAGGTAAGTAGCCCAGAGAAGGGGGATGTATGCGCACAAACAATATATGTGTGAGAGACCGTGAGGCCCACAGTGGCTTCCTAACTTCCTTGTGGGTTTTTGTTTGCTTCTTTTCGAATCCATGACTGTGTTTTCAGTAAACTCTACTTTGAGGTAATAGGACGGCCTAACTGTTCTTTGAGAGGAGAGCCCTTGCCAAAGCATCCTTCACTTTTGATCTGTGCAGTCCTAGTGTACATACATGGCACAGACTTCACTGAAAATACCTGGTACCCTTTCTGTTCTCTCCATGATGACCAAGCTTCGCGAGAACTGGGAAAATCTTTGTACCCATTTCCTTGTATAATGATTCTTTGCTATGTATTTGTTATTACATAGAAGAGTATTTAGTAGTTGTAGGATTGTGGATTCTAGGTTATTATTGCTGCTTTAAATAAATGTAATTTTAATTGGGCATTTTTTGCATTCCTATAAAAATTGAGCCTTGTTCTGGCAAGTAGCAGTTGGAAAGAGTTTGATTCTCTAGAGTCTTGTTTTTAATTCATTAAGTGGTACCAGAGCATGGCTTATATTAGGGCTAATTATTGCCAATTACTTAGGTAAAACCATTCTGTGTGTTGTCTGTAAATGATATTTTTCTGGTTGGTCTGTGGTGATAGGTACAATGGCCTGGCAAAAGGATGCCAGTTACTGTTTCTTCATTCTAATCCTTTCAGATGGTTCTTTAACAGGCCTCATATAGTTTTCTCATACACATTCCCTTCTGAATGTTCCAGTAGGCCATTTTGAACAACTCCTGAGTTCTCTGTGCATACCTCTCTTTTCTTCAGTGTCCTTTGATGCAAGCTTCAGCTGCCATTTGTTCCTTGGACTCTCAGCTCTATCCACTGACCATGGAGTACATGAGCTCTTCCAGGGTCCCCTTCACTGCTGAGTGGCCTGCACACTGGCTCATAGCTAGAGCAACCATTAACTCTCCTCCTTTGTTTCTCATCTCTGCAGTCACTGTTCTCATTTTCCTCATGTCCAGTGTCTTAAGAAAGTCTTAGGAATATTTTTCAAATATAAATTTCATAGGATTGTTATTGTTTGAGGTCAAAAGGTAGACTTGGTCTTTATTATTTTATCTTGGCAGGAAGTAGAAATTGCATAATACTTGTTGACTTCTTATTTCTTTAGCAAAACTTGATAAATATTGCAGTCAATATACTTGCCTGTATTTAGTCCAGTAGAAAGATTTTCTTTGACCTCTGAATAGGACCATAAGCAAAGGGATGTGTGTCATTCTAGAACTTAATGTAGATCCTTTGTACTATAAGTAATTCTGACATGAGTGTAATATGTCTTAAATCTTTGGTGCTATTGCTGTTCACAACCAAGGCTGAAGTTAAAGGCAACAAATAAATCTGGATTAAAATGCTATCACATTTTCTTTGGAAAGAGTCCATTCTAGGGAACTATTTGAGTAAAAATAGTTTCCCAAAGGAACTTAATTCTGGGAAGATAATTAACTGTTTTAGGTGCTTGTAATTTCCAATTATGTTTGGTTAGCTTTTGAATTGTGAGTATGGGAAGAATTACAAGATGGAGAATGTTAGTTGATAGATAGTTTACGTAATTCTTTTCCAAAGCTCAAGGGAGTCAATCAAATTTAGGAAGAAAGCCCAGACCAGCATGCAAGAAAGTCATTCCAGCATTATAGTATGTGATTCTGTGAGCTTGAAGCTAGATTAACAACAATACTAATACTGTTATAATTGATATTATTATATTCACATTTTCCTGAAAGACAAGGAAAATGACAAAATCATTAACATCTCATTCTAGAAGAGCATCCACTTACCTGTGAATTCCTGAAGGAAAGAATTCTTCTTCTTGCCATTTTTTATGCATGGAGAATAGACGCCAGGTCTCACAGTTCCTAACTAAGTAAAGCCAGATCCAAATGCCTTAAGGGCTGATCTGAGGCCAGAGTGCTGTTTAGGACATCTGCCATTCTATGAGTCTGCTGTGCATCCCTCTTCCCATGTTGGATCATTCTCTCCTTTTTTAATTCTATCAGTTAGTATTAGCAGACACTAGTCTTGTTTATGTATTACTTTTGAAACTTAATCCTATCATTATGATCAGTTGTGAACTGAGACTGATCCCTTTGACTAGTGAGATGGCATTGGTACATGCCACCTTGATGGGATTGAATTGGAATCCGTGGAATGTTTCCAGTGTTACCATTAGGGGTAAGTCTGAGTGAACATGTGCCAAACTGTCATCTCCTCCCTCTCTTATTTCCACTCTTATATTTAATGGGGATCACTTTTCAGTTAAATTTAAACACCTAAGAATAATTGTGTGTTAATTACAGGGTTCAACCAATGGATTCCAGATTCCTCCATTTTGTTGCAAATGAGCAGATTTCATTTTTTTCACTGCTGTTAGTATTCTATAGAGTACACATCCCATGATTTCTTTATCCCAGTCTTCTGTTGATGGGAATTTAGGTTGATTCCAGATCTTAAGTATTGTGAATTAAACTGCAATAAACATTGAGGTAGAGACATATCTTTTATTTGCCAATTTAATTTCCTTTGGGTAAATTCCAAGGAGTGGGATGGCTGAGTTGTATGGTAGGGTTATATTCAGGTTTCTGAGGAATCTCCAGACTGTCTTCTATAGAGGCTTTACCAGTTTGCATTCCCTCCAACAGTGGGTTAATGTCCTTTTTTCCCCACATCCTCACCAGCATCTTTTGTTGGTAGATTTCTGTTTGTAGGCCATTCTAACCAGAGTGAGGTGACGAGAGTGGTCTCGGTGGGAGACAGCACAAATTCGGGTGGCTTTGGCTACATGGTGATAGACGTTGCAGGGGAATCTGAGCTTACACTGAGGACTTCACAGATACTTTGTGAGGTCCTTGGGACAGTGCAGACAAATATTATATCCATTGGGGCTAGCGCTCGAGCACTGATTGCCATCAAGCAGAAGAGCTCAGCTGAGCGGAATTACTTCCCTTCTGAATAAAAAAAGAGAGAGGAAGATAAGATTTACCACGCCAAACCTGGGTGTGTCACCTTTGAAACACCCTTAACCCTGAAGAGCTGAACAGAGATCTCTGGCCACACCTACCACAAGCCTCTAGAGATTTACCAAATGCAGACAGTCCACTTAATCTAGAGTCATAGCATAATGAGAAAAGCAATCATGGTGAGAAAAAAAAAGAAGAAAAAACCAAAGAATATCTCCACAATGCAAAACAACAATGCAGAAACCGAGGAAACAATAACAAGGAAGACATCATGATGCTCCCAAATGAACATGACATTCCAATACAAGATTATGAAGATGATGAGATAGAAGAATGCAAAATTAGGGTTTCAAAAAAATTTATGGTAAGAACATTTAGAAGTTATCAAAAACAAATGCATGAAATATAGAAATCCATACAGGACAGAAAATCTCTCTTGTGAAAATGAAATATTAAGGAGGAATCAAAATGAAATGCAGAAACTAGTAGAACAGGAAAGTGCAATAGTGAAGAGAAATCAAAATGAAATGAAAAATTCAATAGAACTTATGACAAAAACAGAATCAGTGAGATAGAAGAGAGAATATCGGACTTAGAAGACATATCATGGGAAAGTACACAGCAGAAAACTTCCTGAGTTTGGAGAAGGAAAGAGACATCCAAGCAGAGGAAGCACAAAGAACCCCAATATACATGACCAAAAGAGATCCTCACCACGACACATTGTAATCGAACTCACCACAGTGAAACATAAAGAAAAGATCCTAAAATGTCAAGAGAGAAACATCAGATTACTCTCAGAGGATCTCCAATTAGACTCACAGCAGACTTCTCATCAGAAACCCTACAGGCTAGGAGGGAACGGAGAGATATAGCCCAGGTACTAAGAGAAAAAAACTGCCAGCTCAGAATATTATATCCTGCAAAGCTCTCATTTGTGAATGAAGGTGAAATAAAGAACTTTCATAGCAAACAGAAATTGAAAGAATTTGTCGCCACTAATCCAGCCCTGAAAAAAAGTGCTTAAAGATGTGTTACACACAGAAACACGGCCATCAGTACAAAAGAAGGCAAAAGAAGCAAATCTCTCAGTAAAAGATCACAGGAAGTTCAAAGTATATATTAGAAATATCTTTGGAAAAATGGCAGGGCAAAGTCATTACTTATCAATAGTCACATTGAATGTAAATGGCTTCAAGTCTCCAGTTAAAAAATACAGACTGGCTGAATGGATTTAAAAACTAAACCCATCTATTTGCTGCTTACAAGAAACACATCTCTTGAACAAAGGTGCATGCAGACTGAAAGTGAAAGGTTGGAAAAAGATATTCCATGCAAACAGAAACAAAAAAAAGAGCTGGCATAGCCATTTTTTTAAATTATTTGGTATGTAGAGTTAAAGAAAGTGAGAGAGAGACAGAGAGAAAAGTCTTCCTTCCATTGGTTCACTCCCCAAATGGCTGCTACATCTGGAGTTGCGATGATCCGAAGCCAGTTGCCAGGTGCTTCTTCCTGGACTTCCACGTGGGTGCAGGGGCTCAAGCATTTGGGCCATCCACCACTGCTCTCCTGGGACATAGCAGAGAGTTGGAGTGGAAGAGAAGCAACCAGGACCAGAACCCAGTGCCCATATGGGATGCCAGCACTACAGGTGGAGGATTAACCAAGTGAACCATGGCGCTGGCCCCTGGTGTATCCATCTTAATATCAGAAAAAATAAGCTTTAAGACACAAACTGTTAAGAAAGACAAAGAGGGGCACTATATAATGATTAAGGGATAAATTCAACAGACACATGAAACTATTATAAGCGTATATGCACCTTATTACAGGGCACTGGGTTATTTAAAAGATATGTTATCCATGCCTATGGATTGAAAGAATCAATATCATCAAAGCAATTTATAGATTCAATGCAATATCAATAAAAACACCAAAGACATTTTTCACAGACCTGGAAAAAAATGATGCTGAAATTCATATGGAGGCACAGGAGACCTCGAATAGCTAAAGCAATCTTGTAAAACAAAAACAAAGCTGGAGGCATCATAACACCAGATTTCAAGAAATACTACAGGACAGTTATAATCTAAACACCCTGGTACTGGTACAGAAACAGATGGATAGACCAATGGAACAAAATAGAAACACCAGAAATCAATCCAAACATCTACAACCAACTTATATTTGATTAAGGATCTAAAACCAATTTCTGGAGCAAGGACAGTCTATTCAAAAAATGGTTCTGGGAAAACTAGATTTCTACATGCAGAAGCATGAAGCAAGACCACTACCTTACACCTTACACAAAAATCCACTCAACACCATAAATCTATCTAAATCTATGACCGGACACCATGAAATTCTTAGAGAACATCGGAGAAACTCTGAAAGATATAGGCACAGGCAAAGACTTCTTGGAAAAGGCACCAGAGGCACAGGCCATCAGAACCAGAAATAACAATTAGGATTACATAAAATTGAGAAGTTTCTGCAAAAGAAACAGGAAAATGAAGAGGTAACTGAGAGAATGGGAAAAATATTTGCAAATTATGCAACTGATAAAGGATTAATGACCAGAATCAACAAAGAGATCAAGAAATTCCACAACAACAAAACAAAAAACCCATTTAAGAGATGGGCCAAGGTTCTAAATAGACATTTTTCTGAAGAGGAAATCCAATGGCCAACAGACACATGCAAAAATTCTCAGGATCACAATGCAAATCAAAACCACAATGAGGTTTCACCTCACCCTGTTAGAATGGCTTACATACAGAAATCAACTAACAACAAACACTGATGAGAATTTGGGGAAAAGGCACACTAATCCATTGTTGGAAGGAATGCAAACTGGTAAAGCCTCTATAGAAGACAGTCTGGAGATTCCTCAGAAACCTGAATATAACCCTACCATACAACCCAGCCATCCCACTCCTTGGAATTTACCCAAAGGAAATTAAATTGGCAAATAAAAGATATGTCTCTACCTCAATGTTTATTGCAGTTTAATTCACAATACTTAAGATCTGGAATCAACCTAAATTCCCATCAACAGAAGACTGGGATAAAGAAATCATGGGATGTGTACTCTATAGAATACTAACAGCAGTGAAAAAAATGAAATCTGCTCATTTGCAACAAAATGGAGGAATCTGGAAAACATCATGCTGAGTGAAATAAGCCAGTCCCAAAGTGACACATATCATATGTTCTCCCTGATCTGAGACAACTAACTGAGCACCTAAAAGGAAACCTGTTTATGTGAAACAGACACAATGAGAAACAATGTCTTTATCAGCCTTGTCCTTAATGTGGAGAAACAACTTACTACTAAATTACTTTTTATCATTTTTTTTCTAATTAATACCATTGGTTGAATTCTTTAACACACAATTATTCTTAGGTGTTTAAATTTAACTGAAAAGTGATCCCCATTAAATATAAGAGTGGGAATAAGAGAGGGAGGAGATGACAGTTTGGCACATGTTCACTCAGACTTACCCCTAATGGTAACACTGGAAACATTCCACGGATTCCAATTCAATCCCATCAAGGTGGCATGTACCAATGCCATCTCACTAGTCAAAGGGATCAGTCTCAGTTCACAACTGATCATAATGATAGGATTAAGTTTCAAAAGTAATACATAAACAAGACTAGTGTCTGCTAATACTAACTGATAGAATTAAAAAAGGAGAGAATGATCCAACATGGGAAGAGGGATGCACAGCAGACTCATAGAATGGCAGATGTCCTAAACAGCACTCTGGCCTCAGATCAGCCCTTAAGGCATTTGGATCTGGCTAAAAAGCCCATTAGAGTATTTCAGGCATGGAAAGCTAAGACACTGTGGCAAAAAAAAAAAAAAAAAAAAAAACCCTAAATGAAAGATTTCTGTGAGTGAGATCCCAGTGGAAAAAAAAAAAGGGCCATCAAAGAAGGAAGTACCTTTCTCTGAAGGGAGGAGAGAACGTCACTTTGATTATGGCCTTGTCTGTATAACAAGATCAGAGTTGACGAACTCAAGAGGCTTCCATAGCCTTGGCAGCTCACGACAAGAACCTCGGGTGATTACTGATATCATAAATAAGAGTGTCTATTGTTAAATCAACAACAGGAGTCACTGTGCACTTGCTCCCCATATAGGACCTCTGTCCTTAATGCGTTGTACTATGTGAATTAATGGCATAACTAGTACTCAAACAGTACTTTATATTTGTGTTCCTGTGTGGGTACAAACTTTTGAAATCTTTACTTAGTGTATACTAAGTTGATCTTCTGTATATAAAGATAATTGAAAATGAATCTTAATGGGGAATGGGATGGGAAAGGAAGTGAGAGAATGGATGGTTGTATTTGGGAGGGAAGTTATGGGGAGAAAAGCCGCTATAATCCAAAAGTTGTACTTTGGAAATTTATATTTATTAAATAAAAGTTTAAAAAAATTACATCTATGTGGGTACTTCAAAAAGTTCATGGTAAAATAGAATTAATAGATATGGTGCCATTTCCTTGAATTTTTGAAGAATCTTTGTACATATTCATGTATTAATTACCTAAACATATATTTAATTATCTTTTATTCTTGCCTGGTAATATAACAATGACCTAAATAGTGCTGGCAGCATTTGTATGAGCTTCCAGAGATCTTTGGTATAAGTAGCTATGCAGCCTTGTGATTTAAAGAGGCAAGTTTCAACCGAGTCATTATCCATATTAGTTATGTAGGGGTATTGCATCTATGGCTTTGTACTATGTCTTCAAAGTTAAATCAAATATTCCACAAAATGCGGTGTTTCTTGAATTAATGTCAGTGGGGAATTCTACAAATTAGTCAAAGGAGGTATTCCTTTGTGGCAGACTTTGCTGAGAGATTTTTCTATAATCAAGTCCAGAAATATAGCTATGCTGAAATGAATATTAAACAGCAGAGTTATTAGAATAAAATCTGATATTCAATTTCTCAGACTTAAGGTTCAAAGACATCCATGGCAGGCATTAGACTTTTTACAGAAAATTTAGTATTTGCAAATACCATCTCCTATATTTATTTTATATGACTTATTTTATTTAAGTCATTATAAGATGAAAAATGATTTGTCAAAAGGATACTTAGGAACTTCTGAATGCAAGGAATCAAGGTAATGTATTTTACACAATCAAAAACAATCACATAAATCATTAACATGATATATTTTCATAAGTTAAGAGTAGGTATTTTGCAGTCATGACACCCATATCCCACATCAGTCCAGCTCTGGACATTGCGGGCATTTGGGAAGTGAATTAGTAGACATGCCTGCACCCTCTTTATGTGTCTTTCTCTATGTTTCAAATAAATAAAATACTAAAAATATAAACCTAAATGGATGTACAGGGTATCTCAAAACTTCTGTAGAAAATGGAATTGACATGAGTTTATTTTATGTAAAATTTTTGAAATTCATCCATAGTTTTCTTTTATAATATGCATTTTCATGAACTGATTATTCCTTGAATGAATAGACTTTCTTTTCTGCACCAAGTTATAATTTCTCTTTCAATTCCCCTTTTCAGGGACTTTTTGAAGTGTCCTCTTAGAAACTGAAGATTAAAAAAATAGTTCTTGAGTTAATACTCAAAATAATGAAATATAACTATAATAAACTCTACCTTCTGTTTTCACAAAACATTTTTTTAGTTTGCTTCCAAATGTCCAAATTTCTATCACTTTCAGTGGCAATTAAGATTAGATAAATAAGGAGTTGAAATCATTTCCTGCCTGTGAGACAACAAAAGCACTTGGATGCACTCAGAAGTAATAAAAGCATCTTTGACACTTACTTAACAACATTTTATAATGTTTCTGAAAATTGGTCAAATAAAAATCAAATTACTACTGGTATTTTGAAATTACACAAAGAGGAACATTGCATTTGAACATTTAATTTAAGTTTCATATCCCCAAATGATAAAATATTTCTTTTCTAATCATTTTTTGTATAAAATAAGATCATTCTTATAAATAACAGTAGAAAATCTTAGCCTACATAAAATTGCCAATAGCTCTTCTTCCCTATAGAAGATTGTAGGTAATAAATAGATGAAATTCTCACACTTTACTGCTCAAACCATATCAATTTTGTGTGCTTTAAGCAAATGATTCTGCTACTGCTATAGGTCAAACATTGAAAGTTTATTGTTCATTTTATCTTGAGAGGATAAGTAAGCCAAAAAAAAAAAGTCACCTTTTATATTACAGATGAAAAATTGGAGCCAGAAAACCTATTTTCTCAAGGTTGACCATAGACAGGATGGAAAAAGTCATGATAATAAGACATGTGTTAGACATAGAAGAATTTCATCACAGTGAGATGATCAGGAAATTTTAAAACAGATATAGCTTAAATGATTGCAATTTAAACACAGCATTTATGGGTAAAATATCATTACTATTTTTTGTTGATTTTACTGTTCCATTTTGCCTTTGAAGGATGAAATATTTGATTAAGTGAAATAGGGGTTCTCATCTTACTCAGCTGGATTTATGTTGATGCATTTGTTATTTATCAGGAAAAAAATACTTCAGAATTGTCTAGCCTAGTGCTTTGCAAACTCCCACTGAGGTAGCCCCATGGATGAAAACAAAACATGCATAGCTTTTACAATAAGAGGTTTGGCTTGGTTAAGCCACTGCATGCCTGCAATTTCCATGATATATAACACATTATATTCAAAACACATTCAAATATATTACTTAGCTTCAAGAATGAAAACATGACACTTTAGCTACAGTCAGCACAACACTGCTCTTGTGATTGCTGATATTCAAAAAGTTTCGTAGAATGATGATTCAAAATGTTTTGGTAGACTATGGTGCTTGTGTAACCCTTCCTTCATGGGTTACTTTAAATTTTTCCTTTTCCTTTTGTGAAAACAAATAAATCTCCTTGTGTGACAATATGCAAACCATATAGACACATACACCCAGGTATAAATATTATTCATGAGTATTTTCAATCTAGCAGCGATGACCAAGTTCAGAGAAATACTTAAATCTTTTCAACACCATTAGAGTTACTGCTTCTGGCTTCAGATAAATAAAAATAAATACAGTGCCACAGTGAGCATTAGCTCCTTTGAAATCTTCATGAATATTTTCAGAATTCAAATATAGTAGTTGATTGTGAGTTTAAAAAGGGATAGAAAATGTAGGAAAAGAGAAGTGACACATCCCAAAACAGTTTTGGGTTTTGGATTGAAGGCAAATGATTTGGAATGAGACTCACAGGTATGAAAGTCGGAGGAGGCAAGGGATATGGGACATAGGATAATGTACTTGATGGAGTAGGACATCAAAAGAATGGGTAAGGTATCTTTGCTTCTCAAAATGGCAGGATGCTACTGGGAGTTAGTGGCATAAGATCATGGATGTTGTAAGATGAGGACTGACAGTCCACCTACTGGAGAATTGACTGACCCAATGTAACTGTAGGGATGTCATCAAGAAACACTAGATGAGCATAACAAATTTCATAGTTTATTATAAGCAATGGTGTGCAGCTTAGAATGGTATCAAAACAGGTTCATTTTGTAAATACATGTCTGGATATTGGGCAGTGAGAACAAGACATCAGAACAAGACAACAATTACATTGCCTACTATCGCTAGAGATTATGAAGGGATGACCCTTTACTATCCAGAGATACTGTGCTCAAATCCTACATTCAGAACTACATGGGGGAAAGACAGAGGAAAATTTCTGGAAATTAATGAAGAAGACAATATATCATATCAAAATTTATAGCATATAGCAAAGCAGTGTTAAGAGGGAAGTTTATAGCAATCAGAGCATACGTGAAGAAATTGGAAAGGTATCAAGTAAATGAGCTATCAGTACACCTGAGGGACCTAGGAAACAACAAATCAAACCCAAAATTAGTAGGAGGAAAGAAATAATTAAAATTAGAGAAAAATAAACAAAACTGAAACAAAAGAAATATAAAAGACCAGTGAAATGAAGAGCTTTTTTTGAAAAAAATAAACAAAATTGATACATCATTAGCTCAACTAATCAAAAAAAGAGAAAACCCAAATCAATAAAATTAGAGATGAAAAAGGAAACATAACAACAGATATCACATAAATAAAACAATCAGAAATGACTACAAAGAGCTGTATGCCAGCAAATTGAAAAACCTAGAAGAAACGGTAGATTCCCAGAAACAATCTACCAAAATTGAGTAATGAAGACATATAAAACCTAAACAGACCAAAATCAAGATGGTATTAAACCAGTAGTGAAGACTTCCCCTCCACCAAAAAAAAAAAAAAAAAAAAAAAAAAAACCATGGCTGGATGGCTTCACTGGTGAATTCTACCACACATTTAAAGAAGAACTAATTCCAATTTTCTCAAGCTATTCAAAACTATTGAAATGGAGAGATCCTCTCAATCTCCTTCAATGAAGCCTGGATCAGTTTAACTCCTAAACCAGAAAAAGATACAACAGAGAAAGAGAACTATAGATCAATAAAGCTGATGAACATAGATGTAAAAATCCTCAACAAAATATAGCTAATCAAATCCAACAACATATCAGAAATATCATTCACCGAGACCAAGTGGGATTTACCCCTGGCTTGCAGGGATGGTTCAACATTCATAAATCAATCAATGTGACAGATCACATTAACAAACTGAAGAACAAAAACCATATGGTATTTTAATAGATGTAGAGAAAGCATTTGATAAAATACAGTATCCTTTCATGATGAAAACCTTAATAAATTAGGTATAAAAGAAACATTCCTCAACACAATCAAGGCAATTTCTGACAAACTCATGGCCAGCATTCTACTGAATCAGGAAAAGCTGGAAAGTATTCTCCCTTAAATCTAGAACCAGACAAGGATGCCTACTCTCACCTTGGGTAGGCAATATAGTCATTGAAGTTTTAGCCAGAGCCATTAGGCAAGACAAAGAAACCAAAAGGATACAAAGTGGGGGAAAAGAGGCACACAAACTGTCCCTATTTGCAGATGACATGATTCTATATATAAGAGATCCTAACGACTCAACTGAGAGACTATTGGAACTCATAAAATAGTTTGGTAAACTGGCAGTATATAAAATCAACACAAAAAAACTCAATGGCTTTTGGCAAAGCCAAGATAGCAAAATAGGGAGGGAGCTTACTGATAGTTTGGGAGAAGACAGATTAATAAAAGTGAAGATAGTATAGTCTCAGGGAAGAATTAGGGAAAAAATGGCAGAGGAAAATCTTCCATAATTAGAGGGACATGGTGGACCTACATAGAGGGCACAGCACATACAGCTTGAGACTCTAGCTGCCAAGAGCCTCAGCTCCAGCGCTGGAAAGAGAGGTGAGACAAAACTGCAGAAGCCCGAGACACTGGCAGAAAAGTGGCAGGAAAAGCCTAGAGGGAACAAGGCTTGAAGCCCCTTGGGGAAGGTACAGCAGCCTAACTAGAGGAGAGAAAAAATGAAAGGGACAGTATGGACATGATTCTGTCTCTCCAATCACCTTCCAAAAGCATATGAGTCGATAGAGCAGGTGCCATTTTGTACCCCTGTTACAGAAACACCAGCTTGGGGCTGTGCCCAGCAATTAGCCAAAAAGGAAAACCTGACCCTGGTGGGGAGTAATAACAAGAGACTAAGACATAGCAAATATGTGGAGCTTATGATCTGGGAGTGTGGAAAACAACAACAACAACAACTGAGGGTGTGTGGAAGAACTCACAATGTGGCTGAAACTTGAGTAATAAGGTGGGAGACACCACAAGCTCAGGCAGCCCTGGCTACCCAGTAAGAGACACTACAGGGGAATCTGGCTATGGCAGCCCTGGCTACACAGTGAGAGACATTGCAGGGGAATCTGAGCTTACACTGAGGACTGAATAGATCCTTTGTGTGGTCCTTGGGACAGAGCAGATGAATATTATACTGACTGGGGCAAGCACTCAGACACTGATTGCCATCAAGGAGTAGAGCTCAGCTAAGCAGAATTACTTCCCTTCTGATAAAAAAAAAAATAGAGCGAAGATTTACCATGCCAAACCTGGGTGTGTCACCTTAGGCACACCCTTAACCCTGAAAAACTGAACAGAGATCTCTGGCCACACCCACCACAAGGCTCTAGAGAGACACTAAAAGCAGATAGCCCAATTACAAATGCCAAAAAACAAACTCAACAACCAAGGAAAAAAGAACAAGGGAGACAACATGACATATCAATACAAGATTATAAAGATGGTAGATGACGAGATAGAAGAAATGCAAGAAATGGAACTCAAAAAATTTATGATAAGAATATTTAGAAGAAACCAAAAACAAGTGCATGAACAAAGATGCATGCAGAATGAAAGTGAAAGGTTGGAAAAAGGTATTCCATGCCAACAGAAACCAAAAAAGAGCTGGTATAGCCATCTTAATATAGACAAAATAAACTTTAACACTAAAACTGTTAAGAGAGACAAAGAGGGACACTATATAATGCTTAAGGGATCAATTCAATAGGAAAATGTAACTATTATAAACATATATGCACCTAATTACAGGGCACCAATTTATTTAAAAGATATTTTAAGGAACTTAAAGGAAGACTTAGACTCCAATACAATAGTACTGGGGGACTTCAATACTCCAATTTCAGAAATAGACAGATCAACCAGACAGAAGATCAACAAGGGAACAGCAGATTTAATTGACACTATAGCCCAAATGGATCTAACAGATATCTACAGAACTTTTCATCTTACACTTAAAGAATACACATTGTTCTTAGCAGTACATGGAACCTACTCTAGGACTGACCACACACTAGGCCATAAAAAAGTCTCAGCAAATTCCAAAGAATTGAAATCATACCATGCATCTTCTGAGACCACAGTGAGATGAAGCTGGAAGTTAACAATTCAGGAATCCCTATGAAAACAAACGGAGACTGACCAAAATGCTCGTGAATGAACACTGGGACATGGAAGAAATCAAAAGAGAAATCAAAAACTTTCTGGAAGTAAATGAGGATAACAACACAACATCTCAAAACTTTTGGAATACAGCAAAAGCAGTGTTAAGAGAAAGTTTATAGCAATAGGTGCCTATATCAAGAAATTGGAAAGGCACCAAATAAATGAGCTATCAATGCATCTAATGGATCTAGAAAAACTGCAGCAAACCAGACCCAAAACTAGTAGGAGAAGAGAAATAATTAAAATCAGACAAGAAATCAACAGAATTGAATCAAAAAAATTACAAAATATCAGCAAAACAAAGAGCTTTTTTTTAAAAAAATAAACAAAATTGACACCCCATTGGCCCAACAAACTAAAAAAAAAAAGAAGAGAAAAGACACAAATCAATGAAATCAAAGATGAAAACAAGAATATAACAACAGACACCACAGAAATAAAAAAGAGTCATCAGAAATTACACAAAGAGTTCTATGCCAGCAAACTGGAAAATCTATCAGAAATGGATAGATTCCTAGACACATACAATCTACCTAAACTGCACCATGAAGACATTGAAAACCTAAACAGACCCATAACCAAGTCAGAAATTGAATCAGTAATAAAGGCCCTCCCAACAAAGAAAAGCCCAGGACCGGATGCATTCACTGCTGAATTTTACCAGACATTTAAAGAACTAACTCTAATTCTTCTCAAACTACTCAGAAAAAAAAGAGTGAGTCCTCCCAAATTCTTTCTATGAAGCCAGCATTACCTTAATTCCTAAGCTGGAAAAAGATGCAGCATTGAAAAAGAATTACAGACCAATATCCCTGATGAACATAAATGCAAAAATCCTCAATAAAATTCTGGCCAATAGAATGCAACAACACATCAGAAAGATCATCCACCTAGACCAAGTGGGAATTATCCCTTGTATGCAGGGAGGGTTCAACATTCACAAATCAATCAATGCGATACACCACATTAACAAACTGCAGAAGAAAAACCATATGATTATCTCAATAGATGCAGAGAAAGCATTTGATAAAATACAACACCCTTTCATGATGAAAACTCTAAGCAAACTGGGTATGGAAGGGACATTCCTCAATACAATCAGAGCAATTTATGAAAAACCCACAGCCAGCATCCAATGAGAGTGAAAAAG
Source organism: Lepus europaeus (assembly GCF_033115175.1). Classification (NCBI taxonomy): domain Eukaryota; kingdom Metazoa; phylum Chordata; class Mammalia; order Lagomorpha; family Leporidae; genus Lepus; species Lepus europaeus. The sequence continues at coordinate 127,474,644 of NC_084828.1, forward strand.
TTGGAAGCATTTCCACTGAGATATGGTACCAGACAGGGATGCCCACTCTCACCACTGCTATTCAATACAGTTCTGAAAGTTTTAACCAGAGCTATTAGGTAAGAAAAAGAAATTAAAGGGATACAAATTGGGAAGGAAGAACTCAAACTATCCTTCTTTGCAGACGATATGATTCTTTATTAAGGGGATCCAAAGAGCTCCACTCAGAGACTATTGGAACTCATACAAGAGTTTGGCAAAGTAACAGGAAATAAAATCAATGCACAAAAATCAACAGCCTTTGTATACACAGGCAATGCCATGGCTGAGGAAGAACTTCTAAGATCAATCCCATTTACAGTAGCTACAAAAACAATCAAATACCTTGGAATAAACTTAACCAAGGATGTCAAAGATCTCTACGATGATAATTACAAAATCTTAAAGAAAGAAATAGAAGACAATACCAAAAAATGGAAAAATCTTTCATGCTCCTGGATTGGAAGAATCAATATCATCAAGATGTCCATTCTCCCAAAAGCAATTTATACATTCAATGCGATACCAATCAAAATACCAAAGATATTCTTCTCAGATCTGGAAAAAATGATGCTGAAATTCATATGGAGGCACAGGAGACCTCAAATAGCTAAAGCAATCTTGTACAACAAAAACAAAGCTGGAGGCATCATAACACCAGATTTCAAGAAATACTACAGGGCTGTTATAATCAAAACAGCATGGTACTGGTACAGAAACAGATGGATAGACCAATGGAACAGAATAGAAACACCAGAAATCAAAGCAAACATCTTCAGCCAACATATATTTGATCAAGGATCTAAAGCCAGTTCCTGGAGCAAGGACAGTCTATTCAACAAATGGTGCTGGGAAAACTTGATTTCCATGTGCAGAATCTTGAAGCAAGACCCCTACCTTACAGCTTACACAAAAATCCCCTGAACATGGATTAAAGATCTAAATCTATGACCCTATACCATCAAATTATTAGAGAATATAGTTGTAATTTAAGAGGGATGATGTTTGGTTTCCTAAGATCAAATGTGAGCAACATTTCTATTGATTTCTCTTAATAGTTTTGCTAGTTCTATTTAAATGTAAATTCAAGTTAAATATCTGAACCATAAGAAGTATTCTCTGGTGCACAATTTCTCAATGTCATTAGTAAAGATACTTTGAGCCCAAGAATTCTTCATTGTTGTACATTGTGCTCAAAGTGCATTGTAAGAAGTTTAATAGCATTCCTGGTCTCTACTTACTGGATGCCAGTGACTCCTTCCTTCTGACCTCTCTACCCCAGTAGTGGTAGTTATATAAGTGCTTTCACACATTATCAAAGTTTCCCTGGAGAACAAAATTATGCTGACTGAGAACTACAAAAATAGAGCAAAAGAAAGTCATCTTCTCCTTTAGTCCCTTGGAAAAAGACTCCCAGTTGATTACGTGGCATACTATGTAGTTACTGAGTTACATATAAATACATATATAGTTTATATATATATATATATATAGTTAAACTTTCATTAAATTATATGTAAATTTCATTGAGAACTCAGGAACCACTTTTTTTTACCTTGAGATAATATCTAATATCATTGTATTGAAAACTTGCCCAAATCAATTGATTTTATACAAGAACTAAATTTTCCACAAAACTTAGTATCTCATTGTTTTAAATTTATACAAAGGAAAATTGGATTACTGCTCAAAATTGTAGCTGAATTCATTTAAAATTTGAGACATTAGTAATTAGTGTGTGTGCATTCACTGTGTGCAGACATGCAACAGGCATGCTTGAAACTAAAACTTATATTCCTAAACACATTCTGAATAGCTGTTTACTACACAGCTTCTTTGGCTTTTCCTGTGTGTGTCAGAAAGCAAAGTGCTGGTTGCAGGTGGCAGAGATTTCAATCTATTTTTAACATCAAGGGCAATATCAACTTTCATCCAACTCAATGCAGGGGTTAATGTAGCTGACAAGAGCCTCTATTTCCTAATTTAACAGTGCTTTGCTGCCTTTGTGGCATTGGTTTCCTTTGTGGCATTGTGTAGAATGATAATTTTGTGGAATCTGAGTGTAACAGTGGGGATGAGCATGGGAAAGGTCTGTTGTATTCAATGTGATTGAGCAATAATAAATGGGAAGGAATTGATAATACTGAGTTTGCTGAGAGAAAGTGTTAGTGGTTATCAAGTACAAAAATAATATTACCATTTCTAGGTAATTCTATTTTGTCTTGCCATGATAATTATAAAGTCATTGAGAACAGGGACCTCACCTTACACTTCCCTTATTCCCTGTAGAACATCCAGCATGTTTGTGCTCATCAGACACATATGTAGAATTTGTAGGTTAAAAGGGGCTTGTAAATGATACATCTTTTCTCACAGAGAAAGATCAAAGCACTTTTTGTGTTTAAAAACAACTCACAATTCTCATGAAATTTTCAGGGAACATTAATGCCTGTGAGAAGAATGTTATGCTATTTTAAAGAGTAGGATAAGCATAGTGAAATAATATTCAAATAACTTACCTGAGGACATTGATAGTAAGATGACAAATTTCCAGTTATGCAATATCTTTCTGGGATAAGGTTGGTTAAGTAGTTTCTAAGTAAGGGAAGAAGATAATAATTACTAAAAATTTATTTCAGTAACAAAGTTGAGTTCTCTTATTTGATATGAAGTGAAAGGGACGTATTGAATCTCTGGTTCCAAGATAGGAAAAATACAGGTGGCCATAACCAAATTAAAGAAAGAAAAATAAAGCTGGTTTATTTGCATGAAAAAAATTAGCTTAGGAAATGCACAGTCTAACTTTATATACAATTAGATGTGCTTGAAAGCTACATTGTTTGATACTGCCTGAATTAAAAAAAAAATACAGGCACTTAATGCCTCATCAAGAAGAATTCTACTTTGATCAATACCACACTTCATTCACCCTAAGGGATGATAGCATGGTGCCCCCATTGCACTTCCTAATGACACATCTCTGTATGTGAGAAATGTAATTGTCATTTCACAAAACACAGAGCACATTATATACATGAGGTTTTGAATATCCACATATTTTGGCAAAGGCATACTCATTTGCACAACATATGTGTCTAGTTTTAAAAATACAATTATTTCTTCTAGTGCATTGAAGATGGAATTTCAAGTAATTAATACTGATGGGTACAAGGTTTTTTGATTTAGGGAAAGAAATATAATTCTAAATTATTTATGTAAATGTTCAGATGCACTCCATATACACATCCAATTTGATTCATTGAAAACAATACACATAATTTTTTATCAGCTAAAATAACAATAAATCTGATCTTGTAATATTTTAGGGCTCCTTTTCCAGTTGGCAATGATTGCTTGTTTATAACATAGAAGAGCAGATATTAATTTGCATAAACAAACAATTTAAACAACAAAAATCCTATCAGAAATGTCAGTAGGAAAAATTGTAGAAGCACTTCCTATATATTTAAAATAGGTTTGATTTTTGTTAAATAAATGTGTTCCAATCCGTCACTATCAATGATCCTGAAAACCTTTATTTGCAGAGGTGATCCCTGTGCTGAATTTAGTTTATAAGATTTAGATACTGTTGAGGAACAATTTTTTTCTTCTTAAAATTTGCTGAATTCTTTACTTAGTGGAAGATTAAGCTTATGTTTATAAAATAAACTGAAAGTATATCAGTGAAAAAATTGAAGACTAAGAAAGAAAGGAGTAGGGAGAGTAGAAGGGAGGGTAAGGTGAGAAGGAAGTATCACTAAGTTCCTAAATCCCTATATGTGAAATACATGAAATTTGTTCAGCTTATATACATTTAAAATGATAAAAATTTTAAAAAGCAGGCATCAAAATATTTTTAGAAAAATATTAACATGAAAGCATAATGCAACTCAGAAAAAAATTAGATAATGCTGATAAGAATAAAAGAAGTCACAAATTTATTGCAGAATTGCTTAGTATTTACCTTCTGGACAGAGTTGATTAACCTGGGGTGTTTGGTGCATGGTAAAATGTTCTGACAATTAGCTAGGATGTATTTTTATGCAAATATATGTTCCTATTTGTACTAAATAAAAGAGGGGGTTGTTATTGTTTCAGATTTATGTTACGAACTATTTGGTTTTTTTGATCATTGGTTTTCTAGTCTATAAAATCAAGATATTGATACCTAATTATATAACTGAGGAATTGTGTGGGATAAAGGATATGAAACATGTCTGTTGGCTATTTGAGTTTCCTCTCTTGAAAAATGCCTGTTTAAGTCTTTTGCCCATTTCTTCATTGGATTGTTTTGTTGTTGTTGTTAATTTATTGAGCTCTTCATGCAATCTGTGTGTTAACCCTCTTTCAGGTGTGTAGTTTGCAAATATTTTTCTCCCATTCTGTCAGTTCTCTTCATTTTGCTGTTTCTTTTCCAGTGCAGAAGCGTCTCAGCTTGATGTAACCCCATTTGTCAATTTTGCTTTGATTGCCTGATCTTCTAGAGTCTTTTCCAAGAAGTATTTGCATATACCAATGCTTGTAGAGTTTCCCTCTATGTTCTCTAATGATTTGATGGTATCAGGTCATAGATTTAGGTCTTTAATCCATTTTGAGTGGATTGGGACTAGAAAAATGGCAGGTTAGAGAGCAGCATGTTTCACTGGGCTAGGGATAAACAGTGAGGAGAAAAGTGTAGGAAGTGCACTCTCACCAGAGAATAGGGGAGAAAGTTGCCCGGAAAACCCCACAGGAGGTAAAATGGGGTGAACCTGAGTGATGATATCAGATACCCAGCATGAGCACAAATGCAGTGGTAATGGCAGAGAGCTGGAGCCAGCACCAGTTTGGAGACAGAGGTGAGAATAAACTGCAGGAACCCATGGTGATGGAGCCGGAGGGAGAGTGTGGCTTGGGTCCAGACTGGAGCCCTGGGGTTGATGGTTGCTGGTAGTCACCTGTGGACCCAATGGAATTGGAGGGGAATGTTTGATTCAAAGGAATCTCTCCAAAACAGAGCCAGTGGTCCAACTGAAAGAGAGTGGGCACCATTTTGCTATAGGGCAACTACTACAGAAGCCTCCAGGTACAGGCATAAGAGCTCATTGCGACAGGATACCTGAACTGCACTGCTAGCTGCAGAGGTGGGCCGGTGTTTGGCCAGTGGCTCCAGTGTGCATGTGTGATCCGGAGATTAGAGCAGAGGGAATAGTCCACAGTCCTCACAAACTTTGAACCTAGGTGGGAGGTAGCTGGGCAGCTATATGAGACAGAGGGGAGCCTGCACCCACAGTGCCCTCTGGACTGTGGGAGCTTTGTGTACTGAGACCTTAAGACTCGGTGGTAACATGAGAAAGGTGTAGGATATAGCTTGGATATTGAGTTCTACCCTACCCAACTTGGGTATTATCCTGGAAACTTGCCCCACCCTAGAGCATTGACCAGAGCTCCTTGGCCACACCTGCCACATACCTCCTGGTATTCACTGAAAGTTTGGACATTTCGCTAGGTCACAGAAGCATAGCCCAAAAATAAAAGCCATCAGAAAAAAAAAAATCAACTCCACAAATGCCTAAGAAGTTCAATAAATGAACCTATACAGTAATTTTTGATCTAGTAAAAGCAGCAGCATCAGATTCTTTCTTTATAAGAATTCTAGGTCTTTATAAGAATTCTAGGTCTCCTTTTCCTCTTTATAGTATTTATGAACCTCAATTACTAATAAATATCTTTTTTCTTTTTTTTTGTCATACTATGGGGAATAAAATAAGGATGAAGTTGCTTGTAGACAAAATTTGTTTTTGTCTTCTCCTGTCATTTCCTGTTTAAATCCTTACTTTAAATTTCAACCTCAATGACATTAGATATACAGGACTATTACAAGACTCTTGTTTCTGAAAGATAAAAATATAGTCTCCAATGCCATTTCACATTCACTTCTGAGCATTAATTTCTTCATGATGGTTACTGCTCTGATACCTGAATGTAATGTTAAATTCCAGAACAAGGACATCAGGGACAAATAATTTAGATAATTCTTTCTCAATCTTCAGTTTAACTTTTTCTTTTTTGCTTGATTAAAAATTTTATAACAATTATTACATTTGCTTTATGGATTATATTAGATTCCATGTTAAAAGAATTTAATTCTATACTAAAATAATTTATTGTATATTCTAGTAAATTCTATCCTAGAAAAATTTAATATGAGATCCCAGCTGATGAAGACTTTATGGTCTCCTGCTTTCCCTGCCAATAAATAGGATCTGCTCTGTCAAGCATTTTACCCAATATCACAGCACTTTTGTCTCTCCATCCTCTTCTCATTGTACTTTGGATATGATAATTATATACGTTTCATCTTTCCAAAGAGGTTAGTAGACTCCTTAGGCTATTTTTTTAATTTACTGTTCTTTCTCTCCCATGAGTTAACACATGGTAGATGTTGGCTGAATACATACACAATAAGAAAATACAAATTACAGGGCCAGCACCATCGCTCATTTGGTTAATCCTCTACCTGCTTTGCTGGCATCCTATATGGGCACCAGTTCTAGTCCAGGTTGTCCTCTACCAGTCCAGTTCTCTGCTGTGGCCCGGGAGGGCAGTGGTGGATGACCTAGGTGATTGGGCCTCTGCACCCGCATGGGAGACCAGGAAGAAGCACCTGGCTCCTGGTTTTGGATCGATGCAGCACCGGCTGTAGCGGCCATTTGGGGGGTGAACCAACAGAAGGAAGACCTTTCTCTCTGTTTCTCTCTTTCTCACTGTCTATAACTCCACCTGTCAAAAATACAAATTAATAGAATAGTAATGTGTTGTAATTTTGAAATATTTACAGTTTTTTAAGAACATGCCGACAAGCTATCCTCAATTTACAAAAGATTTTCAGAAAACTGTTTATAACTTGGATGAGGCAATTATAAGTCATTTTCTCATACGTACAAAAAATGAAATGATGTGAACTTCACTCATATATAGTAAATTTCAAAATAATCACAGATCATTAAAGCTATAGTAGTATATCATTAACAAAAATACAAAACAAAGTTTGACAAAGCATTATATTTGCAGCAATACTGCTAAATACATTATTTTTTTCTTTTTCTTGTTTTAGACTTTTAAAAAACATCCACTGTCTCATATAGAGAAAATATGCAGTATTTGACTTTCTGTATCCTGTTTATTTCATTCAACATGATTTCCTTCATCTGTAACCATTTTGATGAAAATAATGAAATTTCATTCTTTTCTATTGCTGAATACTATTCCATTGTGTATATATACACATATAGATATAGATATATACCAAATTTTCTTTTTTAAAAATTTTATTTGGTAGGTAGAGTTACAGACAGTGAGAGAGAAAGGGGGAGGGGTCTTCCCTCCATTGGTTCAATCACCAAATGGCTGTGCTAATCCGAAGCCAGGAAGGAGCCAGGTGCCTCTTCCCAGTCTCCCATGCAGGTGCAGGGGCCCAAGCACTTGGGCCATCCTCCGCTGCTTTCTCAGGGCATAGCAGAGAGCTGGACTGGAAGAGGAGCAACTGGGACCAGAACCTGTGCCCACATGGGATGCCAGCGCCACAGGGGGAGGATTAACCAAGTGAGCCATGGCACTGGCTCCCAAATTTTCTGTATCTGTGTCCATTTATCTGCTGGTGGACATCTTGGTTGATTTCATATTTTAGCTGTTGTAAACAGTGCTGCTATACACATAGTGTTGTAGGTATCTGATAAAATGTATTTGTGTATTTGGAGTATATACACAGTAGTAGGATTGTTGGATCTTATGGAAAGTCTCTTTCTAGGTTTTTTTTTTTTTTTTAAGAAATCTCCATACTGTTTTCCACAAAGGCTGTACTAATTTATATTCCTGTAAGTAGTATATGAAACTTTCCTTTTCTCCACACCCTTGTCAACATTGTTACTTTCTGCCTTTTAGAAAACAGCTATTCTTACAGGGGTGAGGAGATATTGCATTTGGGTTTGATTTGCATCTTCCTGATAGCTAGTGATGTTGAGCATTTTTTTCATTCATTTATTTGTATTTCTTCTTTGGAGGCCTGTATATTGAGATCTTTTGCTGATTTCTTAATTGGATTGTTTAGTATTGATATTGAGTTTTATGAGTTACTGATATGTTCTGGCTAATCCTTGGTTAGCTAAGTACTTGTAACCTTTTTTTCCCATTCTGTTGTATGTTTCTTCATTCTATTGATTATTTCCTTTGCTGTGCAGAAGCTTCTGAGTTTGATTTAATCTCATTTGTTTAGTTTTTCTTTTGTTGCTCAGGCTGTAGGAGTATATTCAAGAACTTTTCACCTACACCAATGTCTTTAAGTGTCCCCCCTACATGTTCTTCAGTGACTTCATAATCTCAATTCTTAAATTTAGGTCTTTGAGCCAACAAGAGTTCATTTTTCTATGTGGAGAGAAGTAGGTATCTAATTTCATTGTTCTATATATATACCAGCAACATTTATTGAAGAAATCGTTCTTTCTACAATGTATGTATGGTCTGGACATTTTTGTCAATCAGTTAGCTATATATACATGGATTAACCTGGGCCCTCTATTCTATTCCATTGATCTATGTGTTGACTTTTATGCTAATATAATTTTTACTGTTTTAAATATTATAGCTTTGTAGTATGCTTTGAAATCAGGTATTGTGATACCTCCAGCCTGATTAGGTTTTTATTTTATTTATTTATATATTTATTTATTTATTTAATTTTTGTGCTCAGGATCACTTTGCTGTTCTGTGTCTTTTGTGATTCCATATCTACTTTAGGATTTCTTTTCTAATTCTGTGAAGAATGTCATTGATATTTTTTTAAGATTTATTTTATTTATTTGAAATTCAGAAAGAGAAGGAGAAAGAGAGAGAAAGAGAGAGAGAGAGAGATCTTCCATTCACTGGTTCACTCCCTAAATGGCCACAATGGCTGGGCCAGGCCCAGGCCCAAGCCTGGAGCCAAGAGTTTCTTCCAGGTCTCCCACATGGGTTCAGGAACACATGCACTTGGGCCATCTTCCACTGCTTATGCAGGCACACTAGCATGGATCTGGATCAGAAGTAGACAATCTGAAACTTGTACCTGTGCCCATATGGGATGCTGCCACTGCAGGTGGAGGCTTAACCTTCTATGCCTGAGCACCAACCTCATCATTGATACTTTTATAGGGATTGCATTTAACTTATAGATTACATTAGTAGCATAGATATTTTCATGATATTATTTTCCAATTACTGAAAAAGGCATATTTTTCCACTTTTTGTGTCTTTGATGATTTTTCATCAGTATTTTGTAGTTTTCATAATAGAAATTTTTCACACTTTTGGTTAAATTTGTGTGGCTATGGTGATGTGTGTTTTTTCTTGATTTATCTTTCAGCGAGTTTATCATTGGTGTATTAAAAAGCTACTGTTTTGTGTCTTCATTTTGTAAACAAAAACATTTACTGAATTGGCTTATCAGTTTGTTGAAGGAGTCTTTAGTCCTTTCTATGTGTGACATCATGTCATCTCTGAAAATGTATATGGTGACTTCCCGCTATCCAATTTTTATGCCCTTTGTTTTTTCTCCCTATTGTTCTTGCTTATACTTCCAACAGTATATTGAATAATAGTTAGAGTGTACATCCTTGTTTTGTTTCAGGTGTGAGGGCAAATGCTTTCAGCTTTTCCCTGTTCAATTTCATATTGCCTGTAGGTTTGTCATATATAGCATTTATAATTTTGAGGTATGTTCCTATCATTAGATCACTTACTTGAGATGTTTTTTTTTTTAATGTAAGCACTGAATGCTATAAAATTTTCTTTTACTATGGCTTTTACTTTATCCCTCAGGTTTTGATGTTGTGCTTTCATTTTCCATTATTTCTATATGTTTTTATTTCCTTTTTCATTTCTTCAATGATCCAATGGTTGTTAAGGAGTGTGTTGTTTAGTTTCAATGTATTTGTAAATATTCTATTGTTCTTGAGTTCTAGTTTTATTCTTTCAAGGTCTGAGAAGATACAAAATATGATTTCAATTTTTTTTAATTTATTGAGATTTGGTCTAATATATGGTTTAGCATAGAGATACTTGAGTCTTGGTTTTCCATCCAATCATTCAACATAAGTCTTTTGGTTGGGGAATTTAATCTATTTACATTCAAGTTTAATATTGATACATAAGAACTAACACCTGTCATTTTGTTGACTGGTTACCGATTGTGCCATTGCTGTTAATGAATTCGGTAGTGTTACGTGTTTCTATGATGTGTAATTCTTGATTAAAGGAATCTTATTTAAGTTATACCAGTTTCATGTATTTCATATATACAGATTTAGGAACACAGTGATACCTACTGTCCTTCCCACTGATATTCCAACTATTCTTCTTACTCCCACTCACAATCCTACTCTTTTCTTAACTTTTATTTAATAAATATAAATTTTCAAATTATAACTTTTGGAATATAGTGGCTTTCCCCCCCATAATCTCCCACATACCTGCAACCATCACATCTGTCGCTCCCTCTCCCATCCCATTCTTCATCACGATTCATTTTCAATTATCTTTAAATACAGAAGATCAACTTAGTATATACTAAGTAAAGATTTCAACAGACTGCACCCACAAAGACACAAAAAGTATAGAGTACTGTTTGGGTAGTAGTTTTACTGTTAATTTGCATAGTACAACACATTAAGATCAGAGGTCCTACATGGGGAGCAGGTGTACAGTCACTCCCATTGTTGATTTAACCATTGACACTCTTATTTATGATGTTAGTAATCACCCGAAGCTCTTGTCATGAGCTGCCAAGGCTATGGAAGTCTCTTGAGTTCACCAACTCCAATCTTGTTTAGACAAGGCTGTATTCAAAGTGGAAGTTCTCTCCTCCCACAGAGAAAGGTACTGCCTTCTTTGATGGCCTGTTCTTCCCACTGGGATCTCACTCACAGAAATCTTCCATTTAAGTCATTTTTTTTTTTTGCCGAAGTGTCTTGTCTTTCCATGCCTGAAATACTCTCATGGGCTTTTTAGCCAGATCCAAACTTACTATTTTATTCATTTGATTATTTTTTGTTCTACTTAATACCATTGGTTGAACACTTTAATTAACACACAATTATTGTTCAGTGTTTAAGTTTAACTGAAAAGTGATCCCTGTTAAATATAAGAGTGGGAATAAGAGAGGGAAGAGATGTACAGTTCGGCACATGCTCACTCGGACTTACCCCTAATGGTAGAGCTAGAAACATTCCAGGGATTCCAATTCAATCCCTTCAAGGTGGCATGTACCAATGCCATCTTACTAGTCATAGTGATCAGTTTCAGTTCATAATTGATCAAAAAGATAGGATTTAGTGTCAAAGGGATTACATACATAAGACCAGTATCTTCAAATAATGATTGATAGAATTAAAAAAGAGAGAATGATCCTACATGGGAAGCAGGGTATGCAGCAGACTCATAGAATGGCAAATGCCATAAACAGTACTCTGGCCTCAGAATCAGCCCTTAAGGCATTTGGATCTGACTAAAAGGCCCATGAGAGTTTGGCAGGCATGGAAAGCCAAGACACTGTGTCAAAAAAAAATCCTACTCTTAATTTTCACAAAGATCTATTTTCAGTTTAATTAATGATCGCATAGTTAATCCTGCACTAAGTAAAAGAGTTCAACACATAATACAAAGAAAAACAAAGAACAAAAAAGCCACTGTAGAAGGAATAAAGGCCATAAACAACCATGGAATTTCACTGTCCATTTTATTCCTACACATTACATTTCTGTACTCTATTAGTTCCCTCAGATTAGGAAATGTCACTATGGTTTTGATTTGCATTACTCTGATGGCTACTGATCCTGAGCATTTTTTCTGGAGTCTGTTGGACATTTGTAAAGGCTTGTTTAATGCTCTAGCTTAGAGCACTGACCAGAGCTCCCTGGCCACACCCACCACACACTTTTTTTTAAAAGATTTATTTATTTATTTATTTATCTGAAAGGTAGAGTCACAGAGGGGCATTGGCAGAGAGAGGGGGAAGTTTTCCATTTGCTGGTTCACTCTCCATATGGCAGCAATAGCTGGAGCTGAGCTGATCCAAACCAGGAGCCAGGAGCCAGAAGCTTCTTCAGGGTCTCCCATATGGGTACAGAAGCCCAAGCTCTTGAGCCATCTTCTACTGTTTTCCTAGTACATAGCAGAAAGCTGGATCAGAAGAGGAGTAGCAGGACTAAAAATATGAAATGCCAGTGCCACAGGCAGAAGCTTAGCCCACTGCGCCATATTGCCAGCCCCTTCCACACACCTCTTGGTACTCACAGAAAGTGCAGACATTACACTAAGCCACAAAGTATAGCTTAAATATAAGATGCATCAGAGGGAAAAAAAACTACAATTAACTCCATAATGACCTAAAAATAACATATAAATTCAAGAAACAAGAATAAAGAAGATTCTATGACCACTCCAAAAAACACAACATTTCAATATTAAAATGTGAATATGAAGAGGCTGAGGAAATGTCAGAAATGGTAACAAAAATTTAATCATAGGATTACTCAAATGCAGTCAGAAGCAAACTCATGAACTGAAGAAAACTATACATGACATGAATGAAAAGTTTTACCATGAAGTTCAGATTATAAAGAGAAAGCAAATGAAATATTAGTAATGGAGAATTCAATAGATCAAATAGAAAATGTGGTAGAAAGCTTTATCAGCAAACGTGGCAAGACAGAAGAAAAAATCCATATAGAAAATCTCTAATTAGACTCACAGCTGATTTCTCAGAAGAAACCCTACAGACTAGAAGAGAATGATGAGATATAATCCAAGTCATGAGAGAAAAAAAAACTGTCAACCCAGACTACTGTACCCTGCAAAGCTCTTACTTATGAATGAGGGTGAAATAAAGACCTTCCATAACAAACAGAAATAGTTACCACTCATCCAGGCTTTCATTAGTTGCTTAAGAGTTTGCTACACACAGAAACACAGAAAGATAGTCATCATCAAGAAAGAATGTGGAGGCAGAAATCTCAAATTATAAGGATGAAGGAAATCCAAAGTAAACACTAGGAATATTTATGGTAAAATGAGAGGGCCAAGTTGTTACTCATCAGTAGTAACCTTGGATGTAAATGGTCTCAACTCCTCAATTAAAAAATGAAGACTGGCTGAATGGATTAAAAAAGAAGACCCATCTATTTGCTGCCTACAAGAAAAACACCTCACCAATAATGATATATGCAGATGGAAAATTAAAGCATAGTAAAAGATATTCCATACTAAGGGAAAGCAAAATAAGGCAGGTGTAGGCATCCCAATATCAGACAAATTAGACTATAACAAAAAAAAAAACTGTTAAAAGAAACAAAGACAGGCGCTATCTAATTATCAAGGGATCAATTCAACAGTAAGACTATAATAAATGCATATGCACTCAATTACAGTGCATCTATCCGAAAAATGTTAATTAATCTAAAGGGAGATATAGTCACCAATACAACAAAAATGGGAAACTTCAATAACACTCTCTCATCAATGGACAGATCAACTAGACAGAAAATCAACAAAGATACAATAGAACTAATCAACACTAGGGACAAAATTGACCTAACTCATATCTTCAGAACTTTCTACACCACAGTTGCAGAATATACATTTTTCTTATCAGTAAGTATAACTTCCTCTAGGATAGATCATATGTGAGACCATTAAGCAAGTCTCAGCAAGTTAACAAAAATCAAAATCATACCATGCATATTCTTTGAACACAATAGAATGAAGCTGGAAATCAACAACTCAAGAATCTCCAGGTCATATACAAACACATGGAGACTGAACACTATGTTCCTGAGTAAACAGTGGATTATAGAAGAAACAAAAGAGAAATCAAAAAATTTCTGGAAACGAATGAAGATGACAAAACATAAATAAAACTTATGGGATGCTGCAAAAGCAGGGTTAAGAGGAAATTTTATAGCAGTTGGTGCCTTCATCAAGAAACTGGAAAGGTACCAAGTAAATGGGCTATTAATACAGCTCAAGGACATAGAAAAACAACAACAAACCAAACCAAAAATTAGTAGGATGAAATAAATAAATAAAATTAGAGAAGAAATTTTTAAAATGAAGCAAAAAAATACAAAAGATCAGTAAAAGGAAGAACAGCTATTATGGAAAAATAAACAAAATTGATGCACCACTGGCCCAACTAACAACAACAAAAAAGACAGAGAAGACCTAAATCATAAAATCGTAGATGAAAACATAAATGAAACAACAGATACCCAGGAAAAAAAAAGAATCATCAGGAATTACTACAAAGAGCTCTATGTCAACAAATTGGGAAACCTAGAAGAAACTGATAGATTCCTGGAAATATACAACCTACCTTAATTGAGTCACAGAGACATAGAAAACCTAAACAGATTGATAACCAAGATGGAAATTAAATCAGTAATAAAGACTTTCCATAAAAGAAAACTCCAGAACTGGACAGCCTCACTGCTGAATTCTACCCGACCTGAAAAAAGAACTAATTCCAATTCTTCTCAAGCTATTCAAAAGGAGGGAATCCCCCATAACTCCTTCACTGAAGTCTGCATCACCTTAATTCCTAAACCAGAGAAAGACACAACAGAGAAAAAGAACTATAGACCAATATCCCTGATGAACATAGATGTAAAAAATCCTCAACAAAATATTAGCTAATCAAATCCAACAACACATCAGAAAGATCATACACCCAGCCCAAGTATGATGTGTAATTCTAACATAGGATTCCCTTCAGAAGGAAGGGGTCAGCATTGTGGTATAGTGAGTAAAGCCACCTACATTGCCATCACATATGTATGCCTGTTCAAGTCTAGCTGTTCCACTTCCAATCCAGCTACCTGCTAATTTGCCTGGGAAAGCAGCAGAAGATGATGCAAGTGTTTGGGCACCTACCACCTACATGGGAGACTCAGAAGAAGCTTCTGCCTCCTGGCTTAAGCCTAGCCCAGCCTGGGCAGAGGTAGCCATCTGGGATGTGAACCAGCTGGTTGGAGATTTCTCTCTCCCTTCTTGTATCTGTCTCATGCTCTCTCTCTCTCTCTCTCTCTGTAACTCTGACTTTCAAATGATTAATAAATCTTTTTTTAAAATTTTCTGTAAGGCTGGACTGGTGGTGGTGAATTTCCCACATTTTGCTTATATGGGAAATACCTTATTTCTCATTCACTTATAAAGGAAAACTTCAGTGGGTATAATATTCTTGTTTGAAAGTTTTAAGACCTTCCTTGAAAATATTTTCCCACTCTCTGTGTCTGTAAGATTTCTGCTGAGAAGTTTGGTGTTAGACTAATTTTTTTTCCTTTATATCTAACTTGACAATTTTCTCTGACTGTTTTTAGGATTCTCTGCCTGTACTTAACATATGACAATTAGATTTGACTACAATATGCTTTGGAGAATATCTATTTTGGTTGAGTCTTCTTAGGGTGAATTGAGCATCTTGTATCTGGGTGTCCAGGCATCTTTCAAGAGTAGAGATGTAGGCCGGCGCCGTGGCTCAACAGGCTAATCCTCCGCCTTGCGGCGCTGGCACACCGGGTTCTAGTCCCAGTCGGGGCAGCGGATTCTGTCCCGGTTGCCCCTCTTCCAGGCCAGCTCTCTGCTGTGGCCAGGGAGTGCAGTGGAGGATGGCTCAAGTCCTTGGGCCCTGCACCCCATGGGAGACCAGGAGAAGCACCTGGCTCCTGCCATCGGATCAGCGCGGTGCACTGGTCGCAGTGCGCCAGCCGCGGCGGCCATTGGAGGGTGAACCAACGGCAAAAGGAAGACCTTTCTCTCTGTCTCTCTCTCTCACTGTCCACTCTGCCTGTCAAAAAAAAAAAAAAAAAAGAGTAGAGGTTTTCAAACTATAGTTTCATTTAGTAGATCATCAATGCCTTTTCTCCCTTCTCTTCTCCTTCAGAATTTCTTATGAGTATCCTATATTTCCTCATTCTTTTTAATTCCTTCTTCTTTATTCTTGTCTGACTGGGTTATTTCGAATGTCTTGCCTTCCACATCAGAAATTCTTTCTTCCACTTGATCTATTCTAATTTTGAAGCTCTCATTCATATTTTTTTATTTCATTGATGGAAGTTTTCACCTAAAAATTTCTATTTAGTTATTTTTTAAGACTAAGATTTGTTTACTTATTTGAAAGTCAGTGACAGAGAGCTAAGGAGACACACACACACACACAGAGAGAGAGAGAGAGAGAGAGAGATCTTCCATCTGCTGGTTCTCTCTCTAGATGGCCACGATGGCTGGGGCTGGGCCAGAATGATGCCAGGAAGAAGGATTCAGGGGCTTCTTTCAGATCACCTATGTAGGTAGCAGGATCCCAAGCACTGGGGTCATCTTTCACTGCTTTTCCTGGGTCACTAGTAGAGAGCTGGATTGGAAGTTCTACAGCCAGATATTTACTGGTGCTCATATGAGATGCCAACTGGTTGTGACTTTACTGGCTAAACCTCAACACTGGCCCCCATTTGGTTCTTTGCATGGTTTCTACTTCCTTACTTAAATTTTTATTCATGTCACATGTTATTTCACTGATTTCTTTAAGCTATCAATCTGTATTTTCTTTTTTTTTAAACTTTTATTTAATGAATATAAATTTCCAGTGTACAGCTTATGGATTACAATGGCTTCCCCCTCCTATAACTTCCCTCCCACCCACAACCCTCCCCTCTCCCACTCCCTCTCCCCTTCCATTCACATCAAGATTCATTTTCAATTCTCTTTATATACAGAAGATCAATTTAGTATAAAGATTTCAACAGTTTGCACCCACATAGAAACACAAAGTGAAACATACTGTTTGAGTACTAGTTATAGCATTAAATCAAAATGTACAGTACATTAAGGACAGAGATCCCACATGAGGAGCAAGTGCACAGTGGCTCTTGTTGTTGACCCAACAAATTGACACTCTAGTTTATGGCGCCAGTAACCACCCTAGGCTGTCGTCATGAGTTGCCAAGGCTATGGAAGCCTTCCAAGTTTGCCGACTCTGATCATATTTAGACAAGGTCATAAAAGACAGGGTGAGGATAGTAACCAATGATCCTAAGAGTGGTATTTACCAGGTTTGAACAATTATACAGCATTAAGTGGGGAAGAGGATCATCAGTACACACAGGTTGGGAGTAGAGCCATTGGTGGTAGAGTAGAGGTTATGATTACAAAGGAATGAGGCCCAAGTGCGCTAGACAGGGTCTAGAACAAAGGACAGAGTCATTATTAGATGTGCTAAGAAAGGTGCTGTCTAAGCTACAATTAAGTTTTCTGATTGAGAGGCAAATAGAACCTGATAGAAGGGGCTTGATAATAATCTGGTGGGCTTTAGGCCTTGTAAATTCAGAGGCCCAGACCTATCTATCTCTTCACATGGGGTATATCCTAAGGGAGGTGTGAACCTCCTAGGGGAAGGCACTCTGTTGACTTTCATTACTTGGCTGGGCTGGGAGGAGAGCTGGCCAGGTAAAGGCAGGTGGCATCTCTAACAAGAAATTTACAGTTCTGCCTGCAATGTTGCTGACCCTACTTGACCATACCCTCAGCTGCAGTGGTCACTTTGGAAGTTGGGCTGAGTGAAGGGCTTTTCAGCTTGGAGCCAATAAGATCTGTGGCTCTGACCTGGGCATCCTTCGACTCCAGGGCAGGTCCATTTCCAGTGATCCAACTCTTGGCAGAGCTGCCAGGGCTCTTCACAAGCTGACTTCTGCTGAAGCCCAGGCTTACCACATTGAAAGCCACTGCAGTGGACTGGCCTGTTGGGTCTCCTTGAGGGCAGATCACTGTACAGATCAGCCATTAATAGGCCTGCCACCCATTGCTTCTGATGCCTAGCTTTCTTTTCCTCCTGGTTTGTGTTAAACGGGACCAGAGGATGCAAGTTAAGGGAGTGCCCGTGTCCCATCTCTAATCTTTGGTGGCCTGAACTGCAAGTCTATAGTCACAGGCATGTTCTGTAGTAGTTTTTCTAAGGTAGACAATGCCCATGAGGAAAATTATATTCTCACTTTAAAACTTTCTTTCCCTTTGGTCTGAAAGGGAGGTTTTTTCTACTTACTGCTTACTTCGCTGATGGCGAAGTGAATCTAGCTATGAGATTATTATTTAAGTTCTTATTTTGGCTATGCTATTACAGAAAAATGTTAGCCATCTCTTTTATAAGGTCTAAAGAGTAAATTGTGTGTCCTACAGATTCCTTCATAATAGAATTAGTTTCCTACCTTGAAGAGAATAGAGAAATGAAAGAACAAGTTGGGCTTAGAATAGAGAAATGAGGGAGCAAGTCCTAGATCGCTTGCTGACAATAGCAATATCACATGAATACTTAGCAAACCGTTTCAACCATTAGATAACAACTTAAGAAAACATTTACCATAAGGTCCAATGCCTTCTATAAATTTTAAGAATCATGTATTTGAAAACACCTCTTAAATATCTAACATGGTGTAGTTTGTTTAATCAGTAAACTTAAGCACAACCATATAAAATGTTTTTAGTTTCTTTCTACCAACAAGTTTAAAACATATGATACACAGATTCAGGTCACACAAATTAAAATGTATCTTTGATTGATTTTAGCAGCTTAAATTTATGGACAATCTTATCTATAAGCCATTTAAAATAAAACTCTTAATAAAATTTCCTATGTGGACATACAATATGTACACACATATAACATAGCATAATAGACCAATATAGCAATTTTAATAATAGCTTTTAAAATCTTTAACTCTTTTTGTAGATTGCCAATTGATTTGAATTGCTTTTTGTTTTTTGATTACTTTAACACATTGCTTTAACAGAGCATCAGAGTTTAATTCTATGTCAAAGAGAAATTGAGCTTCCTGTGATCTTTTGCTGTGAGGTTTCCTTCCTTTACCTTCTTTCATATTGGTGACCATGTTTCTGTGTTTCTGTGTGTAACACATCTTTAAGCATCTTTTGCAGGGCAGGATGAGTGGCAACAAATTCTTTCAGTTTCTGTTTGCTATGAAAAGTCTTTATTTCACCTTCATTCACAAATGAGAGCTTTGCAGGATATAATATTCTGGGCTGGCAGTTTTTCTCCCTTAGTACCTGGGCTATATCTCGCCATTCCCTTCTAGCTTGTAGGGTTTCTGATGAGAAGTCTGCTGTGAGTCTAATTGGAGATCCTCTGAGAGTAATCTGACGTTTCTCTCTTGCACCTTTTAGAATCTTTTCTTTATGTTTCACTGTGGTGAGTTTGATTACAATGTGTCGTGGTGAGGCTCTCTTTTGGTCATGTTTATTAGGGGTTCTATAAGCTTCCTGTACTAAGATGCCTCTGTCCTTCTCCAAACCTGGGAAATTTTCTGCTAGTATCTCACTGAAAATGCCTTCTAATCCTTTCTCCCTCTCCATGCCTTCAGGAACTCCTAGAACCCGAATATTAGGTTTTTTAATAGTATCCTGTAGATTCCCGACAATATTTTTTAGATTTCTAATTTCTTCTTCTTTTCTTTGGTTTGCCTGTTTCCTTTCCTGTTCTCTGTCTTCTAAGTCTGATATTCTCTCTTCTGCTTCGCCCATTCTGTTTTTAAGGCTCTCTAATGTGTTTGTCATTTGATCTATTGAGTTCTTCATTTCATTGTGGTTTTTTGTCACTATCACAGTTTCATGTTCTACTAGTTGTTTCATTTCATTTTGATTCCTCCTTAATATTTCATTTTCACGAGAGATATTTTCTATCTTGTCCACTAAGGATTTCTGTAGTTCAAGAATTTGTTTTTGAGAACTTCTTAATGTTCTTATCAATTTTTTGAGATCCGCTTCTTGCATTTCTTCTATCTCATCATCTTCATAATCTTGAATTGGGGTGTCTTTTTCATTTGGGGGCGTCATAGTGTCTTCCTTGTTCTTGTTACCTCGGTTTTTGCGTTTGTTGTATGGCATGTTGGAGATATTTGGTTTCTTCACTGTGGTGTTTTTTCTTGTTACACTATGGCTCTATATTAAGTGGACTGTCTGCTTTCGGTGGAGCCTTAGAGGCTTGGGATAAGTGTGGACTGAGAGCTGGGTTTGGTTCCTCAGGGTTGAGGGTGTGTCAAAGATGACACTCCCAGGTTAGGTGTGGTAAATCTCTCTCTCTTTTTTTGATTCAAAAGGGAAGTAATTCCGCACAGCTGAACGTAATTGGAGGTAGTTAGCAGGCAAATGACATACCCACAGGAGCCAGAGATCGGAAGCTCTTTCCCAAGGACCACAGAGGGAATCTCTGCTGCCCTCGGTGTGGGCTCCAATTCTCAATCTGTATTTTCTTACATCATACTGCAATTCCTTACATTCATTATTTTGAATTCTATTTTTGAAATGTCATAGATTTCTTTTAGATCAGGATATACCTCTTAAGATCTACTGTTTCATGTAACCATGTTTCCTGTGTGCCCATGTTGACATCTGTGCATCTGCTGTAATAGTTTCTTGTTCTTTATGGAACAGGGTTCATTAGAAAAGAGCTTACAGTTTAGATGGAATATAGGATTTCACTTGGCTTGTTGCTTTGTCTTTGATTCTAGGTGAACCCATAAATGCAAACTCTAAATTATTTCTTCTGCCTTAATCAATGTCAGCTGTGTGTAAAAGTTAATGCAGTGGTTTGTGCAATGCACAGTTCATAGGGATAGAAGTATGGCTTTGAGGTGAACTTGTGCTTCATAGAGTATTAATATTCAGTCCTCAGAGATTTGGGTATCAGTTACACTGAGGATTGTGATAGCTAGAATCTTTTCCTTGGTGATGAGGGAGACAAGGTTGGTTGTCCCCCTTATCCCATTGATAAACCTGAGTGATGCTGGAGCTTATGGCACCAACAGCTGTGGATATAGCACTATGTAATGTACATGTGACCTTCCCCAGTATCTTTTGGGAGAGTGCAACTGGTGCTGAGACTTATAATAGCAAAATGCCTAGTGCCAGGACGGAGATGTTAACTGAACCATGCTCCAGTCCCACAGGGTGACTACAAGACGTACAGAAGATTTTGCACTGGGAGTATGGGTCTAGAGAGGTAGAAGTAGGCAGGTTCTGCCTTAACTCCCACCAGGTAGATTTCAGTGAGTTTGAGTAAATTAGTACTGATTGATACAGTCCTGGTGTTACAGGATACAGTGGGGGTCATCACCCATATCTCTCAGAGTGGGAGCCAAGTGTTGGGAATGGTGACATCACGAGTGAGTGAAGTTACTGCAAAGATTGCAATGCCAACATCAACATCCATGGTCTAGAAGACAGATGGAATGGCCCCCAGTTCTCACATGGCATGCTAGGCTGATGCTGGTGATTATTCCTAGGGCTCCCACACCATGAGCTAAGAGGTGTGGTGGGGAACTTCCTTAGATTGGTTCTGGATTTTTAAGGGGTCCTGCTGGTGCTAGCCTCAAGACACTGCATGGACCCACCTGGATCATACTTAATGATGAGCACAGCTCTGAGACCTACTCCAAAATTCGCACAGTAGCTGAATGCAGGGGCCGTGCATTCTACAGTTACAACCAGCAACTGAATTTGGCACCTTGGGTGGGGTCAATATGGTTTCCTTTGTAGAGCAAAGTAGTCACTGAAACACCTGTCAGCTCCCCAGGCTGAACTTGAAGTCAATGGGGGACTGTGGAATTCTCCTTCAATTAAAGCTGTCAGTGGTAGGTAAGATGGTGTTTCCCAGCCAGCAGGTGGCTATGTATATACAGGGATGGATGCAGCAGTGTGGCTGTGCTTTTTTCTCACTATTCCATGGAGTCTCTATTCTCTTCTGTCATTTCACTACTGAAATGTTCTCTCAGGCTGTCCTCTGGGAACATGGTCCTTCTGTCATTTTTCTGTTATCTTTCTGTTATTTTTCTGAGGTCAGTGTGACTTCTCACTATTCAGGCATCTTGGATCCCTAGCACAATACTTTTTAAGGTGTTCTAAATTGGAAAATACTCAGTTAAACAGCAAGTTTTTCATATATAAAAGCATATTGTTTTCATTGAATTTAGAAATAAATTTAGTTTTTCTAAATAAGAAATGATTTTCTTCCACACTTTAAACAATTCTGTACATAATCCTCATGCCCAGGACCCTATGAGGCATTAGCAGCAAAGGATTCATATTAGCTAGTTACAGTGTAAACCCAGAGGCTCAGGAAAAGTTTTACTCATTTCCACAAAGACAGAAAGAAAAGGGAGTAGGTTCTGATAAGTTAAAGGTAAATGCAGAGAAAACTGAAATTCCAATGGCTATATCTATTACATGTAACTCTTTGACAAAATGGACTACCCAATCTATATATCAACTGAAGGAACAAGGTGGAAAGTAGAGCAGCATGGGAGAAATCCAGTAATAATAAGGAATAAGATGACTATGGGAGTGATATTAAAATGCTACAAGTTCAAATGATAGAAAGGCAGTAACACTGCCTTTCAGGATTTAATGAAAAGGAATCCAGACCCACTATTCATATACAAGGAAGATGTGATCAGAAGGAAAGGTGCAAATATACATTCCAGGATTGTCTGATAGAAACATACTGTATTCTCTCAAAAAGATTTAAGAAAAAAAAAAAAACAGAAGAAAATATACAAGAATATTTTACTGCTAATTTCCAAAAATATTATTTTACCTTTATGAGAAAATAGATGAGCACAGTAAATGAAAAAGTTGAACATACTCAAGTTGTAGTAAAATGCTAAAATGTATAACGGAATGTTTTCCTCCCTAGTCTTCCATGTGGTAACAATGCACAGGAGTGCTGCAGCGTTGTGAGAAATTTCAACTACATGCAAGGGTATCAGGTAAGAAATATTGTTCTGGCTGTGTGGATAAATTGAAGGAAAGTGAGAGGATGCATCCCAGATTGCATTTGAAAAGTTGAATCACCTGGATTTGGTGAATCAGTAAAGAGAGGAACAAAAAAATGGAAGTTTAGCCTGACATGACACTCAAGTTTGCCGTTTGAGCAATAAATGGTTCCGGCACATGTGAACTGAATTGCAAATACTTAGCAATATGCAGTATGCATTTATGTGTAATATTAATTCCATACTTTGTATAATGAGCACCTGGGAGACTTGTGATGGTTTTGTATTTAACAACTTTGGCATGTGTGATACACCCTCAGTGTTTAGGATCTCTCCTAGGGCTCTTGGTAATATTCA
Organism: Lepus europaeus; assembly: GCF_033115175.1. Taxonomy (NCBI): domain Eukaryota; kingdom Metazoa; phylum Chordata; class Mammalia; order Lagomorpha; family Leporidae; genus Lepus; species Lepus europaeus. The sequence continues at coordinate 127,497,860 of NC_084828.1, forward strand.
AGCATTTCAGTCAAAAGATAATCATTATAGGGGAGGGAATAGGAATTTCTAGGAAAATGGAATAAGTATGCCTGGTACTATAATCGTGGATATATGTCATTATATATGTTTCCAAACCTGTAGCACGTAGTACACCCAAAGTTAACCGCATTGAACACTATATTCTTTGGTGATAATGATGTTTCAATGTAGTTGTGTTACTTGTAAGAGATGTACCACCTTATATAGGATGTTGATGCGGGAAACTGTGCAAGTAAGGGGACTGGGCTGTTTTGGAAGATCTCTGTATATTCCACTCACTTTTGAATGAAACTAAGACTGTTCTAAAAATAAAAGGAAGAAGGGAGAGAGGCAGGGAGAGAGGGAGGGATAGAGAGAGGGAGGGGTAAGAGAGAGAGGGAGAGAAAGAGAGAGGGAGAGAAACAGAGAGAGAGAGTTTGGAGATGGTGCAAAGTGAATATACACAAAAGTCCTTAAGTCTAATATCTCAGATCTAAGTAAAGGGGTGAGGTGGTACGAGAACAGTGTGAAGTAGGAAATAGATTTTGATGTAATCCATGTTGGGGAAGAACAATGATTGTTGCACACTCATGACCATTCTAATATTCTGTTAGGGCATCAGAAAAAAACAGAATAGAGACAGGTTATGAAAAGAATCCTAGAGAGAAACTGAATGAACTGAATAATCTCAACATCTTTATTATCTTGGTGTGGATCTGTATCTGTTCCATGGAGACAAATCTAATTCCTGTTTCCAGGAAAAATTCAAGAGCTCATATGCTCTAACTACTCCATTCCAGGATTTTAGAGGTTTTTTTTTTTCCTTTTTTTCTTGTTGCAGTTCTCTCTTAGTCCCTCGAATATATTACATATAAGTTGGAACATACACATGAGTAGCAGATTTCCCACTTTGAATCTTTGTAGAATAATCTCCATGAATCAAAAAGTAATTACTCAACACATTTTTAGTAGAGTAACAATTATAGCCTAGGTCCTGTTCTTGGTGGGGAGAATATTCTAGCAAACAAAAGTTCTGCTCTTGTGGGATTTACATTCAGGTTAAGGAATAGAGAAAACAAGTATATGGCTAACAAATAAAATGGTATATGGCTAAGATTACAGTACATAAGTGCTCAGAAAAAGAACAAAGCAAGAGAAGAGGGATAGGGAGTTAACAGAGCAGGATTGCCATTTTTGATAGGAATGTAAAGGTTGCCTTTGTGAATGTAGGAATCCAGTGTGTATTGGGAGTAATAGGGCTCCAGGCAGAATGAAGAGTAGGGCCCGCTTGGTAAATTGAGGAATAGCAAGCAGACCAAAGGGGTTGAAATTTGGTAAAGAAAGCAAGTAGAAGGCACCCAGTGGTCAGTTCACCCGGTATCTTATAGGCTGTGCTAGTTACCTATTGCTGCATAACAAGGCATACGAAAATTTAGTGACTTAACACAGCAACGTCTTTAATGTTTCCCACAACTGTGTAGATTGACTGGGCTCCTTGATACACAGCAGTTACCCAGTAGTTTGATGGGAGTTTACGGTCTTGGATGTCTTCACTCACATGTCTGGGGCCTCAGCTTTGATGACTCTCTGTCCTGAGTTTCTTCGCATGGTGGCAGAAGTATTCCAAGAGAGTGTCAGCTAAGCTTCAGTCCATTTGAGATCTAGATTTAGAACTTGCACAAGATTCTTTCCAACACTTCTAACACCCAAAATAAGCCGCGTTGCCAGGCCAGATTTGGAAAGAGGCAATTCCTCTTGGTGTAATAATCCCCAATGCGTTTGGAACCATTGCTGTACTCTCAAGGTACAGCAAAGGCTTAGAGTTGTCTTGCAAGAGTCACAAGAAGCAATGGGATGATTATGAATGGGAAGACTCAAAATCAGATTTCTTTACCAAATATCACACTAGCTGTTACATGTGGAATAAACAAGACGAGTCAGGAGGCAGATGTTTACTAGCATTTCTTCTGTTATCCATTAAACCTGTCGAAAGAAGGTGGCACTTTATAATGTTTGTTTATTTAAAAGGTGCTGTGACAGAAAGGGAGAGACAAAGACAGAGAGTGAGAGAGAGAGAGAGAGAGAGAGAGGGAGGGAGGGAAGGAGAGAAAGAGAGAGAGAGAGAGAGAGAGAGAGAGAGAGAGAGAGAGAGAAATAGAGATTTTTCATCTCTTATGTCACTTTCCAAATGCCAACAGCTATACTTGGGCCAGACCAAAACCAAGTCTGGAGCTCCATGTAGGTCTCCTACATGGATGGTAGGAATCCAAGAACTTGGGTTATCATGAGCTGCAACCCAGGCACATTAAAGGAAGCTGGATTGGAAACATGGTGTAACTGGGACTCTAACAAGCCCCTCCCACTTGGGATGCAGATATCTATAGTGGTGGCCTAGCCTGCTGTGCTACAGAGCTCAAACCCTGACAGCTTTTTGACAGAGTTCCTATGGTCATAATCCATTCTTTCCCTCCTGGTTCAACTTGTGAAAAGTAGTTTGAATCAGTTATAACATAAAATAAATTTTCTTTTCTAAGAAAAGACAAGGACCTTTGTGTCATATTTTTTACTATATAGAAATTACATTACATTTTATTTACTAAAAGCAGACATTTGACCTAGTATTAGTTACAGTGCCACCTGTATTGGAGTACCTGGATTCAATGCCCCCTATAGCCCCTAACTTCAGCTTCCTGTCAGTGTGGACCCTTAGAGGCAGCAGGTGATGACTCAAATAGTTCTCAACTCCTATTGGAGATATTTGGATTTGATTTCCCTGCTCCTGGCTTCAGCCTCTGCCCATTCCTGGCCATTTCAGCCATTTGGAGAATGAATCAGCGGATGAGAACTCTCCATCTCTGTCAATCTCTATGTAACCATCTGCTTATTAAATAAATAAATTTAAAATTAATAAAGACAAATATATAAACCCTCCATGCTATACTGATTATTTGTCATTTAAAATAACAATACCACAATTATCTCAAACAAAGTATTTATATCATGCCTTCTTCCAAAGAGCTCCAAGCAGTATTGAAGTTCTCTGTGGTAGAAGAAGCCATTTAAATTATTAACTCTGGAAATCCTTGCAGTAGTGTGCACATTTCATGAGTGCATGCATTATGCATGGCACAGCTATTTATAGATTTCTAAGTTAAAATTACTGTCACATTCTGATTTCACCTTCACTTTTGTTGTTGTTGCTATCAAAGTAGTTTTCCAAATCCCAAGTGCAGGAAAGGAGATCATACACTGAGTGAGAAGGCTCACAGGTGAGCAGAGAGGGGAAGGTAGGATTCAGGCTCCCTGGACACTGCTCTCCCCTGCCCACAGGGGAATCTCAGTGATAAAGCCCCTTGGTAATCATCTGCTCTTGTTACTCCTTCAATGGGCAAGTAACTGAGGGCTGGAAGTGTGGCCAAGGCCCCACCCCAGAGGCCTATAGGTTGAATTGGCTGCAGTTTTGTTTGATTTTGCACGCAATGCATTTTACTTTCAGTTAAATTTAGTCTTCTGCATTCCAAAAATCAGGTGCTTTTACATGCATCTATATTTTATGATTCTCTTGAAAATTCAAAACTTAGAACACTCTTTTTCCCCCCATAGTTTTCCTTACCAGGTCTACCTTCTTCATTTCCAATTCCAGCTTGAACTTTCGTGACATTTTCTTGCAACCTCTGGGCCACGAAAGAATTACTAACAGAGACAGGGTGAGAAGCTCTAATCCTGTGTTCTTTCCAGAGCTTTCATGTTTGCCTTCCTTTGTGATTCTAGTGTTACTGATTTTTTTAGGCAATAAATATCCATTAAAATCCTGCTTTCTTCTCCAACTTGGATAAAAAAAGAGTTGTGGATAGTGCATTTTAATAAAGTCAATTCCTATCCCTTTGATAAAAAAAAATCCTATGACTCACCAAATGAAAAGGGGAAGAGTCACTTCAGAGTGGGGGCCATGGGAGTTCATCAACTGACAATGAAGCAGCAGAGGGAGCCCGGTCCCCTCACTGAGGGTCACAGTGACAGGGACTCTCACTGAAAGAAGCCATTGAGAAACTCATAATTATCATATCTTCTGCATTCTCATTTGAGATTCTACTCATTGAAAATCTCCACATCATTTGGCCTTTTATTAATAAGCTATTAATAAAAAACAAATGTGTGCCTTCTGCAGGCAGAGGTGAGTTACGACTGCTCTGGAGTATGATTTCTGCTGCCATGCAACAAAACTAAACAAATAAAAGCTACCCACACAGAGTCTCAGCTGGCTTCTGAAATATGCATTCTATTTGACAAATTTAGCTAAAGCACTGTGCTCATTAAGGGATTCATTGTTAACTTCAAAATACGTCTGTTTTGAAAAATGGACAGAACTCCATAATATGGTTTCATGCACCTAGATTTGTTTACATTGAGGACTTGCCATGTTTTTATTTTATAAGTTTCTGGATTTGAGTCAAATTGCCTATATTTCCTTGCCACAGCCACTCTGCATAAAACAGAATGGTTGGTATTTTAACTTTTACATCTTTAGTTGGGGCTTATGTTAAATAAAGGGAGACTGCATGGAGAGGGAGTGTACAGAATAGCGTACCCCATAACCAAATTAACTAGTTGTGAATCTCTTAAACTGACACACACAGGTGACATGAGCAATACCGACACAAAATTGGCAGAATGATTGTCTCTACCCTTTTCCAGGTAACCCACTAACTCAGGAATCATTAGAGCTATATTATTGACCAATAAGAGTAGCAAGTGTTGTATGAGTTGTTGTAAATATGTACCATAGCAAAAATGTTACTTGAATGAAATGTATATCTATAAATGATATTAAACTTAAAATACTGTCAATCATTGCTTGTCCTGCTACCGTTGAAATATTAGGAAACCCTAGGTTACTTTGTGAACATGAGTCTCAGAGGATGTCTAAGATACCTTTGGACAATTATTTTTCCATTATAGAGCTAAATTCTCCTTGGCGTATAGTCAAACTATGTTGCCCTGGAGACCTTAACCTGAGCATTCCTTGCTTTTTACATTTTCTGGTAAATTATGAAGCTTATAATCCATTTTTGTGTTGAGTTATCTGACCTCTTTCTCTAAGATATAGGTTATTAATTAAGTTTATATGTGATCAGTAGCATTATTATTGCAACTCCTCTAACAACTCCTAAGTTATCTTTGAGCACATAAAATGTTAATGAGTATGAAAAATTGAATGAGATCAAATTCATTTAAAGTAAGATGCTCTTATGATATTAAAACCCTCTTAAATGAGGCTCTCTGTGCTTTTGAAAGCTATTCTCCACTTAATGCCCTGCGCCAGCCAAACTGCTCTCGCCTGAACATGGCTTCACCTTTCATGCTTTCTTAGACTGCACCCAAATTCCCACTCCATCATCTTTATTAACTTGAACTCATCTGGTAAGATGTGCTTTATGTCCCCCACACTTTATTAATGAGCTTATCTCTGAAGAGTTGAACTAATATTTAAAGAGCCCTTCTAAACTCTTGGAGTCCAAAGATGGTGGCTCACAGAAGTTCCTGTACTAATGGAGCTTGCAGTCCAGGGGAAGAGAAAGGGACCACATTGTCAACTCATTTGGTGCTTTGACACTGAATGCTCAGAAGGGCTGTGGTACTCAAAGATAGAGCACAGACACCAATGGCCAGGAAAGCAACGGCGAAGCTAGATGATGCAACGTCTCTGGAGAAGGGACATGGCCATAGTCACAGCCCAATGAAGGAGGCTCCAGCCTTGCATGGGACTGAGAATGGGGGTTCTCCAGAGAAAGTACAAACCCAATGTGAGAGGGAACAGTGGTATTTCAGCCAGAGAGGTGAGCGCCAAGAAGAGCTCATGGAATCCATTGTGCTTTGTGACAGGTTTCAATTTCTCCTTGGCCAGCAGGGAGCACAGCAGTGACAAGAGACCACCCATGAGATCTCTTGCAACCTCAACTGCACATCGCTGCTCTCTTCTACCTAGCGTACTTCCAAAGACTAACCTGTATAGTATATTGCTCTTATATCCAAACTGTGTCCTCCAGAAGGGACTACGTGCATGACAAGTACTCAAAAAAGCCTTATCAGGCTACACTATTTCCTTTCTAAAGAATGTTCTGGGAGGGCAGACACCACATCTTACTTGCTGTGTAAGCCCTGCAGTGCTGGGTATTGCAGATATTTAGTGAACGGACGGATGAAAGCTATGGGGCCCCAATTCCAGTCTGTGACTTCTTCATTTCAGCAGCCCCAAGGCAAAAGTTAATGACCTGAGTGAAAATGGCTTTTCTTTCATTTTTTTATATAAAAATACTAACTGAAAATCTGAGATACCACTACCTATACATTATTGAATTCTGCCCTCGTGGATTTTATATTACCCCTTTCTCTTGCTTTTCTACTTTTATCCCTATAGTTAAAAATGCCTAGGAACATTAGAAGATATGCCTCCCACATCATGGGAAATAATTTGAAAGGACCTGGGAAGTTGCTCAAAAATGTAATAGTTCTTTATATTATTTTTGTTTTTATGGTTGCTGAAAAGATATTTGGTGTAGTGATGAGAACACAGAGTTCCATTATAGGCTGAATGTTAGTTTAGCTCCAAAATTCCTTCTTGAAATCCTAACACCCAGTAGGAAGTGATGTCTAAAGATGAGACCCCTGGAAGGTAAGTGGGTCATGGAAGTGAAATGCAAGAGTCTCTCCTCCCCCCCTTCAATTGACCTCCTCTTCTTCCCTTCCTCCTTCCTTCTTTCAGTCCTCCTTTCTCTATCTCTCTGTCTCTTTCCCTCTCTGTGTGTGTCCCCTTCTTCCTTTCCATTCCTTTCTTCCTCTATCTCTCAACTCTGTCTTTTTCTTCCCCCAATCCCCATCCACTTGAGGTTACAATGAGAAGATAACCATCAGTAAGAGGGGCCCTTACCAGTCACAAAATCCCACAGTACCTTGACCTTGGAACTCCCAATCTCCAGACTGTGAGAAATGAAAGTTTGCCACTTAAGCCACCCAGTCAGTAACATTTTGGCCTCCTGAACCAATTAAGACAAGATTCACATCAGACATACTGGATTAGAATCTTCATTCTGCCATGAATATGCACCCATATTCCTGTACACTCTACCTTTCTTCTTTAACTCTGTTTATCCAGCAGTAAGACTGAGCTCATGGGAATACAACAAAGTGTTTGTTAGATGTTCAGTAGATGCTAGTTTCCCATCTATTTATTTTTTTTTTGTTTTTTTTTTTTGTTTTGTTTTTAAATTTTTTTTTTAGTTTTTTTTTATTAAACTTTTATTTAATGAATATAAATTTCCAAAGTATAGCTTATGGGTTACAATGGCTTCTCCCCTCCCACAACCTCCCTCCCGCCCACAACCCTCCCCCTCCCGCTCCCTTTCCCCTTCCATTCATGTAAAGATTCATTTTCAATTCTCTTTGTATACAGAAGATCAATTTAGTATATATTAGGTAAAGATTTCAACATTTTGCCCATATAGCAATATCAAGTGAAAAAACTACCATTGGATTACTAATTATAGCATTAAATAGCAATGTACAGCACATTAAAGACAGAGATCCTACATAATTTTTTTTTTCAAAATAATTAATTTTCTATGCATTTCCATTTTAACACCAGGTTGTTTTTTTTTTTTCATTTCCAATTCTCTTTATATACAGAAGATCACTTCAGTATATAATTAGCAAAGACCTCATCAGTCTGCGCCCACACAGAAACGCAAAGTATAAAAATACTGTTTCAGTACCAGTCATAGCATCACTTGGCTTTAGACGACACATTAGGGACAGATCCCGCATGGGGTGTAAGTACACAGTGACTCCTGTTGCTGACTTAACAATTTGACACTCCTGTTCATGGCGTCAGTAATCTCCCTAGGCTCTAGTCATAGCCATCTATTTATTTTTTACATTAATCTTTATTTCTTCATGGAAGTAGATTGGGAGGTTTTGTAGTTAAGCCATTTGAGGCCTTTTCCAGTTTCAGGATCTTAAACTACATAGTGTACAAAGGGAAAACACAGGCACCAATGATCCAAGCAAATAGCTAACAGTAATAGATATTTTATTACTTTTTAATTATTTGTTGTGTTAAATGTCTTAAAATATGCTTGAGGGAGGTATTAATCATCTCCATTTTACAGATGAGAAAATTGAGGCCCAGAAAGCTAACTTGTCACAAGTTATATACCTTAATGATCAGGCTGGAATTTGATGATATTTTCAATTTAGAAGTCTATGTCACTCTCAAAACCATAAAATCGTGATGCTGTGTCAATTGTGAAGAAATTAAATTCTGTCACATATGCTTTAATCTACTGCTACTGATTTTAGAAAGGTAAAAGGCAGAGAACTCTTTTAAGAGCCCAAGAAATACCATTAAGAACAAACATCAAGAAGCATTGTGCCACAATAGTTATTCTAAGAGGCACAAATTGTAACAATTTTTGTAGGCTGAACTCTAGCCAAGAAAACATCTTGAGCAATTGAGCTGAAGGCCTTGGGTACAGCAATGACTCAGTCAAAACATTAGCTTAGGCCCTAGATGTACTTCTCAGGAAATAAACATTCAATTGGCTTTTCATGTGATACTTATGTCCCAAATACTTCTTGCTCTCTGTGTTTTAAAATACAACACATAGAATTCATCATAGTATATATAATTTCAAACTTCTAACTCATCACTATCTTTCCTAGTCTCACATGATGATGATCTAGAGCTGAGATGGGCCCAATCCTTTATAAATTTACAGAGAAAATTGAATTAAAAGGATGCCCTTCGTGTTTTTCAAGAATCCTGCTCCGTGGTGAGAACTCCAATTGTCCAGACCCTGACACTACTCCGAATTTCCATTCTAGAGCATCGCTATATGTAAGTTCATGACCTCAAAACCTCAGTCAAGTGTTTCTCTTTCCATCACGGTCCATGCCTCATGATTACTATCTGCTCTAAGATGTTCCAAACTGGGCTACGTCAGGAGAAAGCGATTTATCTTTGAATGAATACAATTCACTTGTGGTGTGAATAGTAGACAGAAACCCATGGGTTTTCTCTAAGCATATTTGCAGTCATAGGAGAAAAACCACAGAAGAGTGAGAGATGGTGTATCAGTTGTCCCTGGAGTAGAAAAAAATATGTATGTAAGAGTTGTGGGAAGGAAATGCTTTTGGGGAGATTCCAAGTTGGTTGATTAGGGAACGACACACTATACTAGGCTAGGGATAAACAGTATATACACACACACACACACACACACACACACACACACATATATATATATATATATATATATATATATATATGTACACCTTTAGAGGAGAATTGGAAAGAAAAACCTACAAGAAAGAAAAACCTATAAGAGGAAGAGGAATGCCATGGACCTCTGTGGAGGGTGCGGACACACAGCACGAACATGAACACAATGCACAGCTACAGCAGCCAGGAGCTGGAGCTGATGGCAGCTTGGAGATGGAGGTGAGACCAGACTGCAGCAACCTATGAGCAGAGCATGAGTCTGGACTAGAGCCCTGGGGGCTAGCAGTTGCTAGCAGTTGTATGTTTACCCAGTGGAAGTAGAGGGGGCACGTTTATCTTGCCCCAACTTCCCCACAACAGTGTCTGCTGCCTGGCTGAGAAAGGCAGGCACCATTGTGGGTTTGGCCAGGAGCTGCAGAATTCTTTGTGCACAAGCACGGCAATTGGATTAGATAGGGCACCGTCTTTTCATCAGTACTGGTTGCAGTGGCAGGGGAAGAGCCACATTCAGCCAGTGACTTGTGTACATGTGTGAGCCAGAGATTCTAGTGCAGGGAACAATCTGCGGTCTCCATTGACTGTGAGCCTGGCTGGGAGGTGGCTGGGCAACCAGGGAGGACAGTGACACATATGAGCCTCCCAGTAACAGCTCTGTTGACTGGACAGGCTGCAGGGCAGAGAGAAAACTCTATACCCAGCAACTGTGGAAGCCTTGTGTGCTTAGACTATGGGGAATCAGTGGTTACAACAAAGGCGCAGGTTGTAGCTGGTTCTCTGGGCAATCGGTGGAGGTGCTTCCACATGCTTGTGGCTCCTTGGTTGCCTAGAGCAGGTCATTGCAGAAGGAAATGTGCTCACAGTGAGGACTGCACAGATCATTTGTATAGTTCATACAGTGGCATGGAACATAATAGACACTAACAACCAGCCATTCAGAACTCCCACTCCCAACTTGGGTGTTACCCTGGATATTTGCCCCACCCTGATGCATTGACAAGAGCTCCCTGGCCACATCCACCACACACCTCTTGGTATTCACTGAAAGTACGTATATTCCACTAATCCACAGAGGCATAGCTCAAAGATAAAAGCCACTAGAGGAAAAAAATCAACTCCACAAATGCTTAAAAATAAATGCAGAATTTCAAGTAACAACAATAAGGAAGACAACTGATCCCCCCAAAGGAACACAGCAACATTTCAATATTAGAATGTGAATATGAAGAGGCTGAGGATATGCTGGAAATGGAATTCAAAAACTTAATCATATGATTACTCAAAAGCAATCAGAAGCAAATTCATGAATTAAAGAAAACCTTACATGACATGAATAAAAATGTTTTCCATGAAATTGAGATTTTAAGGAGAAATCAAAATGAAATATTAGAAATGAAGAATTCAATAGATCAAATAAAAAATGCAATGGAAAGCCTTAATAGCAGAGTGATGATGCAGAAGAAAGAATATCCGAACCAGAACACAAATCTTTGGAAATCTTACAGTCAGACAAAAAAGAAAAACAAAAACAAAAAACAAACAAACAAATAAATAAAACAGGAAGAAAATAGAAAACTTAAAAACTGTGTTGGAGATTTATGGGATACTATCAAACAACCCAAATATGTATCTTATGAGTTCCTGGAGGTATGAAAAGAAAGAATTAGTGAAATAATTATGGAAAACTTTCCCAATTTGGGGAAAGAAGGGGACATCCAAGTATAAAAACACATAGAACTCCTAACAGACATGATCAAAAAAGATCTTTACCATGATACATTGTAGTCAAACTGTCCTCAGTAAAACATAAATAAAAGATTCTCAAATGTGCACAAGAACAACACCAGATCACTTTCAAAGGATCTCAATTAGACTCACAGCTGACTTCTAATCAGAAACCCTATAGGCTAAAAGAGAATGGTAAGATATTATTCCAAGTCATAAGAGAAAAAAACTGTCAACCCAGAGTACTGTACCCTGAAAAACTCTCATTTAAAGTGATGGTGAAATAAATAAAATAAAGAAATTGAAAGAATTTGTTGCCACTCATCCACCCTTACAAAAGATACTTAAGGATGTGCTACACACAGAAACACAGAATGATAGCCATCATTACAAGAGAATGTGAAGGCAGAAATTCCTCCAGTAAAAGTTCAAAAACATTCAGAGTAAACAATAGGAATATTTATAGGAAAAGACCAGGGCCAAGTCATTACTTATCAATAGTCACCTTGAATGTAAATTAGCTCAACTCTCCAGTAATGAGATACAGACTGAATCTTGTAAATATTCTACTCCTGTGAATTTATGCAAAACAAAAGAAATCAGTTAAATCATTAAAATATGAAAGTGTTATCTATACCCCCTGTTAATCTAGCATAATTCACAATTGCTAATACACACACACACACACACATACTAAGGAATACTTCTTAACTGTTGAAAAAAAAAGAAATACTGTGTTTTTGCAACAGGACTGATGCAACTGGAAACCATTATAATTGTTGAAATAAACCAGCACCAAAGAAATAGCATATGTTTTTCCTGATCCAAGGTAACTAACAGAGTACCTGATTAGAGTGAAATAGACATTTTGAGGCTCAATTGTTCACAGCCCTTGCTCTTCAGTTGAGGAACAGTGTTAGTTTTTTTTTTTTTTTTTTTCATACTATTTGTTGAACTCTTACTTAGTTAGGGCTAACAATATGATCACTAAGTAAACTTAAAATATATCTGTGAGAATTAAGAATGGGAATGTAAGAGAGAGGAGGAGGCAGGATTGGAGCATGGGTGAGAGGGAGGGTAATGGGGAAAGTGTCACTATGTTCCTAAATCTATCTATCTATCTATCTATCTATCTATCTGATATACATGAAATATATATATATATATGTATATGTATATATGATATACATGAAACTTGAATAATTTAAACAACAGTTAAATAAACATAGCTGTGGGATATTCCATGAGTACATTCTGTATTATAAGGAGGAAGGCATGAGGCAGAAACTACTGATGCAGGTTTTTTTACTAACTTTGGGTGTGAGGGAGGAGGGGTGAGGAATAGATCTGGACATCTGAGAACTGTGGATCAGTGATCCCATTGTTACTAATCCCAACGGGGAAAAATGTATATATATATATATATATATATATACACACACACACATATATATATATATATATATATTTTAAACAGCTGCTTGGTATAGACATCCAACTATAATATACTAATAGCAATGCTTAGGTTTCTGTTTCTCTAACTACAATAGGGAAAAGCACTTCTCCAGTGTTCCAAGTAACTATCTTCCCAAGGAAGCATAGCAGAGCTAGGAAAGGAATCTTTCCAGCAGATAAGCAGGGCTCTACTTCAGTGTGCTACCCAGTTTCCATTCCTCATATTTCCCTCTGACATGTTACCTTCCAAGTTTCAAATTCTGCTTACTACCCAGCCAACAAAGCCAGCTTTTCAGTATGTTTGCCTTCATCCTATATCCACCCCGTTAGTTAGGGCCCCATCATAGAAACTGTTTTCTCAGGTACTACAGAGAGCTTTCTTGTCAGATCCAGAATCCTAAAATACCTCACTTTGAAGGCACTGAAAATAAGAACTCCAGGGCAGTTTTATAGCAAGGACACTAGAAAATGCTTCTCACAGCTCTGCTGGACGCCAGGAAACAGCTAACAGAGTCATCATTTTACCCCAACTCTATGTCTCCTTTTTAAGTCTCCTGCAAATTAAAATATTAAACAGTATAGAGAAAAATAAAAATTAAAAAAATACCTTACTGTCTTCTAAGTGCTTCTAAACTGCATAGCATGTCATGCACTTTGTCTCCGCTAATTTAGGGCATCTATTGCCTCCACCTCCTCTCCCCCATGCCCTGGCTCTCCGCGAGCTCTGACAGACAGTCATTCACAGGGCCTTTCATGACGACTTTGGCTTCTGGTTGCAGAAAAGTGTTTTCTGTTGCAGGATTCCTTTACATTCTAACTGACAAGGTTTCAGTCTCAGGGTCTTTGCTTTCTGTTATGGTGTCTGTTGAAATTAACAGTGAGCTCACTTGTGCTTCTCACCAAGGGTCACATTCTCATCTGGTAACTTGCCCTGGGTGGGCAAAAACTGTGTTGCAATAAAAGTCATGGCCTTTAGTGCCCTGTCTTTTGTAGGAGAATATCAGAATCTCCTTTATGCCTGAAAATTATTTCATTGTTCTAAGTTTAAGAACATGAACTTTTCCTCACTTTAACATTATCTTCCTTTCTATTTTTTTTTCTTACTGCTAAATTGAAAATTCTATGTGAAGGTACAAGGCTATTAACTGCTAAACATATGTGATTTCTTTAAAAGACAGCTCGTCGTGTAGTTAGTTGTGTGGTGATCTGGTTTACCCCATCCATTGTAAATTGGGAATTATTATGGATTCAGTCAGATGATTTTGATTTGGTCTAGTGAACTACTGACTAGATGAAATTCCTTCTATTATAATAATTTGTGCTGACCTATTAGGGTGGGCTGCACAAAGCAAGAAGATGCATCAGAGCAGAGCCCTGGGTAATTTGTGGCGCTGCCAGAGTAGAGAGTTGTGGGTACAAAGGGACCGGTGGATAGTCATGTGAGTAAATCCATGGCCTTTGCAAGTACAGACACTTGTGAGACTTCCAGTCCTACCACTGCCTAAACCCACCCTGTACCTCAAATGTATAACTTGACCTTTTGAAAATGAGCAGGGCAGTTTCAAAATTAATGGAAGACATTTCCTATGTTCATTTTTTAAAATTTTCAATAAAAAAGGTATTAAACCTAGAAACATTTTGGAATTTTAACGCTTTTTAAAATAATTTCATATTTAAATTCCATGTTTGCTAAATTATGTTGTTATATTAGACATATTTCTATTAATGTTTTTGAGATATTATTTTTAATTAATTTTCTATTACTATTCTGAGACATATTTTTATAGTGACCCATTTGTAATGTTTTGTTTGAAAGGAGTCATTTTCTTTCCCTGCATGGGTTAATCTGTCAGTTTGATGAATATAGACATAACAACATAGATCATGTCTAGAGCACAGCTCACAGTTCTGTGTGTTCATGGTCATCAGAAACCATTTTCCTTTTATTCCTGAGCAAAAAGTTTATTAGTGAGCTCTTCATTACAAAAACAAAATGCCTAAGATAATCTTCTTGTAAAGGAAGGAGATTTATTTTGGCTCATGGTTTTGGATGTTCACAGTTCATGTTTGAGGAAACAGACTGCCGCCACTGACATCCACAGTCCTCCTTATATGGCTGAAACCATGGGGCTTTCAAGTAAGTTTAATCTTTTGTAAAAAAGGAGTAGTCAATGAAACATAAATGAAATCATTTGAAAAGCAAAGTTACAGAGGAAGACACACACGTGCAGCAGAAAAGAGAGAGAGAAAGAGTGAGAGAATCTTTCAGAATCACTCCCCAAATGGCCACAACAGCTGGGGCTGGGCAAGTCTGAAACTATGAACCTGGAAATTCAGCTGGATTTCTCACATGTGTTGCAGGGGCCAAAGTATTTGGGCCATCTTCCACTGCTTTCCCAGGTACATTAGCCGGGGGCTGAATTTGAAATGGAGAAGTCAGGACTTGAACCAGAGTATTGCAGTTGACAGCTTAACCCGCTGAGCCAGAACACCAGCCCTGTTATAGATTTCTTCTGGGTGAATTTCTATTTGTTCTAGTTATCTTCAAATCTTGCAATCAGGAAATTACCAGGTTTAGGCAGGTTTGATGAGCCAAGAGAACAAAAATAATTATTTCCTCAAAACATCGAATCTTCTGTAGTTTATTTGGAGCATTCAGGGGGCCTATTTTTAAAGGCTTTGTTTTGTGTATGCATTACATTATGTTGCATCACACTTCTATGGTTTTTTCCTGCTTAGTGACCATAGCTTTGTTTTGGGAGAAATCTCTCTACTCATTTCTCAGTCAATGTATCTAGGTGAGCTGGTCTGTGCTGGTACCCAGCCCAACCTTGATTGGGATAAATGTTCATGAAGTCTGGCCATTCAGTGTGCCCCTCCAATCATAGTGACTGGTTTGTCAAGAGCCAAGGATCCTGGTATATGCAGCAGTGTGCACTGGGAGATTTCTGTTGGCTCTACTGGGCTGGAAGTGTTCTCTATTGCTTGTGGGTAAGTCTGCAGCTCCTAGGGACTGCCATGCTCAAAGTGCTTGTCCAAAGGAAAGGCAGTACAGAAGACACAGTACTGAAACATCGCTAGAGAGAGATAGAACCCTGATGACCAAGTCTGCACCTTGCCTGAGACTGAGGTTTTCCTTTTTTAATGTTCTCTAGCCATTTTGAATCAGGTACTCATAACAGGCAAGTGAAAGGATCTCATTAAATAATTATAATATAAAGATTGAAAGACATACAAGCATATATTATATTAAGCCATCCTACTACAAATGTTATAATAAGGCTTCTCAGTGTTTACATCAATATTTTAACTTTTGGAAAATAACCTCTCCAATGGAGATGGGAAAATTTAGAAAGGCTGCTCCAATACAAGTTTTCTTTAGATAAATTATTTTTATGTCAACCCTCAAATCTGTCCTATTCTAATTTTTGAGAGTATCGTTTCTTCTTCTCTAGAACTTTTGCACTGATTTATCTATGAATTTACTGATTCTTTAAAAAAAATCTACAGTGCATCACATGTTTATAACCCACAATTATATAGCCATTGATCTGGGTAGTAATTCAAATCTCTCTGAATAAATGCAGAAACTATAAAAGATTTTTGTCAAAAGAAGTTCACAATAAGTTCACAGAGAAATATCAACTAAAGCAAAAATTGCATTTTTAATATCCTGGATGCACTCCAACATCCAGCACATCACTGAAGAAATGAAAACAAAACAAACCAAAAACATCTCTTTTGAGTGTTCCAAAAAGCTTAATAGCATTCATCCAGATTCATTTCGTTCAAACAAAAAGTTGACTGTTGGCATAAATTTAACAAAGATTTTACTTTATTTATCATTTAGAGGTTCATCAAAAGAATATAACCATACAGAAATCATTACATATTTCTCTTATCTGTTTTATGAATCCTAAAGATGCATATAAAAGGAATAATACTACTTTGAGTTTATTTGCTGTAAGAACTTCTAGTGTTTTTGGAAAATAACTAATAAATTAAATGTGCTTAACATTCTACTCTAGCAGTTGGTGACGTGACATAGCTGTTAAGCTGCCATTTTGGATGCCCACATTGCCTAACCAAGTGCCTGAGTTCGGCTGCCAGCTGTGCTTCTGCTGCAGTGCATAAAGGAGGCCATAGTTGATGGCTCAAGTACTTGGAACCCTGCACCCTAAATGAGAGACTAGATGAGGGTCCTGACTATTGGTATCCACCTGGCCAAGTCATCGCTATAGTGGGCATTTTGGTATGGAAGCTGCAGACATAAAAATCTTACTCTTCTCCCACTCTAGTTCTCACTCTTACTCTGCCTTTCAAAAAAAATAAAACTTTTTAAAAATGATAAATTACAAAATTACAAAATGAATTCTACTTTAGGTATAAAGTAAATGTATCAGAAAAGTTGGTTGAATATTTTTTTTAATTTATTTGACAGAGTTATAGACAGTGAGGGAGAGAGACAGAGAGAAGGTCTTACTTCCATTGGTTCACCCCCAAAATGGCCGCTACAGCCGGAGCTACGCCCATCTGAAGCCAGGAGCCAGGTGCTTCCTCCTGGTCTCCCATGTGAGTAGAGGGGCCCAAGCACTTGGGCCATCCTCCAGTTGTCTATCTTCCTGAGGAACAGTGGTCTGCTTACATTTTACTTGTACCACTTGTCATTGCAAGCAACGGTAAGCCTGTGATTATAAAGTAAATTGAAAGTATGTTATCTCAAAAGATTAAAAGAAAAAAAGGAAGAAGGAGGGAGGGAGGAGAGATAATTATATTCTGTGAATCACACCTGTGATATTAATAAAAATTATAAAAATAAAAAAATTCAAAAAACCATCATAATATTAAAAATATTGCATCATAGTTTCAAGAAATCAGTTTTTTTTTAATTTTAAAATTATGTTCCATATTTTGTATTTTAGATGCAAATTTATCTCCTTATACTTCATTCTTCATATTTAAAAATATTCAACCAGGGGCCAGTGCTGTGGCTCACTTGGTTAATCCTCTGCCTGTGGTGCCAGCATTCCATATGGGCGCCAGGTTCTGGTCCCAGCTGCTCCTCTTCCAGTCCAGCTCTCTGCTGTGGCCCAGGAGTGCAGTGGAGGATGGCCCACTTCACATAAATTTCTAATTCCTACTTCTTTTTTTTTTTGACAGGCAGAGTGGACAGTGAGATAGAGAGACAGAAAGAAAGGTCTTCCTTTCGTTGGTTCACCTCCCAAATGGCCGCTATGGTCGGCACTCTACATCGATCCAAAGCCAGGATCCAGGTGCTTCCTCTTGGTCTCCCATGTGGGTAAAGGGCCCAAGCACTAGGGCCATCCTCCACTGCCTTCCAGGGCCACAGCAGAGAGCTGGCCTGGAAGAGGAACAACCGGGACAGAATCCAGCGCCTCAACCGGGACTAGAACCTGGGGTACCCACACCACGGGCGGAGGATTAGCCTAGTGAGCTGTGGCGATGGCCAAATTCCTACCTCTAAATATAGTACAAGAAAATTGTCTGTGTATTGAGACCTTGATTTTTATGAGTCACTTTCTGGCATAGGCATGAATACTCTCAGGCAACAGTTTTGCAGGGAATTCGTGGGGAAAAGTGTGTAGGAGTGGGAAGAATGCTGTCATTTGGAGAAGTGTTCATTATGTTACAATTAATATGATAATTCTGAGATGATTTAATATTAGGAAATATTTTAGGTGAAGAAGGAAAGTAAAGGAAGGGGCAATGGAATAAAGAGAAAGGAAGAGGTGTTTCTGAGTTAGAATATATTATATATCTCTTCTTGGGAAGTAAAGAGAAACATAGCAAATTGTCTTTGTTACTACCCTGTTAGCTTGCAGTCCATCAAATAAATGCACATGAGGCATTCATAATGAAACAGAAAACTTGCAGGAAGGTTTGCTACAGGAGAGCAGCAAAGTGACACTGCATCAGGACACCCTCTCTCCATTAGGGGGACTGACATCCTATTTTTCTTTCATTTCTGCCAGAGGAAGAATTTCTGTATAAAGACTATATATCATAAAAGATTTGGTTTTGTGTCATTTATTATTGTCTTTTATAATAATGAGTAATTGATAAAAACAGAAACCATATTGAATCTCTTGCAATAAATCACATTCATGATGTTAGCCTTAAGTCTGAATTTAGGCAAACATAGCTTTGATTCTGGAGACCAACGGTCTTTATTTTTCCCTTCATTTATGATGTAACAGTGCCCTCCATTGCTGAGTGTCTCACATTCTCCTCCTCATACAGTCTATTGTGTCAGTCTCTTGGACATTTACAAAACCCCCAGGTCAACTCTGACATTTTCATGTGTAGTTCAATCCAGAAAACTTTGGTCTCCCACTCAACCTGACAACTGGAAAGTTTGGGGTGAGAAATGCCTAGGGTAAGAGCACAGAAGAATGCTACAAGATGTCATTGCTTGTTCATGATGATTCTAGCTGAGTTTCCATATCTGTGGTTCCACATTCATAGATTCAAGCAAACCTGGATCAAAAATACTTGAAAAAATGCATCCATATTAAACATGTGCATTCTTCCCTTGTCGTTGTTCCCTAAACAATACATTATAACAACAATTTCCTTAGCCTTTATTTTGTATTGGACATTATAAGTAATAGGTTTTATTACTTATACTTACTCCATGTTTTATTAAATGTTACTCCATGTTTTATTAAAAAAAAAAAAAACCTTGAGCATCCATGGATTTATATGTTTTCTGGGTTCTGAAACCAAACTTCCACGGATACCGAGATACGACTGTACCTGTAAAACAACATCTGAATATTTCTCGGATATTCCTACATTTATTTCCTTTTCAATTTTCCCCAAAACTGGAGAAAACATGGTATTGACACCATTTTCTTCTAAACTGATAAAAATAAGACTTCTGGGCTTGATGTGGCACAGTAGACTAAGTCTCTGTTTGTGATGCCTGCATCCCATATCGGAGTGCCAGTTAGAGTTTTGGTTACTCCAGTTCCTTTCCAGCTCCCTGCAATTGTGCCTGGAATATAGCAGGTGACCGCTAAAATACTTGATTCCCTGCCCACTCACATGGGAAGCCAGGATAGCATGGCTTTGGTCTCACCCATCCCTGGATATTCGGCTGTTTGAGAGTGAACCAGTGGAATGATCTGTGTGTGTGTGCCCCCCTCTTCTTCTGCTTTTCAAGTAAATATTTTTTTATTATTATTTGACAGGTAGAGTTAGACAGTGAGAGAAAGACAGAGAGAATAGTCTTCCTTCCATTGGTTCATCCCCAAATGGCCACTACGGCCGGCACTGCACTGATCCAAAGCCAGGAGTTGGGTGCTTCCTCCCGGTCTCCCATGCATGTGCAGGGCCCAAGCATTTGGGCCATCCTCCACTGCTTTCTCAGGGCACAGCAGAGAGCTGGACTGGAAGAGGAGCAACTGGGACTAGAACCGATGCCCATATGGGATGCTGGCGCCACAGGCGGATTATTAACCAAGTGAGTCACAGTGCTGGCCTCAAGTAAATAAATCTTAAAAAAAATTTGCAGTAAATTTTTAATGATGATACATTTTGTACAATCCCCTATTCTTTAATGACAATTATTCAAGAAAAATATATACTTACTATCTTTTGTTATGGTAAAGTTATGCCACAGTTAAACAGCAGGTGAACATTTGCCAAGTGAAAGGAATAAAGAAGGCATCACCTGGATTGAGCAGTATGACTTAATGTTAAATATTATTGACACAAGTTACAACCTCTCAGATATCATGCCTAGTTAAACAAAGTCATGATTAGTGTAATGCATTTTGTTGCATCCTGAAGAATGTAAGCTTTTCAATGTGCTGCTCTACCTTACTTTCTTAATAAAATTGTATTTCAAATTAAGAATGCACTACATTTTGTAACACACAAAGAATTACCTCCGTTGCTAAACACATAGTTCAGAATTCTTAAGGAAAATAACCTGACACATGCACAGTTCTATTTTGCTTCTTTTAAGCAGACATACGTATTCATTTTTCTTTTCCTCTACTTTATAAAATTATTTGTAAAAAAGAAGCCTCTAAATTCCATAACTATCACCTTTGAATTTCCAATAGACAAGAAATGAATTTTACTGTTTCCTCAGGGATTTATGTTGGCATTTCTACACTGTTGCAGAAAGTGGGGGTGGGATGGTGGGAGTTCCCCATTAAACTCATTGATGGCTTGTTCAAAATTTACTGGAGTTGGCAGCAAAGAGTTACCATGCAAATAATCTGCAGCAACATTTGAGGCATTTACCTAAAAATAAATTTTTAAAAATGTAGTTAAATTATTTGGGATAAATAACTAAGATATATACATTGGTTTTAGATATTGTTCAGCTTCATTTTAATTTGGACAGTCTCAATAATAAGTTTGGCAGTTTCACCCTTAGTGTTTTAGCAATCCATTCATTACACTGTCATACTATTTTCCCATCTACTCGTATTTTATTGGCTAAACAGTGAAACTCAGCAAAGATTAAGAATTATCAGAGCTACTTCCAATTCATTTTCACTTTCGCATTACTGCTACTCTGCGAATTTGATAGCTGTGACAGGTTCATGGTATAAGACATTAGTTGTTAAAAGCTGATGTCTAAGGTATTATGTATAAAGACTTATTCAGTCACTAAATTAATATTAAATGTTTCCCTGAAAGTAATGTACTCAAAATTGGACTATCAAGAGTGAAAATGCATATAAATTCATAATTAGTGAATATTTAAAAATAATTTGTCATTAAATTAATCACAGGCTTGATAATTTGATTAGTTTAATCAAAGGTGTGTGTGACAGATGATTTAGCCCTGAATTTTGCGTTTATTTACCTTCTGAAAACAGTAGTGGACATTATTAAGTGACTGTTCTATTGGTGAGTTTTTTCAAAACATGCAGAATACTGGAATGAAGTTGATGACTTCATGTTTGTCTACTATTGAGAATCAGAGGACATGGATTTTCATTATTTTATAGGAACTTACTGCCTCTGCAACCCTTATCATATTTTTTCACAATTGCAACCAAAAAAAGTCAGCTGATGTTTGTGGAAGCCTGACATTTGCAATGGCCCTAAACTCTCCTGACAAACACCTTGCTCTGTGTAAGATGCTCAGCATTTTGTTTCTGAGTGACAGAGGTCCAGTCACCCACAGTTGTGTTGACAAGAGTTAGAACAGAATGCAAGAAGGCCACTTCAAAACTCAGTCACCTAGCGTGACTTAAGGTGAAACAGATTAACATCACATCTAGGACATCAGAACAAATTGTCCAAGATCTTGGGCTCTGAAAATATACAGGCACTAATTCAAATCCCAGGATCATGAGCACAGATACTAATGGTGACTTTGTGCCAGGCAATAATGCTAAATTATTTAACTATAAAGTACTTAACTCAGAGGGCTGTGGGAATGATAAGTGAGAAAATGAACACAGTGCAGAGGATGCACTTGATAAATAGTTGTTACTTTTTTTTTTTTTTTTTACTGCTGTTACTATCATAGCTGGTGCAGCAACTGCTGCTACTCCTGTGGATGCTACTAAACAGAAAAGCCTTAACCTGGAAGATGCTCCTTTATAGATTTGTGGGATAAAATACAGGACACTTAGCACATATAAAGATGAAGTACAAGTAATTTTTATGTAAGTATTACGTGTAGTAATCTTTCATTTTTTTTATTTGAATGTGTGGTAATCTTGTCCTATATTACATATTTCCATAGGCTATATTTCCATATTTTTTTATTTTTTTGACAGATAGAATTAGACAGTGAGAAAGAGAGACAGAGAGAAAGTTCTTCCTTTCGTTGGTTCACCCCCCAAATGGCCGCTATGGCCGGCACTGAGTCGATCCGAAGCCAGGAGCCAGGTGCTTCCTCCTGGTCTCTCATGCGGGTGCAGGGGCCCAAGCACTTGGGCCATCCTCCACTGCCCCCCGGGCCACAGCAGAGAGCTGGGCTGGAAGAGGAGCAACTGAGATTAGAACCCAGCGCCCATATGGGATGCCGATGCCGCAAGTGGAGGATTAACCAAGTGAGCCACAGCGCCGGCACTCCATAGGATTTTTAAAATGTATATTGAAACTTGAATTTAAGTTGTTCATCAACAGTCAGGGCAAGGGCTGATCAAGTCACCTTGTACAATTTGGGACATGCTCCAGCTGACTTGCCCCAAATGGTAGAGTTAGAAACGTTCCAGGGATTCCAATTCAATCCCATCAAGGTGGCATGTACCAATGCCATCTCACTAGTCCAAGTGATCAATTTCAGTTCACAATTGATCACACTGATAGGTCTAAGAGTCAAAGGGATCACATAAACAAGACTAGTGTCTGCAAATACTAACTGATAGAATAAAAAAAGGTGAGAACGATCCAACATGGGAAGCAGGATACACAGCAGACTCATAGAATGGCAGATGTCCTAAACAGCACTCTGGCCTCAGAATCAGCCCTTAAGACATTTGGATCCAGCTAAAAACCCCATTAGAGTATTTCAGGCATGGAAAGCCAAGACACTGTGGCAAAAAAAAAATAAAAATAAAAATAAAAAATTTTAAAAAAATGACCTAAAGGAAAGATCTCTGCAAGTGAGATCCCAGTGGAAAGAATGGGCCATCAAAGAAGGAGGTACCTTTCTCTGAAGGGAGGAGAGAACTTCCACTTTGACTATGACCTTGTCTAAATATGATCAGAGTTGGTGAACTCAAAAGACTTCCATGGCTTTGGCAACTCATGACAAGAGCCTAGGGTGGTTACTGATGCCATAAACAAGAGTGTCAATTTGTTAAGTCAACAACAGGAGTCACTGTGCACTTACTCCTCATGTAGGATCTCTATCCTTAATGTGCTGTACATTGTGATTTAATGCTATAACAAGTACTCAAGCAGTATTTTTACACTTTGTGTTTCTGTGTGGGTGCAAACTGTTGAAATCTTTACTTAGTATATGCTAAATTGATCTTCTGTATATAAAGAGAATTGAAAATGAATCTTGATGTGAATGGAAGGGGAGAGGGAGCAGGAGAGGGGAGGGTTGTGGGTGGGAGGGAAATTATGGGGGGAGGGAAGCCATTGTAATCCATAAGCTGTGCTTTGGAAATTTATATTCATTAAATAAAAGTTTTAAAAAAAAGAATTTAACTGGGTTCTTTGCATTTTCATTTGTTAAATCTAGCACAATTCTCAAATATGCATATAATTTGTCTTAGTGGTAGAAGAGTGCAGATGGTTCATTAAGTTTGTCACTAGCACCTATGTAGCATTTCAAAGCAATCCCTAAATTAGGGAGCGCCAGCAACATGCTGCTTCTCCAATGGATAGTTCAGTCATGTGTCTCTATGTGCCATCTTTTTTCTAGGCTAATAGAATAGAATTCTCAAGAATTTGGACTCTGTTCTGGTTGTCTAACTCACTATCTTAATGCAATAGTATCATACAGATGATTATGCATAAATAAGTAGGAGTAAAAAGACCAACGCATTAGAAACACTAAAGATTTTAACAGCTGTGTTCTGAAGTTATCCAGTATTTCACAGGGATTTTCATCTATTTATATGGCAACCTCCAAATATTTTGTCAAATACAACATTATTTTGATTACAAAAAATATCCTTACTCTAAAGAACCAAGTCCTGTCTTGTCTTTAAAATTAATAATAATATTTACATAAAAGCTATTGCATACTTGTATTACTTGTTGTTTTTGGTCTATTCCAAACATCTAATTTTTTAAGTTATATTTTATATAATACAAAAAACCTACTTTATTCTCACATTATGGCAGAACACTACATACCGGGAAAGGATTCTATTTTCACACTTGAAAGACATTTCTGCCCCTGCTTTCATATCACACATTAATCTAAAGATAAGGCATGCCTCACACACCATTTGGAGGTTTTTTTCAAAATGTCAGTGTTGAGCATTAACATAATGTGCTTTTACCTACAAATTCACTCCTGTGAGCATGACTATCATGTAATTATGTACTTTTCAAGATTATTATTATCAAGGGGTCTCTGGTATAGTATTTTGCTAATTTGACTAAAAACTTGTAATTGTTAATCATATGAAAAAATTTCTTCTCTAAATAATGGCAAACTTTTATATAATTAAGCTTCTTTTAAAAATATGACATTTACCATTATTAATCAAATATTCATTTCTGGAAAATATTCTATTTGAAGAAATCTGGCACCTATGATGATTATCGTAACTACCAACTGTGGTACTTCATGGTTTGTTAGAATGTTTACAAATCATTTTGAGAGAATTATTAGCCGAAACTTAAGAACTTCTGCTTTTGAGACCCTGAATTAATCAATGTTTTGTTTGCTTTAATATTTATTTTAAACTACAATTGAATGATTCAGAATTCCAAGGAACACATAGCAGTGTGAAAAGTGTTGTTTGTTTTTTAACCATAATATTTTTTTGCCCAAGATATTGTTAATTAACAACAGAGATGATCCTTAGCCTTCTGAGGTGACGTTGCTTTTGTTTAAAAAAAAAAAATGTGGGCTGTTATTTTGGCACAGTGAGTTAGGCTACCACTTGCAACACTGGTATCCCACGTTGGAACTCTGTTTTTCCCCTTCTGATCCACCTCCCTGCTAATAGGCCTGGGAAGGCTGCAATTGATGGCACAAGTTCTTGGGCACCTGCCACTCTTGTAGGAGATTTGAATGGAGTTCCTTCAGCCTGGTCCAACCCTAGCCATTATGGTCATTTGGGGAGTCAACAACAAGATGGAAGATTCCTCTCTCTCTCTCTCTCTCTCTCTCTATCTCTATCTCTATCATCTCCATCTCTTTCTTTCACCTCCCTCCTTCCTTCTCCCCCTCTCCCTCTCCTTCTCCTTCTCCCTGTCTCTCTGTTGCTCTGCCTTTTAAATAAAATATTTTTTCAAAAAAATTGTGAACAGTGAAGAGCTCCTACTATCGCTGTCCCTCATGGGAGAAGCAGAGAAAAGGTGGAACCAGGGTGAACTAGCCATAGATATATTTTTCAGTGGCTTCTGGTCAGTATTTCCAAGAGACAAGGTGACAAAATTTCCTCTCTTATATCCTAGACAACTGATAAGAATTATATTGAATTACAATTTTTCTCATTTGGGAGACACTTAAATAACAATGCCTTCCTTCTTCCTCTAAAAGGATAATTATAAAGGAATGGATGTTTAAATTTGTAATGTAAATATGGAAGATAAAGATTTTTGTGGAATATCTCAAATGTCTACTCTTTTTCTTTTTTGTCATGTAAAAACTATTCTTGGGTTTTAAGAGGGCTCTGTCTGGACAAATTTGATATCAAGCCACTTGTCACAATACAGGAAAACTTGTCACACAGAAATAACAAAGAAGCATCCAGACTGAAAGAACATTCCCCAAAGGTTTATGAATGTAAGTGTGGTCCCTGGATCAGCAAGCATCAGCATCAGCTGGTAGCTTCTCATAGAGCAGGAACCTGGGTCCTGCACTGTTTTGCAATGGGTTAAGACTGTCTGCAGTGCTGCAATCCCATATGGGCACCAGTCAAGTCCTGGCTACTCTACTTCTGATCCAATTCCCTGCAATAGTCTGGGAAAGCAGTGGAAGATGGTCCAAGTGCTTGGGCTCCTGTACCCATGTAGGAAACCAGGATGAAGCTCCTGGCTCATGGCTATGGCCTTGGCCAGCCCTTACTGTTGTGGCCATTTGAGGAGTGAAACAGTGGATGGAAGATCTCTCTTTCTGTATCTCCTTCTCTCTCTCTCTGTAACTATACTTTTCAAAAATGTCTTTAAATCTAAAAAAAAAAAAAAAAAGTACAAAAGCTCATTAATAGAAATGTCCCACCCCAGACTTTCAGGATTGCAAACTGCATGCTAACACCACCCCAGGTGACTCAGACACAATCCCCTTTGAGTGTTTCATTGAAGAGCAGTCACTATAATTTACTTTCTTTGTTTTTTTTTTAAATAATCAATTTTAACTATTCAATATAGTTCATATTTACAATTCCAAAAATACAGTGATATTCCCTTCCTCACCCTTGTCTCCTTTCCTCCTTCTTTCTTTATTATTTTAGCTTTTAAGATGACATTTTTAAATTTCAATTATAGTAAAAAAGGCTTACTGCTTCACTGGTTAAGAAGTTTAACAAGTAAAAAACAAAAAGACCCTAGTTTAATGAAGCTATAGCAAATGGCTATAAAAAATGATTGAATGGAAATACGACCATTTCACCCACATATAATAAATTGTAAAGTCATCACAGGCCATTGAAACTATAGTTGTATAACATTCTTAGCCACTGGTTTCACAAACGTATAAAGCTATGTTTTACAAAGTATATTTTCAGCAATGCTGATTTACACAGATATTTATTTTTTGTTGTTTGTGTTTTTTTTATTTTTCTTTCTTTTTGTAATCTTAACTTCCACATATAAGCTAGAACACGTGGTATTTGTGTTTCTGTGTCCAGCTTAATTCACTCAACATGATATCTTCCAGTTGCATCCATTTTGATGAAAATGATAGAATTTCATTTTTCAGAACTGAAGAATATTCAATTGTGTATTTTCTTTATCCACTCATTTTCTTTATGCATTCATCTGATGATAGACTCCTTGGCTGATTTCAAATTTTGGCTATTATGAGTAGAGCTGCTATAAACATGTTAGTGCAGGTATCACTTTGATACAATGTAGTCATGTCTTTTTGGTGTATTTCCAGTATTAGGATTGCTGGATCATATGGCAAGTCTACTTCAAGGTTTTTTTTTTTTAAGAAATCTCCATACTATTTTCCTTAGAGCCACTATAATTTATTAAAGTCTTATACAAACCTATTAGCCAGATTGCAGTTATTATCTTAAATGTGGTTATAAGGAAACAGAATCATCAAGATGTTTTTCAAAGTAATCCTTAAATTCCTCAAGAGTGCAGCTCTTGGTAATAATATTATAACTACTAAAACAATAATTAAGAAAAACACTTTTAGTAGCAGTTCAACATAAAAGAGAAGTTAAGAATGACGGCTCTGGGGTCAGGCTGCCAGTATTCAAACCCTGACTATGACTCACCAAGAGTGAAATTATTTGCAAGTTGCTTATTATCATTTTTGTTTCAGTTTCTCAGCGGTAAAGTAGCATTTTTAAAAGAATCTACATCAGAATATTAGTGAAAATAAATTACCTGAATTAATTCAAATAAAATGATTAAAAGGTGCCTAGCATGAAATAAAAACTCCATGTATATCACAAAGTGACAATAGTAAGAGTAATAATAAATTTAGTTTGAAAGGCAGAGTTACAGAAGGAGAGGGGGAGATAGAGATAGGGCTTTCCATCAACAAATTCACTGCCCAAGTGGCCAAAATGACCAGGGTTGACCCCGTCTGAAGCTGGGATCCTGTAACTTCATCTGGGTCTCCTACATGGATGGCAATGGCCAAGGTACTTAGGCCATCTTATGCTGCTTTCCCAAGCATATTAGCACGGAGCTGGATTAGAAGTGGAGCAGCTGGGACCCAAACCCATGTTCACATTGGATGCTAGTATCACAGGCAATGGCTTACCTGTACTGCAACTCCAGCCTCAAACAAAATAGTATTCTTAGTAGCAGCTTTCATTTTTTTTTTTTCAGTTCTAACCACATCTAATTCAATCATCTGTTTCTTTTTTTTTTTTTTTTTCTTTTTTTCTTTTTTTTTTTTAAACTTTTATTTAATGAATATAAATTTCCAGTGTACAGCTTATGGATTACAATGGCTTCCCCCCCCCCCATAACTTCCCTCCCACCCACAACCCTCCCCTCTCCCGCTCCCTCTCCCCTTCCATTCACATCAAGATTCATTTTCAATTCTCTTTATATACAGAAGATCAATTTAGTATAAAGATTTCAACAGTTTGCACCTACATAGAAACACAAAGTGAAACATACTGTTTGAGTACTAGTTATAGCATTAAATCACAATGTACAGCACATTAAGGACAGAGATACCACATGAGGAGCAAGTGCACAGTGACTCCTGTTGTTGACCCAACAAATTGACACTCTAGTTTATGGTGCCAGTAACCACCCTAGGCTGTCGTCATGAGTTGCCAAGGCTATGGAAGCCTTCCAAGTTTGCCGACTCTGATCATATTTAGACAAGGTCATAAAAGACAGAGTGAGGATAGTAACCAATGATCCTAAGAGTGGCATTTACCAGGTTTGAAAAATTATACAGCATTAAGTGGGGAAGAGGACCATCAGGACACACAGGTTGGGAGTAGAGCCATTGGTGGTAGAGTAGAGGTTATGATTACAAAGGAATGAGGCTTAAGTGTGCTAGACAGGGTCTAGAACAAAGGACAGAGTCATTATTAGAGGAGCTAAGAAAGGTGCTAAGCTACAATTAAGTTTTCTGATTGAGAGGCAAATAGAACCTGATAGAAGGGGCTTGATAATAATCTGTTGGGCTTTAGGCCTTGTAAGTTAAGAGGCCCAGACCTATCTATCTCTTCACATGGGGTATATCCTAAGGGAGGTGTGAACCTCCTAGGGGAAGGCACTCTGTTGACTTTCATTACTTGGCTGGCCTGGGAGGAGAGCTGGCCAGGTAAAGGCAGGGGGCATCTCTAACAAGAAATTTACAGTTCTGCCTGCAATGTTGCTGACCCTACTTGACCATCCCCTCAGCTGCAGTGGTCACTTTGGAAGTTGGGCTGAGTGAAGGGCTTTTCAGCTTAGAGCCAATAAGATCTGTGGCTCTGACCTGGGCATCCTTCGACTCCAGGGCAGGTCCATTTCCAGTGATCCAACTCTTGGCAGAGCTGCCAGGGCTCTTCACAAGCTGACTTCTGCTGAAGCCCAGGCTTACCACATTGAAAGCCACTGCAGTGGACTGGCCTGTTGGGTCTCCTTGAGGGCAGATCACTGTACAGATCAGCCATTAATAGGCCTGCCACCCCTTGCCCTTGATGCCTAGCTTTCTTTTCCTCCTGGTTTGTGTTAAAGCAGACCAGAGGATGCAAGTCAAGGGAGTGCCCGTGTCCCATCTCTAATCTTCGGTGGCCTGAACTACAAGTCTATAGTCACAGGCATGTTCTGTAGTAGTTTTTCTAAGGTAGACAATGCCCATGAGGAAAATTATATTCTCACTTTAAAACTTTCTTTCCCTTTGGTCTGAAAGGGAGGTTTTTTCTACTTACTGCATACTTTGCTGATGGCGAAGTGAATCTAGCTATGAGATTATTATTTAAGTTCTTATTTTGGCTATGCTATTACAGAAAAATGTTAGCCATCTCTTTTATAAGGTCTAAAGATTAAATTGTACGTCCTACAGATTCCTTCATAATAGAATTAGTTTCCTACCTTGAAGAGAATAGAGAAATGAAAGAACAAGTTGGGCTTAGAATAGAGAAATGAGGGAGCAAGTCCTAGATCGCTCGCTGACAATAGCAATATCACATGAATACTTAGCAAACCGTTTCAACCATTAGATAACAACTTAAGAAAACATTTACCAGAAGGTCCAATGCCTTCTATAAATTTTAAGAATCATGTATTTGAAAACACCTCTGAAATATCTAACATGGTGTAGTTTGTTTAACCAGTAAACTTAAGCACAACCATCTAAAATGTTTTTAGTTTCTTTTTACCAACAAGTTTAAAACATGATACACAGATTCAGGTCACACAAATTAAAATGTATCTTTGATTCATTTTAGCAGCTTAAATTTATGGACAATCTTATCTATAAGCCATTTAAAATAAAACTCTTAATAAAATTTCCTATGTGGACATACAATATGTACACACATATAACATAGCATAATAGACCAATATAGCAATTTTAATAATAGCTTTTAAAATCTTTAACTCTTTTTGTAGATTGCCAATTGATTTGAATTGCTTTTTGTTTTTAGATTACTTTAACACATTGCTTTAACAGAGCATCAGAGTTTAATTCTATGTCAAAGAGAAATTGAGCTTCCTGTGATCTTTTGCTGTGAGGTTTCCTTCCTTTACCTTCTTTCATATTGGTGACCATGTTTCTGTGTTTCTGTGTGTAACACATCTTTAAGCATCTTTTGCAGGGCAGGATGAGTGGAAAAAAAAAAAATTCTTTCAGTTTCTGTTTGCTATGAAAAGTCTTAATTTCACCTTCATTCACAAATGAGAGCTTTGCAGGATATAATATTCTGGGCTGGCAGTTTTTCTCTCTTAGTACCTGGGCTATATCTCGCCATTCCCTTCTAGCTTGTAGGGTTTCTGATGAGAAGTCTGCTGTGAGTCTAATTGGAGATCCTCTGAGAGTAATCTGACGTTTCTCTCTTGCACCTTTTAGAATCTTTTCTTTATGTTTCACTGTGGTGAGTTTGATTACAATGTGTCGTGGTGAGGATCTCTTTTGGTCATGTTTATTAGGGGTTCTATAAGCTTCCTGTACTAAGATGCCTCTGTCCTTCTCCAAACCTGGGAAATTTTCTGCTAGTATCTCACTGAAAATGCCTTCTAATCCTTTCTTCCTCTCCATGCCTTCAGGAACTCCTAGAACCCGAATATTAGGTTTTTTAATAGTATCCTGTAGATTCCCGACAATATTTTTTAGATTTCTAATTTCTTCTTCTTTTCTTTGGTTTGCCTGTTTCCTTTCCTGTTCTCTGTCTTCTAAGTCTGATATTCTCTCTTCTGCTTCGCCCATTCTGTTTTTAAGGCTCTCTAATGTGTTTGTCATTTGATCTATTGAGTTCTTCATTTCATTGTGGTTTTTTGTCACTATCAGAGTTTCTTGTTGCAGTAGTTGTTTCATTTCATTTTGATTCCTCCTTAATATTTCCTTTTCACGAGAGAGATTTTCTATCTTGTCCATTAAGGATTTCTGTAGTTCAAGAATTTGTTTTTGAGAACTTATTAATGTTCTTATCAATTTTTTGAGACCCACTTCTTGCATTTCTTCTATCTCATCATCTTCATAATCTTGCATTGGGGTGTCTTTTTCATTTGGGGGCGTCATAGTGTCTTCCTTGTTCTTGTTACCTCGGTTTTTGCGTTTGTTGTATGGCATGTTGGAGATATTTGGTTTCTTCACTGTGGTGTTTTTTCTTGTTACACTATGGCTCTATATTAAGTGGACTGTCTGCTTTCGGTGGAGCCTTAGAGGCTTGAGATAAGTGTGGACTGAGAGCTGTGTTTGGTTCCTCAGGGTTGAGGGTGTGTCAAAGATGACACTCCCAGGTTAGGCGTGGTAAATCTCTCTTTTTTTTTTTTTTTGATTCGAAAGGGAAGTAATTCCGCACAGCTGAACGTAATTGGAGGTAGTTAGCAGGCGAATGATATACCCACAGGAGCCAGAGATCGGAAGCTCTTTCCCAAGGACCACACAGGGAATCTCTGCTGCCCTCAGTGTGGGCTCCAATTCTCCTGCAGTCTCCCACTGGATTGCCAAGTTAGATCCTAATCTCCTGTTATTTCACCCCTCCCCCCAGAGTCAGGTTTTTCTGCTAGGCTCAGGGCTGGTGCAGACCTGAGGTCGCCCTGCTTATGACGTATGTCCAAAATGGCGCCTGCTCTTTTTCTTGCTCGCCTTTGAGGGGTGAGCGGAGAGAGAAACTCGTGTCCGTATCGGTCACTTTTTTTTTTTTTTCCCTCTCTCTCTTCTAGTTAGCCTAGTGAGCTTTTCCCCACGGAGTTTCAAGCCTCGTTCCCTCTAGTCTCCTCTTTCCGCTTGCCCGCTGGTGTCTCGGGCTATTGAGGTTCGGCTCACCTCGCGTTCCAGCGCTGGTGCGTTGATTCTGCCGCTGGTGTCCCGAACTTGGGCTCCCACGCTCTCCACGCAGGTCCACTGTGAATCACTAGTTCTGGAAGAGTTTCCGCTGCTGTTTCTTCCCCTACTCTTCCTTGACCCTGCAGTATCTCCACTTTTATTAACCTGTGTGTCTTGCTGAACTATCAATGTGCTCCCTTCCTATTCCGCCACCTTTCGCTCCCGGGAAAATCCAATCATCTGTTTCAATTCTCTACATAAACTCTCCCTCCCCCATCAGATGGGTCTGACTGTATCTGACTGTGATCTCTATCTTGTGTTGAGGGGACACTAAGACACAATTTTGCCAAAAGTCACATAGTTGGTGAACATGATACTGCCACTAAGACCTCCAGAACTGAGACTCACATTAAAAATGCACTGTTCTTTAGGGCAAGCACCTTAAGTTCATGTCTTTCGAGTGCAAGTGCTCTATTTTTCCACCAGGCTGCACTTCTCTCCTACCATGAATGAGAAGAGCATTTTCAAATGACAGATGACTCATTAATGCTACTTGATTCAGAACACAATTACCAAGCCTTTAGATCTGCCTCTCTGTTTTGCTCCAGGTCTTGTTCCTTTCCTCTCTTCTCTGGCCCTAGAGAACACTCTGTCATTCTTTGCTTGCCTCCAAGCCAGAAGAGGCAGTTTCAAATCAGCATCAAAATACTCTTAGAAGGTAATGGAATCCTAAGCCAGAGTTCCAGCTTCCCTCAGATTCTGACTAATAAATAGGCTGTTAGCATGTCTTTCTCATCGCCCTCAGAGGGTAATTTGCATTTTGATGGAGAACTTCTGAAGATGAAAAGCCATAACCTATGGAATGACTATCTGATGATAGTCTATCAGGTATAAGCGGGCAGCACACTCTAGGGTAAAGCAGAATTAAAGGGGAAAAAAGTTTTTCCAGAGAGCCTCTGATCTTAGCCTGTAGGACAGTGGTGCCCTAGATAACCATACCCCCTGCATAAAAGTCTTTAGCAAGCAGTAAAAGAGAGCATGATAATCTGTATGTTTTAGAAGCTCCTCAAGCTAACCTCACTAGTGGTTGTTTGATCTAAAATTAAAAACTTATCTAAGATGCAAAAATGCTTCTCTGTGTCAGTGTGGGTTTGAGCACTGGTGGCCTGGAGATGATGCAAGTTTGTGGGTGGAGGAAATAATAGATGTTACTACTCTTTCCTTTCTCAGAGGAAACAATATCGTCCTGATACTTCTATCAGGAAGGCCATATACCAAGTGCTTGACACTGTCATAGGAAATAGTTGTCCAGTGTTAGGAGTTCTGCACGCACTGGCACACTGGAAACATAGGCATATAAGGTACTCTTCCTTGTGTTCCTAATAAAAAAGAGCTTTGGGCCAGGGGAAACAATATATTTGTTTGGGTTTGATGAGAATAATCTTTTCTTATAGTAAACTGAGGAGATCTTTGGCAAGACTAAAATTCTAAGTCATTGAACAAGATGGAAAAACACCAATTTAATCTTGAAGAAGACAGAAAAATCATCCAGTGTCTGGATCCTTTGTTGTTTGAAACGATGAGGAATGGAATTAGTCTGGAGGCTTAAGTTTTATAATTGTCTCTACTCAAAACATTAGAAGTTTCTTTCCTTCTGTAAGAGAAAAGCAAACGAGATATTTTGGGTTGACTAATAAAGGTACATTAGCCTAAGACCAAAATAACAAGAGAATGTGGATGCTTAGCGACCAGCGTTTCAGCAAGTTATACAACCTAAAATGGTCTAGATTTCTAAAAATATACGGAAACAAAGGGGAAAAAATAAAACCTACAACAAACCTGATTGAAAAGCAAATGGGACAAGGAGCTCAAGAGAAGATTGAGTTGATCATCTGGCTTCACACCCTAGCACAAAATTTGGAACAAATGAATATCATGCCTGGGTTAGCTTCTGTTCTTTTGCTTTAACTCAACATATTTTGTCGTTATTTCTTTTGCAGAAGTGAGTGGGATGTGACACAGAAGTTGCTATGGTTACTCATTTTTAATGAGTTTAGAGACTGTTATCCAACCAAATAGCTCTCTCTCAAAAATGTTACAGGGTAGTGGAGGGGAAATTTGTGACTGAAAAATGACTCATCATGAAATAAATACAGAAACGTTTTAAAAAATAGTTAAGGAATAAAATGATGGTTTATTGAACAAGGGTTTATTTTTTGGGTCTCTCTCATGTCTGTGATTTTAGGGCATTTAAATAACAATTGAGTAAAATCTATTTAATCATTTTCATTGCAACTTTTTAGCACTTGGCAAATGTGACAGCTAGAAATTCAAATATGACTTACAAAAATCAAAATGTATTGTCACTTTAAAAAGAAGAAATATGTTTTTTAAAAATATTTTGCTCCACAAAATATTAAACTAACTTTCACAGCAAAATCATGAATAAACATTGCTCTCACTATACCACATTTATGAAAGGTTCCTATGAACTTTCTGGTTCTGAAGAGAATGAGGAGGTTCAGAGGAAGTGTCAAAATCTCAGTATAGAGAAACCCAACATAAAAGGAAATATAATTCTAGCTTATGGCTGTGATTCAAAAATATTTTTCATGCTAGAGATAAAGACATTCATTATATCAGAGATCTACAAAAATTTACTAGGAAGACAAAAAGAATAATATGGCCAAGATATATTAGAAATATTATTGGCAGCAGACATTAACTTCTTAAGCTTCATTTTTTATAATATGGATACCTATGTATATATGCTTTAAAGGGAACAAATTTCATGTATTTCATATATATGTATATATGTATATATAGTTTAAGAGCATAATGGTGCTTCCCACCCTACCCTCATCCTTCCTTCACTCCCACCCTACTTCTTTTGCTACTTTTCTTTTAATTTTCAGAATGGCTTACCTTCAATTAATATAGCAATCACAATCTTAACCCGCACTCTTAGTACAACGCAGAAAAATTCCATTTGATTATCCTATTTTTTTTAAACCTTTATTTTTTATTTATTTATTTATTTTTTTGACAGGCAGAGTGGACAGTGAGAGAGAGACAGAGAGAAAGGTCTTCCTTTTGCCGTTGGTTCACCCTCCAATGGCCGCCGCGGTAGCGCGCTGCGGCCGGCGCACCGCGCTGTTCCGATGGCAGGAGCCAGGTGCTTCTCCTGGTCTCCCATGGGGTGCAGGACCCAAGGACTTGGGCCATCCTCCACTGCACTCCCTGGCCACAGCAGAGAGCTGGCCTGGAAGAGGGCAACCGGGACAGGATTATCCTATTTTTTTAGAGAGGCTTCAGCCTCTTTTCTCTTTTCTTAATATTTATTTTCATCTACTTGAAAGGCAGAGAGACAGACAAAGAAACAGAAAGATCTTACATCCCCTGGTTCACACCTCAAATGCCTGCAATAGCTGGGTGGGCCAATTGGAATCCATGAGCCAGAAACTCCATGTGTGTCAGCTACATGGATGGTAGGGGCCCAAGCACTTGAACCATCATCCACTGGCCTCCCAGGCACATTAGCAGGAAGTTGGATCTAATGCAGAATTTGCACGACTCGAACTGTCAACCTTATATGGGATGCAATGGACATAGGCATCCCAAGCAGCTGTGCTACAACATCTGTCCCTGATTTTCCCTCTTTCAAAATGAGTCCAACTAGAAGCAGCCACTATAATTTTAATGGTTTCAGTAGAGAATATTTTCATATCTTTTTAGTGTAATCTAGAAATATTTACATAAATATCATATTGCTTAAAATAGAACTGGAACAATGAAAATATTAAAATGGCATTTAGACAATGAGAATAATTCTAAAACAAATTTATATGCATAAAAATCTATTTTAGGATTAAAGACTTATTGGAAAAAAGACTACTTCTCTCAGCAATTTAATGCTTAAAGCCCAAATTTAAACAAAAATTAATATATAATCTGAAATGCTCTTACACCTTGGCATGGGATAGGAAAAGGAAGAAAAGCATAACCTCTTATAACAGAGGTTATAAGACTGTTTTGTAACTGTGATGTCCAATATAATAGCTGCTAGCCACACTATTGTACTAATCTGAATTCTGGGATGTTTTAGGTATAAGCTCCACAAAAGTAATCAGAAACTTAATACTAAAAAAAAAATCAAACTATCATATTAATATTATCTATATTGATTACATTTTGATGGTATTATTATGGATGTATTAGATTAAATAATAATATTTATTTCATCAGTTTTTTCTTATGTTTTTAATATAGGTACTGAAAATATATACATGGTGCAAATTACATTTCTCTTGACAAATGTGGATTAGAACACAAGAGTTCTTGAATAAGGAATTATTGCCTGTAAGATTAGCTTTTTAGACTTTTTTCTCTTGAGAAAAGATGCTGTATTAGTTTATGGGATTCCTAAGATAGTTGACAAACCCTGATTAGCCCATGTCACTCCTGAAATACAGTACTTCATGGTACCACCATAGAACAATGAACAAAATTATTTCTATAGGAAAAGTACTAACTCTAGCCAAGGACACCAGTATATATGGTCCTAGGTTGGAACTTCTTGAGCAAAGTTGTGTGTCTATATATATGGGCATATATGTATTAGGTATGATTAGAAGAGTAATATGCAAATAGATGGATATAGGTGGATTGATAAAATGGTTATAGCTGGATTAATTGACAAAAAATTTAGAGGCCTGCTCTGTGGTACAACTTGTTAAGCTGCTGGCTGCAATGCTGGCCTCACATACGAGCACCAGTTCTAGTCATGGCTGCTCTACTTCCAACTCAGTTCTCTGCTAAAATGCCTGAGAAAGCACTAGAAAATGGCTCAAGTGCTTGGGCCCCTGCCCGTGAAATGGGAGACCAATATGGAGTTCCAGGCTCCTGACTTCAACATGGCCCAGCTCAGGTCATTGTTGCAATCTGGGGAGTGAACCAGCAGATGGAAGCTCTCTCCCTCTTCCCAGCCTCCCTATCTCTCTAACTGCATTTCAAATAAAATTTTTAAAAGTTTTTAAAAGGAAGTTTTATACTCTATAGTATTTACATTTTTATACTATCCTTTTTGAAATGCGTGTCAATCTAAAATGGAAAGAGTCAGTAGATCTGTGGGATAGGATCTGCTGGAGGAATGGTACTATACCCTCTGCTAATGTTTGAAACAGAGAGTCATTCATACGTTTATTATTATGTCTAAGCTCCGTGCACCAGCCTGATAAGCAAATACTTAGTAACCATTTTAGGTTACCAACCATCTGGGCAAGGTCTTTGGCATGTTCAACAAGTATCAAGAATCAAAATGTCCAAGAATTATAAAAGTCTGATTGGAATGAATGCAAAAATAATATTTGAAACAGGAAATTGATATTTCTTTTATTAACTACATATGGCAATAAAGGAAGTTCATTAAAAATGTCTTAGAGCAATGGTCAACATCAGTGGTTCTCAGGCTTTAGTGTATGTCAGTGTTATCTGGAGAACATTTAACACAGAGACTGCCGGGATGACCACAGTATCGGACTCATAAATCTGGGGTGGGGCCAGAGAATCTGTTTTCTTTTTTTTAAAGATTGAATTATTTATTTGAAAGGTCAAGTTTTAGAGAGGCAGAGAGAGAGAGAGAGAGAGCGATGTCTTCCATCTGCTGCTTCACTCCCCAGATGGCTGCAATGGCCAGAGCTGTGCCGATCCAAAGCCAGCAGCCAGGAGCTTCTTCCAGGTCTCCCACATGGGCACAGGGGCCCAAAGACTTGGGCCATCTTCTACTGCTTTCCCAGGCCAAGGCAGAGAGCTGGATCAGAAGTGGACCAGCTGGGATTCGAACCAGCACTCATGTGGGATGCCAGCACCACAGGTGGCAGCCTTACCCAGAAACGCCACAGTGTCAGTCCCAAGAGAATT
Organism: Lepus europaeus; assembly: GCF_033115175.1. Lineage (NCBI taxonomy): Eukaryota > Metazoa > Chordata > Mammalia > Lagomorpha > Leporidae > Lepus > Lepus europaeus. The sequence continues at coordinate 127,535,983 of NC_084828.1, forward strand.
TGTGTTTCTAAATTCCCCAACTGTTGTTTTTGCTGTTGGTTATAGACAACACATTTTGAGAAACTTGGTTCTAGTTTTCTTCTTAATGATCCAAAACCATATTAATGAAAGCTTTCTATTGGCTTTGCTAATTTTTAAAATTTCATACAAAACTATTATAGACACTATTATAAACATGAATGTTATGTAAACAAATATTGCACATTCTAAAACTCAGCAGCATTCCTCCAAAAAATCATTTTGAGTGAACAGCCTCACGAACACATACTCAAAAATGGAATTTTAATTTTCAAAAATTTTTTAAAAGAAAAAAAAGCTTTTAAACAAATAACAGGGCAGATTTGTTAGTCTATACCTTTCTCCCTATTCATGGAAGCAACCCTTATGAACCTAATAAAGCAAACTTTTTAGTAAATGATATTCCCTTGACTGTATCTCACATGTTTAAAAGAACAAACAATGCATTCTTAAGGCTACATAAAGACTTCAAATTTATTACTGCATGTAATTGACTGTCCTGACCATTCTTTCTATTTTTATTCATGTTTTCATCATTATTTATTTTCATACTCTGAAAACATCAATATTTTGTATAGAGGTAGCAAGCTCTTAAAAGTAGCTTTCAGGCAGGGGCGTTGGCCTAGCTGTTAAGACTCACACATTCTGTATCAGAAAGACTAGGTTTGATACCCAGCTTTGCTCCGAACTCAGCTCCCTGTTAATGCAGAGCCTGGAAGGCAGGTGCAATGGCTCAAATTGCTGGGCCCCTTGCCACCTAACTGGGAGACCTGGACTGAGTTCCTGGGTCCTGGACCAGGATCCTGACCCAGCCATTGCAAGCATTTGGAGAGTGAACCAGTGGATGTATCACTATGTTTCTTGAGCTATGTATATTTCTCCCTCTGTTTCTCTGCTTCTCAAATAAAACTTTTTGAAAAAACTTAAAATGTGATAAATTGGAGGGTGGGGATTTACCATCTCAGTAGGACTGAGGCTACTTAGTTGAAGACTGAGCACCATGAGAAATTAATCTTTTATTTGTTATTTAAAGAGTTATCTGTCCGTATGAAAGACAGAGCAGGGTTGGGAGAGCATCTTCCATCTCTGGTTCTCTCCTTACATGGCTACAACAGCCAGGACTGGGCCAGGCTGAAGCCAGGAGCCAGGTGGGCCATCATCCACACTGCCTTCTCCCATATATTAGCAGTAAACTGGATCAGAAGCAGAGCAGCCATACAAATATCATATTTCCCTTGCATCCTCTTTTGAATGTATCTCCCTCTTTCTCCCCTGGAGTTAACCATTATCCTGTATTTTGAATTTAATATTTTATTTTTAACTGCATACATATATGAACCCCCAAACCCTATGTTACTTTAGATATTTTTATTTTATATGAATGAAATAGTGCTCCGTGTATTCTACTATTTATTTTTATTACTTAATATATCTGTGAAATCCATGCATCATGATGCATTTAACTCTCTGTCATTTTCCCTACAGTATCAAGATACTTGCATTGTAAAAGGAGGTAGATGGTTAATCTCTGTCTATTCCTTGAAAGTTTTTATGTGTAATATTACTATTATCTTTTTAAAAAGATTTATTTATTTATTTGAAAGGCAGAAAGTTAGAGAGAGGCAGAGGCAGAGAGACAGAGGTCTTCCATCAGCCGGTTCACTCTCCAAAAGACTGCAACAGCTAGAGCTAGGCGCTATAAGAAACCAGGAGCCTGGGGCCGGCACCGAGGCTCATAGGCTAATCCTCTGCCTGCGGTTCCGGTACCCTGGGTTCTAGTTCCAGTTAGGGTGCCGGATTCTGTCCCAGTTGCTCCTCTTCCAGTCCAGTCCAGCTCTCCGCTATGACCCAGGAAGGCAGTGGAGGATGGCCCAAGTGTTTGCAGAGGAAGATTCATAACTTTTTATCCATATTTATTTATTTCATCCTGACTATAAGCTTGAGATATCTGGACAAGACACAGATTTATGGGCCGGCGCTGCGGCTCACTAGACTAATCCTCAGCCTGCGGCACTGGTACCCTGGGTTCTAGTCCCGGTCGGGGCGCTGGATTCTGTCCCAGTTGCCCCTCTTCCAGGCCATCTCTCTGCTGTGGTCCAGGAGTGCAGTGGAGGATGGCCCAAGTCCTTGGGCCCTGCACCCGCATGGGAGACCAGGAGGAAGCACCTGGCTCCTGGCTTCGGATTGGCGCAGTGTGCCGGCTGTAGCAGCCATTTGAGGGGTGAACCAGTGGAAGGAAGACCTTTCTCTCTGTCTCTCTCACTAACTCTGCTTGTCAAAAAAAAAAAAAAAAAAAGACACAGACTTATTATTCACTAAATAATGCCAAAAATAAATACAGTCAGACACTAGTTAAAGTAGTGAAAAGATACTTTATTCAGAGACTACTGACAACAGAAGAAAACAGAGAGCTCCATTTCTAACTGGAAGTGACTGGGAAGTTTTAAGAGAGAATTAGGGAAAATGCTGAGGGGGTGTTCAGTGAGCCACAGAAGTAAACGGGGTAGGTGCCACAGGCCAGCTGGGCCGCTGACTGGCAGTTATCTAAGTTGATTCTATTTTCCCATAGTGATTGGGAGACAGAGGCCCTTCCTTCGGGTTCCTGAGAAAGAGTTGTATGGTACATGCGTTCACAACTGCAAGCCCTTTTTTAAGAAAGGAAAATCAGGAGCCATCATTCTTGAACTACACAAACACTGAATTCTCCTGGCAGTGCTGAGCTTCTCATGCAGGAATTGTGAGAGGTTTGAGGGCTGTGGTCATCCTATGGATACAGCCCTGTGCTGAGGAAGCTAAGCTGGAGACTGTTACTAGAAAGCTCGGGACTGAATCCTCTGAGCCAGGAGTTCTGCAGTCTCAGCAGAAATCTTAGTGCTGGTTCCCTATGCTCCTCTTCCCTTTTGGGCCAATATGAGCCCCAAAAAGGGAGGGTTCTTTAGGGGAGGGCCAAAATTAAGAATTTGGAACTTTAGAGATGGTTCACTCTCCACCTCATCCTCCAAGAGGAAGAGAAATCTTCTGCTCTGTGATGTAAATAAATCCCCTCTGGGAAGGCCAGAAGAAGCTCCCTAAGTTGGTGCAACACTTTGCCAAGTAAACAAAAGGTTCTGCGTCCTGAGTATTTCACTATCTCTATCATCCAAACCTTTAACCCAGGTTGCCAGTAATGTTTGCTTAGAAAATCCTGACTATACATAAATATGATTTGCTTCCAACAGGGAGATCTCATACTTTTCTCATACCTGCCTTGGCGGCCTGAAGTCAGGTGGGATAGTGGCCTCGATTCCACATTACTGCTTATGTCGCTACCTGCTACAGTTGGTTATTTCTGAGTAGGTATATGTATATTGCCTTGGAGCTCAGCCATAATTAGTTTGGTATTTCTGAATTCATCTCCCTCATCTCAACTACTCCACAGCATGCCGTTCTATCAGCCTCCTCTTTTGTTTATGAAGGTACTGCTATGGCGAGAGTGGTGGAAGTTAGAAGTTGTAAGTGGAACAGGAAGTGGAAGTCCGTTCTCTCCCAACTCTGTTACCACTTACACTGTTTTCTACCAAAATATATCAGAATTTTAGGTAGTAAATAGAACCTTGAAAAATGCAAACAAATTTCCATGATCCAATTGATTTTAAATATGCAAAGGTAAGGAAAAATGAACTGCATAAGTATTTGAATTGATAAAGCCAGGTTTTTATATTAGATTTACTTTTTTTGTGGCATCATTTTATGTGTTTTTATCTCTATGGATAACAATGTAATAAATGCAAACTCGATAGAAACTGAACTCAAATGTGTAGACTTAAACAAAAATCACTGGAATATCCAGTGATTAATGACCAAGAGAATGATGCTTCAACCCAGTGAATAAAAACAGAATGAGTACTCTGAATAAAATAAACAGCAAAATATAATTTTATTACATTAAGACAAAGTAGCATTTCTTTCCTAATCTATATTCATGATAATCACAATAAAGTTGCAAAAATACCCCAAATTTAAGGTATTCCAGTCTAGATAAAATATAGGTGATCTACCTACTAAAAAGTAAAAGGCAATGCATTTTATATTGGAAAAGCTTTAAAGATAATTTGATTTTTTTACATTTTTTTCTTTTACATATTCATGAAATAAGTACTTACAATAATCTAATATGCTCAAGATCTTTATTATTCATTTCTTCTTAAAGAACAACATACAGTTAAACTTTCAAAAATGTAGCTGCTTAAATATATTTGTTTTCCTCTTTATCTTGTGAATTTGAACTAGAATGGTTTTGTTTTTGTTTGTGAAACATTTGGTGATTGTTAGTAAGATAAAAATAGTTCATTGGTTTTAATTGCAGATGAGGTCTATATCTGATTTTTTTGGTCTGATTTATGTCTTCATAAATGAGTTCATAGTGGATTTTAGCACAAGGCATGGCTGCTTTCTCAGTTGTTATTTCTGAAACCTATTATTCTTTAAGTTGGTAAATATTGATAATGTTATAATTGTATGTTTTAAATTAAATTTTAGCTTAGGCTCAACAGATCTCTAATGAAGCAAATATATGTAATAATATTGAAGCTGCAGTTTCTCCGGTTTACATGTTCTTGTATTTTTAATGACATCAGAATAAACTTTATGAAACCTTAGGTTACTACTTGATGAATATTAATTCTCTAAAATTTGGTCTGGAATAGGTTTCCTGTCTCCTTTCACACCAATGCAAAAACCGCATATCATTGTTTAAAATGATTTATTGATTGTTTTAAAAGGCAGAATGTCAGACAAGGTGAGAGAGCGAGAGAGGGAGAGAGGAAGAGAGGCAGAGAGGATGAGAGGGAGAGAGAGGGAGAGAGAGATCAATCTTCCATACACTGATTCATTCCCCAAATGGCTGCAAAAGCCAGCCTGCACCAGGTTGAAGCCAGGACAGGGACTCCATCCTGATCTTCAACACTGGTGGCAGAGCCAAAGTACTTGAACCATTTTCTGTTGCCTTCACTGGCACATTGGCAAGAAGCTAGATTAGAAGTGGAACAGCCAGGACTGGAACAAATGCTCTGATGTAGGATTGCAGCATCACAAGTGGAGGCTTAACTTGCTACGCTTGTCCCAAAGTTTCTCTTTTATTTATACTGTGGTTAACATATTCTTAATTTATCATCGTAGGTTATCACTTCAAAGGATTAGTGACTCACAAGCATTAAAAAGATACTACTGCATCTCAAATTTCTTTGTGTAATAATGTTTTAATACTATAGAATACAATCATGTTCTTCAGATACATTCAGAATATATGTAAATATTTAAGCTATTAAATTTCTCAGAGATTTAGTCCAGAAAAAAGTAATGGTTTCCTAATTTAGCTTGCATGAAAATTATCTGGATTATCTGGAGGACTTATATAGATCCCTTTTAGAACATTATTTTGTCTAAATTTTACATACATGGAAGAGATGGCATTAACTGACAAATATAACTGTGAGATATTAGAATTATGTACATAGTTTATGAAAATTAGATGCTAATTAAACTCTAAAATTAAATATTGAAAGGAGCCAGTATTTCTCAGATACAGCCATGGTTTACATAAATAGTAGCTGGTTTATTTTCCTATTGGAATGTGTATTTTTATTTGAGAAATCTGCACCCGCCATTGTTGCTAAACTATGAAGTTTCCTCAGAAATGTTCCCTTGCATTCTCTTTTGATTGCTTTGGTACCTATAAGAACATATGGGAATGATATATGCTGATTTTGAATTGATAAACTTCAGTTGCTATGTCATTGATCTACTTTTTAATTGGCCTCATTCTTTCAAATTCTTTCCTGTATGCTTGTCTGTAGATATGAGATATCTTTTGGATGAGCATTAAAGTAATCTGATGATGTTCTTTTTTCCCTCTCATTTTTCTGAGGTTAGAGTATGACAGGAAACATATTGGTAAATTGCCAAAATATTTACTGAGACAATTTTTATAGCTTGTTTTATGAAAACATTCTCTTTTGCTAGTTCCAATTTGATACAACATTATGAGAAAAAAAATCTGAAACAGAATAATGAGAAGAAAACATTGCAAAATAATAAAGTAGCCCAATAAATAATTCTTACATTGATATATAAATTTAAGCCATATTCTTTTCATACATCAGATTAAATTTAAATATTTTTAAATGATTAGAAATATTTCTGGAAGAATCAGTTGAAAAACTCTCAATTAACAGATACTTTAGATTGAGAGAAATAAATGATCTAGATAGAAAAATCATGCCTGCCTTATATTCGATAGACAGATGGCCTTGGAGAAAGAATAGGCATAGATACACAAAATAAGGTTAGGTAAAGGGAAACATTTTTGGAAGGAGTTTTATTGGACTTTTAAATGATGGAGCAAAAAAGTGAGCACTTCCCAGCTTGCACGCCTTGGCTTACAGCGTTGCCTCCAGTGGTGGTAGATATGCCAAGACACTGACCACCTCAGCCGAGGAAGGGTTGCATGGGCTTGAGATACTTGAACTCAGGAACTTTGTTAGTCCATTATTCATTGCAATCAAATATCAGAGGCAGGCTACTCTATATAGATGACCTTCTTGCTGGCAGAACCCTTAGGTGACACATGACACCACCTAGACAGACAGGAAACATGTATATCTGTGTGTCTCTGTCACTCTGATGATAAAATGACCTGGGTTCAGTCACGAAGTGACCACCCTAATGACCTTATCTAATCCTCATCCCTTACCCAAGTTTCCACCCCCAAATACCTTGTTGGATTAAGTTTCCACTCTCTTGATACCCCACAGTAGATATTAAATTACAACACTTGAAGTCTTGGCAGACAATTGAACTATATCCAAACCATAGCAGAAGACAACATCTTCCTTCTTGAGCAGATCTTGACATGTATTTCAATTTCCATAAAACCGTACTACCTTATAGGTTTGATACTTTGAAAAACTGAAAAACCTGCTTGAGATCCCTTTTCTTGCAAAACCATCTGCTAGCTCACTCTCACCATGCCATTTTGTGTTGGTCTAGCCTCCTCATTTTTCTCAGCTACTCTTCAGAGTATTTTTTAAATGAAACAAGTATGATCCACAACAACAACAAAACTGGTATGACATTTGTGATAACTTAAACTTCTGTCCAATGAAAGACACTGTAAAGAAAGTGAAAAGATATGACTTAGGGTAGAAGAAAATCCATGTGGCCTTTAAAGAAAACCTTTTCTTTAACCATAAGAATGCATTAATAATTACTCTGTAGCATTTCAGTTGAATGAAATATATTCAACTATGGCATTATAAATATAAAAATAATGGGAATAGGCAGGCAGAAAGCAATATGTACTATGTGAGAAATGTTGCAAATCCCAAAATGTGTTTTTGGGACTCTAAAGCATATGTGGGAAAAGTGCATAGCCATACCTGGGAATACGTAACAGTTTTGTGATGGTGTTCTCGCTCAGGAAGGAAGGAGTGGAAGGAATCAATATTAGCTGGAACTATAAAATTTCATTCCATATTTTCAGGTTTCACATATTTAAAATTTTGCCATATTAACTTAATATACATTATATATATACATATATACTAGTTTTTTTTAAAATGGCAGATATATTAATATTATAATAACATAGTATTTGTGATGAGATTTTATAATGAAAGAAGAATATATTATTTTTAAGGCATAAGTCAGTGAAGCACCACTTGTAATTATATGCCAAATAATGTTGCACAAACTCATTCTCTAATTATATATACTAACTTGAACATGAGAGTAAACAAGTGTTATTGGCTTTTTTGTGTATGGCTTATTTATTTCACTTTACATAATAATCACCAGTTCCACCTACTTTATTGCAAATGTGAGGATTTTATTCTTTGTTATGGCTGAGTTATATACCTTTGTGTATATATACCATTTTTCTTCATCCATTCATCCTGTGATGGGCTTATGTGTTGATTTCAGATACTGACCATTGTTAATAGTGCTACAGTAAACATGGGAGTGCAGATATCTCTTTCACAGGCTGACTTTGTTTCTTTTGGATATAGTCCCAGAAGTAAGATAACTGGGTCATAAGGTAAATTTATACCCTTTTCCATAATGGTTGTACTGACTTGAATTCTCACCAATCATCATGTTTCACTTTTCTCTATAACCTTGTCAGCATTTGTTATTTTTCGACTTCTTGATAATTTCCATTTTAACTAAAGTAAGATGATAGCATCAATCTGGTTTTAATTTGCATTTTCATGAGAGCTAGTGATAATGCTCACATTTTCATGTGTTTGTTGGCCATTTTTAGTTCTTGCTTTGGGAAATATCTACTGAGATCCTTTGTTCATTTCTTAACTGGATCAATTGTTTTGTTGTTATTGAATTTCTTGAGCCCCTGGATATTAATCTATTGTCACGTGCATAGTTAGCAAATATTTACTTCCATTCTGTCAATTTTCTCTTCACTCCAGTGATTGTTTCCTTGCTATGCAGAAGCTTCTTACTTTGGTATCACCCCATTTGTCTATTTTTACCTTCATCTCTTGTGCTTTCAGAGACTTATCCAAAAAATTGTTGGCTACGCCAATGTCTTGGCATGTTTTCTCTATGCTTTACTCTAGTCATTTTATAATTTCAGGTCTTAAATTTAGATCTTTGATCCATTTTGAGTTTACTTTCATACAGAATGTACAGTAAGAACCTTGTTTCAAACTTTTGCATGTGGAAATCCAGTTTTCCCAGCACCAATTTGTGAAGAGACTATCCTTTCTCAAGTGACTGCTTTTAGCACTTTTGTCAAAGTTAAGTCAGTTGTAAATGCATGGGTTTATTTCTAGAATTTGATTTGTTTCTATTCCCATTTGTGTCTCTTTTTATGTCAGTATCATGCTCTTTTGTTAAAATAGAACTGTAGTAGTTCTTAAAATCCAGTATTGGCCTTGGCTTTGTTTTTATTATTCAAGATCGCTTTGGCTGTTGAGAATCTTTTTGTTTTTCCATTTTATTTTATTTTATTTTATTTCCAATTCTATGAAGAATGTCATTGTTATTTTGAGGGAGATTGAATTAAATCTATCTATTGCTTGGGATGATATGTATATTTTGATAATAGTAGTTCTACCAGCCTATGAACATGGGAGGTCTTTCTATTGTTTAAAACTTTCTTTGATTCCTTTTATTAGTGTCTTTAATTTTGATTCTAGAGGTTTATTGTATCCATGGTTAAAGTTGATCCAAGGCACATAATTTTTTATAACTTTTTTTAATGAGATCATAGCAACATCATTATATAAAAATGCTACTTATTTTTGTGTGTTGATTTTGCATGTTGCAACTTTGCTGAATTCTTTTATCATTATAAAATGAACCTCTTTTCTCTTATAACAATTTTTGTCTTGATATCTATTTTATCTATATTGTAATATAGCCACTCTTGCTCACTTTTGATTTCTAAGGCAGATGTTTTATTTTAACAACGATTTATTTATTTATTTGAAAGAGTTACATTGAGGAGAGACAGAGAGAGAGAGAGAGAGAGAGAGAGAGAGAGAGAGAATCGATCTTACATCCACTTGTTCACTTCCTAAATGGCTGCAATGGCCAGGGCTGGGCCAAACTGGAGTCAGGAGTATCATCTGGGTCTCCCATGTGGGTGCAAGGGTACAACAAATTGGGCATTCTCTTCTGCCCTCCCAGGTGCATTAGCAGGGAGATAGACCAGAAGTAGAACAGCCGGGATTGAACTGGTGCCCAAATAGGATGCTGGCACTGCAGGTGGTGGCTTAACCCATATGTAACACCACAGACCCCAGAATTTTTATTTAAAAACATACTTAAGTATTTTTTGGAAAACATATTTTTAATTTACCAGATAGTGGAAGGCATAGTGCTCCTCTAAGTAAAAAATTCAACAAATAAAAAGTAAAAATGAAATAGTCCAGCAGGAAAATAGGCAAGGCCAATAAGCAAAAATCAAACAAACAAAAAGAATTCATGTTCTCTCTTACATGTAGGAACTAAAATTTATCACAAAAAAAAAATCAAAAAGCAAAAACAAGAAAGAAATACCTTTGTATATCACTTCTGCTGCAAATAATGTTTAAAATCTTTGTCAAAATTGTGTTAAGAATTGTGTGCTAGTATCATATTGATGATATTTTAAATTTACATGAGTGAAGAACTAAGACAGATTTTTTTGTTTATCACTAAGTTATTGTTTTCACTGGACATCAACTTGAAGCCCAAGATTTGATCCAGTGTGGCCTGTACAAACGAGGAACACTTTCACCCACTACTTCTCATAGGTAATATATACATTGGATATTAAATATACAATTGGAAGACATAGAAGGGTCTACTTGAAAATGCCTAAAACTACATACATTTCCTTAAGAATCCTCTTGATTGAACTCAGAATAATTTCAGAAATGCCTGCAAAACTTGAGTCTTGTTTTGTAGAAAGGTTTTCACTGATTTATTCAAACTTAAAAATGTTTAAAAAGAGACTATCATTCACCAATAAATATTAATTACAGAAGAGTATAAGGGGACGGGGCCGGCACCATGGCTCACTTGGTTAATCCTCTGCCTGCAGCACCAACATCCCATATGGGCACCGGGTTCTAGTCCCGGTTGCCCCTCTTCCAGTGCAGCTCTCTGCTGTGGCTCTGGAGGGCAGCAGAAGATGGCTCAAGTGCTTGGGCCCCTGTACCAGCATGGGAGACCAGGATAAAGCAACTGGCTCCTGGCTTCGGATCGGCTCAGTGCCAGCAGTGGTGGTCATTTTTGGGGTGAGCCAATGGAAGGAAGACCTTTCTCTCTGTCTCTTTTTCTCACTATCTATAACTCTACCTGTCAAAAAAAAAAAAAAAAGGTATAAGGGGACTTAAATCCATTCTTGAGTCTCTGGAGTTCAATGGATCTGCATATTATCCTACCTGTTTTGCTTTCCTGATCTTCAATTTGGGAAAAGTTACCATTTTTTGGTTTCTTTAGTTTTCACATTTCATAATCAACAATGAATACAGAGAGATGATGTCAAAGAAACCCTGAAGCTAAGTATTCTTTACATCATTAGACAGATGATGTGGCAAATTAATTTAGAATTTAATAAGTACAATCTAAGTTTAGTTTCTTCCTTGATCATTTATTATCGCTGTGTTCTTGGTTAAAATTTATAGCTCCCATGAAAATTTATGTCAAAAATTAAATTAAGTGAACTATATAACTGTGTTTTTAAAACACATACAATTCTGTTGTTGTGGAGTTTCTTTTCTTTTTTTTTTTCTTTTTTTTGACAGGCAGAGTGGACAGTGAGAGAGAGAGACAGAGAGAAAGGTCTTCCTTTTGCCATTGGTTCATCCTCCAATGGCTGCTGTGGCCGGCGCACTGCGCCGATCTGAAGCCAGGAGCCAGGTGCTTTTCCTGGTCTCCCATGCGGGTGCAGGGCCCAAGGACTTGGGCCACCCTCCACTGCACTCCTGGGCCACAGCAGAGAGCTGGCCTGGAAGAGGGGCAACTGAGACAGAGTCCAGTGCCCCGACCGGGACTAGAACCCGGTGTGCTGGCGCTGCAGGCTGAGGATTAGCCGGCAAAACACATACAATTCTGAATAACTATAGGCTAAAATTTTTTAGGAACTTTAAATATGTTTATCATCCACTTATGGGTCCAAACCTTGAACATTCAGAAATTACTCCCTTTATGGATATTAAAGCTGAGATGCCCTGGTTAGACAAAACTTGTATGCAAGACAAGACATAAGCCATTGAATACAAGTGCCTTAATAACTACATGACTGTCAAGTTGCCTCATTCCTTGTGAGGTTCTCATGTGTTGCTATTTGCTATTCTTCATTTAGCTATTTCTTGGTGTCACATGCACAGACTCTAAATCTTACTAATCTATATGAAGTTCTTGATGATACTTTACTCTGACATGTTAGCCCACTTACATCCAAAGGGACTCTCACTCTGAAGTTAGAACCTAACAGATATTGATAAGCATTTAATCAGTCAGTTAGAGAATATGATATATCAAGAGAAATTTCTTAATTTCAAGTTTGTTCTCCTGGCATACTGCAAATGATTAAGACATTTCAATTTGATACAATTCAAAAATTGTATCTTCTTAATATCAGATTATTTTAATTTAAATGTTTTGATAGTTAAGTTCTAAGATATTGGCTAAACATCAATATTTGAATTCACAGATTAAGTAAAGCTGATTGCCCTCCCCAATTATTCAATCAACTGGAGGCCTAAATAGAACAGAAAGACTTAGTGAAAGGGAACATTGCCAGCCTGGTATGCTGGGTCGTTGGTCGTCCTCCTGCCCTCACACTGGGATTGACATTACCAGGTTACCTGGTCCTTAGGCCCCGAACACAGCTTTCCTGGGTCCCTGGGTCTTCAACTTGCAAAAAGCAGACTGCAGCACTTTTTATCTTCTGTAATCTTATGAGCCAATTTTTCATGGAACAAAACTCCATAATCCTGAAGGAATTCCTACTCTCTGCTTGATATCTCCTTGCACTTATTTTTGAGCACAGTATACATTACATCTCCATGTCCCATCTTTGAAATCATGTTTTTGTCTCTCTTTTCCTATGAAACCACATCAACCCAGCATGCCCTATCTCCTATATACCACTCTCAAAAGATTCTGTTTATTTTCAGCTAACATACCTACACCTGGAAATCTAGGCAAGGGCTTGATCATTTGTTGTCTGACTTGGTTGCTGACCTGTTCGGAGTAGCCTGAGCCTTATTATTCTGCTTTATATTCTCCAGAGCTCTTAGCACTATCCTAAGTTGTTCTGTTTTAAAAATAAATCTTATTGGCCGGCGCCGTGGCTTAACAGGCTAATCCTCTGCCTTGCGGCGCCAGCACACCGGGTTCTAGTCCCAGTCGGGGCGCCGGATTCTGTCCCGGTTGCCCCTCTTCCAGGCCAGCTCTCTGCTATGGCCCGGGAAGGCAGTGGAGGATGGCCCAAGTCCTTGGGCCCTGCACCCACATGGGAGACCAGGAGAAGCACCTGACTCCTGGCTTCGGATCAGCGAGATGCGCCTACCGCAGCGGCCATTGAAGGGTGAACCAATGGCAAAAGGAAGACCTTTCTCTCTGTCTCTCTCTCTCTCACTATCCACTCTGCCTGTCAAAATATATATATATATATATCTTATTAATGTTTGAAAATGTTAATGATGTGACACTAACTCTGAAAGACAAGATACAAAATATTACATACATAAAATATTTTTCCAATTAGTGATAACAAATTTATGCACTTACAGAAACAGAAAAACTGAAAGGAAATATATTAAAATGAATGTCTAGCTTTATGGTGGTGTTTGGAGTATTTTTTTTTATAAACCTTTTTGTATGTTTCTGTTTAGATTATAAGAAGCTATTATTAACAGCGGCGCCGGCACACCGGGTTCTAGTCCCGGTCGGGGCGCCGGATTCTGTCCCGGTTGCCCCTCTTCCAGGCCAGCTCTCTGCTGTGGCCAGGGAGTGCAGTGGAGGATGGCCCAAGTGCTTGGGCCCTGCACCCCATGGGAGACCAGGATAGGCACCTGGCTCCTGCCATCGGATCAGCGCGGTGCGCTGGCCGCAGCACGCCAGCCGCGGCGGCCATTGGAGGGTGAACCAACAGCAAAGGAAGACCTTTCTCTCTGTCTCTCTCTCTCACTGTCCACTCTGCCTGTCAAAAAAAATAAAAATAATAAAAAAAAAGATTTTGACTTATTTCATTGGTGTCTCTAAATTGACCTTTCTCATATATGTATTTATACAGGGGAGATTTTAGCAAGCTCATAATAAGAGGTTACATCACTGGGAAAAAAAAAAGGAAATTAGAGGAAACAAAGACTTGAATCAGATAAGTTCTTTTTTCTCAAAAGAATTTGTTTTAAAGCATGATTACAGTATCATATTTAATGTTCTATTTATTTTTGAGTATATTATCGGGAATAAAAATTGTAATTATATGAGCCATTAAACCATTCATAAAATATATATTATCTATCAGTTTTTTTCATTCTCTTTAGTATTAGACATATACTGCTATTGTACAGCTGTTCATAGTTTTCTAAGAATTACAATTTCTCTTTGAACTACTAATGAACATGCTGTGTTAATTAAGACTATGATTTTGGGGTTTTGCATATATTTGCTTATTTAATTATTAAACTAAACCTGCTATTTATGGATTAAATGTCAAATTCCAAGTGAAGAGAACTGTAGTTAAAAGCTATAGTAATATAACAAAATTACATGGCAAAATGTGACATGGAAAGGATGCTGCATGAATATCTGATATCCTTTTGCATGAATTAGGAATTTGCCACAATCTTGTGTTGCTACACATTTTTCCTACAAAAGTGGAATGGATAATTTAACAAAATATTTCTGCTCATGCTATGAAATTTAAAAATATTCTTGCATTGATTCTCATTTTATACTCCTTTCATAATACCTGGAGGATTGTATCTACCCTAAATAATTCTTTTATTTATTTATTTAGAGACAGAGGAAAAATAACCCTATGTGCTAGTTCATGGTGTAACAGACATAACATCCAATTAAGAAAAGAGGAAATGGGACTGACTGGATGATGGAGCAGTGGATTATTTTACAATAGTATAGTGAATGAAAAAAATTAGAATAATTAACAGAAAATCACACAGCTTAAAATGACAATAGCAATCTATAAATAGGATTATCAAGGTAAGGAATAGTTAAGATCCTCAGTGATTTCCTGAATCAGTTGAAAATTTAAAACATTTTCATGCCAAATAATACTTGCTATATTTTTATAGCATAAGAGTGTTCATTTTTTAAAAAAAAATCTATTTATTTATTTGAAAGCTAGAGTGACACAGAGGGAGAGACAGAGAGTTCATCCACCTTCTGGTTCATTCCACAAATGGCCAAAACAGGCATGACATGGTCAGTTCAAAACCAGGAATTAGGAACTCCATCCAAATCTCCCACATGGGTGGTAGTAGCCCAAACACTTGAGACATTTTCCACTGCCTTTCCAGGCATGTTAAGAAGCTGGATCCAAAGTGGAGTAGCTGAGACTTGAACTAGTACTTCAAAATGGAAAGGCAGAATGTCAAGCTGTGGCTTAACACATTGCCAACCCCTATTCCTTTATTTTTAAGACAGCTCTTTATGATTACAAGTAGGCATTTTGAGCAAAATGATATCTTACAGATACTGTCTCCAAAAATGCCCCAGAAACATTTCTAGTTATTTAAGTAAAATTGATTTCTAGATCTTCTGAATCTGTGATTTGGGGTTCTTGGCAAATAATAAAGGTAAGATGGACAACAGGTATTAAATTATTGCATGAGTCTCAAAACATTCCCCTCAGTTCCCAACCTATAGAGGCTTTGTTGTTGCAGC
This sequence comes from Lepus europaeus, assembly GCF_033115175.1. Taxonomy (NCBI): domain Eukaryota; kingdom Metazoa; phylum Chordata; class Mammalia; order Lagomorpha; family Leporidae; genus Lepus; species Lepus europaeus. The sequence goes on from NC_084828.1 coordinate 127,551,406, forward strand.
AACTGCTGTGTCAAGCAGTGGTGGGCAAAAGGTAGAGAAAAATACACAGAGCACTTTGATCCTTTCTTGAAAATGCCAACAGTATCTCACGATAGAGATGGAGATGGGAAAGGGACAAAGTCCAAACTTACAAGGAAAGAAAGAGAGAGATGAGAGGTAACCAAGACGATGGGAAAAGAGGGTGCTAAGAGAGCTGCTTGTGTAAAATCAACAACCCATTGAGTTACTCTCCAAGAGTGTCATAAAAGTTGGTATTATTTACAATCTATTTTTGGGAATACTATATTTCTCTGAATGTGACACTATGTAGGAAATGTACCAAGCAAACTGTTTACATATGGAAGGATAAACGATGACCCTATTTCACAGAACAAATCATGTTAATAGTGGTATAATATTAACTGCTAAATTGAGTATCTATCATTCAAATGTCACCATCAAATATCACCATCTCTACTTCCAAAGAACTCATATATGACTATTTCTCATCCCTTCCTCTTCTAGCTGCTGCAAAGTCTTAACCTATCACCTTAATGTTCTTGATATTCCAGAGTAGCCAGTGACTCTTTTCAAATGTAAATCACTGGGCCTGGCACAGTGGCTCACTTGGCTAATCCTCCGACTATGGCGCCAACATCCCATATGGGCACCGGGTTCTAGTCCCGGTTGCTCCTCTTTCAGTCCAGCTCTCTGCTGTGGCTTGGGAAAGCAATAGAAGATGGCTCAAGTCCTTGTGCCCCAGCACCTGTGTGGAAGACCCAAAAGAAGCTCCTGGCTCCTGGCTTCGGATGGGCGCAGTTCCAACTGTAGCAGCCATTTGGGGGGTGAACCAACGGTAGGAAGACTTTCCTCTCTCTCTCTCTCTCTCTTTGTCTCTCTCTCTCTCTCACTGTCTGTAACTCTATCTGTCAAATAAATAAATAAATAAATGTAAATAACTCTACATCATTCTTCCGACATTAATCCTGGAATGGCTTCTCATCAAACTCAGTAAAATCCTCACCAAGACATTTAAGACATCCCCCTGCCCCCAGCATAAACCAATTCCTTCTGAATTCCACATTTATTTCCATCTTGGTACTTTGTACACTGAGTATCTAAAACGTATCCCTGGCCCTTCAGTCTCTCAATTCTTGCTCTCCCTTTTATTTTTTTCTTATAAAATTCATCAATATTTAAGACTATATCTTATCTTTATTTATTTATTGTCTGTATCTCCTTCCAGATGATGAGGAGTCTTCACACTATTCATGAAAAATGCATGTTCTGAAAAAAATGCAAGAATTCTAAGTATTTTTTGCAGAATAAGCTTATTTCATTTCATCTGTCCACACATTTTTGGAAGCACCCCTGTATAAGTCTGTAAGGGCCAGAGCTTTGCCCTGCGCACAACTCTCAGACAACTGCTAGATCAAAACTTTTCATCCTCAGTTTAAATAGATGAATGGGTGATTAGTGCACATTTAGGAAAATATTCTGATCATATAGATTCACAAAATCTATTATATTCTAGGTATTGTGATGAACACCAGGAATACACAAACACAACATGAAAATTGCCTTCATGGAGCTCACTCTGCAAGAAAAGCAGGAAAGCAAATCCAGGCATCAAATAATCAATGACAAATATTCAATTACATGTCTAAGAAATAAAAACTAAAGAAAAATAATCAATTCAAATTGAACCTAAATTAAGCTTTAAGAATATGATTAACTAAAACATATTGATTGTTCTGTAACATTTGCTATTTTTACTCTTTATTGTACTTTTTGTTAAAGAATGCAGTAGACATACTGTGATGATGTCAGTATGAGGAGAAAATGAGATGGAAAACTTGCTAAAAAATGAGACAGACAGTGTGGGAAGATGATGTATAATTATGTGCGGGTGGGTGGCCCTCAATTCATCCTCCTTTACATGCTCCAGTAGGACACAGAGAAGGCCCTCAGTTTATGAAGTTCCCCACTGCGAGCCCCAAATGATTGTAGTCTTAAATACACTAATGACCCCATCACATTTGATCATTTATAAAATGACTTGAAAGATTTAGCATAACTGTAATGATAAGAAATAGTTCTCAAGTAATTTTTAAATATCAAAAATTTTATACATGAATATTTAAGAATATCCCTCTCTGGCCTCAACTTAGATTCTGAATTAGTTGGGGAAAAAATGATTAACCTCATCAAATATACTTCATTCACTATTTTGCATGCTTCTAGATGATATATACAAATATAGTTTCAGGCCAGCTGCTGTGGTGCAGTGGGTTAATCCCCTTGCCTGAAGCACAGGCATCCCATATGGGCACCTGTTCTAGTCCCAGCTGCTCCTCTTCCCATCCAGCTCTCTGCTATGGGCTGGGAAAGCAATAGAAGATGGCCCAGTGCTTGGGCCCCTGCACACCTGTGGAAGACCCAGAAGAAGCTCCTGGCTCCTGGCTTCAGATGGGTGCAGCTCCGGCCATTGTGGCCATCTGGGGAGTGAACCATCGGGTGGAAGACCTCTCTCTCTCTTTGCCTCTCCTCTCTCTGTGTAACTCTGACTTTCAAATAAATAAATAAATCTTTAATATATATATATATAGTTTCTTAAAACTCTTACTGAAACTTTTTAATAAGATAAATGTGTGCCTAACAATTATCATAGATAATGTAATATCTTCAATTATTAAAGATCTTTATTCATTTATTTTTTTGAAAAAGAAAAGTTACAAAAAGGAAGAGGCAGAGGCAGAAGCACAGAGAGAAAGACTTCCATCTTCGGTTTATTCCACAAATGACCAACACGGCTGTAGCTGGGCTGATTCAAAACCAGGAACCAGGAGATTCTTCCAGGTCTCCCATGTGGATGCAGGGACCCAAGCAGCTGGGCCATATGCTGCTGCTTTCTCAGGCACATTAGCAGGGAGCTGGATTGGAAGTGAAACAACCAGGACTCGAACTGGCACCCATGTGGGATGCCGATGCCACAGACAGCTTTATCCACTATGCCATAGCATTGGCCCCTAGAAATAATTTTTAATTTTAATAACTAATATTATGTAAATACCTACGTCTAAATGTCTTCTAGACCATGTCTGGGTGTTTTTCTTGGGCTGCTTCTAATTCTGAAGAAGGAAGAGCCCAAATGGAAACACACATTTCGTCAGTGCCTTACTGTTATTACTAGAGCTTTATTGCTGAAAAGCCCCCACAAAACACACCAAACTCCAGAGTAGGGGAAAGAGTTTACTGATGTGGGGAAACCTGACAGGCTGGAGGGAGAGAATGGAAAAAGGGCCTGTGTATAAAAGCAGGCCCTGTTATAGCTTTCCAGGAATGGAGTGGGAATAGCAAGTCCTGCTAGAATGGGGGTGGGGTTGCCACTTATGGTTGGGCCATTCAGCACCTGACGCCTAGTAAGTCAGGCTGGGTTCTGGAGAGGCCGAACTTAGTGTACAAGGTGGCCACTGGGCTGGAGCCCAAAATGATGTTTAGGGCTTGAGATGGTGCCTTAGATAAGATGGCACCATTTCACTAACATGCCTCCCTTTTGTTGTTTATAAAACAAGTATTGCATGGGATTATGTTGGCCCTAAAGGCCCAGGAGGGGTGAAGGGGTGGAGGGGTAATGATCTATCTTCTAAAGCTACTTTCTGCTGACATAGTGTGACGAGTCACTCTCCACTGGTGGGGCAACACTTCAAGTTGTAATCTCCGGGGTGGGGAGCCCAGTATAGCCCTGTAGTAGCATTTCATTGACTGCCTGGTTGCTGAAGGCACTGGTTCATTCCTTATCACCTCCTGCAAACACTGAAGCACACAAATTAGTATAAAAGCCAGGGTGAGAATAGTAGTCAATGACATAGGAGTTGTATTAACCAAGTGGTGAGGGGACTCCATAGGGAAGAAGAGAGGAGAGACTCTTTCACCTAGGGTAGACTGTTTCATAGATGTGGCTATTTGTTGGAGCTTTTTAAAAATTTGGTCTACCTGGCCTGATTGATTACATAATAACAGCATTTTTTTCCCCAGAAAAACATAATTTCCCCCTTTTTCAAGTGTTATAAGGTCCAGAGCTTGCTATTTTCTAACACTACATCTGCCAGTGAGGTGATCTGATATTTTTTTATTTCTTATTTTTTTATTTTTTATTTTTGACAGGCAGAGTGGACAGTAGAAGGAGACAGAGAGAAAGGTCTTCCTTTTTGCCGTTGGTTCACCCTCCAATGGCCGCCACGGCTGGCGCACTGCGGCCGGCGCACTGCGCTGATCTGAAGGCAGGAGCCAGGTGCTTCTCCTGGTCTCCCATGGGGTGCAGGGCCCAAGCACTTGGGCCATTCTCCACTGTACTCCCAAGCCATAGCAGAGAGCTGGCCTGGAAGAGGGACAACTGGGACAGAATCCGGCGCCCCGACCGGGACTAGAACCCGGTGTGCTGGCGCCGCTAGGCGGAGGATTAGCCTACTGAGCCGTGGTGCCAGCTGAGGTGATCTGATTTTGAAGGCCCGTAACAGCATCTGCGGAAGTTTCAATGGACCTGGTGACCTCCTCTTGCAGTTGTTGGAGTTGTTCTTGAAACTGTTTAACAGATATAACATTGTAGCCTAGAGCAGTTCCTGAGAGCACCATTGAAGACAGGGAAGCCACAAAGCTGATTCCAACCGAGACTGGGAGAAAAATCGCTCGTTTCTTGCGGGGTAGCGGGATTAGTCTGTAAAAGAAACTCTGAATAGTCCTATAATGTTAGGTGGAGATGATGAATTACTAATACACATGGACTGGGTGTAGAACTGTTGATGCAAGTGTGTAAGGTATAATTTCAAAGAAATGAAGTTCCAAGTGGGCTAGAGGGGGAGGCTATGGAAGTGAGGGTTATATTGATGACACAGGGAATGTTTGGTGACAAAAGCCCATTAGGTTGTTCTGTTCTGTTGGTAATCCAACATTTTGCATCTTGTCCTCCTAAATGTAGAGGAAGATGACAGATGATTTTCTGAGAATTGAGGGTATAGGAGTTTGTAGAAGTAGAAATATTAGTGCGAAGGGTAGCTGCAATGGGAAGTTCACCAAGGAGGGGGCACATATAAAGCATCATTGTTGGTAAAGGACCAGGGGTAAAGTAGAGTTGAGTAGTTGATAAAATAGGGTGAGGGACAAATTGATGAGTTGTAGCCATGTTCAAGGAGGTTTGGATGGGTTAATTAGCTGGACAGGTATTTAGGGAACTCCTTTACTATATCAACCACACATCCATTGGAGCTAAGTGTAGACTCTGATGATTTCTATGGTTCCCTGGTGATCTCACATGTTAGATCCCGTGAACAAAGAGACAAATCTCTCAACCCCATCTTGCCAGGGCTGAAGGTAGGATTCAGTTATAGTGAAGGCTAAAAGGGGCTGGGTTCAGTGATCTGTCTCTACCTGTGGCCTTCAAGTTAGCATGAATTTTTCTTGGGCAGGACAATATAGAATTGTTTTCCCTGGAGGCCAAATACATGGTCAGTATAGTAGTACTTACAGGACCCTGATGAGCACCCTTCCCAGTAAGCATTGTTCCAAGATCCTGTGTTGTCCTTAATTAGACAGAGGCGATATGGATTTGCTCTAAAATGAGATAAATGATATCTAGTCCAGTCAACACAATTATATGAGTAGGTCTGAGTGAAATTGAAATACAGAGTAATAGGGCGTTCACAGCCCATGATGGGACAGAATGTTATGTTAAGTAATTTAGCAGGTGTGGAAGTGGTTTAAATCTAAAATTGCCACACAAAATGTGTTCCTGGGACTAGTGTATATGTTGGACAACACAAAAGAGCAGAAGGGATGATTTTATTGGGAAATTCATCATGGGATATGGAAGAGGGAGTGACACAATAATAGAAGGTATGGAAAAGTGTAAATCTCAAAAGGAGTGAAGTCTGAGAAGGTTCCTGGAGGTGTAAATCTTCAATATCTGAAAGGAGCCAAGAGGGGTGGATGGGCAAAAAATATGTTTGATGCTCCTCCCACAGAAGCTATGGGAAGAGTTAGTAGCAGTATAAGAGGGGATCAGTACTTATCTGGTGTTGGAAATGGTAGGTGTCTGGGCAGTCACTGTTTTTTGGAGGCAGGTTCATTAAGCACAAAAGGGTCTGTGTTTTCAGGCACTGTTGGTAATGAAACTTGAGTCCAGGTAAACTTGGCTATAAGAGGTCCTGTGGGAATAACTGTATAATGCGGGGGAGGGGAACAATTGAGGTGGGTATAATGGACCCAATGGAGGATTCCCTGTAACTTTGCTGCTGTAGTAGTAATGAGAATAACCCAGTAAGGTCCAGTCCCTTTTGCTTGCAGTTTAGTGGGAGTAGAGGGTAAGCAGAGGTGTGAAAAGGACAGGAAGACCTCGTCTCCCACTATAGTAAGAGGGAAGCTATTTGAGGTAGCTGGACCTGGAGCTGGGAGCAGGTGTCTGTGTATTTCCATAACTGTGTTCAGAGATATCTGAGAAGAAGCAAAAGTAAATGGAGCAGCAAGAGTGGAGATTGAGATATTCTAGCCAGAGAAATCAAGGGACATCCATACATCATTCAAAAGGCAAAATATTGAGAGGTTTCCTTGGAAGGGCCCTCATTCAGAGCAGGGAAAATGGGAGTAGTTCAGTCCAGACCAAATGGAACTCAAGGGAGAGTTTGCTAGCTAGGTTAAGGGGAGGGCAAAGTTTAAAAGTCAGGGTAGAGTTCTCAATTAGTGCCATCTGAAGGTCAGAATGTGAGATGGTGGGAGAGACTGGAGGCCCTTGTAAGTTAGGGGCTCTGATAGATGGTGTGAGGAAAGAATGGTAAGTGGTAAGCCAAAGATGAGTCTTTTTGACTCTTGTATGAAAACCGCTGTTGAGGCAAGCACCTGTAAACAGGATGCCCCAACTCTTGACCGTGGGGTCTAATGTTTTTGAAAGATAGGCTACAAGGAGCAAAAGAGGGACCAACTTGATGGCCAAGAACGCCTAAGGCTGTTCCTTGGTTTTCAGTGGCCAGAGTGGATGTGGGCTTTGGGTGAGAGGTGACAGTGCCAGGGCTTGAGCAGGAAGTGGCTAGGCCAGTGCTTGTGGTTTGGGGAGGTAAGGTGGAGGCTTGTCTGTGGGATCGAAGAAGAAAGGGATTTTGGCTCAGGCTCTGGACCTTTGGTGGGAACCTTGGATTCCAAAATGACCTGAACCAGGGAAATGGAGGTACAGAGAGAAGGTTTAGAACAGAGATAGAAAACAGCTTGTGGCTCACTAGGCTAATCCTCCACCTACAGCACCGGCGGCACTCCAGGTTCTAGTCCCGGTTGGGGAGCTGGATTCTGTCCCGGTTGCCCCTCTTCCAGGCCAGCTCTCTGCTGTGGCCTGGGAGGGCAGTGGAGGATGGCCCAAGTCCTTGGGCCCTGCACCTGCAAGGGAGACCAAGAAGAAACACCTGGCTCCTGGCTTCAGATGGGCACAGTGCGTCGGCCATAGCAGCCATTGGAGTGGTGAACCAATGGAAGGAAGACCTTTCTGTCTCTCTCTCTCTCACTGTCTAATCTGTCAAAAAAAAAAAAAAAGTTTGAACATATGGGAACCCTTCCACTTTCCCAAATGCTCACAAAAGTGATAGAGACCCTGAATAATTTCAGGGTCAAATGTGCAGTAAAGTGGCCATTTGGACTGGTTGTCGAGGTCATACATGGGCCACGCCTGATTACAAAGAAAGATGAGGCAATGATGTTTGAGATCTGGAGCCAATCTGAGAGGAACAAGATGATTTAGGAGACAACCAAGAAGAGAATCAGACAGAACGTGGGACAAGGAACTCCCATGGTGACCCGTGGGGTCAGACTGGCCAATATCAGACATCCCTGAGATCAGGACCATCTGATGGGGAGAATACAGGAGCAGAGAGTTGGGTTGTCACCCAGACCCACTGGCGCCCAGGGCATGAATCCCATAGAAGGGAAACAGGTGTTTGAATCGTCACCCACACTCGTTGTTTCCCGGAGCCCAAAGTCCGTTAGAGGCAAGAGGTCATGGGAGTTGTGGTGCCTGGTGCCAGGACTTCAGGGAGAAGTCGTGCAGACCACAACCTGGAGAAAGTTGCGATGAAACGATCCTCAGCCAGCCCTGTCTTACTTCAAGATTTTGAAGGGCCAATGTGTGGGTGGGAATCACAGAGCGATTGGTGGCAAAGAAGGAAGTCCTGGGGTGTGTTTTGTGGTTGACAGGAAGCCAGTATCCCAAAGCAGCTCAGATCCCCATAGGGAGAGCAAGGTAGAAGAGAGAGCCTGGATCTGAGCCGGAAAAAGGGCCTCTGCAGATCCTATTTATAGCTTTCCAGGGATGAGGGAGTGGCCACAATGAATCCCATTAGAGTGGGAGTGGGGTCACCACTTATTACTGGGCCATTTTGTCACCTGAATCCTAGTAAGTCAGGCTGAGTCCCAGAGAGGCCAAACTTAGTGTACAAGGTGGCAACTGGGTCAGAGCCCAAGAAGGCCCTTTAGGTAAGAGGGTACCATTTCACTAACAAACAATTGCCCTCCATTACAGTCTCCTCTATGCTGGCTTTCCATTCGTCCTTTCTCTCTCTGGTAACCTGCTTTACCTGTGCATCTCCACGTTTTAGAGGTTTCCCCGTGGTGCTGTTTGGAAGGTCAATCTTCTGCTTGTAGTCACAACACTGCATTCCCCTTCCTATCAGATTCTCAGTACCTGTCCTTACATGGCCTGTTCTGCCTCAACTCGCACCCTTCCCATTAAAGCTCAGTGAACCCTGCCTTCCAAATAGCCCTACAGAACAGTCAGGAAGTTCTCACTGTCTCCATAGTATCAGCAATAGTTATGTCTTTTTCTGGAGGAATTTCTGCCCAGGATTCCACCGGGAACATATCTATTATACATTTACTGAGAAGTTAACTTATGCCAGGCTGTTTTTCTCAACTAATCCTCACAATAATCTTCTGAAGAAAGTACTACGATTATCAGAGTTTACCAATGATTTTCTTTCCTGTCAATTCTGCTAAATGCTTTCAGATAAGTTCTGAAAATAGTTACCTAAGACATTTGATATACTTGCATTTAGCACTTCTTAACTCTTAATTGCTCAGGGGTTTTTTTTTTTTCTATTTTAACTTTTCTCATTTCCAGATACAGCTTTTGAGAAACTTAAGGCGTCAAGGTGACCCACTAACAAAATAAACATTTGAGGCATCTCTATGGCATAAGAAAGCAAATTCTCATTAGTTCAACTGGCACACATTTCAAACAAACTAATTGCATTGCAGGGCTGGGTCTAACTTTTTTTTAACTATTTATTTATTTATTTGAAGGTCAGAGTTACACAGAGAGAGAAGGAGAGGCAGAGAGAGTTCTTCCATCCACTGGTTCACTCCCCAATTGGTCGCAATGGCTGGAGCTGCGCCAATCCGAAGCCAGGAGCCAGGAGCTTCTTCCGGGTCTCCCACATGGGTGCAGGGGCCCAAGGACTTGGGCCATCTTCTACTGCTTTCCCAGGCTATAGCAGAGAGCAGGATAGGAAGCAGAACAGCTGGCACTCAACCAGCACCTATTTGGTATGCCAGCACTGCAGGTGGCGGCATAATCTGCTACACCATAGTGCCAGCCCCCATCTAACTTGTTAAAGTAAATAAATAACAAAGGGTAAGTTAAACATATATGTAATGTTAAGTAGCTGCATAGTCTCACTCATTGGTGTGCTAATTACAAATGATTTTTAAGTGAAAATTAATATAACTGAGCCATACATAGGAAACCTATTCTAGGTGCAGTGTGCTTCTGACAATGGGACTGGAAAAAAGGCTTAGTTTCCTAAAATTTGTTTTTTGGATGCTTTGCTAATACTAAAAGTAGTAGCCTTAATAAACCACGATTAAATTGCATTATAGTTATCAAGATTAAAATTATAATAAAAACAATTGAAATGAAATTGTAGGTAGTGCAAAAATGTTTTGAAATAATAGTAGCCACGATTTGTTTTGTTTGTGCCTTTAATTCAAGCAGTGAGAATGCCCAATACTTTCTCTCCTATGAGAAAGGATCATAGCAGGTGGGTCAAAGTCTTGAATTCTGAAACTAAAAAACAAGGACTGGAGATAAAAGATGATTCTGAAAGGATATTGGGTCAGTGTGAGCTTCTGTTTAATGTTACTCAGACTGAATAAATCTTGCTAAATAAAGGGTTAAAGAGAGTCAGCAGAAATAAGGTAGGGAGTTTTGGTGAGGGAGCTCATGTTGCTTGTACAAGGGGATTGACCAGACTGCAGGACTGTGGATTTAAAGGTGGTAGAGACCTTAATGGCTTGGGCCACTTGTCTCATCCTCCAAGGACAACCAAGCGTGAAAACAAGCCTCACAGTACACCTCCATATTCCAGTCAAACAGAAGAATCAGAGGAGGAATATCTGTGGAATGTCCAATCAGATTGTCTGAGACTAATCCCAGTGCAACCCAGGTCAGGGGAATGATAGTGCAATATTTTACTGTGTTGCTAGAGGCAGTACCTACAGTGTCCTGGCAACAGTAAGGACAAAGAGGATACCATGTGGCCTGAATTGATGAACTCTAAATTCTCACAGAAGTATAGGGCTCATGGTTATGTTCTTTGGCAGATAGACTTGGGCTAACGATGGGTATAGCATCTGATGCTGTATATTTTCATGAGTCTTCTTTATAGAAGCAAGTTAGACCAGTCACTTCTCTGTCTCACATTAATCACCCACCACTGCCACCAGTGTCTAAGAATTTGATGTTAAAGTGTAACCAGAATGACCTCAATAACACACCAAGGACTGGCAGGGTTTCAGGGAAATGTTCAGAGAGATGATTTAAAAAGCAAAGAGCTTACATATTTTCTCCCATAAGGAATGTTACAAACCAACACTTTGAAAAGTAAAATTATATTAGATTAAAATGAATCAGCATATTCTTATGACCCAATCAAGCAAATTATTTATACCAACTAAGGAGTAGGTGGATGGCAAATATGATTGCGAATATATGCATTTGAACATGAGCAAGAAACTCCATATGCTGATAGCATTTACATGGCACATATTGTAAAGAAATTGATTTCACTTTGTTTAATATTTATGAAGAAATAAAAGTCTAATCCTTTTAAATTGGTTCATAAGAACTGGATCTGAGATAAAGATGCTATGTCACAGCTTAAAAATATCCACTTAAAGTAACTTAATATAGTAGTTACAGGTTGGAAAAGGTTGACTTTCCCACACACAAAGCAAAACCACAGTCCACATACAAGTCATATGCGGCCATTTAATGCTCAGAGTACATACATTATGTCAGATAGTGTGCCTACAAGTGATGGAATAATCTAAAAGAGGAGAAATGAGCAAGCAAATAATTAGAGAAATCGAGATAAAAATGTTTATATAATTATATATGTATATATTTAAATGTATGTATATGTATATATACTTAAATGACAAGGAATTATTTTATCTACTCTATCATGTATATTTTAGCACTGTTCACAATAGTCAGGATATAAAATCAACAATGATGTCCATCATCAGATTAATGAGTAAATAAAATATGGTATATACACACAATGGAATACTATTCAGCCATAGAAAAAATGAAAACCTGTCATAGCAAAATGGATGGGACTAGAGGATATCATATTAAGTAAAATCAGTCATAACAGGTTGACAAATACTACACGTTCACCCTCATAAGTGGGAGCTTAAAAACAAACACCTCAATCTGAACACAAAATATTGATTACTAGAGACTCCGAGGGGTGGAAGGAATAAGTGAATTTGCATAAAAAATAGGGGAAGCTGAGTGTGATTTATTAATTAGGACAAATGCATTATACTAACATGAGAAGTTATAGTAGGGGTTTTGGTCTGTAGACTGTGACAAATATATCATACTAATATAATATGTTAATAAAAGGGAAATTTGGATGTGGTATACATGGGAACCCTGCACTATACAATTTTTATTTTGTAATTTTAAAACTATTCTGAAATAAAAAGTGTTTATAAAATTGCCACTTTGAAAGTCAAAGTTAGTCAGTTATTAGCAATTTCTCTGGGTTCAATTTTACATCTTTCAATGTATGTCTACTGGCTTTTAACTGTTCTCAAATTCAGTTTTATCTATAGAAATTCCAAGTATTCTACCTTGGGTGATATACATAGATGCTGCAATTCCTCTAGAACTTAATGGTGAAATTCTTAGAATAAAATTTCAAACTTAAATCTGACTTGCTCTGTAACCTCTGAAATCTTTTCACAGGAGGAAACACGATCTTATTTATTGCTTCCATGAAATAATAACGTAGATACCTTGATAATGTTTTCTGAAATATGTGCGTTATTTAAACACAGTCAAGTGACAAAGATAATTATTCGGAAAAGGTTCAGGTTTACACTCTGGGGTGAGAGGAGCCAGTTCTACCAATTAATTTCTGAGATTTAGCTAAATAATTATGGAATCACAACTAAGATCTTTATACACTCTCTTACCGTCTACTTCCTTGAGTCTTTATTCCAATCAAGAGAAGAAAACATGAACCCAATGTGGAAAGATCAAGCTAACTTTAAACAATATGAATTATATTATTGTTACATTCAAGAGCAAAAGTAAATTTATACCCTGGCAGGATTTCTGTAAGCCTGAATATTTTGATGGGACCATTACTGTGAATCTTCTCTGTAATAAAACACTAAGGTTTGGGTTTCTATTCAGAGCATAATTCATATAAATTTCAAAATCCAAATTGGGAAGAAAGTCCAAATGATGTCTGTGTCATCAGATGAATGTGACAGTTGGAGTTCCAACACATATGGCCACAGACATCAGATGTGTGTTTAAAATACTACAGAAAAGAACTGTGTGGGTAGTCACTTTGTTGGATTTAAAAAGAAAGAGATTGCAAAGTATTTGCACACAGCATGAAAAGTAAATGTTAGAATAGAGATACAACACTTAACAGGTATTTGGCTTCTAAAAATGGAACCACACATCTTATTTGGCAGGGAATATAGCAAATGAATATTTTAGAAAGAGCAAATAAAAGATTTTCCTATTGATCCAACATCTCTTGAGGATTTATTATACTTTTAATTTTTTGTTTAATCTTTTAATTAGTTTTTAACATATACAATATGATTTGTAAATATAATTCTTTTTAAAATTTTATCTAAGTTACACAAGTTTCATGTATTTCATATACACAGATTTAGGAACATAATGGCACTTCCCTCCTACCCTCCATCTAGCCCATGCTCCAACCCTTTCTCCCCTTCCTTGTCACATCCCCGCTCTTAATTTTTACTAAGATTTATTTTCAATGTACTTAATGATAGTATAGTTAAACCTACTCTAAGTAAAATGGTTCAACAAATCGTATAAAGAGAAAAAAAAAAAACTATTCCACAATGTAAGAGACAGGGGCTATAAACAATTATTGAATCTCAAAATACCTATTTCATTCCAATATATTACATTTCTGGTACTCTATTAGTTGCCTTGGATCAGGGAAAACATATGATATCTATCTTTTTGGGACTGACTTATTTTATTAAATATAATGGTTTCCAGTTGCATCTGTCTTATTGCAAAATACAGGATTTCACTTTTTTTTTACAGTTGAGTAGTACTCCATGGTGTGTACATACAATAATTTCTTTATCCAGTCAACAGCAGATGGACATCTGGATTGACTCTGTATGTAAGCTATTATGAATTATGCTGCAATGAACATGGGAGTACAGATAACTGTTTCATATGCCGATTTCTTTTGGTTTGGGTAAATTACCAGGAGTGGGATGGCTGATCATACATTAGGTCAGCCGGCGCCGCAGCTCACTAGGCTAAACCTCCGCCTTGTGGCGCCGGCACACCAGGTTCTAGTCCCGGTCAGGGCACCAATCCTGTCCCGGTTGCCCCTCTTCCAGGCCAGCTCTCTGCTGTGGCCAGGGAGTGCAATGGAGGATGGCCCAAGTCCTTGGGCCCTGCACCCCATGGGAGACCAGGAGAAGCACCTGGCTCCTGCCATCGGATCAGGGCGGTGCGCAGACCGCAGCGCGCCTACCGCGGTGGCCATTGGAGGGTGAACCAACGGCAAAGGAAGACCTTTCTCTCTGTCTCTCTCTCACTGTCCACTCTGCCTGTCAAAATAAATAAATAAATACATAAATAAATACATTAGGTCTGTATTCATATTTCTGAAGTATCTTCATTCTGTCTACCACAGTGGCTGCACCAGTTTACATTCCTACCAACTGTGGACAAGGGTACCTTTGTCCATACATCCTTGCCAGCATTTGTTCTTTGTCTATCTCTGTATGAGAGCAATTCTAATGGAGTGAGGTGAAACCTCACTCATAGATTCTGATGTTAGTCCTTTATCAGTTGTGTAGTTTACAAATATTTTTCCCCATTCAGTCAGTTGCATCTTCACTCTGCTGAGTATTTCTTTTGCAGTGGAGAAGCTACTCAGCTTGATATATTCCCATTTGTCAATTTTGGCTTTTATTACCTGTGCTTCTGGAGTCTTTTCCAAGAAGCCTTTATCTATCCTAATTTCTTGCAGATTTTCCCAAATGTTCTCTAATGATTTGATGGCATCAGGTTTCAAATTTAAGTCTTTGATCCATTTAGAATGGATTTTTGTTCAAGGTGTAATGTAGGAATCTAGTTTCATACTTCTGCATGTGGAGATCCAGTTTCCCAAGAACCATTTGTTAAAGAGACTGCTTGCTCCAGTGATTGATTTTAATTCCATTGCCAATATAAGTTGGTTGTAGATGCATGGAATATCTCTGGAGATTCTATTCTGTTCCACTGGCCTGTATGTCTCTTTTTTTTTGCCAGTACCAGGCTGTTTTGATTATAACTGCCCTATAGTATGTCTTGAAATCAGGTATTGTGATGCCGCTGGCTTAGTTTTTGTTGTGTAAGATTGCCTTAGCTATTCACAGTCTCTTGTGTTTCCAATGAATTCTAGCATCCTTTTATTATAGATCTGCAAATAATGTCACTGCTATTTTGATTGGGATTACATTGATTCTGTAGATTGCTTTTGGCAGTATGTACACTTTGATGATGTTGATTCTTCCAGTTCCTGAACATGGAAGATTTTTCCACTTTTTTTTTATAAGATTTATTTATTATTTTTATTTGAAAGAGTTACACAGAAGGAGAGGCACAGAGAGAGAGAGAGAGAGAGAATTCTTCCATCTGCTGGTTCACTCCCCAGTTGGCCACAACAGCCAGAGTGCGCCAATCCAAAGCCAAGAACCAGAAATCTCCTCCAGGTATCGCACATGGGTGCTGGGGCCCAAGGACTAGAGCCATCTTCTGCTGCTTTCCCAGGCCATAGCAGAGAGCTGGATTGGAAGAGAAGCAGCCAGGACTGAAACCAGTGCCCATATGGGATGCAGTGGCTTTATCTGCTATGCCACAGTACCAGCCCCAGTTTTCCATTTTTTTATTATCTTCTATTTATTTCTTCAGTGTTTTGTAATTTTCATCATAGAGATCATTGACATCCTCGGTTAAATTTATTCCAAGGTATTTAATTTTATGGGGGGGGGGGCTATTGTGAATGGGACTGATCTCAAAAGTTCTTTCTCAGCCATGGCATTATCTGTGTATACAAGACTATTGATTTTTGTGTGTTGATTTTATACATTGGCAGTTTACCAAACTCTTTCATGAGTTCCAATAGTCTCTCAGTGGAGTCTTTTGTATCCCCTATCTATAAGATCATATTATCTGCAAATAGAGATAATTTGATATTCTACTTTACAGTTTGTATCCATTTGATTTCTTTCTCTTGCCTAATGGCTCTGGCTAAAATTTCCGGACTATATTAAATAGCAATGGTGAGACCGGGCATCCTTGTCTGGTTCCAGAGCTTAGGTAGAATGGTTCCTGCTTTTCCCATTTAATAGGATTCTGGCCATGGGTTTGTCATGAATTGCCTTGATTGTGTTGAGGAGTGTTCCTTCTATACCCAATTTGCTTTAGGTTTTCATCATGAATGGATGTTGTATCTTATCAAATGCTTTCTCTGCGCCTATTTAGGTAACCATATGTTTTTGGTTCTTCAGTTTGTTAATTTGATATATCACATTGATTTGTGAATGTTGATCCATCCCTGCATACCAGGAATAAATCTCATGTGGTCTGGGTAAATGATCTTTGTGTTGTGTTGTTGGATTGGATTAACTAGTATTTTGTTGCAGATTTTTCCATCTGTGTTCATCAGGGATATTGGCCTATAGTTCTCTTTCTCTGTTACATCTTTTTCTGGCTTAGGAATTAAAGTGATGCAGGCTTCCTAGAAGGATTTTGGGATGATTCTCTCCCATTCAGTTATTTTGAGAAGAATTGGAATTAGTTCTTTATATGTTGGTAAAAATTCAGCAGCGAAGATGTCTGCTCCTGGATTTTTTTGTTGTTGTTGTTATGGTCTTTATTACTGATTCAATTTCCATCTTGGTTATTGTTCTATTTAGGTTTTCTATGTCTTCATAAAACAATTTTGGTAGATTGTATGTGTCCAAGAATCTATCCATTTCTTTCAGGTTCCCCAATTTGTTAACTCACAGCTCTTTGAGTAATTCCTAATGATTATTTTTATTTATGTCATCTGTTGTTACATTTCCTTTTTCATCTTATCCCTTTTTTTGTTAGTGTAGAGTATCAGTTTTATTTATTTTTTCAAAAATCAGCTCTTAATTTCACTAATTTTTGTATTTTTTGTTTCAATTTTGTTTATTCTCTAATTTTTTTAACTTTTATTTAATGAACATAAATTTCCAAAGCACAGCTTATGGATTACAATGACATTCCCCCCCCCATAACTTCCCTCCCACCCACAACCCTCCCATCTCCCACTCCTTCTCCCCTTTCCCGCTTGCTCTCCCCTTCCATTCACATCAAGATTCATTTTCAATTATCTTTATATACAGAAGATCAATTTAGTATATATTAAATAAAGATTTCAACAGTTTACATCCACACAGAAACACAAAGTATAAAGTACTGTTTGAGTACTAGTTATACCGTTAATTCACATAGTACAACACATGAAAGACAGAGATCCTACATGAGGAGTAAGTGCACAGTGACTCCTGTTGTTGACTTAATAATTTGTCACTCTTGTTTATGGTGTCAGTAATCTCCCTAGGCTCTTGTCACGAGTTTCCAAGGCTATGGAAGCCTTTTGACTTCACCAACTCTGATCTTATTTAGACAAGGTCATAGTCAAAGTAGAAGTTCTCTCCTCCTTTCAGAGAAAGTTACCTCCTTCTTTGATGGCCCGTTCTTTCCACTGGGATCTCACTCACAGAGATCTTTCATTTAGGTCCTCCTTTTTTTTTTAATACTTTATCCCTTTTAGATTTTTTTTTGTTCTACTTAATACTATTGGTTGAACTCTGTAATTAACACACAATTATTCTTAGGTGTTTAAATTTAACTGAAAAGTGATCTCTGTTAAATATAAGAGTGGGAATAAGAGAGGGAGGAGGAGGGAGGAGATGTATAATTTGGGACATGCTCAATCGGATGCCTCTAATGGTAGAATTAGAAACATGCCAGGGGATTCCAATTCAATCCCATCAAGGTGGCATGTGCCAATGCCATCTCACTAGTCCAAGTGATCAATTTCAGTTCACAATTGATCACACTGATAGGTCTAAGAGTCAAAGGGATCACACAAACAAGACTAGTGTCTGCTAATACTAACTGATAGAATCAAAAAGGGAGAGAATGATCCAACATGGGAAGCAGGATACACAGCAGACTCATAGAATGGCAGATGTCCTAAACAGCACTCTGGCCTCAGATTCAGCCCTTAAGACATTCAGATCTGGCTAAAAAGCCCATGAGAGTATTTTAGGCATGGAAAGCCAAGACACTCTAGCAAAAAAAAGAAAAAAGAGAACCTTATTCTCTAATTTTAATTACTTCTTTCCTCCTACTAATTTTGGGTTTAATATGTTGTTTTTCATGGTCACTGAGATGTACTGATAGCTCATGTTTTGGTACCTTTCCAATTTCTTCATGTAGGTACTGATTGCTATCAAGCTCCCTCTTAACACTGTTTTTGCTGTTTCCCTTAAGTTTTGATATGATGTATTGTCATCTTCATTTGTTTCCAGAAATTTTTTTATCTCTCTTTTGATTTCTTCTATGACCCACTGTTCATTCAGGAACAAGTTGTTCAGTCTCCATGTGTTTGTATATGTTCTAGAGATTCTTGAATTATTGATTTCCAGTTTCGTTCCATCATGGTTAGAGAAGATTCATGTTATGATTTCATTTTTTTTAATTTGTTGAGGCTTGCTTGATGGCCTGGCATGATCTATCCTAGTAAAAGTTCCATTCACTGATTAGAAGAATATGTACTCTGCCACTGTGGAGTGAAAGGTTCTGTAGATATCTATTAGGTCCATTTATTCTATAGTGTCAGTTAACTCAGTTGTTTCCTTGCTTCCTTGCTGATTTTCTGTCTAGTTGATATGTCTATTGATGAAAATGTGGTGTTGAAGTTTCTGTTACTATTGTATTCTTCAGTCTATGTCTCCCTTCAGACTCATTAACATTTCTTTTACATAACCAGGAACCTGGTAGTTTGGTGCATATACATTTATTATAGTCATATATTTTTGTTGAATTGAACTGTTTATAATTACATAGTGTTCCTCTTTGTCTCTATCAACAATTTTTATGTTAAAGTCTATTTTGTCTGTTATCAGTATGGCAACATCAGCCATTTTTGCTTTCTGTTAGTATGGGATATCTTTTTCCATCATTTTACTTTCAGTCTGTGTGTATCTTTGTTGGTGAGGTATGTTTCCTGTAAGTAGCAAATAGATAGCTTGCTTGTTAATCCATTTAGCCTGTCTGAGGCCATTTACATTCAAGTTGACTGTTGATAAGTAATGACTCAGGCCTGCCATTATTCCATTAATATTCCTATTGTTTACTTTGGATTTCTTTTGTACTCTTACTGGGGGATTTTTTTAATAGGATTTCCACTGCATTTTTATATCCAAGTATCCCCTGAGAGTACCTTCCTACACTTTTTTTTCTTTTACTGTTAATCCTTAGCCTTGCGCAGTATGTCATTCCCTAATCTGCCATCTTGGATTCAACTTGCTAGTATTTTGTTGAGAATCTTTACATGTATATTCATTAAGGTCTGTAGTTTTCTTTTCATATTGTGCCTTTTTTTAAAAGATGTATTTATTTACATGAAAGGCAGAGTTACAAAGAGAGGTGGAGAGACAGAGAGAGAAAGAGATATCTTCCATCTACTGGTTCACTCTCCAAATGTTTACAATATCCAGAGCTGGGCCAATCTGAAGCCAGAAACCAGGAATTTCTTCCAAGTCTCCCACATATTTGCAGGACCCAAGCACTTGGGCCATCCTATACTGCATTCCCAGGCGTATTACCAGGGAGCTTAGATCCAAAGTGGAGCATATGGGACATGAGCCAGCATACATATTAGATGCTGGCATCACAGGCTTAGCCAGTATACTGGCCTTCTTTGTTTGCTTTTGGTATCAAAGTAATGCCTGACTCATAAAAAGAGCTTGGCAGAATTTCATCCTGTTTATGAGCTCTTCCTTGATGGAAGACTGTTGATTACTGCATCAATACCATTGTTTACTATGGATCTCTTTAGATTGGCTATATCATCTTGATTTGATCTTAGTAGGTTATTTGAATCCAGGAATTTATCGATGTTTTCTAGGATTTCAAGTTTATTAGCATATAGTTCTTCATAGTTTTCTGTTAAGATCCTTTGTATTTCAGTGGTGTCAGTTGTGATGTCTCCTTTTTCGTCTATAATTTTATTTATTTGGATTTTCCTTTTTTAATTAGTCTAGATAGAGGTTTATCTATTTTGCTTATCTTCTCAAAAAACCAACATTTTGTGTTGTTGGTCTTTTGTATTTTCTATTTTCAATTTCATTTATTTCTGCTTTAATCCTTATTAATTCTCATTCTCTTATATTTTAATTTTCATTTATTTCAAGAAAGTTTTTTATTTCCTTTATAATTTCTTAGATCACCCATTGATCATTCAGAACTGTGATGTTTAATTTCTAAGTATTTATGGGTATTCTATTGTTCTTGTTGATTTCTAGTTTTATTCCTTTATGTCTGAGAAGATACATGGTATGATATCAATCTTTTAAATTTGCTGAGACTTGATTTTTGGCCTAATATGTGTTCTAGCCTAGAAAATGTCCCATGTGTTGATGAGAAGAATGTGTGTTCTGAAACTGCTGGGTAAAATGTCCTGAAAATTTTTGCTGGGTGCATTTGCTCAAGGGTATGTTTCAACTCCGATGTATCCTTATTGATGTTTTCTGTGAATGACCTGTCCATTGATGAGAGTCGTGTATTGAAATCACCAACTTATTGCATCAGTCTATCTCTCACTTTAGGTCAATTAGCATTTGCTGTATATATCTGAATGGTCTTGTTTTGGCTGCATATATATTTATATTGGTTGTTTCTTCTTGATGTATAGAACCTTTACCAAAATATAATGTCCTGTATCTCTTTTTACAGTTTTGATTTTAACTCTGTTTTATGTGATATCAGGATAGCTATGCCTGCTTGCTTTTGGCTTCCATTTGCCTGATATCTCGATATATCTTTTTCCAAGCCTTCACTTTCAGTCTTGTATATTTTTGTTTGTGAGTTGAGTTTCTTGCAGCTCATACAGTGGGGCAATGTTTTTTTTATACAATCAGCCAACCTAAGCCTTTTGGTTGGTGAATTTAATCCACTTACATTAATGTTATTCATAGATAAGAACTAAGACCTATCATTTTCTTTCATGTTTATATTTATTTATTTGAAAGGCAGAATTACAGAGCGAGAGCAAGAGAGAGAGAGATCTTATCTACTGGTTCACTCCACAAATAGACACAATGGCCAGGGCTGGTCCAGGCCCAAGCCATGAACCTGGAACTCCATATGTGTCTCCTACATGGGTAGTAAGGGCCCTAGCACTTTGGCACCTTCCACTGCCTTCCCAGGACCTTTAGAAAGGAGCTGGATCAAAAGTGGAGTAGCCAGGACTTGAACTGGTACTCATATTGGATGCTGGTGTCATAGGGGTGGCTTAACCCTCTATGCCACAGTGCCACTCCCCTATCCCTTCTTTTCTTCCTTCTTCCCTTCTTTCCTTCATTCCTTCCTTCCTTCTTTCCCTCCTTCCCTCCGTCTTTCCTTCTTTCCCTCCCCTTCTTTCTCTTTTTTTATATTCTCTCTCTTTTAAAATTATATTTAAAGTATACAAACTTCAGGCATTTCATATGTACAATTTAGGAACATAGAGATTCTTACCACCCTACCCTCCCTCCTACCCATACCCTCACTCTTTCTTCTCTTTCTCCTATTCCCACTCTTAATTTTTACAAAGATCTATTTTCAGTTTCCTTTACTTTCACAGATTAACCCTACAGTAAGTAGAGTTAAAAAAATGAGGAAAAGAAAAAAAAAAAAAAAACACTGCTCCTCAACATGGAGACATGGGTCCTTTTGTTGATTGGATAATGATTCTGCTTGTCTTGTTACTGAATTTTGTGTTGTCATGTATTTTTGTAATGTTTACTTCTAATGCAGGATGCCCTTTATAATTTCTTGCAAGGCTGGTCTGGTATTAGTGAATTCTTACAGTTTTTGCTTATATGGAAAATACTTTGTTTCTCTTTTACTTTTAAAAGATAGCTTCACTGGATATAATATCCTTGGCTGGCTTTTGTTTGTTTGTTTTACAAGCTTGAATGTATCATCTGGTCTGTAGAGCTTATATATATATATCTTCTGGTCTGTAGAGTTTTCCCTGAGCAGTCTTTTTTTTTTTTTAAGACAGAGTTACAGAGAGAGGTAGAGACAGAGAGAGAGGTCTTCCATCTGCTGATTCACTCCCCAGATGGCCGCAACGGCCAGAGCTGTGCCAATTCGAAGCCAGGAGCCAGGAGCTTCTTCCTAATCTCCCACATGGTTGCAGGGACCCAAGGACGTGGGCCATCTTTCACTGCTATCCCAGGCCATAGCAGAGAGCTGGATTGGAAGAGGAGCAGCCAGGACTAGAAGCAGTGTCCATATGGGATGCGGGTGCCTCAGGCCAGGAATTTAACCCGCTGTACCACAGCACTGGCCCCAAGCAGTCTGTTTTAATCTATTTGGTTTTCCTTTATATGTAACTTTGCACTTTTCTCTTACTGTCTTTGGGATTCTATATTTTTCTTTAAATTTTAACAATTTAACAACATACCTTGGAGAAGACCTTTTTTGGGTCTTTGAGGTTCTTATATCCTTGGGTTCTTTGAGGTTTTTATATCTTTTTTTTTTTTTGAGGTTCTTATATCTTGATGTCTATGTTTCTTTCAAGATCTGAGAAATTTTCAACTATTATTTCATATACCAGGTTCACAATGCCCTTTTCTTTTTCTTCTCCTTCAGTAATGTCTATAAAATGAATATTTGAGTGTGTAATGATGTCCCATATATCAGACTCTCTTCATTCTTTTTAATTCTTTTCTCTTTGTTTTTGACTAATGGACTGTTTCAAAATTATTGTGCTTGAGATCAGAAATTCTTTCCTCCACTCTATCTATTCTTCTATTAAAACCTTCATCTGTATTTTTATTTCACTGATTGAATATTTAATCTCCAAGATTTCTATTTGCTTCTTCTTCATGAGTTCTATCTCCTTTGTAATATTTCATTCATGTCACTCATTGATTTCTGTCCATCTGTATTCCCTTGCATCTTGTTGAGTTTCCTTACAATAATTATTTTGAATTTGGTATCTGTCATTTCATAAATTCCTTCAGTTCAGAATTTAATTCTGGAGGAATCTTGTGTTCTTTTGGAAGTGTCATGCTATCTTGCTTATTCATGTCTCTTGTGTCTCTACATTCACGTCTGCTCATCTGGTGTATTTATTCCTTCTTTATGGGGTAGGTTTTATTGGAAAAGAGTTTATGGTTTAGGTGGAATGTGGGGTATCATTTGGCTTATTGCTTTGGTCTAAGTGAGCCTAGGAGTGTAGTCTCTGAACTAGTTCTTTTGTCTTAACCAACATCAGCTGTGTCTATATGTAACACAATAGAATAGTCTACTGCAGTTCACAGGGATAGAAGTGTGGCTTTGAGATAAATAAAAATTTCTTTGGGTGCATGTGTTTGGTGTTTGGTCCACAGAGAGTTCAGTTTCAGTTCCCCTCTCAAATGTGATAGCCAGGGCTTTGTTCTTGGTTATGAGGGAGACATGGCTGCCCTTGTCCTACTGTGAATCATGAGTGATGGAGGGCTGTGGCACTAATTGCTGTGGCTCTACGACTGTGTGATATGGATGCATCCTTCCTCAGGTCCTGCTAGAAGAATCCAACTGGTGCTGTGGCTTATACCAACAGCACTAGTCCAAGGATTCCAGGGTGTGAAGTGAAGCCTGTTCCAGGCCTACAAAGTGACTACAAGGTGTACATGAGATTTTATTCTGGAAGCTGGGAGCCCAGAGAGGTCGAATGAAAGCAAGTTCTTCCCTTTGTCCACCAGATGGATTCCAGTGGCACTGAGAAGTTTAGAAGCAGTTATTATAGTCCTGGTGTTGCACAGTATGGTGGGGTCATTACCCAGATCTTCCAGGGTAGGGGCAGATTTTTTTATGGACCTTTTCTGGTGTTAGCTCCCAAAAGCTAAGGTAAATTGCTCTTGCTGATGTAGAATGTGTGAGTGCAGCTCTGGGGCTAGTGCCCCAAAACTCTCAGAGTTGCATGATGCGAGGGGATCTGTCCATTGCCCCACACATTACCCTAACTCTGACTATGATGCTGGTAGAACAGAGTCATGCTGTTCTACAGTCATACAGTGCCCTGTATGGCACTCTGCAGGACTGGAAGAAGGAAAGGAAGGAAGTCAGCTTCACTGCTGCACAACCAGCTGTCACTCAGACACCAGTCAGCTTTCCAGGCTGAAGTAAAAGTCAGTGGGTGAATGTGGTATTCCCTCTCAGCTAAAACTGCAGGTAGCTGGGTGCAGTGATTTCTTACTACCTTGGTGTGTTAAAGACGGTGGCTCACAGCTGGCAACTGGCTGTGCTGTGCGGCTGGCTATAGTGTCTCTGTCTTTTCTACTCTTTTCCCACTGGGTCTTCATTTTTTTGTCACTTTATTGAAAACTTCTGTCACTCAGACCCCTGGAAATATAGCCCTTCCTTTGTTCTTTACATATCCCAGAGCAGCTTAAGTTGTCTCTCATATTATTTATTTCTTCTAAACAGTTATTAATTAATGTTCTTTTAAAAATGTGGGCAGTGCTTTCTTTGTAAGTACTGTGTAATTTGGAATTTATTTTTGTTAGTTGTTATTTGTGTAATTTATTATTTGTTATAGTTATCTAAACCTATTTTTATACAAGTTACAGAAATCTATAATTAAAAAATTGAATGCTGAACCAAAAAGTTTATTTTGGTCATAAAAAGAAAAAAATTGTTTCTTCTATTTGTAGCAATACCAAGCAACATATAAAAATGTTATTTGGAAAGGAATGTTAGGAATTCTCCAACATGGGAATTTTAATTGAGGTTATTTCACGAATACCATATAGCAATATTTATTCCATTACACATAGTATGGATTATATTAGCTTTCTGAATGTTCCCATTACATATTAAAGGGAAATATTTCTAGAAGAGCAACCATCTTTAAAAGCACGATATGTTCAGGTTCAATATGCATAGTTATTTACTGGTAGTTAATAGCTACTTTTCTGCACAGGTAAAGTCTAATGATGACTAGTAAGGTGTGCATTTTATTTTGTCCTCCCCTAATAAGATAACTACAGCAGTATTATATGAAACATCACATTTCATGGATAAGTTTTGATCCATTTCTAGCACAACTCAGAACAAGAGAAGGAGGCTTCTATGAACATTGTCATTCAATATTGTTCTGAGGTTGACTATACAGCACCCTAGGAAAAAGAGAATAATTAGAAGAAATGGGAGGTGTATCTGTTTGTATTACTTTCAGCTAAAAAGGCAGAAAAATATTAAATTAAATAATAATATATTAAAGAAATAGAAGTGTCTTTCTCACTTAAAGAGAATAAAAATGTAGGGGCAGGCAATCAGGACTGACGTGGCACCTCTGCAATGACCAGAAATCCACACTCCTATGTCTCGGTTTTCACGAGGCTTAAATCCAAGTAGTCTCAGCCACTGAATTTTTATGCCACCCATCAAGACATAAAAAGTGAGGAAGAAGAGCTTACCTGTTCCCGTTTAAGGAGCCTTCCCTGAAGATCTACACAATATTTTAGTTAAATCTCCTTGAACAGAATTAAGACATGTGGTCCTACGCAGCTGCAAAATTGCCTGGGAAATGAAGCCTTCTAAGAATAATGGCAGGGTACCAAGGTACTATTAGCATTTAGGTTTCATAGGTAGAAATTTCTGCCAAGGAAAGGGAAAAAGCATGATTACTTCCAGATATTATGATTGTCTATGAGAACTGCAAAGGCACAGCGATGCACTTTTGAAACTAAGGTGAAATTTATCAAGGTTAAGGTACATAGATATGTGTGTGCATGCACATGTTTGCATGTATGTTTCTTCAAAGAGCTCATGGAAGTGCATGTTATTAAAAGAACTGTGCATGGACTTTAATTTTTTTGCATCAGAATAAATTTCTTTTAATTCCACTTTCCACAAACTCACAAACTTTTTAAAGTACCCTTGTGTTTGTGAGTGTGTGTGTGTGTGTGTGTGTATGATATGAGCATGGGGCCAGCACTGTGGCATTGTGGCATAATGGATAAAGCCACTGCCTGCACTGCTGGCATCCAATAGGGGAACGGTTCGAGTCCTGGCTGCTCCACTTCTGATCCAGCTCTCTGCTATGGCCTGGGAAAGCAATAGAAGATGGCCCAAGTCCTTGGGCCCCTGCACCCACGTGGGGAGACCCGGAAGAAGCTTCTGGCTCCTGCCTTTTGATCAGCACAGCTCTGGCAGTTGCAACCATCTGTGGAGTGAATCAGCGGATGGAAGACTGCTCCCTCTCTCTCTTTGCCTCTGCCTCTCTGTAACTCTTCCCTTCAAATAAATAAATACATCTTTTTAAAAAGATACGAGCACATAGAAATATATGAAATGTTATTGATTGCAGAATTTTTGGTAATATCAAAAACAGAAACACATTCATGATTACTATTGGAAGAACTAATAAATAAACTGTATTGCATATTCCCTGTTTAGTAAATCAAATACTTGGAAATAGTATAGAATCTACATGTGATAATATGATTAAATGTCAAAAATATTATTCACTTGATATCTTTCATAAAAGGAGAGAAAAAAGATGTGAAAAAAATCAAAATATGCTATAGCACATTTCCTGTAAGTTATGGGTGTTGCTTAGATTATTTCATAACTTTTCTGTGTTACAGAATACTTAATAAATTTATTTCTATAAAGAAATAAGAGAAAAAGACAAACAACTTCACAATTTACTTTAGAAATCAGAAGTGTGTCTAATTAAATGGCTGGGCCCTAAAATTACAGAAGTCCACGTTGAAATCTCTTCTGCATATTTATGCAACCTAACATGGATCACTTAATCTCTCTCATATGAATTCTGTCATTTGCAATATGGTGACCTACATATGGTTCAAACTATATAATATATGTTAAATGTTTGGCTCAGTTGCCTGGTGCATAGTGAAATTGAGTCCATGGTAGCTATTCTCATTACTTTCTGTGATATATGCCTTTCAGGTCACTATTGCTTCTAGGAAACCTCTTGATTTGGTCCTCACTCAAAAAAATTTTTCATGAGATAAGTAATAATCAGTTTTCAAAATACTTCAAGCAAACGCAAAAAGGGTGAGATTGTTTTAACATTAAAATCTATTAAAATAATTCACTGGAAGTCAAATTATTATATTTTAGATGATTACTGGCATAGTTCCTCTCCTGCAAACACATACATTTTACAAAGAAGTCAGCCATTTTGTTTGGGGTGAAAAAGAAGGATAGGAAATTTGCCCCAACTGGTGACACATATAAAGTCCCTGACTCCAAATATAAGGGGACATCAAAAGTCTGTGAGAAAATGAAATTAAAAGTTATTTATTTTGTGCAAAAAAATTTGAAATCCGTGTAGTTTTCTCTTAACACACATTTTCCATGAATTTTGTATGTAGAACAGCCACTGTTCCTCAAGAGTATAGCACCCTCAACTCACAATAGCTAAAATAAGGCATCAACCCAGTGAATATCATCAACCCTTGAACATTGGGCATTAGGACTTCAGTCACATTGGGCATTAGGACTTCAAGATCTGGTATGCAGTGGGGTATACTATTTAATTCATAACAGAGATGAAAGATGACAAGTTAAGTGATATCAGGACCCTATTTACTTTTTATAGCTTCTTATATCCCTACTATCTTGCCCACAGAGTAGGAATTAACCCCTTTATTACCCCTATTAGAAGACTGAGTAAATTTGGACTCAGAGATTAATGAATTTGCTCAAGGTCATGCAGCTACTAAGATCTGAGAACTAAATACATGCCTGCCTGATTCTAAAAATCCTAAGACATTCAGGAAGTCAACTTTAGCTCTATTCCCAGCCTCAAATTTTCCTGTCTAGATAATGGCTATAGCACAATTTAAAACTGTCCCTGCCGGCGCCGCGGCTCACTAGGCTAATCCTCCGCCTTGCGGCGCCAAACACCGGGTTCTAGTCCCGGTCGGGGCGCCGGATTCTGTCCCGGTTGCCCCTCTTCCAGGCCAGCTCTCTGCTGTGGCCCGGGAGTGCAGTGGAGGATGGCCCAAGTGCTTGGGCCCTGCACCCCATGGGAGACCAGGAGAAGCACCTGGCTCCTGCCTTCGGATCAGCGTGGTACGCCGGCCGCAGCGCGCCAACCGCGGCGGCCATTGGAGGGTGAACCAATGGCAAAGGAAGACCTTTCTCTCTCTCTCTCTCTCTCTCTCTCTCTCTCACTGTCCACTCTGCCTGTCAAAAAAATTTTAAAATAAATAAATAAATAAATAAAAATAAAACTGTCCCTGATACTTGCTAAACTGGACAAATCTAAAGGTAAGATTAATGCAGTAAGATTCCATGAGGATTAAAAATTTTAGAAGTTTTGAGAAATAACACGTATTTTTAAAACCAGTTTGACTAGAAATGTCAAAAGTAGAGATTGTTTAGAGAAACATTGTTTAATAGAAAGTTCTTCCTAAATAAATACAGTTGAAAGAGGCAAGATGAAAGCACAAATGTGAAGTTGCCTGTGGGGCTCAATAAGCTGAGACTCGATGTCTCACCTTGTAGAGCAAACAGTGATTTCTACTGGATGGAAGCTGAGGGGTAGTAAGGAGAAAGCAACAGAACATGTAGGGAAATTTCCTTAGTACAGTCTGGTTCCTACTGGTCTGTGCAGGTCACATGCATGCAGTTATTTTCCATGCTGCCTCCATTCCTGTTGAGAGGCACTGAGACCTGCACAGGCTTCTCTATTACCAATCAGGCCAACTCAAACTCACAGACTGTGAGCTCCTGCAAGGCAGGAACCTCACTGTACATTTTTGCTTCCCTAATTTTTATTTTATTTTTTTCTTTTTATTTATTTATTTATTTTATAACTTTTATTTAATGAATATAAATTTCCAATGTACAGTTTATGGATTACAATGGCTTCCCCCTCCCATAACTTCCCTCCTACCCGCAACCCTCTCCTCTCCCGCTCCCTCTCCCCTTCCATATACATCAAGATTCATTTTCAATTCTCTTTATATACAGAAGATCAATTTAGTATATATTAAGTAAAGATTTCAATAGTTTGCACCCACATAGAAACACAAAGTGAAACATACTGTTTGAGTACTAGTTATAGCATTAAATCAAAATGTACAGCACATTAAGGACAGAGATCCCACATGAGGAGCAAGTGCACAATGACTCCTGTTGTTGACCCAACAAATTGACACTCTAGTTTATGGCGCCAGTAACCACCTTAGGCTGTCGTCATGAGTTGCCAAGGCTATGGAAGCCTTCCAAGTTTGCCGACTCTGATCATATTTAGACAAGGTCATAAAAGACAGGGTGAGGATAGTAACCAATGATCCTAAGAGTGGCATTAACCAGGTCTGAACAATTATACAGCATTAAGTGGGGAAGAGGACCATCAGTACACGCAGGTTGGGAGTAGAGCCATTGGAGATAGAGTAGAGGTTATGATTACGAAGGAATGAGGCCCAAGTGCGCTAGACAGGGTCTAGAACAAAGGACAGAGTCATTATTAGAGGAGCTAAGAAAGGTGCTGTCTAAGCTACAATTAAGTTTTCTGATTGAGAGGCAAATAGAACCTGACAGAAAGGGCTTGATAATAATCTGTTGGGCTTTAGGCCTTGTGAGTTAAGAGGCCCAGACCTACCTATCTCTTCACATGGGCTACATCCTAAGGGAGGTGTGAACCTCCTAGGGGAAGAAACTCTGTTGACTTTCATTACTTAGCTGGCCTGGGAGGAGAGCTGGCTAGGTAAAGGTAAGTGGCATCTCTAACAAGAAATTTACAGTTCTGCCTTCAATGTTGCTGACCCTATTTGGTCGTTCCCTCAGCTGCAGTGGTCACTTTGGAAGCTGGGCTGACTGAAGGGCTTTTCAGCTTAGAGCCAGTAAGATCTGTAGCTCTGACCTGGGCATCCTTCGACTCCAGGGCAGGTCCATTTCCAGTGATCCAATTGGCAGAGCTGCCAGGGCTCTTCACAAGTTGACTTCTGCTGAAGCCCAGGCTTACCACATTGAAAGCCACTGCGGTAGACTGGCCTCTTGGGTCTCCTTGAGGGCAGATCACTGTACAGACCAGCCAGATCAATATCAGACATCTTTGTAAGTGCTCAATTAATGACTGAATATGTGAATAAACAGGCTCCTAATCCAGCTCATTATTGCAAACTCCACATTTGCAGACTGCTTATTATTCAGGGCAACGATGTATTAACTAAAGACCATCCCAGCTAGGAAGCTGAGCCACTAAACATTCTTAACACTTTACTCTTTTTCAGACTCCATAATTGATATTTAATATATACTAATTCCTCTTAAACCTTTCCTCTCCCATAAATTATCACGATCTCTTGGCTTTACAACTGCTTTGTATAGTCTTCTGTTTTAATGTTGATCACATTGTAAACTGGGAAAATAATTTTTAAAGATTTATTTCAGGGACGGTGTCGTGGCACACTAGGTTAATCCTCTGCCTGCAGCACCAGCATCTCTTATGGGCACCGGGTTCTAGTCTCAGGTGCTCCTCTTCCAGTCCAGCTCTCTGCTATGGCCTGGAAAACAGTGGAGGATAGCCCAAGTGCTTGGGCACCTGCACTGGCATGGGAGACCAGGAAGAGGCACCTGGCTCCTGGCTTCGGATTGGTGTAGCTCCTGCTGTTGTGGCCATTTGAGGGTGAACCATAGGATGGAAGACATTTTTCTCTATCTCTCTCTCACTGTCTGTAACTCTACCTGTCAAATAAATAAATAAAAGAATCTTTAAAAAAGATTATTTATTTGAAAGGCAGAGATACAGAGGGGCAGAGGCAGAGAGAGAGAGAGAGAGAGAGAGAGAGAGAGAGAGAGAAACTGGTTCACTCCCCAAATGGCCACAATGGCCAGAGCTGAGCCGATCCAAAGCCAAGAGCCAGGAGCTTCTTCCAGGTCTTGCACATTGATGTAGGTGCCCAAGCACTTGGGCCATCTTCTAATGCTTTCCCAGGCCATAGCAGAGAGCTGGATTGGAAGTGGAACTGCCAGGACGTGAACTGGCACCCATATAGGATGCCAGCAGTGCAGGTGGCAGCTTTATCCACTATGCCACAGTGCCAGCCCCAAACTGGGCAATTTTTAACACTTTGCCACTGCAGGTGAGATAGACAAGGAAAGTTAAAGTTGCCTACTGGACTCAGGCATCCCAAGAGGATTCTGACTAAGGCCTGGAACTCTCCTATTTCTTGCATTTTCCAATGGATCACTCGTTAAAGTTATTCAGATCCTAGTGAAATAGCACATCCTCATCAAGGTTCTGCTTGTCAGTCATGTGCACAGCAGAGATCCTCCTCTCCCTCTGTCACTCCTGCCTCGAGAAGCTCTAGTTTTTGTCATTGCACTCTTCACCACCTAAATTACATGTTGCCTGTATTTATGTATTTCTTTGATTACTTGTCTGTTGCCAGTTCCATACTTACTTCTTGGTGCCAAGTACTTTATCTTACTCAGTACTAGGTACCCAGTCCTATAACAGTGCCTCAGTGTAATCCATATTGGTGGCTTAAATATTAAAGATATCAAGGACCTTATTCATCTTTAACTGCTCCCCACAACTGTGAATATTTCTTGTCACAAATCAGATAGTCAAGGAATATTTGTGAGCATGTTAAAATCAACTGAACCTGTCATTATTTGATCAAACATTTAATCAGGCAGGTTGTGAAAGCAAATTTCCATATTTCTGAAAGTAAAGGTTTCTGATTTTGGTCCTCATGTGTCCTGCAATTCTGAATATTAAATGTTCCTATTACTGATGGGTTCTTTGAATAAGATTCACTTTATTTTGAAAAGCATGCCAAAAAAAGGTGATATTTGACTATCTTTGATTGCTTTTCTTGCTAAGTCACTTAAGAAGATATATGGACTATGTATATAAATATTCTGAGTGAACTATTTTGCACGTTTTATATGCAAATTTGAGTTATAAAAGAACAATGGGGGAAAATGTTCTCTTGAGACACATTTCAGGATCTCATCTAATTGGTAATGCAAGGCACACTTATATTCCCATATTCCTGACTATACAGAGAGCTTGAAAAGATATGAACTTTTAGAATCAGAAAATTGAAATTCTCAGCCTCTTTTGAGCCATACATATGTTTTTAACTTCATTTTTAAACAAAGAATGCCTTCTTAGGATTTTCTAAGATTCTATCAACCTGGGGAAACTCATAACCACCCTGCCCTATGCTATCAAAAATGCATCAGCATGTTTGGATGGTTACTCTCCACTGATAAAATTGTCTTAACCACTCTGCATTCCCTTTTGTATTTCAATTTTATTACAATAGTCCACACTCCTGAAATGACAATGCTAATTTTTCACATAATTCTTTCATGTGTTTTTTCCATTTTTTCCAAATAAATATTCACTAAATTTTGCCTATGGTTCATTAACCCTCAATTGCATAGCTTTATTTTTTCCCTTTGAGAGCTATAGAATCAGGTATGCTGTATTTCTAAATAAAGCTCTTTTTGACTGCTCATTGTGCCCTTTCCCTGAAGTGTATAATTGGATTCTTCAGTCATATATCTCAAAATATGCACCACCAGCTGAGTTGGGAAAATGTAGCATTTCTAAGTTTAAATGTAACAATTCTGTGCATTCAAATAAAATATTATACTGAGAAGATGTATTATCTTAGTTTGCCAGAAAGCCACTTTAGCGTTTCACACAACAAATTGCTCATGGTACATTTTCTACTCCAACATATTCCAGATCTGAATAAAAATAAAAGATACAGTTTTGATTGCTATCACTTACAATTTGCTTCTTTTACGGCACATTTTAAGTCTTCTTTGTGTGGGTGATTTAATTTCACAAAGAAAGTACATTTTATCTTAGTGTCTATGTGTGCCTTACCTAACATGTTTTTCTGCAGTTATGGAAAATTGAACGGATGTGAAGTATAAAATCTCATATTTTTGAATCAGTGAATTATAATTCACGGCTCATTTTTTTTCAAGATTTATTTATTTGAAAGGCAGGATTTGCAAGAGGGGGAAGAAAAAGAGAGAGAGAGAGAGAGGAAGAAAGAGAGAGAGAGAGAGAGAGAATCTCCTATTTGCTGGTTCACTCCCAAATGGCCACAACAACTAGGGCTGGGCCAGGCCAATGCCAGGAGCTTGGAACTCCGTCAGGGTCTCTCACTTGGGTGGAAGGGGCCCAAGTATTCAGCCATCTTCTGCTGCTTTCCAAGGGGCTTTAGAAGGGAGCGGAATCAGAAGTGGAGCAGTTGGTTTGCCAGCATTGCTTGTTAAATCTTAATTAATGGGGCCTGCGCTGTGGTGCAGCGGGTTAACATCCTGGCCTGAAGCGCTGGCATCCCATATGGGCGCCGGTTCTGGTCCCGGCTGCTCCACTTCCCATCCAGCTCTCTACTATGGCCTGGGAAAGCAGTAGAAGATGGCCCAAGGACCCAGAGGGAGACTCAGAGGAAGCTCCTGGCTCCTGGCTTCGGAACAGTGCAGTTCTGGCTGTTGCGGCCAATTGGGGAGTGAACCATGGGATGGAAGACCCACCCCCCTGCCTCTCCTCTCTCTGTATATCTCTGACTTTCAAATAAATAAATCAGTCTTAAAAAAAAAGGCTTAATTAACGCACTACACCACATTGCTGGCCCCTAATTTACAGATCTTTAAATTGTGGAGATAGTGGTAAGAGCAGACACCTTAACATCAGACTGCTCCTGGGGTCTCATCTCAGCTTCGCTACTGGCTAGGCTTGGGAAAGTCATAGAGCCACCTTTGGCCTGTTCCCTTATTAGTAAAGTGGTGATAATCATATCACTCACCTCATAGGAATATGTTCAGCTTTACATAAGAAATATGTAGCAAATAGGAAGATCAAATACTGTATAAGCAATAGCTATTTCTATTTCTAAAAATTTATTTTATATCCAAAATACTTTTAAGAATTGTCAGTAATTGTCATCAAGATACAATGGTCATCTGCATCCTTTCCAGACGGTCTGAATTCTAAAACTGAATAAAAGGTAGGAGGTTATATATCTGACCACTTCTCACCAGCACCACTGCCACACCCTATTCTACCACTTCTAGCATCCAAACTGGCCGTGCTGTTTCTCCTTTTACCCCTACATTCTATTCTCAATTAAGTAGCCAGAAGAATTCATTTAAAAGATTGGTCTGATTGTATCACAGCTCTGCTCAAAACACATTGAGTGAAAGTTTAATTCCCGATGCTGCCTTACAACCCAGCCAGACTGACCTCCTCTCTATTTCTCTTGCTTCTTTATGCCTCATTCTGCTCCAACTATGATTGCCTCCTTGCTCAAAATATTAGGGGCTACTCAAGTTCAATTATTTTCTACACATGAAAAACAATAGTATGAATAGCAGTTCACAGTTCTTCCTTTAACTGAAAATAAGTACTTTAAGGCTAACACATTTGGATTGTAGCCCAAGAAGATGCAATGTAATACAGAAGAAAAATCACGTGCATGAAGCCATGTAGACCTTTTGGTGAGCTCCAACTATAACAACTTGGATTATGTGATGTGGGAGGAAGACTTTAGGTCCATTGATTTTCTTTTTTTTTTTCACTTTTAAAATAAGCAAAACAATTCCCATTCTATAATATTACTGAAAATATCACTGGTAGAATGAAAAGAAATGAAGTGTATACAGAAATGCAGTCAGCTCAGTAAGTAAGCCCTTAGTGCCGGTTAGGTGAGGACTTCGTCTGCATTTCACTGTCAGTCCTTTCACCAAGCCCATGGTGGTGACAGCAGGATTCTTTCTGTCTTGTGGAAGAGTAAGTTGGAGCTTAAGAAGGTTAAGAGAAACAAGCGCTCATTGACCTCCATTTCTCAAATTTTTATAACATTGCTTAGAAGTTGAATAACTTCAGCAGATTTCTAAGAATAGCCTATTGGTCTAATTTTCTCCAACAAAAATAAAATTTAAAGAAACTGTTAATGTAGTAGAAATCCAATCCACAAAATGTTCCATTTGGTTTTAATTTAGATCAATGTATATTTCATGTTATACTATTTGCTACTTTAGCTTTTCAACTTATACCTTCTTTGTAAATGGGTAGATTACTTTACAACTTGTGATTATCTCTGCTTTTGTAATTTGAAAATCACTTCACTCAAGGCGTCTTATGGACTCAAAACAGTTCAAAAGCCCCCCAATTTTTTTTTTTAAATAAGCATGAGAGAAGTGTTTTGTCCACTCTGGAAAAGACTCAGAAGTCAAGAAAATCACAGCAATGAATTGTTGAAAGTTTGTTTGTGTAAGGAAATTAACACAGCATTTGTGTAAATTCTTATTAATCAAGAAAGCAATATTTTTCTTACTTTACCTATTGTTTATGATACATGCAGGCGTGCTATGGAATGAGGGCAGATTTTTGTAATTTTGTCAGAATAACATTCTAATATTTGTTCCTGAAAGCACTTTGACATAATCTGGTGCAAACTTCTCATTTTATAAATGAGAGCTCTGGTTCCTAGGGAACTGAATCATTCCAAAGGCCATCAAATCAGTGACTGGCAGCTGTAGATGAAGCAATCACCTCTCCTGGCTGCTTTCCTACCCTGTGTAAACTTTCTGCAACACTTCTTAATTCTTGAGTTCAAGGCAGGCTTCTCATTGGTCAGGACAACAAAAGAGAAATATGATGATCAAAGTCAAACTTGTGAAATGTCAATAAAGGCCATTCTTCATTAAAAAGAAGGAGGGGGAATGGAAATAGCTACACTAGAGACTTCCAAATACTCTGAGAGGCCCCTCTTGACTCTTGTCAAATACAAATAAGACTCTCAAGCTTGGAAGACACAGAAAACACAGGACTTGGTGCATCAGAATTTCCCTAGAAGAGAAAGGCTCCAAAATGCTGGCCCTTAAAAAGAGTGAGCTAACTCAGGCTCAGATGTATAAAGATGCCCAAATAGAATAAAACACTTTATTTCACTCTTTTAGCCTGTGAATTCTTGAGGAAAAGGTCTATGATCTTTGTGTTCTAACACTCAAGGCCTTTCAAAATCTTTTCTTCTCAGAGAACCCAATCATTAATTATGCAATAAAGAGTGAGCCCATCCATTGCCTCTGACACAGATGGGCTGTGTGCAAGTTGTTCCAATAAATGATAATATCAATTTATTAAGACACTGCTTTATGCTTTTAGCCATCATGCCAGCTCCCCATTTGGTATTTTCCATTTAAGAAAAATTTGCCCTACAGTTTGGAGATTGCTCAGAAAACTGAAAACAGATCTACCACATGACCCAACAATCCTATTCCTGGAGATTAACCAAAGGAAATGAAATAAGCATATGAAAGAGTTATCTGCACTCCCATATTTATAATAGCTCAACTCACAATAGCTAAGATTTGGAATCAACACTCTTGTCCATCAACTATGTTGGATAAAGAAATTACAATGTATAAATACCAGATGGAATACTACTCAGCCATGAAAAAGAATGAAACCAGTCTTTTTCAATAAAATGGTTGCAATGGGATGCCATTATGCTTAGTGAAATGATTCAGTGCCAAAAAGTCACATATCATTTTTTCCTTGATTCTTGGTGACGAATATTCAGAGTACAAAAATGTAATATATATGAGTGAAATTGACATTTTGAGATTTGATTATTGTTTATAACTGTTGTCTATAAGAAAACCGTGGTTTCCCTTCTCACTCCTTGTTGAATTATTTATTTAGTGGAGACTTAAGCTTGTGATTATAAATTGAAAGAATGTTATTGTAAAAATTAAAACAAAAATAAGAAAGGAAAGAAGAGGGAGGATGGAAGAGAGGGAGAAAGAAAGGGTAGGGTAGAATGTATCATTATGCTCCAAAAGCTATATATGAAATACATGAAATTTATACTTTTTAGTAAATTGAAAATAGTACTTAAAAAGCCCAGTCCTAGAAACCATGAGTATAACTCGTCACTGAGGTGCTTGCAAGCTGTGGTAATTTTATCAGCCTTCAATTTCCCTCTGTGAGGAGTCCAAAAAAAATTCAGGCTCCTGATTCCACCAATCTGTAAATATTCTAGTTCAAAAAACTCCAGCATACCAAATTTCAAACTTTATAATAATAGATAAATTGTGGGTGTGTGTGAAAACTAATTATTTTTCCAGTATGCTTTCCAGGTGATTTCTTTAAAAATAAATTTGTTTAATGTGATGGAGTATGAATAACAATATGTAGTCCTCAGAGTTAAGGCTCAGGAGAACCCCTCCTCCACATTTTTAGTAAGCATCCTGGGGTCTCACAGCTATATTTTGTTAGTGTATTTATAATATGTGATCAAATATATGCATGAAGATACTTCATACAGAGAGTGGAAATATAATTTTAAAAGTTTACTTTAGCATAAAAATTCTTGAAATCCATACATTTTTCATAATATGTATTTTCCAGGAACTTTTTGAAGATATCTTATGTATTTTTTTTAAAGATTTATTTTACTTATTTGGAAGGAAGAATTACAGAGAGCAAGGGAGAGAGAGAGATCTTCCATCTGCTGGTTCATTT
Source organism: Lepus europaeus (assembly GCF_033115175.1). Lineage (NCBI taxonomy): Eukaryota > Metazoa > Chordata > Mammalia > Lagomorpha > Leporidae > Lepus > Lepus europaeus. The sequence continues at coordinate 127,588,773 of NC_084828.1, forward strand.
CCCAAACGGCAACAGCAGCCAGGGCTGGGCCAACCTGAAGCCAGAAGCCAGGAGCCAGGAGACTCTTCCAGGTCTCCCACATGGGTACAGGAGCCCAAGCAATTGGTCCATCTGCTGTTGCTTTTCCAGGTGCACTAGCAGAGAGCTTGCTCAGAAGCAGAGCAGCTGGGTCTTGAACTGGCGCCTGTATGGGATGCCAGTGCTGCAGAGAGCAGCTTTACCCTCTCTGCCACAGCACTGCCCCTCCTTCTGTATTCTTTAGCATTTATTTATTTATTTATTTATTTATTTATTTATTTGAGATACAGGGAGAAACCAGAGATAGAAAAAGAAAGCAGTGAAACGCCGGTTTACTCCCTAAATGTGTGTAATGGCAGGGATGGGTTTTGTCTGAAGCCAGGAACTGGAAAAGCAATCCAGGTCTCCTCTGTGAGTGGCGGGAACCCAATTACTTCAGCCATCACCACTGCCTCCTTTGGTCCTCATTAGCAGGAAGTGGGAGTAAGGAAAAAGAGCCAGAGCGAGGGGTTGAACCCAGGTACTCTGATGTGGGACATAGGCTTTCTAACCAGTTTCTAACCTGCACAACAAAATGCCCACATAACCTCTGTATGTTTATGGAGGCAGAAGTTGTATAAAGTACTTGTTTCTCTGCCGTCTGTAACATTAAATCTTCCTTTCTTCTGAAAAAGCAACAAGCTCTACAATCAAAGACAAGAAATCCATTGCTAACTGTTTGGTTTCAGAAAACAAAATGTACAAATTCAAGCTTAATTACATCAAGTAAGACAAAATTTGGATTAATGTTAGCATTAACATGGTTGTCAGAGAAAATTGACCTCAAAAGTCAAAGTATTACAAATGAAATCTGACAAATGGTCCCTTTAGAAAACCCAAGAGCAACAGAAGGAGAAACCTTGGACTTGTGTGGTCAAGTTGAAGTGAGACTTGCTGCATGTCAAAGCAATGAAGCTGGCTGTCACATTTTATTGCGAATAAACAGAGTTCAACCTGTATACTGCTAGAATGATAAAAAGTCTCTAGCCACTGAGTTCTTCTGGTCAAATTTGTGTGTCTATTCTGGTCAAATTTGTGTGTCTATAACTACAAACAACATAAGGGTTATTAATAAAAGACATATTATATATGCATAATCTGTCTTGAGTTTGAAGGAAATGCACTCTCATCAAAAGCAACCATTATCTGATACTGTTCCTGATATTGTTGTGATATTGCTAATTGTTTTTATATAATTCTGAAAACTGCTTTTTACATTTTTCAAAGGCATTTAAGATAATTTGGAAAAAAAATTGTCACACTATAATGTAATCTGCCATAACTAATAGCTTGTACTTCATGAATATAAAATATCACCCTCAAGGGAAATGGGAACAGGTGAAATAATACATCATCATTTTGAATTATTCAGGGGGGAAAAAGACATGAGAATTAATTCCAAGCTTTGTTGTTATTTGGCAGCAATAAAACACAAAAATTTCATGAGAAATAGAACAATGTAATTACATTAATCTTGAGCAATATCCTGTACAGAATTTTTCAAAATATAGTTTCTTAAACTCATTGCCTGTGTAGAAGGTACCAGAGAGCTCTCAGAGATGATTGGAGTCTTTTGTTTTTGTTTTTGTCTTCAATGTTACTGCAGTTTTAACAAGAGAAAAATGAGAGTTGAAAGCTATCTTGATTTCAACTTAAAATATTTATTACTCATACATCTGAGCATGACAAGAGATTGTGGCTGGTAATATAATTTGGTGGATACAAAGCTGATTAAGCAAGAAAAATTCAAAACTTAAAGTAATTAGCCAATGGCAGTTTGGAAGGAAGTTACTAGAAACAGTCCTTGCACTCTGACCTTGGCTTTTTCAAGAGTGGTATGATTATCTGATGGCAAATCACACACACACACACACACACAAAATAAAAGTGAATATCTCATCCATTCACATAGAGAATATATGAGTTCAACAGTCTTAAACAACAGGCAAGGTTAAATAACATATAACATAGAGTAGGGGCTGGCACTGTGGTGTAGCGGGCAAAGCCACTGCCTGCAGTGCCAGCATCCCCTGTGGGTGCCAGTTCAAGTCCCAGCTGCTCTACTTCCAATCCAGCTCTCTGCTATGACCTGGGAAAACAGTGGAACATGGCCCAACTCCTTGGGCCCCTGAACCCACGTGGGAGACCTGCAAGAAGCTCTTGATTTCTGGCTTCAGGTCAGCATAGCTCCAGCTGTTGCGGCCATCTGGGAAGTGAACCAGTGGATAGAAGACCAACCTCTCTCTCTCTCTCCCTCTACCTCTCTGTAACTCTGCCTTTCAAATAAAATAAACAAATCTAAAAAAAAAACAGAGTATACAAACATGAAGTTCAGTTTGAAGACAAAACCTGAAGATGAACAGAATGTAGATGATGTCTACCAACACAATTAGCAAAATGAGATTCACTCTGCAGTTTCTTCTAGCCAATGCTGCCTAGATCACATTATTAAGTAATTGCCTTCTTATATATCAAAATGTTTTAGAACTTTACCTATTTTACTTAACTCAGTGCTGGGCACTGGACCCCATGATGCAATTGTCAAACCTGAGTATATGCCAATAAGAATGACCAGGTGATAGGTGGAGTTCCAATTGTATCACACTATGAATTCTGGAAGAAACGTGGATGCTCAAGTGCAAAAGCTCGAGAATGATTCATAAATGTTGAATTAGACTTCCTTCAGTGTGTCCTAGTAGTGTACAGAAATAGGATTCAAGGGGAGAACTTGAAAAAAAAATAGATTTAATTTTGATGTAGGTAGAATTTTTAAATGCATTGAATAGAGTGATAGACAACTAACACGGTTCAGCAAAGTCCAAACTCAAAATAGTAGAGTCCATGGTACTGAAGTATCACATCAAGTAAGGTTGTGTACCTCTGGGGGAAGCAGAAGAGAGGATGAGCTGATTCAATAGAAATCTGGGGTCACAATACACTATGGGTTTGGTTTCCTTTTAAAAGTTGTGTTTCTCCCCCTAAGCTAAAATGTCCATTGTAAAGAGAAAAAAAAGTATTAGATAAGACAGTGATGTAAGTCAGTTCTATATTCTACATTTTCACAACAACTGAAATACATTTGAAATATGGTAAAGCTATCCACAAAAAATACCTACTCTTAACAGTTTCAGAAAATCCCATTCCCATATTGCATGTATGGACCCTCAACTAACACATACAGGATGAATGAATGTACTGATTTTAAGAATCCTCATCTCACAGGGTTAAACAATGACTTTGTCTGCTGATTTGTCTCACATATCCAGAACTCATAGTTCTGATCCCCTATTAGTTTTTAAAAAAGTATTTTTTCTCTTATAGTTTAAAAATTTAAATCATATGTGCAACTAAACTAAATATATCAAATGCCCAGTTATCTCTTCAAGGTCACTGAGGGCCTCAGGACTACAATTGTTAGTCTAGTTCTGCATCACCAGACGTAGAGTGATACTAAGGAGAGACTCAAGTGAGCCCAAAGCTCACAGGAATTTCTTTTAGATCATGATAATATGTGAGTATGCATTTTTGCAATTCAAAGCAGAATAGCATATTAAGTGTGTGTTTTATAATAATATCTATAACTCAGTGACAAATCACTTATTGTACAGTAGAATTATTTAAAACAGAACCAAGCAAGTGATAAATATATAAGTACTCAAAATGCATATTATTTCAACAAATTGTCATTAAACACTGTCTATGTGTCAGGCATAGTTCTAGGCCCAAAAGACAAAACAGTAAGCACTGACCTCATAAAGATAATGTTATCATGGAGATATTTAGATAACTTATAGATAAATCATTGTTGGGTTGTGATAAAGTGCTATTAAGAAAGATAAATAAGTGTCATTGTCTAGAGAGTAGTGAAGGCTGATATTTCATATGGGTGCAGCAAAAGGTTAAAGTTAAGTGCAAAAACAAACAGGACTACAATCAAGACACTTGTGCAGAAAACAATAGGTGGCCTATTTTCATAATATCCGTCATGTTTCAAAAGTTTAGGGAGAGCAATTCTCAACTACCTTCTCAGCTCATCTTTCCCCCGTTATTATCTTGTACTTTGTGGTTGGTGTGGTTTCTATTTGAGGTCCTTAAGGTGTTTAGCCATCTTCAGGACTGTGTTACTCACAACTTTTTTTGCAATTGACTGGGATTCTGCTAAAAATAGAGCTGTAACATAGTTTTACTTCTATTCTTTTTAATCAATTTTGTGTTTTCGCTTGAAACTTCTTTCTCATGTTACATGCAATTTTCCATTTACAAGCATTTACTCCAGGGCAGGCATATGACACAGTGAGTTAAGCCACTGCTTGTGACACCAGTTTTAATATAACTGACCACTGGTTGGAGTTCTAACTGCTTTGCTTCAATCCAGATCCTTGCTAATGTTCCTGGGAGAACAATGGATTATGGCCCAAGTACTGGGTCTTTGCCGTCCACAAGGGAAATCCATATGAGATTCTTAGCTCCTGGCTTTGGCCTGGCCCAGACCTGGCTGTTGTGGGTATCTGGAGACTGAACAGGTGGATGAAAGATTTCTCTGTCTCTCCCACTCTTTCTTTCATGCTACTTTGCAAACAAATACATAAATCTTTTAAAAAATTTATTCTCATGTTTTCATTTTTTAGTGCTGCATTAATGGTGTCACTGACATATGATTTTTCTTTCTCTTCCTAATATAGTAATGAATAGGTTGGTTGTTTCCTTATGAAAATACTAAAGATCAAATTTATTTTTTTCAAGTTTGATAAAAATTGTTTTTAAATGATAAATCCAAGAAATTTTGTGTTTTTCCTGAAAAAAGAAATCATTAATTTGATTTTTCTACTAATATCTCAAAATATATCACTGTACTAATTAGGAATTTATGTAGAGAATGAATGATTATATCTTTGGAAGACAGGTGCGTAAGCATTACAACAAACTGTATAAATGGTATCATTGATTATAAAACCAATTCTTGGTAAGATTTGTTTTAGATATGTGATGGAAAGCAAAGTTCATATACAAGTATACCAAACTTTTAAAGTGTGTCTATAATCAATCACTCTCTGTGTCTTCCAAAGCCTTCTCTTTTTTAAATACGCTAATTTTATTGATTTTTTTGTTTTTTATAAAGCTTTTATTTAATAAATATAAATTTCATAGGTACAGCTTTAGGAATATAGCAGTTCTTCCCCCATACCAGCCCTCCCACCCCCTACTCCCATCCCACCTCCTACTCGCTCTCCCATCCCATTCTTCATTAAAATTCATTTTTAATTATCTTTATATACAGAATATCAACTCTGTGCTAAGAAAATATTTCAACAGTTGCAGCCACATAGACACACAAAGTATCAAGTACTGTTTGAAGACAAGTTTTACCATTAATTCTTACAGTACAACACATGAAGGACCAAGGTCCTACATGTGGAGCAAGTACACCTTGACTCCTGTTGTTGATTTAACAATTGACACTTTTATTTATGATGTCAATGATCACCCAAGGCTCGTCTCCTGAGCTGCCAAGGCTATGGAAGCCTTTTGAGTCCACAAACTCTAACATTATTTAGACAAGGCCATAATCAAAGTGGAAGTTCTCTCCTCCCTTCAGAGAAAAGTACTTCCTTCTCTGATGACCCCTTCTTTCCACCAGGATCTCACAGAGATCTTTCATGTAGGTAATATTTTGCACAGTGTTTTTGAAACAGCTTTCCATGACTGAAATGCTCTCATGGACTTTTTAGCCAGTTATGAATACCATAAGGGCTAATTCTGAGGCAGAGTGCTGTTTAGGGTGTTTGTCATTCTTGTGGCCTGATTCCCATGTTGAATCATTCTCTCCTTTTTAATTCTATCAATTATTATTACCAGACACTTGGTCTTATTTATGTGATCCCTTTGACACTTAATCCTGTCTTTATGATCAGTTATGAACTTAAACTGATCACTTTAACTAGTAAAATGGCATAGGTACCTGGCAACCTAATGGGATTTAGAGTCCCATGGGGGCCGGCGCCCCGGCTCATTAGGCTAATCCTCTGCCTTGCGGCGCCAGCACACCGGGTTCTAGTCCCGGTCGGGGCACCGATCCTGTCCCGGTTGCCCCTCTTCCAGGCCAGCTCTCTGCTGTGGCCAGGGAGTGCAGTGGAGGATGGCCCAAGTGCTTGGGCCCTGCACCCCATGGGAGACCAGGAGAAGCACCTGGCTCCTGCCATCAGAACAGCGCAGTGTGCCGGCCGCAGCGCACTACCGCGGCGGCCATTGGAGGGTGAACCAACGGCAAAGGAAGACCTTTCTCTCTGTCTCTCTCTCACTGTCCACTCTGCCTGTCAAAAAAATAAAAAAATAAAAAAATAAATAGAGTCCCATGGGAAGTTTTTAGCTTTACACTAAGGGGTAAGTCCATGGGAATGTATGCCAAACTGAACATCTCCTCCATCTCTTTATTCCCACTCTTAATTTTTAAAGGAATCAATTTTCAATTGGATTTAAACACCTAAGAATTATTCTGTGTTAAGTAAAAAGTTCAACCAATGCTATTAAGTAGAAAAAGAAAACACTAAAGAGAATAAAATAGTAAGCTGCTCCTCGACAGTCAGGACAAGGGCTGATCAAGTCATTGCTTCTCATAGTGTCAGTTTCACTTCTACAGGTTTCCTTTTAGGTGCTCAGTTAGTCATCACAGATCAAGGAGAACATGATATTTGTCTCATTGGGACTGGCTTATTTCACACAGTGTGATGTTTTCAGATTCATCCATTTTTGGGTTTTTTTGCAAATGAATGGATTTAAATTTTTATAGCTGTGTAGTATTCCATAGAATGCATATCTGATAATTTCCTTATCCAATCTTATATTGACAGGCATTTAGGTTGATTCCATGTCTTTTCCAGGTTTACGAATTAAGGTGATATCAGCTTCATAGAAAGAATTTGGGAGGATTCCCTCTCCTTCGATTGTTTTAAATAATTTGAGAAGAACTAGCGTTAGTTCTTCTTTAAATGTTTGGTAAAATTCATCAGTGAATCCATCTAGTCCTGGGATTTTCTTTATTAGGAAGGCCTTTATTACTGATTCAATTTTTGTCTTGGTTATGGGTTTCTTTAAGTTTTCTATGTCTTCATGGTTCAGTTCAGGTAGGTTGTATGTGTCCAGGAATCTATCCATCACTGCTAGATTTCCCAGTTTGTAGGCATACAACTCTTTGCAATAATTTCTGATGAGTCTTTTTATTTCTGTGGTGTCTATGGTTACATTCCCTTTTTCATCTCTGATTTTATTAATTTGGGTCTTTCCCCCCACCCCGTTTTTGTTTTTGTTTTTGTTTTTGTTTTTGTTTTTTGGTTAGTTAGGCCAATGGGGTGTCAATTTTGTTTATTTTTTTCAAAAAACCAGCTCTTTGTTTTGCTGATCTTTTGTATTGTTTCTTTGGATTCAATTTTGTTGATTTATTCTCATTTTATTTTTTTCTTTTCTCCTACTAGATTTGGGTTTGGTTTGCTGCTGTTTTTCTAGATCCTTGAGATGCATTGATAGCTCATTTATATGGTACCTTTCCAATTTCTTGATGTAGGCACTTATTACCATAAACTTTCCTCTTAACACTACTTGTGCTGTATCCCATAAGTTTTGACATGTTTTGTTGTCATTTTCATTTGCTTCAGAAATTTTTTGATTTCCCTTTTGATTTCTTCTATGACACAGTGTTCATTCAGGAGCATGTCATTCAGTCTTCATGTGTTTGCATATGCTCTATAGATTCTTGAGTTGTGATTTCCAGCTTCATTCCATAGTGGTCTGAGAAGATGCATGGTATGATTTCGATTTTTTTGAATTTGTTGAGACTTGCTTTATGGCTTATTATGTCTCACATCCTTCTTTCTCCCTCCATGCCACCCTCTTTCTCTCTCCCTCCCTTATTTAGTGCTTTTGACTATAGTATGTCTATCTTGATTGCATAAGTTATTTTGATTATTAAGCATCTGGAAAAGATGAAGAGACAAAATGATAACATGCAAATTTTTCATAGTGTTCAAGGCCTTTGATAATGTTTTGAGCCATGGTCCCTGAATGTTTTACGCAGAATGAAGCTAAATATCTCCACTTGGTTATAATTTTTAAGAGTCTGATGAAATATTTTTGTCATTGTTTACTTACAACTGACACCTAAACATTTCAGTATAAAACCTAAACAATTTGAGGTTCATTGTCTGCATTATCATGATGATGACTTTTAAAGGTTAACATAGCAAAGCATATCTGTTATTAACAATATTTATGTTATAATTTGTGGTATAGACCGTGCATTCTCAAATAGCCCTCTAACATCTGTAGCCTTAAACCATTTGACTCTGATCTTTCCTACAACTGCATTTTGGTACAGGAAGTAGTCAGCATATGAAAAGACTTAAAATGCCATTTAAGCAGGTCATATATTGGGATGAAAAGTGCTCTGAAATATAAATAAAATAATAAAATCAAACAAAGCCTTCAGATTAGGCCTGCCAGTGCCATCATTATAATTCATTGCCATTCCAGGAAACTCATTTAAGACCGTTAGAGCACAGATCCTCATAAGTTTCAATCCAAGATGATAGTTGCCAATGCTTCAGAGACCAAGTAAATGTGGGAGTGGCCAGGGTCACACAAAAGGGGCAGGAATTGGTGAACTGGAGACTACCTGTCCTTTCTGAAGGCATTCAATTCAAACTGATGAAATGCACTGATAAGTGTACTGTACCATTCAGTGCTTTTGAGTTGGGTTCTCAGATAAAATCAACATGTATTTGTTAGATATATACAGTGTAAAACCCTGTTATGACTTCAGAAGGACAATACAAATGTGCATAAAGCTTCTGCCTTGGAAGCATACAATTCAATCATAAAAAGACAACATAAAGAGGCTTGTTGAAAAGACAGAAAAAAACCACACAAATTTTACGCAAATGTTTTTGCCCCCTGTGAAAAACACAGGGCTGTGTCACCAAGTGCTGCAATAATTTTATAAATGGCAATAGCTTCTAGCATGAGGAACTGTTGTAAACCTTCTCTGAAGAGGTGGAACTCAAGTTCACCTTTCAGGTGTTAAGGTCTGGACTGAAATAGAATGGGGTCACACAAAGGGAGTCTAGGCTTGTGGAGACCCAATGCAAGTGCTAGTAAGGATCTCACTTTTTTGTGTACTTCTTAATTTTTTAAGTTGAAGATTCTTCTTAAGGAAAATTAACAATACAATTGACACTTAGACTCTTCAGAGTGTTTTTTGTTGTATTCTGAAATCAGCCTAACATTTGGTTTTGTGATTGTGGTGTATACATTTTGGTGCTAGAGCTGGAAAGTTTAGCACAGCTTTTCTTACTGAGCAAATATTGTATTTGATCACAACAAAATAAATTTATCACCATTGTATTTGCATTTTTTTCTCTCAGGCATCTGTTTTCTGTACACTTTCATTTTTAGTTGTAATTTTTCCTCAGCAAAACATCTTTCACCAGTGTCTCCAAATGCTGGGTATAAATGTAGATGGTGAAGCAGGATGGATTCAGATGCATGGACAAATAACAACTAATATTGGTATCGTGCTTTTAGGTGCACAAGCATTTCAATATGCATGTTAAGTATTTGTTCCTTTTGACATTCAACAGTATAGACTTTATTATTCTTCAGTGTACAATGGAGAAAAGAAAGTGCAAAAAGATGTTATTTCCTGTTTATTAAGTACAGTTACAGTTACAGCACACAGTAGGATTGCCACAAAAATCATTATACTTAGACCTAGAAGATAGCAGTCTGTAGCTCTCATGTCATTCATTCATTTAGTAATTATTTATTGAGGAAGTACAATGTACAACATGCTGTTCTAAAATTACAAATATAGAGTAGTGAACCAAACAGACAAGGTAATTGCTTTCTATACTTTACAAAGGAGATCTACAAACCATCAGGCTACGTCACCAAGTGTTGCTGTCGTTATGGACACTGGTGGAAGATGTTTTACAGTCTAGAACCCAGACCTTCTTGTTTCTAAGCTGTGCTCTTTCCACTACTCTGATTCTGTAGCTACACTTGAGTTTGGTTGAATTCTTTTAATGATAATTCAGGAAGTAATTCTGATCCCTGGCAGATGGGAATTTAAAAAGTTCCTATAGTGAGAGCTGTGAAGCACATGTATAATGTAAGTAAAATCTCCAAGATATATTTATAAAAGAATAAACATGCAAGGCAATTCCAACTGCCTAGAATGGGTTTTATTTGCTTTGATAGTTGTGAACCAAAGAACTGCATACTTACTTGCATGTCCTTCTATGTCAAGCTCTTGTTATATTATACCTCTCTTTAATTTAGGAGTGCTATGTTACATAAAGAACACAGGAGGGGGCTGGCGCTGTGGCTCACTTGGTTAATCCTCCACCTGCGGTGCCGGCATCCCATATGAGTGCTGGGTTCTAGTCCTGGTTGCTCTTCTTCCAGTGCAGCTCTCTGCTGTGACCCAGGAGGGCAGTGGAGGATGGCCCGGGTGCTTTGGCCCCTGCACCCACATGGGAGACCAGGAATAAGCACCTGGCTCTTGGCTTTGGATTGGCGTAGCTCCAGCCATAGCAGCCACTTGGGGGTGAATCAACGGAAAGAAGACCTTTCTCTCTCTCTCTCTCTCTCTCTCTCTCTCTCTCTCTCACTGTCTAACTCTATATGTCAAATAAAAAAAAAAAGAAAAAGAAAATCAACTGATTTAAGTTTTAAGAAAAAAAAGAAAGAAAGAAAGAATGCAGGAGACTGTGAAGCAGGCAACATGAAAATATAAGAAATGAAGGGACTTCAGGGGCCTGTGTGTGGTACAGTAGGTTAATCATCTGCCTGCAGCACCAGCATCCCATATATGCGCTGGTTCTAGTCCTGGCTGCTTCTCTTCCAATCCAGCTCTCTGTTAGGGCCTGAGAAAGCAGTAGAAGATGGCACAAGTCCTTGGGCCCCTGCACCCATGTGGGAGACCAGGAAGAAGCACCTAGCTCCTGGCTTCGGATTGGCGTAGTCTGGCCGTTGGGGCCATCTAGGGATTGAACCAGAGATGGAAGACCTCTCTCTCTGTCTCTTTCTCTCTCACTGTCTATAACTCTACCTCTCAAATAAATAAAATCTTAAAAAAGAAATGAGAGAGAGAAATAAAGGGACTTCATGCATGCATATGCGTGTGTACCTGTGTGTGTATAAAACTGTCATAACAATGATTCTGGATCTATCCTTGTAGTTATTTCACTGAAATAATATAATGAAAGGTAAGTATTATTACTCAAAAACAAATGACAAAAATAAAAAATGTAAAGAAAACAGTTTAAATATAACTAAAGCTCACTCTGGGATTTTTTCTGCTGAATAAGCATATAGAAAAAGTATTTTGTTACTTCAATCACTACAGCAAGATCACACCTGGTGCTAGGTGCATGGTTCAAGAACTTCAGTGCATTAGTGTGACTGTTGAGTTATTAATCATGGATGTCAAGTTCTTTCTGCTAATTAACCTTAATTGAGCTCTCTCTTATGATAGCACCATTTTCAATGAAGCAACTTAGCAATGATACCAAAATAACAGAGCATGATAAAGCCTAAGATTAATGTTCCTTCATGTATTTGAATATCAATGCCTAATGCACTTAGCTGTAATAGAAAAATCTTACATGTTCTATAAAAGTTTAAAAATTCCATACAGCAAAAAAATTGGTAGACTATATATAAAATTTGCATAATAAAATAATTTAGGAAAGCATTTTGACAAAACATATGTCTCCTCATTTCATATTTACTTAAAAGCATCTAAAACATACCATTTATAGTAAAAATATGAATTTTAAAGATTCAAAAATTAAAGTCTCAAATTATCCATAGTTAACATGAGTCTGAACTTACTCATGCTTGAAAGTGAATCTTTGTTTCATTTATATTCAGTATTACTTCTAATAGTAGCACAAAATGTCCATTAGGATAGAATTCTGCTGAAATAGGTGGCTTTATTAATCTGCCTGGAGAAATGCAATGCAATTAATTTTAAATTTGATAGCCAGCAAACACTTCAATATTCAATAGGTTATTTATTAAAAAGCAAATCAAGAAGAAATAAGCTTTACTACCGATGAACATAATGCTTGGATTTTAAAATGTCCAGAAGGCTGCTGGTATTAATAAGTTTTGTCAAATTCATTTTCAGACATGCATGGAGGAGCTTGTGCTATTTTTCTGTTCATGTCACAGTTTCTGTCAAGAGGAGAGCTCATGTACCTTGGAGAAAGCCTCCCGGTGTGTGTGTATTTCAAAATAAAATGGCAAAGACAGACATTTGACCAATTCAGGAGGGAAAGGAAGCACCTGAAGAATCTTGAGAAAAACTTAAGCATTAACAATAAAAATAGAAAAAGCCCAAACCATTGAAATAAATTCAAGAGAAAAAAAATCACAAAATAAAAGTTTTAGTTACAAAAGTAAGAGAGGCACAATCCAAACTCAGCATGGATAAGGACTTACATTCTATGAACAGGAGAAACCAGCTATGAGGTCATGTGTCTCATGCACCATTCATTTGTGCTGCATTTACAGAGGCAGGAAGCAAATATATTGTAAATAAGCCCATTTAATTAGATTATAATACCTGCTCTCAGCACGCTTATTCATCAGCACTGAATGTAATATTATGTAAAGAACATGCATCTAAACAGAGGTTCCTCCACTCAACTACTGTGTAACCGTGGACAAATCCCTGAAGATACGTCATCAACAGACATTTCTGTGATGATGGACATATTCTCAGTCTAGAACATCAGGAAGTTATCCATTAACCATACATGGCTATTGAGCACTTGACATCTGAGCAACTGAAGAGCTAACTTTCCAATTGTAGTCTGTCTAGTAATTTTCATTTAAAATTAGCTAGTGGCAACCATATTGAACAGTGAAGTGCTGCCTTTGGTTTTTTTCCTCTTCTATGATTTCGGTAGAAAGAGAATTGAAACGAAGTTCAAAGTTTTAATAAAAGGAATGTATTAGCTTATTTTAACCGAAATGTTCAGATTTAGGGACTGTCAGGTATATTTCAATCAAAGCTTTCTATTTTTTTGTTTTGTTTTCAAAATTCTTGTTTTACTTTTTGTTGTGTCTGGACTTTGTCCTTATGCTAGTTTCTCTGATGCTCAAGGATCTGAATGCCAGAAACAGTTGTGATTCTCTTCATTTAAATCTAGCAGGAAAGGAAAAGAGGGGGGCGGGGAACAAGAGCATTGATTCCAACAACCATTTAAAACCCTGCTTTTCACTCTGATGGGATTAATCTGAAATGATCAGTAAGGCTAGGAGAAAGCTATGTACTGTTTGGTTTGTACCTTGTGTCCTGCCTATCCCCAGACTAATCACTCTGGCAAGTGAAAGAAGATTTTTGATGAATATTTGAATTTAGAATTAGAATGTTCCTCAAAGAAAAATCTGGAAGCTGTTAGGAAGTAGAATAGGAATGGGCACTGAGTAGGCAACCGATAATTTTTATCCATATTTGCTCAACAAATCATGAGAATAGTGGATGATGTAATGTACATAAATCATCTAACTGCCTGATATATTACAGCCCTTCTCAGTCTCTTCCCTCACTCTGTGTGTACCCTAGGCAACCAATTTAACTCTTTAATGCATTGGTCTTTTCATACGGTAACACATGAATGTTAAGCTTCCTGCCAGCACCAGAAGACTGTTCATGATCCCCACTGCTGATTTTAAGTAAACTCAAGCCATGAAATAGGTATATCAAAGGAAAATTAACATGTTTAAAGACAAAAGATGACTATAGCTAACAAAATGTCGTTGGCGCTTCCTTTAATTAACCTGCAGAAGTATCCTGATGCAAGTACTATAATGAATTCAGGAGAGTGTAATATATTGTGCCAATTTCTCAGCTCCAGCTTCCCCAGGACCCAGGCTCTCCCAAGATGACCCCTGCCACCCTAAAGCAGATGAGATAACATGATGGCATGGTAGACTTACCTGACCTAGCACTGGTAATTCATGTTTGAGTGTCCTAGGCTGGGACTTCAGCATACATTTTTTTAAATGAGATTTTAAGGGCAAGAATCTGATCTAGCAGTGGGGATGCTGGTTGAGACACCTGTACCATATGTCAGGGTGACTGAGATTTGTTGTATGACTCTGCACCTGGCTTTGCCATTGTACTGATGGTGACACTGGGAGGCAGCAGGTGATGGCTTAAGTGGTTGAGTCCCTGCCACCCACATGGGAGACCTGGATTGAGCTCCTAGTCTCTAGCTACAGGCTTTAACATGACCCAGCCCTGGACATGGCAGGCATTTGGGGAGTGAACCAACAGAAGGGAGAGTTCTTTCCTTCTCTCTCTCTGCTTCTCAAATATTTATATAATAATATACATAATAATTATATAATAATATATAAATGAATAATTTTGAAAGGTAGATTTAACATGTAGCTATGGTTGAAAACCACTACTCCAGTGATTTTCAAATAAACAAGAAATGAAATCAGAAAAAAAAACACTATTTTGTGTCACATAGCAAGTATAGCAGGACATATTAAAATGATGCAAAGATAATAAGATAGAAAAATAACCAATGTTAGTGCTATGTAAAAATCTTCAAAAAATAAATAAATAGTACAAAAATAAATAATTTTTTCATCTGGAAACAATATATTCAGGTAACTGCTTCTCACTCTTAAAATTTTAAAATAGCTTGAATCCTACGGGAAATAAAGATTGTATATTTCTTTAGCAGAGCTAAAGTAAGAAATTATGGCAGGAAATGACGTCATAGCAGATACCAAAACCAAGTTGGAAGTAAAAGAAAGCAGATTTCACAATTAGAAAGTGAAATCAGTAAAACAAAAGCATTTAAAAAATAGCAGCATGGGGTGGTGCAACAGGTTAAGTTGCTGCTTAGGGCACCCGCATCTCATCTCAAAGTGCCAGCTCAAGACCTTACTACTTCACTTCTGAGTATGCTCCCTGAAAATGTTATTTGGAAGCATCATACAACGGCTCAAGTACTTAGATCTCTGCCACCCTTGTAAGAGACCTGGATGGGATTCCTGGCTTCTGGATTCAGCCTGGTCCAGCCCTGACTTTTGCAGCCACTTGAGAAATGAGTCAAAATCAGTGGATGTTAAGATGTACCTCTCTCTCTCTCTCTCTCTCACTCTGCCTTTCAAATAAATCTTTTTAACAATAGAAAAAAAATAGCCCAATGAAAGTTACTACAAAGGATAAGAAATTGAGAAGACCAACAATGAAAAGCCACACAGGAAAGGAACAGGACATAGAGAATAAATAAATTACATTGGTTACAGTAGAAGATGATGTTCATGAAATGAAAAAAGTATATGTCTTTCGATTAAAATAGGCTCATCATGTACTGGAAAAACATAAATGATTTCAGAAACTGCAAATAATGAATTATACCTTGCAAATATATTATAATCAAGGATAGCAAAAATAATCTTCAAGCCCATAGATGCCTTTTCCCTATTATATTTCCATTTATCTAGGCTTCTAACTTTCAACAAATAGATTTCAGATAAGAAATTATTAAATAAACATATAATAACAAGATATTTTATTAAAGAAAAACAGGCTGAAATATTAGATCACTCTAACAATGGATGTTTAATTTGTTTTGTAGAAGGGTATAAATCATCTAGAAATTAATACAGGATTTTTTAAAAAATTTACTTATTTATTTGAAAAGCAGAGTGATACAGAGAGGAAAAAAGAACAGATATTCTATCTTCTGGTTCACTCCCCAAATAACTGAAACTGTGGAGCTGTACCAGGCAAAGCCAGCAGCCCAGAACTCCATCCAGATCTCCCACATGGGAGGCAAGTTCTCAAGTACTTGGGCCATCCTCTGCTGCCTTCCCCAGCACTTTAGTAGGGAGAAGGATTGGCAGAGGGGCAGCTGGGACTCAAACTGGCACTAAGCTAGAATTTTTAATCACCCATGTTTATTAACAAATAGTTTTTCGAATTGGTAAGAACTCTGTAATAGAGTTTATACAGTGAAATTGATTAGTTATCTGTATGTTCTATATGTAGTTAGATGACATGATTTTCTGTATATAAAGAGAATTGAAAATGAATCTTAATGTGAATGGAAGGGGAGAGCAAGCGGGAAAGCGGAGGGTTGCGGGTGAGAGGGAAGTTATGGGGGGGGGAAGCCATTGTATTCCATAAGCTGTACTTTGGAAATTTATATTCATTATATAAAAGATTAAAAAAAAAATAAGGTTTACAGCTATCAGCTATGCCTTAGCCATTTCAAGCTGATACTCAAAGTCAATCATCATGTTCTCACAAAGCAATCACTTATTCACATTTTTGTGTAAATGTTAAATATTTTCTAGAAGTTCCAAGTGTTATCCCTTTGATCTCACATAATCTACCCATTAATATCAAGCAGAAATGTGATCATCCTCTATTTACACCCATCATGGTTTATGTCATGTTTTTATTTGTTTATTTTCATTCATTCATTCAGAGTGGCAGAGAGACAAAGAGATGGAAGAATGAAAGATAGCTCCCAAATCCCAGTTCACTTTCCAAATGCTCACATTTGGGGCTGGGCCAGGTTGAAACCAAGAGACTGGAATTAATCCAGGTATTTCAAATGGGTGACTCATCTATTTGAATCATTATCTACTGCCTTCCAGGGTGTGCATTAGCAGGAAACTGAAATCAGAAACAAAGTTAGGACTCAAAAATATGTACTCTAATATGTAATGTGGATATCACAGTCTTCCCCACCTGTGTCTCAACTGCTAAACTAAATGCCCCCTACTTCACCTTATTGTTGATTTTTGAGAGATTTGTTTATTTATTTGAAACAGTGCCAGCTAGAGAGAGAAGGAGATATACAGAAACAATCATCTTCCATCTGCTGATTCACTTCCCAAATGCACACAAAAGTCAGGACTATGCTAGGTATAGCCCAGGAGCCAGGAACTCCATCCAGTTCTCCCACATGGATTACAGGAACCCAAGTACTCAGGCCATCATCCACTGGCTCTCAGGCACATTCTCAGGAAATTGGATTGAAAACAGAGCTGGGACTGGGCCCCAGACACTCCAAGGTGGGATGCGAACATACCAAGTGGCGGATTAACCCACCATGCAACAATGTTCATCTAACGCTATTGGTTTTAATCATGCCCAAATTGGATTTCTGTTAGCCAGAAGGAAGTATGGATCACAAGGTTACATCAAGATGTTTTTTAAAAGATGGAATTAAAAGATAAGCTTATTTTAAGATAACAGCAATACCTAGAACCAACCTTACAAATAATAAAATACATCCATATATTCAATCTCATGACATTTTGCATATATATTAGACAGGCCATATTATATACAGAGATGTATTATTTATGTATATATTTACATATGCATGTATATGCATATATCTGTATCTACATATATGTGTATGTATATATGTGTGTATATATGTGTGTGTATATATGTGTGTGTGTATATATGTGTGTGTATGTATATATATGTGTGTGTGTGTGTATGTATATATATATGAGAGAGAGAGAGAGAGAGAGAGAGAAAGTGAGGTCTTCCATCTGCTGTTTCACTCTCCAAATAGCCACAATGTCCAGAGCTGGGTCAATCCAAAGCCAGGAGCCAGGGGCCTCCTCCAGATCTCCCACATGAGTGTACAGGCCCATGTACTTGGGCCCTCCTCTACTGCATTGCCAGGTGCATTAGGAGGGAGCTGGATTGAAAGTGGAGCAGCTGGAACTTGAACCAGTGCCCATATGGGATGCTGGCGCTGCAAGCAGTAGCTTAGACAACTATGCCACAATACTGACCCCATGACATTACATATTGCATATAATTTTGTAATTATAACATACAGTAGCATATTACATCTATTATAAATTTTATACATGATATATTTATAAAATCTCATTAATGATATTTATGAATCTTCTCCAAGGTTATGTCGATCTTTTTGTCTATTCAATCTAGGAAAACCCAGAGAAAAAGTATTAAGATTTCTAATTACTATAAAATCTCTGTATTTCCTGTATTTCTACTTTATCATTTGGGAGCTTTATCAGTGTTTGAGAAAAAGAGAGGTTATTATGTAGAGAGAATTTATATATATAGGTTATTATACAGAGAGAATTAATATAGTTCAAATAAGAAACATCAATAACAATTATATAATTTCATTTATGATAAAATGTGTACATGTTTAAGTAAATAAATAGAAAATGTTCTCAACAAATGCACACAAAGGTGATAGTCATGATTACTTCTGAAAAGAATAGAAATAAGGTAAGTAGTAGAAGGAAATTATATTTTATTCTATATTCTGCTTTAAATCTTTACCATGAAAATGTAGTCATACAATTATTTTTAAGTGATTTAAAATAAACATATAAAAATAGCCAGGAGAATTTTGTAAGTGAAGAGCAGTAGGATGGAAAGGATTTTCCTAGTAGATATTAAAATAGTATACTTAAGAAAGACCAAATAAATAAAGAAATCCATTCATGAAAGAGTGAAGTATATAGTCAATTTAGTAAATGAAAAACATAGAATTTACATTTTGTCTTTAATACCATATTATTTTTAAACCACTGAAAAAGCAAAATGCTTTTGAAAAAATTATTCACTTACACTCTAAATTCCAGATTTATCAAATATATAATTATAATAATATAGTTATAATAATAATTATCAAATATATAATTATAATAATAAAACTAAAATCATAGATTCCTAGATGCACTGTGATGGATAGGATAAGTTCTTTTTTTTTTTTTTTTTTTTGACAGGCAGAGTGGACAGTAAGAGAGAGAGAGACAGAGAAAAAGGTCTTCCTTTACCACTGGTTCACCCTCCAATGGCCGCTGCAGCCAGTGCACTGTGCTGATCCAAAACCAGGAGCCAGGTGCTTCTCCTGGTCTCCCATGGGGTGCATGGGCCCAAGGACTTGGCCCATCCTCCACTGCGCTCCCGGGACACAGCAGAGAGCTGGAATGGAAGAGGGGCAACCGGGACAGAATCCGGCGCCTTGACCAGGACTAGAACCTGGTGTGCCAGCACCGCAGGTGGAGAATTAGCCTATTGAGCCGCGGCGCTGGCCAGGATAACTTATGTTTTCTACTACAGTGTGATGATTTAGATCACAACAACTCTATTGATTTTTTTTTAGTTCTTCTTGCTTTGTTCTTTTTATTTTTTTGGAACTTTTTAATTAATTTTAATTAGTTTTTAACAGATTCAATGTACTTTGTAGATACAATTCTAATAAAATAATATTATCTTCCTCTCTTCCCTTTTCTTCCCACTCTCCTGCTTTCTCTCTTTTTTTTAATTTAGTTTTTGAGATAACATTTTAAATTTACATTACAATAAAAAGGCTTAATACTTGACTGAGTAAAAAAATTAAGAAGTAAAGAGCAAAAAGACCCTGGATTAGCGGGAATATAGATAAGGGCTATAAAAATAATTGAATGGAAAAATGACCATTTCATATATATACAGTAAATTTTAAAAGAATAATAGATCATTAATACTATAGTAGTATAGCATTATAAGCCATTGGTTTCACAAAGTTTTAAAAGAACAATTTACAAAACTATATTTACAGCAATAATGATACACCAAGACATTTATTTATTTTCTTTTCTTTTTTTTTTTTTTTGTCTGTCTTTTAAATTTTACCTCCCACATATTCAGGGAGAACATGAGATATTTGTCTTTCTAGATGTGGCTTACATGACTCAAATGATGTCCTTCAGGTGTGTGTTCATTTTGTTGCAAATGGTAGAATTTCATTTTTTTTAAAAATATTCATTTACTTATTTGAAAAGCAGAGTTACACAGAGGCAGAGGCACAGGGAGAGAGAGGTCTTCCATCTGCTGGTTCACTGCCCAAATAGCTGCAAAGGCTGACACTGAGTCAATCCGAAGCCAGGAGCCAGGAGCTCCTTCCAGGTCTCCCATGGGGGTACAGGGGCCCAAGCACTTAGGCCATCTCCTGCTTTCCCAGGCCATAGAAGAGAATGGGATTGGAAGTGGAGCAGCCAGGACTTGAACCAGTGCCCATATGGGATGCTGGCATTGCAGGTGGAGGCTTAGCCCACTGTGCCACAACTCTGGCCTCAAATTTCATTCTTTTTTATAGCTTGATAATATTTTATTGTGTATATATACCACATTTTCTTTATCCATTTATCTGATAATGGACACCTTGGTTGGTTCCAGATTTAAGCTACTGTGAACCGTGCTGCTATAAACATGATGGTGCAGGTATCTCATTAATACATCTGTTGAAGTCTTTTGGGTATTTACCCAGCAGTTGGACTGCTGGATCATATCAAGTCTATTTCTAGTATCTTAGGGAATTTCCACACTGTTTTCCACAATGGCTGCGCTAATATATATTCCCACTAACAGTGTATAACTGTTCCCCTTTTTCTACATGCTCACCAGCATTTGTTACTTTCTGTGTTTGGATTTTAACTATTCTGACTGAGGTGAAGTTATATCTTATTGTGTTTGACTTACATTTCCCTGATGGCTAGTGATGTTGAACATTTTTTCATATATTTGTTGCCCATTTGTATTTCTTCTGTTGAGAACTGCCTATTGAAGTCCTTTGTCCATTTCTTAACTGGATTCACTGATTTTCTGTTGAGTTTTTTAAGCTGTTGATATATTCAGGATAGTAATCCCTTGTCAGATAAGTGGTTTGCAAATATTTACTCCCATTGTGTTAGATGTTTCTTCACTCTTGATCATTTCTTTTGCTGTGCAAAATCTTTCAAATTTGATACATTCCCATTTGTTTAGTTTTGCTTTTCTTTCCTGTGCTTTGTGGGTCTTATCCAAGAAGTCATACCCTACACCAATATCTTGGAGTGTTTCTTCTATGTTTTCTTCCAGTAACTCCGTAGTCTCAGGTCTTAAATCAAGGTCTTTTGTCTATCTTGAGTTGATTTTCCTACATGATGACATAAACAGGTCTAATTTCATTCTTCTACATTTATAAATCTTGTTTTGCAAGCAACATCTGTTGAAGAGACTATCTTTACTGTATTGTAAGTTTTGAGCTCTTTCGGTAAAAATCTATTGGCTGTATGTATGTGGATTAATTTCTTGACTCTGTATTCTGTTCCATTGATCTATGTATTGGTTTTTGCAAATATCAAGTTGTTTTAATCACTATTGCATTGTAGTATGCCTTGAAGTCAGCTATTATGATGCTTCAAGCTTGATTTTTCTTGATCAGGATCACTTTGGTTATTCTGGGTCTTTTGTGATTCCACATGAATTTTAGGATTCCTTTTTCTAGTTCTGTAAAAAATGACACTGATTTATTTTAGGGATTTCATTAAATCTGTAGCTTGCCTTAGGTAGTGTAGACATTTTATTGATTTTTGATTCTTCAGATCCATGAGCAAGGAATATAGTTTCATTTTTTCTGTCCTTCATGACTTCATTCATCAATATTTGATAATTTTCATTTTAGAGATTTTTCATTTCTTTGATTTAAATTTTTTTGGTGGCTACTGTGAATGGAATTTCTTTTTGGAGTTCCATTTTTGTGAGTTCATTGTTAGTATACAAAAAAGCTACTGTTTTATTTATATTTATGTAACCTGGGACTTTACTGAATTAGTTTATCAGTTCTAATTGCTTTTTTGGTGGAGTGTTTAGGTTTCTCCATGAACAACGTCATGTCTTCTGCATACATGGATAATTTAACTTTCTCTTTTCTAAATTTAATGTTTTATTCTTTCTCCTCCATAATATTGTACTTCCACTGATATTGGCTCTTTGTGCCTTTATAATTTTGAGGAATTTTCCTTCGATACCTAATTTGTGTAATTTTTTTTTATCATGAAGGCATATTGAATCTCATCAAATGCTTTCTTTGAATCTATTGAGATGACCATATGGTTTTCATTCTTCATTTTATTGATGTGATTTATGACATTTATTGATTTGCAAATGTTGAATCACCCTTGCGTTTCTGGGACAAATCCCACTTGATTGCAATATATGTAATCCTTTTGATATGGTTTTGGATTCAATTTGCTAGTATTTTGTTGACAATATTTGCCTCTGTATTCATTAAGGATATAGATTTGTAGTTTTCTTTTTGTGTCATGCCTTTCCTTGATGTTATTATCAGAGTGATACTGACCTCATAAGGAGAGTTTGGCAGAGTTCCATCCTGTTCAATAATTTGAAATATTTTGAAGAGTATTGGGTTTGCTTTCTCTTTGTTTGGTAGAAAAGCCATCAGGTAGTAGTAAAGCCATCAGGTCCCAGACTTCTCCTTAATAGAAAAGTTTTTATCACTGCTTCAATCTCATTGCTTGTTATGGGCCTGTTTATGTTATCTATATAAAATGTCCATTGATCAAAGTGGGGTGTTGAAGTAACCCACTATTATAGCATATAAGTCTCTCTCTCTCATATATATATATATATATATATATATATATATATGAGAGGTATATATATATATACCTGGAAAATAGCTTTGCTGGATATAATATTCTTGGTTGGAAGTTTTTTTCTTTTACAGCTTTGAATATATCATCCCACTCTCTTTTGGTCTGAATGGTATCCACTGAGAAGTCTATGTAACTTAGCACTTTTCTCTTACTGTCTTCAGTATTCTCTCCTTGTCTTTACTTTTAATAATTTGACCACGGTGTGCCTTAGAGAAGACTTTTTTTGGTTGAGTCTGCTTGGGGTTCTTTGAGGTTCTTGTATCTGGATGTGCATATCATTTTTAAAACCTGGAAAATTTTCAACTGTTATTTCACTTAGCAGGTTCTCAATACTTTTCTTCTTTTCTTCTTCAGGAATAGCTATAATATGACTATTTGATTGTTTAATGGTGTCCCATTCTTCACATTGACTTTCTTCATTCTTTTTAAATTCATTACTCTTTGCTTTTAGTCTGATTGGGTTATTTCAAATCTTGTACTTAAAGTCAGGAATTCTTTCTTCTGCTTGGTCTATTTTGCTGTTTAAGCTCTCAATCATATTTTTTATTTCATTGATTGAAGGTTTCATCACCGAAATTTCTATTTGGTACTTCTTTTATGAGTTCTATCTCCTTAGTAATATTTTTTTTGGTTTAGATATTTCTTTTTATTTTTTAAAATTTATTTAATAAATATAAATTTCCAAAGTACAGCTTTTGGATTATAGTGGCTTTTTCACCCCATAACCTCCCTCCCACCCACAACCATCCCATCTCCCGCTCCCGCTCCCATCCCATTCACATCAAAATTCATTTTCAATTATTTTTATATACAGAAGATCAATTTAGTATATATTAAGTAAAGATTTCAAAAGTTTGCACCCACACAGGAACACAAAGTACTGTTTGAGTACTAGTTATATCATTAATTCACATAGTACAACACATTAAGGACAGAGATCCTACATAGGGAGTAAGTGCACAGTGACTCCTGTTGTTGAATTAACAATTGACACCCTTGTTTATGGCATCAATAATCACCTGGGACTCTTGTCATGAGCTGCCCATGCTATGGAAGCTTCTTGAGTTCGCCCACTCCAATCTTATTTTTTTAAAATAAATAAAACTTTTATTTAATGAATATAAATTCCAATGTACAGTTTATGGATTACAATGGCTTTTTCCCCCATAACTTCCCTCCCACCTGCAACCCTCCCCTCTCCTGCTCCCTTTCCATTCACATCGATTCATTTTCAATTATCTTTATATACGGAAGATCAATTTAGCATATATTAAGTAAAGATTTCAACAGTTTGCACCCACACAGAAACACAAAGTGTAAAATACTGTTTGAGTAATAGTTATAGCATTAAATCACAATGTACAGCACATTTAAGACAGAGATCCTACATGAGGAGTAAGTGTACAGAGACTCCTGTTGTTGACTTAACAAATACTCCAATCTTATTATGTAGACAAGGCCATAGTCAAAGTGGAAGTTCTCTCCTCCCTTCTTTGAAGGCCAGTTCTTTCCACTGGGATCTCACTCACAGAGATCTTTCATTTAGGTCATTTTTTTTTTTTTTGCCACAGTGTCTTGGCTTTCCATGACTGAAATGCTCTTGTGGGTTTTTTAGCCAGATCTGAATGCCTTAAGGGCTGCTTCTGAGGCCAGAGTGCTGTTTAGGACATCTGCCATTCTATGAGTCTGCTGTGTATCCCACTTCCCATGTTGGATTGTTCTCTCTTTTTTAATTCTATCAGTTAGTATTTGCAGACACCAGTCTTGTTTATATGATCCCTTTGACTCTTAATCCTATCATTATGATCAATTATGAACTGAAACTGATCACTTTGACTAGTGAGATGGCATTGGTACATGCCACCTTGATGGGATGGAATTGGAATCCCCTGGCACGTTTCTAACTCTACCATTAGGAGTAAGTCCAATTGAGCATGTGCTGAACTGTACATCTCCTCCCTCTCTTATTCCCACTCTTATATTTAACAGGGATCACTTTTCAGTTAAATTTAAACACCTAAGAATAACTGTGTGTTAATTAAAGAGTTCAACCAATAGTATTAAGTAGAACAAAAAATACTAAAAGGAATAAAGTATTAAGTTGTTCCTTGACTGTCAGGACAAGGGCTGATCAAGTCATTGTTTCTCATAGTGTCCATTTCACTTTAACAGGTTTCCTTTTAGGTGCTTGGTTAGTTGTCACTTATCAGGGAGAACATATGATATTTGTCCCTTTGGGACTGGCTTAATTCACTCAGCATGATATTTTCCAGATTCCTCCATTTTGTTGCAAATGACCAGATTTCATTTTTTTTTACTGCTGTTTAATTCATGCCACTCACTGATTTCTTCATTTCTTTAATCTGTCTATTTGTATTCTCTTGCATCTCATTGAGTTTCCTTATTATCATTATTTTGAAGTTTATAGATGTCACTTCATAGATTTCCTTTAGTTCAGGATCTAATTCTAGAGGATTATTATTTTCTTTTGAAGACATCATGATACCTTGCTTCTTCGTGTCTCATGTGTCTGTTCATGGATATTTGTCCATCTGGTGGAATCATACCTTCTATTGGGGAATAGGTTTTACTGGAAGAGTTTATGGTTTGGCCAGAATGCAGGATTTCACTTGGCTTGTTGCTTTGGCTTTGGTTCTAAGTGAGTCCAGGAGTGTAGTCTCTGAGTGTTTTCTTAATCAATATCAGCTGTGTATGTAAGTGACACAGTGGACTATTCTACTGAAGTTCATAGGCATAGAAGTATAGATTTGAGATGAATAAGGGTTTCTTTGGGCGTACATATTTGGCCCGTAGAGTTTGGTATCAATCTCCCTGGTAAATATTCTAGCTGGGGTCTTGTTCTTGGTGCTGAGGGAAACAAGAGTTGCTGCCCACTTGTCCTGCTGTCAAGCCTCAGTGATGCCAAGGCTCATGGCACCAATTGTTGTGGCTCTAGGATTGTGTGATACTGATGGACCCTTCCTCAGTCTGTGCCAGGAGAGCCCAATGATGTGGTGGTTTATAATACCACAGCCCTCATCCTAGGACTTCAGGATGTGAAGTGAACCTTGTTCCAGTCCTACAGGGTGACTACAAGGTATAGATTTTACTGTGGTGGGTATGAGTCTAGAGAGGTGAAATGCAGGTAGGTTCTTCCCTGTGTCCTTTAGGTAGATACCAGTAGCACCAAGAAATTTTAATGAATTGTTATAGTCCTGGTATTGCTGGGTATAGTGAGGTCATTACCCAGCTCTCCCAGAGTGGTTGCAGATTTTTTTATGGGATGCTTCTGGTGTTAGCTCCCAGCAAATTAGGCAAGTCCCCTGGCTCATGCTGAATGCATAAACATAGTTCTGGGGCTCATGACCAAAAACTTTCACAGTTGCAGGATGCAAGGGATCTGTCCTTTGCCCCAAACATTGCTCTAACTCTGATGACAAATAGCAGCACACTGCTGGAAGTTGCTCAGTCAGCTCTCTTAAGTCGAAGCAAAAGTCAGTAGGTGACTTCAGAATTTCCTCTCAACTAAAACTGAGTGGCGGAGCGCACAACAATTTCTTCCTCTGGTAAGGTGGTAGGATGGCAGTTCACATCTGGCAGCTGGCTGTGCCATGTGGCTGACTGCAGAGCTGTCTCTGTCTTCTATCCTCTTGTCCCACAGAGCCTTCATTAGAGTTTTTTCTACTTCTTTGCCAAAAATTTATGACAGACCCCTGAAACACAGTCCTTCCTTTGTCTTTTCATATCCCAGAGCAGCTTAAGGTAGTGTGACTATAACCTATTCAGCCATCTTGGATCTCCTCCCCTTTATTGATATTTATGATTAACTAGGAGAAAGGAGCTTGAAACCTCCAAAAATAAAGTAATGAGGAAATGGAGATGTGAATTGCCCTGGCTTGATAGATAAACACACACACACATACACACACAAACAGAGAGAGAGAAAAGGATATCACACTGTGCCCAGAAATATGTACAATTGGTATGCATTATTATAAAATTATAATCAACTAAGCTGTAAAAAAGCATATAAAATCAAGAGAGAGGAATACATCTCATTACTGTAATAATTTGGGGCTTTGAATGATCTTTCTCAACATGGAACTAAGCCAGAAACCAAAATTACTTTAAAATTACAAAGTTACATATAAAATATGATTTTACTACTAAAAATAAAAACATTTTGCATGGAAAATAAATATGCTGCATTAATTTTAAGACAGAAACCTGTTAAAAGTACTTATAACTACAAATAATAAAAGGTTAATAACCCAACATACTAAATGTTCTTACCTGTTAATAAATAAAAGATGAACGTGCTAAAAGGGGACATGTTTTGTGAGCATATAAAGCTATCTATCTTCAACTTTTCCATTTTTGTACTTAAATATTCCAAGATTTTACAGGCATTGGTCCCAATGACCCTATGACACTATGACTCACAACCACTAACAGTATCTACAATTCAATCCACATAGATTTTCATAATTTTTTTCATGAAAAGATTGAACTGTGGAAGACTTTTGCTTTACACACATTTGCTCTTCCCTACTCAAAGCCTAATTTGGCAGCAGAATTTTTTGTGAATGAAGATAAAAGGCAAAACTTTCAGGAATTAATGTAAGCAAATATTGCCAAATGCTATTTTCACATTTTCTCTGATCGTTGTAGAAAGTTTATGTTGGGAAACTGAAAGCAAACATCTTTTCCTCAGTGATGCCTTCCTGCATTTGACAAACAATGCTGAACTTAGATTCTAAGGATCAGTGCAGTTTCATTATACTCATTCCCATTTGGATAGATATTTTCCCAGAAAGAGCAAGTTTACCCCTTTTAAAAAATTCCTTTCTTTGTTGTTTCAGCAAAATGCTAATGAAGTTTACTTTCAATAACTGTTGAATTTGGTCAAATGTTTTTAGCAAGTCAAGATGTTAGGGAAAGTGTAGAACTCAGCCCCCAGAATTGAAGGGTTTGCTTGCGAAACATTTAGGGATTACTACTTAGACATTTCCATAGCAATAATACATTAATCAGTAAAAAAGATAGGAACTGGATTAAACAATTATGATTCAATGAATATTTATTATGTTCATACTGTGTGCCAAGTCCTGTTTCAAGCCATGAGAAGTCAGTATGGGAGAAAACAGCTCCCAACATTTGTTGAGTTTCATTGTTATAGGAAGAAGCAGATTGTATAGAAGTAAGCATATTTTTAAGGGAGCTATCAGATGGAAAATGTTGTGGAATTGTATGGATGCCCAGGAAAAAATGTCAGTTTTAAGTAAACAGCATTTATTATCATTTTTATGCTTCACAATATTATCTACATACATATATACTTGCAAATATTTATAGAATGTTTACCAAATAAAAGGTATTTTTCAGTCTTTTTTATATATATTATTTCAACCTCGTGGTAATCTTAAATTGATAGGTATAGCTTCTGATGGAGATAGATTTTGCATGAATACATTTTGATAACTAGTGTTATTATTCATTCAACTTATAATCTCATTGAGAGAAGAAACCATGTATTATTATTTGGGCTTTTTTGATTCTTCCTTCTTTTCCTTTTTTGTTTTAAAATTTAATCACCACTCACCATCCACATTAAATAGTTCTTCTCCCTGTATTCCTCCTCCAATTTCTAGAAAATATCAGTGCCAAGTTTTGGGAGAGACAGCCAGTTAAATTTATATGCATTTACATAAGTTATAATATTTTAACATTAAGTATCTTTTAAATAAGAACACATTAACTCATAGCATTTTTTTATTTTAAAAATTATTTATTTATTTATTTGAAAGGTAGAATTACAGACAGTAAGAGAGACAGAGAGAAAGGTCTTGCTTCCATTGGTTCACTATTCAAATGGCTGCTACGGCGAGAGCTACACCGATCAGAAGCCAGGAGCCAGGTGCTTCTTCCTGGTCTCCCATGCAGGTGCAGGGGCCCAAGCACTTGGGCCATCCTGCACTGCCTTCCCATGCCACAGCAGAGAGCTGGACTGGAAGAGGAGCAACCAGGACTAGAACCCGGCACCCATATCGAATGCCAGCGCCTCAGGAAGAGAATTAACCTAGTGCGCCACAGTGCCAGCCCCATCATAGCAAGTTTTATGTTTGTTCCCCAGAAACCTTTTATCTAAGGTATACAAACTTCACACATCTTATAAATACAACTTAAAAAACAGTGATTCTTCCCACTGTACCCACCCTCCCACCTGCACTCCCACCCTTCTTCCTCCTGTTTCTACTATTCCCATTCTCATCTTTTACTAAGATCTATTTTCAAGTAAATTTATACATATAAGATTGACTTTATACTAAGTAAAGAGTTCAACAAGTAATATGAAAAAAAATATGTTCCTCAACAGTCAAGAAAGAGCTGTTCAAAGTCATTGCATTTCAAAGTGTCAATTTCACTTCTACAGATTCCCTTTTAGGTGCCTTAAGTTACCACAGATCAGGGAGAACATATGGTATTTGAACTTTTGGAATTGGCTTATTTACTAAGTATAATGGCTTACAGTTTCATTCATTTTATTGCAAATAACTGAATTTCATTTTTTTTTTACTGCTGTGTTTTTAGCTCATCCTGCGAGGCCCACACTGTCGGGATGGTGGGGTGACAGCATCCTTCCACAAGAAGCACCAGAGACAGTTTCAGTGAACATAACATTTATTAGCAGTTAGGCACAAGCTTTTATAGGGCAGGCAAAGGGAAGTAGCTAGCTCAGGGTAGCAACACTAATTCTACAGGATAAAGCTGATACTGGTGCTGCTATGCTTCTCCAATCAGCTGGAGGGTCACATAGCCTAGGTAATCTTCCAGGTAGTCTTAGGGGTCTGGGCCACACCATGGAACTGTTTACCTAGTTAACAATTACAAGATCCTTCAACAGGAAGTGGGGGTGGGGGAAATGTGCCTTGGGCCCTTGCCATCTGACAGCAGTAAGGTCATATATAGGGGTCTCGGTGTGCTGAACCTTTGACCAGGGTTTTTCCCCAGGAGCATGGTGTGCCATGCCCTTTTAATCTCCTGCATGGGCTAGGTTGGCACTTACCCAGCCAGGCACAGGATTATCTACATTGTGCAGTATTCCATGATGTACATATCCCATAATTTCTTTATCCAGTCTTCAATTGACAGACATTTGGATTGATGTCATATGTTAGCTGTAGTGAATTGAGCCTCAACAAACATGGAGGTGGGTACAGGTAATACTTTCATATGATGATTTCATTTTCTGGCAGGGTTTCCCCAATGTTTTCTAACTATTGGATGGTATCAGGCATAGCTTTAAGTCTTTGATGCGTTTTGAGTGGATTTTTGTGTAAAGTGTAAGATAAGGTCTTGCTTCATATTTCTGTCTGTGGAGATCCAGTTTTCCCAGCACTATTTGTTGAAGAGACTATCCTTGCTCCAGTGATTGATTTTAGCCCCTTTGTCAAAAATAATTTGGTTGTAGATGCAAAGAGTCCTTGGAAAAGACCCCAAAGAGGCAATCAAAGCCAAAGTTGGCAAATGGGATTGTATCAAACCGAGAAGCTTCTGTACTGAAAAAAAAAAAAAAAAAAAAAAAAAAAAAACCCTAGCAAAGAGGCAACTGACAGAATGGGAGAAAATATTTGAAAACTATACAACTGATAAAGGATTAAAAATCAGAATATATGGAGAGATCAAGAAACTCAACAACAAAACAAACAACCCAGTTAAGAAATGGGCAAAGGACTTAAACAGGAATTTTTCAAAAGAGGAAATCCAAATGGCCAACAGACACATGAAAAAATGGATCAGTAGCTGTCGGGGAAATGGAACTCAAAACCACAATATTTCATTTCACCCCCATTAGAATATCTTTCAGACAAACAACAAATGCTGGCAAGGATATAGGGAAAAGGGTACCCTAATCCTCTGTTGGTGGGAATATAAACTGTTAAAGCCACTATGGAAGACAGTGTGGAGATACCTCAGAAATCTGAATATAGACCTACCATATGACCCAGCCCTCCCACTACTGGGAATTTACCCAAAAGAAATGAAATCAACATTTGAAAGAGTTATCTATACCCCCATGTTTATTGCAGCTCAATTCACAATAGCTAAGACATGGAATCAATCCAAATGCCCATCAAATGAAGACTGGATAAAGAAATTATGGGATGTGTATACCATGGAATATTACATAGTGATAAAAAAAGTGAAATTCAGTCATTTGCAACAAAATGGATGAAGCTGGAAAATATAATATTTAGTGAAATAAACCAGTCCCAAAGGACAAATACCATATATTCCTCCTGACCTGTGATAACTAATAGAGCACCTAAAAGGCAATTTGTAGAAGTGAAATTGACACTTTGAGAAGCAATGACTTTGAACAGCTCTTGTGTTGACTATTGAGGGACCCTTATGAGCATTTCAAGCATGGAAAGCCAAGACACTGTGGCAAAAAGTGTCCTATATGAAGGAAACATCTATGGGTGAGACCCCAGAGGAAAGAAGTTGTCATCAAAGAAGGATGTACTTTCTCTGAAAGGAGGAGAGAACTTCCACTTTGTTTCTGAACTTGTATAAACACTGAAGGAGTTTGTGGGTTCAAAAGGCTTCCATAGCCTAAGCAGCTCATGTCAAAAGCCTCAGGTGGTCACTGACATCATGCATAAGATTTTAGCTCCTTAAATTGTTGTTAATTGTTAAATTAACAACAAGAGTCACTTTGCACTAACTTCCCAAGCAGGACCTCTGTCCTTGAAGAATTGTATTATGAAAGCTAATAGTAAAACTTGTTCTCAAATATTTCATTTTAGTGTGTTAAGTGGAGGATATTCTTACATCTCACAAGTGTTAGATAAGCCCAAGTGCTCAACATCATTGCTTATTTTCTTAGACGCTTCTTCAATTCATTATAAAACTTGTTCTCAAAGAAAAAATAACATATTATCACAAAAATTAAAAGAAAACTAAGAAAGGTAGTAGAAAGAAGGGTGAGAGTGGTGAAGGATGGCATGGGAAGTATCATTATGTTCTTAAAACTATGTAGGAGATACATGAAATTTGTTCCACTTACATAAATTTTAAAATGCAATTCAAAAAAGTACTTTAGCAGGAAGCTGGTTTGGAAGTAGATGCAGGATCTGACCCTAGACATTCTAATATGGACTGCAGGAATCCCACATGGCAACTTACCCCACTGTACCACAACACCCACCCCATATGAGGTTTTTTTTTTTAAATTTTATTGCCATTTGAAAGCTTTTAAACTGAAGTTCATATTTCCAGTGTAAGTATATATGGTCACATTCCTTTTTTTTAATTGAGTTGTGTGTTAATATCTTTTACTCATAATTCTTACAGTATTTTTCTCTTTTTTTAAGGGAAATGTTTTATTGGTGGGGAAACCTGACAGACTGGAGGGAAGGGGTGAAAAAGGAAAAGAGGCAGGAGAGCATAAGAGAGTGAACAAGAGAGAGTGAGCGAGAGAGAGAGATCATGAGACAGAGAGAGATAGATTGAGAGAAGTATTTTTTTCTTTACAACTTGTTATAATTTTTTTACAATTTTTGATCTTGATCCTATATAAGTTCAATAAGTTATAAATATTTTTTCTCAACATCTTAAGAGTATCAAAACCTAGATAATATTTCCTATGAGTCTGGAACTGTCCTAGGTTCTTTTCATATTAATTTGTTTATGGCTCAAAGTAGTACTAGGAGGAACATGCTACTATCTGCATTTTCTAGATAGGACTCTGAAGCATAGAGCAATTACATAACTTACCCAAGGCAATATAACCAATTTACAGAATTAGGATTGAAACCCAGGAACTCTATCTCCAAGTTCTGTAATTTTAACCCCTAAATTATTTTCATGGTATCCATTAGAAAATTCAGAAACTGTATATAAAAATAAATTATTTTTTATTTATAACTTTGAGTATTGAACCTCTTATAAGAAACTTTTCACAGCACAGAAGTTATCAACACATTTCACACATGTATTTTATAATATTGGGTTATTTAATGCTTAGATATTTAAAGTATGCAAGGTGTGGAAATGATTCTATTTTCTCCAGGTGCATAGCTAATTGTTCAAAACAATTTATTCAGTAGACTATCTTTTTACTACCTATCTGAAATTGCCTTTATATTAAAGTAAGAATTAATCTAAACACAGGGATCTATTTGTATACTCTTTATTATGTGTCTTTGGCTTATTTTTCTATTCCTGCACTAAAACTGTACTATTTTTATTACTGTAGTTGATAGTATGCTAGACATAATAATAGAGGAACCATTTAGTATAATTGTTTCTTTAAAATTTTCTTAGCTTCCCTTGTACATTTATGTCTTCATTATGCATTTTCTTTTTAACTTCAGTGTAGTCTATGAAATCCCATTCTGAATTTTAGAGAAATGTGCTCACTCTATATATTAATTTGGCTAAAACCATAAATCTTCCTGATCAGACATGCTATAAATTTATTTTTTAGATCTATTATATGCTTTAGAAAAGTGTTATAATTTATATTCATGTATGTTTTTCATGTTTATTATTAGTGTTATTTCTTTGTTTCTTTTTTTTTTGTTAGTTTTTTTTTTTTTCTTATGATGGAAGTCTCACCTTCTTCATTAGAGTTTCAAACTGGTTATTAGGCATTTGGAAAATTCTTTTTATGCCTGTTTATCCACCTTATTAGCACTAAAAGCTTTTGACTAAATTCTCTTGGATTTTCTTCACAACTTATATGAAGATATTGCAGTTTTTTCTCTGCTTTTCAAAACTTTATCTGCATTCCTGTTTTACTGTCCTTTAACTGCATTATCTAGAATCTCCTCTATATCACCGAAGATCATAAATGATACCAAACATCTTCATCACATTCCTGACACTAATGAGAATGATTCTAACATATTAGAAGCCAAAATTCAATGTAAAAATTCTAATTATAAATGCCTAATATATCAAAATTAAGCATGTTGTTTCTTATGGATATCTAGAAGGACGTTTCATTTTCATAGAACTTTATTAGATAAACTGGTTGAAAAATTGATGATCAACTGATTATTTTTATCAAATGCATCAAAATCAATTACCATATATTTTTCTTTAATCTGTTACTGTAAAAAATTATAATAGGATATCTCCTAATGCTAAATTGCATTCACTCTTGGAATAAACCATCCTTTACTAGCCAGACTAGAATTGGAATTTTTTGCATTTTTATTTATAAGTGAGGTTGTAAAAATAATTTCCATTCTCATGTATTATATTCAAGTACTTTGGTACCTCAAGTATATACCAGGACAATACTCATGAGAGAATATTGCCAAATACCATGGCATAGCTTATGTTTCATTTCTCAATTTTAGTTTTATAATCTTTTCTTTTTATATCCGCTTTCCCTCCAATAATTGGAAAACACTTTTGTTTGTATATCTGATTACTTATAAATGAACAACAAATAGACTGTCTTTATAATTTAAATGTTAATTTTATCTGTCTCTTTTATGTCTAAGTATTATGTTATGAATGATGATTATTATTCCTGTAACATTTTTCCACAGCTCATTGTCAATTAAATATCCATGCAATCTAGTTTATTCCTTTTAGTGTTTCACAGTATTCCATTTTCTGCATTTATCATATTTTATTTTATTCTGACACTATGTCATGGCCATCAGTTTGCACGATAAGTGGTGGTTCATAGAACACGATGAGGCACATGTTCAAAAGTATCCCTGTGACATATACCTAAAAATTGATTTTTTAAGTCGACTTAATATTTCATTTATTTACTTTTGAGAAATCATTTTAATTTACATTGTACTAAAAGTTTTAATGGCTCTACTAAAGTAAATCCATAGTACAGCAGTAAAATGGCAAAGGCTATAAACAATAATCAAACAAAAAGATGTTCAACTTCACTTTTATTTTCGAATTAGGAATGTTCACCTGTATACCATTGTCTAGAAAATGCCAAACTTAGTTGTTTAAAACAATAGTCCCCCTTTTTTTTTTAATTTCAAGATTTCTATGTGTCTGCCATGTGGTAACACATCAATTGGGTGCTTTCCTCTCAGTATAACCATAAATTTGCAGCGTAGCTATTAGCTTAATTAATAGTTATTTTAAAGTTTTACTTAGGAAGGATCTATTTTCAAGCTCATTCACCTACCAGTTGTCCAGAGCCTTCAGTCCTTGCCACAGGGACATCTCCATAAGGCTGCACACAATTTGCAGCTGAAAGCCCTCAGTTAGAGTTAGTTGTGATCTAGACACTGCACCATCAGAGAGCATCCAAGACAGAGACTCCACTCCAGTGTTTTGTAAGTAAATCTCAGAATTAATTCTGCTGCAGTATTTTTGCCACACAGACCAACTATGGATCTAGGGTGATCAACTGTCTTGGTTTGCCTGAGACTGAATAAGTTCTCGGTTTTAAAATTTTAGATTTTAAAATTAGGTAAATTTCATGCGCATGTCAAAAGCTGTTCACCTTAGCTGATACAATGTAGAAGGAGATGATAGAGGTCATAACTGTAAGGAGGAGGATGTCATTGGGTGTTCTCAGGGAGACTGGCGTCACAAGGTCATAGATTACTCCCATATACAGTTTAAAAATTATTTCCAGATTACTTTCCAGAATTTTTATATTCCCACTGATTGTTCAGGATCCATATGTTTTGTTTTCCTCAAGTCCTCTCAAAAACTATCATATATCTGAATTTCTATTTATTAAACTTTAATCTCACTTTATTCTTTTTATTTATTATCAATACATTCTGGGAGAAGTTCTTACTATTCTAGTATAATAATTAACTCTTTATTTGTGTATTTCTGCTGTTCAGACATTCTTTTGCATAAGGATGTATCAAAACTTAAATTCTGCCTTTTGTCAATGCATAATATGTAATATGTAATTCATAATCTAGAATTACAAACCATATGGTCTCAATATCAGCAAATGTGTGAAGTGAGCCTTGCACATCCATATAAGGAAAACAAATATTGAAAATATATAAAATGGCTGGCACCATGGCTCAATAGGCTAATCCTCCGCTTTGCGGCACCGTCACACCGGGTTCTAGTCCCGAACTGGGTGCCGAATTCTGTCCCGGTTGCCCCTCTTCCAGCCCAGCTCTCTGCTGTGGCCTGGGAAGGCAGTGGAGGATGGCCCAAGTCCTTGGGCCCTGCACCCGCATGGGAGACCAGGAGAAGCACCTGGCTCCTATCATCGGATCAGCGTGGTACACCGGCCGCAGCGCGCCTACCGCGGCGGCCATTGGAGGGTGAACCAACGGCAAAGGAAGACCTTTCTCCCTGTCTCTCTCTCTCACTGTCCACTCTGCCTATCAAAAATAAAAAAATTTTTAAAAAAATTTTAAAAAAAGAAAATATATAAAATGAGTTTTCATCCCAGCAAGAAAAAGTAAAAGAATAAGCCCAAATAAACAAAAGGGAAACATGATAGAAGTAATTGAAGAGATCAGTGAGTTGAATCTCTGTTACAAAGAGTGAGAGAGAAGAGGAGAAAAGGAATAGATAGGCAAGGTTTAACAAAAGTGAAAAGTTTGGTTTTGCTTGTTTGTTATAATTCATTCACTTGTAAACCTCTTTTACTTCAAAAAACATGGCAACCATTCTGTTCTGTTTAACTTGAGTTCTTTTATTTTCTACATTTCTCTATGAATGTGGATCCCCCGCATTTTATGTCTATGTCCTACCTCTGGGTGTATGTTCTACCTCTGGGTATTTTTATGTCTATATCTCTGACTTAGTCTCCTCCCACATATACCAGTGCATTAAAAGTTCTCTGTTCTTCCATCTATCTAGTTATCAATGTCCATCAATTCATCATCTATCAACTGTGTGTGAGTTGGTATTATGCACTGAACAGAATTTGAATCCCCAAACTCATGCAGCTGTTTCAAATCTGAAGTCTTAATGTTGAGACTTGACAGATTAAGAGTGGAGACTTGGTCTAATTATGGCATCTGAAAGGTGGGTCTGTTGGGAGGTCTTTAGGTCACTGGTAGTTCTCATAAGACGGTTGATTATTGAAGTTGTGTTTGCCCTGGCTTCTCTGTGTTTCCTTGCTCATCATTTAATTTTTCTCCACACCTGCTGCATCATGGCAGACTCCAACATACGACAAACTAACAGGGCCACCCAGTTCTGAACTGTGAACCTTCAAACCACAAGCCAAAAAAAAAACATTTTCCTTCCCAACAAGGTCCTCTCAGGTCTTAAAGTAAGGAAGAGCTGACTAACAAAGGCTGAGCATATACCCAGAGGTAGGAAAGTAGAATTTCTGAATCACAGGTATTTCTGCCCTGAGTTTGCACATTCCATGCCACATTGATTTCCATAAGGGCCACCCAGACTGCATTCCCCTCAGCAGTGCTTGGATTCCCATTTCTCCTTATTATTGTCAGTACTTGGCATTGCCCAGATTTGCCAATCTAATAACTAAATAATAACGCCCCATTTTAAGTCAGTTTTTATTTCTGTGATTATTAATGATGTGGTGTATCTCCCTACATGTTTCTAGCATTTTAGACATTGTAACATTTCTTGGTAAGATAGTAAATGGCACAAAATCCTGCTACAATTGATCAAAATAAAAGAGAAAATGAAAATAAATATAATACAGATTAGAAAGATGTAATACTGGGGGATAGAAAATTCTCAAACTTTACAAAGAAAAAAATCATTCTAAAAAAAGAAGGGAGGGAGAAGGGAGCAAGGAGAGAGGAAGGAAGGAAGGAGGAAGGGGAGGGAGAAGGAAGGAAAGAAGGAAGGAAATCGGTTTGAAATCCCTCATTTTCTTTTTTCATTAAAGATTTATTTATTTATTTGGAAGTCAGAGTTACACAGAGAGAGAAGCAGAGTCAGAGAGAGAGAGAGAGAGAGAGAGAGAGGTCTTCCATCCGCTGGTTCACTCCCTAGGTGACTGCAACAGTCAGAGCTGTGCCTATCTGAAACCAGGAGCCAAGAGCTTCTTCCGGGTTTCCCATGTGGGTATAGGGGCCCAAAGCCTTGGACCATCTTCTACTGCTTTCCCAGGCCATAGCAGAGAGCTGGATCGGAAGTGGAGCAGCCGGGACTCGAACCACTGCCCATATGGGATGCCCACACTGCAGGCGGCAACTTTACCGGCTATGCCACAGTGTCAGCCCCCTCAAATTCCTCATTTTCAACATGAGACACAAGCAGACAATGTAGCTACACACTCAATATTTAGAAGGAAAATTTCATGTGATTCTAGAATTCTGTCCTCTACCTAATCATCCTTCAGTTGTGAAGGCTTTATAAAAAAATAATTTTCCTAAGTATAAATCCTGAAAAGATTCACTATTTCCATGCCCTCTCTGAAAGCATTACTTCTGAGTGACTAGCTCATAGCGCCTGCTTGTATGAATCCTTCCTCTACAGAATGAAGCTTCTGTAGCTTCAGAGCATCCACAACAAGGTCCTTCACAGTAGCTGATTTTATTCCAAACAACTATATGCCTAGTCTCTCAGGTGAAGTAATATAGCTTAATCAAAAGGGGTTTTTTTTTGACTCTTCAACTGGCTATTTCAAAATCTGGCATTCACCTGCTTGGCATTCTGACATCTTTGACTTGCCGAGTTAGTATCCTCGACTTGTGGAGTTAGTATCCTCTACAAGTCCTGCTCTGAGCTGAGATCTTCCTTTGCAGCTTCCACACAGAGGATGTCAATGAACTTTAATGGGAAAAAAAAAAAAAAACTGCTTTGCATTTGACAAAGTCAAAGGGAATTCTTTTGTGTAGGATTTCTCGGTCTCTACTGTATTAGTGTGCACATGTAAATTCTTTCCCTCATGAAAATAAAATGGCAATACAAAGATAATCAGGTGGATTTGCACACAGAGCCCTTTAAGAGCAGGGAAGAATCCTGTAGGTTCAGAGCTTTGTAAATCACCCTAGAAAACTCTGTTCTGGATTTTGATGTCTTCTCCTTGACTCTTAGAGTATGTAACATTCAGTTTCAAAGCATTAAAGTGCCAAGCTTTGTTCCCCCACTCAATTCCTATTAAACAGGCATTTACTGTATACATCCAATAAATGTTTTTCAATAAAATGATAAAAGTAGTCAAGGTATTCATTGTTTAAAAAAATGCTCTAGGAACGCATTTGATCTTGGTGGTAAGCCATTTGTTTCTCTTTACTCTGTAGAGTGATTTCACCCAGAAACTGACAGCTTCAAAGGGAAACAAAAACATTACCCTACTTTTTTTTTTCTTTTTTTTTTTTTTTTTTTTTTTGGACAGGCAGAGTGGACAGTGAGAGAGAGAGACAGAGAGAAAGGTCTTCCTTTTTGCCGTTGGTTCACCCTCCAATGGCCGCCGCGGTAGGCGCGCTGCGGCCGGCGCACCGCGCTGATCCGATGGCAGGAGCCAGGTGCTTCTCCTGGTCTCCCATGCGGGTGCAGGGCCCAAGCACTTGGTCCATCCTCCACTGCACTCCCGGGCCATAGCAGAGAGCTGGGCTGGAAGAGGGGCAACAGGGACAGATTCCGGTGCCCTGACAGGGACTAGAACCCTGTGTGCCGGCACCACAAGGCAGAGGATTAGCCTATTGAGCCACGGTGCCGGCCCATCACCCTACTTTTAATTTGATGGCACTGCCCATGAAACAAAGTTCACTGAAGGCGCCTCATCTTGTAAGTTTAGCAGACTCCCTCAGCCATGTTTGCTAGCTTTCTGTTGCAGAATTCGGTAGCTGTTGTCCTTAAGAAGTGTCAGGCCCAGCACACATCTGGGTTTAGGCTTTATCAGCAAACAATGCATATTTATATGGGTTTATATTGCTTCCTTGTTTGAGTATCAAATGTACTTACATTTATTAAATTGACCTAAGTCAAGTTTAAGATGTTCTATTTTTAAGAGGCAGAGTAGTTAGTCTCTGTTGCTTCTCTTATTGTATAGTCTTCTCATCAACTTTCACGTGATTTTTAAGAATGCTCATCTTTGTGTTGGTTAATGGATGCAAATAAATGTTTTAGTTGTCTCTAAAATGGAAAAATACAGACATTAGGCTTTAATAAAATGGAAGGGATGTTGTGATATTCAGAGAGTGATTATAATAAATTCTTTAGCTATCCATCTGAAAAATAAAATTTACTAGTGGTGTGACTACCAAATTATCTATTTTTTTAGCAATAACTAAAAAATAACCTTAAATTAAACAGCTTAAATTCATGAATTTGCTGTTTCTGAAATTTGTCTTACAATGCCCCCTTTTTTAAAAAAAACACTGAACATTCTTGTTTCTCATCACCAGGGAGCAGGTAAGGTTTACAAACCTATAGAATGAACCTCAAATGTTTTATTTTTGGAGTTTACAAAGAATATTTTTCTTCCTGTGAGTTGTAAAAATATACACATCGCTACTCACTTCTCACGTTTCTATTGACAATGATTACACAAGGTAAATCACATAAAGTGCATAACTCTGCATGAACACTCTAGAATTATTACTTCTTCCACTTTTCAAACATCTCTATCAACAGTACCTATTCTAAAAGAATATCTTGGTAAATTGTTTACCATTTATTTTTAAAAGTAGCTTACTTTCTTATAAAGATTCCCTTGCATATTTTAAGCTTTCTTATTGCATTTTTTTTATTATTTGAATTGCATTTGGAAAAGAAATCTTCACATAAAGTATCTTTGTGTTTTCTCTTGCTTTCAATATGTTATTTGTAATGACTTTAACATAAGTCATTTCAACCTTTCATTATATTTTATTTGCCGTTTAAACAATCTCAGCATTCACAAAGGATCTAGAACCCTAACAATTGGGGCTTAAATTTGAAAATTATCTACTTTCAAATATCCTCACTTCTCTTCAGTTTAGGCATTTAAAGTCATTTCTTCAAGTCTTTCTTTACTGAAACAACTGAATGTTCACCAAAATATGATATATCATGATAAATTAGAGTAGAAAAATTGCAACTAAGAAAGCTTCCCATTGGCTTACATACTATTGAATGAATGTGTTATTGACATGAGATCTTACAAAATGGTCAGGTATGGTGTTTTGAATTACACTGCCCAATTTCAATTTGATTCCTCTTACCAGTTAAAAACTTCATGCAGCAAAGACTCGCAGCTCCACTTGCAGAGACTATCATCTCCCCACTCTCTTCCAACAAGAATTTCTGACACATGCAGCTCTGGAATCCATGTGTGCATATGAAAGGGAATTGGGGTGAACAGGAGGAATAAGTAGAGTAATGGAAGGAGATGAGAGGAAAGCAATTGAAGAAAGCATTTTGGTTTAGAACCACATAAATTACTAAAAATGCATCACATTTTGTAGTTGCAGTGACATGAGGGATCTTTTATGCTTTCCACACTCAAGTTAGATGGAAAAGCTAAATGAAGACATTTTCCTTTAGAAAAACCACAAATCATTTTTTCAAAGCATGAATTAATAAGAGTCTTTGTCACAATATTTCTTTGTGACTGTTCAGTTTTCAGAATGGAAATCTGTAGAATGTCAGTTCCTTTTCAGGTAGAAGAAAAAAAATGACCACATGAAGCCTCTTTTAAAACCTTCCACAAGCGCAGGCATTTTAAATAATTTTTCAAAGGAAAGTACCTCATTCTGAGTGAATAGCATGACATTATGAACTGCATCTAACATAAGATTTTGCTTCGACAGGCCTGTCAATGCACCTTAGTTCCACTGTAATGAAATGAAAATCATGTGAGCTTGGAAGAAATCTCTTCCTCCCCCTGATGCTCTGTATTAGCCATGGAATTGTACTTGTTTTTCACCATGGCAACAAGAGCACTCAATAGAGTTAGCTCTCACCTTCTCTGCACAAGGTGAGTGAGAAAACAGCAACAAAGAAAAATGAAACAAATAAAAATTTCACGAAGCAAAGAGTTAAGGAAGCCATGAACAGAGGGCAGTGTAGCCATTTCAGGCAAATTTTGCTAAATGAGGTAAGATGAACCAAAGAAAAGATTCAGTTTATACTTGATTAAATCTCAAAATGGGTGGTTTAAGTGTCAGCTGGTCAACTGAAAAAGCAACTTAAATGGTTTCATTTTGCAGAAAGGTTAATGTCAGTGAAAAGCATAGATTGACCAGTAATCTTGATATAAGGTGCGGAATTACTCATCTACATTATCATTAAAAAGTAGACATTGTTCCCAGCAGCACAAAGAATTATTTTAGTAATTTTTAAAGAATGAGGATTTGCACTGTGAGACATTTTAGCCATATTTTATTCTTCCAGAAAACAAAATGTTATTTAAAATGTCAGATATTCTACATTCTGTTAAATTTACATTGATCAGGCCTATGCTGCGGCTCACTTGGCTAATCTTTCCCCTGTGGCGCCGGCACCCCGGGTTCTAGTCCTGGTTGGGGTGCCAGATTCTGTCCCGTTTGCTCCTCTTCCAGTCTAGCTCTCTGCTGTGGCCCAGGAAGGCAGTGAAGGATGGCACAAGTCCTTGGACCCTGCACCCACATGGGAGACTAAGAGGAAGCACCTGGCTCCTGGCTTAGGATCAGCGCAGCACTGGCCGTAAAGGTCATTGGGGGGTGAACCAACGGAAGGAAGACCTTTCTCCCTCTCTCTCTCTCACTGTCTAACTCTGCCTGTCAAAAAAAGTTACATTGTTCAACATATTCGAAGTTATTCACCTTCTTTGATATCCAGAGGTTTCTTTTTTTTTTTTAATATGTTTTCTTGTTATCGAGAAGGACTATAAATGAAATCATTAAAAACAAAGAGACTTAAAATATGCAGGCTTAAACAAAGGCACAGACATTCCAAAGAAGGTGAATTCCAGTCAGACCCATGTACTCCCAACTTGTGTTTGATGAGAGCCTCTGACGAGCGTCCTCCCCTCCTCCCCCACCTGGTGGGAGCACTTGCCTGTTCTAAAGTCAAGTTTTTCTTTTGGGCACAGGTTTTAACAAGGGTTAACCAAATGTAGGGTCACAGGAAAATAAGACCAACGGCCAATAAAAAAGATGAGAGTGGTCAAACAGAAGAAAATAACTGGAAGTCGAGCCTTCTATTCAAAACCCAAGCAGGGTCCTGTGAGGGATAAAGGTACAAAAATAATGGCAGGACAACAGGAATAAAACCCACATGAATCACTGTGGCATCCAGTTTCTATTCACAAAGAAAAAGCTCCAGTCCATCTTTTAATGTTTTTGAAAAATTCCTGACATTACAGAACTAAACTGAAATGTATTAATATTCCACTCTTACATTTCCATGACAAACGGAAAAATTCATGAGCCAAAAAAAAAAAAAAAAAAAAAAAAACCACGGGGAGAAGCTTATAAAACTAAATATGGATCTCAGCATTAACAGCTGAACAGAGAAAGGAATTAAAATGCTTTTAATTAAAAAATCACGAGTGGATGATAAAGTGTGTAGAAACTGAAAATTTACAAACTATTTAAAACCTGGAATCGCTGACTGTTCAGAAACTACACAGATGGATCATGGGTGGTGGTGAACAGCAGAAAGGGATTATGGGTGAATCTGCATTGTTCTAGCTGCTCCCCATGCCACCCGTCTCCGAGGAAAGCCTG
Organism: Lepus europaeus; assembly: GCF_033115175.1. Taxonomy (NCBI): domain Eukaryota; kingdom Metazoa; phylum Chordata; class Mammalia; order Lagomorpha; family Leporidae; genus Lepus; species Lepus europaeus. The sequence goes on from NC_084828.1 coordinate 127,631,951, forward strand.
ACATTGATTAGATATTGAGCCAGGCTGATGCTGGCAGCAGATCTGGTGATGGTAACCTGCCTATCAGTAGATCCTTCTACTGGGTTCGCAATTTTGATCTGTGCCTCAGACATCTGAGGGATCTCATTGATTTTGGCGCCTTGACACCTGATTATGCAGCCAATCAAATCATTTGGAATGGTGAGTTCATGAGAAGTAGTCTGAGCAGATGCATCCAGACCTGCACTGAATCCGGTGTTGCCATGGGTCATGGGAAAATGAGACTGTTGCATTGCCAACTGGTGCAGCTTGGTCAAATCTGGCTGTGGAATGGCATACTGTCCTTGAATGGTATAGGCCTGACCACCTGCAAAGATGACCGGAGAACTGGACGGCTTGGGCTGGTACGGGATGGTCACGCCCTTTGGGGGGGACTCCAACATGACCACGCAGATCTGTTTGACACACTCAGTGATGGATTGCGGGATGCCAGTGAAGGACCCAAAGCTGGCGGGGTCCTGGGTAGCACCCTGGGGACCCAGAAATTCAGACTCTGGACACCGGCGATGCAAACACAAGAGGCGGTTTATTTATGTTTTGTGCAAAACGGACCCCTCCCTCCTGAGAGAGTGAGGTGCCGGACGAGGGTACAGGCAGTATTTAAAGGCAAAAACCACAAAATTATCTTAAGCAAGTGAATGCAAAGGGGAACAGGGTTTTTGTTTACAGCAGTTTCACTTATCTTAGTATACAGCAGTTTTACTTATCTTAACCATTGCACAAGGGGGGTTTCCAAACTGGTATTCCCTGTTATCTGCTAAGTTGCAGTTTCCCAGAAACTAAACTTTCTTGAAACTTTCTAACTGACCTTTCTTGAAACTTCCTTGTTTTTCAGCAGGTTAGGCTCTGGTAAATTTTCACAAGTCCTTCACCAGCAATAGTGATGGCCCGCTCAGTTGAGTTGGGGAGCATATCCCCTGCCACCTGCACCTGAGCCCCTGTACTCTCTCTTATTTCCTTGATCTTGCAACCACCTTTCCAATGAGAGAGCCACACTGACTAGCAGGAACCACCAGCCTCAAGGTCACCGGAGGTCTGCTGGCAGCTGTGCTATTGGTCATTGAGCTGCTAATGTCCTCTTCCAGTTTGTCAATGATCATAGCAAATGCTTTGAAAATGGCATTAGTGGGTCCAGCCAAAGTGATAATTCTCTCAGGACAATTCCCTTCTGAGATGTTGATAATGCGCCACTCTCCTCGCGCATCTTCTTAACAGATTCTCCTTTCTTTCCGATGATACTGCCAACTTCCTTGCCATGCATAAGTAGCCGGATGGTGAGAGTGACATTTAATACACCTTCAATCACACTGGTGTCCATTTCGAGCGGTGTTCTTGGGAGCTGGACTCTGGTCAAGTCTTTGGTCACTGGTGGGGGTGAAGCCAAAACTGCAGGCGCTAGGCGACTAAGGGGGAAAGGGGGAGCGGGCAGGAAGGGGAACGGCGGGAGGCCGGGGGCGGAACAATAGGGGCGGGCGGGAAGGCGAGGGGGGCCCCCGCGGGCAGGCAGAGGAGGAACGGGGGGGGGGGGGGGGGGGGTGGAGGAGGAGGAGGAGGAAGGGGGAAAGAGACCCCGGGGGCGGGTGGAGGGCGGCAGAGGGCGGGCGGGCAGGCGGGAGAGGGCGCAGGCTGCTGCCTCTGCTGGTCTGGGACGATATCCAGAGGTTTCTAATGGGTTGTCTCTCAATAGGACATGCTTGTACAGGCAAAACCACCAGAAGTGGAGCTGATTGATAATTTTCTATTCAGGAAAAAGAAAAAAACAGTCACAACATAATTTCAGTGTGTTGCCTGAGCTGCACTGCAAAAAATAATAAAAAATTAATACTAGCTAAATAGACATCAAATCATTGCATTACAGTCAGAAAGTTGAGATGTGGTGGAGGTGGGGAGCAAGTCAGGGAATTTGACCCATGTGTCATTTTCAGAATTAAAAAAGGAAAAGAAGAAACAGCAAATCTGACATATATTTTAAATAAATGATAACTCACATTTGTTCTTAACACACAGATAACTTTAGTATCCTGTTTTCTTTAAAAATGTTGATGGAGTGAGTGTTTAACCTAGTAATTAAGATGCCTGCATCCCACAGTGGAATTCCTGTATTCAATTCCCAGTTCTGGCTCAGTGCTCCAGCTTCCCAGCATTAGAGATTCTGGGAGGCAACAGTGATGGCTCAAGTAGCTGGGTTCTTGCCACCCACATTGCAAACGTATTACAGGCATTTGGAGAGTGGGAGTTAATTGGAGAGTGAACCTGGATGGAAGCTTGTGTTCTCTCTCTCTCTCTCTTTCTCTCTCTCTCTCTCTCTCTCTCTCACACACACACACACACACACACACACATACTTTCTCTCCTAATTCCCTCCATCTAAAATAAATAAAAACTTTTTAAAAAGTTAGCATTCATGTTCAAACAAAAGATTCAAAAGAGTGTATTAGAAATACAGAAATAGCGGACAGCATGTGGTGCACTGGGTTAAGCTACCACCTGTGAAACCAGCATCCAACATGGGTATTGGTCTGTGCCCTGGTTCCTCCAATTCTGATCCAGCTTCTTGCTAATATGCCTGAGAATAGACTATGGCTCAAGTGTTTGTGTCCTGACACCAAATAGGAGACCCTGATGGAGTTCTGGGCCACTGGCTTTGGCCTGGCATAGCAGGAGCCATTACAACCATTTGAGGAGTGAACTGGAGGATGAAAGATCTCTCCTTCTCTCTGTGAAACACTTCCATTCAAATAAATAAAATAAATCTATTTTTTTAAAAAAATGTAGAAATAATTTGGGAGTACTTCTTGGGAAGGTGATAAACTTAATACCCATGTAAATAACTGCCTTCTTGGGAAGTGAATCAATAGATAGGAGTCCTCTATGTCAGTCTCCTTCTCTTTCTCACTCTCACTCTTTCCCTATATCCATCTCTCTCATTTTATCCCTCAAGTAAATAATTTTAAGAGTAATTTATTTGAGTTAGAGAGAGAGAGAGAGAGAGAGAGAGACCTACCCCTCGCTGGACCACTCCCAAATGGCCACAACAAAACCTGGAGCCAGGGGCTTCACCTGGTCTCCCACATCATCGGCAGGGTTCTGAGCACTTGGGCCACCTTCCACTTCTTTTCCCAGCCATTAACAAGGAGCCAGATTGGAAGTGGAGCATCCAAGAGACAAACTGATGCCCATATGGGACACTGACATCACAGGCAGCAGTTTTACTTATTAGACCATAATGCCAGATCCTATAAATCATTTTTGAAATACAAAGACAGTTCCACCAATATTAATACATGTGATACTGTAAACATCAAAAAATTTAGTTACAAGATACTACATAATTTAGAGTGAAGTGAATGTGTACATTAAATGTCAGCACATATCTCCCATAAATGAGAATTCAATGTGGAATTTAGGGAGCTGGTAAAGAAAAGGGTACTAGCACTACTGCTTGTTCAGCCATCACTACATGCCAGGCAAGTTCTAAGTGCTTTACCAGCATCATTTTAATGATTTCACTCCCAGAGTTGGTGCTATGATCATGTTCATTTTATAGATGATAAAACAAATGTCCTTGCCCAAAGTAACAAAGATGCAAAGTTAATAATTGGGTAAAATGGGATTTTTAAATTAATTTCATTTTTTATTTTGAGTTACTTTTAACAGATTCAATATGTTTATAGTTAAAGTTTAATAACATAGTGTCATTTCCTTCCTCCATCTCTTCCTGACACTATCCTACCATCCTTTCTTCTACAATTCTTTGTGTCTTTTTTCATTTCTTAAGATAACATATTCTAAATTTATATTACCATAGAAAGGCTTAATACTTCACAGAATAAGAAGCTTAACAAGTAAAAAGCAAACAGATCCTAGTATAGTAGGAATATAGTCAATGACTATAAACAACAATTAAGGGGGTCGGCACTGTGGCACAGGGCATTAAAGCCCCAGCCTCAGTGCCAGCATCCCATAGACCCAGAAAAAGCTTCTGGCTCCTGACTTCGGATCTGCTCAGCTCCAGCCATGTGGCCATTTGAGGAGTGAACCAACTGATGGAAGATGTCTCTGTGTGTATGTGTGTGTGTGTGTGTGTCTCCACCTTTCTCTGTAACTCTTCCAAATAAATCTTTTTAAAAAATAAATAAAAATAAAAAATATAAAAATATAAAAAATAAATCTTTTTAAAAAGATTTTAAAAAACGAAATAGTTGAATGGAAAAGTGACCATTTCACCCATACACACTTTTTGTCAATTAATCATAATTTCTTTCAAAGAAATAGAACCAATGATCATGGAACATCTAAATATTTCCTGTGTTGTTGCAAGATAATAAAGTTCATCTAGCCATTCCCTCTCAAGAGTTTATGCTTTGATTGCCTGTGATTCTGGGATCTTTTCCAATATGTCTTGCAGAGTTTCTCTAATATTCTCCTCTAGTAATAGGAGGTTACCAGCTGACAAAATTTAGATCCTTGATGCATTTTGTGTTGATTTTTGTATAAGGTGTAAGGTGGGGTTTTCTTCCATACTTCTGCACATGGGGATAAAATTTCCCCACCACAATTTGATGAAGAGACTGATCTTGCTCTAGGTACTGATTTTAGCTCCTTTGTGAAAGATTAGTTGGTTGTAGATATGTGGATTGATTTCTGAGGATTTTGTTTTGTTCCATTGTTATACATGGAACAAAGGTTCCAGGCTGTTACCTACCTGGTAGTATGTCTTGAAATCTGGTATTGTGATGCCTCTGACTTTTTTCGTATAACATTATTTTAGTTATGTGTTTCATGTGTATAGTTTCTTGTATTTCCATATGAATTTTAGCATCATGTTTTCTATATCTGAGAAGAATGTCATTTCTGTTTTTATTGGGATCACATAAATCTGTAAATTGCTTTTGCTAGTATGGAAATTGTGCTGAGATTAACTCTTCAAATCCGCAAACATGGAAGATTTTTTTCATTTTTTTGTGTCTTCTATTTCTTTCTTTAATGTTTTGTATTTTTCATTGTAGAGATATTTCATCTCATTGGCTAATTTATTCTGGACTATTTATATTTTTTTGCTATTGTGAATGGGACTGATCTTCCAATTTCTTTCTCAGCCATGACATTGTCTGTGCATACAAAGGGTATTGATTTTTGTGTGTTAATTATATGCACTGCAACTTAACAAACTTTCTTATGAGTTCCAACAGTCTCTTAGTTGAGTATTTTAGCTCCCCTATATATAGAATCATTACATTTCCAAGCAGAAATCATTTGATTTCTTCCTTTCCAATTTATATCCCTTTAATTTCTTTTTCTTGCCTAATGGCTCTGGCTAAAACTTGCATTACTAAATTGAATAGCAATAGTGAGACTGGGCATACTTGTATTTTTCCAGGATGCTGGCCATGGGTTTGTCATAAATAGCGTTGATCATGTTGAGGAATGTTCCTTCTATACAAAATTTGCTTTGGGTTTTCATCATGAAGAGATGTTGTATTGTATCAAGTGTTTTCTCTGCATCTATTGAGATAATCATCTGGCTTTTGTTCTTTAATTTGCTCATGTAATACATCACATATATTGACTTGCATATGTTGAATCAACTCTGCATATCAGGGATAATTCTTATGTGGCTAGGGTGAATGATCTTTATGATGTACTGTTGGATTTGATTAGCTAATATTTTGTTGAGGATTTTTGTATCTATGTTCTTCAGTGATATTGGTCTCTAGTTCCCCTTATTTGTTGTAAATTTTTCTGTTTGGGAATTAAGGTGATGCTGGCCTCATAGAAGGAGTATTGCAGGATTTCCTCCCTTTTAATTGTTTTAATAATTTAAGAAGATGGCATGGCACTGTGGCATAGCAGGTAAAGCAGCCAACTGCATTACGGGCATTCCATATGGGTTCTGGTTTGAGTCTTTTTTCTGCCTCACCAAGTCTACTGTTATGGCTTTATACTGTATTTTTTATTTGACACATCGAATTATTCATTTCAAATATTTTTGTTTGATTTATGTTCAAAATCTTGGAGCTAACACTGTATCCAAAAGGGTTAAGCTTCTGCCTACAGTGCCAGACTACCATGTGGGCACTGCTTCAAGTTGTTGTTGCTGTACTTTGGACCCAGCTCCCTACTAATGTGCCTATGAAAGCAGCAGAGCATGGCCCAAGTCTTTGGGTCTCTGACACCCATGAAACACCTGAGAGGTTCTTGGCTCCTTGCTTCAGACTGGCCTAGCTCCAGTCATTGTGGCCACTTGGATAGTGAACCAGCAGATGGAAGTCTTCTTTCTCTCCGTCTCTTCTCTCTCTCTCTCTCTCTCTCTTTCTCTCTCTCTCTCTCCCCCAACTCTTTCAAGTACATAAATAAATCTTTAAAAAAAAACCTCTCTCATGAGAAAATTTTTCCTCCATGTCACGTATAGATTTTTTAAAAAGACTTTATTTATTTATTTGAGAGGTAGAGTTACAGACAGTGAGAGAGAGAGAGACAGAGAGAAAAGTCTTTCTTCCATTGGTTCAACCTCCAGATGGCTGCAATGGCTGGAGCTGTGCTGATCCAAAGCCAGCAGCCAGGAGATTCTTCCGGGTCTATGATGCAGGTGCAGGGGCCCAAGCACTTAGGCCATCTTCTACTGCTTTCCCAGGCCACAGCAGAGAGCAGGATTGGAAGAGGGGCAGCTTGGACTAGAACCAGCACCCATTTGGGATACCAGCACTGCAGGAGGATTAACCTAGTACACCACGATGCCGGCCCTTGGATATTTTTAATCATGGATTCACTTCTCATTGCTTCTGAGTAATCCTATGATCATTCTTTTTTTTTTTTCCTTTGTAGACATTTCATCAATCTCTTCATCTTAACTTTCTAACATTGAAATGTTGTGTTCCTTTGGGGTGTCATATTGTCTTTCTTGATCTCATTTCTTATATTTCTGCATTTATTTTAGGCATTTGTGGAAACTCTTGTTGGTTTTCCCCACTGATTTTTTTTCTCTTTAAACTATTCCTCTATTACTTAGTGGAGTGACTACTCCTTCAGTGAATACCCAGAAGCAGGTATTGGATGTGGCCAGGGAGCTCTGGTCAGTACTTAAGGGTGGAATGAAATTCCAGGATGACACCCAAATTGGGAATGGTAGATCTCTTCTGTTGTCAACAGAGGGCAGGGTATGCTCCCACATGTTGGCATAATCACAACCTCACCTCCTCTCTTCCAACATGATCAATGCTCAGGGTTAGCCCACACTGGACACAACCCTCACCATGCTGGCGTATGAACCACACAAAACATCTGCACAGTCCTCAGTGTTTGCATGGACCTCCCTGCAATGAGCCACCTCAGACAGTAAGGGAGCTCTGAGACTGATGTCTGACACAGTGATTGCACAGGGACCCAGCTACACCCCACACCCTATCTTGCAGTCATAGGATTGCCACAGTCACAGCACACAAGGCTCCCACAGCCATGAGGTACAAAGGAGTCCCTTTCTGCCCCACGAGCCACCCCTGACCACAGAAAGAGCAGAGATGTTCCCAGAGCCAGCTGCCTGTGGGTAGTCCACCTTGGCAGTTTGAGCTCTGGAGCCTGTGATAGGATGACAGAATGGAGGTGCCTCACAATTCTAAGTGGGTGCCCAGCCCCCTATCCACACTCCCAGCCAGACTCAAAGTTAATGGGAAATTAGGACTTTTCCCTCTGATAAAATCCCCTGTCACAAGTAGGTGAGCTGACACAGCCTCTACCAGTGTCAGGATAAAGGGTTGCAGGGCACTCCTGTTGGGGATGGAGAGAAAGAAATGTGTTTTCCTTCACTGGATTAAATGAGTATTCTGCCCCTCACTAGGGCTCCAGGCTGGACTCAACGTTCAGTGTATTTTGCTGGATTCTCCCTCACGAAATATCACCAATGGCATGGGCTGCACAATCTGCCCTCACCTCACTCTCATAACCTGACATCTCCTTCAGCCTCTGGCTGTGGGATTCATGTGTGATGTCCCTGCTCACTGCTGCACCCCATGCTGCTCCATGGGATTCCTCTTCTTTCTGTAGAATTTCCAATGGAAACCTCACTCCAACTGTCCCTGGGAATACATTCCCTAAATTCTTCTGCTGTCTTCCCCTGGTCAGAATCAACACATCTTTCCCCTATTCAGCCATCTTGGAATCCTCTGAGATAGGATTTTTTTTAGATTTATTTAATTATTTGAGAAGTAGAGTTACAAAAAGAGAGAGGGAGAGACAGAGAAAGCTCTTCCATCTGTTGGTTCACCCCCCTGAAATGGCCACAACAGCCGGAACTGGGCCAATCCAAAGCCAGGAGATTCCAGGTCTCCCACGGTGTGGCAGGGGCCCACACACTTGGGCTATCTTCTACTGCTTTCCCAGGACATATGCAAAGAGCTGGATCAGCAGAGGAGCAGCTGGGACACAAATCAGGGCCCATTTGACATGCTGGTGTCACAGGCAGAGGCTTAGCCAACTATGCTACTACAGTGCCAGCTTTCTGAGATAGGATTTTTTTTAGCCTTCAAAACCCTGAGGTGGATGTTTGGTGTAGTGATTAAGGTTCTGTTTGGGATTCTCACATCCCATATTGAAGTGCTTGGGTTCAAGTCCTAACTCTATTTTCAATTCCAGCTTCCTGCTCATGAGAAGCAGCAGATAATGACTCAATTACTTGGATCTCTGTCATTCATGTGGGAGACCCAGATTCAGTTCCTTCTCCTGGCATCAGCCTGGCCACCTTTGGCTTTTGCTGGCATCTGGGGAGCGAACCAGCAGATGGGAATCTCTCTCTCTCTTTAAATGCATACAAAATAAAAACAAACTTACTCCAGAATGACTTACCTATACAATTTCCCCAGAAAGAAATTCTGGAATACCAGATTATCCTTAACTTGGAAGAAGAAAGTTGTAAGTATTGTACACAGTGTAAGAAAGATTACCCTAGCACCAAGAGAGTCAGCAAATTGGAGAAATGTAGAAGGGAGACAAAGCATCAAATGCATTTTTATTTCTTTATTTAGTATTTTTGTCTAACCAGGAAAAATTGGGCCTGGCAATAATCTAAAACTAGAGTAAGATACAAAAGAATTGGCCAGGACTCACCTTCTGAGTCACAGACCAACATGATCTGTTCAAAGAAAACCTGTCCTGAGCAACCAAGTATAAGCCTATTCATCTATGAGACATCAAAAGGATATGGCCTTCCCCAAAGGTGCTGGCTTGACCAGAAAGTCTGAAATAAATTACCTGTTTTAGGGGTACACACAGGTTAAGCTGCATTCCCTAATGCAGTGGGCCTGGTCTTGGGAGCCGAGTTTGAGAAGTGTATGAAGTATTGGAAGAAGTTATTAGATTTTGGTGGTTTATTCAGATTCCAGGTTGGGTGGTGCTAGGCAGCTCAGAATCTCTTGCAGTGAGTCCCGTGAAGCCTGAACTACCCTCTTATTTAAGAAAAGTGCAGAAGTTGTTTCTGATCACAGTCATGGTGTCAGTAATTCACCTTATTGACAAACTCCCATTAGTAGTTCAAGCCTCTATTTCCCAGTTATAATATAAGTAAAATACTTTTAAGCTCTACAGCACTTTCTAACTCAAAATTTCTGTGATTCCCTTAGAATTAATAAGGAATTCATGTGAACCCATGGACCAACTAGAATCATCCACCTATCAAGGGAGCCTAAAGATTTTCAGGGTTAGGCCTGAACTGCGGAAGATACGACAGTGAAGCTTCAAGTCAGAGTTGTGACTTGTAATTACACAGTGCCAATTATGAGATCTAAGAGGCAATGTTTAAGTGTTCATTGTGCCCAGTGGCTTTATTATAGCTCATCATTAACTTGCACCAGTAAGAAAGCTAAGATAAACTCCAAATGTTTTTACTCATGAAAGTGGTGTGCATTCACTGTATAATATTTAAAAATTGCTTCTTTTCTTTGCCCTGGCCTCAAGCCAGGAGGGGGCTGGCTGCAGCCCTGCACCCCCAGGGCGCATGGCCTTTGGGCCACCCGCCCTAGGCTGCCTGGCCTAGATGCTCCTCCATGTGGCTGGTTCCTGGTGCTCAGTATGAACCCAGAATTACCTCTCTCTTAGATAAAGCTCTCACTCTCCTATGCATCTTTCTCACTAAATAAAAGCTTAAAATGTACCATGCTGCCTCATTTATCTGAGCCAATATTTAGGATTCTTCTCTAAACATTAGGCAAGAACCCTCTCAGGCTTATTAATATTGGGGATTTATTAATAAGCATATGGTGATATCATAAGGCACCCCAAATTCTGGTAACATGTGACATCCCAGATGGTGCTTCTAGGAATTTTAAGGGCCACATTTCCATATAGATTTTAGGGGGTCATTCTCTGATATCTTATGGCAACCATGAAGGGACATAAAATGTGAAATTTTTAAGAAGGGATTTATAATTTTTAAGAAGGGACTGGTTTTTAAGAAATTTTAAAACTAGGCAGCATGGTGAGAGCGGACTTCCTGTGGCTTCTGACCCTATCTCTCTGCCTGCACCCTCTCTCTCCTCCATCTGGGTTGGTGTTTTCCCCCATGCCCAGCCACGGGAATGCAGAGCTCTAAAGCACCTGCCCTGGTGGGTTGCTCTCACACACTTCACTGGGGATGGGCAGGTCTTTTTCTTCAGCCCTGGTGCTGGCTGCAAGGCAGGGATAGAATGGCCAGACCTGCAGTACGAAGTGGCCCCAGATCTGGGTGCCACGGGTGCCCTGGATCTGGCCTCCCAGTTTTGGGTCCACCAGAGGGCGACCCACAAGGAGCTGCACTCCCACCTGTGTCTCGAGCTAGCTGCCCCCCCTCACTGGAGTGTAAAGGCGGCAGCCATAACACACTCATAGCAAGCTGAGATGGGTGTAGGGAGAGGAGCCTAATGCGGTAGTCGACCACATGGAGTGAGGCTAGAGCCACCCCGCCCTGGGGGAGAAGAGCAGCTTGCTCACGCAAAAGACAAGCGAGATTTTTTTCTTTCTTTCTCTTTTCTTTTGTTTTGCTGGTAGCTTTCAAAAAGGAAGGCATGGATTGTTTTTTTTTCCGCAGTTTCTGGCTTTAAGGACTTTGGTGTTGTCACTAGTGCAATGTAATAAGAGACAAAACAGATTTACATGGAGGAAAATCTCCTAAGGATTCTAGATTGGTTGTAGTGTGTTTCAAAGAAAATTTACATGCTTTTCTAAGGTTAAGCTTTTTTTTTTCATTTATTAAACTTTTATTTAATGAATATAAATTTCCAAAGTACAGCTTATGGGTTACAATGGCTTCCCCCCTCCCATAACTTCCCTCCCACCCACAACCCTCCCCTTTCCCGCTCCCTCTCCCCTTCCATTCACATCAAGATTCATTTTCAGTTCTCTTTATATACAGAAGATCAGTTTAGTATATATTAAGTAAAGATTTCAACAGTTTGCCCCCATATAGCAACACAAAGTGAAAAAAATACTGTTGGAGTACTAGTTATAGCATTAAATAACAGTGTACAGCACATTAAAGACAGAGATCCTACATAATATTTTTTTAAAATTTAATTAATTTTCTATGCCATTTCCAATTTAACACCAGGTTTTGTTTTTTTTTTTCATTTCCAATTATCTTTATATACAGAAGACTGATTCTGTATATAATTAGTAAAGATTTCATCAGTTTGCATCCACACCTACCACAAAGTGTAAAAATACTGTTTCAGTACTAGCTATATCATTACTTCACATTGGACAACCCATTAAGGACAGATCCCACATGGGACGTAAGTACACAGTGACTCCTGTTGTTGACTTAACAATTTGACACTCCTGTTCATGGCGTCAGTAATCTCCCTAGGCTCTAGTCATGAGTTGCCAGGGCTATGGAAGCCTTTAGAGTTCGCTGACTTTGCTCTTATTCCGATAGGATCATAGTCAAAGTGGAAGTTCTCTCCTCCCTTCGGAGAAAGGTACCTCCTTCTTTGATGGCCCCGTTCTTTCCACTGGGATCTCACTCCCAGAGATCTTTCATTTAGGTCTTCTTCTTTTTTTTTTTTTTTCCCATGGTGTCTTGGCTTTCCATGCCTACAATACTCTCAAGGTTAAGTTTTTAACTAGCATCAGCAGCTTAAAAAAGTTCTAAAACATTTCTCCTTGTCCCTGGGCTTTATCATACAAGCTTTCAATTGCTAATTTCGAGTTGGAGAACTTGTCTGGTTGCTTAGAAACATGCTAGCATCAGGCAGGAGGAGCTTCAAACATGTAGGACACTCTACTTCCTGTCATGGATGGTAAGACTTCTGCCCCAAGATGGCGGCCCCCATGGCCCACCACATGCTACATGCCTGATTAATAGAGCAATGTATATTAAATCATATTTTTATTTTAATTTATTATTTTTGCCTTCAGAGCAGATCCCACTTATTATATTATTAATATTATTATATTATTATTAATTATAATATGTAATGATTATTAATATTATATTGATATAGTATTAATATTATTATTAATAATTGGAAGACCCTTCAACTAGATTGGATTAAGGAATTATAGCTAATACAATGTATCCATCTAAAATGCTTAAGAATAATTAAGCTCATGAAGAAGACCTGTGTCTTTATTTTCTCAGGTCCTACAGGGAGACTGTAAAGCTGTATAGCTCTACATGCATTCTTACGGACTTACTTCTAAGGGTGCAGTTTAAAATTTGCTATGGGATCGCAAATCCCCTTGGGCTAGATGGTAATGGTAACATCTTAAATTTTAAAGTGATCATATAGGTGGGATTAAGTGCTAAAGTGATCATGTCAATAGGATCGTGTTAACTACTAATAGTAAATAAAGTTAAAGAGGTGTAAATGCTCCAACATGGGAAGGAGTCCATACAGCAGACTGAGAGTGGCAATTGATATAAGTAGCACTCAGTGACCTCAAAATCAGCCCTAAAGACATTCTGGTCTGACTAAGAAGCCCACAAGAGCATTTCAGGTGTGAAAAGCTGGGACACTTTTTAAAATGTGTCCCTACATGGAGAACCTCCCTGAGTGAGACCCCAGTGGGAAAGGAGTGGCCATCAAAGAAGGATGTACTTTTCTCCAGAGGGAGGAAAGCACTTCCACTTTACATATGGCTCTGTCTGAATACTGATAGAGTTTATGAAACTCAGAAGGCTTCCATTGGCCGGCACCAAGGCTCACTAGGCTAATCCTCTGCCTGCAGTGCTGGCACACCGGGTTCTAGTCCTGGTCAGGGTGCTGGATTCTGTCCCGGTCGGGGCACCGGATTCTATCCCAGTTGCCCCTCTTCCAGGCCAGCTCTCTGCTGTGGCCTGGGAGTGCAATGGAGGATGGCCCAAGTCCTTGGGCCCTGCATCCGCATGGGAGACCAGGAGAAGCACCTGGCTCCTGCCTTCAGATCAGTGTGGTGCGCCAGCCACAGCACGCCAGCCACAGTGGCCATTGCGGGAAAAGAAAGACCTTTCTCTCTGTCTCTCTCTCTCTCACTGTCCACTCTGCCAGTCAAAAAAAAAAAAAAAAAAAAAAAAAAGAAGGCTTCCATAACCTAGGCAGCTCATGTTGAGGGCCTCAGGTGATCACTGACGTCACATGTAAGAGTGTTAATTGTTAAATTAACAACAGGAGTCACTATGTACAAACTTCCCATGAAGAACCTCTGTTCTCAAAAGAGCTACAGTATTACCATTAATGGTAAAACTTGATCCCAAAGATTTGCTTTGTTCTATTGTGTGATATTATGCATCATAAGTTCTAGTTATGTCTAAGTGTCAAGCTCCAGTGCCTGTATTCCTAGGTATTTCTTTAAAGTTTAAGTGCCTCAAATCTAAAATCTGGGATACATGTCTCTCTGAAAAATTCCTTTCTTGTATGTTTTAACATAGGGTCAGATAGTAAAAGGCAGCCAAGAAGATTTCTGAGAATGGCAAAATTCTGTGGACTTTGCATTCCAAGCTTTTGTGTACAGCTTTAAAAATGCCCTGAAACAGACCCCATACTGAAAAGGGCAGCTGCAAAAGTTGTTCCAGAGAACTAAGGAGCTTCTAACTAAAAGCTCCGGTATTGGGAATTGCTGATGAAAGGATTCTTTGGAATTTCAATTCCAAAATTCGGATTCCAAACTTTTGTATATAGCTTTAAAGAGGCCCTGATGCAGACCCCATACTGAAAAGGGCAGCTAGAAAAGTTGTTATGGATTCCAGGATTTGGATTCTAAGCCTTGTGTTTGCTTAAAAACCTCTGAAACAGACACTGTGCTGGACAGGGGAGCGACAAAGGTGTTCAAGAAATCAAGAAGTTTTTAACAAAAAACTCCAACATTAGAAATTCCTGACCAAGCCATTCATAAGAAAATCCTCTTCAGATCAGCCTCACTGTAAATTAAAGGGACCTTACCAGGTGCTATTGAGCACGACTACCTCTGTGAAATTAGGATTAAACTTCTCTCTCTTAAAACTTCACAGGTGAATGTGAAAGACATGACTAACTGTTCCTATAAGCCGATCAGAAACCTTAAGTATCTCTTCAAAGCAAAAAGGATAAGTAAAGCTTTTGCCTTTGTCTCCTTAAGACAAACATACTGTACCTGCCTTCCTTGATTATCTCTGGGAACTGCTATTGATGATAAAGCTACCTAATGAGTTCTTCTATTATAATTCTCCATACTCAAGCTAAATGGATTTATAATCTACATAAGGGTAGACTATCCCCACTTATGATTGGTTTTGTTCCAGTTTTGCTTATACTAATTAACAACTTATGTTTCAGAACTATGCTTCTAGGAGTAGCTGAGCATGCAGGGGACACAGACGTTGGCAATAACCAGACTGCCCCAGCTCACAAAGCAAATTTATTAGATAGGATAGACAGAGACTTCCAGACCCTGGATAGGCAGGGCCTGCATTATGTCCTTCATAAGCAGGAAGCAGTTACAGAAGAGATGATTCAATGTCTATCAACTTCCCTTAGGATTAAAGGATGGAGTCTCTGAGGGGGGAATGGAGTAGGCAGGCATACAGGCTAAAATTGATTAGGTTTGGGAGCTGGAAGACCACGCCTTCCCCACGCCCCTACCTGGCCACACCTGGGTGTGCACCAGCCAATCAGGTTAATTAACCACTCCCCTTTGGAAGTGGGTTAAAAGCCTGGGACACGGTGTGTCCTGTCTTCTCTTCTTTGCCCTAGCCTCAAACCAGGAGGGGGCTGGCTACAGCCCTGCGCCCTCAGGGCATATGGCCTTTGGGCCACCCACCCTAGGCTTCCTGGCCTAGATGCTCCTCCACATGGCTGGTTCCTGGTGCTCAGTATGAACGCAGACTTACCTCTCTCTTAGATAAAGCTCTCACTTTCCTATGCATCTTTTGTACTAAATAAAAGCTTAAAATGTAAAAAAAAAATTAAAAACCATATATGCAGTGAAAGAATATGGACTGCTCAGCACTATCCCTGCTCACCATATTAATGATCTGATTTATTCCCATACAGTTTTCATACTTCCTGATTTCACTTATTAAACAGTCACAGGGATTTTGTTTCCTTTGTCTTGATAACATTGACATAGACAAGTGTTTATGCTTTCTTCATGTAGCAACAGTCAATGTTACCATTTTTTAAAGTTCTACCACTTTTCCAAAAACTCCTTTTTATCTTGATAGACCTAAGTTTTACCAAAACCCCAGTTAATATATACAAAATGTGATTTTGGCCATACAGTTAGGATTACATAATATAACACACTTTGTTAGAATTGTTAGATTAAATACTCCTATCCAAGGTGTCAGGGAACCTACCAAAATGAACATACTACTGATATGCATGATTACATCAATCAACCATAGGAAAACAGTTTTCAAAGTTGGAATGAATTGCTATTTTATAAGTTTTAAACATTATTCTCATACTTTATCTGACTTCTCAGTGCTTTCCTTCATACAGCCCAATTGTGGCCCCACTGCCAGTTCATCTCATCTTGTATCATGAATGAATGTGTATGAATTCCTTAACACGCGTACCATAGAGGAGGATGTAAGCATTTTGTGCCCTCAATATTTCAGGTGGTAGCTAGTTGGGATGTAATTCATTATAACTTTTTCCATTACATTCAATAAGAATATTTTAATAGGATGGATATTTTTAGGAATGCATTAAGGTAGATTTGTGAATTCTTTGATTGATGAGTTTTATCAAGAAGTCATTGGCCTTGGCTAAATATTAGACATATTGGGACTGAGGGGTTGAACCTAGGCACTTATGTTCATAGTTGACTCTCAGCACAAAGGCAGGAGGAAGTTTTATGTGGGATTGACCACTTGCAGGCAGACTCTAGATGCTGCACAAATCAAAGAAACAGATACCCCCCTCAAGCTCTCAGAAGGGGCACAGCTCTTTCAGCATCTTGATTTTAGTCTCATAAAATCCATTTTGCACTTTTGACATCCATTATTATATATTAATGGATGTACATTATTTTAAGCTATTAAGTTGGTGGTTATTTGTTAGCAATAGAAAAACTAATAAAGATTGTAACAACATACACAGAAGGACCTCAGTTGAGGCTTGATGAGAAAGTAGCAGTGTCCTGGAAAAGAGTACCTTTTCATACGGGACACACTCAGGAGGCTCCTGAACAGTCTGGTCCCAGGGAGATTTTGCAGGGACCTTGTACCCTGGGTTTTAATTAGGGATAGTAAGCCATCAAGCGTGTAATGTTATTAGTAGCTTGGCCTTATTCAACCCAGTTATGGAATGATTCAGACCTGGGGATATTCCAGTTATGGAATGATTCAAACCAACCCAACTAGTGAAAAAATTTAGTTGAGTCTTTAACCAGTTCCAGCTTAAAAAGTATGCTGTGTCGTTGATGGAAACAGTGTGTAATCTAGCAGCTTCTACTCCCTCCTCTCTAATCTACCATCTTCTGTTCATGGTTGCTCACTTGCCCAATAGGACAAATAGGACCTGAAAGTTCATGCACAGGCAAAAACCTATGCTTCACTTAAATACAGCAAGTTGGTTTTCTGACACTATTGCTTGTTTGAGGAGGTGTTACATAACTACTTATTTTTTTAAACTTTTATTTAATAAATATAAATTTCCACAGTACAGATTTGGATTACAGTGGCTTTTCCCCCCCATAACTTCCCTCCCACGCACAACCTTCCCATCTCCCGCTCCCTCTCCCATCCCATTCACATCAAGATTCATTTTCAATTATCTTTATATACAGAAGATCAATTTAGTATATACTAAGTAAAGCTTTCAACAGTTTGCACCCACACAGAAACACAAAGTATAAAGTACTGTTTCAGGACTAGTTATACCGTTAATTCCCATAGTACAACAATTTAAGGACAGAGATCCTACATAGGGAGTAAGTGCACAGTCATTTCTGTTGTTAAATTAACAATTGACACTCTTATGGCATCAGTAATCACCCGAGGCTCTTGTCATGAGTTGCCAAGGCTATGGAAGCCTCTTGAGTTCACCAACTCTGATCTTATTTAGACAAGGCCATAGTCAAAGTGGAAGTTCTCTCTTCCCTTCAGAGAAAGGTACCTCCTTCTTTGATGGCCCATTCTTTCTACTGGGATCTCACTTGCAGAGATCTTTCATTTAGGTCTTTTTTTTTTTTTTCCAGAATGTCTTGGCTTTCCATGCCTACAATACTCTCATGGGCTTTTCAGCCAGATCCGAATGCCTTAAGGGCTAATTCTGAGGCCAGAGTGCTGTTTAGGACATCTGCCATTCTATGTTTCCTGCTTCCCATGTTGGACCATTCTCTCCTTTTTAATTATATCAGTTAGTATTAGCAGACACTAGTCTTGTTTATGTGATCCCTTTGACTCTTAGTCCTATCATTATGATCAATTATGAACTGAAACTGATCACTTTGACTATGGCGTTGGTACATGCCACCTTGATGGGATTGAATTGGAATCCCCTGGCACATTTCTAACTCTACTGTTTGGGGCAAGTCCAATTGAGCATGTGCTGAATTGTAAGTCTCTTCACTCTCTTATTCCCACTCTTATATTTAACAGGGATCACTTTTCAGTTAAAATTTAAACACCTAAGAATAATTGTGTGTTAATTAACGAGTTCAACCAATAGTATTAAGTAGAACAAAAAAATACTAAAAGGAATAAAGTAGTAAGTTGTTCCTCGACAGTCAGGACAAGGGCTGAGCAAGTCACCAATTCTCATAGTGTCCATTTCACTTCAACAGGTTTCCTTTTAGGTGCTTGGTTAGTTGTCGCTTATCAGGGAGAACATATGATATTTGCCCCTTTGGGACTGGCTTAATTCACTCAGCATGATATTTTCCAGATTCCTCCATTTTGTTGCAAATGACCAGATTTCATTTTTTATTGCTGTATAGTATTCTATAGAGTATATATCCCATAATTTCTTTATCCAGTCTATTGTTGATGGGCATTTAGGTTGAATCCATGTCTTAGCTATTGTGAATTGAGCTGCAATAAACATTGAGGTGCAGATAGCTCTTTTATTTGCCAATATAATTTCCTTTGGGTAAATTCCGAGGAGTGGGATGGCTGGGTTTTATGGTAGGGTTATGTTCAGGTTTCTGAGGAATCTCCAAACTGACTTCAATAGTGGCTTTACCAGTTTACATTCTCATCAACAGTGGGTTAGTGTCCCTTTTTCCCCACATCCTTGCCAGCATCTGTTGTTGGTAGATTTCTGTATGTGAGCTATTCTAACTGGGGTGAGGCAGGCAGGGGGAGTGGGCAGCGCCATGGGCCCCATTTGAGCAGACATAACTATTTATAATACCATTATTTCTTCTATTAGTAAATAGAAGACAACACTGGAAGCTCTGTAAACATACAGCACTTTTTCTAGGTGAGAATTACTGGACTCAGTTATATGTATTTAGGAAAATATTTGGGTGAATGGAAGGGCATGGTCCTACATTGTCACTGATAATTATATTCTGGCTTCCAGTGCTAACACCAACTGGGGAAAGGTTAGAGGAAAATAGCATCATCTCATGAGAACTGCTATAATCCACTATATTATTATGATTCAATGATCTCTATAATACCTTGTTACTCTAAGCAGACATGCCACAATTTACAGAGGATATAATTATTCTCATGAGTGTTATAGCCCTTCTGAATTACAAAGCTTTGCAAACTATCCACTATTCCACAATACTTACTACTCACCTAATAACATCACTACTGTGTGCAGAAAATGAATTACTCGTTGCACCTTTGTTGTTGTTAACTCCCAGGCTAAAACAAACCATTGAAGCTAACAATACTTATAAATCACCCAAAATTATTCAGGGGATTTAGGAAAAAATTGCATATTACCCACACAAACTATTTTACACATAATGACAATAAAAGAATGCCATGTATGTGGTACTATATTTCCCATCTTAATAATACATCAAAACAATGACTAGTTTACTGTCCTATAAGTTCATCCCAACTGTCCAAGGAGTTACTAAAATAACATTTCCAGATTAAAGTATTTCTATGTTTCTTACAATTAAAAGACTAGGTCTCTTTTTTTTTTTTTGACAGACAGAGTGGACAGCGAGAGAGAGAAACGGAGAGAAAGGGCTTCCTTTTCCAATGGTTCACCCCACAATGGCCGCTGCAGCTGGTGCGCTATGGCTGGCGCACCACACTGATCCAAAGCCAGGAGCCAGGTTTCTCCTGGTCTCCCATGCAGGTGCAGAGCCCAAGCATTTGGGCCATCCTTCACTCCCGGGCCACAGCAAAGAGCTGGACTGGAAAAGGAACAACCAGGACAGAATACGGTGCCTCAACCAGGACTAGAACCCAGGTGCCGGCATTGCAGGTGGAGGATTAGCCTATTGAGCCACGACACTGGCCAAGACGAAGTCTTAAAGTGAGATATTACTATAAGGTATACAACTGGCCACAGTTTAGGAACAATAATGTCAAATGGGAACAAATTAAGATAAATAAGCATTTCTGCTTGAGTCTTAGTCTAATTCTTATTTTTTTTAATACCACAGATACTTTCTACATCAGGGTACATTAGATATACTTGCAACACAAGCATACTAATAGTCTTATAACTACTGGTAGAGCCATAGAGACTTGAAGACTGTGCTAGAAGCAATGACCAAATTCATACAGAATTTGGGAATTTGGACCCAGGAAATAGGGTCCAGATTTCTTTCCCTTTTCCCCTTAAGTGATACCTTGATCAGGAATGTGGCAACTTTCATTTTACCCCTAAGATAGAAATAACTGTTTGGGGCTGGTGCTATGGCACAGCAGGTTAATGCCCTGGACTGAAGATCCATCATCCCATATGGGTGCCGTTTCGAGACCCGGCTGCTCCACTTCCAATCCAGCTCTCTGCTGTGGCCTGGGAAAGCAGTAGAAGATGGCCCAAGTCCTTGGGCCCCTGCACTCGTTTGGGAGACCTGGAGGAAGCTGCTGGCTCCTGGTTTCAGATAGGCACTGCTCCGGCCATTGTGACCATTTAAGAAGTGAAACATCAGATGGAGGACCTCTTTCTCTCTCTCTCTGCCTCTCCTCTCTCTGTGCAACTATGACTTTCAAATAAATAAATAAATAAATAAATAAATAAATATCTCTTTGCTCCCTGACCTGTTCTGGGCCACATCTGAGTTTTCTCATACACCCCTCTTATATTTTTCCCAACATGTGCACAAACGCCAAATCAGACCATCAGCACATGGGCTAGCACATACTAGATGTAACATATGTGTGTTGAATGAATGATTTCATAAATATATGCATACATGAAATAAAAAATGAGTTTTCTTCTCAAATATTGTGCCATGCCGGAGATCCTTTTATTTTCTGATTGTTCTCTCTTGTAAATCATTGAACATTATTTTATTACCCTCCTTATTTTAAGTACAATATAGCTGGTAATATATGTGTGTGTGAGCATACACATTTGTGTGTTATGTGTTTGTATATATGTGTATTTGCATACACAAATATGCACATATGTATAAGTAGGCTATATTTATGTATATGTATTACGTGTGTGTGTGTGTGTATGTGTACAAGTTTCATCAGAGGAAATAAAAGAATGCTGCTACTTCCTTTTGTGGAAGATGACAAGAATGAACTCTAGAATAATGGAACACAAACTATGGATCTGATAGCCTTGGGTTTTAATTCCAGCTAAATCCCTATTCTGTAACATGAGCAAGTTACTTAACATCTTGTGTCTCAAATTCCTCATCTGTAAATGTGAGTATCAATACACACCTTAAATAAAGTGTCATCAAGACTATTCATTGACCAATGCTAAATCTAGCAGTTAATCTTCCTGTGAAAGGGGAAGGATTACAAGGCACACACACACCCCACCAACTCACAGAGGGGACAAAAATGTAGAACACCTATATTTCTAGAGAACTGATTTACTGATTGCAGGCATTCAGCAGAACATGAGAAAGAAGCTTTATGTCAGTATTATAATTAGGATTCTTTTTACATCAGAAATAAAAGTTCTAGTTTAATAAAACCATTCATGATAAAAACCAAAGTTGAAAACTATAAGTTTAGTAGAGCCTGAACAACATAAGCATGAAAATTTGACAGAAATAAAAGATTTTCCGTTAATCCTAGTTGATAAGAATTTTATCAATTTTTGATAAGAATGGCACAAAAACTATCTGAGTGCCAGTTATTATTTTTACTCCCAGAATTGCTGCTCCACACAAAATTATGAGAATTCCACTGGACTTATTATTTCAACCAAGTTTTGGGTTTGCCCAAAGCTATAAAATTAGTATTTTCCTTCTAAAATTTTCCATTTGATTTTAGTTCTAGTATCTCCAGATGATTAAGCTATTCCTAAGGCACAGAAAAGACTGTTTATGTGTTACACAGAGAATTTCTCCTTTTCTAGTTAATTTTAGGTTTTGCCCCAGAAATCAGTGAAAGGGATTATTGTTGTTAATGATATGTTCAAATATGGTGCTGAAGATGTCTTTCTAACGTTACGCTTCCAGACTCAAGAGTCAATACTCAGTTACTGAGGAGATGGTAATGAACCACCAGATTTAAGGGTTCACTCACTTGGTCAGTCAGTTAAATGACAAGGATGCTTTCAAAAGGTAATGATTCTGCCCCCCTTGAGGATATGGCCATATGTGGAGACATGTTTTTATCTATCACAGGGAAGTTGTTATTGGTGTCTGGGCCAAGGATGCTGCTAAACCTTCTATAATGCACACAGAAATTCCCCACTGCAAAGAATTATCTGGTCCAAAATATCAATGGTGCCAGGTTGGGAAATCCTATATTACAGTGATTGTGATGCATATAATTCATAGAAATCCCAAGATAGTCACCACATTAAATCCGATGCTTAAGAGAGTTACTTGCCTATTCCCCTAACTCAGGTGCTGCCTATATCAACTCATAGAAAGACTAGCTAATTTTAGACTTAGAAATTTACGTTAAATGAATATTATTCTGGGCTATAATAATTTTCAAAATGAGCTTCAAAATATCTTAAGCAAATATTACACTGGAATAACTTTATTATGTTCCGAAAGCTGGATCTCAAGTTGTAACACAGTCCCACTTTCCAAAGTGTTGTGTCCTGTAAACCTATGGAAGTCCCTTAGTATCTATGTGTTTCAAGGCCTGCAACTGAAAAATAGAAATGCACCTATATATCTGCCTCCCTCATGGAAGGTTTTATGCAAAAGTTTAAATGGTATCTGTAAATCACTTTGGGAAGCATAAAATAAAGGTAAAATGTTATTGTAACATTTATCATCGTAAAGTTCTTTTAGAATAATCAAACAACTGATTTTATGACTTTCTGGTTTGAGTTTGCAGAAAAATTACATCATTTTTTCCAGAGAATTATAAACCCCCACCAACTTCTAAAAGATTTGTTAGGATGCTCGCCCATACCACCAGCTTCACATTAATGAAAGAGGAACAGAAAGAGAAATATTAAACGAAATCTGTCAGGATACAGTCTATTAAGCACACTTGAATTTAAATAAGTAAATTGTAGCTTAGCTTTTATGCACCATGTTTTATTCATTTATTTATCTTTTTTAAAACTTGGATCCCCAAACCATATCAAATTTAATTTGCCAGAAAAGGTGACATTTTTTGAGACTTCGAACTACAATGCACAGAAAAACTAAATGAATGATATATATTTTGCAAAAAAGTTTAGTAGTTGTTCTAAATAAATGCCCATACACTCAAATATCTGTAGGTTATCAGGAAGATCATAAAATGAAAGAGAATCTTAAAAGAGAGCATGTGACTTTCCTCTAAGCTAATGTTGGTGGGTGGGAATATAGGGTACGTGTCTCCTGGTCTTAAAACATTTATAAAGAAATCAAACATTCTGATATTTATGTCAAATTTCCGTATTTAAAAAATATCTACAGAGAAAATTTTGCCTAATGACTGTTTAAGCCACTATCCCAAAGAGTTTCACAGGCTGTACTTTCACCCCAATATTCCAATCTTCCACAAAGAAAGAATTTTGCTGTGATCATTTCCATAGTGGGACATGGATTAGAGAAACCAGAAGTCTATGCCATGATTGTAATCAAAAACCCTTCTCGGCTCAGGATAAGTAATCAAATATGCTGCTGTCTGGTGAGATGAAACATTGCAGTTACAATAAACATTTAAACAAGGACATTTGGGGCTGGCACTGTGGTGCAGTGCGTTAACGCCCTAGACTGAAGTGCCGGCATCCCATATGAGTGCCAGTTCAAGACCCAGCTGCTCCACTTCCGATCCAGCTCCTCTCTGCTATGGCCTGGGAAAGCAGTAGAAGATGGCCCAAGTCCGAGCCCTGCACCCACGTGGGAGACCTAGAGGAAGCTCCTGGCTCCTGGCTTCGGATCGGCACAGCTCCGCCCATTTCGGCCAATTGGGGAGTGAATGATCAGATGGAAGACATCTCTCTCCCTCTGCCTCTCCTCTCTCTGTGTAACTCTGACTTTCAAATAAATAAATAAATCTTAAAAAAAAAAAAGAACACTTCTTTAAAAAATTTAAAAAAGAAACAAGGATATTCAAATCCTCTCAAGAATCTATGGTTTACTAAGATATATGGACATGTGCATGATTTTGATACTATAGCTAAACTTTCCCTAATAAGCATGCATTTTCTGTGTAGCATTTCATGCTCCACTCTTAGCATCTCTAATTGTTCAGTAATATATTGAACATCTGAATCACCTGATATCCAATCCATCAAAATTGTAGAGGCATGATCTTGACTTTGGTAATATTGACACATTCTCTAACTTGCAGTTTCTGCCACTGAATCTCCATTGGACAATATTCATTGCAACTTAAATTAGTCAAATAGCAGGGCCAGCATTGTGACAAAGCGGTTAAAGCCACCGCCTGCAGTGCTGGCATTCCATATGGGCATATGGGCGCCAGTTCGAGTCCCAGCAGCTCCACTTCCAATCCAGCTCCCTGATAATGTGGCTCAGAAAGCAGTGAAAATGACCCAAATCCTTGGGGCCCTGAACCCACATGGGAGACCTATAAGAAGCTCCAGGCTCCTGGCTTTGGGTCAACCCAGCTCCAGCCATTGTGGCCACTGAGGGATTGAACCAGCAAATGAAAGACCTCTCTTTCTCTATCTCTGCCTCTACCCCTGCCTGTAAGTCTGCCTTTCAAAGAAATAAATAAATCTTTAAAAAAAGTCAAATATCCAAAAAAGCTTTTAAATATAACTCTTTTATTTGCAGCCCTGTATTTAAAAAATTTCTAAGAGTATCCTTTTCATGAGAATGACCTGAAAATATGTAAATACTAATTATTCTTCATGATAAGCTTTTGTTGACAAATCTATTCCTCTAAAACTCTGTTTGAGGCACCCACATCCATGGTAAATATACACAAACACATATTTAAAAAGACTTAAAGGAAATCTGCCAACTACTTCAACTTAGATGGAGACACAGAGAAACCAAATAATGAACAAAATCCATAAAACATAACAAATAGACAAATTTAGAATATAAGCCTTATGGGGCAGCGCCGTGGCTCACTTGGTTAATTCTCCACCTGTGGCGCCAGCATCTCATATGGGCACTGGTTCTAGTCCCGGTTGCTCCTCTTCCAGTCCAGCTTTCTGCTGTGACCCGGGAGGGCAGTGGAGGATGGCCCAAGTGCTTGGGTGCCTGCACCAGCATGGGAGACCAGGAAGAAGCACCTGTCTCCTGGCTTCAGATCGGCGCAGCACAGGCTGTAGTGGCCATTTGGGGAGTGAACCAACGGAAGGAAGACCTTTCTCTCTGTCTCTCTTTCTGACTAACTCTAGCTGTCAAAGAAATTTTTAAAAAAAGAAGAAAATAAAAAAAGAAGCCTTATGGTTTCTATAAACCAATTTTTTCTGAAATTCATGTGAGTTTTTTTTAACATTTTTTTACTTGAGAGGCAGAGGTAGAGAGAGAGAGAGGGAGAGAGAGAGAAAGTTCTTCCATCCACTGGTTTGCTCCCCAAATGGCTGCAACTGCCAAAGCTGGGCTGACCCAAAGCAAGGAGCCTGGAGCTTCTTCCAGGTCTCCCATGCAGGTGCAGGAACCCAAATACTTAGGCCATCTTCCACTGCTTTCTCAGGCCATAGCAGAGACCTGGATCACAAGAGAATCAGCCAGGACTAGAAATGGCAGCCAAATGGGATGCCAGCACCACAGGCAGAGGCTTAGCTCACTACACTTCAGCACTGGCCCCAAATTCATGTGTTTTTGCCTCATAAAAGTGGTTTCTTACATTCTGGTATCTCATTATTATCAGACTGTAAGAGCCTTTAATGAAGTCATTGTTACCATCTACTTTATCATCTAATTCTTAAGATCTAGAAAAACATCTAACACATAGGAAGTCAGAATTGCAGAGTGGAGGACTGCTCTTTGGTTCTTCTTTCTTTAAAATCTGAAGTTAAAGGTTCTTCCCTGGAGAATATAATTTCTACAGGTCCTTCAGTGTTCCCCACCTTTCTGTTCCATTTGTGAGAGGCAATTTACATGGTGAGGTATCCCATAGGGCAGTTTAGGTTGATAAGTATTCAACAACTGTAAAAGGAAGAATTAGCAGATCAACTACATTTGTGGCAGAGCTTTGGCCTACCAGATGAGACACCTGTGTCCCACATCAGCTGCCTGAGTTCAACCAGCTCTGTTTCCTGGATCCAGCTTCCTGCTAATACGTATTCTGGGAAGCAGCAGTGATGGCTCGAGTAGTTGGATTCTTGCCGTCTATGTTGTAGATCTGGATTAAGTTTCCAACTCCCACCTTCAGCCCCATCCCTTGCTGGTATTTGGGGAGTGGACAAGCAAATGCGAGATCTAACTCTGTCTCTATCTCCCTCTCTATCTCTATCATCTCTATCTCTATGCTTTATCTCTCTCTCTATTTCTATCACCTCTATGCTTATCCCACTCTATCTCCTCTCTCTCTCTCTTTTCCCAAATAAGTAAGTTTTCTAAATGAAAAAGAAGTTCACTTTTCTTCTCCCCTTAGATTAGATGGTAATATAACCAATAGTTCTGGTTTGTCCAAGATTTTCCTGGTTTTAGAATTGAAACTGTCTTCTGAGTAATCTCTCAGTCTTGGGAAAATCAGAACAGTTGGTCACTCATGGCTGGCCATTTTTTCCAAGTAAAAACAAACTTTTGTCAAAATAATAGAAAAACACTAACAGTTGATATTTCCATCTTTCTTGAATAACCTAGAATAACACTTAAATAATAACAAATGTTAAAGTAATATCTGCATATATCTCAAGAAGCCTCGAGTGTAATAAATCAAGACCTAATTGCACCATGGGTTAATTTTTCTATCTCTGGGAGTATGAATCGTTACCTTTTCTTGAGAATAGGTAGTTTTACCTCCCTGGACTCCAGTAATATTTGGGACACATCCTAGCCATCCAAAAGGCTAGGATAGGCATTTAAGGCTAGTGATTAGGACACTGGTTTTTATCTGTGTGTCTCATACCAGAGTATTTGTGTTGAATTTCTAGCTCTGGCTATAACTCCAGTTTTCTGCTACTGCAGCCTCTTAGAGGCAGTACTGTTAACTCAAATAATTTTCTTTTTTTTAAAGATTTATTTATTCATTTGAAAGTCAGAGTTACACAGAGAGAGAAGGAGAGGCAGAGATAAAGAGAGAGGTCTTCCATCCGATGGTTCACTCTACCGATGGCTGCAACGGCTGGAGCTGTGCCGATCTGAAGCCAGGAGTCAGAAGCTTCTTCCAGGTTTCCCACGTGGTTGCAGGGGCCCAATGACTTGGGCCATCTTCCACTATCCCAGACCATAGCAGAGAGCTGCATAGGAAGTGGAGCAGCGAAGACTTGAGCTGGCGCCCATATGGGATGCCAGCGCTTCAGGCCAGGGCATTAACCCACTGCGCCACAGCACAAGCCTCTCAAATAATTTTCTACTTGCATCCCACATAGAGACCTGGATAGAGTCCCCAGCTCCCATTGCCTGAATTTGGGGTGTGAACCAGTAGCCAGGACCACTTATTTTCTCTCTATACCTCTCTCTCAAATAAATGAATTTTTAAGTTCTGCTTTTAACAGCCACTTCCTAACTTTCCATGGGACAAAGTCTGATTCTTCCTTAACTCTTTGGCATGTGTGTCTGCCTTGCATAGTTTCACTCCGTGAGGAGATGCCAAAGGAACTCTTCCAGGTGTCCTCAGATCCTACAAAACAAACAAAACAAAATAAAACAAAACAAAGAACCCTAATAGACCCTACACTTGTCTTTTTTAAGCAAAGCAAAATGACACTATAATTTGTTTTGAGAATTTTGTCTCAATTCAGGTAAGGTAACCCTAGCCATAACTACTTTCACCTCAAGATCCCAGAATTCAAGGTGCTCATTTACTACTTATGAGTCTGTGTTAGACACCCTGGACCCCACCCTGTGCTTTGCCTGTCTCCTTCTCCTCCTTCTCCAAGATGCCTCAGGTTTCTGGTAGACCTTTTATTTTACAAAGGCATATTCTCTTCTCGCTCACTCGTTTTTAATGAAAAAAATTCAAAAATCAATAGATTTTTGTTTTACTTTTTATTATCCATTCTGAAGATGACCTTAAAAGAATAAGATAAACATGTCTCTTATTTGTAGAAGTCTCTGATTTTGTGTATATATCTCCATTTGAAATCTTTCAATCTCTACTTTTGACCTTGACAATCTAGAATATCTGACATGGGACAAAATTGGCTTTAAAAATATAGTCTTTGTGTAGTATACTTTGAATATCTTAATATCAGAAAAAAATACAAAAATTATATTAATTAATTAAATCTCTTTAAATATTTGCTGACATGGACTCCCAATTATCATGTAAATTTATGCAAAAATACATAAATCAGAAACTCCCTCAGTTTTGATGTAATAAAATCTGTTACTCTTAATATAAACTTATACATTTTTTTCTTCCAGCCCCATTGAAAGATGAAAGTGCCAAACACTGTCTTTTTTCAGCTCTTCCCCTTAGAATTCCTGTCACTCTCATTTAGCATTCCATAATTCTTCATAGAAATAGCACTGTTTAGTTTATTAAAAATGCATGGGACACAATTTTCTCTAGAGTACATAGGGCCTAAGGCTTTCAACCATGTCTATATTATTGCCTAAAAACTTACCTATATTTAAAAGATTCATGAATTTAGAGAGTTATTATTGGCTGAGTGTTGGCAATGCCTTTTTTAGAATTATAGAAGCACAGGAAATAAAATAAATCGTAAGAGGTCATTCATATCTCTTTACTTTCGGAAGAACTAGCTATCTTTAAATTTAAACAAGTAAATAACTAATCCTATTCTTAAAAAAGGATATTACCGCTAACTCTGGTGTTTAGATATTTCAGTGAAGAGCCTTAGGTCTTGTGCAATGATGCCCCTTTTTTCAATACCAATTCTACTTTGCCGTACCAGAGAAATAGTATTTTTTAAAAGATATTTATTTATTTATTTATTTGAGAGGCAGAGTTAGAGACAGAGCAAGGGAGAGACAGAGAGAAAGGTCTTCCACCTGCTGGTTTCTCCCCAAATGACCTTAACTGCTGAAGCTAAGCCCAACTGAAGCCAGGAGCCAAGAGTTTCTTGCAGGTCTCTCATGCTGGTGCAGGGGTCCAAAGACTTGGGCCATCTTCTACTGTTTTCCCAGGCCATAGCAGAGAGCTAGATTGGAAGAGGAGCAACTGGGACATGAACTGGTGCCCATGTGGGATGCCAGAGCTGCCGCAGAAGCTTAGCCCACTAGGTCACAGCACTGGCCCCAGAAATAGTGTTTTTAAGTAGCCTCCATGATTTAAAATTTCTATTTTCCAAATTTTCATGATTACATATATTTTAATCCATTCCTAAAGTTTTTATATTTCTCTTAAATTAGAAAACTAGATAATATGTGTCTTGTTTGATACCACATATTTCATTACATGAATTTGGCACTGTTTTATATTCTTTGCTTTATCACCCAAGAAGCCAGTGCAGGGTTTGCAATACAATTATTACTAAAAGTCAAGGACTTCAGTAAAATGAAAATCCATGAAAGGAGCTCACCAGAATTTAGAGCCTGAAAGTTTGTGATAGGGGCTGAAGAGCCAAACTATTCCACATTTTATATTTCTCATCTATTAGTAGTACAGAGCAAGATTCAAGTAGCAAAATACTTTTGCTGAGTATTTGCTCAATGGATTTTTTTTTTTTTTTGACAGGCAGAGTGGACAGTGAGAGAGAGAGACAGAGAGAAAGGTCTTCCTTTGCCGTTGGTTCACCCTCCAATGGCCGCCGCGGTAGCGCGCCGCGGCCGGCGCACCACGCTGATCCGATGGCAGGAGCCAGGCGCCTCTCCTGGTCTCCCATGGGGTGCAGGGCCCAAGCACCTGGGCCATCCTCCACTGCACTCCCTGGCCACAGCAGAGAGCTGGCCTGGAAGAGGGGCAACCGGGACAGGATCGGTGCCCCGACCGGGACTAGAACCCGGTGTGCCGGCGGCTCAATGGATTTTAACACTCAGTATCATTAATTCCCTAATGAAAGAGCCTCTTAGAATTTTCTAGATTATTCTATCACACGCATCTCTTCAGTTTTACAAGACTGTATAGAAAATAATATATTAAGGCTGGTGCCATGGCTCACTTGGCTAATCCTCCACCTGTGGTCCCGGCACCCCGGGGTTCTAGTCCCTGTTGGGGCTCTGGTTTCTGTCCCGGTTGCTCCTCTTCCAGTCCATCTCTCTGCTGTGGCCCTGGAAGGCAGTGGAGGATGGCCCAAGTCCTTGGGCCCTACACCCACATGGGAGACCAGGAGGAAGCACCTGGCTCCTGGCTTCGGATCGGCACAGCGTGCCATCCATAGTGGCCATTTGGGGGGTGAACCAATGAAAAAGGAAGACCTTTCTCTCTGTTTCTCTCTCTCACTGTCTAAATCTGCCTGTCAAAAAAATAAAAAAAAATTTTAAAAAGAAAATAATATATTAAGATAGTGAAGATTTTCATCCATATCTGAAGGCATGAATGGATTTAAAATTATGTTTGAATGCAAGCACACTGACATGTTCAATATTAATATTAGCAATCACTTAAGTATATATGTTCCAAGTACTATGCCAAACAGCACATTGCAGACGCTGTCTTATGCAATCCTCTTAACCCCATCAAGTACTGAGATCACTTCTATTTCATACCTATGGAAACAATCTCAGAAAGGTTAAATTACTTACCCAAATTTGCAAAGTGAGAGAATGGCAGAAAGAAGATTAAATTTAGTCTTTCTGATTTCAAAACCTTATTAATTCTAGGTCAGTATTTCTTACATTAACCTACAATTTACTTGTTAATAAGGATAAAAATTGAAACTTTATATAAGTATCAACCTGAAAGCTAAAAACCATCTTTTTACAAAACTGTAGTATAGAAAGTCATAATTTAAATTGCAACGGATATTTTGAGTGATATAAACATTTCAATACAGTGCTCAGTCTTAGAACCTAGAGGATCTAAAGAAAAGTATGATGCATTTCCTTGTCAATAACTAGAACCAAACACCTATTATCTCAGATAGCTTTGTATTTTTAATTTTTATTTTCAATTCTTTTTATTTGAAAGACAGAGAGAAAGAAACAAAGAGATTGTCTATCTGTTGATTTACTTCCCAAAAGCCTGCCACAGCCTCAACTGGGCCAGATCACAATGAGGGGCTCAGAACTCAATCTGGGTCTCCCATGTGGATGGTAGAAACCCAGGTCCTTAAGCCATCATTAACTGCTTCCATGATTTTCATTAGCATGAAATAGCTTGGAAGCAGAACAATCAGAACTACAACCACATGCTCTTATAGGAGATGAGGGAGAGCCAAATGGCATCTTAACCTTTGTGTCAAATGCTCACCCCACCTCTGAATTCTTTCTTTCTCTATTTATTTATTTATATTTATAGACAGTGAGAGAGAGGCAGAGAGAAAGGTCTTCCTTCCGTTGGTTCACTCCCCAAATGGCCACTACAGCCTGTGCTGCGCCGATCCGAAGCCAGGAGCCGGGTGCCTCCTCCTGGTCTCCCATGCGGGTACAGGGGCCCAAGCACTTGGGCCATCCTCCACTGCCCTTCCGGGCCACAGCAGAGAGCTGGACTGGAAAAGGAGCAACCGGGACTAGAACCCAGCACCCATATGGGATGCCGGCACCACAGGTGGAGGATTAACCAAGTGAGCCCCAGCACTGGCCCTGAATTCTAAAGTATCTATTTTATATATTTACATACTATTTTACATATTTTTCTATTTTATTTATATGTTCCTGTTGGTATTTTAGTATACATAAACACTTGCAGTTTGCATAACCAACTTCTTCTTTTTTAAAAAATTGTACTTAAACACACATCAAATTCACCATCTTAACAATTTCCAACGATACTGTTCAGTATTGTTGTGTATATTTACATTACTGTGCAACAAACTTGTAAAACTTTTCATCCTGCAAAATGAAAAAGCTATACCCATTAGGCAACTCTCCAATTCCTTTCTCTTTCCAGTATCAGAAACCCAATTCTTTCTGTTTCTATCATTTGTCTACTTTAGGTACCTCATATAAGTGAATTCACAAGGTATTTGTCACAATGTCACATAGCATAATATCCTCAAAGTTCATACATGTTTCAGCATATGTAAAAAATTTAAGGTTGAAGAGTATTGCACTGTAGGAATACACTAAATTTTATTTGCCCATTCATCTATTGCAAGACACTTGGATTGTTTTCACCTTTAGGCTACCATGAATGGTACTGCTTTAAACATCCAGTACAAACACCTCTTATAATTTGATTTCTATTGTCAAAAGTTAAATTACCGGATTATACAGTAATTCAATTTTAAATTTTTGAGGAACCATACACTACTTTTATAGTGGCTGCACCTTTTTACATTCTGATGAACATAGAGATTCTCATTTCCCTACATCCTTGCAAACATTTTCTATTTTCTGTTTTGTTCTACCTTATTTTTGAAGTAGTAGACATCCTGATTAGTGTGATGTGATATTTCATTCTGGTTTTCATTTGGATTTTTCTAATGATTGGCGATGTTAAGGTATCTTTTTATATGATTGTTGGATGTTATACATAACCTTTGGAGAAATGTCTATTTAGATCAATCATTTGTACATTTTTAAAAATTAGTTTATTTGATTATTTATTGTTGAGATATAGGAACTAACTTTATACTTTTTAAATATTCTTTTTAAATTAATTAATTAATTATTATAGAATACAAGTTTCGTAAGTACAACTTTAGGAGTATTGTTATTCTTCCCATCATACCTGCCCTCTCACCCACACTCCCACCCCTCCTCCTCCTCCCTCTCCCCTTCCCAGTCCCATTCTTCATTAGGATTCATTCTCAATTAACTTTGTATACAGAAGAGCATCTCTATACTAAGTAAAGATTTCAATAATTTGCACACACATGTACACAAAAATTGTTTTAGAACTAGTTTTACAGTTAATGCTCATAATACAATGCAATGAAGACAGAGATCATGCATGAGAAGTTAGTGCACAATGACTTCTGTTGTTAATTTAACAATTAACACTCTTATGTATGACGTCAGTGACAACCTGAGGCTCTTGACATGAGCTGCCTAGGCTATAGAAGCCTTTTGAATCCAAGATCTCGGTCAGTTTGTAGACAAGACCATAAGCAAAGTGGAAGTTCACTCCTTCCTTCAGAGAAAAGTACATCCGTCTTTTATGGCCACTTCTTTCCACTGGGGTCTCATTCACAGAGCTCATTCATGTAAAGAATTTTCTGCCACAGTGTCTTTGTTCTCCATACCTGAAATACTCTCACAAGCTTTTCAGCCAGACCAGGAAGACTTAAGGGCTGATTCTGAGGTCAGAGTGTTACTTAAAGTGATAGTCATTCTATGAGTTTGCTGTGTGGATTGCTTCCCATGTTGGAACATTCTCTCCTTTTTAATCCTATCTACTATTATCAGTGTTAAAAGTAGTCATATAAATATTATTTTTAAAAAGATCAATCATTTTATTTTATAGTGGTTTTTAATAAAGATTCATTCATTTATTTGAAAAGCAGAATTACAGAGAGATGGAAGACAAGAGAGAGAGAGAGAGAGACATCTTTCCTCTTCTAGTTCATTCCTCAGATGTCCACAAGTGTCAACACTGGGCCAGGCTGAAGCCAGGAGTCAGAAGCTTCATCCTTATCGCCCTTATGGTTTGCAGGAACCCAAGCACTTGAGCTATCTTCTACTGCTTTTCTCAGGCCATTAGCAGGAAGTTGGATCAAAAATGGAGCATCTGGGACATGAACTGGCTTCAATATGGGTGCTGGAGTAACATGTGGTGGCGCTTCCCAATGTGCCACAGTGCTGACCCCCCAACTTTATTGTCACAGTCCCCATTCCACAATCTACAACCTTCAGGTGAAAGAAACCATGTGGCAGCCCAACATAAAATACCAGAAAATTAAGTAGAAACAAAAATGAATTTATATACACTTCCATGTGGGATATGAACAAAAGAGTGGTTTTTTTAAAAAAAAAAAAAATGTAGACTGGTTTGTGGGAGACAAACATTTGTTAAAACTGTAGAATAGTTTTATTTAATTTAATTCTGATTTGTAATATATTATGGCAGTCATATGACATAATGATAAATAAAGGGCTAGCACTGTAGTGCAGGAGGTTAAGGCCCTGGTCCGCAGCACCAGCATCCCATGTGGGCACCGGTTCAAGTCTCAGTTGCTCCACTTCCAATCCAGCTCTCTGCTAAGGCATGGGAAAGCAGTAAAAGAGAGCCCAAGTCCTGGGCCCTTATACCCATTTGGGAGACCCAGAAGAGGCTCCTGGCTCCTGGCTCCTGGCTCCTGGTTCCTGGCTCCTGGCTCCTGGCTCCTGGCTTCGGATCAGCCCAGCTCTGGCTGTTGCAGCCATTTGGGGAGTGGACTAGCGGATGGAGGACTCTCTCTCTCTCTCTCTCTCTCTCTCTCTCTCTCTCTCTGCCTCTGCCTCTCTGTAACTCTGCCTTTCAAATAAATAAATAAATCTTTTTAAAAATGACAATTAAACTAATACTCAAACTAGTGTTTAAAGATCATGTAGCCCAATTCCCATGTTTTGAAGATAAAAAGGTATGAAAGAAGAGAGAGCATTTGTTGCACAAATATTAATGCTTTGATTGGTCATTAAATGTTAATTTAATCCTACCTTTTCCCATATAGCCACCACTATGGAAATCATCTGGGCCCACGAATGTCTGAAGTCTTCAAAATAGGGATTACTTTAATGTCCAAGAGATGTTTTTCTGCCTGGTGATTACAGAGATTCTGAATCCTTAGCTGGTAAAATGCAAGGTCCAAATCCATAGGCACATTGAGTAAAAGATACATGAATGGGCTGGTGCTGTGGCATAGCGTAGCAGGTGAAGCTGCTACCTGCAGTGCCAGCATCCCATATGGGTGCATGTTCAAATCCTAGCTGCTCTACTTCCAATTCTGCTCTCTGCTATGGCCTGGGAAAACAGTAGAAGATGCCTCCAAGTCCATGCGCCCCTACACCCACTTGGGACACCTGGAAGAAGCTCCTGGCTCCTGACTTCAGATCGATGCTATCCGGCCATTGCGGCCATCTGGGGAGTGAACCAGCAGACAAAAGACCTCTCTTTCTCTCTACTTCTGCCTCTCTGTAACTCTGCCTTTAAACAAATAAATCTTAAAAAAAAAAAAAGATACATGGAAAGATAGCGTGGGAATATCAATGCAAGCTGAGTGTTGAGTCTCATGTTGGGGGATAAGAAAAGCAAATATGGGGATTGCTTTATAGTCATTGAAGTCTAACAGTTTGGAATGTTCATTTTCAAAAGGTGCCTGTATAGAAGCTATTTTTTCCTCAGACAGTTGCATCTGACATAGCCAAGGGAGTTATTTAAAAGTGTTCATCTGGACCAAAGGAAAATAGTCAGGAGATTGAAAATGTAAAGCACATCAATTTTCCAGTGGGGAAAGCTTTTTTTCTGCCAAGGGCCATTTGGATATTGATAACATCATTCATGGGCCACACAAAATTATCAACTTAAAAATCAACCTGCTACAGATTTATTGAATTTCAAGTCCTACCTGCAGTTGCCTTCCCAGGACCAGATTAAATGATTTTACATACCTTATATGCCCATGAGCTCTGTCTGGATTCTCCACCCTTGCTCTGTAACATTTTTGGCAGGATAATTCTTCATTGTGGAATTGTCCTATCCATTTTAGAATGTTTTGCAACATCCTTATCCACTGGATTTTAGTAGCACTGCTCTAACCTTGTAGTGGCTATCACGAATATCTCCGGACATTGTCAAATATACCTGGGAAGCCAAAGTCATCTCAGCTTGAAGACCAGTGGCCTAGCAGAAGCAAAAATGTGCCCTTTTTTAAACATAAAATCAATTTCCATAGATGACTATTGTCTTACACAAGCTGTTCACTTTAAAAGAATAAAAAAGACTTATAAACAAGGGTGGGAAGAGCTTTGAAGAGAAAAAGTAGGCATCAGAGTTGGACTTAGGTACAGCAGATCTAGAAACTTTATGGCAGCATCTTAGTCCTCTCCTGCTATGACAAAACACCTTAGTCTGGGTAACTTTAAACAGCAGAAATGTATTGCTCACATTTATCTAGTCTGGGTAGTTCAGGATCAAGACACTTTCAAAAGAGAGCTTTGAACGCTACAGCCTCTGGCTGTGACAAACTGTGTCCTTACATAGTGCAATGGACAAAAGGGCAAAAAGGGGTGAGCACTAAGTAAAGACTCTTGATCAGGACATGCATCTCATTGCAGCTGCACCCTCATGACCTAATCACCTTTTAAAGGCCCACCTTTCCTAAAAATATTTTTAATTAACATACACTTAGGTATGTATATAGAGCAAAATATAGTAATTCAATACCTGTATGCACTGTATAATGATCAAAGAAGATGAACTAGCTTTTCCATTTCTTCAAATATTAATCATTTCTATGTGTTGGGAACTTAAACTCTTCTAGCTATTTTAAAAACGCTCATGGGATATTATAGACAGTTACAGTTACCTTACTTTGCTATAACATACTAGAACAAATTCCTAACTAATTTTATTTTGGTGCCTTTACCTAACCTCTCTCAGGCTGGCTTCCTACCCTTCCAAGGCACCACTGACCACAACTCCATTCTCTTTCTATGAGATTGAAAATTTCAGCTTCCATAAATGAGTAGCAACATGCAATATTTGTCTTTCTGTGCCTGGCTTTATTTCACTTAACATTAAATCTTTCAGTCCCATGCACATCTACAAACTTCCAGGACTTCATTTTTTTCTTTATGGCTAAATAATATTCCATTGTTTACATGCACCACGTTTTATCCATTCACACACTGATGGCACTTTGGTTGATAAGGCTTCAGCTCTTAATACAGTCACATTAGCAGTCAAGTTTCAATACATGGGGATGGCAGGGAGGGGAGACAGATTATAGCAGACCAAAATTCAAAATATCTATAACGAGTATGTTTTGAAACTCTAATGGGAAAAGTGGAAATCATGTAAAATCAAATAGATAATTGTTATTGGAAGAGGGAATATATAAGAATCCAATGAAAGTGTTAGAAATGAAAATCAAGATAAATAATTCGTGCCTCATATAGGTATCTCAGTTAACATAGCCAAGGAAAGAATCAGTGATCTTGAACGTAAGCCACTAGACACAACTGAACATGGAAAGTAGACTTTGACAAAGCATTTTCTGTTAAGCTGAACAATTACAGAACAGTCTTCTCAGTGCTAAGGAGTAATGTATTCTCTATATTACGTATCAGTTTTTTGTACTTTCTCTGGACAATACTCAATCTGTTTCCTGTATGTTATGCCATACTCTGATTCCTTTTTGACTTTGTAAGAGTCTTTTCTGAAGGCATTTTTACAAAAAGTTTTTTGGTGTTTTTTTTTTTTATTTTAATGTTCAATATTGTGTTTGGTTTACCTCTACATATGTTTAATAGAGTCTGGATTCAAAATTGTAAAGATCTTTCTTCAACATCATTTGTGTTTCCCAATGTTACTTAGGAAAACTATTATTCTTTTCCTTTATGGGTTGGATATTTGCTTTTTTTTTTTTTTTTTTTTTTTTTTTGACAGGCAGAGTGGACAGTGAGAGAGAGAGACAGAAAGGTCTTCCTTTGCCATTGGCTCACCCTCCAATGGCTGCCGCGGCCCGCACGCTGCGGCCAGCGCATCGCGCTGATCCGAAGGCAAGAGCCAGCTGCTTCTCCTAGTCTCCCATGGGGTGCAGGGCCCAAGGACTTGGACATCCTCCACTGCACTCCCTGGCCATAGCAGAGAGCTGCCCTGGAAGAGGGGCAACCGAGACAGAATCCGGCTCCCCGACCGGGACTAGAACCCAGTGTGCCGTCGCCACTAGGCAGAGGACTAGCCTGTTGAGCCACGGCGCCGGCCGGATGTTTACTTTTTATGCATACACTTAGAATTTATTTTTCTTACTGTTTTGACTTCATAAAGAATTTATGAGTATAGGGAGCTTTGTCATCAATCTGACAGCTTACATGTTTCTTGCATACTGTTCTTTGATTTTTAAAATTGTACTCATTTTATCTATCATTTTATTTTTTCTATAGTCTTAGTAAGGTTTCCTCCTACAACATGTCTTAGATGCTTTTTCTAATCCTGAGTCCACTCTCAGTCTCTTTACTTTAATTTTCCATTACTTTTTAAATTTATATTATAAATTCCAGTAGATGTCATTATTTTCTGGATCACAAATTTGGTCATAAGAATTGTGCAGTTTGCTATTTAGTTGATCCCCTAAGTTCATTAATTCAGTGATCATTTCTTTGTTTTTGGGTGTCATTTTTTAAATCTTCAGGTAATGATTCTACTGTATTTCCTTTATTCACTATAGTATTTTTTTATTTATATCTTACATGAAAATCTATCAAATCTGTATAAATTAGAAACTTTTGAGTTATCTTCTGCTCCCAAAATTATTAATTTTCCCCATAAGGATACTTGTTCTGTATGCTCTATTTTTCTTCTCATCTATGAATTTTTATCTCTATGGGTGTCATTGGGATTCCTATGTTAAAGCATTCTTAGAAATTTGAGAAACTCCCAGAACAAGAGAGAGGGATATGTGCACTTCTCTCAAGAGATTGAGAGGGGATAGAAAATTCTCCTTCCTGCTGTCATCTCGTATGTGACAATCTGCATCAATGGCAATGGAACTGAGTCTAGTGGCCTGCTGGAAGGAATTGGGTGGAGGTGGAGCTGGCAGCAGCTTCCTATGGTGACAGTTCCTGTGAGTCTCAATCCTAGGTGCACTTTGCTGGTGTTTTATTTTATTTTATTTTATTTTTTCATTTTTTAAGTACCAATGCCTGAGCCTCAGTTTTGCAAAGGTGATGGTTTATTTAATCTGGGATGGAACTTAGGCGTGCATAGTTTATTTTTTTAATTTATTTTTTTTAGTTGAAAGGCAGAGCTACAGAGAGGCAGAGACAGAGAGAGGTCTTCCATCCTCTGATTCACTCCTTAGATGGCCTAAGCTTTCTCTGGGTCTCCCACACAGGTGCAGGGGCCCAAGAACTGGGCTATCCTCCACTGCTTTCCCAGGCTGCAGCAGAGTGATTGTAATATGAAGTCAAATTTATAAATTACTCTTCCAAGGAAATATATAACCATGTTTGATAGAAAAGTGAATTCTCAAACATTAGTGTCTTTAAGAATACTGAGAGGACATTTTAGGGACCCATACTCAAGACACTGATTAAGTAGGAATCTAATTGCTGCCTCTACTTTAGATGTTTTCGAGGGAGACAAGGACCCGAACTTATCTTCAGCAGTTTCCAAATACTTCTATGCATTTCTGTCATTGTTTTGGTGCGGTTTATGTGGGTTGATAGGCCCTCACCCTTATACTTAACCAATGGCAGATAAAACTAATCTCCACAGCTTCTAAATCTTCAACACCATGAACCAGGACCTACCCCCAACCTTCAACTGAAGTCTACATACAATATGTATCTTAGTCATCTCCAACTCAGCCCTTCCCAAAAGTTCTCAAATGGTTCATCTTCTCAGAACCACTATAATGACCATTCTGGCTCAAGGATAATCAAATAGTTTTCCAAAAGGAATGATATATAAAAACATACTGATATAATTTTCATCAAAAAATTAAAGCACTTTTATTAGAGTGAAAAGCAATATCATGATAATATTTTGTCATAATTTATTTTCAGAATAAATTTCTGTCACTCTTTATTGATAATATGAATTTCTCAAGGTCAGAAGGGAGTGATTCTCTAGATCCTTACACTGAGGAATTTTTTAGCATTTTTCTAAAAGCAGAACAAAGTAGTGAGACTCAAAGACTCCCTCTCTAAAGACAAGTTCAGACACAGCTGAAAGTCTCTTTCCATTTTGGTGATGAGGACAGCTATGTAGATTCTACTTGGCATTGAAATAAAGTAACTACAGAGAGTCTGCCAAACTGAAGGTCTAATAGTGTCATTTACATGATAACTTAGGGAAACATGAAATTTAAAGCCTATTATCACAGAGAGTATTTCTACAAAACCAAAATTCTAATTTTCATCTAAGGCAGTTTTAGTCATATAAATTTAAAATTAGGAGAACCAAAATAAAATTGTTAATACAAATAATTCTGCAGTGTTCACATTAACATTATTATAAAAAATGCAATATGTCTAATTTTGTTATCTCATTATGAAACACAAATTCATATTCCACAAAAAATATGTAGTTTTTTAATTATAATCTATTTAATAGAACAGAATTTATTAACTCCTAATTATATATTACAGAAGCCACCAAAAAAATCTCTTTACTGTTTATTGTTGAAAAATTTCCCAAAGAAATAAATGAAATTCAGACTGTTTTGAAAGTATATAATTAAGAAATCAGTATTAAAATTTTACTTAAATAAAATGTAGGGCAAAGGCTTGTGTTTATATCCTTTCTCTGCAATACCTGAAACCCTGACTGGAAAACACAGTCTGGTGCATTGCAAAGTGAAAAATTCAAATGAACTTAATTTGCATCATAATAACTTGATGGAAACAGTATTTCAGAAAAAGGTGAGCTTAACTAAAGACTGAGCACAAAACAGAAGGGATAAGCAGGTCACAATTTCTTTTTTAAAAAAAGATATTTAATTATTTATTTGAAGGTCAGAGTTACAGAGAGAGTAGGAGAAACAGAGATCATCTATCTACTGGTTCATGCCCCAAGTGGCTGCAATAGCCAGGGCTGGCCCAGCTTGAATCCAGGAGCCAGGAAACAGGAGCTCCATCCTGGTCTCATAGTGCTTTTCGAGGCTATTAACAGGGAGCTGAATCAGAAGTGGAGCACCAAGGGCACAATATGGGTGTTGCAGGCAAAGGCTTGACCCACTACAACACAATGCCAGCCCTAAAGGTCATCTAAGGATGATATATGTTAACTATGTATAAATAATGTTTTGGAAGAAAACCTCAACATACAGCATTCATTCACATCATCAACAAATATTTATCAAATGACTAGTAGATGCCAGATGCTGAGCTAGATCCACACCAGATCCTGGAGGTGCCACAGTGAGCATTAAAAACTGGACAGGCATTGTTATGCAGCATTTAAGCCAACAATTGGGAAGCCTCTGTCTAGTATCAGAGTCCTTTTCCAGTGTCAGCTACTCAATTTCCCATCCAGCTCTCTGCTAATTCACCTAGGAAGCAGCAGATCCCTGCTACCCATGTGGGAAACCCAGAGGGAGCTGTTGGCTACTTGCTTTGGCCTGGCCAACTCCAGCTGTTGAAGCCATTTGGGGAGTGAACCAACAGAAGGAAGATTCTCTCTCTCTCTCTCTCTCTCTCTCTCTCTCTCTCTCTCTCTCCCTCTGTCTCCCATATGTGCTTGTGTGTTTGTGTTTGTATGTATCATCCCACCTTTCAAATCAATAAGCAAATCTTAAAAAAAAAAAAAGATTAAAGTCTCAAGGAGCTTTTGTTCTATGAGAATATGCACATGTGAATTAATGAATTATAAGTATGTAACCACAAGTTGTGCTAAGTTCTTTGAAGGTACCTGATACTATGAATGTGTAGATCTAGATAATTTATGATGCAAAGACCTCAAGAAAAAGAAAATAATTTCAATAACAAGTTTAAATTCATCAAAATCATCTGAATACATTGTACTAATAATAACTCACTGCTATAGTTGAATGAAAGAATAAAACCCTTAGAAATTTCTAGAATGTAAACATGACACACTATGGTTTGCATATATTATTGTAGAAATGTTGCAAACTTAGACATCTGCTGTTGATCCTAGAGTTGGCCTCTGAAAGGAATTTCCTTTATTGTTAAGTGGTTATTTATTTATTTGAAAAGTTGAGTTAGAGAGAGAGAGGGAGAGACAGAGAGTTCTGGTTCACTCTACTAGATCACTTCCCAAATGCCTGCAACTGTCTGGGCAGGGCCAGATGGAAGACTTGAATATAGGACTCCATCCAGGTCTCCCATGTAAGTGAGAGGGGCATAAGCACTTGGGTCACCCTCTGCTTCTTTTCCTAGGCCATTAGCAGAGAGCTGGAGCAGAAGTGGAGCAGCCAGGACTCAAAACAGTGAGCATACGAGATGTGGGCATTGCAGGTGGCAACTTAACACACTATGCCACAATGCTGGCCCTGAGTTGAATTTCTGTATCTGGACTTGAGCCTTTTAGATATATTTCCATACAAATAAAGAAATGGAAGCTTGATAACAATGATAATGATAATAAAATAGGTTTCATCTTGGTTGGGGACTCTTAAAACATGGAAACATGACCATAAACCTTTGGCTAATTGTCCTAGTTATCTTGGCTGAAGCTTTCACAATTAATTAATTTCCAATGAGTAAGATAAAGTTGGAAGAAATTATGTTTTCTAGAGTATAGCCTTAGTTGTTTTATAATAATAAGCAAGTTAAATTACTCATTTAGTTTGTTAACATGGGCTATAACAATACACTGTATCATAAGGATATCATAAAACCTAAAAATTAATAAACTTTTGGTTATATCAAAAGGATAACTGACTCTCAATTGGGTGCAGGGGCCCTAACACTTGGGCCATTTTCCACGGCTTTCCCAGGCTCATCATCAGGGAGCTGGTTCAGAAGTGGAGTAGCTGGACTCCAACACATATAAATTCCCTTATGAACTTATTTCTAAAATTCAAAGAAACTCAGTGAACACCTTATGTGGTTATATCAATGAATAAACTAAAGTAATGTGTAAGAGATATAGGTAATGAAAGTATTTATTTGGGGCAGCATTGTGGCTCCATAGATTAGGCTGCCTG
Organism: Lepus europaeus; assembly: GCF_033115175.1. Taxonomy (NCBI): domain Eukaryota; kingdom Metazoa; phylum Chordata; class Mammalia; order Lagomorpha; family Leporidae; genus Lepus; species Lepus europaeus. The sequence continues at coordinate 127,674,892 of NC_084828.1, forward strand.
AGACACTGGCATCCTCTATGAACACCAATTTGAGTCCTGGCTGCTCCTCTTCTGATCCAGCTCCCTGCTAGTGCAACTTGGAAAAGCAGTGAAGGTGGCCTGTGTACTTTGGCTCCAGTCACCCACTTGGAAGACCTGGGTGAATTCAGCCTGGCCCAGACTTGATCATTGCAGCCAACTGGGGAATGAAACAAGGACAGAAGATCTCTTTCTGAGTCTCCCTGTCTCTCTCTAACTGCTTTTCAGATTAATAACTCTTTTTTTTAAAGAATGGAAAGTATTTATTTCATAGTTTTCTTAACCAAATCCTTAAAACACCTAGTATTTTACTCCCAACCCTCAAGGCATTGAACAAACATTTTGCTCACAAATAAAAAACCATCTCTACATTAATTATTAAAAAGGCAGGAACAGAAATTCTTACAAAGCTACAAGAAAAATCAAACAAAACCAGCTTCATGAATTTTGAACAGCAGTTACCACCTATGGCTAATGAAGTGCAAGTTATAGCTAGAGTAAAATCCAGCATTCCTCACTAATACTTCAATTTTTTTTAACCATTTAAAGGTTTTGTTCCCACTAGTTACTTTATTATGCTCAGAATCAGGAGGGTTCTGATGTGCATATAGGCAAAAAACTTATATATTTCTTCTCATTTAGGAGATACAAATTCAATCCATAAAAATATGTTATCTCAAAACTTCAAAAAAATAAAAAGGAGAAAGAAAAGAGAAAGGGTGGGTGGGATGGAGAGAATGGACAGAAGCAACATTATATTCTTAGAATTCTCTCTATGAACTACAATGGATCTGTCTTCTTTGTGTTAACATCACATTAACATGAGAATTGTGTTGTAGTAACTATAATGCATTTTTAGTCACCCTGAGAATCTAATGTATTAGTAAATTCCTTAGAAAATAAAATAGTTTAAAATATTATTGTATCCATATGCATTTGCACCAATACAATATTTTTAAAAGGATGAGTTTTTGCAATTGAATCTTGGAATTTTTCAATGCATAAATTCATGAGGATGAGAAAGTTTGTAATGTTTCAATGAAAGTTTAAAACCAATGGAGTAAAGAGTACTAGATATTCAGTAGGCTTAGTAATGCCACAAGACAAAGAACTAGAAACAAATTTACTTTTCCCAGTTCACAAAAAAATCAAAAGAATTGAATTATTGCAATTCTAATGTAGAAATACTGTATCCTGGGTAAAAATATTTGTTTTATATTTACTGATGTAAACTCAAAAAATTAAATCTGAGGATTTTTCCATTAATGACTCACGTATCTTAAAGTTTTTTAAAAAAAAATTATTTGAAAAGCAGAGTGACAGAGAAAGGAGGAAACAGAGAGAGAGAGAGAGAGAACTTCCATTCATTGCTTCATTCTCCAAATGGCAACAATGACCAGGGCTGGACTGGGCTGAAGCCAGGAGCCCAGAACTCCATCCTGATTTCCTAATTGGATGGCAGGAACCCAAGTACTTAGGCCATCTTCTGTTGCTTTCTCAGGCACGTTAGCAGAGAGCTGGATTGGAAGTAGAATTGCCAGGATTTGAACTGGTGCCCACAAAGGCTTTATCCACTACCTAGGTATAAATCTTTATCCTTAGGTATAAATCTGTATTTGGAGAAGCAAAAATCTCTATGAAAGAAATTAAAGACTTTAATTCATGAAAGTATATTCCATGTCCCTAAATTTTGAAGACAGTATTAAGATGTCAATTTTTCCCAACTTGATCTTTAGATTCTATTCAATCACAAACAAAATTTCAACAAACCATTTTGTAAATGCCAAAAAACTGATTTTGGAGTTTATTTAGGAATTCAAAAGTCTTGGACTAGAACACATAGTGAATAAAACTGAAAATTCACACTACCAGATTTTAAGACCTACTATAAAGTAATAATAATAAAACCAGTGTGATATTGGTGAAAGAAACAGATACATGAATAAATTGAGCAGATTTAAGAGTTCAGAGAAAACTCCATAAAGATATAATCAACAATATTTGACAAAGGACCAAGGACAACTGAATGTTGAAAAATAGTCTTTTCAACAGTGGTGCTGGAACAATTTATTGGCCATATGCAAAGAAATGAATTAAACAAAAACCTTATGTCACATGCATTTGAAAAAATAACACAAAATGAATCATGAATCTAAACTTAAAGTGCAAAAGTATAATATTTCTATAAAAAACACAGAGAAAGAAATATGTGTGATCTTGGGATTAATGATGAGGTTCTAGATATATGTAAGCATAATTCATATAAGAAATAAGGGATAAATTGTACTTGATTGAAAGTACACATTTTTGCTCTGCACAAGGCTGTTAAAATGAAAAGACAAGCCACGCAGAGGGAAAATAGGAAAGCATATTTGATAAAGGAACTCATCATAGCAAAAACTCTTGGAGCCTCAGTTTTCTTTATAAAATAGGCAAAATTTCCAAACATCTTATTAAAGGAAAAATACAAGTATGACAAACAAGTATATGAAAAGATTGTCAACATCATACATGCCATTAAGAAACCGCAAACAAATTAGAACAATGAAATACAACTCTATATCTATTAAAATGCTTTAGCTCCCCCACACACACCAAAAAAAATTATAAGCCTGACAATACCAATGACTGGCTTATATACAAAACAGGAGGAACGTGAATTTTCACTTGTTGGAATGGAAAAGGATACAGAAAGTTTTGGGAAGTTTGCCAATTTCTAACACTTTTTGATACTCTGTAGTTGTAGGATATTCTATTTTGTTTATTATCATCTTTTTTTTCTATTATTCTTTCACTTTGCATTTCAGTTTGCAAGTCAATATCATTGGACCTATCACCAAGCTCACTTAAGCTTACCGTGACCATGTCAAATCTATTGAGGAGTCAATAAAAAGCATTCTCTATATCTGTGACCTTGTCTTGCATTTGTTCTTTCCTTTTGATTCTTCAAGTTATCCACTCTCTAATTACATAGCCCGCATATTCTTGCATGTTCTCTATTTTTCCATTGAGATTCCTTACTACATTAGCCATACTGTTCTAAATTTTTTATCTGATAATTTCGATACTTATGTCCTGTTGCTTTCTCTCTTCCAACTGTGTTCCTGCTTGCCTTTTTATATGCCTTGTAATTATTTTTTGAAAGCTGAACATATTGTATCATATTTTTAAAATGGAGGTAAACAGAGCTTTCTTGTGAGGATTTGTGTTAATATGACCAGGAGCTGAGCTGTCTTTAATATTTGCTGTAGCTCTCTATGTCAGAGGCTTTAAATTCCTCTCGTGTTTTTGGAATTTCTTCCCTTTTGGCTGTGGACTTGTTATGCCCTCTCCCAGAGAATCTGTGTCAAGCAGCTCTTTCAACTGCAATCCAATTATTGCCCTGGAGTCCTGTTGGTGTGATGGTAAGGTGGGGGAAGAGGGAGGGTTTCATGATCATTCAATTAAATTTCAGTGTTTTAGCCGAATCTCACAGCTTTAGTTTCACAAATGCTTCTTCAATGATATCATTTTGGACTTCGTTTTTGCCTTCTTTGACTACTTCCTTCCTTTACTGCAAGTTTCCAATCTATTTCTTTGAAGCTCTGACCTTGTTTCACAGAAAACTCTATCCTTACTTGAAGCAGGAAGGCCACTGGAAGCTAAAGTTACTGAAATCATATTCCTCTACCTGGTTAAGTCTCCAGCATAGCTTTTCCTTTGTTGTGGAGAGTGTTCTGGGTAGACATATTCCTCAATGTGTAATCTTCCCTCTTCCTATCAGAGCTAGGGAGCTGTTTCTTAGACATTGACTGTGAGACCCTCATGTAATTTCTGTTGATGAAAAAAAAATGTGCAGTCCCTTTCCATAAAATTGGTTCTCAGGGTCTCCCATTCTCAAGCTAGAACACACTCAGCCTCCAGAGATTCATCAAAATTGCCACTGAAAACTTCCTCTCAGTTTGAATCAAAGGCTTCTGTTCCAAGTAAGCAGATGTCAACCTGAGCAGCTCTGTACTCTCGTTTCCAGATTCAGGGTAGTTATTTGCTCTGCAACCCCAGTTCCCACGAAGGCATAGAAAACCTAAACAGACCCATAACTGACACAGAAATTGAAACAGTAATAAAGGCCCTCCCAACAAAGAAAAGCCCAGGACCAGATGGATTCACTGTTGAATTCTACCAGACATTTAAAGAAGGACTAACTCCAATTTTTCTCAAACTATTCAGAACAATCGAAAAAGAGGGAATCCTCCCAAATTCTTACTATGAAGCCAGCATCACCTAATCCCTAAGCTGGAAAGAGGATGCAGCATTGAAAGAAAATTACAGACTAATAACCCTGATGAACATAGACCAAAAAATCCTCAATAAAATTCTTGCCAATAGAATACAACAACACATCAGAAAGATCTTCCACCCAGACCAAGTGGGATTTATCCCTGGTATGCAGGGATGGTTCAATGTTTGCAAATCAATCAATGTGATACACCACATTAACAGACTGCAGAAGAAAACCATATGATTCTCTCAATAGATGCAGAGAAAGCATTTGATAAAATACAACACCCTTTCATGATGAAAACTCTAAGCAAACGGGGTATGGAAGGAACATTCCTCAATACAATCAAAGCAATTTATGAAAAATTCAAGGCCAGCATCCTATTAAATGGGGAAAAGTTGGAAGCATTTCCACTGAGATCTGGTAACAAACAGGGATGCCCACTCTCACCACTGCTAGTCAATATATATTCAATATAGTTCTGGAAGTTTTAGCTAGAGCTATTAGGCAAGAAAAAGAAATTAAAGGGATACAAATTGGGAAGGAAGAAGTCAAACTATCCCTCTTTGCAGATGATAGGATTCTTTATTTAGGGGATCCAAAGAACTCTACTAAGAGACTATTGGAACTCATAGAAGAGTTTGGCAAAGCAGCAGGATATAAAGTCAATGCACAAAAATCAATAGCCTTTGTATACACAGGCAATGCCACGGCTGAGGAAGAGCTTATAAGATCAATCCCATTCACAATAGCCACAAAAACAATCAAATACCTTGAAATAAACTTAACCAAGGATGTTAAAGATCTCTACGATGAGAATTACAAAATCTTAAAGAAAGAAATAGAAGAGGATACCAAAAAATGGAAAATCTTCCTTGCTCATGGATTGAAAGAATCAATATCATCAAAATGTCCATTCTCCCAAAAGCAATTTATACATTCAATGCAATACCAATCAAAATACCAAAGACATTCTTCTCAGATCTGGAAAAAATGATGTTGAAATTCATATGGAGACACAGGAGACCTCAAATAGCTAAAGCAATCTTGTAAAACAAAAGCAAAGCCAGAGGCATCACAATACCAGATTTCAGGACATACTACAGGGCAGTTATAATCAAAACAGCATGGTACTGGTACAGAAACAGATGGATAGACCAATGGAACAGAATAGAAACACCAGAAATCAATCCAAACATCTACAGCCAACTTATATTTGATCAAGGATCCAAAACCAATCCCTGTAGTAAGGACAGCCTATTCAATAAATGGTGCTGGGAAAATTGGATTTCCATGTGCAGAAGCTTGAAGCAAGACCCATACCTTTCACCTTACACAAAAATTCACTCAACGTGGATTAAAGACTTAAATCTATGACCTGACACCATCAAATTATTAGAGAGCATTGGAGAAACCCTGCAAGATATAGGTACAGTCAAAGACTTCTTGGAAAAGACCCCAGGAGCACAGGCAGTCAAAGACAAAATTAACATTTGGGATTGCATCAAATTGAGAAGTTTCTGTACTACAAAAAAAACAGTGAGGAAAGTGAAGAGGCAACCGACAGAATGGGAAAAAATATTTGAAAACTATGCAACAGATAAAGGGTTAATAACCAGAATCTACAAAGAGATCAAGAAACTCCACAACATCAAAGCAAACAACCCACTTAAGAGATGGGCCAAGGACCTCAATAGACATTTTTCAAAAGAGGAAATTAAAATGGCCAACAGACACATGAAAAAATGTTCAAGATCACCAGCCATTAGGGAAATGCCAATCAAAACCACAATGAGGTTTCACCTCACCCCGGTTAGAATGGCTAACATTCAGAAATCTACCAACAATAGATGATGGAGAGGATGTGGGGAAAAAGGGACACTAGCCCACTGTTGGTGGGAATGCAAACTGGTAAAGCCACTATGGAAGTCAGTCCGGAGATGCCTCAGAAACCTGACTATAACCCTACCATACAACCCAGCCATTCCACTCTTTGGAATTTACCTAAAGGAAATTAAATTGGCAAACAAAAAAGCTGTCTGCACCTTAATGTTTATTGCAGCTCAATTCACATTAGCTAAGACCTGGAATCAACCCAAATGTCCATCAACAGTAGACTGGATAAAGAAACTATGGGACATGTACTCTATAGAATACTATACAGCAGTTCCCTAGATGGTCCAAAGTGATAGATTTTTTTCAGTTTCTCTAGCTTTTCTCTAGTGGGCACAGGACTGTATTTAAAGTCTGCATGTCATTGTGAAATTGAAGGTTTTGTATCTATTTTTTAATGAAGGCATCAATTCTTTCTTATTTATTTATTTATTAGAAAGATTTACAGAGAGGGAGAGAAACAGACAGAGAAGGGGAGAGAGAGAAGTTTTCTATCCCCTGGTTCAGTCCCCCAAAATGGCTGGGGTTGGGCTTTGCCAGAGCCAGGCGCCAGGGGCTTCATCTGGGTCTCCCACCTAGGCACAGGGGCCCAGGCACTTGGGCCATCCTCAACTACTTTTCCAGGCACATTTTGCAGGGAGCTGGATAGGAAGTGGAGCAGTTGGGACTCAAACTTGCTCCCATATTGGATGCTGGCATCACAGGCAGTGGCTTAACAGCTATACCATAATACCAGGCCCTAAATCATCAAGTCTAATTTTGCACAAACTTAAAAGTAAACTGTCAGACTTTTTGTACTATGAAATATATTTTTCTCTGAAAGATTCCTCCAAGATCAAGAAAAAAGGATTATGAGAAAAATTAAGCACTTTGAGTCACTTCTGAACTGTTTTTATTATTCTATATGATTTTTTGAATTCTGTTTCTGCCATTTCTTCAATCTCTTCATTTTCACATTCTAGTATTGAAGTGTTGTTGTGTTCCTTTGGAGGTGTCATGTTGTCATGCTATCTTCCTTAATCTTGTTTCTTGAATTACTGTGTTTATTTTTAGGCATTTATGGAGATACTTTGTTTTCTCCCTGTGATGGCTTTATCTTTGGACTACACCTCTGTAGCTTAGTGGAGTGTCTGCTCTTCCAGTGAATACTGTTGGGTGTGTCCAGGGATCTTTGTTCAGTGCCTCACAGTGAGAGGTTTGTCCATGGTGACACCAAAATTGGGCGTGGTAGATCTTTCTCTCTCTCTGCTCTGTTGGGATATTCTCACACTCACCTCCCCTCAAAGGAGACGAATGCCTGGTCACTAGCTCCAGTGTGTAATAATATTAGTTCATATTGCTACAAGAACCACACAAAGGATCTGTGCAGTCCTTGGTGTGAGCACAGATCCCACAGCAATGTCCCTCACCAGGGAATCAGGGAGCCCTGAGCATGTGGAGCCACCACATAGCTGCCTACAATCCCAGCCATATCCTGTGCTTTCCCATGCAGCCACAGTGTTTTCACAGTCCCTACACACAAGAATCCCACAGTCATGAGCACCCAGCCCCCTGTCAATTCTCCCAGCCAGACTCAAGTGTCTCCGCTGGGACAGGAGCTGGTGCAGCTATTACATATGGCCAAAATGGTGCCCGCCCCAACTTGGCTAGCTACAGGACACCGGTGCTGGGTGGTCAGGGGGAAACATGCCCCTCCCCCCCTTTTTTTCTAGTTCAGCAGGTATGCTGCCTACTGCAGGGCTCCAAGCTGGACTCACGCCAGGCTCTTTTCTCAGCTTTATCACCAATGGCTTGGGCTGCTGCAGTCTAGTCTCATGTCACTCTCCAAAGCTGGTGCTGAGGCTCTCAGCTGCTGGGGTCCTGAGTCGTGCGTGTCCACACCCTCCACTTGGATCCACAGTGTGCTCTAATTGGTGTGGAGTTTCGTCTGCCATTCTCTCCCGAACTGCACTCTCTTCATTTTGGTGTCTCTCCTTAATTCTTTCTCATGTGGTGATTGAATATTCTTTCTATTTCTATTTTTCCAATTCTCTACTTAATTCTGACCTCTAGATATATTTTTCTTTTTAATTTCTTTAATTCATTTATCTTTTATTTATTCTGTAGCTTTGAGTATTTCAAACTACTCTTGTCAGTAATGTGCATTTCAGCTAAATTTTTTGTTCTTTTTTCTGATTTATTTCTTATTTTTATAACAAAAATTTTTGATACTTAATCTTCAGTATCCCTACTTCTGTCTCACCCTACATTTTAATCTTTCTTTGCATTTTTATTTGCCTGAATTTATGTTCCTATCAAATTCTTTGTTCTCTGAGACTTATTTTTATCCATTTTCAACATTGGGTACAACTTAAAAAAAAATTGAATGATTAGTTTTACCTGTTTTCTCATTTGATTGTTGATAAAAATTTTTTTTACTGCTTCCATTTTTTAAAAAATAGTTTTGTTTGTTTAGTTAGTTAAAAAGAATAACAGGCAAAGGGAGATCTTCCACCTGCTGGTTCTCCCCATGTAGATAGAAGGGACTCAAATTCTTGAGCCATTGTTTGCTGCTTCGCAGGGTACGCATTTCCAGGAAGCTGATCAGAAGTGGAGGTGGAGCTCAGTCTCAGGAACTCTGATGTGGGCCTTCCAAGAGGCAGCTTCACCCGCTATCCCACAACACCTGCCCCTGTTGCTGCTTTTTGGTTCTTATCTTTACCCCTGTTCATTATTTTTAATATTCATTATGAGAAGGATTCTGTGTCACTGCTCATCTCAACCCTAATTACTTAGAAAACCACTACTAAGTATTATTTCTGTTTTACTTTGGAGGAAAATGAGTTTCAAACACGTTAAAGTCTTAGGATTACATCTATATGCACATATGTAACATGTACAGTCTGATAAATTTGGTTATACATCCATACCCTGAAAGCTGTCACCAGAATCAAGAACATGAACATGTCCATCATATCCAGAATCACCTCACCTCTGTTTGTAATCTCTCTCTCTCATCCCTCCCCACATCAACTCTCACCTTTGATGTGTTTTTCTCAAGTGGGTTAGTTTGATTTCCTGGAGTTTTATATTAATAGAGTCAAACTATGTGTACTCTTTTGTTTCTGGTCTGGATTTTTTCATATTCTATAATTATTTTAAGATTCATTTATGCTGTACTGTTATCAGCAACTTACTACTCCTTGATAAATAAAAAAATACCTCATGGATATACCACAGTTTGCTTTTCAATGTATTTGATACAGATTGAAGTTATTTAGTGAATAAATTGATACAAATATTTGCATAGAAGTCAAATGACCTATGTACACAGTATATATCTTCATTTACAAAGAGCAACTCAAGAATGTCAGGGGCAAATTGAATTAAGGTACATTTATTTCAGTACAAATTTGTTTTTAAATCCATGTATAGTTTTTTTCATAATTTGTATTTTCCATAAGCAGCAGATGATATCTCAAGTAGCTGGCCCCCTACCAGACACACGTGGGAGACCTGGATTGAGTTCTTGCTCTTGACTTTGGCATAGCCCAGCCTCAGCTATTGTGAGCATTTGGGGAGTAAGTTAGTGGGTAAGAGATCTCTCTCTCTCTCTTTTTCATTCTCTCTCTGTCTCTCTCTTTCTCTCACTCTCTCTCTCTGCATTTCAAATAAATAAAATGAATAATAAATTAATGAAATTCTAAAAATTAAAATAAACAAACTGAATTTCTAACAGTCCCACGAACCAGAAGCCAATCTGAGACAAATGTTTCAGTAAACCCCCAGGTTTAGTATGAAAACTATTTATTTCTTCATTTATATATTTTTATTTGAAAGGCAGAGAGATAGAGAACGACAGGCAGAGAAAGACAGAAAGGAGACCTCCCATCCACCGGTTTATTCTCCAAATGCCTATAACAACTAGGGCTGCACCAGGCCGAAATCAGGAGGTGTAGAGTCAATCCAGATCCCCAATGCGGGTGACAGGGACTCAACTTCTTGAACATCACCTGCTACCTCACAGGGTGTGCATTAACAGGAAGCTGGAATTTAGAATCAGTAATAGACAGAGTGGAGCTGGGAACTGAAAACCCAGCACTCCACCACGTAAGATCCAGGCCTCTCAAGCAACACCTTAAGGACTGTGCCACTATTATTACAGTGATTATTACAGTAATTTTTGAGAGCAAAAGTTAGTTGTTCTTCATTAGCATCATACTGATATATGTACTAATGATTCAAACAAGTAGGCTTTTGGAGGTCATTTGTGTTTACCAAAGATTTACAAAAATATCTAAGAAAATATTGCCTGTTCTTACAGATAAACAATCCAGTATTTTTCATTTTAGTATTTCATTTTCTTTCCCATTCTGCTCCAATTTGTTCCTGCTTTGAAACACAAGTTTAAAGCAGGAGTTAATCATTTTATTTTGATTTGTTTCTTTTTTTAAATATCCCCTGTTTAACTTTCTTGTCTTTGCTGTTTATCTTCTGGTTTAAAGTAAATTTAAACATTCTATAAGCAAAGGGACATCCTTAACATCATTCTAAATCCTTTTGGCTGAAACATATTGGAATTTGTTTTTATCCTCAAATATAATTTTATTCTACTAAACAGAAAATTTGCAATTTAAAGATAATATAGCCACATTATTACTGATCACTGATAGTCTTTTAAAAAAATTATTGTGCAATGCAGCATTCAGCTCTTCCATATGGTTTAGCTTAATTAAATAAAAATTTAAAGGGTTTCACTAACAATGAATAATGATTCTATTTTTGTGGATCTTTTTCTGTTTGTAGCCTGCAATGGCAAAATATTCTAGAAATGTTAAGCAATCATTTATCTTAGTTAATTAATATCAAATAATTATATTGATAGTACTTGAATTTCATATGATCCGCTAAAAGTCTGACAAAATTCTTTCACTTCCAAAATTTAGATGTCCTTTTTTTTTTTTTTTTTTTTACAGGCAGAGTTAGACAGTGAAAGAGAGAGAGACAGAGAGAAAGGTCTTCCTTCCGTTGGTTCACCCCTCAAAAGGCCACTGCGACCGGCACGATGCACCAATCCAAAGCCAGGAGCCAGGTGCTTCTCCTGGTATCCCATGGGGTGCAGGGCCCAAGCACTTGGGCCATCCTCCACTGCCTTCCCGGGCCACAGCAGAGAGCTGGACTGGAAGAGGAGCAACCAGGACAGAATCCGGCGCCCCAAGCGGGACTAGAACCCGGGGTACCTGAGCCGCAGGCAGTGGATTAGCCTAGTGAACCACGGTGCCGGCCTAGATAAAAGTCTTATAGAGGATCTTGGTTTCCTGATATTTTTATAATTTTCCTTTGCCATGATTGGATTACCTTTATAAAACTGCTTTGTCTAAGGAAAAACATCAAAAGTAAGTTGCTATACCTTGCATTTTATCTAAATAATTGTACAAAATGCAATCCCTTTCTATAAATAATAGAGCTGGAAGAAATCTGTAAGTAAGAATTATTAAAATTTTATCCATTGCTAACCTTTGATTTAATCAATAAATACTTTAATGTGTAAAGATCCTCTAGAAAATGATAGTATTAAGACATTCTTTAATTAGGACAAAATGGCTGCTGTATATTTATAATATGGAATTCTGAGTTAAATACCATTCTTAATACTGGGAACAGACTACAAACCATATTCAGTCAGATGCAGGTGGTATCCACATCACCAGGTATGTCAATAGACATATTCTTGGTGTATCTGTTTTCTCTCAGCACAGTGCAGATACAGTTGAATACTGATATCATACATTTAGACTGCTGTTCTGATTGTATTTACCTTTTTCCTACATCACTTAGAACTTTCTTTCCCTGATTGAATTCTTGCTGCTGTGAAACAGCTCTGATGAACACTACGTATTAAATTCATTTACCTGGATTGTGCAAACTTGCAGGTTTAAAAAAAATTTAGGGAAGTTGAAAAAGACATATAAAGTTTTGTTCAGTCTTCTGCCAAGCATGAATAGTGAAGATATCTGCTTACTGGTTTTGTAAACACATTCAGTCAAGATTTAGAACCTCAGTCATTAGCAGGTATCTATGCATTCACAGAACTTCTAACGGTCCCAGGATCACTTTTAAGGGAATTTTATTGGTTTCAGGATAAGTAGAGTCAGCTGAATCTACATGCCTCTTATTTTATTTCTCTCTAAACTTGAAAACAGTAGATCTGAAGAAACTGTGAGGCACAAATTATGCTGTCAACCTACTGTTGCCATGGTTATATACTCCTACTTCATACATTAGCAAGAGCTGATCACTGATTTAAAATTTTTAATTTCTATAATTAAGATTTACTGCATAATATAGAATATAAAGTTAAGTTAACATACTAACATTTCTCCTTTGGAGGAAGTTTTAATCCACTTCAGGATATATATTATCAAGATACTTTCATATATAGGATGGTCTAATTTTATTTGTTTCAACATGCTTAAAATGCCCCAGGTTGCAAATCCATCCATCAGTACTATCACTGTATGTAGAAGACAAGTTCCCATGGATCATACGTGAAGATGTCTATAAGCTTGCATTAAGCCAGTTGTTTTGTAAGTGAATTAACAAATAATTTACATTCCGAATGTCAAAAAATAGAGAATATAAAATTTGTTTCTGTTTACTAGAAAGTGAAATGGGGCCAGGGGACCTTAATCCTCTCACTGAAAGAATACTAGAGACCAAGGCACAGAAGCCTCTGGTAGACTGGATAGGCCTGGGTGTCCAACATCCATTAAATAACTCTATTTACTGATTGGGGTAGAGTTTGAGGATTTGGAAAAGGGATCAAGAAGGAACACGACTGTGAGGCATTAAGTCATGCAAGACCAATGCTAGTAGCACAAAATGTATTTCAGGAAATATTCCTCCAAAAGCAATGACTGTGCATGATCAGTATGGGAACTGAGGCCCTACCTTTTGTACAGTATTCTGCTGAGAATTTAAAAATAGGCCTCTCTACCCTGAACACTGACAGGCTTTGCAAACCTAGACTTGCCATTCTAAGTGCAAGGTAAGAAAAGTGAGAAGCCTAAGAAAGGTGTACTAACTTTCAAAGAGAGTAACAACTTGGGAAAATTAAAACTTAGCATGGGAAAATGATACATCTGAATAAAATATTTCCAATTCTTGGTTGATGAGGCATTCAATAAATATTTGCCATTGAATGATTTCTGTTATATGTGTCCTAAGTCAACAACAATATTACTATATGCATTTCTTTATGGGTTGTTGGAAGTTCTTTTATATATGTTAAATAGCTTTCTATTGTGTCCTCATTAGTTTGAATATTGTGGTTATGGCACTTTGCATCTTAATAAAAGCCTTCTGGAGAATATGGGTTTTTTTTTTTTTTCTTAGCAAGTAATTGACCTGGCTGTATTCAAACTACAAGTCTTGACCTGCCTTCTGTGAGCTGTGGTTCCAATATCAGTTTAATTTTCTAAGTCTTTGCAGAGCTTTTCTCGTTGGCCTCATATGCATATCACCCAGGGGCCAGTCTGGAACTTGGACAGTGGCCTGTACTGTAAATTAGTTCTCAAAGCTTTTGCTATATTTATTCCAGTCAGTTTCATACATATGCTGCAAAGGAGTGAGCTCAACAATTCATATCAGATTTAAAGGATTCCTTTCTTCAGCTCTCTCTTATCTGTGAATTTCTTCACTCTCTACATATCTCAGACCCTTCTTTCCCTGATGCTGGGGACTTCATGGGCTGTCATGGCTCCACTGGAGCTCTGCTGGAAATCCGAAAGTTAAAGCAGCTTTCATGGGCTGTTATAGATAGGCAGGACCTGCTGGGTAATTTGAAATACTCACTGCAAAATAAAAATGTAGAGCCCCTTGTTCAAAAATATTCAGGATTTCAAATATTAAAACCAGTGTGGGGCCATTCCAAGCATGAGACCCTGTGCAGATTAATTGTTTGCACACTGTGAAGCTGGCACTGGTCATAGGTCTAGTGAAAATCAAAGCACAGCCAGGGAAACATCTTGAAGAAGCGTGGGGTCATGTGCATTTGGATATTTGCTACAAATGCTTATAGCTGATGACAATATTCATGCATTCAGTAATTTGCCCATCCTAAATTATGTATATGTACTTTTATAAACACAATAATAGATCCTCATTTTTTGTGGATTCCATATTTGTGAATTTCCTTACTCATTAAAATTTATGCATAGCCCACATGTCAGTATTGCATGAATAGCATTTTTGTTGTCATTCACAAAAATGCATAGAGTGTCAACAAACGTTAGTGACCCTAAATGCACACACACAGCTTTGATAAAGGCTACCATCTACCTTGTTTCAGCTCTCATACTGTCAACAAGGATTCTTTTTGCAGTTGATTAATGCCATATTTTTTTGCATCTTGTTGCTCTCATTGGTTCATTGTTTAATATGTCCCCTAAGCTTACTTCTGAAGTGTTATCTAGTGTCCTTAAGCAAAAGAAGGCTGTGATGTACCTTAAGAAGAAAAAGTGTTCGACAAGATTTGCTTAGTCATGAGTTACAGTGCTGTTGGCTATATGTTCAATGTTAATAATGCAACAATGTATATTTTAAAAGACATATTTAAACAAAAACACACATGAAACAATGTTATGTATTGTTAGGTTGATGAAAATGTTGTGATCAGAGGCTTACAAGACCTAAATTATATTTCCCCTAGACAGAAAGGTTTATTATTTACTAATTCAGCATTCATGGTGAATTTATAGACCAAAACAACAATGAATGGTAAGAAAAATCCATACATGTACAATATAGTTACAGACTTACACATATTTATCTACATTACATTTATTATGCCAGTAAATCCACACAAATCATTAAGATTAAAGAATTCTACTCTGATTTTATATAGAGCTAGTAACTGTTGAGATCAAGGTTTAATTTTTAAAAAAATTTCTTTATTTGAAAGTCAAAGTTACAGATAGAGGGAGAGACAGAGGTAGAAATCTTCCATCTATTGGCTCACTCCCCAGATGGACTTAATGGCCAGAGCTGCATCAGGCTGAAGCCAGGAGCCAGGAGCTTTTTCCATGTCTCCCACGTGGGTAGCAGGGACCCAAGCACTCAGGCCATCTTCTGCTGCCTTTCCCAGCCATTAGCAGAGAGCTGGATCAGCAGAGGAGTAGTTGAGACACAAGCCAGTACCCATAAGAGATACTATCACTTCAGGTAGTGCTTTACCCACCACTCCACAGTGCTGACCCCAAGATTTGAATTCTTACCCCTATAATTTAGGTATGTATGAGATGCACAGTTATTCCACTCATACCTTCAGTCAGGTCCTTGGATCCTCATGGACACATTTCTATAATAGATAATTCTCTATATTGGGCTAATTGGAAGATGGCAATAAGTAAAAACAAAAATGGGCAGGACCATAATGAATACACAGTCCAAGCAGAGGAGTACCATACTCCCATGGTTTTGGAAAACTGCTACCTCATATTTGGGATGAGTGTAAAGATCACTTGCACATTTAATTGAACTGCACTTTGCTACTCAAGAGATCCAAGTTTTGGGGAGAGGTAGTGTTGCAAGTGCCTACTGTCATGCAGCTCAATAGTAGCAAGTGCAACGTACGACTTGTCAGTCATGGGGAAGAAAGGAACACCAGGACACAAGACTGTCTTTCCAATGAGAGATTTTATTGCTTATACACCAGAAGTTTTTTATCACACTACTCATCAGCATGCTCATTGAGGTCAATACACTTTCAGTATCAATATACTTACCAATCTATGCTAATTAGTACACTTATCAATAAACTTAACACCACTACTTAATCATGACTTAACTACTTAACTTAGCTACTTAGCTTAACATAACTACTAGCTTAACTACTTAGCCTAATCACCTAACTTAACATATTAACACACTTATCAATATCACTAATACCACTATTAATAATGTCAATAATATCACTTATCATAACATAGCTAACTTAACACACTTACTGAATTACTTAGTTTAACATAACTACTTAGCATCTCCTTAACTTACATACTATAATACTTAACTATTAGAGTAATACTATTTCCTTAATGACTAGAGGGCTACTGGAATCAACACCATTAATATCAATATCAACAATACTACTTGAACTTATGCATTAATCCATAGATCACAGTACACAGTGTTAAAGTGATTTTGAGGGCTATCCAATTATAATAGTATATGTATATCAAGGTGTCCAGCATTATTTACAGATATCTTGCATAGGGTCAGAGCATAGTTATATTATATTATACATGACTAACATTATTTGTAAAAGCTGCGTTTTCAAGGTTCATATCACAGTCATGAAAAAGAGTGTCAGTGTTCAAGGTCCAGAGCTCCATGTCTCAGCAGAGACGAATCTCGGATCAGTCACTTACAGGCAGGAAGTTGTGGGAAGGCTGTCACTCTGGGCAGTAGGCTCAAAGTTCCCAGGCGAGAAGTTGGAGAGGTCCCCTGCTGAGAGGCCTGGTCCGGCTTTGTGGTCAGGTCTGGCAGCAGGCTGATAAGGACTCCAGGCAAGGCGGTGAGGAAGCATCTCGGCTGGAGTTTTGCTCCCGTAGTCCCCTTGTGTTGCTTAGCAAGGGGCCTAACAAGCTGGCGCTTCAGCTCCAAGTGAGAGGAGATCCAGAGGTTCCCTCGCTCGGGGCCACACACACACACACACACACTCACACACAGACAGTAGGGTTACAGCTCAGGGACAGCTTTGCAGGTCGGCTTGTGCCGCTACCTGCTCCATGCAGAGTAGTGGGCTGCTCCTTCATCTCCGGGTGTGTGGAGATCCAGAGGTTCACACACACTGGGCCATGATCCCCAAGAGGATGGAGAGTGGTGCAAGGGCTCCCTTTTTATCCTCATTTTCGGCAGTTCTCCAGCTTGCCATCCTCCAACTTGTCCAATCAATGCCGGTTCCTCCTTGCCTATAGTTGAACAATCAATACTGTTCCCATCTTACTTATGTTTGAATGGTCAAGTCAGTGTGGGTAGGAGGGTATTGTCCATAGCACACTGTTATGGGACTGACCAGAGATATCTGCTTGGCGTGATTAGGAGCGTTTCCCTAACAGCCGTAGGCATTGCCTCAGCTCCTGACTTATAACTCCACTTTACTTTTATTTTTGTGGCTAGTGGTAACTTCTTAACTCAATGTTTTACTGTGTTTCCACAGTTCATCTCCTTTTCAGGTAAGTGGTGATCCGTGACTCTTTTTAGATTCCTGTGGGATTCTCCACAGGTAGATCAGTGCCCATTCTCTAAAGGAGGATCCGAATTATGGTTTCAACAAACTCCTTTCGAACCATGATATGATCCATGTTAGAGGTTTAAAAAACAGGGTCTTCCTGTATCTGCCACAATAAAGCATATGACAAAAAGGAATGGAGCCTCTATTCAAAATTGTTGGAGTTTTACACAAATGATAAGAACTCATAATAGAAATCTGACCAGGAAGTAAGGTTTGGACTGAAGACAGGGGGTTGCTGAATACGTACAACATGCAACTGCTCCGGGCACTCTGTGTGCCAATTCCAAACTCCACCTACTGGTCAGAGTAAATACTTGCAGGCGCTCACATCGAAAGTCTTGGTTAGGATTGGAAAAGAAAATGCACAGCAGGCCTGAGCTTGTATGATCAAAGCCTTTGGTATTCAAAGATAGAAACAATAAAAATAAAAATTCCCCCTTGCATCGCTGTTTTACGTAAAACACCCCTGTTTTACGAGATATGTTACAAGCAACATTCCTAATTAAAGATATTGAGTACATTTAGGGAAAAATACATCACATTTTAAATGATTAATCCAACAGTAGATTTCATTACTAATGCCCCTAGCATTGCTTTATTGCCCACATCATTCTAAACACTTACAGAACAGACCTAGGAGTTCCTCGAAAGTGCCAAAAAGATGTAAGAATACTTTTCAAATGAAAAATATAGTGTAATGCAAACAATTCTCCTCTCCTGTCCTCCGCAAAGAGTAGAATCTAATAGATCTAATGAAGTAACCATCTTTATCCCTAACAGAGGTTGCTGGAGTCGCACTGGAGCAAAGAACCAAGGACCACATACAACCTTTAATTTAAGGCTACTCATTTGCATGTTCATTGGCCTGCCATTTCAGAACCACCTGTATCATTGTAAGTTTTCATACACAAAAGTAAAATTAATAAGCCTGTAGTAACCTTTATGTTTGGGGTTGTTCAAAATGTACATCCGAGACAGATTTCAATGTGCACAATCTTAGCTGTCAACAGAACACAGATGGCCTTAGGAATAGAAACCGATCCAGATTGGTAGGACCAGAGCAATCCGTGGGAAGTTTGGGCAGAAGATCTGATACATAAGACAGAAAGGATTATTGAATGCTTCATGATAGATGTGTTTGTTCCCTTGCTTGTGAGTCTTTGAATGAAGACATTTTGATCTCCAACACTAAACTGAAAAAAAAAAACATAATTTAATCTAGTTTTGAAAGAAGAGCCCTGCTATACAAACACTGACTCACAATGTTTATGAATATATCACCTGAAATATCAAAAAGGCTTCCGTTTTTCATTGCATCACCTATCTTGTATATTTGATATATCCATTTAATTGAATAATTCTTAATCTAGTGAAAAATGTATGGACCAGCTGGATTAAATGTAGTGTTACATTTGGAATATCACGTATCCAAAGAGAGACACAAAACAGACCATTAACCCCGTTTTCTTTGGTTTTTTTTCTGCTCCACCTCCACCCTTAGTCCTATTTCTTTAGTTTTCTCTTCTTTCTGTTGCTATTCTTTCTTATTACTCATTTTCTTATGCTTGGTCCACTGGTTTTACTTTTCTTTTTATATCAGCCATAAAGTTCATCTTGAGCTAATTGGTGAAATTACTAACTGGCCATTAGTTTGAAATACAAATGGACAACAGTTAGATTACATAGAAAATGAAGCTCTAACTCATAATCTGCCAGAACCAGTCCTGGAAATCAAATCACAACCTCCATGACAATCAGCCCAAATGGTCAGGATCCATTCAATAATGAACAATTCCCCTAATTTTTACCACGTACTCCCTACTTCCAAAATAGAACCAACTGGAAAAGTTAAATAGGACCTTCTAACCCATCTGATAGGATGCCCCACTTTTAGTAAACCGGCTTCTAGTCTCCCTTGCCAACAACCAGGACATGCATGAAACCTTCCCTTTCTCCCACTATCAATCTTTCCCACTCTTCTGCCTTCCTTGAGTCTCAGCCAAACACAAATAACGGTAGTTGACTTCCCTCCTATATAAGTTCTGAATAAATATCCTCTGCTTGTTCTCATTTGGATTCACTTCATTTCTTTCCACAGTCCTTACATTCCATCAACTTGCCAATAATGGAAAAATTTTAAATACTGTGGCCTTGACTTTCCTTGAACCATCAACTCTTCCTGGCTTCTGCCTTCAATTTCATACTTTAACCTGATACAAGCTACCATTTAAGAGGCTTTAAGAGAACCTTATTTTTAACTACATATATTCTGACTGCAGTGATGAAATATTATTTAAATTGGATTTGTATCAGCTATAGCTGCGAACCTGGATAATGAAATCACAAATTTGTCTCTATAAGTGAAAAAAAGTATATCTAGCAACCCATGTTATAGCTACATGAACATACTCTATAAAGTCTTTTGATCATATGCCAAATAGAAATATAAAAAACATAATGGATTTTTGTCTAAACAGTATGTAAGTTCTTGAAGCTTTCTGGTAAGTATAATGCTTTTCATTCTGTTCACGTTTTGTCGAAATAAAGTATAAAAGAAAATAACCTTGTATATGCATATTAGAACTTCCAACAGGTAAGGGTTTCCATGGATACTTTTATGCAGCTGAAGAGCTGGTGTGTTGAAAAAGCATTTGTTTCTAATTCTAAGAGATTCTGTTCTGATAAATAATTCCTGCCCATCATTTCATATTTCTTGACTTTCTAAAGGAAAATAAAATATTATATACCATATGTGTTATCTTATAAGTTTTTAGATAATTCTATCTGAATAATCTTTTGAATCATCTGGCCTATTCTAGTAATGCCTTTGAATTTGTAAAATTTTGAAAAAAAACTCTATAAAGATTTTGTAAGAAAATTTTAATGAGTTTAAAGTACTGCTTTCTAACCTTGCATGATGCATTTTTCTTTTTCTTTCTTTCTCCTCTCTCTCTCTTTTTTTTTTTTTTTTGGTCATCATTTAGACAGTTCAAATTAACTGATATCAATAGTACAATAAGAGTTTATTTTAAATTAATGTTGAAACAATTTTTATCTTCAATTTTATGTTGATATTCATAAGCATTCTCAAGAATTTTTGTAACCGATTCCTAGACATAACACCCAAATCAAACTTTTGCTTGATTTCTCTACCTTTCTCAGAAATGTCAAGAAAGATGTAAGTCCTCTTATTGTGGTTAAGTTTTAAGCCATTTAGTTTTACAAAGAGCTGGATGAGATTCTGTGACATTTTAATGAGTGAATTCATTTTAAACAACATGTTTTTAATCTGGTACTTTTTTACACTAACATGTGCCTAAACAATTATAAGTTGTGGGCATGGCCCATAGCACTTTCTTTAAACAAATAATTTGAAGAATTATTCAGTCTTATCCTGATTTAATAGTTAATTCTCAACTATTTTCTATTTTTACTAGTTAACTTGGACTTTGCATAGTACCAACGTGTAAATCATGGTCAGAGTGGTTAGTAAAATATACATGCACATTGCATCTATACTATATATAGCAGCATATATACAAATTCTATATTTTGTTAAATTTTATTTTATATAATGGCATATATACCATATATATAGCAATTATATAAAATATATAGCAATAATATTTATAGAAATAGAATATCACTTAACCTCCAAACTTCTCAATAAAATTTTTGTGACAAAATCAAAGCTTTCATGTTTCATATTTTCACTCTAGTGGTATAATGGCTTTTCCACCGAGCTCAGTATTGCTGTGGTATGTTACACTACTATAAGATAAATGGCTGTCAAATTATATGAGATGATGTGGAGAAATGTAAGCTATATTTAGTCTTTTTTTTAAAAAAAAAAGATTTATTTACTTATTTGAAAGTCAGAGTTACACAGAGAGGAGAGACAGAGAGAGAGAGAAAAAAGGAGAGAGGTCTTCTTTCCACTGGTTCACTCCCCAGTTGGCCACAACAGCCGGAGCTTCACTGATCTGAAGCCAGGAGGCAGGAGCTTCTTCTGGGTATCCTACATGGGTGCAGGGGCCCAAGAACTTGGGCCATCTTCTACTGCTTTCTCAGGCCATAGCAGAGAGCTGGATCAGAAGTGGAGCAGCTGGATCAGAAGTGGATCAGCCGGGTCTCAAACCAGCACCCATATGGGATGCCAGTGCTTCAGACCAGGGCATTAACCCACTGCACCACAGCGCTGGCCCTGCTATATTTAGTCTTAACATTGGTGTTTGGCCTTGGCATAAACAAGATGCCATATTAATAATTACCCAGGATACTGTTTTAAATATTTATTTACTTATTATTTTAGTTGAAAGGCAAAGAGAGATCTTTTCTCCATGGGTTCACTCCCCAAATATCTGCAACAGCCAGGACTGGGCCAGACCAAATCCAGGAACTTAATTCAGGTTTCCCACATTGGTAGCGGGGATCCAACTACTTGAACCATCATCTGATGTTTCCCAAGGTACACATGATCCAGAAGCTGAAATTGGGAGCAGATCCAGGATTCAAACCCAGATATTCCAATATGGGATGCAGGTGTCCCAAGGGACATCTTAACCTTTGTGCCAAATGCCCAACCCAACGATATTGTTTTTAGAAGATGATTCCTTGAAATGTAATTCGTTGTATTGTGTATCTGCTAGGAATTGACCTCTTTTCAAAAGTTACTTTAAATAATTGTTATTTTTTGTGTTCTTATAGCGCTTTATTTACTCAGAATCAAATTATGTAAACTACTGGTCTGAGGTATTATAAAGTTACTTTTGATAATGATTTATTTTAGTAATATAAATATCTTATTTTTTTTATCTTCTTCCTCTTCCACAACAGAGAATACTGATGTTTTTACAAAGGTTTTCATGGACCATCTTCTTGTCCATATTACTCAACTTTAACAATTTATTCATTTTAATTACTTTATCCACAATCTGTTCACATCAAAATCTGTATCTCCCACCTGAATTACAATCCACTGTTACCTACCATACTTCCCTTACCCCTCAGGGTCTGATATACTTATATCAATGTCTGATATAAGTATCTAACTACTTACCGAGTATGTCTCATTTGTAAACTCAACAACTTCTCTCAAAATCTCTTTCTTCTGTAAGACATGGGCCCGGGTATGATGAAGTGTGATGAGTAAGATCACTACTCACTTATCCTAAGAGTGCTGGCTTTCAAGGCCCAATATCCACAAATTTTCCCATTCCTTTCAGTTTCATTAAGCCTCCCTTCATCCCAACATTCACCATCTTTCTCCTGTTTCATATGAATAGCTCGTGATGCATTTCCTGGTCTTCAGGACTGCCTCCAGGAATTCATTCAGAGCAGACAGGATAATTTTTCTATAGTATAAGCTAATCAGGTTAGTTGTTTCCTTAAAATCTTTCATTTTCCCCAACAAAACAAAGATGAAAACTCCTTAAAATCTTATGTGGGGTCTTTTATGTTGTGGTCACAGTGATACTATCTTTTGAAATTTAATCTCCAGATAGTTTCTTCCACATACAAGATGCTTTTTCTGGCCAACTGTTCTCAATTATGCCTTACTCTTTCATGCCTCCAGTCCTTAGCATATTTTATGAGTTTGTCTGGAAAAGTTTCCCAACAAATTCACCCCTCACCCCAGTGCCTATTAGCCATCCATCAGGCTCCTCTTACTTCCTAAGAGACAATGTTTGCATCACTGCTTCTATGAGGAACATACAATGTGCTGCATTTACTCTCACGTCCCAACAGAGTAAGAAATTCTTTATTCTGCACTTTAGTAACCCGCAATGCATTCATCTAGTACATCCTCTGTCATGTTCAATTACAAGTATCTTTTTTTCATATGTCAATTTTTCCACTCAATACTTGGACCACTTTAAGGAGAGAACACTAGAACTGAGGTCATGAAACATGAGTTTGAGAGTAAGTTTTGCCAATTTCTCATTGTGTAACCTCAAAGCTGCCAGTTTTTAATACACAAAATGTGGAATCTGGACCAGATGACAACTAAAATCCCTCCAAACTCTAATGTTCCATAATTCCGTGGCTTACAAATATTATCCATACTATGTATGTGTAATAGTAGTTTAAAAAAAATTCAACAACTTTCCCCTCACTATGTGCTGAGAACTATGCTAGACTTTGGAAGTAAATTCAGGTTTGACTTCCTGGTTTATAAGAATTTGGCCTACTTAGAGCTACTTTTATAGATTCAAGCAAACAGAATAGTAAAATGTATGAGAAAAATATTCCATAAACCACAAGAATTGTGTTTTTAACAACCGAGAATTAAATTGTTTCATATGTTGTGAGTCAAAAAGTCAAGCTGTTTGTTCAAGTGCTTTATTCAGCTGTGAAAATAAGTGTTTGCAGAAATCCATGGGTTTGGATAAGACAAGTTTTGGTTATATAGTTGTGATTTATTTCTCATGACAAGATGACCAAAGAAATCAAATTAATTACCTTAAGCTATACATGAAAGCATCTCTCTTCGGAGCATTATGAAGTCCCAAGCATTTGTGTTTGTATGTGTGTGCACATGTGCACACATATAGTTGGGTTCTTGCTGTTCCAATCCGTGTAATTTGCTTGATGCTTTGCCTTACAAATAATAAATTTATTTAATAAACATTTTTTATTCCTACTTTATATAAAATACCGTGCATTGTGAATCCAAAGACCACAGAGTGTTTTGGTATGTATGCATATAATCATGGGTTCTTGATATTCCAGTCTATGTAATCTTCCTCTTCCACAACAGAGAATACTGATGTTTTTACAAAGGTTTTCATGGACCATCTTCTTGTCCATATTACTCAACTTTAACAATTTATTCATTTTAATTACTTTATCCATAATCTGTTCACATCAAAATCTGTATCTCCCACCTGAATTACAATCCACTGTTACCTACCATACTTCCCTTACCCCTCAGGGTCTGATATACTTATATCACGGTTGTTGACACTGTGAATCCTAAGGTCACACAGGGCTCTGAAATCCAGTCTAATTACAAAGCAATTCAGGTCTTCAACAAATTAGTCCATGAAAGATTTCTTCCCTTCCCAGCACCAGGGAAAGCACTAATATTATTAAGAGCACTAAAATTCAACAAATCACATTTGCAATGTGCCAAGTAATTTAAGCTAATACTAACTCAATATTTACTAATAATAGTTTGATCATCAAGTCTTCCCTGAAGATTTCTTTGGGATTTTTAAAAATTTCAGTTGAGTTTTAAAACTTGTCTGTAGTATATCTGCAGTAGAGCAATCATCACATGGATAAGCATTAATATTTTCCTTTTTTACAAAAAAGGAAATTGAGAGAGACATGGTAAATAAATTCTGTAAGTTTACACAACCTGAAGTGGTGCCAATGGAATGTAAGCCCAGTGCATCTAACTACAAAGTTGGTGCTTCTACTATCACTTTGAAGTTTATATTGAGAAAATAAGAACAAACAAATCACAAAAGGACAGTTTTTAGAGAGCAAGAGATAGAGTTTGAGTCTATAGGGACAAAAGATTTGTCTTAAAGATGTGGAGATTTATGGGCCAATTAGATGCAGGCAGTTGAGCCTCCGGTCTTTTTAGTACCAGCTAATGAACCTCCTCCTCTTCTGAGCCAGCACCTGGCACTTGGAGCTCCAGGCATCTGAAATCTTAAAACCGGATCAATCTCTGCTGGGATTCAACACAGGCTAGTAATGGCTTCTCTACTTGCAGGGCTTAGAAAGCACTGGTAATGACCAATGGTTAGTTATCCTGAGGGAGAAAGAAATCTCATAGAGAAAGCAGGAGAAATGTACATGAAATTAAATGATAATGGGGTATTAAATACTCATGCAGCTACAAGTTAATGAATTCCACCACAGACATTAGGGAATGCATCCTTTCACTATCCAAAGAGAAAGAAATGCCTTTGTGTTGTACAATCCAGAAGGAAGTGGAGCCCTGGACTCAGTTTGGAAGGTTCCCTGGATTTCACTCACTGGGGGGCACAATGGGGACATTCTTGGTGAAGTAAATAAGGGAGCTAAAGTATGGCATCAGAAATGTGCTTTGCATTCTTAAAGCAGGACTCAGGAATATCACTTTTGGAAAAATATTTTGGGTTAGAAGATTACAGTATTTTCAGGAATGTCTTGAGACTAGAAATAAAGTTTTTAATGAAGACATAGAGCTCTCAACTATTCCTACCTTGGAGAGTCAATTAAAACAAATTCTGAATATCCAGGCTTTAAAACAGAAGCCCATTCACATGGATGCAGTTTTTAGAACAGAGAACAAACACATGGTAGCCCAACTATCCTCCTCTCCTGTATCATACAGTTAGAGGATTCCTGCTTTTTGCCCTCTTGGTATGCAAACTGTTACCTGCTTATAAGCTGACTCACTTTTAGAAATACTTCAACCACCTGATTAATTTACATCTCAGTTTACTAAAGAAGGCATGGAAATGAAATAGTTGTTTCCTATAGTTTTTTTTTTTTTAAGATTTGTTTTATTTATTTGAATGACAGTTACAGAGAGAGAGAGAGAGAGAGAGAGTCTTCCACTCACTGGTTCACTCCCGAAATGGCCGAGATGGCCAGTCCTGAGCTAATTCAAAGCCAGGAGCCAAGCGCTTCTTCTGGGTCTCCTACATGGGTGTAGGGGCCTAAGGAGTTGGGTCACCTTCTGCTGCTTTCCCAGGCTATAGCAGAGAGCAGGATAGGAAGAAGAGCAGCCCGGACCCAAACCGGTGCCCATATGAGATGCAGGCACTTCAGGCTGGGGCTTTAACCTGCTGCACCACAGCACAGGCCCCTCCTATAGTTTTACATAACAGGAAAAAAAAACAAGTTAATATGTCTGCTTCTACTAAAAATGTATTTTTAATGAGTATTTTGTGAATTGAAACAAATTCAAACAATGTAAGAAAACATACACAGAAAAAGATTTTAAAAATTATGAATTCTACTACCAAGAAACTGCTATTACAAATAGCTTGTACTTGCACATGCTATCATCTTTGTTACACTGATTTTTTGTTTCTCTATAATTTGTAGCAAGATTATGAAATTGTCACATCATTGTTTTTCTTTTTTTCATGCATGGAGGGTCATGTCTAGATCTTCCATATTGCTGATCATATATGGCAATGATTTCATTTTTCCTTCAGTGTTCTCATTAATATTTCTCTCTCTCCCTCCTCTCTCTCTCTCTCCCTCTCCCTCTCCCTCTCCCTCTCCCTTTCCCTCTCCCTCTTTCTCTCCCTCTCTCTGAAGCGCAGCATAAATATGTCACTTTGTTCATTTCTCCATTCAATTAACTCTCCCAGGGCAAGGAAACTGAAGGAAGAAGGGATAAGTTAACAGAACATCTGGATCCTGATATTTCTTTTGAGATTTGGTTTAGTGTCATAGATCAGAATTTTCTAAGTTTAGTTGGGGATACATCCATTCCTATGCAAGATAAGGAATGGGATAGGGAGTGTACCATTCTGTTTTGGGCCATTTTGAAAATTAAAGAAGTAGGAGCTTAGTTTTTGAGAACATCAACCTTATTTTTCATTTTCCTAATTTAACCTTCCATAAGCAATTTCCATCAAGGAAATCTTGCTATCAACAATTTTAGCTGTAAAATAAAATACTTTATTCAATTTTCCATGAACTTTCTGAAATATCCTGGTATAATGAAAAACTCACAACCTAATGTTAAGGGAAACATGCTATACAACTGTGTATATAGTATGATTTCATTATGTAAAATATCTAGAGATTAGGCTTCTTTGAAAACTAAGGAATTATAACCAATTTTTTGTTAATTAATTAATTAATTTTTAGGGAATACAAGTTTCACAAATACAACTTTAGGAACTTAGTTATTCTTCCCAACATACCCACCCTCCCATCCATACTCCTACCCTTTCTCCTCCCTCTCCCCTTACCAGTCCCATTCTCCATTAAGATTCATTTTCAATTAACTTTGTACACAAAAGACCAACTCTATATTAAGTAAAGATTTCAACAATTTGCACACACACCAAAAAACTGTTTGAGAACTAGTTTTACAGTTAACTCTCATATACAATTCATTGAAGACAGAGGTCCTGCATGGGCAGTTAGTGCACAGTGACTCTTGATGTTAATTTTTTTTTTAATTTTTTGACAGGCAGAGTGGACAGTGAGAGAGAGAGACAAAGAGGAAGGTCTTCCTTTTCCGTTGGTTCACCCCCCCAATGGCCGCTGCGGCTGGCGCACTGTGCAGATCCGAAGCCCGAGAGCCAGATGCTTCTCCTGGTCTCCCATGCAGGTGCAGGACCCAAGGACTTGGGCCATCCTCCACTGCACTCCCAGGCCAGAACAGAGAGCTGATCAGGAAGAGGAGTGACCGAGACAGAATCTGGCGCCCTGACTAGGCCTAGATCCTGGTGTGCTGGCGCTGCAGGCGGAGGATTAGTCTAGTGAGCCGCGGTGCTGGCTCTGATGTTAATTTAACAAGCAACACTTATGTATGATGTCAGTGACCACTCGAGTCTCTTGACATGAGCTGCCTAGGCTGTGGAAACCTTTTGAATCCACAATTTCCATCAGTATTTAGACAAAGCCATAAGCAAAGTGGACGCTCTCTCCTCCCTTTAGAGAAAAGTACATCCTTCTTTGATGGCCGCTTCTTTCCACTTGGGTCTCACTCACAGAGATCCTTCATTTAGAACAATTCTGTCAGTTCCCTCTTCACTTTCTTGAGTGTTTTCTTGCAGTACAGAAACTTCTCAATTTGATGTAGTCCCATTTGTTGATTTTGGCTTTGACTGCCTGTGCCTCTGAGGTCTTTTTCAAGAAAACTCTGTGCCTGTGTCAATGTCTTGCAGGGTTTCCCTAATGTTCTCCAATAATTTGATGGTGTCAGGTCATAGATTTAAATCTTTAATCTATGTTGAGTGGATTTTTGTGTAAGGTGTTAAGATAGGAATCCAGCTTCATACTTCTGCATGTAGAAATCCAGTTTTTCCAGCACCCTTTGTTGAAGACTGCCCTTGCTCCAGGGATTGGTTTTAGCTCCTTGGTCAAATATAAGTTGGTTGTAGATGCTTGGATTGATTTCTCGTGTTTCTATTCTGTACCATTGGACTGCCCAACTGTTTTTGTACCAGTACCAGGCTGTTTTCATTAAAACTACCTTGTAATATGTCTTGAAGTCTGGTGTTGTGATGCCTCTGGATTTGTTTTTTATTATATATCCGGGGCCTCCTGTGCATCCATATGAATTTCAGCATCATTTTTTTCTATATTTGAGAAGAATGTCTTTGGTATTTTGATTGATATTGCATTGAATTTGTAAATTGCTTTTAGAAGAATTAACATTTTGATGGTACTGATTCTTCGAATCCATGAACATGGAAGATCTTGATTGCTGGGCATGGACTACAGCTGGTGCAGCTGTTACGTATGTCCAAAATGATGCCTGTTCTATTGGCTTGTTACAGGATGCCAGTGTAAGGTGATTGGGGAGAGAGGAAAGTATCCCTCCTTTTTTTTTTTTCTCCTCTAGGTTGGCAGGCACACTATCCCCCATGGGGCTCCAGGCTGGGTTCCCTCTAGGCTCTTTCTACAGCTCTATTGACAGTGGCTTGGGCTGCTGCATATAGCAACATTTTAGCGAAGTTAATTTCTTGATTGTGGACTCTGGAGTAACTTTGGCATATGACATTGTTATGTTTAATGAGCACACATTTCTGTTAAAAGAAGAAAAATGTACTTTCTGCCAATTTACAAAGTGAAGAGTCAATAAAAGGAATATTTTTATCATGAGTGTTAATGAAAAAACTGGGAAAAAGATCAATAAGGACTTTCAATGCAAAAACTACAGACATTTTGCCATAAGGCCACGGCTATGGAAAGATCAAAGAATGCAGCTTTTAAAGTCCTAGCCATCCTTCTACATGAAAGGAAATATTGATTTTCTTATGTCTAGAATGAAAAATCAAGGTTTAATTAAGCAGCAGTTGAAAATGATTAGTGCTGGTGAACGAAATTTAGATTAAGTCTAAATTTTTGGTTTAGTGAAAGTTCAGAGATCATCCAATCCAACAATTAGAGAAGTTCAGGAACCCCTTCTTCAATGTATTTGATAAACTGTCATCCTATTTCTGTTTGAATAGTTCCAGTTGACACGTAACTCACCACTTTTAGAGTCAGTCTGTGCTATTGCTGCACAATTCTAGGTATTAAAAAGTTCTCTCTTATGTGGGATTGAAATTGGAGTCCTTGTGATTTCCAGTCATCTATCCAATATGCTTGAATAGATAAATGAATACATCTTGAATAGGTGGGAAGGAATTTTTAATCAGTAAATACATTAATACTTTTACACAGTAGGAGAGAATATTTGAGAAATTTATATTTTGGAAGTCAACTGCCTTTTCTAGACAACAGGATTTCTAATATTTGGTGATTTGTCTCTTTTTAATTCTCTCATCTCCAGCATCATTACTTTCATTTCCAGGAGACAATCCTTAGTATGACAACTTTTCCACACTCCTAACAACTCAAGGAATCTTTTAGAAGCTATTATAAATGGCTCTCCTGATGGACCCCAAGTTTGGGATTCCAATGTGCTCGGGTGGTCGCCCAAAGACTCAAACTCCAGACCGGTAGATGCAAAAGCAAGAGGATTTTTATTAGGCATTTGCGCAAACGGGCTCCCTGTCACCAGAGGCGAAGAGAAGCCCCGAGCAGCAGTTACAAGCATCTTTTAAAGGGAAAAACCACAGGATTAACATATTTCGCGGGGTTTGGCTTGATTGGCTAGTTTAAAGGTTACCATGGGTACTCACTGGGTCCTTTTAGATGGGGAGTGGCTGCCCCGGGCGGGGTAAGGGGGCTATTTTCTCAGAATACCCGCGGAATGTTCTGCCCGTTAATCTCGGTGGAACATCTGGGAAGGGCGTCTGTGAAACCTGCCTGAGATCGGGCCCTGTTTCTTGTTCTCAGGCCCAGTTCCTTGTTTTTAGTTTGGCAACATTCTTACCCCCAAGTGTTCGCAAGCAAAGCTGATGTGTACAGAAGCAAGAGATCTGCAATTAGCTCTTAGCCACACTCGCCATAAAGCACACCAAACACCAGAGTAAGGGTCCCTCGGGTTTCTCGGGTTTTTCACTCCCAACCAATTGGTTAATTTGGTAAACTATATGAGTTAAAATATTTTTTTGTTTGTTAAAAATTGGTTAACTATATGAGGATAACTCAAATGTTCTTTTTTTTTTTTTTTTTTTTTTTTGACAGAGTTAGACAGAGAGGGAGACAGAGAGAAAGGTCTTCCTTCCACTGGTTCACCAACCAAATGGCCACCATGGCCGCAGCTATGCCGATGTGAAGCCAGGAGCCAGGTGCTTCCTCCTGATCTCCCATGCTGGTGCAGGGGCCCAAACATTTGAGCCATCCTCCACTGCCCTCCCAGGCCACAGCAGAGAGCTGGACTGGAAAAGGAGCAATTGGAACTAAAACCCAGCGCCCATATGGGATGCCGGCACTGCAGGCAGAAGATTAACCAAGCGAGCACAGCACCAGCCCCCAAATTTTCTTATAAAATTGAATTAAAGTATATGGTTTTTTTGGTGCAAAAAAATTGAATTCCTTGCATATGAGAGATCTTCAGAAAGTTCATGGAAATTGAATAATATAAAAATCTATTTGTGGATTTCAAAAACTTTACACCAAAATAGTTACACTTAATTCTATTTTTTTCACAAACCATTTGAAGTAGGCTTGTCATCCACTATTCCCTTTTCTATACTGTTCTGAGTTAAAGCTGTTAAAAGAGAACTCATTTAAGATTGAATAGGGATGAAGAAATGCACACCAACCCACTCTGAGGGTATTCGTTGGCAAATGTGGCAATGCCTTTCCATATCTTTCAGGTAGTCCTCACTGCTCTGCACCAATTCCAGATCAAGAGTGCCCCAAATCTACCACCAAGTACCTGTGGAAAGAAACAATGAGACAATAACAACAACAAAAAATGATCAATTATGCCTCATAGAGACAACATGACCCCCCCCCCAATGTAATTTTAAATTCTCTAGTAGGCATACAAAAAAGATTTTAAAAAATAAAGAAGAAACAGATAATATCAATTTTAATAATACATTCTGGATAATCTATTTTATCTAAAATTTTATCATTTCAACACATAAATAATATAAAAGTATTTAAAGAAACAACAAGGATTTCTCCCTCTCTGTGTCTGTAACTCTATCTCTCAAATAAACAAATAAAATCTTTAAAAGAAAAAAGAAGCATCAAGAAGGCCAATGTGAAACATATTGATCAAGGGGGAAGGTAGAAGGGGTGAGGTAAAAATGGAACAAAGAGCTAGATAATGCAGGACACTGCAGACCACACTCATGGTTTGGGATGCTTTTCTTTTCTGAGTGTGATAAGTCTTTTGAACAGAAGAATTGCATGACTTGACTTATGTTCTAAAATAGCTGTGGCTACTCAGTGATTAATGGCATGTAGGAGAGCAAATGTATAGGTGGACAGCAGTTAGCAGGCTATTATAATGACATGTGTGGGAGATGATGGGCTTTGGCCTAGTGCTGTGGTATGAAAGTAGTAAGATATGTAAAATGAGAGGTATACCTTTAAGGTAGAACTGACAAAATCTTCCCACGGTTAACTGTACAGAGTGAGGCAAAGAAAAAGGATTGGAATGGTGTCTATCTTTTTGAATTTGGCTCTCGGGAAAGAGTGCCATTTATTATTAGAAAGGAAACTCAGAGCAAGTTAGTTTTTTTTTGGCTCCAGCCACAATATGATTTCAAATATTTATCTCCCTATTGTCATTTTCACAAA
This sequence comes from Lepus europaeus, assembly GCF_033115175.1. Taxonomy (NCBI): domain Eukaryota; kingdom Metazoa; phylum Chordata; class Mammalia; order Lagomorpha; family Leporidae; genus Lepus; species Lepus europaeus. Next base: position 127,707,177 of record NC_084828.1, read on the forward strand.
GCATATTTTTATCTACATGCGGGAATAAATCTTGAGCTAAATTCAGAGCCCATGGATCCAACAGCCAATACTCAGGCATTTACATTACACCTATAATCTAGTTAATTCATCTTACTTCACTAATTATCATCAAAAATGTACTTAAACATCTTGTCCACAAGTAGAAAATTCACTCAGTGTCATGCTTCATTTGTGGCATTGTTTGATCATCCCCAATAGGTGCCCTGTTTCTTCCTACCCTACCTAGCCTGGGTTGCCCATTCAGTGAGTCCTCCCATGTATCCTTCAGCCCCTGAGCCCCCTTGTCCTTTGTGCTCATCTGCGCTACCAGTCCCTACCCTACAATTAATCCCACCATCTGCTTGCTCAACAGAAACTCCTGCACTGCCAAACACCGCTGGAGGAAAATGACATAGCTGCATTACTTGAACTTATTACATCTTTACCATCTCCAACTTCACTCAGTCACCAGTAGTGCTTGGCATTTCTTCTGTTTCTATTAAGGTCTCTCCTGTTCACCAAGGTGACCATTTTATGTTTGACACTCTTACTCAAGCTCTTACTTTTATACACATGAGCAAAATGTACTTACTGCTTTTCAGAAAACAAAATGAGTACTCCGGGTAATTAATTTGTTTAAATTTCCTCTACCATGGTGGTCATTTGGCATGGCAGTTAAGATACTGCTTGGGGCACCCGTATCTCCTATCAAAGTGCATAGTTTTGTGTCTAGTTCTGCTTCCAATGCCAGCTTCCTGCTAATGTGCACCCTGGGAGGCAAAAGTTGATGGTTCAAGTAGTTGTGTCCCTGCCACTGTGAGAGGCTCAGATTACATTTTGGGTTCCAGGCTTCCATGCAGCACAACACAGATGTTGGGGCATTTTGGGTATGATTTTGTTCTTTCTTCTCTCTTCCTTCTCTCCTTCCTTCTTTCCTCCCTTCCTCCCTCCCTCCCTCCCTCCTTGCCTTCCTTCTTTCCTCCCTCCCTTCCTTTCTCCTTCCTTCCTTCTTTTCTTCCTCTCTCTCTATCCCCTCCTGACTTTCAAACAAAATGAAAATTAAAAAAAAAAATCCTCTTCTGCCTCAAACATTATGTATGTATATTAACACTCAGCTTTACATTAATCTCCCTAGTTTTCATCTCTTTAAGATCATGTTCCATTATCAATCTCCCCTTCTTCATTGATTGCTTTCTCTTCTTCAATAAATATACTTGAGTCTCCTCCCATCCTGAAGATAAACTTCTATCTGTGACCCCTCTTAAGGGGTCTCTCTCTCTCTCTTCTTTCACAACAGATTTCTTTTAGAGTTTACTAACCTGCTGTAATCACATCCTCCTCTGAGCCTGTTCTTTCCAAGGTTGTGAATGCCCTGCCAAGTCTTAAATTCAATAATCTATTTCACATCTTTCTAGTATTTATCTCCTCTGTCATGCTTAATGCAGTTAACTATAATCTCATCCTTGCATCTCTCAACTCTTAGGGCTTAGCCTTAATTCCACTGATCATTAGGTGATTTTTTTTTTTTGACAGGCAGAGTGGACAGTGAGAGAGAGAGAGACAGAGAGAAAGGTCTTCCTTTGCCATTGGTTCATCCTCCAATGGCCGCCGCGGCCTGCGAGCTGCGGCCAGCGCACCGCGCTGATCCGAAGGCAGGAGCCAGGTGCTTCTTCTGGTCTCCCATGCAGGTGCAGGGCCCAAGCACTTGAGCCATCCTCCACTGCCTTCCCGGGCCACAGCAGAGAACTGGCCTGGAAGAGGGGCAACCGGGAGAGAATCCGGCGCCCTGACCGGGACTAGAACCTGGTGTGTCGGCACCGCAGGTGGAGGATTAGCCTATTGAGCCACGGCGCTGGCCTTTGGTGATCTTTTGAACTGATTTTTCTTTTTCTTTTTTTTTTTTTTGCCAACATTTACATATGGAACTTCATGAGTCTTTCTCACATTGTTTTGTTGCCATGCTTGTTCCCTTCTATGAGAGATATAATCTACCCAAAAGTTCAAATTCACTTAGTGTGGCAGCTATGAAAAGTGCTGCTCAAATATCCTGTTGTGTTTGATAACTCAGTCCCGATCTAATCCTCTTATGGGTCAACCATCACCTTGGCACCAAATCTATTTTCCTTTGGTTTGTCTTCTGCCAGAGATTTTGTGTGGTGGGGCATCTAGTGCAAGCCTATATGTGGGACACAGGATTTCTCCAATGAATGATAGACTTGAAGAAACCCTTCAGCCTGGGTAAAATATTCTTAGGACTGTGATACAGTCTAAGACTCTTCCCATCTAATCCTTTTCTCTTCCCTCTTTCCTCTCGCAGGTATCACCTACCTTGATATCCGAGGGATCTCTGCCTATTATTGACTTATCCTCTTGTTTTTCATAGATAATTCCCCTAATAATTCCTTATACATATAATCCCTTTTTAGCGACTATTCTTGGGATACTAGATTTGAACACACCTACAAGGTAGTTAAAACTTATTGCTTTCTCAATAACACCTCTTCACTTTCAACAGATGTCACAGAAACATCTTATTTTGTCTGTTATTCACATCCTTTTCAGATATTATTGCTGTGTACAATAGCTCCAGTACCTTTCCAACTTCTCTGCTTTGCACATCATTCTCTCTTCCAGGGACTAAGCTCCAGCTCTTTAAATTCTTTGGGACGTGCTCTGTGCCTATGATGACATCTGGCTTTCATTCTTGCTCTTTATAATTCTTTATTCACAAAAAGTTCCTGCAAATTGACCCTCTCATATCCACCTATTAATTCCTGTCATTACTCTCATCTACCTACCATGGCAAACTTCCCTCCATTCACTAATCTCATGCTTGATCATGGCTCTTAATTTTTTTTTTATTTGACAGGCAGAGTTAGACTGAGAGAGTCTTCCTACCGATGGTTCACTCCCCAAATGGCCGCTGAGGCTGGCGCGCTGCGCCAATCCAAAGCCAGGAGCCAGGTGCTTCCTCCTGGTCTCCCATGCGGGTGCAGGGCCCAAGCACTTGGGCCATCTTCCATTGCCTTCCCGGGCCACAGCAGAGAGCTGGACTGGAAGGGGAACAACCAGGACTAGAACCCAGCGCCCATATGGGATTCCGGCGCTGCAGGTGGAGGATTAACCAAGTGAGCCATGGCACCCAGGCTCTTAATCTTTGTAGATGCTGTTTCATCACCTTGTACTGTCTCTATCATTTCAATATTTACAAGTTTTCTGAAGTACAGCTCAAATGTTATTTACACAGTGAGGCTCCACCCCTAAACCAGCTATTACAATGATTGCAAATCCGTTCTCTTTATTATCTTGGTATACTGCACCGACCTAACTAACAATACTCCTTTTATTTTGCTACAATTATGTGTGTAATCTGTTTCTACCACTAAATTCTATAACTTTGAAGCAATAGATCATGAATTTCCAGTCTATAAATGAGCAATTCCATAAATCAACTTATAGTAGATGTTCAATAACTATTTGTGGACTTGTAAAATATGTCTACTTCTTGTGATTACCACCATAGTGTTCCTTAAATACTTGAAAATAATGCTTTATAGTTTTTGCTGGGTTCATCAAAACAGATTTGAAGGTATGAGGGTTTGAGGCCACTACATAAACTTTAAACACAACCCAGGTCTAAATCTATTTCTTAAGTAGGGGAGAGAAATAGTAGGCAGATATTCATTTAAGCAAAGCAAACTGCTGATTCTATAGAAAATTTTAGAGAAGAGTTTGTGTTCAGATATGTTAGTTACCAAAATAAAGCTATGGCGATGTGATGCCAGTCTTAGAAAAATGTGTTATCTTGGACATACAAGAGCATTTTGTTTTGGTTAGAGAAGTGTGTGTGTTGGAGGTTAGGGAGAGTCAGCCTTAGAAATGTGTTTACTTCAATGGATTTTATGTGTTCATTTCAGTAGAGTTTGGTGGAATGAGACTATCACAGATCAGCTGACCTTCAAATCATAAGGTTTTCACTGATTCGTTGACTTTTCCTAATTAGACATAGTAAAAAGAAAATAATACATGAATACCATAAGTACCACTGCTTGATGTCATATTTTCTCTACAGGGTTTGCCATGGCTTGGAAGAATAAATAAAAAACAAAAAATATTAATACAATGAACTCTCTGAATTGAGGACTATCCCTAAGGCTGCTGTTCATTTCAGGCCTATACAGAAGTGAGAGTTGCAACACAGGGAACCATGTTTATAGAAGCAGCCCCTTTGAATTTGTCTCAAATGAAGCCCAGAAAACAGAAAAAATCAGTGAGGTGATACCTGTTTAACCTGTGTGTTGTTGTTCACTTTTCATGTATTATCGGTTAAGGTAAATCATCAAGCAAGGTAAATGATCTTATGTTCATGGGTATGAAAAGATAAGGACTTATAATAATTAAGTAAATTTTCCAATACCATAAGGCTATTAAGTGATAAAATCAAAATTCAAACTCAGGTCACAGCTACAGTTTTTCTCCCTGTGTCCCAAGCTCCCTACCCTAAGGTAAAACAGAGCACCCCCACTTTGACAAGTCCTGAGAGCACATGCAATATAAATGAGGAGAAATCTCTACTCACATTCCTGACATGGAGAAGAAGCTGTGTCAAAATGTATCATATTTCTGGACCTTTTCCTCATTGATTGGGGTGGAGTGGGGAGCTTATGATTACTCATAGAACAAAAGGTGAAATATTACATTCCAGAGTACACAGACATTTTCTGTTCATAAAAGCACACTACAAAATTATGTAGTAAAATTAGTTTCTAGTGGGTGTCTGAAAACAATTACTTGAACATAGCCACATGAAAAGGAGACTATATGACTCAATAATTCTTTTTTTTAAGATTTATTTATTTAAAAGGCAGAATTTGAGAGGCAGAGAGAGAGAGAGAGAGGTCTTCCATCCACTGGTTCACTCCCTAGATGGCCGCTACAGCTGGAGCTGCACTGACCTAAATCCAGGAACTTCTTCTGAGTCTCCCATGCGGATGCAAGTGCCCAATGACTTGGGCCATCTTCTACTACTTTCCCAGGCCATAGCAGAGAGCTGGATAGGAAGTGGAGCAGCCAGGACTCGAAACGATGCAGGGGTGCAGGCACTGCAGGCGGTGGCTTTACCAGCTATGCCACAGCGCCAGCCCCAGTGATTCAATAATTCCATGCCAATCATTTTTTCAAAAATAATTAAATTAAACATATAAGGCTCCATGAAATAAATCAAGATCTAAAAAATCTAACTAGCGGAAATCCAAGATGGTGGAATAGGAAGGGAGCACATTGATATTCTTCGGCAAGACACAGGTTAATAAAAGTGGAGATACTGCAGGGTCAAGGAAGAGTAGGGGATGAAACAGCAGAGGAAACTCTTCCGGAACTAGTGATTCACAGTGGACCTGCGTGGAGAGCGTGGGAGCCCAAGTTCGGGACACCAGCAGCAGACTCAACGCACCAGCGCTGGAACGCGAGGTGAGCCGAACCTCCATAGCCCAAGACACCAGCGGGCAAGCGGAAAGAGGAGGCTAGAGGGAACGAGGCTTGAAACTCCGTGGGGAAAAGTTCACCAGGCTAACTAGAAGAGAGAGAGGGGAAAAAAAAAGTGACCGAAACGGACACGAGTTTCTCTCTCTCCGCTCACCCCTCAAGGGCGAGCAAGACAAAGAGCAGGCGCCATTTTGGACATACATCATAAGCAGGGCGACCTCAGGTCTGCACCGGCCCTGAGCCGAGCAGAAAAACCTGACTCTGGGGGGAGGGGTGAAATAACTGGAGATTAGCATCTAACTTGGCAACCCAGTGGGAGACTGCAGGAGAATTGGAGCCCACAACTAGGGCAGCAGAGATTCCCTGTGTGGTCCTTGGGAAAGAGCTCCCAATCTCTGGCTCCTGTGGGTATATCATTTGCCTGCTAACTACCTCCAATTATATTCAGCTGTGCGGAATTACTTCCCTTTTGAATCAACAAAAGAAAGAGAGATTTACCACACCTAACCTGGGAGTGTCATCTTGACACACCCTCAACCCTGAGGAACCAAACACAGCTGTCAGTCCACACCCATCTCAAGCCTCTAAGGCTCCACCAAAAGCAGACAGTCCACTTAATCTAGAGTCATAGTATAACAAGAAAAAAAAAACACCACAGTGAAGAAACCAAATATCTCCAACATGCCATACAACAAACGCAAAAACCGAGGTAACAAGAACAAGGAAGACACTATGACGCCCCCAAATGAAAAAGACACCCCAACTCAAGATTATGAAGATGATGAGATAGAAGAAATGCAAGAAGCGCATCTCAAAAAATTGATAAGAACATTAAGAAGTTCTCAAAAACAAATTCTTGAACTACAGAAATCCTTAAAGGACAAGATAGAAAATCTCTCTCGTGAAAGTGAAATATTAAGGAGGAATCAAAATGAAATGAAACAACTAGTGGAACAAGAAATGGTGATTGTGACGAGAAATCATAATGAAATGAAGAATTCAATAGATCAAATGACAAACACATTAGAGAGCCTTAAAAACAGAATGGGCGAAGCAGAAGAGAGAATATCAGACTTAGAAGACAGAGAACAGGAAAGGAAACAGGCAAACCAAAGAAAAGAAGAAGAAATTAGAAATCTAAAAAATATTGTCGGGAATCTACAGGATACTATTAAAAAATCTAACATTCGGGTTCTAGGAGTTCCTGAAGGCATGGAGAGGGAGAAAGGATTAGAAGGCATTTTCAGTGAGATACTAGCAGAAAATTTCCCAGGTTGGGAGGACAGAGGCATCTTAGTACAGGAAGCTTATAGAACCCCTAATAAACATGACCAAAAGAGATCCTCACCACGACACGTCATAATCAAACTCACCACAGTGAAACATAAAGAAAAGATTCTAAAAGGTGCAAGAGAGAATCGTCAGATTACTCTCAGAGGATCTCCAATTAGACTCACAGCAGACTTCTCATCAGAAACCCTACAAGCTAGAAGGGAATGGCGAGACATAGCCCAGGTACTAAGAGAGAAAAACTGCCAGCCCAGAATATTATATCCTGCAAAGCTCTCATTTGTGAATGAAGGTGAAATTAAGACTTTTCATAGCAAACAGAAACTGAAAGAATTTGTTGCCACTCATCCTGCCCTGCAAAAGATGCTTAAAGATGTCTTACACACAGAAACACAGAAACATGGTCACCAATATGAAAGAAGGTAAAGGAAGGAAACCTCACAGCAAAAGATCACAGGAAGCTCAATTTCTCTTTGACATAGAATTGAACTCTGATGCACTGTTAGAGCGATGTGTTAAAGTAATCTATTATGTTCTCTTGATGTCTGTTAAATTCTAATTATTCAAAAACAGCTGAATTTTTATTAAGAGCTATGGGTTATTTAACTATGTGCTTATTTTCAAAGACTTGAATAATCACCTTGTAACAATGATCAAATTTGGTCTATGTTATGTCATGATTTTAAGGAATCTCAGTTCAACCAGATATTTTGGATTTTGATATTGGTCTATTATGCTATGTTATATGTGCGTACATATTGTATGTCCACATGGGGAAATTTTATTAAGAGTTTTATTTTAAATGGCTTTTAGATAAGATTGTCCATAAATTTAAGCTGCTAAAATCAATCAAAGATACATTTTAATTTGTGTGACCTGAATCTGTGTATCATATGTTTTAAACTTGTTGGTAGAAAGAAACTAAAAACATTTTATATGGTTGTGCTTAAGTTTACTGGTTAAACAAACTACACCATCTTAGATATTTAAGAGGTGTTTTCAAATACATGATTCTTAAAATTTATAGAAGGCATTGGACCTTCTGGTAAATGTTTTATTAAGTTCTTATCTAAGGGTTGAAACGGTTTGCTAAGTATTCATGTGATCTTGCTATTGTCAGCAAGTGATCTAGGACTTGCTCCCTCATTTCTCTATTCTAAGCCCAACTTGTTCTTTCATTTCTCTATTCTCTTCAAGGTAGGAAACTAATTCTATTATGAAGGAATCTGTAGGATGCACAATTTAATCTTTAGACCTTATAAGAGATGGCTAACATTTTTCTGTAATAGCATAGCCAAATAAGAGCTTAAATAATAATCTCATAGCTAGATTCACATCGCCATCAGCGAAGTATACAGTAAGTAGAAAAAAAAAAAAAACCTCCCTTTCAGACCAAAGGGAAAGAAAGTTTTAAAGTGAGAATATAATTTTCCTCATGGGCATTGTCTACCTTAGAAAAACTACTACAGAACATGCCTGTGACTATAGACTTGTAGTTCAGGCCACCGAAGATTAGAGATGGGACATGGGCACTCCCTTGACTTGCATCCTCTGGTCAGCTTTAACACAAACCAGGAGGAAAAGAAAGCTAGGCATCAGAAGCAATGGGTGGCAGGCCTATTAATGGCTGATCTGTACGGTGATCTGCCCTCAAGGAGACCCAACAGGCCAGTCCACTGCAGTGGCTTTCAATGTGGTAAGTCTGGGCTTCAGCAGAAGTCAGCTTGTGAAGAGCCCTGGCAGCTCTGCCAAGAGTTGGGTCACTGGAAATGGACCTGCCCTGGAGTCGAAGGATGCCCAGGTCAGAGCCACAGATCTTATTGGCTCCAAGCTGAAAAGCCCTTCACTCAGCCCAACTTCCAAAGTGACCACTGCAGCCGAGGGGATGGTCAAGTAGGGTCAGCAACATTGCAGGCAGAACTGTAAATTTCTTGTTAGAGATGCCCCCTGCCTTTACCTGGCCAGCTCTCCTCCCAGGCCAGCCAAGTAATGAAAGTCAACAGAGTGCCTTCCCCTAGGAGGTGCACACCTCCCTTAGGATATACCCCATGTGAAGAGATAGATAGGTCTGGGCCTCTTAACTTACAAGGCCTAAAGCCCACCAGATTATTATCAAGCCCCTTCTATCAGGTTCTATTTGCCTCTCAATCAGAAAAATTACTTGTAGCTTAGACAGCACCTTTCTTAGCTCCTCTAATAATGACTCTGTCCTTTGTTCTAGGCCCTGTCTAGTGCACTTGGGCCTCATTCCTTTGTAATCATAACCTCTACTCTACCACCAATGGCTCTACTCCCAACCTGTGTGTACTGATGGTCCTCTTCCCCACTTAATGCTGTATAATTGTTCAGACCTGGTAAATGCCACTCTTAGGATCATTGGTTACTATCCTCACCCTGTCTTTTATGACCTTGTCTAAATATGATCAGAGTCGGGGAACTTGGAAGGCTTCCATAGCCTTGGCAACTCATGACGACAGCCTAGGGTGGTTACTGGTGCCATAAACTAGAGTGTCAATTTGTTGGGTCAACAACAGGAGCCACTGTGCACTTGCTCCTGATGTGGGATCTCTGTCCTTAATGTACTGTACATTTTGATTTAATGCTATAACTAGTACTCAAACAGTATGTTTCACTTTGTGTTTCTATGTGGGTGCAAACTGTTGAAATCTTTACTTAATGTATACTAAATTGATCTTCTGTATATAAAGAGAATTGAAAATGAATCTTAATGTGAATGGAAGGGGAGAGGGAGCGGGAGAGGGGAGGGTTGCGGGTGGGAGGGAAATTATGGGAAGGGGAAGCCATTGTAATCCATAAGCTGTATACTGGAAATTTATATTCATTAAATAAAAGTTAATTAAAAAAAATCTAACTAGCTTACATGTATTTATAGTTTCTGAAAGTCATATATAGCACTAAGCATTAAAAAATAGGATGGAGTATAAGAAAGAGAGACTGGGGCTGGCATTGTGGCATGATGGATTAAACGGGCACGGGCCGCAGCAGCCATTGGGGGGTGAACCACTGGGAAAAGGAAGACCTTTCTCTCTGTCTCTCTTTCTCACTGTCCACCCTGCTTGTCAAAAAAAAAAAAAAAAAAAGGCTCAGCCGCTCCACTTCCCATCCAGCTCTCTGCTAATGAGCCTTGGAAAGCAGCAGAAGATGGCCCAAGTGTTGGGACCTCTGCATCCATGTGGGAGACCCTGATGATGCTCCAGGCTCTTGGCTTTGAACTGGCACATCCTTGGCCATTGTGGTCATTTGGAGAGTGAACCAGCTGATGGAAGATCTCTCCATTATCGTGTCTCTCCTTCTCTCTCTGAAACTTTTTTTAAGTAAATCTCTTTTTTAAAGGAGAGAATGAAATTAATACTTTATTTTTTAAATGCATGTCATATGGTCCTGTTTACCAACTGTAGATTTATCACAAATTTGAGTATAGTAATTTTAAATTCTGTTAAACAACAAAGATTTAATGGGACTCTTAATAATACAGCAACAGCTCAGACTGAGTTTTTTTTTTAACTTTTATTTAATGAATATAAATTTCCAAAGTACAGCTTATGGGTTACAATGGCTTACCCCTCCCATAACTTCCCTCCCGCCCACAACCCTCCCCTTTCCCGCTCCCTCTCCCCTTCCAATCACATCATGATTCATTTTCAATTCTCTTTATATACAGAAGATCAGTTTAGTATACATTAGGTAACGATTTCAACAGTTTGCCCCCATATAGCAACACAAAGTGAAAAAAAATACTATTGGAGTACTAGTTAAAGCATTAAATAAGAGTGTACAGCACATTAAAGACAGAGATCCTACATAATATTTTTTTAAAAAATTAATTAATTTTCTATGCCATTTCCAATTTAACACCAGGTTGTTTTTTTCCATTTCCAATTATCTTTATATACAGAAGATCAATTCAGTATATAATTAGTAAAGATCTCATCAGTTTGTACCCACGCAGAAACACAAAGTATAAAAATACTGTTTCAGTACTAGTTATAGCATCACTTGGCTTTAGACGACACATTAGGGACAGATCCCACATGGGATGTAAGTACACAGTGACTTCTGTTGCTGACTTAACAATTTGACACTCCTGTTCATGGCGTCAGTAATCTCCCTAGGCTCTAGTCATGAGTTGCCAGGGCTATGGAAGCCTTTAGGGTTCGCTGACTTTGATCTTATTCCAATAGGGTCATAGTCAAAGTGGAAGTTCTCTCCTCCCTTCAGAGAAAGGTACCTCCTTCTTTGATGGCCCCGTTCTTTCCACTGGGATCGCACTCGCAGAGATCTTTCATTTAGGTCTTCTTCTTTTTTTTTTTTTTCTCTTTTCCATGGTATCTTGGCTTTCCATGCCTACAATACTCTCATGGGCTCTTCAGCCAGATCCGAATGCCTTAAGGGCTGATTCTGAGGCCAGAGTGTTGTTTAGGACGTCTGCCATTCTATGAGTCTGCTGTGTATCCCGCTTCCCATGTTGGATCTTTCTCTCCCTTTTTGATTCTATCAGTTAGTATTAGCAGACATTTGTCTTGTTTGTGTGATCCCTTTGACTCTTAGACCTATCAGTGCCATCAATTGTGAACTGAAATTGATCACTTGGACTAGTGAGATGGCATTAGTACATGCCACCTTGATGGGATTGTATTAGAATACCCTGGCACATTTCTAACTCCATCATTTGGGGAAAGTCCATTTGAGCATGTCCCAAATTGTACATCTCCTCCCTCTCTTTTTCCACTCTTAAATTTAACAGGGATCACTCTTCAGTTAAAATTTAAACACCTAAGAATAATTGTGTGTTAATTACAGAGTTCAACCACTAGTACTAGAACAACAGCAACAATAACAAACACTAAAAAGGATAAAGTATTACATTGTACATCTAGAGTCAGGACAAGAGCTGATCAGGTCATTGTTTCTTATAGTGTCCATTTCACTTCAACAGGTTTCCCCTTTGGTGCTCAGTTGTCACAGATCAGGGAAAACAAATGATATTTGTCTCTTTGGGACTGGCTTAATTCACTCAGCATGATGTTTTCCAGATTCCTCCATCTTGTTGCAAATGACTGGTTCTCATTGTTTCTTACTGCTGTATAGTATTCTATGGAGTACATGTCCCATAATTTCTTTATCCAGCCTACTGTTGATGGGCACTTGGGTAGGTTCCAGGTCTTAGCTATTGTGAATTTAGCTGCAATAAACATTAATGTGCAGATGGCTTTTTTATTAGCCAAATTAATTTCCTTTGGGTAAATTCCAAGGAGTGGGATGGCTGGGTTGTATGGTAGGGTTATAGTCAGGTTTCTGAGGAATCTCCAGACTGACTTCCATAGTGGCTTTACCAGTTTGCATTCCCACCAACAGTGGGTTAGTGTCCCTTTTTCCCCACATCCTCTCCAGCATCTATTGTTGGTAGATTTCTGAATGTGAGCCATTCTCACCGGGGTGAGGTGAAACCTCATTGTGGTTTTGATTGGCATTTCCCTGATTGCTAGTGATCTTGAACATTTTTTCATGTGTCTGTTGGCCATTTGGATTTCCTCTTTCGAAAAATGTCTATTGAGGTCCTTGGCCCATTTCTTAAGTGGGTTGTTTGTTTTGTTGTTGTGGATTTTCTTGATTTCTTTGTAGATTCTGGTTATCAACCCTTTATCTGTAGTATAGTTTGTAAATATTTTTTCCTATTCTGTTGGTTGCCTCTTCACTTTCCTCACTGTTTCTTTTGAAGTACAGAAACTTCTCAATTTGATGCAATCCCAAATGTTAATTTTGGTTTTGACTGCCTGTGCTCCTGGGGTCTTTTCCAAGAAGTCTTTGCCTGTACCTATATCTTGCAGGGTTTCTCCAATGCTCTCTAATAATTTGATGGTTTCAGGTCGTAGATTTAAGTCTTTAATCCATGTTGAGTGAATTTTTGTGTAAGGTGAAAGGTAGGGGTCTTGCTTCATGCTTCTGCACGTGGAAATCCAATTTTCCCAGCACCATTTATTGAATAGACTGTCCTTATTCCAGGGATTAGATTTGGATCTTTGGTCAAATATAAGTTGGCTCTAGATGTTTGGATTGATTTCTGGTGTTTCTATTCTGTTCCATTGGTCTATCCATCTGTTTCTGTACCAGTACCATGCTGTTTTGATAACAACTGCCTTGAAGTATGTCCTGAAATCTGGTATTGTGATGCCTCCGGCTTTGTTTTTGTTGTACAAGATTGCTTTGGCTATTCGAGGTATTCTGTGTCTCCATATGAATTTCAACATCATTTTTTCCAGATCTGAGAAGAATGTCTTCGGTATCTTGATTGGTATTGCATTGAATGTATAAATTGCTTTTGGGAGAATGGACATTTTGATGATATTGATTCTTCCAATCCATGAGCAAGGAAGATTTTCCATTTTTTGGTATCCTCTTCTATTTCTTTCTTTAAGGTTTTGTAGTTTTCATCATAGAGATCTTTAACGTCCTTCGTTAAGTTTATTCCAAGGTATTTGATTGTTTTTTTTAGTTATTGTGAATGGGATTGATCTTAGAAGTTCTTCCTCAGCAGTGGCATTGCCTGTGCATACAAAGGCTGTTGATTTTTGTGCATTGATTTTATATCCTGCTACTTTGCCAAACTCTTCGATGAGTTCCAGCAGTCTCTTAGTAGAGTTCTTTGGGTCCCCTAAATAAAGAATCATATCATTTGCAAAGAGGGATAGTTTGAGTTCTTCCTTCCCAATTTGTATCCCTTTAATTTCTTTTTCTTGCCTAAAAGCTCTGGCTAAAACTTCCAGAAGTATGTTGAATAGCAGTGGTGAGAGTGGGCATCCCTGTTTGGTACCAGATCTCAGCGGAAATGCTTCCAACTTTTCCCCATTCAATAGGATGTTGGCCATGGGTTTTTCATATATTGCTTTGATTGTATTGAGGAATGTTCCTTCCATACCCCATTTGCTTAGAGTTTTCATCATGAAAGGGTGTTGTATTTTATCAAATGCTTTCTCTGCGTCTATTGAGAGAATCATATGGTTTTTCTTCTGCAGTCTGTTAATGTAGTGTATTATGTTGATTGTTTTGCGAACGTTGAACCATCCCTGCATACCAGGGATAAATCCCACTTGGTCTGGGTGGATGATCTTTCTGATGTGTTGTTGCATTCTATTGGCCAGAATTTTATTGAGGATTTTTGCATCTATGTTCATCAGGGATATTAGTCTGTAATTTTCTTTCAATGCTGCATCTTTTCCCAGCTTAGGAACTAAGGTGATGCTGGCTTCATAGAAAGAATTTGGGAGGATTCCCTCTTTTTCAATTGTTTTGAATAGTTTGTGAAGAATTGGAGTTAATTCTTCTCTAAATGTCTGGTAGAACTCAGCAGTGAATCCATCTGGTCCTGGGATTTTCTTTGTTGGGAGGGCCTTTATTACTGTTTCAATTTCTGTGTCAGTTATGGGTCTGTTTAGGTTTTCTATGTCTTCCTGGCTCAATTTAGGTAGGTTGTATGTGCCCAAGAATCTGTCCATTTCTGATAGATTTCCCTGTTTGCTGGCATACAAGTTCTTGTAGTAATTTCTGATGATTCTTTTTATTTCTGTGGTGTCTGTTGTTACGTTTCCCTTTTCACCTCTGATCCTATAGATTTGGGTCTTTTCTCTTCTTTTTTTTAGTTAGTTGGGCCAATGGAGTGTCAATTTTGTTAATTTTTTCAAAAAACCAGCTCCTTCTTTGGCTGATTTTTTGTAATTTTTTTTGGATTCAATCCTGTTGATTTCTTCTTTGATTTTAATTATTTCTCTTCTCCTACTGGGTTTGGGTTTGGTTTGCTGCAGATTTTCTAGATCCTTGAGATGACTTGAAAGCTCATCTATTTGGTGCCTTTCCAATTTCTTGATGTAGGCACCTATTGATATAAACTTTCCTCTTAACACTGCTTTTGTTGTATCCCATAGGTTTTGGTATGTTGTGCTGTTATCCTCATTTACTTCCAGAAAATTTTTGATTTCTCTTTTAATTTCTTCTATGACCCATTGTTCATTCAGGAGCATGTTGTTCAATCTCCATGTGTTTGCACGTGCTCTAGGGATTCCCGAGTTGCTAATTTCCAATTTCATTCCTTTGTGGTCTGAGAAGCTGCATGGTATGATTCTAATTCTTTTGAATTTGCTGAGACTTGCTTTATGGCCTAGTATGTGGTCAATCCTAGAGAAGGTTCCATGTACTGCTGAGAAGAATGTAAAGTCTTTAGATGTAGGATGAAATGTTCTGTAGATATCTGTTAGATCCATTTGGGCTATAGTGTCATTTAAATCTACTGTCTCCTTGTTGATCTTCTGTCCTGTTGCTCTGTCTATCTCTGAGAGTGGAGTATTGAAGTCCCCCAGTACTATTGTATTGGGGTCTAAGTCTCCCTTTAAGTCCCTTAACAAGTCTTTTAAATAAGCTGGTGCCCTGTAATTAGGTGCATATACATTGATAATCGTTATATCTTCCTGTTGAATGGATCCCTTAATCATTAAATAGTGCCCCTCTTTGTCTCTCCTAACAGTTTTTGTGGTAAAGTTTATGTTGTCCAATATTAAGGTGGCTACGCCCACTCTTTTTTCATTTCTGTTGGCGTGGTATATCTTTTTCCAGCCTTTCACTTTCAGTCTGTATGCATCATTGTTGGAAAGATGAGTTTCTTGTAAGCAGCAAAAAGATGGGTTTTGTTCCTTAACCCATTCAGCCAATCGGTGTCTTTTAACTGGACAGTTCAGGCCATTAATGTTCAATGTGACTATTGAGAAGGAGTAACTTTGCCCTGTCATTTGCCAAAGATTTTTTCTAATATATGGTTTGAGACTCCTGTGATCTTTTGCTGTGAGGTTTCCTTCCTTTATCTTCTTTCATATTGGTTACCGTGTTTCTGTGTTTCTGTATGTAACACATCTTTAAGCATCTTTTGCAGGGCTGGACAAGTGGCGACAAATTTTTTCAATTTCTGTTTGCTGTGAAAGGTCTTTATTTCACCTTCATTCACAAATGAGAGCTTTGCAGGATATACTATTCTGGGCTGGCAGTTTTTCTCTCTTAGTACCTGGGCTATATCTCGCCATTCCCTTCTAGCTTGTAGGGTTTCTGAAGAGAAGTCAGCTGTGAGTCTAATTTGAGATCCCCTGAGAGTAATCTGATGTTTCTCTCTTGCACATTTTAGGATCTTTTCTTTGTGTTTCACTGTGGTGAGTTTGATTACGACATGTCATGGTGAGGATCTCTTTTGATCATGTTTATTAGGGGTTCTATGAGCTTCCTGTACTAGGATGTCTCTGTCCTTCTCCAAACCTGGGAAATTTTCTGCTAGTATCTCACTGAAAATGCCTTCTAATCCTTTCTCCCTCTCCATGCCTTCAGGAACTCCTAGAACCCGAATGCTGGGTTTTTTTAATAGTATCCTGTAGATTCCTGACAGTATTTTTTAGATTTCTGATTTCTTCTTCTTTTCTTTGATTTGACTGTTTCCTTTCCTGTTCTCTGTCTTCTAATTCTGATATTCTCTCTTCTGCTTCGCCCATTCTGTTTTTAAGGCTCTCTAATGTGTTTGTCATTTGATCTATTGAGTTATTCATTTCATTGTGGTTTTTTTGTCACTATCACAGTTTCATGTTCTACTAGTTGTTTCATTTCATTTTGATTTCTCCTTAATATTTCATTTTCATGAGAGAGATTTCCTATCTTGTCCTTTAAGGATTTCTGTAGTTCAAGAATTTGTTTTTTGAGAACTTCTTAATGTTCTTATCAATTTTTTGAGATCCGCTTCTTGCATTTCCTCTATCTCTTCATCTTCATAATCTTGGATTAGGGTGTCTTGTTCATTTGGGGGCAACATAGTGTCTTCCTTGCTCTTGTTACCTCGGCTTCTAAATTTGTTGTTTTGCATGTTGGAGATAATTTATGTTTTTTTTTTTTTGTTTTTTTTTTTTTTTTTTTTTTTTGGCTGTGGTGTTTTTTCTCGTTATACTATGCCTCTAAGTGGGCTGTCTGCTTTGATGGATCCTTAGAGGCTGTGATGGGTGTGGCCAGAGAGCTCCGCTTGATTCTTCAGGTTTAAGGCTGTGCAAAAAGCGACTCACCCAGATTGTTCTCTCCCTTGCTCCTTGCTGGATGGCTCTCTCTCTTTTTCTTTTTGACTCAGTTGGGAAGTAATTCGGCACAGGTGAGTGGAATTGAGGGTAGTTGAAATCTGGCCTCTGTGAGTATTTGTTTGATCTACCCCTGGGACCACACAAAGAGTTTATGCAGCCCTCAATGTGTTCTCAAGTTTCACCAAAGTTCCAAAGTTACTGAATTTGTGAACTTGTTGGGGGCGCTTTAGATATGTAAAATGGCGCCTGCTCTTTGTTTTGCTCAGTGAGTGAAGAGAGAGGCCTCCGGTTTTCCCCCCCAATGTCTCGGGTTTCTGATGTCTTTGTCTTACCTTCTGTTCGTTCCCGCGCTGGCAAGATTCTGCAGCTCATCTCCCACGGTTGGGTTTCCATGCGGTGGGCTCCCTGTAGGTCCTCTGTGTCACATCCACTAGATCTGGAAGCGTTTCCTCTGCAGTTTTTTTCTTGAGTCTTTTCCTGAGGCTACAGTAATTCCACTTTTATGAAACTTTATTTTCCCAAACTACAGCGCACGTCCTCACTATCCGCCATCTTGGCTCCGCCCCAGACTGAGTTTTATATTATAATATTTATTTGTTAGATAGAGAAGTGAAACATAATAGCATAATTGATTATATATATACCAGTTAAAAGCAGATCAGAAACAAGTAATTTTCTTGATATGAAAAAATAAAATATTCATAAATCTATTTGTTTTATGTATATCCAGAAATATAGTGTTGAATAATGCTAAGTAACAAAACTAGAATTCTAACCTGGTGACCTTACAGAAGATACAATATCTATTTTTAGTAAACTGTTTCATATAGCATCTGTTCCACATCAAATAGTTAGTATTTCAACATACTTCCATTAATGGGTGAAAAACATGGCACGGCACACTCAGGATATAAAATGTGTATTCAGTATTTTAAAGCATTTGTTCTTGAAGAGGTAACAAATAGGACAAAATGCAAAGAAGACAGGATGTCCAGCACCCTGGCTCCCAGTAAGGAAGAACTAATATTTATGATTATAGTTCAAGAAGAATTCTCAGAAAGAGAAAAACCTGGATCTATATTTTGAATGGATCTGTCTTTGATCTCAGAAAAATGAAATCAATCCAGAACCGTTGACTTTGAGATATAACCTAGTAAAATTATTGAACTTTAAAAGTAAAGAAAGAATCCCTCTGGGTTTCCAGGCAGAATCAAAAAGCCATTGACAAAGAAAAGAAAATTCCAGTTGACATCAGAGTTCTTGTCATCAACAGTCAAAGCAAGAAAACAGTGCAACGACCCACTGCACAAACTCAGAAAAAGAAAGGGTGAGGAAAAAAACTTACGTCCAGGCAAACTGTCCTTTACATGTGAAGATTGTCCCTGAGTCTCTCCTGGGGGAATCACTAACAGATGAGCTTCATTTTACAGAGATTCTGAAGGGGAAAAAAAAACAAAAACTGGTACTGAAATTAAAATACTTAATTGTAAATCTACAGCTGTAACAAAGGTGGGAGGGAGAGAAAAGCATTAGTATGTAAATATTCTTTGCTCTGTCAAGGTCAGAGGAGCACACAAAAATATGAGAAATGAAATGGAGAGAAAACAGAATATGTTCATGGACTACGGCAAAGGTAATAGGTAGAAGTAAAAGAAAATCATTTAAAATGCATACAACAATTGAAATCTAAGGACCAAGAATATTAAATGAAATTGTTTAAGGGAATAAACACTTGAAGATACAACTTCCTACACACAAGATTATTACAAAATAAGAGAAAAACTTTAATGAAAAAGCAGACTACTAAATGAAAGTACTCAGAAATCAGGGTACATAATTCTTTGTAATAAAAAGCTAACTTTACCATCAACTTGATACATGTGAAAAAGCACAGTTTACCTATCTGAGAAATGCAGATTAGCTTACAAATCAAAAGGGAATATTCTATAGGACAACTCATTTAATATCCTGCAAAAGTCATAGTCATTCCTCTGCCTTTTCCTGTGATGAGCATTTGTCAATATCGGCTTTATTCTTGTTTATACTATACCCTTGAACAGAAGTTTGTATTCCACAAAGCTTGCTGTTTCAAAGGTCTGATACAGCATTTTAGCATTGGTTGTTATTAAAGTAGAGAAAAATGAGCAAGAAGCTTTTGAGAATGAAAATAGAAATCTATCATATAACACATTTTATTTTTAAACGCTAAATGGGTCCAGTCTTTTTCTTTTCATTTCTTACTGAATTGCTTCAGCTTCTTAAGACTGAATGCAAAAGACTAAAAAAGTGAACATTTCAAGAAAAGGTCTTTATTTAATGAAAATTATTTTAGAGTTTATTTCTTGCTATGTAAGTACAGGCAATTCACTACTCTCAACCTATTCTAAAGTGTGTGCATCCTTCCTACATTGCAGATTATAAAAAACGAGTTATTTTCAAAGACATATATAAGAAATATAGAACACTGCTAATTACAAACCTATTTTATAGAATTTTCCTGACTTTGTAATTAAATAACATTACCACACAGAAAAAGTAGAATATATAGACAAAAAGAAGCAAAAATCAGCCCAAATTCTACAAATGTAGGAACTCTGGCCACCAGTCCTGTTTGCAACCTGCTGCCCCTCCCCCACCTCTCTGGCATGTAACTGGAAATGAAAAACTGGGTGGGAAGGACTTGTCTGCTGGAAAAAGTCACAGCAAAGGCTCTGGTTGAATTTTAGGCATTGGCAACTGGGTATCTTAGTCCAGCTCTCACCACAAGAGAGGGTAGAACAGAGGGTGAAATACAAAGCAAAAAGTATTCTGAGATAAACTGTGATCTCCTTAGAATTTTAACAGGAAGTCCTCCGTAACCATCTCATTTTCTTGCAACCAGAGAACCAGAAGCAGAAAAAAAAGAATTTCTCTAAATTATAAATGAGCATAATTTTCAAATAAGAAATAGTAATATGTATTCCATTTAAAAATGGAATCAAAATATCAACAAAAAGAAATTAAAACTTTACCCTTGGCACCATGTGCAACATCAACAAACTTCTCCTTCAACATGTTTGTAGTGGTGAATAGAACTCATATTTTGCTACAAATATCAGGCTGTTATGTAAAAAAAAAAATCACATTCCTGTTATTATGCCCCGTTCTCCTCTTCTCCTTAGTTTCTGTCAACTAGGGTTGGTCCTTAACCACACTTAGTTTCTTTTTTAATGTGTGACATCTAAGAATTAAGAAATTTAATTGTCTAGCTTTAAAACTTTCTGGTTGATACAAAAATCAGTTAGACTGCTACATTTCCAGCTTTCTCAGTTTTAAACTCTTTCTTATTTCTACTTATGTCCGTTTAGATTGGGTTAGATGATCTTTCAATTTCTGTCTAGCACGAAAAGGTGATGATTCTCTGAAAAGTAATATTCAAAGAAAAAAATGTGCAGTGATAGTTTTTTTGTGAGCTTTTCTTAAAGTTATCAAAAAATCAATTCAGATTATGTATTCTGATGCATTTTGACACTTGCCCTTTCAGCATGAAGTTAGTTACCATGCAAAAGCAAGTTCTTAATAATTTACATTGTTTACTTTGAATGTGATTGCTCATAGGAGGCTGGAGATGAATCAATACTTATTTAGTGTTTCCAAAATAAATCCAAGATAATTGTTAAAATGATACACGTTAATGTAGGCTGCCAAATTAATTTCCCAACACTCCTTATGCTGCAAGAGTCTTAATTAAGAAACAACAAAGGTTGCCTTTCCTTATTATAAACACTGCTGAGCCACCAGCTTTGAACAAACTCATTTAACCCCTTTGATGTATGTGATCCAACAAAAAAATAAAGAACAGAGAAAATCTGCAAGGCAATAGTTGTACCTTACATTTGTAAAAGGACTTTACAATTTGCAAAGCAATTCCATGTGCTGTTCTACAAACTACTTATATTTAAATATATATTTATATATATTTATATATATATATATATGTATGTGTGCCTCTGTGTGTGTGTATGTATATATATATACATACACACACACTTTAGGAGATATTCTCATTAAAATATCTTTTATGTTGAGTGCTTAACTTTATATATATATGTGTGTGTGTGTGTGTGTGTGTGTATGTACATCCCAAATGGCAGAGTCAACAGTCAACACTGGTGATAGGTACCTACAAAGAAGTAGGTAAGATTTGACATAACGCTCTTTTGACAACACAAAGGGCTACTGTCCCAGAAGGGAGCCCCCTGATACTAAGGCATTTCCTGAAGGACCATTTGAGTAGGATGAGGGAATTCTCTCTGAGGCCCAGGGTCTGCAATTCTCAATGGATCAAAGTTTCAATGAATATCACTACTTCATGGGATAGCCTCATCTTCTCGAAGCATCCCCTACCTTGACTCTTGTTTCCACTGTGCAGAGAGCATTTCAAAACTCAGAAAAACCAAACAGCCAGAAAAGTGTCAAAAGGCTGACAGCCTACTTATGTCCAAATGCTAAGCCATGACATTAGCCACTGTTGTCCTATAGAAACGGACATCACTGGGTATGAGGCTAGACTGTTGCAGAGCAGGAGTGAAACTGAGAGCATCATTCCTTCTTCAGAAATTTAAAGACATCGCTGCAGTTCAGTTGGCCACACTCTGCCAATTAATCCCAACTAGTACTTATTATAAACAGTTTGTACCACATGCTTCTATAGCAAGCTCTTGAAGAGCAGGAAATCTGTCCTGTTTATGTCTTTATAATGCCACAGCTTACCCAAGTGTTGGCATTTATCAGATACTCAATATATGTTTAATGGAGAAGTAGATATATTCCATTCCACATAACCATTGCCTTAGTGTTGGCATTGTACCAATAACAATATACAGAATTAAAATAAGACACACTCTCTACCTTTAAGGAGCAGTCAGTAATTGGCAAAATAAATATATGAATAAGTGAAGAACATGTGTTGGGAGTTCACCTTTTGGGATTCCTTTCAACTCTAAGATTCATAAATCCATATTCCCTTCCTCCAAATACCTTCAGTGGAAGAGCAGGAACAGTTGCCATGCCATATTAAGATAATCCTAGGCTTTTGATATTATGATTGGCAATATTGTTCAACTTCTAGCCATTCAAATAACATGAGGCATCCATCTACAGTCAAAATATGGAATTATTTAAGTTAATTTAAATAGTTGTAGAACAAAAATTCCTGGTAGAAAATTGTGTCAAACCCATGTGAAATGCATTTTTCTCATATTAATATAAAAATATCCCGGGCCAGCATTCTGGCATAATGAGTAAAACCACTGCCTGCTGTGGCAGCATCCCATAGGGTTGCTGCTTTGATTCCCAGTTTCTCCACTTTTGATCCAGCTCCCTGCTAATGCACCTGGGAAAGCGGTAGAGGATGGTCCAAGTCCCTTGGGCCCCTGCACCCACATGGGAAACCTGAAGGAAACTCCTGTCTCCTAGCTTTGGCCTGTATGCACCTGGGTTGTTGCAGCCATATGGGGAGCAAACCAGCAGAAGGAAGATTCTCTGTCTCTATGTCTTTATACTCTCTGCCTTTCAAATAAATAAATCTTTAAAAAAATTTCAAGAATCTAAAGTGTGTAATAATTCTCTCTCTCTCTTTCCATATATATATATACACATTTATATATGTTTTCTCATTGAAAACTTTAAAAAAAAATTCGAGCTATTCCATCTATATTGAAATCCAAACTATTATATCTATATTAAAAGTACTAACAAATGCTGACATGATGTTTATACTCCACTGACCATTTATTAACAGGTTATATCTGTTAATTTATTATGTAGCTACTTTTATTATTTTGTTATTTTATTTATTATTATTTTTTCTTTAGCAGAAAAAATGGAACATAGTGGTTAGTTCACTCAGCCCTGTAGCACCAAGTAGAAAGTAGCTGACCAGTGGTTAAGACACCTGCATCCCATATCAAAGTGTTTGGGTTTTACTTCCAGCTCTGGCTCTTGATTGCAGTCTCCTGATAACACAGACCCAGGGAAGCAATGGTGATTATTCACATAATTGGGTCCTTACCACTCAAATGGGAGACTTGGATTGAGTTTCTGCCCTGGTCTAGTTCCAACCATTGTAGGCATTTAGGGAGTAATGGGAAATCTCACTGAATTAATTAATTTTTAAGAAGAAGTTAATATTAGTTAATTTTTAAAAAGAAGAAACGGGGCCAATGCTGTGGCACAGTGGGTTAAATCACTGCCTGCAGGGCCAGCATTCCATATGGGCACCAGTTCAAGTCCTAGCTCTGCACTTCCTATCTAGCTCCCTGCTGATGCACTTGGGAAAGCAGCAGCAGATGACCCAAATGGCTGGGCCCCTGCACGCACATTGTAGACCTGGAAGAAGCTCCTGGCTCCTGGCTTTGGCCTGGCATAGCCTTGGAGAGTGAACCAAAGGATCAAAGATCTCTCTCTCTCTCTCTCTCTCTCTCTTTTTCTCTCTTCCTCTCTCTATGTAACTCTGCCTTTCAAATCAAATCAATAAATCTTTTAAAAGAATAAAATAAAAAATAAATAAAAAAGAAAGCAACAAACCAAAGCAGTTGAGCAACAGAGCCTATGATCACAACCACTTCTCTACATTGCCTTTTATGATGATATTCCCTTATATCAGGGTAAAAAATTTAATTTTTTGCACTGTAGTATGATTTTTTTTTTGCCAGTTGTCCCCAAATAAATCTATGATCCGTGATTAGACTTGCCTCTGATGAAACAGCAAACAGAGTCATGCTTAGGATTTGAGAAGAGTTTTGCAATGCATTAGAAAAATTCTTCAAAATCTTTGTAGAAAAAATGGAGCCAGCGCCACGGCTCAATAGGCTAATCCTCTGCCTTGCAGCGCCGGCACACCGGGTTCTAGTCCAGGTCGGGGCGCCAGATTCTGTCCCGGTTGCCCCACTTCCAGGCCAGCTCTCTGCTGTGGCCAGGGAGTGCAGTGGAGGATGGCCCAAGTGCTTGGGCCCTGCACCCACATGGGAGACCAGGAGAAGCACCTGGCTCCTGCCTTCGGATCAGCATGGTGCGCTGGCCGCAGTGTACCGGCCGTGGCAGCCTTTGGAGGGTGAACCAATAGCAAAGGAAGACCTTTCTCTCTGTCTCTTTCTCTCTCACTATCCACTCTGCCTGTCAAAAAAAAAAAAAAGAAAGAAAGAAAGAAAAAATGGACTAAAAGATGTTTATTTTGGTAAAAACATTTTTTTTTAAATCTACACACAGGTTTTTAATGATGTGTCCTTTATATATGACTTCTGAAGACCCCTTATGTTCATGGATATCAAATATTTTTTGCACAATTCCAATTTTTCAATTCCAATTTACAATATACTTTTGGAAACCCTTTCATATGGTGCCCAATTAGCAGAAAAACAGTGGTCTATTGTTCTGGCCCCTCGCTCTGTTTTTCTATTGTTATTCATGGAAACCAAGACAGCTACCACCCTCTTTGCCCCATTTCCCATCCCCAAGTCCCAAAGGACATGGTTGTATCAAATGACTAATTATTTGATTAAATAAAAATACATAACACATTCACACCCCCACAAAAGGCAATAAGCCAATCCCTTTTCTAAACTATTTTGACTTATTGAGAACTAAGATGTTTGCTCTGAAAAGCAAGATAAATTTATTGTGGGATTGAATGGTCTTTCCTTCACTTCATTTCACATATAATCTGGTTTTTTTTTTTTTACTTTGTTCTCTAAATAGTTAGTTAATTGGGACTATTTAACAGATTGCATATGTTGCTGCTGAGAGTAATTGTAACATAACAATAAATGAAGGAATTTTTACTTAATTTGCTAGTTGCCTCATGGTTTGCTAGAGAATGACCTTGCCCCCTGCAGTTAACTTCCAAGAGTTAAGCAGAAGTTGAAGTGCTCCTGACTATAGGGGATCATTTATTTCAAAGGAAATTCATTCATATTCTTTTGTAAACAGATTAATGGAGAATTGCCAGTGTTTTTTCATTGCACAAAATCACCTTAGCAACATGGATATAAAAACAGCATGAACTTTCCTTCAGAGCTTCCCATCATCCCTAGCATGAGGATTCAACAATAAATGAGCTAACAAAATCCTCCATTTATTTTCCTCTTCAAAATGCATATCAGAATTTCCATGAAATCTTAGAAAATCCAATGGTAAAATGAAGGAGCTGAACTACTATCATATGTCAAATAATTAGCTAGATCTCAACAGGGCTAATTTGATTTGGTTTGACTTTTTTTCTTTTCTTTTTTTTAATTTGTCCTATTATTTGACCAAGATTAGCAAGAAAGTGAAAAGCAAGATGTATTTCCAAATAATTTAGTCAGGCTAATTTGAATCATGGACCCTGTAGTCCTCTGTGTCCGGGGAATATGAGTTCTGGGAAATGGAGAGCATTGAAGCCATTCTGGAGTCAGGGAGTCCACCCTACAACTGTGATCAGGACAAATCCTCAGACAGCCGGCACTAGGAATGCATACGGAAGAAGCCCCACAGATTTCCTTGTTTGGGTGCCTTCCCATCTACTCTTGCTCCTTCCACACTAAAAGTGAAGAGACCTCTCTATTTGTGGCTTTCTTAAACTTTTGTTTATCTGTTGTGATTGCTGTTTATGCTCAGTCTGGAGAAAGAAGAGCTGGTGAAACCTTAGCATAAATGTATCTAAGAACTTTGTCCTAGTTTCTGCCATCCATCATCTCTTTAGTATTTACCTTCCAGATTTAAAACCAAGAATGATTAATATACAGAATTTTTAAAAATAACAGTCTACTTTTTTTAAACTTTGGATATTGTGGTAAGTTATATGCTAATTCTACAAATATAAAGTTCTTAGTACTGGCTTTTGAATTATGTAGATTACCCTACTATTGTGTCGCAGCAGTGCCGCATACTCAAAATAATCAGAGTCTACCACCCGTGCCAGGATGGTGACACTTTTTCTGGTATTCAGGTACATGGAAATTGGAGTGCATGTTGACTGAGAAGCAATTTAAAGCCTTGTTTGTGAAAGCATTGATCTGCAGGGAACAGAAATTTCAGATCTATAGCTTCATTGTTGCAGAGTTGGAAGCACAATTACTTCAAGTGGGTCTCTAAGAGTTACAATAAAAAAAGCACTCCTACTTTGCATTTTCTGTCTTCTAGGGACACAGGAATAGCTAAACATCATTGGTTTTCAATATGTCCTGCATCCTGGATGACGGCTTTCCATCTATATGGGATATTATCTCCAAGTGCGTTCCTTACCTATGCCTTCAAAAAACAGTTCCATTACTCTGTAAGTCTGGAAGCCTTTCAATGCTAGGGTTCATTACAAGAAACATGTATTCCATTCATTTATCCATTGCCATGCCTCTTTTGATTTCACATGGTCCTTGGTTTTATGCAATGTCAAGTTGAATACCATGTATGCAGATCAAACATTTTGTTAATCTTCAAATACGGGAGATGGCTGAGGTCCTACAAGGTAGAAATGAAAACTCATCCCTGGAATATGTGCTGAACCCATTGATGCTGAATCACTGCCTCTTCCAGGATTTAATCAACTTACCACCAAGTGACCAGTTGCTCTCCTTGGGAGATGATGCCCATAACGGTTTATAATGTTCTTGGATGAGAACTAGCTGGATATCTGATAGTGGTAGGGTTAGGTCAGCCATACTGACTGTGAGCCCATGATACTGGCAGGACCTGTAAACACTTATAATCCCCAATACTATGGACATCGTGTTCATACACTCAGTGTGCCAGCACTAGTAGTAGAAGATTGTCATAAGGACAGTTAGAGTCATTATGTCTATTTAATGCCTCTTTTCATGGTAACTGTTTACTAGTAGGCATTAACTTGTTACATTGAGAACGTTATAGTTTATGTTCATTCCCATAGGGTCTATCATATATCTCTTCCCGAATATTTCTAGTCCCCAAAATTTCAGACATTCTCCGTTCCCTAATTAAGCAGCAAGCTGTCACTGCTCAGATGTCCATGTATGTTCTTATATTAGGTCATTTTTCTTTACATTGAAAAATTGATATCCTGATTACTGCCTGAAATTCTTTTCATAGGAGAATTTTCACTCATTGCTGTTTTCCAGGATCACACTGAGTGACACTGTAATACACCAGCCCATTTTCAGTTTTTTCTTAAACATAGAGATTACACATCTGTGAACAAAAGTTAGCCTTCTCTATCTGCTGGCCAAAGGCTACAGATTGGAGCTGAGGGAAAAGCACATATGCAACTGTAGGGAAGAGAAAAGCTACATGCTTAAGTGTTTAATTCGTGCTGTCAGCAGTACTCATGTCCATTTCTGGATACACATTTTCATCTCATGATGGAAAGCTACTGGGCTTGCCTAATTTTCTAACTTTGTGAATTCAAAAAAACTCAACTTTATGGTGGACAGCTTTGGCCAAATGGTCACTTGAAATCCCAAGGTCAGATGCCATCTCTACTGTGATGCAGTAGTTAGCCAAGAGATATTCTAAAAAGATGTATGATTCTCTGCTGCAAGTTGGATGATAGTTCCGGAACCCTAGGGGATCTCATGATTCTCTTAGTAGAGTTTGCCAGAAACTCCACACCACATCTTTTCTCACCACAGATATCTTCAGTTCTTCAGGTTGGTACTAATAGCTGCCTTTCTTCCTATGCTACAAAATTATTTTTGAATTAAGATAATGGAGGATGTGGGCAGTTCTCATAGCCTCATCACTGAAACAGCTCCCATGCAATAGGCCTAGGACTCAATATTATGGTTCTTACAATAGTCATGTATGTCCAATGCAATTGTACGTTTGGGGATGGATGAAATAACTAATGGGTAGGTCAGTGTTCTACTGCTGAACCACTTGTGGATAGGACTTCATTTGTTAGTTGGCTCCACAATGTCCCTACTCTAACACAGATGCCAAGATGACATATTAGGTTGCTTGGTATTAATGGTAATTCAAACTCCATGTTCAAGAACCATGAAAATGTCTGAGTTTCCTCTTCCCCTAGTATGAATTTATTTGAGGAAATTGTCATAGACACCTTGAGGAGGCACAAAGAGCATCAGGCGCATGTCCACTTGCAGTGGTATTATAGGAAGTTTCCTCATGTAGATAGTTTCAATCAATGGCCACGGAGTCAGAAAAATGGCTCCAGCTGGGAGACAGGATAAAGAAACATGAACTCTTATCGGTATAGCTTTCCAAAGCTCCTAATCATTCAACCTTATTTTAGTTTGATTATATACCTGGAGTGATGCCTTGTCAACTGCCCATTTACCTTGCCCCGAGGATGCATGATTCATTAAGCATCTTCATAGATCCTCGCTGGCTAGCTCTCTAGCTGGCATTTCATCATAATCATTACCTTCACATTGTTCCTGGCCATTAAATGGCATCACCTGCCTTTTCTGTGTGTTGGAATCCAATCGTCCTCTCTCTGTGAGGGAGTCTGCCAATACTGCTGAAAGACACTGTTGAAATATTTAATGATCCTGGAATCCCCATCACTAGCACTTTTCTTATTGTATTGGTAAATTTTATGTTCTCTGAGCCTTCTCACAGAACTCAGCTGACAGGTGGCTTATTGGCAGAAAGAAACAACACCTGAATGAAAATAAGGACAACAAGCTTGGGGAAAGGGGGGAATTAAACTGAAAATAGTTGTAGACATTTCAACTTCACTTGGGGAGCCCTGAAGCTGGCATGGTTTGGAGGTGAGAAACAAGAGGTAGGCTTTGTAACTGCCCACATTAAAGTCGTTGATGTGAGCTGCTGTGGGAGAGCGATTATAATGATCCTGAAAAGTCAAGGACCCTGTTTGAGCTACCAAGTACCCCAGAGGCTCCTTGGCTTCTTCAAGAGAGAGAAATCAGTCACAAGCCAGCAAAATGAAAGCAAGAAGGCTTTATGAAAGACAGTAGCAACAATCAGGCTACTTAACAGTAGCCTGTGTAGCAGCCCTGTGTATTATTTAGTTCCTCCTTTATGGGATTTGGCAAATGTATGTTAATATCTCTGGTCCAAATAATCATCTTATCTC
Organism: Lepus europaeus; assembly: GCF_033115175.1. NCBI lineage: Eukaryota > Metazoa > Chordata > Mammalia > Lagomorpha > Leporidae > Lepus > Lepus europaeus. The sequence continues at coordinate 127,736,115 of NC_084828.1, forward strand.
TAGGAAAGGGGCAGAAACTTCAATAAGTGAGGAATTATCCTCTTTTCTTTCGTTCTGTAGGTTGTTACAGCAAATGTAAATTGTCCTAGTGCAATGGGGGTGATTTTTACTATACTAATGCATTATAATGAGGATAAGGGTCCGATAGCAGTCAATCTAGGCAACATCTGGGATCTAGCATGTTTGAGCGAGTTTTGGAATTATCCAAAATTTGTTATTATCCAGGGAAGCAAGATGTTGTTATCGCTTTTCAGTCTACAACCTGATGGGTGGATCTGAGACTTGCCACTATCTCAGTAATATTGGACAAAGTACTCCTTTTACATCAGGGCAATTCTGGGGGAAAAACAGCTCTGAGCTCTCAGAAGGACACTGTTCTTTTTTTGTTTTGTTTTAAAGATTTATTTATTTATTTGAAAGTCAGAGTTACACAGAGAGAGGAGAGGCAGAGAGAGAGAGAGAGAGTCTTCCATCCGATGGTTCATTCCCCAATTGGCTGCAATGGCTGGAGCTGCGCCAGTCTGAAGCCAGAAGCCAGGAGCTTCCTCCCAGTCTCCCATGTGGGTGCAGGGGCCCAAGGACTTGGGCCATCTTCCACTACTTTCCCAGGCCATAGCAGAGAGCTGGATCAGAAGTGGAGCAGTTGGGTCCTGAACCAGCGCCCATATGAGATGCCAGTGCTTCAGGCCAGGGTGTTAACCGGCTGCCCCACAGTGCCGGCCCCTGGACACTGTCCTTGAAGTTAGGGAACCAAATTCTTCCATCCTCAAGGAGGATCTGGACAGCACACACAAAAAATACCTTCATTCTAAGTTTCTCTGTCTTATATGATGAGGGAGGGGGAACATATTAACACTCTAATTATGTTTTCTAGGTTAGTTTTTTAAAAACTTGTAAACCATCTTCATACTCATAAACATAAAGGAAAGTAATCTAGAAATATTCAGGGCCAAAGGGAAAATTCAATCCAGAATTACAAACTACAGGAAACTCAGACATACATAACCTATATTCATAAATAATTAAGGATTGATTGTGTTGGAGAACCATTAAGTATCCTATGCTAACAGCATAGTTTCGCATTTCATGAGTGCCTAAGAATTCACTTTTAAAATTTTTTATTTACATAAAAGAAATAAATTTCATATATACAGTTTAAAGAACATAATGATATTTCCCATACTACCATGCCTCTCCTTTGTTCCCACTCTCTCTCCTCCTTCCTTTCTTATTTTTCTTTTAATTTTTACAATGACATACTTACAATTATATAATTTTATAATTATAATTATAGAGTAATCAAAAGTTTAAAGTTTTAAAGTTTTTAATAAGTTTAAAGTTTTTTAATAATTTGTGTTAACTTATAAGTATTATAACTTAATCAAATTGCAAAGTGATCAAGTGACGTAACATTATAATATGAAAATTATAATACTATAATAATATAATAAAATGTATGAAGTAAAATTAGAATTATAAAAACCATATGGTTATCTCAATAGATGCAGAGAAAGCATTTGATAAAATACAACACTCTTTCATGATGAAAACCATAATCAAATTGGGTATAGAAGGAACATTCCTCAACACAATCAAGGCAATTTATAACAAATCCATGGCCTGTGTCCTATTGAATGGGGAAAAATGAAAGCATTCCCACTAAGATCTAGATCCAGATAAGGATGCCCATTCTCACCATTGCTATTTAATATAGTCCTGGAAGTTTTAGCCAGAACCATCAGGCAAGAAAAAGAAATCAAAGGGATACAAATTGGGAATGAGGAAGTCAAGCTATCATGACATGATTCTAAATATAGGGCATCCAAAAGACTCCACTAAGAGACTATTGGAACTCATATAAGAGTTTGGTAAAGTGGCAATATACAAAATCAACCATAAAATTAATAGCTTTTGTGTACACAGAAAATGCCACAGCCGAAAAAGAACTTCTAAGATTAATTCCATTCACAATAGCTACAAAAAAAAAAAATCAAATACCTTGGAATAAATCTAACAAAGGACATCAAAGATCTCTATGATAAGAATGACAAAACATTAAAGAGAGAAATAGGAGAAGATAAAAAAATGAAAAATCTTCCACGTCTCTGCATTGGAAGAATCAAAATCCTCAAAATGTATAAACTACCAAAAGCAATTTACAGATTCAATGCAATACCAATCAAAATACCAAAGAACATTCTTCTCAGATATAGAAAAAATGATGCTGAAATTCATATGTAAACAAAGTAGATCCTAAATAGCTAAAGCAATCTTAATCAACAAAAACAAAGCAGGAGGTATCACAATAACAGATCTCAAGACATACTACAGGGCAGTTATCAAACAGATTGTAAATGGCAAAAAACAAGCAAACAAAGAAAAACCAGATAGATAGATAGACCAATGGAACAGAATAGAAACTCCAGAAATCAACCCACGCATCCACAACTAACTTATCTTTGACAAAGGAGCTAAAATCAATCCCTGGAGCAAGGACAGTCTCTTCAACAAATGGTGCTGGAAAAACTGGATCTCCACACGCAGAACATGAAGCAAGACCTCTACCTCAGGGCAAGCACTGTGATCTAGTGGGTAAAGCCGCCACCTGCAGTGAGCCTATGAGCACTGGTTCGAGTCCCGGCTGCTCCACTTCCAATCCAGCTCTCTGCTGTGTCCTGGGAAAGCAGTAGAAGATGACAGGTCCTTGGACCCCTGCACCTGCATGGGAAGACCTGGAGGAAGCTCCAGGTTCCTGGTTCCTGGCTTCGGATCAGCACAACTCTGGCTGTTGCAGCCAATTGGGAAGTGAACCAGTGGGTGGAAGACCTTTCTCTCTCTCTCTCTCTCTCTCTCTCTCTCTCTCTCTCTCTGTCTCTCCTTCTCTCTGTGTGTAACTCTGATTTTCAAATAAATAAATAAATAAGTCTTTAAAAAAAGGAACCCTGCTTTACATCTTAAACAAAAATCCACTCAAAATGGATTACAGACCTAAATATATGACCCAATACCATTAAATTATTAGAGAACATTGGGGAAACCCTGCAAGACTTTGGTATAGGTAAATATTTCTTGGAAAAGACCCCAAGGAACAGGCAATCAAAGCCAAAATTGACAAATGGGATTACATCAAATTGAGAAGCTTCTGTAGTGTGAAAGAACCACTCAACAAAGTGAAGAGACAACCAACAAAATGGGAGAAATTATTTGCAAACTCGGAAACTAATAAAGGAGTGATAATTAGTATATATAAAGAGCTCAAGAAACTTAAAAACAACAAAACATACAACCCGGTAAGAAATGGGCAAAGTACTTAAACAAGCATTTTTCAAAAGAGGAAATCCAAATGGCCAACAGACACATGAAAAAATGCTCAGGATCACTAGCCATCAGGGAAATACAAGTCCAAACCACAATGAGGTTTCACTTCACTCCTGTTAGAATGGCTTTCACACAGAAATCAACAAATGACAAATGCTGGCAAAGATGTGGATAAAAAGATATCCTAATCCAAATGCTGATGGAAGTGGAAACTGGTATAGCCACTGTGGAAGATAGTATGGAGCTAACTCAGAAATCTGAATATAGCTCTACCATATGACCCATCCATCCCACTCCTGGGAGTTTACCCAAGGGAAATGAAATCAGCATATGAAAGAGTTATCTTATCCCCATGTTTATTGCAGCTCAATTCACAATACCTAAGATATGAAATTAACCTAAATGCTCATCAACTGAAGACTAGATAAAGAAATTATAGAATATGTACACCATGGAATACTAATCAGCAATTAAAAAAATGAAATTCTGGCATTTGCAACAAAAATAGATGAAACTGGAAAACATTATGCTTAGTGAAATAAGCCAGTCCCAAAAGGACAAATACTATATGTTATCCCTGATCTATGGAAACTAATAGAACTAATCTATAGAAGTGAAATTGGCACTTTGAAATGCAATGACTTTGAACAGCCCTTGTCTCAATGGTTGACGAACAGTATTTTTTTTCACACTATTTGTTGAACTCTTTATCTAGTATAGATTCAATCTCATGTGTATAAAGTTAATTGAAAATAAATTAGTAAAAAATAAGAATAGGAGCCAGTGCCGCGGCTCACTAGGCTAATCCTCCGCCTTGCGGCGCCGGCACACCGGGTTCTAGTCCCGGTCGGGGCACCGATCCTGTCCCGGTTGCCCCTCTTCCAGGCCAGCTCTCTGCTGTGGCCAGGGAGTGCAGTGGAGGATGGCCCAAGTGCTTGGGCCCTGCACCCCATGGGAGACCAGGAAAAGCACCTGGCTCCTGCCATCAGAACAGCGCGGTGCGCCGGCCGCAGCGCGCCTACCGTGGCGGCCATTGGAGGGTGAACCAATGGCAAAAAGGAAGACCTTTCTCTCTGTCTCTCTCTCTCACTGACCACTCTGCCTGTCAAAAATTAAAAAAAAAATAAGAATAGGAATAAGAAAGGGAGAGGGAAGAAGGGTGGGAGTGTGGGTGCAGTGGGAAAAACCACTATGCTCCTAAAGTTGTATTTATAGAACGCATGAAGTTTGTATACATTAAATAAAAGTTTACTGGGGAAAAAATTAAATAAAATTACACACTCTTGGAAAAAATATAATTATCATTATATGTAATTATTCTATAATAAATATATATAATATACATTAATGATTTATATTATGTAATATAGGCATAATTGTAATTATAAATAATAATAAAATTGTTATAATTTAGTGCATAATAAAATAAAATATTAAAAATAAATAAGTATAAGATTATAAAGTATAAATCATAAAGTAACAAAGTAATATGATAAAAGTATAATCATAAGCCTCCACTAAATAAAGAACTCACAATTTAAAAGTATATTAATATAACAAAGTATATTAATTATATACTTTCATGATATCTGTTATTTTTTTAAACTTTTATTTAATGAATATAAATTTCCAAAGTACAGTTTTTGGATTACAATGGCTTTCCCTCCCCCTTAACTTCCCTCCCACCCACAACCCTCCCCTCTCCCGCTCTCTCTCCCTTTCCATTCACATCAAGATTCATTTTCAATTATCTTTATATACAGAAGATCAATTTAGTATATACTAAAGATTTCAACAGTTTGCACCAACACAGAAACACAAAGTATAAAGTACTGTTTGAGTACTAATTATACTGTTAATTCACATAACACAACACATTAAGGACAGAGATACTACATGAGGAGTAAGTACACAGTGACTCCTGTTGTTGACTTAACAAATTGACACTCTTGTTTATGGCATCAGTAATCACCCTAGGCTCTTGTCATGAGTTGCCAAGGCTATGGAAGCCTTTTGAGTTCGCTGACTCTGTCATGATATCTGTTATAAGTAGAAAAAAGAAAAAAAACACAACACAGTGTGTCCATACAAGAAACCATACAAACAGATACATTAAATGATCAAAGGCAAAAAGGTAACATCTATTTCAGGATGAGAACTCATGTATGTGTAGTTGTTCATCATATAGTTTTTTTTTTTTTTTTTTTTTTTTTTTTTTTTGGACAGGCAGAGTGGACAGTAGAGGGAGACAGAGAGAAAGGTCTTCCTTTTTGCCATTGGTTCACCCTCCAATGGCCGCCGCGGTAGGCGCGCTGCGGCTGGCACACCGCGCTGTTCCGATGGCAGGAGCCAGGTGCTTTTCCTGGTCTCCCATGGGGTGCAGGGCCCAAGAACTTGGGCCATCCTCCACTGCACTCCCTGGCCACAGCAGAGAGCTGGCCTGGAAGAGGGGCAACCGGGACAGGATCGGTGCCCCGACCGGGACTAGAACCTGGTGTGCCGGCGCCGCAAGGAGGAGGATTAGCCTACTGAGCCACGGCGCCGGCCTCATCATATAGTTTAATCAAGTGGCATTAAAGGGAACAAAAGCAAAAAGAATGTGTGAAGCTCAGATCATCCACTTTCTGGATGAATTTAAAGTAGGAATTGAATTAAACTTCAGCTGAAAATAATTTTTTAAATTTATTTGGTAGTAAAATATATCAGAACTCATTGCATGGCCCTAATGTACATTAACTTGCCATTTTGCTGGATTTCTTACTTAGACACTCATTTGTTATTGCAACTAATAATTAAATGCACACCACATATCACCATAGTATTTCATTTTCTCTCACTTTTGTCACTCATACAACTTTGTTTCAGACATTGCCAGGTCCAAGATATGAAAGATGACCAAGAAATAATTCCCTTTCTCAAGGAACTCTCAATTTATTCAGATAGATAGACACAGAAATAAACATGATACAAGTTGTACAATAATATACTAAAGCAAATTGGCCATTAAATAGAACTCTAATTGACTATCCGCCATGTCCTACATTCTAGTATTCATAAAACAAGAATAAAATATGGGACATGGTTTCAGTGAACATATGAAAGTCTATTATATCTAGGTTGCCTTCTTGGAACACAAGAAGTAGAATATCACCAGACTGAAATGATGCCTGAAGATAGATTTATATATATTAGGCAAGTCCAAATTTAAAGATTGCAATTGTAAAAAAAAAAAAATGTAGATTTGTAATAGCTCATGGAGAGAGTGAGTGAGTGCTGACTACATTAAGCCGTGCTCAAGCACTTGGGTATAGGAGCTGAGAAGGAAATTGTAGATGTGTAGGTTAGAATCTCACTGTGAGGTTAAAAAAAACAGAAAGGGGCTTGGTAGTTGAGATCATTGGCAAGAGTTGTTCAGCTCCATAGGTTGTGAGGTTGTCTATATTTGAACACCATAGATTTCAGAGTCTAAGCAAGGTAAGGAGGAAAGAAAAAGCAATGGATAGCTAAGGAATAAAGAGAGGATGACACAGTCGTGGAAACATAACTTTCTCTGAGAGTGATAACCGTGGTGGGGAAATGGAGTGTAAGATGGAATAAAATGAGGCTGTGGTCTACAAGCTGAGGATGGGTGTTCCAAGTTTGGTATTCAAAGAAGCCTTCCAAATCATGGCAAAGATAAGTGAGTGTGAAAATTTCAATGGACTTACAATAACCGAGGAACCACAGGGATAAGAGATCACCCATGGGGCTAGCGGTTTGGTATAGAAGGTTAAGCCTCACCTGCAGCACTGGCATCTCATATGGGTGCTGGTTGTGTCCCGGCTGCTCCTCTTCTGATCTAGCTCCCTGTTTATGACCTGAAAAGGCTGTGGATGATGGCCCAAGTGTTTAGGTCCCTGTACCCACATGGGAGACCCTGAAGAAGCTCCTGGCTCCTGGCTTCAGATTGGCCCAACTCCAGCCATTGCAGCCATTTGGGGAGTAAACCAGTGGATAAAATGCCTTTCTCTCTGTCTCTCTGTAACTCTACTCTCAAATAAATAAATAAAATCTTTAAAAACAAACATTTGTTTGTTCTACCCTTTTGTAGATCAAAGTAAACAGATGAACGTGGGTGGAGAGGAAGATAGTGGGTCAGGCTGACATTCTCAGTGGGATCTCTAAATAAGCCTCAAGGAGAGACAGCTTACTCTCAACCCAAGGACAGGGAGTTGGTGCAACCTTAAAGGTCTTTTTACTGTATTGTGTTGATACCTTCTTCAAAAAGAATTGCCTGCCTCATGGCTTCCTAATTAGCAGGATGTGGGACACCAGAACACTTACCGTTCAAGGTCTTAGAAAATATTTACGTGGTTCTATATCTGCAGTAGCTATCTTGTTAACAATTTGCCTATGTCTCATTCAAGGAAAAAGAAAATTTGAGAATTGATCTAAAGTATAAATAAATAGACTGTGCCAGAGAAGTTAAAAGGAAACTATGGAGTTTGGAGAGACATTATGAGGGGAAGCTATTGCTCAGAGCGTGGTTAGGACAATCACAGGGGTAATGAGTAGGAAGCTGCTTTTGTAGTAGGATGCTTTGAAGATATTCTCATTTTTTTTTCAATGCACAAAGTGATAATGTTTATTTAAAAGGTGAGGAAAACACACAAACACACACACACACACACTCACACACTCACACGGGCATTGTCAGGAATGGTACAATGTGGGAGTGGGCCAGAAAGGGAAAAAGATGGGAGAGAGAAGTACCAAAATGGTGCCTCAGCTCTGTCTTGTCTGCAGAGAGAGAGAGTGCCCCTCCCAGTTTGCTGGCCTCTTATAAGATTAGAAGGGGATTGGTTCCACCCCCAGATCCCATGTGAAGGGAGGTACATCCTAGGAAAGGGGTTATTTGACTGACAGGTAGGAGGTTAGAGTTACACAGGGTGAGGGAGTTGTGACTTTTATCTCATGGCCCTAATATAGCTACTTGCCTTATCTCGTTGCATTACCCCTTCAGAGATTTCAGACCCTTAAATTTAAGAGGGTACTGAAGGACGCCAAACCATGATCCTTCATGTTGTCTGTATTCACTTTCGGCTGATCAGGGGTGTAGACCCTGCCTATCCTAGGTTCATAAATCTCTTTCTATCTCATAATAGATTTATCTGACCAACCAGAGAATTATCATTAGTCACTGCCAATGTCTGTGTCCCCATCATGATCACCATTACTTTGAGAAGTTGTTGAATTCTGAAATAAGAGAGTTTATCAATCAGTATGAGCAAAACTGAAAAAAAAAAAAAACAAATTCAAATGGAGTGCGATTTAATTAAGGAAGAATATATCTATGGTCGCCCAAATAGTGAGTGTTGATAGACTGTCCCTATGCAGATGACATAGCCTTCTAGCCTGAATGTGAATATTTTTAATGTCTTTTTCAGTGAACATACTACTGTTAGAGTGGAGGTGACAGATTCCATTAATCACTGCACATGCTCCTCCATGCATATTCTACGGCTTGTCAGTTGTCCATGACTGCCTTAGAATGAGTATCCACACACTTTTGTCATTGAAAGACAATTTGAGACCAAGAGTTGGGTGCACATGATATTTTGAGGGTGTTCTCTTTAGGAAAAATTGTGAGGGAGGAAGAAAATGGAAAGCAAGGAATTGTCTCAGGTAAAACCCCAGGCCTCAGCCTTCTCTGCAGGAGGAGGAATCTAGAACATAAAATGCACCACAAAGTTGCCCCCTTCTTGATGAAAGGGTGTCAGCCTTTACAACCAGTGTCAGCATCATTGCCTATGGCAGCTCTGTCAGCTCCAGTTAGCCAAGTCTTAGAGACGAGGAAAAGTTTTGAGTCCTTGGCAGTCAAAGCTCACAGCAGCAGTGCAATCTGTGCATCCATTCTGTAAGTGTTCTAAGACAGGAACTAGCAAATATCCCGCAACAGCTGATGGAAAAACAGAGAAGCCCAAGAGGGGGCAGGGAGACCACCCAGAGTTTGTCGATAACAGCAAGTGTCTCACTCTTAGGCCTATAGATTCCACCAAAAGAGATGCTAATACCAGAGCCCTCAAATCAAGCCATCCTATTGGATCAAGGCAAGACTGGGGCCTGGGAACATGGGAAGAGAGGCTGCAAACAGGAGCTGAAACTATGGAAAAGATGCTACTGGAAATGCCATGAAAATCGTGGGGCGAGGGGAAAAGTGAAAAAAACACTACCATCTTCCCAACCTCTAAGCTCAGCCATGCCTTCCATTGCATGAACCTGCCCAGGAGCACAACGGGCTGGGGAAGGTAGCTCCCTACTTCTCAAAGCAAAGCAAGGTCAGCTTGAGAATAGATCTCAGAGCCACTGGAAAGTTATTTGAGAATCCTCTAGAGAAACCGGGCACAGGTGATTACAGGAGGGCAAACACATAACTCCCTTGTCTGAAAACAAAGCAACAACATAGATGATCCACACTTGTGATTTTTAGAATTTGGCAAAGGAGGCCAGTGCCGTGGCTTAACAGGCTAATCCTCCGCCTTGCGGCGCCGGCACACCGGGTTCTAGTCCCGGTTGGGGTGCCGGATTCTATCCCGGTTGCCCCTCTTCCAGGCCAGCTCTCTGCTATGGCCTGGGAAGGCAGTGGAGGATGGCCCAAGTCCTTGGGCCCTGCACCTGCATGGGAGACTGGGAGAAGCACCTGGCTCCTGGCTTCAGATCAGCGAGATGAGCCGGCTGCAGCGGCCATTGGAGGGTGAACCAACGGCAAAAAGGAAGACCTTTCTCTCTGTCTCTCTCTCTCTCACTATCCACTCTGCCTATCCAAAAAAATTAATTAATTAATTAATTAATTAATTAAAAGAAAAAGAATTTGGCAAAGGAAAGTTGGTTAGGACACTGAATCTCTGAAGTAGCATCTACCCAAAGCAGTCCTGATCTGGCCTCCATGGTTGCTGTGCCTAAAGGAGGAAACCTCATTCATATCTTTATTTTTTAAATGTTTTAAAATATTTATTAATTTATTTGGAAGGCAGAGTTACAGAGAGAGAGGGAGAGACAGAGAGAGAGATTTTTCCATCCACCGGTTTACTGCCAGAATGGTCCCAAAGGTGAAAGCTGGGCCAGACAGAAACTGGGGGCCTGGAACTTCATCCAGGTCTCCCACGTGGGTGGCAGGGGCCCAGGTACCTGGACCATCTTCTGCTGCTTTCCCAAGTACACTTGCAGGGAGCTAGATCAGAAGTGGAGCAGCCAGGACTCAAACTAGCATCCATATTATATGTCTGCATCACTTAACCCATTGCCAAAGTGCTGATCTCTATTATTAAACAAAAAAAAATTAAATTTATTTTATTTATTTGATATTCAGAATGACACAGAGACAGAGAGAGAGACAGAGATAGATCTTCCATTCTCTGGTTTACTCCCCAAATGGCTGCAATGGTCAGGGCTGAACTAAGCTGAAGCCAGGAGTCAGAAACTCCATCTGAGTTTCCCAGATGGGTAACAGGGTCCATTGTACTTGGGCCATCTTCTACTGCTCTTTCGGGCACATTAGCAGGGAGCTAGATAGGAAGCAGAGCAGCCAGGACTCTAACGAGCACTCATATGTCTTGCCAGTATCATAGGCAGTCACTTAACCCTCTGCTTTACAACACCAACCCCCCACAGTTATAAATATACAAATATAAGGTGTGATTCTTATTAATGCCTGGTGGGTGTTCTAAAGATATACAGACATCTTCTCTAATTACTTACTTTTCCTACTTCCTAAAGGAGTGAAATTCTATTATTAGCAAATTGGGATTGGGGAAGACATAATATTGAATTGTCATTAGGAAAACAGGTTTGGTAAAGTAACTCTCGACTTTATAGCACAACAGCACAATTGTGGTGACATCATTGCCAAGTCCTGGGAAACAGAAATAAAAACAACAACTGAGTAAAAAAAGTTAGGACAAGTGAAACAGACCCAGAGAGCATGCAAGTTTTGGAAACAAAAGAATTTACCTTTTTATCTCTCATTCCCCTTTTAAAATAGCTTCTGTATTTTGGCATATATATATATATATATATATATATATATAGCATTATATATATAATAGCATAATATATAGCATAATATTATAACATTTTTCCCAATGTGACATGAAATGAGCACTGTTTTATAGGCTGCAAGATACTCACCTACACCTAAAAAGAAATGATGTATTGACATTTTGATGAAATGTTTTAATAGTCTCATGCTTGGCTGGTGATGTTTCATAGGTTCATTTGCAGTTAAGTTCATTCTTTTAGCTTTCTTTGCAAGATGGCAATGAGACATTGGTACTTTATAACTTATTAATATCATATTTAGATGTTGCATTGTCTTGAGATGCCTATATACTAACTGAATTTAGAAAATCACTATTTCAGTTCCAAAGAGTATTTGAAAGTAGATATTCTGTTTTTATTAGTGAAGATTAAAGGATTCTGGAGGCAGTAAATTCTGATCAATTCAGGAGGAACTGCTTGTCCCCATAAGGAGTCTACAAAGATCAAATCCATGTTTTCAAGCAAGAACTTTTTGAAGTTCTTGATGCAACTGTTAAAGCATCTGTGAGATCTGGTGGCCTAAATGATCTTTTCTGGGAAGGCTTCAACATTAACTTTCTAAATATGTATGGTTAGAAAAAGAATAACATTCATTCACTAGCATGATCTGAAAGATAAAAAGCTAGTTACATACAGGGAAAAGATGGTTGCTTCTTATTTCACTTTAGAAATTCCTCTTTTGGATCCCAAACAGCATCATTCTTTATGTTTGAATATTGTGTAAGGTGGAAAGTGACATGAAAGAAAATGCTAGAAAAGTAGAATATGGGAGGGGAAAGTATCCTTATGTTTTTTTGTTTTTGTTTTTGTTTTTTATGATTTACTTTTATTTATTTGAAAGGCAGAGTCAGAGATAAAAAGAGAGAGAGAGACCAAAGCCAGGAAGCAGGAGCTTCTTCTGGGTCTCCCACGTGGGTACAGGGCCTGAGAACTTGGGCCATCTTCTACTGCTTTCCAATGCACATTAGTAGAGAACTGAATTGGAAACCGAGCAGCCAGGGCTTGAACCAGCACCCATTTTGAATCCTGGTATCACAGGCAGAGGCTTAACCCACTATGCCACAATGCCAGCCCCAATATCATTATGTTTTAAATAGATTGGAAAGAGGATTGCCTCTCCTCTAATGCTATCAACCTGCGTAACCTAATGGAGGCAATAGTGCAGAAAGTAATAGAATGTTTTGTTTTGAGGTGGTCTAGTCTCTCTTCTAACCTTTAGACTAAAGTGTGCATGTTGTACAATAAAACCTAGGAATCAAATAAGAGAATTGCTCTGAAATATTATGTGAACTGTGATGAAAATATATTGTTCTTCCTGTCTCCATCATCACAAAACTCCAAGTAGACGGTTTGGTTTTTGCAAGTTCCTGACATCAGTTAACACGATGACTTTTCTTTTTTTTTTTTTTGACAGGCAGAGTGGACAGTGAGAGAGAGACAGAGAGAAAGGTCTTCCTTTTTGCCATTGGTTCACCCTCCAATGGCCGCCACGGTAGGCGCGCTGCGGCCAGCGCACTGCGCTGATCCGATGGCAGGAGCCAGGTGCTTCTCCTGGTCTCCCATGCGGGTGCAGGGCCCAAGCACTTGGTCCATCCTCCACTGCACTCCCGGGCCATAGCAGAGAGCTGGCCTGGAAGAGGGGCAACCGGGATAGAATTTGGCACCCCAACCGGGACTAGAACCCGGTGTGCCGGCGCCACAAGGCAGAGGATTAGTCTAGTGAGCCGCGGCGCCGGCCCAACACGATGACTTTTCTAACACAGCCCCAGTAAGATGGAGAAATAGAGAAGTTTTTCTAAAAGAGACCTTATTCCTAAGTCTCATAACTTTTGTCTGCTTTTCTAGTCATTGGCTTTCCCTCGTTCTAGCTCTAAAACTCATCAAGTTCATCATCCACATCAACGTGTGTTGAGATCCTACTTTGTTAGACACACTCTTATTGTACTATGGGCAGGTAAAAAAGGAGAGAAGTGACCTCCGACACACAGGGTCTACAACTTCCCTGCCTCAGTCTGAAAGTCTGTCCCTCGCCCTCTTCTACCTTGTGGTGATTCCACCATCCTTGAGGATTGAATACAAATGCTTGAGTTCCCCAATCACAATTCTTTCCTTTCTGACTGTTTCTTTCTTTCTGGAATCGGGGACTACAAAAACAATGATAGTTGTCACAAGCTGCAGTACCTGGGAGACACTTCTGAAATAAGACAACACTAGGGGATCCACCAGATCATGGAGTTGTAGCAAGAACCTTCTAATGTTGAGGATAATGAAAGCAAGAGCAGCATGAAACTGAAAACCTTATGCATGCTCTGGTTAAACCATTGTGAACAATATTCTGCATAGGAAAATAGTGGTAGTGGAGATCAATGATTTCCAGTGTTCAACAAAAATGTAACACAAGCCAAATATGTTACTGGAAGTTTTCTATTATAGTCTATTAAATAAGCAAAATGAAATAGATGACAGATATTTTAATAATATATGTCATTTAACCCAACCTCCCCAATACTTGAGGGTATGTCAAATATTTCATAGGATATTAAACATATCTTCCAATTCTATTTTCCATGAAGATTTTTAAAGTGCCCTTTATCACCATTTTAATATAAATTTAAAAATCATTCATCTGACTTCTGCTTATTATATTTTTGTATGAGGTCTTCAAATTCTAGTGTATACTTTACATTATAGCAAATCCTGATTTGGATAAGCCATACCCCAGTACTCAATAGCCACACACATCAAGATCTACCATTTTGGGCAGCACAGCTTTGACATACATCAGAATCACCTGGAAGGCTTGTTACAACCCAGATTGACAGACATTGCTCCCAAGTTTCTGATTCAGTAGACCTAGTGTGTGGTTCAATCATTTCCATTTCTAACAAGGTTCCAGCAGATTCAGATACTGCTAGTTCAGAACCTCATTTGAGATCTATTGGTGTGGTTCCACAGTTCTCAAGCCTGGGAAGTTTTAACATTAACTTTCTAAATATGTATTAGAAAAACTCTCCTCCAGGCCACATTGCAGCCCACTTACACAAAAATCTCTAGACATGGGGCTCAAACCTTGCTATTTCTACAAAGTTTTCCAGGAGATTGTAGTTATCAACCATGTTAGAAAGCCTTTCAAATAATAAAAATAAATCTTTAAAAGATAAATGAAAAAAGCTATAGAGATCCTTCAGTAGACGATAGAAGGCTAAGTAAAACTAGGAAAACAGACTCTCTTATAGATAAGGTTCAAACAGAGCAGTGACATATGATGAAGCATTTTGTTGAGTTGTTCACACTGGTGAAGGAAATAACTTATAGCAGTTAAGGTTTAGAGGAGAATCCAAAATCATTCAAATGCTTGAAATGAACACATTCAGTCCAGCCATTCTGTGGAGTAATGCAGTGAGTTATACAGCAATGGACCAATTAACTGTGCTATCAGCATAGCACAGAGAATAAAAGACAAGATACACACTGAAATCCCTGTGAAAACTATGTAAGAAAGATAACAAAAATATAAGGGAGGAAAACACTAGAAATGGATTCATATGTACACACTAAGGAAATGATGGTGGCTTCATTTGATTAAGTTTGTGAAACATGATTTCTAAATGAATGATCTCCTTTCATTTGTTCACCATTTTTGTTCTCTCCTTTTGGCCCTACACTGTGATTCTCCTCTCAGGCCGTGCTGGTCACTCTCTTCAAGAGTGCTAGTCTCCAGAAGGTAGAGTCTTTCTTTGAGCCCTTGTTTTCAGATTGAAACTCAGAAATGTGTTATCAAAGATGGTTGCAGTCAGCCAAAGATGTGAACACGGGAAGCAAAGGGCAGCTGTTCCTGGAGAAACATTCACTAATGTGAGGATGATTAAAAATAGCGTATCGTGTGGGTGGCTAACAAGCACAAATTCATGAGAAAAGTAAAGATTTCAATACCTCAAACCACATTATCTATCCAATGCTTAGTCAGGTACTCTGTATGGACAGAGAGGAACTGACTCTTGCCAACATGCCACAGAATTTAGGTCACATAAAAATGATAGGGAAAAGCCCACAATAACAAATAAAACTTCTCGTAACACAATACCTCTCCTATCACCTCATATTTTGAATTTAACTTACCGTGCCAATCAATAAACCAACAGAAAATAGCTGAGGTAGTCATTGCAGGTGTCAGTCAAAAGATGTCTGAATCAGATATTTTAGGTTGGTTTTAGTTTATAGCCACTTTCTTCTTTATTTCAGGATGATTTCTCTCAAAGTAAAAGTTTGGGCAGAGGCTCCAATGCCTGTTAATAGGAACCTTGACAAGATTTTCAACACATTTTTAGACTAAGCTGCCATTACCCTTGCTATACCCCAGTTTCCTTCTCCATCCGCTCTTTTTCTTTCTGCTCCTTTGGCATCTCCTTTTTCTTCTCCATGCTCTTCAAGCACTCCCACTGAACTGATTACCAAATTGCCATGCCAGAGTGGCCATTAAATTGTATCATTGAACCTAAATTTTAATTCTGAAGAGACGCCATTCATTCCACAACACTCTGCCCTGAAAATGCTGGATCAAATATTGTTCTGAACAGTGATCCTATTTTCCTCATAAAATATGCCAAAATCCCAGACCTGTGATGAGCATGCTATAGTCTGCAACTACCTTCATGCAAGGAATATCCACCATGTCTTCTTTTATATCTAAATTCATATTGGAGTTTATCCATAAATTCAAAATCACTTTTGTTCTTGGGAAAGCAAATATTTTTGAAACCAGAGTATCTTAGTTAAACATTCTGGATCTTACTAATTCCAGTTTCCATGTACTCTTACTGAAGAGTTTATTTCCTATATCTGTTTCTATATGTCTCACAAGTAAAAAAATTTTCAACACTGAGTCTATGAGTTTTTTTGAACACCAACAACAAATTCCCCAATTCTTGATACCAAACAGGGTGTCTATAACTTAATTCAACTCTGATACTACCCACAGTTAGCACAGATTCTACAGATTAAGGGTTCAGTCCCTCATGCCTGCTCCCCATTTCAGACACCAATCACAAGTAGTGAATCCAAAACTGACTCACACTTCTGTCTTACTTGGCTACAAATTGGGGTTCCATACCTTTCTCCTCATGTTTGATAGTTTGTTATAATAGAAAATACTTATTTCTACTGGTTTATCATAAAGGATTCAAATGAATGGCCAGATGAAGAGGAGTATGGGCAAGACCCAGGGTCCTGAGAACCTTGGAGTTGGAATACACCATGTTCCTATCACATGGTTGCCTTCATCACCCAGAATCTCTTCAACATCCATCCTCCAGGGGTTTTACAGAGGCTATATTTATCATGCTTCTAGGGAGGGGCGATCGATTACATCATTGCATGTTGGTGGCTGGCTCAATCTGTAGCCCCTTTCCACTCCATGGAGAACTATAGGTAGGGTTCAAAGTTCCAACACTCCAATCATACCCTTGTCTTTCTGGTGAGGAGCCCCCAACCTGAAGTTGCATGGGGCTCCCTAACAGCACATCATCTCATTAGCATACAAATTGGCACTCAATGACTGGAGACTCCAAGGATCTCTGATGTCACATGTAGGAACGAGGGACTAAAACCAAATATGATAACAAAATAATGCTCCGAGTGCCCCCATCACTCAGAAAATGTCAACAGTTTTTAGGAGCTCTGTGTCAGGAACCAGCGACAGGGACCATATACATATCTGTTATCTTACACCCTACTGGGATGATGATTGAGAAGAATCTATATATATATAGATATAGATAGATATAGATATATAGATATAGATATTATATATATATAATAAAAAGTAAATTCTGATCATTCCTAGTAATCAAATCTCAGATTAAAATAAGGGGTCATAAATAGCAATTTTCACTCTAACATTGTTAAGGAAAAAAAGTTGAAATTTACTTGGATTTCAAGCTTAAAATATACAGCTAATGTACAGGTTCACCATGTTTTTAAGATTTATTATTTATTTGAAAGGTGTAATGACAGAGAGAGTGAAGGAGACACACACACACACAAACACACACAAACACACACAGATCTTCCATCCACTCACTCCCAACTGCAAGTGAACTCAACATCCAGGCAGGATTGGGCCAGACTGAAGCCAGGAGCCTAGGACTCCAACTTGGTCTCCCAGCCTGGTAGCCGGGACCCATATGCTTAGGCCATCTTTGGCTCCTAGGCTCATAAGCAGAAAGGTGGATCAAAAGTAGAGCAGCCAGGACTTGGATCAGGGCTCTGACATGGAATGCTAGCATTGCGAGCAGCAACTTAACCCATTGCGCCACATGCCAGTCCCAAGTTTGCTATTTTTGATAATCAGATGATTCAGCAAGCCTTGCCAAGGTAGAAGAGATTCAGAATATTTACATTGTGAAATTCATGAAACTGAAGTTTTCAAAAACCTCATTTCTTAGAAATGGGACTTGAAAAGGCATCAGCATTTACTCTGAGGACACTTGCAGATGTGCAAGCCTTGTTATCGCTCAAATAAATCTTATGAGTCTTATGTGATGAAACTCAGCAAATAGTTCCCAAAGCAAGGTGGGCCTCTTCGGATTTATTCAAGGCACTGTGATTTGTAAGCTTGGAAAATGCATTCATCAGAGCTTGAATTTCTGGAGAAGAATTGCTCTTGCTAGTGTGCTGAGTGGGCGCTGGAACACTCATTCCGAGTAAACTTCCTTACAATGTAATTTGTCAGAAAATAGCTACAGCAGATACAATACTCCTCCTCTCATTTAATTAGTATTTTTGGGAGCCTTCTAAGAGAACTCTTGCATGGATCAGCACTCATGAATATTAAACATAAAGGATAAAAATCTTATAAGTAATCACTGCCCTGTAAGTTCTTTACTTGGTTAAGCAAACCTTTTGTGTTTATCAGCTAATTCTCCACTGGATCTTAATTCTTTTCAACTAAACTAGCTCCCTACTTGGATTTCCTACAGATCACAGCTTGGCTGTGAACCTTCACAGTAAAATTAACCTATAGAAATACCGGTCCACAATATGGAGCTCTCAGAAAGAACTTAACTTACACCCCAGTGTGGAATGGGGCCTAGAACATTTTGGTGGAACCACACTGGTGAATTATGCTTTGAATTTGGGCTGATCTGTGAAGAAGAAACAAGCTGTTATAGCAATTTGTAATTGTAATTTGAAGTCTAGAGAATTGTTGCTGACAGAAGAATCTATACAAGAAGCCTAACTATAATATTGATCACTTAGGGAATCCAGACACAAAGGGAAATCATAAAGGATATCTTATTAGTTTTCAAAGATTTATCCCAATTCTATAAGTGAACAATCTATCATATTAGTGATTGAGAAAAAAAGTGCAATGTTACCTCACCAAGATTCAAGGCAGCACTTTCTTTGGCTTTTGTACTTCTGCTATATGACAGCCCCACAAAGCACTAACCTTCAGTCACTTCAGTGATTGAATTTTACCAGTAGGCTTGAAAGCAAGATCTATGTATGGTGCTTCTGAAGTTCATTGGAAAATGGAATACAATCTAGGTTTATTTTGGTATAAAACATTTTGAAAACTATGCATATTTTTTTCATAATGCATGTTTCCATGAACTTTCTGAGAGCCCCTCATGCTTCATTTATCTTTGTATTGTTTGTATTATTGTGTCTAACACAGGGACAGACATTTAGTACAGTGGTTAAGATATCACATGGGACACCATACCCTCTGTTAGAGTACCTGAGTTTGAATACTGTCTCGACTCCTCATTCCAACTTCTTGCTAATGAAACCCTGGGAGGTAGCAGATAATGGCTCAAGTAGTTGGATACCTGAAACCCACGTGTGCTATCAAGATTGATTTCCCAGCTCCTGGCCCAGCCCAGCATTTGGGGGAGTAAACCAATGATGAGAGATTTGATCTCTCTCTCTCTCTCTCCCATTGAAATAATGAAACCAACCAACTCATACCTCAAAATATTATGGTCTGTTGCCTCCAGGGATTCAAACCAAAAGTTAAAATTCTATTTCACCAATATCAATAACCTAAATCCACAGTCCCTTGTACCACCTGTTCTTTCAGAATTTCTTTCTCCTGCAAAATCTTCCCACCATACTCTGCATCCTGCGGCACCCCACAACATGATTTCACTCTATTCAGCATTTAAAGTTGACCTATTTTCCTCTAGGAGCTGCTTTGTCGGACGAGTGCTCTACATTGCTGCCTTCATGAGCATCACGCTCTCCTTCTGTCACTGTACTTCTGTTGGACTCCATCATTCTTTTCGGGCTCTCCAGCTTCCTTTCATGGATTTATCACTTCCTTTGAGAATGTCTTTCTCTCTGATCCACTCTCCACTGGGTTATTAAAACACTGGGTTGGCCAGCTACTTCCAGTTGCCCCACTGGGTTGGCCAGCTACTTCCTTGTGTCCACGGTGTTCAAGTCTTACTTACCTCCTACGCCTTTTGTGAGCAGTCTTCCCTGTGTTCTGTTGAGAAGACTAGATTCTGAACCCTCTAAATTTGGGATAATATTCCCAAATGATTTATACCAAGTGATACAGACTACCAAAAAACCTGTGTGGCCTGTTACCTTAAGCAGTTTATAGGAACACAGTATCTTCTTTTAATTTCAGTTTCTCCTCTAGGAAATTTGAGTGTGAGTACAGAATGGAGGCAAAGTAATGTGGCTGCAACGGGAGAGGAATACGTTGTTCTGTTCAGACCTCTCAGTCTTGCCTGCTGCCATGTAGACCAAGGATCTGTTATCGACTTGACTTGTTGCCTGACATCCTCCTCTCGACAATCAATTATCTTCTTATGGATGCCTCATTCGCTCCTGCAATTAAGCCTCAGGGGACTGCCCCATCAATTTCCCAGACACTACCTTACCTGTCAGAATTCCAAAGTTTCCCTGACTTAGGCTCGAGCTGAAAACTCCACTAGATATATAAATAATTCATTAGAATAGGTAAGGAGAAATACCATATCTTTGATTGGGAAACTCAGTGTTATTTAGAAAATCTTTTTTTTTTTCTAAAGCAAATAATAGCTTTCACTGAATAGTTAAGCGTCACCAACATAGGAGGTACAAAATAAAAAGTCACAACACCTTTAATATTTAGATTAATATGACTTTGATCCCCATTGTGATAATGATAGACAAAATTTTATTGTTACCTGTGTTTTGAATGTTTTTCCAAGAAAGATGTGGCCCATAGTAATAATTAAATCAGAATAATGGAGGAAAAATGTTGTTATTCGTAAATTTCTCATTTGACGCAGAACTTATTTAGTGTTCAAGAAAATCGTACCATACTATTTTAATTATCATGTAGTTATTGACAACTACAGAACTCTGTCATTATCAAAAATCTAAATAATTTCATTAAATTATTTCAGTAAGATGCTACATTTACTATACAGACACATAGCTTTGAATAAGCATGCTTAATATAAGTTTTTTTTAATGTTTAATCATTTTAATCTACTTAAGGGACAGAGTGACACAGAGACACTGTCCATATGATGGTTCACTGCTTAAATGCCTACAACACACAGGGCTGGGCGAGGCTAAACTCAGGGGCCAGGTCCTCCAGGGTGTCCCCATGTGAGTAGCAGAGGTCCAGCACCCGAGAGCTGCTGCCTAACAGGATGCATTAGCAGAAAGTCAAATTGGATGCAGGGGAGTCAGGACTCAAATTGGCACTGGATTATGGGATATGGGCATCCCAAGTGGCAACTTAAATTGCTGTGTCACAACTCCTGCCCTCACATTTAATACATTTTGAAGAGATGACCCATCTAGAAAGTATGCTGAAATCTACTTATTTTATTTCATTCTTGCTTTCTGTGGTATGCCTTACTTGATCAATCCAAAGATAGCCATCACTAATGAGTATTTTAAAACTGACTTGTTTAGTGGGTGATATCTGACTCTGCAAAAGAATCATAATATTCAAAATTCAAAAAAGAGGCAACATTTCAATGAAATAACACTTGCCTTACAAGCCAACATTGTGGCACAGCAGATTCGGATGCTGCTTGAGACACTGGCATCCCATATCCCATATGAGAGTGCCAGTTTGAGTCCCAGCTCCTCTCCTTCTGATTCAGCTTCCTGCTAATGTGCCTGTGAAGTCAGCAGAAGATGCCCCAAGTATTTGGGTCTCTGCCACCCACATGGGAGACCCAAATGGAGTTCCTGGTTCCTGGCTCTAGCTTAGAGCAGCTCTGACTGTTCCAGCCTTTGGGAGCATATGGAAAATCTTGTTCTCTTCTCTCTCTGTCAATCTACCTTTCAAATTAAAAAACTATTTTTTAAAAAATATTTGCGGCTGGCGCCGCGGCTCAATAGGCTAATCCTCCGCCTTGTGGCGCCAGCACACCAGGTTCTAGTCCCGGTTGTGGCGCCGGATTCTGTCCCAGTTGCCCCTCTTCCAGGCCAGCTCTTTACTGTGACCCGGGAGTGCAGTGGAGGATGGCCCAAGTGCTTGGGCCCTGCACCCCATGTGAGACCAGGAAAAGCACCTGGCTCCTGCCTTCGGATCAGTGCGGTGCGCCGGCCGCAGCGTGCCAGCCGCGGAGGCCATTGGAGGGTGAACCAACGGCAAAGGAAGACCTTTCTCTCTCTCTCTCTCTCTCACTGTCCACTCTGCCTGTCAAAAAAAAAATGCTTTACCTTATTAGGAAGACTCAGAGTAAACCTTTATTTTTATATTTTTTGATCTATTCTAAGCCAAGTTAAATTCAAAACATTAGTAAGCTAATTAAATGCTTTGGAATTCCAAAAAATGGGAAACAATGCTTTAAAATTTTTATGAGTAAGTGTTGATCTTTTCCGATAATGCATTGGAAAAATTGGCTTAATTTTTCATGGTAAGAAAAATGACATTAAGGCGCTAGTTTGAGTCCCGGATGCTTCTCTTCCATTCCAGTTCTCTGCTGTGGCCTGAGAAAGCAGAGGAAAATGACCCAAGTGCTTGGGTCCCTGCATCCACATGGGAGACCCCAAAGAAGCTCCTGGCTCCTGGCTTTGGATTGTCCCAGCTCTGGCCACTGTGGCCATTTGGGAAGTGAACCAGCAGATGGAAGACTTTCTCTCTCTCTCTTTCTTTTTCTCGCTTTCTCTCTCTGCCTCTGTGTAACTCTGACTTTCAAATAAATAAATGTAAACATTTTTAAGTACTCTGAAGTGAAAATGGTGCTATGAAAGCACATAATGGATAAATATGGAACCTAATAGATAAATTCTTTCCTTGAGGTAAAGACATGGACCTAGACTCTGAAATAGCATCAAGAATTATCTAGGGGGCCCACGCTGTGGCGCGGTGGGTTAACACCCTGGCCTGAAGCGCCGGCATCGCATATGGGCGCTGGTTCTAGTCCCGGCTGCTCCACTTCTGATCCAGCTCTCTGCTATGGCCAGGAATAGCAGTAGAAGGTGGCCCAAGTCCTTGGGCCCCTGCACCCGTTTGAGAGACCCGGAAGAAGCTCCTAGCTCCTGGCTTTGGATCAGCACAGCTCCGGCCATTACAGCCAATTGAGGAGTGAACCATCGGATGGAAGACCTCTCTCTCTCTGCCTCTCCTTCTCTCTCTGTGTGTAATTCTGACTTTTAAAAAAATAAATAAATCTTTTAAAAAAACAATTATCTAGGCTACAATAGGGAAAACACCACACTAGGAAACTGCTACCAGTTGCTCCAAGATCCTGAAGTGGAAAGAAAAATAATGAATATTATTGTATTGAGGAAAACTGGTTAGACCATGCGTAAGTTGAGTTTCTCCCATTGCAAGACCTCCTTGCAGTGGTTGCTATAACTGTCACCACAGCCTCCCTTGAATAAAGTCAGCTTTACAACCTTTCATGTTAGTTTGAGTGTTCCCCAAAAGTCTATATGCTAAAATCTTGCCCCCAAGGTGGTGCTGTTGGGAGCAGATGGAACTATGAGGAAGACTAGAGGATGGCATTGGGCATAGCCTCAGAAGGTCAATCCTGTGGCACTCCTTGGTGGTTCCTGGCAGAGGATTGTCACAAAAGCCTGAGTTCGGTCCCCCTCTCTCTGCTTCACGCCTCACCATGTGATCATTGCATACACTGTGCATACACTCCACCATCTGCTATGAGGCCTTTCCCAAAGCATGCCTCAAAAGGCATGCCTCAGACTTCCAGCCTCAAAAGTAGAGATCTAAAGAAACCTCTCTTTCCTTCACCAGCGACTTGTCCCCAGTATTTCATTGTAGTAAAGAGACACTGAGTAATATACATGTGAAAGTGGGAGAGAATGATCCATCATAGGAAGCGGGATACACAGCACTCATAGAATGGCAGATGTCCTAAACAACACTCTGGCCTCAGAATCAGCCCTTAAGGCATTACGATCTGGCTGAAGAGCCCAGGAAAGTATTTTAGGCATGGAAAGCCAAGACACTCTGGGGAAAAAAAAAGAAGAAGACCTAAATGAAATATCTCTGCAAGTGAGATCCCAGTGGAAAGAACAGGGCCATCAAAGAAGGAGGTACCTTTCTCTGAAGGGAGGAGAGAACTTCCACTTTGACTATGACCCTGTTGGAATAAGATCGAAGTTGGCGAACTCAAAAGGCTTCCATAGCCTTGGCAACTCATGACTAGACCCTAGGGAGATTACTAATGCCATAAACAAGAGTGTCAAATTGTTAAGTCAACAACAGGAGTCACTGTGTACTTACTTCTCATGTGGGATCTGTCCTTAATGTGTTGCCCAATGTGAAGTAATGCTATAACTAGTACTGAAACAGTATTTTACACTTCGTGTTTCTGTGTGGGTGCAAACTGATGAAATCTTTACTTAATATATACTAAATTGATCTTCTGTATATAAAGATAATTAAAAATGAATCTTGATGTGAATGGAATGGGAGAGAGAGCGGGAGATGGGAGGGGTGCAAGTGGGAGGGAAATTGGGGGTAGGGGGAGCCATTGTAGTCCATAAGCTGTACTTTGGAAATTTATATTTACTAAATAAAAAAAAGAAAGTGCTTTATAAATGAAAAATAATATGAACAGGGATTAGTGATTACTTTTACTGTTTAATACTATTATATAAACTTAGTGAACTATATTTTCTCTCACTACTGCTTTTATACTGTGTTAGATCATCCTTCTCTACCTCTTGCAATAGTATTAACAGATACCACAGCTATTTAAAATGTTACACTTTTAAGAGTAGTCCTATTTCTAAATTTCTACCCTAGTCAAAATTTAATAGCATGTCTCACTATCTGCTCCCATAACACCAACACAACCTCACTTATTCTCCAACTCCCATCAGCTCAGACCAGACATATGGTTGATAGCTTTTGCTGATCTTTTATCCTTTTTTCCCTATTTGTCCTGGGATTGGCAACCCAAGGATCACGTGGGTCGGAGAGAAAGGAGGAGACTAGTTGTTAAAGGAAAAAGTCAGAGTATTGATTTTTTTTTTTTTTTTTTTTTTTTTGTGACACATAGAGTTAGACAGTGAGAGAGAGAGAGACAGAAAGGTCTTCCTTCCATTGGTTCACCCCCCAAATGGCCGCTACAGTCGGAACTGCGTCAATCCGAAGCCAGGAGCCAGGTGCTTCCTCCTGGTCTCCCAGGCCGGTGCAGGTGCCCAAGCACTTGGGCCATCCTCCACTGCCTTCCCAGGCCACAGCAGAGAGCTGGACCGGAAGAGGAGCAACCAGGACTAGAATCCGGCACCCATATGGGATGCCGGCATTGCAGGCAGAGGATTAACCAAGTGAGCCATGGCGCCGGCCCCCAGAGTATTGATTTTCTAATGCTGTTACACTCTATCAATATCCAAATTTATAGCAAGTGCTGATGCAGATTCTTTCTCAAAGAAGCTCCGAGAGTTTCTCAAAGAACCTTCGGACCGCTGCACAGTACCATTCCCTACCACAAGGGATGAACTTTCCTGCTGACTTTCAATGGCCCCTGTTTAGCTCTGCTTGTTCACTCTCCTCTCAGTGATGACCCACAGACTCTTCCAGCTGTGATCTTTGGACTCTATAAACAACCTCCCGTGACAGATTCCTCTCAAGAAAGCTCAAGTGACTAGTTTTCATTGGATTCACTTGACCCATGGAAATTTGCATTCATGCTGCTGATAGCAAAACCAGCTTTGTTGCTCTTCCTACTGTAATGAACACTCTAGCTTGTCTCAGACTTCAAAATTCCCCAGATGCAGACACCTGGCTCTATGGTAATATACATTTCCAAATGCTCCAAAGTTCAGCAAGTGTAATATAAAGCAGAATTAGGCATATGTGCAGTTCAAAAAGTACCCAGCTGGGGAATGAAATTCTAGGCTCTTCACTTACAGGAAAACAAAACAAGCCATCCCAAAAGTCAGTATTACCTAACAATAATCATTTCTTTCTGTTTCATGATGTTTGATCTAGGTGAAGCTCAGTCAAATTGACATTGGCTCTAAGAACAGGTTTAGTTCAGGTTTGTTTCATGTGTTGTATATTGCTAGGACCAGTGGCTACCCAAGTTATATTTTCTTATGTAATGGGAAAAATACAAAGTGAAGTCCAATTTTGCAATCCCATTGCAAGCCTCTTCTCAATTTTGTCCACAAAGATCTCACTGAAGTTACACGTCAAGCCTGGCATTCATGGAGTGAGAAGATTCCTGCTCCCATTTAGGTTTTAGGGGAAAAGAGGAGTGGAGGAGTATGTTTTTAAAGCTTTATTTCTTTATTATTTTTCTTATTTCATTTATTTGATCAGCACAGAGACAGAGATAGGTCTCCCAGATGCTGGTTCACATCCCAAATGTTCACATCAGCAAAGTCTGAGCCAAGCTGAAGCTAGGAACTAGGAGCTAGGAACTCAGTCCCTGTCTTCCATGTCATTGGCCAGGAGCCAACTTCTTGAACAATCGCCACAGTCTCCCAGAGTGCTCATTACTAGGAAGCTGAGCAGGAACGCAAACCCAGGGGTTCTGGTATGTAGCTTAACCAATAGACCAAGTGCCTGCCCCATACTTTTCTCTACATATACAATACCAATAAGTTTTAGTAACTTATATGCTATTTTATTATATCATTTTAATATAATTTTAAAAAGAACTAAATAAAGGATATATTATTTAAAATTAAAAGTAAAAAATACAAAATGTTTTCATTTGTATGGTATTGAACAATAAAGTATAAAGAAATTTTCAGGATTAGCAAATAGATTCCATTAAAATTTTTATTTAATAAATTTTCTCAAACTCTTTCAGCAGGCACAAGGTAGTAAACATTGTGGATGCAACTAAGTTATAAATACAGAGGCCATTGCTTCTCCAACAATTGTTTTTATAAAAAACAAAAAGCTCAGAATAAGTAGTCTGTGTGAAGAGAAAATATTTTCCATCTAAATAAGGGAATGTTCTTTAAAAATATTTCCTTGAAAGTGAAGAGGCAACTAACAGAATGGGAAAAAATATTTGCAAGCTATGCAACCAATAAAGGATTAATAACCAGAATCTACAAAGAGATCAAGAAACTCCACAACAATGAAACAAAAAATCCACTTAAGAGATGGGCCAAGGACCTCAATATACATTTTTCAAAAGAGGAAATCCAAATGGCCAATAGGCACATGAAAAAATGTTCAGGATCACTAGCAATCAGGGAAATGCAAATCAAAACCACAATGAGGTTTCACCTCACCACGGTTAGAGTTGCTCACATACAGAAATCTACCAACAATAGATGCAGGCAAAGATGTGAGGAAAAAGGGACACTAACCCACTGTTGGTGGGAATGCAAACTGGTAAAGCCACTATGGAAGTCAGTCTGGAGATTCCTCAGAAACTTGAATATAACCCTCCCATACAACCCAGCCATCCCACTCCTTGGAATTTACCCAAAGGAAATTAAATTGGCAAATGAAAAAGCTGTCTGCACCTTAATGTTTATTGCAACTCAATTCACAATAGCTAAGACCTGGAATCAACTTAAATGCCCATCAACAGATGACTTGATAAAGAAATTACAGGATATGTACTCTATAAAATACTATACAGCAATAAAAAAAATGAAGTCTGGTCATTTGCAACAAAATGGAGGAATCTAGAAAACAAGCTGAGTGAATTAAGCCAGTCCCAAAGGGACAAATATCATATGTTCTCCCTGATCAGTGGCAACTAACCAAACACCTGAAAGGAAACCTGTTGAAGTGAAATGGACAATATGAGAACTGGTGACTTGATCAGCCCTTGTCCTGACTGTCGAGGAACAACTTACTACTTTATTCATTTTAGTATTTATTTGTTCTACGTAATACAATTGATTGAACTCTTTAATTAACACACAATTGTTCTTAGGTGTTTAAATTTAACTGAAAAGTGATCTCTATTAAATGTAAGAGTGGGAATAAGAGAGGGAGGAGATGTACAGTTCAGCACATGCTCAATCTGACTTGCCCCAAATGGTAAAGATAGAAATGTGCCAGGGGATTCCAATTCCATCCCATCAAGGTGGCATGTACCAATGCCATCTCACTAGTCAAAGTGATCAGTTTCAGTTCATGATTGATCATAATGATAGGATTAAGAGTCAAAGGGATCACATAAACAAGACTAGTGTCTGCTAATACTAACTGATAGAATCAAAAAGGAGAGAATGATCCAACACGGGAAGCAGGAAACACAGCAGACTCATAGAATGGCAGATGTCCTAAACAGCACTCTGGCCTCAGAATCAACCCTTAAGGCATTTGGATCTGGCTAAAAAGTCATGAGAGTATTTCAGGCATAGAAAGACAAGACACTCTGGCAAAAAAAAAAAAAAAAAAAAAAAAAAAAAAAAAAGGCCGGCGCCGCGGCTCACTAGGCTAATCCTCCGCCTTGCGGCGCCGGCACACCGGGTTCTAGTCCCGGTTGGGGCGCCAGATTCTGTCCTGGTTGCCCCTCTTCCAGGCCAGCTCTCTGCTGTGGCCAGGGAGTGCAGTGGAGGATGGCCCAAGTGCTTGGGCCCTGCACCCCCATGGGAGACCAGGATTAGTACCTGGCTCCTGTCATTGGATCAGCGCGGTGCGCTGGCAGCATCGTGCCAACCACGGCGGCCATTGGAGGGTGAACCAACGGCAAAGGAAGACCTTTCTCTCTGTCTTTCTCTCTCCCACTGTCCACTCTGCCTGTCAAAAAATTAAAAAGAAAAAAAAAATGACCTAAATGAAAGATCTCTGTGAATGAGATCCCAGAGGAAAGAATGGGCCATCAAAGAAGGAGGTACCTTTCTCTGAAGGGAGAAGGGAGGAGAGAACTTCCACTTTGACTATGGCCTTGTCTAAATAAGATCCGAGTTGGTGAACTCAAAAGGCTTGCATAGCCTTGGCAGCTCATGACAAGAGCCTCAGGTGATTACTGCTGTCATAAATAAGAATGTCAATTGTTAAATCAACAACACTTACTCCCCATGTAGGACCTCTGTTCTTAATGTGTTGTACTATGTGAATTAACAGTATAACTAGTACTCAAACAGTACTTTATACTTTGTGTTTCTGTGTTGGTGCAAACTGTTGAAATCTTTAGTTAGTATATACTAAATTGATCTTCTGTATATAAAGAGAATTGAAAATGAATCGATGCAAATGGGATGGGAGAGGGAGTGGGAGATGGGATGGTTGTGGATGGGAGGGAGGTTATGGGGGAAAAAGCCACTGTAATCCAAAAGCTGTACTTTGGAAATTTATATTTATTAAATAAAAGTTAAAAAAATATTTCCTTGAATATATCCATTGAAAATATCAACTGATTGAAACTACTACCTCATTCTATATATCCTTTTCAAATTATTTTTAATGTAAGTATTCCTATGTTTTGAAATTTAAAAGCCAGAAGAAATGTGCTATTAAGTACTTTTACATTTTCAAGTTTCCTTTATGAATGATTTTCCATATATGAGGATAGTCTTCATTTTGTGATTCTTTAATCACAATATAGTATCCACTACCACTTTTGCATCCCTTGGTTTATATAACCAGCTCTTCAGACCTATATATTTCCAAGTTTTTCTAAAATTTTTCTACTTTAAGTGATGTATGTGGATGGTTCTGTGTGCATTCTCATTTAAGGTTGCTTTATCGGTGTGTTTTTTAAATACTCATTTTAGGATAGATTAAAGTTTATAGAAAAATTGTGAGGGTAACACACAAAGGGTACTTTAACCTCCTAAGTGTATATCTCTCACAGTGAAGAGAACACTTATTATGGACTCTCTTCAAAACTCTGTGGCCTCCAGAGACCCATGAAGTTGCTATTATCCTGAACAATTATCTCAAGCTTTCATTTATTGCTACACTTGAAAATAATCTTCAAGCTTATCCAAATGAGTTCCTCTTTTCTGCATAGAATTTAGGTGATCGTATTTGTTGGAGTAATTATAGTTGATGGAAAAAGTAATGTAAAAATGAGTCTGTACTAGCTCTCACCAAGTGTCTCCTGAGTGTCAAACTGTGCATTAGACACATTACCTATATTCTATCATTTAATCCCAACAATAATAACCTTAAACAGAGGTATTACAACACCATATTATTCCTGAGGAAGACAGTTTGGAGTACTTGTCTTAAATCAGAGAATTCCTTGAGTTTGCTTAGTTGCAAGGCACAACACAGTTGTACCTCAAACGGAATACAGTTTGAACCATGTCATACTCAATAATTGTATTTTGAGGAGTCAACTTTAGCTTATGAAGTAAGATGTCCATATCCCACATTGCAGTGTCTGAGTCTGGTCTTTGCTCCAGCTCCTGATTCCAGCTTCTTGCTAATGCAGACCATAGGGAGACAGCAGAAGATGGCTCAAGTAGTTGGGTTCTCTTTTCTCCTACATGGGATACTCGAATTCTTGGCTCCCAGCTCTGATTCAAGCCCAGATCCAGCCACTGTGGGCATTTGGAGAGTGAACTAGAGGATGAGAATTGTCACCTTGTCTGTCTCTGTTCCTCTGCCTCAAAATATTCCTTGCATCATGTTTTGACTACAAGACTTGTGGAACAGACTAAAAATATTGAACCCTACTATAGATAAAATTTGTTGGGAACCTACATTATTTTGTAGCCTAAATCTTCCCAAAAATTTAAAGGCACAAACATATTTTTTAACCATATGGGAGCTAATTTGCATGCCACACGTGTTTTGTTATTCTCAACAAAGACTGACCTGTTCATAAATATTTTATGAAATCTTCATGTGCTGTAGCAGAGTTTAATTTTCATACATATTAAAATTCAACTGGAAAAAAGCATTGTGATATTGGGCTTCTTATTTACAAAAACCATACAATGACTTATTTACCTTAAAATAGGCTTTAGCTTTATGCTTCTTGAGATTACAGGTGCAATTTGTAGGAAAATTAGGAATCTGTGCTAGCCAGAAAAGCAGCAGATTTTCCTTTCATATCTTTGAGTAGATTGTTAGTTTTCCTAAATTTCATAGGTAGGTAATATTCATGTTATCTTTTGGAGATTTTATTTTTAAACCTGAGCATTTTGCTTCTTGGTGTTTATGTCAGTGAAGTCACACTTTGGTCACTAAAAATTGCAATTAGAGAACCACAACTGCAAATAAATCTTTTCTAGGATCCCAGAAAGAAAAAAAAAAATGTCCTTGTGTTTCATAATTCATTATGGCTCCCTAGGTGTCTTTTTTGTTTTTGGCAACTGATTAGAAATAGATATGAGTTCGTACTTGTCCCTCTTTTGACAAAAAATATGATATAAAATAGTGAACAAATCACTAAAAGTTAGAATTGGTCTGATGAGAGTGGACAGAATTTTCTTGATATGTATGTAATGTTTATGAACCCACAATCCCCAAATCCAAACCAAGAACAGTGTCTCACTGTCTTTTATGGAGAAATTTATATCACTTCTTCTGCCCCTCTCCTCTTCCCAGCCAGGATCTAGTCAAGAATCACAGAAGTCTCTTTGACAGCTAAATGGGAGCTCTGAGCTTTCCTTCTTTTAAAATTCAGCTCAATCATATACATATTCATAGATGTTAACTCACAAGGTGTTTCTTTTTCTCCCAGTCCATATTGTGGTAGGCAGTTTCCAAAGATGGCCCTCAACAACTCCCATCTCCTGCTGGTATGCCACTTCACTCATCTGCCCTGGAGTCAGGGCCCACCTGGTGACTGGCTGTGACAATAAATGGCAGTAGTGACTTCTGGGACTTCTGAGTTGACTTTCAAAAAGCTTCTTATGGAGACCTAGCTACCATAATGAAGGGAAACCCAACATTCACATGGAGATTTCTACGTGTATGCAATCCAACAACAAAGACAGACAACTGTAGCTCAGCTCCCAGCTGGTGGCCCGCAAAAACTGCCATTCACACAATGCGAACATTTTAGATTTTCCTTATTGTCCTGGTATCTCATTGACACTATATAAAGCAGAAGTTCACAGAATGATGGAAAATAGTAAATTTTAATTTTTCAGCTACTGCATTTTTATGCAACAATAGTTGGAATATATATTTTGTAATTTATTAGTCACAGTCTACCATAAAGTTTTACATGCTGTTATAGCCCCAAAATGATGAAAAATAGGAAATACATGTTTATGCCAATAAAAAGAGTTAACATATGATCCAATGATTTGAAATGATTTTTAATCATAGATGGAAGGAAAGGAAAACATATATATTGTTCCCAAATTGGGATCCTGTTTTAAATAGTCTTTTATATGGGCAAGGTGTTGGGGTGGGGGAGCTGGCATTTGAAGCAGCAGTTAAGGTGTCACTGCTTGAGATCCAATATTAGAGTGCATGAGCTTGAAATCCAGATCTGCCTCTGAATCCTGAGGACTCTGGGAGGCAGAATATAATAGCTCAAGTAGTTGAGTCCCTGCTCCCCATGTGGGAGACTCAGAGTTCCTGGCTCAGGCTTAAGCCTGGCCCCGCCCTGCCTGGATGTTGCCAGCATTCGAGGAATGAACCAGCAAATAGGAAATCCTTTCTTCCTTTCTCCCTCCCTCCCTTGCTTCCTTCCTTCTTTTCTTTCTTCCTCTCTCCCTCTCTCTCTCTCCTTTCTCTCTCTCGGTTTCTTTCTTCTGACTCCCCAATCTCTAGCCCTCTTTTTCTCTGCCTTTCAAAATATTTTTAAAAAAATACTATTTCAACATCTCATTATTTTATAATTAAAAAATATTTCCACAATGTCAACAATAAGTCTATCTTATCACTTTTAGATGGTACAAAGTATTCTGTGAATGAATTCATATTTTAAATTCCCCTATTTTTGCTTCTATAGGTTAATTCCAAATTTTCATTATCATAAGTACAATGACAACATAATAAATAAGTTACATAATCCTGAACATTTATCTTTTTTTAAATTATTATTATTATTATTTTTATTTTTGACAGGCAGAGTGGACAGTGAGAGAGACAGAGAGAAAGGTCTTCCTTTTTGCCGTTGGTTCACCCTCCAATGGCCGCCACGGTAGGCGCGCTGCGGCCGGCGCACCGCGCTGATCCGATGGCAGAAGCCATGTGCTTCTCCTGGTCTCCCATGGGGTGTAGGGCCCAAGCACTTGGGCCATCCTCCACTGCACTCCCTGGCCACAGCAGAGAGCTGGCCTGGAAGAGGGGCAATCTGGACAGGATCTGTGCCCCGACCGGGACTAGAACCCGGTGTGCCGGCGCCACAAGGCGGAGGATTAGCCTAGTGAGCCGCGGCGCCGGCGAACATTTATCTTTTTAACTTCATTGAAATACTGATAAATCAAAGATCATGAATATTTCTAAGCTTTTGGATATGCATTTCCAATTTGCCCTTCGTGGAAGTCTGTAAAAATTTATGCCCTTAACAGTAGTCTACTCAGGTCCTGTTTTCTTACTTTATATACTTCTATAATATAAATTAATGCATAAACACATAATCCTCCATGATTATTATTGAAAATGAGAGTGAAGAATCACTACCTTCTTGTTCAAGTTGACACCTGGGAAATATAAGTTGCCTGGGTTTACTCGAATATGAATGGATTGTCTTAAATATATGCCACTCAAATTACTTCTCAAGATGTACACAATCCCCAAGGCTCCATTGTTTGCAGAGACTATTTGGATCTTCTTGTCAAGACTCAGTATTCAAAGGAACTTGCAGTTCTGAAGTTGCAGTTGCAAGATGGCTCAGAATTGTCTTCTCTCAGCTGTGGCATACCTTCCTCTTTGATCTTCAGAATTCCTAACTAGGTCACTAGTTCTAGCATGAAACATAGCCCTGTGTGATGTGGATACCAGAATGTTGTCAGAGGACATTTTGAAATAGATGTTAACAGAATATAAATTTTAAAAATGAAATGAAATTAAGTAGTTTGCTAATATATAGGCTAGGCTCTGAAATATCACATTTTAAGTCTCATCAGATAAGGGGAAAGTTAATACTTTATTTTCTACACCTGCATTTTCTAATTTTCACCATCTCTTCTTTCAGAATATTCTATAGATTACGTTACTAGCACACAAGAGTATCACTAAAAATATTTCTTTTTTATGTTTTTGTTTTGTTTTGTTTTGTTTTTTGATTTGAGTTTCTTTTTTTCAACTCGGATTTCCCCAGTTTGGATTTGCTGGTGAATTTCAGCCATCTGGATGACCTTTGAGACCTTTTCCTCAACACTAGAAAAACAACATAGAAACTGAAAATGAACTTTCTAAAAAGTCAGGACACAGTGATAAAGAAACCAGGACAAGAATGCAAATTACAAAGTTAATAGAGTTAAACTTCCCCACAATCTTGTTAATTCTTTGCAATTTTCCCTAATAGAATAACACGTACTACTAAAAGACCACATAGAACGAGCACAATGATGTGACCTTTAAAAATTAAGAAGTGAGATGTTGCCAGCACAGAGCACTCTGGTCACGAGGAGGAAAGGGTAAGGAACTAGAGTTCCCCTTTCCTGCCTTTCTAATTCCCAGGCCCCCTGAGGGGCTGAGGCTAAACCAAAGTGGGAAAAGGCAACCCTAGGCTGAGGATCTGGAATCTTTCTCTTAGGAGGTCGAAACCCCTGACAGCTAGCACTGTGATAAAACTTTTCCAGGAAGGACCCACACACAGATCTCCAGGCAAGGTCACGTTCACTGCAGAGTTGGAGTAGAAAAAGTTTAAATCAGAGGCAGCATTGGGCCCAGACTCTGCTTTTTTTTCTCCATCCCAGAGCTCTGATAATCAGGATTTTGAAGTTTCTCTTCTTTGTTGAGAGAAAAATCAGGAAGTGCAGGAGACCTGTAGGAATATCGACACCCACCTGCGGTCCTCGGCTTAAGTGAAACCACTTTTTCAGGGTGTGATTCAATTTTTTTTTTTTTTTTTTGAGAGGCAGAGTGGATAGTGAGAGAGAGAGAGAAAAAGGTCTTCCTTTTTGCCGTTGGTTCACCATCCAATGGCCGCTGCGGCCGGCACATCGTGCTGATCTGAAGCCAGGAGCCAGGTGCTTCTCCTGGTCTCCCATGCAGGTGCAGGGCCCAAGCACCTGGGCCATCCTCCACTGCCTTCCCGGGCCATAGCAGAGAGCTGGCCTGGAAGAGGGGCAACCGGGATAGAATCCGGCACCCCAACTGGGACTAGAACCCGGTGTGCCGGCGCCACAAGGCTGAGAACTAGCCTGTTAAGCCACGGCGCTGGCCTGTGATTCAATATATTTTCTTAATTACAAAGAACTTCCCTGGTTTTCTCTTACTTTGCTCATGGTGATTATGATTATCACACAATCCGCCCTCCCCCAACATTTATTTAAGGAATTAAAGAACAATTTTTTTTAAGGATTTATTTATTTATTTGAAAGGTAGCATTGCAGAGAGGAAGAGTAGAGAGAGAGAGAAATAGAGAACGTCCATCCACTGCTTCACTCTCCAAATAACCAATCTGAAGCCAGGAGCCAGGAGCTTCTTCCAGGTCTCCCACACAGGTGCAGGGATCCCACAACTTGGGTCACCTTCCACTGCCTTCCCAGGCCATAGCAGAGAGTTGGATTGGAAGTGGAGCATTCAGGACTCGAACCTGCCCAAATGGGATGCCGGCACTTCCCAGGCCATAACAGAGAGCTGGATCAGAAAAGGAGCAGCCGGTACATGAACCGGCACCCATATAGGATGCTGGAGATGTAGGCTGTGGCTTTACCCATTATGCTACGGCTCTGGCCCCTAAAGAACACATATTAAGTGTGAATTGAGATTTCCTAGAAAATGTGTAATTTTTAAAATTAGTTACTAAAGTCATCATTCAGAGCCTTCAAAGCCCTACATAGTCTGCCCCTAACCAGCTCCTAGAACACACTCCCCCTGCTCCTCTGCTCCACTGAGGCCTGGGCTCCTCCCCGGCCCCAAGCCCATTTCTGCCTTAGGCTTTGAAAGACCCTACTCAGTTGTTCACAGGGCTGCCTCCTCCTTGTCATTTAAATTTCAGCTCAAAAGTTCCTTCTTCAGCAAATCTTTCCCTTTCATCTTCTAGTTAAATTACAATTTTCAAAAAGGTAAAATCATGACTCTCATACAAATGTGAAATGGATGTTAGATTGTTAAAACCTCATTAATAAGAGAACCAGAAAGAATTTAAGGAACAGATGCTGATACATCATGCAGGAGGGGTACACTGAAATAACTTTGCTCTCTTACAGACGAGACTGGTTATATCATAGAGGATAAATACATACTGTTTCAGAAGAACTATCAAGAAGCTAAATTCCAGAGGAAATTGTAACTACTAAATATTGAAAATATTTTGACTGTACCAGAAATATTTAAGTCTAAATTTGATGTCAAAAGAAGTTCTAAGGAGCTGGCGCTGTAGTGTAGTAGGTAAAGCCACAATCCGCCGTGCCAGTATCCCATATGGGGCAGTTTGAGTCCCAGCTGTTCCACTATCAATCCTGCTCTCCCCTATGGCCCAGGAAAGCAATAGAAAATGGTTCGAGTCCTTGGGCCCCTGCACCAGCATGTGAAACCAGGAAGAAGCTCCTGGCTCCTAGTTTTGGATCAGCACAGCTCCAGTCCTTGTGGCCATCTGGGAAGTGAACCAGCAGATGGAAGATCTCTCTCTCTCTCTCTCTCTCTCTATCTCTCTCTCTCTTCCCCTCTCTCTCCCTCTCTCCCTCTGACTCCGTCCCTCTGTAACTCTGCCTTCCAAATAAATAAATATATCTTTAAAAAAATTTTAAAGAAGTCCTAAAATGAGAGGACCTCTATTAATTTAGGGAGAAGTACAAAGTTTGTTTTAGTATTTATTTCCAGAATTTGTATTACTGTGTTTAAGAGGCAATTGTAAATGAAAATCTGAGTGGAACCTTGAAATTTGTTTAAAGCAAAAAGCTTTGGTGTTTAAGGCGGACTATATCTTATAATTGTCTATAACATCTGGCCCCTGCTTTTCAGAGAAACCCTCTCCTACTCTGATGACTGGCAGGTTGACTGTAGTTGTTTATGTCCTTGAAGAAAAGTATGAGAGTTTCTGTACAGTAGAGGGGAAAAAAGGAGCTTGTAGTCCGTTTCTTCTTTCTCTGATTTTGGTCTGAATCTTAATTTTGTTCCTTGCATTTGGCTCTTACCACTCTAAAAAGAAACTCATCCATGTCTAGAAACAGAATGGGAGGAGGGGGCAGTTGTGTACAAAGAATAATTCCGTATTAAATATTTTTAGCCCTCTCTCAAAACAATATTTTAAAAAGGAAGGGAAGGTTAGATTTCTAAGTCTATTGAAGCTGAACAGGTCAATAAAACTTAACATGTTTCTACCAGTTCAAAGTTCTTAACAAGTTAAAATTCTCTGGTGTGTGTGTTTCTTTCCATATAATTGTGATGTTTATTCCTAATTTGAAGACAATCAATATTAAGTTTTTCAGTAAACTTTTATTTCCAATAAAAGGAAGACATAGTCTTTCCCAAGCCCTCTAATAATTATTTGTTATATAGTATTTATTTATTCGCATGATAGCTTTGTGAAATTTTATTAGGAATTGAGAAACTTTTTTGGGATAACACAAATAATCTTCAAAAAATAAAGCAACTTGAAGACAAATTGTAGCAATATTATTTATTTTAAAGATTTGTTATTTATTTGAAAGACAGAGTTACCAAGAGAGGGAGAGAGAGGGTGAGAGAGAGAAAGAGGGAGAGAAAGAAATCTTCTATCAGCTAGTTCAAACCCCGAGTGGCTGCAATAGCCCGGGTTGGACCAAGCTGAAGGCAGGAGCTTGGAAATGCACACAGGTATCCTATGTGGATAGCAGTGGTCCAAGTACTTAGGCTTTGGCTGCTTTCACAGGCACATTAGCAGGAAGCTGGATGGGAAATACAGAAGCCAGGACTCAAACTGGTGCATATATGGGATGGGGCATTGCAGGCTGTGACAACCAACTGCACCACAATGCCAGCTCCAGAAATATGATTTTTTTAAAGATTTATTTATATGAGTTACACAGAGAGAGAAGGAGAAGCAGAGAGAGACAGAGAGACAAAGAGAGAGAGAGGTCTTCCATCTGCTGGTTCACTCCCCAGTTGGCCACAACAGCCAGAGCCAGGAGTTTCCTCCAGGTCTCCCATGCGGGTTCAGGGGCCCAAGGACTTGAGCCATCTTCCACTGCTTTCCCAGGCTATAAAAGAGATCTAGATCAGAAGAGGAGCAGCCAGGACTCAAACTGGTGCCCATATGGGATGTTGGCACTGCAGGTGGTGGCTTTACCCACTACTCCACAGCGCCGGCCCCAAGAAATATAATTGTTATAAAAAGTTTGAACATATGCAAAAAAGTGAACTAATTTTAAAGGGTACTCATATACTTTGTAAAATTATTTTGAAAAAAGCAAAGAAGCTGGGGCTGGCGCTGTGGCACAGTGGGTTAAAGCCCCATCCTCCAGTGCTGGCATCCCATATGGGCGCCGATTCAGGTACTGGCTGCTCCTCTTCTTTTTTTTTTTTTTTTTATTTTTATTTTTTGACAGGCAGAGTGGACAGTGAGAGAGAGACAGAGAGAAAGGTCTTCCTTTTGCCGTTGGTTCACCCTCCAATGGCCGCCACGGTAGGCGCGCTGCGGCCGGCGCACCGCGCTGATCCGATGGCAGAAGCCAGGTGCTTCTCCTGGTCTCCCATGCGGGTGCAGGGCCCAAGCACTTGGGCCATCCTCCACTGCACTCCCGGGCCATAGCAGAGAGCTGGCCTGGCAGTGGGGCAACCAGGACAGAATCCGGTGCCCCGACCAGGACTAGAACCCAGTGTGCCGGCGCCGCTAGGTGGAAGATTAGCCTGTTGAGCCATGGCGCCGGCCTTAATAATTTATATTTCTTAAAAATGTTTTACATGTCTGTTTCCAGTGTTGTAGTATATTAATAACTATAAAGTTTCTCACCTATAAATAGTTTTAAAATGCCACACTATGTATTTTTAAGTTGATGGACTAGTATCTTAGAAAGTTCAAAGTATCCCTTACAGCCAGGTGCAAAAAGGAAGCAAAAATCCTTGAAGGTGTTAGAAAACTGATTGTGAAGTAGAACCTAAAGGCATCTATGAGATTTTTGCAGGTGGCCTGGAGTCGCAGGGAGCTGTGCAGAGCACAAGAAAAGATTGAATCTATTTGTTTATTTATTTATTTAGACAGGC
Source organism: Lepus europaeus (assembly GCF_033115175.1). Taxonomy (NCBI): domain Eukaryota; kingdom Metazoa; phylum Chordata; class Mammalia; order Lagomorpha; family Leporidae; genus Lepus; species Lepus europaeus. The sequence continues at coordinate 127,775,137 of NC_084828.1, forward strand.
AGAGTTAGACAGTGAGAGAGAGAGAGAGAGAGAGAGAGAGAGAGAGAGAGAGAAAGGTCTTCCTTTATCCGTTGCTGCAGAACCTCACTGCGCCGATCCGAAGCCAGGAGCCAGGTGCTTCTACAGGTCTCCCATGCGGGTGCAGGGCCCAAGGACTTGAGCCATCCTCCACTGCACTCCCAGGCCACAGCAGAGAGCTGGACTGGAAGGAGCAAGCAGGATAGAATTCAGCGTCCTGACCGGGACTAGAACCCAGGGTGCCGGCGCCGCAGGCAGAGGATTAGCCTAGTGAGCCAAGGCACCGGCCATAATCCATGCCATTTAAAGCTGGGACCTCACTAGTACAGGGCCTATAAAAACAGGACAATCGACAAGAAAACTCTTTCAGCAACAGAAGACTAAAAAGAAAACTGTCTGATCTCTGTTTCATTTTTTTAGCTCATAAGAAGAAAAAATAGGATTTATCAAGGATAGACCAGTTAATGCAAGTCTGGACCACACATCTGTGTAACCCCAAAATGTCCAAGAAGAATCATATTAAGAAGAACTGCATGATATTGAGGTCCCAACACCCTAGCAGAATTGATTTTCTATCAACCATTTCTTCACAGAAATCCTAAATCAAATTTTTAAATTAAGATCTTATAATTACTTACACATAGATAAACACACACAAGGAAATAAAAGTCAACAGCCACAGCAAACAATAAAAACAAAGATTTCAGATACTGAAAACTTTAAATACTGAATATGAAATAGGTTTATACTTACTATGTTTAAAGAAATAAAAGGAAGGGGTCGGTGCTGTGGCACAGCTGGTTAAACCACTGTCTGCAGTGCCAAGATAGGGTAGAGCCATTAGTTCAGCCTCTGGTGATTGCATTTTTTGGCAGAGTCCCAAGGTGGCACAGAGCATAACATGGCAAAGACAACAATCACACATCTCTGTCTAAGTCCACATGGTCTCATATGTAGCCACTAAGATTTGATTGTGGGGGCTCCATGATTTTTTTTTTAACTTTTATTTGAAAAAATAAATTTCCAAAGTACAGTTTATGGATTACAATTGCTTTTTCTATCCCATAACCTCCCTACCACCCGCAACCCTCCCATCTCCTGCTCCCTGTCCTATTCCATTCACATCAAGATTCATTTTCAATTCTCTTTATATACAGAATATATTAAGTAAAGATTTCAACAGTTTGCACCCACACAAAAACAAAAAGTGAAAAATACTGTTTGAGTACTAGTTATAGCTTTAATTCACATTGAACAACACATTAAAGACAGAGATCTTACACAAGGAGTAGGTGCACAGTGACTCCTATTGTTGACTTAACAAATTGACACTCTTGTTTATGGCGCCAGTAATCACCCTAGCCTCTTTTCATGAGTTGCCAAGGCTATGGAAGCCTTTTGAGTTCGTCAACTCTGATCATATTTAGACAAGGTCATAGTCAAAGTGGAAGTTCTCTCCTCCCTTCAGAGAAAGGTACCTCCTTCTTTGATGGCCCATTCTTTCCACTGGGATCTCACTCGCAGAGATCTTTCATTTAGGTCATTTTTTTTTTTTCGTCAGAGTGTCTTGGCTTCCTATGCCTAAAATACTCTCATGGGGTCTTCAGCCATATCCGAATGCCTTAAGGGCTGATTCTGAGGCCAGAGTGCTGTTTAGGACATCTGCCATTTTATGAGTCTGCTGTGTATTCTGCTTCCCATGTTGGATCATTCTCTCCTTTTTGATTCTATCAGTTAGTATTAGCAGACACTAGTCTTGTTTATGTGATCCCTTTGACTCTTAATCCTATCATTATGATCAATTGTGAATTGAAACTGATCACTTTGACTAGTGAGATGGCATTGGTACATGCCACCTTGATGGAATGGAATTGGAATCCCCTGGCACATTTCTAACTCTACCATTTGGGACAAGTCCGATTGAGTATGTCCCAAATTGTGTGTCTCCTCCCTCTCTTATTCCTACACTTATATTTAACAGGGATCATTTTTCAGTTATATTTAAACACCTAAGAATAATTGTGTGTTAATTAAAGAGTTCAACCAATAGTATTAAGTAGAATTAAAAAATACTAAAAGGGATAAAGTATTAAGTTGTTCATCAACATTCAGGGCAAGGGCTGATCAAGTCACCTTTTCTCATAGTGTCCATTTCACTTCAACAGGTTTCCTTTTTGGTGCTTGGTTAGTTGTCACTGATCAGGGAGAACATATGATATTTGTCCCTTTGGGACTGGCTTATTTCACTCACCTTGATGTTTTCCAGATTCGTCCATTTTAATGACCAGATTTCATTGTTTTTTACTGCTATATAGTATTCTATAGAGTACATGTCCCATAGTTTCTTTATCCAGTCTACCATTGATGGGCATTTAAATTGATTCCAGGTCTTAGCTATTGTGAATTGAGCTGCAATAAACATTAAGGTGCAGACAGCTTTTTCATTTGCCAATTTAATTTCCTTTGGGTAAATTCCAAGGAGTGGGATGGCTGGTTTGTATGGGAGGGTTATATTCAGGTTTCTGAGGAATCTCCAGACTGACTTCCATAGTGGCTTCACAAGTTTGCATTCCCACCAACAGTGGGTTAGTGTCCCTTTTTCCCCACATCCTCACCAGCGTCTGTTGTTGGTAGATTTCTGAATGTGAGCCATTCTCACCGGGGTGAGGTGAAACCTCATTGTGGTTTTGATTTGCATTTCCCTGATTGCTAGTGATCCTGAACATTTTTTTCATGTGTCTGTTGGCCATTTGGATTTACTCTTTTGAAAAATGTCTATTGAGGTTCTTGGGTGGAGGTTCCATCCTAATGACTCAATGCAATCCAGTTGTCAGAAGCCAGAGGGGTTCAGTTGTTTCAGGTGGAAAATGAGGAAAGGAAAGTTCCTCTGAGAGGGTGCAAAATGCTTGTTTCCCCAAAAGTTATCTTTAGCAAGGGCAAAAGTGCCTATTCCACTCCTTGGGAGCTTCTGATCTTATCATGAAATAGCAAGGTAGTGGTGATTCCTTTCTGATGGATTTTAGTCTTATCATGAGCAAGCCAGACAGGACAGACAAGATTCCAAAGTTGGACTCTCCAAGGGTTTTGTCCCCATCTCGTAATTAATCATTTGCTGATTGCTGGTTTTTTCCCCAAAATTTGTGCTTAAAAATACCCTTACCACCAGCCCCTTCTGGTTTGCCTCTCTCAGAACCCCTCTTCAGGCCGCTTCAGCAGTTCTCTGATTTGAATAAATCTTGCTTTTCTCTCTACCTCGTCCACATGGACACAAAGAACCCAGGTCATCTGTTCTCTGTTACCATTTCACTGCAACACAATCACCTCCTACAGGCTCCATTTCCGAATCACAAAACTGGACTAAGTTTTCATGGCTTTAGTAAGACTAAGCTTTAGGGAATCAAACCCTCAAGTAATTCGAATATATATATCCCTATGTTAACTACTTCAAGTAATTTAGCCTTTGGACAAAGTAATTTTGTTTTAGAGTATAAGGTGGTTCAAAATAAGTTTTAAATGGAAAGATTCTATGTCACAAAAAACCTTCAGTCTCTTTCAGGACTTACACAGTTAGATGGAGTTTTTATGACTAATGAATTCAATTCAGCAAATAGTCCAACTACATGGGCTATCTATTGTTGTGCAGAAAACTTTCACAAAATAAATTGACTTTAAATCACAAACATTTATTTTCTCACAACTTTTGTGAATCAGAAATCTAGATGTAGCTTACCTGGGTACCTCCATCTTAAGACGTCTCATAAGGCTGTAGCGAAGGTGTGGGCTAGGTCAGCAGCCATCTCATGGTTCAACTGGAAGAATGTCTACTTCCAAGCCTGACCATGTGGCTGTTGGCCAGAGATAGCAGCTCTTTGCTGCCTGGGTCTCTACATAGTGCAATACATGACAAGGCATCTTGGTTCTTCCAGAATGAAGGTCCTAGAGGGAGAAGAGTAATCAAACAAGAAAGAAGTCACAGGGTTTATTTTATAATCTCAAGAGACACCCATTATATTTGCCATACTCTATTCAGTAGAAGCAACTCAGTAAGTCCATTCCACACTCAAAGAGAAGAAATTACAAAAGGGTATGGATACAAGTAGGTAGAGATTGTTAGAGCCACCTAGAGTTTTTCTGCTACAACAACAAACAACTATTCAGCCCTTTGCTCTTGGAAAGATGCAGTTAGTTCTTGCATCCTTCATTCATCCAGCAGTATCCACTGAGCAACTGCTTTGTGCCTGCCCATGGAAGTCTTGGGGACAAAATGAATATTTGCAAGGCTTTCATAAAACCTACAGCATAGTGTCCTCAAAATTAAAAGCCTAAATGGAGAAAGCATTTTCAATAGCAAGAAATCGCACCTCAGGAGCTTTCTATCTTCCTTAGTGCTCTTTCTTAAGTACTGTTCCTGTCAATCAAATACCGGTGGCCTCTCAGTAAAGAAGAAGAATCCAGGGCCATAACTCTCATACAGCCTCTTGGGTGGATCCGCAGACTTCCCAGCTCAGCAACAGCCCATGTGACTCCCTTCCGTTCCTATACTGAAAATGCAGTGTGAGGGCTACAGATCAGAAGTCTTAGCTCACCCAGCTGTGGAAAGAGATGGTACTTATGAATTGAGCTCTTTTTCTCTCTCAAGCCATCAATGGACAGAAAAATCTATGAGGTCAGCAAGGCCCCAGTCAGATTCCATGAATATTCTTTTTTTCCTCTAATGAAAAACTCAAGATATTTTTGAGAAAAATTGAAAACAGAATGATTTCATTGACTTTAAAACAAACCATTATCAGTGATTGAAGAAGCCTGCAGATTTTATTTGCAAAATCATACAAAACTCTCAGACTTCAGAAAATGGGATACTCTTGGTGTTTATTTAGTGGTATGATAGGTAACAACTTTTTTTAAAATAAAATGAGAATGAAATCAAGATCATTTCAGTAATTGAAAAATAAATAAATACATGATCAATGGTTGAATAAGTTGGAAATCTTTTTCTCTAGGATTCTACCCCCCCCATAGTAACTTACACACAGCATAAACACAAATGTGCAAGGAAATGTTCTGCTATAATGTTTGTTTTTATTTATTTGTTAAGATTTATTTTGTTTATTTGAAAGAGTTACAAGGTATAGTGGGGGAAGAGAAAGAGAGAGATATGTTCCATCTCCTGGTTCACTCCCCAATGGTCACAATGGCCAAGGCTGGGCTAGACAAAAGCCAGGAACCAGGAGTTTCTTCCAAGTCTCCCACATGGGTGTAGGGGCCCAAAGACTTGGACCATGTTCTGCTGCTTTCACAGGCACATTAACGGAGCTGGATTGGAAGGGAACCAGCTGGAAATGAAACTAGCACCCATATGGGGTGCCAGCATCACGGGCGGCAGCTCTACCCTCTACACCACAATGCTGGCCCTCCTATAATGCTTCACAAGCAAAGGCACATTAAAAAATGAAAAACTTGAAAGAAACCTACGCTCCTATAAGCAGGAGTATGATTACCATTAATAGTAAATTCTTGCTACGGAATACATTGCAACTCCTATAGAATACTAAGTAGAGCTATATGTACTGACCATGAAGAATACACTAAGTACAAAGAAAAGAATGTGTTGCAGTATAATGTGTAAAATTATACTTCTGGGGGTTGGCACTGTGGCGTAGTGAGTAGAGTAGTGCCATATGGGCACCTGTTCAAGCCTTGGCTGCTCACTTCTGATCCAGCTCTCTGTGATGGCTTAGGACAGCAATAGAAGATGGCCCAAGTGCTTGAGCCCCTAGACCTACTTGGGAGACCCAGAAGAAGCTTCTGGCTCCTGACTTCGAATTGGCTCTGCTCTGGCTGTTGTGGCCATTTGGGGAGTGAACCAGCGGTTGGAAAACTTCTCTATCTCTTCCTCTGCTTCTCTGTAACTTTGCCTTTCAAATAAATGAATAAATATTTTAAAAATATTGTACTTTTGGGGGCTGCTGTTGTGTCATAGCGGGTGAAGCCACTACCTACAATGCCAGCGTCTCATATGGGTGCAGGTTCTTGTTGCAGCTGCTCCAATACCAATCCAGCTTCATGCTAATGTGCCTGGGAAGGCAGTGGAGAATTGCCCAAGTGCTTGGGCCCCTGCCACCCATGTGAGAGACCCAGAAGAAGCTCCTGGCTCCTGGTTTCAGAATAGCACAGTTCCAGCCATTGTAGCCATTTGGGAATGAACCAATGGATGGAAGATCTCTGTTTCTCCCTCTTTCTCTCTCCCTCTCTCTTTTTCTCTCTCTTTATAACTCTGCCTTTCAAATAAATAACTAAATCTTTTTAAAATATATATATATATATATATATAATGTTGAAGGTAAAAAATAAAGTATTCTCTTATTTAAAATAGCTAAGGTATATTATAATAGTATAATCACATTAAAATATTTAACGATGGGCAGGTGTTTAGTAGTTCAGATGCTGGTTAAGACACCCTTGTCCAAAACCAGAGTGCCTGGATTTGGTTCCCAGGTCCCACTCCTGATTCCAGCTTCCTGCCAGTGCAGACTGTGGGGAATCAGCAATGACAACAGACCTGGAGTGGGCTCTTGGTTTGGGCTCCAGCAGAGGGGAGCTCTATCTCTCTCTCCCTCTCTGACTTTGTCTCTCTACCTCTGAAATAAATGCATAACAAAGTACTTACATGGGCAGAAAGATTAGGTGTCAGGTGTTAGTTTGAAGAATAGGATTAAAGCAGTGGGAAGAGGGTAGTGACTTTCATATTTTTCTTTTATATGCTTGTGTAATGTTTAATGTGATTGTTCTTTCTGCAAAAGTATACGCTACTTTTATATTACCCTATATCATCACCAGGGCTTCGCATTATAGATGTTAGGAAATTTCACCTCATTATTTGTATGTATAAGTCACTGCAGACATGTTGATATACAACATACAATAACCTAGAAATACCGGTGATATCAACTGGCAGAGTTATAATAGCAATAATGCACATTAAAACAACATATACAGTGTGATATTATGTATTTATTTGCTTAGTTTATGCAATAATCTTCAGGATACAAGCATTGTATTCAAGAATAATTATTCTGTGGCTGGGCTTGCTAGCAATTTTAATTAGGAGGACTATTTAAAGGTGGCTACTATAGATTTTTCCATCATCTATCCCTCAAATCAGTACTTTGATTTCATCAATTGTCTTAAGAAAGTGGTGGAGAAAATGTTAATAATCCAGCTAAAACTTAAATGTGTGTTATGTCTTTAGTCATTATATCATGAATAGTACAAAAAGCTAAGAAATTATACTTCCAGCATTTGAAAACCCATCAGAATCTACAGTCAGTTATGTCATTGATGGTAAAATGAAATTCCCACAGAAGTCTTCATTGTTTTACTTTCATCTCACTCATTAACACAAGCAAAATGATAAAATGATATTCACATAGGGCTCCTCGTTCATCAATTAACAACCATAGGTTGGCTACAGATACAAGAGATTGGCCAAGATCAGTGACATATCAATTATTTACAAAATTTACCATAATGAATATTGCATGCTTTATGATTATTTGTAAATAATATATTTCAATTATTCATCAGTAAAATTTGTAGTAAATCTATCCTTCACTCCGTCCCCTCCCTCTCTCACATACACACACACGCACACACACACACACATTTTTCGGAACGAGTTGTTCAACATTTATCAACACAATGATGGATTCTAGGAGCCTAAGTGATGTTCACTAAGCTCAAAGCTTCATTAGTAGATACTGTTGCTATGTCTACTCAGAAGAACTCATAGATGGGGTACGGCCAATTGGCGTAGGTGACTTCTAAACACAGAGCTAATGATCAAGACCTCATAATAAATCCAGATTAACTTTTTGTGTTTAAATGTATTCTTTTCAGAACCAGCAGTTTAAGATCTGATTATTTTACAAAAGCTTTGACTTTGGACAATAGTTAATTAAAATTCTGTATGCACTCTCAAAAACTGTTTTGAAAATAAGCCTGATAAAAATGCATTGATGTTTTTAATAATCATAACTAGATATGTGGTGTTAAAAGAAATTAACTTTTTTTAAAATTGACTTAGGCTCAAATTTTAGGAAAAAATTTCAACAGACACACTGCCAGAACATGACTCTGGGAGAATCTGGGGAGAACAGGGGGACTTTGACAAAACATATTTATGCATGACAATGCACAGTTGAAGAAAAGAAAATTGTTGGAGTCTACAGATTTTCTCTGCCACAGAACATTCTTGTTTCCACTTTTAGGGATTAAAGCACAATACACTTATTAAATTATGTTTGGGGCCGGTGCTGACGTGCAAAGGATTAAAACCCTGGCCTGCAGTGCTGGCATCCCATATGGGTGCCACTTTGAGTCCTAGCTGCTCCACTTCCAATCCCACTCTGTTATGGCCTGGGAAAGCAGAAGATGGCCCAAGTCCTTGGGCCTCTGCACCTACGTTGGAGACCTAGAGGAAGCTCCCGGCTCCTGGCTTTGGATTGGCCCAGCTCCAGCCGTTGCAGCCATTTGGGAGTGGACCAGCAGATGGAACATTCTCTCTCTCTCTCTCTTTCCTCACTTTCTCTGGCTCTACCTCTCTCTAATAACTCTTTCAAATAAATAAAATAAATCTTTAAAAAAATTATGCTTCATTACCTTGCTTGGTTTAAATACAGAACAGTTTCTAGAAGAGATCTCTCTTTTGGTCGGCTTCCCATTCAGTATTCTTAGGAACACACATGAAAAAATGGTTGAAAACAAATGGGGCTGTGAATAATCAACAATAACAATAGTAGAGTTCAATTGCCTTATTCCCTGCAATATGCAGTCTGCTTTCTCACAATATTTGGTCCAGAATAAATGCAAGACCAATCAGTGACTTGCTAAATGTCTTGAATGTACGCCTTCCAAAGGCTCAGCCTAAGCAGCAGGGGCTCATCGGCTGCGTTCTCATGCTGAGTCTATCCGTTCTTTGGTTCTTTTGCCTTTAGCTACTGTTTCATACCAGCTGTTTGTTCTTGCTGCTCCTCCCCCTTCTCCACCTCCTCCAGGTCTCATTTTAAAAACCTTCCCCATAGATACCCAATTCATTCCTTCTGAGTTGCCTTGGCAACTCTCAGAGTTAGGATAGCTCAGTTCTGCAGTCTAATTCTGTCACACGCCTCAATTAGTTGAGTTGAGTCTTTTATGGTCAGATATTCCTTAGGATCATAATCAGGAGTTGGCTCACCCCAAACCATGTTTACAGATTCCCATAAGGCAATTTCCTGCATTTATCCTGAGGGCCGTCTTCTTCCAAAATCCTTCTGTCTAATGCCACTAGCACGCAAGTTTATTATATAACCTGTTTTCGTGCCTCTCTGTATGATCTGTCAACTTTACCTTAAACCCTTACTTTCTTAACATGTCTTTTGGCTGGCCAGGTCTTTTAGCATTGTTCAACACCTGGCCAGGTTCCTTGTTTGGCAGTAGTTACCATGGTTGCCAAGTTTTCTTCTTTAGGTTCTCAGATGAGAATCAAAATGTTCAGTTTGTCAGCAAAACATTCCACTGAATACAATGTTTGCAAAACACAGATAGGCCATTCCTAGTTTACGTTTTTGAGAGGAAAAAATCACCCCAGCCCATCTTTTTACCCAGGTAACACCACCACACAAACAGTTGGCTCTGCTTGCGGAAGAAGCACAAAAACTTACATCAAGGAGCCCTGTGGAGGAGGCTGCCCAGGTGGCATTACTTGACTCTTCAGATTTGAAGAAATTACATTTCCATCAAAAGGATATAAGAGTTCACTTTTCTCTGATTGCTCACTAGTTATTATTTTTTTTTTTTTACTTTTTTGATAATACCTATTCTAACTAGGGTGAGACGTTCTTTCATTGTGGTTTTAATTTACGTTTCTGTGATGACTGAACTTTTTAAAATATTGTATTTATTTATTTGAGAGGTAGAATTACAGACAGTGAGAGGGAGAGACAGAGAGAAAGGTCTTCCTTCTGCTGGTTCACTTCCCATATGGCCTCAACGGCTGGAACTGTGCCAATCTGAAGCCAGGAGCCAGGAGCTTTAGCCAGTCTCCCATGCCAGTGCAGAGGCCCAGGCACATAGGCCATCTTCTACTGCTTTTCCAGGTCATTGCAGAGAGTTGGATTGGAAGAGGACCAGCCAGGATTAGAACCAGCACCCATATGGGATGCCGGTGTCACAGGCAGGATTAACCTTCCGTGCCACAGCACCAGCCCCTGGACATTTTTAATATTCTTATTTTTAGATCCATAAGCCCATGAATAATTATATCAAAAATCCATGAAACTGAGAAAAATAATTAAGCCTTGACAATGAAATGGAAAATCTCACAAAAAGTTGTCCAGGGGCCAGTACTGTGGCTCAGTGGGTTAAAGCCCCAGCCTGCAGTGCCGGCATCCTATATGGGCACTCATTCTAGTCCTGGCTGCTTCTCTTCCTATCAAGCTCTCTGCTATGGCCTGGGAAAGCAGTAGAAGATGGCCCAAGTCCTTGGGCCCCTGCACCCACGTGGGAGACCCAGAAGAAGCTCCTGGCTTTGGATCAGCTCAGCTCTGGCTTTGGTGGCCATTTGGAGGAGTGAACCAGCAGATGGAAGACTTTTCTGTCTCTGTTTCCACCTCTCTCAGTAACTGTCTTTCAGATAAATAAACTAAACCTTTTAAAAAATAAAAATAAAACACAGAATTCCTATTTTAAAAAATATATAGGTTGTCCAGCCTGTTAATTCAAAACACATACCTCAATTTACTGACTAAATTATGGGAGAGATATGAAAGTGTACCATGAAAAAACACTGCTGAAATTTGTCTACACATAGTAAACATCCTCTATATACTACCTTAGGGATTATTTTAAACAATATAATGGTTCTCAAACATTGTCAGGGAAAGCTCAGCACTACTGAAGAAAGTTAGATTTTAATTTTAGGTAAATATAATTATTTCCCATCCCTCTATAATATAACCACAGTTGCAAGAACCAATTCCTATGCAGATAAAGTTACATTTACTGCTTCTTTATTAGCCAGTCAGATAAACAAGCTTCTTTTTAACCTAGAGTCTAGGTAGCTCTGGCTAACATCTACTTGTTTATAAAAATGATTTACTGCAAAAAAAAATCTCTTGCTCTTTTCATAACTCTACTTCTATAATTTGTTCTTGTTAAATTTCCAGTGAAAAGAGAGACTTGCGAGTTATTCTTCCTCATAGATAACTTAGTGTGAATATAGCTACGTTATTTTTTTAAGGCAAGTAAGAATCCCCCACTGAGTTCTTTCTCCTGCTTGTGTTTCCATGGAGGTAAATCGTTTTGTTTTTATTTTCAAAAGAAAAATAAGCAAACACTTTTGTATTTACTGAAAACACTGTGTAATTTAGCCGAGCACTGCTTGTTGAGACAGACGTGCACAAAAGACTTTGAAGTCTTTCTGGAGTTAATAAATATAAATCTATATCTTTTTATGAGCTATTTTCCTTCTCACTTATGTTTCCAAAGTAGTAAAAATCCTTCCAAATAGCAACTTCTACCCCAAATATGAAGACAGCCATGTAGTTAAAGATGGAAACTCCTTTTATAACATAAAATTGACTTACAAAAACAAGCATAAGGAATTTGTAGGGACTTTATAGTGGCACTTAAGAGTTCACTGTCCTTTTGAGATTTGGCATCTGCTTAGTGTTCTCCATCTCCACATCATTGACAGGGTTTCTCAGGCACAGAGTTGTGATCCCTTCTTGCTTCGCTTCTCTCAGACCCCCTCTTGAATCCAGAATCCCATAGTCTCCTAGCAGAGTCTTTTGATTCACCTGTATACAGAATTTTGTCATCTGCAAACAAGGATAGTTTGACTTCCTCCTTGCCAATGTGTGTCCCTTTGATAACTTTTTCTTGCCTAATGGGTTTAACTAAAACTTTCAGAACTATATTTAATAGCAGTGGCGAAAGGGTTCATCCTTGTCTAGTTCAGGATCTTAGTGAAAATGCTTCCAACTTTTCCCCATTCAATAACATGCTGGATGTGGGTTTGTTATATCGCCTTGATTGCATTGAGAAATGTTCCTTGCATCCCAATTTGCTTAATTTTTATTATGAAAAGATGCTATATTTTATCAAATGCTTTCTCTGCATCTATTGGGATAGTAATATGGTTTTTATTCTTCAATTTATTAATGCAATGTATCACAATTATTAATTTGTGTATGTTGAACTATCCCTGCATACCAAGGATAAATCCCACTTTTGGTTGGAATGAAAAATCTTTCTGATGTGTTGTAGGATTCAACTCACTAGTATATTGTTGAGGATTTTTGCTTCTATGTTCATCAGTGACATTGGTCTATAATTCTTTCTTTGTTGTATCCTTTTCTAGTTTTGGAATTAAGGTGATGCTGGCCTCATAGAAGGAGTTGGGAGGACTCCTTTCCTTTCAATTCTCTTAAATAACTTAAGAAGATTTGGAATTAGTTCTTTTTTTCATTTTTATTGTTTATTTTCTTAAAATTTATTTAAGATATACAAATTTCATGTATTCCTTATATACAGATTCAGAAACATAATGATACTTTCCACCCTACCCTCCCTTCTGCCCAGGATCTCGCCCTTCTTCCTCCTCCCTCTCCTATTCCCATTTTTAATTTTTACAGAGATCTATTTTCAGTTAACTTTATACTCATAGGATTAACCCTACCCTAAGTAAAGAGTTCGACAAATAATATCAAGAAAAAAAACACTGTTCCTCAACAGTTGAGACAAGGGCTGTAAAAATTATTGAATCTCAAAGTGTAAATTTCACTCCTATACATTACCATTTAGGTATTCTATTAGTTACCACAGATAAGGGAAAACATATGATATTTGTCTTGCTGGGACTTGCTCATTTCACTAAGTATAATGGTTTCCAGTTGTGTCCACCTTGTTGCAAAAGACAGGATTTCTTCTGTTTCCCCCCTGTGGTGTCATATGCCACTGTATATATACCATAATTTCTTTATCCAGTCTTCCATTGAGAGACATCTGGGGTGATTCCACATCTTAGCTACTGTGAATTGCGATGCAACAAACATGGGGGTACAAATCACTCTTTCAAATGCTGATTTTATTTCATTTGGGTAAATTTCAGGAAGTGGGATGGCTGGGTCATATGGTAGGTCTATATTCAGATTTTTGAGGTATCTCCATACTGTCTTCGGAGCTAGCTGCACCAGTTTACATTCCTGCCAAGGATGGATTAGGGTAACCTTTTCCCACATCCTCACCAGTATATGTTGTTTGTTGATGACATTCTAACTGGAGTGAGGTGAAGCCTCATTGTGGTACAATTACTTCTTCTTTAAATGTCTAGTAGAGGGACTGGCGCTGTGGTGCAGTAGGTTAATCCTCTGCCTGTGGTGCCGGCATCCCATATGGCACCAGTTCTAGTCTGGCTGCTCCTCTTCCAATCCAGCTCTCTGTTATGGCCTGGGAAAACAGTAGAAGTTGGCCCAAGCGCTTGGCCCCCTGAACCCACTTGGGAGAATTAGAAGGAGCTCCTGGCTCTTGGCTTCGGATCAGCTTAGCTCCAGCTGTTGCAACCATTTGGGGAGTGAATCAGCTTACAGATGACCTTTCTCTCTGTCTCTTATTGCCTGTAACTCTACCTCTCAAAGAAATAAATAAAATCCTTAAAAAAAAAAAAAAAAGTCTGGTAGAATTCAGCAGTGAAGCCATCCAGTACTGGGCTCTTCTTTTTTGGGAGAATTTTTATTACCGATTCAATCTCTGCCTTGGTTATTGGTTTATTTACGCTTTCTTTGTCTCCATGACTCAATTTTTGGTAGATTGTATGTGTTCAGAAATCTATCCATTTCATCTAGATTTTCCAATTTTTTGGCAAACAGCTATTTATAGTAATTCCTGATGATTCTTTTTATTGCTGTAAAATCCATTGCAACATCTTTTTCTTTTTTTTAACTTTTATTTAATGCATATAAATTTCCAAAGTACAGTTTATGGATTACAGTGGCTTCCCCCTCCCAATAACTTCCCTCCCACCCACAACCCTCCCATCTCCTGCTCCCTCTCCCATTCCATTCGCATCAAGATTCATTTTCAATTCTCTTTATATACAAAAGATCAATTTAGTATATATTAGGTAAAGAATTCATCAGTTTGCACCCACACAGAAACACAAAGTGAAAAATACTGTTTGAGTACTAGTTATAGCATTAAATCACAATGTACAGCACATTAAGGACAGAGATCCTACATGAGGAGTAAGTGCACAGTGACTCCTGTTTTTAACTTAACAAATTGACACTCTTGTTTATGGCATCAGTAATCACCCTAGCCTCTTGTCATGAGTAGCCAAGGCTATGGAAGCCTTTTGAGTTCGTCAACTCTGATCATATTTGAACAAGGTCATAGCCAAAGTGGAAGTTCTCTCCTCCCTTTAGAGAAAGGTACCTCCTTCTTTGATGACCTGTTCTTTCCACTGGGATCTCATTCACAGAGAACTTTCATTTAAGTCATTTTTTTTTTTTTCGTCAGAGTGTCTTGGCTTTCCATGCCTGAAATACTCTCATGGGCTTTTCAGCCAGATCCGAATGCCTTAGGGGCTGATTCTGAGACCAGAGTGCTGTTTAGGACATCAGCCATTCCATGAGTCTGCTGTGTATCCCACTTCCCATGTTGGATCGTTCTCTCCCTTTTTTTTATTCTATCGGTTAGTATTTTCAGACACTAGTCTTGTTTATGTGATCCCTTTGACACTTAGTCCTATCATTATGATCAATCGTGAACAGAAATTGATCACTTTGACTAGTGAGATGGCATGGGTACATGCCACCTTGAGCAACATCTTTTTCATCTTTGAATTTATTAATTTGTGTCTTCCCCATTGTTTTGGATAGTTGTGCAAATAGAGTATCAATTTTATTTTTTCAAAAAAAATCTTTATTTCATTGTAGCATTTTTATTTAATTTTGTTTATTTTGTTTCTAATTGTAAGTATTTCAAATCTCCCACTAATTTGGGGTTTGGTTTGTTCTTGTTTTTCTAGCTCCTTGAGATTCATTGTTAGATTGTTTATTTGATGCTTTCCAACTTCTTGTTGTAGGCACTAACTGGTATAAACTTTCTTCTTAACATTGCTTTTTCTGTATCCCATAAGTTTTGATATGTTGTGTTGTCATTTTCATTCACTTCTAGGAATATTTTTATTTCCCCTGTGATTTTTTCTTTGACCCACTGTTCATTCAGTGGCACGATGTTCAGTTTATATGTGTATTTGCATATTTTCTAGTTTCCAAAGTTGTTAATTTCCAGCTTCATTCTATTGTGGTCAGAAAAGAAAAATGCATGATTGCAGTTTTTCTGCGTTTGTTGAGACCTGCTCTATGGCGTAGAATATGGTCTATCCTAAAGAAAGTTCCATGCTGATGAAAAGAAAGGATTCTTCAACT
This sequence comes from Lepus europaeus, assembly GCF_033115175.1. NCBI lineage: Eukaryota > Metazoa > Chordata > Mammalia > Lagomorpha > Leporidae > Lepus > Lepus europaeus. The sequence goes on from NC_084828.1 coordinate 127,790,622, forward strand.
GTGGGATGAAATGTTCTGTAGATATCATTTAAGTCCATTCTGTCCATAGTGTAGATTAGCTCTGTTTTTTCTTTGCTGATCTTTTTGTCTAGTTGATCTGTCAATTGATGAAGGGGATTTTGAAGTCCCCAATTATTATTGTATTGGAATCTATATCTCCCTTTAGATCCATTAACATTTGTTTTAAATAGCCAAGCACCCTGACATTGGGTGCATATACATTTACTACAATCACATCTTTCTGTTGAATTGATTCATTAATCATTACATAATGCTTTTCTTTGTCTCTTTTAACAGTTTTGTGCTAAAGTATATTTTGTCTTATATTAGAATAACTACACAGGCTCCTGTTTGCTTTCCATTGGCATGAAACATCTTTTACCACTCTTTCACTTTCAGTCTACTTGTATCTTTGTTGTTGAGGTTTGTTTCTTGTAGGCAGTAAATAGATAGCTCTTATTTTTTAAATTCACCCAATCTTTCAATTGGAGAACTTAAGCCATTTATATTGACAGCTATTGTTGATAAGTAACAACTTGGTCTTGTCATTTTTCCATAAACATTTCTATTGTTTATTTTGGATTTCCTTTGTACTTTTATTTATTTCTGCCTTCACATAAATGGTGACTATTTTCCTCTATTTTTGTGTGTAGCACATGCTGGATGCGTGCTGACAAAGTCTTTCAATTTCTGTTTGCTTTGGGAGGTCTTTATTTCACCTTACTTATAAATGAGAACTTTTCTGAGTACAATATTTTGGGTTAACTCTTTTCTTTTTCTTTTAGGACTTGGACTATGTCTCTCCATTCTCCCCTAATCTGTAGGGTTTCTGATGAGAAGTCAGCTGTCAGTCTAATTGGAAATCCTCTTACAGTATTCTGCCATTTCTCTAATGCACATTTCAGAATATTTATGTTTTACTGTTGAAAGTTTGGCTGTAATGTGTCATGGTGAAGCTCTTTTATGATTATGTCTATTAGGAGTTCTATGTGCTTTCTGTACTTGGATGTCCCTATGTTTTTCCAAATTAGGGACGTTTTCTGCTATTATTTCACTGACTAGGCAGTCTAATCTATTATCTCTTTCCACACCTTCAGGAACTACTAAGACATGTATGCTGTGTTTTTTATAATATTCCATAAATCTCTAACACTATTTTCAGCTTTTCTAATTTTTACTTCTTTTTTTTTTTTTTTGACTGATAGATATTTCCAAGAATTTGTCTTCTAGCTTGCTAGCTTGGATGGTCTTTCTTCTGCCTCACAAAGTCTATTGTTAAGGCTTTCCACTGAATTTTCTATTTCACATATTTATTCTTAATTTCTAATATTTCAGTTTAATTTCTCTTTAATATCTATATCTCCTAGCAGAATTTTTAATCTGTGTCATATATTTTTTTTTAACTCATGTATTTGCTTCTCTGTATTTTTGACTAATCTTATGATCATTCTTTTGAATTCCGTTTCAGGCATTCATCAGTCCATTCATCCTCACATTCTAATATTGAAGTGTTTGTTCCTCTTGGGGATTCATATTGTCTTCTTTTTTCATGTTTCTTTTTCTTTTTTTTTTTTTTTTTTTTTTTTTTTTTTTTTTTTTTTTTGACAGGCAGAGTGGATAGGGAGAGAGAGAGACAAAGAGAAAGGTCTTCCTTTTTGCCATTGGTTCACCCTCCAATGGCTGCTGCAGCCAGTGCATCTCGCTGATCCGAAGCCAGGAGCCAGGTGCTTCTCCTTGTCTCCCATGCGGGTGCAGGGCCCAAAAACTTGGGCCATCCTCCACTGCACTCCTGGGCCACAGCAGAGAGCTGGCCTGGAAGAGGGGCAACCGGGATAGAATCCGGCGCCCCAACCGGGACTAGAACCCAGTGTGCTGGTGCCGCAAGGCGGAGGATTAGCCTGTTAAGCCATGGCGCTGGCCTCATGTTTCTTGTGTTTCTGTGTTTGTCATTAGACATTTGTAGAAACACGTGTTGATTTTCTCTTCTGATGGCATTTATCTTAGAAATATGCCTCTGTGACTTAGTGCAGTATTTGCTTCTTCATTTAGTGTCCAGAAGCGTATGCTGGGTGGGGCCAGGGAACCCTGGGCAATGCTTGAGTGTGGGGCAAGAGCCCAGGGTGACACCCAAGTTAGGTGTGGTAGATCTCTATTGTGAGCAGCAGGGAAGGTATGATTATATCTGCTGGTGTGATCACAGCATCAGCGCCTCTCTGCCAGGGTGAACCAACCACCGAAGGTGATCCCACACTGCCCAAGCACTTCACCCATGCAGGTGTGTGAACTGCACAAGGGATTTATGCACCCTCAGCGTGAGCTTGGAACCTGTAGCCTCTCAAGTCAGACACAGTAGCTGCCCAAAGACCCAGACAAACCCTATCGCACAGTCACAAAATTCCCACAGTCACGGGCAACAAGGGATCCATTGTCAGCCCCAAAAGCTTCCCTATCCAGATAAAGAGCCATGGTATTCCCAGAGCCAGCTGCCTAACCAGTAGGGGTTGGTCAGTGTTCCACCTTTGTAAGTCTAGTCCAGGCCCAGCGATACTGAGGAGACAGAAATGCTTCATGGGCTTATGTGGGCTCCCTGCCCCCTGCCAACCTTCCAGTCCAGACTCAAAGTTAGAAAGGTTGTCTAATTTATCCCTCCAATAAAATCCCCCAGGCACACCTAGTCCACAGCAGCCTCTATTCACCCTATTAAGATGGCGCTTCCTCCCTGCTGATTGCTGGGTGCCTGCTCCAAGAAGGTGGCCCAATCTCATCTTTCAACAAACCCTTACTTAACCAGTAAGCTTAGCTATGTGGATGACTGTTACTTCTTACATACTCAGAGTTCATGGCCTGAGGACCTTTACCCTTGCTCTTTTCTCTGCCAGAAGACTATTTTCCTACAACTTCTCACTGTCATACATCCTTATCCAGGTCTCTGCACAAATGCCTCCTGGAGTTCCTGAACACAATTTCTATTCCCACTCATTTACCTGCCTGACTTTTTCATAACACTTATTATTGTGAATAGGATCCACTTGTTTTCTTAGGGCTTTTGTTTTCCTTATCTCCTTCTCTCATCATAATGGACATATTTCATGAGCACAGGATTTTGTTTCAACTGCTATATACTCTGGTCTCAAACAATGTCTGTTATATAGTAAGCATTCAATGAGCATTTGTTGATTGAAGAAACAAATGAAAAATCATCTTTCAGAGATGGTTTTCACTTTCAAAGTCCCATTCACTGATTGTTTACTGTACCTTCTTTACTACTTCTTGTTTCTTAAGGGGAATAATTACTCTGATTTTCCCTAAAATATATACTAGCATTGCTAAGAGAACAGAAATAAAGATGGCATTCAGAAAACCATACTTAATCTGCAGTGTGTAGCAAAGTAGTGCACTTGCATAAATTTTACCTAGAAAACAAATTTTAAAAAAATTTCTTTTGTAATAGGTCTTTCTTAATTTGAAAATTACCCACTTAAAGGTAAGCATTTAAAAACAACTGTCTTTGGCATCAGCTTTAGGGTTATTTCTTTTTTTGGCACCTCAAATTCAATAATTATGACATTTATTATCACCAAATTTTTTTTAAATTTTAATTTTTAATGAGTTTTTAAACTTTTACTTAATAAATATAAATTTCCAAAGTACAACTTTTGAATTATAGTGCCTTTTTCTCCTCATAACCTCCCTCCCACCCACAACCCTCCCATCTCCCACTCCCTCTCCCATCCCATTTGCATCGATTCATTTTCAATTCTCTTTATATAGAGAAGATCAATTTAGTATATACTAACTAAAGATTTCAACAGTTTGCACCCACACAGAAACACAAAGTATAAAGTACTGTTTGAGTACTAGTTATACCGTTAATTCACATAATATTACACATTAAGGACAGAGATCCTACATGGGGAGTAAGTGCACAGTGACTCCTGTTGTTGATTTAACAATTGACATTCTTATTTATAACATCAGTAATCACCTGAGGCTCTTGTCATGAGCTGCCAAGGCTATGGAAGCCTCTTGAGTTCACCAACTCTGAACTTATTTAGACAAGGCCATAGTCAAAGTAGAAGTTCTCTCTTCCATTCAGAGAAAGGCACCTCCTTCTTTTATGGCCCATTTTTTCCACTGGGATCTCACTCACAGAGATCTTTCATTTAGGTCATTTTTTTTTTTCGTCAGTGTCTTGGCTTCACATGCCTGAAATACTCTCCTGGGCTTTTTAGCTGAATCTGAATGCCTTAAGGGCTGATTCTGAGGCCAGAGTGCTATTTAGGACATCTGTCATTCTATGAGTCTGCTGTGTTTCCTGCTTCCCATGTTGGATCGTTCTCTCCTTTTTAATTCTATCAATTATTATTAGCAGACACTAGTATTGTTTATGTGATCCCTTTGACACTTAATCCTATCATTATGATCAATTATGAGCTGAAACTGATCACTTTGACTAGTGAGATGGCGTTGGTACATGCCACCTTGAAGGGATTGAATTGGAATCCGTTGGCACGTTTTTAACTCTACCATTATGGATACGAACTGTGCACCTAAAAAGAAACCTGTTGAAGTGAAATGGACATTATGAGAAAGAATGACTTGATCAGCCCTTGTCCTGACTGTCGAGAAACAACTTACTACTTTATTCCTTTTGCTATTTTTTTTATTCTACTTAATACAATTGGTTGAACTCTTTAATTAGCACACAATTATTCTTAGGTGCTTAAATTTAACTGAAAAGTGGTCCCTGTTAAATATAAGAATGGGAATAAGAGAGGGATGAGATGTACAGTTCGGCATATACTCAATCGTACTTACCCCTAATGGTAGAGTTAAAAACGTGCCAGGGGATTCCAATTCAATCCCATCAAGAATGTTTTTAACTAGCTGTTCTTTAGTAGTATGGCAATCTAAGAATTGATGAATGTTAGTCACAAATAATTCTGATGGCCCTTTTCTTTAATATACTCAACAGAGCACATTATACATACTAGAGAAAGTCTCAGGCAACCCCAGATGATTGGCATACTTCCCCACTGACAGAAAGAAATGTGGATCAAAATTCTGGGCAGGTTAAGCCTTATTTTTCCGTTGAATCAATTAGTCTGTTATTGAACCTAAGCCAAAACACTTTAATGAGGTTTCCAACACAGCAATTATAGTAAATGTAATATATAAAAATTATTTGGAGTAATTTAGTAAATAAACTAAATTTAATTATATTTATCCAAAACTCTGGTTTATTAAGAATTTAAATTATGATAAACATAATGACAGTGAGTGAAAATAATGTCAGTTTATTTTTAGGATTTGATTAAGAAGCAAGCAGACTACATTTAGGACTCTAGTGTTCCTCACCCTTTAATCACATTTTATACCTCTAATAATTAGTGACCAAGTAAATCCTAAGCACTGGAAGTATTTTATTTTCAACTGTATATTCTGTCTGATAATATAATTCAGGATCTCCTTAAATATCTTCTGCAGAACACCAATCTTAGAACACTAAAGCATACTTTGCTAATAATAATAACTAATGAGGTTCTTTGGCCAAGAAGCTTGAGAAAGATTGGGATAAGAAAAACTTACTTTCTTTGCTGAAAGACTTCTCAGAGCCTTGATTCTTAAAAATGTATGTAAATTTTCAAGAGAAGTCAAATTATCTGATCAGTGAACCATTATTTTAAGTAATGTCATTTGGACATGTATTCTGGACAGTTTCTGCAATTCAATACAGTAGCCTCCCTTATCCAAGGTTTCACTCTCCACAGTTTGTAACTCATTTTCCACCATCGTCCAAAAATCTTAAGTGGAATGTTCCACTGATAAGTAACTGGCAAGCTTTAAATTACTCATCTTTCTGAGTAATGTGACAAAGTCTCATGCTTTCTTTCCCTTTGCATGATGCCACAGAAATCAAATTATTCCTTTGTTCAGCATATGCCAGTTATCTATAATACCCACCATCAAACACTTGGCAAACCATCTCAGTTACTAGATTGACCATCACAGTATCCCAGCACTTACGTTAAAGTCACCCTTACTTTACTTAATAATGGCCCCAAAGTACAAGAGTGGGGTGCTTGCAATTTGGATATACCAAAGAGAAGTTGTTAAGTACTTGCTTGAAGTGAAAGGTAAAGACTCTCAATAAGAAAGCAAAAAGAATCACATGCTGAGGTCCCTGAGGTCTATGGCAAAAATGTATCTTCTGTTCTTGAAATCTGGTCAAAGGAAGAGGTTCTGTTTTATTATTACTCACTGATTTTTTACTACACCTACTTCCTGAACTTTTTCACAGCTATGGACATATAGGAAAAAACAGAGTATGGATATTTAGGGTTCAGTACTTCCTTCAGTCTCTGGGCTCCACTGGGGTCCTTGGAACTTTGTCCCTGTGGATGAGGAGGGACAACCATCTGCACACCTTTCACACCTTTGGCACTTTGTGATGATTTCCTGATGATAGGACTGGAAGAGTTTTCCCACAGACTTAATGGACGATGATTTCAGCAGAATCCCAGTGGTCAAAACTAACCTCATCTACCTTCTATTTGATTTTTGAAAATGCAACACTTACTGTTCATTGTTCGCTATTTTATATTTTTCATTATTAAACAGTAACTTCACTCTGTAGTCCTATGTCTTCTTATTTACAAATCAAAAGGATTCTTTCCATTCCTAAGCCATTAAATTATTTTGGAGCATTTGATATTACAGATCACCCAATATTACTTGGAATTCCTAAATCCTTAGTTCTTCTACTCTTGGTTCTATTCATTCAGTTTCCTGTGCAACTCTTTTTTCTCAGTTCACTCTATGTTTTGGCAGGGTTTTCACTACCCTTCCTTCTTTCCTCTCCCTACCCACTCCCGTATTTTATCACATCCATAGTTATTGTCTCAAATGGCATTAGAAACTGGTGGCTCACAAATCTGTATGTCTGAGACCTCTGTGACCTAATGCCTTCAAACCTCTGCACTTGAATGTGGAGGTTGCTTCATTATAGTGTTCACAGATACCTCAGATTCAGTTTCCAAGTCCTTGCTCCACCTACACTAAATATATTCTCTATTCCCTGGTATTTTTGTCTTCATGCAGCATTGAATTCACTGAAACAACCATGACAGATAAGTATTACAAAGGGAAAAATGGTTTTCTTGGAGACAGATTACTTAGATGTGAGTTGTATACTGAGTTAATAAAACAGGTATATACACCTGAGTAAGTCCATTCACAATTTTAGCCCTCGGTTTCCTTATACATAAAATATTACATAATCTTATAAGATGGATGGGAAAAATGTATAATTATCTAACATATTAATAAATTATCAATCTTCCCTTGCTTGAATGTAAGCTCAATGTTGGCAGGAATTTTTTTCCATTTGGTTCACTAATATATCCCTAACACCTAAAACAGTTCCTAGTATGCAGGAAGTGCTTAATAAGTTTTTGTTGAATGAATAAATGAAGCATACATAATCACAATTCAACAAGAATTTAATTGACTCATTCTGTGATTGTTTGTACCATTTCTTCCCCTGTAGAGAGCTTGTAGAAGAGGCCAGCATAACTTTAAAAGGATAAATTAGCAAATGCTTTGTGTTTCTCTTCAGGGCATCCCTAAGCATATTTCCAAATTATTGAATCCAAGGTTAAAAGTTTCACTATGGAACATTCATATAAAATATGTTATGATTTAGAGGAACCATGGCATTTTCCTGCCTTGAAGCTTTGAAATAATGAGATCTTTAATTCATTATTGAAACAAAGGAAGTTTAAACAAAATGATACAATATTGGTGTTTTAATGATGAGAGAAAGCCTGCAAGCCTAGTATCCATAGCAACATGAAGTTCTTTTCATATTTTAAGTGACCAAATGTGATTATTTCTTTCCTTCACAGTTTATCTCAGAGGTGAAGGGCACATACTAGCTTTCAAATGAAGTGAAGGTATTTAAGGCAGAAATACATTCAACTGCCCCTGGACCTCCACAGGAAACTTCCTTCTCTCCCAAATAAGAGAATTCACCAATGTCACCATTCAGAAGTAAAGGGTTATAAACAAGATTTGAAGCGCTACTTGCAATTAAAATTTCCAAGTAGGAAAGGAAGGAAAACAACGAGGATAGGCAATCATACTGCTGAAAATTATGCTACTGAGTCATAGGGCAGTGGAGAGAGTATCACTGAGATTTACAGGAATGCTAAGAGGGGCCGGTGCTGTGGCTTAACGAGTAACGCAGCTGCCTACAGTGCTGGCATCCCGTATGGGCACCCGTTTGAGTCCTGGCTGCTCCTCTTCCAATCAAGCTCTCTCTCTCTCTCTCTCTCTCTCTCTCTCTCTCTCTCTCTTTTTGTGAAAGATTTGTTTATTTATTTGAAAGTCAAAGTTACACAGAGAGAGGAGAGGCAGAGAGAAAGAGAGATCGGTATTCCATCCGATGGTTCACTCCCCATTTGGCCACAATGGCAGGAGCTGTGCAGATCTGAAGCCAACGGCTGGCAGGTGCTTCTTCCAGGTCTCCCACATGGTGCTTCAGGCCAGGGCCACCCTCCATCCAGCTCTCTTCTATGGCTTGGGAAAGCAGTGAAAGATGGCCCAAGTCCTTGGGACCTGCACCCACGTGGGAGACTGAGAAGAAGTTCCTGGCTCCTGGCTTTAGATTGGTGCAGCTCCCACCATTAGCGGCTATATGGGGAATGAACTGGCAGATGGAAGACCTCTCTCTCTGCCTCTGACTCTCTGTAACTCTGCCTTTCAAATAAAATAAATAAGTCTTTAAAAAAATCCTAAGAAATCCAGCTTCATTGAAGTAACATAGAAGTTCTTTAAGTGGCAGAAGTTATGAGAAAGACAGAGAATATGAGAGACATAGAAGGACCTAAAGACAATACACCAAAATGTTAATATGTGAGTGATAGGTAAAGTAGAACAGGGATCATATTACCTGCTTTGCTTTCCTGTACATTTTAAATATTTTATAATTACAATAACCTGGTGGTTCAAAAAGAGAGAGATCATGAGAAGGATTTATGGAGATGATATGGTAAATTGTGGGATTAAATTGAAAACTAAATTGTCTCTGTGAATCATTTTGTCAATTAATGACAGAAAAAGAGTTCATCAAATAATCTTTCCTCAAAAGCTATTTTCATTTTTTATAAAATGTTCCACCTTATCTATGACCTAGCTAATTCTTTGACGTGATTGGATGCATATAATTATGGATTATTTGATGTAATGGGATGCCTGTTATTACTGTGGGCTTCAGTCTCCAAATTCTAGAAACCAGAAACAGATTGATTTTTATTTCTATGACAAGACTCATTGAATTTGCAGTTTATTTTTGTCAAAATAATAATAGTAATGACACTAATAATAAAAGTAAAGACATAGATCATGTCAAATACAATCTAAACTACAAGCTATATTTAACCCTCCTATAAAACCTACAAACTGACACTATCAATATCCTCTTTTTTTTTTTTTATTTTGACAGGCAGAGTAGACAGTGAGAGAGAAAGGTCTTCCATTACCGTTGGTTCACCCTCCAATGGCTGCTGCAGCCAGCGCACCGCACCCATCGGAAGCCTGGAGCTAGGTGCCTCTCCTGGTCTCCCACGCAGGTGAAGGGCCCAAGCACTTTGGCCATCCTCCACTGCACTCCCGGGACACAGCAGAGAGCTGGACTGGAAGAGGGGCAACCGAGACAGAATCCAGCGCCCTGACCAGGACTAGAACCTAGTGTGCTGGCGCTGCAGGCGGAGGATTAGCCTATTGAGCCGTGGTGCCGGCCTTAATATCCTCTTTTTCAATATAAGGAAACTGAGTTACAGAAAGCTACAAAATTTGTCCAGGATCAGAGCTGGCTTCAGAGATTTTACTCAAAAATATTGCTCTATACTGTCTCTGACTCATGGCTATAGGAATTTAAGGAATTTTAATTCTTTAATTGCACCATACGTCATTCATGGTTTGAATAGTTATTCTATTTTATCCTCCTAGGTGTTAAGGGTTTTAGTTATCAAGGAATGCCCCATCCCTTACCCAGAGATGTAGTTCAACTATCAAGAACAGCATGAGATAAAAGCTAGGGTGCTAGAAGCACCAAAAGATGTTGGTAATCATAGGAATGGCTAACCCAAAATAGAAGAATGGGATTCCTTGTCAAAGACAGAATAAAAGTTGGGAGTAAAAATTATTGGAAAAGACAAATAGACCAGTATTCCATGCTGTTGGCAGTAAGCTCTGAATGAAAAGAGCCAGAGAAAAGACACCAGTGGGTGATTATGGATCAAGCCAAACTCAATGATGACTAGGAAATTTAAAAAGTTTAAAAGACAAGCTAAAAATATACCACTTTGTCAGTATTCTTTCTGAAAAAGATTTTGTCAGATTTTTTTCATTTAGCTGATACGTAATAACTGTACATTTTTATAGGATACAGTGCAAAATTTTGATACACATATATAATGTATAATGATAAAATCAAAGTAATTAGTGCTTATACCCATCATCTCAAGCATTGATCATTCCTTGTGGTGAGAATATTCGAAATCCTCTTTTCTAGCTTTTTTGAAATAGGCAGTTAATTACGATCAACTAAGGTCTTCTTATGTGCTAGTAATTGTAATTGTAATTGTTAGGTACCAACCTGTCACTACCCACATTCCACCCTCCACCATACACACACACACACACACACTTGTTTCCCAGCCTCTGGTAAATGCCATTGTATTCACTACTTCTCTGAGACCACATTTTTAGCTTACCTATATTTCAGATCATGTGATTGTGATATTTGTCTTCATGTGTATGACTTATTTAACTTAATATAATGCCTTCAATGCTCAACCATGTTGCCACAAATATCAAGATTTCATCCTTTTGTGATTTAATAGTACTCCATGTGTATCTACCACATTTTCCCTTTATTCATTCTTCTGTTTAGGATACTTGGGTTGATTCCACATCTTGGCTGTTGTGAGCAGAGCTATGCTAAATATGGGAGTGCAGGTGTTACTTCAACATAATGATTTTCTTTCCTTTGAGTATACACTCAGAAGAAGGATAAATCATATAGTAGTTTTATTTTTAGTTTATAAGGAATCTCCATTCTCTTTTCCACTGTGGCTATACCAATTTACATTCTCACCAACAGTGTACAAGAGTTCTTTCTCCATCTCCTTGCCAGCATTTGTAATCTTCTTCCTTTTGGATGATAGCCATTCAAACTCAGGTGAGATGACATCTCATGATAGTTTGGGATTGCCATTTTCCTGATGATTAGTGTTGCTGGGCAGATTTCTTGTTGTGGTTGACAGAGATGGGCTACCCAGAGTTCCACTTGCCATTGAAGAACTTGCTGCCCAACTGTGCGAGGTCAGTAGCAGACTCTAGCCCTGAGCTTCTTCAGCTGTGTCCCAGCTGTGAGGAGCCACCTTACCTAAAGCCACCTCTTTTAAAGGGTGGCCCATAAACCAACGTCAAGATGGATAAAGAGTTCAGGAAAAGAACTTCAAAGTGTCCTTGAAAAAATGGAATTAAAAGGCAATGCACATTTTCCATGACCTTTTTCAAGACTCCTTCACATTTCAGGATGAAAAATTAATACAATCCTGCCTTTAAATTTAAAACATATGCACTCAAAGATCATGTTCTTAATTTTCTGGGTTTAAATTAAGACTAATTATTTAAGATTAATTAAGCATTATCCATTCAAAAGTATTAAAAGCAAGTATATGTAAAATACCTCAAATTTTATGCCTTTCCGTGATTATTCAGAGGTTTTTATGAAATTAAAGTCTTGATATAAAGATTTTCTGCACAATTTCTTGCACAACTGAAGTTCATTTCTAAACATCCACACACAGTTAACTTGAGCACAAATCTCCAAGATCCCCTGGAAAATAATTCATATTTGTCTACCATGCGTGAGTTTTCCATGCATAAGTTGGCAGTGGCAAATTTCAAGGCCACCTGCTCCTCTGTGTCTCATTTTCAGTCGATTTTCCCAACCCATCTATCCTCATTCTAAATTGTTCCCTTTGAACTCACTACTATGAAATTGGCACAACATCTAAACCTACCAAGGGATTAAAATCATGAAGGAAGATAGCAAATAAGTGTATAGAAAGCCAGGAAATTACTATCTACAGAACAAGAAGGGATGCATAAAAAGTGAAAAACAGATAGATGTTAAGTGTAGCCAATTCTTTATGAAACAGATCAAGAATAAGTCAAAAAAATCCTCATTCTATGTTATCATTTATAAAAATTATCTTCTGAATAAAAATATTTATGCTGATAACCAGACTTCAAGTTTTAATAAAGTTAGGCTTTTTCATTTCCTTCTCAGAAATCACCCAAACTCCATAAGAAGAAAAAGAAACAAAATACAAACACTATGTTTGATGAATCTAAGAAGCAAAACCTTACATCAGGATATAAATTAAAGGGCTGCCAGAAGCAGTGCAGAGCAACCAGCCATGCAGGGAGATGTCAAAAGAAGATTCACAATCTCAGGAAAAAAAACGGCAGAGCAGAGACCTAAAGAAAAAGTAAAATTCAAAGCAAACAGGCCCTTAATCATGATGCAAAGGAAAGAGGGAAGGGTCTGGGGTGAAAGCTTCACTACCTCCACTGTGGCTCTGAGGAGCAGAGGACGCAGGGCCGGATGATCACCCACACCACATGTCTGCAGCAGGTGCACCCACAGTAAAGTCAAGAACAGCACAGACTCTCTGCCTCATCATCAGTACCGCAGTATTAATCCTGGTCGATCTTTAGAGGGACGATAACACTTAAAAGAATGCACAGGCACCGGATGTGAGGGCGATCTGGATGCAACATCTGTCACCCCACTGATCTCTGGAGTTGATTTCGGCTGATCTGGCTGGCTAGGTGGGTCCACTTTCTCCTAAACCGCTCCATGTGCGTCCCTCCCAAATTGTGTGTTTGATCAAGGAGGATGAACTTCCCTGCTAGAGGAAGACCTATCTTCAGTTCAAGAGTATACGACCAGCTGCACTCCCACGCTAGAACCTCAAAACAAGCTCTCAAGAATGCATAGGCACCAATCTTAATACGTAACAAAAAATGTCTACTACTATGAACTTCATCTGAAAGTTTCTGGCAAATAACTAATAGAGAGAGATGTCACATAATTTAAAGATGAATAAAAATCAAAAAGGAGATAACACGGGTATCATACAGGACACTATAAGAGAAAAAGGACAGGGACAGAAAAAATAAATAAAAAGGTAAGAACATTAGAAAAAAATATTTTCAGTCAACAGGTTAAAATGTGATCAAACATACTGGTGTGAATTTGTTAAAAAAATTTTTGATGAGAGATATTTGATGCAGTGGTTGTTGCTGTTTGGTGTACTTGCATCTCATCCCTGAATATGTATATGGCTGAGTCCCAGCTCCCACACATCCAGGTGATGGCTGGATCTCTACTACCCATGTGATAGACCTAGATGGAGTCCCAGGCTTTTGGCTTCTGCTTGGTCCAGCTCTGGCTGTTGCAGGCATTTGGGGAATGAACCAGGGATGGACGATCTCTGTTTATTGATTGTCTCTATGTTCCTCTGCCTTTTAATTAAAATACAAATTAATTATTAATTAAATTTTCAAATGGACACCAAAGACATATATCAGAGTTCAGGGTGATTTTACAAAAGGTGATAAAACATGAGCTGGAAGAATTCAAGAAATAAAAAATAAAAATATTGCAAAAATGAGATCCAAGAAACATAGGACAGCAGGTGAAAACACTGTTAGACATGAAGACATAAGAAAAATCACCAACAAATTAAATAGCATGAACTGTAAATGAACAAAATATTCAAAAATATGAAGATAAGTCCAAAATACTAAGTCCTGTTTTCTTTCTAGGTGTAGTATCGTTCTAACCAATGCGATCAATACATAGCATGTCAGTTAAAAGTACAGACTTGGGTCTACAAGGTTCCACCAATTACTTGCTTTGGAATCTTGAAAAAGTTACTGTCTGTGCCTTCAGCTCATAAAATGAGAATCATGAAAGCATGAAAGCCATGGGTTCCTTGTTGTTGTGGTTGCTGCCACTTTTATTCAGCAACTTAGGAGAAACTTGAGACTTCCAAAATTCATATCAATGCAATGAAGGCTTTATACTAAGTAATTAAGATAACAAGTATTTTTCATAGATTCCTACTATAAAAACAATGCATCCAAAATATATAATTTAGGAACATTATATAATTATAGTTAATACATTATGTGAATAATATCATTTTCAAAATTTGAGAGACAAATATCACCCCAAGGCAGAGGCAACTATCTAATTATTTTGCATTTTCATTATAAAATCTTCGTTTATTTCCTCATAATTTTGATCAAACCATACAAAATTTTACATGATATCATATAAAATTGTCTACTATTCAAAAACATTCTGAAATAAAATCTCTTGATTTTTTTTTTGCATTTCATAAATACAACTTTAGAAATATAGTGATTCCTCCCACCATACCTGCTTTCCCACAAACACTTCCAGTTCGTCCTCCTCTCTCTCCTATTCCCAATCTTATTTTTTACTACTATCTATTTTCAATTAACTTTATACATGTATGATTAACTCTATACTAAGTAAAGAGTTCAACAAATCATATGAAAAAAAACTGTTCCTTAACAGTCGAGACAAGAGTTGTTCAAAGCCATTGTACCTTGAAGTATCAATTTCAGTACTATAGATTACCTTTTAGGTGCTCTATTAGTTATCACAGATCAGGGAGAACATATATTATTTGTCCTTTTGAGACTGGCTTATTTCACTAAGTATGAAGTTTTTCAGTTTCACCCATTTTTTCACAAATGACAGGAATTCATTTTTCCCACTGTGTAGTATTCGATGGTGTACATGTCCCATAATTTCTTTAGTCTTCAATTGACAGGCATTTGGGCTGATTCCATATTTTAGTTATTGTAAATTGAGCTGCAATAAACATGGGGGTACAGATAACTCTTTCATATGCTGATGTCATTTCCCTTGGGTAAATTCTCAGGAGTGGGATGTCTGGGTCATATAGTAGGTCTACAATCAGATTTCTGAGGAATCTCCACACTGTCTTCCACAGTGGCTGTACCAGTTTATATTCTGACCAACAGTGGATTATGGTACCCTTTTCCCTACATCCTTGTCAGCACTTGTTGTTTGTTGATTTCTGTATGAAAGCCATTCTAACGGGGATGCAGTGAAACCTCATTGTGGTTTTGATTTGCATTTCCCTGACAGCTAGTGATCCTGAACATTTTTTCATGTGTCTATTGGCCATTTGGATTTCCTCTTTTGAAAAATGTCTGTTTAAGTCCTTTGCTGATTTCTTAACTGGGTTGTTTGTTTTGTTGTTGTTGAGTTTCTTGAGCTCTTTATATATTCTGATTACTAAACATTTATCAGTTGTATAGTTTACAAATAATTTCTCTCATAATTTCTCTCATTCTGTCGGTTGCCTCTTCAGTTTGCTGAGTGTTTCTTTTGTGGTGTAAAGCTTCTCAATTTCATATAATTCCATTTGTCAATTTTGGTTCGATTGCCTGTGCCTTGGCGTCTTTCCAAGAACTCTTTGCCCGTATCAATGTCCTACAAGGTCTCACCAATATTTTCTAAAAATTGTATGGTGTTGGGTCATAGATTTAGTTCTTCAATTCATTTTGAGTGGATTTTTGTGTGAGGTGTAAGGTAGGATTCCTGCTTGATACTTCTGCAAATGGAGATCCAGTTTTCTCAGCACCATTTTTCAGAGTCTGTCCTTGCTCCACGGATTGATTTTAGCTCCTTTGTCAAAGATAAGTTGGTGTAGCAGCATGGGTTGATTTCTGGTGTTTCTATTATGTTCCATTAGTCTAAAAGTCTATTTTTGTGTCAATACCAAGCTGTTGTGATTATAAATTCCCTGTAGTACATCTTGAAATCTAGTATTGTGATGCCTCCAGCTTTGTTTTTTGCTGTATAAGAATATTTAGCTATTTGGAGTCTCCTGTGTTTCCATATGAATTTCAGCATAGATTTTTCCATATCTGAGAAGAGTTCCTCTGGTATTTTGATTGTTATCACATTGAATCTGTAAATTGCTTTTGGTAGTATGGACATTTTGATGGTATTGATTCTTCCAATTTATGAACATGGACAATTTTTCAATTTGTGTGTCATCTATTTCTTTCTTTAATGTTTAAATTTATTTCAAGGTATTTGATTTTTTGTAGCCATTGTGAATGGGATTAATCTTAGAAGTTCTTTCTCAGCCATGGCATTCTCTGTGTATACAAAATCTGTTGATTTTGTGTATAGATTTTATGTCCGGACACCTTACCAAACTCTTCTATGAGTTCCAACAGTCTCTTAGTGCAGTCTTTTGGATCCCCTATATATAGAATCATGTCATCTGCAAATAAGGATAGTTTGATTTCCTCCTTCCAAATTTATATCCCTTTGATTTCTTTTTCTTTCCTAACGGCTCTGGCTAAAACTTCTAGGATTCTATTGAATGGCAATGGTGAGAATGGGCATCCTTGTCTGGTTCCGGGGTAATGCTCAGGGGTAATGCTTCCAACTTTTCCCCCAATCAATAGGACACTGATGGTAGACATGACATAAATTATCTTGATTATGTTGTGGAATGCTCCTTCTATACCTAATTTGCTTAAAATGTTCATCATGAATGGGTATTGTATTTTATCAAATGCTTTCTCTGCATCTATAGAGATAATCAAATGGCTTTTGTTCTTCTGCTTGTTAATGTGATGTACCACATTGATTCATTTGCAAATGCTGAACCATCCCTGCATACCTGGAATAAATCCCACTTGGTCCACGTGAATGATCTTTCTCAAGTGTTTCAAAAGACCAGCTTTATATTTCCCTGATCTTTTGTGCTTTTTGTTTCAATTTTGCTGATTTCTTCTTTAATTTTAATTATTTCTTTTCTCCTACTAATTTTGGGTTTGGTTTGCCATTGTTTTTCTAGCTCCCTAAGATGCATTGATGGCTCATTTATTTGGTGCCTTTCCAATTTCTTGATGTAGGCACCAGTTGCTATAGACTTTCCTTTTGACACTGCTTTTGCTGTATCCCATAAGTTTTGATATGTTGTATTGTCACCTTCATTTGTTTCCAGAAATTTTTTTACTTCTCTTGATTTCTTCAATGATCCACTGTTCATTCAGGAGCATGTTGTTCAATCTCCATGTATTTACGTAGTTCTAGAGATTCTTGAGTTGTTGATCTCCAGGTTCATTCCATTGTGATCAGAGAAGATGCATGGTATGATTTCAATTTTTTTGAATTTGCTGGGACTTGCTTTATGACCTCGCATGTGGTCTATTCTAGAGAAAGTTCCATGCACTGGTGAGAAGAATGTGTATTCTGCATCTGTAGAGTAAAAAGTTCTGTAGATATCCATAAGGTCCATTTGATCTATATTGTCAATTAACTCTGTTTTTCCTTGCTGATTTTCTGTCTGGTTGATCTTTCCACTGCTAAAAGAGGAGTATTAAAGTCTCCCATTACTATTGATTGGAGTATGTCTCCTTTTAGATCCATTAACATTTCTTTTAAATAGCCAAGTGATCTGTAATTAGATGCATATATGTTTATAATAGTCACATCTTCTTGTTTAATTGATCCCTGAATCATTGCATAGTACTTTTCTTTGTCTCTTAACAGTTTTTGTGCTAAAATCTATTTTGTCTGCTATTAAGATGGTTATACCAGCTCTTTCATGATTTTTGTTAGCATGGAATATCTTTTTCCACCCTTTCACTTTCAGTCTGTGGGTATCTTTGTTGATGAGATGTATTTCTTGTAAGCAATAAATAGATGAGTTTTGTTTTGTAATCTATTCAGCCAGTCTGTATCTTTTTAACTGGAGAGTATAGTCCATTTACATTCAAGGTGACTATTGATAAGTAACAACAGGGCCCTGCCATTTTTCTATATATATTCCTGTTGTTTACTTTGGATTTTATTTGTACTTTTACTGAGAGAGTTTCTACATTCACCTTCTTTTATAGTGATGACCATGTTACTGTGTTTCTGTGTGCAGCACATCCTTAAGCATCTTTTTTAAGTCCGGACGGGTGGTGACAAATTCTTTCCATTTCTGTTTGTTATGGAAGGTCTTTACTTCACCTCCCTTCATAAATGAGAGCTTTGCAGTGTCCAGTATTCTGAGTTGACAGATTTGTTTCTCTTAAGTCTTAGAATATATCTTGCCATTCTCTCCTAGCCTGTAGGTTCTCTGATGAGAAGTCTGCTGTGAATCTTATTGAAGATCCTCTGAAAGTAATCTGGCCTTTCTCTCAGGCACATTTTAGAATCTTTTCTTTATGTTTGACTGTGGAGAGTTTGACTACAATGTAGTGTGATGAGGATCTTTTCTGATTACTCTTAAGCAATCCTACAGGAGTATTCTTAAATTCTATACATGTTAAAGTGAAACTGAAAGTGTTGTATCTATTTTTCAATGAAGGTATCAGTTTTATTTATTTATTTATTTAAAAGAGCTAGAGAGAGAGAGAGAGAGAGAGGAGAGATTCCATCTGCTGGTTCACTCCCCAAATGGCTGCAATGGCCAGGGCTGGGCCTGGCCACAGTCAGAAACCAGGAGCTTCTTTTGGGTCTCCCATGTGGGTGCAGGGGTCCAAGCACTTGAGCCATCCTCTGCTCCTTTCTCAAGCGTATTAGCAGGGAGCTGTATGGGAAGTGGAACAGCCAGGACTCAAACTGCCACCCATATTGGAGGCTGGCATCACAGGCAGTGGTTTAACCTGCTATACTACAGTACCAGCCCCTAAATCATCAAGTCTAATTTTACACAAACTTAAAATAAACCATCAGACTTTTTGTGCTATGAGATATATTTGTCTCTAAAAGATTCCTCCAAGATTAAGAAAAAAGGATTATGAGAAACAAGGAGTTTGAGTCCGTTTGAGTCATTTCTGAAATTATTTTTACTATTTTAGACAATTTTTTGAATTCTGTTTCTGGCATTTCTTAAATCTCTTCATTTTCACATTCTAGTATTGAAGTGGTGTTGTGTTCCTTTGGAGGCATCATGTTATCTTCCTTTTTCTTGTTTTTTAAATTACTGTGTTTATTTTTAGGCATTTGTAGAGATACTTGTTGGTATTTTTTTCTCTGTGATGGCTTTTATTTTTAGACTATGCCTCTGTGGCTTAGTGGAGTGTCTGCTCTTCTAGTGAATACTCTGAGGTGTGTTCTGGGTGTGGCCAGGGAGCTCTGTTCAGTGTCCCATGGAACTCTGTTCAGTGCTCTAGGGTGAGAGGAGTACCCATGGTGACACCCAAATTGGGCATGATAGATCTCTGTCTCTCTTTTTTTTTTTAATCAGAGGAGAGGTTTAATCTGCTCTGTTGGCATAGTCTCACTATCACCTCCCCTCCTCCAAGGAGACTAATGCCTGGTCGCTACCCATAATGGGTATATTTTTTGTTCATGTTGCCTCAAGAACCACACAAAGGATTCATGCTGTCCTCAGTATGAGCACAGATCCCACAGCAATGACCCTCATCAGGGAATCAGGGATCCCTGAGCATGTGGAACCACCCGAGGTGACCACCCAAACTCCTGGCCACACGTTGTGCTTTCCCACACAGCCACAGTGTTTTCACAGTCCTGATACACAAGGCTCCCATGGTCATGAGCTCCCAGCACCCTGTCAATTTTCCCAGCTAGACTCAGGCATATCCTCTTGCCTGGTTGCTGGGCACACAGCCATGAGATGGCACAGCTGTTATATATGCCCAAAATGGTATCCGCCCTCTCTTGGTTAGCTATAGGACGCTGGTGCTGGGTGGTCAGAGAGAGAGAAACATGCCCCTTTTTGTCCTCTGTTGGTTGGCAGCTACACTGTCTCCCACAGGGTTCCAAGCCAGACTCATGCAAGGCTCTTCCCACAGCCTTATCACCAGTGGCTTGGGCTGCTGCAGTTTGGCCTCATCTCACTCCAAAGCTGGTACTGAGGCTCTCTTGGTGACTGGTCCTCTGAAATATAATTTTAACAACTGTTTTGAAGCCCATTATATAAATATGCTGTTATGTCTAACTATTCTTTTGATGTGGTAAATACCCCTTTAAAATAAATTATTTAATGCATTTCTAATTATTTACCTAGAAAAGAATACTAGAGATGGAATTACTTTGTCAAGCATGATTAATATTTTTAAAGTTTTGATACAAGTTTTCAAATTGCTCTGAGAGAAACCAAGTAAAGTACTTAGAATAGTATTTAAGGCATAGAACCCATTTGAAAAGTGCTTCCTATGATAAAAAAATAAAATTTTTCATGTCTCATTTTACATACTTTCCTATTATTTTTTGCCTCAAAATATCTCTAAATACAAAGTGAATGCTGCATTTTAATTACATCTGTTCATCCCTTGGTTTATAACTTTTTATCTAATGAAACCATTCCCCAGCTAGATAGCTAGTATTATCTTCCGTTTCAGCATTTATTGTTTTAAAAAGACTAATTATTTGAAAGGCAATCTGACACATGCAGAGAGAGGATGATACAGATAAAGAGTGAGAGACCTTCCAGCTTCTGATTCACTCCCCAAATGCCTGTAGTAGCCAAGTCTGGGCCAAGCCAAAACCAGGAGTCAGCAATTCCATCCAGGTCTCCCATATGGGTTTCAGGGGCCCAGCTACTTAGGCTATCTTAGGCTGCCTTCCAAGTAGGAAGCTCTATCAGAAGTGGAGAAGCCAGGACTCAAATCGGCAGCCTGATACGGGATGTTGCCCTTGCAAGTGGTGGCCTAACCCACTGGGCAGTAATACCAGTCCCTAATATTTTCAAACTTAGGCCTTGGGTTATTTCTCAATCTTATATGATTTAGTTGAATTTTTTTAACATTCTCCTTTTGCTAATGAGACTTTTTGTCCTAGATGAAAAATTCAAGTTATCAAAATTAAAGATTAATCAAAGTTGATTCATCTGGATCAAAATAAATGGTGCTTAAGAAGTGGCTCAGTAGAGGAAGCTGCATTTCACAGCTACTCTGGCTGTTAGATTTTGGTTTGTTTATTTTTTCTTTTTCTGCTTGAGTAAATGATGACTTCTAAGACTACAAGAAATAGAAAATCATGAAAAATAGGAAAAAGAGTGTTTTTAGCTGTTTAATCTTCAACTTGTTCATGTAGGAAATGAAAAAACAGCATAGAATTCTGTGCAAAATCTAATAGATCTTAAGGTTCATTCATTCCGTTGGTTGGAGAATCATCTTGATAGTAATTATTAAAGTTGGAAGGTACACTTGGTTATCTACTACAACCAGCACCCTTACCATGTTGTGGTGTTAACACAGTCAGAAGTTTGAGTTCCTGGCCAGGGTTCTGGCATAGCAGGGAAAGTCACCACCTGCAATACCTACATCCCATATAGATGCCAGTTAGTGTCTTGGTTGATCCACTTCTGACCCAGCTCCCTGCTAAAGGCATGAGAAGCAGCAGAGGATGGCCCATGTGTTTGGGCCCCTGACACCCATGTAGAACACCCAAAAGAAGCTCCTGGCTCCTGGCTTCATCCTGGCCCAGCGCCAGTAGTTGCAGCCATTTTTAGAGTGAATCAGCAAATGGAAGATTTCTCTCTCTCTCTCTCTCTGTAACTCTGCCTTTCCAATAAATAAAGCTTTTTAAAAAAAGTTTTAATTCAACACTTGAACATGCTAAAACACTTTATAAAAAAAGGAAAATTCTCCTTGTTTCCAGACCAAGCAATAGAGCCGGTCATTTCATAAACCCACAAATGATGCTGAGTAGCCATCACTGTTCCAGAGTGAGTCAGCGTAACAACTGAGTGAGCTAGTAATGACTAGAATAGTGTCCCTGTGGGAAAGATTTGGTCTCTCTCTGACGCTGCTGATTAATGCGTCCCCTCAAGACAGATGAGAGGACAGTCCTACCATACTCCCTCTCATAACAATTTTCTGCTATGTATTTAAATGTAGAGTTAAAATATCAAGAGTATTTAAAATTTTTTCTATACCACAAGCAACAATGCTTTTAGGATTTATAGCAAGTCATATTTCCAGTAGCCACAAGATAACAGCACTTAAGAAGCCATATGCCAATATGAATCTATACATAAATATAAATATATTTTAAATTAAAAATCACCAAAAGGCTGGCACTGTGATGTATCAGGTAAAGTCACTCCTCTTCTGATCTAGTTCCCTGCTAATAGCCTACGAAAAGTAGAAGATGCCCCAATTGTTTGAGCCCCTGCCATCCACAAGGGAGACCTGGAAGAAGTTCTTGGCTCCTAGATTCAGCCTAGCCCAGTCCTGGCCATCTCGACCATCTGGCAAATGAACCAGCAAATGGGAGATCTCTTTCTCTCTCTGTCTCCCTGTTTTTCCCTCTCTCTGTAATTCTTTCAAACAAATAAATAAAACCTAAATATATATGTGTGTATATATATATATATATATATATATATATATATATGAACCACAAAAAGCTCACTTGAATATATGGTTTCAAATTATTTGGGAACACAATGCTTATAATATTTATATGTTATATTACATAAAATGACTTAATGTACTTATTAAGCAAATATTTATTAAACACTACTGTGTCAAGCCTTTAATGTATATCAGTGAATATAACAAAAATTCTTACCCTTGATCCCTGTGCGAGAAGTGCTTGGTTTCTTGACTGTGGTGTTGATCACAGAAATCTACACCTGTGGTAAAGTTGGATCAGACTAAACACATACAAACAAAAGAGTATGCATGAAAGTAGGAAGATCTGAATAAGATGGGTGAATTCTGTCAATGATGATGTTTTGGTTTCACTATTGCACTAAAATTTGTAAGACTTCCTTATCGCTGGGAGATATTAGATGACTGGTATACAAGATTAATTTATATTACTTCTTACAACTGGGTGTAAACAAATGGTCATCTGACAATGACTTCTTTAAAATTCCTTACCTTTGTATCTTAAATTCTAGTAGGTAGAAACAGAATTTTTTAAAAGTAGTATATAGCTATATATTAGGTTAGAAAGTGAATAAGTCCCTAATTAAAAAAAAAAATAGGGTGGAATTAAGAAAACCAAGAGTAGTCTTGATCTTTTAGGAAGGTGATACTTGGACAAAAACAAAAAGTTGAAATTTGGCTATAAGAAAGGCATTCAGTAGAAGAAATAGTCGCTGCAAAGCCCCTAAGGTAGAAATGAGCTGGAGCATTTGAGGGGCTACAGGGGCCAGGTTGCTGGAGCAGAGAGAGTAGAAGAAGAACAACAGGTGATGAGGTCCCCAAAGAGTGGAAGATCATCCTAAGGACTTTGTCTTTTTCTCTAAGTGAGGAGCCTTTGAAAATTTTTTGAATAGAGTGACATATTTCCAAAGGATCATCTAGTTCCCATGTTGAAGATAAAATATAGCAGAGCAAAAGTGAAAGCAGGGGGACCTGCCAGGAGGCCATTGCAGGAACCAGGGGGAGAGAAATAGTTGCTTGGACAGGAAATTAGCAAGAATTAAGACAAAGTCTAGTAATGTACTACTTCTATACACTGACTTGCACACAAGTACCTAAAATAACAATTACAAATTCCACAAATGTGCAATATACTTCCAATGACAACTATTCAGAAGCAGATTTTGAAAATGCTGAACTTTCATAAAGTACAGGTTTTGTCCTTTATTGTGAGAATCATAAACACCAAAATACTTACTAGAAAGCTTGCCATATCTCATTCAGAAAACCTCTGCTACCCCAGCTACATCGGATGATTTAGACCCTAGTTGGCTGCATCCCTTTTTCTCCCAGGTCAGGACCACTGCCTAGGGGACTCTGGCTCCCTCTACTGACCTAATCCCAGGGCCAATAGGAATCCAGATTTACCAACCCCAAAAGAAAACTCCCCTGTGCACGATATCCAAAGTGGTGCTATCCATGACAAATATGTTTAAGGCATGATCTATTGTTTAGAAACTGAACATCCCCATGAAGTGAATTTCCTGGGATACCACACCCTTCTGTACATCATGGGCTACTGTTTGTCTAGCACTGTTATTTTACTCCGGGTATATTGCAGGAGCTTTGTCACAATACCTCCTTAAATCATTATACTATGTATGCTTATTGACCAAAATAAAAGAAGACATTTTTGAGCAATCCAACCTCTTCAGTACTCAAAAGCAGCTATTCTTTTGAAACTGATTTACCCCAAGGTTCTGCCCGGCAGGTAGTAAAGCTTTAAAACAATTTATATGTGACTGATGCTGAAGCAGAAGAAATATGCACCATGTGGTAGAATGAAAGAAAAAGCAACATTCTACTTAAAGAATGTTTGAAAGGAACAAAAAAAGCTGTATTCGCAAATACTAAAGAGTGCTTCTGTTTTCTTTTTGGCAACACAATATTGACAATGAAAGTATTTGCTCATCTGATCCTGGAATAAGAGGAAAATCTCAGCACTATTAATTAATTGTAGTAAAACCTCCACCTTTACCATCTCTCAGTCACAGATTCTGTAAACTTAGTGCTTTCACAGATTAAAACATAACTAGGTCAGCATCATTTTTTTTATTTACACAAGTAGATTTTGTAAATTACTTATAAAGTTAAAATAACACCATATAACATTTCATTAAAAGCACTGTAGGCTGGAGGCTTTAAACTTGGAGTAGTAATAGATTGCATGATTTCAACACATTCATTGTATTGCCAATATTGTCAATAAATCTTCAAAACATTTTTACATTATGGAAATAATGCTTTACTTTTAAAGTTGCTACATTAAATACTTATTCAGCACCTGATATTTATGGCATAATTGAGCCTTTTTCATTAATTTTAAAATAACTAAAAAGAGACAAAAATAATTTTGTTCCCTTCATTCTCTGTTACTTGTCTCCTGTCAGTGTAGGAAACATGCCTTGTTATGCCTAGATCTGCATAAATCTTTCACAGTTAAATGCCTCAAACTCAGTTACCTCACTCACTTATAAAAGAAATAATCCTTTTATCACTACAACTCAAACTGTCTTCTGCCACACTTCATATATCCCCTCACTCTTTTCTGATTTCCATAAACATTGTAGCTCCTAACTCCCCTGTCATCACGAACTCTATTCAATTAAAAACTCATTGCACTTCTTACTGCTACTGGTCACCCTATGACATGTGATTATCAACATGTGAGATTTTTCTTCAGGTCTCGAGGTTACACAGCTTTTCATGAAGCAAATTCCTAGGTGGTAGTTGTACCTTGTGATATTTCCCTGTAATCTCACAGCTTCTGCCTCTCATTGTTAACATCTTTTCTGCCCTCTCACCTGGAAATCTGTGGCATATACATCCCCTCATCTGGAAGTCTCTACCCACACACTCTTCTTTCCACCTCTGGCAGCATTCATTTCATCTCAAACTTCATCTTGTTCTCACTTATTTTTGAGGAACACAGTAATTATAGTGAAAAAAATGCTTTCTTTTTTCTCTGTTTCATTTTCATCTGTGTACATTTCAGGCCCTTTAATAATATATTAACTATAAAATGCTATTATAGTACAAGTACTGTTCCATGTGTCAATGGCAAACTAAGAACTATTGTTGACTTTACATCTTCTGAATCCCCAACACACTGTTTGCACATAATAAACTCATGTTGAATGATGGTGTGGAATGCACCTGCTATTTCAGGGGTTCTTTGAACCTCTATCCATCAATGTTCTCACATAATTCCTGTAAACCCAAAACAACAAAGACACAGATAAAATATTTTAATAATTTTAACCTCCATTCAAGACTTTGGCACTGCAGTTAGGACACAGCATGGGACACCCACATTGCATATCAGAGGGCCTGGGTTAAAGTTCTGGGTAAGCTTACAGTCCCAGCTTCCTGTCAATGTGTGCCCTGGCAAGCTGCAAATTATAGCTCAAATACTTGGGTCTCTGCCTCTTCTGGGAGGCCTGGATTGAGTTCCCAGCTCCCAGCTTCCACCTGACCCAGCCCTAGCTGTTGCAAGTATTTGGTGGAGTGAATCAGTGATAGAATCTCTCTCTCTGTCTCTGTCTCTCTCTCTCAAATCAAAATTAAAATAAATAAAATTTAAAGAATTTTTTTAAAAGATCTAGTACAATAAATTCCCTAGTGTTTTAAATGGCCTCTATCCCTATTTCTCTACACAAATCAACATCCTATTAGTACGCACAAAGAAATTGACTGTTCACCTTTCCTAAGACCTCAGTTTCACTATTTTAGAACCTCTTTATAAATAGCAAAGCCAGAGGATACTAGACAATACAATGTAGATAAAATACTCCAAAGTTCTTTACTCAAAACAACAACACCAGCCAAAGTCAGGGAAGTCTGCCTTTGATATAAGGGCCATAAGGCACGATCATATTGGCAGGACGAAGAGGAGAATGTGCCGAACAGATTTGACATAGACCCAAATAAGCCTGGTCGAAATTCTCCTGTCTCTAGAGTATACTCACTCATGATTCAAAGAAAGTGAAACAGACCAGAACAGAGTTCTGCGTTTTTACTCTATTATTTTGCCTCTCCTTTCCCACAAACTCTGACTTCTAGGCAGCTTTTCCTATATTTATTACCTGAACTTTATTTCTACTAGCTAAACTGGATGTCTTTCACTTCACCTCATGCAATTAATTATGCTAGGTTCATATTATGATAAAAAATAATACCCACTTAACATATGCATTATGTAAGTTCCCCAGAAGAACAGAACTAATAGGAAAGGTGTGCATATGCACACAGAAACACACACAAAGGTACTTCAAAAATGTCATGGGATATGGAATTAAAAGACAAGAGTAATTTTGGCAAAAAAAAAAAAAAAACTTTCAGAAGACCCTGCACAGTTTTTTCATAATATGAATTTTCTATGAACTTTTTGGAAAACCCTCTCACAGCTTTAAGGCAAATTCAAAGATCCAAGAACCTGGAAAGTTGAGGATATAAATTCTAGTCCAAATCTAATTCTGAAGAGAAGACTGTGTCCCAACTCAAAGACAAGCAAAGAGAACCAGTTTTGCCCTAACTCAGGTTTTATGTTCAGTTCAGGACATTCACAGGTTGCATGAGGCCCAGCCACGTTGGGGAAGTCCATGTGTTTTACTCAATCTACTGATTCATATGTTGATCTTATCAGAAACTTCCTCATGGACACACCCAGAATAATGTTTAACCAAGTGTCCAGACACTCACTAGCCCATTCCAACTGATATATGGAATTAACCCTCAACACACATGGCATGCCTGCTTTCCTGTTTGCTCACATTCATATCTGCATACGATAGTCTTTCCTCTCTTTTCTAAGATTGTAAGAGTCAAGCTTTCTTCAAGATGAAGCCTGTGACTGAGTTTCATAAGCACCTTCTCAGGCACAGCCAGCCACTCCTCATTTACTTTTGGTGAACCAGTGATGCTGATGTGCAGACACATGTAACACAATCATAGAGGAAAGGGAAAAATGCCATTGAAGATGGCAAATGCTAAGTATCACCCAAATATACATAATAAATTCATTACTGTGTACACGTTTTTCCAACTGAACAGTCTTGAGGCTATAAGATCAATCCAACACAAGTTTGGCTCACATCCCTTGCAAACTATATATCCATGTAAAACCCCAGAGACAGGTTGTTTTCCAAAGCATTAGGCTTTCAGTCCTACACAGGTTTGTCAGGGTTCCTACAGCTTGACTCACAAGATCACCAAATCTGAATACTGTTGTTGACGCAGGTAAGCTCCATCTAACAGTACGTGTAATGTAGTCACAAGAGTTAAGGGCTCTCATCACATTCTCAAGGGTCTATGACCCCAGTGGGTTAGGAACCAGTATTTTTAGTCATTTTCTGCTGCATCTATGACTATGAAACCTTTCTCTTCTGCTGCTTTTTCATGAACGGCTTTTTCGTTGGAAGAATATAAGCACTTGTATTGAGTGTTTTTCTGCTACAAAGATCAGTTTGAGTTAAAAATCTATCTACTGGAATGCAACTGTTAACTGCTATACCACTCAGTTATTACTATGTAATGACCACAAAAATCTCAAAGGCTTTAGAACAGGAAGCATTTATCTTACTCAATAACGTGTGAATCCCCTGAGGCAGTTCCACTCCACATGTCTCACATCCTCCTATGACCAACTAGAATATTTTTTCCTCTGGGCAATGCAGAGTGCAATAGAGCAAACTACAATGCAAGCACTATTCTTGCCTGTGGTTGTGTTAAGTCTATGAACAACCCCATGGGCCAAAATATCATGTGACCAGGTTCAAGATCAGTGAAATAGAGAAGTATATCCACCTCTTGAATGAGAAACTTCAAAGATACAAAAAAGCTGCATACAGGAGAAGATGATGAATTGGGCCCAAAAATTTAACTTACTACATTTTCAAAGTCAATCAGTAAACAAAACATTCCACAGAAACTAATAAGAGCAGGTCCACCATAGAGGCTGAGAGTAGCACATTTTTACATACAGTGTGTCATTTAATCCACACAATCACTGCATGTATAAATCATTTTGAAAGAATATTATTCTTATGACAGATAACAAACTAAAATTTAGGGAGTTTAAATGACTTGCCAAAAGATACACAGCTGGCAAGAGATCAAATTTCAGTCTTTGTTGAGTCCTGTGTTAGAAATAAAATACTTCATGTAGTACTAGAGGTAATTTTTTTTTAATCTGCTACTAACAAAAATTTCAAGAAGTTTATACAGAAACTAAAAAGTAGGAAAAGGAGCCAGTATTGTGGCACAGTGGATTAAGCTGCTGCCTGCAGTGCCGGCATCCCATATGGGCACCAATTTGAGTTCCAGCTGCTCCAGTTCCAGCTCCCTGCTAATGCACCTGGGAAGGCAGTGGAGGATGGCCCAAGTGCTTGGGTCCCCACACCCACATGGGAGACCCGGAAGAAGCTCCTGGCTCCTGGCTTCAGCCTGGGTCCTCCCTGGCCATTGCGGCTATTTGAAGAGTGAACCAGCGGATGGAAGACCCTTCTCTTTCTGTCTCTCCATCTCCTTTTCCCTCCCTCTAACTCTGACTTTCAAATAAATAAAATAAATCTTTTTTAAAAAGTAGAAGGGAAGTGATTTCTGGCCACATTTCAAAAATGGACAAAGATGGGAAAGGCCTGTGTGCATCGTCAGCAGCAACAGGGGCTTTCCCAGTCTCAAGTCACTTCTTTCAGTTTCTTCCCCACCTCCCTCTGCAGGTGGATTACATTCTCTAAGACTGGCATCTGAGAAACAGGAGAACTGGTTTCCAGAAGTTCTAGTTAGCCCCTGACTTAACCTTTGACCAAAGAGGAAATGATGGATATGAAAACACCATGGAAGGATTTTCCTACCTGGATGGGGTCGCAAGTGTACCACTAGAATGATGATCGCTCCTAGCAGGAGTGTAGGGCACTTGATTAGCCCAGCCATGAGGATCCTGCATCTCAGGAGGAGGCTCCTGTTGCAATAATGACACAGGGGGAAGCATGAGAATGCTATCCCCCACAGATGCAGCAGGCAAAAGCAATCTATAATGATCACTGTATTACAATAATTATTTGACGTATTAATTTCAAAATGTTCTCAAGTGGTCAATTTAATTGTTCAAAATTCAATGTTTAAAAATTATTTTAGCTCCCTTGTAGAAACCCATTTTCCAATTATTTATTGGATTAAGAGTTATAATGCCTTTGAGAACTGTCATAATTTCCATTCATCTTTTATCTGAGTGTTCTACTAATCAATTATGAATTTGCAACATAAATCAAATCTTTTATCTTTTCCACAGTAATAAACTTAAAAAACTCCCATTAAAAGGAAGAATGATAAAAACAAATTTTCTTAGGAATGAGCTTTATCAGTATAGTGGGAAGAAAAAAACAGGGAGCATGAGGGAAGATTACAAATTTTTCAAAATCATGTTGACTTTATTAGCTTTAGCAAATCATACAGGCTTCCAGATCCCTCAGCACCCACTGAGTCTGTTCTATAAGACCATGACTTTGGGTATGACTGAAGAAAGAGAAATTTATTTCTATAGGAGGAGGAATCTTCCTATGCAATAGATCATTTTTCTCCATAGAGGAAGAAAGATTTGTTTCCATCTCTGATCTTGGTGCACCGCAGCAAGCTGCTTGTACTACAGCACTGCAAGCTGCAGCAGAAAGTACATGCATGTGATGCAGAAAAAAATGTTGTCCTGAGTATAAGCACCCTTCTCAAGTTAGGAAGTTGGGATACATTCTCATTTTTGCCTTTTGCCTTAATGTGGGATCTGAAAGCTTTATCACATTAAACATTTTTATCTTTGCAGAAGAGCAATACAATACTCCGCAGAAAAATGAGTAGGTGAAAAGGACCCAGGCTTTTTAAAAATTTTACTTAATTTCATTTTGATTTGAAAGCCAGAGAGAAAGACAGAGTGAGATCTTCCATTGCTGGTTTACTCCTCATATGCTTGCAACAATCATGGCTGGATTGAGCCAAAACCTGGAGACTGAAACTCCGTGTAGGTCTTCACGTAGTGGCATGGAACCCCATCTAGGTCTTCCATATAATGGCATGACCCATCACCATTGACTCTCAGTGTGTGAATTAGCAGGAACCTGAATCAGAACCAGATTTCCTGGCACCAGAACCAAGCACTCAGATATGGGATGCCAGCATCACAAGCAGCAACGTAACTACTGTACCAATACCTCCCCAAGCACCCAAGGTTTGAGACAGACTTCCAGTTATAGAGACTGACGTGGGCCTTACATTGATCACTCACCTCTCTGAGCTATAGTTTCTCTTGAAAATGGAGTTGAGTTTAATAATCACAAGCTTACAAGATTGTTTCATGTTTAAACAGCTATTGTAAATAGTTATTTTGGTGTTTAAATAACGATTTTAGTTTGCCAAGTATAGAATATTTCAAAAGTCATGGAGTGAATGAATATTATCAAAAAGCATTGCTGATATGAATTTTTCCCCACCAGAAACACAGGATGTCATTTTACCCATTAATAAGTGATAATGACTATCTTAAGCAAATTAATACCACTTATGAGAACCTAAAGGCTTATCTAATCTATTTAAAGAAGAAATTTCTACTTTTTTCAATGATGAAACAAATTGTCAATTTCTAAAATCATCTTTTGTATAAAAATAGGTCAAATTAATGTCTACCATCCTAAATGAAAAGTTAATGTTAACTAATACTAGTCAGAATAAGTCATTCAGATGAATTTATAAAGTTAGTAATATAATTTTTCTGGTCATATTTTTAAAAGATTTTATCTTCAAAAATATATAAATAGAAATTTGTGATAAATGATATGATGTCTAGGTTTTACATAAGAATATAGGAGGGTGTGAATAGGTGAAGACATAGATGAAAGAAGATTGACAAGTGCATAATTGCGGAAGAAGCATACAGGGATCATTCACTATCTATTTATTCTTGCAAATCTTTATATGAAAAAATGTTGATTAATATCTAAGGATCATATTTCCTCAAATTTGAAACAGCAATAAATATATATGTATATATATATATATATGTTACTTTATGTATATGAATGAGTAAAGTAAATTTTACAGGTACTTTTCTGGGCAATAGTCATCATAGGTAATTTTACATCAGATGAAATATTTGGCAATAATGTTACCATTGCATTATAACAAGTTAAAACAGAGAGGGAGGAAGAGAGGAAGACAAGGAGATATGGAGACAGGGACAGAGAAATAGAAGAAAATGA
This sequence comes from Lepus europaeus, assembly GCF_033115175.1. NCBI lineage: Eukaryota > Metazoa > Chordata > Mammalia > Lagomorpha > Leporidae > Lepus > Lepus europaeus. Next base: position 127,822,427 of record NC_084828.1, read on the forward strand.
AGTCATTAAACAGGAAGCCTTCAGGACACGGAATCTTCAAGGTTGGCCTCACCTGCACCTGTTCCTCCTCCTGATAACAGCCTTTCTGTAGGGTTGGTTTACTGTCAACCCAGGCCTTAGATTCCAAAATCTTTCTTCAGACTATTGAACACGTTTACTCTGGCCTCTAGGAGGACTTCCTTTGGTTATAACTCCACCAGGATGATAAATGTCTGCCTCTGGACTGGCTTTCCCCACGTTACACACTGCAACATGGGAAAAGTGGGGAGGTATTTCCAAACCACTCCAGCAGAACTGCCACCTGTTCTGTCATCAAGGAGATTTCTTCTCTCTTCCTGAATTTCTGTACTCTCATTCCATGATCTACCACAGAATACAAAGATTACACCTGCAGGTGACATGCAATGTTTCCCCCCTTAGGACCATTCTGTATAGTAGAGTGTAGAGCACCCAAAGCAAGGGTATATCAGGCACAGAGATAGATCTGTGGAATACAATGAGCAGGTCCCATGCCCACACTCAGAGTTTATCCTTTCTTGGAAGAACCCTTTTGATGGAGCTAAATTTTAAGAAAGTAAAGTGCAGAGAAAGGTGGGAAGCCCATACCAGAGTGAAACCCCTGCCACGTGCTGGGCTGCAGAGTTGCATGGGTCCAATGAAATGTGTGAAAAGTATTCCCTGTGTCACAGTTAGTAAACAATTCTGTGGCACATCAAACTTCAATTGCATTATTTCTCATGAAGTAATTTTTTCAAATAAGTCACTGATCAAGGTTTTAATTTCAGTTGATAATTACATTGAATTAAGACAGTGTTTGTGGGTTTACCAATATTAACTGATATTTTGCGGCTATTGACATTACATTCTGAGAAGCTCAGAGTCTACCCAAAGAATGCTATGTATGCCTTCAGGAAAGCTTCCTGACTCCATCCAACCTAGCTTTATTGTTCTAAATTGGAGCTCTGCATCTGGATCCCATAATGTCCATATGGGATCTCTTATATAGGTCTTGGTAGTGTTTATCAGCCTAACGCTTGGAGATGGGAAAGGCTTGATGGTATTCATGGGAGGGAGCTGGTTGAGACAGTTGACTATTTTAGGACAAAGAACTATTTCATGGCAGCACATCCTAGGGAATGTAAATAATTCATAGTTATTAGTATGTGTGAGTCCACACTTTTGTAGATTTGAAGAAGTAAGACCAGGAATGCCTGAATGTAGTGAGTAAATGATATCACAATGATTTGGGCTCTCTGTTATGTGTATTTATATACACATATTCTTCAAAGATACCTTAATCATATGCTCTGAATCCATGATCCTTTGTCTGATGTTCTTGTCATTGGGCTAGTCCTTTTTATAAATGGAAAGCTGCTGGGTGTCACACTTTTATAATCAAAAGGAACAGAGACCTTTTGTCTCCTTGTATTCATATAGCAAATTTTACGAAAGGAGCTTGATTAGAGTTGCTCAGTTCATGTTCTTACCCTTAGCTCAATCTCCGAGTTCCATGAAACAACTGTGGAGTAATGAAGGCATTGTTTTTCATAGGTGCATTTACTGTACAGTCAAAAATGTCACTTGAAGTATTTTATGACTATTTTACCATGTGCCTATTTCCCCTAATGGACTACAAGCTAAAATAAGAGTTGTGTCTTGTTAATCTTTGTATGCTCAGTGACTAATACAGGACCTCACCCATAGTAGGCATTCAATAAATGTTGGTTGAACAAATAGGCTGTAAAAGAATGTAAATAACTATCTAGGGAGAGAGGAGAATGTGCTGCCCTAAGTCCTGAAGCACATCAGTATTTACGAGTGCAGGGATTGCCAACACTGGGCAGCGGGGAGAGGAATCGAAGTGTTGAGAGCAAGTGGCTCTTAACCTCTGAATCACTTTGAAATGTTTTTGAGAGGGCACACTACCTACTCAGTTGACATCAGTCACAGGGAGTCTTCATTTTAATCTTAACATCTCTCTTTTAATAACAGATAAGAATACTCAGGGGATGATTAAAATAGTGTGACATCCTTATAGTTCTGTATTAACTCTACCACTGAGTCACTGAAAGTTCTAGTCTGTGATTCAATAGGGACCTGAGGCTCACAGGGTACCTGGTGTCAAAGCCAAAATCTTGCTAATTTCAACTTCACTATCAGAAACTTTGGTAATAGAAGTGTTCAAAACTAAGAAGAATCCCATGCCATTTTTATTTTGCCCTTTGTGTAGAGTGTTAACTGAAGTATTGTATTTTCCTAAATGATGAGCTAGAGTAGGGAGGAATGCTTCTTATCAAATTGGTAGTGGTCCAGTGATCGTGAGCAGGATCCTGTCATAAGTGTCCAGAGAAAACCTAGTTTCAAGAAAGCAAGCATGTACTTAACATCATCACATGTTCAGAAAGCTTGAGAAGCTGTAGCAGCACTTCTGAGAACTGGCTGCTGATTCTTGAGCAAGTCTCCTGTGGTTAGAATATGGTATGCTTCAAAAATTTATGTTGAAACCTAACCCCAGGGCGGCAATGCAGTGTCCCGTATCAGTGCTAGTTCAAGTCCCAGGTGCTTCACTTCTGATCAGATCTCTGATAAGGTGCCTGGGAAAGCTGCTGAAGATGACACAAATGCTTGGGCCCCTCCCACCCAGGTAGATAGATCCAGTTGGAGTTTCTGGCTCCTCCTGGCTTCTACTTAGATCAGCTCTGGCCCTTGCAGCCATTTAAGGAGTAAACCAGCAGATGGAAGATCTCTCTCTCTCTCTCTCTCCCTCTCTCTTTCTTTGTAACTCTACCTTTCAAATAATTATAGAAACCTTAAAAAAAAAAGAATGAAAGAAACGTAATCCATACTATGTGGTATGCAGATGGTGGCCTTTAAGTCTTGAGAGGGCTGCACTGGTGAATGGGTTTTACACCCTCATAAAAGGACTTGAGTGTGGGAGCAGTCTCTTGCCCTTCAGCCCCTGCCACGTGCAGACACAGCAGCAAAGTGCCATCTTAGAAACAGACGGCAGCCCTCGCACAAATCAAGTCCAGCATCTTGATCTTGCATTTCTCAGGTCCAGAACCGTGAGAAAAACATTTCTGTGGTTTATGAATTACCCAGTTTGTAGTATTTTGTTGTAGCAGCATACATGAACTAAAAGTCATCTGGCAAAGAGAGAGATTATTGAAATAAATAGGCAGAGGCTGTTTGTCAAGATATTTGGTAGTAGAACGTAATGGTCGTAGGACTGTATAAAGAGTGGGAGTATTGCTCTATTTGGCTTTGTTTATTTACTTATTTATTTATTTATTTGACAGGCGGAGTGGACAGTGAGAGAGAGAGACAGAGAGAAAGGTCTTCCTTTGCCATTGGTTCACCCTCCAGTGGCCGTTGTGGCCAGCGCACCGCACTGATCCGAAGCCAGGAGCCAGGTGCTTCCTCCTGTTCTCCCATGGGGTGCAGGGCCCAAGCACTTGGGCCATTCTCCACCGCACTCCTGGGCCACAGCAGAGAGCTGGACAGGAAGAGGAGCAACCGGAACAGAATCCAGCGCCAAGACCGGGACTAGAACCCCGGGGTGCCGGCACCGCAGTGCTTTGTTTATTTTTACAAATAGGAAACATTGTTGCCGATTGCAGGTAGAAGAGAGGGACCCACTCAAGGGAGATTCAGCTGTTTCACAAATGGGAGGGTATTTCGTGGAAGCAGGTCCTGGGGAAGGTGAGGGAGATGTGTTAGAGGGCTTAGCTGAGCAGGTTACTTTAGGTAAGAAAAGCCACAAGTCTGGAGTATGTGTTTTTTAATATGTGGATAACTGTTATTTTAGAAGATGAAATAGTTGAATAATTTCCATTCCCTACTTCATTTCACTCGACATTAAGAGCTATTTTTTGCTAATTTTCTTTTCTGATTTATGAAAGGCTCAAGTTACAATAGAAAAATTCAAAATAAAAATGATTCCTTCTGTTTAGAACATCATACAATAGAAAAGATAATATGCATCTAAAATACACAATATGGGAAAGCTAAATATACTAAAATATTTGGAAAACAAAATTATGAAGTTATCCAAAAGTACAATAATTCAGAAAATTTGAGGCTTTGCCCTAAGAAACAAAATTAAAAATTAAGTTAAATTTTATTTAATTTCACAGAACATTCATACATATCTGGATTTGTTATTGTGCTATGGCAAATATGATGTCTAAAACAATTTAGTGTGTTTCTTTAGATAAATACAAAAAAACATAAAACAGGGAAAATACTATTAATGTATTTTGAGGAAACAGCCTACACACACCAAGAAAAGTGTGAGGGGAAGGAGAGAGAAAGGAACTGATTATTCACCAGGAAAGGCATATTGTTTTTTTTTTTCTTTTAGTCAGTTGAGTCTTCTTTCAAATTAATTTATAGCAGACACTAGTTCAAAGATTCCTTTCATTGCAAAGGTTAAATCACTAAAACCAAAAATAAGGACAGTAGTTTTCCATTAAATCTTAGTACAATGAAGTATAAATAAATTTAAGGAAGTTCTCTGAGAATCAACAAATCATGAAACCATCCCTAGAACAAACAGTGCACACCACGTTATAACAGTTTTCTCCGTCTTTATTCCTGTGTTGGGAAAGGTTTGGGTTATAGAATATAATACAAATAAATCAGACAGACATGATCATATTAAAGTAAGAGCATGAGATAATCAGTCAAAAATGCACTACAGTTATTTTAAAACCAGCTCCACACCTGGAAGCAAACTTAATCATCATCCTGGTCTTGTCGTCACTGCAAGAATTTTTGAGTGACTGCCTAAGACAAGAATCACAGGATTTCAAAAGACCAAGATTCAGACTGATAAATTACTAACTTCCACTGTTTGATAAAGGGCTCTACATTATTTAGATCCTTTGAACTTGCAGAAACTTCTTAAGATTCACTGTGATGCAATCTCACCCATTGCAAAATGCTGATGAATTCTTCAGTAAATTCTTGGAATCAAAATGTGCCCTCATCTTCCATACACAGTTACTACCAGAGCCCATGTATTAATTTCCCTGGGACTCACCAGTTTAGAAGACCAAGTCAGATTCCTCCTCAGTGTTTTGTCCTCAAGGGGATTCTCCATATGTTTCTAAGCCCATCAGCCCAAGTTCTCCCACTGCTGCCTCTAAATGTTGTCTACCAAGAATCCATTTGGGGCCGGCGCCGTGGCTTAACAGGCTAATCCTCCGCCTTGCGGCACCGGCACACCAGGTTCTAGTCCCGGTTGGGGCACCGGATTCTATCCTGGTTGCCCCTCTTCCAGGCCAGCTCTCTGCTATGGCCCGGGAAGGCAGTGGAGGATGGCCCAAGTCCTTGGGCCCTGCACCCCATGGGAGACCAGGAGAAGCACCTGGCTCCTGGCTTCGGATCAGCAAGATGTGCCGACCGCAGCGGCCATTGGAAGGTGAACCAACGGCAAAAAGGAAGACCTTTCTCTCTGTCTCTTCTCTCACTATCCACTCTGCCTATCAAAAAAAAAAAAAAAAAAAAGAATCCATTTGGGGGACACTGGTCACCACTGCTCAAGCCTCCTTGAAAATGATCTGGGTGAGATCTCTCCAGCACTCCTGGAGCCACAAACCCAAGAGGTTCCAGAATGTTTCTAGCTTCTGTCCAGCCCTCTGAGCCTCACAGGCACACACAGTCTTACTTTTACATAGTGCAGGCAATCTTCTCTTTGCCTCCCTCTGTGTGAGGGTGAATATATAGTTTATCCTCTTAACTCAAATAATTTTTATTTTTTTGTTTTTTACTTTTATTTCAAAGGCAGAGCAAGTCAGAAATCTTCCATCTGCTGGTTCACTCCCCAGGGGTCTTCAAAAGCCAGCACTGGACCAGGCTGAAACCCTGAACCAGTAACTCAGTCGGGGTCTCCCACATGGGTGGTAGAGACTCGAATACTTGAGCCACACCTCTGAGGGTGCACCTAAGCAGGAAGCTGGATCAGAAGCAAAGCTGGAACCCAAACCCAGGAACTCCCATATGAGATGCAGATGTCACAAGTGGCTTAACCACTCACCAAATGCCCACCCCTTAACTCAAACAGTTGTGAAAGTAACAAAAGGTCCTAATTAATAATTACTCCAAGAAAAGAGGCTAAATAGGAAATATCACAGGAAATCTGGGATACTAGTCAAGCCATATATGATTCCTTTATTTCAGCTGCACCCTCAGGCAATGGGATTGCCTCCTGGTTCCCCATCAGTTCTGAGGTTAAAACAGCTTCTTTAATCATCTTTCTTTCTTCCACAGACCTCAGAGGGAATCCACAGAGCTGTACTAGGGAGGGCCTGGATTCGATTCTCTTTGTCTGCATGCCTCACTCAGCTGCCCACATCAACCTCTGCTTTGCAAGCCCTCCCATCCCCAAGAGACACTCAGACCAAGTTGCCTAAAATATATGCAGACATAAGACACCAGAGGAACAAGTTCAGCCTCAGCTCAGTGCAAGGAAAGCAAGCAAAGAGGCTAACCTTTTCTTTGCCAAGGCCAATTAATAAGTTTGTGTATTATGAATGTATATGAATAAAGTTTAGATATTATCCTTCTCTTTGTCATTAAATATTGATAACTGCATCTGCTCTGTGTCTAGAAATATGTATAACAAAGCAGTACTAGCAAAATCATGTCTATAAAGCATTATTGATCCCTAAGAAAAAGAAATTACATTATTAAAAATAATAATGTCTTCAAAACAGAAATTTAAATGGAAAGCAACATATTCTTACCAGAAAAGCATCTATAAAAATTTATTTAATATTGATTACTTTAAGTGAATATGTCAGCCATATTTCCTAGCATTCACCAGCCATGGGGAATCCATAAAGGACTAATGATTGTAGTCTAGTACTTAAGTGTGAATGTTTCCAAGAGAGAGTACCACATCTTTGAAAATAGTTTTTAACAATGGACTGCACAGCATTCATTTGAAGCAGAGAGCTTTAGGGAAAAGCTGTAACACAATTATGTGCACAATTTACAAAGAAAATAGTTGTACTCAAGACCCTAACAAAGATCTTACATTGTTTTCTATTGGCTTCCAGGATAAGACTGTGACATTCAGTTAAATATTAAATAATCTGACAGTCAAGTTTACATTTGTTTTACTGATCTAGATTGCATCGAGAAATAGATAAAACTGAAACCTTAGTCAAGCATAAAGTTAGGACTTAGCACATTTTGGTTGCTCAGTGGCTGTTGGTTAATTTGATAACCTTGAAATGTGCCCAGCCAGACAGGCAATATCACATCTCTTGAGACAGGATTCTGACTTTAGGCTAAACACCAAGGATATCACCACTGAGCACAGTGGAGTCGTGCTGTTTCTGAGTTTTTTTCTAGACGTGATGAGAAGTTTCACTGGGAAAAACTCAGTTCTGAAACAGAGAGAGCAGGAGCAAATGAAAAGGTGAAGTCTGAAAGTTATACAAGTAATACAACAGTTCAATTTGAATCCAATCCAGGACAGCATGCTGCATAATTGAATCCCTTAACTTGACATCCCATGAGGTCACTTAGAAGGGCCAATGTTATCAAGCACTAGCCTGATGCCAAATAGTCTCTACTCCTCTTTATGACCTTTCTGACTTTCTTAATACCTGAAATTCTACCGTTACAGTTACATCATCATTCTCTTAGACTGTGAAACTTCTTGCTCTTCTAGAATTTCTCATAAAAATGAAAATCACATTGGGAAGGTCAAATATTTACTACAGCATTTCCAGTATATATATATATATATATATATATATATATATATATATATATATGTGTGTGTGTGTGTGTGTGTGTGTGTGTGTATACTTCCAATCCCTCATGATGCTCCAGGGGTAGAAAGCCCTAAGAAGAAATAAATATGGTAAAGACTGCAAACTTCATCACTCTCTAAGATTAATAATGACAGGCTATATTAAATAAAGGTTCTGAAATATCTTACATATGAAAAGCTTTTTTAAATTTATAATTGTTTAAATCTAGTATTTGTAAAATTATTTTGACACAAAAAAGTAATTTGGAATACTTTTTAGCATCCAGTATACTATAATATCAACTCACAATGAGTCATGAGAATTTGGGAAAATGAGCAATGTGATCAGCAGCTAGGGAGCCAGAAAAGTTACTGGTGACTGCATCTATTGTCATTCCAGGTAGTCATCAGACTAATAATCATTGAATAACATCAATAGTGTTAATGATTTTCTAATTCTTGTAGTCCAATGGAAAAGTATATATCCTGACCCATCCATTTAAGATGTATCATATCCATTATTTGAGAAATAAAATAGGACTCAAGTGAAAAGCAAATGAGTAAGGAAATACTTGATAGACTAAAGACAGGCTATTCAGATTATTTGCCTTTGAGTTTTAGAAATAATAAGTTAGTGGAATTGCACTGTGCTTTGAAGATTGTGTAGCATTAGAATTGGCAGAGAAAAACAAAAGGAATATCCTCATCCAGAAAATGATGAATGCAAAGGCAATCTAGTAAGACAAAGGTAGTGGGTACCAGTGCCACCTGCCAGAATGAAGCACTCCTATCACTGGGAGGAACACCTGGAGCCACTGCTCTCAGGGACCGCCTACCACATTAGGCATTCTAGAGCTCAGTGTTGGGCTCCCCAAGGACCCTTCTCAACTGGGGATGTTTTGAGCCAGAGCTTCTGCTAAGAAGAAAATTTGTGATTCACTGAAACCCGGATCCACCAGAACCTGGATTCACCAGGCAAGCTAATTCCAAATCTGTCTCTGACCGGCAATTGTCATAAAGGAACCACCATTGCCTGAATCAATAAATTAGGCTGAAGTACTAAGGATAAATAAATTAGGCTTAGTACTCAAGATTCCAGCCCTCTTGTGATCTTCTGGTACACCCAAAATTTGCTCTGTTTTGAATGGTGGTGGTTATGAAAATTCAGTACTCAGGGGCCGACGCTGTGGCCTAGTGGGTAAAACCTCCACCTGCAGTGTTGGCATCCCACATGAGCACTAGTTTGAGTCCCGCCTGCTCCACTTCCCATCCAGCTCCCTGCTGTGGCCTGGGAAAGCAGTAAAAGATGGCTCAAGTCCTTGGACCCCTGCACGTGCATGGGAGACCAGAAAGAAGCTCCTGGCTCCTGGCTTCGGATTGGCGCAGCTCTGGCCATTGTGGCTAATTGGAAAGTGAACCAGCAGATGGAAGACCTCTCATGCTCACTCTGTGTGTGTGTGTGTGTAACTCTGAATAATAAATAAAAAAATCTTTTTTAAAAAGGAAATTCAGTGCTCAAATAAATGTCCTGCTGCAGAGAGCATGCAGAGGGACACAGTGCTGTCCCTCGGTGTCCACCATGACATGTGAGTCCAGGCCATGTTGCCCATGTGTACCCCCTGCTAACACTAATCCTGGTGAGGAGACTCTTCCAAGTCACTGCTGTGACATGAGAACTTCATAACTGGTATTTTGGCCCAAGGCTTTCCATCGATAAAGTCAAACGTTTTTAGGAGCTCTGCTGCAGTCTGAGATGCTTCATAGCTAGCCTTCTTTCCTTTTCTGTCTTCCTCATAGGCTCAGACCAGCACAGTGGTCTGGTGGTTCTGCCTCCTCCAGCTCCCTGCCCTTTCTCCTTTTTCAGTGTTTCCTCTGAAAGATCATTGTACATCTAACATTAGCTTTGTGTCTACTTCTTGGAAAACCACAACCAACACAGATTCCCCAACCATGATACAATCCATTCTGAAGTCCTATTCTGCTGAGCTTTTCAGTGTAGCCTGTCTTTCTCACAAGCATGCCAGCCCTGAGCAATGATGAAAGAAGTAAAGATTCAGGCTGGCGCCGTGGCTCAACAGGCTAATCCTCCGCCTTGCGGTGCCGGCACACCGGGTTCTAGTCCCAGTCGGGGCACCGATCCTGTCCCGGTTGCCCCTCTTCCAGGCCATCTCTCTGCTGTGGCCAGGGAGTGCAGTGGAGGATGGCCCAAGTGTTTGGGCTCTGCACCCCATGGGAGACCAGGATAAGCACCTGGCTCCTGCCATCGGAACAGCGCGGTGCGCCGGCCGCAGCGCGCTACCGCGGCGGCCATTAGAGGGTGAACCAACGGCAAAGGAAGACCTTTCTCTCTGTCTCTCTCTCTCTCACTGTCCACTCTGCCTGTCAAAAATTAAAAAAAAAAAAAAGAAGTAAAGATTCGCCATCTCCCAGTGCCACCTGTCCTTTGGTATGGAGTTCCAGGCCTAAGTCTATTCGTACTCTTAAACAATGGTCAATTGGAAAAATATTTTTTCATTTGATAAATGCAAAGGAAAGACAATTAACACAGGAAAACTGACCACCCAAACAAAACAATAGGAAATGCACATGAAGAATTGGAGAAGGTTGTATCAAACTACATCTTGAAGAGCCTGACAGTGGGTACTATTCATTTCACAATCAATAAGAGGTTACGATTTTTCCATACTTGGTCTATTATATTCGTACAGCTACACAGCAAATACCACTAGTTGGGTAGCTTTCAAAAACAAAAGTTTATTTTTTCACAATTATGTAGGTTAAATGTCTGAAATCAAGTAGTTGGCATAGCCGTGCTCTCTCTGAAGACTCTAGGGGATAATCTGTTCCGTGTCTTTCTTTTTAGCCATTGGTGTGACCAATATTCATTGGTGTTTTCTGATGTACATGCATATTAGTTCAATTTCTGCTCTGTGATCCCATGGTGTTCTCTTTGTGTGTCTCCCTATCCATATCTAATAAGGACATCAGTTATAATAGATTGGGGCCCAGCCTACTAACATTATCTTCATTGGACTATATCTACAGAAACCTTTTTCTCAATAAGACTTCATACGTACATTCTAATGCTACCAGGCATTAGAATCTTGGGAATCAATTCCACTGACAATATTCAGATAGAGGCATATTTATTTGAATAGAAATTGGAAAACCATACAAAAAACAAAAGTTCTCAGTGACTTGGTAGATAAAAAGTCAAATAGTTCTCCTTTAATCATTGAAATGTGCTGCTGCTTCCATCACATCCTTGTTGTATATCTGATGTGTCCACAGACTTTATATCTTCAGAAGAAGCCTGAATTTAGCCTTTGGGTCACTGCTTAATATTACTACATGGGAAGTGATATGAAATCAGTTTGAATCTTCTGACAGCTTATGAGTGATATGAATTGATAGGCATATTTATTACAATGAGTAAAAGCACTTCTGGTTTGAGTGGTGACCTTTATGGTTGAAATTAATTGGGTCCTTTCAATGACACTATTTGCACATGAATATACTTTTCTGATTCAGAGAAAACAGAATAAAGATACCACCAAATCAATCAGTTGAAAAGGATTTTATTAAGCACTTTTGAAATAATGAATCATAGCACACTAAAACTTCACATGTACACAACTGAACATTTTTAACAGATTCCAAATCCCTGCCCCTTCCATCTGCCACAGAGAAGTGATTTAACTAGAATGGAAAATGTAACAAATATTGCCGATGGGCTAGTCAAAAATCATTTACAGTTAGCCTTGTTCCTTGCTGACTCCAAGTATTATGGAGGCAGAAAAGCTAAAATTTCGACTTACATCCACCTTTGCAATGGGGTGAGAGAGCGGAGAGGCACGTGACCCAATTTTGGCCAATAATATATGGGTGGTAACTAGGAAGACCATCCCTTCTCAATAAAAAGACAACCTCTTAAAGAAAAGTGTTCTTAACTCTTACTACTTGCTGATCTCCAACTTTCCTGCCAGAAATGTGTAGGTGATGTCGAGAAGTACAGAAGCCATCTATCCACCACGAGTTCAAAAGTTTCTATTAGCAGAGTAGAGCAAGGTCATTAAAGGCACTGGTCTTGGATTTTGGAAGCAACAGTGTTTATTTTTAAAATGTATTCATTTATTTTAAATGCAGAATTACAGAGGGAGAAAAGAAAAAGACAAAGAAAGAGATCTTCTATTAGCTGGTTCACTCCCCAAATGCCCTCACCATCTGAAGCTGAGCCAATCCAAAGCCAGGAGCCAGGAGCTTCTTCCAGGCCTCCAGTGTGGATGCAGGGCCCCAAACACTTGGGCCATCCTCTGCTGCTGTCTCAGGTGCATTAGCAAGAATGTTGGATAGGGACTCAAACCTGTATCCATATGGGATGCTGGCACCACAGTTGGCAGGTTAACCTGCTATGATACAGCACTGGCCCTCTATTTTGTCTTTTTTTTTAAAGATTTATTTATTTGAAGGTCAGAGTTTGAGAAAGAGATACAAATAGAGAGATAGACAGAGACAGAGAGAGACAGAGACAGAGAGAGACAAAGAGAGAGAGAGAGACCTTCCATCCACTGGTTTACTCCCAAGATGGCCAAAATGCCAGGGCTCAGTTAGGCCTGATCCAGGAGCCAGGAATCTCACCTGGGTCTCCCTTCTGGATAGCAGGGTCTAAGTACTTGGGCCATCCTCCACTATTTTTCCCCAGCTAACAGCAGTGAGCTGGATCAGAAGTAGAGTAGGCAGGACGTGAATCAGTGCCTATATGTGATGCTGGAGGGGCAGGTGGCAGTTTTACTCACTATGCAACAATGCCCCAGGAAGCTGTTTTAAAATCAGATCTTGCAATAGTTGAGCTTGAACTTGACTTTTACCACAGTGATATTAACGGGAAAATTTTGCCTTCAAGGAAGAATTCGGCAATGTTGAGAGGTATTTTTTGTTTGTACAACTCAGGGGGAGTGGAAATAGTGGCATCAAGTGGGTAGAGACTAGGAATGCTGTTAAATATCCTGTAACGTGCATGACAGCTCCCACAAAGAGAATTATTCAGCCCCAAAAGCCCACATTGCAAAGATAGAGAAACTCTAATGTATGGGTCTCAGTTTCTTTAATGTTAAAGAAGTGAGTTTTTAAGAGATGACATTTCTGGTTTCTTACAAAAATACAAAGTCGTCTGAATATACCTGACAAGAGAATACTTGAGTGAAGGTGCACAAACTTGGTAGCAATTTAAACTACCTTTTAAAATCATAACTGTGCTCACTAAGCAACAAAGCAAAAGTTTCATATTTCTTAAGATAAAAAATATAAGAAGTGTTGAGTATTGAATGATTACTGTCATAAAAGAAAGTGAAGGTAAGTAATCGTATCAAAGTGATAATTTGTATTGAGGATTTCTCATAGTTTGTTCCTATTTTGCAAAGCTAAAATAGTCACTCAATGTGACTATGCTATTTCTATAATTTGGAAAATAATTCCCTAAAGTAATGGATGAAAAGAAAGATTAAAATATTCATCAGCATTGTGGCATAGCAGATAAAGTCGCAGTCTACAGAGCCAGCAACCCATATAGGTTCAAGTCCCAGCTGCTCCTCTTCCAATCCAGCTCTCTGCCATGGCCTGGGAAAGCAGTGAAAGATGGCTCATATGCTTGGGCTCCTGCACCCTTGTGGGAGACCTGGAAAAAGTCCCTGGTTCCTGGCTTCGAATCTGCTCAGCTCCAGCTATTATGGCCACTTGGGAGTGAACCAGCAGATGGAAACCTTTCTCTCTGTCTCTCCCTCTCTCTGCTTGTAACTCTATGTTTCAAATAAATAAATAAATGGACCTTTAAAAAAAGGCATAATTTTTTTAAAAAAATATATCTATTTCATTGATATCTATGAAATTTCTTCTTAGCCTTACAAAGAATATATAGGCTATTATAAAGATGTTTTATGCATTCGAATGCCACTTATATTCATTTGTCATGTCAGCAACATTTTTTTCTAGTCTTCATACTTCCCTAAATGTGGAATTCTTGGCACTCAACTCACAGGACTGTATCTCTCCAGGGTACAGAATAACCTGCACAATCAAAATGAAATTACATGAACATTTTTCACTTTAAAGGCTTATGGTTGCTTTGGATTCCTGTGACTGCTGTATCAAATTACCACACCAGGTGGCTTAAAACAACTTACGTTTATTCTCTGACAGTTCTGAGGCCAGAAGTCCAATGTTAGCATCCTTGGCCTGAATTCCAGTGCCACCAGGGCTGCACTCTTTCCAGAAGTGCTAAGAAAATCATTCTTGCCTCTCCTTAGCTTCTGGTGGCCTTGGGCATTCTTCGGTTTGTGGTTCTTTCATTCCCATTTCTCTTCAATATCACTTTCTTCTCTGTGTGTTTGTCAAGCTCCCTCTGTCTCTCTCCTGTACAAATACATGGGATGACCTCTAGTCCCCACACAGGCAATCCAGGATAACATCCCTGGGATGGCTGATCAGGGATGCCCTCTGATTTAAGGGGCACTCAAGTGATAAAGAATTATTTACTCTCTGTTTCAGTGGGCACTGAGTTCATTCCTACTTGCTGAAAGCGAAGCCCAGATGATTTGACATTTAATTAGAATGATTGAGCTGCTCTAGGTGAGTCTGTGAGGGGGTTTGTGGTGGAGATTGGCTTGTGAGTCAGTGGACTAGTGGGAAATATACTGTGATTGTGGGCAAACACCATCGAATTAGCTGGGGACCTGAGTAGAACATAAAGGTGGAGGAAGGGCCAAGTCTTGCTCTGTTTTTTGTATTTTTTTTGTTTTTTTCTCCTGCTTGTGGACGTCAGAATTCCAGGTTCTTTGGCCAAGACATACATCATTACCCTGGTGGATTCCCAAATCCTTGGCTTTAAACTAAAAATAACAGCTGATTTTGAGGTCTTCAGACTTGGACTGAGCCATACTATCAGCTTCCCTGGTTCCCCAGCCTACAAACATCCTATGATGAGACTTCTTAGTTTCTATAATAAAATGAGATAATTCCCATAATAAGTCCCTTCTTATATCTCTTATATGTGTATACCCTATTGATTATGTCTCTGGAGAACCCTGACTAAAGCATTCTCCCTTGTCAAAATTCTTAGTTTTTAATTACCTGTGTAAAGATCCTATCTCCAAAAAGGTAAGGGAAAGTACCAAAGGCTAGGATTTGATATCTTTGGAGACCATTATCCAATTTATTACAACATTATATTATAAATGTCAACTATTTATAATATTTCATGAAAATATAAATTCCAATTCATACCTCGAAAAGGCTTAAAATCTGGTGGGATTATTCAGGATGTTTTTTGTTTTAAGATTTGTTTTATTTATTTGAAAGGCAGCGATAGAGAGAGAGATGGAGAGGGAGAATCAGAGACAGAGAGAGAGAGAGCTCCTTCATTTGCTGGTTTACTCCCCAAACAGCTACAACACCCAGAGTTGGGCTAGACTGAAGCCAGGAGCCCAGAACTTCTTCCAGGTCTCTTATGTGGGTCATGCAGGATCTTAATTATACAAAGGTGAGACAAAAAAAAAAAAACCTCTGATTACTCTTATTAAATGAAAGAAGCACAAAATGTTAACCTTCAGAGAAATTAACTTTTTAAAAATACATTAGTGTAAAATGTCTTTTAAATTGTGAACTAGCTAATAAAATTTGTGCTACCTATATCGAAATGTGAATACAGTATAACTCCATGTATATAAAAGTAGAAAACTCAGCCATTGTTTTACCGTACATAAAAAATGGCATGTTTTGAAAACTAATTTGAGAATTTAACCTTAACGGTATAGTTCAGTAAGCATAAATCTTTGAAATTACTAAAGGCGCAGGATTATACTTATTTTACTTGAGTTGACTAAGAAGCTGAAAATATCTTAATTAACTTTCCAATTAAACATATTTCAGCAAAATTATGAGAGTACACAAATAATTGAAGCCCTAAAGCTTTAACTTGGCTAGTTTAATTCTTCAGATTTAATTTTAGAATAATCCTGCCGAAGGCTTAAATTTTGGAGTAATATATATAATTGTTCTTGCATTTGTGTTTTTTTGACCAGGAACATCATCTTTGTCTAATCATTAATTTCTATGTTGCCTGGAACATATTTGACCTTGGCATTTAACAGCCTTTAATGCTACTCATTTAGATGCAATTAACCAGTAAAACCTACTTGATTATTTTCAAAGCTGAAATGTAAAAAGCTACCCATTGAACTTTAAACAAATCAATAGAATTGTCTCTTAACTTAGGCAAGTCACGATCCAGCTTTATCACATTTAAGATTATGCATGCCATATGCCACCCAATAGAAAAAAAAAAAATAAAGAAAAATCCATACCAGTGCACAAGATAAGCGTTTTATCTTCTCTTTTTTGTGAAAATACAAATAGGTTAAACTATGTTCTCTTGACAAAGTAAAGGGATAATAATCGAAGTTTCAAAAACAACCTTTTATGTCTATTCAGTAGTAGTAGTTCATAAAGCCCAATGTATCACTATGTCCAAACTCTTCCTGCCTATCTCCCAAAGCTCCTTTCTAGGGTCCACTCTCTTTCTAGTCTCTTGAAGCTAAGTCCAATTGTCCATGCCTCTTTCCTCTGACCGTAATTTCTCCTTCTCAACTGGCCCCTTACATCCATCTATAAGCAAGCATCTGTTCTACACACTGAGAAGAAAAGAAGCCCTCATCTCCCCCTTGCTTTTTCACCCTAACATCCTATACTCCTCCTCACACTTGTGAGTGGTAAATTTCACTCACTACTTAGGTTTCCCAGTCTCCCATTTACTCTCTAAATCTGCCGTAACATACCTCATATGAGATAATTGTGATATGGGAAATGACCCCCTAAAATCTATATGAAAATGTGGCCCCTTAGAGTTCCCCTGAAGCACCATCTGGGATGCCACATATATTACTGGAATTTGGGGGTGCCTCACGATATCACCATATGCTTATTAATGAATCCCCAATATTAATAAGCCCAAGAGGTCTTGCCTAATATTTAGAGAAAATTTCTAAATACCAGCATCAATAAATGAGGCAGCTTGGTACATTTTAAGCTTTTATTTAGTGCGAAAGATGCACAGGAGAGTGAGAGTTTTATCTAAGAGAGGGGTAAATCTGGGTTCATACCGAGCAACAGGAACCAGCCACATGAATGAGCATCTAGGCCAGGAAGCCTAGGGTGGGTGGTCTGAAGGCCATGTACCCTGGAGGCACAGGGCTACAGCAAGACCCTCCTGGCAAGAGGCCAAGAAACAGAAGCGAAGGCGAACACACCATGTCCCAGGCTTTTAACCCACTTCCAAAGGGGAGTGGTTAATTAACCTGATTGGCCGGTGGGCACTCAGGTGTAGCCAGGTAGGGGCATGAGGTCACACAGGGGCATGGTGAAGGTATCAGGTAGGGCGTGAGGTCACACAGGGGTGTGGCGAAGGCATGGTCTTCCAGCTCACAAACCTAATCGATTTTAACCTGTATGCCTGCCTACTTCAATTGTAACACTTATGTGACAAAATTTTTCTTTTCTTTTCAGGGAATTCTGTAGTAAGGTAAAACGCACATAACTTACCATTGACCATTGTAACCATTTTAAGCATCCAGGTCTATGGCATTGCACATTCACCTTGTTGAACAACCATCACCATCGTTCATTGCCAGCATGCTTTTGTGTTGCCCAGTTGAAATTCTGGACCCATTAAACAACAATCCCTACAGTCACATACCCCAGCACATGGTAGCCACTATTCTACTTTCCACCTCTATGAATTTGAAAATTCTATGTACTAAATGTAAGTGCAATTAAGCAATTTTTGTTCTTTTGTGTCAGGTTAATATAATGCAGCATAATTTCAATTTTATCCATGTTCCAACACAGCCCATAATTTTCTTCTCTTTTAAGATTGAATAAATGGGGCAGACACCAAGGCGCAGTAGGTTAATCCTCCCACTGCAGCGCTGGCATCTCATATGGGCACCAGTTCTAGTCCCAATTGCTCCTCTTCCCATCCAGCTCTCTGCTATGGCCTGGGAAAGCAGTGGAAGATGGCCCAAGTCCTTGGGCCCCTGCATGCGCACAGGAGACCTGGAAGAAGCTCCTGGCTCCTGACTTCAGATCGGTGTAGCTCTGGCCGTTGCAGCCATCTGGGGAGTGAACCAGTGGATGGAGGACCTCTCTCTCTGTCTCTACCTCTCTCTGTAACTCTGTCTTTCAAATAAATAAAATAAATCTTAAAAGAAGAAGCAGCAGCCAGAGTAACCAGGACTTGAACCAGGCATTCCTACATGGAAGAAAGGCATCCCAAAGGGCAACTTAACCCACTGTACCACAATGCCTGCCCTTCATTGTGATTTTGATTTACTGATGTTGAACACCTTTTAATATGCTTATTAGCCATTTGTACATCTTCTTTGGAAAAATGACTAATCGGGTCCTTTGTCCATTTTTAAATTGAGTTATTCTTTTCTCTGTTGGTGAGTTATAATTCTTTATATATTTTGGATATAAATCTCTTATCAGAAATATCCCTTCAAGTATTTTCTCTTCTCTCATGAGTTGGCTCTTTACGCTGTTCATAGAGTCCTTTGATGCACTAAAGTTACAACACACAATTTCTTAAAAATTTATTTATTTATTTGAAAGGCAGAGTTACAGAGAGGCAGAGGTAGAGAGAGCGAGCAAGAGAGAGATCTTCCATCCATTGGTTCACTCCCCAGATGGCCACAATAGCTGGAGCTGTGCCAATCTAAAGCCAGGAGCCAGGAGCTTCTGCGGGGTCTCCCACGCAGGTACAGGGGCCCAAGAACTTGGGCCATCTTTCATTGCTTTCCCAGGCTATATCAGAGAGCTGAATTGGAAGTAGAGCAGCCAGGACATGAACCTGTGCCCATATTGGATGCTGGCAGTATAAGCCATGGCTTTACCCACTATGCAACAGCTCCGGCCCCATACATGACACAATTTTAAGCACAATTTATTTAATCCCCATAGTAATTCTATGAGAAAAATACTATTATCATTCCTATCTTAGATCTGAAAAAGCGGAGACATAGAGGACTTTAGCAAGGTACCAACATCCCATGATAATGATTGAGCCTAGACCTGAACCCATGGAATGTCTCCAAAAACATGATATCATTGACATATTTTATAATGGTTATCAGTGACCTCCCGATCACCTTTGATCACATATTGCAACCTCTTTAAATGAGATATTTGTGGCCCTAGCCATGCTGAATGAAAATTACTAAGTAACCATTACGTCCTCATTTTCCACCCACTTGGAGCTGTCTCTATCTCTGTAATCCAAGAATCATGTGTGATCCCTTAGTTTGGGAGATCAGCATCAGGTTCTCTGACTTAGCAGAGTCCCTTCCCTGCCCTGGTCAGAGCCCCATCCGCAAAGTCAACTCTATCTACTAGCCAAAAGGAAGGAAGGCACTGTAGGCCATGTTATGAGACATAGAATATGGAATCCTTGCTATGTTTCCAGTGATATTGGCTTTGTTGACCTCTGCTTGGAAAAAAAAAATTGCATCACATCCTCACACATTTATGGCTTGAGTTTTTGGGGTAGGCATTTGCGTGGTAATTAGGACACATTCAGTATGCCTTTATCCCATATCACAGTACTTACTTTAAGTCCCGGCAGAGCTTCCATCCACTTTTCTCAGATGTGCACCCTGGAAGCCAACAGATGATGGCTCAAGTACTTGGGGTTCCTGCCAGTCACATGGGAGACCTAGGCTGAGTCCCAGGCTCCTGGCTCCTGCCTGGCCCAACTCAGGATTTTGCAGGAATTTTTGGGAGTGAATCAGCAGATGAAAAATATATTTCTATGTCTCTTTTGCCTTTCAAATAGAATGAAAATGAATTAATTAAAAATAAATAAATAAATAAACCAGAACTTTCCACCAGCCTCGTGGCTAGAGTTCTAGTGAGTGTTCACAGATGTGTTTGAGGTCTAAGATTCCAACCCATCATCCACTTTAGCATTCTACTGTTGTGACACATCAGGGACTCAGACCAGCTTCATGTCCAATTTAGTGCCACCACTCATATTTTCTAAAAATTTTCTCAAATGCATTTAACAATTCATAGTTCACATCACATATTTACATTTATTTTCCTACACAACCTAAGAGACTTAAAGAAAGCCAGAAACCCAAGAGATTTAAATAGCAATAGGTCACACAAGCTCCAGCACTTAGATGCAGACCTCCTGCCACTGACTCCAGTGCTCCTTTCCCTTCACAACACGGTGTGCACTTGCAGTCCTGAAATGTCCGCACAGATCTCTCACCAGCAGGATCAATCCCAGGGAGGCTTCTAGCTCCAGATTTCTCTCTTTCTATACCTGCCCTGCCCTCATGTAGATAACTATCCCATATTCCCTCATATCCAAGCATCTGACACTAATGATCGATTTGACACTAACAATCCCCTTTCTCAAAAGGCTGAAATTGTAGACCAACATAGTTCCATAAGCAAGTATGCAAGTTTGCAGGTACAAGGTTAGCAATATTTCTTTGGCAAAGTCAAATGAATAGGATGTGGCCACACTGAAGCCAGGAACCGGGAACTCTATCCAGATCTCCCACATGGGTAGTAGGGGCTCAAGCACTTGGGCAATCCTCCACTGCCTTTCCAGGCACATTAACACAGAGGTGGATCAGAAGCGGAGCAGCCAAGACTCTACCCAGAGCTCAGATATAGAT
The DNA here is from genome assembly GCF_033115175.1 of Lepus europaeus. Lineage (NCBI taxonomy): Eukaryota > Metazoa > Chordata > Mammalia > Lagomorpha > Leporidae > Lepus > Lepus europaeus. Next base: position 127,842,932 of record NC_084828.1, read on the forward strand.
TGCTGGAGTCGCAGGTGGTGGCTTATCCCACTGTGCCTGAACTTTGGATGCATAGTAGTCTTTTTTTCATCCTTTTCTCCTTCCTTAATGCTACAATACAACAAGTCTGTTTTGTGCATTGCCATCACCTACTCTGGTCTGTAAAATGCTGGACATATGGTATAAAGGTGATAAAAACATAAGCTCTGGAACAAGATTGACCCAGTGGGAATCCTGATGTCAGTATTATTGATTGTGACCTGGAATCAGTTGTTTAAAAACACTGTATCTCACGTTATGTCTTTTGGAGCTATAAATAGACTTGTCTCCAAGGATTGCTGGAAGGATTAAATAATTAATATAAGTAACGTGTCCAGAATAGCACCGTCCTGTAGAACTTACTATTTAACTGTTTACTATTGTATATGTACAGGAATGAGGATGTAGCACACCGCACTCCCTGGAGGAATCATAACTACCGGATAGCCAGAGGGAATTTAAAAGCAGAGACTTTGGAAATCTGACTCTATTAGTTGCCATAGTATGCTTCCTTACATAGAAAAACATGTAGATAATTAGTTTATATATGAAACAGTTATTTCAATCTAATAAACGTGTATGAACTTCACAGTGATAGGGGATGCCAGGCACAAATTTAGACACAGAGCAAGCAAACACTGACACAGAACAAGAAGCTGGTTATCAAGAGAAAAGGTTGGCCATGGGTTTGGGTCAGATCCAGATTGCAAGACAGAATTTCTTGAAAAAAAGTTTGGTAAAGGCCTATATAATTTATTTGTAGGCACAATTTGTATTATATTTATATAAGCAATTGTTAATAAATTAAAGATCTGTGATGATTTATACCTTCCTGTGTTCTTGTATATTCATAAGTTTTCAATATGAGTTAATTAGCACTGAAGTTAAGAGAATTAATAAAAAAAAAAAAAAGCTTAATTGCGCCATATCTTCTGCCA